>NW_026991709.1:148890400-151408198 GCF_029215605.1 Mirounga angustirostris
AGAGAGAGAGAGCACGAGCAGTAGGAGAGGCAGAGGGAGAGGAAGAAGCAGACTCCCCGCTGAGCCAGGAGCCCAATGTGGGGCTCGATCCCAGGACTCCGGGATCATGACCTGAGCCAAAGGCAGATGACCAACCATCTGAGCCACCCAGGCGCCCCTGTATTTTCAACTTTTTGAGGAGCCTCCATACTGTTTTCCAGAGTGGCTGCACCAGCTTGCATTCCCACCAACAGTGTAGGAGGGGCCCCCTTTCTCTGCATCCCCGCCAACATCTGTCGTTTCCTGACTTGTTAGTTTTAGCCATTCTGACTGGCGTGAGGTGGTATCTCATGGAGGTTTTGATTTGGATTTCCCTGATGCCGAGCGATGTTGAGCACTTTTTCATGTGTCTGTTGGCCATTTGGATGTCTTCTTTGGAAAAATGTCTGTTCATGTCTTCTGCCCATTTCTTGATTGGATCATTTGTTCTTTGGGTGTTGAGTTTAAGAAGTTCTTTATAGATTTTGGATACTAGCCCTTTATCTGATACGTCATTTGCAAATATCTTTTCCCATTCTGTCGGTTGTCTTTTGGTTTTGTTGATGGTTTCCTTTGCTGTGCAAAAGATTTTATCTTGATGAAGTCCCAATAGTTCATTTTTGCCCTTGCTTCCCTTGACTTTGGAGATGTTTCTAGGAAGAAGTTGTTGCGGCTGAGGTCGAAGAGGTTGCTGCCTGTGTTCTCCTTTAGGATTTTGATGGACTCCTGTCTCACATTTAGGTATTTCATCCATTTTGAGTCTATTTTTGTGTGTGGTGTAAAGAAATGGTCCAGATTCATTCTTCTGCATGTGGCTGTCCAATTTTCCCAACCCCATTTGTTGAAGAGACTGTCTTTTTTCCAATGGACATTCTTTCCTGCTTTGTTGAAGATTAGTTGACCATAGAGTTGAGAGTCCATTTCTGGGCTCTCTATTCTGTTCCATTGATCTATGTGTCTGTTTTTGTGCCAGTACCATACTGTCTTGATGATTACAGCTTTGTAATAGAGCTTGAAGTCTGGAATTGTGATGCCACCAGCTTTGGTTTTCTTTTTCAACATTCCTGTGGCTATTTGGGGTCTTTTCTGGTTCCATACAAATTTTAGGATTGTTTGTTCCTTTTCTTTGAAAAAAAGTTGATGGTATTTTGACAGGGATTGCATTAAGTGTGTAGATTGCTCTAGGTAGCATTGACATCTTCACAATATTTGTTCTTCCAATCCATGATCATGGAACATTTTTCCATTCCTTTGTGTCTTCCTCAATTTCTTTCATGAGTATTTTATAGCTTTCAGAGTACAGATTCTTTGCCTCTTTGGTTAGATATATTCCTAGGTATCTTATGGTTTTGAGTGCAATTGTAAATGGGATTGACTCCTTAATTTCTCTTTCTTCTGTCTTGTTGGTGTATAGAAATGCCACTGATTTCTGTGCATTGATTTTATATCCTGCCACTTGACTGAATTCCTGTATGAGTTCTAGCAGTTTGGGGGTGGAGTCTTTTGGGTTTTTCACATAAAGTATCATATCATCTGCAAAGAGTGAGAGTTTGACTTCTTCTTTGCTGATTCAGATGCCTTTTCTTTCTTTTTGTTGTCTGATTGCTGTGGCTAGGACTTCTAATACTATGTTGAATAGTAGTGGTGATAGTGGACATCCCTGCCACATTCCTGACCTTAGGGGGAAAGCTCTCAGTTTTTCCCCATTGAGAATGATATTTGCTGTGGGTTTTTCATAGATGGCTTTTATGATATTGAGGTATGTACCCTCTATCTCTACACTCTGAAAAGTTTTAATCAAGAAAGGATGCTGTACTTTGTCAAATGCTTTTTCTACATCTATTAAGAGGATCATATGGTTCTTGTTCTTTCTTTTATTAATGTATTGTATCACATTGTTTGATTTGTGGATGTTGAACCAAACTTGCAGCCCAGGAATAAATCCCACTTGGTCATGGTGAATAATCCTTTTAATGTACTGTTGGATCCTATTGGCTAGTATTTTAGTGAGAATTTTTGCACCCATGTTCATCAGGGATACTGGTCTGTAATTGTCCTTTTTGATGGGGTCTTTGTATGATTTGGCGATCAAGGTAATGGTGGCCTCATAAAATGAGTTTGGAAGTTTTCCTTCCATTTCTATTTTTTGGAACAGTTTCAGATGAATAGGTATTAATTCTTCTTTAAATGTTTGGTAGAATTCCCCTGGGAAGCCATCTGGCCCTGGGCTCTTGTTTGTTGGGAGATTTTTGATTACTGCTTCAACTTCCTTAGTGATTATGGGTCTGTTCAGGTTTTCTATTTCTTCCTGGTTCAGTTTTGGTAGTTTATACATCTCTAGGAATGCATCCATTTCTTCCAGATTATCTAATTTGCTGGCATATAGTTGCTCATAATATGTTCTTATAATTGTTTGTATTTCTTTGGTGTTGGTTGTGATCGCTCCTCTTTCATTCATGATTTTATTTCTTTGGATCCTTTCTCTTTTCTTTTTGATAAATCTGGCCAGGGGTTTATCAATCTTGTTAATTCTTTCAAAGAATCAGCTCCTAGTTTCGTTGATCTGTTCTATTGTTCTTTTTGTTTCTATTTCATTGATTTCTGCTCTGATCGTTACTATTTCTCTTCTCCTGCTGGGTTTAGGCTTTATTTGCTGCTCTTTCTCCAACTCCTTTAGGTGTAGGGTTAGGTTGTGTATTTGAGACCTTTCTTGTTTCTTGAGAAAGGCTTGTATTGCTATATACTTTCCTCTTAGGACTGCCTTTGCTGCATCCCAAAGATTTTGAGCAGGTGTGTTTTCATTTTCATTGGTTTCCATGAATTTTTTAAATTCTTCTTTAATTTCCTGGGTGACCCATTCATTCTTTAATAGGATGCTCTTTAGCTTCCATGTATTTGAGTTCTTTCCAACTTTCCTCTTGTGATTGAGTTCTAGTTTCAGAGCATTGTGGTCTGAAAATATGCAGGGAATGATCCCAATCTTTTGGTATTGGTTGAGACCTGATTTGTGACCTAGGATGTGATGTATTCTGGAGAATGTTCCATGGGCACTAGAGAAGAATGTGTATTCTGTTACTTTGGGATGGAATGCTCTGAATATATCTGTGAAGTCCATTTGGTCCAGTGTGTCATTTAAAGTCTTTATTTCCTTGTTGATCTTTTGCTTAGATGATCTGTCCATTTCAGTGAGGGGGGTGTTAAAGTCCCCCACTATTATTGTACTGTTGTCGATGTGTTTCTTTGATTTTGTTATTAATTGGCTTATATAATTGGCTGCTCCCATGTTAGGGGCATAGATACTTACAATTGTTAGATCTTCTTTTTGGATAGACCCTTTAAGTATGATATAGTGTCCTTCCTCATCTCTTATTATAGTCTTTGGTTTAAAATCTAATTTGTCTGATATAAGGATTGCCACCCCAGCTTTCTTTTGATGTCCATTAGCATGGTAAATGGTTTTCCACCCCCTCACTTTCAATCTAGAGGTGTCTTTGGGTCTAAAATGAGTCTCTTGCAGACAGCATATCAATGGGTCTTGTTTTTTTATCCAATCTGATACCCTGTGTCTTTTGATTGGGGCATTTAGCCCATTTACATTCAGGGTAACTATTGAAAGATAGGAATTTAGTGCCATTGTATTGCCTGTAAGGTGACTGTTATTGTATATTGTCTCTGTTCCTTTCTGGTCTATGTTACTTTTAGGGTCTCTCTTTGCTTAGAGGACCCCTTTCAATATTTCTGGTAGGGCTAATTTCGTGTTTGCAAATTCTTTTTTTTTTTTTTAAAGATTTTATTTCTTTATTTGACAGAGAGAGACACAGCAAGAGAGGGAACACAAGCAGGGGGAGCGGGAGAGGAAGAAGCAGGCTTCCCACTGAGCAGAGAGCCCGATGTGGGACTCAATCCCAGGACCCTGAGATCATGACCTGAGCTGAAGGCAGATGCTTAATGACTGAGCCACCCAGGTGCCCCTCGTGTTTGCAAATTCTTTTAGCTTTTGTTTGTCCTAGAAGATTTTTATCTCTCCTTCTATTTTCAGTGACAGCCTAGCTGGATATAGTATTCTTGGCTGCATATTTTTCTCATTTAGTGCTCTGAATATATCATGCCAGTCCTTTCTGGCCTGCCAGGTCTCTGTGGATAGGTCTGTTGCCAATCTAATGTTTCTACCATTGTAGGTTACAGACCTCTTGTCCTGAGCTGCTTTCAGGATTTTCTATTTGTCTCTGAGACTTGTAAGTTTTACTATTAGACGTCAGGGTGTTGACCTATTTTTATTGATTTTGAGGGGGGTTCTCTGTGCCTCCTGGATGTTTCCTTCCCCAAATTAGGGAAGTTCTCTGCTATAATTTGCTCCAATATACCTTCTGCCCCTCTTTCTCTTTCCTCTTCTTCTGGGATCCCAATTACTCTATTATTGTTTCGTCTTATGGTATCACTTATCTCTCAAATTCTGCCCTTGTGATCCAGTAGTTGTTTATCTCTCTTTTTCTCAGCTTCTTTATTCTCCATCATTTGGCCTTCTATATCACTAATTCTCTCTTCTGTCTCATTTATCCTAGCAGTTAGAGCCTCCATTTTTTATTGCCCCTCACTAATACCCTTCTTGATTTTGACTTAGTTCGATTTTAGCTCTTTTATTTCTCCAGAAAGGGTCTCTCTAGTATCTTCCATGCCTTTTTCAAGCCCAGCTAGTATCTTTATAATCGTCATTCTGAACTCTAGTTCTGACATCTCACTAATGTCCATATTGATTAGGTCCCTGGCAGTCAGTACTGCCTCCTGTTCTTTTTTTTTGAGGTGATTTTTTCCATCTTGTCATTTTGTCCAGAGGAGAATAGATGAATGAGAGAACAAAATGCTAACAGGGTAACAACGACCCCAGAAAAATATACACTAAACAAATCAGAAGAGACCTGAAACTTGGGGGAAAGAAAGAAAAAGAAAAAGAAGAGGGAAAAAAAAGAATATGATCAAATATGATCAGGCTGGTGAACAAATCAGTGCCACACACTAGATTTTGGGCGTATTTTGGTCTGTTAGAAGAAACTACCTCCCAAAATTTTAAAGAAAGAAAAAACTTATAGTACAAAAATAAGGGCAAATATGATGAAGGGATGGAATATGACTGTAAAGATGAAAATTATAAAAGATTTTATAAAAGGAATTGATAAGACAAGAAGTTGGTTAAAAAAAGAAAGAAGAGAAATTTTAAAAAAAGAGAGAGAGAGAGAATGTGATCAGGCAGGAGACTAGAACAAAGCCATACACTAGAGATTTAGGGTATATTTTGGTCTGTTAGAAGAAACTGTATCCCAAAATTTTAAAGAGAGAACAACTTATATATATACCAAAAATAAGGTTAGCTACAATGAAGGGATAGAATATGACTCTAAAAATGAAAAACAAAAAAGATTTTTTAAAAAGGGTTGATAAGATGTTGGTTGAAAAAGGGAAAAAGAAAAATTAAAAAAATAGAAAAAGAAAAAAAAGAAAATTTTAAAAAATTAACTTTGAAAGACTAAAGAATCATGGGGGGGAAAAGCCATGAATTCTATGTGCTGTATTCCCCTAGTGCTGGAGTTCTGCCATTCTCATTGATTGGTAAACTTGGTCTTTGCTGGCTGTTCTTGCTGATCTTCTGGGGGAGGGGCTTGTTGCCATGGTTCCCAAATGTCTTTGTTGGAGGCAGAATTGCCCTGCCCTTGCTGGGTCTGGGCTAAGTAACCTGCTCAGGTTTGCTCTCGGGAGCTTTTGTTCCCTGCAACCTTTCAGTACAGCTTTGTAGGACGAGAGTGAAAATGATAGCCTCCCAATCTCCACCCCAGAGGAGCCAAGAACTCAGGGCCCCACTCCTCAGTGCACCCCAGAGAAAAGCTGTCAATCACTCCCATCTCCCCGGTCTCTGGCCGCACTCTGTGCTCACACAGCCTGTGACCGAGCATTTCTATCTCTGGCACCCAACCCCATGTGGAGTCTCCAAACCCAGCAGATCCCTGAAGTTTGCTCCCACCTGACTGTGCAACGGATCATGGTTTATGGCAACCCCGAGCTGAGAGCCTGCTCCTCAGCTCCATCTCTGCAGCCGGCTTCCCCACTCCAATATGTGGGAGCTCTGCCACACTCAGGCACCCCCGGTCTTTCTGTGACCCCGAGGGTCCTGAGACCACACTGTCCCAGTGAGGTTTCCACCCCCTGCTTAGCCACTAGAGTGATATCCCTCAGCAGAGCCGACTTCCAAAATTTCCAATTTTGTGCTCTGCTGCTCTATCACTTGCCAGAAGCGGCGGAAGGAGGCCCCTCCCCCACCATCTATCTTCCTGAATATCGCCTCAAATTCATTTCTCCACAAGTCCTACTTTCCAGAAAGTGGTCGCTTTTCTGTTCAGAGAGTTGCTGCTATTCTTTTCTCTGATCTCCTGTTGAGTTCGTAGGTGTTCAGAATGGTTTGATCCCTATGCAGCTGAATTCCTGAGACCAGACAAAATTTAGGTTTCCTACTCCTCCTCCATCTTGCTCTGCCCCCCTCCAATATCATTTTTTTGAGAGCCTTCCACACCCCAAGTGATTTGAAATACCACCTCTGACATATATAGTATCAAGTTCCTACATATGCTTGGATCTGTTTATGGGCACTCTGTGCAATCCCACTAACCTACTTCTCTGTCCCTGTACTTGTAACACACAATGTAAATTACTATTTACACTATGTAAATTACTCTAGTAACTCTGGCAAGCAGTCTCCCTTCCCTGGTCTCACTCAGAATTTTATTACTGTCCTGGCCTTTTCATTTTCCATATGAATTTTTGAATTATTATTTGTTCCACAAAATCACCTGCTAGAATATTTATTGAGAATATACTGAATTCATAGATTATTAGGAAAGAAATGACATCTTGAAAATATTCAGTCTTCCAATCCAATATCAAAATATAGCTATCCATTTATTCAGATCTTTATGTCCTTCAATAACATCTGAACGTAATTTTCATAAAATACTTGCAAGTTTTTATTATATTTATTCCTAGGAAATACTGTGTTGCTATTATGAAAATATCTTGGTTCATTCATTTTACTATAACAAAATACCATAGAAGTAGGGCCTATGAACCACAGAAACTTAGTTCAGACAGTTCTGGAAGCTGCAAGTGCAAGATCAGGGTACCAGCATAGTTAGGTGAGAGTCTTCTTCTGGATTAGATTTCTCATTGTATCCTCACATGGAGAAAGGGGCTAGGGAACTCTTTGGGGTCTCTTTTGTAAGGGCTCTAATCCCACTCCCAAAGGCCCACCTCCTATTGCCATCACCTTGAGGATTAGGATTTCAGCATATGAATTTTAGGAGGACACAAATATTCAGATGATAGCAGAAAGGTACATTTTACCTTTTATGAGTACCTCCTATGATTTTTGCTATTGGACAGGAATGCTATTGATTTTCAAATGTTGATCTTGTATCTGGAAACCTTTTGAACTCTTACTAGTGCTATGTTTGCACATTCTCTTAGATTTTCCTTGTAGACAGTCTGACTTTTGTAAGTAAATGTTTTGTGTCTTCCTTTCAGCCCTTTGGCCTCCATTTCCTTTCTTCTCTTAATTCACTGAGGGCCTCCTGAGCAATGTTGATCAGTGGCAGTGAGAGCGGGCATCATAATCCTGTTTTTGATATTAGCAGAGAACTGAGAGAATGCAGTTCACAGGCAACAACTAACCCAATATCTGGATTGAGACAGGCTCTGTAAGGAAGAACAAGACCTGAGCGTTTGTGTAACAGGGACAGATCCTTGAAATGCCATATAAGCCAGTGAGAAGCTTGAGAGTGTAAAGTTCTTGGAGGGGCCCAGAAATAGGGGTTCACATCCTCTTGCATCCTTTTTCTCCAGGAACTCCACCTGACTTTCACAAGGAAGATTAAGAAGAATCTTGATAAAGCTCCTTCCCTAGTGCTGGCTGGAGAAGAAGAACAGCAGCCACTGCCAAAACTCCACCCAGACCAGTGCTCCCTAATCTCTTCTTAAAAACAAAGGCTTATTCTGCAAGGGGAAGGACAAAACATGAACCTGAGAGCATGGTGGAAACCCACTATAGCTGGGAGACAAAACAAACAGACAAACAAAAACTCCATGAGGGCAAGGGGAGACAGGAATATGTGGGAGACCCATGCATTCTATGGAGAGGCAGGAACAATTTTGAAGGCTACATTCCCAAGATCCAGGTTCACATACCCTCCCAAGACTGAGGCTAAGTCAATACATCAAAGAATGTTTCCCTCCCTGCTGCCCACCATCATGCTAGCAAGTGCCCTATAAAAATAACAGTGGAATACAACTGAAAGCTGCAGGAAATTGATTCCCTCAGAAGGACAGCACAAAAGGAAGACCTAAAGCCAGTAAAAGAAAGTTTCAACCTCAGCCCAACCACTGATTAGACTGCCACCACCCCACCACCTCTAGCTGACAGCCTGGCAAAAAGAGAAGAATGCTCAGCTTGTGCCACTTGGAGTCAATGGTGGCCTACATTTAATAAAGTTGAGATGACAGAATTTCCCTAACATAATATTAGGAAGTTCCCTAGCATGAAATGTTGGAGTAGATTTATTATATGTGACCTGCATATCAGCCCTTCCCAGTCTAACCCTCCAAATAGTCAAAGAGCCTTCCCTTCTCCAAGGCATTGAAAAATACACTAATGAGGGGGGAGAACCAGCATCTTTGAAAGGCTCTGTAGTGTCTCTCTTCTGCAATCAGCTATAATGATGGTATATGCTGTCAGTGACCTGGGTGCCTTGATTTCAGTGGGATGATGGAATTCCAGAGTAGCAGAGGCCAAAAGGCAGTGTGTAACTGCCTTAATTAAAAGACAGGGGAGTGTACTTTTACTATAATAGGCAGTAAAGGAGAAGAGGTAATCAAAATAATTTGCAATATAGCAATCACTGAGGATGGCTAATTAATGGGAATGAAATAGATGGGAAGCCTACTAAAATTCACTTGATCTATTTAACAGGAGAAACTCCAGATCCAGTGGCCAGAAACATAACTTGAGTCACTACAATTAAGAGCAAGCCTCTCCTCTTTAACACAGACTAAGATCCCTTCACTTGAAAGGAAGACAAATTCTCCTTGAAGAATGTATTGCAGAGCTCCATAAGTATATACTGTAAATCTTCTACCAGGCTTTTCTCAAAGGGATCTGCAAGCATTTACTATAGTAACTGTGTACTGGGAAAAAGGAAATACCCAGACCTTTCAAAGGTTACAAAACACTGACTGAATCGACACTAATTTGGAGGGGGACACAAAATGCCTCTATGGTCTACTGGTCAAACTGGGGGTTTATGAGAGTCAGATGATGAATAACGTCAAGGTCAAATCATAGTAGATCCTGTAGATTCACTGACCCATTCTCTAGTTACTGAATCTAGATCTGCGTAGTTCAATGTAGTCACTACTAGCCACATGTAGCTATTTAAATTTAAATTTCCACTATCATTGGAAGTTTTATTGGGCAGCACTGGTCTAGACCAGGGATTAACAAATTATGGTCTGTGGGCCAAATCTGGCCTTTTGCCTTTTTCTTCTTTTTGTTTTGTTGTTGTTGTTGTTGTTGGAGTTTCATTTTGTTTTGTTTCTTTTATTTGTTCTTTGGTTTTGGGGGATCTTTTGGCATAGCCTGAAAGCTAAGAAAGGTTCCTATCTTTTCTTTTTTTTTTTTTTTTACTTCCCTGAAATAAATCACACTCAATTGTAGTGAATGATTTTCTTAATGTATCATTGGATTCGGTTTGCTAATATTTTGTTAAGGATTTTTGCAACTATGTTCATCAAAGATATTGACCTATAGTTTTCTCTCTTTTTTTTTTTTTTGTAATGTCTTTATCTGGTTTTGGTATCAAGATAATGCTGGCCTCATAGACTGAATTTGGAAGACTTTATTCCTCTTCTATTTTTTTTTTTTTTTTGGAACAGTTTGAGAAGAATAGGTATTAAGTCTTCTTTAAATGTTTTGTAGAATTCACTTGTGAAGGCATCTGGTCCTGGACTTTTGTTTTTGGGAGTTTTTCGATTACTGATTCAATCTCATTGCTAGTAATTGGTCTGTTCAAATTTTCTATTTCTTCTTGATTCAGTTTTGGAAGGTTATATGTTTCTAGGAATTTATTCATTTCTTCGAGGTTGTCCAATTTGTTGGCTACATTTTTAAAGTGTTGAGAAGGAGGAGAAGACAACTATCTGTCCCACAAACATTTAATATCTGGTACCTTACCAAAAAAGTTTGCTGAACCCTGACAGTTGGAATGGCATAGTTGACAACAGGCAAAATCCCCACATTGGCTCTTCGACATAATGGTGTAAGGACTATCATAATAGACAGGGCCAAGTGAAAGCTCCTTGAATTTGCTATCTTTATCCAGAGAGTAAACCAAAGCAGTATCACACTCCTGGGGGAATTTAAAAGATTAGTGCCACCAACAAAGACTTTAAAGATGCAGAGGTAATGACATCTATCACATTCCATTTAACTCACTAGTTTGTCCTGTGCGGGAGGCAGATGGATCTTGGAGAATTACTGTGGATTATTGTAAACCTAATCAGGAGGTGGCTTTAATGGCACTTGCTGTTTCACAGGTAGTAGCTTTACTGGAATAAATCAACATAGCCCCTGGCACCCATATGTAGCTATTGACCTTGCAAATGCTTTTTCCTCCATATAAATTTGAAAAGATTACCAAAAGCAATTAGCTTTTACCTGGCATGGCTAACAATGCTATTGCACAGTTTTGCCACAGGGCTAATAAACTTGCCTGTTCTCTGCAATGATATAGTCTGCAGAAATCATCATATTGACATTCTACACAACAGCATACTTCATTCTTGATATTATGCTGATTAGATCTGGTCAGCTGGAAATAGCAAGTTCTTTAGTTGCCTTAGCAAGACAGATGTGAACAAGAGAATTTGAGATAAACTCCATTAAAATGAAAGGACATAGAACCTCAGTAAAAATTTCCAAAGGATCTGAAGCATGTTGAGATATTTCCTCCAAGGTGAAATACAAATTGAAATTTAAAAAAATTTTTTACAATAGCACCAACATTAAATACTTGGTATAAATATAACAAAATAATATGTACAGGAGATGCAAGTTGAAAATTACAAAACACAATGCAAGAAATCAAAGAAGAAATAAATAAATATTCATGAATTGAGTTGTCCATGAATTGGAAGACTCAATAGTGCTAAGATGTCAATTCTCCCCCAGATTGATCTATAGATTCAATATATTCTCAATCAATCCCAGCATAATTTTTTGTAAAAATAGACAAGCTGTTTCCAAAATTTATATGAAGAGGCAAAGAAACTAGAATAGCCAAAATATTTTTCAAGAAAAAAATTGGAAATTTCTCATTCTGGATTCATTTACTATAAATCATTAGTAATTAAGAAGTGCAGTATTAATAACAGGAGACACATGTAGATTAATGGAACAGAATAGAGAGCCCAAAAATAGATCTGCATATATACGGTGAATTGATTTTTGACAAGGGCAATTCAATAGAGAAAGAATGGTTTTCTAAACAAACTGCTGGAACGATTGGACATCCATATGCAAAGAAAAAGAACCTCAATCCATACTTTGCATCATATATGAAGATTAACTCTAAGTGGACTGTAAACCCTAAAACTATAAAACTCCTAGAAGAAAATATAGAAGAAATATTTTTTTACCTTAGACTAGGCAAAGATTTCTTAGATGCAACACAAAAAGCAATATATATAAAAAGAAAATAAATAAATTATACAACATTAAAATGTAAAGCTCCTGTTCTAAAAAAGACATTAAGAAAATGAAAAGACAATCCACACACTGGAAGAAAATATCTGCAAAATACAAATCTAGTAAAGGACTTGGGTCTAGAATATATTTTTTTAAAAATCCCAAAATTAAATAATAAGCAAATAACAAACTAATACAAAAAAATTAGCAAAAGATTTGAACAGACACTTTACCAAAAAAAGGTATAAGGATAGCAAGTAAGCACACAAAAAGATACTCCACATCATTAGTCATTAGGGAAAGGCAAATTAAAACTACAGTGATATACCATACATACAGAGTTAAAATTTTTTTAAAAAGGAAGCAGACCACGTGTTGGGAAGTATGTGGAGGAAGTGGAACTATCATACACTGCTGGTGGGAATGTAAAATGGTACAATCACTTTGGAAAACAATTTGATAATTTCTTAAAAACTTAAATATATATCTACCATATCAGCCAGCCATTTCGCTCCTAGGTATCTTTACCCAAGAGGGAAAAGAAAGCACATATTTACACAAAGACTTATACCAAATGTTCATAGCAGCTTTATTTATGAAAACTAAAAGCTAGAAACAAACCAAATGTCCATCAACAGGATAAACAGACTGTAATACAACCATACAGTGGAATACTACTCAGCAATAAAAAGAAATGAACTATTGATACATACAACAATGTGGATGAATCTCAAAATTATGCTTACAGGAGCCAGACCTCTTAAGGTACAGCCCCTGAAATTACACAGCATCTCTTCTGCTACATTCTATTGGTCAAAGCAAGTCACAGGACAATCCAGACTTCAGAGGAACAGATAGTAGAAGTAAAACCTACTCTATCTCTTGATGGGGTTTTGCAAAGAATCTGCAGCCAGAATATAACACTGTGAGTGCTGCATGTTGCCTCTTCCTATCCACTGTGAGTGCTGCATGTTGCCTCTTCCTACCCACAAATCAGGTCCCACATCACTGGAATACTGTGAGAGAAAAGCCCAACATCTCCCTGACCATGCTTGCCAGTAGTAACAGCCAAAGCATTAGGAAGATGGTTTCTGCTATTCAAATGTCCTGTAGCACATCTAATTGGTGGGACCTAAATTCAAATCCAGAGTTCAATCTGCAAAAGAATCTAAAAAATCTAGTTTCTGGCTTGGGTACAGAAAGGTATACCAGAAGGATGCTGACGGGGAAGCCGAGCGCCTGACCCACTATGTCCATCACACCAGGAATTAGATGACACCAGACCATCAAAGGTTCTATTTTGCTCCTAATTGTGGGCCAATAGATATGGACCAGGTATGTGAGCCAGAGACAGATGGAGAGGGGCTCCATGCTCTCCACCCCCAGAGGCCTGGATACAACCATAGAAGACATTCCTGTTGGATGCTTATCTGTCTGGGAAGGGCATTTCAGCTGGCAGCTGGGACCTGGGGCTATAAATTGAAGGGATTCCAGCTGAGGTCTGGACTCTGGAGACAAGTGAGAGCCATTCAATAGGAATTTCTGAAAAGAACAAAAGCCAAGCCTGTGTTCCCCCTTATCTTCCCCTCTAAAAGTCCACTGATAGATGAGTGTGGCCCTAGTGTCAGCCCAGGCTAAAGTCAAGCCCCCTGGGAAGTGTGGCTGATCTAGTCCCCAACATTCCTCTCCCAGAATGGGGGTGGCCATAGGGATCCTGTCTCCACAGCCCTCAGAAATTACAAGGCTGCCTCCATCAACAGATGAGTCCAAAGGAGACTCACGCTCCCACAGTGCACATCTGGGGTGCCACGTCCCCACACCCTCCCCCAGGAACCCCAGCAGTGGCCACAGCCACTTCCAGGCCCTAGGCAGATCGCTGCTTGTCCTGGGCCTGTCTCCCACCACAAAAGGTGAGGGGCTGGCGTGCTTGCCGTCTCAGCCCTGGCAGCCTGGATGCTCTGAGCCATAAGAGTGGGAGGCAGCTCTTCTGTTCTCCTGTCAGTGCTCACTCGAGAAGCCTGCACTCCAGCCCCTGCCTCTTGATACGCTTGCAGACAAGAAGCCGCTTTTGTCAGTCACTGCCAGTTCTGAGCATTTTCTGGCCCGAAGCACTGACCTCCAGTGAAAAACCCAATTCCCCCGTAAAGTCTTCTGAATTCTCTTGTCAGGTCTGGCACCTTCATTCATCTGCTTCTCTTGGGAACGTACAGATGACATGAGGTAGGCAGTGTGCCAGCCAGGGTCCCCCGGGACTCACGCCACCCAGGGCAGAGATGAGGACAGAAGCCCCAGGCAGAGTCCCTCCTCGGTGCCTACGGACTTAGGGGCTTCCTTCCTTCCTTACCACTTGCTGAATGTTACAAGAGGATTTCATCATCCCAAGGCTTTTCTCTTAGGGATGGGAAAACTGAGGCCCAGAAGAGTCTGGCTGTTATTCTGCACAGCACCAGGGTTTGAATCAATTGGAGTGGCTGACCCCCCATCCAGTCCTCTTTCCGTAACCATAACATTGTGTATTTTTAGGACGCTGCAGATGCTGGGGTAGGGCAGGGGCTGGGGAGGCTCAGAGGTTCCCTAAGTGCAGCCGGGACTCATCAGCTGCCTCCCTCCCCTCTTCTCTATCACTGCAGTACTGGAGAGACAAATATCTCACCGGAAAAACAGCAACATTGCCACAAAACAAAACAAAGCAGAACCAAAAATCAAACCAAAAAAAAACCAGTGTTTTGCTTCAAAGTCCACGACCCCTGTTTCTGGGCAACCAGAGCCTCTAGTTCAAGCTCATATACAGAGCCATAGGGATTGAATACCTGAAGTCCAGGGACTACTTCAGCTCTTTGGGGCTCAGAACAGTGCTCTGACCACCGTCTCTTCAAAAATCATGCATACCTGTTTCTCTTCCACTCGCATACCCACCTACTCACACATTCCTGAAGGAAGTACCACTTCGGTTCAAAAAGGTAAGGATGTCTTAGTTTTTATTTTTTAATTTTTAGTTTATTCATATTTTAATTTATATGCAGGCAAATTCATGCTTTTTTGGTGTACAGTTCTGAGTGTTGACAAATGCAGAGCCACCACCATGGTCAAAATTCAGAAAGTGCCATCATCCTAAAACAGTCTCCCCTTCATGCTATCCCTTTGTATTCAAGCACACCCCTCCCTCCACACCCAACCCCCTGGCAATCACTGTTCCTTTAATTTTCCCTTCTCCAAAATGTCATATGAATGGAATTATATAGTATATGTAACCTTTTGAGGCTGGTTTCCTTCACCTAACATCACACATCTGAGATTCATCCATATTATATATATATCAATAAAAATGCTTCTTTAGCATATAAAAATAAGATGTGGTAGAGAGTCAATGCCCAAGCACAGTGCCCATCTGGTGGGGTTCTCCAGCTCTGAGCACAGCTCACCGGGTCCTCTCTAACCAGCATCATCCCCCCGACCAACCACAATCCCTGGGCAATTTCTGCCCCTGACCTGCTTGCTCATCACAACCCGCAGCCTGCTCAAGCCCAGAATTCCCAGTCCTCCTGTCGGCATCTGCCTACTGCTGATCCTAGTTCACGTGACCACATTGGGTGATCCAGAGTTCTTGCAGGGCTGCTTGGCCCTCCTCCAGGAAAGAAAACCTCAAATGCCTACAAAGCATTGTATTAATAAATATAATACAACAAGGAATGGTGGAAATCAAAGAGAACCAGAGAGTGTATGTCCCAGCAAAAGACATTCAGAGTAGTGTAAACTGTTTGACACGCTGTACCTGCCCCACCCCCCGAAAAGAAACTACATCTGTGGGCTGCATTCAGGGGTCAGGATCCCGTCTGCAACCTCTGAATCTCTCATATGGAACCCGTTCCTCCACTCCACCACTGCACTGATATGAACTACGTCAGCACACAGGGCAACCATGTCACCGTTCTGAAGGAGGCAGAACTCAGGGGGACCACGTGTTCCCCACAGAATGTGATGGAACATGGGGAATCAGGTTGCCCTACGTGGACTTGGGATACTTCTCTGGGATACACTTCGTGCAGGTAAAGCTGTCAGAAAGGCCAATGAGTGGAAGGGATAATGCCAAGGAGGCCCCACCCCAGCCACAGCAGCCTGGTGCTTCTTACTCTCCAGTACCCAAACCCACAGAGGTTCTCCAGTGTGCAGAATCCATCTTCGGCTCTTTCCTTCTTCCTGTCATGTCATAGCCACCAAGAACAACACACTCCATGACATATACAACCAAAGGTAGGGGGATGTGGAGAGCTCCCCATAGCCCCTCTTGGATAGAGGTCCTGTTGTCCCTCCAGCTGCCAGGAGTGTGGCTGCTGAAGGCTCACAGCTGTGCCCTTTCCTGGTGTCGCCCTTGCCTCATGGGAATTGCTTCGCCTAAGGTTATGGCTGCTTGGCAGGAGCAGCTTAACACCACGACTGGTTGAAGTAGAGGTAGCAAAGCTTGCTCCATCTCCTCTGGTCTCAATTTTTGGGAAGACTCCAAGGGATTTATCCAGCTCCAGGGTCTCCTGTGGGCTTAGCTGAGACCTTTGCCACAACTGCATTGGAGGTAACTCTTCCCTCTGCCCAACCCTGGTTCCCTCACATCCTGAGAATGTGGTTCCCGAGCGCATCCCTAGAAACCACTTGCATGCAAGTCTCCACCTCAGAGTCTGTTTCTAGGGAACCCAACCAAAGGCAAAGGTGAATAGGCTTTCGTGAGTACGAGTATCAATTTCACCCATAAAGCATTCCATTTCTCAAACAGTTTTCCAGATGTTATTTCACTTGATCCTGTCAACAACTCAGTGAGGTGGGTGGGTATATAGTTACTCCATTTATAGATGAGTAAAGTAAGGTCCAGAAAGGTTTTGTGTCTCATTCAAGGTCACATGGAGAGTAATAATCTGATCTAAGCTCCTGGCCCTCCAAGGCCTGCTCTCTAGTTCCCTATAATGGCCAGAGCTGATGATGGGAGAGGGGCAGTATTTTATAGGGAGGAGATGGAACAGGTAGGCTGCCATGTACACTTGGACTTCACACAATCCTGAGGCAGGATGCACATTCCTAGACATCAGATTTATGTCTTTTTTCTCTCAACTCTCCAGCAGATGGCAGTCGAGTGACTTGAGGAAGGGGCAGCTCTTCCTCGTTTGCAGACCCAGCTATCATTTGGGCTAGTGGGGAGTCAGCAGCAGCAAGGGGCACGCGTGCGTTGTGTGTGTGTGTGCGTGTGTGTGCGTGTGTGTGTGTGAGAGAGAGAGAGAGACTAGGGCAGAGGGAACATGTGGGAGACAGCATATCCCACTTGGCAACAGTCCCTCAGATGAAAGGGTTAGCCTGTTCATCATTTAGGTGATGAACACCCCCATGGAAGCATGTCCTTGCCCTTGACAGTGAGTACACTTCTCTTTTTCTCTGTCCCTCCTAAGATAGAAGGTTTCAACTGCTCGAGCTCCAAAATAAAGCAAAATCTCTTCTGAGGAGAGCCCTGACAACCCATGAAGTTTGAACCTCTGATGACTCCTTACAATTATCTGGGGGTGGGAACTGAAATGGAGGACTGTCTTCAAAATACAGCGGAGTGAAATACCTCTTGAATTGTCATGAAAATGACATATTCATGACAATTTAAAAAGGCATAAACATTACAAAAACAAAAAACGTGCAACAGCAGTTGTAACCAGAACTTTTTGGAAGTTGGAGCAGCAAGTGACCTAGAAGAGCCAGAAGGCTGAGTTTAAAGTGCTCGCAGAAGGAGAGGTGCCAAAGAAAAAAAAAGGACCCCCTCGTCCTCCTTGAAATTCTAGCATGTTTCTGGGACTCCAGCACAGGCATGGGCACTGGGTACCTTTGGAAGTGGGGAGGAGGGGTGCAGCTAAAAACAAGAGGTCTGGGCAACAGCCTGTATTAAGAGCATCTGGGCTTCCAGATCCCTCCCCACCAGACACAATCTGGCTCCAACTTCAGAGAATCAGTCTCATTCATTCACACACAGAGTGAAAGAAAAGTATGAAGCTGTGGGCTTGCAGTTGACTGTCATTGCAAGCCAACATCTGCAGATGGCCAACATCTGCAAATCTCCTGGCCTTACCTGCATGCTTGTGCAATGGCTTTGCCAGCTCCAAGTATGGTGGCTTCGTTCAAGGCAGGAAGAAGGGGAAGAGAGCTCATCTAGCTGCTCTTGTCCTCTTTTATCAGGAAAGCAAATGCTCTCCCAGAAACCACCCCGCCCCAGGGAAACTGTGCTCAGGACTCGTGGCCATCATGGAGTCACGTGGCTGGCACTAGGTACAGGGGACATGGGGAGGCAGGTACTTAGCTTGGACAGCCTTCCTAGGAGAAACAGGCAGGGAGAAAGGGTGGAGATGAATGTGGAGCAAGCAGAACTCCTTGACAGAGGGGCTTTACAGTAGGGGTGGTTGGGTGCCCAGGATCAAAGGTCTTTTCTCTCAGCCTGGTCATCTCAGTGTGGAATTCCCCAGTCCTTTACCAGAGTTCCAGCACCTAGCAGGAGTAGGGAACCAGGGGTCTCACTAGATCTCCTTACTTTTTTTTTTTTTTTAAGATTTTATTTATTTGACAGAGAGAAACATAGCGAGAGAGGGAACACAAGCAGGGGGAGTAGGAGAGGGAGAAGCAGGCTTCCTGCAGAGCAGGGAGCCCGATGTGGGGCTCGATCCCAGGACCCTGGGACCATGACCTGAGCCGAAGGCAGACGCTTAACAACTGAGCCACCCAGGCGCCCCATAGATCTCCTTACTTTTAATAAAGCCCCTCACTCCTGCCAGATGCCCCCTCCTAGAGTCAGAGATAGTTAGCCACTGATGGCGGGGGAGGACCAGCCCCTGCTGGGAGGGCAGGGAGACGCATCTCTGGGTCTTCCTGGCTTTTGTGGGAGCTTTCCACCAGGACTCCTGCTTTCAGCCCCAACCTGTACCTTTGCCTTCCAAGATGCCTAGTCCTGAGTGTTTGTGGGTTCTGAACCCCAGATCAGCTTGCTTCTTCACCTACCCCGACCCCAGGCATGAACAGAGTGAAGACAATAGAAACACAAGTTAGTTACGGCTCTTCCCTCCAATTACCATCCCCTATCCTACCTGTCATCCCTCTCTAGGGGAATGGATAAATAAAGTGTGGTGGGTGCATAACATAGAACGCTCCGCAGCTGTCAGAAGCGAAGAACTAACTGCCCACACCGCAATGTGGATAGAGCTCTAAAGCAGAATGTTAGGGGAGAAATATAAGAAAAAGAATAGAAGTTAGAACAATACCCATTTATATAAATGAAAAGTACATATACACAAATGGCCAATAAACCATGAAAAAGTGCCCAATTTCATTAGTCATCAGGGAAATGCCAATTAAAACCACAATGTGAAACCTCTGCACACCCACTCAAGTGGCTAAAATGAAAAAGATAAAAATACCAAATACTGGAGGATGCTGGAGGATAAACCAGAACTCTCATACAGTCACAGCTGATAGAGTATATATTGGTAGAACCGCTTTGAAAAACTCTTTGGCCTTGTCTATTAAAAGCAAAAACACTCTCTCCCAGCACCTCCCTCTCAGAAATGCATACATACGTTCACGAAAATTCATACACTAGAATGCTCATAGCAGTGCTATATGTGGGAACCCCACATTAGAAACTACCAAACACCCATCTGCACTAGAATGGATAAATAAATTGTGGTGTATTCACACAATGGAATTCCAAAAAGCAATGAGAATGAACAGCAATATGGATGAATCTCGCAAACCTAAAGTTGTTCAAAAGAAGCCAGATACAGGAGTTTCTACTCGAAGATTCCATTTTTAAAAATACCAAATATAGGCAAAACTGGGGCACCTGGGTGGCTCAGTCATTAAGCGTCTGCCTTTGGCTCAGGTCATGATCCCAGGGTCCTGGGATTGAGTCCCACATAAGGTTCCCTGCTCGGCAGGGAGTCTGCTTCTCCCTCTCCCTCTGCCCCACCCCGGCTCCTGCTCTCTCTCTCTCTCTCTATCTATCTCTCTCTCTCTATCTCAAATAAACAAATAAAATCTTTAAAAGAAATAAAATAGGCAAAACTAGCATGGGGAATTCAATGTGAGCGAGTATAGTAGTTAACCCTGGGGGAGAAGCGGCAGTGACAGGTAGAGGGCATGGAGGGGGCTTCTGGGATGTTGGTGGTGTTTGGTGTCTTGATCCATGTCCTGGTCATACAGAGGTTTTCAACTAGCGATAACCCTTGAGCTGAACACCTAGGGTCTGTGCTCTTTTCCATGTGTAAGTTATAATTCAGCAGAAGTAACAGAGAAAGAAAAGCCTGGGGCAATAAAAACAGAAAACACATAGGTGCAAACCGCAATATTACACATTTTACAAAGATGTGTACATATTCAAAGACCTGTTTTTTCTACTAGAGAGGGAGCCTGTGTGGGCCAGGGAATGACAGTGAAGTGATGATGGTAGCAAAGGGAAGAAATAAAAGGAAGTAATACAGGAGAGGAGTCTTGAATGGATGCCCAAATACAATGTGCTCAACCCAACTTTGAACTGGAAGTAGGGGGGAGGGCGGAACAAAGGAAGCACTAGTCTTAAACACTTTGATTGTTCTGGACTGCTGACTGCATGTTCTTGCTTCAATTAAATGGGGTCTGGGGCCCTTTCCAGCCCTTTCCTGCCCCCTGCCACCTCTTTCAGACCACCAGATATGTTAGCTGAATCTCCACGCGATCAGAGCTCCGATTCCTCCTTCTCACGGGCTTCCCTCCCCTCGTTTACATCTGGGGTGCATGTAGATTCATGCCTTAGCCTACCTCTCCCGCTGGCGACATCCAAGTGCCCAACGCTAAGGAAGACTATGACAACTCCACCTCTGCTGGATGCAGCTGAAGCGAGGGGGCTCTGTAACGATCCCTCCCCCCACGCCCCGGCCCCAGCAGCCTCCGTTCCAGCTTGGCCTCCTGCTTGGCCCGATGTCCATATGTGAGTTTGATCTTCCTTCTGGGGTCCAGAATCTGGTGGTGGAAAACCTCGGGAGGACCCCCATTCTACAGCCCTCTCCTCCCACCTAGGAGTTGGGAGCTCAGGGAAGGCGGTCCCGCACCCCGGGCTGCGAAGTTGACACTGCCTGCACTTCCCGCTCTGGCCGCTAGTGGGAGATGCTGGCCAACCTGCGGCCCGTCATGCGGCTAGAAGCCGGCATGCTGTTTGTGATTCATCTGTCTGGCCAGGAGCCATCTCATCCAATTCAGGGCCAGAAACGGTCCTGTGTCCTAAACTTTCCTGTGGACGGACTTTCTCACCGATTCAACCACCCTGGACTGGCTGTCCTGAAAGCATGGGTAGCTCCTCAGTATATGTGTAAGGCACCCAGTGACACCTGGAACCCTACACCCAGGTCCCAAAGGGACAATGACCTCATCATCACCTCTCCAAGGTCCCAGTGGAGGGGCAGGTCACTGTCTCTGAGCTCTCAAACCCAACACCTTGGTGCCTTCTGAGACACCAGCCCCCATTTTGCCCTCCAAGAGCAATTCTTGCATCTTGGAGTTTTGAAAGGTGTCAGGAAAGTAAAATGCTGTTGGTAAAGAAGACAGCTCTGGGCAGTGGCCACTGTGCAGGACAAGGCATACCATCCGTTCCAACTATGTTACTGGCCTGTGGGGGAAATCTGGTAGCCGGTTTTGTTTTTAAAAGTGTATTCCTGGGCATGTTTCCTATGGGTCAGCCTGGGTATGTGAGCAATAGTTTGTCAGTGTTCCGGTCTCTGTGTCCGTGTGTGAGAGGCAGTGTCTATCTCCGTATCCACACGGTTGAGTGTCTCTGTGTGTGTAAAGGTGTACATTGCATGTGTCCCAACAAGGTGTATGTATGTGAGCGTGTGCGTGAGTCCACTTCAGTGTGGGTGTCTCTGTATTTGTTGCTTGTGTCCTTGTTTCCGGTCTTTGTGAGTGCAGGTGTCTACTATTGTGCAGAATTGTGTGCTACCCGAGTTCCTCTAGCAGAATGTGATCCCATGGCAGTGTGTGCCTCTGTGTCAGTGGATGCGAGTCTCTGAGTCATGTGTCACTGAGTTTGTCAGAGTGTGTCTGCCTCAGTGTGTGTGTCAATGATGTGTCTGCCTATGTCCATGTGGGTGTCTGTGTCAGCGCAGGTGTGCGTATGTCGAGTGTGTCTGTGTCAGCCTCGAGGTATGTCAGCATGGGTGTCTGTGTGTGTCAGTGAGCCAGCATCATGGTATGCCCGTGTGCTCTCCGAGGTAGGGTCCCCAGGTCAGTGAGGATGCCTGTGTGTATTCTCCGGCGTGTGCCGGAGTGTGTGCCTGTCCGAGTCCGCGTGGGTGGCTCTCTGTGGCGAAGCGTCCCTCGGTCGGTGAGCGTGTTACCCCCGCGTGTGCCCGCGTCTGCGTGTGTCTGTCCGTGCCCGCGTGGGCGGCTGTCTGTGGCGGGGCGCCCCCGGGTCAGTGTGGGGGTGTGCGCCCCGGCGGGTGCCCAGGGCTTCACCCTCTGAGCGGGCGGAGCGCCACGTGCGGAGTCCGGGGCGCGTCGCTCTGGGGCGGAGCCAGCCCGGGGCCCCAAGCCCCAGGCCGAGCCCAGGCGGGGCCCGCCCCCGACCCCGCCCCCAGCCCGAGCCCGCGCCGCCCGCCGAGCCCCGGAGCCCGAGCGGAACGGCGGAGCCGAGACGGCGGCGGCGCCCGTGGGATGCGGGGATCGCGCCCCCGGGGCCGCTGAGCCTGCGCCCAGTGCCCTGAGCCCCGCGCCGAGCCGAGACCGCGCCGAGCCTCAGCCGCCCATCCCGGGGTCCGGGCCGGGGGACCAGCAGGTGAGCGAGCGCCCCCGCGCCCGGGAGCCCCGGCCCGGCCGGAGCCCCCTCCGCCTGCCGCCGCCCAACTTTCCTCCCCCCGAGGGTCGGAGCCTTCAGCCCCTGCGCACCCCCTCCCCTGCCCCGGGTGCGCCCGGCAGTTCCCTCCCCCATCGCTGCCCCCGAGGCTGGGAGGGGGAGAAGAAAGGGTGCAGAACCGCCGGGCTGGAGGGGATTCCCCGCGGGGGAGGGGGACGTCTGTAATCGCCGTGCGCCCCCTCCCCACCCCTTTCCTTCCGGGTTTCCCGGTGCGCTGTCGAGGGCCAGGGGAGGAGGAGCTGCGGCCCCGGCTTCCCGGCCGACCCTGGCGCAGGCTCGGGGAGGGTCTGGGATTGGGACCCGGATTCATGAGGCCGGAGACCCCAAGGTCAGAGCGGCGACTAGGCGCGCAGTGAGTGTGGTTCCAGAGAGCCGGGGAGCCGACCGAGAAGGGCTGGGAATGGGGGAGGGGGCCAATCACCCCCTTTCTCTGGGCCCCACTGAGGGGTCCTCTAGGGGTGTCTTCTCTGGGACCGGATCGCTGCCCGTCCTGACCTGGGAAAGATCTCTGCGCCCTGAGGGGGCGGAAATCTAAATGTGTGTCCTATCTCTGCGCGCTTCGACCACGAAGAGATCTCTGCCCTCTGACGCCCTAACGGGGCCGCATCTGGTCTCTGTGCTCCTTGAAGAAGGAGAGATCTCCTTGTGCTCTCAACAAGGGAGATTTCTGTGCGCTGGAATTGGAGAGAGTTCTCTGCCCTCCTCGCTCTCGCTCTGACCCGGGCAGATCCGCTCGCCTTGACGGGAGGGAGGTGGCTTTCATCCTGTGTTATTTGATCGTTTATTTGGTGGCACGGGGAGAAAGCGGTTGTGCCTAGCCTTGTGGAGGCTGGAGGTGTGGAGAGTGATAGTGGTGGGGGGAATGCTGGGGACAAGGCCCTGGCCAAAGGCCCGCCTTGAAAACACCTGTTGGAGGCCAGTGCACTGATGAATCAGGAAGCCATGGCTGAGATTGGGGCAGGAGTCAATCTTCTCTCTTTAGGGCCTTGAGACTAGTCCCGGGAGAGCAGGATGAGTCTCCTCTTAGGGTCCTGGGCTGGCATTTCATGTCCCCCCAGTTGTCTCCCCATCTCCTGCTGAGACCCTAGTCACCTTCCTCGGTGAGCCTGGACAGCGCGGTGGAGACAGGGACACCATATGACCCCCCACCATGTGGCAGCGCCTCAGTCCAATCCCTGTGATTCCCAGCAAACCCCTTAGGATCTAGAGGGACCCCAAGTAGCAGAGGCCCAGGCCACTGGGAGCCCAGGCCCTTGCGGCTGTCCTCAACTCCATCTCCTCGCCCTCAACTCCTCCCAGTTGGAATTGGGCAGGTGCACGTGAGTGGGTGGTAATGGAGCTGGAAGGCGGAATGAGGGTGGCACAGGCTGATAGCTCAAACCGTGCTGCAGTCACAGGAGCATCGGGAGGGGAGGGTCAGGGGACAGCCAGACTGTGGAACACAGATTTGATGCTAGAATGTCCAGCCCTATGCCGAAATGAGACCCATTGAACTTTTAATCTACTCCTGTCATCACTGCCACATTGGACAGGAGGACACCGAGGTTGAGAGTGGGTCAAGGACTTATCCAAGGTCATCTAGAGAGTCAGTAGATTTGGTGCACCACTCAGGATGAAGATTCCTTGAGAACTACTTCCTGGGGGCCGAAATGACCTAGGACTGACCAAAGAGGAACTGAGCAGAAAGGGAACAGGCTCTGGGATGCCGAGAACCAGCATTCAGCCCCATGTGGCCCAGGCAGCTGCTGTGCCTCTGCGGTGCTTGGCCCATCTCTGTGTGGTGATCAAAGCTCCTCTCGAAAAGTTCCAGGATTGACTCATTCAGCTTGAAGACTGAGCTTGCAGGAGTGGTGGGAAGCACCAGACACAGCTGGGAGTTGTGGAGCAGAGGAGGCTGGTGCCCAAGCAATCCCGGAAGGGAGTCCTGGGAACATCCTGGGACAGTGGTCAGTGGCAGTTTCTGTTCTGTTCACAGGAGGCTAGTTCCCGCTGACCCTTGGGAAAGTTATTGGAAAGATATGCAGTGATAGAAGTGTGGCTCCTTAGCTCACTTGAAAGAGGAATGATTACCTTCAGCCAAAGGAATCAAGAGTATCTCTCTAACAAAAATAACCTTCCACATGGGTTTTGAAGGATGAATAGGAGTTTTCTAGATGGAGAAGTTACAGTCTAGCCATCAGGACCAGCATGTACGGCGCAGATTTGTGAAACAACACACTTGTTAGTTCAGCGACCCGTTGGGTCTCATGGTGTGAGGGAGGGAAAGAGCAGAAGCTAAAGCCAAGGTCACAGTCACGGGGGCCCTTGTGAGCTCTACTCAGGAATTGGGAATTTATCCTCAGTAATGGTACTAAAAATAGCTAACATTTACCGAGTGCTTTCTGTCAGCCAGGCATGGCACTAGTCACTTTATAAGGCTCATCTCATGTATCCTTGCATCAACCCGGGAGGGGGGACCATACTAATGACAGTATTGCAGGTGGCGAAACTGAAGGCCCAGAGAGGCGAAATAGCTCGCTCACTGTCACACATCGACTAAGTAGCAGGCCTTGGGTTTGAGCCCAGGTGTCAACATTTCTGCTGTAGGCTATATTTCCCTGCCAGTGAAGACCATGAGTGCTGTCAGAAGTCTTTCAGTTGAAGGAGAAGAACAGTCAGGTCACCACAGGTGGTAGAACCTGTGGCATCCCAACTTCCTTCTCTGCTCAGGGACACGCCACTTCTTACATCCCTAACTTTGATTGCTCATTAAGTGAGATTCCCCACTGCCCTACCACACTGTGAGAGTGAAGTTTAGGTTGGCAAGCTTGATGAAGAACAAGGGAGAAGTGACAGATGTTTCGGGGTTCTGATTGGAACCGTTAGAACTTCCACAGAGAGATGCCAACATCCAGCAGTCAGTTGGAGGGGAGGGTCCAGTGTTCAGGCAGGAAACGGGGGCTGGAGGTGGAAACTTGGAATCGTCTGCAGAGGCTGGCCATGGGAGCCATGGCAGTGAATTAGATTGTCCAGCAAGAGTGTAGACCAGTGGTCCCCAAGCCTGGCCACATTAGCATCACTTGGAGAGCTTTTAAAAATTGAAAAATAAATTAAAAGAACCTATGCCCAGACTCCACCCCCCCGAGGTTTCAATTCACTGGACTCCAGGGTGAGCCCTGGGCATCAGAAATTTTGAAAGCACCCAGGTGATCCTAATGTGGAGTAAAGGATGCAAGAGAACAGGGTTGGTCCAGAGCCCTGAGGTCCACTACAACAATCGAGGCTGAAGAAGTCTTCAAAGGAGGCTGAGAAGGAGCAGTCAGAGAGGTGGGAGGCAAGCCAGGAGTGGGAGGTGTCACAGAAAGCAAGGAGAGAGCATGTCCTGGAGGAAGGGGAGTCTTCTGTTTCTTTTCTTTCTGCTGAGAGTGAAGAGGATGCGTTCTGAGAAGTTCATGCGTAGATCAAGAAGAATGCATAATTTTAAAACAAGTGTCCATTAGATTGAGCAACAGTGAGGGTGCTGGTGGCGCTGGGCAACAGAAGCTTCCTTAATACCTACAGAATGTGGTGCCCAGCACAGACGGTTAGTTGTTGAATGAATGAATGAATGAATGAATGAATGAATGAATGAATGAATGAATTGGTGAGAATGGAGGCAGTTTGGAGTGGGTTCAGGAGTGAGCAGGAGGTGAGGACGTGGAGAGAGCATGTGTAGACAGCTCTTTGCAAGAGTTTGATGGTTTAAGAGGGAGGAAGGAGATAGAGAGGAGCTGGCCAGGGTTGGAGTCAAGGGGGGGTTGTAGGGAGAGCCCAAAGTGGACTCTAGGCATGCGTGTCCATGCGGTGCACCCATGGGCAATACTTATGGGGAAAATACTTTTCCTCACAGTGAGGGGCCAGAGGTCTGAGTTGAAGTTGTGCCTCAGAGGGGGATTTTGATGGCAGGAACTGTGATTCCTCCTGGGGGCGAGGGACAGGAAGGGGAGGAAGGTCTTGCAGTGAGAAGAGAAAAGTGTTCCAGCAAGCAGTGTTTAGAGACACATTGAGGTCAACTAGAGCAGATACCCAGGAGTAGAAGGGCTAGGGTAGAACTCCTGTGGCAAAGTCTATGAAGGAGTCAGAGAGAGGGGAAGGGATGAAGCCAGGGGGCAGCCTGTGGACAGAGGCTGGACGCTGCAGAGAGCAAAGCAGGCATGGGGGGCTACAGAGTAAGCCAGGACTGGATGCCCACTGCCTTCTGCCACCCCAGACTGGCCTGAAGTGGCAGTCTGAGGCAGAGTTCAGCTTGGAGTGGTGGGGGAGAGCCTGGATAGGACATTCAGCATCTACTCTGTGCCATAGAAGATTCTAGAAGGTGTACAATTCAGATTCAATAACTGATCTCATGACATTTACATACTATTGGGGAAAGACAGACTGGATACCACTAAACAAATAGATACAGAAGGTAATTTTAGATCATGACCAGGGCTATGAAGGAAGTAAAACAGGATGATGAAACAGGAGTGACCCAAGACTGGCTGGACAGGGAAGGCCTCTTGAAGGAGGGAACTGAACTGAGACCTGAATCACAAGAAAGAACCAGGGGCGCCTGGGTGGCTCAGTTGGTTAAGCAGCCGACTCGTCATGAGATCTCATGGGTCATGAGATCGAGCCCGGCGTCAAGCCCTGCGTTGAACCCCATGTAGGGCTCTGCACTCAGTGGGGAGTCTGCTTGAGATTCTCTCCCTCTGTCCTGCTGCCCATTCACAGGTGCGTGCCCTCTTTCTCTCTCTCTCAAATAAATAAATCTAAAACAACAACAACAACACAGGAAAGAACCAATCCAGAGGAAATCTGGAGAAAGAATGTCTTATAAAGAGGAAACTGCAAGTGCAAAGGTCCTGAGGCAGTGACAAGCTCCTGAGGCGTGGTTGGCTTCGGTGGCCAGAGCAGAGAGAATGAGGTGGAGATGGAGAGTTTCCGTGCCTCAGTTTCCAACCGCCACCCTTTCCATCATCTGCCCCCTTCACACTGCCCCTTCTGTTATGCACGGCTTATACCCCTGCCTGGGGTTGGCAGTGGTTCCTGGGCATGAGACTATTTTTAGACACAACTCTTCTCTCCGTGGGCCTAGAACATACCGTGTCTTTTTAAGATGATCAATATGGAATGGGTGCTATTTATAGAGACCCCACGTCAATTCTTGGGGCCAGGGACCCTCAAATGGGGGAGGGAGTCCAGGAGCAGGCTTTTCGGGGGCAAGCACCACAGCGGTGGAGCCATGTGACTCATGGACTCTTTGAAACTTGTGTCACCTCCCCTGCCAGGCCACCCTCACCCCATCTCCGCAGAGTCACGGCCATGGGCTGGGGAGCTGGGTACCCACGGCGTCCCCACCTCCAACTTCATTTCCTGGAGGAGGATCTGGTGTGCCCCAAGCCCAACAGAAAATTTAGTGGTTATTGAAGCTAGAGTCCAGTGGGCCAGTTCTATGAGTCTCTTTTGTCCATTCTTCACTCCGTTTACTACTCTGGATAGGCAGAAAAGGATACCAAGGACCCCTGGGGCCAGAGCGCAGGCTGCTCAGGACAGAGGAGATGGATGGTTGGAGTTGGGGGCTCAGCATGCACGCACACACACACACACCCCCCGCGCGTGCGTGCGCAAAGACACACACACACACACACACACACACACACACACTGGTGGAGGTCAGTGTGGCCCAGAGCTGCCAGGGGAGGGTGCCTGGAGGAGGTGGGATTAGAGAGCCCAGCCATGGCAGATGCACAGAATTTGGAGAAGCGAACGGGATCAGACTGTGTTCGCGGGCTGGTTGTGGGAAGAGAGCATTTATGCCCTGTGGCTGGAGTTCAGTTCTTTCTTTCTCCTCTTCAGTTTCTTCTTCTGACTAAATCTCCAGGGAGGCAGTGGGAAGTCGCGCCCCCACAAGGGTGTTAAGCAAGTGAAAGGACAGAGCCGCTCTCCTGGCAGCTGTGTGGGCACGGGAAGGTCCCTTGCCCACTTGGAGGTCCCACCGTGGTCATCCCCAGGACGTGTGCTCCCCGCCTTACAGCCCTGGAGGCGGGGGGGTGGGGGGCAGTGCTGGTCAGCCTCTGGGCTCAAGGTCACTCAGGCACGGGGGCGGCGTTAAGCTCATGGCCCCGTTGCCCCGGCCCCACCCAGGCCTTGCCCAGGCAGCGCCCGTGCTTTCTGGGAAAGGATTTTGAACAGAAGAAAGGCTCTTCCTGGCATCAAGAGGGTGGTAAATGCCTTTCTGGCGGGTATTGATTCCTCGAAGTCCTGTGTGAAGGAAGGGCCTGGCTCAAGAGGCAGTGTTCAAAGGGATGGCAGGGCAGGGAGAGGTTTGGCTGGAGGCGCTGATTTCAGTCCTCGGGCTGCATTAGCCATCCCTCCATCTGGCTGGGCTGGGAGATCTAAGATGGGGGGGAACATCAGACCATGGGAGGGACCGGCCCGGCCCCATCAATACTTCCCGCGTGGCCATCAAAGCCCCAGCCTCATCGACCAGGACCAGTAGCAGGGAAGGGGTCCAAAGAGCCCCTCCGAGCCAAAGTGTCTGTCTTCTGCTGCCCAGCGCGGCTGCCTGCCTCGGGGCCCAGCCCTGGGAAGAACCCCAGCCCCTGAGTCTACCCCCCCACCCCCAACCAGAGGACACCCAGCTGATGTGGGCGTGCAGGGAGGCAGAGGGCCAGAGGCCTGCCCACCACAGCCAGAGTCGAGCGAAAGAAGGCACAGGACCTGGGTCGGCCATTTGCAGCGTCAACCCCGCCGCCGTCGCCGCCGCCACCACCGCGGTGGGTCGGATGCAGCACAGACTGCCAGTTAAATAAAGCGACAGCTAGTTGCTAACAAAAGTGGAAACCCAGGGAAAGCCCCCACTCGCTTGCTGAGCTGGGTGCCTGTTAGATGTATAATTGCTGAGTTTCTGTTTCAGGAAATGTCTGAGGGAAGGAGAGAAAAATACTCCCTAAGGATCCCCTGGGGGCGGCTGTCCCCAGAGATAGCTGGACTTCGGGTCCTTTCCAGTCCTCGCCTTTTATGATTGAGTTAAGGACGTGTCCCCAGCTGGGTCACATGTGGTCACAGCGCATTGCAAAGGGAACTCAGGTGGCAGTCACCAGCAAATGCAAAGTAAAAGTCTCAGAAGCATTATGTCGAGCAGGAACATTTGCCGCAAACAGTCCATACAGTATGCTTCTATATATGCGAAGTTCTAGAACAAGCCAAACTAATCTATGGTGATAGAAATCGGAAAAGTTGACCGGAAGGGGACACTAGGGAACTTTCTGGAGTGGTAGGAATGTTCACTATCTTAATTGAGGTGGTAGTTACACAGGTATCTACATTTGTTAAACCTCATTCACCTATAGACCTAAAATCTGTGCATGCTGGGGGAAGGGATAGCAGATGTCCCCATACTGTCTCATAGACACTTGTGGCATAGATTTTGGGTATGGGTGGATTGGCTTATCTCTCTCTGGGGGCTAAGGGACCCTAAGCCCCCCAGGTTTCTCTAGGGCACTCCTGTCTCCCTCTGTGCACACAGTAGGTGCTCCATAAATGCTTTGGTTGCCATGGCATCAGTGCACAATTCCCCTGCGAAACCTTTTTTTTTTTAGCCCAGGTGTTGAGAAGAATGAGTTGGAAGAAACGGGGCTAGAGACTTAGGATGCTGATTGCTGTCTCGTGGGCACCTGTGTGCCATCTGGGTGCTTCCTGGGCCACAGGTGGGCACCTTTCTGGCCCGACTGTGTGTAGTGTGTGGGTATAGATGGCCCACGGTCTGAGGCAGCAGTGCCCTGGCTGACTGAGCCAGCTCTCTGACATCTGAGTTCTGTGGTCGCATAGTGGATTCTCCAGGCCCCCATCCTGGAGACCTGGGGCCCCTAGGCAGCCCTGGGCCTTAATTTCAGTGCCCTGGCATAACATTACAGACCCTCTGTACATGGGGCAATAAACAGGTTTACAAGGCAGACTCAGGCCTGGAGGGAAGCGAATGTCAGGCGCCCTGTGGAGGGGGCCCTGAATGACCTGGGGGGGTTGCAATTTCCCTGACCTGGCACCAGCAACACCAGGGAACTTGAGATGAATGAGCCGCTTCCAAGCTCCCATAGGGCCCTGTCCTTACTGTGAGGAAGAAGGAGTTTGAAAAAACAGGGGTTTTGGCTGAATCCAGGGCTCAAGCCAAAGGTGCCCCCACCCCATTCCAGCTCTCCCCTCAGCTCCCACCCCAGAGGGAGGGGCCTGGTCTCAGGGACCCCATTTTATCCTGCCTGGGGAATCACTTAGGCAGAGCAAGCGGGTGGGGTTTTCTTGTCAGCTGAATTAGCCTCAGCTTCAGCCCGAGTGTTGGAATAAATGAGATGCAAATGCATGTAAATGAGGGCATCCCCGGCTTCTGGGGTGGGTGCGTTCGACTCCAGAAGGGATGGTGGGGGGGAAATTCTGCAGGACTTCCCCAGATTGCTGGGGGCTGGGATCAGGACTGGAGAAGGAAAGCCCCCTCGGGATCGTCCTCCCCAAAGATCGGGCTCCGGACTAGACAGAGTTAATGCCTGTGCAGCCTCAGAGGAGTGGAGCCTGCAGGGAGCCGGTTAGCTGAGGCCCTGCACAAGGACGTGCCAATGTGCCTTTGATCTGAGAGCAAGGACCTGAATGCACAGGCCAGGAGCACCAGCTGGAACCCCCACTGAGCCTTTGTCCAAGCCGTTACCCCGGGAGAGCCAGGACTGTGCCCATAATTGCCTGGGCTGGAGGGATGCTGTCCACCCCTCCCACTTCCCCCTCTCCCCCACCCTCATCCCATCCTGTGGCTCGAGCCTGCACAAGCACCCACAGCCACTGCCCCAAACCAGGGTGGCCACTTTCTGGGCTGCTGAAGACAACTCTTCTTCAACTCATCCCCGCCCCCTCCTCCCCCTCCGTTTCTCTCTCCTCCCCCACCCCCAGGCTAGCCTGAGGCCCAACCCAAAGCAGGTGGAACTCTGTAAGGGTTTAGGGCCCAGCAGCAGAGAGGGAATGCCATCCAATAGAGATAAAACGCAAACTACAAATGCGAGTCACATATGCAACTTAAAATTTTCTAGTAGCTACATTTTAAAAAGTCAAAAGAAACAAGTGAAATTAATTTTAGCATTTCATTTAACCTGATATATCCAAAACATTATCAGCGTAAATTATAATCAGTGTTTAAAAGTTAATAATGAAATAGTTGACATTCTTTAACATACGAAGCCTCCAAAATCCGTGTGGACTATACACCTCCGGATGGGCACTAGCCACGTTCTAAGTGGTCAGTAGCCACGTGGGCTGGGTGGCTACCCTGTTGGACAGGGCAGTTCAACAGAGCCAGAGCTTGAGAGAAAAACTGCTGGGGAATCATTTCTGACAGGGAAACTGCTGACTCTCTGGGCATTGGCAGAAATCGGCCAGGTCTCCCTGAGAGCAGCGGCCCACGCGCGGGCACAGGCGGGTCGGCTGGCCAGGCTGCCGAGACGGAGGACCAGCCTCGGGGGAGGCCAACAGGGTGGGACTCCCAGCTTTGTAGTGGGGATCACAGACATGCCCCGCCCGTGTCACAGGTCGACCTTGCCCCTTCCTCCCTGCCCTCTGTGCCAGCAGAGGTAGGAGGTAATGTAGTGCCTTGGTGAGACCTCGCTTCAGACAGACTGGGGCTTGCTTACTTATCCTCGAAGCACCCGATTTCCCTTTGTAAAACAGAGAATAACCTCCCCTCTCCCTAGAATTGTTGCAAGTATGAAATACAGTGATCACAGCATCACTTAGAGCTGTCCCAGACACATTATGAGCATGTGATCCTGCTGGATTGGCCCACGCAGCTCATGGCCGAGAAAACCGAGGCCCAGAAAAAGGGGGCTTTGTGATGTTGTTCTCCAGGCTCACAGCGTGAGTTGGTGGCTGGGCAATAGGAAGGTTAATCTGGCACTCATTCATTCATTCACCAGGCCCTTAGAGGCACCTCTGCTGGGCCAGACTGTGCTGTGGGAGCTCAGGGCACAGCGGAAGGGAGAGGCAGATGTGGAATCACTTCCATCCTGTGATGAAGTGGGTATGGGAATGCAAGTGTGCTGGGAATGCGGAGAAGGGAAAGAAGGCCAGCCAGGCAGGGAGGACTGGGGTGGGCAGCGAGACAGGTTTTTTAGAGGAGGATCCTCTGAGTTGGATCTCGTAGGAAAAAAGTAGTGACCACAACAACCACAATGATGAGAGCAAGTGGCATTCATTAAATACTTCCTGTGTGCCGAGCGTGTGCAAGTATTAATAATCTATGCCTCAGAACAGCTCTGTGCAATAGGTACGATTATTAACCCCATTTTACAGATGGGAAGACTGAGGCGGAAACACATCAGTTAACTTGCCCAAGTACACATGGCAATAAGTGGCCAGGACCCAGTCCCACCCAGGCAATCTAACCATGTCCCTATCCCACATAGAAACAGAAGATCTTGCGGAGAGGGAAGTAGGGAGGCCAAAGGCGGAAGCAGAACTGGGCACAGGGCTGGGTTGTCTGGCCCAGGGCATTTCCTCATGGCCCATCTCGGCAAGGCTGAGTGGAAATGTCCTTACAAGCCACCAAGGAGTCTCTTTGCTGTTGGCTCGTCCTCATCTCCCCATCATCACCTGTTGGTTTAGGATCCATTACCTTGGGAGGAAAAGTGTTCTGTGAAGTCATTTGTAGGACCATGTACCCAGCGGGTGCTGATTACATGTTCACTGAATCATTCGATTAATAAAATGAGTCTATGAATTGAGGTGTTAATTAGTTTTAACTCATTCTCCTCAAGGAAGAAATGAATTCACTCCTGCTGCCCTCACCTCCAGCTGTGGGGAGTGAGCCCTGGCTTCATGGGCACCCACACGCTCTCCCTGAGCCTCTTGCCGAAGGACTGAGGAGCAGTGGAAGGCAGGGCCATGGGGCAAGGGCACAGGGGAGCTGAGTCTCCAGGGCGGGAGAGAGGAGCACGGAGCAGAGGAAGCGGTAGAGATTTTCTAGGAAGCCTGCGAACCACTTCCACAGAGTGCCTTGCATAAATTTACATGGCAAAGAATATTCTTTGCATGCTGTGTTCCAGAAGCTGGGATTCCAAGGCGACCAAAATGCTAGAGGTGACTCAGGACGCTGGAGCATGCCTGCCTTGGGATCCGGGAGGGGAATGGGCAGGAAAGCTCTGCAAGGAGGGGTTAGGCTGGAGTCCCGCCCCTCTTCACCCCTCAGGTGACCGACTTTCCGGTTTGTCTGGGACCAAAGGGTATCGCCTCTCAGGATGCAGGAATCTTAGTGCTGAAACCAGAGAAGTCTGGAGCGTCACTCCCCAACCCTGGACGGTACCCACAGCTGCACTCTGGTCGTGTTGCACATCATGGCATTGTAACTATCCATGGATTGAGCACCAGCTGTGTGCCCCATACGTTCAGGAAAATCTGAAGGCCAACTGAAGAGACAAAAAGGAGACAAGTCCCGAGGGCTCCGGTTTCTGGTGTGGACAGTCACTATTCTCCCTCACGGCATCTCCACCCTGTTGTGAATACCCGTATGTACAGGCCAGAGACTCAGAGGAGAAGGGACCCGGCCCTCCCCTAAGAAGAGGTTTTCGGGCTGTTTGGTGAAATCGGACTCACCCCAGGGACTATCAGGCAGCAGCCGTGGCCAGGAAGCAGGCAAGGGCTGGATGTCCAGAGTGGGGAGGTCAGTGTGGGTGGGCAATCGTAGAAGGTGTCCTGGAGAAGGTGGGGTGGTGAGGAGAGCCTGAGGTGGCCCTGCCATCGCACAGGGCAGGGGATGTGCTTCGGAAATAGCTGGGCCAGGGAGTGGTAGAGCTGCAGGATGGAGGGAAAGAAGGAGGAGGCCAGTGGCCATGAGGTCAGCATGGCCCCAGCTGGGCGACGAGGCCTGCCCCTGGGCAGTGGCACTGGGAGTGGAGGCTGGGATGTTGGATGGGGGTGGGGGCGTGTAGCCAGTGTCAGAGGAAGGGATCAGGAGGAAACAGTTTGAAAAGGAGGCTTCACAGTTTGCTTTGCTGGACTCTGGGGAGCCAGCAGAACTTTGGGAGAGATGCCCCCAGTAACCAGAAACTGATAGACTTAGGACAGGATGGGTTCGGGGGCCCCTTGAGCTTGAGTGAGGCTGACAGAACAGGGGCAACTGGGCTGGGCAGGGTGGTCAGCTGGAAGAAGCCGTTCCAGCCCAGGGAGCAGCTACAGGGCTGATGCAGACAGAGAAGCTGGCCTGGACGAGGGAGAGAGTCATGGGGGTGCTGCTTCTAGAGGAATGGTCTTGGAATCAAATCAGGCCCAGGCTCCCCCATATGTTGGATCTGTACAAGACTGAGATCTCCTGTTCTTCCCCAGCTAGAGGTGGGGCCTTCCCCAGAGAGCTGGAGGCCTGATTTCCTAGGCCTGCGGGGGATGGCTGGGCCTGAGCCTGGAGCCTCCTCGGGCCACTCCCAACCCCTCCTTACCCTGGCATCACCGGAAACCTTGCAGCCAGCATTCAGCCACTCTCGGCCACAGGTAGGGCGTGGGCCCTGAGCTGCTAAAGGAAGAGCAAGGCCAAAGCCAGGTGCAGGCAGGGGGAGAACAAGGGAGAAAACGGATCCATCCTGCCCGCCCACCCTGCACCGCCTGCGGGCCCAGAGACAAAGGACACTCTTGACTGGTTTACTTTGGAACCTGAGGCTGCCTGGCTGCTGGGCCGCGGGGAACTTCATCTGGTTTCAGAAACCACAGAGTTCCAAGGATTCGGGTGCTCTGCTGGAGGCCACTGGGGATAAGACCCTTCCTCAGACCTAGGCCCCCAGCGTCACTGCTTCTTTATTAATGTGTGAAATAACAAGATCTGACAGCGGGTCTAATAAGCATTGTAATTGTGAAGTATCAGTGAGCATTCATGATACGAGATACTTGGGGCAACGGTCACGGAACAGGGAAATATCAGCAGGTTCTATTGGTCACAGGCACTGTTAATGCTATCATTTTGCTGTCTGCATTCATAACTGAGGGAAGAGCTCAATTGCAGTTAGAAGTTAGTAAGAATGAGGAGCAGTTCCTCCTGCCCCGAATTCTTTCCCGTCCGTCCAAGAGGCCGTTAGGAACCCCTGAACTCCACAGACGAGCAAAGCTATCTCTGCCTTTGGCAGTCGGGAGAGTGGTTGCCCCTGACCAGGGAGGGTAGTTGGCGACTGGAGGGAAATCCAAGCATGAGGGACGGGGGACAATTTTTTTCTTTTTTTTTTTCTTTTTAAAGGTTTTATTTATTATTTGACAGAGAGAGAGAGCACATGAGAGGGGGGAGGGTCAGAGGGAGAAGCAGACTCCCCGCCGAGCAGGGAGCCCGATGCGGGACTCGATCCCGGGACTCCGGGATCATGACCTGAGCCGAAGGCAGTCGCTCAACCGACTGAGCCACCCAGGCGCCCGACAATTTTTTTCTTGACCTGGGTGCTGTTACCAGCTGTGTTTAGTTTGCGGAAATTCATCCACCTGTACACTTAGAATATGTGCACCAATCTGCATGAATCATTGATTTCAATACACATTTTTAAACAAGTGTATTAGAACAGACGTATATGTAGGTGTGAGCGTGTATGTGCATGCACATTCTCTCACACATACACACACATGCACACACACGCACACACACACACACCCCAGTATATACCGGTGAGCCTCTGCATGTCCATGGGCATACACGTGTCTCCCTTGCAGGACACAGATGGATACAGTGAGACAGAGAACACTATTTTTAGGAAATAATTCCAAACCAAAGAGGAGGCTTCCTGATTTACTTGACTAGTGATTGCTGATGGTGGAGAGGGCTGTCCTACAAAGGGCTGTTGTCACCCTGGCTGGCTTTTTTTCTTTTCTCTTTTTTCAGTAAAGACTAATGACTTTGCTGTTTTTGTAAAAAGAATACAAGATCATCCTAAGTAATTCAAGCAACTAAAGAAAAGTACAAAAAAGAACGTGTAACATGACCCACATTTTTACCAGCGAAGGAAAAAAATCACCGTTCACCTTTGGTGACAAGTGTCCCAGACACCTTTCATGTTCGCTCAAAGACGGAAGCTAGACAGGGACATGCTTTTAGAAGATGGGAACCTACTCCCTCACCTGCTGTTTTTAACAAAGATGTTCCTTTACCTTGACTTGAATGAAACAGAGCAACAAGACCCCGAAGGACGGAGTGGTTCTTAAAGTGCTAGGTCCTAGGACCTCTCCTCTGACTTCCCTTCATACCTGCCTTACTGCACTTCCCTGGGGACCAGAGGTGCCCTTTTGAGGCCTGGCTGTGTTATGCTTGCTCACTGTTTACCTGTCACCTGGCCAGGTGCCCACCTCCCAGCAATCCTGGGCCCGGGCCTGGGACCTTCGAGGGCTGTGTGCAAGGGTCAGTGCGGTGGATCGCTGGGGTCGTTGGTGACATGTTTCACAGGAGTGAGATCAAGGCAAAATCTGCCTTGGGTTGACGGAAAGGGATTCTGTCCTGGCGGAGATCTCCAACAGGTGTCCACCCTGCCCTCTTGAGCTGATGCCCAGCCATTCCTGGGTTTGATGCGGTAATTAGCCACACTGCCTCCCCCTTCCCGGGGCTGTTGCAGTCAGGAGCTGTGCCTACCACATCCTGTTTTGTTGGGACAGTCAGGAGCACATTCTTTGGTCTCCATGTCATAGGCAGAGCATGTTCACACCAGGTCCTGGATCATTTGAGGCCACTGGGGCCCACATTCTCCCAGTTGGGCGTCACGTACGTGTGCTGGTAGGACACCCTCGTGGATGGTGGTCACTGTTTTCTGGTTCTGCTCTCACTTGGGATCAGCCCTCATTTGTTCGGATTTGGGAAGAGGGGAGTGTGTGGAGAGGTGAAGAGCCCGAGATGCTCCATCTGAGTTTCCCATCTTTGGAAGAATGTTCACCCTGGGGGTTTGCGGGGGACCCTCTCAGCAGGGCATTACTGCACTTGTGTGTATACCCGGGTGCCAGCATCTGGATGACAACTCCAAAGTTGTGACCCTGCTGTTTCCAAAACCCCGTGGCATTTGCCTGGGTATCATTCGGCAGACACAGATGCCCCTTTAGTTACCAGACGTTGGCACCTCCATGCCCCAGGGTAAGTCTGGGCACCCTCCCCCTGTAGGCACATGGTGCTGTGGGGAGACAGAGTAACTCTGTCTTTGGCCCCACCGCCCAGGCTGCATCTGCCCAGAAGAAAAGAAACCCCGTGTTTGGGCATTGGCCCAGAAGGCCTCTGGTCACCTTCCACAAGGCTCCAGGGTTTCGTATAGAAGGGACAAGCTTGAGAGGGGGATGGCACTGGGTACCTTCTAATGCCCTTCCCTCACCTACATATTCTTCATCATTCCTTCCATCATTCATTTGTTGAGGACCAGCCTTGCCAGGGCGCTGGGATGGAAAGATGACGGGTCTCAGCCCCGCCCCAGGGAGTGTCCCTCCTAGTCCAGAGAGTGTCAGCACCTTTGTGGGAAGTGTGTCGGCTTGGTTCAGGAACCCACAGGTGCAAGTGTTCCCTTTTGTGTTGAGTGTGTGTGTGTGACACAGCCACCCTTGCCTACTTGTCATCAAATGTGCTCACTGGGATGGGAAAGGGACCCTCCTGCGGGTCCCCACGCAGAGCCCACAGCCCGGAGGACCCTGGGTTTGCCCAGGCCAGGGCCGGCCAGGTGTGCCTCTGGAGAGGTTGGGAACTGTGGCCGGGACCGTCTCTGCAAACCTCGTCCTTCCCTCCCCCCGCATAGCCCGTGTTCTCTGGCTTCCCCACAGGCCACGCGAGGACTGCCTGTGCCCCAGAAGCAGGATGAGAATATGGCAGACTTCCTGTTACCTCGGGGCACCAGCAGCTTCCGCAGGTTCACCCGGGAGTCCCTGGCGGCCATCGAGAAGCGCATGGCGGAGAAGCAAGCCCGAGGTTCGGCCGCCTCGCAGGAGAGCCGGGAAGGGCTGCCTGAGGAGGAGGCTCCCCGGCCCCAGCTGGACCTGCAGGCCTCCAAAAAGCTGCCAGATCTCTATGGCAACCCGCCCCGAGAGCTCATCGGGGAGCCCCTGGAGGACCTGGACCCCTTCTATAGCACCCAAAAGGTGACTGCCGCCCACCTCCCTGCCCACACCTTCCTGCAGCTCCTCTCTCAGCACAGCACATAGGGAGAGGGCCTCGCCTCCATATGGGGCTGCGTTCGGGGCGGGCTCCCTGGGCTTTGGGGGAGTGAGTCATTGGGGATCTATATTCCAATCATTTTCATTTTATTCCAGAATAAAAGCCAGAATCACGCAGCCTGATCTGGTTTGGTGTTAGAAGAGAAGGAGCGAGCAGCCACAGTTGAAACGTTGCCTCCTTGTGGAGTGCCTACTGTGAGGGTCATCTGTGGTTAGACTTTCTGCAAGGTGTATGATCTGGAGTTGGGCCCTAAGTCCTGTCCTGAGTTTGGGCTCCAGAGCACAGCATGTGGTCCCCGCTCCCACTAGGGACAGTGCGTTGCCCGCACACTCCGGCCCGGAGGATTCACTGGGCCTTGGCTGTGCCTGGGTAGCCCAGGTGGGGGACCGCAGCAGCAGCTCCTGGGCCTTGCAGGCTGGCAATGGGACTGTGAAGGCCAGTGGGAAATCTGAGAGCGGGGGGGGGGGTTGTTCTGCCATTGTCCTCCTGAGTATAGGGAGATGAAATAGCTTTTGTGCACTAGGCAGGGTGACTCAAGCTCTCTCCCAGCAGGGATTTCCACCCAGGAGGTGGGTTCCCCCATCTGGGTGCCCTGCCCCAGCCCCACAGAGGCCTGGTCCCTGGCCGGTTGCCCACACTTCCAGGCCTCGCTGCTGGAGGAAGGCGGGTTTGCATTTGGCGGAGACCTTTCCCCAGAAGGCCAGGCACTGGGGAAGAAGGTGCCTGCTCACATCACTGCAGTCAGCGCCGGGGCTGGGGAAGCACTGGAGGGCAGACAGGGCCGGTGCTCACAGGGCAAGTGTGAGCATGCGGCCGGCAGTGTGAATCCTGGGTGTCTGTATCACTAGGCACCTGAGTGTGTGTGTGACCGCACTTGTGGTGTGGTGCACAGTGTCTCCATGTGTGATGGGAGTGGGTGTGGGTGTGAGTGGGTAAAGGGAAAGCCCACCCAATCTACATGCACAGGTAGGAGAAGAGACCTTGAACCTGCTTGTGCTTCCCCCTGGTTCAAACGACGAAGGTGGGGGTGGGGTCAGAGTCAGGCTGGAAGCTGGAATTAGTCAGGGCAGGTGGGTCTAGGTCATTGGTGGTCACAGCTGGAAGTAAGAGTCAGGGTCAGGGTTAAGGCCAAAGCTGGTGGCCAGGCGCAAATCAGAGTGGCAGCTACGTTAGAGTTGGCTGGGACAGGCAGAAGGCATGGCAGGAGGACCCAGTTGAGGATGGAGTCAAGGCTGGGCTGGGTCAGGGACACTGGAAGCAGTCGGGGACACTGGTTTCTATCCCTGTGATCAGGAATACTTGAACCATGGCCCAGGTATGACTCTGGCCTCTAACCTCTGTCTCTCTTTGCTGACCCCTGGCCACACTGCCCCAAGTCCCAGGGGGTGACCCAGGCACCACAGCAGAACTTTTGGTCCTGATATACCCAGTCAGCTTATCTCCCCAGCTCAGATTAAATAGAACTTTGTCTCACCAGCTCAACCTTTGGAGAAGCACAGCCCCAGAGCAGTGCCACCTCAGCTGTGCCAGCCTTAGCCTGGGCAGCTGGGGATGGACTGCTGTCCTCCAGGGCTGCATCTGCACGGGGCTCAGCCTCCAGCACCCCCTATCGACTCCCATGCCCCGTTGTGCTGTGTGGACAGCGTCTTCTGGAAGCTTGGGGAGAGGGTCCACCATGGGCTGCTCAAGATCCTCCTGGGGGAGACACCGAGTCATCGCCTCTGGGGTGGGGTAGGGCTGACACCTGCCCTGGACCCCGAGACAGGGCCTCAGGGAAAGCTTCTCTCTCCGTGGGCTGGGGTCTGCCTTTTCCCATCCCTACTTCTCAGCTGTTAGTCTTCTCCACTGACCCAGCTCCCTGATTAGCCCATCACTCCCAGCAGGCAGGGAGGGATCAGAAGGGAGAAGGAGAAGGAGAGGGCATCAGCCAGGTCCTGGCCTCTGCTGTGAAAACAGCTTGCCTAGGATCAAGAGAGGCCCCTTCTTGTTAGGACTGTCATTTTGAAACTGAACTGAGTCCCACCCAACCTGACATTCCCCTAAACTTGACCTTATCCCACCACAGCCACGGGCAACACCGTGAGGGGGCCACTGACCTGTCCTCTTCTTCCCCTCCCCCTCTCTCTGTCCCTCTCTTCCTCCCACCCCACCCCTTAGCCAGGGCTCTAGGGCTCTGAGCCAACAACTGCCCCCCCAAATCCTCTCTCCACAGGGGCCTAGGGGTCACCGCCCCAACCTAAAGCAGCTCTCTGTTCACAGACCTTCATTGTGCTGAATAAAGGCAAGACCATCTTCCGGTTCAGTGCCACCAATGCCTTGTATGTCCTCAGTCCCTTCCACCCTGTCCGGAGAGCAGCTGTGAAGATTTTGGTTCATTCATATCCTTTGCAGTGAGTCCCTGCTGTGTGTCTCCTCTAGGTCCCACGTAGGGGTGGGCAGGGTGTTTGGGGCGGAGAGTGGTGCCGGTCCCTGAGGACCCCAGCAGCATGGTCATCACCTAGTGGCTGGTTGGAAATGTAGGGCTCTTGGACCCCACCCCAGACCTGTAAACCAAGCATCTGCATTTCAACAATATCCCAGGGGATTCTTGGGCACATGAAAGTGTGGAAAACCCTGCTTCTTCGGTAGAGAAACGTCCTAGAAGCCAAGCTACTGAGGATCCCAGAAGACAAAGAGGTCTGCCAATGTCCCCTGGCTCTGCTTCGGCTCCAAAGTCCCCTCCCACTGCCTCCCCATCCCCATGCAGGGACCTCAAGCTGGGCACCGGGGCTCAGCCAAGGAGAAACCACTTCCCAGTAAAGAGACCTCTGGTTTATTCACATGTGGGCATCCTTCGAGGGAGGCAACACTTGCTTTTTGATTAGGTGTTGACAAAATGTTTGCAGTTTCAGAGTTATCTCAAAGAACTCTGGTTAGCATTAAATTATATAAACGGCAGCCTAAAAAAGCCGTCGGCTGCGGAGGAACACCCTGGGAGTGCTGCAGTGTAACAGGGGACAGGACTGGCCTTTGGGCCCTAAGGGGACCTCATTCAGGCCGTGGGACGGGGGACGGGGGACAGGGCTCCAGCACCCAATCACGGCTGTTCTGCGGACTTTAGCAAAGGGGCCCCACAGATGGGGAGGCGGGGAGGCGAGTGTCCCGATGCAGTCGGGGGCATCTGTGTCTTACGGTGCCGGCCTGGGCAGCCTCCCTTCGGCTGGCAGCTGGCTGGGCTGTTAATCGAATCAGTGCCGCTGGGCTCTGCGGAGTGATTAGCCATGGGCATGGCAGGCTGGCCCCATAGAGCTCTCCACGGTCCCCCCTCCGTTCCCCACTCTGGATGGACCTTTTCGGAGGCCAAGGCAAAGACCCATTAACCTCTGAGCAGGACAGGAGGCTTCGGGGAAAACAGCTGTCCCGTGAGGAACTAAGTCACCGAGACAGATGCTGACAGTTCGGGCTTTCCCCATCCAGGCGGGGATGAGGGATGCCCCTTCCTGGCTCCATTTCACCTGTGCCCCAGTGCCCGATCCTCACCCCAGGGGTTAATCGGAGGAGCTCAGTGCCAAATCTGTTCTCTGCATGCAGACACCCTCTCCCCTCCTCCTGCTCACTCCTGCCTTTCTCCTAGGGTTCGCTAGATGTGTGCGTCCAGGGAAAGTGCCACGTGCAGCCACGACTGTGGCAGCGTGGGGTGGTCTCTGGGGTGGGCAGACACCGAGGGGAGGGGCTCCATTCAGGGAGCAACTTGCCGTTCATAGCTACGTCCTACTTTGTGGGGCTAGAGTCATTCTAGATTGAATTTTGAGCCATTCTGCAACTGTTTCTAAAACCCCTGTAGATGTCGGGCACTTTGCCGGGCACCCTGGGTGTATGGCGCTGAACAGGACCCTGTGCCTGCCCCCTTGGGAATTGTGCAGTCCCCTAAGACTGATAAGACAGCTACAGGAATAGTTGTCATTCCTGCCAGCGTGTGGGCACAGCCTGGTGAGGACAGAGCAGAGGGAGGAGGAAAGGCCGGCCTCCTCGCCAGCTCTGAGCTGGTCTGCGCCTCACTCCAAGGGTGTGGCCTCCCTGAAAGCATGCTCGGGCTCCCACCTGGGGCTTCTCCTCCAGGTATCTAACCAACCCAGCACTGTTTGGCAGCCAGGGCAGCCCCCAGGGATGCAGCGGCAGCCCCAGGATTCCTGCAGGGCCCTGGGCTGGGCCCAGGGTGGGGTGGCCCGATGAGGCCAGGGAGGTGGTTGGGGGCACTGGCATCCGAAGCCTAGCCAGAGGGTCCGTTGAGCAGTGGCTGAGGCCGCGTGGTGCTGCTGGTGTCCCCCCGCGCCCCCCACCCTCCACGGGGACGACCGACCCTGAGGCTTCAGAGCCGGCCTGTGTTCCCCAGGGCAGCTGCCCCAGGGAGGTGGCTTGCCATGGTTGAGGCCCTGCAATGGGCTCCCAGGGGCTGCCTCGATCCTCGGCTGCCTGGGATTGGGAGCCCTCCGCTGGTCCTCAACAGCGCCCCTTGGTGGGCTTGGGGGCAGTGGGGGAGAGGAAGGGTCTAGATCCGCGGGGGGTTGGGAGCAGCCCCTCTGCACCCTTGAGCCTTGCCAATCAGAATGTGGCGCACAGATCTGTAGCAGCAGCAGAGTGAGGCTCTTGTAAGAATTGCCAAATCTCGGGCCCCACCCCAGAACCTGCATTTTCACGAGGGCCCCTCCATCCGAGCACACACCGCCCTGGGCAGTTGTTTTCAGGTGTCGGTCTGTGAGGGTCACCTCAGGCTCACCTGGGCAACTTATTTAAAATGAAGATTCCTGGCCCTTTCCGGACCAGAAGCTCCAGGGTGAAGCCTAGGAATCCGCAAGCTCTCTGTGTGTATCTCTTTTTTTCTTAATTGAAATATAATTCACATACCATACAGTTTATCGTTTTGAGACGAACAACTGAGTGGATTTCAGTATATTCCTATAGTGGTGCAACCATCACCACTATCTAATTCCGGAACATGTCATCACCCCAAAAAGGAGCCCCGTGCCCCTTAGCAGTCACTATGAATTTTGAATGCATACCGATTTCGTGTTTTGAATAGTGAACTTTCACTCTGCTTACATTCTTTTGTATTGTGGAAAAAAAAAAAAAACCACACAGAACATAAAGTTTACTATCTTGCCCATTTTTAAGTGTACAGTTGAGTGGTGTTTACTATGTGCATATTGTCCTGCAGCAAAGCTCTAGCACTTTTGCAAAACTGAAACTCTGTACCCGTGGTTGGCTTACATTTTCATATCCATTCAGACACGTACTGAGCCACCCATGTGCGCCCTTCTGTGCTCGGCCCTTTGGAAAGGGCCAGGGGGCAAAGACAAACTGAGGAAGGGGCAGGAGGGCGGCCCCTGCTCTCAAGGAAGAAGACCCACTCACTAGCAATGATGCAGGCATTCACAGTGACCTGCTGGCGAGTGCACCGTATTTCAGCTCAGCTTTGCTCTGTGCGCCACCCTTGTACCACATCCCTGGGAAGTGGCCTAAAAAGTAAATATGGGTATGTAGAATTATTTTTTCCAATGTATTTTTGTTATAATCCTGCAGAATGTGTTCCTGCCAGGATTAAATAAAAGAAACCAACTGAATTCCCAATTCTACTGCAGTCACATTCAGAGAGGCCTCACGTTCACGCCGAGAAGCTTTCTGCCTTCCTGGGTGCACAGGATCTGTTCACAAAATCCTCCCACGTTTCTCTAGCAGATTCAAATGGGCAATCAAACCACATGTTTGTGTGTGTTTGTGTGCGTGTGTGTGTGTGCATGTTCATTGAATGGCACAAATATATGAAAATGCCCCCCACAGCATCCCTTCTGTTTGCGAGGTTTGTTGTTGGTTTTTTGTTTTTTGTTTTGACTCCTCGGAATCTGAAGACAGGCAGGCCAAGTTTCAGGCATTCCCCACCAGCCATGCAGGCAGTCCTTGCCGGCATTTTAATCATGAGGCTGGGAGTGGGTGTTTGGGGACAATAACACACCAGGATTGAAGATGTTCAGCTGAGCTCAGACCTAGAGAGCTGGCCTTTGCCCACACATGGGGCCAGCTCCATCATCGGCCTAAAACTGCCAGGCAGTGCAAACAGGTGTGTCCTGTGCTGGCCCAGAGTGCCCTTGACTCATCTCTCCGGTATTGGCTGCCTGCTGGGCTCCATGGGGGACCTGGGGATGCTTTGAGCAGAGTCACATGGACTAGAGACACCTCTAAGCAGGAAGAGACCACACACATATAGGAGTGACAGAGAATACTGGAAGGGCCGTCCTCAGGGTGCAGAGAGCCAGGCAGGGTTTCGAGCAGTCAAGTGGCCCAGGGTCTAGAGTTGGCTGCACCTCACCCTAACCGGTTGCCATGTCTCAAAAAGCCAAAACCCAGGCAGGCAGCTCCTGTCTTTCCCCACCGTGGGACCCAGGCCCTGGCTAGCAGCACTTAGAAGGGCTGTCTTCTCTGGCTCTTCCCTAAGTTTTGATGCCAGAGTTCAACTCGCCTCAACTCCAGCCGAGTCTTTTGGTCCGAGGTAGCCTGTCCACACTGCTGTTCACTACTCAGGGGACTTTTCTTCGCTCTAGTGAGAGCAGTGAGAGGGGTCTCCCCAGTCAGCCCACCTTGCTTCACCGTGACCAGCTGCGCTGACAGATTGCTAAAGGAACCCTGCCCAGCCTTAGGTGCCTGTCTAAATGCCTCCTCCAGGAAGCCTTCCTGCCCAGCCAGAGGCAGGTCTGGTGTCTCATAATGTCCCATCTTGGAGTTGTTCAGATCCCTCCCTGTCTCCCACCCAGGGCCTGGCGCACATGCTCCTTAGGTTTGTTCTAAAAAATGACAAACAATTTCATTCCCCGGCCCCCCTGCCCCCAGGGTGGCAGTCTGCACATACTTTACAAAGCCCTTCACTCATTGGTTTACTGCCCTGTGAGTGGCAGAGGCCAAGTATGGGGTGGCATTTCCCCTGAAGCAATGTGACTCGCCCCAGGCCTTCGGTCTAGAGGCAGTGGGTCGCCCCTTGGTGTCATCATGCAGAGACAGTGCAGCGGCAGGGCTCAGAGTGGGGGGCCTGCGCTGGGCCAGCCGGGGCTCAGAGCTGGGCTGTGCCGTTGACCAGCTTTGTACCGACAGTCTGTGGCTGCTGCAACAAATCACCACAAACGTAGTGGTTTAAAACAACAAAAATGTATCGCCATACAGTTCTGGAGGTCAGAAGTCCAAGAAGGTCTCACTGAGCTAAAATCAGGGTCTCGGCGGGGCTGCGTTCCTCTCTGGAGGCACTAGGGGAGACTCTGTGCCTAGTCTTTCCTAGTTTCTAGAGGCGGTGTGGACTCCTTGGCTTGTGGCACCCCCACGTGCAAAGTCAGCGACCACTGGTGGAATTTTCCCCACAGGCAAGGCTCTGATACCAACCCTCCTGCTTCCCTCTTCCACTTAGAAGGACCCTGTGCTAACACTGGGCCCACCCAGACAATCCAAGGTGATCTCCCATCTCAAGACCCTTAATTTAATCCCATCCACAAATCCCTTTTATGCTCGTCAGGGATTAGGATGTGGTTGTCTGGGGGGTGGGAAGGGAGGGCTGTTACTGCACCTGCTATAGTAACTTCCAGCCTGACCTTGTGCCTCAGTCTCCTTGTGTACAAAATGGAGACAAAGTCTCCCCCCGCCCCCCGCCCCGCCTTGGGTTGTTGGGAGAATTGAATTAGTTAATGGTTACAGAGAGCAGAGCCTGGCACCTAGGAAGGGCTCAATAAATATTTGCTCTTAGGGTCATTACTTTCATATTTCAGAAATCACCTGGGATCCCCAGTAGTGGATCTGGTGAGGGGGGGGCATTGAATAAAGCTGATTGAGGGGCAAGTTAGCTGTCTGCCCAGTAATGACAGCCTTGGCACAAAGCCTGGGTGCGTGTGTGAGGGAGAGGGGAGTAGGCTCGGCCATGGAGACCTGCCCACAGGCAGAGGGATGGGCAGCTCTCCAGCTGAGGGACAGCCCCCCTGCCCGCTGCACCCTGTGCCTGGAGAGGTGGGGCAGCTCTCCAGCTGAGGGACACTTCCCCCCCCCACTCCCCCCCCACCACACCCCATGCCTTGAGAGGTGTCCTCCCACCAGGAAGGAATCAGGACTTCCTGGAGCCATGGACTCTGAGCTGAACAGCTCTGCTTTAACTGAGGGAGGTTCCCAAAGCCTGATCCTCTTTCATCTCAGGTGAGGAAAATGGAGAATTCATTATAAACTGGGGGTGGGGCTTGGCAGGCTATTTCCTAATCCCGTCGATTCCCTAGAAGGAGGACCAGAAGCGTGGAGGGCACGCACCTAGATTCTTTGAGAGGCCTCACTCCCCTCCCCTCCCTTCCCAGATGGGGCAGCACCCACACCCTCCCAGAAGTCAGCACCCCGGCTAGGCTGACGGCATTGGTCTCCCCCTCAGACCCGAGGCCAGAAAACGGTGGAGCTCTGCTAGGGAGGAAAGAGGCAGGCCCCTAGGGCTCAATTACTTCAGCTCCCTGGCAGCCGGAGGGAATCTCAGACCAGCAGCTGCTGTGCACAGGGCTGGGGCCGGGGCCATGTCGTGAGCCTGGGGGCAGCCGCAGGGGGCAGGAAGCCCAGCCTCTCTTCTTGGGCTGGGGAGGGAATTTGTGAGAGCAGCAGAGTGTCCCTGTTCTGACTCAGGCCCCTGGGGGGTGCCCTAGTCCCTACACGGCCCAGGGTCTGCCCCTTGCTCTTCTGTAGATCTTGCAGAGGTGACAGAGGCCGTGGAGGTTAGGCAGAGCTTCGTCCAGCTTGAAGCAACAGAGAAGTAGCCAGAGTCAGGGATGAGCCAAGGCCTGGGGCAGTTCAGTTCAAGGCCAGGGGCCCAAGAGGATGCCCAAGACACAGTCCCAACATCTAAAGCGCTCCCCTTCTGGTGGGGAACAGATGGGCATTACCACTTAGGGAGCAAGGGCACACTTAGAGATGCCCCATGCCCTGGGGATGCAGTCCCCTAGGAGTCAGAGCAGGCCGCTCAGAGGGGGTGCTCCTTCTCAGAAGGGGTGCCCTTGCTCAGAGGGAGCACTCACTCTGAGGGCATGCTCCCGCTCAGAGGAAGTGCTCTTGCTCAGAGGAGTACTCCTGCTCAAGGCGGGGTGGGGGGAGAGGGGGGTTCCTGCTCAGAGGAGGTGCACCTGCTGAGGAGTTTCTTGAAGGAGGGGGAGGAGGAGAGCATTAGGTGGAGCACGTGCAAAGGGCAGGAAGCAGTTTGAGGAGCCATGCCTGCATCCTCAGTGTCCGTGTGTCCTGACAAGGTATATAAGTTTGGACAGCAGAACACTCCTTCAGAGAAGTCCTAGGCCAAAGGTGAAAAGCCTCGGGGAAGCAGGGGAGAGAACTGGGAGTCCCGCCACCAGGGCTTTTCTCTCTCCCCCAGGAGGTGGCCCCTGAAGAGCAGTTTCTAAATCCCACCTCCCTCTCCCGGGGCTAAGGACCGCATGCCCATGCGGCTGTGGGTAAAAACCTCTGTGGTCTGGGGGTCTTCCTCCCTGCCTCCCAGGACGGACCCTATGTGGAACTCTGCTAATGGTTCGATGTCAGCTGTCTGGTCCCCGAAGGGGCTGCTGAGCAGGGCAGGTGTCCGGCTGCAAGTGTCGGGGAGGGGAGAGGTTGGCAGGGCCTGGGCACAGCCCCAGGGTGTCCCCCTGGAGCCCCCGCCTCATTGATCTGGCAGCACTGGCATGGCATGACACCGCAAGGGCAGGACCCTCAGGCCGTAGTGGCCTGGCCGGCACATGGCTTTCCTTGACCTCCGCGCCACGCTGTTCAGTATGCTCATCATGTGCACCATCCTGACCAACTGCGTGTTCATGGCCCAGCACGACCCTCCACCCTGGACCAAGTATGTCGAGTGAGTATCTTCAGGGCCTCTGTAGCCGGCCCCTCCCTCCCTTCCTTTCCATTACATACCGTGGCCTCTGAAGTCACCCCAGAAGTCCCCGGCGGGACTCACCCACCCGGAAGGGCCGTGGCCCAGCCCCTCCCTCTCTGGCCGCTCCTGGTCCTGCCAGCTTCTTGACTTGAGCGGTGGCCTCAGGGGCGGAAGCTCTCCAGGTTGGCCAAGTGGGAGATTCCTTCCTGACCCACCCTAAACAGCACTGAGCACATTGAGGAAGGCTCCGAAATAAAATCCTGATAATTTATCGAGCACTTAGTGTGTGCCAGGCGCTGCCGTGGAACAGTAAGCCTCATCTCCTTTGACCATCCAGGCAGCCCAATAGGGTGGGGACAGCCACTATCCCCCTCAGACAGGAAGCTGGAAACTGGGGGCGCACCTTGTCCAGTAGGGCGTGGCCAGGGGGTGTGGCAGCCGGGCAAAGCCCAGGGCTGTCCCCACTTCACGGCTATCTCTGCTGCCTCCTGGGACCATTTGCTCAGTTTCAGAAAACTGCTTCTGGCCCGTCCTTCTCAAATGAAAGTACCTTACCCACGAGTTTTAAACAGACCCGATAGGCCCTTGGGGCGTTTGGTGCCTGTTTTCAGGGAACTGATGGAATGTCAGGGACAGCCTCTCTTACCAAAGTGGCTCGCCTTGTGGCTCTCTGTGTTCGCTCAGGACCACAGCATCATCAGTGCTGTGGGGATGACTGTGGGCCACGGTCCCTGCATCTAGGCATCCGGATTCTTCAGGCCACCCCTCCCAGCCTCAGGCGTTAGAACCTCAGCCCCTTTTCCGAGCGCAAGGTAGACAGCTGTACCCAGCTACCTATAGGTAGTTGAGAAGTGACCATGCTCCTGTCACTAGCTGCTGAGGACCCACCAGCAAGGGTGAGGGAGTGACATGATCTGAGTGTCTTTACAGGCCACCATATGCCCGTGTGCATGGCCCCTGAGGCTGGGGTGAGGAGAGAAGTCGAGGGTCTTCTTACACCAAGACAAGCAAGAGGGAAAATGGAAAGTTCAGAAGGGCACATGGTGGGCACTCAGCAATGCTGAGCAAACACGTGCAGAGATGCAGTAAATAGTCCAGTGTTTGGCCCAAGGCTCTAGCTCTGCCATGGGGCATGGCCGAGGGTCTGGTCTGAGGGCTCCTTAAGAGCGGAGCTGTACAGGGCTCATGCATGCGTGTGAGGAACCCAGCCAACCTGGCCTGTGGGCTGCAGCCTCCCTGAGAAACCTTGCGGGTCTCTCCCCCCAGGTACACCTTCACTGCCATTTACACCTTTGAGTCTCTGGTCAAGATTCTGGCTCGAGGCTTCTGCCTGCATGCGTTCACCTTCCTCCGGGACCCATGGAACTGGCTGGACTTCAGTGTGATTGTCATGGCGTAAGTACCTTGCTCTCTGTGCCATACCGTGCCACGCCAGGCCATCGTCAGGGCCGTGTGCATCATCCCTGGCCCTGGACCCCCCGCTGCAGTCTGCAAGTGGCTGTAGAGCAGCCCACCTTAGTGCTATGGCAAGAGAAGACAGGATGGAGGCCCCCAGCTCCTCCTGGTGGGCCACGGAGGTCAGGCCAGCGGGTTCAGCTGTGGCCCCGTGGCAGCCCTGTGTTCCAGGGACATCATTACGATTCTGGCTTAGCGTCCTCTGCCCTTTCCACCGCGGGAAACTAATGTTACAGCCCAAAACTTCTGGACCCCTGTGAACAATGACCTGGATTCCAAGGTGATTAAGAATGAATCACCGGGAAAGAGGAGCCTGGAGACGTGACTGGGCATCCCCAGGAGCCCATGCCTGGCACACCAGCGCATCCGCTCTCTCCGCTCATGGACTCCACATTTGGCACATTCTAAGGCACCCGGTCACTGACATGATCCAGTGAGGTATCCTGGATGGGGATTCCTTGTCCCCATTTTACAGATGACAAAACAGATGCCAAGGACACCCAAGGAGCCTGCCAGAGAGTGAATGTGAATATCTCTGGCATGCCACCATGCAGGCTGGGACCCCGCTTCCTTGTCTAGAAAGAGATCCTCGCTGAGGTTGGGTTGAGGCATTCCCCTTGGGATGTATCAGCAACGGGATGCTGTGTTCTGGTGGCGACAACTGATCACGGTGGGCCTCGTGTGCAGGAGTTGTGGCCCGGGCTCAGCCAGCAAACCCAGGCTGGGCCCCACACCTTGGCAGGGAACAGCTGGGGAGGGCAGAAGTACTCCTCTCCCTGACTTGTGAAAGGACAGTGTTGGCCTCGGTGGTATCAAAGGTTCAGTTCAGCGCCCGCTTTCTAGGATTCTTGGATTCACTGAATCCACCTGTTCGTGCATGACGAGGTCTGCTTCACCCCGGACATGAGCAGCCCTAGCTGTGCGCTCAGCCATGCTGTGGGGAAGAGAGGGGAGAAGGGGCAGCCAGACCCTGCTGATGGGCTGCTTTCCAGCTAGGTGGAGAGTCTGGTGGTTAGAAAATGCATCGGGACCTCTGTTTCTGGGTGCGCTGCTTGTGAGCTGACTCCAGCCCATCGTTTTACAGGTGGGGTAACTGAGGCTCTGAGAGACGCTGCCACTTGCCCAAAGCCAGTGTAGACTTAGGCCTGGGCAGGGCTGAGTGAGCAAGGGAGAGTATAGCAAGAGAGAAGGCAGAGTGGTGGGGGATAGCCCCATGGCCCTGCACGCGGTGGTGAGAGCCCAGGATGATGGGAGCCATCGGCGGTTGAGAAGCAGGGAGTAACGTGACCTGAGCTATATATTATAAGTTTGCCCGGCAGCTGGGGGGCTATTTTAGTAGCCAGGAGAGAGATGGTGGTGGGAACCAGGGTTTAAGTAGAGAAGCTGAGGGACATGGTCAGATTCTGAATGTACTTTGAGGGTAGGGCTGGCAGGAGACCCCCAGGTGGGCTTGGCTTGAGTAGCTCGGTGAACAGGGTTACCGTTCATTGAAATGGAGGATGAAGGAGGAGCTGGCTGAGGGAGGGAGGCAATCAAGAATCCAGATTGAACTGCATTAAGTTTGAAAGCATCCAGGGTGAGATATGGAACAGGCAACTGGATATTCCTGTCTGGAGTTCAGGAAAGAGGTCCGAGGTAGAGATATATATTTAGAAGCCATCAAGGTGCAAATGAGACTTGCAGCCAGGAGACCGGATGAATGAATCATCTAGAGTGAGTGTGGCCAGAGAAGGGATGGCGCCTGGGGACGGTACCACAGGATGCTCCAACATCTCGAGGTCAGGAAAGAAGGGGTGAGCCAAGGAGCCTGGAGGGCACTGCCATGGGGGGTGGAGGAAAACTTGGACAGAGGACTGTCCTGAAAGCCAGCTGAGGAGCGTGACTCCACTTGAAAGATGCCCTGAGGAGGCTGAAGAAATCCAAGGCACAGTCCATGGCAGTCCGAGACGTGACACCGATGACCTTGATGCGGCTAATGACCGTGACACCACCGATTGCCTTGACCAGACATGGGGGGCCAGACACCTGATTAGACAGGGCTCAAGAGACTGGGGCAAGTATAGACATGCACTTTGCGGGGTTAGCTGTAAACCAGACTGAAAATAGGATGCTGGGAGTGGGGAAGATGGGCAGAGCAGCACCATTCAAGAAGGGAGATGTCTTTGTAAAGGGACACAATCCGGGCGGGAGGGCAGCCTGATGATGGAGGGGGGTGAGTTGCAGGAGCAAAGCCCTTGAGCTGGCCTGAGGGCTAGGAAGCTAGGGCCCACGTGGAGCATTGGCCTTCAGAGCAGGGAAGGCAGAATTCCTGGGTTGGGAGAGTTGGTGATGAAAGAAGAGAATTTCTCTTCTGATTGCTCCTATTTTCTCCATGGTAAGAAGCACGATCATCAGCTGAGAACACGGAGTAGGGAGGCTCCTACTCTTGAGGAGGGAAGGAGACCTCACCATGCAGAGCCAGGACGTTGCACTGACTTCGGAAGGGAGCAGGATTATTATGCCAGGCCCAGGCTCCAGAGTCCCTACAGGAGGGGAGCAGTGCTCCTTGGGCCCCTGGGGGCCTGGTGTCACAGGAAGAGGGCTTTGGCAGGACAGGACACAGCGTCTGCCTGCGTCTGTCCTACCTTCCCATCCTGGAGCCCAAACAGGACTGTGTCACAGCAGTGATCGATGCTCCCAGACCCTGGGTCCCTTGCCTAACGGGAGGTCTCTGGGAGATGCTCTGAATGACCTCAGGCCCTTAGTGAGTCCTGCTGTCTTATCCCAGGAGAGAATCCCTGTCTCAATCCCATGGGCTCCCACGGGGAACTGCTTCTTCCGCTTGGAATCACAGAGCAGGTGTGCCTTCCTCACCGAGGCCTGCCTGCCTGCCTTTGATCCGTACCAGAACCAGGGGTGACAAAGCAGAACAGAGCCTCAGAGGCCAGCAGACTATTTCCAAGTTCCTGAGCATCTCAGGGAAACGGCACTCACTTCCCCTGGGGCCGCATGGACCCACTGGAATGTCAGGTTTCTGCTGTGGGCTGGATTGGCCTGGCAGCTTTGATTGGCAGTGGCCCTGCCTTATGAAAACGATGCTGCCCTGGTAATGCGGTGAAATGCATCCTGCTATAGTCAAAATGGCTCCATAACAGGGGGCGGAGGGGGTGCTCCTAGAATAATCGAAGGAGCTTTGGGTGGCAGAAATGGTCGGTTCGCTGAAACTCCCCATCCTCCATTTTACAGATGGGCAACTGAGGCTCCAAGAGAGCCTACCTCTTGCCCAAATTTGTGGAATGAATCAGCAGCGGCGCTGAAACTAAAACAGGTCCCCTTACTCGAGAGGCGCGCCAGGTCTACGGTTTCCACCTGATCCCCCACCCACTCAATGTAGGGGTTGTGGGAGGGTCCGGGTTGCCAGGAGGCCTGCCAGGCAACCCTCCAGCCAGAGTTCTTCCCGGGGGCCCCTCCTGGAAGGGCATTACCTGCCCATTAGCACAGCCGCCCACCTCCGGGGGTTGTTATGGAAACCAAACCTGGAGGGGAAGGGAGGGAGGGCAGAGAGGAGAGGGTGGGCTGTACCTCTGCCCAACAGCCCAGGAGGCGCCGTCTGCCTTGAATAGCAGGGCTGCACAGGAAGATGGGGGTGGAGCAGGAGGAGGCCTGCCCTTCCTCTGGGGTCCTCAGCTTCCAAAAGGGCTTCCCCCCGCCCTGGGGCTGGTGTGATGGATGGGATGCTCCCTCACCAACCTCTGCTCTTTCCGTGTCAGGCCCGGGGCCCACCAGCCCAGCTGTCTGCCCCTGCCCAGCAGCTTGGCCAGAGCAGAAGGAGTAGAATGGCTTGGAGGAACATTTTGCCAGCCTGACAGGGGCAAAGCTCTACCCCCAACCCAGCCACTGCCGACGCTGGCCCTTTGCGTTGCAGGGTCTCTGACCACACATCCCGGGGCCCCAAGAGAGGTCTCATTGGGGATCTAGGGCCCACACGTGGGAAGCAACCAGGCCAAACGCTCTGAATCAGGTAAAAGGGCAGTGGTCCCCATGTCACAGCCATGGTCACGGACATGCAGAGCCCTCACCCAGCCCTGCATCTCACCTTCAAGACTTCCTTCTCCTCAGCATTGCCCTCCCACACATGTCCTGACTTCACACACGACCACCAGCCCGGCTCCTGTTCTCAGCCATTCGGCTGGCCTTGCAAGCCTGCTGGGAGCACACACCTTGGGATCTTGGCTCCTCTGTGCTCAGCACCAGCTGCTGAGGAGGCGGACCATGAATGGAGGGCAAGCCTGAGGGTGTGGGAAGACGAGTTCTACACGGGGACAGGCAGAGACAGGCAGAATCCAAGCTTCAGACAGGCAGGGCTTCCCTGAAGACGTGGGGGGACAGACGGGGTCTGTGGGGGACAAGAGAAGCAAGGACAGTTGGTTCCCTCTGATCTGCACAGTGCTCTACTCACTGCCTGTGACCAGAAGAGACAATCTTGGAACCAGTGTCCTGAGAAAGAGAAACTGTTGTCCCAGGCCACACGTATTTGTCCGGCAGCGGGAAATGGGGCCCAGAGCCACCAGCAGGCTGGACCCGGGGCTTGTGTGTGATGGCGACATCAGCAGTGTTCGGAGCTAAACCCGAAAGTCTCGTGGCAGCACCATATCTGGATGGAAAATAGAGCCTGAAAGAAGAATGTGAGACAGAGGTTTGAGGATCTGAGTCACCACAGAGGATGGAATAGCCATTAAAAGTAAAGAGGGAGCTTGGACCAAATTAATAGGTGTATTGGGGCCAGAATAAGGGAGGTGACTTCTACTCCCCATCAGAAGTTTACAAGCTGAAGCGAGTCCAGGGGAAGAACGGAAACCACACCACAAAAAGGATCTGGTGTAGCCAGAAGAAAAGCTCTGAGAATGTGTCTGCTGACTTCTCATCTCTGAAGGGATGTAGGGAGTAAGGAGGGAGCAAGCATGATCCACAGGGCCCTGTGAAGATGGAAGGGCCCCATGAGAGGACATCTGGTGTCAGCCCAGTGTCAATTAGAGCTGGACAAGGCAGGACTTGGCTGACTCCAGGACACTGAGTCCCTTGACATAGCCTACCCACAGCTTGAAAGCAGATTCAGAAGCTCTGAGTGGAGTGGAAGGGCCTGGAGTTCCAGACTGACCAGCAGAGTGAGTCCAGCTGCATGATCACCCCACCCTTGGCACTTAATCGGCTTCACTGGTCTGCCGTCCTGGGTCCAATGTCACTCAAACACCAGGTACGACACACTTGGTTAAAAATCAGACATCCTGAGTCCACCGACCTTTGTTAAACATCAGACGCCTTCGCTTAAGTGTCAGATACCGTGGATGTGAAATCTTTGGTTAAATATCACAAGTCACTTGCCACTGTCCCAATGGTCCTGGTCACACACTGTCCACGCAGCTCTTAGACATCCTGGTCACGTGGCCCATCCACGCACATCCTCACACTCTGCTTGGGCAGTCCCCTGCCCCCCAGAGATGGACTCCTTCCTCCTGTGCCTGTGAAGACCACGGATGGATGACTGTCTGAGTTGTAGGTTGGAACGTCTCAGCCATTCAGCCCTGCTGAGTGTCACTCGGGCCCAAGCAGACCTAGAGGACGGCTCACTCCTGAGGTCCCTCCTTCTGTGAAGACCCAGGGCCATCCTTGGGGGTCTCCAGAGGTCTTGGGATGACACTGAGGGGGAGTCGGCCCCCGGAGACCTAGCTGCACCTCCATGAGGGTCTCAACCAGGGCTTGAGGGTCCACAGATCAGGGCAGCCAGGAACGAGCTAATCACAGACGACAGAAGATGCAGAGCAAAGCTGGGACCAGAATCCCCCTTGGCTCCTCTGTCACCCGGCTATCAGGAGCACCTCGCTGAGAGAGCCGCCTCCCGTGTGGGGGCTTCCTATGTGGACATCCTTAAGTCATCTCGCCGAGGGTCTGGTGTCAGGAGGGTGGAGAGGAGGAAGAGAACCCGAGGGAGCCCTGGGCCATCGGCAGCCCTCCCTGTGGGAGCGGGAGAAGGGAGTGGGTGGGTCGGGAGGGCAGGCTGAGGTGCTGCTTTGTAATTCCCAATAACTGTGGTTTGATTCTGCAGGTATGTATCAGAAAATATAAAACTAGGCAATTTGTCGGCTCTTCGAACTTTCAGAGTCCTGAGAGCTCTAAAAACTATTTCAGTTATCCCAGGTAAGATGCCCAGATTTGCCTCTCAGATCTCAGCTACAAGTGACTCTCTCTCTGTCTCCCCTCCCCCCCAATCGTGTGTCTCCTACTGGTGTGTTGTCACTGTCTCGTGTGTGACTTTCCCTTGTTACAGATACACAACTGAATTTGTGGACCTGGGCAATGTCTCAGCTTTACGTACCTTCCGAGTCCTCCGGGCCCTGAAAACTATATCAGTCATTTCAGGTGAAAAATCAGGTTAAACGCCAAGGCTGGAGGGACACACTCAGGCCTTCCCAGCCAGCTGGGCCCAAGGCGACCCTTGGGAAGGCCCCTCCGAATGTGCCTGTCACCAGAATACCTTTCCCAGAGCTCGGCTGTGGGGGCTGTTGGCGGCGGACACGGCTGTCCCCTCAGAGCCTCATGAGGGGCTTCGGGCTGCCCCCCTCCACAGACGCCGGGGGGCACACAGCTCCCATGGCAGGTCCTGGATTGAACCCAAATTCTTCCCAAGATGGTGAGGCCCTTCCCAAACCGAACTCAGCGCTTTGAATAGCTAAAAGCTTGTATGTGAATTGCTTCAGCCAGAAGCATCATCCTCCGATAAGGAAACCAAAGAACTGAGTTTGAGGGGAACCACACGCACACGCACACGCACACACGCCCAGAATAAAAAAGGGAGACTCGGGGCTGAGTGCCCAGTCCCCGCATTGCGCCCCCTCTGGTCGCACAGCTGCCGCCGCAGCCTCCTTTTGTGCAACAGAGTGTACTCTGCGGACAGGTGTCATCGGGCCTTGGCGTCTACCAGCCCTCGCTGCATGGTGCGGTAGAGGTGTAGCGGACCGTGCATGGTAGCCTCAGGAAGCAGTTGTCCTTGACAGATGTTGGCAATTGCACCCAGGGAAGTCTAAGCTCGGACGGCCTCTCTAGAAAGCCGGCCTACCCCCATCCATCCAGGAAAGCTCTCAAAAGGCTTATGATGATTTCACAGCCCACAGGGCAGTGCCCAGAGGTTCCTTCCAGACCCTTTTCTGAAGGCAGCCACACTCAGAACTGGAGAAGGCACTTCTTTTAAGAAGGCAGCAGGAGATAGGCTGTATGCCACGGATCTGGGGAAGTGTCAGAGCTGAGGGAAGGGTTCAGTGAAGCAGATGGTTACATCTGCTCCTGATTCGGAAAGCCGTAGGTCCTGGGCCCTTGATCACCATGATCTCCCCAGGAAGGCAAGGGCCCTGCTCTGAGCTCCTTGGAGGAGTTCAGACTCTCCCTTGGTGGGCTTAATTATCTTATAAGAGGAACCCCATCCACTTATGCCATGTTCAAACTAGCCCAGAATGTTCCTCCTGGCCTCTGAACCCCATAGGATGTGCTTCCCGCAAGTGGCCCAGACCCCTGCTAAGAGCCAGTAGCAAGTGGGGCAGTCTGCCCCCAGTGTACCGAGTCACCGCCATGGAGACAGGCATCGTCACTGGCCTGGGTGCACGCATACTTGCTTAGAAGCCTCAGGGTCTGTCTTCTAGGGCCCCAGGGACAACCTCACCTCATCCATCCACAGGATTAGAGAAGCACACTGACCACAGCAGCTGAGAAAAGGCATGTTCCAGTCTGTTTTATAAAAAAGGCTGGCAAAGGAAAATATTTCTCAGTCCTGGAGTAAAGGAGGAAGCCTGCCAGCCTCAGCCCAGGCCCACTGGATCTCTTCAAAGCTGCCAGCACCCCCAGTGAGGAAGCAGACAAAAGACCCTGAAAGTGGTCATTGGAACAATGCTGTGGTCAGCATTATGGAAGTCTCCCCGGAGGAGGTGTCCCCTGAGCTGAGGCTTAAAGAGCCTTGGCCCTCTGCAGACCTCGGTCTCCTCTCCCACAAAATGGGAATGAAATCCATCCAAATGGTTGGTTTCCAAGGGCTCTTCACCCAGCCTGTTAGAACTGCAGTGGCAGGAGAGTTTCTCAGCTGATGCCCAGGACCCTTCCCTTCTTGGGTCTTTTCAGAAAGAATCCTGTTAACTTCATTGGACTCATTCTTGCCAGAAGTGAACTCTGTCATCAATATGAGAAATATCTAAAGGACTGGATCTGTGCTCACCAACTGATTGTCCCCCCTGGACGCTATGTCCACAGGCCAGGAAGTGCTTCGCTGGGCCTTGAACTGGATGCTAGTTGAGGCAGAGTCTGCTGCCCACCACCTCTTACCCTATGCTCCCTGCCACATCCAGTACGGGCAGGGTCTCCGGGCCTGGTGAGCAGAACCAGAGTGGGCTCCCTGAGGGGGTCCTAGAAGCTCTGCTAGAGATGAGGCGCCCTGGGCTACAGAATGGGGATCCCACTGACACCACCACTCCAGGCCCAGACCCCTGCAGGGGCCACGCCTGCCCAGGGCAGTTGCCAACATCTGCCAGGACGATTCCCACCGAGCACGCTGAGTGCCTCTGAGCTGCGGGCAGGCAGCAGCGCTGGTGACACAGTGGGGGACTTCCTCCCCCCCCCTCCCGTGGTTGCCCATCGCTGCCTCCCTGTCTCGAGGTCATGGGCACGGCAGCTGTGGGCACGGCCACCACGGGTGCTCCTAACACATTAACCAGCTGGACGATGGATGGATGGATGGAGCTTAATCTGAGATCTGGTCGCTTTGATGGGGGGTGGGGAGTGGGGGCGGGAGGCTGGGCTCTGCTGCTGGCAGAGAAGCCCCCTCGCTCCAGATGCTCTGCTCAAACTTGTCGTAGGACAGTAGCTCAGTGTCAGACCAAAGACGTCTACACATGCTTTTCTGTCACTTTCGCTTCGTGGTGCTGGCTTCTGCAGGGAGCTGGGCCGTGCAACTAACACATCATGGCCTCTTGGCTTTGGGGAATGGGATGGAACGGGATGGTTCCCGGAGGGACAGGGCAGGACAGGAAAATGCAAAATAGGTCAAGCCCTCCCCTGCCCTTGAAGTTTTTCCAAAAGTGGGGCCCTAGTCAGAATAGACCCTTTAGGACATTACCCACCATGACCTTGCCAGACCTCCTGATAGCGCCCCCATCCCCCAAGCACACACCACAGTCCTCTATCAGGAATGGCTTGTGTCTCCCCATCTTCAGGATCAAGGCAGACGCTCTCCCATTGCCCTGGAATGGGCCTGGACCTCAGTGTCCCTCCCACAGGTTACATTTAAAGGCATACCTTGGGACCAGCCAGACGGGGACAGGCTTTGAGTGTTTTCTTCCTGAGGAAACCAGCATTTCCCATACCCATTTTATATATGTGGCTAGTGGAGAGCAAAGAGGCCTGGGCCCTTCTGAAAATACACGGCCAGACTGGACCTTTACCCCCGGGGGAATCAGGACAGAATCTCAGTAATGGAGGAAATGGGAGCTTTGGTCTGAAAAGCCCGAGAGAGGCCTCCTTCACCTGCCCCCACCTCATGATTGCCCACCTGGCCCAGCACCCCCTCAGGCCTGGCCCCCACCCAGTGGAGCAGGGAGCACAGGACCTGTGGGTGACCCCCCTGCTCGTTCTTGCCTTCCCCAGGTCTGAAGACCATCGTGGGGGCCCTGATCCAGTCTGTGAAGAAGCTGGCCGATGTGATGGTCCTCACGGTCTTCTGCCTCAGCGTCTTCGCCCTCATCGGCCTGCAGCTCTTCATGGGCAACCTGAGGCACAAGTGTGTCCGCAACTTCACGGCACTCAACGACACCAACGGCTCTGTGGAGGCCAACGGCCAGGTCTGGGAGTCACTGGACCGCTACCTCAGCAAACCAGGTGCAGGCTCACTCTGCGGCCTGGGCAGGGCTTTGTGAGGCCACGCGGGCCTCGCCAGAGGGCAGACCTGCCCCCAACGGCCATTCCAGCCCTACCCGGGCCCCTGGAGACCCAGAGGTGTGCTCGGGGATCCCAGCCCCTGCTCTTTGGAGCTCCAGGAGAGGACAAAGGGGAGGAGACTTTGGGCCTGCCCTCATGACTTCTCAGGCTAGATGGCCAGACACTTGGGGAACAGGAAGGATGGACTTAGCTGGAGAGGCACATAAGGGATGGCAGGTGCCGTGGCTAGAGGCGGGGACAGACCCTAGAGAATCGGGCATGGGGAGAAGACCAGCCTGCCTGCCCAGAAAGGAGTGTCAGCTGGAGAAAGGGTGGGACACGGGGCTGGGGTAGTTTGTGAGGCTTCAGAGCGAAGGCCCCACCTGCGTGGCATGGGATGTTTCAGTCGACTTTGGTGTTTCTTGTCAGGATGTTAATTCCATGTGCATGCCCCCCAAAGCCCCGAGAGAGGGTCGGAACTAGCTCAGTGATTATACAAAATCTCATGAGCCCCTCCTGTCATTTCACAGATACATGGTTTTCTATTGTCCGGGCTGATGACGAGCACCTCTCTTAACTAGTACCATCAGTCTGGTTCAAAGGTAGACACTGCAAGGCCAGATTCCAGGCCACAAGGACCTCCAGGGACATTCTGAAGTTAGGGCCTGTTCCCTACACCAGCAGTCCACTTTGGAAGAAGAACCAGACCACAACTTACTGACTCAATTTGCTTATGGTTCAGCTGTGGCCAAGTAGCTTCCACGTGTACCAGTGACCTGGAGAGCTCCAGAAAGCCCACACTGCTGGGCGGCACCCCCAGGGGTTCCTGAGTCCGTAGACCTGGGGCGGCACTCGGGAAGTTACCTTTCTCACCAGGTCCCAGTTGATGCCTGCTGCCGCTGGCCTGGGGACCACAGTTTGAGAACTAAGGCGGGTAGTGGTGGGGGATGGGGACTGACAGATGGCCAGAGGGGAGAGGACAGGACTGGGTGTCGCATATGTCACCTGGTCCAGCCCCAGCCCTGTCTGAGCAGACCACGGTATCGCCACGATGACTGTAGCTCGCATTGCTTGCACGAAGAAGTGGGCCCGGACGGAGCTGAGCAGTAGCCTGCCAAAACCATGCCGTGGCTCATAGCCGAGCTGGGTCTCTGCCCAGACCCCTGCCTCCTAGTTCAGGGCCTCTCTTGGCCTGGGCTGTCCTCCTGAGTAGCTCGGGGCAGGGCACAGAGGCTCCCTGTGGGGACTTCCTGAGTGTTCTGGGAGTGTGGGGGATGCTAGCAGCTGAACGTCTGAGGAGGAGTAGGAAGCAGGCCAGGGTAGCAGCTGGAATTGCCTCAGGCCTGGCCAGGCAGAGGGTAGGGGCCAGGGCAGGGCCAGAGAAGAGACCACCAGTGGCGTCTCTACCTCCCCAGAGCCCTGGGCGCCACGCGGGAACCCCGGGAGTCTGAGCCACACACGTGCCCTTCACCGTCTGTTGTTCCTCTTTCAGAAAATTACTTGCTGAAGAACGGCACCTCCGATGTGTTACTGTGTGGGAACAGCTCTGACGCCGGGTATGTGGCACCCGCCCCCCCAGGGCCACCTCACCCAGCAGGGGTGAGGTGAGGTGAGGCGAGGGCGGCAGGGGAGGGCCCCCGCCCGGTGCTTTCTCAACTGACTGTGCTTTCAGTTTATGCCCTTGACCCCAGGCCTTCCCCTGCCTCTGTTCCCTGCTAGGCCCCTGGCATCTTGTCCACCCCACCCCCACCACAGTGGAGACAGCTCTGAGGTGGTGAAGGAATGAGGGCTCAGATCTGCAGGGAGGGCGAACAGAGCGCGCAGTGCCTCCCGCCAGCCCAACCCTGGCTCCTGTTCCTTTGCGGAAGCCCCCCAGGGCTGCTCCCTCTCCATCCAGTCTTCACTCCCTCCCTACCCATCTGTCCACTGGGTCAGGAGTGAGTATGGCTTCCCCCAGCAGCCTAGACTTTCCTCCAGGGCAAGCAGAACCTGCACCTGCAGCCCGAGTGTGGTGCCCAGAGATGCCCCATAACCACATGCAGCTCCCAGGGCCCTGGGGCCCTGTGTGTACGGGGTCTGGATCAGTGTGACCGTGCCACAGTTGTTAGGCAGAGAGTGGGACACCCAGGCTCACCTGGTGAGGGAGAGGCTCTGTGGGGCTGCAGTCCCACATCTCTCAGTATGAGGTTCCAGCCTTTCTTGTCACTAAGGAGATTGTCTGGAGGGTCTTAGGATATGAGCAAGGCACAGAGGCTGCGTCCTCCCACTTGCCGAGTCCCCTACCCCCCACGTTCTGTCTCTCACACTCATGAATCCAGCCCAGTGGTCCATCTTTGGGAGAGAGGCTGTCCCATCCAGCTCTGGGAACCATCATTCCGCCTCACTCTGCTTATGTGTGCAGTCATGCAAAGTCATGGAGAAGTCACGTTCTCCAGACGTGGCCAGACCCCATCCCGTCCACCCCAGCATCGTCCCTCAACCCCACGGCCTGGCATTTGCCCTGGGCTCCCTGCTTTTCAGCTCCATGCTGTTCAACCAAGCCTTGTTGCCCTCCCCCCACTGCATGCCAACTCTGTGCCCATCTCCCTGTGGGGTAGGCAGCCAGAGGAAAAGACTGTGAGCCAGGCCCTTGGCACTTCCTCTGTGAGGGCAGAGGCAACTCGGGTATCGTGTGGGCAGAAGGGAGCTGGACTTAGGCCTAGCTGAATACAGATGGGCAGAGGGCAGAGAAAAGGCGAAGACCATGTCCCAGGCGGGAGGCACGGCATGAAAAGTCACGGCAGCAGGACCAGCAGCGTGGCACTAAGTTCGTGAAACTCAGCCTCATGAAACTGTGGGGCATAGCTGGGCTGCCCAGGGAGATGCGTCAGGCCCAGGGAGCATCTCGGTGGGGCGGGGGGGAGGGGCACGGGACAGAGTCTGTGTGTCTGACTGCAGGACATGCCCCGAGGGTTACCGGTGCCTAAAGGCAGGGGACAACCCTGACCACGGCTACACCAGCTTCGACTCCTTTGCCTGGGCCTTCCTTGCGCTCTTCCGCCTCATGACGCAGGACTGCTGGGAGCGCCTCTACCAGCAGGTACATGGGTGCCCGGGAAGCAGAGGAACAGCAGGAACAGGCTAGGGACACACATCAGGGACCAGGATGCACAGGTGAATTAGCCAGAAGTGGCTCCAGCAGCTTCTCTACTGGCAAGAGCTAAGGAGGCTCAAGGAATAAGGGACAGGGACCCTTGCATCTGAGGGATGAGACACAGCAAGCAAAGAAACTTTCTTTTTGCTGGTAAACAAGTACCCATCCCTCTATATGGGATACTCTGTGCTCTGTGAGTGCAACTCTTCACCCTATGTGATGGAATAGTCCCCTCTATGCATGCAACATTTCCTTTGTTGCCTGGAACATTCTGCCTCCCTCTATGGGTGGGACACCATCCCCTGCGTGTAGGTCATTCTTCTCTATAGGTTAGAACACTTACCTCTATAGATAGGATATGCTCTACTCCCTCCCCTGGCTGTGGTCATTTGAACCCTTGGCACAGCCAGACGGGACAACTTGAAATTCCATGACCATGACCTAGAAGGGACCCCAGTGAAGATAACCTCTATCGCCTTACTCCCCCAGACCCTGAGGTCTGCAGGGAAGATCTACATGATCTTCTTCATGCTTGTCATCTTCCTGGGCTCCTTCTACCTGGTGAACCTGATCCTGGCTGTGGTTGCCATGGCCTACGAGGAGCAAAACCAAGCCACCATCGCTGAGACCGAGGAGAAGGAAAAGCGCTTCCAGGAGGCCATGGAGATGCTCAAGAAAGAGCATGAGGTGGGTGAGCAGTGCAGCCAAGGAGCCTCCAAACCAAGCCTTCTCCTAACTGTGGGTGCCTGTAAACCTGGTGCCTATAAACCTGGTACATGCTGGGTAAATCTGGTGCCTGCTGGGTAAAGCTGATAACTGTAAATGTGGCATCTGCTGGATAAAAGGCAGGTCCTGCTGGGTAAAGCTGGTGCCTATAAAACTGCTGCTTGCTGGGTAAAGCTGGTGCCAATGGGCATGGCGCCTGCCGAATAAAGCTGGTACCTGTAAGTGTGGTGCATGCTGGGTAAAGCTGGTGTCTGCGACTGTGATGCATGCTGGGTAAAGCTGGTGCCAATGGGCATGGCGTCTGCCAAATAAAGCTGGTACCTGTAAGTGTGGTGCATGCTGGGTAAAGCTGGTGTCTGCGACTGTGATGCATGCTGGGTAAAGCTGGTACCTGTAAGCATGGTGTGTGCTGGGTAAAGCTGGTGTCTGTGACTGATGCATGCTGGGTAAAGCTGGTGCCAATGGGCATGGCGCCTGCCGAATAAAGCTGGTACCTGTAAGCGTGGTGCATGCTGGATAAAGCTGGTGCCTGTGAGCATGGCACCTGCCAAATAAAGCTGGTACCTGTAAGTGTGGTGCATGCTGGGTAAAGCTGGTGTCTGCAACTGTGATGCATGCTGGGTAAAGCTGGTACCTGTGAGCATGGCACCTGCCGAATAAAGCTGGTACCTGTAAGCATGGTGCGTGCTGGGTAAAGCGGGTGCCTTTAAGTATGGCATCTGCTCGATGAAAGGCAGTTCCTGCTGGGTGAAGCTGGCATCTGCTGGGTGAAGGTATTTCATGTGAATGTGGTGTCTGCTAGGTAGAAATTTGGTACCTGGGTAAAGACAGTGCCTGTTCATGAGGGGCCTGCTAGGTAAAAGTAGTGCCCACGGTGAACAGGTGGGCGCTGTGAGTGTGGTTCCTGCTGAGGAAAGTGTTCCCTATGACCATGGTGTCATCTGAGAGAAAATCGTGCCAGCTGACTAAAAATGGTGCCCACTGGGTAGAGGTGGTGGCTCCTGCTAAAGTAAAGGAGCCTAGTGCATGCTGGATAAGAGAACCACGTGTCCATGGACGGAGTTTATCCTACTCAAGGGATGCCTTCTGGTAGCTTGGTGAGGAACGTCCAAGGCTGGCGGCCTAAGCCAGCTCAGGAAATGAGCATGGCAGTACTGCGCTGGTTACCCCTCGCTCCCCACACAGGTACTGCAGGTTAACTACAGAGCCAGCTGTCAGACATCCACTTTCTTCTCGCTGCCCCATGCCACCTCCCCCAGCACCAGTTTTGGCCAGCTGAACCTTCTAGAAGATCTTCTGCCCTCTAATTCTGTCACTTCCTCTGCTCATCAACACCCACCCACCCCACCCCACCCCGCCCCCGCAACTGTCCCTCACACATGAGCCACTTCTTTCCTCTTCCCTGGACTTTGATTTTTCTCAAAACATCCTGAGTCTGTTTGAGCTCATCTCTCCATGATGCCTTTGTCTGGGGTTAAGTGTGCAATTCTACTTCCTGATGGGGAAAGTGAGATACTGAGAGTTGTCCGGCCTGCCTTAGCCTGAGGCTGCACAAAGTCTCAATGACCAAAACATCTCTCTTCCACCTTTTCCAGGCCCTCACCATCAGGGGTGTGGACACCGTGTCCCGCAGCTCCTTGGAGATGTCCCCTTTGGCCCCAGTAACCACCCATGAGAGAAGAAGCAAGAGGAGAAAACAAATGTCTTCGGGGACAGAGGAGTGTGGAGATGACAGGTTCCCCAAGTCTGACTCAGAGGATGGTCCCAGAGCAATGGTAATCCCCAGCTATGGCTCTGGCCCTTTCTGGGTGGATCTGGCATCAAAAGCCCATCATGTTGGGCCCCTGGTGCAGTCACAGCCCAAGAGAGTATCCTTAAGCCCCCTCCTAGCCCTTCCTGTTTCCCATGACCATTCTTGGAGTGGAGGAAGTCTGGGCAGAGAGACAAGCTAGGTTTGGGTGTTGTGATGTCCCCAACTGCAGCTAAGTCCTCAGCATTAAGACTGGGGCTGGGACCGGGGGACACCCTGTGGTGTGGCTTGGTAGACGCCCAAGGACATGCCCATGTGAGTCAGGTGCATGGCTGATGGCCCCAGGTCCTGCTCAGGCCAGGCCTGTTTGCACCACGAGGAGCTTTCCTGCCTCCTCCTCCCCCTCCCCAGCCATAGCCACATCTTTAGGCCCAGGTCAGCTTGAATCTCCAAACCCCAGAGGCACAAGCTCTAAGTGAGCAGAGATCCCAGATGATGCAGGATTGACTGTACCCCCTCCTCTGAACACACCCTAGCTCAGCCCCCACCCAGTTCCTGAGTGGCCAGCAAAAGCCCTCAATGCTTGGGGCATCTGGGTGGCTCGGTTGGTTAAGCGTCTGACTATTGATCTCAGCTCAGGTCTAGAGCTCAGGGTCATGAGTTCAAGCCCTGCTGGGCATGGAGCCCCCTTACAAAAAAAAACAAAAACAAAAAACTCTCATTGCTGTGAGAGAACTTCTCAATCTCAGAGAACACCACAGGGGATAGGCTGGGAGCACGTGAAGAGCTGGCTTGGTCATGTGCCTTCTCCCTGTGCCCCCAGAATCGTCTGAGCAGCATGCACGGCCTCAGCCGGACCTCCATGAAGCCGCGCTCCAGCCGCGGGAGCATTTTCACCTTTCGCAGGCGAGACCTGGGTTCAGAGACGGATTTTGCAGATGATGAAAACAGTACAGCGGGGGACAGCGAGAGCCACCGCACGTCACTGCTGGTGCCCTGGCCTCTGCGCCGGCCCAGTGCCCAGGGACAGCTCAGTCCAGGGACCTCGGCTCCCGGCCACGCCCTCAATGGTAAAAGAAACAGCACCGTGGACTGCAACGGGGTGGTCTCCTTGCTGGGGGCGGGCAACCCTGAGACCACCTCCCCAGGGAGCCACCTCCTCCGCCCTGTGATCCTGGATCGCCCCCCAGACACGGTGAGCCAGCCCCGTGATGCAGCCCCAGGGCAGATCTGGTCTCCCAAACGGGTCAACAGTGCCAGGTCCAAAATACTCACTTAGTATCTACTGAGCACCTATTGTATACTGGGCTCTGGGGGTGAATAGCAAAAAAAAAAAAAAATCTCTGCCCTCATAGAGCTTCCATGATAATGGGGGCAGATGGACAAACATTAAAGAAAGAGGAAAAATAGGTATATATGTATACATGGCATATAATGTTGACAAAGAAGAATAAGAGTTAAATATTTAGCAACTGGTAAGGCCCGGGCACCGAGATGCCATGATAGCACAGAACCAGTGTCCTGAGGGCCCTGTGTTTGCCAAGTGTTAGCTTGGCAATAATAAAGCTCTTCAATAATAAAGCTAACAGATAATAGTAGTAATTACCCCAACAGGAGGCAAGTACCAGTCTAATCACCAGACAGGTCTTAACCTGGGAGCGCACTGGGGGCATACCGTGGAGTTGCTGGATCCTGGGCAATGCAAGGGGTTCTGGGAAAGGGGCCAGAGTGGCCAGGGGATACTTACAGGGTTCTGGGCAACAATTATTCACCAAGCCTAAATATTTCAGTACTTTATAAACTGGTAAGCATTAGCCCAAGTAATAAGTGCTATGGGAGGACAAGAGTAAGTATGGGGGAGCAGGAACCCTTACCCATTAGGAGCCATTTAAACAAAGACCTACAGGAGGCAGGGGTGGGAGCCAGGCTGCTTTCTGAAACTCGGGGTGGGGGAGGGTGATATAGCACCCAGATTCTAGACACAAACTGGGTTTGAATTCCAGCTCATGGCTTACCAGCTGGTTGGCCGTGGGCAAGTTACTTTCTTTCTCTGTGTGTCTGTCATCTGTAAAATGAATTAAAAACACTCATCTCAGATTGCTGTGAGGATGAGTGATCTCATATGGGTACAGCAATCAGGACATCATGAGTACGTTGATGTTGTGATACTGTTATAATAATATAGCATCATTGTATCATCTGAGGGAAGCCTGTTCCAGGCCTCAAGAGCAGCCAGAGCAAAGGCCCTGAGGCAGGAGCATGCCCAGCCTATTTGAAGGAAATTCCATGAGGCCAGAATGGCTGGAACCTAGGGAGCAAAGGCAAAGGCGTTGCAGTTACCGTCAAAAAGGTAGCAGAGGGACAGGGCAGAGGGTGAAAGGCCAGCCAGAGCTCTGATTACTCAGTCAGCTGAGCCCGTGATGGACTGATGACTGCCCAGTCAGCCCTGAAGTGTCCTTGCTGACCCCTGCGCCCAACACAGTGCCCAGGGCAGCCCACCCGGGAAAAGGGCACATGTGTGGCTTATACCCAAGACCTGCAGGAGACGGAGGAGGAGAGACTTCGTGAGGAAGCTAGGACAAGACAGGGAGCCTTGAAGGTGGAGGTGGGGCTGAAGAGAGGGGGCTGGGGGCTCACAGCCAAACGGCCTGTTTTGCTCCAGCTCAGACTCTGGCTCTGGCTGTGGGACTTGGCGCAGGTTAACGAATCACTCTGTGCCTCAATTTCCTCATCGGTTAAGTGGAAATAAAATTAATATCCACGTCAGCAATTTGTGGTGAGGACTAAAAATGGTTAAGACCTGTCTGGTGATTAGACTGGTACTTGCCTCCTGTTGGGGTAATTACTACTATTATCTGTTAGCTTTATTATTGAAGAGGAAGGAGCAAAGACTCCTGGCGTGGACTGCAGTATGCCTGGGGCAGTCACACTCCTCTGGAGCAGGGAGTCAGAGAGAGGGTCCTGGGAGCGCACTGGGGGCATACCACAGCTTCCTGGGGGGCCTGGGAGGGCACTGGCCATCACCTGGAGGGTGGAATGTCTGGCCTTTCAGGAACACTGAATCCCGGTGGTCTAGGCCCCCTTGCAGGTCCAGCCCTGGAGTCTCAGCCTTGTGGAATCAGGTCAGCAGCCCAGAACACTAATAGAATTTCCTAATCTCATTAGGGAGAAAATCATCTCATTATGCTCCACATGTCAAGAGGAATCCAAGTTCAAACACTTCATTACCGGGAACTCTGACTTCACCCTTTCTCACTTCTGTGGGGCCCATTTGTAACCTCAAAGGGATTAGCAGGCCAAGGGACTTATTTGCAAAGTTAAAAGAATTAGCGGACCAAGATGGAGACATTGTAAAGTTAAAGAGATTAGCGGGCTGTAGGCCCCTGGAATGCCTTCTCTGCCTCCACTGGGTCCCCAGTGAGGCCTGTCTGCCCAGTTCTAAATCTGAAGGCAGGGCACGGTGTGGGGCACATAGTGGGTGATCCACCAAGACAGGTGAGGGGAAGAAGGGCCAGCCCAAGAGACAGTTCATGTTTAATTTATCCCAGTCAAGGGGGTGGAGGGTGAAGCTTTCCTTTGTCCTCTGTCGATAGGAGGGCCCCTGGACCAGAAGGCCGGGTGGGGGTGGGGAACAGCCATTCTTCTTCTCCCTCCGCATGTTAGACTTGCATCCTCCTTTCCCTTGGTTGTTCAGCAAGTTAGAGGCAGGGCTAGAACTTAACCCAAGCCTTCTGATTCCCGAGCAATTATCCATGCAACCAACATTTGTCCAGCGCCAGCCTGCTGTGTTGAGTTGGAGGCTCCAGGGATATAGTGGTGAACAGAGCAGACAAGAGCTCTGACCTCGGGGAGTTTACCTTGTGGTCAGGAAGACAGATGGCAAACTGGTCAATATTTCCAGGTTAGCAATACAGGTCATGGTGCACAAAGAGTTGCTAGGGGGAGGGTTGGGATGGCTCTTAGAAGACTCGGGAAGTCCTTCTTGAGGAGGCGACATTAAAATTGACAGGCAAATGATTTTAGGGAGCCAGCTACAAAGATCCGGAAGAACAATGCTGTAGGCAGAGGGAACAGCAAGGACAAAGGCCCTGAAGAAGAGGAGGCTTGACATGTTCGAGGCATGAGAGGGCCAGGCAGGGTCAGGTGTGCTGGAAACAGCAAGAAGGGATACAAAATGCATTTGATGAGTTAGGATTTGGATTATACAGTGCCTCGTAGGCAATAAAAGAGTTTGGATTTACTCCGAGAAAGATGGAAAAGCATGGGGTGAGGGGAGGAGAGGATTATCATTTACTTTTTAAGGGAATCCCTTTCTGCTGTATAAAGAGGGAGGAGATGGTAGCGTGCGCTAGGGCGGACTATCAGCCAGCTATTACTACATAATGCTGTGTATAGCAAACTAGCCCCAACGTCAGTGGCCAACAATGAGCCTTTTTGCTCATGCTGACTTCTCTGCGGGATGACCATGGTCTGGCTGGTCTAGGTTGGGCTTGGCTGGGCAGCTCTGTTTCAGGCTGCACGTTGGCTTGGCTCCACACTGTGGGTCAGGTTCAGGGCTGCTCCGAATGTCTCTGCTGAGGCTCAAGCTGAACATGTGGCAGCTACCTGGGGAAACTGTTTTCATAGAAGATTACTGGAGCCCAAGAGCAAGGCAGACGGCACAAAAACACTGAAGGTGCTGTTGTTCACATCATGTCCACTCACATTCCGTTGGCCAAAGCCAGTGTGTCATTAGTGGGACAGGGAAGGGTGCTTCCCCCACAGTGGGAGAGCACTGAGTAAACATTTGCTAAATGATAACTCAGACTATCACAGTCAAGGAGGAGGAGGAGAGAAACCAGCAGAATTTAAGACACATCTGTGAGTTAAGCTGGCCGGGCTTGTGGTTGCCTCAGACTCAGGTACCACTGTTAACAGCAGCCTCCTTAGCCCTCTCAGGCGCCTCTGCTTGAATACTTCCATGACGGGGAGCTCACTCCCTCCCTAGGCAACATCTCAGGGCAGTCCCACCAATTGCAAAGGTTGACTTTAACTTGAGCTCAGATCGATTTGGTGACCACCCCAGGCCCTGACTCTGCCGCCCTGGGTAGCCCAGGCCCTTCCTTCTTCCTTCTGACCTTCAGAGATGATAGGGCCTTCGCTTGCACGCTGAACAGCCCCATGCCTTCCACAGCCCTGGCTCAGCCTCTTGCACTGTGGTCACACAGGGCCATGCTGATGTGAAGGCTTCTTGTCCCCACCCCCACCCCCACCCCCCACCCCCGCCCCGTACTGGGAGGCGGGGCTCTGAGTAAGCCTAGAGAGTTCCTGCCGCCACCTCCCTCTATCAGACACACCGCATCTCCATCTGTAGATCTGGCTCTTTTGCTTACAAAAACGATGCCAGTGCATTGACAGTGAATCCCGCAGTGCTGAAGCATATAAGTGCAAGAAGACTTCGCCCTCCCCCTCGCCTTCCACCACAATCCCATTCCCCAGATATACTCACCTTAACGATTCCGTGTGGATCTTTCGGATCTTTTTTGTGTTTTTTCATCAAACTGTTTGTCTTGGAGGTGCTCCCATGGGAACGCACATGGAACTGCCTCCTTCTCTTTACTCTCTGTATCAGGGTCCAAAGTCAGACTGTATCCATAATTGATTTTAATATTCTTTCTATTGATTGGTTTTGTTTTTATGGTATTAGGAACAATGCTGCAATGAGCATCATTGCATATATATTTTTGGTGCACGTGTATAATTATTTATGAAGTTAGATTGCTAGATGAGGAATTACAGAGCCAATTTAAACTTTTCTTGGTAGATAGAGCCAATCTGCCTCCACAGAAGCTCCCACCAGCTATGTCTAAGCATTGTGCTTTATGCTTCTGTTCATGTCACCTTAGAGCAGGGTAGATTTTTTTCCTTTATGTTTCTTTATGCTCTTGACTCTAGGGAGCTTGTGGTCAATTAAGACTCCCAGATTGTTTTTGCATGTACTACTGTATAATGACAGCATTTGGTTAATAGAACTTGGTACATGTAGTTTCCTGTTCACGCTCAAGAATTAACCACTGACGAGAGACGGTGAAGAAAGGAGAATGGAGATAACGATTAGCAAGGGGGGGGGTAGTTAATAACAGGGAGGGAGTTGGGAGCAGAGAAACCCAGCATCCGTGTCCCATCAAGACCCCCATCCTGTCTCCCCGTGCCCCCCCAACCCAAGTGTGGGACCGCTGTCCCAGGCCCAGCAGCCACCCCAGGTTCAGCAGGACCCCCGTGCCCGGGCTGATGCCTATCTCCTGGTTGCCCCCAGACCACACCGTCAGAGGAGCCGGGCAGGCCCCAGATCCTGAACACCCAGGCTCCATGTATGGATGGCTTCGAGGAGCCAGGAGAGCGGCAGCGGGCCCTCAGTGCCGTCAGTGTGCTCACCAGCGCCCTGGAAGGTCGGCTACCCCTGGTGTCACCCAAACGCTCCCACTCCTGCCCTGGGCCCCCTCCCACTTAGCCTACCTGAGCCAAGCAACCCCTAGCTGCTGGGCTTGCCTTGGACCTCCCCACAGTGGGCCCAGACTTTCCAATCTGTATTGCCTCTGCATCCTCCAGAGCCATGTCTGTGTTTCTTCCAAACATCCCCACAGCTGTCCTGGCCTGTCCTGGGCACTTCCCAGCCTCATCCTGTCTTCTCCCAAGCATCCTCATGCCTTCCTGGGGCCATCCTGTCCCAGGCATGCCAACTCTAGCCTATTCCCAGCCATTCCATGTCCACCACAGGCTATTCCAAGCACCCCACATCTGTCTCGGCCAGTCCCACCTTAGGCAACCCCCAGCCGTTCCAGTCTGAACTTGGCACCACTCCCCACCCATCTTGTTCCCTCCTATCCCATATGTGTTCATGTCTTTTCTGGTCTGTTCCAGGCACCCGCCATCTGTCCTAACATGTCCCAGATGCCCACGTCTGTTCTTCTTGTTTTGGGTGTCCTTAGATCCGATCTTGCCTGTCTCAGATGTTGTCTTGTCCTTTTCAGCCTGTCCTCCCCCTGGGTGTCCCCATGTCTGTGTGAGACTGTTGTCTCCAGACAGCCCATATCTGTCATAATCTGTCGTGTCCCAGTTGTCCCCACATCCATCCTGACCTCCTGTCCCTGTGGCCCTCTCCTATCCTATTTCCAGAGTAAGGGGCCGGGACATAAGCCACACCTTCCCTTAACCTTCCCTGTCCCTCTCACTGTCCCCCTGTCACGTAGCAGCCCTGCCCCAGCTAAGTCATACGTCTTTTCTGGAATACCAAATTATATGTGAGTCAGTCCACAAAAAAACAAACCAGCTCACTGGCTGCCCCCACCCCCAGAGCTGGAAGAGTCTCACCGCAAATGTCCATCATGCTGGAACCGCTTTGCCCAGCGCTACCTGATCTGGGAGTGCTGCCCGCTGTGGATGTCCATCAAGCAGAGAGTGAAGTTCATGGTCATGGACCCATTCGCCGACCTCACCATCACCATGTGCATCGTGGTTAACACACTCTTCATGGCACTGGAGCACTACAACATGACAACTGAATTCGAGGAGATGCTGCAGGTTGGAAACCTGGTAAGGGCTGCCAGCAGCCAACTCTCAAATGGGCATCCTGGTGTGGTGGGCTCTCAGCCATCTGGCACAGCCTTCGTGGATAGTGAGGGGGATTCAGAGCACAAAAGGATCTTCTGAAGGTGGGAGTCACTGTGGAAGACATCTTGGAACAGGAAGTGTCAGGATCAGGTTTTAAGGAGCTGAGAGATATAGCTGGGAGTGAGAAGTTGGGGATAAAGATGCCCAGAGGCTAGAAAGCAAAGGTGAGTTGAGGGTGAACTTGAAATGTGCAGGGATGTGAGATATGGCAGTTAGTAATGGAGGAGGAGAGTGTATGCAATAAGAGGCAGTTCTCTCAGGGGAAGGATGGATGGGCAGAGAGTGGATGGATGGATGGATGGATAGATAGTTGGGTGTAGTTGAGTCAATCAGGCAGAGCCAGATTTGAATTCTGACTCAGCTCTTACTATGTGACCTCAAGCAAATTACTTAGTCGCAGTCATTGGCACAATAAGTATTTGTTTAATTTAATAAATGTAAAATTAGTATGACAATATCAAGCTCATAGGAAGCTAATGAGAATTGAATAAGATAATGTGTATAATGTGCTTGGCTCAGAGTTTGATAAAGAGTAAGCACTCAAAATAAATGATAGCTGTGGTCTGTGGTTATTATCACTGTTGCTGTTATTAAAAAGACTGCTCCTGGAAGTCAGAATGTCTGGGTTCTGATTCTGATTCTTTTTCCTTGAGATCAAATCAGGTCCTAGCTCTTTATTCTAAAGATGGGAAACTGAGGCTCAAGAGGTGACATAGTGGTGGCAGAGCTGGGCATGTGACTACTGTCTCCTGACTCGGAAAGACAGCGCCCTACTGGTTCTGCCCAGCTACACACAGACAGCCATTCCCCAGGGGGTCCCAGGTCAAGGCTGGCAGAGAGCCCAGTGGCCTCTGAAAGGAGCTTCTGGGACCATCACTGAGGTTGGGTGGAGGAGAAGGCTGTTCAGTCCAAGCTTTCTCTTACTGCGGAGCCAGCCCAATCTCGGTCCCAGTGGCACAGGTGGCCCCCCAGACAGGCAGGTCTCCTACACTGTTGAGTGTGAGGATTTTCTTCCTTTATTACTTCCTGTATCTAGAACTCTGGATAGTTATCTCAGGGTCTATTCAATTTTTTTCACAAACGAGAGTCCATTTTGCTATAATTCTACTCTCTTTCCTTCTATCTGCAAACAGAAGGGAAAACTCTATTACAGTCTGTAGGTGTCTCGTGGCACAATTGTGCCTGCCTGGTGTTGGGTGGTCTTCAGATGGTGATTATGTAGGGTTGCAGTTGAATGCGGTTTTATTGGAATGTGACCATTGGGTTGTACTGAGCAGCAAATCAAGGTGATAAAGAACACTGGTGGCTTCTCTGGATCACTGAGTTGTGATTGAATTGAAGTTGAGTTAAACTTGGGGTTCTATTGTTAGTAAGAGGTCATGTCGTTGGAGTAAAGCTCTCTTTTGTTTCATTTGGATAGCTTTATTGCTACTATGTAAGGTTTTGATTGTCCTGAAGTTAATATATTCTTGGTGGTTTAAATGTTACATGTAAAGGAAACAAAACCACAACAATAAGCATGGGAAAATAATCTCAGTATGGGAAAAACCTTTCTGCTTTTTCTCTCTCCCCCCACCAACCCCTGTCAAATAAATAAATAAAATCTTTAAAAAAAAAAAAAAAAACTTTCTAAGTGAAGATCAATAGATTTGACTTTTAGCCCATCATCTAAAGAACAAATGCAACTTCTAATCTTAACATTGTGGACCACAAAACCTGAAAATCCCCTACTAAGAAACAACTAAGAATACAGCAAATATTCTTTGAAATGCATATCAAAGCTCATGAGAAAGTAACAAAAATCCCCTAGTGCCAGAAACAAAGAGGAACTTAAAAACCATAGCAGTAAACATGTGAAATGGTTCTGTAGTTGCCCCGGTGGGGGTCAGGAGCAGTGATATTGCTGATTTGGGGACTTGGATTTTAGTGAACATACAGAGACAAGGCAGGTTTTTAGACAGTGTGAGTAGGGGTTGGAACTGAGTAGCCCCATGAGAATATAACCCTACTTTCAGTAGAATGGTGAACCAGAAAAAACTCCCGGCACTGAAGTTGGGAAATTATAAAGAAAGGAAGCTTGTCAGTCTTAGCCAGGGCTGAAGAGGAGGGAAAAAGCAACCTCTGGAAGCTTGTGACTGTGAATTTGGCCTTATATAGATTTGGAGTTCAAATTTATAGCTGAGTATTTCTGGAACCTATGCCTAAAAATTTAACAGATAAAGTGATCCTATGATATCTTGGGGCCCCTGCAAGAAGTAAACACAAAACTTCTCTGGAAAGACACACTTTTAACCCAGGCCAGGCATATTCTCCAAATTATAAAACACACAAGGAAATTGTCCACTATGAGGAAGAGTCAGCAGACAGACAGACACACACACACACACACACACACATGCTTATCCTCCTAAGAGTGTCACATAATATAACTGTCTAATACGTATTATAAAATAATGTTCATAATAACTAAAGACATAAAAGAAGGAATTAAACACTAAAGAATAGGACAGCTTTGGAAAAGAACCAAATCAAATTTCTAGAAATGGAAAATGTAGCCACTGAGATTAAAATCTCAATGTATAAATCAAATAGCACATTCATGGGGCACCTGGGTGGCTCAGTCGGTTAAGCAGCTGCCTTTGGCTCAGGTCATGATCCTGGGATCCTGGGATCGAGCCCCACGTCCGGCTCCTTGCTCAGTGGAGAACCTGCTTCTCCCTCTCCCTCTGACTGCCACTCTGACTACTTGTGCTTTCTCTCTCTGTGTCAAATAAATAAAATCTTTAAGACAAACACACACACACACACAAATAGCACATTCATATAGCTAGGGAGAGATTAAATTAATATAATTTTAGATCTAAGGAAGTTGCCCAGAATGTAGAGAGATGAAGAGACAGAAAATATGAAATCAAGGTTCAGAGACATGGAGTCAGAATGAGAAGGTCAAGCACACAGCTGATAGGAGTTCCAAAGGAAAAGATAAGAGAATGGGGGCAAAAGAACATTCAAGAAAAGAATAGGTGAGAGTTGATCAAGGAAATGAACCTGAGATTCAGGAATTGGCATTACATCCTGCACAGGATAAATAAAATATCTAGACACAATGAACGTCAAAAGCAAAGACATCATATAGCAATCAAAACAAGAAAGATCGCCTACTAAGGAACAGCAGTTAGATAGATGGCAAACTCCACAGTAGCTTCAACAAAATCCAGAAGACAGCGGAATAATCATTCCAAAGTTCTGGGAGAAAACAGTGGACACTCTAAAATTCTATATCCATTGTCTGGCCATTTACAAAAGATACTAAATACTGAGATTCTACCACACACAAATTGTATCTCTGAAGCAATAACAAAAATTTGTACTTCAGAAGGAAGTAAAGTGATTGCAGAATCAGGATTTGAGAAGAACTTGAAAAGAATAGTAAGAATGTGGGTAAAGCTAAGCAAGCATTGGCTGTAAACACAATAGTAATAAGAATGGCTGATTGGAGGGTATAAAAAGTAAGAACTAAAACATTGGAACTTTAACATCCCCCTCACTTCCTGGGAAGCCACCATCAGCATTGCTCAGTGGCCCTATAGCACATAAAATAGGCATGGAGCGGGGATTGGAGGTAAGATGGGCTAAAGTTCATATGTACTCTGAAATATTAAATACCTTAGATGTTATTAACTCAAGCCTGATTGTTAAAACTTTTAGGGTAACTTCTAAGAGGATAGGAATGGGAAGTTTTAATTGCCAAGCCAGAAGAGAGGGAAATGGAGAAATTTTATAACTCAATCTAATAGAAGAAAAAAAAGGAGAGAAAAAAACAAAAAACAGAAGACACAAAATAAAATGAAGACATAGGTCCAAATATACCAGAAATCATAATAAATAGAGGTAGGGACCACCATCACCAGTTAATGACAGATTGTTGGTTTGGTAAAGAAATCAAATGAGGCTATATGTTTTTTACAGAAGATACCCAAATATATTTTGGGATCCAAATCCCTAAAAGGGATTGAAGAAAAAGAGATGGGAAAAAGATAGAACAGGCAAATACTATCAAGAAAATTGATGGTGTTATATTGGTATCAAACAAAATAAACTTAAGAAAAAGTATTATTGAGGGATAAAGAGATCCAAAACATAAAGATGAAAGGAACAATTCACCAGAAACATATAATTCTACCTGGATGCGCCAAATTACATAGCTTCCAAATATGTAAAGCAGACAATAAGATCAATTTAACAAGACCACAATCTTAGTGAGAGACCGCCCTCCATAACTGATGGGTCAAGCTTACAAAAGGTCACCAAGGATCTACGGGACTTGAATAAAAGAAATGAAAAGCTTGACTTAACGAATGTGCAGAGCACAGCACCCAATAGTTAAACAAAATTCACATGGAAGATTTACAGAATGACCACATTTTATGTCTCAAAGCAAGTCGCAGCAAAGACAGGGTATTGTGCATCCTTCAATCTCCAACCATTGTGCAATTAAAATGTATGTGTCAGAATCTCTAAAAATGCTCATTGACTATGCAATTCCATTTCCAGAAATTTATCCTAAGAAAAGAATTGGGCAAGATGTTTTTAAACAAGTATGTGGAAGGATATTTATTATGGTAATGTTTTTAATAGGAACAAAAGAATGCCCATCACAGGGAAATACTATGGCACATCTGTGCAGTGGAATATTCCACATCTGTTCAGGAAGGAAGGGAGGGAGGGAGGAAAAGAGATGCCATAGATCATGTTTAATTGGCATTGAAGATGTTCACAGGAATTAAGCTTTAAAAGCAAGTTTATGTTAAAGATATTAATGAAATAAGGTCAAGGAGAATTTGAAGTTTCCCAAAAGTCCCCCCACTTCCTGGGAAGCCACCATCAGCACTGCTCAGTGACCCTCCTGCCCAGAGTCAGGGAAAGCTGGTCCCCACCCTCCCAGTCTCTGCCTGCCAGATCCCAGGGAGCCTATAAAACATGCGGAGTTGTTTGAAGGCAGCTCCTGCCTGGGCCTGGCCCTCTTGGCTCCTCTCATCAGTCATAATAAATGCTGCCTATGATAACAATAATGGCCCTCTGGCAGGGAGCATCTGCTTTGCATCCATTAGCTCTAACTCTTAGTAACGTCCGATGGAGCTCTCCTTACCCCATTTTACATATGAGGACACTCGAGGCTCTGGCAGATGAGGAAACTGGCCCAAGATCACGCAGCAGCAGACCCAGCTTTGGAACCTGAGTCTGGCTGCCATTCTCTACATGTCTTAAACCATCAAGCTTCGATCACAGGGCCTTAGAAAGCCTGAGCTTTCCTTTGGAAGGAGGAGTCTGGCACCAAAATGTATGCATTTGTAAAGCAGTGGTTCTCAAGCTTAGCTCCATATTAGCATTACCTAGGAAGTTAAAAAACAACAACACTCAGTTCCTGGGCTGCACTCCAGTCCACTTTAACTAGAATCTCTGGGAGTGGGACCCAAGCATCTGTATTTTTATTTTTTTATTTATTTTTTTTTAAGATTTTATTTATTTATTTGAAAGAGAGAATGAGATAGAGAGCATGAGAGGGGGGAGGGTCAGAGAGAGAGGCAGACTCCCTGCCGAGCAGGGAGCCCGACGCGGGACTCAATCCCGGGACTCCAGGATCATTACCTGAGCTGAAGGCAGTCGCTTAACCAACTGAGCCACCCAGGCGCCCAAGCATATGTATTTTTAAAGCTCCCTAGGTGATTCCAAAGTGCACCACGTTTGAGAACTCAAAAATAGCACTTTTCAAACTTCTAATCACGTGGGAATCTAGTCAAAATGCAAGTTCTGCTCGAGCAGGTCAGGAGTCTTCAAGATTCTGCATCTCTAAAGAGCTTCCAGGTGATGCTATTGATTCCTTACCACTTCCCCCAAGAGGCATTCCCCAAGAGCTTCTGCTGTCTTTTTCTTCTGACTTCCAATGCCAACTAATATCTGCTCTCTTGCTGCCAAAACAGACTTGCACTTGGGCAAAGTGAGGCAGGATTTTTCCTGAGCTCCTTTCCCAGAAATGAGTGTTAACGCTCGTGGGTCTGGTGAACAGGCCTTAAGAACACACCCACCCTGGCATTGCTCAGACAGGTGATGGGGGAGACCTGAGGGCCAGCAGAGGTGAGAGGAAGGGGCTTCCCAGGCCCCACCCTTAGGGGTTCTCAGGGAGACCCAGGGCAGGGACATGGGGCACCGCAGGGGCTGAAGGTCGAAGGCCCAACTATGTGTATGCTTATTCAACAAATATTGGTAGGTTGCCTACTGGCTGGGCACTATTCCAGTAAGACAGAAAAGGTCCCTCCTGTGGAGCTTACGGTCTAGCCAAATCCGTAGCTACATATACAGTTTGTCACATGGTGGTAAGTGACGGAAAGAAATATAAAGCAGAGAGGAGAGAGGAGGAATTTGTTGGGAGGGGGGTCATGATTTTAAGCGTAGGAAGCCTCATCCATTAGGTGGCTTTTAAGCCCAGACCTGAAGGGAGTGAGCCCTGTGGGTGGGGGAGGGGAGATGGCCCAGGGAAAGGGAGCAGCAGGTACAAAGGCCCTGAGGAAGGAACAGCAAGGAGACAAACAGGCTGGAAGAGCAGTAGGGGATGGAGTCAGAGAGGATGGAAAAGTTATGGGTACAGAACCCAGAGATAGGCTTGGCTGCTGAGGAAAGGGGCAGAAGAATCCAAGGATGCCTCCCCACACATGAGGGGAGCCCAGGTATTAGAGCTGAGGCTGAGAGATATCTCGGGCCCCCCCTTCCCTAAGACCCGAGCTGGTGGGAGAACAGTTCGCTCTGGGCACAAGCCCTGACGGGAGCCCTGAAGTCATTAGGGCTGGCTGGCGGGTGGTGCCCTGTGTGGCAATGCAGAGGTACCTGCCCACCGGCCATCCTGGTGCCTCACTCCCTGGGCCAATAGCAATCCCTGCCCCCCAACCCACCGCCACAGGGCCTTATCTGAGCAGCGGGGGGAAGGGCTGGTCAGGTATCCCTCCTTCCCTCCTTTCAGCACAGAGCCCCCACAGCGGGTGCCGAGGCCTGGGAGATCCCCCCTGTTTGCTGACTCCAGCAAGCTACTCAGCCTCCCTATCTCTGACCTCTCCTCTCTCACAGCCCTGGTACTACTGTCCCCAGGAATGGTCTGGCCCTCTGACCTCAGCCCTCACCCACAGAAGACCTCGGTGACTCCTCACCACCCTCACAATAACCCCCTCAGCTCCAAGAAGGCCCCGTACGCAGGCCCAACTTCCTGCCAGCCATGCCCTCCTAGGACATCCCCTCCTCCAGGAACCACGCGCCCCTCGAGGCTATTGGCACACTGCGGAGCAGTTGGAAATGGTCACAGCTGCTTGGCCCACCACACGATGGGCTCCTTGACCATGGGACTCTGCTGGCTTGGGCTGGGGGGCGGGGGGCTCCAGACTGTGTCAACAAATGGAGGGAAACCCAGCCTCTGCCTACCTCAGGAATGTTTCCAGGAGGCAGAGGGGGTTGCTCTAAATCTTGAAGGACAACACCAAGTTCATTTCCTGGTTCTCAAACATACTAGCTACGTGACCCCAGGCAAATTACTTAACCTCTTAGTGCCTCAGTCTCCTTCCCTGTAAAATGGGGACGATGATACTTTCCTCATCGGGTTGTTGGGTGGATTAAAAGGAGCAACATATGCAGAGCATTCCAGCCCAGGACTAGCACGTGATCATGCTCCCAAGAAGAGGTGGGTGGCTGTCATTACAGAGACAGGAGTTCAGTGTGTGGACAAGATGGAGCAGGAAGAGCATGGACCCGAGCCATGAAAGCCATGAGTGTTTGCGGGATGCATGTATTTGGCACATATGGCGTGAGCGTGCTTCCTGTGGTGACACGGGCTGGAAGGTGTCAGGCTGGGTTGTGTCACCCCCACCGCAGCCCCCCTGCCCCCAGGTGCTTCCTGGAGCTCTAAGTCTCTGCAGGGCCTGAGATGGGCCTGGCTGTTTCTGAGGGCCAGCCTGGCAGATCATGGGTGGTGAGCCCAAGAAGGAGCTGGGCCATCAGGCCACACGTAGCCCCAAGGGCCTGGGCCATGGCTGAGCAAGCACCCACTGGGAGCCAGGGTGCAGTCACAGCTGGCAGCCCAGAAAGGGGACCCCACGGGAGCAAGAATCAGAAAGCAGGGCACCCCTCCTGGTCCGAGGGTCTTTCCAGCCCAAACACTGGGAACCCTGATCTCTCTGTTCCTCCCCAGGTCTTCACAGGGATCTTCACCGCAGAGATGACCTTCAAGATCATTGCTCTGGACCCCTACTACTACTTCCAGCAGGGCTGGAACATCTTCGACAGCATCATTGTCATCCTGAGCCTCATGGAGCTGGGCCTGTCCCGCATGGGCAACCTATCAGTGCTGCGCTCCTTCCGCCTGGTACCTGGCTGGGCCTGCTGCAGGGGGGTGGGGTGGGGGCCTGGGGCACTGAGGCAGCCTCCTCTGAGGTCACCACTCAGTCACTCTTACTCTGATCCATCATGCCTTCGCCTAAGAGCTATACCCCAATGCTAGTGATATGGGGGGTACGGGGGGGACAAGATGGGAGACATCCCTCTGGGGAAACTATTGGGATGGCCATCCTGATGACTTACAAAGCCCTGTATGGCTCACCATGCCCCCTTTAGTCCTCATAGTATCCAAGGAGAGGAGCTAGTATTACTATATACCCATTTCACAGATGAGGAGACCAAGTGAAATGAATTTCCCAAAAGCCACATGGGAAATAACAGGTGGAGCCAGGCCTGCTGACAGCTCTCCTGGGGTTCTCCCTGCTGGTTTCAGAGTCAGCATTTTGGAAACTCTTATGCACACAACAAATCATCTGGGGATCTTGTTAAACCACAGTGCCTAATTTAGTAGGTCTCGGGTGAGGCCGAAGCTGCTGGTCTGTGGACCACTCTTTGAGTGCAGCATGTCTGAGAGGTCCACACGTGGGGCTGGAAGTAGATCAGGGAAGGCTTCCTGGAGGAAGTCTGGGCAATGGTGGTGGGTTCACTGCAGGCTTGAAAGGCAGGATGTTAGGAGCAGTAGAGAAAGTCTAAGCTATAGGTTCTAATCCTGACCTCCACTGCCATGAACTAATGGACTCAGAAAAGTTACTCCACCTTTAAGGGTTGGCTTCTTCACCTGTCAAAGGAAGGAGTAATAGTGCTCACCTCATGTCGTTATCGGGAGCTCTGAATGAGGTGAGCCATCCTAAGCACCAGCCTGGCACAGCAGGTACTCAATACATGCTAAGCCCCTGCCCCCCTTCTCTGTGATAACTGAGAAGAGAGAAGGTTGGAGGCAATTGGGCAAATCAAAGATGGTTTGCCCTGATGAAGATGAGTCTGGAAGAGGAAGGACATTCCATGCTGGAGAAGTCTACTGGGAAGTTCCTAGAAGTGAGCCTGAGACGGGTAGGAAGCTGGTGTGGGGATGAAGAGCAAGGATAAGTTGGGGAGATGAAGCTGGAGATGTTGACCTGACTCCCAGAGCCGAGCCCAGTGAAGCTGCCCTCAGGCTATAGAGAGAAACAGCAGTGTGTGCTCTTGGAAAAACAGGTGTCCATGGGCCCCCTGGGTTTTCAGGCAGGAGCTATCAGGGGTGAGGGTGTCCGTGGGCGGCGGGAACCAGAGCTGCTCACAAGGACACCTCCCTCCCCAGCTGCGGGTCTTTAAGCTGGCCAAATCATGGCCCACCCTGAACACCCTTATCAAGATCATCGGAAACTCAGTGGGGGCGCTGGGGAACCTGACACTGGTGCTGGCCATCATCGTGTTCATCTTCGCTGTGGTGGGCATGCAGCTCTTTGGCAAGAACTACTCAGAGCAGAGGCACCGCATCAGTGACTCAGGCCTGCTGCCCCGCTGGCACATGATGGACTTCTTCCATGCCTTTCTCATCATCTTCCGAATCCTCTGTGGGGAGTGGATCGAGACCATGTGGGACTGCATGGAGGTGTCTGGGCAGTCACTATGCCTGCTTGTCTTCTTGCTTGTTATGGTCATTGGCAACCTTGTGGTAAGTTGGCCAGTGGGCCCATATACACCACACACACATTCACCCACCCAGTCATCCCTCTGTCCATTCACTTCCTTCCATCCATTCCATCATTACTCAGCCATCTATCAAACTACCCATTTATCCATCAATCTCTCATCATCCATCCATTTACCCATCCATCCACCTATTCATTACCCATCCTTCCATCTATCTACTCATCCATTCATTCATCCACCCACCTATGCACCCATTTACTCATCCATCTGTGCACTTACCACCATCCCATCTATTCACTTACCCACTTATTCTTCCATCTCTCTACTCATCCATACATCTCCCTATCCAGCCATCGATCTATTTATCAGTCACCCACCCACCAGCTCACCCATCCATCAGTCTGTCTACTCAGTTACCAGTCCTCCTATCTATTCACTCACTCACCCAGCCATCCATCCATCAACCCCCACTTATTCATTCTCATACCCATCCACCCATTCATTCACCTATCCATTTATCTGTCCATCAACCACCCATCTGTCAACCTTCTTCATTCATAAACACACACACACAGCCTACCTGTTCATCCATCCATTCGCCCATCCATCTGTCCACCCATCCATTCACTCATCTACCCATCCATCTATCCATTCATCTATCATCCATATTTTTGCTCTCTTATCTACCCCTCCACTCACTAATCCACCCCCACATCCATCTGTCAACCCACAATCCATTCACTCATTCACCAGTCCTCTCCATCTACCCATTTATCCATCCAGCTCTCTACTTACTCACTCACTGACCCATCCATCCATTCCCATCACTCCTCATTTGCTCATTCATTCAATCACCCACCTAGGTACCTGTTTATTCATTATATTCTCATTTTATATCCATTAACTTATTTATTTACTCATCTACCAACTATTTTATTAGTCATTTACTGTCAATGATTTATCACGTGGTTTTTCAATTCAGCTGCGCTCCTGTTGCATGCAAAATATTGTGGCAGGTGCTGCTGGGCATACAGAGGTGAACATGGCCCTGACATGGCTCACCGACTAGAGAGTGGGGAGGTGGAGGGTTCAAACAGGCCTGGAATAACTCTCAAGCTGGTCAGAATGATCAGAAGCATTAAGGGGGAGCCCTTGGGTGCTGATCCCCTCCGGCAGGGGAAATCAAGGAAGGCTTCCTAGGGGAGGGTTTGGAGCAGACCTGCTTGGTGACTCTAGAGTGGGAAGGAACAAAGGGAGCAAAGCACAGGTACAGCAGGTGGTGGTCCAGGTAAGGCAGGGTCCACGGGAGCTTATATGTCATCCTGGGTAGCTATGGTGGGAGTCCCTGCTACCCTGTCATGAGGGACCCAGGCCTTGCTCCCATGACCACCTGTGTGTCCTAGAACAGGTGCATCTTGCCTTGTAGCTTTACCATGTGGGGAATTTGACAGTTGAGAGAGATAAAAAATCCCAATGCCAGAGAAGAAGCTTTGGGAAGAGGCCAGGTTGAGGCAAGTGAGTGGTTCAGGAAGAAGTCAGTGTCCACTGGGGACATGGAGCTACCTGCCTGGGCGCACAAGTGGCCCACACATGCTAGACATCACACCTGCGTGATCCGACTCTTGCCGGTGTAGGCAGCATAGTCTCCCAATCAGCCACAGAGGGCTTGTGGGTCACTCAAGTCCAGTGGGCTGCAGGTTGCACACAGAGCCCTTCCCCAAACCTCCCTGCTTCTCCTCCAATGTGCCCTAACCTTGCAAGAGTGGGCCCAGGCCAAGTTGGGGTCAGGCTCCCTCCAGCCCCACTGGTGGGGCCCAGAGAGGTGGCAGGGCATTGTGCTCAGTGCCAATGGGCTGCACCCCCTTCCATTCCTTGGCTGCACCCCCTTCCATTGGGCTGCACCCCCTTCCATTCCTCCAACCAGCTGCCCCTCGGGCTGGAGCCTCATTCAGCCCTGGGCCAGTTCCAGGGGCCACCGGACTATGTATTCTAAGGAGGATGCAAGTACGCCAGGCTCTCAGCCCAGAGCCAGGCCCGCTGCCCTCATGCACACAGCCCCGCGATTTCCTAGCGGATCTGCCTCAGGATGAGACGATTAGAAGCTGCTGGAGGAGGGAAGCTACCGCAGCCCACGCAGCCCCCTCCCCGGTCGCCTCAAGAATTGGGCCGCTGCCGGGCGTGGGTGGAAACAAGATTGCCACTGAAATGGGAAGTCATGATCAGGCAGGGGCTGGGGAACGGCAGCAGGATTGATGGGGAAAGCACTGGAAGAAGTCAAACCTCGGCAGCAGGCAACGAGGGAGGACCTGGTGTTCTTATGGGGGTGGACAGGGCTGCCCAGGCACCCCCCCTGCCCTGCCCCCCAGCCTGGGCCCCAGATACCTGGAGATGAGGCATTGGTGGGGGCAGAGGATCCAGGATGGGCAACTGAGAGCAGAGGCAGGCCAAGCCCGGGCCAGTGTGGCCGAGGCCAGAGGCCAGGCCAGAGGTCAGTGTAGACAGCAGCCCTGAATCACATCATGCGCCCCACCCCCCAGGGATGACATTAAAATGGCTGCCAGGTGTCAAAAGTGATCATCTCCCCATATGGAATGCCAGGCCCTGCTTCTTCACCTTGCCATTCTGTCCTCCTGAACGTGTTTGCTTCTTAAACCAAGGGCATGTTTCTGACTGCCTTTGTTCCAACCTTACCACTGCTTTCTTCAGAATTCTCGTCCCTAGCTCTCTGGCAGGCATGAGGTGTGTCCTAGGAGCTTGTGAGGAGAGGGGCCCAGAGTGGGTTTCCAGTGAGAACCGCACACCCACCATCACACACCTCCCATTCAAGGCAACTCCCTTCTGGGGCTGGCTGGGAGGAGGAGGCACCAAGCCCAAGGTGGGGAGGCGGTGTATCTGGCCTGTCAGCCTGGTGATGCTCTGGAGCCCGTCTGACCCATGGGTGGGAACAAGCCCACCGTCATTTTCATTTACCCTCCCCGAGGCTGGGAAGTGGACCCAAGGCCACCCTCTTGTCACTCTGCCAAAGGTCTCTTTTTTAACAAAAGCTAAAGCTTTGCACTTGCAGGATGGTTTGACAACAAGCAGTAGTCCAGAACCATGCAAAGAGAGATGGATTTTGCACACCTCACTTAAGGAGTCTCGGGTCCCTAGCCCCTGATAAATAAGTTCTGTCCTTCTGGCACCCTGCAACCTGAGCCCCTCCCCCGAATCCCGGCAGCTCCAACCCCAGGTCCCTCCTCCCCCTCCCCAGTTGTCTGGCCCATTACCCAGAGCCCATCCCAGCACCCCCCACTGCCTAGATAGTCACCTCTCCATGTCCTGACCCTGCAGTTAGTCCCAGATGCCCGAGGACTGCCCTTGCCCCTTCTCTGCTCCGTCCCCCACGTCCCTTACCTGGAAAGCAGAGTCAGACCTGGGGACACAGGTAGAAGGTGCTCCACAGCAGGAGCCCTAGATTTACAAGTGCTGAGCCAGCTCAGAGGCCCATCACTACCCCATCCTTCACCAGCAGACGTAGCGGCTCCTTCCCTGGAAAGCCCTCAAGAGCTCTGGATTGCTTCTGGGTGGGATTCTGTCTTGTCCCTGGTGATCCCAGATTGGATCTGACTTCCCAGGGAGCAGCCCTGTGCTCATCCTAACCCCGTTACTTCGAAGGCAAGATCCCATCTGCAGGCTTCATCACTGGATGAACCCATGGTTTTCCCATAGACCCCGGGCCAAGACCCAAGAAATCTGGGGGTGAATGCCCCAACCCAGACTGTATCTGAGCCCTTGGGAAAAGGGACAAGAATAATCTTCCATCTTATAGCCAAATTCACTATATTCAAGAGAACGGGGGGGTGAGGATGAGGGCTTAGGCCATCAGCAATCCTTAAGGTCAGGTCCCCGGGCCTCAGTTTCCCCATAATGAACCCGAGGCTCACTGCCCCTAGTATGGTGCCTGCCTCGATGAGCCTGATCCAATGCCTCCACAGGTCCTGAACCTCTTCCTGGCTCTGCTGCTCAGCTCCTTCAGCGCAGACAACCTCACAGCCCCTGACGATGATGGGGAGATGAACAACCTCCAGCTGGCCCTGGCACGCATCCAGCGCGGCCTGCGCTTCCTCAAGCGGACTACCTGGGACTTCTGCTGTGGGCTCCTACAGCGGCGGCCCCAGAAGCCCGCAGCCCTCACCGCCCGTGGCCAACTGCCCAGCTGCGTTGCCACCTCCAGCCCCCCACTGCCCCCGGAGTCAGAGAAGGCGCCTCTGGCCCGCAAGGAGACACGGTTTGAGGAAGACAAGCGGCCAGGCCAGGGCACCCCCGGGGATACAGAGCATGTGTGTGTGCCCATTGCCGTGGCTGAGTCAGATACAGATGACCAAGAGGAGGATGAGGAGAACAGCCTGGGCACAGAGGAAGAGTCCAGTAAGCAGGTGAGTGCCCCCCCCACATATATGCAAGACCTACTTGTACAGGGCCCAGGGCCATGCTCGCCAGGGCTCCCAGCCTTGCTCAGAGAGCGGCTGCCCCTGCCAGACTGCCCCAGCAGGAGTAGGGTGGTGGTAGATGACAGGCCACCCCCAAGAGGCAGCCCAAGGGGGTGCTGAGGCCAGCTGTCAGCCCTCTCTTCCCAACCCAGCCCAGAGGGGACCTTGGAAGGGGCTATTGTCCGTCATTCGTCTGATGCTAGCTATGAGCAGCTAATTGTACAGAAAGGGGAACTGAGGCATGGCAAGAGACAGACTTGCTAGGAGTGCCTCGCGAACCTACGACAGAGCCAGCACTCCCGCCGACCACCCCCCCACCATTGTCCCCCTCCAGGACTAAGAAGGTGGAATGTCTTGGTGAGGGAGGAGAGCAGTCTCCTGACCTCCTGACTGCCCTTTCCCCTCCTCCCCGGCCCAGGGCTAACTCTGAGATTTAAAAATAAGCATCCCTAAGATGGCAGGTGTCAGAGACAGCACTATCTTATCTCCCAACCTGTTATTTTTAACACTTAGGACCAGAGTCTGGACAAAAGAGACAGTGCCCCCCACCCCCTCAGTTTTCCTGTGGCCTGAGCCAGGCACAAATGGCTTCTCCTTAGGTCTTTAGGTCAAACAGTGAGTGGTTCTCTGTCTGGTTGGGCCCATCCTGGCTGTTTGCTTTGGGCCTGCACTGGGTGGGTCGGCTGTGAAGAGCCACTGCTCCCCACGTGGGGAATTGAATCTGAGGCTCCATGCTTGCTTCCACATCGTTCTGCCTCCCAGTGGTCCCAGAGGCCGGCTTCCACCCCTTCGGTCAGGCTGTGGGACAGGGACGGTGTAAGTCAGGGGAGCGCTGTGTTGGCGTCGCCAGGACCGCGGCTACCAGTTATCTCCAGGATGCTCCTTTTCCTGCTCCTCTCCTTCTCTTGAGCCTGCTGACTCTGGCTCCCTGGGGCCAGTGTGTGTGTGTGTGTATGCGTGTGTGTATGTGTGCGGAGGGGGACATACACACGGGGTGCTATGGGAACTCATGGGGGAAGTCCATATGTCCCTCCTAAGTGGAATTGCCAGCATTTGGGAACTGGGCGTTGCAGCCCAGCTGCACCTTTCCAGGGAGCGGAAAGAGGGGGAGATTTAGGCCAGGCTGACCAGGAGCCTCCCAGTGGCCCCCTCCAGGCCCTCGAGGAAGAGAGCTTCGGTAACCTGAGGCCCCATGAAGAGGGGAGGAGGCAGTGTTCCAGTTGCTTAGGCAGGGCCCTGGGAACACTCGGCCAGGGAGCTCATGGGCTGGGGGTCTCTTCAGCAGGAATCGCAGCCTGTTTCCGGCAGCCCAGAGGCCCTCCCAGAGCCCAGGGCCTGGAGCCAGGTGTCAGAGACCGCCTCCTCTGAGGCCAGTGTGGCTCAGGCAGACTGGCGGCGGCAGCGGAAAGCGGAGCCCCCGGCCCCAGGGTGCAGTGAGGTAACACACACCTTTGTCCCTGAAGCCGGCGGGGCGCTGCACTTGGACTGGAGCCAGGCTGTGAGAGGTCCTGGCACACGCCCGCATTTGCTGGTGGGAGCCATAGCCACGTTCACGGGCAGCGTGGAAGACCTGTTGGCAGAGGGGGGCACGGGGGCCCTGTCCTGACAGGGGAGGGGTGGCATGGGGCCCAGAGCTTCTAGGAAATTCTGGAAGCGGCCAGCCCAGGCCCCTGAGGCAAGACTAACCCTAGCCCTCCATGTGTCCCCCCCTCCTCACTCAGTTCCCGTGCTTTGGTCCTCTTGGGCAAATGTTTGTCCTGTGAATTACCCCATCCCAGGGGACTTCGGGGCGGGGCAGGGGGGCCCTGAGAACAAGTTCTTGATGCACTGGCCACCAGCTGCTTCTCTCCGGGACTAAGGCAGAGGCCGCAAATGGGAGGCCTACTGTAGAGTTTTGTTCTGGCCACAGAAGGGTTTTAATTTGAATTCGCCACCAACATTTAAAACCTGGTAGCTTTTATGTAAAAACCAAAAACAAAAACAAAAAATCTGCATTTCTGAAATGCAGAAAAAAGTGGGAAAAAATGAAAACAAAACAAAACAAAACATTGGAAGAAGAACCACCCCACCGGAGACAAGTGGTAAGCGCCTCCTTGACACCGGCTGGAGCTCTCTGGTTTGCCACAGACCCCACTTGCCTAACTTCGTTCCACTACCTGCGGGCACTCCACCCCTGTAAGCATTTGAGTCTACAGCCCCTGAGCTAAAGGACTGCGGCGCTGCTGACTACGTCCCCCCACCCTGCACACCCACCCCCACTCACGCCAAGCACCGTGGAAGGTAGAGGCAGGTGTTCAGAGACAGTGCAGCCTGACCCCGGCCCTCGGTCCAGCAGTTGTGACTTGCTCCAACAGAACGTTGCACCTTTTGCCTGGTCCCTTTCGTGGGAGGGGCTCATGGGAGGCTTTGCGATCATCATCAGCTCTGGAATACGAGCGCCTGCGGGAATCTTCATCCTGATGGTGCAGGTCATACTTCTCCCCCCGGAGGGTCTGACACACAGAGGCGTGTGGGAACAGGAAGACGCAGGAGGGGCACAAAGTCACGGCTCTCATACTGGAATGATGACACTTCTTCCTCTCCTCAAATCAGTTCACTCACTCTGTCAAAGGGAGAGAGAGGTGGGCTGGGTTTTCCTGAGAAGGACTCCTCATCTCACCTGCAACCAGATCCTGAGAACTTGCCTCCCACGCAATGCCCCGGGGACTTTATGCAGGTCCAGTATCTGAAAAGCAAAGTAGCACGGAGATCTTCTCTGGCTTGTGCCTTTCCCAGCCCAGCTGCCCAGTGAAGCTGGGGGCAGAAGGATGAGCCCTCAAAGCCACGGGGACCCCAGAAGGGCCAAGGCTCCACCCTGCACCCAGGAGCCATCTCGACTTTCCACCAGCGTCCAGCCCTTCCCCGTCACAAACACCAAAACTAAAGAGGACTTTGAGAAAGCAGCAGAGTGAGTCATGGAAGGAAAGGAAAAGAAGACAGCTTCAGGAGCAGAGGCAGGCCCAGGGACTCAAACCAGCTCATCTCCAAGTGGAGCCTGACGCTGAGTGACCCGGGCGTGCCCGCTTAGCTGGCGGCATAGACAGGATCCGAGGCCACTGAAGGCTTCCCTTCCTTCTCAGAAGGCCCTGCCCCTGCTATGCCTGTCTGTAGAGCGGGCTCCTAGGAGCAGAGCCTGAGATGGGCTTCCTGTGCAGAGGATTTACTGAGGGAGTAAGCTGATAGGGAAGAGCAAGAAGCAGGATGAGGCCAACGAAGAAGCTTCGAAAGGCCAGGTTCTGGGTTCAGGCCTCAGCCCGGTCTAGTGGGGAGCCCTGGAGCATGCGCTGTACATGGCATCGTCCCCCGCCCGCCAGGGGAGGGGTTGGCCTTGTGTCTGCCCACGTCAGTGCAACACTGGGTGTCAGCCACCCCGGCGTGGTTGGAACCCCCAAGCCATTACCAGCCCCGGCCGCTCCCTGGCTCCAGACAGGGCTCTGGAGAAGGGGCCAGCTCAGCAGCCAGCGTTCACAGTGCAGTGGGCCTGCCAGAGGGAACTGGGCCGAGCACCAGCAGTGACCACTTCTGCGCCCCCCGACGCCCGCACCCACACATGACCGACACAGTCACACCACCGCACGCACACACCTGGCTGTAATCAGATTAAGCAAGGTCGGGGTGGCCGAGCCCTGCATGGCCAGGCAGGGCAGTTTCCAGTACCTTCTTGCTTTAACTCCAGACTCTGCCCATCACCCCAGCACTCATGAACTGAGTGAGAAGCATCGGCTGGGAGGCTGGGCTGTGCTCTGCTCATCTGACCTCCACCCGTCTGTGCCTGTGGTCCTGGTTCTGACTCTGTTCTGGGTGTGGCACGCCTGTTTTGTCCGCGTGCGCCAAGCTGCCACCGTGTGTCCTTGTCTGAGTGTGTGTCCGTGTTGCTGCCCGTGTCTGTCTGTTTCCAGCTGGATGCATTCCCCATCCCCAGTGCTTTCCCTTCCCCTTGCCCCCGACCCTAGACTCCGGCAGACCAAACCGCAGACTCAGGAGCCCCTGAGGTCCAGCCTCAGTTCAGCCCGGGACAGGTTCCCACCCACCCACCCTGGGCTCACATTTCCAGGTTATGCAGTGGAAAGTAGTCTGGGCACCTCCCCTCAGGGAGCCCCTGGCTGCCCCAGATGCAGGGCTCGAGGCTGGAGGCTTCCACGTGGCCCTCACCCCCCCACACACACACACCCCTGCCCACAGACTCACGAGGACAGCTACTCAGAGGGGAGCACAGCAGACATGACCAACACGGCTGACCTCCTGGAGCAGATCCCTGACCTGGGCGAGGATGTCAAGGACCCAGAGGACTGCTTCACTGAAGGTACTGCGCCGAGTGGCCCTTTACCTGAGGTTCTCTCCACCCAGAGGGACAGGAGAACCAGCAGCTCCGTGGGGCCCAGGGCCATGTTGTTCCCCACCCTGACCCCGATGCTTGCCCTCCTTCCCCATTCCTCATGACCCTGGGGGCCCCTCCTTCTACCCAGGACCTGACGACACGCCTGCCCATGGAGTGCTGGGCTGGGCAGCTGGGGGTCAGCCACACGGAAGACCCGTGACTCTGTGTTGGTAGGGAGATGGCACACGTGTGTGCCCCCCAGCAGCAGGGGCTCCATCCTCTTCACCTGTGCCCCTGGCACGGTGCCTGCCCTATAGTTGGCCTTCTGTAAATACCCACGGGTGTGACGTGTGCCCGTGGTGGTCATCGGCATCTGTAGCTTTTACGAATTGGTGGTGAATATTCGGAAGGAAGCTGGGATAAAATCAGAGTTTGCCCTCACGTGGCATGTCATTTAGGGCTCTCAGTGAGAGCTTTGCCCTTCCCACGGTTCAAAAACTACAAACATGGAAAAGACCGAGAGACAGAGTACCCCAGGAGTTCTGGAATATTTCCCCAGGGGAAGAATTTCCCAGATGAGCAGAGGGGACACTGGAGCCCAGCCTAGCCCCAGCCTTCCCCCTGCTCAGATCTGCCAGGCCCTTTACCCACTCACTGGATGCCTAGTCCATCCGGCCTTTCCATGGAGTTCCTGCTGAGCGTGGGCCCCTGAGGATAGCACCATGGTGCTCCCTGCTGTCCCATCACACCTGCCCACAGTGTCACACTGTTCATGACTCCATATCATAACCTCTTTCTCTTGGTCACCCCTTCCACCATCCAACCTTTCACCATCAGATGTGGGCATTTGCAGGCGCTGGGCTGGGCCTGACCCCCCCCTCCCCCCTCCCCCACAGGTTGTGTCCGGCGCTGTCCCTGCTGCACTGTGGACACCACGCAGGGCCCCGGGAAGGTCTGGTGGCGACTGCGCAAGACGTGCTACCGCATCGTGGAGCACAGCTGGTTCGAGACGTTCATCATCTTCATGATCCTGCTCAGCAGTGGAGCCCTGGTAGCCTCCTGGGGATGCAGGGTTGGGCAGAGGGGTGGAGGAGCGGGGAGGGCAGGGAAAGGAAGTCTCCAGCTGAGAGCGAGGCCAGAAACTGGGGCAGAGCCTCTGCTGCAGATGTGCTTCCCTCGGCCCCCAGAACAGGAGTCAGCTCACAAACTCACACCACCGCCGCATGTGTGGAAATCAGAGCAAGATGGGCTCACAGAGGTCCTCGGTCCAGACCCCCGTGTCCCACCAAAGGGGGAGTGATTTGCCCCATTTCACAGTGTCCAGCTGGCATAGGTTGCAGCCCACCAGCCACCATCCCCCCAAAGCTCTGGTGACACACCCAGTTGCACCTCGCTCCGTTAGGCCCTTTCAGTGCAGCTAACAATGCTGCCTGAGACTCTCCTGGTAGCGCCACTCACTCTGGCTGCTCTGGGGCTAGAGGCCGGGCTACGTAGTTCACATGTTGTCACATTTGATCCCAGCAACAGCCCTTTGTAGAACCATTATGTAACCTGCTGAAGGTCCCGCCACTCGCAAGCGGCCAGTGTGGCACTTGAACCCAGGCAGTCAGATCCCAGAGTCCTTTGTCTTGACCTTCCACTTGTTCAATAGATCTCTTCTCAGCTCTCCTTGTATCTAGTCCTGTGAGTCATGGGGAGCAACAGGAGGAGGAGGCCCCAGCCCCGGCTTCAGTGGCTCAAAATCTAGGTGGGGGAACCAGAGTCAGTAGGTTTGAGATAGAGATCAGCTCAAGAGGGAATTTTGAGTAAGAGTGGAGTAAATGCCTTCAAGGTCAGGGGAACTGCAACAATCAGGAAGACTCCCTGGAGAGAGCAGGTGAAGCTGGACTGTGGGAGACAAGGAGGTTGGCTGAGACCAGGAGATCAGGGACGCCCTTCAGGAATGCCCCATGGGGCTCACAAGCACCCTATTCTGATCTCTCAGAGTCCTTTCAGGAGGAGATGGGACAGCCCTGGAGAGGGTTCTAGAAGATGCTGGTGAACAGGGAGATGGGTGGTCAAGAAGGCAGAGGAGATAATCACTTGATACCAGGCAAGCAGTTGATACCATTGGGGAGGTGAGAACCCCATGTTTGAGCAACTAACAGGGAATACTTTGAACTCCAGAGCAAGAGAGAAGGGCACTTTGACCCAAGGCTATGTGCCTCCACTCTGTGCCGTCTCCTGGGGTCAGGCCATGGGGAGGCACTGTGGCTGTCACCCCTAAGTCTCTGGGCCTCCCATCCTATTCTGTACTGCCCTCCCCTGTTCCAGAGTGGGCCTGGAGCCATGACTTAGAGGCCACATGCTGTTTTACCATTGGCAGCTAAAGCCAAATCTCTGTAGGCTTCAGAGAAGGATGATTTGACAATATGTTAACGAGTTTTGTTTTTAAACAGCCACAAACAAGGGCAGCCAGAGCCATGTAGTCTGGGCTGTGGAGGAAAAACTCAGCCTGGCATAAGTGAGGAGGAGTTTTGGCAAGCAAATGGGGAATCTAATCAGGGTAGACAGCCAAGCACGGTTTAAAAAAAAAAAAAAACACGTTGATGATATATTGAGAAAAAGAAGTCTGAGTGTGTTATTTAAAGTTATAAACTTGTTTAACAGAAAGCAAACTATATATCCCTTCCAAATTGTTGAAGGGAATTTTCTTTTAAAGAAAACAGAGCTCTTACAGCAGAAGATAGGAGAAAAAGGAAGGAACAAGGAAACATTAAACCAGGAAACAGAAAATAATGTGGCAGAGGCAAAAGCAAATATGTTTTAATAATAATGGTAACTGGATAAAATTCATCTTTTAAAAGGAAAGGACTCTGAATGGATTTAAAACAAAAAACAAAAAACAAAACTTCACCTAGGTGCTCTTAAAGGACAAACCAAAACAGTGTCACTCAGAAATATTAGAAGTAAAGTAATAAGATAGGCAAATGCAAACAATCACAACAAAAATCAGAGTGTTTTTGTTTGTTAATATTAAACAAGGTTGAATTCAAAGTAAGAAGCATGAGATAAAGCGGGTCCAAGCTATAATAAAAATAAAACTATTGGGGTGCCTGGGTAGCTCAGTCGGTTAAGCGTCTGCCTTCGGCTCAGGTCATGATCCCAGGTCCTGGGATCGAGTCCCACTTTTGGCTCTCTGCTCAGCGGGGAGTCTATTTCTCCTTCTCACCCTTCCTCTGTGCTCTCACACCCTCTCTCTCTCAAATAAATAAATTCTTAAAAATAAAACTATTATGAATATATTTTTGCTTGGGATTGCATAGCACTTATATCAAACAAAAACTATTAGGAAAAAAAAGCAGCAGCAGCAACGCAACAGTACAGGGAGATTTTACCACACTTCTATTAGTTCCTGACAAATCACATAGAAAGAACAAGACTATGGGAGATCTAAAATATATATATATAGTTCACAAATTTGATCTAGCCTAATAATAAAAACAAGAACATTTAAATAAGCACCCACTATGTGCCAGACCCTATTATAAGTATTTTACAAAGATTAATTCATTTGATTCTCATAATAACCCTAAGAAATAAGTACTGTTAGTAAGCCTATTTTACAGATAAGGAAACTGCTAGATATAGCAAAAATAGAAAGATTAAAAAACAACAACAGAAATAATCCTTAGAAGTGTAAAAGTCATTCTTAAACTGTGGCTCAAACGGAAAATAGTTTGGTGGTAGGTTAATGGGTGCTCATTATATTAGTAAGTAAGCAAATAAATAAAAAGGCTACTTATGGACCAACGATGACAGTGTGTTGTAAGTCAAAGATTATAATTCAACCAATTCTGTCCACTTGAGATCTAGAAAAATAAGAAAAGAAAATTAGAGGTAGAGAAAAAAAAAACTAGCTGGGGGGATAAAAAACTAAAAAATAATAATATTGAGAGTACTGCTTGTAGGATGCAGCCAAAGCTGTTATAAGAGGAAAATACATAGGGGCATCTGGGTGGCTCAGTCAGTTAAACATCCCACTCTTGATCTCAACTCAAGTCTTGATCTCAGGGTCGTGAATTCAAGCCCCGTGTTGGGTTCCACACTGGACATGAAGACTACTTTAAAAAAAAAAAAATAGTAAGAGGAAAATTCATAAACACTTCTATTATTAAATAGAAAGAAGGTGAACTAATTAAACTCAAGAAATTACAAATGTAGCAACAAAATAATCTTAAGGACAATAAGGAAATAATGAGTAAAATTTTTAAAACAAATTAATCAATTAGAAATAAGTAATAAAACTGATATGAAATTCCAAAGCTGATTCCTTGAAAAATTAAAACAATAAAATAGATAAACCAGTAGCTAATCTGATCTGTCACATCTCCAAGGATGGGTTCTTTTGCATTCCTAAGGAAGAAAATAATTCCAGTCCTGTTTAAAATATTCTAGTGTATGAAGAAACACAGAAAATCTACACATCATTTTCATGCAAGCTAAATAATGCTGATTTTTAAAATCTCAAGTATACCAATAATAAAACCATAAGTTCGTTTTTGTACTCCATACTTATGAATAGTGTTGCAAGAATCCTAAATCCATGCAAATAAGAACCAATGATATATTTTAAAAATTAAATAAGCATTTAATATATATTCTAAAATGGCAGAATGGTGCCATACTAGGAAATCTATGTATACGAATAGGACAGAGATGAAAAAACATACAGTTATCTCAATGAATGCCTGATTTTTAAAACTCTAGCAAGAATATAAATAAAATATATTTCCTTAATTTAGTGAAAAATGTATTCTCAGATTAACTTCCTTTATCATCATTAGTAGTAAAACACTTGAAACATTTTTGTGAAAGTCAGGAGTAAGAAAAGGATGATTTAACTCCTTTTTAGCTGTTGTTCCATTATTGAATAATGATCTTAAAATACTAACCAGTTTAATTAACCAAGAAAGAGAAACTTACAAAGTAAAAATTGGAAAATAGAAGAATTGAAGTTAATAGAGTCAAGTATAAAATCAGTTAAAATAATAAAAATAAATATAAATGTAACATTACTTGTAGATAATGATTGCTTGAAAAATTTTAAAACCTATTAAAAATATTATGTGGCCAGTTATAAAATAAATACCCGAAGAATTGTTGTTATGGTTGTTTTATACAACAGAAAGCGTTTAGTCATAAGTAACATTTCTGGAATAGTCCTTATTTGCCAGACACTGTAAGCACAAAGTAACTGGGAATAAATATGACATGAGATGTGTAAGAGGTACATGCAAAAAATGCTAAAACTTTGCTAAGCACTGTGAAAGAAGACCAATAAATATACTATAAATGTACTCTAGTCTTGGGTGGGAAGACTCCTATGAGATCCTAATGCAGTTAATAAATTCAATGCAATTACAATAAATTTGCAACATTTTTAAAGGGAATTTGACAAAACATTGCTAAATTTTATCTTGAAAATTACTAAAAATAGCCAGGAGAATTCATATGATAGTAATTCAGGAATAGAGAGCAGTAAAATCACACAGAGAGGTCCAGTAGATTTAATAAAGTATAAAAATGTAGTTTAGATGATAAAGTTGACTTCTAATCTATGGATTTGAAGTGGATTCTTTAATAAAGTGTTGTAACAGTGACAAGCTACTCTGAAAAAAATATTAAAATGGATATTTGCTCTTTACCAAAATATATTGGATTTTTAAAATTGTAATATAAAATAACGAAGCCAGAAAGTTCAAAAGAAAAAATAAAAGAAAAGAAGCGTCATTTTTTCCCCCTTGCCTTAAACTAGGTAAGGGCTTTCTTAACATGACACTGCAGGTTTTACTAGGTGAAAATGATAATAAATGATATAATTATATTAAATGATTTAATAATAAATGAAAATAAAGTGTGGAACTTCAGTATGGTAAACAAAGTAAACAAGATTTTTTTATAGGTTGAATTTATTTATTTTGTTTTCTTTTTCAAGTTTTTATTTAAATTCCAGTTAGTTAACATACAATGTAATATTAGGTTCAGAAGTAGAGTTTAGTGATTCGTCACTTACATACAACACCCAGTGCTCATCACAAGTGCCCTCCTTCATACCCATCACCCATTTAGCCCATCCCCCACCCACCTCCCTCCATCGATCCTCAGTTAGTTCTCTATAGTTAAGAGTCTGTTCCCTGGTTTGCCTCTCCTTTTCTCCCCCATGTTCATCTGTTTTGTTTCTTAAATTCCACAAATGAGTGAAATCATTTGGTATTTGTCTTTCTCTGACCGACTTATTTCAGTTAGTGTAATACTCTCTAGCTCCATCCACGCCATTGCAAATGGCAAGATTTCATTCTTTCTGATGGCTGAGTAATACTCCGTTGTATGTACATACACATCTTCTTTATCCATTCATCTGTCAATGGATAAAGTAAAAAAGATTTAAAGGCACAGAACTAGGATGAAGTGTATAGAACAAGGAGTTAACAACTCTGAATAAACCAGATACTCAAGTAAAAAAAAAAAAAATAGACAAAAAAGATGCCCAGGCAGCTCTCAAAAGGAACACTGCAAATATCCGAGGAAATGATGTCAGCATTACTAGTAATAAAATACATTAAAATCTAACAAAACACAACTTTCATTCCTTAGACTGGGAAAAGTGACAAGGGAGAAACCCCACCACAGTCAGGGGAGCGATGAGGAAAGAGTCAACTTCATGCACTACGGAGGGAGTCCGTGTCCCCTGCCAGAAATCCTGTTCCCAGTCTGTACCCAAAGTACACCTTTGACCTGGCACCCCAATTCTAGAAATTTATCCTGAACAGATAATCAGACACATTGTTCACTGCAGGGTTGTTTCTACTAGGGATAAATTGGAAACAACTGAAATGTTCATTAATAGGAGTTTTGGCTAAATACACAAAAGTATATGCAAATAATAAAATATTATTCAGCCTTTTAAAAGAATACTAGATATAGGATGTGTTCACATTATAGAGTAGATAAACACTCAAAAGGTTGTTTAGTGGAAAAGAAATTTAAAAGCAAAATATTTAGTCTATCTTAGAAAATTGTGTACTCGTATGTGTACACACACAAATAGTGAGTGTCAAAAAGAGTCTTCCCCTAAATGTTAGCAGTGGTTACTATAATGTCATGAAATCAGAGGTGCGTTCTGTTCTTTTTTATAATTTCTATATTACTTAATTTTTTGTGGGAAGCACACATTTTTATAATCAGAAACAATAACAACAAACCACCTACTTTTTGTCTTGAACAACTCCCAGAGTCCGTTTTAGGACCTAAATTATCCTGCCGTGCTGTCTATACTGACTGGATTAGCCACATATATGCTTGGGCAGTGCACATCGGGGCTGACGGCACTGGCCACCCGGGCCCCCGTGGCTCACGCGGGCCCGGCAGGGAGGCCCATAGTGACAGGCAGAGGCGACTCCCCCAGGCCCCTGGTGACATGTTCAGTTGCCTAGCGGGGGAGCCTCTGAGCACACTGTGGACGGGGAGAGGTGGCTTGAGAGGCCTGGGTACAGATCAGGACAGGAGGTATAAGAGGGCACCCGGGAGCTGGCAGAGTTCCTCCATTGGCTCAGGAATTCGGGTTGAAGCAGAAACAAGGAGGTGGAGAAAGACCCCTTCTAGCATGTTAGAAACTTGACTCCTGGATTCTGAGGGTCGCAGGAGCTTTGGGATCCCCAGGATACCTATTCTTGCATTTTCCAAACTTCTCACTGACAAACAGCCTCACTAGCATTTACTGGAGATTTTGCTTTAGATCAACTCTCCCTGGTTTCTGTGTGTTTCCATAAACACATTGTAAAGGGAGACTTGTAATGATTGTTATCATTGGACACCAATTTTGTGTCCTATGAAAAGTAGGTAACTGCATCAAGCAAATAGAGTAAAAACACAGGGGAATGAGAACACCAAAAAGAGGGTTGATGGGGTTTTCAGCAGAAGACCCTGAGCTGCGCCCGCACACTCCGTGTTAACATGGGGGATCAGCAAGGTTTAGGAAGGTGTTAGAGACACACGAGCTCAGAACTAAGCCTCACTCTTCAGCGTGAAGCATTCTCACTACACGCTGTGCTTTGTTGTCCACATACCACATGAGATCGTTTCATGAGCCAGGAGAGCGTGCTGTTCTAGTCCAGTGTGACCTCAGAGGGGCCCCTCCACCATAGGCTTCACCTCTGCTCCCGCCCTCCTGGGCAGCACCTGCTGTCAGAGATGAAGTCTCGTGAGGCGTGGGATGGGCAGTGGTTGGGACGTCATGTCCCCCTTGTCTGGCCTGATCTGTAGGCCTTCGAGGACATCTACCTGGAGGAGCGGAAGACTATCAAGGTTCTGCTCGAATATGCCGACAAGATGTTCACCTACGTCTTCGTGCTGGAGATGCTGCTCAAGTGGGTGGCCTACGGCTTTAAGAAGTACTTCACCAACGCCTGGTGCTGGCTGGACTTCCTCATCGTGGATGTGAGTGAGGCCCAGGAGGGAAGAGGGGCGGGGAGAGGGGCTGCCAGTATGGGAAGGAGCTGAAGCAGAGGCACGGAAGGACAGGGTGACAGGGCGGGTGGGAGTCAGCAGGCTGACGTGAAGGCACTCAGCGGGGCCGCAGAGCTGGCAGAGGGGAAGGAGGCAACCGTCTCGGGTCACAGTCATCTCGGGTCACAGTGGAGCTCCAGGCCCTGCCCATAAGGTTCCCAGTCTGGGAGGAATAGGAACCTGGGTCTGGCCATCAGAACCCCAATTTTGGGAGACAGAGGAGCAGGGGGAGACCTCGGCTTCTGGGGAGACTAGACTCACTACGGGGCAGAATGGGGAGCAGTCCAAGCAGGAGTGCCCCCCACGCTCACCGCCCCGTCAGGATGGCCAGAAGCCAGGGAACACAATAGCCCACCACGCGTGTTGTGAAGGGTCCGTCAGGCCCACTAGCCAGGTGGCCAGCTAAGAGCCTCTGTGTCCACACATGGTAGGAGGCTGTCTGTACAGGGGAGGGGGTGAGCCCAAGGCCAGAGGGGACGGTGTCGGTGAAGGGATTCTGGGTCGGCAGGGGGAGGATCCTCCAGGCTCAGGGAGAAGGTACCACTTGGGGAGGATGAGAGAGGGGTGCAGCCACCTGTGAGAAGGCAGAAAGCCATGAGGGCCGGCTGAGGGGCCTTGGGTTTCAGCCCTGGACGATCGGGTAGCGGGCACAGCTGCCCTGCCTGTCCAGGGAGGGTCTAGCACAGGAGGTGGCATGTCCTCTGAGCACCCAGTTGGCAGATAGAGGGGGAGGCCTCTGGCCCACAGCCACCCAGGCCCCAGGACCCTGCTGGGTGCCAAGCAGGGTGAGCACAGCTGAGTGGGAGAATAACCAGAGGGGAAAATGAGACCAGAGTGTGGAGCCGCCTTGGATCTGCACTCACTGAAGGGGGAGGGGGGGACAGGCAGAGACGAAGGGCTCAGGGGAGGCTCACCATCTGGTTGTGGAGGGTCCTGCAGAATGGAATGTGGGTCAGCATCTGCAGACAGGGAAGGGCTTTCCAGACGGCACCCGTGGCTTCCGAGCCTGGCCTCAGGCTCTGCCCACCAGCAGGGGCTGTCCTTCCTGTGGTGGCACAAGAGGTTCAGGCCTCTGTTCAGTCCCCATACCCCACACCCCACTCAGAGGCCAAAGGGAGGGAGGGGCGCACCTGGGGGGGAGGTCAGCCCGTGCGTGACCATGGGAGGAGACATGTATGGAGATCTGTGTGGAGACACAGATCCAGGTCCTTGGGCCTCTGGTTCCAGCCTCTTTCTATCACCCCCAGTGACTGAGAGGATGCTAATGTTGGGGTGAGGGATGCTAGGGTGGCAGAGAGAGAATGCGAGGGAGGTCTAGTTGCTCTTAGAGCCTGGAGTCCTCAGAGCCTCTCTGAGAGGAGGAGAGGACCCGGGAGGCCTCCTGCCCTGAGGCTGTGGGAGGGCCTGGGATCCTGGCAGCTCTGCCCTGAGGCCCCTCACCTGGCTATTCCTGCAGCTTCTTGGGAAGTTGGGCCTGTTGAGCGTCTCCTCTCGGGGAAGGCAGGAGGGGGTTTGCAAAGACTCCTGGGGAATCCCACCAGCCTGCCACCTTGGGGAACTCAGGGCTGAGGCCGGGCGAAGGAGACCATCGGTGCTTCCCGTCCAGTCCCAGAACTGGAGAATTAGCCTGTGGAGAAGGAAATGGAGGCTCACAGCAGAGAGGGGACTTGCCCTAAGGTCGAGGAGGCTGGACTCCAGCTTTCCTGATGCTGGCCATGCTGCCCCCCATCCCATCCCCTCACTTCATGGGAAAGGTGGCCTTCAGGCCTCAGGGTCTGGAGAAGGATATTTCCAGGATCAATTCCTGCATTCTATTTTTCAATAAATACTATTGAGTATCTACTATTGTAGGTGCTAGGGATCTCAGGGAACAAAATAGACTAAAACCTCTGGCTGCATGGAGGAAGGCAACCACAAACAATAAATGTATTCAATAAGCCAGCTGTATACTCTGTTAGAAGCTGATGTGTACCAGTGAGAAATAGGATGCAGAGAACAAAAGGGGATCAGGAGGGCCAGGAGTCCAGCAAGGGGAAGGTATAGATTACAACTTTAAATAGGCTGCCCGGGGTGGGTTCACTGAGATGCCATTGGAGCAAATGTGAAGGAAGTTGGGGTTAGCCAGGCAGACGTCTGCAGAACCTTCCACGCAGAGGTTGGAACAGCAGTGCAAAGGTCCTGTGGTGGGAGCATGCCTGGCATACTTAAGGAACTGCAAGGAAGCAGGAGTGGCTGGAGCAGAGTGAGTGGGGAAGGGAAGTGCAGGAGATGAGGCGGGGCTACAAGGGGCAGAGGGGGGCGCCGCCTTGGAAAACCAGGGGCTTTTATTTAGAGCCAAGTGGGAAGGCACTGCGACACTCTGAGCAGAAGAGTGGCATGAAGTGACTCTGTTCCTGGAGGAGCACAGGGGGTGGGGGGTGGGGCCCACGTGGAGGCAGGCAGAGGAGTCAGGAGGCCGTGGCGGCCGTCCAGGGAAGAGAGGACGGGGGCCTGGCCGGGATGGTGGCAGTGGCAGTGGTGAGAAATATTTGGACTTCTGATGTATTTTGAAGGCAGAGCCAACAGGAAATCCTGCCGGGTTGGATGTAGGGTGTGAGAGATGGAGAGGAGGCAGGGATGACGCCAAGGCTTGTGGCCTGAGCAGCTGGTAGGATGGGGCTGCCGTCAGCTGAGATGGAAGAGCTCTGAGCTGGCAGGTGCACAAACTTTGAAATCACAGACGATGGGGGTGCACCGCTGGGAACTAGGTGGGCAGAGTAGCCAGACCTGGTCGCTGGGCCGTACAGTCTCCGCTTACACCTCCCCTCTTCGAAGATGTCCGATGTTGCACAGTCCGGCTTTGGGGAAAAGCCCCAGGATTGCCTGTCGGCTCCCAGTCAGCCCAGGATAGTCCTTCCTTCCCAAAAAGAGCCTTCTTTGGGGGGAGGGAAGGAGCAGGTCCAAGAACTTGACTTGAAGGAAGGCCTGTGGGAACCAAAGGCCCAGGCTCTGTGTGCTCACTCCTCCACACAGTGGCTGGCGTGGGAACTCGGTTTTCTCTCTGTAGAATAGGGAGAATGCATCCCAAGTCCTCGGGTTAGTGGGTGCACATAGCAGGCTCTTGGCAAAGAACTTGTCTCACCCCCAGCCTCTTGGGCCCCAGGAAGGCTAGCCCAGTGTGTGACGGAAATAACAAAGATTGAACACGGGGAAAGCCTGCTGGCTCTCTCACACCAGCTCAGCTTCAGGTGGGCCGGGAGCCCTACCACCCATCTCTAGAGCTGTCCCCATGGAGCTCACTCCCCCCTTACTTCCCACAGGTCTCCCTGATCAGCCTGGTGGCCAACACCCTGGGCTTTGCCGAGATGGGCCCCATCAAGTCACTGCGGACCTTGCGTGCACTCCGACCTCTGCGAGCCCTGTCACGATTTGAGGGCATGAGGGTAAGGGGAATGACTGCCTTCCCGCCAGGGCAGTGGGAGGGGACTCCACTGAGAGACCCCCGGCTCTGTTTGCTGACCGAGCAGCCCAGTCCGGAGCTGGGACTGTGGCCGCCCAGCCTGGTAGGAGCATGGGGCAAAATCTCCAGGAGAGGTGCAGCTGGGCTCGCAGGCACCCAGAGGGTGGAGAGCTGTGAGAGCCCCCTGGGCTTATCACCGCCTGCCCTGTGGGCTGGGGAGCCTCTCTGCTTCTGCTCCGGGGTAGGGGGCCATCTGTGTGTGCGCTCTGCGTCCATGTGCCCGCCTGCATGCCCTCCTCCTGGCAGATGTGGGCTGCCTTCCTCGATCTGCGATGGGCCGTAGGGCTGTGCCGGTCAAGGTGAAGGAAGCAAGGAGAGAGCAGCATATCCTCACCATCGTGTAGCGGTTGGCATTCGCTTAGCAAACTCTTTTGCACTGATTTCTAAGTGCAGAGCCCTATGCATTTTTCAAGTCATCAAATTTTACCAAAGAATATGTGCATATAAGGCAACTTTAAAAGCCCCACCAAGGCACCTGGATGGCTCAGTCAGTTAAGCATCTGCCCTCAGCTCAGGTCATGATCCCAGGGTCCTGGGATCGAGCCCCATGTCAGGCTCCCTGCTCAGCCGGGAGCTTGCTTCTCCGTCTCCCTCTCCCACTCCCCCTACTTGTGCTCACACTCTCTCTCTGTCAAATAAATAAGTAAAATATTTAAAAATAAAATAAAAGCCCCACCAAGAAAAAACATTACCCCATAATATATAGCAAGAAAACAAACACATACGTGCGCTTGAGTGCACGTGTGTTTTGTGTTTCTTACAAATGAGCGCAGGTCTGCCGTGGCTTCAGCAGCCACGCCTGTGTGTCTCGCTGACCCAGCAGGCACCATCCCATGGCCCCCATTTTGTTGATGGTTTCAAACTTTGCCCACACCTCCATGAGAGGAACAAGTGGCTTATTCCTGGTGGGAAAGCATTCACAAGTGAACCATCCTACCTGAGTTAAATGTCTCTTGGGATTAAGGGCATTTGATTCCCGAGGACCGTGGGGAGATGCGAGCTGCCAGGACTGCCTCTGTTGGGCCTGTCACCACGGAGCCAGCCAAGGGCAAACCTGAGAGTTGGGTGTCCCACCCTGTTCATCATGCCTGCTGGGGACCAGGGAGCCCCTGTCGCCTGCATGTGTCAGCATTACCCGTCCCAGCACCATGCTCACCACGCGGCCCCACACCAGCCTCACTTCCAGTCCTGACTCCCGGACAGCTGGACACTTGGCCCTCAGCGGAGTAGAGCGCACCATATGCGTTTGCCAAGAAGCCTCTCCGGGGTGCTCTGAATTTCGATGACAAGACCAATGCCAGGGCTCCACGGGGTCAGAGAGCCGCTCCTGGGGAGGGCAGAGGCGCAGGGAGCCCCCACACCACACCCCCTGCCCTCCCAGCTCAGCTCTCACCGCAGTGTTGGAGAGCTGCCAGGGCACCCGCCAGACACCGCACGCCGAGGTCCCCTGGGCATCCTTTAGGGAGAACACCCATCCTCCCTAGTAGCAGCAACCCCAAAATAAACCAGAAACTTAGCTCAGAGAATGTGTCTCCAGAGGCCCTTTCCCATCCGATTGCTGGCACACTTAACTAGAGAGACCCTGTTGAAAATTCAGTTTGAAGGTCATGAATTCAGGGCAGGACCAGAAGACAAAGGCAGAGGTTCCGGAGTTGCAGCAGACATTAGCGTGCAAAAACAACAAAAAGGGCGTGTGTGTGTGTGTGTGTGTGTGTGTGTTCTCTCCCCCCTCCCCCGACTCCCCATCATCTCTCCTTTTATTCCCCATCAGGGCTTCCAGCCAGGGGTGGACAGGAAGTGTTCCACTACCCCCCCCACAGGGACCTGTAGGCAAAGAGTTTAGTGGGGGAAAGGGGGGCATGGCTAGGTGGGTCTTGAAAAGGGCATTATGCTCTGGGCACCCCCAGGAACGGAGCCTCTTCTCTGTCCACTTGAGGTTGTGGTCAATGCCCTGGTAGGCGCCATCCCATCCATCATGAATGTCCTCCTCGTCTGCCTCATCTTCTGGCTCATCTTCAGCATCATGGGCGTGAACCTCTTTGCGGGGAAGTTTGGGCGGTGCATCAACCAGACTGACGGAGACCTGCCTTTGAACTACACCATCGTGAACAACAAGAGTGACTGTGAGTCTTTCAACGTGACTGGCGAATTGTACTGGACCAAGGTGAAAGTCAACTTTGACAACGTGGGGGCCGGGTACCTGGCCCTTCTGCAGGTGGTAAGTCCTGGAGACTCCCACTGGCTCCCCAGCAACAGGCATCTTCACCCACAGTGTGGGCGGGAGGGGGACAGTGGGGCCCCTCTGGGTGCTCACTGCCCAAAGGAGGCTAGGGATTCTCCAGAGACTTCTTGGCTCCTGGGGAAGTCCCTAGATTTTCCATTCTAGAACAGGTGCCACATTCTGCAAGACGCATGGCATGGGGGTTCAGCCCTGAGGCAGACCCAGCTCCCTGGCCAGCGGTCGGGTTGACAGCCTCACGCTATCAGTTTGGCAGTGTGATGACACAGGTTAAAAATCAAAGACCAGAGACGCGCAGACACTGAACTATTAGCCACACTGTGACTCCAGCCTTCTGTTATAAAAAGTAGTAACACCTTCTGTGTTGTTTCTGATGTGCGAGATGTTGAAACACACATGACCCTACCCGGTCCTTCCAAGGTTTCCACGATTTTTGAGGACGGTGGCTTCAGTGAGCATGATACCTGGCATAATATTAACCTACAAGTAGCTTGACAGCAGGCATGCAGACAGACTCATAACACCGAGAACCATAACCTGCTGCACTTACTACCCCAGGCTTAGCCCAGAGACCTGTCTCTAGTCCCCAGAGCAGAGGAACACTCGGTGGGCTCTCATCTGGAAACTTAATGCACATCTGCTCGCTCCTCCAGCCCTCCCTTCAATCCCAGGGGTAGCTTTCTCCAAAGACTCCCCTGAAATACCTCCTACAGAACAAGATTAGAGCCTTCTGTCCCTGGGACTTCCCTCTAAATGTCAGAACTTGGAAGGAAAGGCCATTCCAGACAGAACGACACAGTGGCCAGAAAAGCAGTCACAAGCATCTCGTCACCTTGGGTGCTCTCCAGCAGTTTCCAGAGCATGCCCAGCCCTCCCGGCACCGGGCAGGGCTTCCTGGCACGGGGAACTGAAGTAGCATACTCTGGGGCAGCCTCAGTTTCCCCATCTGCCCTGCCTGTGTCAGAAGAACTCTCAGACATGAAAGTTTGTGTGGACAGTTGTACCCTGAAAGGAGGCTCAGGGCAGGATTGGCTTTTGCCAAGAACACAAGTGAGACCCCCTTGGACAGTCGGCCTCACCACCAAGCATGTCTCTCGGGCTCTTCCAGAATCTCTGTAGCAGCCCAGACTGGGGCGGACAGTGCAGCCAGCACCAGAGCCCTGTGGCATTCGGCCTCCTCGTCTACCGCCTTGGGCTGGCAGGCTCACGAGAGCTGATTGTTGCATTGTCAGATATTTTGCAAGCCATGATTAAAAATCAGATTTTATAAACTTATAATTCACCAGGTGATATTAAAACAAAATCGTGGATGCCTGGCCAGCTCAGTCAATGAAGCATGCCACCATTGCTCTCAGGATTGTGGGTTCGAGCCCATGTTGGGTGTAGAGATTACTTGAAAAGAAACTTTTTTTAAATCAAAATTCATCATTACCACCTATTTTCGTGTATGCTCTTGAGGTAATTTATATGTGCTGTATCCGTACAGTGGAAATACTATAATGCTCCCCTCCTATGTGTCTCTTCCCAAGTCTGTGTTCAGTAACAGCCCGTTGGTAACTTGAAATTGGCCGTGGTAGGAGTAGTTTACCCAATTTACCAATTTGTTTACCCAGAGAAATTGGCAAACACGACAATCAGGGCTTTGTTTTCTTCTGGAAAACCGTTTGTTAGCCATTTACCAACACACGGCTGGCAAAAGGACCCCCTTAAGTACGAGGGGAGGTTGGGATGCTTCAGGGCCATCCTGAGAGGCCGCAGAGCAGAAACCATGGGCTTCTCCAAGGTGCATGATAAAGGGGACCAGGTCAGCACTGGGGTCCACCTCTCTGTCCCTGACACCCGCTGCAGGACTGCATCGTTTTAGAACCTGGAATGAAGGTGGATCTGAAAGGCAGACCTCCTTCAGTCCTCCTCAGTCTCCTGGCCAACATCGAGAAGCTTCTTACCCCACCCCATGGCCTCCTTAGGGTGTGTGCTCAGCCAGCCTCCCCTCCACCTCCAGCCCTGAACAAGAAGGCCTTTCCTTGACCACCCAGCCGTGTGGACATGGCTGAAGGGGCGGGGCAGGATCCTTGCTTCTCCTAGGAGGCTATTTCCTGGCCTCATCTGTCCGGATAGGAGCCCCCAGTAGTTTAACAGATGCAAGTTAAATGATTCTTACTCTTGTCTTTTCCTTCAAGGCAACATTTAAAGGCTGGATGGACATTATGTATGCAGCTGTGGACTCCAGGGGGGTAGGTAACCATACTGGCCTCTCCTGCCAAGTCAGGCACCTGAGGCTCCAGGATGCTTGGCCACTAGGGCATCAGTGTCCACACCCAAAAGCCCACCCCATAAGGGCCAGGTCTCTTGTGTCAGCCTGCAGTTGAGCCTCTCTGGAAGGCCCAGGCCTGGCCCTGGGCAAAGTTGCGTGATCTCCCAAGGAGCCACAAATCCTCAAATATCTTTCAAATTAACTTCACTGTAATTTACTTGAATCTTAGTCTTACTGGAGAAGAGACCGGGTGGAGGCCATAGAGATGCAAATCAAGTTTCTTCTTTGTCCTTGCACCCCACCCAATCACAGTGTCAGCCCCAAGCTGCCACTCTTCTGAACCCCGTTCCCGCCCGCCCTGGCCCCGCTCTGCACACACATGCACACACAGACATACAGCCCTGTGCTGGTGACCTCCCTCCCCACACACCCTCTCGCCCAGCCAGCCCTCCCCCGTTCCTGCCTGCCTGACCCCCATATCTGGCTTCTCCCCCTCAGTATGAAGAGCAGCCCCAGTGGGAATACAACCTCTACATGTACATCTACTTCGTCATTTTCATCATCTTCGGGTCTTTCTTCACCCTGAACCTTTTCATCGGTGTCATCATCGACAACTTCAACCAACAGAAGAAAAAGATGCGTAGAGCACCTGCTCGCCACAGGCCGGCAGGGCAGGGCGGGGTAGCAGGGGACTGAGGAGCCATTCTGGCCCCTGGCCCCATTTTGCCTTCCTGCTGGGGACAGTTCTCTTCCAGCCGCTGCTGGAATGGGTGGGAGAGGGGCGTGTCTGTGAAGTAACAGGCGCAGTCTGTAAGAGTGGAAGGAGGGGCCCCGTGCCTGCCCTAGTCTACCTGACCCATGAGGTTCCTGAGAGGAGCTGGGCTGAGGGTTGGGACTACTCACCTGGTCCACAATCGAGACTGGCCCAGGGTCTCTCCAGAGCTCCATCAGTTGGGCCATGATTGGGTTGCAGGCAAACCAACTAGGCAGAGAGAACGTGCAGGGTGGCTGAGCTGGGCAGGGGGACTGGATTTGCACCTCACAAAGCCACAGAGGCCTCAAAGTGAAGGGAGACAGGGACCCTGCAGAAGCAGATTTGGGGAGGACTCTCTGGTGCAGGATAGGGACATACTTATCTCCACTGGAAGAGGAAGTGAGGAGGAGGCTGGCCAAGGCACCCTCATCAAGGAGGCAAGATCCCTATGCCCCCCATGCCAGAGCCCTCGAGAACCCCAAAATGAGTCTGGTGCCTGTCTCTCTGCACTTAGGGGGCCAGGACATCTTCATGACCGAGGAGCAGAAGAAGTACTACAACGCCATGAAGAAGCTGGGCTCCAAGAAGCCCCAGAAGCCCATCCCGAGGCCTCTGGTGAGCCAGCTCCCGATTCAGCAAGAGTGGAGGGGATGTGCTGGGGGGCCTGGGAAGCCCCACACCCCAGGACCACTGAATTTTCCAATGAAAGCCTAAGTGAGCTTGCCCAAATTGCCCACTCAGAATTGTGTTTCCTTAATAAGAATAATTCTGAAATATGTACTTTTCAAATTCATTAATCAATAGGGTGTTTATAGGATGATATCACTGGAAGCAGTTTTACATTATAGAAAATGGAAATTTGCAAAGTTTGGGAAAATTGCTCTAAGAATGTATTAAGGAAAATAACACATGTTTTGACATCTTGCTTATCTTTTCTTTATGGTACCACAGTTTGCCAATGTCAGGAGTGGGGTTTGAACCCAAAAGGCTAGAAAAAGTGCCAGGAAGACCACAAAGAATACTTAATATGCATTGATCCACTCAAAGAGAATGAGGAAGCGTTGAAAATAGGGCTGTGAAAAGTCGATATTCTTTAAAATATGATATACAATATTTTCATATGAGCATTTTCATTTTGGCATTTTTAATCTGATAGTATTTAATGTAAAAGAATGAAAGAACATAAAACGCTCCTGAAATTTAATTCCAAAAAAAATCATTCAGCTTGGCCCAGGGCCCTCAGTCAGTGCAGGGATGGAGGGGCGCTGTCAGGCACCTGACCACACACAGAGGCCTCAGCCTCCTGGAGAAAGTGAGGAAGGCATGGGGGGCTGTTCCAACCAGGAGCGCTCCCTCCTGCAGGAGTCCCTTTCCTCTGAATACACTCTCCTCCACTGTCAGAGTGCAGCCTTTCCCAGCGAGAGCAGGGCAGCTTCTGCAGGCCCACCAGCCCCATTCACAGCCTCTTCCTGGCAACCCCTGAGCGGGACAGACGCAGCCGGAGTCCCCTGGCAGATGGCACCAGGAGGGACACTCAGTCCCCTGTGGGGCTGACTCCCTTGCCTGACCAAGCCATTCTCCAAAAAAGTGGGAAGGGGGTCAGTACTCAATTAGGTGACATAACCCAAATCACTAGCTAGGAAGTGACAGTCCCAGATTTTTAATCCAGTTCATCAGTTTTATCTAATTCCTACCCTTTCACCACACTTTGTACTAGGTTAGTGGTGTATGTGCATGTGTGTTCACTTATTTATAATTTTTTCTCTTTCCCCAAATAATCTGAGGTGGCTAACAATTAAAGACACATAAATATAGTTAATAGAATAAACAAAATCAATTCCATAAAGGATGGAGAAAATTTGTTAACCTGAGGACTGATCCAATTACTAGGGTTGAACTTTAAATTTGACCCTGAGCCATCAGACAATGGAAACAAAAAGAGAACGATGATGTGCTAGGGAAGCTCTGGGTAGGAGAAATCCCTTCCTGAAGGTTCAGAGAAGACTTCAGGGAAGAGGGAGCCGGAGGGCCAGGCCTGGATGCAAGAGAGCCAGGCTGTTTCAGCCTCCTGACTTCTCCTCTCACCCCGACAGTCTCACTAGAGGGTGGAGTAGCAGGGTAGATGGTCTGGGCCGAGGGGCAGCAACAGGCCTGTCTGAGGCCCCTGCTGAGCCCATCCTTGGCCCCTCCTTTCAGAACAAGTACCAGGGCTTCCTGTTCGACATTGTGACCAAGCAGGCCTTCGACGTCACCATCATGTTCCTCATCTGCTTGAACATGGTGACCATGATGGTGGAGACAGATGACCAGAGCCCCGAGAAGGTCAACATCTTGGCCAAGATCAACCTGCTCTTTGTAGCCATCTTCACGGGCGAGTGTATCATCAAGATGACCGCCCTGCGCCACTATTACTTCACCAACAGCTGGAACATCTTCGACTTTGTGGTTGTCATCCTCTCCATTGTGGGTGGGTATGCAAGTCGGCCTTTCCTCCAGTCCTGGGTCTGTACTTAATGCCAAACGTACTAGGCTCCTCTGTTCTTTTCTCTGCATTCCACACCTCTCCCCTCACACACTCACACACACACACACACACACACACACATACACCCTCCACAGAGAACTTGTCTAGGAAGGCCCACTCAGGCCAGGGGGGCCATCCTGGCAGAGGAGCCAGCAACCCCTCCATGAGACCCTAGGACACAGCTCTCTGCTCTCTGTGAGAGCTTCAAGGATGAATCTGGAAAAGGGAGTGGGGCCTGGGCAGGCTTCCCTGCCCTCCCAAGGGAAAGGTTAAAGGAAGAAGAGGCTTTCTCAGGGTGAGGTGAGTCTCCAGGGATGGGAACAGATGGCCCTCTAGGATAGAAGTGATCCCTGGAAGATGGAAAATTCTAGAGTCTAGCCACCAAGGTTGTGTGCCAGATTCCTTCAGATATCACTCGCCTCAGGCAATTGACCTTTTAAAGTCTACATTGAGGTGAGGAGATCATACAACTAGGAAAAGAAGAGATAGGATTCACACTCCGTCTGTTCAGGCTGCTATAACCAAACACCAGACTAGGTAACTCATAAACACCAGAAATTCATTTCTCACAGTTCTGGATGCTGAAAGTCCAAGATTGAGACACTAGCATGGTCATGTCTTCTGGTGAGGGTCCTTTCCCTTGTTCATAACCAGCACCCTCTTGGCTGTGTCCTACAAAGTGGAAAGGGCAAGGGAGCTCTCTGGGGTCTCTTTTACAAGGCACTGATCCCACTCATTCACTCAGAGCACCTCCCAAAGGTGTCACCTCCTAACATCATCATCTTTGGGAGTTGGGATTTCAACATATGAATTTGGTGGGAGATTCAAACATTCCAACCATAGCACATATCCACGTCTGTTTGACCTCAGGGCTCAAACCCTCTTATTTTTCTTATTTTATTTATTTATTTATTTACAGATCGAGCATGAGAGCAGGGAGCGGGGAGGGGCAGAGGGAGAGGAGAGAATCTTAAGCAGGCTCCATGCTCAGTGCAGAGCCCAACATGGGGCTCCCTCTCCCAACTCTGAGATCATGACCTGAGCTGAAATCAAGGGTCAGACGCTTAACTGACTGAGCCATCCAGGGGTCTCCTTTTTTTAAATAGCAATTTTATTGAGATACAATTCACATGCCATAAGATTTACCCTTTAAAGTTTATGATTTAGTAGTTGCTAGTATATTCACAGAGTTTGCAACCATCACCATTATACCTCATCTTAGACTCTTTCCCTCACCCCCAAAAGAAACTCTGCATCCTTTTAGCAGTCATTCCCCCATTTTCCCTCTCCCCAACCCCTGGAAACCACTCATCTAAAATTTTGAGAGACGGCCAAACTGTTTTCCAAAACAGGTGCACCATTCTATAGTCCCACCATCAATGTAGAAGGGTTCCAGTGACTCCGCATTCCCCACCAACACTTGTTACTGTCTATAATTTTTTACATAGCCACCCTGGCAGGTATGAAGTGATCATCTCGTTGAGATTTTGGTTTGCATTTCTCTAATGACTAATGATGCTAAGCATCTTTTCATGTGCTTGTTGGTCACTTCCCATGATATGTCTTGGTCTATAACAGGAGAAATGTCTTGGAGAAATGTCTATTCAAATCCTTTGCTTATTTTTTAATTGGCTTACTTGTGTTTTTATTGTTGAATGGTAAGAGTTCTTTATATATTCTGGACACCAGTCCCTTATCTGATACACAATTTGCAAATATTTTCTCCCATTCTGTGGGTTGTCTTGTTACTTTCTTGGTTGCTGTCTCTCAAAGCACAAAGTTTTTTGTTTTGATTAAGTCCCAATTTATCAGTATTTTTTTTCTTTTGTTACTTTTGCTCAGCAACAAATTCCTGACCCCCTCCCCCGTGAAACTCTGCCGTGTAGTGGCTGACTTGTACATACAACCTGTGCGTTCGGTGACTTCAAAGGGAAATGCGGGGGCAGGCAGAGGCAGGGGCTGCCGTAGCTACGGTGACAGACAGATGGTTCAAAGCTGGACGCAGGGTCAGGAAATGCTGTGGGAGGTCCCAGACAGGGGTGAGGGTGTGCATGCCCGGTGGAACTGGAGAGAAGCTTTAGAGAATGCAGGATGTCGGCAGCCATGAGGGGCTGATGAGGGGCAGTGTCGGGAAGATTTGGAAGGAGGTGCAGCATGTACCTCGGGAGCACCTACTGGTCCTGGTGCCTGGCCGTACTAGAGAGGCTTGGTTAACAGCTCGACTTGGAGCCAGAGGGTCTGAGTCAAATCCCAAAGTCTCACTGATGAGGTGACAGCTTGGGTCAGTTACCTCACTTCTCAGTTTCCTCTTCTGGAAAATGAGGATGATGGTATCCGCTTACCTCCTCGGGTGACCGGAAGGGCTAAATGGATGGATATAAAATGCTCAGCCCAGTGGCTTATTGACAGTAAACATGACACATGACAGCTGGTGACATGCTTACATGAGGAGTCTGGAAAGGTCACTTGGGCCAATACATAGCACGGTTTATTTCACTCTTTCTCCTATAACTTATATGCCTGCTTCTTAAAACTCCAAACCCAGAGTTGTCAATAGAGACCAAGGGGTGGGAAGCCCCAGAAGCTAGCAGGGTTGGGAGGGTGACAGGAATGATCTCAGAGAGGCTTAGTTGTGACAGGTGTGGCATGGTGGAGAACACGGACTTGTGGGCCAGTGCTTCTTGCCCTTCAGTGAGCACGTGAATCATCTGGGCTTATGAAAATGCAGTAGGACTGGGGGTGAAACTAAGAGTCCACATTTCTGATAACCAGCCCAGGAGAGCCCAGGGCTGCTGGCCTTCGGACCACACTTTGAGTAATGAGGAGCTGAAAAGCCCAAGTTCTGGTCCAAGCTAGGCCACCCAGATGCTGAGCAAGTCCCTTGAGGCCTCAGAACCCAGGATCTAGAAGATGGGCCCTACTGTGCAGGTATTCTCAGAAGACTAAGGGATGAGAGGTCTGGAAAGACACTTTGCAAAAGGTGTGGGTACTGTGGGTCTTCATTTTCTGGATCAAAGATGAAAATGGAGACCCAGAGGGGTGGGAGGACACAGGGTCCTTGCATGCCCCGGTCGACCCAGTCCTCCTGAAAGGGCCTCCTCTCCTTAGCTCCTTGCTGTACAGAGACCCATCCAGTGATACGGGGCTAGAGGGAGGACAGAAGGGCTTGGGCAGCCACGGTCTCTGTTGTTTCCCAAAGGTACTGTGCTCTCAGACATCATCCAGAAGTACTTCTTCTCCCCAACGCTCTTCCGAGTCATCCGTCTGGCCCGAATCGGCCGCATCCTCAGGCTGATCCGAGGGGCCAAGGGGATCCGCACACTGCTCTTTGCCCTCATGATGTCCCTGCCCGCCCTCTTCAACATAGGACTGCTGCTCTTCCTCGTCATGTTCATCTACTCCATCTTCGGCATGGCCAACTTCGCTTACGTCAAGTGGGAGGCTGGCATCGACGACATGTTCAACTTCCAGACCTTCGCCAACAGCATGCTGTGCCTCTTCCAGATCACCACATCAGCTGGCTGGGATGGCCTCCTCAGCCCCATCCTCAACACAGGACCCCCTTACTGTGACCCCAATCTGCCCAACAACAATGGCTCCCGGGGGAACTGTGGAAGCCCAGCCGTGGGCATCCTCTTCTTCACCACGTACATCATCATCTCCTTCCTCATCGTGGTCAACATGTACATCGCCATCATCCTGGAGAACTTCAGCGTGGCCACAGAGGAGAGCACTGAGCCTCTGAGCGAGGATGACTTCGACATGTTCTACGAGATCTGGGAGAAGTTCGACCCGGAAGCCACCCAGTTCATCGAGTATTCGGCCCTGTCCGACTTCGCCGATGCCCTGTCCGAGCCTCTCCGCATCGCCAAGCCCAACCAGATAAGCCTCATCAATATGGACCTGCCCATGGTGAGCGGGGACCGTATCCACTGCATGGACATCCTCTTTGCCTTCACCAAGAGGGTCCTGGGTGAGTCTGGGGAGATGGACGCCCTGAAGATCCAGATGGAGGAGAAGTTCATGGCGGCCAACCCGTCCAAGATCTCCTACGAGCCCATCACCACCACGCTCCGGCGCAAGCACGAGGAGGTGTCGGCCACCGTCATCCAGCGGGCCTTCCGGAGGCACCTGCTGCAGCGCTCCATGAAGCACGCCTCCTTCCTCTTCCGCCAGCAGGCAGGCAGCAGCGGCCTCTCTGATGAGGATGCCCCGGAGCAGGAGGGCCTCATCGCCTACATGATGAATGAGAACTTCTCCCGGCGCCTTGACCCGCCCTCCAGCTCCTCTGTCTCCTCCACGTCCTTCCCGCCCTCCTATGACAGCGTCACCAGGGCCACCAGCGATAACCCCCAGGTGCGGGTGTCCGACTACAGCCGCAGCGAGGATCTCGCCGACTTCCCCCCGTCCCCAGACAGGGACCGCGAGTCCATCGTGTGAGCGCCAGCCCGGCTGGCCAGGACGCACTGAGGGGCAGCCTGGGGCAGCGTAGCCAGAGTGACTGCAGCCACAAGCCGGCACCTGCGGGCCCTTCCTTGCTTCGGCCTCAGGCTGTGAGAGATGGGCCTCAGCCCCGCGGACCGACAAGGCAGAGTTCTGTGGCGCCCACGCCGACGGCCAGAAGCGGGCGGCCGAGCTGACCGTGCGGGGTGGCCTGTCGCTGGGGCCCCGCCCACGCCGGCCCGGCCACGCCAACCCCCGGGGCTCTGAAAAGCAACACCGTCCCAGCTGCGGAGGAGAAATACAAAACTGAGACTGTAGATGTTGTGAGTGGGCTTTCATAAATTTGTTATATTTGATATTTTTTTACTTGAGCAAAGAACTAATCGTTTTTCCATGGACATTGGCAGCCGTTCACACTGCCTTTTCTTCACTCCGAACAAGAGTGTCTGTGGAGGTGCCGGAACTCTGGTTCTCAAGGCAAAAGTGCAACCTGGTGTAGCCCCCCCAGGCCTACCGCCCGGGGCCGTGTGGGGTTCCCCTGCTGCTTGGGCTGCGGTGCCAGGAGGGCTGAACCCCTTTCCCCGCCCGGCGTTTGCACACAGTCCTCACCCAGAGGCCAGAGGCGGGCGGCTTGCGGCCCAGGCTCCCCTTGGGCGAGTGTCAGGTAGAGCGGTTCTTGGCAGCGGGGGCTCTCTCTGGCCTTCCCTTGTCCCCAGGGTCCTATTTGCCCCCTGTGTTTTCATGCAGGCCATACTGGGGTCATTTCTACAAAAACACAAAGCTTCCAGAAGAGAGTGGCCTGGGTCCCAGGCACTGATGTTGCCTTTTCTTCCCAGGAGAGCCCGGCCTTCTGCACAAGTATTAACAGTAAAGGGAAGGGCGCAGGGAACCAGCCCCACACATGGCCTGGCCCCCAGCTCGTCCTTGCTCCCGAACTGGGCAGGCCCCACCCCACAGGCCAGGAAGAGACGTCTGAGCCCCGTGCCTTGAGGGCGAAGAAGCTGAACAGCCCTCGCCATGGCCATGTGGCCCCAGCCCATCTGAAGAAGGGAATCTTGTCATGACCAGAGCTCTCTTCCCAGAACTTTCTGCCTCTCACCATGTGTGTGGGTGGGCGGCGGGGGGACTCCTGCGTGGTGCCCAGAGCGGAGTGTGGGCCCTGTACTGGGAAGGAGCCTTGGGAGGGCCAGACCCTCCCCTGATCTGGGAGGGGAATGGACTGTGGGCAACCTTGGGAAAGGGAGCCGTGTGGCCCCAGAGCAGGCCCTCGGGCTCAGCCTGGGGTCCTCATGGCACCCACCCGCAGGACAACCTGGGGCAGGGTCCAGGCTGTCCACAGGTCTTGTGAGAAGGCCTTTTCAGGGAAAAATACTTTTTCTAGTCCAATTACCCCCAGGGCCTCTTGAGCTGCTGACAGTCCTATCTAGCATATGCAAATCCTTAAATGCAGAGACTTGTCCCCCGAGAGTGACAGTGTAGGCTGGCGGAGCCTGAGCAGGATGGGGCTCGGCCGCCGCCCCAGCTCCCTGGCAGAGCCGCCCGCCGCCCACCTCGGGGCAGCCTGGGAAGCTAGAAACGCTGCCCCTCACCTACCTCGCTGAGCTGTCAGAGGGCTGGACGTTCGGGAGCTCGCGGCCATGCTGCGGGGCATTGCCGGCGAGTCAAGTATTACGCTTCTTTCTGTCAGCCCCGAGTTCCCTTGGTGGCCGCCCTAGCCCCCACCCCACCCACCCCAGTGATTTTTTTCTTCTCCCGTGTTCCCCTTGAGTCCAGTGTGGGACGTGGTTTGACCGTTCCAGACACACTTCTCCGGGTGGAAATCTTATTTTTGTAGCTCTCTGTGCTTTGCTCTCGAGGCTCGGAGCGGCGTGTGCCCCTCCCCCGGCACTCAGCGCCCACTGCAGGGGCGGGAATGCGGTTTGGGAGGCAGGCCGGCAGGCGGAAGCGGGCTGTGGTTTCGTGTGTCTGTGCGTGTGTGTGTGTGTGTGTGTGTGTGTGTGTGGACGGCCTGGGAGCCCTGAGACAGGTGCCCCGGGCTGTGGCTGAGACAGGGTGAGCTAGGCCCGACTCCTTAGCTTTTAGCGTGGCTCTCAATTCTTTTTTTCCAGAACTGCAAGATGACCAGCAGGAGGGGAGAAGAGGGTAGGAGAAGGAGGGACATCAAGTGCGGCTGTTGTCTGAACTAATTGAGCACTTCTCACCAAACTCCGTGTATAAATAAGATACATATTTTTAAAACAAACCAATAAATGGCTTACATGACCTGGCCTGGGCTCTGTTCTTGTGATTTGATAAGGGCGGCGGTAGAGGCCCACCGAGCCCAAGAGGAGGTCTCCTGCTGCAGGGGAGGCAGGATGAGACCCCGAGAACCACGCAGGGCTTCCCCTTGTTTTCCCAGAACAGCTGGGAACGTGGCTGGTCCAGGAAAAGTGGGGGTCCTTGGGTCTTGTCTTCCAGGACACCCCCCCAGTCTGGGGCACTGCAAAGGGCAAGGGCCACATTTTGGGGCTCCCATGCTGGGGAAGGTTGGGAAGAGGGAGGCCATGGAGAACAGCCAGATGGTGTGTGTGTCCAGACAGGCTTGGACCCCTGGCTCCTCACTGCCGGCCCAGCGCCCCAGCGCCCCAGCACCCCAGCACCCCAGCAAAAGTGCTGCACAGCCAGCAGAGGCCTCCTTGTGGCTGGCTCTCTGCTCTGTCTTGGGGGTCCACTCCACAGCATCTGACTAAGCAGACCCCCCTGGGGGCGTTTTCCAGGCTTTCCTCCAGGCTCTGCCATCGCCCCCTTCAGGGGGCGCATCCCCCAGGATCTGACTGAATGACCCTGGGCCCGCGTCCAGGGAGAGAGAGCAGGAAACACCCTCTGCACCCCCCACGCCCCCCTCCCACGGCCACGCGTAGAGTCAGTCTTGATCTGGAGCCCAGCTCCCTCCACTGCGCCCCAGGCCAGCACATCGTCGCAGCCACCCAACCCCGGGCTGGTCCGTCTCAGCCCAAGCCCCCCAGCGGCCCCATCTTCAACCGCAGCCTCCTGCTCGGCCCCTCGCCCGCCCGGGCCCTGCTGGCGCTGCCTTGTCCGCATCCTTCACTTGCGCTGAAAGGGGCTCAGGGCCTTCCCTTCCTCCACGCTTGTCTGTCCCCAGCGGCTCAGCAGCCAGAGTGTTTTCATCCAAGACGGCGGCCTCCTGGCTAGCAGGCTTCACGGGCTTCCTGTCGCCTCAGGGTCCAGGAAAGCGGTGCCCGGGCCTCCAGCCCCGCCGACCTCTGTGACCGCCTCTCCCTCCAACCCTCAGGGACCCAGGCTCTTCCTCCTCGAGGACCTGCCCACTGCTGTTCCCTGCACCTGGAACACTGGCCTCCGCTCTGCTCAGCCCCGGGGCCTCATCCTAACGTCACCTCCTCCGGGAGCCTTCCCTGACTGCCCAACCCCCTTCCGCATCACTTGTCCCCACCCTAGGTACTGCCCTTGTCACAGCGCTTAATAGCCCTTATGGCAAACACCTGCAAAGCCCGTTTTATTCCATTTTACTCTGGACGCAATCTTGCCCCGACCCTGGATGAAAACAGGGCTGATCCTGTGGCCGATTCTGTGGCCGTTGGGCTCAGGCTTGGATAAAAGAGCAGCCTACAGCCACGCTGCAAATATGATCTCAGCCTGGGCCTGAAACTGCCGATCCCACGGACAGAGATGGGGACGCTGCGCGGCTCCTCCCCGCGCCAGGCAAGCAGCTCAAGGGGACCCTCCGGGGGTGTCCGTAGGATTTTTGGAGACTCCTTGCTGAGCCTTCTCCCGGCAGTTTCCCCAGCCCCACAGGTGTGCTCTCTTCCAGGGGCCCCTGGGACCCCTTCCTTTGCCCACTACCGGTGAGTCCCCCCACAGCCTCTTCCTCCACGTCCCTCGACCCTCGGGCAGCCCTGCTGTGGTGGGACACACTGGCCTCTCTCTGCCACCCGTCATTCTGGCCCAGGAGAAGCGCTCAGAGCACCTGCCTCCCGCCCCCGCCCCCACACATACACTGGGGTGCGGCCATGCCCAGCCGCAGCCCGCTCCACAGCCACCGCCAGAACAGCTGGCCCGCGACACCCCCTTCATGTCCCAGGCAGTCAGGCCCGCCACCCGTCCACCTGAGCTTCCTCAGAGCCAGCGAGGCCCCATCCTCCGTGTCTCCCACGTGTCAGAGCTCTCCAAGAAGGGCCCCCGTGGACCTGGGCAAGAGGTTGGCCCGCCCCACACGGGCCCGCCACCGATGGAAGGCCACAGGGTCCTAGAAACAACAGGTGACAGTTCTTCCCAAAGAAACGCTCCCACAGCTCCCCTCGGCCCTCCACTCTCTTGGACCCCTTCTTATATCCTTGACGTGGCTGTGGGGTCCCGTGTCCAGCACCATTTCCCTTGAAACCCATCTGCATATGAGAGACATGGTTTGGTATCCTGAAACCCTTGGCGTTGGCCCCTTGGTCGAAAGTGGGGCAGAAGCCGTCCACCCTAACCTCCTGTGACACTTGTTTAAACATCTTGCCCCAACCAGAGGTTTTTCGGGGGGCAGGCCACATCCCCGCGTAGTGGGCCACCAGCAGCTGTCTCAAAAATAATGTCAGAATTTGAAACTGCAGCGTATCCTCTGCGGGAAGGATGAGAGTTGTGTGAAACCAGTTTCAGATAGGTATGCATCTTGGGTGGGCACCCATGTACGCAGTGGGGAGTGATGGAGATGTGCTTCTTACAAGAAAGCAACCTGAGGACAGGGTTCACGGCTGGTCTCGTCACCATGCAGCCGGGACCCAGCTCAGTAGCTGGCATGGCGGGAGCCCCCATACGTGCTGGTGGAGGTTGAAAGCCTGCGACACAAACCCTGAGCTGGGAGGCCTCGGCCTCCTCTCTGGCAAGCCCCAGGACACGACAGTTTGGTCTGCGCCCAGGCAGTGGCTTCCCCACCATTCTCGAAGCCCAGGCTTGGCATCTGGGGCTCCTGGGCCCCTCGTGTGGGGTCCTCCCCAGCTGCCTGGAGTGGGCCTTAGCGTGGCACGGCACACGGCAGGCTCCTCCGGAGGGAGGCCCGAGAGGGGCCGCAGCTGTCCCCAGGCTGCTGTGGGCCGAGGCTGGGGTCCAGGCGGCGGGTGGCTCTGAGGGACGGAGGCCGGCTCCTATGTCAGAGGGAAGGCATGCGGCCCAGAGAGCTCAACCCTTGGCAAGGAGAGAGATGCTCCTGGACAGACGTCAGCTGTCACCCCGGGGCCACGACTTTGGCAGCCACCCTGCCCCGTGCCGGAGGCTCCTCCGCGCTCAGCCCTGGCGGCCACGAGACTTGAGCCCTGGTGCCCGGAGGCTGGGAGGGCGGGAGGGACAGAGACGGAGGCGGGACTGGCCCGGGGAGGCCGCGGCACCGTGTCCCTGCAGCGGGCCTCGGCTGGGGGCTGCCGGCACCGCACCTCCGCTCCGCTGCCCAGCCCCGAGCGCCCTGGGCTGTGGCGCCACCCACACCCGCGCCCGGAGCGGGTGAGCCAGAACGGCTGCTGGATTCTCCGGGCTCCTCTCCTCCACTCGACTCCTTCCTGGCCTCTGCGCTCCCTGCCCCTTCCTCACAGGCAGGCCCGCCTGCCCCTCTGCGTCCCCCTGGCAGGTCAGGCACGGGGCCATCTGACATCCTCACCTACATAGAGACACGGGCAGATCCACACACACACGCATGCGCGCCTGAGGCACTGTAAGCTGGATCTCCGCCCTGGGGGCAGTGGCGTGACATCAGGAAGATGCCTGAAATACCAGGAATGAACCTCAGGCTTCCTGTCCCAACCACCCCCCCACCCCGGACCAGGGGCCTCAGGACGTTCCCGGGACAGAGGCAGGCAGACAGGCCAGAGGAGGTGGCCAAGGGACTTTGTTTCGATATTATGCTCAAAGGCTGGCGCTGCCAAGTTCTGTCTGGGGGACCCCAGGGGGTCCTGCCGGAGGCACCACTCTCTTGCAGGTGTCCCAAGTCAACCTGAACATCAGGGGCGGGGGCTGGGCCCGCTGGAGGCCAGCACGTATAATGACCACCCGGACAAGCACTTCCTCCCATGCCAGCTCACGGGGCTGGCATCCCCGGGGCAGCTGCCAGGCACCTGCTGCCGGAGAGAAAAGCCCCATCATCCCAGCCTTTGTGGAGAGACAGACTGGCTCGGATTCCAGAAAGGCGTGCAAGTGAAACAGAGCCCCCCTCCCCGGATGTGGGCTGGCCGGCAGGTGGTATGTCCTGTCCCCCTGCCCTGCTCCGTGCCCAGTCTCTGTGGGCAGGGACTCGGGGAGCAGGCGCAGGGATTTTAGGTGCAACCAGCCAGGGGGCTGAGCTTGCCTCCAGCATTTGTTTTTGGAGGAGCTGTATCTCCTGGGGGACCATGTGTCTGCCACTCACCCTCTCAGGCTGCACCCCCTCTTCCTGGAAGGCCAGGCACCAGGCTGGCTCTGCGTGCAAGGCTGTGGGAAGAGCTGCAGGATGGCTGTGGGTCGGGAAGGGCTGTGCCCTCCGAAGAGACGCTGGCTTCACAGAGATAATTGGGCCTCCTGTATCCTGTATCAATCCATCACATTGACAGTCTTCTCTCCAGACAGGAGGCAACGAGGAAATGACAGAAGCCAATAAGGCTAATAAATAAAGAGTAATAGAATAAGCAGTATGTGCAGCCCATCCTCTGACCCCCAGAGCCAGGAGCAGGGCCGAGCCCCTCCCCTCTGTCTCTGTCCTGACTTCAGCCACAGGACCAGGGGACATTTAAACCAGTCCCCAGGGGCAGGAGTGGGGGGGAGGACAGCTGGATTTCCACCTGCTCAGGACAAAATCTTGGCATCATCCCTGCCTCCTCTCTCTCTCTCACACCGCCCCCCCACCCCGGCCTTGTCCAATCCAGTAGGAAATCCTGTTGGCTCTATTTTGGAAATATATCCCAATCCAACCACTTCTCAACACCTCCACGGCCACCATGCTGGGCTGAGCACCTTGCCTGGATTCTTACAAGGGCCTCCCAGCTGGTCCCTGCCACAGACCGCTCCCAACACAGCAACCAGTCGGACCCCACGAATGCTCAGCACAGAGGCCCGCAGGGCCCCCCTTGCACTCAGACAACAGCCTGAGCCCCCCGCAGCCCTCCGTCACGCACCCCTGCTCCCTAGGGCCCGTCTGAGCCCTCCACAGCCCTGTCTCTTACCTTGCTTCAGTCACTCCGCTCCTTGCTGCTTCCTCCCAGGCGGCCTCCTGGAGCATGCCTCACCATGGGACTTCAGCGTGGCTGTCCCCTGCCTGTCACCCTATTTCTCCCAGAGACTGGCACAGCTCCCCCTTTCCTCAGGCTTTTCCTGTCACTTTTGCAATGAAGCAGCCAAGATCATCCTATTGTCTGCGCTCTGCAGCCCACTGTTTCTATACTTCAATCAGGTTCAGCGAGGTATAATTTACATACCATAAAAATCACCCTTTTAAATGCACGGTTTGATGAGTTTGACAAATGCATAAGCAGTAGAACCACCACCAAAATCAATATATCAAACATTCCCATCACGCCAAGGAGGTCCCCCACCCTTGCGTCTGGCAACCACTGAGCTGTTTTCTGTGCCTAAAGATCTGCTTTTTCTGGAGAGTTCATATAAAAGGAGTAATACTGTACGTATCCTGTGCCATCTGGCCGCTGTCACTCAGCATAATGCATCTGAGCCTCGTCCGTGTGTTAGTTGGATGTGTTAGTTCCTTTCCGTTGAATGTACCGCATTACATGGATGTACCACAGTTTATTTGGCATGCAATAGCTGATGGGCATTTGGGATGCTCACAGTGTTTTGTTACCATGAACGAGGTTGTGAGGAACATTCGTACACAGGTGTTCACGTGGACACTTTTTTTTTTTTATCTCTTGGATAAATACCTAGAAATTGAATGTCAGGGTCCTATGATTAGCGTATGTTTAACTCCACAAGTTAGCAAATGTTTTCCAAAGTAGCTGTTCATTTTTCATCCCCACCAGCAAGGAGAGTTCCAGTGGCTCCCACTCTGTCTCCATGCCAACATTTGGAACCGTCGATCTTTTTATTTTTTTCTTCAATTGTGGCCATTTGAGTGGGTGTATCCCATAACTTTAACTTGCATTTCCCTGATGACTGATGATGTTGAGCATCTTTTCATGTGCTTATTGGCTTCTTCTTTGGTGGAAGGTCTGCCATTGTAGGGAAGGAGCTCACAACCTACACTTTATATATCGACATCGTCATTTGAAGGAGCAAAGTGCCCCTGCAGCGTGATCACATCCCATTGCTCTGCATGGGCTTGCTGTATGGTCTGGAGTCTGGTCTCCCTTCCTCGTCTGCAAGATGGGTGTAACAAGCATGTGAAGGATGGCGTAAATTAAGACATGTGAAGAGTTTACAGCAATCCCCAGTACCTAGTAAGCACTTCGTAAACATCCAGTCTGGTGATGATGAGTATTATTACTAACCCCTGGGTGACTTGCTCCTGTCATTCCCATTCCCCTCCTCAGAGCCCTGGGTTTTCTCTGTGAGTGGTTGGCACCATCCCCAAGGCCCTTCTGCAGTAACGCCCCCTGATTTCGTGAGTTGTTCTCTGTTTCCTGACACACCTCTCTCAGGTCCCTTCCTCCACCCAGGGGCGCCCCCGACAGCCATGCAGCCCTGGAACCCTCATCACACGTGCAACACCGCACATGGCCTAGGGCCAGCTCCTCGGCCACCAGTGAGAGGGACATGAGAAACAGGAAGGAGTCTGAAAAATATTTGGAACACAGATGACGCCAGACAGGACCAACAGACCCTGGGAGTCTGGGGAAAGTGGTGTGGCCTTGCAGGGACACCGCCGGTGCCCCAGAGTGGCTCAGCATGCTCTCCCCCCACGAACCCCTCCCCGCCCCAGGCCTCTCCCTAGCTCAGTAGTATGGGTGGGCCGCCAGGCCTCCATGAGCCCCACTCTCACCCCAAGTGAGGCCCACTCTCATCCCAAGTGGGGGAGAAGTGGGCCCCCTCCTGGGGGAGGGAGTGGGGATGGGATGGGAGTAGCGGGAAGGCAGCCCACACAGGTCTGGGGCTGGAGCCAGGGTGCCATGGGGAGTGAGGAGGAGGTGATGAGAGGACAGCCCAGCAAGCCTAGGGTTTGCTTGCCAGGGCGAGGACTGGGGAAGCTGTGAGGGCTTAGGGCCTGCAGGCCCAGGGCTTCTGGAGGCCCGAGCAGGGAGGACAGGAGGCACTAAGGGGCAGGGGTGCCCGAAGCTCTGCCACCCCCCCATGTACCCCCCACACCAACCCCAGTCCTTCCCTTCCACTAGGCAAGCTCTACACGCTCATTGTCACCTCAGTTGTGGGCAGCCCCACCCAGCCTCCCCCAGCCACCAGCCCCCGCCAAGACTGCCCTGGCCCGCTCGTGCCCTCCTCCCCCCGGGCTGAGTCACCACCTCAGAGCTTCCCTCCCCACGTGCCTCCTGTCAGGCCCCAGCTCATTTCTCTGCTCCCAGGTCCCAGCTGAAAACCACTCAGGCCCAAGGACAGCCTCACCATGAAGCCCCGTGCCAGCTCTGCCTGGGACATGGCCAAGCCACCCCCTCTTTCTCCTGTGGAGACCACCGTGTTTGCAGGATAAACACCAGCTGAGCAGTGGCCAAGGCCCAGCCAGCAGGGCCAAAGCCAGTGATACACGCCAGGAGTGAGCGGCAGGAGGCCTCAGAGCCAAGGGGGTCCCTCACTCACTCCCACTGAATGATGTCAGCCGACCACAGAGGACCAGCTGGGGAAACGGTGGCATCTGTCCATTCGTCCTTCAGCCAAACACGCACTGCGCATCTTATAGTTTCTGGAGTTCTAATAATGGGCAAAAGCAGACGAGGCCCCTGCCCACGTGCAGCTCGCCGTCTGGCTGGCGAGACAGAGGTCAAGCTCAAGATTCACAAACAAGGGCGGCTTCTAGTCACAAAACTGGGGGTTGGGGGTTGGGGGAGTACTAAGTGCAATGAGCAAGAATGTCCAGGCGGTGGGGTACGGGGAGTAGGGGTCTCCTGAAGACACGGCATTTTTGTTCTCCTGAGACGGGTGCTTCCAGGCAGAGGGAAGAGCAAATGTGAAGGTATTGATGTAGAGGGAGGGGGGCCCATTCCAGAAGGGAAGATGGCACCCGGGGCTGGACCCAGAGAGTGAGAGGGAGTCCCTTCTGGGAAAGGATGAGATGTGAGCCTGGGGCCCCACGGGGCTGTGGATGAGGTTTACTATCTGTCCTTTGGGCTATTTGGGCAAGGGCATGGTTGCTGAATGGGTTGTACGTTAGTAAGACTCCGCCTCCTGCCCTGAAGACAAGGTTTGTGGGGGACAAGAATGAATGGGGAAAATAGGTCAAGGGGCCTCTGTCAGGAGAGATGATGGTGACTTGAACCAGGATGGGGACTGTGGAGAGTGAGAAACATGGGAACTACTTCAGACGCAAAATTGGAAGACAGAGCACCCAGAGAGGGTGAGGAGGCTCCCCCGGCCTCTGGCTAGGACAGTGGGGAAGGTGCCAAAGGGGGCTTCCTCGGGTCCCCTCCTGGGCTGGCCCTCAGGCCTCCTCCATCTGCCCCAATGAACACTTGGCAAGTAGGATGGATGATTCGTTGGGGGCTTACTGTATTTAAGAATTAATTCGAGGCCCTATCTTCCCTAATCCTGTCCTATGTCTACCATAAGCAGCATGAGCTCAAAAAGACAGCAAGTTCCCTGTACCTGCTTGAGGCAGTCACGCATCACCAGTGACAGGAAAACACCTGCTTCTCTGGTCACTGTGAATGAACCTGTACGAACCGCCCCCCGGTGCATGAACTGCCCCAGAGCACAGAGCACAAAGGTGGTCTCAGGCTGCTTTGAATCTTTTCTATTAACCAATTAAGAATTCACATGACATATCCCTTCTTGAGGGGACTTTGCCTTCAGCTTGAATTATTTAAAAAACAAAATAGGATTTGGGGTCTACGGCCACATCGCTGTTGAGGACACTCGGACACCTCACGGGGTCCAGCCCAGGCTACCAGAAGACAGTACCATTCCTTAAAGTCAAGGGCAGCCTGGTGGGAGCCCATACTTTGACTCCTCTCTAGGTGACGGTCCTAGAATAACCCCAGGCCCCAGCCAAGAGCACAGGCAGAATCTCAGCACAGTGGAACCTTTAGAACTCCTGACAACAGCTTCACTGCATGCTGAAGTCAGCCCTACCCCATGAAACACAGGCAGGCCCTTGCTGGAAACCTCAGCCACCACCCCAGACTCCTGTTTTCCTCGGGATAATTTCATTTTAGAAAGCAGTGGCCCAAGGCCTTTATGGTGGGTGCCCCGCTCTACCCCAATAGACCTCCTTCCCTTGCCATCTCAAGAAGGAGCAGCTGGATATTTTACTTCCCTTCCTGAAGCTTTGGCCGCTTCTGAAAATTGATGCGCTTCCTCCAGGGGCCAGCTTTGCATACCAGGGATCCGAGGGAGGGGAAGACCTGGATCTAGTCTCAAAACAGTTAACTAACTCTAAGTGGGGGACCACGGCTACCCACTCACCCTACATTTGCATAACTGAGCAAGCCAGTCAAGTGGCCTTCACTGGACTCCAGGCATTTTCCTTTAAACTCTAACTGTACCTGTCACCTGTGGACACAGCAAGTGGGCTGTACTGGGCCGTTAATCTTCCCTACAGGCCCCAGAACCTTGAGGAGGCTTATTTAAAGAGCAGATCTCCAGCAGTGCCCCACCCCAACCTCAGCACAGACTTGGGTCTCAGTGCTTTTCATGCAGGAAAAAGGAAAGTTTCCAGGTGGAAATCTTCCAAATGTGTCTTCCCCAATCACCTTGTCACCAGACTGTCCTAAGCAAAAACTTTCTCATAAATTATCTTTGCCTTTGGCTGCTCACACACAAAGGTCACATAGTTGTCTGCCTCTGATATCACACCCGTAGCTGGGGAAACGATTTCAGGGGTTCCCACAGCTGGAATCTCCAGAGGAATTCTGACCAGGAAGGGGGAGATGAGGTCATGATGAAGAGGGAAAGAAGGAAAGAGAAGGCGGGCAAGACCCAGAGAGCTAGACAGGGAGAGAGGACTCCCTCTCTGGGTCACCTCGTTCCTTTCTCCCTTCCATCTCTAACCTGCAGCTTCCTCAGCGCTCCCCCCGCCATCCCATCCAAGTGAACAGACGATAAAAACCGTTAACCAGAGGCAATACACCAGTGTCAATGAGCACACGTGGCACCCAAATCTTGGTTTCTAAATACCATTCTCCATTAAAAGGAAACAGGACTCCTTGGTGAAGTGGCTGACTCATTGCTAGAGCACAGAAAATACAAGAAGAGCCTGGAGCATGTAGTACCAGAAGGGAAGAGAGTGCTCGAAGACTGGCAAGGCGCCAAGAGACATGGGAGATAGTTTGGATGGGCCGATTGGTGGAGCTTGGAAGGAATGATGGAGTCAAAAATCACCAATGGATGAAGACCACTGGGTAAAAGTATCTCTCACGGTTACTTTTTAAGTGCAAAGAGAAAAATAGCAGTTGTACCCAGGGGGAGGATGGTGCACACCACCTAAACCGAGTGACCAAAGACAGCATCTCTAATGACTGGGAAACTGGACATTGGGAGCCTCCCCATGTGATACTCAGAGGAAGACAAAGTGTCACCCTTCACGGTGATCTTGCCAAAAATGCATAACCTGAAACTAACAAGGAGGAGACAGCAGAACAGAATTTGAGCAACATCATTCCACAGAATAACTGGCCTGGACTTTTCAAAAAGGTCAAGTTCAAGAAACCCAAGGAGAGGCTGAGGAATTTACCCAGATTAACATGACAACTAAATGCAGTGGGTGACCCTGGAAGAGGAAAAAAAAACAGACATAAAGGAGATGTGATTGAGACAACTGATAAAATTTGAATATGGACTGTGGGTTAGTAACAGTATTTTATCTGTATTAAATTTTCTGCTTTTGGGTGCCTGGGTGGCTCAGTTGTTAAGCGTCTGCCTTCGGCTCAGGTCATGATCCTGGAGTCCCTGGATCGAGTCCTGCATCGGGCTCCCTGCTCGGCGGGGAGTCTGCTTCTCCCTCTGACCCTCCTCCTCTCATGCTCTCTGTCTCTCATTCTCTCTCTCTCAAAATAAATAAATAAAATCTTAAAAAAAAAAAAAAAGGCATGGTGTCTTCAACTTACTCTCAAGTGATTCAGAAAAAAAAAATGTGCATGTGTATGTTTGTATACATGATGTATAGTATATATACAATATTGAATGTAGAATATATTATATACACACAATGCAGAGAGAGAATTATAAAATAAATGGGCAAAAGATGAATAATTGGTGAATCTCCATAAAGGATATGAAGGAATTGCTTGCAACTTTTCTGTAAATTTGAAATTACACTAAAATTTACATAAATCGTAACAGTGGCCAACAATTACATGCTACTTACTCTGTGCTGGGCACTGTTCAAATGCTTTATGTGTCTTAACTCGATGCTTAAGATACTCTGACAAGATATATGGTCATTTTCACTTTACAGAGGAGGAAATGAGACAGAGCTGTTTTGCAGCCTAGCCCTACCTGGCAAGTTGGCAGAGTGGGGATCGGACGCCAGGCCAGCCCACCCGGCTCCAGAGTCTGTGCCCTAAGTCAGTGGGCTCCATTGCCCGTGGACAGGCACGCACATAGAGGACCAGCACACCACACACACACACACACACACTCACACACACACACGCACTCGCACGCTCAGGTGGGCTGCCTAGTGCCCAATCTCTGCAGCCTGAGGATCAAGATAATCTTCAGGTGTGATCTCCGAAGAGCGCTTTTGAGAAAGTAGAAGGGCATTTAGTGCCTTGGGTTTGGGGGACTGCACAAAGCCCCTCCTCCCAGGAGGTTTCCTGTGGCCCCTGCCCAGTCCTATTTGCCTTCTCTTCCCCTCCTTTTATTTATTTGTCAGAGAGAGACAGAGACAGAGCACAAGCAGGGGGAGGGGCAGAGGGAGAAGCAGACTCCCTGCTGAGCAGGGAGCCCCATGCGGGGCTCATCCCAGGACCCTGGGATCATGACCTGAGCCGAAGGCAGACGCTTAACTGACTGAGCCACCCAGGCGCCCCCTCTTCCCCTTTCCTAGAGCCCCAAGCCCTGCGTCTCTTCCCCCAGCCCCGATGCCCGCAAATGCAGAAATTAGGGGTTTCTGGCCTTGGCCTTCTGGACCCTAGCTGGGGCCTTGGAGGGGAGAACGGTGGCCCAGCTGGAGCAGTGAACCCAAAGCCAGGGTTGAGGGAAGACAACTGAAAGCTGATGGACACGGGGACTGGAGGAGATGGGATGAGAAGAGGACAGAGAAGGACCAGCCCTGAGGTGCACCCCGCGAGAAGCGGGGGTTGCCAGACCCCAGCACCACAGCCACTGCAGGAGCAGGCTTGGCTGGGGGTGGCCATCCTCCTCAGCACTTCGCCAGAAAGGACTGAAGATGGTCTGTCCCCTACCACCCTGAGGAGGCTGAGGCCTCACAGGCAGGCACAGACTCACAAAGCCTGAGCTGGGCTGAGAGTCAGGAGGGTGGCAGTCTGGCAGGGAAATGGTGGTGGGGGAGGAAGACGCTGACGTCTGAACTCAGGAGTGGAGTGGACCCCCGCCATCCCCTCCCTGCTGAAGGGCCTGTCACAAGGCGGCCGTGGCTCACACCTGCTTATCAGGGCTGGGGTGTGGAGAGGGTGTCGGGGACGGGAGATAGGGCTGGGACAGGGCTGTCCACACCAGCCTGCTCTGCCCCCCTCATTCACACCTCCTCAGAGGCCCCTCAGCCCACTTATCCACTGCAGCCTCCAGCCTCCCTCAGCATGCCTCCGGCAAGCCGCCCCTGCAAGCTGCCTTTCTTGAAGGAGTACTCCGCCCTGGACAGTGAAGAGACACCAAATGGGGAGGGACCCGGGAGATTGTCCGGCCCATCCCTCACTTCGCCAATAGGGAAACCAGGACTCAGGAGATGCCACTCGCCGGAAATCATATTGCAAGTACATGCAGGAGCCAGAGCTGGGCTCTGAGCCTAGACCAGAGCACAGAAGGGTCTGGGCCTTAGCCTGGGGACCCATGAGGCAGGGGCCCAGGGCCATAGTGAAGAGGGGGTGAGAGGCACATTCATGCTGAGGAGCGCCGTGCTTTTCAAGCCTTACGTAGGGAGGGAGCATCAGATTGGCCTAGGCCCCAGCACCTGCATCGGAATGGCAATGAATGGCGAGGGATTAAAGGCTCCCTCTGAAATGGTGGGCACGCCAGGGCAGAGAGGTGAGGGGGCACGGAGCACATAAAGCGCCCAGAGGCCAGCGGGAGAAGTCAGGGGCCCTGCGTGGGTGGTGCTAGAGAGGAAAACTTCTGTTCTGCCAGGTGGCCTGAGGCCCCAGCTGTGCCGAGGCCTCAGACGAGCTGGCGGAGCTCAGGGAAGTCAAAGCCACTGCCTGCCCCTGTCCCCTCACTCGTGGCCTTAGAGATCATTTGGGTGGGAAGGCCCCTGGCATGACCAGAGGCAGGACAGTTCAACTCCTGCCTCTGGAGGAGCCGAAGCTGAGGGAGGGAGGAAGGGCCTGGAGGTGATTCCAACATCCTGGTTCGAGGGAGGGGAAAGGGCGGATTCCACACCTGCACACAGCTGGAAGACCTAACTTTAGCTCTGCTTCCCCGGGACCCAGCACAGAAACCCCCTCTCCTACTCTGACTGCCACCTCCTTGCTCCCATCTTCCCAGCAGGGCGGGCTACCTCAGACCAGACACCAGGCCCCACAGAGCCTGAGTAAGGGTGCCGTGGGGGAAGCGCCCTGGGAACCCCAGGCTGCTGGAAGCAGGGCCCAGCAAGCGGCTTTTTTCCGAGACACCGGCCCCTGCTCTACCCCACTCACAGCAGCCGGCCCCCAAGCACAGAAGCTGGGCCTTGGCGGGAGACCAGTGCAGGTGCCTTCCTATCTCCTCGGAGCTACCTTCCCCACAGCTGTCCTCACTGTCCTCATCTGGCCTCACTGCTCCCTGCTAGGGGACCGACTCAGCCACCAGCCGTGCCCCAGTGCCTACCTTTCCCGGGGCCCTCAAAGAGACAACGTGCACACTGGGACTCGACCAGCATCATCTCAACTTTTCTGACTTGGTGCTAACTCCAAAACATTTTTTTAAAGATTTTTTTATTTATTTATTAGAGAGAGAGAGCACAAGCAGGGGGAGGGACAGAAGGAGAGAGAGAAGCAGGCTTCCCACTGAGCAGGGAGCCCGACGTGGGGCTCGATCCCAGGACCCTGAGATCATGACCTGAGCCGAAGGCAGACGCTTAACGACTGAGCCACCCCGGTGCCCCAAACTCCAAAACATTTTTTGAGCATGTACTATTTCCAGAACCCTCTGGAGGCCCCAGAAAGGAGTCAACTCCATTATTTGTCTGCTTCTAGGAAGTTAGCAGGGTTAGAAAGCTAAGATGAGCATGAACGACTGAATTACAAAGCAAATTAAAATAACTCCAACAGCCTTGCTGGAGTGGGGGTGGGGGGTGGAGGGCAAACGTTCGATTGAGAGCCAGAAAACCTTCCTAAGTCATACATTCCTGGAGCTTGTTTCCTCACTTGTGAAATGGGATGAAGAGCAGCTATGCAAATGGTGGACTGAATAAGCTCTGATGTGAAAGCACTTGGCAAACTGCAAAGCAGCGATAGTCGGAAGGTTGGTAGCAGCACATTTGACAGTCTCAGGACCGGGGAGAGACAGAATTGCTTCCACCCGGCCCATTAAGATCAGGCTCTGTCCTTCACCCTCTCAGGACACGATGATCTTCATCAGTCACTGTCTTGGTCAGTTCAGGCTGCTATAACAAAATACCAAAATAACACAGGCGCCTGGGTGGCTCAGTTGCTGAGCATCTGCCTTCGGCTCAGGTCATGATCCCGGGGTCCTGGGATCGATCCCCGCATCGGGCTCCCTGCTTGGCGGGAAGCCTGCTTCTCCCTCTGCCACTCCCCCTGCTTGTGTTCCCTCTCTCGCTGTGTCTCTCTCTGTCAAATTAAGTAAATAAAATCTTAAAAATAAATGAATAAATACCACAGACTGGGGGGCTTATAAACAAAAGAAATTTCTCACAGTTCTGGAAGCTGGGGAGTCCAAGATCAAGGTGCTGGCAGATTCAGTGTCTGATGAGAGCCACTTTCTGGTTGGGCCATTCTGCAGTATCCTCAAATGAGGGGCAAAGGAGCTCTCTGGGGTCTCTTTTATAAGGGCATTAATCTCATTTGTGAGGGCGGAGCTATTCCCCTACCAAAGGCTCCAATTAGATTTCAAGGTATGAGTTTTGGGGCAACACAAACATGGTCTTTGGTAGTCGCCGATAACAGGAATTCACAGTAACTGGCTACCATTTATTGAGGGCTTGCTCAGGTACTTGTTAGCTTATTCGATCCTCAAAGGATCCTGCCAGTCATCCTCAACCTGTTCCCAGATGAGGAACCTGATTTAGAAGGACGAATGAGGTCAGTTGCAGGAGGCTGCCCAGTCGGTAGGAAGATGGGATGGGGACCCAAGCGCGCCTCCGTACACCGGGAGGGTGTCCCAAGTGCTGGCCCAGCCATGCTGTGCGCACCCAGAGGTACAGTAGGCACTCTTACTATCCCAGAGTGACTCACGAGCAAATGGTGACAGAGACTTATTTTTGCATTGTGCAACCAATTCAGTGTTGTTTCCTTTTTTAAAAAGAACTAGAAAAGAATTGAACTTAGAAAGTATCAGAGCACATTATCACATGAATCTTGTTGGGTGAGTGTGTGAGGCAGGTTGCCACATAAAATGAATTTTTTACCAAAGGGCTCTTCCATGGCTCTGTCTCATTCAGTGTTTTTAACAGACACGTTGAAGCCTTGTTTATCTGATCTTGCAATCTCGAAGCTGGGGGACAGATGACCAAATCAGGATCATCAAGAATGTGAACTCATGTAAGATGGGTAGAAACTATAATAAAATGAAATCTTAACAGTAGGGCATACACATAACCCCACATTTGTGTTCCAAATATTGACTGTGTGAGTGCATGATGGGGAAGAGACCTGACAGTAGACCACGTGAAAATGACCTGGAGCAGTCAGCCAGACCAAGCTCCACGTGGATCAACAGTACAGTGAGATAGTGGAGTGTCCCCAGTAAGGGAGCACTCAATTCAGCACTGCTATCACTGCATCTGAGGCTTTGCCCAGACGTGGCTGCCACACCATAAAGGCCACATAACATCATGATGGTGGCAGGTCTGAAATCCATGAATGCCTGAGCATTAAGTGAGATGCCCTGATGTCTTTATGAGCTTCCTATCTCTAAAGACTATCACGTGAAAGCAGGTGCCAGCCAGCTCTTTGTAGCCTGGGATGGCCATTAGGGCCTGTCATTGATGAGTGAGTTGCAGGGAAAGTTTCAGCTTAATGTTATGAAGCTCAATAATAAAGGAAAGTGGGTACCTGGGGGCCCAAAGCGGTGGAAGAAAGTTCTCCCTTGATATTCAGGAGCTCGAAGCCCACCTTTCCAGGGGACTCCTGTCTAGGGAACATATGTGTTGGTGGAGAGTGGCAGCAAATTGGGGCTTGGTCCAGCTCCAAACCCTGGAGGCTCATCAGAATCAGCAGTGTTGCTTGTTTAAAAAGTATGTATTTCAGCCTCACATCTGACCTACTGAGTCAAAATCTTCAAGGGTGGGGTTGGAGAACCTCTGTATTTTTTGAAGCCTACCAGGCAGACTGTTCTAGATTAACAGAGACCAGACATGACAAGATACAAGGCACAAACCTTGGCTGAGACCTGGATATTCAAAAAAAGTATAAGATTTTTGGGGAAAGTCTAGGCAAACCTTAAGACATTGTTCATTAGATGATGCTGAATTCTTGATAATTTTCTTAGATGTGGTAACAGTATTCTGGAAATATAGGGGAATGTCTTTATTCTTAGGTGATACAGGCCAAAGTATTAAAGAATAAAGTGTCATGTCCACAACTTTTTTTTTTTAAACCAATGAATTACCTTTAAATGGTTCAAGAAAAAGAGAAAGCAAATGGGACAAAATATTGAGGGGAGAGGGTATTCTTAATTCTCCCTTCAACTTGTCCGTAAGGACATTTTTCAAAATAAAGTTGGGGAAAATTAAGCCAGCTAGGCTTAATAATGAGCCAAACATGAGGCCCACTGGACAAGACAGCCTCTGCTGTTCCATCTGGCCTGAGAGCCTGGAGCCCGGGGTCCGAAGCCAACTGCACCCTCCACGGCTTACACAGCTGGAGGTTCTGAATTGGACAGTGTCACAGCAAACTCTTGAGTCTTGCAGTGTGGCATCAGACCACAGTGACCCCTAGAGGTACTCTGCACTCAGGCCCAGACCAGCCCCTAGGCCATAATGGCATGTCCAGGAACACTAAAAGGGAAGCCCATCCACCACATCCCCACTGCACACCCCAACCGCACAGGGTCCACATTGAAGTTCGGTTCATGTACCTGGCCCACTCTAATGACCTAAGGGTCGGTCCCTGGAGGAGAGGCTGGGGCCTGGAAAAGGCAGCCCTGGATCCCCGGATGGATAAACTCCATGAACAACATCCAGAAAGGCAGGCGGAATGAGGTGGGGCGTGGAGGCAGGCAGGAGCAAGAGTGCCACGCCAGCTGTGAGCCCCCTGACCTTGACCAGTTCCGGAAGAATGAAGGAGGACAATGCAGTGTGCCCAGAAGACGTAAGGGCACACAGGTGCAGCTGTGAAGGACTGGGCAGGGACAGCTTCAGCGATGGGCTGCTGATCTGAGTGACAATGCCGTGTTCACAGGGATGAGGCAGGGTCATTCCGGGAGTGGGGCTGCTCCAGGCTGAGCCCCGCCCTGCAGGGGTGCTCCTTCAAGACCACACCATGTCTCTCCTCTGGGTGCTTCAGAGGTCTGATGGAGGGGCAGAGGTTTTCAGTTGTTTGAAGGTCAAGGTGCAAGGCAGCAATGCTAGCCGGCAGTAACGGACTGGGACACCTGTCCTATCTCTGCCGCATACGACATGGGTCAAATATTCTCAATCCAGAGACCAAGAGCCTGGAATCTCAAATAAAGATGTCACTGGGGGTGCAGAGATCAGAGACTAACCCTCACCCACAGATAGGGCTTCTGGCAGCAGAGCCCGTGAAGATTGCTACAGCCTTCCCCTTGGCCAAGATACTCCCTGAGCATCACTGGACAGAAGGCAGAGAATCTGGCCTGATAATGTGCCTGGCTCCAAGGAAGGACCAACTGGAGGCTAACTGGCTCAGGTGGGTATAGAGGAGCTTATTCGATCAGGGGACAGCCCCGTGCTGGGGAGTGGCCTAGGGATCTCCTGCATCCGAGTCCAAATAATCAGCAATCCTACCAGGGGAGGCTGAAGTGATTTGATCCTGGGGAAAATTCTAAGCTGTACCGAGTATTTACATTTCAGTTTGTTCTCGGGACTCTTAAGTGTTCAGACAAGTCAAGCATCACTCCTGTAGACCAACACAACTCCTCCATGTGAAAATGAAGACTGGGAGACCGCTTTTATTATAAGCATGGATCTCTATTTTTCACAATTACCAGGTAGCACTTTTTATACTAAAAACCTAAGGTACTTCAATTTATTATCTAAATATCAAGATCCTCCACCATCTAGGTGGAGGGGCAGGAGTGAGAAGAGCATGGGAAATAAGTCCAAGGCTGAAGAAAATTCAGGCCAGAACAGGACACGGAGCCAAATGTGGGGGAAAGGAGATGGGGGCTCACCTCTAGAGATGCACGCCAAGCACCCAGGACTTCTCCCACAGAGCCACCCCCTCAGGCTCTGGGAGAAACACCACACCAGGAGGCCCCACCATCACCTCTCCAATGAGAGAAAGTAACAGATTTTTTGGTCACAGTGACATTTTGGCTCTTTATCCCCAAGAAGAGGACTGGCATAAGCTAATGGCAAACTGTGATAAAACAGACTGGTATTAATCAGGCTACTGTGTTCTGACCCCCCAACTTCTTTCTTTTTTATCCAAATAAAGGAGAACAAAGTCAATCATTATCAACCTATCTTTATCTTAAAGCCTTGGCATTTCTGTTAGAGACAAACACACAAAACACCACAAAAACTGTTCTTGTAATACCACTTGGAAAGACGGCAGAGCTAGGATACGTTTAGACAAGCTCCTGGGCCCTATTTTAAGGTATTTCGCTGCCTTTACTTATGGTAGCCCTTGAAAGAATTCCGTGTAAACCCCAATCTAGAGATCTGGCTCAGAAAAACAGCTGCTGTTTCCCTTAGAGATAATCAGAATTGTCTTTGAGTCTTTGGCCCAAAGCACCACCTGCCCTGTGCTACCCAGGTAGGCAAGCAGGCCCGAGAGGGAAGCAAATCATGAGCTGGTGAAGCTGTGGACACAGACCCTTCTTAGGTCCCTTAACCTTTGGAACAAATTGCTCACCTGGAAAGCAAAGAACATAGCAATTTGGCACCATCCGGTCACTAAAAGAACTACATCCCTAGAGGCAAGTAGGGGCTCTGATAAACCCCACAAAGCAATGCCCTCTAACTTTCAAACACCTGTGATTGTTTCTTCCCAAAGAGACAAGGAGGGTTCAAGTCAGAGGATACTCAAGACCCTTTGGCTCGATGGCAGACAAGAAACCAGACCCCTCTTAGCAAGCGGGGCCCAGAATCACCAATACCCATGTGTATACATTTCTAAGTCAAAAGCCTCTGTATTATTTCAATCTACGTCATGCTGTCTTTCTTCTTGGCCCCACATGCCTCCTATCTCTGTGGGTTACTTCTTCAGAAAGGTGAACCCTGGACAAAATACTTAAACTCCCTAAGGCTTCATTTCCTCACGTGTAAAATGAGGACAGTGGTATTTACCTCGGAGAGTCGCTGTAGGATAATACTTGTAAAGCACTGAGCTTAGTATACAGAACACACTAGGTGAGCAGAAAATGTTGCTGAGGGCTTCTATAGGACAGAAATGGAGGGCCAGCAGGCCTGTCAGAGAAGGAGCAAGAAACGAATACGTAACACAGTAATACATGTGGACAGGACAGCACACAGAGGATATCTAAAAGCCACCTGCAAGACCAACTCGGGTCCCATACAACACTGGGCTCCAAGAAAACTGAGCAGATACATCAAAGACAGTGCATGATTCAGGGGCACGAAAACAAAATGCCTTCACACACGAACATCCAGAGAGAGACAAAAACAGCGTCATCTTGTGGTCAGAGTCCTCTGTGAACCACAAGATCAGCATCCAGTCTGTAGGTCTCACAGTTTCCTTAATAATGAGTTCCCATGTCAAATAAAAAACTGACAGAATTTTTTAGATCTTTCATCTTTTGGGGAGAAATTTAGTCTGAAATTTAGGATTTCATCATTTCTTTAAGGCAAAGCCACTAAAACACATTAGCCTGAAGAGGACACACCTGCTTCATTACAGATGCTCTCACACATCTTCTGAGAAAAAAAACTAAGATGGCTTTCTCTCCAGGATTCCTGACTGCTCCTTAGCTTTGAGCTCTTCTAGCTTCTTCTTATAGCGGTTCATGAAGTAATCATCTGGTTCAATCCCTGCGTTCTTCAAATTTTCCATGACCTTTTCCAGTCTGAGTACTGATCGGGCCCCCTCAATCTTTCTTGTGCTCAGGTACAGAGTGAACTCCTGGAAATCCAGGAGCTTACAGGTGTCCACAGAGCAGATATTCCTGATACCACTAGTTCTATCCAAATGAGGAAAAAACACCAGTCCTGATAACTTCTCCAGGTCCTGAAGGCTCACTTGGAATTCACTTAACTGCGGTTGGAAGCCAATGGCATCATTGGGCACCACAAAGGCCCCTAGCGCCAGCGGTTCAGTAGACACTGGGCTTCTGCGGGCCAGGATCACCTTATAGAGGTGTGAGGGGACAGCCACGTTGTCCTCACCGATCACCTAAAAACAAAGCAGCCACATTAGCAGTTCCCAAATTTCTCCTGAAAAGATTTTCAACACATTTCTGCAAAGGCATTTATAAGTTACCCCACCAATGAATCTAAATTCAAGGTTCACAGAGAAGATGAGCATCTAACAGGTAGATTCTGATCACATTCTTTAAAACAATGCCACCCCAAAGAGTAGAGGTCCCATCCTCTGCTCTGTTTGTAGGACAAAGGGCAAAGGAATGCCCTGGGTTTTTAACAGGCAAGAAAAGCTGTGATTTTCTCGTCATCACATAATCAGAACTTCTGGTGCTCTAAACATTCAAAGGTCAAAACTGCCAGCTTGGTAACTCCCAGCTCGAGAAATAAAAATATGGCCTTAGTTTATCAAACTCACTAGGGAGCTAAACAAATAGCTCTCAGAAAAGCAGCCAGACACTACGCTGGTATTAAGAGCTCCAGTTTCGCCTAGACTGTGGCTCATTTTTGAAATTAAATTAAGTAAATGTAAATGCTGCTTACTTAGAGTTTTGCACACTCTTGGGCCTATTATCAAACATAGAACTTCGAATGTGTCCGCAAACCAAACACTCTGGAAAGGATCCATACAACAGAGAAGCCAGGGTCAGGCCTGCACACAACTTGCCTGACTGTGTAGGTCAGCTCTAATAATGAAATAACATTATTATGGAACCTTTTCAAATGTCCTTCCAATTGGCTTTTAAGCCGTATCTGTTTTCTGAAAAAGGAAAACTGAACATTCATTTCCTTAATGGTCTCCAATAAAATGATATAATCCAACTACAATATGCATGTGTACTACTACCCCTCCGGGGCCCTTCCTGGGTCCGAGTGGGCATTTGCTCCTGCTCAAACCTGCCTGCTGCCAGAGGCCATGCTGGGAGCCCAGATAAGGCAGAGGGATGAGAGCTGCAAGGATTCTTTCCTGCTTTTCTCCAGCTTCTACCTACATGGCACACAGCCTAAGAATGCCATGGCTATCTGCTGTCTGGCACGCACGGAGGTTCCACTGCCAAGACCAACTGCGGGCCTGCAGAGAAGCCCCATCTACAGGGCTGATTTCTGTAACTACTATCTCTCAAGTTAGTGAAGGGCTCACTTGAGAGTAAAGTTTATGAAAGTACACAATCTATAAGCACAAAACCCTACAGCCCTCCAACAAGTCATTTATGCAGCTGGGAAAAAGAACATACTCTCTTCAAGGCAAAAAACACTGAAGGTAAACTCTACGGAGGTCCACAATTAGCCCACAGACCACCAACAGAGGTTAATGCAACAATGCAACTCAGAGGGGCTATGGCTGGCACTGCTGGAAACACAGAAAGGAGCAAGCTTTACAGTGAATGCCCTAGTGTCTGTTCTCAGGAAGCTTCCCACCTAGAGGAGTCAACCCCCACTGCTTTCACGGGAGGCAGAATGTGGTCAGATGCCAATACAGAGCACAAGACAGCACTAAGGGAAGCGAGGGACCAGAACTGAGGGCACAGATGCAGCTGAGCCATAGTTCACAAGGGGGGTAGAAGTTTAAATGGGCTTCCAAGGTTAGCTGGGGCGCCAACAGTTAAGCAAATCCTTGATGCCACCTGGTGGACATCCTCCATCACTGCAGCACAACCTCAGACTCCCAAGTATGAGGAGCCTTCCAGACCATTCACTTGATTTTCTCTTCTTGTGGACTGTGTCTACAAACAAATAAAAATTTCAAGAATAATTAATTGGTCGTGCCTATCTGCTGCCAACCAGGGCTTCTAATCAGAGTCATTAAACTCCAGCCAATAAAAATAAATCATTTCTATTGCGGGTTTTAAAAACCCACACAATAGCTAGAGAATGTCCATTACTACTTTTTTTTTTTTTAAGATTTTATTTATTTATTTATTTGAGAGAGAGAGAGAGAGAGTGAGAGAGAGAGCGCAAGAAGGGGTAGGGTTAGAGGGAGAAGCAGACTCCCTGCCGAGCAGGGAGCCCGATGTGGGACTCGATCCCGGGACTCTGGGATCATGACCTGAGCCGAAGGCAGTCGCTTAACCAACTGAGCCACCCAGGCGCCCATCCATTACTACTTTTAAGAATCCTCATGGGACACAAAAATTCCTACTAAGAACCATAAGGTAGGATCATTTCACCCATGACCTTCTCAAAATACTTCAACAAGGAGGAGCAAAATACTACTCCTAAAAATAAAGAGAAAAATGAAAACTTAGCCACTATCTTCTCTGATTCAGTCTGCTTTGTTCTTAGGAAGTAAACATCTGTAATCTGTTTAAAATAGGAACCAGCAACATTTGGAAATTCAGAAAATCCACTCTTTTTTTCCTTGAATTTAAGACTTAAAAAAAAAAATCCTAATTTTCGAGCTATCGTTGTAGACAATTCACCCCACATAATAAAATTCTCCCAATTCTGGGAAAACTAGAAGTCTTTCATAAAATGTTTCTAGAAACTGCTAGGGACTGGAACCCCAGGACTTGGTCAAGTCCTGGCTTTGCCACAAGGCTGCAAGTCATGTTCACTGATATCTTCCTTCTTCATTCATAAAATAGGTAATAACTACCTTCCATGCTACCTATCTCACAAAATAGTTATGAAGATACAAAGACACTTTAGTTTCAAAAAAAAAAAAAAAGGTTTTAAAATCCACAAGACCTATGCAAAAAGCAATTTTTGTAGTGGATGTCATTCAAAGGATAGGATGTAATTGCATTTGGTACAAAAGATGGTTCTGCTGAGGGACAGTGGGGAAACACAGGGTCAAGCAAGATTAGACCAGTTAAAGGTGGACAACAGAGTTTCAAGAGGAAGCAGGATGGACACAAATGACATCCTCAACAAAAGACTTGGGGGCTGAACATGAACCAAGTCTTCAGTATCAGTAAATCAGCAACGATCCTTGTTAATAGAAGATGTAGATGTAAAAATACTTTACAGAGGAAATCCTCACTGCTGTTAAATTACCAAAAAGCATGGAACTCTTATCAAAATGGAAACAAAAACTGGAAATCAACCAGGTGTAACTAGTAAACACAATGTATAGAAGAGCCATAAAGCTGGCACGCACTCACCACCTAGAGTTAGTCTGCATACCTGCTGGCCTGAGGTTTCCTTCCGCCCAAGAGACAGAAATGACACTTTGCCCTCCCCCGCCCCAGCTCCACACACACAGAACTGGGCCTTCACACTGACTCAGTGCCAGAAGAGCCTGGCAACAAACGATATTCAGGCTAGGTCTGCCATTTGTCCAGTCCTATACATACAGCAACTGTGACATAAATAAAATTAAGCAGCAGCACAAGGAAGATATATGTACCTGCTAGAATCAGATAGATATATTTGGTTACATTTCCTTGGTAGGACAAAAAAAGAAAATCCAAAAATAAAACTGCTGGGACACATCAAGAGACCAAGCCCTTAAAAAGTCAAGCCAATCAAGTGCAAGAAAGAAACCACGACAGTGTGATAAATAGGGACTCCATACCTGGGAGGACAGAGGAACAAGGGAAGAAGGGAGTGGGAACATGTGGGAAAGTCAGCAGGCAGGTGGCCAGCTCTTAGGTGGCACGTCAAGCCTCTAGAGGAGCTTGTGCAGCAGCAGAGACCCAGGGAGACCGTGCCACTCACACTGGGCGCCCGCTCTGCGTAAGGAGGCTGGAGACCGACTGCCAAGTCACAGGACAACAAGCACCACCTTCCCAGACTGTCGATTCTACTTGGAGATGTAGGGTGGGAGTAAGGAGATACTTAGCCAGTAAAATCATTTATTTTTGAATTGAAACAGATACGGAAATTAACAAAAGCTCTGCCTAAAGAGAAAACAGGAGATTTAAAAAAAGAAATGACTCCCAGATCACTTCGGGTGATGCCTCAAGATTCCTGGAGGCATGTTTTTTAATTTCCTTCCCCTCTAGGAACTGGTTTGGAATTAGTTTGGAAAGTAATGCTGTAGAATGAAAACAATGTTAATGTTAAGTACTTCTAACATTACCACCACCACCACCACCGAGTTGAAAAATGTGAAGCTCACTTTCTTGTCAGGTCAATTATAATGTTTCAGGCCAGAATCTTCAGGTATGTTTCACTTGTCTGGAATCAATCTCTTCTTGAAACAGGCACATCAGAGAAAGCACATGGATGACCTCAGCTATAATAAAGGGGGTGATTCTGATTAGAGCTGTCAGATGACTCACTTCTGATAAAATCACTGCTACTAATCTTCCCCTGGGCTCACATTCACTCAAGTCCTATGATGCTGTGATTCTTTCCTGCATATTCTAACAGACATTTCTGCCTGGCTATAAGGGATCCTCTTCTTGGCCCATTTTCTGTTCTTATTTTTGCATGCTAGCAGATATCACTTGCAACTGTTCTCCATCCTCACTATCTTCTACCTCCTGGCCTTAAGCTGCTGTATGGGAAGAGCACAGCAACCCCTTTACTGTAGACTTTTGAGAGTTCTGAAGAACAATGCTATAGAATGACTGGCGGTTCTCATACAAATAGACAGAGCCTTGTTTATATCTCCCCTTTGACAATGACTAACTACGGGAGTTGGACTGGACCCCTTTAAACCTCAATTTCCTTTCCTATAAAAGAAATTTTCCAAGTTTATGCGTATGTATGTGTGTGTACACATATGTATAAAACGTTTGACCCAACTAAATTCTTAAAATGGCAAACTGAAACAATTTTTCCAATTTAATTTACCAAAGGATCATATTTCGCTTTTATGCTAACAGATACACTACAGATTTTTACCTTTAAAATTCCACCTGAAATCATTTTATCTGAAAAAATAATGTCACATCTAACAAAAGCTGCATTACTACAGAGAAGCTGTTAGTGAAAAATATAAATATAAAAAAGTAAATCACTTTGATATAATTCTTAAAAAAAATAAAAACCAGTATCTCTCTACAGGGAGATACATTCCTATCAACATTCCCCTTTGCATACACACACACATAACACATGCGCACAGGTAAGTGCTTTCTTTATGACCAGGGTCTATAAATCTCAAAAAACCAGAAAGGAACAATGAAGATAAAGAAAACACAGGGAGCCACTAAAGGCAATAGAATTTGTATACTATGTTCTTTGGGGCTCTCTCCACCCACTATCAAAGGCTAAAAATAAATGCGGTGAACACACATGACAAGCCAACAGCAGACCGAGCACTCAAGAATCAACTCGTCATCCAAAACCTGGTTTCTAAATACCAATTCCCATTAAAAGGAATGAGGGCTCCTTGGAGAGATGGCTGATCCCAGAGTCTGGTCAAGATGAGCCTAGAATATCCTGTTATGCCAGAAAGTAGAAGTGCTAAGAACACGATGAGGGTGTGTCAAAGCACATGGGAGATAGCCTGAAGGGGCTCCCACTGGCCAATCGAAGACAATTTGAGCATCAAAATGAATACACAGCAGATTGATTAAAACTCATTGAATAAAATAAGAATCCATCAGTTCATACTGATATAATAAGAAGGAAAAGCTCTTTCTTACAGTAGAATGTCAATTACTAAAAGCAGAAGAAATAAGAATTAGAAGATCCTTATTCGGCAACAATTATAGTAATAACTGATTCAGGCCAGAATCTTCAGTGGCTGCTAAAACTAGCAGTTGACAATTTGAAGAGGAAAAGAATACTTACACGGTCTCAAAGGACTTCCACAGTGGATTAATTTCAAAGGGGAAACGATAACTTAGCAGTGAAGAAATCTAGAGGACACCACCTTTATCAAGTGATCTAAGTTAGTATCACCAGTAACTGAACAACCTGACAGCATATGCATGCTGATGTGATGCACCGAGGGGCACACAAGCTCACCTCTGAGGTGTTCTGCCAGAAACATAACTGAATCTAATCAAACAAGAGACAAACCCAATTTGAAGAACATACTATAAAACAAATGGCCTATATTCAACAATGTCAACATCACTAAAGACAAAAAGACTGAGGAACTAACCACTTGAGATTAAAGAAGACTAAAGAGACTTGACAGCTAAAATGCAATGCGTGATCTTGGACTTCATTCCAAATCTGGGGGGAAAAACTGCATGAAGAACATTACTGGAGCAAATGGCAAAATGTGAATATGGACTGTACTCCAGATATTCTTTTATGTTGAATTTCATGAACTTGACAACTAAACGGTGGTTATGTGAGAGAACGGAGTATTTAGGGGAAAAGGGACAAGATATCTGCAACGAACGCTTGAATGGTTGAGAAAGTACTAAGAACGAGGGGTATGCATAGAGAAGAGGGGGCAAGCGGTGCAGAACGCTAACGACTAGTGAATCTAGGTGAAACATGTTAGGAGGGGGTTCTCTACTCTTACAACCTTTCTACAAATCTGAAATTATTTCAAAGTGAAATGTTAAAAAGTATCAACTTGCTTTGCCAAGGATGTGCAAAAAACTAACAAATAAAGATTAAAGGAGGTTTCCAGTTCAAGATGGCAACCTGGGTCAAGGCTTCTGCTCCTCTCTTCCCCCAATTTAAAAAATACACATATAGACACAAAATGGCAGCAAACAGGTGTGACACAGAACTGTCCCATGCAAGTGAGGAGAATGGCAGAGTCGTGTATTACTGGACTAAGAAGTGCCATGAATTTCTGGAAGACAGAGGAGCTGACAAGTTAGATAAAACAAAGAGGAAAGAGTCAAAGCTTGGATTTTCACAGCCCCTTATGCGTGCTCCAGTAAGTAAAGGGTGTCAAAATCAAGGTGTGAGACTGATGAATACATCTACAGAATTACTGTGCAACCAACAAAAGCAGCAGACCTGTCTTGCTTCCAGGATGAAGATAGAAAAATATTCTCTAAAGGGATGATTCTCAAACCTTACAGTGCACGTAAAACTGCCCGGGAGAGCCAGATTCCTGGGTCCCACTGCCAGGGTTTTAGGACATTTTCAGACAAGCAAGTTTACCATCCAATGACTCTTCCAGAAAGAATCTGAGGATGTGGGGCGCCTGGGTGGCTCAGTCCTTAAGCATCTGCCTTCAGCTCTGGTCATGATCCCAGGGTCCTGGGATCGAGCCCCGCATCGGGCTCCTTGCTCAGCGGGGGGCCTGCTTCTCCCTCTCCCACTCCCCCTGCTTGTGTTCCCTATCTCGCTGTCTCTAATAAATAAAATTTAAAAAAAAGAATCTGAGGATGTATTCCAACAAAACAAAACAAAACAAGGAATCCAAAAAGGGGGAAGAGGGAGCCCAAGATGAAAGGGACCTAAGCCAGGAGTGTACTGAAAAGACAGATGTGTAGCTGACTTAAAACTACAACAGCTTATGGTGGTTGCCAATGGTCAGTTCATCATTCCCTCAACATTCCACTCATCTTTTCCTCCTTGAAATGCTTTCTTCACTTGGCTCCTGGGACACCATTCTCCCCGGATTTTTCTTCTGCCTCAAAAATTGTTCATTTTGTTTCCTTTGCTGGACCCTCTTCTTCTTGACTTCCAAATGTCTGAGCCCCCCAGGGTTCAGACCGCAGATCTGCTCTCTCCTGTCTATGCTTACTTACACGATCCCATCATAACTTGAAATATCACCTGGTGTGCTGACCACTCCCAAGCAGATCGCCACTTCAACCTCTCCTCTCTGACAACCAAACTCAGAGCCTGCCCTGGACATCAAATAATCTCCCATTCCCACAGCCAAAATCACTCCTGATTTCCAGCCTCCACGCCTGCTCCTCTCTGGTCTTCTTGATCTCAGACTGAAAGCCTATGTGTTATCCTGACTCTCTCCCTCTTAGTCTACAACTTACCCCATTAGAAAGTACCATCAGTTCTACTGCAAGGCACATTCTAAATCAGAGCATTTCTCACCATTTCTACCACCACCCCTCTAGTCAAGCCATTATTACTTCTCACTTAGACTACTCCATCAGCCTCTTAAGTGGTCCGGCTATTCTATTCCTCACAGAGAGCAGCCAGACTGGGCTGTGATTGTGCCACTGTCCTGATCAAAAAGCATCACAGCTCCCTGAATATGATCTGGACTTCTCCCCATGGCCTCCCTCTAACTGCCCTCCTTCTCTTCGGTGCTCTCTCGGCTCTAGTCACACTGGCATTCTTGCAGCTCCTTGAATATACCAAGCTAATCTCACCCCTGTGTCTTTGTACTTGCTGGAAAACTCCTCATAGAGGTTACTCCCTCACTTCACTTAGGTTTCTGCTCAGTCTCACTTCCCCTTAGCAGCCTATCCTGTCTTTCTTTTCCACCCGTGTTTTCTTTTTCTAATATGCATCTTGTTTATTGTGCCTCTCCTCCACTATAACCTGAGCTCCATAGAACATACAGCCTTGTTTACCTGCTGTTATCAGAAATGCCTAGAACAGTGCCAGGTACACAGGAGGAGCTTAATAACTATTTGCTGAATAAAAGGAAGGAAAGAAGGGAGGGTGGGAGAGAAGAAGGGATGGAAGGGAGGAAACGAACGGTTCATATTAGCACAGAAGTCAGAGGGCTCCAAGAATGATGTCTTCAAGAAGAAACTGATTTACCTTTTTAAAAAATAGTATGATAATAAGGTTAAATGGTCTGAAATAGAAAGTGAAAGCATATTATTACAGTTTTTAAAGTAGCAATTATAATACCCTGCCGCCTTTACTTCCCACTTCTCAGATTTTTGTTGTTTGTGGTAATACTGATTTCTCCAGCAGCACAGACTTCATACAGGATTATATCTACTGCTTTACAGATCCAAATGTTCTACTTAAACATTCACAGTACTATACATACTGCTTTTATATTTTCAATAGAGCCAGGATTATAAAACTCAAAGACCAACAAGGGCTAGACAGGAAGTGTAAATGGATGAAATGGGCCAGGTGAAGACTATGATGAATGGAAGAACATGTGCTCCATTGAAGGAGAAAGCTGCTACTCTCAGCTAGTGAATGCACCTAAGGGAATATATGCCAAGTGTTTGAGTCATCTGTTTTTAAGAGAAGCTAATATCTGGATTTTTATGTGAAACCTCCCAATTATGAAAAATTACCAACTAACTCAGAAACAACATACTATGTGAACCAAGTCCAATTATCTATGGGCTGGATGTGCCACAGGAGGCCTCTGTCTTAGATATCTGCTACAGGCAAAGCTCAGACCAAATTATAGCTAGCAAACACAAATGTAAATGCTATAAACCTCAACAATACATAAGTGACAGATCAAAAAGTAAAGGTTTAAGTATATTATATAAAGTTTATGATGTAAAGTTTACCAATAGAAGAACTAAAACTAACGTGAATAACAGATAATGGGAAAATATGTCAACTACAGAAATTTAATATATTTCATGTGAAAGCATCAACAGAGACTGTTAAAATGGGCAAATCAAAATTAAGAAATAGAGTTTAGTACCCATTACTCTCAGATAGAGAGATAACTAGCAGAAGAACTAGGAAACTGGACCGTGGGACTGGGACCAGGAGGTGACTATCCCTCTCATACCTTATATTATTTGAATTTCATTATGATGTCATATACTTTAAGGTTTAAGGTTTAACATTTTTGTTACTATGCACATAGAGTTCCATAACAACAAATTTTTAAAGTTTAAATTCAAGGCTCATTAAAAGACTGGCAATTAGGGCACGTGGATGACTCTGTCAGTTAAACATCTGTCTTCGACCCAGGTCATGATCCCAGGGTTCTGGGATCAAGTCCCGCATCGGACTCACCGCTCAGCAAGGAGTCTGCTTCTCCCTCTCCCTCTGTCCCTTCCCCCTGCTCGTGCTCTCTCTCTCAAATAAAATCTTTAAAAAAAAAAAAAAAAAAAAGACTGGCAATTAAAGTGACACCTGGGTGGCTCAGTCAGTTAAGCATCAAACTCTTGGTTTCAGCTCAGGTCATGATATTGGGATCCTGTGATGGGAGCCCCACATGGGGTTCCATGCTCAGCATGGAGTCGGCTTAACCCACTACCTCTGCTCCTCCCCCTGCTCACATGCTCTCTTTCTCTCGCTCTCTTTCTCAAATAAATAAAATCTTTAAAAAAAATAAAAAGACTGGCAATTATGGCGTCAATGCCATGGGCGGGGGCGGGGGGGAACAAAAGCACCAAGATTCTGTGTTTAATATAAGTATCTACCTTCAAACTTCTAACATAATATATGATTAATGAAGAATAGATTCAAAGGCTTTAAAATTAATAGAAAGGCATCTGCTATCTAAGGTTCTGTGGAAAAGAAATGAAAAAAAAGAATCTAAGAAATTCTTCCCTACTAAAAACTTTCTTACTAATTCCAGTACCCTACCCCATGCTTTGACTAAAGAACACATGTCAAATTAATAACCTGGGGTGCCTGGGTGGCTCAGTCACTTAAGCGTCTGCCTTCAGCCCAGGTGATGATCTCCAGATCCTGGGATCGAGCCCCATGTCAGGAATCGCTTCTTTCTCTCTCTCTCTCTCCTTCTGCCCCTCCTCCCTGCTCATTCTCGTTCTCTCGAATAAATAAAATCTTAAAAAAATAATAACCTTTTATAATTTAGTCTAAATGTACTGTATCTTTCAGATATTATTTGAAATGCTTGATATGACTATGGACATTTCCTGATTTCAGTACAAATGAAGTTTCCCTTTCTGTTCATTTGGTATTACTCATTTCTGATGCTTCTGAGGATGAGAAAAGCAAAAATGTATACTTTGAAATGATTTCTGGACTCCAGAACTAACAGAAGTGGAGGCAGAGAAAGTCACTGGAGGCCTCTGCTACACTGCAGGTGTTCAGAGCTTCAGCAAAATCTGAGTAAAAGTTATTAAGAAAGAGAACTGATAACAGTTGTTGACTCAAAGAAATTAGGAGAGATGACTTGCGGATGTGAAATCCAGGAAAGAAGGGAGAAAGTAATCAAGAGTGTAGTTTAAGGCATGTTATTTACAATTCTGTATACATTCCTCCTCCCACATGACAGGCACTGGAAGATTTGCTGGATTCAAGATTAGCCAGTGAGCATGCATCAGTCCTATGAATTACTATGGACATGGGAAACTAAAAGTACAGGTTCAGAGGCCCAGAACGTGAAAATAAAGACCCTAAGACCAATAAAGCTTTCACATAAAAACCAAAAACAAGATTATTATTCAGAGTCTACCCTTCAGGAAGCTGATCTTGACTGCTCTCCCACATTTCATCACCATGACACTAATTCGGGTGAGGAGAGCTGACAGGTCTCTTTTGAAACTCTCTTTAAGGCTTGAATAGCAGTCACTGATAAGCTATTTAGGAGAAGCAAGGTAAGTCTTCTCTGTGTTTTATATATTCCAGTGTAATGAAGAATACTGCTATAGAAAAGATATATTAAAATACATGTACATATGTATGTTTCATTCTCAATTAATTTCAAATATAGAACCTACAATATTAGCATAAAGAACACGTGTGCACTTCACAGATTCATCAACTGTTAACATTTTGCCTGATTTGCTTTATTATTCTTTCTTCCTCTGTATTTTTCTTTTCCCTAAACCCTTTGTGTCCTTGTCAGTTGGCTGTTTTTGCGAGTAAAGCGATAGAGTTTTATTAAGCGAAGAGACAGAAAAAGCTCTCAAGAGTGCGAGGGGTCCCGACAGGGTTGCCTTCCCTAAACCCTTTGAAAGTAAGTCATAGACACATCCTCCAGGATGTATTTCCTAAGAGCAAAGACATCCGCTTATATAATTAGTATGATTATCAAAATCAGGAAATTTAACACTGATAACATATAATGATCTAATCTACAGACCTCAAATGTTGCCAACTGCCCCAATAATGTCCTTTTTAGTAACGTTTCTATTCTGACTTAGGATTTTGTTTTCAGGACTCTTTAGTCTCCATTAATCTGGAATAGTTTCTCAGCCTTTGTCTTTTATGACACTAACATGCTGGAAGAGTACAAGGCAGCTGTTCACAGAATGACCTTCGGTGGGGTTTGCTTGCTATTTCCGCATGGTAAGATTCCCTGCTGTGCTTTCTGGCAGAAATCTCACAGAAGTGATCCTGTATTCTCAGTGCATCACATCGGAAGTACAGTGTATCAGTAATCCCATTACTGACAATATTAACATTAACCCTGATCACTTGGTTAAGGGAAAGTTTCTCCACTGTACAGTTACCATTTCTTGCTTTGTTATTAATAAGTAATTTGTGGAGAGACTCTTTTAATTATATAAACTTCTTCTTTCCCGTAAAACTTTCACTCACTAGTTTTAGCATCCACTGATGATTCTTGTCTGAATCAATTACCATGATGGTTGCAAAATGATTTTTCTAACTCATTCTTATAAATTAGTTGACACACTACAGTAAGCAGAAGTTCTTCCTTACACTCATGTATTTACTTATGTATTAGAAGTAAGGGTTCTTATCCAACTCAGTGGGTCTATAGTCCATTATATTTTGCTATCAAACAGCCCCAGACATGGTAAGTGGAACGCCTGCAAGCTGATGTCTGTCTTTTTGACACGTCCCCACAATTTTGTACTTTTCCTGCACCAGTCCTGGAACCAGCCACTTCCCCCGTGTGCCAAGTTCTTCCAGTAGGAGATGGTTTTTTAGAAACAAGATCTGGTCTCAAGGTATGCTCACTGCTAACTGCGTATCATTGCTTCTAGGCCCGTTCAGCAGAAAGAGCCGGCAGATACATAATATTCTGTGTTAAGTAATATTTTTAAAAATCATATCCAATTTAAGAAAAGCAATATACTTTCCACTACAGCATTTGGCCAACACATACTTAACAGAAATATCCACCCAAAAAAACTGTTAGTGAAATGCTCTTAATTACTGGTTAATTTTTCCTTTTAAATTTTGTATAAATTTTTCATCTATTACACAGTAAGCTAGTCATGTAAGTCTTTCAGTTTTATGAAAACAAAGCACACATAAAACTAACTTGATCACTTAAGGTTTAAAAGTCAGTCAGGAGAACCTCTTTTCCAACGGTAAGAGTAAAAAGTTAGATTTAACAAAGCTCAAGAATAATTAATATTTAAAAAATAAGAGAACATAAGGAGCTTTAAGCCATTTTTTTCCTTCTAATATAACAAAAAATACTAAAATTAAATTAGCGAATTGATCAGAGGAGAGAAATTAATCTGCTTAAAATACTAACTCCTTTGCCACTCCTTCTCTCCCGTGAGAACTCCTGGAATATTCTGAGGGTGTGAGTACCTGTGTGAACACCCTGGCTACTTACACATCACTGCGCATCTGATCCAGACAGGCTGATAAAAAGCAAATCAAGTGGGACAGAACATACTTAAAGTTTTGGGGGTTTTTTTTTCCCCTAAATCTGTTTCTCAGCTCATTCATTTTTATCACAGACTCTCTTAAGTAATCATATAACCTAACCAGTATTTATTAAATATGTGCTTTATTCCTAGAGCTGAACTAAGTGTTCCCTCCAAATACATCTCTTTGACCTACAGGGAAGTCTTTCAATCCCTCTTTACTCTATAATGTCTTCCACACTCCACTGGGTTCCCCACCCTGTACAGATCTCACAATATCACTATCAATTCAGCTACCCTCCAGACGCAATCCTCAATCTTCCACATCAACATCAGATGTGTAAGCCCTCACACCACTAATTATACTCTTCTAGTTTAATCTCTTTCCTTCAATCTATAAAGTTCTTAAATACCTTGCATGAAAAAAAACCTTCATCTTTTTAAAAAAACTCAAGCATCTAAAAAAAAAAGCTGTTCCTCCCACTTTTCCACTCACTGCCATCTAAACGTGATCCTGAACTTTTCCCTCTTCCTCAGCTAAAAAGTGAATTCATGGTTACACTTTCCTGTATTCCTCTATCATCCTCACTCCAGCTGCTTGAGTTGAGCCCTGTGTCTGTTCCCATATGGACCACGGCATTAATGTCCATTTACCTCCTCATCTCTGACTTCTCTTTCAAACACCCCTTCCTCACCTACCTCTATGCACGGTGCTGTCATAATACTCTTAATAAAACCCCAAACAAATCACATCTCCCATGCTTAAAACAAACCTATGACTTCTCACTGTCTAAAAAGCAAAATCCAAGCCGTCATGGAATAGAAAACCCCTACTATCTGGCCCCTGTCCTGTTGTAGAAATCCTCATCCCCTGTTAGCCACCCATACTCTTTTGTACCCTAAGCTCCAATCTTTATCAATGATACCTGAGTTCCAGAACTATGCTGTCAATCACAAATGTCCTGTGCTTACACTGCTCCAGCTTTTGGAATTCCCATGCTCCCCTCCTGACTCAGTTTACTTTTTTCCCACTTTTAAAAATTTTAATTCCAATATAGTTAACATAGAGTGTTACATTAGTTTCAGGTGTACAATATGTGATTCACCGACTCAGTTTACTCTTATCCATCTGTCAAGATCTAGCTCAAAAAACACTTCCTCTGTTAAGTCTTCCCAAACCACACCAAAAGAGTTAGTCAGTGCTCTTATGATACCCCTTCATCTATGTATTTATCTCTACTAGCCAGCATATCAGACTTTAATGTGATTAACTGAGAACACTTCTGTCTCCCTTTCTAAACTGTGAGCTCCTTAAAGTCACTGGTTGCTTTTTAATCCATCATGATATACCCTGTGCCTATCATTCCAACAGGTGTTCAATAAATAAAATCAAAAAGTAGAATACAGAATGAAATTACAATCTCATACAAATAATATAAGCCTGAATGTTAAAACATGTCCTACCTGGTAACTAACTGTTTTCTTTCCATCACTTCCAGTCTGAGGTAAGGTCAACGGTCCAGATACTATCCAAACATCTTCAAACCTCTCTGTCAGTTCTCGACAGTACATTTCCATTCTGAAAAACAAAGCAAAAAAAAGGTGTGATATTCACACAGACATATAGAAAAGGATTTCAAATCCCTAGGAAAGACAGCAGGAATGCTGAATTTGACAAATGAATGTGAACAAGCAAATACTACAAAAAACACTAAGCATATAAGCAACTATTTTCCCAGTTCTTCATTACACAAGAAAACTTAAAAATTACATGCACTTATACAAGTATCTACATTTTCCTGTGTGTGCATTCAGTGTACATTTTAGAACTGATTTGTTTTGTCTTCTCCCTTATCTTTCTATGTTGTAGCTCTCAATCTTTTCTGAAGAGTTATATATCATTTCAACAAGCTGATACACCTTATTTATTTAACCATTCCTATTGTGGGGCAATTGGGTTTATCCTAACATTTCTTACATAATGCAACATCCCTTAGGATAAATTTCAAGGGCCAGAATTACTTTACTGAATATATATTTTAATAACACTTGATCATATGTAAAAGTAATATTTTAATGGTATTGTACCAATTTACTATATAAACCCCAAAATATGACACCACAGTTTCACAGCAATCTTTGCAACACTGGGATTTATCAATTAAAAATGGTTTTGCTAATTTACTGGATAAAAATGGCAAGTAGGTTTAATATGCACTTTCTTATACTGCAGTTGGGAGAGATAACAATGCATGTCATCATCCCTCAGCTTCCTTATCTAAAAAGTAAAATCAGCAGTATTATACCTCAGAGCATATATGCCTAATTATCAGGTAAATTATCCTCCCAAAAATATATCCCTTGGGAAAGGAAAATGTTAAATGCTTCCACAGGTATGCAACCAGCCAAAATAAAAAGGAAACTCCATAAGACAAATCAAATATCCCAGATCTTCAACAAATCATCTGCAAGGCTAAAAAAAAAAAAGGAAACCTACAGATTAAAAGAGTATTAAAAGAACATATCTATATGTGGACCTTGTTCGAATTCTGATTCAAACCAATCAACCATAAATAAAAAATTAAGGACAATCAGAGAAATCTGAACAAATTGGCAATAAGGAATTACTATTCAATTTTTTAGGGGCAATAATCGTGCTCTGCTTCAATTTTTAAAAAATCCTTATCTTCTGGGGCGCCTGGGTGGCTCAGTCGTTAAGCGTCTGCCTTCGGCTCAGGTCATGATCCCAGGTCCTGGGATCGAGCCCCGCATCGGGCTCCCTGCTCCGCGGGAAGTCTGCTTCTCCCTCTCCCACTCCCCCTGCTTGTGTTCCTGCTCTCGCTATCTCTCTCTCTGTTAAATAAATAAATAAAATCTTTTAAAAAAAAAAAATCCTTATCTTCTAAAAATATATATTAAAACATTTATAGATAAAACAATATAGCTGTCACCTGCTTAAAATGAGTGGGGGAAGGGAGGGTACATAGACAAAAAAATGGAGCCATGACTGATAATTATTCAAGTCTTAAGTGTGGGGTACTCTCTTAATGTATTTTAAACCATAAGGTACCGTTTGAGGAAAATGCAATAGCCTGAAACAACCTCAATCAGTGCTAGTTTTAGATGCTTAAAGAGATCCCCTGACAGAACTGGTTAGAAGTATCAAAAACCTGTAAAAAGCCCAGTGATTTTATTGTTAGGTTCTATCAAAAACTTTTTTATAAAAGCTCAGGAACTCTTGAAATACAAGTAGAAAAAAATATAGTGCCCTCTGGACATACTAAAAAACCTCTCACTGCCTCAGTAATAGTATTTTGAGTAGTTTCTTCCCAAACTTGATTTCTGACCAGTGGCAAATATAATCAGAATGGCTGGCTGTTTTGAAGTCCGTACTCCCACAGACAACCGTACTCCCAGCATACAGCAAAGACAACTAGTCCGAAGTACTTACCTTCAGTAGTGCTAGCTTTTGCTAAACAAAGAGAAACAGTTGATGGGTGCACTAGTATGTTCTCCTGGCACATCACTCATCTCCCACAGAATCACATTTTAAAACTCTCACCCCTCACCTGTTCCAATATCCAGCATTATTATCAAAATTCTGAGGCACAATATTAGAAAGGTAAAAGGTTTCAGCCATGGCTTTCTGTGAAAAGAAATAAAAATAGTAATTTGCAATGAAATGCCTTCCCCTTTAAGATTTTACAAAGAGACACTGAGAGCCAGTTCCTTCTATGTTAGCTCGAGGCAATTACAGTGACTATGTGTTTAAATAAATGAAAGCCATAGCTATTCCAGGTCAGAAAGCTCAATAATGATTATTCATAAAAGGGGTATAACAAAATAAGTAGTTTGGTGTGCTAGCTTTCTTTGTACTTCCTAAAATTCAAACCAGTAATGTAGACTCTAAGAGCAAAGTTTCCAATATAAAGCTAACGGATAAATTCTGGTGTTCAGCCTCTGACAAAGAGTTTCTCCATAAAGGTCAACTTTCAGAAATTTTATTTAAGGAATACAACACAAACATATTAGTTCAAAAGCGGCAGGGAAGAATTCCTTTTCTTCTGAATTTCTGGCCACTAGGTGTTCATTCGTTTCACACTCCTGCAAGGCTGTCGTTATTATTTCCTTCCACTGACCTGTATTAATCGCCAATGCCATCAATAACTTTCTCTTCAAGCAGGGGTTCTCAACCTTGAATGCACACTGGAATAACCCAGGAGCTTTAAAAAATATTGGTGCCTGGGTTCCACCCTCTAGAGTTTCTGATTTAACTGCTCTGGATCTGGGCATCAGGATTTTTTAAAACATCCCTAGGTGATTATAATGAGTATCTAAGGTTAAAAACAACTATCTTAATGACAATAATCACCAACAGTTGATGCAATAAATGTCATAAAAGACATTTCTCTCCTTTTTTGGCAGAGAACTTGTCCTAAAGTAAAGGAGACTAGAAAGACATGACAACTAAGTGTAATATGTGATTCATGACTGAACACTGGATCAAAAAAAGCTGTAAAGAACACAACTGGAACAATTCAGCAAATCTGAATATGAACTGTTAGAGATTACTGTATAAATATTCAAAAATACATATACACACACTTCTTGGTATGATACTCTTGTCATATATACAAATATCCTCATTCTTAGATGATACAATATCCTGAGTAATCCTGAACAACACTGAGCACGGAGCCTGCTTAGGATTCCTTCTCTCCCTCTGCCCTTCCCCGCTCTCTAAAAAAAAAAGTGTTTGCTGTACCATCTTTTCAATTTTTCTACAGGTAAAAATGTTTTTGCTGTACTCTCAACTTTTCTACAGATCTGAAATTTTTCAAAATAAATAAATACATAGATACACAGATAGATAGTTCGCTCCTAAGAGCTCTCTAGTTCTCTTTTACATAGCATTTAGTTTTACTTTTTCAACATGTTTAAGAATGTCTCACTATCTGAGCAAACAAAGGAATTAAAGTCAGGAAGGAAAATACAAAATAAGAGTATTAAAGTTCTCAGATGTTAAGGTTTGGCTCCTATACTTTTAATGCGCAAGTCCCATGGTATACAGACTACCAGCCCCGCATTCCCATCCCTCCCCAAAAATATGCCTACAGATGAAAACTTGTTATTTCCTGCTGGAGCCATGTGTCCTCTTGACCACCCACTCCCAACATAGTCTTCGTTGAAGGCACTGAAGGTTGGAGGGATGTTGGGATCAGGCTTGAATTTACAATGTTTTCTGTCGGCATCACCTGAAGAAAAACACAAAAAATGGGTAAGTTATCAGTGGACAAAGATCCCTCAAAATTCTCTAAGCAAGGCAAGCTGTTTGCTGCTGGCTAGTATCTCTCTGAGCAGTTAGTACTTAGTGATTGCATGCATGTCTCACGTTCCTGGGATAGTTCAGATACCTCATCTGAATTTAGCAAGGACTAGTCTAGGAAAGAATGCTTTTCATACAGTGTAGCAATCTCATATACTTCTGTTTCTAGCCTTTGAAATTAAAGGCAAAAAAATCCCCTGGATAGTATTTAAGTGAAAACAATGACCAATCAATAGCTGAACTATATAAAAAGCTTACCTACTAAATAAACTCTTGCTTTTTAAAAAGACCCTCATGTATCGTATTTTGTGCAACTGTATTTGACAAGTTTATATGTACTGAAATAATGGATATATATAGACACAAAACAATTTGTTCTGGGCAGCCACAGCCTTGGGGAGGGGGAGAGTGTCTCTGATATCTTGCTTGCTGCCTCTTAAGCCATGACAAAACAAACATTTAGGTTATGAGCTCAATCCAGAAATTCCTGAAACAAAGTATCTGTGTACCACGTGGGAGAGAAAAAAAATCTCAATTTTATTTATATTTTCACACCTCCAGAACAGTTTGCCACAGTGTACATCAGCAAACCCCAATACTTTATTTTCCACTGTCATTAGGCCAGATCTTGTTAAATTACAAAAATAATAGTGATAAACGGAACATACTCAGACTGCTACTCAATAAAGTTTAAAATGGAGACCAATGAAGGTACCAATTCCAGTGTCATTTCATTCAGCCAGAAAAATTTTAAACGATCAGATCCCAAGACTCAGAATAAATTATCTGATACTGAACTTTTTAGAACCACTTCATAAAGAAAAAAAATAACAGAAAAATTATTAGTAAGCTTCTCTTATGTATCATTACCACTGGAATCACCTCCTTACATGCCTGGTTATCTCTGCCTGTGGGAATTTCCGAAGGCCTGGGATAAAGATGCCTTCCTTGAGATGGATGTAAATTTGTTTCTATCAGGTTACGAGGAGGTACTGCCAGTGGAGGACTGTGTTAAACCAAGATCAGGGCTTCAGCACCTGGATCTATACAGGCTCCATGGCTCTGGCCTGTAAGTCTGCATGATAGCCAGTCTGTGGCCTCCCCTTCTCTGGAACAAGCTTTTTATTTTCCTTTTGACCCTTTTCTGCTCAGTGCCAAGACAACCTTCCACACAGTCCCCTATGGTGAGCAGGCAGGTTAGTTCTGGTTCCCCCATGCTCCCCCAGGGTGCAGCCCCCTGCAGTTCCAGGCTAATGTGGGGAGGGTCTCCTGTAAGACAATCTACCCTGGGTGAGCCCTAGGTCTCACCTTCAGTCTCCCTCACCCTACAAAGGTGCGGAATCAAAAGCAATGTGGCTTTGGTTTACCAGATCTGCCCTTACCTCTCTCGATTCTGGCTTACCCCAGATATTGGCTTGGCAATTCACCACTATCATGCGGACTCTTTTTTTTTTTTTAAGTGTTTTTTTTTCCTACATATTTCTTATTGTTTTTAGCAGACAGTCTGCTAATAACATTTCTTGTTGTTTTTAGGAGTCAGCCTGAGTAATCTAGTCTGTCATTACTGAAAACAGAAGACTCTTAAGACTAAAATCAAGTAAATCACAAGTATACTGCTTCCTGTTTTCAAATAATATTATTTTACCTCCTCAAACTACACATTACAATGTGAAATGCAATATTTTTCTTATATGCCTCTGAAAATGGTAATTTAATAGGATAAAATTAGTAAAGCTGAAATTCCTTACATCTTGGGAAAAGTTTTGTATTTAAAGGAAATTCATTAGGCTTGAAACTAAATCAAGTGAGTTTCTCTTGATGTAAGTTTATAATCAACTCTCAACAGCTATGGTAAAGTTTCCAACTATATCAGTCTCCTTCTAGCAACAAGCAAAGTCCAAGGTTCCTGCTATTCTGCTGGTTGGTTTGACTCTAGAAAGACAAACTCAGTTAAACATCAGCATTTTAATATACATAAACAGAGCACGTAGTGTAAAACAAAGGAGAAATAATGTGTGGGCCTTACAGCAAATTAAAAGGCAAATATTAATAAAACAACTATGACAAAAGGTAATACCTTAACACATAAAGAACTCCCACAAATCAATTCAAAAAACAATATCCCAAATGAAAATGGTAAAAATAACTCAAAGAAAGAATAATTCACAAAATATTAACTTTCATTGGTAACCAATAAATGGAAATTCAGCTATTAAATTGGCAATGTTCATTATGAGTGAAAGACAGGACAAGTAGCTAACAGTGGATAGTGTAAACTAGAATAATCTACACGGAAACCAATTTAACATTAAATATCAAGATCTGGCCATCTTAATTACAGGAATCCACCAAGACATAAAAAAAAAAAACATAAAAAAAACATGAACAGACTTACAGCATCTACCCTCCAAGTCACTTTCTTGGAGAAGCCTTGCTAATCAAAATCAGATTCACCTATATCATTGTTCATCACATTCTTTACTGTTCCTTATTTATACTAACCCAACTTGCAATCATTTTTCCTTCAGAACAGTTATTACCAATAATAATTATATATTCATGATTATTTGTTTGATAGGCCAACCCACCGCCCACGTTAACTCAAAGTGCCAAGAACAAGAGACCATCTGCTCTGGTCCCAAACCTCAGCACAGTGCCAGACATATGATGTGGTAGGCACTTTAAAAGTATTTGTGGAGATAATGAACAATTAGTGCTAGTTGTAGCAATATTTAGGACAGAGGACAGAGCCTCCAACTCATATGTCAAGATAATGATCCTCTCAGCCCCTTAGAAAGCTGGGAAGGGTCTGGAGCTCCTTGGCTACCAGGTAGGTCCATTTATCTAAGTGTGTCATACAAACATCATTATTTTCTAAATGTGCTGTAATGTAAAAAAGGTTGAATCAATAATCCTCCTTGTTTTAAATTTGGAAACATCTTTCATCAATGCCTTTACTTCTAACCACCTACCCATTATCTTGCTTTTGGATATATGTTCAAGAACCCATCTAGGCACTCGCTTTGACTGATCATAAGACAAGGCATGATTAGTGTAATGCCTAGTCTCTGTTCCAGTTAAAGGGACTCCAAATTGTTCCAAGAGAGCCTTTTCTGCAGAACCTAAAAATGAAAAGGGGGAGAGGGGGACAAAAATAAAAAATAATTAGTAACTCTTACTAGGAACAAAAAATTATAAGGGAGAGGGGTGAGACTTACAAAGGACTGACTCAAAAATCTAATCAACCAGACCTCATTTTACAATTATTTCCAATGTAGAGAAAAGAGACAGTAGGCTTTGTCTATAATTAGTCACGTAGTTTTAACAAGATAAACTGCAGCTATCTCATTAACTTTTAAATAAGGACCTGATCTTACTGGTCTTTCACACCCAATGTCCAAATCTCTGCCCCATAAAGTACCGTGTATATAAAAGCAGCAAAGGAAAAACAATCATTACAAGTCACTGAGACGATTTAATGGGAAAAAGCCTACTTCCTCATGACATTAAAAGAGTTAATGTGGGGACAAAAACACAGCCTTTTACAAATACTTTAAAAGACTATCATGCATCATTCTGGAACTGAAGCAGAGATGTGCACTGCAGTGAGATAGTGGTAAAAGTGGTCTTATTTTTCCTACTGGGAGAAACCAAGCACACATTTAACAAGGAGTCAGTTTCAAAGTAACCCTCTCCTGATCCCTTCTCCAGGTCTTCAACCTACGGGAGTAGTTCTCTTGCTAAATGCCAGGTATCAGAAGGAACAAGTTAAATCAGCATGCCAGGCAAAGTGTAAAAAATGAGCATGAGCTCATTTTCATTGTTAAATATAAGGTACCCCTGGTAGCTTGAGGATTTACATACTTTGGAGAAGGGCTAGCAGGTGTGGAAACTAATAAAGGGAAACCTCAGGAAAGTGGACTCTGTTGCTAGAAGGGGAGGCTGGAAGGCGGAGCCATTCAACTCCATGTCAATTACAGGAACACTGTCAATTACAGACCCTGACAGAGGAACTGTCAAGAGGAAAGAATCATCAACTACAGGCCCCCAAGAGGGAAAGACGGCCGGTGCAACTTCTACAAGAAGACTATCCCTGCAACTCAGCCAATGAGAAACTCATCACCTGAACTACTGCTTTTCTCCAATGGACTTTTCAAAAACAACCCCTCCCAACTTCCTCCGTCTTCTCCATAAAGTTCCTCTCCTTTGGTTGCTGGACTTGCCTATGGTTTTGCCATAGCTTGCTTGTCCCGGATTGTTAATTCTCTACTCTTCCGAAATAAGCCCACTTTTTTGCTGATAAAATAACCTGACAGATTCGTTTTTAGGGTTAATGCGGGTACTCTTCATTTGAACGAAGACCAAAATGAGGACAATTAACTAATCTGCTAAAACCAGGTGCTAATTTATTCATTCTTCCACACTTAGTGAGTGTCGATTATGTACCAGGTACTGGACTGTGTATACGGTGGAGAACAAAACACAGTCCGAGCTGTTATGGAGCTAATAATGGAGGTCACAGACATTAAAATATACATGTGATAAATACGAGAAAATGAAGATGGAGAAGCATGCGAAAGAGGCAGGCGAGGCCCCAGGTGGAGCGGGGAGGCCGGGCGGGAAGACTAGAAAGGCTGAAAACCCAGGACCCACGGGCTCGGGCCGGTAAAGGAAGAAAAGCCGAGGGCCGAGGATTACGATTCACGCCGGAGGTAGGAATCCGGCCCAAAAGCTGGGCCAGGAAAGGGAGAGCGGGCCTGTGCACTTACCGTCGGGCTCCCTCACCGCCAACGCTGTCTCAGCTCCCTGCCTCCGGAGCAACTGCGTGGCCGTGAACCCGCCTCCCGCGGCGCCCACCACAGCTCCAGCCACGAAAACGCTCAGAAAGCGCCCGGAGCCTCTGAGGCGGAAAGCAAAACTTTTGGCAGCCATCTTACCCGAGGCGCCTTACCTTTTGGAGTCACGCGTGCGCACACCCGCTCTGACGCCCGAAAGCCAATCGCAACCGCGGGGTCGAGATACGCATGCGCAACCTGGAGTCGCGGGGCACCAAGCCTGAGCTACAGGGTGTGCAGAGCGCAGGCGCACACCCTCCCCGCTGAGGGCCGCGGGAGCCCCCTGGTGACAAAACTGGAGGCCCAGGTGAATCCTCCCCTCACCACCACCTCCCCCCCAACGCCCCGCTCCACCCCTGGTCCCCTTGATCCGGCGATGGGGGGGAGGCATGACATCTTGAGGGCGCAGGGGTGTGTACCTTTAGTCCCACTTGGTAGGTGAGTAAACCATTTGCGCATGGTTACAGTAAGGCCTCGGAGCCGCCATTCCAGCTCAGGTCTGATTACAAAACGGACGCCACGTTGGCTGTCTTCATGACACCTGACTTTGAAATCAGTGTGCAAGCCCTAACTTCTAAAAATTGCTTTGTACCTCCTGAGGAGTGTCTTGACAAGACAGTATTCCATGGTGGCTTAGGACCCTGAACCAGAGTGCTGGGGTTTGGATGGCCACTCGATCACTTTCCTCTCTGAGGGGGTTACTTCACCTTTCAGGGCTTCTGTCTCCTCTTTTTTAGATGGGAATAATGGTATCATAGATGAAAAGTATGCCATAAACGTTATTTTAAAACTTAAATAAACAATAAAAGTAATTATGATGAAGATGATTAGACCATAGGGTTCTTGTGAGGATTAAATGTTACCACATAAAGCATTTAGGGAAGAATCTGGGGGGGCATGTCATTAAGTGCTCTGTAAATGTTAGCAATTTTTCATTAGTCCTATTTTATCTTGAAAGAATATAAAATTCGGACTTCTGAATGCCTGCTGACAGAATAAGGTATGTTTTAGGCACTCCACTCCAAATAAATGGGTTTTGTTCCTTTGGCAGCACCATCTGCAGGTTTAACGGCCCCTGAACCCTCTTCTACTTGCTCACTTGAGCAAGCCTGTTTTTAGAAATCGGCTTCTGTGTCCAAGTTCTTCCGGTGAAGGAATTCCTTTGCTGAAGGAAAAGTGTGACCAGATGACTTCTCTCGTCCAACCTTCCGGCATTTCCAGTTCTAAGATCTTCTTTCAACAATGTTAGCTTTCCTTTCCTTCTCTGTGCTTATCATTAGGGGCACTCACTAATAAAAGGTTAACTGTCTAAATCTGAGAAAGCAAAATGGGCCATAAGCTGGGACAATTGGTCCCTAAATAAAGGGTCCCTTCACCAAAAATCATTCTCTAAGAGTTCCAAACAGGTTGTTTAATCCTCATATTGAAGCCTGAATAAAAAGGCATTAACCCTACCAGGAGGACTCAAAGCTGGGTATTTCTCCACTTAGCAAAATATTAGTCATGGGCCAAAAAAAGTCTGTGTTACTGCAGAAAGCAGTGAGGTGATTTCTGGGGCTTTCTGGTTTTGTTAGGCAGTAGAGACCCATTTCATTAACAGGGAACCATGTTTTCATGACCTATTACATTTACATCTCACATATCCTGGTATACAAACAGTACTTACTGAATTACCACTGCGCCCTCAAGATCTCATGCCTCCCACCCATCACCATGTTTTCATCTAGCGAGTTAAGTCAGGAATTCCAAAGTGTGAGACCTGGCTTTGTTGATTCAGTGACCCTGATACTCAGCCATGCTTAGAAATGGCAGAGCCTGTATTCTGCAGTAGTCCTGAATAAAACTTATTTTCCAGGCTTCTCTGCTTCACTTAAAAAATATTGCTGAGGGTTGTCTGCAAAGTATAGGACTGGGGGTGGGGAGGGAGGTACGGGGATCTTGGGAGACTTGGAAAATATACCCCTACTCTGCAGGAATTTACCCCAAGTTCCTGGACAGTCCATTTAGGAGAAACCCAGTGTCTCCAACTAGGCCCTGAGCTTCTGAATGGCAGAAATGAAGACCTGTGCTGAGCTCCAGTACCTCAGGACCATGGCAGACTAGGCACTCAACCATTAACAACTGCGTGTGTACCAAGCAGGAACTTACAGGGGTGTTCGAGTCAGCCCTGTAAGTGCAAGAACACCACTGTACTGATTTCTAATTCCCATGAAAAGAAACCTCAATCCCCTGCCATGTGATTGAGAGAGACAACAGGGTAGTTTTATTATTATTATTTTATTTTCATATACAAAAAGATAAAACTTGAAATAGCTCTAGATTTTTCCTCCTATTCTGTTGGGGTGTGGCTGCTTCTTCACACAGGGGGAAAAAACTACATTCACATCGGTTTATTTGAGGACCCAGTGCAGAGTTCAAGCAGCAAAACCCCAACTTAGCAGATCTAATTTCAAACTTGACACTCATTTCTAAAATTACCACAGTAAAAAGGAACAAAGATCCACTGCAAATGAATGAACTATGATACAATGTTCTTTCCAAAATGTCTTCATTTTGCAACTGTAATTACATGGATGTCTGCTTTAGGCCATTTTAGATGTGTGCGTGTATATAATATATGTGTGTGTGTGTGTGTGTGTATATATTATATATACACACACATATATAAATCAGCACACTTTTCAAATCCAGACAGGGTAACAGCAACAAGCTTAACTCTGTATATGTGTGTGTGTGTTTGTATATATATATGTATTTTTTTTAAACATGATACTTTAGTATAACTTTTGTTAATTCAGTAGTACAAGCTATTTCTGTTCTACAAAATTTTTATTTTATAGCTACAAGGGTGAAAAGTGACTTATTACATTTACATCTCACATATCCTGGTATACAAACAGTACTTACTGAATTTGAGCCAAAAACTAGAAGTCTTTATTTTTAGTACTTGAAGAGCTTCCTCACTTCTACACCTTAAGTCATATACTAGTCACATTTCCAGAGTTTGTAATTACTCATTGTTTTAAACCGCAAGAAACAGGTGAATCCAGACTTTTAATTACAATGGTTATATACAAGTTAGATAACACAGCTCAGTAAGACTTCGCTATCCATCCTAAACCCGACACACACATTCTCCACTAAGTTAGACAAGCCTTAGGGGGTTTCCTTCTTTTCCTTATACATAATGTACAAATTTAGAAGTAGCTGGTAAAACTGATACATAAAGATGGCAAATGAGAGGTGACATTTTCTGTTGGTTCCAAAATTGGTCCTGCAAATTTTGTATTCTGCTGTGTTCTTTAACTGTGTGTGTTACATGCAGAAGCTCTTTTTACAAGAATTGACATCAAACTCAATGTAAGTTAAATTTACAGTACTGTAAAGTTACTCAGATCCAAGGACAAATGTGGAAAAATATTAACAGGTGAAAAATTCGGCCTTTTGATGCTACCACGATCATGTCAAATTCGTAAGCAGATTCTTTTGTACAGTTGAAAAATGGCATTGTGTGGATTTGTGGCATGGAACTGAAATCTAGAAGTATGCTTCTATTCTGCGGTAACCCTCACCCTCAATTCTTAAGTACCACTCAATTTTCTTTGCATTTTTACAGAATTCTAGAAAAAATGGGGGGGAGGAAGCTGCTGGCATTTTAACAATCCCTCCAACTCACAGGAGGTCTTAACACTTCCAGATGAGGTCTCCTAAGAATCTCTATATGATCACTGGCTCTCAGATGGCCTCTGACAGTGACTTGAACACTTTCCAAATCAAAACCCCGATGTTGCCTAATCTTTCCTACTCTCATCTCTGTCATTGCTGGTAACATCTGAATGAGCTCATTTTTTCCCTTAATGGAGAAATTATTTGGCTAAACATACACTTAGCTTGTGGCAGTGCTCTGAGAAAACCCCACTTGGGCTAAAGCACTTGCAGGGACTGAAGTCAACAGTCCACTGAACAGGGCAGAGAGCAAACACTTTGAGGGCTGATCAGAACCCACTGGGAACACACTGACCTTGGCATCCCACAGTCAGCAGGACAGCCCAGGCAGGGAGCCCATGCTCATATGGCTGACTTACCACTTTTAATCTTGGTCTGCCATCTATGCCCCAGAGACAAAAATTCAAATGTGGTGACTGCTGGTTAATTAAACTTTTTGAACTGGTAAAAAAGGCTCTTTAAAAATATATATATATTTATTTAAAATACATCAAAATGACAAACAGCCATATCCCGCAAGGCCTAATTTCACAGCAACATATGCTACAGACATCTTCCCAAAATGCACAGTGGTGGATGGTGGGTTTTTTAATCCTGCCATTTAGAGGAATGTTCTACGTTTGAGTTTTAATGACTGGAAATGTGTTACAAAGAGCTCATCTTTGGAACTAATTTGTGTGCAAGACCAGCCAATTGAATCACTTTGCCTTTTCAGACACAAGAATACTGAAAACGGCAGAATTCAAAGAGGAACCCAGGAAGCACCGTTCAGATGACACTCTAGACCCATCCCACCACAGTGCAGTGAAGAGCTTGCCAGAAGCCCCTTTCTCAGTCCTTGGGAAGAGTTTAACTTTAAAACAAGTAAGTGCCCATACTTGGCAGGGTTCCTGCGTGTGTATGTTACAAGCCTGCAGTATCGAGAGGACCCAGATGGTGACACGGTTCAACATGAGGTCTGAGGTAACTGGTTCTTCAAATACCTGGAGTACAGAACTGCATCCAGAAATTACAGCTGGGAAAAAGGAAAAAGGTGGGGTCTCGGGCTAGAAAAGACAAGTAGAAAAAAGCTTACAGCAGTTGCTTTTGGGGGGAGGCAAGTGACAAAAACAAAGGCACAACAGAATTACATTCCAAGACACGTGGCTGGAGAGCAGAGAAACGTTCTTTCACGGGGAGCAGGGAAAGGAACAACAGGTTGGTTCCCGGACTGCTAGTGGACCTGCTGAAACTAAATTTACTCCAAGCATAAAAGGGGTAAAGTATAAAACTTCACTCTGAACCAGACTGAATAAAAAGCACAGCTGGTATAAAATGACACATCAGGGATTCTCCTGACAAAACCGTCCCAACCAGTGTACTTCTGAGCGCCACAGCCTGGGTCTGGGGGACAGGCCTTCAGCTGGGCCTCAGGACTTACAATGACGATACAAAGAATGAGCTTCATTATTCACCTTCCCTGTATCCCCATCCAAAAGGCTCACCCAAGTAACCATCCACTCTCTACCCCAAAATAAAAAGGCTAACATGAAGACCGCCTCCCATCCCCTGGCAGTCATGCTGACCTTTGCAGGAAGAGCAGGAAGGGCCATGTGACAGCTGGAAGATGCCCTCTGGTAGGGGGCTCTGAGCTTCCTCAGAGGGCTCCCGGTTGTGACTCGCTAGATCAAAGCAGGGAGCTGCCCCAAGCACTCTCACCTCCAAGAGGCCCCGACCAGAGAAGACACAATGTGCCCGGCAGCTCACCATTTCACTTGATCGCTGTGTCCACACACCACCCTCCTTTCTGTCCTGAAAACTGGAAAATTTGGTCCTAGATAATTCAGTTTTGTGGATTCCTCAAATCACCAAACTCTCATTTCAAATGTTTATAGCCTGAATCTTAATCGTCCCAACCCGCCCCAATATGCACTCCCATATGAGTTCTGTTCCTCAAAACACCTTCATACGACTACACCCTGTGGCAGGAACTCACAAACTCATTTCTAACTTCAGAACCCTTTGTTCAGAAGAAATCTCAGGAGGAAGCACAAATGTAAAACACTCCGCAGGCTCTTCTTGCCGCTCCCCAGCCCCTCGCCTCCCAATCTGCAGGGAGCTGAGCCGGAGCATCACTGTCCCACACAGCCACAAGTGGAGTTTTGGCCAAATGAGACCCATAAAGGGCCTCCAATCTGCCAGTGTATCGAGAGAATCCATATGAGCACTAGGTAAGAGCTCCACACCACTCACACTCCAGTGTACATTTATCCTGAAAGGTAAAGCTCATTACTCTGATTACAAAATCATTCTCATTCAAACTCACTAGACTTTATAAAAATAATCTGTGGTATAAAACAATCTCCACACTGTGCAGAAGACTCTGTCAGGTGATATAACTAAATATATATGTAGAGCTATAGATTTTTTAAAGTAAAATTTCAAGTGTCATATCTCTATTATAGAACCTATTTTTTTATTTACAATGCTACCTAACAACATTCCGATGCAAACGTGATTGGGAGAAACAGAATGATCCCATGCCCAACCAACAGCAGAAATCCCCAGGACTCAAGACAGAATGCATCCATTTGTTAAAAAAACAAAACAAAACAAACCCATCCTCACCTGCCTAAAAAGCATTCACTAATAATGGGTCATACTTTTCATAACTGTGAGCTCAAAAATGTAAACTTTGCAAATAAATGTAACACTTTCCCACAGATGTCCAGAGAGCCCACGTTTGAATAATCCACTGCATACACACATGTGCCCGAGCGTATACTTCTCTAGGGTCCTGTGGTTGGCATGCAGTGGTTCTCAGAACTGCATAGGCCCCAGACAGCCCAAAGATACTCCCAGAGAGAAAGGGCAGCACAGGGCCCATCACCACACATTGGCATTTAGAGACTATGCATTTTAATTCATGAGGGAAAACCATTTGTATTCTCTCTACAAGCTGCCATAGGAGCAAATAAAGTATCACTGGTTTTGGCACTACGGGGATACCTGGAGTACCACAATCAAAAGTCCTGCTTCATTCACACCTGGAAGATACAGTCACAAAAATGTAAAAGCTTGGTAAAATTTAACTAGTGACAAATTGTTTAAATTCAAAATCTTGTCCAAACCCAAAGTTTACAATGGACCCCAAATGAGTATAAAATAGAAATATTCAAAATATCCCTCTAGATAATTTGGACTTTTATTTGATGAGTTTATGGGTCTCTTGGACCCACTGTTTTTAAAATGTAGCTGAGTCAACTGAATTAATTTCCAAGGGGGGCATTTTAAACCTCAATTTCTTTTTGCTACAAAACTAAGTCATTATTTTAAAAAACTTTTCCAAGCCTTCTAAAGGTTTGGGATACATTCATAGGTGGATTGCTGGTTACAAATCAACTACCAGGAATCTTACTTAAATAACTATGCATATAACCCTGAATTCATTAAATCTAGACTGAGAAGATAAACAGGTCATCAACTGAATTACTGGGCCTGTTTCTTTACCTAAAACATTACTGTTAATCAAGACTTAAACTCGTCATTACTAGGTTGAACACCTATTAACTACTGACTAATTAGTTCAGCTTTTATAAACAGCCATTAACTAAGGAATTCATGGCACCCAAATGAGGAGAAAAAGCTACCTTGCCCTCTTTCCTTTCTGGCTGCTCACCCTGGATGGGAGGTGGGGAGGGTAGATGAGTCAATTCACTGTGCTTCTTAGAAAGGTGTGGTCTAGAGAGCCCGTGAAATGTGAACCAAGCCTGGCTATCTCTCCAAAGATGAGCCATTAAGAATCCAACAGGCTACTGAAATAGCTGGGACTGACAAACTGAGTTAGCTACAAGGAAATGCTTTCCAATTCAGATACTCATCTAGTGAGCCAAGTTCTCAGGAATAACACTTGGCTGTTCGACTTCTAGTACCAATTCTAAACACTTACATACATATGCTTACTGTATTGCTAAAAACCACCAAATCCTTGTATTACCAGTATGTACTGGGAACTTTACATTGCATCCTAAAAAAGGCAAAATTCCATTTGCAAGAAGGCCACCCAGTCCTCCCACTCCAGGTAGAACAGCCGCCTCCCTACCCTCATGGCTCAGAGCATCGGGCCACGTGACAGGCTTTCTGAGCCACACACAGCACACATACACACACACGCACAGCTGGGCTTGCCACCAAAGAAACACCACATACATAGCTCAAGCACTCAGTGTGTCAGGGTAGCAGGGAGCAAGAACATGGCAACTGGAGAGAGAGGTGACAGCAGAAAAGTGCTGGGTCACCTGCTTTGCTTTCTAAAGCATGACATGACAAGCCATGACAAGAAGACTGGCCTGGCCCCTAGGGGCAGTGAAGAACTGGCTCAGCGGCCTAGAGAGGAGAGATTCTGATCTGGGCAGAGAATATCTGAGTGGGGGGCTCAAGCCACTTGAAGATGTTCAAAGCTGAACAAGATCTCTCTTGTTCTCCACACATACCCAAGTCCAGACAGGAGGAATTCTGAGTCAGAAGATGCTGGTACACATGCTCCCCAGGCAGCACTGATCCCTCCGGGCACCTACACCTACACAGCCCTGCTGAACAATGAAGGACAAGCCAGCCATGTTCAACAGTGAAGGCCGATGATGGGCCAATGATACTCACCACTACCCTTCACAACCAGGTCTCCCTTCCTCCTAAGAACACTCCACCTACAGCCCTCACCCTGAGTAACTCACTCAGAGGACTCCTGGGAGGGACCAATGGTCCCAGGAGAAAACCTGGCTGATGCCAGCCCCTAAGGACTCTGTCCAGGGCCTCCCCTGGCCCATCATTAAGAATTCTTTGCAGGACAGTGTGACACAGTGGCCTCTGTCCCCACTCATTTCCTCCTCCTCGTTCATTCCTGTATTTGTCTGGCTTGGGATATCTTCCCAGTGATCACGGACGTTTTCAAACGGGACACATTCTCTCCCAAAGCTCCACCCCACAGCCAGGAGCCGGGGTGGAAGGAAGAACACTAGAAAGGAAGGAGCAAGGATCCTTGGCTCCTTCCCTCCCCTGACTTGGCCACCCTCTCACCCTAGGTGGGGCAGCCTCTCCCACAGGCAGGCAAAATGATGCCAGACTCCTACCAGCCTTCCACGGGTGCTTGGGGGGGGGGGGGGGGGAGTAGTTCTCTGAGCCCTCTAGAAGTAGACACTGCATGAAATCTTTGTGGAAAAGAACACAGGCAGAGGCCCTATAACCCAATAAACATAAACCAGAGCTCTAAATGGTTTGCTCCCCAAAGAGTACATGACAGCATAGACACTTTATCTGAGGCAAAAGACCGGCCCAGGCCCCCAGGGGCGTGCCCTGGAAAAGGATCACTCACCCTCTTCTGCCATCAGCAGCAGTCAGGGATACTGCCTGATGGGTGCCTTTTACACCACAGCATGAGGGAAAGGCAGCCTGAAGCCCAAAGAACTGGCGCTCCCAGACTCCCCTCCCCCCCGCCACACCACACAGGAACCATCCCCAGACACTTCATTCTGGCGCCACGGCCCGATGGCAGCGGAGCTCAGGATCAGCAAAGAGGGAGCCCACCCAGATAAAAGGCATGTAGGCCAACGGGAAGGCCCACCCTGTCGGTACTGCGAGCTGACCAGCAGGTCCCACGCCAAGGCCACAGCTCAACCCTCCACAGCCAGGCCAAAGATGTGTTCTGACAAGAATCAAGCCAGAAAAAAAATCTCCCACAGGAAATCTAAAACCAAATGGAGAGGCAGGGTTTAGTGTTCCACACTGGGTAGGATAAGGGATCTGATCATTCTTGTGGCGAATCAGCTGCATGTGTTAGCGGTTCATTTGTTGCTGAGGGTGCAAAGCAGATGCCCGAAAAGTAGAGATGCACTGCCTGAGGTGAAAGCTAAAGAAATTAGATATGGCACTTTTCAATAAATATTTTAAAGCTTTTTAAAGAAAGAAGTGGAAAAGAAAAGCAACTGCTGTAAGGCCTGTTTTGCTGTTAAAAATTATTCTGAGGGAAGAAAAATACCACAGCACAAAACAGTTTAAAAAAAAAAAAAGACAACACTGCTTACCCCCAAAAACAACAACAACCAAAAAACCCTGTCCCTGTAACCACCTTGGCCAGCTCACAGCTTGACCCATGAAGCAAAAACTGAGCTCTGCGAGTGGCGCGCACACACGTCCCACAGCACCCTGTGCCCGAGCACGGAGAGAAAGAGACACAGCCCAGCGGCAGGCCCCAGATGCGCGCTCAGACGGACTCCAGGGCCCGGGGCGAGCGCGCCGCTCCCGACACGCCCCTCCATCCCACACTGTCCCGAGTCACCGGGCGGACTCACACAGCCGCTACCGGCCTCCTCCACGATCGCTTCCTCCACGATCGCCGCGGCTCGAGGGAAATGACCTCAAACACGTCTAAGGGCCACAGTCTGACCAAGTTAAAGTGGGGTTACCTCGCATTCTGAACACCGACCAGTCAGGTTGAGGGAAAGATCTGAACCTCCACGCATGTCAAGAGGAGGCGCCCCCCTCCCGTTCTCACCCAGGTCAACCTCTCCCCATCGCTCACCAACTCACCTACCCTCAAGATGAAAGAGATCCAGTTTTTAAATGAAAGTCTCGAGAAACCAGAGGGAAACGCCTTCACAAACAAGAGTGATGAATGCCCAGACGGCGCAGACAGCCAATCTACAGTTGACAGTTATTTACAAGGGGGCGTTATCAAACAAAAATGGTAGCACTCCCTAGAAGACTCCAACTTTTTTTCTTTTTCTCTATTTCTTTTAAATTTTCTTGTCATAAAAGCCAACTTACATTAAAATATACTTACTACGAGACAACACAACTAATAAAATATATAATAAAACTTACACAAGTAGAAAATTCTGAGGTATTTCTGGTTTGAGGTGGTCTGTGGTCGTGAAGTTTTCTTTTACTTTTCAAAATTTAAACCTCGGAAGCCACATTGCAAAGCATGTGTGTATATGTGGATGTGTGTTTTCGTTTTTAAAAAAATTTGCATGTTTCATAAATTAAAAAAATTCAAATGTTGAAACAGCAGCATTAGGAACATTCACTGACTAGAGCAAGGTTATGGCATAATAGAGAAACGGTTTTTAGAATATGCACCTCTCTGAGGGGTCTGGAGAAAGCCGTGTGCACGAGCCACATAAAGGGACAGCGATGTCACCACACAAGGCCGAGCCAGCCCTGCAGGACTCGGGTCTTCAGAGGCAGGCCGTGGCAGCCCACCCAGGGAATCCTCTTGCCCTGGCTGTGCAGGGCGCCCCATGGGCATTTCCCTGAACTGCACCAGGAGGAAGCAACGTGTTTTAACTTTTTCCTCCATTAAGATATTTACACCATTGTCTTATGAGGAATAGTCACTAAAACATGATGATTTCTACCCCTACCTAACCTTAAAATGAGGGCAGAGAAAACGTTTTGTCCAACGCCCAAGCCCAAGTCAGTGGGAAAAAACTGGTCAGGGCCAACAGATGGGTCAGAGCCACACCTGTTTTCAGACTTTCTCCAAACCCCGCTCTGGCCGTTAATGTTCGGCCTCCACATGGTCCTTCCCCTCGAATCCTGGTTACCTGAGAAGTAGCCTCCTAGCAAAGGATGTTGCTCCGAATGTGCCCGAGTCCAGTGTAGCTCTGTTCCAAACCCCCCCAGTTCTGTCCTCCCCTTCCAACTCCGGTCCAAACCATCCTCATTCTCATCCCCGTTTTTCCTCGGTCAGGACAACACCCGTTAATCCGTGAAAGATACATCTGCTGTTTCTTAAACTCACTGTCTAAAAAGGGAGAAAAACAACAAAGGTGGGGGGGGGGGGGGAGAGGGGGATGAGGGCAGGGGGAAATTCTTCCTCTGAGGAAGGTGTGTTCTTATGTAACAGTCTTCAAAGGTTCCTCTAGGTAGAGTTTGCAGCATTAAGTTTCCTAAGACAGGAGATGGGTTTCTTTGTGTCACAGATTCTGAGACAACAAACAAAGAGAAAGCGGGAAAAATGAACCCCAAAGGACAGGAGGTGGCTGAGGCTCTTCAGCATGGCGCTGGTTCTGCATTCACAGCTCAGCACCTCAACGCCTGCTGACGTGTCCGCTGTTTGCGATACAGTAGAGCAATGTGCTGGTAAAAACTGATCCAATCCAAAAAATAATATTAATAATAATAATTATAATAATTATAATAATAATAAAAAGTCAAGGTAAAATAGCAGCTGCATTTTATGTGTTTGTTGGTGTTATGGGATTTCCAAAACAAAACACAACTTTTTTTCCTTTCCTCTTCAGATCCACTCGTTCCTGGGCTTAGATGCTCGACTCCTTAGGGGGCAGGTCCACATTGGTGACGGAGGTCACCAGGGAGACAAGACAGTCCGAGGTAGTGCCGTTGACTGACCTCCGGATTAGGGACACCCGCTCCTCCACGCAGCCCGCAGACAGGCGAGCCTCTGCATCATGGTCCCAGCACTCCTCGATGGTCACGCAGAGCTGGGCCAGGCCCTGCACGTCAGTGAGGAGAGGGAAAGGACAGCCTTGTCAGTGCCCCTCAGCGAAGACAAGCATGGGGGACAGGCAAACTTGAGGATGTTCCTGAGGATCAGGCAGAGAGCCCACTGGTCCCACCCCCAGCAGCAGGTGAACTAGCAGGGGCCCAGGGGACACTGCAGAAATCAGGATGCCTTCCCTCCCAGCAGCTACCATCCTGAGCCCACTGGACTCCCTCCACAGCCTCAACATAGGAAGGGACGGGGTTGGGCCCCTCCTGGGGCAGACCCAGCTGCTTGCCTTGGGGCAGTGATACTCAAACAAAATCTTACATGAATCCCAAATCATGTAGGGGCCCACAGGGCAGCCTCAGTTACAGTGGGGCCCAGAGGAGGGCTTCATCCCACCCTACTCCCCACCAGCCCTGGGGCCCCTCCCGAGAGTCCGGGGCACGTGGCATGACACCCTCTGCTGGCACACACACAGTGGAGCCGGGAAAGGCAAATGCCCACATCCAGGGGCTCTCCAGCCTGCTGGAGACCACCCCAAGATCTGTCTGCACCGTGGGCTCCTCATCAGGGAACTGGCCGGGCCACCCCAGCATGTCTGCCCTGGAAGACTGAGAAAGTCTGAAGCGAAGGTACAGACTCCGGCGCAGCCTATATGTCCCCGTGTCTCAGTTTTCTCCATCTGCAGCCCCGGGTTCCAGGGAGCAGCACTGCAACTGAACTTGGCCCCTGATGCTATGTACGGTAGACTGCTAGCCTCCAGTGACCTCAAGGCTGTCCTGTTTCTGAAAGGACCGGGAGGTGCGCAGGGGGAGGGGCTCAATGGAGCTGAAGGCAAGTGTCTTTCCAAGACAGGAAACAGTTTTGATGGCAGGGGTCTTTTGTACAATATCCCCAGCTTGGAGAAGACAAGATGCCACGTGGCTCGGTCCAGGCCCAGAAAGATAATAAAGGCAGAGAACAGAGAATATTTAATCAGAGCTAATCCATATTAAGCATTTATGTGATAAGTGTCCTGCCAAGCAATTTACAATAACTAGTTAAATCTATTACTACCCTGGGGCACCTGGGTGGCTCAGAGGGTTAAGCGTCTGCCTTCGGCTCAGGTCATGATCCCAGGATCCTGGGATCAAGCCCCGCATCGGGCTCCCTGCTCCGCGGGAAGCCTGCTTCTCCCTCTGCCACTCCCCCTGCTTGTGTTCCCCCTCTCGCTGTGTCTCTCTCTGTCAAATAAATAAATAAAATCTTTTAAAAAAATAAAAAAATAAATCTATTACTACCCTGAGGAGACAAAGGCTCAGAGAAATAAAGCAATTTGCCAGAAGCCACACAGCTACCGATGGGCAGATCCAGGATTCAAACCCAGACGTGTCAGGCCCAGGGCCAGTGGCTCCCCTCCACAAATGGTCCACATGAAGACCACACGGACCCCGATGAAACGGACTGTCAGACCCCATCACTCTGGGCCCAAACCTGGAGCCGCCTCCCTGCCGAGCCTGGAACCTCCCCAGACACTTTCCTAGTGGAAGGGAGACAGTGCACTAAGTGGCCTCTGGCCCCAAAGGGGAGGAGGGGACGGTCCTGCTGCCTGAGGCGTCCTCTCTCTCCATCTCTCTGCTGCCCTACACAGTCCCCTGCCACCCAGGCCCCTCACCGGGTGCTTTAGCCAGTGATCCTTAATGGCAGGCCGCATCTTCTTGTGCACGACCACCTCTTGTAGCTCCTCCAGTGATGGGTGCTGGCCGATCTCTTCCTCAAAGGGCAGCATGTACTCATCCACAGGGCCTGGGGGTGACGGAGAGCCCAGCTGGGTCACCCCAAGGGCTCGTGGCTCCTCACCCCACCCCCTAGACGCTCGGGGCCCCAGCCCCACTCACCATCCGCAGCCTTGCAGCGGGACACGAGCTCCCACAGCACCAGGCCCATGGCGTACATGTCGATGCGCAGGAAGGCATCTCTCTGGAAGTTGATGGCTCCCTCAAGCACCTCAGGGGCCATGTACCGCCGCGTACCCACCTACACGAGGACAGGGGAGGGGGTCCCATCAACAGCCACGCACAAAGTGACTCACCGTGGCACACGAGAGCCACCACTCGAGGGCACCAGACAGGGCCAGGATGGTGGCATAGAGGACACTGCCAGGGACAACCCTTGATTCACCACATTCGTGGGGAGCTCACGAGAGATCATGGTGTACATATGACACCTCAAGGATAACTGTAAATATCACGCAGTCGAGACAACAGTACTCTAACACGGAACGGCTGCCTCTTTACTCAACCTCAGCAGCACGAGGGGCCACCCACATGGTGTGGCTGTTTTCCTGAGACTAAGATCAAAATCCGAGGGGCTGAAGAATACCTAAAAATACTGACAGCAATTGTTCTAGGAGGATTTCCTCAGGCTTAACTTTTAGGTACGTTTTCTAGGTTTTTGGTTTGGATTCTTAGCAGAGTTCCTTCTATTTTACGTTGCTTAACAATTCCGCTGAAAGGGAAAAAGAGAGACTGAGGCTACAAGGATGAGCACCAACCCCAGCGGAGAAGCTGGGTCTGACTAACTGGCCTTCGAGATCATGCTGCCCTCCAGGCTTGGGTGCCCCACTGGGAAGACGAGTGTTGCTCCTGGAGTTCCCGGACAGCTCTGAGCTCACAGTGACCCTTGCCCCCTGTGTCCTGCCAGCCGGGCACCAGAAGGGCAGTGCCCACCCCTGTGCCAGCCCCCCTCCCGTACCCCTGAGGCTCCTTACCTGCCCATGAGTGTCCCCCGGAGGTTTCCCTGGCTCAAACCGAACAGCCAGACCAAAGTCAGCCAGCACGGCTGTGAGGTCACTCTTGAGCAATACATTCTTGCTTTTGAAGTCCCTGGGGAGACAGGTGGACTGAGATGAAGGTGAATACTGTGCTCCTTGCTCCTGGCTCCTTGACCCCCAAGATACCAGAGCCTGTGCCTTCCGGCCCCAGCAGACCCCAGACCAGGCCATCCCACCCTATGTGGGGAGCAGGGCCTGTACTAGGGTGGAGTTCTAGGAGGCTGCACAGGCAGGCAGCTTTAGGGCACCCTTCCACCCCTCACCCCCCTCGACTTGAGAACCCCTCAATGCACTTCTGCCACAGCTGTCGAAGCAACACCTCCCACAATAGCTGGGCAGACCCCATTCCAGTCCCCACAGTATCAAAGGCCAGCCTCTGCATTCTCAGAGGGGGCAGGGTCCGGCCTACTGGCCTGGGATGAAGGCTTCTGGGGAAAAAGGTACATGGCCCAGGATGGGAGTGACAAGTTGAATGAACTTGCCCGGGTCTCTGTGCAAGCCCGAGGGGTAGAGCAGGGTGCTGGTGTGTGCATTCAGCTCCACCTCGTGCTAGCAGGGGTATGTGTGGTCCTCGGTCTCCCCAGCGCCTGTGTCAGTCTTGTTGTGAGGATGAAGCTCAGGGAGTAGTAAGCACACATGCTTAGGGCCACCCCAGCACATTCACTGTGCACTACTATTAGATCGAACTATACAGAAGAGTCAACATTTTTGACCTACAGAAATTGCAATTTCACACCGTCAACCTTAAATGTCATTGATGTTCTTACCATGAGGGGCCCTTGAGCTTTGAATCCTGGAATCCAAGCTCATTGCCCTCCCTCAGAGGCACAGAAGCACACTAGACTAGGTCTGATGACAACCTACTCAACTTCTCTGCACTACCGTTCCTTGCTCTGTACGACGGGGCTGGGAAAACACCCCTACCTCACCGATGACGAGTGTCTCACAGGCCTCTCCCTTCAGGTGACAAGACTGAGCTGGCCTGGCGTCTCTAAGCGTTCAGAGTAGTGCCTGCATTTAGTGCGGACTACGATGATCAGTTAATATGGTGGTCTCAAGGGGTAGTAGCCCCAGAACCCTAAAGAGTCCCTGACACTGTTTCAGGAGAACTGCAAGACCAGAATTTTTTTCATTCAGAATCCATTATTTGTCTTTTTGTAAATTCATTCTCAGGAGAAGAGTTTTCCGGAGGCTACATATACATGTGATGTCATCATTCTGACACTAACAGAATGTGTGTACTCTGATACAGCATATATCAGTAGATATAACCCACGTACACAGAAGTTCTTAATGTAAAGAGATCCTGGGGCGCCTGGGTGGCTCAGTCAATTAAGCATCTGACTTGATTTTCGCATAGGGCATGATCTCAAGGTGGTGAGATGGAGCCACGCTGGGCATGGAGCCAGCTTCAGATTCTCTCTCTCCCTTTCCCTTTGCCCTTCCCCCCACCACTGAGCACGGGTACACACTCTCTCTCTCTAAAAAGAAAAAGAAAACAAAACAAAACAAAGAATGTAAAGCGATCCTAACCAAAAAGTTTGAGAACTGCTGAACCAACCCTCCAAAGTAGTGGGAGTCAGCACTTCCTCGTGTGGCCACCAGAGGGCATGAGAAAACCAGCTTTGGAGGCCACATCAGGCCCAGGACACACAGGTGGAAGGCAGGGGAAGGGCCAGGTGGGCCCACCACAGAGCAGCTAAGCATCTTTATGAAACAGAGGACACTCCGCCCCACCCCAGGTCCTGCTCTCACCCTCCAACCCTCTCTGCAGCTCCACACCAAGCGCAGAGAGGGCAACTGCTAAGCCAGGTACCTGTGGGCAATCGACGGCTTGTGGCCCTCGCCACGGCACCAGGGCACATCCTCATGAAGGTACGAGAGGCCTCTTGACATTGTCTCTGCCACGTGACACAGTTCATTCCACGTGATAATGTTCCCCTTGAGGTAATCCGTGAGGGAGCCCTACAGGAGACAGCACAAAACTTGGGCACAGGCTCTGGGTACAGGACAGGACAGGACCCAGCCTGGCCCCGGGAGGACTGTCTCAGTGGACCAATGGCGGACTCCCCTCCTGGGAGACTGGGACTGACATGGAAGGTATGTGAGGCCAGGAGGGGTTGCAGGGCGGGGGGTGTCAGAGGGTGTTAATCATGAAGTCATTGCACTTATTCTTAAGAATGTATCCCAGAGGGCGCCTGGGTGGCTCAGTTGGTTAAGCAACTGCCTTCAGCTCAGGTCATGATCCCAGGGTCCTGGGATCGAGTCCCACATCGGGCTCCCTGCTCTGCAGGGAGCCTGCTTCTCCCTCTCCCACTCCCCCTGCTTGTGTTCCCTCTCTCGCTGTGTCTCTCTCTGTCAAATAAATAAAATCTTTAAAAAAAAAAAAAGAATGTATCCCAGAATCAGGAGTTCTTGTAGACACTCACATCCACACTTAGGAAGGGTCATCCTATGGTGGAAGGCCACCTCATCTCAAGAGCCCCTGTACATAAGCATGACTCACCTTGTCATGGAAGGCCGTAATGAGCCAGAGCTCCACCTCAAGGTTGGAGCCTCGCTTCTCAGCGGCAATGAACTGCAGCAGGTTCTCATGCTTCATGCCGGGGGTGCTGAAGATCTCCCGTTCACTCTGCCATGACTGCTTGTCCTAAGGCAGGGATGCGGCTAAAGCCCACTGCCACCACACCACCCTGAGGCGGAAGCGCCACCCCACACCAGCCGTGCCCCCATCCACCCCCCCCATTTACAAACAAGGCCACTGAGGCCCAGGGAGGGGAGTGAGTGGCCCTGTGTCACCCACCAAATGAGATGCAGAGCCAGGCCTGGTGTCCAAGGCCTCTAAGCAGAACCTGGTATCAAAAACAAACCCTTGAAAACCAGAGTGGATCAAGGTTTTGCAAAGCCCTACCCCAGCCCTTCAAGAAAATTTCAGTGGGGCCCGCCTCTCTCTCATCCTACCTGCCTAGGCCCGGAATGCCCTGGGGTGGGACAGCTCAAGCTGGACAGCAGGGGTGGATGACCTGGAGGCCCCTCACTCACTCACCTGGAGTGGGAAGATCTTGACAGCGACAAAGTCATTCATGAGCTGCGCCTTCCAGACACAGCCAAAGCGCCCCCGAGCCTTGATCTCCAGCAGCTGCAGAGGCTTCAGGCCCACCAGAGGGGATGGAGGAGGAGGTCCAGGGTCCTGGGGGAGATGGAGGGCTTAAGAGGGTCTGGCTGGGCCACCCCACCTCTACCCCTGCCCTCTGCCAGCCCTGTCTCACCTCGTGGATGTCCACATGGCCGTAGGGAGGCTTGCGATGCCGGTACATCCAGAAGGCCAGCAGGACGATGAGGGAGAGGCCCCCAATGGGCAGCAGCGAGTAGGCCAGCACCGTGAGCAGGGTGGGGGCTGTCGGGGGTGGCTCGTACGTGACTGGGGGACACACGGAGCCCTGTGTCACACAGCCCGCCCACCCACACACCTCAGGAGCCAGACCAGAGAGCCCTGCTGCCACTGCCCACCCAACTCAGGAGCTGAGAGGAGAGCTCCAGGGCCAAGGAGAGGCCCCAGCCTGCCCCCGCCAGGACCCTCACCTTCCGGGCCCCCAGCCTCCGGCAAGTGGGTGAAGCGCTCGTTGCAGAAGTTGCCTTCACAGCAGCAGAAGTACACCTGGGGGTTCTCCTCGGTGGCCACGCACTCCTGCCTGGAGGAACACAGTTTCCCACAGACCCTTCAGCTGAGGGACACAAGCCTCACTGGGACCTGCCCAGCCCACTCCTCCCCAGCAACAGAGAAGCTCACGGGGAACCACCAGGGGACAGTGTGAACCCACCTCCCCTAAAGTGGGACCCAAAGTCGGGCAGGGATAGCCAAGGGTCCACACAAAGAGCTCTCCTTTGGACTGGGGCAGGGTATACACAGCTGCAGGAAAGCTAGGACCCTGGCACCATCCCTACGGAGCTGTCTGGAGAGGCCCAGGTCTCCCCCTACCCTTAAATACCAGCCTGGCTTTCACATCCTGAGGCCCACAGGCGGGTTCCAGCGGGGCTGTGGGGGTGAACGGGAGGGGAGGGCGGGCTCCGGCGGGACTGAGGCAGGGGTGGTGCCGGGAGGGGAGGACAGGACGGGCTCCAGCGGGCTGAGGGGCTGGGGGGAGGGGAGGGCGGGCTCCGGCGGGACTGAGGCAGGAGGGGAGGGGAGGACAGGACGGGCTCCAGCGGGGCTGCGGGGGTGAACGGGAGGGGAGGGCGGGCTCCGGCGGGACTGAGGCAGGGGCGGTGCCGGGAGGGGAGGGGAGGACAGGACGGCTCCAGCGGGCTGCGGCGCTGGGGGGAGGGGAGGGCGGGCTCCAGCCGGACTGAGGCAGGGGTGGTGCCGGGAGGGGAGGACAGGACGGGCTCCAGCGGGCTGCGGCGCTGGGGGGAGGGGAGGGCGGGCTCCAGCCGGACTGAGGCAGGGGTGGTGCCGGGAGGGGAGGACAGGACGGGCTCCAGCGGGCTGCGGCGCTGGGGGGAGGGGAGGGCGGGCTCCAGCCGGACTGAGGCAGGCGTGGTGCCGGGAGGGGAGGACAGGACGGCTCCAGCGGGCTGCGGCGCTGGAGGGAGGAGAGGGCGGGCTCCGGCGGGACTGAGGCAGGGGTGGTGCCGGGAGGGGAGGGGAGGACAGGACGGGCTCCAGCGGGGCTGTGGGGGTGAACGGGAGGGGAGGGCGGGCTCCGGCGGGACTGAGGCAGGGGTGGTGCCGGGAGGGGAGGACAGGACGGGCTCCAGCGGGCTGCGGGGCTGGGGGGAGGGGAGGGCGGGCTCCGGCGGGACTGAGGCAGGAGGGGAGGGGAGGACAGGACGGGCTCCAGCGGGGCTGTGGGGGTGAACGGGAGGGGAGGGCGGGCTCCGGCGGGACGGAGGCAGGGGTGGTGCCGGGAGGGGAGGACAGGACGCCTCCAGCGGGCTGCGGCGCTGGAGGGAGGAGAGGGCGGGCTCCGGCGGGACTGAGGCAGGGGTGGTGCCGGGAGGGGAGGGGAGGACAGGACGGGCTCCAGCGGGGCTGCGGGGGTGAACGGGAGAGGAGGGCGGGCTCCGGCGGGACGGAGGCAGGGGTGGTGCCGGGAGGGGAGGACAGGACGGCTCCAGCGGGCAGCGGCGCTGGGGGGAGGGGAGGGCGGACTCCGGCGCACCTGTCGTAGCAGTTGAAGTCGTCCAGCCAGCAGCCCTTCTTGACGAGCTCGATGGTGCCGGAGCTGTTGCGCCAGGAGGCGTAGCAGTGCAGCCGCTTGTCCTGCTCGCCCTCGCAGCGCTCCAGGCCGCTCTGGTTGGTGCGCTCCAGCTCCCAGTTGGCGTTGTAGTAAATGCACTCCCGAGTCTCGGCCTCCCCGCGCCCGGAACCTGTGCCCAGGAGATGAGAGAAGGGCTGAGCGCTCCACGAACCCCGGCGCCTGCCCTGAGTCCCCGGCCACCTTGCAGGAGGCTGAGTGGTGGGTGGGTGTCCAACAGCCAGACTGATGGCTACACGCACACAAAGGGGCTCCGCTGATGGCCGAAGCTCCTGGGTGGGGGTGGGGGTGGGGACGGCTCCCTTGCAGCAGCAGAAATGGAGGAGCCCTCGAAACCCCAGGGCACAGGAGAATCACTGGGGGGGGGGGGGGGGGGGCGCTGCTAAAAATACACATTCCTGGGCCTAGCCCATACTGAACAGTTTAAACGGGGGCAGAATCTACTACAGTTTTAAACACCACCACCCTCTACCTCCAGCCCCCTCCCCACCCCACAGAATCTCAGGTGACCCGGCCACAGACCTCAGGGACCATGTCTGGGCACACTCTGAGGCAGCTTCCTGCTGTTGCTATCTGCCTCATCCTGGGGAGACACACTGCTGGTGTGTCCCCCATCCCCGTCCAGACTGAATAGGAAATAAGGACCCTCCAGTCCAGTGTCCTTCCAGCACCCAGCAACCACACCTGGTGCTCAGCAGGGCAGGAGAAGGTCTAAGAATCAGGCCAGCATGATCAGGGTAAGGCTCCCAGAGTCACAATAGGGAGTATGTACCCCAAGCAGAAGGAGGGCTGGCTGGTGGCTAGAAGTGGTTAACAGAATCCTCCCAGCTGGGCTTGGCGCCTGAAGACCCCTGTGAGCACTCCCCACCATTCCTGTGCCCTGTTCCACCCCCTGCATGAGTGCCATCCAGGTGGCCAAACACCTGGACCCCCAACTGCCCCCTTCAAATATTCTTTCCTTCAAATATGGCCTCAAGCATTCACCAAATCCACCTTTCTCACCAACCCCTCCCAAGCAACCCCGTCTCAGCCCTCCCATCTGCCCAACTGCCAAGACCCCCAAAGCCCTGTAATGGGAAGGAGGAAGGAGATGCCAAAGGAGGTTCCCAGGAAACAGATTATGGCCCCTGCCCCTGACTCCTGGGCTGAAGAGCTCTCCAGAACTCTGTCTGCGAGTGCCCTACCATGGTCCCTTTACAGGACACCCATGATCAACCTCACTACCAAAAATCACACAGACACCCAAGAGGAAATCAGCACCAAGCATCCACCTGACCTCGCCACTCTTCTTGGGCCTACTGCAGGCCAGGGATCTGATGCCACCTCTAGCTGGTATTCCTGCCCCAGGAAGGAGGAAGGACGGGTCAGAGTCACCCCCACGGATGGACAGTCAGCCAGCCCACCAGCAGCCAGAAGAGAAGATCCCACCCCAACCCTGGGGGAGAGCCTGAGTCTTAACAGCCCAAAGCCTCCCTCATCCTCCACTTCACGCCCACAGTGGCCATCGTGAGCAAAGAACTTGATATGCCATGGTACACCCAGGGAGAAGGACAAAGACTGGCTGTCAGGAGGGAAGCCCCCCTCCCCCCACTGCAGGTCATTCTCTAGTCACCCCAGCCCTTCTGCAGCTCTCTGCAGTGACAAGAGGCTCCTCCAGAGGCCAAGGGCAAGCAGCAAATCTCAAAGCTCTAAGGGTTCAAAATGTCATCCTATCAGAATGCCAGTGTCTAGCCATGGCTCTGGGCATCCAAGGACACTTGTAAGAAGAGTGGCCTCCCAACCACCCAGGCAGCTGGGACCCAGCCTGGTCCATAAGAAGGGCATCAGGGTCAACAAAGGGGCTCATGCAGGAGTGCATGTTGGCTTCCCCCAGCCAGGCCCTTCATCGAGCGTAAGGCTTAAGGTTTTAGGGGAGAACCTGAAGGGATGGGATGAGCTGCAGGTAGGGGTGCTGGCTACTCCTCAATCTTGCTTCCCCCACTGCCATCACACCATGTTTCCAGGCCCCTGAATACGCTCCACCTCTGGGCTTATCACAAGTTACTATCTCTGGCTGCAGGATGCTCCCCACTTTCTCCTTTAGATTCTGGCTCTTCTCTCTCCAGAGACCAGGCAAACTCTCTACCTCCACAGGCCCTTGTGCTTCCTCCATCACCTAATTTACCACTCTTTTTTTTTTAAAGATTTTATTTATTTATTTGACGACAGCAAGAAGGAACACAAGCAGGGGGAGAGGGAGAGGGAGAAGCAGGCTTCCCGCTGAGCAGGGAGCCCAATGCGGGGCTTGATCCCAGGACCCTGGGATCATGACCTGAGCCGAAGGCAGATGCTTAACGACTAAGCCACCCAGGCACCCCTAATTTACCACTCTTGACTAACTACCTATTGTTTTTTAAAGAAATGTTTCAGACATTCAAAATGTGTAAAAATAATGTAACCAAAGACAACCTCCAAGAGAAAATAACATAGTGAATACTCATATTAAGAAATAAAACATTATAAATGTACTTGAAAATCACTTTTGAAATGTCAGCCTCCCCCACGAGCCTGCAAGGCTGATGAAAGCAGAAGCCCTGACTATCTTGAGTGCTAGAACCAGTTCCAGACACATGGCAGGTAGACAGATGGAAGAATAAACGGACAGAGGACATGGTTATCACCCAGCGAGAGCAGGATTTGAAGGGAAGGGACTACAGGAGGCGTGGCCTGAGCCTGCAGCCCCAGCCTGAGGGTCCTCAGGGGAGTTCCCATCTCCACGTAGACAACAAGCAACAAGCCCCCTGTGCAAGGTGAGGAGTCCCAACATTGACAGTGCCCAAGGCCGGCCCAGCTTCTCTCCTCATGCCACTCACCAAGCAGAGGCTCCTCTGGCCATTACCATGGGCAGGACACAGGTGGACAGGGCTGGGGAATGCCAAATCTCAAGGCTCCAGGTAGGACCCAAGGGCTCAGGATATAACTGGACCCCCACCCCCCCCCCACCCCCAGCCACGACCAGATCTTCCTACACACAACTGAGAGTAAGGCAGCCCTAAGCTGGCCGGACTTCGTTCAAATCCTGGCTCTGATACTTCTGGGTAAGTTATCAATCCACCCTGTGCCTCTGTGTCCTCATGTGTGAAAAGGGGATGATAGAAGCACCTCACTCCTCAGGCTGTTCTTGAGCCAAATGAGTTGATGCATTTTAAGAGTGGTTATGACAGTACCTGGCACATTAGCTGTCCTATCAGGAGCCATACCCCTCCCTGCTGCCTGTGACAACCCTTCACATTACAAGCCCCCCCAGGAGGGCTCCCAGCCCATCAAGCAGGGATTGTGCACACCAACGCCTCCAAAAGCTTTGCACTCAGAGCCAAGGTGGACCTGGGGAGACGGGGAGACTCCAAGCCCCTCCCACACCACACCCAGGATCTGCTGCCAGCTGGAAACCCAGGGCCTCCCCCTTCCTCCCTCCTCCCTGGGCTCTGCTTCTGCAGACACGCAGCTATTTATAGCCTCTGGCAACACTCCAACCACAAGGCAGCCTCTGCCTTTTAACAGACACAGGGTTCCTGCCCACGCTTGCGCTTGCTCCCGGGCGGGGCACCCATGCGCAGGAGGCTCCCCTGACCCCCACCCACTCACCTATCCCAGCAGGAGAGGAAGCTGCGCTCCCAAGATGGGGTGCCTGCAATCCCCCCATATTTGCTACCACAGAGCCCTGAGGGCAGCCTACCTCCCGGATACCTGGGCAAGTGGCTCACTCCATCCCTGAGTCACAGCCGACCCAACTGCTGGCCTCCAAAGGAACCATGCGTCCCCAACAGACAGTTTCTAGGTTCCTTATTGGAAAGAAGGCCCCAGTACTCCCCGAGCCCTCAGCCCAGGTGGGCTGAGAAACCCCACTCGTGGACACACACTAGCACTGAGAAAAATAAAAATGCATACTCCACTCTGAACCAACATTCCAGAGCTTGCCCTAAACAGGCCAGTTCTGACACCCGAGGACAAGCACTGGGAGGTGTTTCCCAGTCCAGATGGCCTCGGACACAGCCCACGATGTGCTGGGGAGAAGCAGGGGAAAGCCTACCCGGACCCTGCCTGGAAGGCACTCAAAGCACAACAGGGAGGGAAGCGTGACAGAGGGATGCAGAAGTGAGGGCGATTAAGGCAGAGCCTTGGCAGGAGGATACGAAGCTAGCGTGGCCATGCCTCCCCTGGGGTTCCCTGAGCTCTGGCCTTGGGGTGCATCCAGCCAGCCAACATCTCCCAGAGGAACCCGAGCAACCAGCAACCGGCTGCACTCTACCCTTGGCTCCTGAAGCCCCTCGGCAGCGCCTGCCCCCCACCCCAGGAAGCAGATGCCCAGCCCCAACCACGGGGCACTGTAGACCAGTGAGAAAGGGATGCCACCCACCACATCCACCTCAGCCCCCTGTCATCAGCATGCCAAGGTGCACCCTCCTCCCAGATGCCTCCATGCCTGAGAGGTGGCCAAGTGAGGCATGCCCAGTGCTCTCTCTCCCTTACTGCCCAGACTCCAGATCTGCCTAGAGAGAAGAGGCAGCCTTCCCCTAGCCAGTGGCCAGGCTCCCTTCCTGGGAGGCTCCTGCCTTAGGCTCCCCTCGCCCTGCCCTCCTCAGAAGGCAGCCCTACAGTTAGCTGAGTACCTGCTGCCCCAGCAGCTTCCTCCAGGGGAGCCAAGAAGGGCCCAGAGACCTGAAGGTTCCGGCTCCCAGTGACAGTACCTAGTCCATGTTCATGATTCCGCCTCCCCCACAAGAGTAAGAATGGCCAGGGTGTGGGGACTAAGGGAACCTAAAAGGGCGAAGGGGAGGTGCAAGGGGGAAGGCTGGAGTGTGAGAAAGACACCCACAGACACACATAACACTTGAGTGTGCACCCACTGGGGAGTGGCACAGACGGAGAGTGGGGCAGAAAAGAATCCAAAATGCATGTATACTTTATCTTTGAACTTTCACACAAGAATTCAGTATGTTTCCAGGAGCCAAACAATCTCTGACACACTGGCTTTCTTGCCTCGACCCATTTATTTGTGAGCCATCCACGCTGATCCACATTCATTTAACAAACACATAGCAGGCACTAAACTAAGCACTTTACAAATAATAATTTCAGGGCGCCTGGGTGGTTAAGCGTCCGACTCTTGATTTCGGCTCAGGTCATTATCTCAGGGTTGTGAGACTGAGCCCGTATTAGGGCTCCACGCTGGGCATGGAGCCTGCTTAAGATTCTCTCTCTCCCTCTCCCACTGCCCCTCCCTCTCAAATAAATAAACAAGTAAATAAATAAATCCTAAGCTGAGGCACAGTGAGGTGACGTACCTTCCCCAAGTTACTACCAAGTGTCAAAACCAGGTTTGGAACCCTGGCGGCCTGGCTCCGCAGTCCGTGTCCTGCAGCCGCCCCTGCAGCTCTGTGGTGCGCGCAGTCCACTGTACAAGCTCACTACTGAAGTGTCCTGTCCATCCTCCCGATGGACTTCTAGGTTATTTACAAGGGGTGCTGATCTGAGCACTACCACCAGGAAACCTCTAGACTCCTCCTATGTGCTTTCTTGTGCTCACGTATGGGAGGGCAGTTCAGGGGGTATGTCAGTCATGCTGGGTCCTATCACAGGGTAGGAGCATCTTCAACTCACTAGAGACTGTCCAACTTTTCTCCCAAGGACCCATCTGGATGTACCGATTTATGTTCCCAGAAGACTACAGCCCCGCTGAGCCACACCCTCACCCCTGATATTTGCTCACCTGGTCAGTATGAAATTGTGCAGGACAGTTTTGATCCCCATTTCCTGATTATTTGTGAAACTGATCATCCTTTTGTGTTTATTAATCTCTGCTTCTGAGAAATGCCTGTTCACATCCTTTCCCATTTTTCTGCTGGGATGTATTTCCCAGGAGTTGTATAAATTCTTTATATATTCTTGGTAATAAAACTTTTCTAACCATATAGTAACCCTCTTCATTTGGTCATTTGCTCTTCACCAAAAAGGCTATTTGATCTGATGCTGACATAGCTATATAACATTTTGTGTTAGTATTTTCTGAATTTATCTTTTTCTTTTATTTTAAATCTTTCTGTATCTTTTTCTTCCAGTTCAGTTTAACACTGTCTTTGACCTAGAATTGAGTTTCATTACATTCATGATTACTGCTATGTTTACATTTGTTTTTTCTCTATTGCTACAACCTTTGGATTATCTTCTTTAATTCCACATTTCAGCCACTCTGGTCTGGAAGTAATGCACTCCATATCTATTCTATTACAAGCTAGCCTTTAAACTTTAATATGTACTATTTATGCTAAAAACCTAAAGTTAACATCTCTACCATCCCTCATAGGAACTTAACTGTTTTAGCCCCAATTACCTCCTTCCAACCACACTTAGTTTAACTTAACATTGGTGTTAAATATTTAATCTGCTATTGTTGTTGTTCTTATGTGCCTACCAGAGTAGATATGATCTGTGTTGTATACACTCAGTATTTTCTTATTTGTCCATACATTCATCAGTTTGTCTGCTCAGCCAACCCTACATCTCTATTCTTCCTTCTGGGACCACTGTCCTTCCAAAAATCATCCTCCTTCAGTAAAGATCTTTTGTAGAGAAGCTTTTGTTTGCTTTTCTGAAAGCGTTATTTTGCCCTGTTTCCCAACTGACAGTTTAAAAGAACATAAACTTTTAGGCTGAGTTATTTTCTCGTCATTTTGAAAATATTGGGTGCCTGGGTGACTCAGTTGGTTAAGTGTCTGCCTTCAGCTCAGGTCATGATCCCAGGGTCCTGGGATCGAGTCCCATATCGGGCTCCCTGTTCCGCAGGGACTCTGCCTCTGCCCCTCTCTCTCTCTATCTCTCATGAATAAATTAAAAAAAAAAAAAAGAAAATATTATTCCACAGTCTTCTGACTTCTATTATTGCTGGAAAGTCTGCTATTATTTTAACTTTGTAGATACTCTGTCTTTTCTCTTTGGCTACTTTTCTTAGATCCTCTCTTTGCAGTTTCACTATGAGCTGTGTGTCTAAGTTTATGTTTAAGTTTATTTACACTGCTTGGAAAAATATACTTTTTATCCAAGGATTCACCTCTATTATCAATTCTGAACAATTCTTGGCTTTTTATCAATTTGAGTATTACATCTCCCTATTCTATGATTCTGAAATTCCTATTAAAGTATATTAGACTTGGGACACCTGGGTGGCTCAGTCAGTTAAGCGTCTGCCTTCAGCTTAGGTCATGATCCCACAGTCCTGGAATCCAGTCCCACATCAGGCTCCCTGCTCAGCGGGGAGCCTGCTTCTCCCTCTTCCTCTGCCCCTCCCCCCCAGCTTGTGCTCACACATGCTCTCTCTCTCATGTGCCCTCTCTCTCTCAAATAAATAAATAAAAATCTTTAATAAATAAAGTACATTAGATTTTCTCATTCTATCCAGTATTTTAACCCTGCCTTTATATTTTCCAATTCTGTAACTAGGCACTATTAGGGATAATTCCATATGGCCTAACTTCCAATTTATGAATTCTCTCTTTAGCTGTGTCTAATTTGCTATTTAGCTCTTCTACTTAATTTATAAATTCAATTAACCCATTTTTTCATTTCTAGAAGTTCTATTTTTAAAAAAAGTTCTTGGTTGATTTTGATACTTCTGTTATTTGTCATACTTCCAAACCCCTATTTTATAATTCCATAATTTAATTTCTTGAACATTTATTTCTGCCACCTCTTAGTATGATGATTTTTCACTCATGGTATCTTGTTTCCTTGCATGTTTGGAATTTAGGATTCTCATAATTTCGGATTCTGTTTTTGGATACAGAGCTTATGTTCATCAGGCCTCTATTGTGAGAATACTCGAAGGCCAAGTTTGAGGGGGCAACCTTCCAGAGATAATTTATGTTTTTGCTTCTGCCAAACTTTCTAGGACATCATCAATTTGGAATCACTTTAATTTCTCAACTTCGAGTTTCCCAGAGAACACTAGTTGGTATGAACTTCAACTGCAAGCTCATGTAAGCACAGACCTATGGTTATAAATTCTCAAAGGAAGCTACCTTGCCTCCCTATCAACCTAGGACAAGACAGTTTCATTTTATACTCCCTTTGTCAGCAAAAGGATGTTCCTTCTAGTCCATACTTTCACTGAAGGTATAACCCTATGGAAGTTTTATCATATGAGGGCCTCAGTCTCAATTTCATACCTTATCTCTCATGCTTTACACACTGCCACTAAACCTACACCTCTAAGTTAGGGAGAGGGGCAGAGTCCCCCTGGGAATCAACAACTTTAGCTAGTGGAGGTATACAGTTCTAATTTCCAGCCTCCTTTTGCTTCTCCCTTTCTTATATATGCAGCTATGCATATCCATTTTAAAAGGACATTTATTATATCTTATCCAGCATTTCTACATGTCTCGCACGAGGAGGTTTATCAGCTGTTTAACTATTTCACTATTATTGCCGAAATATAAGTCCAGGAGCACTTTCCAAGGGTGACAGGAAGAGATCTATAAGCTTTCACAAGCCCAGCCTAGGAACAAGGAATCAAGCCAGGTCACCTCAATTCACTTCCAACTTCAACTCTGTAAACAAGTCCCTGGCACCATCCTCCCATAGAACAACGTGTGGGTCCAGGGCCATCCTCTGGAATCCTTGTCTTTCTCCAAGCCCCATCATTTCTGAAGAATACTAAAGAGAGAGCTTCCAGGTAAAGGTTTAAGGATTATACACAAAAATTACTTTTGCCACCTTCTGTAATCTCATGAAAACCACAGCAAAGAGAAGTTTTTTAAAGCCTAAAACCGTAAGGACAAAAAGAACAGGAAAGAACCACAGAAATGAAATTCTGAAGCTGGAAAGCAGATACGTAAGTGGTCAATAACCACACAGACTCCTGAGTTGGCTGTGAAGAAAGCTGAAAAGCAACATGATTTCCACCACAGGAGCCTCTAAAACTCAGGAATTTGTGGCACCAAATGTCTCTGGAAGAGTGGGGTGAAGGTGAGTCCAAAGACAAAAGGCTGGCCAGATCCTCAGAGCTCACTACCACTTGCCATGGCTGGGGGCTACCTCCCCCAATCCAGCAGAGAGTAGGTTATTTTCTAAAGAAGATAAAATAAAGAGCCTGGATAGGGAGCAGTGGGAAAAATTGAGGGCACAGGCACCATACTGAAACAAGAGGAATACAGAATAATATACGAAATACAGAAACTCCAGCTCTCTTCCCACCATGGCTCCCAGGATATTGGCAGCCAGGCCTATACCTATCCTTCCCCACCAATCCCCTAACACAAAGCAGAAGATACTTCTCAGGAGAATCTAACTAATGTCAAAAACAACCCCATCAGATCATCCTACAGTTGGCAGGTTCTACTCAGGAGTTCAGAGCTTTCAATCAGTATTCAGGTCCATCCTTAAAATGAACAGGTCTAGGAAAGCCACTTACCTGAAAGACAGAGATAAAAGCATGTAGGGGAGAAAAAAATCAACTTGGAGAATACAGAGATTATGTAGGGAGAATATAACTTCAAAAATTCTATCAATACCCTCAGAGAGCTAAAAAACCAATGCACCCGTGAAAAGTAAATCGAATGGTATTGTTAAAAGACCAGAAAATGAAAGAGCTCTTGGGAATTAAAAATATATATATTATATATATTATATATATGGCAGAAATGAAACTCAACAGAAGGATTAAAAGATAACACTGAAGTAATCTCACAACCAAAGTCAAGTAAACACACAAGGATACAGAAAATAAGAAAGAAAACAGAAAAGGAATCTAGAGGCCCAGTCCAGGAAGTTCAACACCTAACTAACAGCAGTTCCAGAAGGAAAAAACAAAAGGGAAGAAATCAAAGACCAGCACAGTGCCCCCCAGCAAGACCCATCACTGTGAAACTTCACCACAGTGGGGACAAGAAAAGATCCCACAACAAATGTCTATCAAGAGAGAAATATCACCTATAAAAAATTAGGAATCAGAATGGCTATGAACTTCCTTACAGCCAATAATACTTGGAAGCTAGAATATAATGGGACAGTGCTTCACAATTTGGAGGGGAAAAGACTTCCTATTTATAAGCTCATACCCAGTTAACTATTAATGAAATGTGAAGGGAAAAGAGAGAAAAGTAAGATCACAAAAATGTACCTCCTATTCACCCTTTCTTAAAAGGTAGTAGAGGGGGGCACCTGGGTGGCTCAGTCGTTGGGCGTCTGCCTTCGGCTCAGGTCAGGATCCCAGGGTCCTGGGATCGAGCCCCGCGTTGGGCTCTCTGCTTGGCGGGAAGCCTGCTTCTCCCTCTCCCACTCCCCCTGCTTGTGTTCCCTCTCTCTCTGTGTCTCTGTCAAGTAAACAAAATCTTAAAAAAAAAAAAAAAGGTAGTAGAGGATATGCTCCACCAAAATGAGGAAATAAACAAAAAAAGAAGATACAACAAGGATACAAAAACCCAAAGATGCAACACAAGAGATAGTGACAGGTATCTTAAAGATGAAAAGCAAAGGAGATACAGGGTGACAGCCAGACCAGGATGGGAGAAAGGTCTACATGTGAACTCTGTTCAAACTGCTGGCTGACCTTTAACTACACAGGCACCAATCACACTTCAAGCAACCAGGTAAGCCTAAAGGAACTAAAACAGACATTGCAGCAGCTACACACCACAGAAGAGTTTGTGAATTCAGCCAATATAACTACCTGCTAACACAAAAACCAAAAAACAAAAACAAACTAACAAAATACCAACAAAACAAACTCAAAACAAGCAATGCTTTTAAGAGGAACATAACAAAATTCAGAGCCTCTACCAATTATCACTCACAATATTTAGATATAACCCAAGATTATATGAAAAATAGGTAATGTGTCTCATATTCAAGAGAATAGATAATCATTGGAGATTAATTCTAGGATGATCAGATGTTGGAATTAGCAAAGATTTTAAAGTAACTATCAGAAGTATACGTTCAAGAAAGTAAAGGAAAATACATTCCAATGAAGGCATTGATAGGATATATCAGCAGAGAAATAGAACCTACAAAAAAAAAAGGAACGAAATGGAAATTCTAAAACTGAATAACCTGAAACAAAAAATTCACAAAGACAGGTTGAACATAAATGAATGGAAATAAATATACCATGTCAACATAGTTAGAGTGGTTATTAAGATGAAATGTTGTAACACTAAGACACAAAAATGGATGATTTATTTCCCTATTGAAGCCCCACCAACTAGTACCACTTCCCAATATTGAAACAATTTCTCACACCTATGAAATATCACTTCAAAAGAACTGAAATGCTTCACTCTTATGGGAAAAGCTGTCCATTTTCCAACTTCTGTGTTTCTTCTTTGTTTTAAATTAAGCATCCATATAGGCATGAATATATTTCTGGACTTTCTATTCTATTCCACTGTCTCTTTAGCTATCTAGCACCAAAAGCTTCCCATTTTATTTATTTTTTTAAAGATTTTATTTGAGAGAGAGAGAGGAAGAGAGAGAGCATGAGCACGGGGGAGGAGCAGAGAGGGAGATGGAGAAGCAAACTCCCTTCCAAGCAGGGAGCCCGATGTGGAGCTCAATCCCAGGACCCCCAGATCACTACCTGAGCCCAAAGCAGATGCTTAACCAACTGAGCCACCCAGGTGCCCCAAAAGCTTCCCATTTTAATTACTACAGCTTTACAATGAAGCCTGAAATCCAGTAGGCACAACTTGTTCTTTTTCTTTAAGATAGCCTTGACTCTTCTTAGTCCTTTGCATTTCCAAACTGTTTTACTCTGAGGATTAAAGATTAGACCCTACAGGCTTTTTCTGCATCTACTAAGATAATCCTACGGGTTTTTTTGCTCTGTTAACATGGCAGATTAGATTTTCAATTGTTAAATCAATTATGCATTTCTGAGATTAAAACACTTGGCCATGATATATATATATATATATATATATATATATATATATTTTTTTTTTTTTTTTTTTTACATATTGCTGGATTCTATTTGTGAATGTTTTAAAGACTTTTGCACCTTATACTCATTAGGGATACTAGTTCTATTTATCTCTCCTGCTCTATGTTCCCTTATCTCACTTTTATTACTTTCTTTTCAATTTATGAATTCTCTATTATTCCATTTGTCCCCTTTATTAGCTTGAAAGTTATCATCTTTCTATCCTTTAGTGGTTACCCTAGAGATTACAGCATGCCTTCTTGAATTATCAAAACCTAATATTAATAGGTAGTTTTATCCTCTTGGTGGCCAATGTGAGAACTTTTAGAACAATTAAATTCTATTTTCACTCCACTCTCCATATAGCATTGTTGTCATGTGTTGCTTTTTTATGTATTTCGAATTCAATAACGCACTTCTTTCATGTCCACATGCCTATCATTTTCAATATTCTTCATTCTTTTCTGCATCTCTGACCTCCCGTTTAGATCATTTACCTTCTGCCTGAAGACCACCCTCTTTACTTGATACTTTCACTCTTTTTTTTTTAAGATGTATGTATTTATTTTAAAGAGAGAGAGAGGAAGAGAAACAGAGTGGGGGGGAAGGGCAGAGAGAGAGAGAGAGAAAGAGAGAGAATCTCAAGCAGACTCCCTGCTGAGCGTGGAGCCCAACATGGGGCTCAATCTCACAACCCTGAGATCATGACCTGAGCAGAAATCAAGAGTCGGATGCTTAACCGACTGAGCCACCCAGGCACCGCGATACCTTCATTCTTGAAAGACAGTTTCACTTGATATAGAAGTTTAGGTTGACAATTATTTCTTTTAGCCTTTAAAACTATCATTCCATCGTCTTCTGGCTTCCACTATTTTTGAGAAGTTAGATGTCAATATAACCATTACTCTTTTGATTGTAAATATGCCTTTTTTTCCTCTGGTTGCTTTTTAAGATTCTCTTCTTGGGGTTCAGAAGTATGGCTGGAATAAGAAGAGATGTGGAGGGCGCCTGGGTGGCTCAGTCGTTAAGCGTCTGCCTTCAGCTCAGGTCATGATCCCAGGGTCCTGGGATCGAGTCCCACATCAGGCTCCCTGCTCGGCGGGAAGCCTGCTCCCTCTCCCACTCCCCCTGCTTGTGTTCCTGCTCTCGCTATCTCTCTCTGTGTGTCAAATAAATAAATAAAATCTTTTTAAAAAAAAAAAAAGAAGAGATGTGGAATTTTTATTTATCTTATCTAGGTTCACAAGGCATCTTGAATCTGTGGCTTGATGTCTTTCATTCATTTTGCAAAGTTATCAGCTATTATCTCTTCTGCTTCTTTTATTTCTCAGTCATTTCTGTGACTCTGATTACATGGATCTTAGATCTTCTCACTTCATCCTCTCTGTATCTTTCCCTCTCTTCTGTATTATCCTTTTCTCTTTGAAGGGCTTAGTCTGTATATTATCTTCTGATCTATCTTCCCATTCATTAATTCTCTCTTCAGTTTTACTTAACCTCCTGATAAAATCATCCACTGAGTTCTTAATTCTGTCCACGTACAATGCAGATCTATAACAGATTTTTCATTTAACTCTTACATATTTTTCCAGCTCTCTACTGAAAGCTCTCCACTTTTATTTCCTTGATCATAGCAAGCACTATTTTTCAATATGCATATGATAACTCCAGTCTGGAGTTCACCCAGGTTTGCTTCAGCTGTGATGTTTCTGATGGCTATTTATTTAAAATGATCATGATCACCCAGTAATGATACATGCAAAATTGTTTGTAAAATAATTTGAGGCCTACAATGATGTTATATTCCTATAATATTACATGTGCTTCTGGCAGGCAGCTAAGGCACCATTAATTCCAGAAGGTCCTAATCCTGCTTTAGATTTGTCTTCTCTTCGTGCCCCCTTACCCCCAAGTCTTTGGGGTTCCAGCTTGAAAGGAGGGGTTCACCATACCTGCCCTCTGTTGAAAACTCCAATCCCTATCTTCCTAGCCCCACAAGGCTATCAAATGCAAATGCAACCCTCTCAGTTGCCCACACGAAGGGCTAAAAAGAGATTCAAACATCAAAGTCACCACCCAGGGCCTCTGTTCTCACACAGATCTGACCTGGTAGGTCTTCACTATCTTCTTAGCTGTACAGTGCTTTCAGCCAGAGATGTTTCCTCAATCTGTCCATCTTTTCCAGATGCCTTCAGAAAGAGGGCTGGTCCTGGTCATCGAAAGAGGAAGGCTCCATATCTACTTTTTACCCAGCTTTTAGACTGTTTTCAGGAACACATAATACCCAAAGGGGAGAGGTCTACACATAACACAGAAACTGAAATCACCTATGTAGATAAGCCCGTTTGTGGAAGTGTTTAATCAGACCCTAGGGGCAGAGGCCTGAAAAAAGTAACTTCCATTCCAAAGCGTAACTCAAGAGGGAAACAGAATTCCCTTTCAACCAATTTTATTATTTCAGACTGTCAGGAACTGCATTGTGTCGTCCCCCCACCCCCAAAATTCTTACCTCCCAATGTGATTGTACTGGGAGATAAAGCCTTTAAAGAGGTAATTAAGGTCAAATTAGGTTATAAGGGTGGGGCCCTAATCCAATAGGACTGGTATCCTTAGATGAAGAGGAAAAGGCACCAGGAGTGTATCCACACAGAGAGAAAAGACCATGTGCGCACAGAGTAAGTAAGCAGCTATCTGCAAGCCAAAGACAAAGTCCTCACCAGAAACCATCCCTGCCGGCACCGAGGAGGACTTCCGGCCTCCAGAACTGTGAGAAAATACATTTCTGTTATTGAAGGCCACCCAGTCTGTGGTATTTCAAAGCCATCCATTCTGGGGCAGCCCTATCAGTCTAATGCACAGACAGTGTACCTCACCTCTACAATTTGGGAAAGCTGGTTGGGACATCATTCATCCTAGAAACAGTACCATAAATCCACTGTCACCTAAATCCACAAGCAGAGCCTGACAAGTGGGCTTACGCAAGGAATCCCAGTGAAAGAGCAGTGAAACAGCATGATGGAGAAGGAGCCTAGGAAAGCACAGGCTCTGGAGAAAAGTCATCTCAAACGATCTTCCCTAGTTCTGTGGCCAATCGTGGCAGAAAGTTATACAAGGGAACACCGCACACGCTCAGACAGGAAGTGAAGCTCACCAGCTTACTTTCTGTCATGAGAAGCTTTTCACCAGATTCTAAAATAATTCTTCTGCAAGTGTCTCCTATAGCCCCTACCACCATTATCACCACATGGGAAATCAGGATCCTGCCACGCCACGATCCTGTCAAATGAACTGGGGTCACCAGTGGTGGTGTCCTGTTATGCACAGCTCCTCACAACCTTCAGCAAGGGCGTCAGTCTCTCTGGAGGGCGGAGGCCATGTAGAGCATGGCTGGTGAGCTCACACAGCCATCCCAGACCCAGACCAGCATTTACTGGCAAGTCCATTGCTACCTCTCCTCTATCAACACAGTAACCAGGAGGCTCAGACACAGGAAGGAGCCTCTCTGGCTCTCCTCAGACATTAGACCTTGTCTGGGCACCCTTCATGAAGTGGGTTATTTCCAACCTCTGTAATCTAGCATTTTTGGAGGCTGGGGGGGGGGGGGGCGGGGAGGCTCACATATTGCTGCAGAAGGCCACCTGCCATCTCACCCAGCTTCTGCCCCCACTGCCATCACCTGGGTAGCCTCGTGGGGGGAAAAAAACCAGTATAGCCATTTCTCAGTACCTATTAAAATTTAAAATATACATGTCCTGGGGCGCCTGGCTAGCTTAGTCAGTACAGCACGCAACTCTTGATGTCAGGGCTGTGAGTTCGAGCCCCACATTTGGTGTAGAGATAACTTAAATAAATCTTTTAAAAAATAAATATACATGTCCTATGACCCAGAAATTCCTCTTGTCATCTATCCTTGAGAACCAATAAACTGTATACAGTCAGGAAATCCATCAACAGACTAAATAAAATGTAGTCTATATACCAACTTTGAAATTTCACACAGCTATTAAAAAAGATCAAGATAGACCCATATGTATGAGAAGGATTGCCAAAACATATCTCTGAATTTAAAAGGCATGACATGCAACAATACAGATGTTAAATCACAAACATGGTGAGCAAAAAGAAAAGATGGACACAAAACAGTTCACTCTGTAGATTCCACTCATATAAAGCACAAAAACAGGCAAAACTAACATGTGCTGTGAGAAGTCAGGATGGTGATTACCCTTAGGGATGTAGGGGTAAGACTGGAGGGAGCAAGAAAGGGCTTGGTGGGGATAGGGGCTGGTCAATTTCTGATTCTTGATCTAGATGCTGATTACATGGGCATATTTAGTTTGTGAAAATTCATCAAGCTGTCACTTATGATAATTACACTGTTCTACATGTATTTTATACCCCAATTAAATGTCTGAAAAGAGCAATACCATTTTAAGTTACAAAATCCAATTTCTCTAAGTACTTCCACAGATGCAGATAATGTGTGTAGAAGGACTCAAATGGGATCAGGTGGGGACCAAGAGTGGTAAAGGGCCCTGGTTTTATCTGTAACGTCTAACTTTCTGCAGTTGAATGTGTGTATAATTTGTAAAACTAAAAATTAATAAAATTTAAAATGGGAAAAGAAGTTATGGCCAAAGTGACCGCTACTCCCCCAGCTACACCCTGGTGCCTAACCAGGAGACCCCGGGGTAAAGGGAGGTTTGGGAGTGGTTTTTCAGGACAGAATTGCATTGTCCTAGTTCTCCTTTCCCTGAGTGGCCCTGCAGGACTCACTCTGAGGTGGGGGGTTCAGAGGAGGGGCCAGCCTGGTGGGAGGGAAAGCAGAATTCACCTCTATAACTTTTCTGCCCCTCTATTTCTAAGCCCCAGAGTAGATGAACCCTGATCCCCAGGTTCTCAGGCAGAGAGGCTAGATCTCCTTATGAGGCATGAGCCACAGGGCTCCTCTCTAACCCACTTCCCACCCAAGCCAGTTCTAAAGCAGGCCCTGGTCTGCCTGGCTAGTGAGCACCTGAAGGGAACATCAAAACTTGGGGGACAAGGAAATTCCCATAAAGTACATAAAAGTACATGGGTTTCTCAACCCATGGCTGTCAGCCCAGGGCTCTGAGAACTCACGCATTCTTTCTGAATCAATGGGGGAGGGCAGGAGGTAGAAAGAGGGTTGTCAATGACATTAGACATTAAAAGGCATTGTCCTCATACCTGAAAACACTATGCACCACTACACAAGCCAGAAGAAAAAAACATCCTGACATCAACACTCAAGAGAGTCAGCTTCCAAGTCAGCCTCCCATTTCCATTGGTTCAGGTTGAGGAGGCAAGCAGGGGCCCCACCCTCTCCTCGGATGGACAGACAACAGCTGGTCTGGTCACATCTTCCGAAATGCTTGACCACAAACTCCGGGAAGCAGCCTTCTCCATCCTCCAGCCAAGGGCTTGGGTTTCCAACCAGCCTTCCTTTTCCTTCCCCAGAACTAATTTTAGCCTCCTTGGTTGTCAGAGTGGAACTGAAATAGTCAACAGAGAAACATTTGCAAACAAGAACATGAGCTCACCTCACAAAACACCTCTGCTCCGGCCGAGAAGCTGACTAGAGGAGAGAAGTCCCATTGTGTGGCAGGCCAGGCCCCTAGAGAAGGTCCCCTGGGAGAAGGGCCACACATCTGCCCAGTGGAGCAGGCTTCCTTTCCAACACCTGCTCCCAATAACCACACGTCCATGAATGAAAACACCCAGCTAGGGCTGCCAGTCCGAGTCTGAAAAAAAGGCACATATGTGTCCAGCAAGAATGGAATAACCAGGGCGAAGCCTGGGGCTGTTCAAGGGCCAGAAGCCATGACTGATCCTAGGCCAGGAAGAGGCACAGCTCACCCCCAGCCCCTATCATCAGTTTCCAGCGCCTCGGACATAGACGTCACTGAGAAACTTAGAGACTCACAAGGCAGCAGCATCTCCTCTCCCCCATTCCCATCCCCACCCCCAACTCGGGCATCCAGGAGCAGCGCCACCAAGTCCTGAGGAAACAGGCACCTCTGGGCTGGGCTGGGCCTGAGTCTGGTGGAGAAAGACCGAAAACAGGAAGCCCCAAGAGGGTGGGTGTCTACAAAGAATTGGTGACTGGGTGGGAAGGAAAGTAGATAAAGAATTCCGAGAAGGCAACAAGATGGAACCAGAAGTCTCAACCACAGTAAGAAGCCCTTTAAAATAAACACTGGACACACCAATGGTGTGGAGAACTTGGAAACGCAAGCGTTCAGGACTGCGTCCTCCCACCGTTAAGAGCCCAGTCTGCAATCGGGTCCCAGGGCGGCAAGCTGTGCCTTGCTGAGCTCGAGATCGGAGAGGAGCCCCCAGAAAGCCCTCCCTAGCAAAGCCTGGAGTGGAGTACAGACGCGCAGCTGCCCACCTGCCAAGCCCGGCACACGCGCCCAGAGAGACCAACCCCAGTGCTGGCGCCCGTGCTGCCCACCCCACCTCCCGGGCCCTGCCCGCCGCCCCCCAGAGGCCAAGGTGGAGGCCTGCGCCCGTACCTCGGGGGAGAGGCTGCTCCCCTGCGCTGGCGTCCCCGGGCTCGGCGGGGCGCCAGGCGGCCGGCCTGCTCGAGGGCAGGGGCATGCCCGCGTCCTGCTGCAGCCCCGGCGCTGCTCCGGCCAGCCTCAGCTCCCAGCCGCAGCTCGGGCGGCTCCCCGGCCGGCGGCCCCGGGGTTCCAGGCGGCGCGGCGGCCCCGGCAACACGCACTGCCTGACATTCTGCGCGAGTGGGAGGGCGAGGTCCCCGTGCAAAGCTCAAGGCGGCGGGCAGAGGCGGGTGGGCGGGTGCGGGCAGGCAGGCTGCCCGGCCACCCACGGCCGCCACCTCCCTGAAACCCGAACCACTTCTGGGAAAACTCAAGGACGCCAGATTTCTCCTCGCTGGCTGGCCGAGGGACGCCTGAACCGCTCATTTCCAATCAAACTCTCAAGGCCGAGCAGGTTGAGCAAGCAGGGATCTCCCAGGCTTTGAGGAGACTCCAACCTCCCACCCTGAATCCCGGAAGGCGGGGTGCTGTGGGCATTAGCCATAACCCCACCTCCCACAACTGTCTCTTTAAAGCACCTCTAGATCGGAGGTTCTCAACCTGAGGTGATTTGCAACCCCTCTACCCAGGCCACTTTTGTTGTCAAAATTAAAAGGACTACTAGCAATTAGTGAACAGCGGCCGGGGATGGTGCTAAACATCTTACATCTTACAATGCACAAGACAGGTCTCGCCGCCACACCCTCCAAACACACACACAACAAAGAATCATGGGGTCCAGACTGTCCACAGTGTCAAGACTGAGAAACCCTGTCCTAGAATGAGGTCTACCCAGCCAGGACCCTGCCTGAGAGCTGTGCATCCAGTGTCATTCTCAAAAGTATTCCCACACCAGCCCCTCCTCACAGCCCCCAAATCTCCATCCACAGTAACAGGCCAGTATCTACAAGTGAATCTTAACTCTAAACTTGATATCCCTTGGTCCCCAATTGCACTACCGTGAGCTCCCAGGAAGGGGCTGAATGCATAGGCACTCAAGGGAGGGCTGCCTGGAGGAGGAGAAAAAGGAGGAGAGCAGGGCTGGAATGTAAACACTACACAGGGATCACAAAAGGCAGAAGTAAAGAAGTCCTGTCCGGTGGTTAGAAGCAATGTGGGAACAAGCCCAGTGCACCCCCCCCCCGCCAAGGGCAACAAGCTGCCCCTCAGGACTGGTACAGTGGCTATGTGTAGCGCAGCCAGGACTTCACGGAGTGCAATCCAGGGGGCTATAGGCTGCTGGTATCAGGGCAAAACAGAAAGTGTGCATGTACAATGCATGTGCTGGCTCTCACATGCACATGCTTTCTCTCTATTTGTATTCTCCTGGGGGAAGAGTCCACAGCTTTCAACAGATTCTCAGAGGGGCTCACGATACAAAGGTCCATGGTATAGAATGGGCACCCTTCACTGGGCTCCCTGAAAATTCCTTAGTTGAAGCGCCAGGAGAGGTCCAGGTGCTATTTGGCGATTCTCGATGCCCAGACAGACCCTGCAGAGTAGTACACCAGAGGCCCACCCAAGCTGTGGGAGACTGTGGCATCCCAGGACTTGCTTATTCACACAGCTGTAGAGCCTGGAAGGCTGGGTGAGTTTCTGGTATCATTTACCTCAGAAGAGCCTCTAAGAGATAAGGGTGTCCACTCCTCCCAAAAAGGGCAGCCCAGCCCTCCAGCGAGGAGTACCCAGCAGGTACAAGGATAGGGAGCAAAGGATGCCTTTCCCTGGGGAATGGTACCAACAGCCCTTGACAGCCACCACTACAACAAGCCTGAGGCTCACTTCACTCATCACTCATACACATTTCTCCCCCGGGGAAACAGACAACATCTGTGGATCAGAGCATCCAGCCCATGAGGACAACTTGGGCAGTCAAAGCTGACAAGAGTCAGGTCCTTCTCCACCAGTGGCTCCTGACATTCCACTCAGAAAGTCTCCACTCCACCCCCACAGGCCCTAACCTGAACCCCAAATACAGAGACAAATGTCAGAAGTTCTAAAGAGATACACAAGTGCGTCCAGGGTGTCCGTTGCAAGGCAAGAACCAAATAACTTATTTCTCAAGGATACTGAGCCAGGCACAGAACACAAAAAACTTGAAGAACTAAATGAACAGTGATCCTGTAACAAGCACCATGTGCCATTATTATACCATAAATTCCCCCCTTTCTTCTAGACCTGCACCAACCAATATGGTAACCACTAGCTAAATATGACTACTGAGCACTTGAAATGGGGAAAGTCTAAGTTGACATGTTCTCTAAGTATAAAATAAACACTAGATTTTGATGATAGTACAAAAAAAAAGAATGTAAAATGTCTCGTTAACTGTTTTAATACTGATTACATGGTGAAATTATTACTTGGTATATATTAGGTTAAATAAACATACCATTAAAGTTAATTTCACTGTGTTATAGACGAAATGTTTTTTTATTTAAATTCAATTAATTAACATACAGTATGTTATTAGTTTCAGAGGTATAGACTGAATGTTTATATGTGTCCCCTCAAAATCCGTATGTTGACATCCTAACCCCCAATATGATGGTATTTGGAGCTGGAGCCTTTGAGAGGTAATCAGGGTTAGACTGGTTCATGAGGGTGGGGCCCTCAATTTGGGGCTAGTAGAAGAGGAAGGATGATCTCTCTCTACCCCGCCCTCCAAACACGAAGGAAAGGCCACTCGAGGATGCATGAGAAGGCAGCCATCTGCCAGCCAGAAAGAGGGCCCTTACCACAACCCTACCATGCTGGCACACTGATCTCGGACTTCCAGACACTAGAGCTGTGAGAAACAAATTCTGTTATTGAAGTCACCCAGCCTGTGGTCTTCACATATAGCAGCCCAAGCCAACGAAGACACCTGTTTCTTTCTCCTTTTATTAACACGACTACTACGAAATTTTATGTTATATACATGGTTGGTGCTCTATTTCTGTTGGACAGTGCTGTTCTGGATCCTCCTCCTGTGTGCTGCAGGCGATGGGGTACTTCTAAACAGCAAGCCAAGAGCTTGACGGAAGGGCATCCATGAAATCAAAGGAACAGGAGGGCCAGCTCTCCCCCTCCTTGGGCTTGGGGCAGCTCTTCCCAGAGCTCCTCACAGGTCAGGGCAGTGGCCACCAGAGAACTGGCTGGTGTGACCACAAGAAACACCCAGCGACCCCATCTTCCTGTCAGGGCAGGAACATAGGTCCTTGGATTCCAGTCTGCCCCACTTTGCAGAGCACACTACTCAGCACTGCCCGAGCCGGGCTGCGGGGGGAGCGGAGGGAAAGAGGGAGATACAGTCCTTCCAGGGGCCCCATCCCACCCTGTCCTGCCTCATCAGGGAAGGAGATGAGACTGGTGAGACGAGACTGAGACAAATTAGGATGAGGGTTCCAAGTCTGAGGTGCCCTGTCATAGAAGGAGGTCCCCTGTGCAGGCTGGGCCTTGGAAGAGCACAGGACCTTCCAGAGGAACCTAGACAGCCAGGTGGGCTACTGAGAGCCTATTAAGTCCGCTTGCGCGGCCCTATGCTCCGGAGCGCAATGCCTTCCTTGCCTTCAGAAGCATCTCAAAGCAGCACTTAAAAGGCAGAGGGAGCAACGAGCTCAACACCACCACTTTGCTTCTACCACACGGGAAATGGCTCCAAAAGAGCCGTGACGCCCCCTGCTACACTGTGCCCAAGTACCAACAGAGGGTCTTCATCCTCTCCTCCCTGCGCTCAGGCTACGCAACTCCAAACTCCAGACAACTCACTTGCTTTGGGTGTAGACAACTAAGCCACGCTACGTTAAAAGGAGGCCGAGAGTGGGGGTGGGAGAGGATGGAGATCCCCCATCGTCACCCCCGCAGGAGCGCGGGGATCCCTGCCCCGCCCCTGCACGCCAGGCCCCGCCCTTCACGGGTTTCCCAGACTCTGCGCTGCTGCCGCCACCGCGGGCGGCAGGGGACCCGCGCTGCATGTGTAATGGGGGCTGGGAACAAAGACGCACAGGACCCAGCGCCCCGGCTTCCGCGCACCAACCGCCCCGACCTCCCTGGGCTTCTCCCTGGAGCTTCAATGCGCGGCTCCCCACGCTTCCCAGGGCTACCTGGAGCCATCCGAACCGGAATGCGGGGCCCATCCCTGCGCGCAACCCGAGTTGGGCGCGCCCCAACACCACTAGAAGAGGAAAATCACTGCTTGGGCCTTGGGGAAAAGCGCTTTCCCAGCGGAACTCCGCGTGTATACACCCGCACCCACACACCCTCAACCACAGGCACGCGAGCTGAACGCTAGCCCTGCCGGTCACCCACCCCCGCCACGTGCTTCTCAGAGGCAGAAACGGACCTGTTAATTTTTCTTTGCACCCCACCTCCCTTCTCAGGGGCCCCGAACAAAGCGGTCCCGTAGGGTGACCGCACCTCGCGTCCTGGGGCAGCCGCAGGGAAAGCAAACGTAGGTGGGAGCTGGCGCCAACGGCCCGCCTTGAGGGGAACACAACGCAGACGCCGGTGGGATGGGGTGCAGGAGACTCCTGGCTGTGTGAAGCAGGCCCCTTCCCTTCGCTACACCTAATGGCTCCGAGGGTCGCGTAGTCCTGCCCCCAGCGCCTCCTGCACCTACGATCCCGCCACCCCCGGGTTAGATCTGGCCACCTTCCCCACGCTTTGGTTTTCCTCTCACTCTCCCTAGGTTCCACGCGCCCGAGTAGCCTGAACCCCGACCCTGAGGCTCTGGATCCCGGCCCCGATCATGGGGTCTCCAGGCCGCCGCAAAAACAAGATCGTCCCCCCAAGATCGGCGAGCGCGGCGCCCAGCGCGCCCCCAGTCCCCGCCCCGGGAGGTGCAAGCTGGGTGCAGGTGGCGCGGCGAGGAGGCCACGGGCCCGCCCTTTGTTGGTAAACACCGCGCGGCGCCCTAGACCGGCCCCGCGCGCCCTCCCCGCGCCCCCCACGCCGCGCCCAGTCCTTACCCGCGCACAGCGATCCCCAGAGGAGGGCGAGGGCCGCCCAGGGCGCCGTCATGTTCCGCGGCGCCGCCCCGCGGACACCCGGAGCCCGCGAGCAGGGCCGCGCGGCGCTCCCGGGGCGCGCAGGGCCCAGCGGCGGCTGCGCTTTTCTTCCCGCTTCTTCCTTCGGTCTCTTCCCCCGCGCGCTTCCTGCGCCTTAGTCCCCGGGCAGCGTGCAGGCTCCAAGGGCCGGGCGGCGGGGCCGGGCTCAGGGCCGCTGCGGGCGGCGCAGGCTGCGGCCCGGGCTCCGGGACGACGCGGGGGCCGGGGGGCGGCGGCGGGGCGCGGGCCGGGGCGCGCCCGACTCAGGCATAGCGCGGCGGGGCTGGGCCCGGGCCCCGGGCGCAGGGGCCGAGTCCGGAGGGGCCATGAACGGGGGGGAGGGGTGGGGGGAGGGGAGCTGAACCGAGTCCAAAATGGCTCCTGAGCCGCGGCCGCGGAGCCGAGCCAGCGGGGAAACCCGGATGTTGGATACAAAGAGGCGGGCGAGCTGGGCGGGGAGGGGGAGGGGAGGCGGGCCCTCCGGCCGCGTGGTCCGCGCCCCCCTTAGGGGCGGTGCCCCGGAGAAACAACAACAAGGAGGCTCCGCCCCCAGCGCGCGCCCTCCGCCCTCTGGGAGGTCGCGTACCACCGCGGGATTGGAGGGCGAGGCAGGGCGCGCTGACAGAGGTGGCGGCGGTGGGCCCGGGACCCCGTGGCCGCCGCACCTCGGACTCTTGCTCCGCGCTAGAGCCCACCCTCCCGAACGCACGCTGCCCTGCGATGCGGGAGTGGGTGGACAGCCACTGGACTTGCCTGGATTCCCTCCCCGCCCCGCGCCTCCGTTTCCCCACCTTTGAAATGTGGGTCAGTGTGAACCGTGGGAGAGTCGTGTCTTTCGTGCCGAACTAATCGGCAGAACAGGTTATCTTCTCTGAAATGACAGGTAGTCCTCCACGTCTGCAACCCTAACACACACTCAAAGGCACAGATGGGCATCCTGTAGTTGGACCCAGCTGTCTGAGAGAGGGCGCCGAGCCCCTCCCCGCAGAGGAGCAGGAGGTGGAAAAGGACCAAAGGCAACTGGCTTCCCCAACCTTACTCTAGTCCTCAGCACTCCCACCCCCACCCCCACCACTGCTTCAGTCTGCACCTTCAAAACTGTTCTCAGTTGCCTCCAGTCCACCCAGTTGAAGATCTTGTCTGGCGAATGGTCCTGCTGTCCTCTTCACCTGCCACGTTCCTCCTTGGGGCCCCTTGTTCTTCATCTCAGATTCCACTCTCCTTATCACACAACCAGAATTTAGGAAGGTCACGATAGGGCTCCCAGCTAAAGATGGAAAGCCCATCACAACTCAGGGATGAGGTGCAGGACCCTTGGATACAGAAATTGTCCTCTGGCTTCTCCTGACTTGCCACAACCTTTCTTGGAGCAAGGCAGGAGCAGGGCAAGGACAATCAGGAAGGAGGTGGTGCCTGGAAATCTGAGTTATTTCACTTCTCTAAGCCTGTTTCCTTACACAGAAAGTGAAGAGGTTAGATTCCTCTGCTTTGCATTTTTCAAAAAGCAGAAACCTTATACAAACAAAATATTATGTAAAAGTCCACCATACAGAACAAAATTGCCTTGATTGATGTCGAAATGAGGGCCCACCACCCTAGTTTCAAAAGCATCAGGAGCATCTGGGTAGTGACTCCAAAGTGTGGCATCTTTGGAGTCCAGAAAGATTGAAAGCTCTAAAGGTCCCTTCCAGGTCCGGAAAATCCTGTGGAAAGCGACAGCACCTCCTTGCCACAATCCCTGTATGGGCCTTTTAACACAGGATTGAATGCTACTGTGTTCTGAGCAAGAAGCAGTGTGGTATGGGATACCCTGGTTATGTATCAGGTATTTGGTAATCCTACAGGAGGCTATATCGACAGACACATGATGGCAGGGGAAGCAACTCCATATTCAGAATAAGTGGCTTTTCTAGGAAAGATAAATTGATGCCTTCTCCCTACTGGTAGGTATCAACTATAACCCACTGTGCCAACAATTAGATTGGCTGGTTCCTCTCTTCTACTCCACGCCAGGAGAGGTATCACAATAAGGGCTCAGGGTGCAGTGAAAGAGGGAAAGTAATTATATTCAGGCTTTTAAAACTTCTACCAGATTCCAGGAAAGTGGTAGCTCGGTTGGTAGCTGCACAGTTTTTGAATTCTCCCAAAATCCTCACAGATCAACTACATGACAACAAAAACAAAAAACAGAAAATCCATGTACATTTACAAGAAAACTAGGTGACAAGGTTTCACCCAAAACACCAAAAATACGAGCAAATGGAGACAAACTACAAACTACCAATGGCAATAAAATTTACATGGATCAGCATCTATGCAAGGGGAACCTGAAGAACACAACAAGGTAGATAAGGTTCATGAGAACAACAGAATCCCTAAACAGCTAAGAGAGATTCATTGGAAAGCATGGCTTAATAACTTAAGAACAGTAGGTGAAACTGGGAGGGGCTTCCCCAATCCGACCACAAGTGAATGCAAGGAGTCTCTTCTAAGAATAGAAAGAGTTGGAACAGTTTGTCCCTGTGAACTTTTAAAAGTGATTAGCCAGGGATACCCTATGGTGGTTCAGTCAGTTAAGCATCTGTCTTCAGCTCAGGTCATGGTCCCAGAGATCCTAGGATCAAGTCCCGCATCAGGTTCCTTGTTCAGTGGGGAGCCTGCTTCTCCTCTGCCTGTCACTCCCCCTGCTTATGCTCTGTCTCTCTCTCTCTCTGACAAATAAATAAGATCTTTAAAAAAAAAAAAAAAGTGATTAGCCAGGCCTCTGTTTTAGATCAGATTCCTACACTGAGGAGAAACTGCTAGAGGTGGAATCAAAATTGAGCTAGATAAGGTTTTTTCTTCCAGCCATCACACAGGAACCAGAATCACATTTGCCCTTCTACCATAACAAGAAAAATGGACAAGCTATAGGAGGCAACTATTTTTGGACATTACACAAGCTGTAATCCCTGAGAGAAAAAAAAAAAAAAATGAAGGGAGCCTTATGATTGCCCCTGCTTTCTGCCTGGAGACAAATTCCAGTCCACAACGCAGGAAGCATATCCCAAGCAGAGCCTGGCAACCTTGCAGAGTTGAGAACAGAAAGTGAGACTGAAGATGGAGAAGGCTACAGCAAATTTAAGAGCAAATTTTACTCTGGCAGAGTACCAGAGAAGAGGAAATTACATAAAGAAAGCTGGGCATCTGCAGAGGAGTCTCCTTGAGTCTTTTCCTGAATTCTGAATTGTACATACATACAATGAAACTCCATAGGGTGAAAGAAAGAAAGAGGAGCTATAAGCTGAATAGCACCAAGAACTCACACAGGAAAGGTAAGTTTTTATAGTTCTAGCCATCCAGAGTGGAAAGTCCTGATTAAACACCCAGGACCCTCAGAGTGGAAACCCAAAGGGTCATTCCATATAGTAGTGGAGGTAAACTAGCCAGAAACAAAGGCTCCCCCTGTGAGCCCACAATATCAAGCCTTGAACTGATCCAGCTGATACATAAGTAACTTAAGTATTAACCAGACAAAAGTTTAACACTTTTAAAAGGAATTCAACAAATTCTGACACTCTGCAATAAAACATGAACAATGCCTAACATCTAATAACAATTTACTAGACATGAGAAAAAAACAGGAAAATGTGACCCATTAGCAGGAGAAAAATCAGCCAATAGAAAAAGAAAAGAGAGATGATGGAATTATCAGTCAAGGATTTTTTTTAAAGCCTGTTATAAATATACTGAAAGATTTAAGGGAAATATGAACATAATGAAGAGAGAATGAAAATATTTCAAAAATGGACTTCCAGAAATAAAAGAAATATACTATCTTGTTTTAAAAAAGATTAACTGGATGAAATTGGCAGCATATTAGACACTACAGAAAAATAAGATCTATGAATTTGAAGACATAGCAATAGGAACTAGCCAAATTAAGTATGGGGGAGAAAAAAAGACTGGAAAAAAAATTAACAGAAACTCTATGCCCTGTGGAACAATATCAAATTGTCTAACATGTCTAACTGAAATCCCAGAGAATACAGCAAAAATATTTGAAGAAATAATGGCTAAACTTTTTTCCAATTTCATGAAAACTAGAATCCCACAGATCCAAAAAGCTTAGTAAACCCCAAGGAGGATAAACACACACACACACACATACACATCCTACATCCTGCAACAAACATGCAGTTTATCATAAAAAAAAAAGAAAATCATCTCTTAAGATCAGGAATAAGGCAAGGATGATTGCTCTTCCCACTTCTATTCAACATTATACTGGATGTTCTGCCATTGGAACAAGGCAAGAAAAAGAAATAAATATTGGAATGGAAGAAGTAAGACAGTTTTGTTTTGTTTTTTTACAAATGACATGACATATGTAGAAAATCCTACCTATTCTACTAGTGCAAAATAGCACCAGAACTATAAGTGAATTTAGTAAGGTAGAAAATACAAGATCAAACAAAAATCCATTTCTATATGCTAGCAGTTATACCACAGAGCATTTCTATAAGCTAGTAATAAACAATTAAAAAATGAAAAATCCTTACAACAGCCTCAGAAAATATTAAGTATATATGAATGGCCAATAAGCACATAAAGGTGCTTGACATCACTAGTCATTGGGGAAACACAAATCAAAACAATGAGATACCACTTCACACCCATTAAGATGGCTATTATCAAAACAAAAAACCAAAACAAGACAAAAACAGAAAACAACAAGCGCTGACAAGGATGTAGAGAAATTGGAATCCTTGTGCATTGTTGGTGTGAATGTAAAATAGTGCAGCTGCTGTGGAAAAACAGTATGGCAGTTCTTCAAACATTAAACACATGGGCCGCCTGGGTGGCTCAACGTCTTAAGCGTCTGCCTTCAGCTCAGGTCGTGATCCCAGGGTCCTGGGATAGAGTCCTGCATCGGGCTCCCTGCTCAGCGGGAAGTCTGCTTCTCCCTCTCCCACTCCCCCTGCTTGTGCTCTCACTCTCTCTCAAATAAATAAAATCTTTAAAAAAAATAAAAAACACAGAATTACCATATAATCCAACAATTCCACTTGCAAGTACATGCCCAAAAGAAATGAAAGCAGGGACTTAAACAGAAATTTGTACATCAATATTCACAGCAGCATTATTTGCAATATCCAAAAGACAGAAACAACTCAAACATCGAGCAACCAATGAATGGATAAATGAAATGTGGAGTACACATAAAATTATTCAGCCTCGCTACATGAATGAACCTTGAAAACACTTTGCTAAGTGAAACAAACAAGACACATGATTGTTGTTGTCTGATTCCACTTGTGGATTGTTGTATGTTTCCACTTATATGAGGTACCTAAAATAGGTAAATTTACAGAAGCAGAAAGTAAAATAGTGGCTATCAGGAGCTGGGGGAAAGGGAATGGGAGTTGTAGTTTAATGCTAAAGAGTTTCAGTTTGGGATGATAAAAAAAGTTCTGGAGATGGACAGTGGTGATGGTGGCACAACATTGTGAATGTATTTAATGGCCTTGAATTATATACATAAAAGTAGTAAGTTCTATGTATATTTTTAGCACAATTTGAAAAGCACTTAAATAACGATGAATTTAACAAAATACATGTAAGACATGTACACTAAAAATTAGAAAACTTAGGGATGCCTGGGTGACTTAGTCAGTTAAGCATCTAACTCTTGATTTCAGCTCAGGTCATGATCTCAGGGTGCTGAGACTGAGCCCCATGTTGGGCTCTGCATGGGGCATGGATCCTCCTTAAGATTCTCTCTCTCACCCTCTCCCTCTGCTACCTCTCATTTTCTCTCTCTCAAAAAAAAAAAATTAGAAAACTTAGCTGAGGGGAATTAAAGAAATAAATAGAAGGAAAGAAGTAAATAAAAATGCCCCATGTTTGTGGAATCAGTACATACAGATCTTCCTTATTCTTTTTTCTTCTGTACCATAATCCATTCAACTGGTCCTATGTTAATCAATATTTTCTTTTTTCCAAATATTTTGCTTTATTAATACTTTCACGCAGATTCTTAGTGAAACTGTTAGATCACATTCATATTTAATTTTGTTAATTGCACTCATACCAGCTTCACAGCCTTGGTAACAGAGCATTTTATCAAACTTTTGGATGTTTGTCAATTTTGTAGATGAGAAATGATACTATGGAGGAGGTTGAGCATTTTAAAAAATGCTTAAAAAGTATTTATTTTTTCTGTCCATAGTTTGTTGTTGTTTGTTGCTGACAATTTTCTTTTTCCTTTTTTTTAAAGATTTTATTTTTTATTTGTCAGAAAGGGAGAGAGAGAGAGCACAAGCAGAGGGAGAAGCAGACTCCCTGCTGAGCAGGGAGCTCGATGTGGGCCTCAATCTCAGGACCCTGGCATCATAACCTGAGCTGAAGACAGGCGCTTAACTGACAGAGCCACCCAGGCATCCCTTGCTCATCTATTTTTACACCTATTTTATCTATTTTTATACCTCTATTTTAAGTACTTTAACTTTTTTTCTGCTGCTGTAAATGGGCTCTTGTCCTTCACAACATATAATTTTTATTGATTACATATGTAAACACTGCTTTTTTTATTAAAACTTTATGTTCTGCTACTTTACTGACTTTTCTTATTTGCATTATTTTTAGCATTGATTCTCTTAAGTTTTGTCTCTTCCTTTCCTATTCTTATGCCTTGGTTTTCTCTGGTCTAATTACACTGGCTGCTACCTTTAATACACTATAAATAGTAGTGACGGTGGTGGACTTCCTTGACTTATTCCTGATTCTAGGAGGAATGACTCTAGTGATTCCTCATTAAGTAGATGCTGGCTTTTACCAGGTTTTTTTTTTCTTTCTAATCAGAAATGAGTGTTAAGGGACACCTGAGTGACTCAGTGGCTTAAGCGTCTGCCTTCAACTCAGGTCATGATCCCAGGGTCCTGGGATCGAGTCCTGCATCAGGCTCCTTGCTTAGCAGGGAGCCTGCTTCTCCCTCTGCCTTCCACTCCCCCTGCTTGTGCTCTCTCTCTCTCTGACAAATAAATAAAATCTTAAAAAAAAAAAAAAGAAATGAGTATTAAATTTTGTCAAAAGACTTTTCAATAGCCATAATCAAATTGCTTGTCTTCTTAGATCTATTAAAATGGGGAACTGTATTCATTGATTTCCTAATACTGGACCACTCAGGAATAAGCTGCACTTGATCATGACAGATCATCTTCAATGCCCTATTGGTTTCTGTTTACTGATCTTTTCATTTGGGATTTTCTTACTGATATTAATCCAATAATACTTGATAAACTTATCATTTATAAATATGATTTACACTAAATCATAGACAATTTGACAAAACTGGTAATAATTTCATTGATATTAATAAGAGATTGATATGTAGTTCCTTATTTTATATAATCTTCATGAGGTTAGGTATTATAGCAGTTATCTATTGTTAAAATAATGCTGCCTAACAAGCAGCCAGAAAGCCTGAGGCTTACAACAGTAAAAGGTTTACTGCTCATGTGACTGAGGTGATTCTGATACGGGCTGGGCTAGCCTACACATCTGCAGTTCAACCAGGTGTTGGCTGGAGCACCTGGGACAACCAGGCTCTTTCCATGTGTCTGTCACCTTCTCATGTTATCATGTAATGCTGTTTTTGCAAGAAAAACTCACTCATGCAAGTTATTTCAAGCCTCAGCTTGCATCTCATTTACTGATATGGCCAAAGCAAGTCACACAACCAACCCTGAGTCAGAAGGGAAGAGCGTGGCAAAGTTGCATTTCTGCAACTATCTCAGTTTTCCCTCATGGCCGCAGTTATACACAGCATTCCCACATGTAAAATATGCACATTCCCATCCCAAAGCCCTGCAAAATCTCAATCAGGTTTAGGATTTCACAATCTAAGTAAAGTCTGGTTGTGCCTACTCTTTTTTTTTTTTTTAAGAGAGGGAGAGAGAGCATGTGCATGTTCACAGTGGGGGCTGGTGGGAGAGGGAGAGAGAGAATCCTAAGCAGGCTTCACACCCAGTGTGGAGCCTGATGCAGGGCTTAAACTCATGACCCTGAGATCAAGACCCGAGCTGAGATCAAGAGTTGGACACTCAACCGACTGAGCCACCCAGGCACCCCTGGTTGTGCCTACTCTTGATCCAAAGACATATGAACCAAAAAGTCCAATTATTTGCTTCTCAAATAGCCCACATAAGTGGGTGGAAACAAGGACAAGATCATTGCAAAAGCACTATCATTTGGTAAGTGTAGGAATGAAAGCATATAGCAGTCACTTGCCCATAGCAATTCTAAAATCCCACTGGGAATGTAAGAGCAGGTTCCCCTGCTCTAGAGATGAGGAATGGTTTGTGACTAGTTCCTTGGGTATATGAATTATCTATTGCTGCATAATAGTAACCACAAACTTAGTGGGTTAGCACAACACCCATGTATTATCCGAGTTTCTGTAGGTCAAGAATCTGGGTATGATTTACCTGGGTCCTCTAGTCCTCTGCTTCAGAACCTCTCACTAGGCTATAATTAAGATGTTGGTCAGAGCTGGGGTCTCATCTGAGGCTTGACTACGGAAGGATTCACTTCCAAAGTCATGTGAATTGCTCCTTGTGAATTGCTGGACTGAGGGCCTCAATCATTTGATGGTCATTAGACAGAAGCTGCTCACTTCCCTGCCATGTGGGTCTCTCCATAGGGCAGCTTACTTCATCAAAGGTAGCAAGGGAGAGTCATTAGAGTCTGCTAGGAAGATAGCAGTTATACTTATATGTAACATAATTACAGAAGTGACATACCATCACCTTGGTCATTTTTTATTAGAATCGAGTTATAGGTCCTGCTCACACTGAGGAGGTGGGAGTTACACAAGGGTGTGAATACCGGGAGGCAGGGATCACTGCAGGTCATTTTAGAGCTTATCTGCCACACTGAAAGTGGCATCCCAGTCCATTGTTCTCCGTGGCTCTTGGCTTTACCCTCTACATCTCTCACTTTGCATTGCCCTCCTTAAACACTTCTGAAGAGGGCATTGGAAAATATGCCTTCTGAACAACTTCCTCAAACTGCTTCCTGTCCAAAGAAAGTTGGGGGCCCAGAGTCTTTTTACATTTAGTCCCTTTTAATCTAGGTTGATGTCACTTTTATTAGTATACCTCTCCAAAAAGTTCTGTGGATCTTTTGGGTCTGATTTGAATCCACTCTCTACACCAAAAGCCATATCCAATCATTTTGAGATATCACTTGCTCTCTGGGCTTAATCACTGATATTTTAGATATCAAGCTGCTGTGGGACAAGAATCTTATATTTCCTGGAAGTCATTTTTAATCAACTGGAAAAGTCTGTTAGACAATGCCTTGATTCTTTCAGAGGTCTTAGCCAAGTGTCTTTCAGCCCTTGATTTTGTTTTTACCTAAAGCTGTATCATAAGTTTGATATCTTTATTGGCTTAAAGGGATGGAGATGAGGAAGTTATTGTTCTAGCATCTTTACATTCCATCTAAATTCTACTTCAAATCTGGCTAGTTCTTTTCTGAGTAATAGTCAGCTGACATTTTCAACATTCTGCCTAGAAATGTCTTCTCTCAAGCCCAAATGTTCAGGAGGTACATTTTCTGTCTTCCAAGTTACCACAGGTGCTCAGTTTCTTTGCATTTTTCAGCCTCCTAAAATAATTTTCTCACCATTTTTCCAAGCCCCACCCACAGCCCAGCTCCAATGTCACATATAATCATTTTTTGATTTGCACCAATTTCTATGTCAGTTATCTATTACTGTGAATAAATCACTTTACATCTCAATGCCTTAAAATAATAAACATGTATTTAGCTCATGAATCTGTAGATTGGACTTGGCTGGGCAGTGCTTCTGGTCTCATCTGGACCCACTCACATGTCTGGGATAGTCAGTTACCTTGATGGCTTTGGCCAGGCAAGGTTAGGCACAAACATTTCATAATAAAGACAGAGCAAAATGAGAGAAATCTCAATTGCATAAGGACTTTCCAAGCCAATGCTTGCATCTTGTTTGTGAAAATCCCATTGACCAAACTTGCATGGCTGAGCCCAGAGTCAGACAGGGAGGACACAACAAAACTTCATGGCCAAGTATGTGGATATAGGGATAAGTGAAGAATTGGGGCTATTTTTGCAACCTAGTATTGGGAATCAATGTTATATTTGCTTCATAAAAATCTGGAAGTGTCGGGACGCCTGGATGGCTCAGTCATTAAGCATCTGCCTTCTGGCTCAGGTCATGATGTCAGAGTCCTGGGATCAATCGGGCTCCTTGCTCAGCAGGAAGCCTGCTCCTCCCTCTCCCACTCCCCCTGCTTGTGTTTCCTCTCTCACTGTGTCTCTCTCTGTCAAATTAATAAATAAAATCTTTTAAAAAAAATCTGGAAGTGTTTCTTCTTTTCCAATGTTCTGAAATACATTATATAGCAAAGGGATTAACTGAACAATGAAGGTTTGGTAGCATCCTCTTGTGAAACCATCTGAACTAGAGCCTTTTTCATATTATAGGTCTTTGATAATCTTTTCTACTTCCCTTAATGAAAATTAGTCTGCTTAAACTTTCTCTATTGGAGTCATTTTATTTTTTTTAAGATTTTATTTATTTACTTGACGGAGAGAGACACAGCGAGAGAGGGAACACAAGCAGGGGGAGTGGGAGAGGGAGAAGCAGGCTTCCCGCGGAGCAGGAAGCCTGACGTGGGGCTCAATCCCAGGACCCTGGGATCATGACCTGAGCCGAAGGCAGACACTTAACGACTGAGCCACACAGGCACGCCTACTGGAATCACTTTAGTACCTTAGGTCATTACCATTTCATCTAGGTTTCCAAATTATTTGCAGAGTTGTACAAAATAGTCCTTAAAACTAAAAATTATTTTGTTTTAATCTTAATTTTTCACTATCATTTTTATTTTTAATATTTCTACTTCCTCCCCCTTTTACATAAGTTAGCTAGTGGTTTGTCTCTTTTCATTGTTTTTCTTTTTTCCTTTTTTAAGATTTTTAAAATTTATTTGAGAGAGAGAGTGCAACCAGGAGGAGGGGCAGAGGGAGAGGGATAAGCAGACTAAGTGCTGAGCACAGAGCCTGATGTGGGGCTCTATCTCACAACCTGAGATCATGACCTGAGCCAAAATCAGTGGGACACTTAACCGACTGAGCCAGCCAGGTGCCCCAATTGTTTTCAAATAATAAAAATGTTCTTCATTAATTTTATTTTTTCCTGTTTTTCTAATGTGTGATTTTATCATTATTTCTTACATCCCTTCTTTTGTTCATTTTGTCCTTTTTTTTTGCTTTTGAGTTGTATTTTTATTTAAGTTTTATTCTTTCATCAATGTTACAGTATTTTAAAATTTTTGAGTATAGTTGACACGTGTTATAGTATTTTAAAGCTATATTTCACCTATCAATGCTTTAATTATTTCTCACAGATTTAATCATCAATCTTTTTTTAAAAGCTCTGAAATTTTGGTTTATATTTCCCCTTTGTCCCAAGAATAATTCATAAAAGTCTTTCTCCAGGTGAAACTTAAAAATATATATTTTATTAATTTCTCATTTTATTGCATTGTGATTAAAGAAGATTGTATTATCTCTATTTTGTGGAAATTATATGTTTTCTTTGTGATATAATAAATGGCCAATTTCTGTGAGTGAGAATAATAGGTGTATCCTCGATTATGTATTATTATTCCTTATTATAAGATGCAAAGTTCAATATATATTCAGAAGATATATAGATTCTGTTGGAATTTATAGGTGAAATCAAAGAAAATAATTTAAAGTTGAAAAATGAAATAATTGAGGCTGTAACATTTGTACTAGTATACCTTCATTGTGAATTGTGGCTTTTAGCATTATAGTGTCCTTTGATTTATCTAGTTGTCTCCTGAATTCTACCTTTGTCATATATCAATATTGTAATCTTGCTTTTTATGATTTGTATTTGCCTGGTATATTTTTGCCCACCTAATTTTTAGCTTTTATGGGTCAATTATTTTATTTTTTTTTGAAGATTTATTTATTCACGAGAGACAGAGAGAGAGAGAGAGAGGCAGAGGCAGAGAGAGAAGCAGGCTCCCTGTGGAGCAGGGAGCCCAATGAGGGACTCGATCCCAGGACCCTGGGATCATGACCCGAGCCAAAGGCAGACGCTCAACCGACTGAGGTGCCCAGATCATTTTAGATATGTCTCCTGTAAATAACAGATAAGATGCTGGTTTGTGAGCCAATCTGAACTTTTTTTAAGTTTTTATTTGAATTCCAGTTAGTTAACATACATATACGTATGTTAACTTATACATAACTAATATTAGTTTCAGGTGTACAATATAGTGATTCAACACTTCCATACATCACCCTGTGCTCATCACAAGTGTACTCCTTAATCCCCGTCACCTTTTTTCACCCATCCTCTTACCCACCTCCCCTCTGATAACCTCCAGTTTGTTCTCTATAGTTAAAGAGTCTATTTCTTGAAGCACCTGGGTGGCTCAGTCAGTTAAGCATTCGACTTTTGATCTCAGCTCAGGTCTTGATCTCAGGGCTGAGTTCAAGCCCTGCATTGGGCTCCATGCTGGGTATGGAGCCTACTTTTAAAAAAAGAGAGAGAGAGTCTATTTCTTGTTTTGCCTTTCTTTTTTTTTTTTCCCTTTGCTCATTTTTGAACTTTTTTAAATAGATGAGTTGAGCCTTTTAGTTTATTAATTTGACTCTATGCTTATTTTTATTATGTATTTACTGTGTATGATGCTACATTCACTGCATGTTTTTCACTATGTGATTTATTGCTTTTATTATTGTTTCTTTGGGCATTGAGGGAGATTTCTATCTTCTAGTGATTATCTTTGTACCTTTATATAATTCTTTGTCTCTTTTTTTCCTTACTTAAGCCCCAACTATTTGGTTTGTCAGCTTTAAATGATGCCCTTTGCCTTGTACAGACTGCCTTTGCAACAAAGACCTCTTTGTACTGTCCTCCTCCTCTCCCTTCTTTTTCATTTATTTCATTGTTACTTCTACCTTGTCAAAGAATATCATTTGATACTATTCTTTCACCCCATCTCCTCTTTCATTTTGGTTTTAAATCTGAAATTAAAGATACTCAATGCTCACCGCCAGTCCTTTTGCTGAAGTTCCCCAACCATCTCCTAGTTGGTTGAAGCTTGTCTTTTAGTAAGATCCGAAGGGGTTATGAGTACAGTATTTCCTGAGCTCTCACATGATTAAAACTTACATGTGTCCTTGATACTTAAAGGACAGCTTAGCTTGATACAAAACACATTCTCAGTTCCTATTTTTTTTCTTTATACTTCTTGAAAATGTTGCTCCACCACTACTTGCTTTTTGAGAAGTCTGATGCCAACCTGACCTTTCCTTTGTAAGAGACTAGCTCTTTTGGTCTAGTCTTTTCCTCACCTTCAAAATTTAATAGTTTGCCAGGATATGTCTCAGTTGATCATTCTGGGTCAATTTTGCTATGTAAGAAAGGGGCCCTTTCAAGATAAAGATTTAGGTTTTCTTTTTGCTTTTTCAGAAATTTCTCCTGGGGCATTTTTTTTTTTTTTAAGATTTTATTTATTTATTTGTCAGAGAGAGCAAGAGCACAAGGAGGGGGAGCCGCATGCAGAGGGAGAAGCAGGCTCCCTGCTGAGCAGGAAGCCTGATACAGGACTCTGGGATCATGACCTGAGCCAAAGGCAGACGCTTCACTGACTGAGCCACCCAGGTGTCCCTCTCCTGGGGCAGTTTTAAGTATTAAGCAATTCCACAGTCTTCTTTTTTGGTAGCTTCTGGGAGCTCCAATTTTGCCTGTGTTACTTCTTCTTTACCTATCATTTTCGTTCTGGACCTTTTCAGCTCTTCCTCTGTATTTTTTGCTGTCTTAGCTTTTGTCATTCCCAACTTCTATATGCTTTACTGTAATTGTAGTCATCTCTATTTTTATTTGAATATGTTGTGATTTTGTCTTCATATCTATGATGGTTTTAATTTTTTGTTCAAATTGTTTCCCAAGCTTGGTCATTTCTCTTTTCACATATCCCTGTTGCTTTTTCTTTTTTTTTTTTAAAGATTTTATTTATTTACTTTACACAGAGAGAAAGACAGCGAGAGAGGGAACACAAGCAGGGGGAGTGTGAGAGGGAGAAACAGGCTTCCTGCGGAGCGGGGAGCCCGATGCGGGGCTCGATCCCATGACCCCGGGATCATGACCTGAGCTGAAGGCAGACTTAACGACTGAGCCACCCAGGCACCCCGCTTTGTCTTTTTTTTTTTTTTTTTAAGATTTTATTTTATTTATTTGACAGAGAGAGAGAACGCAAGCGAGGGAACACAAGCAGGGGCAGAGGGAGAGGGAGAAGCAGGCTTCCTGCTGAGCAGGGAGCCCGATGTGAGGCTCGATCCCAGGACCCTGGGATCATGACCTGAGCCAAAGGCAGACGCTTAATGACTGAGTCACCCAGGCGCCCCCCGCTTTTTCTTTTTTTTTTTTTTTTAAGATTTTATTTATTTATTTGAGACAGAGAGAATGAGATACAGAGAGCATGAGAGGGAGGAGGGTCAGAGGGAGAAGCAGACTCTCTGCCGAGCAGGGAGCCCGATGCGGGACTCGATCCCAGGACTCCAGGATCATGACCTGAGCCGAAGGCAGTCGCTTAACCAACTGAGCCACCCAGGCGCCCTCTGCTTTTTCATTTTTATTCTGAGTTTTAAATTTTCTGAACTGTGGTATCTTTCATATCCACAATTGTTTCAAAATTTAGAGTTCATGTTGGAGGGTTGTTACAGTTTACTCTCTTTTGTTCTCTTTATTTTGGAGTATTTCATCAGCTTGAAAAGTTATGATTCTTTGTTTTCTTCCTGTATTTGTATACACAGTGAATTCCTTGTTCTATTTATGTTGACACGCTTGCAATAACAGGCAACTCTATGAGGGAAGAGGTAAAATGGGAAATGGATTGATTGAGTGGCTTTCGCTGTTTCTTGGTCCAAGAGAATCTTTTTCTGTTGGTCAATGTTGTAAAATTTCTTTAATGAGTAATGTCTAGGTAGTAGGAGTGGGAAAGTTGTCCATTTTCTTCTGAATCTTTGACTTGCTATTGATAGGCTGTTATCTTCAGCTTTCTGCTTTCTTTCTCCCCTTCATCCACCAAGCCTGCTAGGGACACCACTTCCTTTCAAGATGACTTCATCTCTCTCAGAAGTGATGCTGCTGGTCCCACTCATTTTCTAAACCTCTTCCTTTGACGTCCCCCTCTCCACTGCCTTGATTGACCAGGTCCCAGACCTGGTTTGCAGCATTTTTCCACTCTGGATGGAAACCACAAGCAGTCTGGTTTAACTGAAGTTCCAGTTTAGGCAACGGCTTGCAGCAGAGGTAAAATTTGAGGGATTCTGCAGGAAGCAGATCACACAGGACTTTATTTGTAGGCTTTTGTGATACGTTGAGCAAGGAATAAAAGGATCCAAAGTAAAACGGGAGGGAAGGAGAGAAAGGAACTGCTTTAGGAGTTAACAAAGGAATAACCAAACTCACTTGGTGACTGATCTGACATGGGAAAGGGAGAGGACATCTGCATTTGAGGTTTGGGTTCTTCAGTGAATGGATGGATGAACGGTGGTGCCAGTTCACTGAAACAGGAACACGAGAGGAGGTTTGGGGAAGGGCAAGGGAAGATAAGTGGAGTCTGAAGTACCCCTCTGAGAATTCTAATAGACTCCAAGGAAAGTTCTGGATGAAAGCATAGGTCTGGGTGTTCCTGGCATAGAAGCAGTGGTTGAAACCCAAGAAGAGACGAAATTATCCAACAAGAGAAGATAGAATGGGAGAGAAAGAGAGATGAGGATAAAAATTTGGGGACCAGCAATAATTAAGGACTACACAGAGCATTACTATCAGTAAAGAAGAAGGAATGAAAGCTCAGGAAAGCAGGAGAAAAGTTGGGAAGAATGACTATCAAAAAAGAAGACAAGGACAGAAATAATTACTGTAATGGATTAAAATACATAAAATATATTAAATGTATGGTATTGACACTAGAAATAAAAACCTACTTGCTGTTAGAGGATGCTTGGGAATCAACCCATTATTTTGAAAACTGGTAAACAGAGGAAAGTATTTATCCAGCCTCTCCTAGCTCTTTTGGGTAATTGGGCAGGGAATGTCTCTCACACAGAAGAATCCCGGGTAATAAATGAAGAGGAATAACAAAACGGTATCCCTAGTGAACTAATGGAGCTAGGATTGAACATCCCCCAAATGAGATAAAACCAGACATATGGGTCTCCCAATGGAAGAACACAGCACCATTTTATGAAATTGTCTGACATAAAAAGGGAAATAATCCCACGTGCATCAGATCAAGCCTCTAGGTCAGTGGTTATGAACCAGGGGCAATTTTGCCTTCCCATCCCCACCAGGAGATAATGTGGCAATGCCTGGAGACATTTTGGATTCTCATGACTTGGGGAGGGCGTGCTACTGGTATCTGGTGGGTCGAGGCCAGTGACCCTGCTGCCCCGCCCCCCACAACCAAAACTTACCCAGCCCCAAATGTCAATAGTACTGAGGTTGAGGAGCTCTGTATTAGATCCAATCACCAATTTATAGGAAATACAGAAGATAGAGAATATGTTAAATGACACCCCGGAAAAAGAATCAACAAAATCCAGAATTAGAGAAATGCTCCCTGAAGGAAGGGATGGAGGGAGGGAGGTGCTGCCCTGTACTACCTGGGAGAGGGCCCCTGCAAGTGGTCTCGTGTGCCAGGGAGTCAGGCAGCCTGTGGGCAGAGCTGATGGGAGAGGACAGGAAGCTTGGTCATCAGCCCTGTCAAGCTTTTTGGGTGGGAGGTAATGAGTTAAGGTGGGCATGGGGAGGGAGGAGAGATCACAGAGGATGAGGGGACAGAAGCTGGGAGGTGAGAAGGGCAAAAACTTGATGGAGGGGTTAGCACAGGGAAGACAAGATAGGAAGACACTAGGAAGCCCTTCAGACACTGAAATGAGGAGGGAGGAAGCAGTTGAGGGGGTCAGCGTTGGAGGAGGGAGGATGGACCACAGGGTCACAGTAGGGGGGGGGGCAGGTGGCTGTGGGTTACAGTTTGAGGAGAAGTAGCCAAAGAGTCAGAGTTGGGGAAGAGGTTGCTAGGGTGGGGGTATGGGGGATAGCTTTGTCTCCCCTGTTCTGCTGATTAGGTCCCTATATTAGCTTTACTTCTGCATTTGAAAGGGGCAAAGTCACAATTTTTACTGGACATATCCCAGACTCACTGTTTTATCTTGCCTCCCAAGATAAAGGACAGGAAAAGACAGATGCTTTCCTGCCCTGGGCACAAGGGCACAGAATCAGCCCATTTATGTTCAGGAAGATGTGCTAAGGCGGGTTTCAGGTGGTCCCGGGCAGGGCTGGAGCACCGCAAGGAGTCAGGTGGGCAGGCAGAGTCACTCAGGACAGGGAAGAGGATCCCTGCTGTCCAGGAGGAGCATGGCTCAAAGTGGGATCAGTGAGCCTGGGCAGGCAGGGCTAACAGGGGTGCCTGGGCCTGAGGAATTCACTCTGGAGGCCACCGGGTCTGGGACAGGATTCTCTGCTCAAGCTCGGCGTATTGCGGGAGAAGGGCCTCGTAGACCTGGAGGGGCAGAAAGAGCAGTTTAGAATGGGGAGGGAGAGGTGCCTCTCATCTCGTAGCAACTTGCAATTTTTAAAATTTAGCATCCCATTTACTTGCAATTTAAGTGTTTGTGCTGGGCAAAGGAAAGGAAGCACAAGTCTCAAAAGAGGAAAAGCTAGTAGTTCTCAAACCTATACTTTAAGATTTTCAAAAAATGCAAATTAGGACTAAAAAATTTGTTATCAAATCTACAAAATTTAAAAAAATTCTGGTGAAGGTACCTGGAAATTGCACAGCTGGTGAAGCTGGTGGTACAACCCTTCTGGAAATCAACTTGACTGTACGTTGGTATTAAAGGGCCTGAAAATGCCCCTAGCCTTTGACCCATTTATTCTACTTCTGCAAAGCTCTCCTAAGGAAACCATCCTAAATGTAGGGTGCCACACCGGACTAACCGTCCAGTCTCCTAAGACTACCCTGTGCCACACCCTGGCCCTCAACAGGATACACTGGAGAAACATACTAGTTGGTACAGTGGCTGCAGGTGCTTCTCTTCAGTGAAAGACCACGCAGCGGTCCTTATAGCGGTTGGCACAAGTGTCCAGGAAAGGGTCTCCCTGCCCCCCGTGTTACGGCTCAGGTGCAAGGAGGTGAAACCCACATCATACAGATGGAAGAACCACCCTAGCTTTGAAACCTCGTGCCGCACAGGAGTATCTCTTGTAACAACTCCATAGGCAAGACACACGCCCATGAGACGTCACTGGACTCAGGGAAGCCCTGAGTATGACTTCCCCTCAGGTATATACGGTTTTCCCACTCCAGATGCAGTGCCCTAATTAAAGGCCATTTTTACATAAGCAATGCTGTGTACCAATACTGTGACATTCCAAAGGAAACAGAGCTAGAAATTCAACTGAAGTTCAAATTCTCATGCAGAATAGGAAAAGGTTTTGTTAACCTTTTACCCACATAATTTCAACTGCAGTAATTAAAAGACTAGAGGGGCACCTGGGTGGCTCATTTGGTTAAGTGTCTGCCTTTGGCTCAGGTCGTGGTCCCAGGGTCCTAGGATTGAGCCCTGCGTCAGGCTCCCTGCTCGGCAGGGAGCCTGCTTCTCCCTCTCCCTCTGCCCCTCCCCCTGCTTGTGCTCTCTCTCTCTCAAGTAAATTGGTAAAATCTTTAAAAAAAAAAAAAAAAAACTAGAAGCAACTGCTCTAAGACATATAAAAGACATAAAACAAGTAAATTATGGTTCATTAGCCAGAGAGAATATTATGCAGTCATTAAAAATAATGTATATGCTCATTTTTAAGAATATAAATACTCATGTTGTACTGTAGTGTTGTTTTTTTTTTTAAGTGGGCCACAAAATTATATATACAGTGTGCTGGGTAATGAACCAAAACCAAAAACCAATAAGGGACAAAGGTTTTTTAAAAGATTTTATTTTTGAATAATCTCTACACCCAACGTGGGACTCAAACTCAGAACTCCGAGATCAAGAGTCCCATGCTCCGCCAACTGAGCCAGCCAGGCACCCCTCACAACCCCACATTCTTAACCTTCCTTCCCCCTCCTTTAAAAAAAAAAAAAAAAAGCTGTTTTCACTTGTGACTCTATAAGCCTTGCCTGAGAAATGTGGGCACTTCAGGTTAGCACATGGTGTCCTATAGACAAGGGACCCAGATTTCCTTGCGACTCACAAACGCCACTACTAGCTCATTCTAATCCCACTCTTTCATTTGGCTTAATTAGCTCCAAACTTTAGTAACTGATTTTGCACCCAGGGCCCACTCTTGGCGCATCTGGGGCCACTCGGTGAAGGTGACAGAGAACAGAGAACTCACGGGGAGCTTGGATCTCGTCTGTCAGGAGGAAACTGCAATATTCAGCTGAGCCGAGAGAAAACACTGGTACAGTTTGGAGTTTCTACTTGAGCACAACCACTGCTGTACGTGCCATAGACAGAACACAGAGGATGCTCCCCTGCTCCCAAGTTTACAAACCAGTCCTCCAGTAGGTCATTACACCAACAGTCATAGACTGCTGCTGCTTGCAACCTCGTGTTACGAGGGATTCTGAGGTTGCACTTGGGTTGACGGGTACAGAGTTCCAGGAGCCCTTAGTGACTTTGGTCATGGGAGAGCCAGGGAAGGTGGGGACACACACAGAGTGTTTGCTGCCTATAAGGAGACAGGTGCAGCGGCCCTAAAGCTTTTCCCAGCTACCTTCTCCCTCGTGGGCCTCCTTCTAGAGGACAAAGGAGCTAGAACCTACCCTAGCCTTTCTTACAACCAAGGGTGACCATATGACCAAGTGGCCATCTGGTGGGGGAGTTGAGAGAAATAGACCAGGATTCTGTCCCTGATGAGCAAGAAGTGCATGAAGAGGGGCTGCCCAACGCCACGCTCTCACTCCTGCCTATGGATACAGTGGTGGGGGAGCGGGATGTTGGGAGAAGCGGAAGACATCCTGTGATCATCGAGAGCACATCTAAAGCGCTGCCAACCAACACCATAGCCATAAGTCATATAAGCCTGGGAGTACTTGAACTGGGACTAGTGCTACAAGTCTAAAATACACCTCGGATTTCAAAAGCTTCATACAAAAAAGAGGAATGTAAAATAGCACATTGGCAATTTTTCTTACTGATTACCTGTTGAAATGGCAATATTTCAGACATACTGGATTAGATAAAAAATATCTTTAGTCATTTATTTATTTTTATTTATTTTTTTAATGAGACTACTAGAAAATTGGAAATGACATAGGTGGTTCTCATGGTGCCATTGTCCGTTGCTGATCTGTAGAATTGCAGAGACTATGATCCAGAGCCCTGACATTGTGGAACCACGGAACCAGCCCCACAACTACCTTCAGACTTCTTGTTACATAATAAAGCCATTCTAATTAGGGAGTCTTTCCAAACTTCACAATGAGTGGGTTAAAAGTAGGCAGGACCAGATGTTGTCCCACTTCACAGATGCAGAAACAGGCTCGGAGATGAGAAATGCGGTTCAAGGTCACATGAAGGTCATATGCTGAAGGAAAGGCTGGATAAGAATGAAAAGCCAAAGGCCCTTTCTATCAGTTTAGGGTCTTTCTACTGCATTGAGATGGCTCTTAAAGGTAAGGACACACGACATAAGGACAAAGTAATAAAAGCTTGGGCACACCTATGCGTGTGGGTTATGTAGTCACCTGGAAACTAGGAGCTTCTGCTCCCAGATATGTTGGGAGACAATTCTCCATGGTGTTTCTACGTGACTGGTGACAGCTTTTGTTGCAGACTATCTTTTCAATGTTTATACAGCAAGTAGCATTGGAAGACAGAGATAGAGTCGTCCTCTGGGGCAGAGGGAAAATTTATCTGCTGATCAGGCTAGTACAGATAATGTCTCCCTCGAGGGCAAAGGTTGGGAAGATCTGCTTGCAGCTCCTTTATAAGTTGGGAGTTTCCTAAGCTTGGGGTCACTCAGTTTTGATGCAGACATAGCGTGTGCACAGTATCCTCCTGGGCCCACTCCACATCGTCCAATGGCACTTCAGGGCCAAGGAAATCTGGTGCAAGCATGAAGTTCACACTGACTGCTACATCAGTAATAATGCCCTCTGTCTGCGCAGCCCTGCTGCTGGGCTGCAAGAACCTTCTGGGAACAGGAACAGAGGTACGGTGGATGCTGTGGCATACCACCCAGACTGCCCTTCAAGAATGAAGACCTTATTCTCCCAGCCCTCAGCTGACGGCCCCCTTTGGGGATGGCTTTGGCTAGAGAGTGCTGCCTTACCCCATCCTGGGGTGGCCTGCATACACAGACTGGCTGACATAAGGTATAACGGCCCGGCCCCCTCACCCCAGCTAGGTTAAAGTCCAAAGAGTCAGCCCAGCTTCATAACTTCCTCTAGGACTGGCTGAGGGCTCCAGGGAGATTGCCCTGTGGCTCACCTCCTCCCTCTGCCCCATCCTGCCTCCTCGTTTCCCCCTCCACAGATATAGATCCCATGAGCACCCCCAATAAATGTCCCTATACCCTAATCGGCATCTCAGGGTCTGCTTTCCAGAGAACTCAAGCTGTAACAAGTGGGGTCTGCCTTCCCAGGGATTTCCTGGCCTGGGGAACCGCACACCTGTCCCTTGGATCCAGACTTCAGATCTGAGGGCTAGAAACGCAGCACTTCTTACGCTTAAGTGACAGAGTCTTTCTGTGGCTTCTGTAACCCGTGAAATGTCAGGGCCCGTCCTGAGGCATATGCAACACTGAAGATACACCCAGCAATTGATCTGACCCCTGGGGCTATAAAATCAGCAGTATCTATAAATCTCAGTTGACAACCTGGCTCCCTTTTGCTCTGTTTCCCTGACAATTAAAAACCAAAAAGGAGGATTTCCCCATTAGCTGAACACATCAACTTTAAGTGACAGAGCAAAACTTACCTTTTGGAAAAAAAGAACCTACAGTTGACCTTGAACATCATGGGTTTGAACTGTGCAGGTCCAAGTACAGGTGGATTTTTTTTGATAGAGTAGACGGTAAATGCATTTTGCTTATCATTTTCTTTTCTCTAGTTTATTTCATTTTAATAATACAGTATATAACACATACAATATATAAAATATGTAGTAATTGACTATTTATGTTATCAGTAAGGCTTCTGGTCAACAGTGGGCTATAAGTAGTTTTGGGGGGAGTCAAAAGTTATATGTACATTTTCGTGTCTGCAAGGGGATTGGCACCCGTCACCCATGTTGTTCAAGAGTTAACTGTGGTTGGTTTTCACAATGCAAAGGCTATGACCAAATTCTGATGGTCTCTCACCTGAGCAGCTCCTGGGGTTGGGGTAGCAGCTAATCTGGGATTTGGGGCTAACTTCACAACCTCTGAAAAGGGCACGTCTGTTCCAGCTGCAAGGCCCAGAAGGGAAAGCTCATTTCACATCAGTGCATGTTGCAAATGAAGACATTAACTGAAAATAGCATCTTATCTCTGGGGTGATAAAATATTCTAAAACAGGATTATGGTGATGGTTGCACAACTCAGTAAATTTACTAAAAAATCACTGAATTGTACACTTAAAATTGGGTGACTTTTATGCCATATAAATTGTGCCTCAGTAAAACTGTTCGAGAAAAAGAGAGAGACAGAAGAGAGAAATTTGATGTGCAGACCTCTCCCCAGCAGGGCCTAGTTTGTCTTGCTCAGCGGGACAGCACCTGTCACAGCGGGGTGGCGGGCCCCTGGCATCTGACAGGAGGACTTACCTGCCTCTCCTCCCTCACCTGGCCCCACTCCCCAGGGCTCAGTGCACCGAAGCCACTCCAGGCTTCTTAGGATTCCTTCTACCTCAGAGCCTTTTCACTGTGTCCAGTGTCCCGGTCTCCTCTCTTCACGGACCTACACTCTTCTCAGACCAGCTGCCGCTCACAATGTCCCTTGTTCCGAGGCTCCCTAACCATCCACCCCCAAGTACCACCTGCTGTCCTCAGAAACTTCATACAATTTCTGGCCCCAGATTTAAGGTCCCTCCCTTGCTGAGCCCCCAGAGCTCTGTGAAGCCAGGGACTGGGTCTCCAGAAGAGCCCTGGGGCCTCGCACACCGCCTGCATACCCGAGGCCCTCAGTAAATACTCCCCAAGCAAATGAGCGTGGGACTGGAGAGGAAGGGAGGCTGCTGTCGGGCAGGGGCGGGGGGGGGGGGGGCAGGAAAAGTGAGGAATTTCTAGGCGGGTTAAGGAGTACTATCAGATAGGCAGGGAAACACAGGACCACTGCGAGTGAGGCAGGGCCCGGGCAAGACACAAGGTTTCCAAGCAGATGTTGGGATATCTCGGCTCAGAGCTGCATGGGAACGGGGTGGGGGGTGGGAGGGGCCAGCAGAGAGACCAATCAAAAGACACTGGTCCCTTGGCCACTCATTCAGAGACCGCCTATGTGTGAGGTTCAGCCTGGATGCAACTGGGGAGAACAGATGTGAAATGGCTGAGACACCTCAGGGTGGGGACTGGTATGCTCGGACTTAGCTTGGGCTTCGGTTTTGGAGGGCACAGTGGGCAGTACCCCAGATAACCTCTGGCAATGCAACAGGCACAGAAAAGGAAAAATAAAAAAGAAACGCAGTGCCACATAGCAGCGGAGTCCCGGAAGGGCAGTGCCTTTCCCGCTTTAGCAGAAGGAGGAGTGGGAAGTGGGCTCTGGGCTTCTCATGGGCAACACTAAGGGCCAGAAGATTATGGAACAGTATTTTCAAGGTGCTAAGGGAAAGTATTCTGAAGTTAGAGTCCTTTGCCCAAACACGGTAACATTCCTTTTTTTCTTTTTAAGATTATTTATTTAGGGGCGCCTGGGTGGCTCAGTCGGTTAAGTGGCTGCCTTCGGCTCAGGTCATGATCCCAGGGTCCTGGGATCGAGTCCCACATCGGGCTCCTTCCTCAGCGGGGAGCCTGCTTCTCCCTCTCCCTCTGCCTGCCACTCCACCTGCTTGTGCTCTCCCTCTCTCTATCTCTGTCAAATAAATAAAATCTTTAAAAAAAAAAAAAGATTATTTATTTATTTGAGAGAGAGGGAGAGCACAAGTGGGGGGAGGAGCAGAGGGAGAGGATGAAGCAGACTACCCACTAAGCAGGGAGCCCGACATGGGGCTCGATCCCAGGATGCGGGGCTCGATCCCAGCCAAAGTCAGATGCTTAACCGACTGAGCCACCCAGGCACCCCACAAGGTAGCATTCTTTTGGAGGGTGAAACAAAGCCCATGCTGGACATGTAAGGCCTCCAAAATTATCACCTACTGAATTCCCTCTTAAACTTACCTAGGTTGTAGAGTCCAACAAAACTATCATGGAAAAGAAAAAGGAGAAAGAAACTGCAGGGAATTAGGAAGAGAGAGAGGAATTCATAGGGAAGTGCAAATAAAAGCCAATATGATGTAAGTTTAATTAAAAACACAACCTGGAAATAAATTACCCAGTGATCTTGACACAGGAGGTGGCATGAAGTGGGGTGAGGAAGACAGGGTAGACAGGGAGGGGAGTAAAAGAGTGAGAGGTTAATTATTAAGAGAAGGATCTGGTCCCTGATTAATTCTGTGTTGATAGAAACATGTAAGTTTAAATAGGTGTGTTAAAAAGTGAAGAGTAAATGCATGAAGAGAACTGCCAGAAAGAAGAGAGCCCTTGAGGTAAATGGGCAGCTGGAGGAGCAGTCTGAGCAGGCAGGGGACAGGGCAAATTGACTAAATGGGCCCCTTGTGGGCATGGGCAGCTCCCAGGAGAACCTGCCTAGACGGGGGAGGTCCAAGTTTCAGCGAGGCTGCCATCAGAGCGATGGGCCCCCATGGAGCTGTCCAGGGTACTGGACTGTTTGGCTCTGAAGCCTTCAGCTTTGTTTCCACTTCCCGCATTTGCTGAAAAGATGGCCCTGGACTTCATCCACCTCTCCTGCCCACCAGCTGCCCAGACCCACACCCATGTGCCCTCAAGCATGTCCTGCGTTCTTTCCCAATGTCCCTGTGCTGAGCCTGACCATGACCAAGTCTCATTCAGTTAGGAACCTACTTTTCTTTCCCCGCTTTAAGTACAGAATAAAAGAACAGAAGGTTTGGGTTGGTTCTTGCCTGCTGGGAGGAGAAAAATGAAACTAAAGCCCAAGACTCCAATGTCCCTAAAGACTGGGAACATTCCAATCTCCCCTTTCTATCCTCCTCAGCCCCGCCAGTGCCCCAACTCTTCCAGAAGCCTCTGTTCCCCATCCCTCGACCTACCGTGGAAAGCTCGGTATGCAGAGCCCACACAGGCCGAGTTGGCAGTGTCTGTGACATACACTGGGGCACCAAACACATCTGCAAGCACCTGGAAAGGAGGAAGGTTCATACTGTAGTAAGCCATTCCTTGGGGGGAACACGGACATTTGGCACACATGCTCTACGCTCTCTTTCCTCATGTGTCTTCTGATGCCTTCCATTCCACCTCTCCTGCCTTAAAGGAAGTATACTCAGCCATGCCACCCTGATAATAATAGTCAGGATGACCTGGGGGCAGTCTCTAGTGGAGGGCCACAGCTCTCCAGGTTGTCCCTGCACTATTTAACCATTTTATCAAAGACAAGGAGGAAGATTTAGGAAGTATACTTAGCAAATAGTTAAGGTGGAGATGGCTGGAGGTAGAGACTAATGTCAACAAGCTCAAACAAACCCAAACTAAGAGGGCATGTCTAATAGGACTAAGGATAAATTTTTCCATTTAGCTCCCCAAAATAAATTGCATAATTTTAAAATGGAGGACCTCTATTCAGTGGAGCTCACATGGAAAAGATTTGGGAGTCTTTGTTGACCGGAAATTAGAGTGGATGCCACTGATGCCCCATCTGGATTCCATTACTGGACTGTTGTGCATCTCTCCCCCAGATGCTATGAGTATCGGCTGCTAATGGCTTACAGCTGCCCCTCCTCAAAGGAACTGCTCTTGGCTGAACAGAGGATGCCTCTCATAGGAGGTTATTCTCACCTCTCTCCAGGTTAGCCACTTGGCCCCCTTACCCAAGGTGGAACCAAGTCTGTGGTACAGTTCACGTTTCAGATCTTCCCTATGGGATGGAACCGAAGCTGAAATCACATTCTTGCTTATCATTTCCCTCAGCGCTACCTGCCCCCCTCACTCTCTTCTGGGAGCACCTTCTCAACAATCCACTTATAGAATTCCCATCTCAGGCTCTTCTTTTAGAGAATCTTACCTAAGACAGGTATATTATAAGTCAATAGTTGATACAGCCTCAGGCTACATCCAAAAATGCTCAGTGTCCCAGTAAGACCCTGACAGCCCCATGATGTGACAGCTTGACTGTCAGACATCTGCAGGAGTGGGAACAGAGGCAGTCCTTAATGGACAGTGTCTGGCTCTTAGAAGTAACAGACATGGAAGAGGCCCTACTGCTTGGCCTATCACCAACACATACCTGTAAGATTTCTCTGTTGCGAGATGCCCCTCCAGTGGCCAAAATCTTTGTCTTGGGCACTGCAAGGAAGAAGAAAACACTGATGGCTGTACCAGTCTCCCCAAGACAAAAAAGACTTTTCTAGAGTTCTTCAGCCACAAAAGGCTTGTACTGGACCAATGCCTCTTGCTCATCACACAGGACTCAAGGAGAGCTCCAGAGCTGGCGCTGTCCATGCAGGCTTGTCACAAGTAATTTGTTTGCGAGGCTGCTGCCCTCTTACTGTCTTCATTTTTTTAAATCATTAAAAAAAAAAAGAATCTGTCAACAAACCAGGAACAAAAGGGAACTTACTTAAATTAATAAAGGCCATCTATCCAAAATTTATAACAAACGTCATTCTTTTTTTTTTAAGATTTTATTTTATTTATTTGACAGGGAGGAAGACAGTGAGAGAGGGAATACAAGCAGGGGGAGTGGGAGAGGGAGAAGTGGGCTTCCCGCCGAGCAGGGAGCCTGATGCGGGGCTCGATCCCAGGACCCTGGGATCATGACCTGAGCCTAAGGCAGACGCTTAACAACTGAGCCACCCAGGTGCCCCTAACAAATGTCATTCTTAATAGAAACATTTAGAAGTATTTTCTTTAAGACTGGTGTGTCTCCCAGACCTCAAAAAAATGGCCTCCAAATGATCCTTGCCTCCAGATATGTTTACGTTCATGTTATTCCCTCTCACAGTCAATAGGGCTGACTCCTGTGACCAGTGGGATATTGTGTAAATGGTGGAGTGTGAGTTCCAAGAGTAGGTCATAAAGGACATTGAGGCTTCTATCCTGTTCTGTTGCAGATCACTCTCTTGGTTCCCTCACTTTGGGGACTCCTACCAACAGCTGTGTGAGCTGGCCACCTGGGAAGCAGATCCTACAGCCCGAGGCAAGCCTTCAGATGACTGCAGCCCCAGATGACATATTGACTTCAACCTTAGAAGAGACCTCAGCCAGTACGACTGAGTTATGCTAATCCCAAATTCTTGACACACAGAAACCATGTAAGATAATAAATGTTCATTGTTGTTTTAAGCTGCTAAGTCTTGAAGTAATTTGTTACACAGCAATAGATCGTTAATAGTAAGAACAAAACAAAGACTCATACTATCCAATACACTGTCACATAGTACTAGTTTTACTAGCCATGCCTATAAGGCAAGAAAAATAAATAAATATATAAGGATTGAAAGAAAATAAATAAAACTACCATTATTATTTACAGACAATAAACTATCTACTTAGAAAAATTAAAAATAGGCAAACTAAAGTTTAATAAGGTTGCCAGATATAAAAAAGTCAACTTACAATAATCAATGGCATTTCTAGCAATAATCAATTACCAAATGTGATAGAAAATAAATTACCATTCACAATGGTAACCAGAAATATAATGTAGCTAGGAAATACCTTAGCAAAGAATTCAGAAGCCTCTATGAGGAAAAAGAAAATGGAAACTGTTATTAAAGTACAAAAAGGAATATCTAAGTAAATTAAAAGATATTCCACAGTCTTGGCTGGATTTGAACTAACATTATAAAAGTGTCAATTTGGGCGCCTGGGTGGCTCAGTTGGTTAAGCCACTGCCTTCGGCTCAGGTCATGATCCTGGAGTCCTGGGATCGAGTCCCACATCAGGCTTCCTGCTCAACAGGGAGTCTGCTTCTCCCTCTGACCCTCCCCCCTCTCATGAGCTCTCTCTCTCTCAAATAAATAAAATCTTTAACAAAAAATAAAAAATAAAAATAAATAAAAAAATAAAAGTGTCAATTTTTTCAAACTAATTTATAAATTCAATACAACCTAAATAAAAATTCCAACTGGATTTTTTTTTAAAGGAACTGAATCAAGTTAGTATAAAATATTTATGGAAAAATAAAGATCCATAAATGGCTAAGACAACACTGAAAAAAGAAAAGTGAGGGGATGAATTGCTGTATTAGACATTAAGACGTGTTTTGGGCTGAACTGTGTGTGTCCCTTCAAAATTTATATGTTGAAGTTCTAACTCTTAGTACCTTAGAATGTGACTGTATTTGGAGATAGACAGATACACGTTTAAAAAGGTAGTTAACTGGGGTGCCTGCATGGCTCAGTCGTTAAGCATCTGCCTTCAGCTCAGGTCATGATCCCAGAGTGCTGGGATCGAGCCCCACATCGGGCTCCCTGCTCCACGGGAAGCCTGCTTCTCCCTCTCCCACTCCCCCTGCTTGTGTTCCCTCTCTCGCTGTGTCTCTCTCTGTCAAATAAATAAATAAAATATTTTAAAAAAGGTAGTTAACTGAAATGAGGCCATTAGGGTGCCTCTAATCCAATATGGCTGCTGTCCTTATAAGAACAGTGTATTAGGCCACACAGAGGGAAAACCATGTGAAGACACAGTCAAGGAGAGAGACCTCGGGAAAAAACAACCATGCTGACACCTTGATCTCAGACTTTCAGCCTCCAGAATTGTGAGAAAATTAATACCTGTTGTTTGATCCATCCAGTCTGTGGTACTTTGTTATGCGACCTGGCCAACTAATACATACTACAAAGCCATAATAATAGTTTGTCCCAAAAACAGACCAATAAACCAATGGAGTGGAAAAGGGGATGGGGAGAGAGACCCACATATATATAAAAACTTGATAAATGATAAAGAAGGCACTACAAGTAATGGAGGAAAAGAGAACTGGGTCACCATGTGGAAAAAAAGTTAAACCGGATCCCGATTTACACCATTCACAAAAGTGAACTCCAGAAGGATCAGAGTCCTAAATGTGGAAGTTACATGAACAGTACAAAATGTACAAAAAAAAAAAATTTCTGTGGCACTGAAAGAGGGGAAAACCTTTTCAACAATATCTCAAGAGCATAAAATTTAAAATGAAATATTGGCAGGTTTAATGAAATCAAAACTCTGTTCAGTTGCCAACACTATAAATAAGGTTAATAGACAAATGACAGAAGATGCTTGTGACACAGAAAGCTGACAAGGATCTAGTAATATTTGAAGTATCTGATAAACTCCTGCAAACTGTTAAGAAAAAGATGGGAAATCCAATACAGGGGAAATGGTAAAAGATAAAAACCGCCAATTCACGGGGGAAAAAAACCAAAGTTACAAAGAGCTGTTCAAAGTCATTATTAATGAAAAAAATGCAAATAAAAGTAACACTGCGATACTAGTTTACATCCATCCCTCAGATTAGCAAAGGAGTCAAAGGTGCTTAATGCTAAATGTTGGTGGGGATACGGGAACACTCATGCACTGACAGTAGACCGATGATTTCAAAAATGCAAGACTCTGAGCCTGTCTGTCTCTACCCACTTCCACTGAGCAGCAGCGGCATCTGACCTCAAGCTAAAGAACGGCCCTCCAGCCAAAGTGAGCAGCTAACCTGGGGAGGGTGCCTGGGGGGCCTGAGGGGAATCAGAACTTGCAGTACCACTGAGCTGCCTGGGCAGACGTGGAAAGGGACAGACATGCACCCATCATAGAAATAAGCTGCATTCATCTTCCAACCAGAATAAAAACCTGCTGATTTTGGCATGTGGAGAGCCTTCGTAGGGAGGACTCCAACTTTAACGCTTGTACAGTGCTCACAAGTTTCAACTTAAATCTGCCTGTTGTCACCCCATCTACTTCCCCAGCCTGGAAAGGGCAGGTGGGGTGGGGCAGGCGGGGCGGGGGTAGGGGGTACTGGGAGGAGGGACCTTGCTTGCTGTCTCCACTGAGAACCAGTTACTCATTCAGTACTACGAACCCGCAGCCAAGACAGTTGAGAAAACTCAATGGTGTGAAAGAGAAAGATCAATGTGAACAGACTACCTCAGAAGGAAAAGAACCCAGGCAACAAAAGGGCAAATTTGAAAAAATTCCAATATTTTATCCTCTGGTGTATTTGAATGGGTATAAATCCATAAAAAAGAATAAACCATTACGAAGAAGAACTGGGAAACAAGAAAGAGTTCTAAAAATTAAAAAAATGATATATGAGGGGCGCCTGGATGGCTCAGTCGGTTAAGCGTCTGACTTCAGCTCAGGTCATGATCTCAGCGTCCTGGGATAGAGCCCCACATTGGACTCTCTGCTCAGCAGGGAGTCTGCTTCTCCCTCTTCCTCTGCCCTCCCCCGCTTGTGTTCACTCTCTCTCTCTCAAATAAATAAAATCTTAAAAAAAAAAAAGATATATGATTACAAACAAATTTAGGTGCAAAAACTAAAGAGTAGAATAAACATGGCCATATCTAATATAATAACCTGAAAGATACAATCCAGGAAATTCCCTATGATTTAAAGTGACAAGGAAAGAGAAAGAATAAAGTTAGAAGACACAGAATTCATTTATCCTTTTAGAGTTATTCAGTCTACAAATATTTAGGGAGAGCCCAGTTGCCACCTGGTAGTGGTTTAAGAAGTGGGAATAGATAGTTTAACAAGACAGATGAGATTCTTCCTCTCAGAGAGCTCATATTCTAGTTGAGGGAGGACAGACCATAAAAAGATAAATTTAAAAATAGAGCATGATAGTGACAAGTTCATTTTTCAAAAATTTTATTTACTTATTTATGTCATCTCTACACTCAACGTGGGGCTCGAACTCACGACCTCAAGATGAAGAGTCGCATGCTCTTCCGACTGAGCCAGGCAGGGGCCCCTGAGAGTGACAAGTTCTATGACGAAATAAAGCAAAGAGCAATTAGGGCCAGAGAGCCAACATCTGGTCTGCATAGGACAGGGTTTCTCAAGCTTGGCACAGCTGACATTTGGGCTGGATCATCATTGGCTGTGGGGGCTTGTTGCACACACTGCAGAATGTGCAGCAGCATCTCTGCCTCTGCCAGTGAGATGCCAGGAGCACTCCCCGTTGGTGGCACCAAAAATGTCTCCAGATATCATCAAAAATTCCTCTGGGGGGCAAAATCACCTCTGTCGGAAACCACTGGCCTCATATGAATTCTAGTAAAAAGAACAGAGAAAATGAAGGGAAATAAATCATCGGAGAAATGATGTAATAAATTTTCCCAAGGTAGAAAAAGTCAGATATATTCAGGCAAAAGGGGCCAGCGGGTGCTCAGCACAATGAAGGCGTAAGGCCTATACCCAGACTGTAGTTGAGAAATTTCCAAAATCCTAAGAAGATTCTAGAAGATTCTGTAGAGGAAAAAAATACCATACAGATGGGCTTCTCACTGGCAACCCTAAAAGTCAGAAGACAAAAGAACATTATTTTCGAAGTTCTAAAATAATATGATCTTTGAATTCAGAATTCCACATATTATAAAAGTAGCATTTAAGTGTGAAGGCAAAATTAAACTATTTTCATACAGTCAGAGACCATTCCCCTTACCCCCACCTCTACATGAAAGAACTAGTCAAGGATGTCCTGAAGCAAAGATGAAAGCCAAATACAAAACCACTTAGATGTGTGATATAATAAATAGTGGTAATCAAGGAAAGCCACCAAGTGTATAATTTACATAATTATTGATGCATAATGCACACTGAACAGTAACATCCTGGAAATGGAAAATGGGAGGTAAAGAAGAGAGAAGAGGGGGCGCCTGGGTGGCTCAGTCGTTAAGCATCTGCCTTCGGCTCAGGTCATGATCCCGGGGTCCTGGGATCGAGCCCTGCGTCGGGCTCCCTGCTCGGTAGGGAGTCTGCTTCTCCCTCTGCCTGCCGCTCCCCCTGCTTGTGCTCTCTCTCTCTTTCTCAAATAAATAAATAAATAAATGTGGACTGGGCTAGTGCATGGCAGCCCCTGTGCTGACGTGGCGCCTGAGTGAGCAGGCCCACCCTAAACGTATTTGATTAACAAAGTAAGCATTATGCTAGCCAAACATGACAAGTTCCAGAAACAAAATCCATCCACTCAGGTTGTCAGTTTACTACCAATACCTGTTACACAGAAGAGATGAAGTAAGGAAAAATCAGCCAAGGGCCTGCACAAGACTGTTCCTAGCAGCGCGGTTGGTAACACGTGCAAACGTACATCACAGAGCAACGGTAAACGGATCATGGTACAATCACGATGGAACCCCACAGCACTGTGAGAGCTGACAACTGGTAGCTATGTTAATTCACACGGGCGAATTCATGAACATAACGTCGAGTTATAGAAGCAAGTCACCTAAGAACACGGGTCAGTCGGGAGAATGATGCCTCACGTTTGTGCAGCCCTTCTTGGTTCCAAGCATGTTCATTTATGTAATCTTATTTGAGAGGAGGCCAGCACAGCTAGCAAGACAGGTTTGATATTGCCTTTAAGTCTCCTAAGAGGATAAGTAATTTTATGCGGGTTTGCACAAAACTGCTTTAAAGGCTGGGAATGACGGCATGATTCCATCACCCCTCCAGTGCCCAGGAGGACCTCTCTGTTCTCACTGCCTCTTCCTGCACACTGTTGGGGCCAGCCCCCGACAAAGTGCCGCCTTCTGCTGGCCAGAGGACCCTTCATGCAGGGCACTGGGTGAAGACATCAGCACCATCCCAGCCCTGCTCACCTATCTCACTTTTCAGGGGATTCTGAAATCTTTGTGGAGATCTCTGGGGGAATATCTTTCTTTTTTTTCTTTTTAAGATTTTATTTATTTATATGAGAGAGAGTGGGAGAGAGAGCACGTGCAGGGGGAGGGGGAGAGGGAAAGGGAGAAGCAGACTCCCCACTGAGCAGGGAGCCCGACACAGGACTCGATCCCAGGACCCTGGGATCATAACCTGAGCCAAAGGCAGACGCTTAACTGACTGAGTCACCCAGGCGCCCCTGGGGAATTTCTTTTTACACTTTGAGTGATGGAATGGAGAGAAATGGAAATGTTTATCATGATCATTTTATTTGTTTTAAAATTTGCAGTGAACACACGTACACCCTGAAAAACGTAGGTAACACCTCATAAGTTGACAGCTTGACAAATTTTCACAAACTCAAGACACCCATGTAACTCAGGAAAGAGACCACCACCAGCATCCCAGAGGCCCTCTTCCTCTGAAAGGTTCGCTGCCCTGGCTTCCAGTGACAGTCTGGTTTTAAACTTGATGTACACAGAATCTTGCCACACACACTTTTGTGTCTGGCTTCTCTTGCTCTGAGTGACATCTGTGCGATTCATCCATTTTGTTGCCCGTGGTGGAGGCTGGCTTATTTTCATTTCGGTGTAGCATCACATTGCACGAATACCCCAGAATGCATGTCTCCTGTCTACTACCCATGGGCGCTGGGTTCCAGCGCGGGGCCAGTAAGCACCGTGCCATGATGAATGCTCTCCTGTACGTCTTTAGAGACCATGTGTACACATTTCCATTATGCATGCACAGAGAGGCGGGACTGCTGGGGAGGTGTGTGTGTGCAACTTCTCAGAAGGCTTACCTAATGCTGATTTCTAGAGTATGCTTGCACTTGGTTGGTTCAAAGACAGAAAACATACTACACAGAGCTCAGATTGTCCATAAAAGTGTCATGAGGAGGCGCTCAAGCAAAGAGGCTTCAGGGGTTTTCTACCCTCTCTATGACAACAGCTGCTGCCCAGGGGGACAAATACAGCTTAGAGACCCGGACTCCAGCCTCCTGGCAGAAGCCCTCGCCCCAGACCATTCCAGGGCCAGCAGTAAGGGGAACTCACCGCCCTCCTAAAGCTGCCCATTCCATAGCTCAAGTTCTTAGAAATCCCTTTCTCCCCACAGAGCCCCCCCCCCCAACCTGCCCTGCCCTGCCTTTCCATTCCAGACCTCTCAGATTGGACAGTGGTTCTGCATCCCCACTCTTCCCCATCCAAGCTGAAGTGCTCAGACTGTGCCCCACAGGCAGATGGCCCCAGCCTAGACCTTTCCCACCTGCACTGCCCATGTCCTCAGGGTCTGGAGCTTGGGACACTGCATCTGCACGTTGGAGGTCTGGGTTACAGAAAGGTCTCTAAGTGCTACAGGTACGCGCCAGAAGGTCAGGCTACTGGGGACAGAGCAGAGAAGCAGCAACAAGCTACCTTCTCGTCCCTGCCTGCCCACACGGGCCTGCTGACTCACCTTCTCCCCAGCCACCCACGGCCGGGCTCCATCTCCCTCCTGCCCCGGGAAAGGAGCTTCAACAGACAGCGCCGTGCGAGGCCTGGCCTGAAGGCCGGGAAGCATCTCAAGCACCTCAGGGTGTGAGGGTCCCCACCCCAGAACACAGCCCACCAGCAGCTCACTTACTGACTCGGTAGCCCAAGCCCTCGGCATGGATCCTCTTGGCCATGAACTGCCCTTCAATCAGTGCCCGGATCTCCACAGCCCTAGGGAATGCTGAGACCTGTCCCCAGGAGAAAGCAGGCACAGTGAAAACTCCTTGGTGTCCCTTCATTGTATGTGTGCGTGCATGTGTGTGAGTGCATGCATGTGTGTACGTGAGCATGTGTGTGTGCATGCGTATGCACGAGCATGTGTGCACGCATGTGTGTGAATGCATGCATGCATTGCATGAGCATGCATGTGCATGCATGCATGTGCGCGAGCATGTGTGTGTGCATGCATGCGTGAGTGTGCGTGTGTGTGCACATGCATGCGTGTGAGTGTGCGTGCGTGTGCATGCATGCATGCGTGTGTTGTCTTTTTAAACAGCCCAGATTCAGAACTCATGACTCAGGCCTCCAGGGCAGCTCATACACAGCTGGGGCTCTTGACCCACTAAGCACCTGCTGCACATGCTCACACAAACACATCGCTCACACATACATGCCCCCAGCCTCAGGCGTGCTCACTTCGGGGACACAGAGCATCAGAGAACTCAGTTTCAGGCCACCAAGGGTTCAGCTCTGTGACCTCGAGTTAAGTTAGGTAAATCTTGCTGGGATTTTCATTTTCTTTCTTAACAAAACCGAGCTCATAGTGGTACCTGTTTCAGGGTGGGTATAATGATCAAATGAGACAACAGAGCCTGGTCTAGGTGTGTGATACTAAGTGAGAACCCACAGCTGAGGAGTGTCCGTCAGGCTAATGCTGATAGGCGTCAACCCCAGCTTCGCCCATGCCTTAGCCCCTGAGACCAGCGACAGACCCTACCTTCTCCCTGACAGACCCCGACGGGTTTATGCAAAGGGGAACAGGCATACCTTCTCTGTATGAACAACAGAAACCAAACAGACCCTTCATCAGAAGACTGAGGTGAGCCCCTCCCCCTAGAGTTTATATAAAGCTTTCCACTTACAACCCAATGTGTCATGACTTCATCAGCCACAAATCTGATGCCAACTCTAACTGTAACAGTTACTAGACAGAGGGACTTACTCAATCCCACATGCACGGTGGAGGGGAAAGGAAACAGTGCTTCAGGACCAGGGAGGACTGGGTCTGGAGGGCCCCCTGCACCACCCAGGCCCTGGTGACTTGGGCACATGATTTAGCATCTCTGGACCTCAGGATGCTCTGAGCAGTCAATGAGGGACACAGGGAACCACCAGCACAGTGCTTGGAGCCAAACAGCACGCAATAAATGTTAGTGCTTCCAGTCCCAGAGGCTTTTGATCAGGAAGAAATACCCGATCTGGGGACAATGTGAGTCCTTGGGGGTGCAGGATTAAGCTTGCCAAGGGAACAGGTTCTATGGCTTTCAGTGGCAGTCAGTGTGGACACGGGTCAGCCAGGGGAAAGCCCCGAGGTATTCTACATTCCTCTTTGTGAGAATCGCGTCTGTCCTAGATTCTGCGGATTCCCCAGCACTAAAACGCACGCCAGCACATCAAGACGTTTGCGTTAGCAAGAGCGGAGTAAATGAATGAAGTCCCTCAAGTAGCAGAACTTGGGAGGCAGTTGTTCAATTCAATACTCGAAACTGGAGGCAATTTCTCTCCAATACGAATACCACACGTACCTGTCGGTTTTCTGCACTAAACCGATGGCGCCCAATAATTTCAGGGGTGATCTCCATTACGTCAAAATAAAAACCTGAAACCAGACCAGGAAGAGAGTCACTGTCGGTAATCAAAAACAAAAGATAAGCCTCTCAAAGACTTAGGACAGAATAAGGTGAAATGACCCCATATCTCTGTCCCCCAGAAGAGTCGGGAAAGACAGGAACTGGAAGGGCCTGGGCTAGATCCTCCTAAAGACAGTTCTGCCTACTCTTACCCGACAGCCCAGACCAGAGGCAGCTGCCCCACCAGCCCTGAAATACCAGTGCAGGTTTGATTGAGGGCCGCACGTCCCCTCCCTGCTCAGAAGGCCTGGCCCAATGCTGGGCCCTCTTCCGAAGAGAACCCTGCATCTGGGGCAGAAAGCTACATATGGGCGCACACCAGGGTAGAGCAGGAGCTGTGGCTGTCCTCCCTGAGGCTGTCACCAGGGGCTCTGAGGGGGACAGAGCCCTCCACTCAAAGCATGGAGAACGGCCCTACCTTGCTCAGATCGTTGGGCCTCACAGTAGTTTGGAAGACCCACGGAGCAGAAGGACACACAGCTAGGGCTCCCCCTGGCTTGCTCCGTGGCCCTCCTTTCCCCCTTCCCCTGGGGCCCTCCTGTCAGCAGCTACTGCCCTTCACAGGCCTGGGCATCACCAAACAGCCTACCCAGATTCCCGCCGTTGCCCATCTCCGTGGACCGCAGTGCCTCGGAGAAATCACTCCAGGAACAGGAAGCGGACTCATCACGGATCTTCTCTCTCATGAGGGAGCCATTTTTAAAGCTGCAGAAGTGCACACAACCCTGAGGGGGGACCCACTGCTTGCTGACTGGACCCATGTGTTTTGGTGAAGAGTCCCAGGTCGAAGGGCTGCAGGTCAAGCTGGACCACAACCCCCAGGCAGTGGCTGGCAGAGATCTGAGGTTCTCCCTCAGGTTATCAGGCCCAGCGAAGGTCCCTGGGAATCACTGGGGAAGGCTTGTCTCGGACTCTGTTTACAGAGGTTGCCGCAAAGGCACCCCAGGAAGAGACGGGGAGCTGTGGCTTCTACGCGTTGTACCACCTGGACGATGGAACAGAGCTGGCTAAATTTACTAGACCTACATATCCTCCAATGGTTCCTGGGGCCTAGAGGCTCAGAAACTTCCCTGAGTAGCCTCTGGTGGGTTTCCAAAGGCCTGTCATCAGGGTGCAGAGCACACCTCCTCCATGACAACCGTCAGGGGGCAGGATGTCCTTCCTACTATTGTTGAAGGTCTAGCACATGCTAGGCATGTCCTAACAACACCATGAAGTAAACCTTTCATTCTTCGCATTTGATGAGCAAAGTGTGGCTCACGTGAGCCATGGGGTCTGCCCCGGGCCACACAGGATATGGGTGTTGAGGATGGGACTGGAATCTGGGTTTGGCGAGGACTCCAGGTCCGGGCTTCCTCCCCACCTAGCTCTGCTGTCAGAAAAAAACCAGAGTCCCAGGGTCTCAGAGGCCACAAGAGCTCGCTGAGCAGGAAAGCCTGCGGGCTCCACACGGTGTCACACCTGCCCACTGCCCACCAAGCCTACCACAGGAGTGCCATGTAGTGCTGGACATCAACCGGGTTGCAGAAGACGTGCCCTTCCAGGGTGGGCACGGGCTCCTGGAGCCAGAGAAATAGGGTGTCGCTGGTGCCCAGGCTGACCTGGGAAGAAATGGGCAGAGATGAGGCGCCTCTCTGTCCAGCTCCGCCAGCCCTGACCCCCTTTGTTTCACTCCTCATGCTGCAGATTAAATGCCACTTCCTCAGAGAAACCTCTTCTTCTAACCCTCCCACACTAGATGAGTCCAAAGTTAGCAACCAGATTTAGGCTCTTATGGAAACTGTGGGCCGATTTTCTAGAATTTACCACAATTGCATCTAACTAATGGTTTGGGTGACAACTGGTTCCCAAATGACCTTCCCAGTAGACCCAGAAGGGCACAGGTTATGTTTTCTTTATTCATCCGGGGAGCTCACAGTCCTCTGGCCCAATGTCTCACCCTTCCACCACTGTACCCACCAAGACTGGCCATTGTCAAGGGGACCTGCCTACCCGGCAAAGGCCATAACCTTCTAAGCGCAGGTCCTGGGGCCTGGGTCTTCCTATCCCCTCCCTCAGCTGCCTTTTGGGACTGGCAGACCCTCTAAGAGGCAGCAAAGGTGCTGCTGGGGCCCTCGTCCCCCAGGGCACAAAGAGCTGGCTTTGCCTGTGGGCATGAGAAGTCACCTTACCGCAATGTCACCCTCCTCCAGCCTCATGCCTGCCAGCGACGCTGAGAAGAGAGGAGGGGAGCCTCTGATTAGCTGGAGGTCACACAGAGCCAAAAAGCAAACCACAGTCACCCCCAGATGGGAGCCAGCCCTGAACCTCCCGCCCCAAGCCACATGCTAGGGTAGAGGCAGGAGCAGGTGAGTTGAGGGCTCAGGATGGCCCAAGGGGAGGTCCCAGGGGTCAAAGGGTAGAGTCCCTGAGGTCAGAGCCTCCGATCTGAGCTGGGAAGCCTCTTCCAAAAGGGTCCAAACGCCCCACCATCAGGTGCTCCCCAGAGTGCAGAGAAACAAGGGGGCCAAGTCAAGACACCAGAATACACATGGCAGAGAAAGAGAGGGTGAGGCAGGAGTGTAAAGGGGGCAGAAAGTAAAGGGCAGTGTCTGTCCCCCTGAGACATGAGGCCCAGAACAGCAATCCGCATCGGCCTGTCTCACTGATGCACTCTGGAACTGAAAGAAGGTCTGGCATTGACTGGGGGCTCACTAAATGTCGAATGACTAACTGGTTGAGTGAAAGGAGAAACGTGGAAGGGACAGGTCGTCCTCCACCATCACTGCTGTGTGTGTCAGGCCTTGGATCCAGGAACCCCACCTCGGAGAACTTAGCCTGTAGGGATGAGGGACAGGACAGGGTGTGCGCGTCAACACCGTTTGCATTGCCCGAGCACTGGAAGCCCCACTGAGCTCCACCGCAAGGGACTGGGGAAAGAAATGTGGAGCAACTGGCCCTAGGCAACCGTTAACATGATGCTGCACAAAAATATTGCCTGGGTTAGTTAAAACAAAATATGTTTACTTATGAGCACAGAAAGAAAGGTGGAAGGATAGCCATCAAAATTTTAACTGTGGTTATCTCTGGGTTAAGAGATTATGGATGATTTTTACATCCTTCCTTTGGTTTGTCAGTATTTAACAATTTTTTTTTCTGCAGTGAAGAGGTATCCCTTGTGAGTAAGAAAAAGAGCATGAGCCTTGGTTAGTCTGCTTGCTTGTTGTTGTTGTTTTAATGAAGGAACAATTAATGCATGACTTAACTCAAGGTCAGACTTAGGGAGAGACCGACTGAGGGCTACCTGCCTGGTATCACCAACATTCAGCTGGAAAGGAGGTCCAAGAGGAAGGATTGGAAAGCTGCTTCTTTGTTATTCTTGCTCAAACATGCCCAGAAGCTCACTTTAGTGGTTAAAAAGGCCCATTCTTCCCCCTGACATTCTTCTAGTTGATAGAGGAGGTACAAGATACATTGCCTAATGAGACTCAGTGAAGTTATTTTCATTCTGAAAGTGTAGAACTTTCCTAAGTTGGTGCTCCTACACCAACCGTTCTTCTTTGAGGGAGGCTGGACCTCCCAGCTTTTTGGGCAGGTGGGAACTGGGGCCTGGGTGTCCCCTGGGAGCCTCGGGCACCAGAACCCACACACTGCAGGCTGGAGCCGCCTCTCAATCCAGGGGACAGATCTTGGGGCTTCATGCCTTGCCACTGTGGAAATCTGGCCACTGTCCACCAGCCCCTGCCTCCCCTCCACTTTTGGACCAGGAACACTGGGATCCCTTCTCCAAAACCCGCTTTGATTGGTTCTGTGCTTTGCCAACAGGGTTCCACGCGCCCGTCTCCAGAAATTGCTCAGGGATAGGAAAGGCCCTTGTCTGGCTCCTGGGGTTCCCTCCAGATGCCAGAGCCAAGGCTGTCCCAGTAGGGAGGGGTCACAGCCAGGACACTGATGCGGCCACAGGTGTGGTGGGGACGTGCTCACTGTGCCCTCAGCTCCAGAGCAGACAGGCCAGAAGCAGACCGAGGAACACCACGAGCGTTAGCGTTATTCTCAGTGATAGCTGTAATAATAGTAGCGACTTCAGTGTTTTTCCTGACCACAAAAATACAGAGACACTGCAGAAAATATAGAATCTAATAATAACACTGATAATGTACCTATTGCCATTAAGGATGAATTTTAACAAGGACCACCCACGCTATTTCGAGGCATACAACTCTACTCCTAGACATATGCGTCTCTGTTTATTTATTTTGGATGCCCCTGTCCTGCTCGTCTACATAGCCAACAGGAGGAAAGTACAGAGAGGCTGGTGGGTGTTGAAATCAGGAGGAGCGCTGAAGGCAGAAAACAACTGAAAAGAAATGTGTCTCAAAGGAGAGCAAAATAGAAGAAATAGAGAGCCACGCTCCCTGACCATAGAGAGAAGCAGGAGAGGCTCTAAGAAGGAAGTCAGCCTCCCTAGGACAGCAGACCCTGGCCCCACCCGGGCAGCAGCCCAGGTCCTCTGCCACGTACTTGACACTTCCTCAGAGCAGGAGCTGAGGATGCTGATTTGGAGTAGAGTTGCCAGAAAAAATGGCGGACGCTCAGTTAAATTTGAATTTCAGAGAGATATACTTTGGGCCATACTTACACTAAAAAATCATTTGTTGGGCGCCTGGGTGGCTCAGTTGGTTGAGCGACTGCCTTCGGCTCAGGTCATGATCCTGGAGTCCCGGGATCGAGTCCCGCATTGGGCTCCCGGAGTCTGCTTCTCCCTCTGACCCTCCCCCCTCTCATGTGCTTGCTCTCTCTCATTCTCTCTCTCTCAAATAAATAATAATAAAAAAATAAAATCTTTAAAAAATAAAAAATCATTTGTTATGTGAAATTCAAATACTGCACGGGATGCACTTATCATACTAATTATTCATCATTCCTCTGAAATTCAAGGCACACTGGGTGTCCTGTATCTATCTGTATTTGCATTTGCCTGGCAACCCTAATTTGGTGGCTCTTCAGGAAAAGGGCCGCAGGGGTGGGGCTGAGGGGCCGCAGTCTGATGGCACAGTGTGGCCACCTGGCCTTTCTCCAGAGACCTGATGACACTTCCCGGAGTGGCTGGGGGAGGGACAAGGTATTCGGATGAGGAATAATTCATACCCATAGATCAAATACCAGGAAGGAGACCCAAAACCATGTCCTAGAGGAAAGGCTGGAGGAACCGGGATGTTTAGCTTGGAACAGAAAACACAGTTAGGGAGGGGTGGGCATGACCGCCTGCCTTAACCGCTGATCATTCTCACCTGGGGGCGGGGGGACGGCAGCAGCCCTTAGTGGCTCCAGAGGGCAGAGTAAGAGCCAAGATAGGGCAGGTACAAGGAGTCAGATTTCAGGCCAGCAGTGTGGCAGGCGGCCAGGGAGGAAGGGCCTGCCACAGAAGGGTTTCCAGAGGCTGGACTGGCATTCTCAAATGTCCAGCACGGACCAAGTCAGGCTACTTGGAGAGTGAAATCCTCCAAGGTACTCACCAGGGTTGTCCCCAGTGAAGGCCACCACTTTGCATCCTGGAGGAAATCCATAGCACTGGATGTAGTAGGAAGAAATGGCTCCCTGAGGAGGAAAAGCAAGCATGCCCTACTGAGGCAAATCTGACCTACTGTGCACAGCCCTCCAAGGCTCAGGTCACAAGAGCGCTTCAAGCTCCAGGTCACTGGGCCTGCACTCACATCAGTCCCTGTCCTAAACCAGGGATGTCCCTCCCGTTCACAAAAAGCCAGAGGAGCCCAGCACAGGCTTGGAACCACAAATATTAGGTCATCCCACTGCCTTGACCACCCCTGGATTTTGAGAGGCAGCTAGAACAAACCAATCCCCAACTTGTACTTGTTTTGCAAGCTCCAAATTCTGAGACAGCATTAGTGGGAAATAAATAACAAGGAGAGGGCGCCTGGGTGGCTCAGTCGGTTAAGCATCTGCCTCCGGCTCAGGTCATGATCCCAGGGTCCTGGGATTGAGCCCCGCATCGGGCTCCCTGCTCAGCAGGAGGGGTCTGCTTCTCCCTCTATCCCTCCACCCTGCTCATGATCTCTCTCTCTCATGCTCTCTCAAATAAATAAAAAAAAATTAATAAAAAAACTTTTTTAAATAGGTAAAAGAAGACACACAGGAAGCAAATTCATGGAAGAAGATCATGCCCCACACCCTTGCTCAATCAGCCCAGCAATCTGATTAACCAAACATGTAAATGCACAGGTCAACATTCTAAAGAAAATAAACCAAAAATGGCAGTATGGGGGAGGGAACACCCCTGGGGAAGCATGACCCCCAAGGCTCCTCCCAGGGCAGCTGTGGGACCAGACAGCAGGGACCCCTCTGAACAGACCCATAGTCTTTAGAGAGCAAAGCCATAAAAGAAAAACACTGTTTTTCCTCTTTCCCTGACTTTATCTCAGTTCCAAAAGTTTAAAACAAATGACGGGCCGTCCTGGTGTGTGGAAAGAAAATTTTGCTCCTTCCAGGAAAATTTCGGATTTACATCAGAATAAGCCATCTCCTGGGAGAGAAATGTCTTGGCCCGGGTTGCCTCAAGAAACAGAGGCTGAGTCAGGGTTTGTGTGCAGGTGGCTTATTTGGGGGAAGTGATCCCAGGAAACAAGAGGGGAACTGGGGAGGAAGGAGAGCCCACCCAAAGGTTAAACTGTCAAGCTGGTCCTCGCTGTGGGCAATGTCCGAGGAGCTGTGTGTGAAGGATCTGGGGGCTGTCCACCTGGGGACGGGACGGGGAGCAGCTCTCCACAGGCTTCCACTGGTGAGGGGTGCCCCGTGGGGTTTTAACTTCCTGGACCTCCAGGTTTGTAGGGTGCAAACATGGAGTCACAGAAGCCGCGGGCAGAAAGTGAGAGAAATGAGATAGAGCTGGGGCAGGGTACTGCCGGGTGACACCTGCATGAAGCCACAGCTGCTGGCAAAAGAGGCAGCTTAGGAGGCTGCGAGCCGGGGCTGGAGAAGCGTCTGACACCATATGTCCCAAATACTTGCCTGCAGAAAATGAGTAAGCTGTCTGGGCACTACCTGCAGAAGAAGGGATGATGGGAAACATGGATTCGGCTTGTTTTCCCCCGTCACGTGGGTACATATGTTACAAAGGAAAATACCCTTTTCAGAATCAGTTCTTTTCCGCTCCTCAAGCTGCTAGTCTGTGCACGGGCTCCCTCCTGGAGGCATGCGTTCCTGGCATAAGGCAAACAAAGCCTGCTGCCATGGACCAAACACTGCTCTCCAGCTCACACAAAACCAGAAGCCGTGCATGGAATACCAATCCCAAAGGCTTGGCCGTTTAGTTTCCTGTTTGCCCTTCCTTATTCTTTCTGCTGGGCTTCAGCGGGCCTGGGTCCTGAACTGTCCCTTGAACTCCCCTCCAAGGCTGGGGACACCCCTCCCTAAGCTCTGTGCATCGGAATTGATCTCCAAAAAGTGGCTGGGACTTGGAACGGGCAGCACGAGCGGGCCTCAGGGACCTTCTGCTTCCTTCCCACCAGCTCTCAGAACCACCTAGAATTCTCTCTCTTCTCAATGTCTGGCATGTGCTCCCACCAAAGGGCCCCTAAGGGCAGGGCCCAGGTCTCCCTCTACTCCATCCTCCCCACAGAACAGCCACGAACGTAAGTTAACTAGGGGACACCAGTGTCCATTCTGAATGGGGGTGCCATGCTATTTTGCCTCTTTTGCTATGGAGTTGAGTTCTTTATATATTTTGGATACTAACTCCTTGTCACATATATGATTTTTAAATATTTTCTCCCATTCCATAGGTTGCCTTTTTGTTTTATTGATGGTTTCCCCTGCTGTGCAGAAGCTTTTAAATTTGATGAGGTTCCATTTGTTGATTTTTGCTTTTCTTGCCTTTGCTTGTGGTGTCAAACCCAAAAAATCATCACCAACGCCTGTTTTCTTCTAGGAGTTTTATGGTTTCAGGTCTTACATTCAAGTCTTTAATCCATTTTCAGTTAATTTTTGCATATGGTGTAAGTTAGGGGCCCAATTTCATTCTTTTGCATGTGGCTGCCCTAAATGTTTTTAATATTACCCTTGGGACCAGGCACTATCTTAAACACTTTATCTGTTTTTATTCTTTTTTAAAAAAATTTTTTAAAGGCCTTATTTTTAAGTAATCTCTACACCCAGTGTGGGGCTCAAACTCACAACCCCGAGATCAAGAGAAGCATGCTCTACCGACTGAGCTAGGCAGGCGCCCCTATCTTCAGCACTTTAAATGCATCAACTCATTTCTTCTGCACAATGGCCTGATGACATAGAAAGTATCATTGTTCCCATGTTTCGGGAAAGATGGAAATGATGGGGAAATTGAGGCACAGATTAAAGTCACAGAGTCAGTGAGTGGCCGAGGCAGGGTTCCAGCCCAGGCAACCTGGCACCAGAGCCTGCGCTCTCCCCAGCTCGTTCGTATTTCTTTCTATTTTCTCCAGACTGCCTGCTTCAAGCTTCAGAGGTGGTTCCTAGCCCTAGAATGTCAATATTCTGTGCATTTTTTCCTAAAGTGTGCAATCACCCACCACTTATATTTTCCACTTTTCTTCCTGTTCTAATAAATTTCTAGTGGAATTTTCCAAGGTCCCCCTTACCGCACACCTCACCGCCACGAGGCAGTCATCCGTACATGCACCTGAGCACCTGCTAAATGCAAGGCACCGATCCAGGCATTTGGCTTTGATGTACGTCAAACCCTTCTCATACTAGCCTGACAATCCCGAGTGTGTACGCCTGTGTGTAAATAAATGAATGAGGGTTTGACTGTGTGTGTGTGTGTTCTGCACTGCTCGGCCCAGTAGCTGCCAGCTCTGAAACGAGGCACGTCACCAGCAAGGGGACCTACCACCACGGAGCACGACGGTACGGGTGTGCCAAGCTTCTCCTCTAAATGAGGCGCACACGCGCCAAGGCAAACCTGCGACCAGACTTTGTCCTGGATCTGCAACAAATTCATTCCAGAACCTAAGGAATGAAGGAAACAAGAAACAGAAACATCTCTGAAAAGGACCTGTTGTGGACATGCACCCAGCTGGCAGAAAGCCGACTGTCTCTTGCAGCAAGCCCAGACCTGGAGCTCTTTCCCAACGGAATGGATACAGTGTGCCTGGCTCATTATGCAACTAGAGGGCCAGAGAACCAGAGGTCAGCAGGGCCCTCAGAAACACATGGCCCCACCACCTCCTCCAAATAGTCCTCACGTCAGCCTGGGAATCTGCAGTCCTAAGATCCAACACTACACTGATGAGGAACTGTTCTCCGCGTCCCCTGGGGTTCAAGGGGTCTGCTCAGAGGGTCCCGTGCCGATGTGGGTCAGTCCTCAGGCTTCCCCAATCACATCTAACTTTTAAAGAAATCACCGAGATCAGCTCACGAAGTGTGTCTGAAAACAATCTACGTTTCCCAAGGCTTTCCTGAGGATGGCAAAGGGGAGAGAAGCCAGAGCACAGGAGGACGGCTCTCCTCTTCCTCCCCCACTGGGCCCAGGTGGAGGCAGACAGCCGTCGGCCGGGATGCTGATGGCATCACGCACCCAGGTGAGGAGGTGAGATGGCTGGGAATCAGGGGGTGACTTCTCAGGTGGGTGAGGAGAGCGGAGCGGAGGGCCTAGCCAAGGCTGTAGAACCCAACCTTTGGAATGCCCACAGGAGCGGGGCCATGACGTTTCCCAGCAGCACTTCACAGCCCCGGGGTGGACACGGGCTATTCCAGGCTTAGGGCTTTGCTGGCCTGACTTGTGTAGAGCTACCTGTAGGAGTCCTTTCTTCTCCAGATTGTGAGTGAAGCTGGGGGACCACCGCTTGGGCACCTTACTTTCTCTCCCTGAACGCTAGAATAATATGTGGCATACGACAGCACTCGGACAACTCCAGATGGATTCCCAGGAGGCTCTGAGCATTCCGAGACTCTTCCGAAGCCACGCGAATAGGTCCGGGCTCTCGCTCTGCACTCGGCTCCCCTCTGCGCTTCACAGGTCTTCTAGCTTGGCCTCATGCAAAAGTGCCTTTGGCAGCCTCCTCCCAGCTCTCCTTCCTCACTGGCATCGCTTACATTAATTTTTGGCAAGGCATTGACTCCAGAAACTCACCACTCCCTTGAGTTCTTCAAATGTGAACACAACTTCAAGAAACAACTCCTTGTGGGAGCCAGGCTCCAAGATGGCTCATGCTCATCGCCAAGCTCTGCTGTTCACACCTAATGAGGTCCCTGCCTTCCTGTATCTGGGTAGGTCTGTGCGACCAGTAGGGTGGGCCACAAGGGATGGCATGTCACTTCCAAGGTTAAGGTGTAAAAGATTCTGCGGCCTCTGCTTGGCCGCCCTCTCCTCTCATCCCTCACTCGGGGCGGGGGGGCGGATCCAGCTCCAGTGTCATTGGTGTCCTATGGGAGGCCCACATGGTGAGGGAGTGAGGCCTCTGGCTAAGAGGTCTGAAAGTGGATCCTCCAGCCCCAGTCGAGCCTTTTGATGGCTGGTCCTGGTTGCCAGCTTGAATGCCACCTCATGAGAGCTCCTGAGCCAGCACCACCCAGCTCAGCTGCTCCCAGATTACAGACCTGAAGAAATTCTGTGAGATAATAAACACTTGTGGTCGGGGCGCCTGGGTGGCTCAGTCGGTTAAGCGTCTACCTTCGGCTCAGGTCATGATCTTAGGATCCTGGGAACAAGCCCCACATCAAGCTCCCTGCTCAGTGGGGAGTCTGCTTCTCCCTCTGCCCCTGCCCGCACTCATGCTCTCCCTCTCTCTCTCTCAAATAAATAAATAAAATATTTAAAAAATAAAGTTCCTACTCTGTTAAGCAGTGCATTAGACAAAAAAAAAATTAACAGTTGTTGTCTTTAGCTGCTAAGCACTAGGGTCATTCGTTACACAGCAAAAGATAACTAATACACTCCTTTCATGGCAAAATATGAAAGGGCTAGAAGTCTGGCACCCACCCGGGGGGATGAGGCCCACACCACCCACAGGCATGCACGTCCATACTGAACAGGCACACCCCCCAGGACTCTGAAGGCTTACCATCACTGTAGTCGATAGGGGCATAAGACCCAAGGAAGAGGGAAGCAGCAAAACTACTGACCAAAGAAATTCTCTGTGAAAGAGAGAAACACAGTGAGATAGGCCTCATTTCCATAAGCAACTGAATACTCTGGTACGCACCACCCAAGAAGAGTTTTAAACTGGGGAGGGAAGTGGAAACATTGAGTGAGATGCCCCAGTAATGGCGGTGACTGAGTATCCTGGATTCTAGAGCATTGGAGTATCTGGAACACCAAGAACTGAGTCCTTGGGAGAGCACCTACCTCACTCTGCAGTTTCTGACAGGCCAGAAAACTATCAAGTCCAACAAAGAGAAAAGAGCAACAAGGCCTAGGAAAAAGCCGTGCTTAAGGAAGTGGCTTTTCCGCCCGGCATCCAGGGAGCGTGGTGCCTGATTTCCTTCCTCCGTTTTTGTGGTCTTTATAGCTAGTCCCAAGGGAAATGGGATGTGTGGCCACAGGATTCAGAACCAACAAAGATACTCTCAGGGGTTCAGAATAAATGAGTGAGTTGGCCCCTCAGAAGCACCAGAGCCCAGGCATGAGCTGGAGAAACTGGTAACGGATTTCAAATATCCCCCTGAGGGTCCGTGCTTCCACATGGGACTCAGGGGCCCTTGGACCACAGCAGAGAATGCCAGCACCTCCTGTCCCCCCCTCAGGCCACCTTTGTTCCATACACAGAGTGTGGAGAGGGTTTTTCATCTCTGCCCTTACCCACCCCCGCCCCGGAAATCTGCACTGCTAATGCCGCAGAGTAATCTGTAACCTTGAGTCGTCACATAATAAAAGGGATGTTGTTAATGCCCAAGATTAAAAAGGCACTCTGGTTTAACATGCGCTGATCATTTTCTAATGATCCAGAGATGAAAATCACTAGCCAAGTTGTGGAGCTGCTTCCCAGGTGGCGTTAAGAGCTGGCTTGCAGCACCTGTGGATGAAGGACCGAATCTGAGCTCCTGGGACACAGGCTCTGGCTGAAGGGCCATGGTGGGGACACATGGGTCCAGCTTGTCCCATTTCCAAAGAAAACATCGAGCCCATGCCCATCAAGAGCCTGGTAGCCATCCTGCGCTAACCATGCAGGAAACTGAGGGGACAGACACTAGCAGGCACCCGGACCAACGACTCAGGTGGCCCCAGGAAGACACCAATCCCCACAGCTCCCACCCTGCCCTTAACCTCTGCCCCTGACCTCCGCCCCACCTGGTCAGGAGAGGCCCTGACTTCTCTTTCCCACAATTCCATTCTCTCCCTCCTCTTTGGAAATGGCTTGCCAGTGAGAAAAAAGCAAACTGGATATATACCATTTCTAATGTCTGCTAATCGATGTTTTTGGCCAGTGCACACAAGATGTATTTATGCTAAAGGTAAGTATTATAAAAGAAATTCAACTGTGACTTAAATCAAATAGGAACGTTTCACCAACCTCTGTCTGTGAGTAGGCCTCGGGATTCTGCTGGTAAATCTTTGCAATTTGGTTTCCTGTAAAACGCTGGAAAAAGACTGCAAATTTTTAAAAACCCAACTCCTACATGCAATGATCATCTCTAGAACTTGCGACTGGCATAGCATGCTCTGTATATGAGTTTGTGTCGTGAAAGCTTTACAAAGGCCTCAAATCTAGAAATGTCAGCTGAACACCCTTAGTGAATAAGCCTTGCTCCTCACCCGGCACAGTGACCGTGCAGACCAAGGGCCCCAGCGCAGAAGACGCAGGTCCGCTCCCCACCCCTCCCTGTTGTTTTTAAGGCCGGTGGCCCAAGAAGGGTCACATGACCCAAGCTGGCCAATCGCAGCCAGCCCTGTAACGGTGGCCGAAGCCAGTGGGAAAGAGGCATTCTTTTTTTTTTTTTTTTTTTTAACTTTTCCAGGAGCTGCACTAAGGGCCTTGCATACATTGACTCCTTTCAGCTTCAAAACTGCCTGAAGTGTAAGTGCTATTTGTATCCCAGGTTAGAGGCTGACGTGGAGGTGACATCATGACCCCGCACAGAGCACAGCCAGGGTCACACCTCAGCTCCCCGCTGGGCAACGGGAGGCGCATCCTTGCTCGTGGGCAGCAGAAGGAGGCAGGACAGCCTTGAGCAGAATCGGGGGCCAGAGTGCCCAATCCTGGCTCTGCAGGGCGACACCCACAGGGCCTCATGTGATCCCCACTGGGGCAGGTCACCAGCTGTGTCCTCCCAGACACCCAGGGACAAGGGACCAGAGCCAGCAACAGGACTTTCCTCCCAGGGCCAAACCTAGCCCCCAGCCCCCAGCCCCTGGCGGGCGCTGCGCACCTCATAGGCACGGGAGCCAGTGAGGCAGCTGAGAGCCTGGGCCCCGCCCACAGCGGCCTCCAGCCCACGGCATTGGGCTGTGGTGCTGGAGTCCATCCACACCGGGCTGTCCCTGATGGAGAAACAGGCCTGGAAAGGAGGAATGAAGGCACAGGTTTGAATTCTGCCTGCTGACTCTGGGAGCCGCCCTGGGTCTGGCGGTTCCATGGCCAATCACAGCAGGTGTAGGCACCTCCTCCCTGGACGTGACCTTGGAAGACCCTGGGGCGAGCCCTTGCAGCCCAAACCTCGGCCTGGCCCAGTGGCGTCTCTCCCCAGAAAGCTCAAGGGAGAAGGTTCCGATGAGGACACCTGAGCACCACGGGCAACACTGGGGATGAGCTGGGGAGGGCTAGAACTGCAGCAAAGTGCAGTTTCCCAGGGGCCTTTGCAGCCCGGAACCATGGAGAAGACAGAACCTGCCTTCCCAGCACCACCAGGAGACATCATGCCCCAAGGGGAGATCTCTGAGGGGGAAACTAGCCAGAGCCACGCCTGGCAGGAAGGGACCCATGAGGAGGGCTATGCACCCGATCCTCTGTCCAGACACCAGCTATTTCCACCTGGAGGCAGGGCAGACCATGTTCACCACACTACGGCCAAGCCAAGTTCTTATACCCTTGACAATGCACAAAAGCCCCAGACTTCCAGGCCCGCAAAGGCTTGGGCCCTTCTCCCCTCGGTTACCTGTAGCTGCTTATGTAATAGGAGGTCTGGTGACAGGCTTGTCAGCACCCGGCTGGCCCCAGCCTTCCAGTATACACTTCCATGTTGCTGTCAAGGCAAAACCCAAGCACACGTTCACACGGCCACACACTGGGATCACCTCCCAGAGACAGAGAAAGACTCCAGACCACACCCCAAAGAACTGGCTCCAAGCCTGCCCCTGCCATTTTTTACTCACAGAACTCATCCCCTTTCTGAGACTTGGTTTTCACCTCTAGAAAACGAGAACTCTGCCCTGTCCACCTCAAAACTTATAGGAAGGGTCCAAGAAAGAATTAGTGGTTTGGATTTTGGTATCCTTGTAAAATTGTATTTAAATATATTGCTCATATTACCTGAAATTCATTCCTTTATTCAGTTACCCATTCATTCATTCAACAAACATTTCCTGAGCACTTAGATCGTGCCAGGTGAGGGGATAGATGAATAGAATGGTACTGTCCCTGTTCTCTACATATTGTCTTTGAGTCAGGGAGAAAGACACAAACACACAATTACAAAACCCTATGGATGTGCAGTGGCAGGGCAGTGGGGACACAGAGGAGGGGCATCGAACGAGGTGGTAGAAAGGACATTATTAGCAGGGAAGGAGCTGGAGTTGAGTGTGTGGGTGCTCCACGCAGAGAGCAAGCGCAGCTGAGAGAGCCTGGCAGGTGTGGAGAGTGGTGGTATTCCACACAGGGGGCTGAGTCTCGGGCGGGAGGGCGGCAGTGAGGGCTGGAGGGGGAGGTGGCATCCTGAGCACCAGGGCCTGGACATACATGCTCAGGAGGTGGGGGCTTATCTTGGAGGTGTGGGAACTCTGGATTAGCAGGGGAGTGACATGGCCAGGGCTGAATGTATGAAAGGGTTTGGGGGAGTCACAGAGAAGGTATGTGGGAGGCAGGGAGGCCCAAGCAGAGGACCAGAGAAAAATCATAGATATTCAGCCTGGGGCAAAAGAGGAGGATTGGAGAAGAGGTGTGATAGATTTAAGAGTCATGTAACAAATCAACAGGGCATGGGGACCCCTTGGACGTGGGTTCGAGGATGACAGGTTGTGGCCCTGGGGAAAGATGGAGCACTCAGTCTAGCACATGATAAGCTGGAGGTGTTCTTGAGACACCTGGCCATGGGGTTGGGGGATGCCCAGGAGGGAGAGGGTATCCCAGCCTGGGGTTCAGATGAGAGAGGTGGACGAGATCCCCCAGGGAATCTGTTTCTGTTTAACAAGGACAGGAGCGTTAAATTCCTGTTAGGTTGGAGGGTAGGGGAGAAGAGGTGGCTTCAGAAAAATTAGTCAGCGCTCTCTAACGAGGATGTGAAAGCAGGCTAATCCACCATGGAGCAAAGTGATTCAGATGGTAAGATTCAACTTGGGTCCTGACTCCTCCTCCAGGCAGCTGTGTGACCTTGGGTAAGTGACATCACCCCTCTGTGCCTCAGTGTCCCCATGTAAATGGCAATGATATTAAAGGCAGTAGCTAAAACTTAAATGAAGTTTTTATGCACTATGTATTTAACATTCACATCGACCCTAAGGCAAATGAGGGCACAGAGTCACCAGAAAGTTCGATGACACTGCTTTTAAATGGCGGGCCTGGGGACAGAGCCAGGCAGCAGACCCAGAGCTCCCGTGCTAACCGCACCCCGACACCACCTCATAAAATCATTGTAACCATTAGGTTAAACAGTGTACCTAAGAGGCACCGGGGTGGCTCAGTTGATTAAGCAGCGAACTCTTGGTTTTGGCTCAGGTTGTGATCTCAAGGGTTGTGAGCCCTGTGTCGGGCTCCGCACAGGGTGCTGAGTCTGCTTGAGATTCTCTCTCCCTCTCCCTCTCCCTCTCCCTCTGCCCCTTCTCCTGTTCACACACACTATCTCTCTCTCTCTTTCTAAAAAGAAAAAAAACAGTATACGTAAAATGCTCGGCACTGCACCTGGCCTGTACTAAGTGCTCAGTCAGTGTGTTTTGTTATTATTTTTACTAATAGTGCTACTACTAAAACTGCTATCATTAGGAGTATAATTTCTGACTTTGCCTCTACTTCCTGGAAACGGAAAAGCAATGCTAGTGCTCCCAGACAGGCATCATAAATGCACGTCAAATGCTTCCTCCACCCCGTTAGAGGACCTCTCTCTGGTTCTTCCTCACCCAGCATCCTGTTCTGTATAATGCTTCACAGTCCCAGCCGCCTCAGATCCTTCAGCAAGGAGGCAAGCTCTACATCCTCAAGGTAGAAGAGTGGCAGGGGTCTTTACCAATGACAGAAAGCGTGCAGCGGCTCTCAGGAAGCAGCATTTCCTCCAGGGGAGCCCCGCACCCCTGCCCGATGGCTGCCCCGCATGCTGCAGGGAGGCTGCCACAGACAAACCTGGCCCGCCCCAGACAGGGCGAGGACTTGAGAGAAGTCGAAGCCCGAAGCCTTCATCCTCTCCAAGATGATATCCAGAGCCTGAGAAGACAAACGGAGCCCACTGTGACTCTCTGGAACCACTGAGTCATGCAAACCCTCAGGCCTCAGCACTAAAACCCAAGTGCTTGCCATTACCCTGGAGATGCGAAAGAGCTGATGGCTTGGGATAGATAAGCCCTGGAATAATTAATTAAAGTAGGCACCCATCAAATAAAAAGGTGAACCCTGGTAAAAATAGCTTAAATAGATGGAATCAGAAACCACTGGTCCCTCAAATTCTGCTTCTCCAATTTGTGACTTCCAAGCACTCAGGAAGAACAAAAAACAAGGTGGATCAAATTATGGTTTCTTTTATTTGCATTTTCAACCCACTGGACTAGTGGTGTGACTTCACTGCAACAGAGAGGTGAAGAGCAAAGTAGACAGCCCCCATCAGAGAGGGGCCCAGGCCTAGACTCCGTGTGTCCAGGAGCACCAGTCTGGAAGGAGTAGATAGAGATGGTGGCCATTTGTCCCAATCCCCATTCTACCCTCCACCATCTGGGTGTTATCTTTCTTGCAAGACCCCAGGTGTGGGATAGATGGAGCTGCCTGCCCAGAGCTCCCCTAAGAATTCAGGGCAGGAATTAGAGAGTCACCCCAGGCTGCTGGAGCTTTGACCTGACACCACCATCCCCACCCTCTGCTGGGAGGGCTCCTCTCGAAGCCCTGGCTATGGGCTGCCAACTCGGCCCTCCTGGCCAAACCTTGAGCAGGGAGTGGGGCATGGCTGGAGGGGGGACTGGCAAAGCTAGAACAGGCCCAATCCTGGGGGGCTGCTCATAATTAGAAATCATGTGGCCCCACCCCCAAGTCTGACTCTCTATCCATTGCTCATCACTCCAAGTTAAGGCCCCAAACTATCGAAAGCCCTGACATTATCACTGGGACTTCTAGACACTGACTCTTGCCTGTCACCCCCACTGCCCCTTGGTCTGGCTCAGCCCTAGGAAGTCCATTCTCGCTGGCCTGTCTGGTGGAAAGCTGTGCTTTACCCCAGTCCTCCAGTATGAGTCAGGGTCAAGTTGATTAAAAAAAAAATTTTTTTTTTCTTTTAAATTACACTAGTTATCTTAACAGAAAGAATTTAGGAGAGGGAATTACTTAACCAGGTATTGGAGGACTGAACCAGCTTTGGCAGACACACTGAGCACTGCCTTTGGCTGGCTTCCAGTTTCAGTGTCTCGGGACCCCCGAGGCAGACTCAGCCCTATCATGCTGGTCTGTACTGGCCACGCCCCTGGTCCCGCGGCTCTATGGGTCACCCACGTTTGGCAACAGGCATCTTCCTTTCTTGTTGGTCCTGAGCAGGCAGGCCTGGCTTGGAGTCCATCTGAGCCTGAACACTAAGACGCCAGTGCTGTGTCTGGATCTCAGGGTACAAGGGTGGCCAGAGGGCCTCCTGCAGAGTGTTTGGCAAAGTTTTGGGAAAAGCGGTATTCTGAAGATGGCTACTTCCTGGCAGGGCCTGCAAGTGCTCTAGCAACAGACCTGCAAGCCCTCTCAGGCTCAGGAGTACTGACACCAGCCGAGGATTCGTCTAGCCTGAGGAGCCAGGCTGACTCCATTTCCCAATGAAGACCTGGTCTCAACAGAGGGTCAGGGATCCCTGTGCTTACCTGGACCCACATCAGGACTGGAGAGGTCACTGTCAGCCCGTCTTCATGAACATGAACTCCACCCTGAGTCCTACAAGGAGAACAAGACAGAATGCTGGACAGGGCCTTGGGCGGGAGCCCGGTGGGGACAGACCCTGGATTCCTCCAGTGGAAAGAGAAATGCCCCTTCCCCAACATCGGTGGGAACTCTAAACTGAACAAGACTGAACAGGGCTGGCAAGATGGAAAGAGAAGTCCTGGAAATTGCTCAGGGGTGACAATTCTCAGAAAACACCAGCAAAAACAAGCCTTCTAAATATGAGGGGCTTGCCCTAGAAGGCAGGCATGGTGTCACTTGGTGCTGTGGCCATGAGGGAACTAGGGGGTGCAGGGTTGGATTAAAACCCTCTCAAGCCCACTGGGTTTGGAGAGGTAGAAAGGATGCACTACAAAGAGGTGCTGCATCTGCAGGAAAAGTTCTTGGCTATCAGACCAGGGAGTCCTTGGATTGCAAGCCTGGAAAGTTGCCTGGACCGCTCTCCCTACCCTCATCCCCCCTATAAGGCCCTCGTGTAAATAACTGATTTGACAAAATCCAACCCTTTCAATGATGAGTTTATCTTTATTTTTAAAGATTTTATGTATTTACATGAGAAAGAGAGAGAGCACAGAGGGAGAGGGAGAAGCAGACCCCTGCTGAGCAAGGAGCCCGATGCAGGGCTCCATCCCAGGACCCTGAGATCATGACCTGAGCCAAAGGCAGATGCTTAACCGATTGAACCACCCAGGTACTCCTCAATGACGAGTTTAAAACAACAACAGCAACAACAACAAGGGGGCGCCTGACTCCAGAGTCAACTCAGGTGTCTCTAAGCAGGTGAAATGTATAAATCGTGGTGTGTGTGTGTGTGTGTGTGTGTGTGATGGAGTACTACACGATAATAATAATAAAAAAGTGAACTATTGATACACACACCAACAGAGATGAATCTCCAATGACCATGCTGAATGAAGGAAGCCAGGCACAAAAGAGTCCATATTACATGATGCCATGTATATAACATGCTAGAAAGCGCAAATCCACCTGTTGTGAAAAAGCAGGTCAGTGGTTTCCCAAGTCCAGCAGGAAGGAAAGGATGGAATGCAAAGGGGCACAAAGAATCTTTTGGGAGCGATGTAGACAGTCTGTATCTTAATTTTGGTGGTACTTTCCCAGCTACAGTTCTGCCTCTATCAAGATGCACTGAATTGTACATTTTAATGGATGTCCTTTTTTTATACACAAATGATACTCAATAATAATGACATTTTTAAAAAGATACTATTAGAAAAAGTGAAAAAGAGCAGCAAACTTTCCCATAGACAATAAAAACCATCAGAAAAAAAATGTTGCCTTTACAAAACACATGATAATTGCAACCAAACAGTCCGCATGTATTTAGCAACTTAAAATGGGCAATTCCTGCTAGGAGGGAAGACCAGCGCTCCCCACACCTGCCAAAGCACCAGGCCCAAATGGTTTCACAAAACAGTGCTCTGAAACCTTTAAAAAACAAGTATTTCTAATATTGTTTACCTTGGAATTTTCCAATTCTTTTTATGAAAAATAAAATAAAATCAACACCAAAACCTAACAAATACTGTACCAAAGTACAAGCAACAGAAGAAAAAACTGATTAAATAGACAACCAAAATTTAAAACTTTTGTTTCAAAGGACCATCAAGAAAGTGAAAAGACAACCACAGAAACGGGAAAAAAGTTTTGAAATCATATGTCTGATAAGAGACTTGTATCCAGACTATCTAAAGAACTTTTACAACTCAGTAATAAAAAGACAACGCAGTTGAAAAATGGGCAAAGGATCCAAGTGGACATTTCTCCAAAGAAGATACACAAACGGCCAAACATACTCAACATCGCTGGTCATTAGAAAGATGCAAATCAACACCACAATGAGCTACTACCATTTCATGCCCACTAACACAGCTATAATCATCAGAAGAATAGTAAAAAACAAATGTTGGCAAAAACATGGAGGAATTGCAACCCTCCTATACCACTCGTGGGAGTATAAAATGGTACAATTGCTTTGGAAAAGTCTGTCAGTTCCTCCAAATGTTGAACATAGTTACCATAGGACCCATTCATTCCACTCCTAGGTATACCCCCAGTGGAAATGAGAACACATGGCCACACAAAAACTTGTACACTAGATTAGTCAGCTTGGGCTGCCATAACCACAGATGAAGTGGTTTAAACAACAGGCATTTAGGGGCGCCTGGGTGGCTCAGTCGGTTAAGCGGCTGCCTTCGGCTCAGGTCATGATCCTGGGGTCCTGGGATCGAGCCCCGCAGCGGGTTCCCTGCTCCGCAGGAAGTCTGCTTCTCCCTCTCCCTCTGCCTGCCTCTCTGCCTACTTGTTCTCTCTCTCTCTATCTCTCTGTCAAACAAATAAATAAAATCTTTAAAAAAAAAAAAACAAAAAAAACCCCAGGCATTTATCTGGTCACAGTTCTGGAGGCAAGAAGCCCATGATCAAGGTGCTGGCAAATCTGGTTTCTGGTGAAAGCATTCTTCCTACGTGCAGATGGCTACCTTCTTACCGTGTCCTCGCATGGCCCTTTCCTCTGTGCATACTCGGGCGGGGGGGGGAGGGGAGAGAGGGAGAGAGAGAGAGAGAGATCGTCCTCTTAGAAGGATACCAGTCCTATTGGATTAGAGCCCCACCCTTAGGACCTCATTTAACCTTAATTACTTCCCTCAAGGCTCTATCTCCAAATACAGCCACATTGGAGGTTAGGGCTTCAACATGCTTTTTCAGGGGGCGGGAGAAGGACACAATTTAGTCTATAACATCCATGAATGTTCATAGCAGGATTATTCATAATAGCCAAAGAGTGGGATATCTGGCAACTGATGTATGGATAAACAAAATGTGGTAATATCCATACAATGGAACATTACTGAGTATACTATACAAAGGAATGAAGTAGCATACAACATAAATTTGGGAAACGTTATGATAAGTGAAAGACACTTGCCAAAAATGACCACATATTGCATACATTCGTTTATAAGAAATGTTCAGAATAGGCAAATCCATCGAGACTGTGGTTGCCAGGGTTGGAGGAGGGGCATAGGGCGTGTACTGCTAGTGGGTACGGGGTTTCTTTTTGAGGAGATGAAAATGTTCTAAAATTAAATAGTGGAGATTGTGACACAGTTCTATGAGTATATTAAAAACCACTGAACTGTACATTTTGAAAGAGTGAATTTTTTGGTACATGAATTCTATCTCAATAGAGCTTTTAAAAAAAAAGATACGATGGGGGGATGACCCTGTATTAGTTAATTTCCATGGCTTGACACAGTTGAAAGTTAGTTCTCACTCACATAAAGCATCATCAGTGGTGTGCTAGGGACCAGGAATGCGGGGGGGGGGGGGGGGGGCTCTGTTCCCTGCAGTTATTCAGGGACCCAGGAGGATGGGGGCTCTTCTCATCTCCCAAGTGGTTTCCAAGGCTGCCCTGGACACTCACATCCAGCCACAGGACCCAGGAAGACACAGGGCAGAGGATCACAGTGGGGGTCGTATGGTCTCGTAGAGAGGCCTGTTCACTTTCTCTCATGTTCTGCTGGTTAAGACTCAAGTCACACGGCTGAACAAAACTGCACGGAAGGCAGGAGTATGCCCAGGAGGAGAAGGAAAGAAGTCTGGTAGATCACTGGTTAATTGCTACAAAAGTCCCCATTTACATTAGTAAAAAGATACAACAGTCAGAAAGAAGTTTAAAATGAATCATAGGTACCAGGTGGTTTTGCCCTGGTAGTGACCTGAAACTACTAAGCTTCTTTAGCTCACAATTCTGTGGGTCACTGGGTTGGGCTCAGCCGGGCTCCCTCTGTGTGTCGGCTAACAGCAGCTAGAGGGCTCTGCCTCTGGGGGCCAGCCGCTGCTTCTCTTAGCTGGGGATACAGGGGTAACTTGGCCACGTGTCTCTCATTCTCCAGCAGGCTGGCCTGAGCTCGGTCACGTGGTGGCTGGGCAGGGTTCCAAGAATGAGAGCAGAAGTCAGCAAGGCCTTCTTGAGGCTTAGGTCTAGAACAGCACAATGTTATTTCCCTCACGTTCTACTGGTTAAAATCCACAGGTCAGGAAATGACTCCCATCTCTTGACTGAAGGAGCTACAAAGTCACACTGCAAAGGGCCTGGGTGTAGGGAAGGGTGGGGAAGAATGGTCCTTTCTGCAATATATCCCAATGTGCACGATCCATATGTCAAACATATCAAAACCCATGTGAAGTATTCAAAAGAAGCCTTGAGGGACGCCTGGGTGGCTCAGTCGTTAAGTATCTGCCTTTGGCTCAGGTCATGATCCCAGGGTCCTGGGATCGAGCCCCACATCGGGCTCCCTGCTCAGTGGGGAGCCTGCTTCTCTTTCCCTCTGCCTGTGCTCTCTCTCTCTCTCTCTGACAAATAAATAAAATCTTTAAAAAAAAAAAAAAGAAGCCTTGAACAAACGGAAAGACAAAACATATGCCTTGATAGGAAAACTCAATCTCATAAAGTTGCCAATTCTCTGCAAGTTAATTTATAAATGTAATATGATCTCAATAAAAATATTAACAATTTCGCTTTCTGGAACCTTAAAAGCTGATTCTAAAGTACATATCAAAAAAGAACAAGAACGTCCACAGACACTGTAGAAGAGTCAGAGGGGACCAACAATTCTAGATATTAAATCATATTATAAAGCTGGAATAACTAAAACCACATGTCACTGGCTCATGAACAGACCCTCCCAACCAACGGCACAAAAGAAAACGCCCAGAAATCGACCTAACCGTACACAGAAATTAGCATATAAAGCTGGCATCTCAAATCAGTGAGGTAAAGATGGGCTTCTAAAAATACGGTATTAAGACAATTGGAGAGTCATTGGGAAAAAATTGGAGCTGGATCTAAATGTCATGCCATACAGCTAAACTCCAAACATTTTTATATAAGAAAACTGAAACCTTACAAGAACTAGAAGAAAACGTAGGCAAAGTCCTTCACAGTCTCCGAATGAGGAAGGCCTTTCAAACCGTGACTCCAAATCTGGAAGCCACAGGAAAAGGCCGAGAAGTGCAGTAGCACAGGAAACAAAACTCCGTGTTGTTTGCCACCGCCCACAAGCAAGTCAAAAGCAAACTCAAATCTGAGAAACATATTTGCAATTCATTTAACAACAAAGAGCTCATTCCTCCAATATACAAAGAGCACCTAGAAATAATCAATCCAACAGAAAAATGGGCAAAGGTCATGAAAAACAACCTCACAGGAAAAAAAAGTTCAAGTAGCCCTTCGACATTTGAAAAGATGCTCACCTTCTTTCATAATAAGAGAAATACAAAGTAGATCCACATAGACGTACCATTTTTCACCTCTCTGAGTAGCAAAGAACAAAAGACTCTTTTAACACCCACGCTGCATTGCAGTGCTGTGGGAAACAGGCACTCACACGCATTGCTGGTGGGGTGTAAATCAATACAATCCCTATGGGAGGCAATCTGGCCATATCTTCCAATATTATAAATCTATTTGCTCTTTGATCCAGCAATCCTATTTCCAAACTTTTTTTAAAAAGATTTATTTAGGGCGCCTGGGTGGCTCAGTTGGTTAAGCGACTGCCTTCGGCTCAGGTCATGATCCTGGAGTCCTGGGATCGAGTCCCACATCGGGCTCCCTGCTCGGCAGGGAGTCTGCTTCTCCCCCTGACCCTCCCCACTCTCATGCTCTCTCTATCTCATTCTCTCTCTCAAATAAATAAAAAAAAGATTTATTTATTGGGATGCCAGGGTGGCTTAATGGGTTAAGTGTCTGCCTTCGGCTCAGGTCATGATCCCCGGGTCCTGGGGTCGAGCTCCGCATCGGGCTCCCTGCTCAGTGGGGAGCCTGCTTCTCCCTCTCCTGCTACCTGGCTTGTGCTCTCTTTCTGTCAAATAAATAAATACAATCTTTAAAAAACTAAATTAAAAAAATAAAAGATTTATTTATTTATCTGAGAGAGAGCACACACATATTCACACATGTGCAAGTGGGGGGAGGGGCAGAGGGAGAGAATCTTCAAGCAGACTCCCTGCTGAGCGTGGAGCCTGCCTTGGGGCTCGACCCCATGACCCATGAGATCATAACCTGAACCAAAACCAAGAGTCGGATGCCCAACTGACTAAGCCACCCAGGCATCCCCCTATTTCCAAACTTCTATCTTACAGATAAACCGGCACACGTCTGTAATGCTATATGTAAGGTAACTCGCACGTCATTTTTCACTGCAAACAACCCAGCATCCTTCAATTTCATCTACACGGTGGAATACTATGCATCCTATAAAAAGAACACAGAGGGCGCCTGGGTGGCTCAGTCCATTAAACAACTGACTCTTGGTTTCAGCTCAGGGCATGATCTCAGGGCTGTGAGATTCAGCCCTGCATCAGGCTCTGTGCTCAGCAGGGAGCCCGCTTACGATTCTCTCTCTCCCTGCCCCCCTACTCCTCCCCCAACTCGAGATCACACACACTCTCTCTCTCTAAAAAAAAAAACAACACAGAAGCTCTGTGTACTGATGTGGAAACACAGCCTAATTATTGTGAAATGAATAAAACAAAGTACACAATGGCGTATACAGTAAACTTTCTGATATGGAAGTAAGGGAGAAAATAAAAATATTCACATCTGCTTATATTTTTATATAAAACACTGGAAGGATACACAAAGAACTAATGAAAATTCTCTGTTGAGGAGGGCAGGAGGGCAGAAATGAGATCACGGAGGGATTAAGACTTTTCACTACATGCCTTCTATTTCTCTCAAATTATGTACCAAGTACATGCAATGCCTATTAACAAAATATCTGTATTAAAAAAAACACTTTGGAAAAGAATATGGCAGTTTTTTAAAAACCTAGCATACAACTTAACCATTCCTGAGTATTTCATTTCCAAGACAAATGAAAACTTAGGTTGACACTAAGACACCAAGTTTCATAGCCTCTTTATTTACAATAATAAAAAACTGGAAACAATCCAAATATCCTTCATCAGATGAATGGATAAACCAATTGTGGTCCATTCATACAATGGAATACTACTGAGAAACAAAAAGAACAAATTACTGATACATGTAACAACACAGATGAATCTCAAAACGATTATACTGAGTTTTAAAAGTCAAATAAAAAAGAATATATAATTATGATTCCCTTTATATAAAATTTTAGAAAGTGTAAACTAATCCATAGTGATAGAAAACAGACCAGTGGTTGCCAGGGGGCTTGGGGTAGGGAAGAGGCATAAACTCAAAGGGGCATGAGAAAGCCTTTGGGGTATGGAAATGTTCATTATCTTGATTCTGGTGATAGTCTCATGGAGGAGCATCTATGTCAAAACTTACAAAGCTGGGGCGCCTGGGTGGCTCAGTCAGTTAAATGTCTGCCTTCGGCTCAGGTCATGATCCCAGGGTCCTGGGATCAAGCCCTACATGGGGCTCCCTGCTCAGCAGGGAGTCTGCTTCTCCCTCTCCCTCTGCCCCTCCCCCAGCTCATGCTCGCTCGTGCACGTGCTCTCTCTCTCTCTCTCAAATAATAAATAAAATCTTTTTAAAAAACTTACAAAGCTGGGCGCCTGGGTGGCTCAGTCGTTAAGCGTCTGCCTTCGGCTCAGGTCATGATCCCGGGGTCCCGGGATCGAGTCCCACATCGGGCTCCCTGCTCGGCAGGAAGCCTGCTTCTCCCTCTCCCACTCCCCCTGCTTGTGTTCCTGCTCTCGCTATCTCTCTCTGTCAAATAAATAAAATCTTTAAAAAAAAAAAAAAAACTTACAAAGCTGTACATATTTATTATATGTTCAGTTTACTGTACATCAATTATATTTCAATAAAATTATAAAAAACACAGTGCAGGAGGAATGAACTAGATCTTAAAAATGTAACTGGGTAAAAAAGCAATACTAAACAATACTGTATTTTGGGTAGGGGTATCTTTTTTTTTTTTTTCCCAAATGGAGAGGACTGATAGACTCATTGAGTCAAAAGAGAAAGTGAGGTAGAATTTAAAAATTTAAAAGAACAGAAATCATATGAAGTGTGTTTTCATACTATAATATGGAATTAAAGCAAAAATCCAGAACAGAAAGATCACTGGAAGATCTGGAGATTAAGCTATATCCTTCTTTTTTTTTTTTTTTAATTTTATTTATTTATTTGACAGAGAGGCACAACAAGAGAGGGAACACAAGCAGGGGGAGTGGGAGAGGGAGAAGCAGACTCCCCACTGAGCAGGGAGCCCTAGGCGGGGCTCGATCCCAGGACCCTGGGATCATGACCTGAGCCGAAGGCAGATGCTTAACCAACTGAGCCACCCAGGCGCCCCTAAGCTATATCCTTCTAAATAACACATGAGTCAAAGAAGTATCGAGAGAAACTAAAAAAATATTTTGAACCAAATAAAAATGAAAATATGACATCAAAATCTGTGGGATACAGCAAAAGCAGTGCTTAGAGGGAAATCTATAGCATTAAAATGCACATATTAGAAAAGAAGAGCTAAAATAAAAAAATCTAAGCTTCCACTCCAGGAAAGGAGAGAAGAGCAATGCAAGCTTAAAGCAAGCAGAAGAAAAGAAATACTAAAAATGAGAACACAGATCAATGAGAAATGAAAAGAGGAAAACTGTAGAGAAAATCAACAAAACCAAAAGCTGACTTTTCAAAAAGATCATTAAATTGATAAACCTCTAGCCAGGCAAACCAAGACAATGAGCGAGAAGACACAAATAATCAGTATCAGAAATGATAGAAGGGTCATCACTACTGATCCCACAGACACCGAAGTAAAATAAAGGAATATTATGAACAACTCTAGCCACAAATTTAATAGCTTAGATGAAACAGATCAATTCCTTAAGACACAAACTACCAAAACTCAAACACACATGACCTGCAGTAATACAAACTACAAATGCAAGATGGCTTCCAACCTGAACTCAAAGGAGGCATACGACATGAGCAGCAGTGGGGGTACACAAAGAGTCATCAGGGAAGTAGTATCTTTTTTCTTTTTTTAAAGATTTTATTTTATTTTTAAGTCATCTCCACACCCAACAAGGGGCTCGAACTCACAACACCGAGATCAAGAGCTGCACACTCTACCGACTGAGCCAGCCAGGCGCCCCGGAAGTGATATCTAAAACAGTCGTGGAGGGACACTTCCACCAGGGCCTCTCAGAGCCACCTCAGAATCAACAAGTCCACAGCTGTATGGACTGAATTATATTCCCCCCAAATTCATATACTGAAGTCCTAATCCCTAGTACCTCAGAATGTGCCTGTATTTGGAGAAAGAGCCTTGAAAAAGGCAATTAACTTACAATGAAGTCATCTGGGTGGGCCCTAATCCTGTATGACTGGTGTCCTTATAAAAGTAGATTGGGACACAAATAACACAGTGGAGGCACCAGGGATGCAGGGGCAGAAGATGACCGTGGGACAGGCAGCAAGAAGGCAGCCATGTGCAAACCAATGAGAGAGGCCTCAGAGGAAACCGACCCTGCCAGCACCCTGACCTAGGACTTCCAGGCTCCAGAACTATAGGAAAACAAAATTCTGTTGTTTAAGACACCCCGTCTGTGGTATTTTTTTCTGGCAGCCCTCCCAAACTAATACAACAGCTAAACTCATGATTTTTCTCCCCAAAACCAACTCTCTTCAGTCTACCATCCATCCAGAAGGCCAGCCAGAAACCTCACTTTCACATCTCACATTCAGTTCTGCCCCAGGCCCTGTCAATTTCGCCACCCAGCTCTCTCCTTCCAAGGCTATTATTTCCCATCTAGATGATCTTGAAAAACCTCCATGGTCTCCCAACCTGCATTCTGACCAACCCCCAAATGGTCTCCCACTGCACCCAGAGATCTTTTCAAAACACAGATACAACCGTGTCACACCTTACCCCCATCCCTATGGTCCTTCAGTGGCTGTTCATAGGTATTAGGATATAGACAAACTGTGTACCAAGGCCTATGTGACCCAGCCCAGCCTCCACCTCCCTCTCTGCTCCCCAGCCACACTGGCCTTCTTCAATTCACTGAATAAGCAGTGTTCTTTCTTGCTTTGCACACACTGCAGTGTGTGGGCTTTGCACACACTGCTCCTGCTGCCTAGAATGCTCTCTCCCTTCCATCACTTGGCAAACCCCACTCACTCAGACCTTGGCTAAAGCACTACTTCCTTAGGGACCCTTCCTGACCACCCCCCAAGTCTGGGTCACATTCCTTTATAATAAACATTTGGAGGGGCGCCTGGGTGGCTCAGTCGGTTAAGCGGCTGCCTTTGGCTCAGGTCATGATCCTGGGGTCCTGGGATCGAGCCCCACGTCCGGCTCCCTGCTCAGTGGGGAGCCTGCTTCTCCCTCTCCCTCTGCCTGCCGCTCCCCCTGCTTGTGCTCTCTATCTCTCTGTCAAATAAATAAATAAAAATCTTTAAAAAAAAAAAAAAATTTGGAGAAAGGAGTTCCTTTTCTTCAATGGCCTTCTCTGAGTCTATAATCAAATATTCTTTTGTGAGATTCCTTGATTGATATCAGTCTCCCCTACTCAACAGGAAGCTCTGGGAGAGTAAGGACCATGTCTGGTTCACCATCAAGTCCCAGTACCCAGCATGTGCCTGACACAAAGTGAGTCTCAACTGATACCTATTGCATGTATGGATGAATGTGTGCATAGAATTGGGAAGGAATGGAGAACACATTCAGGGCACAGGAAAAAAGGATGCTGAGAGGTCTACCAAGACCCCACCATGCCTGCAGTTTGATCAAGCCAGATCTACAGGTATCAGCTCTTAGGTTCTTGGATGCAATTCCAATGTGGTGGGGGACGGGAGGGGATGGTGATTCCCTACACACAACACCAAGCAATTCTCGGACACCAGCAGATGGTCTGACATTTTCTACCCAGAGACAACATCAAATTCCACACGTGAAGGGGTCAGTCCTACAAGACTGCCCTCCCCACCCACTTCGGATGCCTGGCGCCAGCCCTAGGCTGTCCTGTGCTTCTGACCAACCAGTCACAGATTGTTGGTTCCAATGGCCTTAGGTTCTTTTGCTTGAGCAGCTCACAGAACTCAGGGAAACTTGTACTTAGGTTTACCAATTTATTAAAGGACACGGAAGGACAGGAATCCACAGCCAGATGAAGAGATACATAGGGTGAGGTATGAGGAAAGTGCAAGAAGCTTCCATATCCTTTCCAGGGACACCACTCTGCCCAATCTCCACGTGTTCACCAACCCAGAAGCTCTCTGAACCCAGTCCTTCTGAACTCTTATGAAGGCTTCATTACATAGTCCGGATTGACTAAGCCATTGGCCATTGGCCTTTTCGACCTCCAGCTGAAAATCCCAACCCTCTAATCACATGGTTGGTCTTCTTGGCAACCAGCCCCTACCCTCAAGTGGGGTCCAAAAGTCATCTCCATTAACATAACAAAAGACACCTCTATGACTCTCAACACTTTAGGAAGTTCCAAGGGTTTGGGGAGCTGTGAGCCAGGAACTGTGGAAGAAGACCAAATGCATGTGAGAAATATATTTTGGCCATCTGAATGACCAAATATGTATTTCTTGTAAATCACAATGTAACACCGGAATAGTGTGGTTTATGAATGTAAAAGGTTGAGGGAGGACCCCAAAACCAACCCCTCCCACACACACATACACTAGGTACATACCCAAATTCTAGAAGGTCTCTGTCAAAATTCACACTGTCCTCATAGAACACATTCAGCTCTGCATCAACAGCAACAACTTTCACCTGGAAGGCATTTTAAAAAATGGTGTATAGAAATTTCCTCAGCTTCTACACTGGCCCAGGGGTAGGAACATCACCAGGTGAAGCCCAGCACCCTAGTGAGTGGCTCAGCCTGCAGACCTCCCAGAAGGCTGGGGTACATCACTGTAACCACGACAACGGAGGCTTCCTCTGGGAACATACCCAAAGAGTAGGTAAAATGAAGAGGCTGAGGCAAAATCAAAACACCTATACTGCTCAAGGAATCTTTGGCCCCTCTAAACAACCAAAGCCAAGACCCTCTAGAACCAGATGTTCATAGAAGAGCTGATTCCAGAACCTGGCAGGCAGGCCTGAGTTAAGTCCTCCAGGGGAAGGAATGAGAAGCAGCATTTGGAGATGCCTCTGGGGACCCTGTGTGCAGGGACCTGAGAGACCAGACAAGGTCCCTGGGCTGTTCCCATAGGCTGTGATCATGGTCCTGAGATATACAGGTCCGGAAGGGAGCAGACCTCCAAACTCGGACAGATGGGCACTGAGACCCAGCAAGGCAACCTGACTGCAGAGTCCCACAGGACTTTCTGATCAGGGATTGGTCTAAGCCTGCCTCCCTGACCCATCGCGGAGACCGAGGGGTTTGACAACACGTGTGCTGACTTCCCAAGTTAAAGAAAGGGAGCCCCTTGGCACCCCACACCCAGGTTGAAGGCATTTTGACTCTGCTCGCCTGTCTGCGGAGCCCCGGGAGCAGCACGGCCCGTCCGGGTACGTTGACCCGGGCATGCTGGTGCCAACCAGGGGTGGAACAAAGGTCATGCGTATATCGTGCCCATTCCACGTAAAAAAAGTTTCTAGCAGTGATCTGGTTCCAGGTCACTGGTTATGCCTGTGTGCACGTCTACCCGTCTGTTTGTTCCCGAGTCTTGCGGCCGAGCTCCTTCGGCTCCCTGTCACTCAGCGCCCACGACGGGCGAACCCTTGGGGACCCCGGCCGCTCGGGGTACTTCCCGCTACGTGCCCGCGGGATCCGCCGGGGCTGGGGGCGGGGGCGCCCACCGTTTCCGGGAGGGCCCGAGTCCAGGCCGGGTCGCGGCCGAATCTGGCGGGGTCGCCGGCGCCCCCCCCCCCGCCCCGCCCCAGGAAGCCCTGGAGGGAGGCGCGCCCGCGCGCGGCTCGGCCCAGGGTTCCCCGCGCCCGGGTCCCGCCAGCCCGCCCCTCCCGGACCCGGGGCCCGCCACGGTACCTGCTGCGTGCTGAAGTCCCAGCCCAGGCAGCAGGGGCGAGCGGCGCGCTCGGCCATGGCCGCGGAGGGTCCGGCGGCGCGTCTGTCCGTCCTTCCCGCGGCGGCAGTGTCGCCGCGCTCCAGCGCCCGGAGACGCCGGGCCCGCCCCTCGCCCCGCCCCGCCCCGCCGGACTCCCGGACCCGTGTCACCCGCGGGCTGGCGCTCTGGCGCCGCCTGCCGGGGGACGGGGCGGGGACGCGGGTCCGGCCGGCCCTCGCGCTTCGCGCCTGTGCAACAAGGCAGGTACCCCCTGCGCAGCTCTCTCCCCAGCCCTCGCCTGCCCTCCAATCCATCCACATGGGCTCCCAGCACAGGTCTTGCCCTAACGCGCCCTGGCTTCCCGCGGAGGACGTCTGGGCCAGAGGTTCCACCTTTAATCTCGCTTAGCCCTACCTGTCTCTGGTGGCCCTGAGCCTGGAGGCTTCCATGGCTGTCTCTTGGGTACTAAGGCAGCTGTCCACTCATGCTGGCGACACGGAGGTCACAGACAAATGTATCCTGGGGCTGCAGGCACTGGGCTCCAACGGGCCCTGTCAGGTCCCAGCAAATCTGAATGGTTACCCAGCTCTGACATGTGCCACATTCCACCTCTGTATTTAAAACCAGAGCTCCCCGTGTTCTGGACAGAGAGGCTCATTCATTCCTGGGATCAGCTGGTATTGGTAGTCTAATGTGTGCCAGACATAGTGAAGGGGGCATGAGAAACAAAATCAGACCCACTCACTCCCTTTCCCCCTGGAAGCGAGGACGCCTTCCCTTCCCCACATTCCAGCTGGCTATGTCATTCTTGTCCCTAGGACTGACTTCTTTCCAGAAGCTCTCCCAGGTGAGATGCTCCTCCCAGGGCCTTCCCAGCCCATGAGAGCCCCTCTCATACTTTTGCAATGGTCTGATTACCCGGCTGTCTCTCTTGCTGAACTTGAGCTGCTTGGAGCCCAGATGCTCCTCTTAGCCCGAGGTCCCTAGATCAGTGACAGAACTAGACCCACACGCCAGTAAATTTGACTCCAGAATCTGCATGTTCAACCACTAAAGAAGACAATTTTCTGGGTAGTCTTATGAGAAGGGCTGTGGCAAAATACAAATGTCTCTGAAGGCCAAGGCCGCCTCTTTCTCAAGTTGTCTCATAGGGAGGCCCTATCTTGTCCAGGGGTGCCTTTCTCTGTGGGCTGTGGCACCTAGACCCCATTCTGGTGCCTCCTTTCTTTTGGAGGTCTGAGAGCCCGTTTGCCTGCATAGGAAGCTGCCCACCCACGACTTAACCCACTAGCAAGGAATGAAGACAAAAAGTGTAATTCCAAGTTGTCGATGACTCTCAGGTTGTCCTCTCTGTTGATGCCCTCAGAAAGCACACCCAGCAGTAGAGGTGGTTCCGGGGGACCCTGAGGAAGCGCTGCCATGGCCCGAGTGAGGCTAGTCTTTTGCTTATTTTGCTCCAAGCTTGAACCTGGCTCCCTGCGCAGAACCAATTAAAGAGCCCCTGCACTGACTTGGGAACAAAGCAGAAACTGCCCCGGAGGTGTCTCTTCGCAGTGACCAGGATACCCACGGTCCCCAGCGAGGCTCCTTCCCTCATCCGGGGCCCTAACTGATACCCCAGCCTGAGGGCAAAGACAATCCCCAGAAAAGAAGTCACTTGATTAGATTTGAAAAATAGGAAGTTGCTGTGTGGAGAACAGGGGCAAAAGGCAGGAAGGAGAAATGGGTTAAAATGGGGCTGAAGGAAGCCTGAGGTAAGGCAGAGGTACCAAGGATGGAGACAGTGAATGGAGTCGCGATATATTCAGGAAGCTCTGGGAACCACGTGGCCTGAGAGGGGGAGGAGTCAAAGGCAATGTCCCGTTTCTAGTCTAGGCGACCTGGTTTGTTAACTGTTGATGCATAACAAAGCACCTTCAAAACTTGGTGCCTTAGAACTGTAATCTTGTAGTGTCCCTCACCTGTTGGCAGGTCAGCAGGGGGCGGGGCAGAGGTGTCAGCTGATCTAGGCTAAGCTCAGGTGGAGTGGCTCTGCTCCACATGTCTCTCATCCTTCTCTTCCTGGGACCAGCGGAGGACCCCAGCCATGCTCTTCTTATGGAAGCTGGGGAGCAGAGGAGGGCAAGGGCAAACATGTGAGGCCTCTGAAGGCCTAGGTTGGAACCGGCGTGTTATACTTCCTCTGTGCCACCAGCCAAAGTCTTGTGGACCACCCGAAGCCAAGTGGTGGGGATGAGGCCTGGGCAAGGGTGTGGATGCAGGGAAGGTGAAGAACTGGGGCCACTGATGCAATCTGCCACAGGCCACCACGAGGTGGAGCGTGGTTCCATTCTCTGAGTTAGGAAACATAGGGGGAGAAGCAGCTGGGGGAGTGGGGAAGATGGGGAGATTAGTCAGGACGTGGTAGGTCTCAGGTGCCTGTGGATGTCTGAGTGGAGACACTGAACAGGCAGTTGGATATGTGGCCCCCAGCTCAGGAAAGAGCTCTGGGCCAAAGACAATGAGTTGTGACTTATTAGGTCCCAATAGGAGTGGGCTAGCTTGTGCAGAAAGGGCTCAGAGTGGGACAGATGGAGACCACCGAAGGGAACTGCGAAAGACAAGTCAAAGATGAGGAAGAGGGGCAGTCGTTAAGTGTCTGCCTTCGGCTCAGGTCATGATCCCGAGGTCCTGGGATCGAGCCCCGCATCGGGCTCCCTCCTCTGTGGGGAAGCCTGCTTCTCCCTCTCCCACTCCCCCTGCTTGTGTTCCCTCTCTCTCTGTGTCTCTCTCTGTCAAATGACTAAATAAAATCTTAAAAAAAAAAAAAAAAAAAGACGAGGAAGAGATCATGAGAGGGGGAGTGGTGGAAGCCAATGGAAGAACATTTCTGGAAGGGGAGGGGCTTAACAGGGCTAAATGCTGCATGGGAGCCTGTCCCCTGGTTTAACAGTAAGGCCATTGAAACCTCAGCAAGAACAGACTCAGTGGAGCCCCTTAGGCCTTAGTTCTCTGGTACTTTTTAAAATTTGGCACTGTTGGGGTGCCTGGGTGGCTCAGTCGGTTAAGCGTCTGCCTTCGGCTCAGGTCATGATCCCAGGGTCCTGGGATTGAGCCCCACATCGGGCTCCCTGCTCAGCGAAGAGCCTGTTTCTCCCTCTCCCTCTGCCTGCCTCTCTGCCCACCTGTACTCTCTCTCTATCTCTCTGTCAAATAAAGAAATAAAATATTTTTTAAAAAATAAAATAAAATAAAATTTGGCACTGTTTCTATGGTTTCTTCATACTGCTATAGGTATACCTAATTCTGTGGTTCCAAACGGTGCCACGTGAACTGCTAATTTGAGGTGGTCCACAGCTCCAACAGTAGACTGTGCTACGTTCCTTTCTATGATATATATCTTTGCAGAGCTGTGCCTTCAGCCGTTGTGGCGAGAAATAAGTACTACAGGGAAACCAGGGTGAAACAGAAAATAAGGACCGCAATGTCCAATCCGATGGCAACATTTGAGAAGTTGGGCGGTGCCCAGTAGGCACACACATCCTCTTAATAAGTCATTCTAGTTATTTAAGAATGAAATGAAATATTATTTTCTCCTCCAATTTATGTGCATTGTTTTCTTCAGATACCACCAAGTTGTTAGAACATAAATATATATTCAGCTGTTTGGACCTAACTACTTAATACACAGAATTCTTAGCCATTGCTTTTGACCTAGGAGTTCCGTGAAAAAATTGTTGAGATTTTAAGGATGCAGTGATGTGAGAACATTTGGGAACCCCTGATCTAGTTGTTTGCTTCTAGCTGCTTCATCATACTCAATAGTATGCCAGCCCTATATTTTACTGTCCAGGCTCCCCATGAGTGACACCTCGGTGGACTCCAGCTCCCCATTAATGCAAATAGCACTGCACAGAACGTCCCCATCCGTGACCCTATGGACCCGTGTGAGGGAATTTTTCAGGGTTATATATCCAAGAGTAGGATTTATACCCTGTGTGCATAACTAGTTTGATTAGAGTGCTGGATTACTCCTAATGTTAACCATGCCAATCTACACTCTCAGCTAGAATGTACAAAGGCATCTCTATCCCCACATCTTTCATAAAGTCCTTGGCATTTCCACTGTGAGAATTGATAAAAGGAAACTTCATTTCGAATAAAGAGCGGAGGCCAGCAGGGGGAGCTCTCACACCCAGCACTTGTCAATTGCAGCCACTAGGAAGACAAGGACCCTACCCCTTGGCTACTACTTTAGCTACTACTTTACTATCCCAGCAGGCAGAAGGCAGGCCTCTTCATCCCCACCCCCATCAAGAGCCCAGCCAATGAGAGACAGTCACAACTCGGCCAATCAAAAGCCACCATACTTCAAACTCCCAGTTTCCTGCAATGGACCTTTTGTTTATAATATCAGCCCCCACTCCCCCATTTCTTCTATAAAAGAAGTGGTCCTGCCCAGTGTTTTGCACACTTGCCTACGGTTTTGTGGTAGCATGGTTGTACCTGATTACAGTTCTCGGCTATTCCCAAATAAACCCATTTTTGCTGATGAAGTAATTGGTACTTTTATTTTTTTTAAGGTTAACACCATCCTTCTAATATTTCCCAATCTAGTAAGTGAGGAGTGATTTCTCATTATTGTTTTAATTTTCATTTCCCTCCTTACTGATGAATTTGAGCATCTCTTCATATATACTTAATAGACATTTGGGATTTCCCATTCAGTGACTTCCTGCTTACGTCCTTTGCCCATTTTTCAGTTGGGCAAAGGATATAAAGACAATTTTGTCTTTATCTTGTGGATTTGCAGGAGTTTCTGACATTTCAGGGTATAAAAACCCTGTCTGTTTTAGATGTTGCAAATCTTTTCTCCCAATATGTCATTTATCTTCTGACTTTGTCCATCTTGCCCTTTGTTGACTAGAAATCTTTAACTTAAATATAATAAAATCCATTGATTTTTGAGCTATTTGATCTTGGTTAAGCAGTATTACTTTCAGACCACAGAGCTATTATCTGACATTTTCTACAAAGATATCAGCCTACGTTTTCTTCTATTAGTAAGGTCTTTGATTTTTGAATCATTGAGTTTTCTTTGAATCTAGGTGTGTGTCAGCTGAATAAATTACACCATAATACAGAAATCAGTGAAAACTAATCAGTCTGAGGTAAGTACTAGATACAAATGTTTCAGAGAAAGAAAAAACTTTTCATTTAGTACATATAATAATGAAAGTCATTATAATATAGGAAAATGGAGACAAGCCTAAATTCAAAGCTGGTCTCCAATGAAACACCACCAGAATATCTGTTCATTCTTTGAAGTTGGCAGCCACAACACAGATTTTTCTCAAAGTAAACATGGATTTTTCTCAAAATAAACCTTTTTTCTTTAGAAAAGTCCTGAAGAAAATATGCTTTCTTTCTAAAGATCCAAGTGTGTGTAAATTCCAATATGTTTTATTTTATTCATGTAAAAATAGCAAACTTGTTGTTTTTATCCCCCTCAGCTTAAATCTGTGTTCATTAGTACCAAACTATTAAAATTATCCAGGCTTATATATTTTTTTCTAAATAAGTAGTTTTAAGAGTGAAAAGTTAGGAGTAATTGGCAGCTTTAATTCCTATCCCTTTCACTTCTAAGACAAAGATAAAAATCACCAAATCAAAAATAATCATGGGGTGCCTAGGTGGCTCAGTCGGTTAAGCATCTGCCTTCAGCTCAGGTCATGATCCCAGAGTCCTGGGATCAAGCCCTGTGTCCTGGGATCCAGCCGAGCCCCAAGCTGGGCTCCCTCTGCAGCGGGGAGTCTACTTTTCCCTCTCTCTTTGCCCCTCCCCCTGCTTGTGTACGTTCCCCTCCCCTCCCCTGTCAAATAAATAAATAAAATCTTTAAAAAAAAATCAGAAATTAGGGAATGAAATAGACAATCAGTTATAATTCAGGTTCCCTAATTTATTATATCTGAAATTTTATAGATTTCACCTTGGGATATGTTACAAAATAAGTAATTCTCTCTATTCTATATCAAAGGTAGTACAAATTCCTTGTAAGATGAGTGGAAAGCTATTCTGAGGGAAAAGAAATATTTTGAACTATAGCCCCTAACAGGGCAGATGTCACAGGGATTTGTTTGTCTAAGTCTGAGGGTAAGGAGTGGTCCTGCCTCCAGTTAAATAAGTAACTCATTTAGCTGAGGTTAAGATTTTTTAAAGCTGGGTTTTTGTTTATATCTGGAGAAAAGTTTGATGGACTTTGATGTTTAAGCAAACAGAGTCTCAAGAGCCCTGAGGAGAAAAGTGCTTATTTTCACCAGAGTGTGGATACACCTCCTGTTTATGTATTTGTACTCCCCTCAGAAGCAAATTTGATTTAGGAAAATTAAAAGTTGTTGTGGGTATCTTCCATTTTTCTGGTCTTACTGTGTTTGTGCCTTGGTATCTGCCCTTCCTCCCTCCATGAGCATTTGAGGCAGATAATTAAACATGTATACATGAAGGATAGGTCTGGAAAGATTAACTCCAAGTAATTAACAGTTATCTGTGTGAATGGGATTTAGAAACTGGTGGTTAGCACGTGACTTTTGCATTTTAATTAACTCAGTAGTGGGGATTTTTTTTTTTTTTTTTTTGGACTGTGGTTGATAAATTATTGAACTTTCAACTTTCAGACTAAAAGAACTTTTTTAAAGATTTTATTTATTTATTTATTTATTTATTTGACAGAGAGAGAAAGCATGAGCGGGGGGAGGAGCAAGGGAAGAGGGAGAAGCACACTCTCTCCTGAGCGGGGAGCCCAACATGGGGCTCCATCCCAGGACCCCGGGATCATGACCCGAGCCGAAGGCAGACACTTAACTGACTGAACCACCCAGGCGCCCTAAAAGAATTTTTTTAAAAAAGAAAACAAGCAAACAAAACAGCAATAATGGGATATCTCAAGGTGCTTAGGACTTTTAACTCATTCTGTTAAATAATTATGGGTCAAAAAGAAAATCAAAATCTAACACACTATCTAGAAAGCAAGAAAATAAAAACATCTTTAGCAGAATCTTTGGGATTGACTCACAGGTGAGTCATATTCTTGAATGCATATTCTTGACTGTTTTCATTAAAGAGTGAAAAGAAATTAACTCTATGTAGTAAGTATGATTGTGTGCCCCCCAAAATACAGTTCAAGTTCTAACTCGTAGTACCTGCGAGTGTGACCTTACTTGGAAATAAGGTCTTTGCAGATATAATCAAGTTAAGATGATGTCATACTGGATTAGGGTGGGTCTGAATCCAATGACTGGTGTTTTTATAAGAGGAAGGAAATTTAGACATGGACACACACAGGGGAGGATGCCACGTGAAGGCAGGCAGAGATTGGAGCGAGGCATCTCCAAGTCATGAAGCCCCAAAGATTCCCAGCAACCACCAGAACCTAGAAGAGGCAAGAAAGAATTCCTCCATAGATCCTCTGGAAGGAGCGTGGCCCTGCCAAAATTTCAATTTCGGATTTCTAGCCTACAAAACTGTGAAAGATAGTTTCCATTTCAGCCACCTAGTTCATGGTATTTTTTTTTTTAGCAGCCTTAGGAAACTAATACACCCCATAATTCAGGAGGTTAGAAAAAAAAGAAAACATGAGCCTGCAGGAAAACAGAAAAAAGGCAAACAAGGCAAAAACAATAAGAAAACAGTACAAACACAAAAAAGATAAATAATCCAAGAGATAGTCTTTGACTCCAGAGAAAAAGACCAACCTCTTGAAAAAAACAAAATCAGAAACGTGAAAAAAACCACAACTTCATAAAGAACTGAAAACCACAATGTTAAGCCAGGCCCTGCTGTCACAGCACCCAGGCCTGGTCACCAGCTCAGTCTTCAGAGGGGACAGGAAAGCTGCTGGCCTCCAACCTAAAGGGAGGCTGACCTCAGGCATCTGGGACCCAGCTCCCCGGGCCCTGACAAAGCGAGGGGCAAGGTCGCTCCCAAGGACGCTCCCCACTGGACCCTGGGCCCAATGCCTTGTGAGGATCTTTCCCTCTTCATCCAGCTGGATGAGGGAGATGAACAGCAGAGCTGGTGGCCTGTCCTCAGCAGCGAGTCAGTGGCTGAGGACAACTAGAAGCCACTGGAAGGCGGGAGCAGGGGAATGACGTGGTCAGGGTGTGCTTCTTTTTAAACTGGGGACTTGTTTTGAAAAATAAAATGGAAATTGTGAAAATATGTTAATTTTGTGACATTGACAATATAGAATCATATGTATACGTGAATGAGATGTCAATTTGCTGGCATAACCTTTTGACAAACTGTAGACTAGAAAGCGTTTTACATTTTAAGTATTTGCACACGCTTAAAAAGAGGGTTTGGTAAAAAATATTCATGTTTTCCCAAGGAATGCTTAATCTTACTCAAACCAATTTCTCTTTTTTATCTCATTAAAATTTTCAAGGCTTTTAGGGGCACCTGGGTGGCTCACTCATTAGGCATCCTCCTTCGGCTCAGGTCATGATCCCAGGGTCCTGGAATCGAGCCCCGCATCGGGCTAGGGCCTGCTCGGCGGGAAGCCTGCTTCTCCCTCTCCCGCTTGTGTTCCTCTCTCGCTGTGTCTCTCTCTGTCAAATAAATAAAATCTTTAAAAAAAAAATTTTTTTAAGGTTTTTTAATGGAGACCTTTGAAAATCCATGAAAGTAGATAGAATGGTATAATGAACCCCTCTGGACCCATCACACAGCGCCCAAATCATCCACCCATGGCCCATCCTGCCCACCCCACCTGGCCCATCCACACTCCCCCAAACATCATTTTCCCTACGTTATTATTATTTTGAAGCAATCCCAGATGCTACTGATCATTTCATCAGTATGTAATTATATTTTTTAAAAAACAACCTTCTTATTTTTTAAAGATTTTTATTTATTTATTTTTTTTGAGAGAGAGAGAGTGGAGGAAGGGGCAGAGGGAGAGGGACAAGCAGACTCCCCACTGAGCGCAGAGCCCGACACGGGGCTTAATCCTACAATCCTGAGATCATGATCTGAGCTGAAACCAAGAGTTGGACGTTCAACTGACTAAGCCACCCAGGTGCCCCCAAAACACAACCTTTTTAAGAAACAGCCACAGTCCCATTATGAAACCTAAAGGAAAACTTAAAAAAATTTTTCTTAGTATTGTCAATATTCAAATTTCCAATTGTCTTGTGAATGCCATAAATACTTGTTTGAATCTGGACCCCAAAATGCACACACATTGTGATCAGCTGATTCTCCTTTTACATCTCCCTCCACCGGCAGGTTCTCCTTCCATCTTTTTTTTTTTCTTGCAGATGATTCGTTGCAGAAGATGGGTTGTTTGTTCCATAGGGTTTCTTATGATGTAGATTTTGTTGAATGCACCCTGGGGTGTCATTTACAATGTTCTCTTGCTCACTGTTTTCCTGTAAGTTGATAATTTTTTTCCTAGAGGCTTGACCACACGGAGGCAGCAACAAGAATGGAAGAACAGGTCAGAACCCAGTGATATTTTGGGGGGGGTGAGTCCGAGGGTCTTGGAGACTGAAGTGGAAACACGAGGGCAAGGAAGATATTAAACCGAGCTTCACTTACCCCCTCCCACCCCCACTTAATGTCAGGGGTAAGGGTGTCCTGTGCTTCGGAGATGCTCCATTAAAGATCTTTCCTGTCTTTTCAAAAACTTTATGTAATGTTGAGCTATTAACACCTCTTAATGAAGTTCTGTAACCGTTCCTAAAGTCGCTGTCTTGGTGAAATTTGAAGTTTGAAGCCCTGTTCTCATACTCCACAATTTTCCAGAAGTTCCTTAATAAGGACACTGCTTGGTGCTGTCCTCTGGTGACCAGTGAGCTCCTCTGTCTGGGTACCACTCTGGGCCTGGACTTGGAAAGGGGGCTTGCTCCTTGGCTATCATGCTCCCAAGATCTTCACAGGCGGTGTGTGGATTTGGACTGGAAACCTGTGTGGAGACCAGCTAGCTGTATCTTTCATTTCATTTATTCGTAGAGTTTTATTTTATTTTTATTATTTTTTAAAGATTTTATTTATTTATTGGTCAGAGAGAGAGAGAGCGTGCTCGCATAAGCAGGGGAGCAGCAGAGGGAGAGGGAGAAGCAGGCTTCCCGCTGAGCAGGGAGCCTGATGCAGGGCTCGATCCCAGGACCCCGGGACCATGACCTGAGCCGAAGGCAGACGCTTAACGACTGAGCCACCCAGGCGCCCCTCATTTATTCAGAGAGTTTTAAACTTTTCCTGCAGGGACTCTCATATCGTCTGCAACTGTGATGATGACATTTCCGCGCCCCCCATTACTTGTCTCGGGCTCGGATGTCGAGTAGCTGCAGAATAGGAGTGAGAGCACAGGTGTGCCTGATCTCAAAGAAAACACTTGTGACGTTTTACTGCCGAGTACAGTCTCTGCTGCACCGTGTTATATAGACACTGTATCATTCAGGGTTCTCCAGAGAAACAGAACCAATAGGATGCATAGAGAGCTGGACAAGAGGAGATTTATTGCAGGACTCGGCTCCTATGGCTATGGAGGCCAGGAAGCCCCACCGTGAGCCACCTGCAAGCTGGAGAACCAGGAAAGCCGGTGGTTAGTATAATTCAGTCCAGTATGAAGGCTGGAAGGCTGGAGGGCTGAGGAGCTGTAATGTAAATCCCGATGCGCGTCCAAAGACCAGAGAACACAGAGTGCCATGTCAGAGGGCTCATTGGAATGGAGGGTACCCGCCCACAGTGGGGAGGGCCCTCTGCTTCACTTGTTCACATGCTAATCTCATCTGGAAAGCCCTTCACAGACACACCCAGAACTAATGTTTTCAGCAGCTCTCTGGGCATCCCTTAGTGCAGGCAAGTTGACACAGAACATTATCACAGATGCCCTTTATTAGGTTAAAGAAATTCTCTCACATTCTTGAGTTTATGCTAAGAGGTTTGTTTTGAAATTACTGTATGTTAGATTGTAAATGATAGTTTTTAATTCTATTAATGTGGTCAAATATATTCATCTATTTTTTAAAAAGATTTATTTATTTATTTGAGAGAGAGAGAACAGGGGGAGGGGCAGAGGGAGAGGGAGAAGCAGACTCCCTGCTGAGTGCGGAGTCCAATGTGGGGTTCCATGCCAGGACCCTGGGATCACGACCTGAGCTGAAATCGAGTCAGCCACTTATCCAACTGAGCCACCTAGGCACCCCAAATACAGTAACCTATTTTATAAGGTTAAGCCAATCTTGAATTTCAGGAATAAATTCAACCTGGTCAAAATTTATTTTTATTTTTTTAATATTTTGCTGGATTTTGTTTGTAATCTGTTTTTTTTTAAGATTTTATTCATTTATTTGACAAAGAGAGAGAGAGAGCACAAGTAGGCAGAGTGGCAGGCAGATGGAGAGGGAGAAGCAGGCTCTCCGCTGAGCAGGGAGCTGGACGTGGGACTCGATCCCGGGACTCCAGGATCATGACCTGAGCCGAAGGCAGACGCTTAACCGACTGAGCCACCCAGGCGCCCCTGTTTGTAATCTATTGCTAAAAATTTTTACATCTATGTTCCTGAATGAGATGGAGATGGACTTTTCCTTTTCTAAATAGTCCTAAGCTGTGCCTGTGTTGTTATCAAGACTTTGCAAGCCTCATAAAGTAGTTCACAACTATTTTCTCTTTCACTGTCTTCTGGAAAAATTTTTGTAAGGTTGGACTGTATATTCCTTGATGAGTGAAACTTACCTTTTTATCCTCTTTCCTTAAAAAAATGTTGTTTAATGTTTCTCTTCTTTGGAAATAGCTTTAATGTCTTATAAGCATTATGCATATATATTTTTAAAATTTCCAATTTACAGGGGCTCCTGGGTGACTCCATATGTTAAGTGTCTGCTTTTGGCTCAGATCATGATCCCGGGGTCCTGCGATCAAGTCCCACATTGGGCTCCCTGTTCAGCCGGGAGTCTGCTTCTCCCTCTCCCGCTGCCCCTCCCCCCTGCTCCTTCTCTCTCTCTCTCTCTCTCAAATAAATAAAATCTTTAAAAAAATTTCCAACATTACAGAAAATACAAATAAAAATTTTTAAATATTTCCTTAAAATCTTCTAGCCAGTGGAAATCAGTCAACATTTTGATGAACATTCTTCTATGTATAAATACATGTCTAAATTTTATAAAACTGGATGTATTACATGTGGTTCTGTAAACTGTTTACTTCCCACAACATTATGCCTCTGACACCATTCATGTCAGGAAATATAGAGCTTTATCATAAATTGTATCATTACTTAGTTTGAACTGTAATGTCTCCTAGCGATGACTTAAAAGTTGTTTTTAAAAAGCAGCAGTGACCATCCTTCTGTCCACATACGTTCATACTGGGGTAATGATGCCCTTGGAGTAAATCCTAGAAGGGGGATTACAAGTCCAAGGGTATACACATTTTAAATGTTTGCCCTCCGGAAATGTTGCATAATTTGCTCTCCTGCCCGGGAGAGCACCTTGTTCTCTGCTTCTTCAGCACTTTACCTTCTTTCTTTTTAAAAACTTCTCTTTTAGGGCGCCTGGGTGGCTCAGTCGTTAAGCGTCTGCCTTCGGCTCAGGTCATGATCCCAGGGTCCTGGGATCGAGCCCCGCATCGGGCTCGCTGCTCGGCGGGAAGCCTGCTTCTCCCCCTCCCACTCCCCCTGCTTGTGTTCCTGCTCTCGCTCTCTCTCTGTCAAATAAATAAAATCTTAAAAAAAAACAAAAAAAACTTCTCTTTTAAAAAACTAACCTCCAGGGACATCTGGGTGGCTCAGTTGGTTAAGCGGCTGCCTTTGGCTCAGGTCATGATCCTGGAGTCCCGGGATCGAGTCCCGCTTTGGGCTCCCTGCTCCACGGGAAGTCTGCTTCTCCCTCTGACCCTCCCCCCTCTCATGTGCTCTCTTTGTCTCATTCTCTCTCTCAGATAAATAAATAAAATCTTAAAAAAAAAAAAAACTAACCTCCCTCTTGATATGTAAGTCATATACCACCCAATCAACCTATTTAGAGTATGCAATTCCATGGTTTTCAGTGTCTTCACGGAGTTGTGCAATTAGTTCCATTTTTATTTAAATTCCAGATAGCTAACATGCAGTGTGGTAGTTTCAGGTGTAGAATTCAGTGATTCAACACTTCCGTACAACACTGGGTGCTCATCACAAGCGCCCTCCTTAATCCCCATCACACAGCCAGTTTAGAGCATTTTCATCACCTGCCAAAAGAAATCCCATTCTCCACCCTTTCCCATTTCCCCCCTAGCCCCTACCCTAGGTGACCACTAATCTACTTTCTATCTCTGAGGATTTGCCTATTCCAGCCATTTAAAATACATAGAATCATACAACATGTGGCCTTTTATGACTGATTTATTTCATTTAGCATTCTGTTTTCAAAATGCATCCATGTCGGGTGCCTGGGTGGCTCAGTTGGTTGAGCATCTGCCTTCGGCTTAGGTCATGATCACAGGGTGCTGGGATCGAGTCCCACATCGGGCTCTTTGCTCAGCAGGGAGCCTGCTTCTCTCTCTGCTCAGGCAGAGGGAACACAAGCAAGGCGAGTAGGAGAGGGAGAAGCAGGCTTCCCACTGAGCAGGAAGCCCCATACGGGGCTCGATCCCAGGACCCCAAGATCATGACCTGAGCTGAAGGCAGACACTTAATGACTGAGCCACCCAGGTGCCCCTACTTTCCCTTTTAATTCTTTTTTTTTTAATTAATTAATTTATTTGAGAGAGAGAGAGTGTGAGAGAGAGCACAAGATGGGGGAAGGTCAGAGGGAGAAGCAGACTCCTCGCTGAGCAGGGAGCCCGATGCGGGACTCGATCCCGGGACTCCAGGATCATGACCTGAGCCGAAGGCAGTCGCTTAACCAACTGAGCCACCCAGGCGCCCCTCCCTTTTAATTCTTAATATTGTTTATTTGTCCCTTCTCTCTCTCTTTCTTTTTAAAGAATTCTTATTGGCAGAGGTTTTTCCATTTGTTTCCATAATTAATTTTCTCAAATAACAAACTTTCAGCCTTCTTCACCTTTGTATTTCATTAATCTCGGCTCTTTATCATTTCATTATATATTTGATGGGCATGTTTACCCTATTTCTACCTTCTTACATTGAAATACTGAACTCATTCATTTTCCATCTTTCCTTTTCTTGAAAAGAAAAGCGCTAAGACTCTAGCCACATCTGGCTAGCGGCTACTGTGCTGAGCAGTACACATACGGAACATTGCCGAGAAGCTTCTACTAAACTGCTCTGGTTGAAAGGGTCTAGGAGGCACAGCCTTAAATCTTTCAAAGTCTTAATAAAGGGTCTTACAGTTGGTTGTACTTTTGACTTGCTCTTGACCCAGTGGCCCAGGAATCTGTATTTTAACAGGGGTATTAGGTACATTTGTTGAGCTAGGTCCGCTGACCTGTGTAGAAGCCACACATCCGAGCCTCATCCTGTTGGATGGAAGTTACACCTCAGCCCCCTAATTCTTGTGTCTCCTTGCCAACCTCCCCACAGCAGCCAGAGTGACCTCCGAGGAAGGCAAAGCTGATTTGGACATCCCCCTGCTTACAACCCATCAGAGGGGCTCCTCGCTGTCCTCAGGATAAAGACACAGGCAGTACCTAGCCAACAGGCCTGCCCACAGCCCTGGGCATGCCAAGGGTAAAGGGCGGTTTGCTTGTAGTCTCCCCTCGAGGTCCTCAGCTCTTGAGGGCAGGCAGGGCCCTGTCCCCAGTACTAACGGGTGCTGGGCACAGAGCGCGGCGCCGTGTCTGTGGACCGAATGCACCAGACACGCTGCGTGCCGGGCCAGGCTGGCTCAGTCTGGGCCGGCCCTGCAGGCTGCGTGTGGGCAGGGGCCGAGCTGGGGCCTTGCCGGGCAGTGGGGGCCACGGAGGGAAGGAGGACGGAGCTCCAGGTGGAGAAGCCGCCGCCTGCCTTCGGCAGCCTCAGGTGACAGGCTTGTTCACATCTGCTCAGGTGAACGTGTCCTTCTCGCTGTCCCTGGAGCTGCTCTCCTACCAGAAGCTCCCAGCTGACCAGATGCTGCCCGGGGTGGACATCCGGCAGCGCGCCAGTGGGGAGAAAGAGATGGTGTTTACTCAGAACCTGCTCCTGGAGTACGCCAACCAGACCGCTCAGGTGAGTCCCAGGCCTGCCCCATGTCGGAGAGGGCGGAAACGGGCCAGACTCTGTTCTCGTGGGTCAGAGGAGGGCAGACCCCGACCCGGCCTTCCGAAATAAGAGGAGCCCCAGGCCTCGCCCTGAGGGCCGGGTCTGCCCTGGAAGAGGCCTTTCCCTGAGGACACACGTGGAGAAACGAGCGTCATCCTTCCTTACCTAGCTCAGCTCAGAACCAGGTGAGGTGCTGTAGGGTGGGAAATAGGGAAGGCTTCCTGGAGGAGGTATGCGGCACGTGAAGCCTCCCAGCTGGAAGGTACAGTGAGGAACAGAAAGGAATAGCCTAAGGGGTGGATTCTAGGGAGGCCAGAAGAAGAATCCGTTTGTGACCAGGCAGGCCCCCCAGCTTGGTCCTTGGGCGGCTGCTGGGGCCCAGGGGCGGGAAGGCTGAGGTGATGAGGTGTGTATGGTGGTGCCTGAGGATGATGTGGGGGGACTGCCAGGAGCGAGGACGGGTCAGCACACAGGTGGGGCCTGAGGCCAAGGGAAGAGGTGAGATGGCCCAGAGCCCAGGAGGGGCAGAGGGCTGGGCCTTGGGACCCTGGGGGCTGGGGGAGGAGGGGGAGGGCAGCCTGACCAGGGAGCAGAAACCACCGAGCTTGATCAGGGCAGGGGGAGGGGCGGCGGAGGGAGGGCAGATGGCGTCTTCGGGACCCTTTACCGGCGCAGACCCCCACCAGCTGTGGTTTTAGATGCCGGCGCCAGCCCCCTTCCACTCGCTGCGGTGCTGCCCATGTGTTCCTCCGAAGCTTCGGGGCTTGGGGTCAGCAGGAGGGCACGAGGGCCCCACGTTGCAGGCTCTGTCCCCCTAGGTGGTGCCCCTGAGGGCCACAGTGGCCGTGCCCGAGCTGCAGCTCTCCACCAGCTGGGTGGACTTCGGGACCTGCTTTGTGAACCAGGGGCAGGTCCGGGAGGTCGACCTCATGAACCTGAGCGGCTGTCGGAGCTACTGGGCTGTGCTGACGGGTAGGTTGTACCTGCCCACCACTTCCCCCGCAGGCTGGCACCACCTGGGGGTTCCCGCAGATGGCCGGTTCCCAGATCCCAAGTGATCCCAGGGTGCCTCGCCCCGTGGCACCGGGCCGGACCAGAGGTGCACACCTGAGCTGTGGGGTGGGGGGCTCGCTGGGGCGGCGCATGGAGCTGCCTACGCTCGCGTGCTCCCTTCCCTTGGTGCAGGCCAGCAGGAGCCAGACAAGGACCCTGTGGCCTTCAGGGTATCTCCAAACAGTGGCCTGCTGGAGGCAGGACCGGTCAGTTTGCCCCCAAATACCATCACCCTCCAGGCCCAGACCCCCTTCCTAACCTCAGCCTCCCACTCCCTCCAGGAGCAGTGAGCTATAGGAGTCCAGGCTGGTGGTGGAAGGTGTGCTCGGTGAGAAGGCCTGCATCCTGCAGCTCTGGGGCCAAAGCTCCAGCAGCTCTGAGGCTCTGCTCATACCCCAGCCCTAGGCTCCCAGAGGTAGAAATAAAACACTGCCCAGAGCTAAGAAGTAGGTCTGCTGGGCAGGTGGCTGGACGAGACCATAAACTGGGGAATGGATGAGGTGGCACCTACTCTGAACAGCTCCTGGGATGGAGAAGTGCCTTTCCAAAAGGGCAATATTTGATAAAATTTAAGATCCAGAGGAGGAAAAAAAAAAAAAAACCCAACTCCTAGAAAAAGAAAAATAGTAAGGCACTTCATTAATCTGATTAAGGCTATCTACAATAAATTAACAACAAACAGCATAGTTAATGTTAAAATGTTTGTTGAATGTCTTCTCTGAAATCAGGAGTAAAACAAGGATACCTGCTAATACCACTTCTGTTCCATTTCATACTGGAGGAACCAGCTAGAGTCTAGTAAGGTGAGAAAAAGAAATATAAAGCATAAACATTGGAAAGGAAGAGACAATTTCTTTAACAAGACTGTGGATATAAAGCTAATATACAAAAGTTGATGGCCTTTCCATCTACCAGCAACTAATGGAAAATGAAATTAAAAACAAAAACCAAAGGTAGTATTTATGATAGCTTAAAAAAATCAAGTACCCAAGGAAAAATAAAAAGCATACAGGGCCCAATAAAGAAAACCATAAAACTATAAAACTTTGCTGAAGAGCTTTTTTTTTTTTTTTAAAGATTTTATTCCTTTATTCATAAGAGACAGAGAGAGAGAGAGGCAGAGGGAGAAGCAGGCTCCCCGCTGAGCAGGGAGCCCGATGTGGGACTCGATCCCAGGACCCTGGGATCATGACCTGAGCCGAAGGCAGACGCTTAACCATCGGAGCCACCCAGGCGCCCTGTAAAACTTTGCTGAAGAGCTTTAAAGAAGACCTAAATAAATGGATGATCTAGAATATTCTTGGATTGGAAGACTCAATATTGTAAATTGTTCTATAGACAACCCCAATCCCAGTCCCAAACCCCAACAGGTGTTTTTCATTTTTGTTGTGCAACTTAATGAGCTGACTCTAGGATCTATATGAAAGTGCAGAGGGCAGAGAAAAGACTAGACCCTCTTAAGGAAAAACAATGTGGGATGTCCTGAATATCAAGACTTTCATACACCACAGCACCCAAGAAAAGATGGCATTGACACAAGAATGACAAACAGGCCAATGAAACAGAGAACCCAGGCTCAAACTCACATTTATGGTCACTTGATTTATGATGGCACTGAGGGCAGTGGGGGAACTCTTTTCAACAAGAGATCCTGGAAAAATTAGGCACCTGTATTTTTAAAAAAAGGAACTATAAAAATTTTTTGAGTGAAATGGAAAACCAAAGTGGGAGAAGATATTTGCAACACATATAACTGACAACAGACTCATCAAGAACAAATAAAGTCCTCCTGCAAATCTATACGATTAACAGACAGCCTAATACAAAAATGGGCAAAAGACTTGACTAGGTATTCCACAAAACAGGGAATCCAAGTGGCTAATACATTTATCAAGAGGCACTCAACCTCCTTAGGAATGGGAGAAATGTAAGCTTAAATCAAAGAGATATCATTACACGGCCACAAGATTGGGTAAAATTTCAAGTCTGAAAATGTCAAGTATTATCAAAGAGGTGACACAGAGGACATCTTCTACGTTGCCTTTAAAAAGTGTAAATTGGGGGGCGCCTGGGTGGCTCAGTTGGTTAAGCGACTGCCTTCGGCTCAGGTCATGATCCTGGAGTCCCGGGATCGAGTCCCGCATCGGGCTCCCTGCTCAGTGGGAAGCCTGCTTCTCCCTCTCCCACTCCCCCTGCTTCTGTTCCCTCTCTCACTGTGTCTTTCTCTGTCAAATAAATGAATAAAATCTTAAAAAAAAAAAAAAAAGTGTAAATTGGGGCACCTGGGTGGCTCAGTTGGTTAAGCGACTGCCTTCGGCTCAGGTCATGATCCCGGAGTCCCGGGATCGAGTCCCGCATCGGGCTCCCTGCTCAGCAGGGAGCCTGCTTCTCCCTGACCCTCTCCCCTCTCATGTGCTCTCTGTCTCTCTCATTCTCTCTGTCTCAAATAAATAAATAAAATCTTAAAAAAAAATAAAAAATAAATAAAAAAAATAAAAAATAAAAATAAATAAAAATAAAAATAAAAAGTGTAAATTGAAGCAACTACTTTGGATGATGAATGGCTTGACAGACCAGAGTTGAAGTGATGTGTACCCTACAACCCAGCAATTTCACTCCCAAGTAGAGCCTAGAGAAATGTGTTTCTGTGCTCCAGGACAGTTACAGGAAAGTCCATAGAAGCTGTCCTAGTCTGTTTGGACCACTATAACAACATGCCATAGACCAGGTGGCTTATGAAAAACAGAAATTTATTTCTCACAGTGCCAGGGGCTGGGATGTCCGAGATCATGGCACCAGCAGATTCAGTATCTGGGGAGGGGCCCTCTCCAGGTTGCAGAGGACAATCTTCTCACCGTGCCCCCACATGGTGGAAGGGACAAGCTAGCCCTTAGGGACCTCTTTTAGAAGGGCATGAATCTCATTCTCATTCATCACCTCCCAAAGGCCCTACCTCCTAATACCATCACTTGGGCATTAAGTTTCCAACATATTATTCTGGGGAGACACAAACAATTAGACCATAGCAGAAGCATTATTCATCACAGCACATTTCTCCCTTTTGGAAACAACCGAAATGTTTGTCACGACTAGAGTGGATGAATACATTGTGGTCAACTCGTAATACTGGAATTCTCTACAGCATAAAAACAAAGTTCTTACACCGCATCAGAGGAATCTCAGAGTTGAAAGAAGCCAGACACAAGAATTTGAACTGCGGCTCCTCCTACCGTTCAAAACCCTGCAGAAGTAACCTATGTTGTCAGAAGGTGAGTAGTTTCCTTGGACGAAGAAAAGGTGGTGAATGGGAGAATCAGGAGGGAACTTTGAGGTGCTATTAATCTCCGCCGTGTGGGTGATGGATACCAAGTGCCTTGTGGTAACTCATAAAATGGAACATTAACTGATTTATGCACTTCTCTGCATGTTATTCAATGAAGCTTTTAAGATTGGAGTAAATGCAATTTCAGGCAAACTAGAATTGATGGCAAAAAGTATCAGTAGAGATGAGGGATGCTATTTAACAAGAAGGGAAACAACCCACAAAGAATATCCAACAATTCACTCTTTCTTCAGTTGTATCTATTCTAATTTCACTTCTCTGTTGTGTTTTCCAACTTCAATTGCTACATCGTTCATTTCAAGGCTTTATGGAGTCATTTTCCAAGTGAGTGTCTTAGGAGTTAGGTTGCTTCATCTCTTTGAACAATTTCAGCAAATGTCAAGCCTTTTCAGAGAGCCCTACCCCCTGCTGGATGGCACAATTATGGTAAATCCTCCGGTTTATTGCTTCTGTTTCACGCCAGCTTGTTTCCTCCTGTGCTCAGTAATTTTTACTTACAAATTTATCTTGGGTGAGATACATCTTCCCTAGAGAGCCCTACGAGATGCAGGCGACAGAGTTCCACATAAGCCAGTGATCATGACGGGGGTACCAAGAGCCCCACGGGTGACAGGCATCACAGGTTTGCGGGTCACACAGGGAGACCCTGGCTGACGTGTTTGCTACAGATCAATTATATCATAAAGACACCAGATCCGTAGGATCATGCAGTGTGCAGCTTCCTGCAATTTTGGCATTTAATTTTCAATATTTCATTAAGAAACCCATGTGACAAGAATGATGTGGGAGACCAATAAAAAGAAGGTTCTAGTTTAGTGCTGTCTAATAGAAATATAACGTGGAGCCGCAAATGCAAGTTATGTGTAGTTTTAAATTTTCTGCGATTAAAAAGTTTTTTCTTAAAAAGGTGCAATTACTACTGGGTATTTACCCCAAAGATACAAATGTAGGGATCTGAAGGGGTACGTGCACCCCGATGTTTATAGCAGCGATGTCCACAATAGCCAAACTGTGGAAAGAGCCAAGATGTCCAACAACAGATGAATGGATAAAGAAGATGTGGTATATATACACAATGGAATATTATGCAGCCATCAAAAGGAATGAGATCTTGCCATTTGCAATGACGTGGATGGAACTGGAGGGCGTTATGCTGAGCGAAATAAGTCAATCAGAGAAAGACATGTATCATATGACCTCACTGATATGAGGAATTTTTTTTTTTTTAAAGATTTTATTCATTTATTTGAGACAGAGAGAATGAGAGACAGAGAGCATGAGAGGGAGGAGGGTCAGAGGGAGAAGCAGACTCCCCGCCGAGCAGGGAGCCCGATGCAGGACTCGATCCCAGGACTCCAGGATCATGACCTGAGCCAAAGGCAGTCGCTTAACTGACTGAGCCACCCAGGCGCCCTGATATGAGGAATTCTTAATCTCAGGAAACAAACTGAGGGTTGCTGGAGTGGGGGGTGGGGTGGGAGGGACGGGGTGGCTGGGTGATAGACATTGGGGAGGCTATGTGCTATGGTGAGCGCTGTGAATTGTGAAAGACTGTTGAATCACAGATCTGTACCTCTGAAACAAATAATGCAATATATGTTAAGAAAAAAAAAAAAGAAGAAGATAGCAGGAGGGGAAGAATGAAGGGGGGGAATCGGAGGGGGAGACGAACCATGAGAGACGATGGACTCTGAAAAAGAAACTGAGGGTTCTAGAGGGGAGGAGGGTGGGAGGATGGGTTAGCCTGGTGATGGGTATTAAAGAGGGCACGTTTTGCATGGAGCACTGGGTGTTATGCACAAACAATGAATCATGGAACACTACATCAAAAACTAATGATGTAATGTATGATGATTAACATAACAATAAAAATTAAATACAAAAAGGTGCAATTAATTTTAATATTTTATCCACTCCATATATCCAAAATCTTATCATTTTTACACATGACCAATATAAAAATATTGATGAGATATTCTGTGTTTCCTTTTGTACTAAATTTTCCAAATTGTTTTTTATACTCACGGCATTATCTTAACTGTGATTATCCACATTCCAAGCCCTCCGCAGCCATGTCTGGCTAGTGGCTGTTGGGTGAGACAGCGTGGGTCTAGTCGGTTAAAATACATAATGTCAAACTCTGAGTCACATGAGTCCTTGAGATGGCTATAATGAACGAGATAGGTTTATCTGGAACTGACGGACAAATCCTGGCCACCCACAGGAGACCTAAGTCACTTAGGAGTGCGCTGGGTCTTGCCCACTGCCACACCTGAGGCCACCAGCTCCATCACACCAGCACTGCCTGTCCCTTCTGTCCCGACCCAGCTCCTCCTCCTGTTCTCTGAAGCACTGGCTGAATCCTCCCAGCAAAGTCATTTCTGCATCTCTCAGCTGCTCGGCCACTTCTCCCACCGCCCAGGCAGTGACCTACACATGGGACCCAGCCTCTTACGCTGTCACCTCTAACCCAACCCCACAGGGATGCTGCTTGAAATGTACAGAGTGCCCGCAAGCCGACAGCAGGGTTGAAGCAGCTCAGAAGGGGGCTCGGGTGCTGACCAGCCCCACGTCTCAAACGCCCCCCTCCGAAAGAGCAGGGGAGGCCTTTAAAACATCCTGTCGTCCCATAAGCAGGTAACTTATGAGACCCCTTTTTCTGGGAACTTCAAACCCCACTTGGGAGGCAATCGTGGGAAATTCGGTAAGAAACCAAGGGACAGGGAAAATGATCCTGGGCAGGAGAAGGCGTGGGCACCAGCTTCTTGCTGTGCCGAAGCTTGAGAACACTCCCCCAGAGCAGTGTGCTCGGGCCAGGTGCTAGGAGCCGTCGCTGTGTGCTGCCCTCCAACCCTGCCCACGAGAAGAGCCCATGCTGCCCTTGCTCCACGAGGGTGGGCACTCTTCTCTGTCCGTTTCTCCAAAGCCCCGGGGAGTTAGCTCCTCCCTGCAAGCTGATGATCTTCCAAGAAACTGAGCCGAGAAAGAGGAGAAGGACCAGGCTCTGCCCTCCCCTGGAGAGAGGATGTGGGGCCCAGGGCCTGACCTAAAGGTTTCTGGGTCTGGCTAATCATTGAGGAGCCCCGGACCCTGTTTGGGGAAGCCCCCACAACAGGGTAGTGGGGACTGTGAGCCGGATGTAGGGGCTTATCCTCAGGGTGGTGGAGGTCAGAGGTGAGCCAGGCCAGAGCCATCAGGGAAGGAACCCAAAAGATGAGGCTGAGATGGGTAATCCCCAGGCCATGCTTATTTGTGAGTGTCAAAGGGAAAAGTGAGTGAGAAAGCTCTGTGCACTGGTACAAGTGGGAAAAGTCGCCATTACTCCTTTACATTCCACCCTTGGCAGGTGCGTATGGCGGGGCTGAAGTCTATGTCAGCTTGCACATGAGCTGGAAGCCCCCCCACGCTAGCAGACGCCTGGGCTAGAGGATGTGGGTGGTGTGGGCACAGTCCTGCCCTTGCTCACTCCCAGCCCTCACAGACACAGCCAACCCCCTGCCCCAATACAGAGAGCCCCTCGCTGTCCCCAAGTTTAGCTAAGGACAGAAAGGACTCTAGGGAGACTGCTCGACCCATCCTCCTCCAGGCCTGGGTCTTTGGGCTCTCCACACACAGCCAATTTTGACCTCGCCATCTCAAGTCCAACATGACCTTTATTAGAATGAATCACACCCTAGCTCGCCCAGGAGGGGCCATTTTTGGATCTCGAGGGCTGGCCTTCGAGCAGGACTCACCTGCCCCCAAGCTGGATTGGGCATGGAATTCGTGGCCTGGAGTGCACAGCCCCACACCCAGCCACTCAGCTCCCACCGAGATCATCTGGGGGCCCGGGGCTCAGTCATTCCGTGGGTCTGTTTCCTTTCCCCTGCTGTGCAAAGATGCGTTCTGCCAAGGCGCGCTGGAGAGAATGTCCAGGTCCGATTTCAGCATCGTGGAACTGAGAATGGTGTTCTTCATCACTTCCGCAGTCCCATCACCAGATACTACCTCCTCGGCGAACGGGTCCTCAGCCATGTTCCTGAGGAAGCCATTGGAGAACAAGTCATGAGCTGCAGCTTCAGGAGCTAAGAAAAGCAGTACCTCCGAAGCCACTGTAGCCAAGCCTGGCTGTGCATTCCTGAGAGGTGGGCTTTGTCACGCACCCGTGAGGGACCCTCACCTCCAGGACCGGCTGTGTGCCATCTCCCAACCATACCCAGACCCTTCATGCTCCTGCATCTTTGGGGGTCCATCTCTAGCATTTACTGAGCACTTGCCACATGCCAGAACTCTGCGCCACGCACATTATGTGGGCTTAATCCTGCCCAAAGCCCCATGACAGAGAAAGGCTGGGCTACATGTCTCTGCTTCTCTATGCCTCAGTTTCTTCATCTGTAAAATGGGGGGTAGTGACAGGACCTATCTTGCACGTGGCTGTTGTTAGGACAATGTATGAAAAGGCATGTATGGAGCACGACTTGACACACGGTAAAGGTTCAGTAAACGTTAGCTATTTTTATTACTCTGTTATCATTCCCTTTTGCAAATGAAGCAACTGAGTCTCTGAGGCATTAGGTAACTCTCCTCGGCACATGTTAGGAAGTGGTAGCAGAGACAGAAGTGCAGGCCCTCCGGCTCCAGAGTCTGTGTTCTTAGTGATTCTGCTACATTGCATTCCCCCTCCCTGCGACGGGGCAAACGCCTCTTCATCCTTCAAAGCCTTCCCCCAATGTCACTTCCTCTATGAAGCCTGCCCCAGCTCCCTAAACTGAAGTTCCTCCCTCCAGGGCCTTCTATAGGTCCCGTGCATCCCTCCCTCAGAGCCCATCAGGGGAAAACTGTTGGCGCGCCTCTCTCCCCATAAAATAGCCCTTAAGACTGGACACCTGCCAGCCCAGCCTGGGGACAATGCCTAGCACAGATGGTATCAGTAGAGTTTGAGGAGGGAGGCAAAGAGGAGCAGGATGGTGGGGAGGAGGGCAGAGGATGGCCAGAGGCAGCCACCCTGTGCTATGAGCATCAGGTGGAGGACATCAGGTAGGCTCTGCCTCTCACTGGTGCTCGGGTCCCCTCAGGTCCAGGGAGAGAGCGAGGGGCCACGTTGGCGCAAATCCCAGAAGGCATGGTTCTGCCAATCATGAGGCCAGAAGTGCCCAAACGGGGCTCTGGGCTGCTGGAGCCTTGAGGTCAGAGTCATGAATCAAGACCGGGTCCTCTTTGAGAAGCTGAGAGTTCGGATAGGAAAGGAGAGGTACTCGGAGAGCTGGTCCCCAGCCAGGCCCTGTGCCCTGGGAGGGAGAGAGCCCAGGCCATCTCCAGGGCCAGCACCCAGGCCAGACAAGCAGCCAGAAGGGGAGGAAAGGAGAAGGCCTGGCCCAGGCTGGTCAGGAGAGCCAAAAGGATAGAAGCTGGCAGAGGCCAGGCTGCAGAGAGGAGGTAGGTGGTGACATCCAGGAGAGCTGGGGAGACTGCTGTAGACCCAGAGCGGCCCTGGTGTCACAGGCCCCTCTGGCCCGCAGGCAGGGTGGACGGTGTCCGACACACTCTCAGGGGCCAGGGCCAGGGGCCTCACCCGCCTACCTTGTCTGCAGGAACCAGTGCTCCAGGTTATCAGGGAGAGCCTGATCTTGCGTTTCCGGTAGCAGGGAGCAGAGGAACAAGGCCAGGGCGGCTGAGATGCAGCAGAGACATATGGGTAGGAGGGTGAGTTTCTGGTGGCTGACCGCCAGGGATGAGATGGCTCCACCTGCCCAGGCCAGAGACACCAGCCCCAGACCTGTCGCCCTGGAAGGGGAGGTGAGAGCTCATCTAGGAGACCTCCTGGGCCCAGAGGCTGGGTGGAGGTGGGGTAGAAGCAGCAGCTCCCCAAACCTCACATGCTCCAGTCTCCAGCCTGTCCCGACTCACCAAGTGCCCGTGGAGCATTTGGCTCCCCCCTGATCCAGGGCGGGCGGTTATTTCTTGGGGGCCTGCTCCACGGATCAGGAGCAGGAGAAGCAAAAGCCAAGGCGCGGTGGGTGCGCACGAGAAGACAGGGCAGTGGAGCTGGGCAGGGAGGGGGAGCCGCCACCCTGACCACAGGCTTCCCCCCCTACCCCCCCCCCCCCCCCACAGAGCTTCAGCCAGAGCCTCAGAGCAGCCCAGACACATTCAGATCCGCGCAGTGCAAGGCCGAGACCGCGCTCAGACTGCCCGGTTCTGCCATCTGCGGTCGGGCCTCCACCTGACTCTGTTGTCTGAGATAGCGCTAACGACGAAGTTTGGGGGGGTAATGGGGTGATCCAGGGAAACCACTCAGCGCGTGCCTGTCACCAGGTGCTCAGCCACTCTCACTGCCGGGAGCGTCTGGGTCCCACACCCTTGCCAAGCCCCCACGGCCCTGCCCGCCAGGCTGCCTACCTGAGGACAGTGGGCAGGAGCTCCACGGTGTAGATGAAGAACACAGAGACTGAGGCCGCCAGGCTGAACTCTCCAAGCACGGCCATCACGATTATCATGGATTTCAGCTCTGTGGCCAGACAACATGGCCACCTGAGTCTGGGGTGGGGGACAGGGGGCCACCCATCTGCTCTCCTTCCATCCCTCCTGGAAGGCATCTGAGTAGTTCCCCCCCCCACCCCCCCACCCTCATCCCCGGACCTGGTCAGCTGGTCAGCAGACTCAGGCCCAGCCAGGCCAGAAGTTAGTACAACTGCAGTGGGAGAGTTGCTCACCCTTTGGCCTCTCAGCCCCCATACCTCTGCCTCCAGCCTCATTCTTGTCTTCCACATCCTCACCTGAGGCAGCTTCCCCTACCCCCTGGCCTGCTCAGGGCCCTCCCACCTTCCCTCCCGTCCTCCGCAAGGTGGAGGAAGAAGGGAACTGTGCACGGGGGCCCGGAAGTGTTCGGTCCCTAGAGCCAGGATCCCCAACGCTGGGCAGCCAGACTTGCACTCTGAGGGAGGAAGAGGAGGAAGAAAAGATCCAGGAAGGACCATTCCTCCAGCTTGGTGCTTACTGCCCGGGAGTTGGCCGCTTGCCGCTCTTCCTCCATGAGCCTCTCCCGGGCCCCGCCGCTGCCCCACTCCCCACTCTGGCCCCAGCTTCTCTTGGCTCTGGGATGAAACTGGAGATCTAGCTTTATCTGTTGGGGATTCTACTCCTAGTTTCTCTCACACATTTGAGAGTTTTAAACATTTCTGTTTGACTCTGTATAGGCCCACTTTTTACAAAAGCTACCAAGCAACAGCAATTTAAGAATGCGTTTGTTGCCCCATTTTGTTTTAGCTGGTCCACACGGCCAGCATCTGGGAGAGGAAGGGTCCCAGACAAGACACGCATAATTCTAGCCCCCAGAGAACAGGAGGGCTCCCCTGGAGGCAGACCCCGGACCCGGCTTCCCTTCCCTGGCCCCAGCAGCTGAGGGGGCTCTCGTGGTTAGCGGTTCTGACGGAGAGAGCACTGACATCTTAATGTCTACATCCTCAGCCGGCCACTCTCTAATCCTGTGACCTGGGCCATATTCATCGTCCCAGGGATCTTTGCAATTTTGAAAATATTGCTGCGCCTTCACCCCCCCACCCCCAGTTTGCTTGCTAGTTCTGAGCTGAAGGGTACTGTGCCCTCCTGGGAAGGAGAGGCCTCCCTGTAAGAATGTTCCTGAGAGCTTAGCCCCCTGTTACACTCAATTTTCAGGGGGCAGGTTATTTTTTCCTGGTGAAGTTCCAGATAACAGGCATTTCCCAGTCAGAGGCTATTGATGAGAGGCAGGGCCTGGGGTACTAGTTGAAGGACTATCTGTGGGCATCTGTTAACCATCAGATCTGACGCGGGCTGGAAGAAGGCCACCCACTCCCCCCACACAAGGAGGATTCTCAGGACAGCACCCCCTCCTCTTCCAGGTTTCTGAGAGCTTCCAGCGCCCAGTCTTGGGACTCTCCCTTGAGGAGGGCAGTGCTCCAGTGACCGGCACCAGCTCAGGAGGGCAGGAGGGCCATGGGTGCCCCAGCTGACTCCCAGGGTGTCTTGTTGGCCAAACAGGGCAGGAGGAAGGGGTCTAAGGAAGCAGGAAGGCTGGGGGGACGGAGTGGCACCAAGGGGAGGGTGAGCCGTACCTGAGGGGAGGATAAGGACAAGCAAGCACATAAGGGAGCCTTGGAAGAGAGTCGCAATCAGGCTCCACTTCCTCCCCATCTGCTCAAGGAGAAAGATGCAGCAGAGCCGGGCGGGCACCTCCATGATGCCAGGAATCACTTGTGTGAAAGGGAGGTCCATGCCCAAATTCTTCAGCTTGAGGCTCAACGTGAAATAGCTGTAACCCACAGTAAACCTGAAATGAAGCCAGGAGAGAGACACTCAGAGAGAGAGGGGAGGGGGGGCGGAGATACAGCAGACAGGGCAGGAATAAAGGCAGAGGCAGAGACAAGCAGAGCAGCGTGGGGATGGGGGACAGAAATAAGCACAGAGCTCTGGACCTGTAGCCAAGCCAGCATCCTTTGGCCTTGCCCCCCTGCCACCTGCCCATTCCCTCACCAGAGCTTCTGGCAGGTTCTGCTTGCAGTCCCTGCCGCCAATCCCAGTACTCACCACACACAACCCATCACCAAGGTCACCTTGCGGAGGTGCTTATTGTTATAGAAGTCCAGGACAGAGGCCTTAGTCACCTTCTTTCCAGGCGGCTGCAGCTACAGGACAAGCAGGACCAGCCAGAGGCCAGACCGAGACCCCAGCTTGCTCCCCACCCCCACAGGACCTCAACCCCCTCACCCCCAAGTGCCAACTTGGTCTCTGGGCTTCCGCTGGCAGGGTTCGATTTTGCTGTCACCATTCTCCTCGAGCGGTGGACTGGGGACAGCCTCTGGGCAGAGGTCCCCCGAAGAAGGAAGAGACTCCTCCACAGCCCCTGCCTTGGCCCCGCTCCAGGCCGAGGCCTCTTACCTTGTCCAGCAGACTTAAGGGAATGATCTTCTTGTTCACACTGGCCGCAAAGCACAGCACCTGCTTGGCCTCCTCTAGCTTCCCTTTCATCAGCAGCCACCGCGGGGACTCCGGCATGATCCTGCATGGCCCACCCACTCTTAGCCATCCTTCTAAGGTGCCCCAGAGACCGCCAACGTGAAGTGACGTGGATGTTGGAGGCCTTGAAAGTGACCCTCCACCCCTTGCTGGCGGTCAGCCCTTCCCCAGGCCACACACAGCCCCCACTGCCGCTCAGGGTCACCCCAGGCCCTAGCTGCCTCTGCCCCAGCTGTAGCTTCTTCCCCCCTCCGCTCCCTGCACGCGCTTTCTACCCTTCTGTCTCAGGGCTCGGCCCCACCTGCCCAGACACGCTGAGGGCACCAATGCCCACCCCCTCTGTTAGGGCCCCATTCTCATGGTCGGCATTGCTCCTGTTCCCTCTCTGTCTCCTAACAGCCTGGAGGATATGGGGGACCCCAGGGCCTAGCCCCTGCCTGAGTGAATAGAGGTCCCCTCTGTCCCACCTTCTCCCCTGCCACATTGCCCACTGCCTTTGACCTTGGAATAACTCTGGTCCCTCGGTTCTTCCTGATCTTCCCAGGCTGCCAGAATCCACACAGGTGAACATTTAAAGCACTTATGAGGTGCCCGGGAATGTGCTTGGTGCTCTTACATATAAATCATCCAGTTTAATCCCTGCCCAACCCTGGACCTAGTATGATTATCCCCATTTTATTCCCAGCCTCAGGGGGTAAGGGCTTGCCCAAGGTCACAGAGGCAGAGCTGGTATGGACCTCAGGGCCCTGATTAGGCACTCTTTACAAACTATGCCATCAGCCCCTGCTGACTTCTTGCCCGCCACCCCCCCCCGCCACGGATCCAGGCCCCGGCCTGAACTCCATGGCCAGCCGTGTAAACACATGCCCTTGACATTAGGGGCCATTTCATTCTCTCTGTCTGCCCCAGCTCCTGCCCTCCACTAGGGGCCATCAGACAGTCCCCCTGCCATCCTTCTCCACAGTAAGGCTGGGGAACTCTCCTAAAGAAAGTCACCCACCTGGGACTTCTTCAAAAAGATGGGAGATTGAGCACGTGCCCACTCTAAACTAGAGGAAAGAAAAAGGATCTCAACAAAGAGAGTGGGAGAGAGGATGGGTGGAAGAAAGATTTAGCAAACATACACATAGCCTGGAAGTGGATGGAGCCAGGCCGGTGGCCACGAGGCAAGTCCCAACATGTAGCAAGGGGACCCTGAACACCCCAGTCCTCAGATACGGGACTCCAGTTCCCTCTGAGGTTTGCACCCAGAGCCTAGGGCAGGCTGAGGACAAACACAGGGGAACGGAGTGGAAGTCTCCGTGATGATGACAAGAGTCCCCGCTCCCAGTCCACTGGGGAACAAAGCAACCTGAGCCAGGCAACGCCCTGACTTTGGGATCCCTCAAAAAAAAGGCACCTGCCATTTGGTCACCCAGTGCTAATGGTTCTCAAAGTGTGGTCAGCGGACCAGCAGCATCAGCATCTCCTGGGAGCTTGTTAGAAATGCAAATTCTTGGGCCCCACCCCAGTCCTGCTGATTAAGACCCTCTGGGGGCAGGGCCCAGTCATTGATGTTTTAACCAGCCCCCATGTGATTGATTCTGCTGCTCCTAGAAATTTGAGAGGCATTGCCCTACAAGATTGCCAGGCAATAAACTTCTGTTCACAGTTTCCCATTAGCATCTTAGTAAGTTACTCTTAACGATGAAGGGATGACCAAAAAGCACCAAATGTTGAAAAAAACAAAAAAACAAAAAAACAACTTCTCAATGAAAAAGGGGCCAAAATAATCAAGCAGAAAAAAAAAAATTACCCCAGAGGACACAGGTAATGTAGGGAGCAAGAGGGAAAAAAAGAAAATTCTAACTTGTATCCCCAAAAACATTTGAGAATGTTTTGCAATTTTATTTTCATAATACAAGTTTCAAATGCTATTGAGAAAATAATAAAATCAGAGAATGAGGAAGTGTAACCGAACATGACATGGAAACCTTTGTCTTAGAATTTCAGCTGATGTCCCAAGGCCATTAAACAATGACTGATAACCTCACATTCTAAAGAGAGGTGTTAGCACATTCAGGACAGGATTCACTAAAAATAATAATAAGGGGCGCCTGGGTGGCTCAGTCGGTTAAGCATCTGCCTTCGGCTCAGGTCATGATCCCAGGGTCCTGGGATCGAGCCCCGCATCGGGCTCCCTGCTCAGCAGGGAGCCTGCTTCTCCCTCTCCCTCTGCTGTTCCCCTGCTTGTGCTCTCTTGCAAATAAATAAATAAATAAATAAATAAATAAATAAATAAATAAAATCTTTAAAATAATAATAATAAAAATACAAAACAGCCCAGCAGCCACCTCCCCCAGCCACGGAATCAGGCCGGAAATTTCCAGTTCATGGCAGTGAGACTCTCTTCCCTTCCCCAGGTTGTTTTCATTTATTCAAGCCTGGTGAAGGAGACCACCTTTGAGAAAGGGAGTCTGCCCTCCCACTCTTTGCCTGGAGCTTACTGATTCAGAAATGAGGGGGCTGCCTTGTGCTGCAGGCAGTCATTTACAGGGAGAGTTCATTCACATGCCCTCAAGTTGGAGGATCAATGCAAACCCAGAGATGGGGGACCCCCCCCCTCCCCTGGATATGATCAGACAGGAAGTTGGTGGGAGACACGCACAATGGCAGGCTGGGGAATGGGGGTGGTGAGAGTCTTTTTGGCCAAGGGGATCTTGCTATCTTGAAGCACCCCATGTGCTGGGGCAAGGAGACCTCTGCAGAAAGAGGCTATGGGTGAATTGCCAGAGACAGAGTGTGGAGAGGTCATAAAGACAGTGCCTGGAGCATTAGGAAACACCAAGTAGACCCCTGAAGACCCACACATGGGCCCCGAAGGCACCTGCCTCCGAATATCTGCCCTACAGAGGACACTGACCACCGATAACAGCCCCTGTTGCGCACTTGTCTCTTTTCTCTGATGCTCTAGCCCCTGCCTAGGACCTGGAAGATCAGAGCAGATAGACAAAGGAGGAAGGGCCAAGGTCAGAACACTAGCCTGAGCTGGTTAGCCCCCAGGGAGAAGCTGTGAACTAGATCTAAGATCAAGTTTTAAATTGAACTAGACTGGATTTTTTAATGCCTCAGAGTGAGTCTGAATGACCAAAATGAGATTTTTTTCTTACAATTAAGAATGACTGTAAAGAGGGGGTGCCTGAGTGGCTCAGTCGGTTAAGCATCCGACTCTTGATTTCAGTTCAGGTCATGATCTTGGGGTCCTGGGATCAAACCCCACATTGGGCTCAGCCCAGGCTCTGCTTGAGACTCTCTCTCCCCTCTGCCCCTCCCCCCACTCACTTGCTCTCTCTTTCTAAATTAAGTAAAATCTTTTTTTTCAACTTTATTTTTTTTTAAGATTTTATTTATTTATTTGTCAGAGAGAGAGAGAGAGCATAAGCAGGGGGATGGGCAGGGAGAGGGAGAAGCAGGCTCCCTGCCGAGCTAGGAGCCCGACGAGGATCTTGATCCCAGGACCCTGGGATCATGACCTGAGCAGAAGGCAGACGCTTAACCAACTGAGCCACCCAGGTGCCCCAATAAATAAAATCTTTGAAAAAAAAAAAGAAAAACGAATTGACTGTGAAGAGATGGAACCTGCCCAAGATATTGTCAAGTGTCGGTGAAGGAACAGCTGACAGGACATGTCTGAAGAAAAATGTGCCCCATTCAAGGAGCCGTCTACTCACAGAATGTAGAACTATGTAGGCATTTACCAGAAGAAAGAGCTAAGAGTCCACAGTGTGACAGCTTCTGGGGAAGGAACTGGGGGAGCTGAGGGGAGCTGAAATTGTTGACTTATTTTTCACCACAAACCTTTTGGTATTACTTAGTCTTTAACCACATGCGTTTATTGCTTTTTAAAAATGTTTTAAGGTCAAGCCATGAAACACTATTTCCTAGCTGTCATGACAGAGTCATGCCACCTGGCATCAGCTGGCCCCAGTACACACTTGGGAATGTCAATGACTGCCAAAGATGGTCGCCAACTTTGGAATTTGGAAGGTATCCAAGCCACCTACACGCCCTCCCTCTTAACCGGTAACTCCACCTCTTACAATCCGTGTTGTGTATGGTGCAGTGGGTAAAATTCAGAGCCACACAGGCTGAGTCAAATCCCAGGTCTGCCACTTTGTAGCTGTGTGGCCTTGGGCAAGTTATTTTGATCCTCTGAAGCTTCAGTTCTCCTCTCACCCCCACCCCTTCAGCCCCCAGGACATGAGACTCACATCCTTCTTTCAGGGTTGAAAAGATTAAACATGATGATGTCAAGGTGAAACCTGATCCTTTCTCTACACCTTAACCAGGTGATTTCTGTCTTTTCCTCTCACTCTCTATCTGCCTTCTCTTCCCTCCCTCTCCCATCACACGTGTCCCTTCCTAGCTTGGGGGTCTCGGGTTCCTGTCTTTGACTCCCCACCATTCAGAACACCACATACCCTGACCTGACCACATACCCTGACTGTCTTGGCTGCCAACCACGTCATCACTTTCCCCCTGCCCACCTCAGCCCAGCACTGTGGCAAGAGTCGTCTCCTGGAAGGCTCCATTTTTCAGCCCTTTCTCCTTCCTCAAACCCCTGCCACTCCACTGAAGCCAGCTCAAGGTCCCCAAGGCCAGGGGACTCTTCCCCAGCATCACCTTTCTTGCCTTCAACCCTGCCTTTCAACACTTTGCCTTCCGATTTTTCTGACTACTTCTCTGACATCTCTTTGAGCATCTCCTCTGATGGGGATTAATGTTAGGGTTCCAGAGGCTCTGCCCTGGGCTCTTTCTCATTTCATCCACATGCATTTTCTCCAAGAGAAAATTCCACCCACTCCACCCCTTCAAGGACCCTCCACCCCTCAACTTCCAGCCCATCAGACCTGTCACTGCGCACATCCTGTTTGCTCACCAGATGTAGGAGATGAGGGGGAACACAGGTGCCCCACCCACCAGAAAGAGCAACCGCCAGTGGGGAAGGCTGTAGGCAAGCCCGGTCAGGAACAGGATTCCCACAGAGAAAAAGCAGTGTTCCAGGATGATGGCGTGGGCTCGGTGCTGGCCCATTAGCCACTCAGTGGCTGTGCGGAGTCCAAGAGGACAAAATCATGGTTAGCTCGGGATCCCTGGGGCTACCCCAGCACCCAGCCTTCTGAGATGCCCCAGCCCTGCTTGGGACAGTTCAACCTGGGTGAAGTTTCGACAGTACTTCAAAGCCAAGCAGGGTGCCTCTGTGCCCCCAGGACACACCCTAGGCCCCTTGCCTGAACTTCCAATCGCACATAGAGCCTCCAGTCCCTTCTCAACCTAACTGCTCCCTCTCAACGCCTCCTGCCTGACCACGGGTCTCTCTCTCGCAGAAATGGCCCATTTTGGCGCACAACTCCTCACAGGTGGCCTGACACGTGGTGGGGCAAGGCGTCTGTGTCCTTATCTTTGTTCTTAGTGCTTCAGGGCTTTGGCCACCTAGGCCTAGGGCTCTGTGAAGAAGCCAGTTCCCTCGGACAAACTCCAAGGAGAAGAGGTCTCTTGCCAGGGAACCCTGAGCTCACCAGGCCACGGCAGCTGTAAGCGGAATGAGTGTATGGGCACTTGGGGCTTTCACGTCCCACAGGCCTGGGATGAAATCCCAACTCCTCCATGTAACTGTTGTGTGGCCCTGAGCAAGTTGGTTAACTTCCTGAGGCTCAAGTATCCTTCTCTGCTAAAGGCATAATAGAAGAGTACATCACGATGAAATGACACAGTACATGTAAAGGGTTTAGCAGCTGGCCCGGGCCTTCTGAAGGTCTCAGTAAATATAAGCCATGTGAGGGGGACGCCAGAGGTATGACAGGGGAATGTGCGGGGTACGAGGGGGCTAGGATGGAGGATGAGGGTGGAAGGGCAGTCTGAGCACAGACTCGCCAGCAACCCCAGGACGAACCGTGTGGAAGCTCCCTCCACTGCCAGCCTCATATTGGGCCGCAACCCTATTAGTCCTGCGGGCTCCTCGTAGGTACGCGCCAGCCCCGCCCCCACGCTCGCCCCGCCCCCGCGGTGCACCCCGAGGCCCCGCCCCTGCGCGCCTCCGGCCCCGCCCGCGCCCCGCCTCCCGCCTCCCCCCCCCCCCCCCCCCGACGGCTGGGCCTCACCTAAACACACGCTGCTGATGGCGTAGCACACCAGGGCCTGGGACACGGCGAAGCGGAAGAACAGGTACTGGTGAAAGCTGTTGACGAAGGCTGCCCCGAAGCCGAAGATGGCCAGCCCCAGCAGCGATATCAGGATGGTGGCGTAGCGGCCCAGCCTGCGGGCGTCCAAGGCAGGCTGCGCCAAGCGCGGACCTCCGTGGCTGGCCCGGCCCGACACCCGGGGCGGTCCTGAGCCGTGCGTAGGCTTCCAGAGTGCCCCTACCCTCGCCTCCCCCAGCTTGAGACTCTAGCTCTGAATGCCCACGAGGAGGAGGCAGGGGCTTCCAGGGACCAGAGGGAACTCCGGGACACTCACTTGTCACTTACGAACCCAAAGATGAGAGACCCTATTAGGAGGCCGGCCGTGAACATGGTCTGCACACCTTCCGTGTCCCGGTCCTTGCCACACACCAAGTCAAACTGGGGGTTTTACGCAGGATTGGCTACAGGCCTCTACCCAGGGTCAGCCTTCTGGGTCCAGGGACAGCCTACACCCCTCCATCACTACCCCCACCCCCCACCCAGGGTGGACCTTTAGGCAGAAGGGGCCTGGGACAGGAACAGGCAGCTGTGCATGTGCCCATCCTGCATCTGACAGACCCTGGGAGCGAGGCCTGGAGAGAGGGGACCAGAGGCCCAGGCCAAAATGGGGAATAGGTAAAAATGTAACTGAGCAAAGTCTGGAATCACTGAAGACCCTTTCCCAAATACAGATGTTGGGCCCCAGCCTAGAGATTCAAATTGGGCAGGTCTGTGCGGTGAAGAGCCCAGGTTATAGCGCTGGCTGAGAAACCCTGTAAGAGGTACCTGATCAAAGCTGCTGCTTTCCCCAGTTCTCTATCTTGTGTGAGTTCAGAGGGCAGAGTGACAACTACGGAGCAATCCCCTAGAGAGATGGCAAAGCCTGCCCGCTGACATTTGCCTTGACATTCAAGTCAGCTCTAGCTTCCTGGCTAAGACAGGTGAGGCCAGGCCTAGACAACTGGGATCCTACATTTCTGCCATGGCTCTGCCTCTGCAAGGTCACCTTGGACCAGTTGCTTCCCCTCCCCGAGCCTCAGTTTCCCCACCTGTTCAGTGAGGGTGAGGGCACGTCTCTGGGGCTGTGGGGTAGCTATAGACAACTCAGGAGAAGGCACACCTCATTGACCAGTGATCGCTTCTTGGTCTCAGGATAGATCCACCCATCTTGGCATGACTCTGTGTAGTTGAGGCCAAATTGGATAATAGATTCCAGATCCCAGGCCACAGGCAAGTACATGAGGCATGTCTGGAAACTGCCATTGGGTTCTCGGGGCAGGGTCAGATTCAACTGCTGAGCCTCTGACAGGTTGGGGTCCACTGCCAGTATCCAGCTGGTATTGCAATAAGGCTTCTGGGCTGTGAACATGAAGATGTCTGCAAACATGAAGAAGGCCAACAGGATGTTGGGGATGAAGGTGAGGGCCACCAGTCTCTGCTGGAATGTGCCAAACTCCCCCACCACATCCAGGATGTTGGCAAACTTGTCATCCTGCTGGGCTTCTGTAGCCCTCAACTTGCGTAACAGCATCTCCAGAGACGGGGACTGGGTGTGTTCTGGTGCCTCAAGCTGGTTCAAGTTCATGGACGGATAGTGGGATCTGCACTTTACCTTGCAGTTGCTTTCTGTTGCCACCTGTTCAAAGAAAGGATGCAGCTCAGTCTCTGCTGACACCACTTCTCAGACATCAGAGACTGGCCTGGGAGCCACTAACCGGAAGTTTGGATTCCAGCCTTGATGTTCTTGTAGTTCCCTCCTTCACTTCTGGTTTCTTACTTAACAATTTGTTCCCCATGGGGCCCACCCACCCCTGATTTTCAGGGCAATTAGGATTTTGTAAATGTTTTAGAAAATGCTATGCTTCCCGTGTCATGAATAAGTTCCGAGGAGGTTTCTCTCCCACAGCTTCCCCACAGCTGAAACTTTGGTTACACAGACAGGCAGGCGCTGCTAGTCTTGCAAAAGGTAGGAGAGATCTCCAGGGGAAATTCTTCAAAAAAATAAACAACGCGCCCCGCAAACACCCCCCCCCCCCGAATATCTGGATCAGGAGTAGCCAGGTGACCACAGAAGTCGGGAGCCAGGCCTGGGGCACCAAAATGGTAGAGTGGCATAGAGCATCATAGAGCTTAACTGGAAAGGCCGGTAAAGGAGAGGCGGGGAAGGAGATAGCAATACTGACTAGAAGGATATTAAGCAGAACAAGCAAAGAGTTCAAAATGAAAGATTCTGAAAGTTGTGAGAAGGCAATCCATTCTGAGTAAACAGAAACAAGAACCAACAGCTCCTGACTGCAGGTGTTGGAACTGTCAGATGCAGAGTTTCTAGAACCACTATCATACAAACTTTTCAAAGACCCGAAAGTCGTAATTACAAGATGAACTAATGACAAGAAGGGGCAAAAAGAAGTTTTTGGAGGGAAGACACTGAAGTTCTAGAAGAAATGGAAACACTAATAGGAAAAAAACTGAGTCAGATTTGATTCAGAGAATTAGCACATTGGAACACACAGCCGAAATGTGAAAGAAAGGCAAAGAGACTCGGGAGATACAAGGTTTACCGTGCATCCAGTTGGAGACCCAGGGGGAGAAATGGAGAAGCAAGATTTACAGAGATAAAAGCAACGCATTTTCTAAAAACTTGGAAAACAGGAATCCGTAGACTCAGGAAGCAGCATATCCCAAGCAGGATCCATAAAAAAGAAACCCACGGCTATACACATTGTAATAAAGCTGCAGAACATTGGTGACAAAGGTCTTCAAAAACATCTAGAGAGAAGACAGATCACTGACAAATGAGAGGTGTTCACAGTCTTCTGTTAAGAAACAAGAGTTGATAAGCAACAAGGAAACCAGAAGAGAGTGAAAATCTTTGGAAAAAAAGAAAATAATAGCTGATCTAGAATTGTTGAGTTAGCAAAATTATCTGTCAAGAACTAGGGTAAAATAAAGACAGTTATAGCTAGTCAGAATTTGAGGGAGCATTTTTGTAAGAGACCTGATTTAATGGAGTTTCTAAAGAATAAGGAGGAGGGGGGCGCCTGGGTGGCTCAGTTGTTAAGGGTCTGCCTTCGGCTCAGGTCATGATCCCAGGGTCCTGGGATCAAGCCCCACATTGGGCTTCCTGCACAGCAGGAAGCCTGCTTCTCCCTCCCACTCCCCCTGCTCGTGTTCCTGCTCTCGCTATCTCTCTCTCGGTCAAATAAATAAAATCTTAAAAAAAAAAAAAGGAGGAAAACTATCTCAGGAGGACAGCCTCAGATGCCAACAATGAGCAATCAAACATGGTAAACATGTAAGCAAATCCAACTATTGATTGTATTAAATAATAAAAATCCTGTCCATTTGTGGGGGGAAAAAAGATTAATGATGGGCAACAATAATGTATGTCAGGAGGGGGACAATCTGAGCCAATCCTACAACCTTTCTATTGTTTAGGGTGTAGGACAGAAAAACCAAGAGTTCAAAGGTACATTTGCATGATAAAATTTCAAGGACAACCATTCCAGTGATATATCTAGAGAACAGTAGTGGGAAAAGGTAGACTGAAGGGGAAAACAGATAGAAACCCTCAATCCAAAAGAAGTCAAGGAAAGAGAAAAAAATGAAAAGAAACAGAAAAAGCAGATGACAATAATTGAGATTAGAGAAATGAGACACGGTACATTGATTATCACTAGTTAAAGAGATGGTTGGATTGAGCCTTTTAATGATTGATTGATTTATAGAGCAGGGGGAGGGGCAGAGGGAGAGGGAGAATCTCAAGCAGATTCCCTACTGAGTGTGGAGCCGGACGTGGGGCTCCATCTGACGACCCTGAGATCATGACCTGAGCTGAAATCATGAGTTGGACACCTAACCGACTGAGCCACCCAGGTGCCCCATGGATTAAGGCTTTTAAAAGTTTACAGAGGATGGCCAGTAATTTCCAGTTCTCCCAGAACACATCCAGTTCACGTCCCTTGTGCTGGTGTAATGACTCATGGTGTCCCCTTACCCTCTCATAAGAGTTTTGATTTGCATGACAATTTGGTCACCCTGTAAGAAGGCACATTTAAAACAGAAGCATGAAAGGCTGATGGTAGGAGGATGGAAAAAGTTCTATTAGACAAGGTGCCTGGGTGGCTCAGTGGGTTAAGCGTCTGCCTTCGGCTCAGGTCATGATCTCAGGGTCCTGGGATTTAGTCCCGCACCAGGCTCCCTGCTCAGCGGGGAGTCTGCTTCTCCCTCTGCCCCTCCCCCTGCTTGTGCTCTCTCTGTCTCTCTCTCAATTAAATAAATAAAATCTTTTTTAAAAAAAAGTTCTATTAGGCAAACAGTCATCAAAAGAAAGCTGATTTAGCCATATTACTACCAGACAAAAAGATAAAGTATCACTTGGAATAGAGAGATTCATTATCTAGAGATAAAAGTTCAGTACACCACAAATGTTAATTTTAACTATATATGAACCTGACAAATGTCTTCAAATATATAAAATAATAATGGGTATAACTAACAAGAGAAATTGACAGCTCTGATATTATAATGAGAAATTTCAGTGCATCTATTCCAAGGAGTCAAAAATACAAAAACTTAGCAAAGATCAAGATTATTTGAATAACACAATTAATGAGCTTTTTCTAATGGTCATTTGTAAAATTCGGCATCTAACCACTAGAGAATACACATTTTTCTCATGCCTATACTTAGAACATTTATCAAACTTTATCATGTACCAGGCAAGAAACCAAGACTCAGCAAATTTCAAAGAAGAGTCAGAAATTGTCTTTTGACTACCATGCAATTAAATTAGAAGTCTCTAATAAACGGCTTAATAGCTTAATTTAGAATTCTTGTGTATGTCACATACATTTGTAATACAGTTGTAGTTATTTGTCAGTCTGCCTTCCATCCCGGGATCCCTTGGTCTCCTAAATGATTTTCTAAATTTGTATATGTTAAAGTTCACTCTTTGCTCTCTAAAATCCTATGGGTTTTGAAAAATGCATAGGGTCATGTATCCACTAGGACATCACAGAGTACCATACAGGAATTTCAGTGCCCTAAAAAAATTTTCTGTGTTCTACCTATTAAACCCTTCTCCTTCCTCTCTCACCCCTGGCAACCACTGGCCTTTTTACTGTATATCTTACCTTTTCCAGAATGTTATATAGCTGGAATCGTACAGTATATAGCTTTTCAGGCTGGCTCCTTTCACTTAGCAATATGCACTTTAAGGGTCTTCCATAATTTTTGATGGCTTGATAGCTCTTTTTTTAATCACTGAATAATATTCTACTGTATTCACTTGCCGCAGTTTATTCATTCACCTATTGAAGAACATTTTGGTTGTTTCTAGTGTTTGGCAATTGTGAATAAAGCTGCTGAACATTTGCATGCAGGTTTTTGTGTGAACATAGTTTTCAAATCATTTGGGTAAATACCTAGGAACATGGGAGCTGGGTCATATGGTAAAACTATGTTTAGCTTTGTAAGAAACTGCCAAACTTTCTTCCAAAGTGGCTCTACCATTTTCCACTGCCACCAGCAATGAGTGAAAATGTTTGTTTGTCTGCATCCTTATCAGCAAATGGTGTTGTCAGTTTATTCGGTTTTAGTTATTTTATTTTATTTTATTTTTATTTTTGAAGATTAATTAATTAATTTATTTATTTATTTGACAGAGAGAGAGAGCAGAAGCAGGCAGAACGGGAGGGAGAAGCAGGCTCCCTGCTGAGCAGAGAGCTTGATGATCCCAGGACCATGGGATCATGACCTGAGCCAAAGGCAGACACTTAACCCACTGAGCCACACAGGCGTCCTGGATTTTAGTCCTTTTAATAGATATGTAGTGTTAGCTCATTTTTTTCATTCTTTTAAACTGTGATTCCCTAATGACAAATAATGTTGAGCATCTTTTCATATGTTTATTTGTCTCTGGTGAATTATCTCTTTGCTCACTTTTAATTTGGGATGTTTGTTTTCTTATTGTTGAGTTTTGAGTTCTTTGTATATTTTGGATACAAGTCTTTTTATTAGATATATGTTTTGCAAATATTTTCTTCAGCCTGTGGCTTGGCTTTTTAGTCTCTCTTTTTTTTTTTTTTAAAGATTTTATTTATTTATTTGACAGGGAGAGACATAGCGAGAGAGGGAACACAAGCAGGGGGAGTGGGAGAGGGAGAAGCAGGCTTCCCGCGGAGCAGGGAGCCCGATGCGGGGTTCGATCCCAGGACCCTGGGACCATGACCTGAGCCGAAGGCAGACGCTTAACAACTGAGCCACCCAGGCGCCACCGGCTTTTTAGTCTCTTAACAGCACCTTTTGCAGAGCAGAAGTTTTTGATGTTAATAAAGTCTAACTTAACAGTTTTTTTTTTCTTTCATAGATTCTGTTTTCAGTGTTGTATCTAAAAATTCATTGACAAACCCAAGGTCACATAGATTTTCTCCTATATTTTCTTCTCGAAGATGTATAGTTTTGTGTTTTACATTTAGGCCTATGATCCACTTTGAATTCGTTTCTGTAAAGGGTATAAAATCTATGTTTAGATTAACTTTTTTTGCCTATGGACATTCAATGATTACAGTACATTCAATCATTACAGAAAAGACTATCCTTTCTCCATTGAATTGCCTTTGCATATTTGATCAGTTGACTGTATGCGGGTCTACTTCTGGGCTCTATCTGTTCCATGGCTATATGTGTCTATTCTATTGCCAATACCATGCCATTTTGATGATGGTAGCTTTATGTAGTTAAGTCTCTAAATCGGTAGTGTGAGTCCTCCAACTTTGTTTTTCTTCACTATTGTGCTGATTCTCCTAGGTCTTTTGCTTTTCCATTTGAACTTTAGAATCAGCTTGTTGATATCTACAAAATAGGAGTCTATATATTTTTTTAAGATTTTATTTTTAGTAATCTCTACACCCAACATGGGGCTTGAACATACAACCCCAAGATCAAGAGTCACATGCTCCACTGACAGAGCCAGCCAGGTGCCCCTAGCTTGCTGTTTTGTTTTGTTTTGTTTTTAAGATTTATTTATTTATTTTGGGGAGGGGGAGTGCAAGCAAGGGTAGGGGCAGAGGGAGAGGGAAAGGAAGAAAATCTCAAGCAGATTCTCTGCTGAGCACAGAGCCAGACACGGAGCTTAATCTCATGACCCCAAGATCATGACCTGAGCCAAAATCAAGAGATGGACACTCAACTGACTGAGCCACTGAGGCACCCTTCTAGCTTGCTTTATTTTTTATTGAGATTTGTATTGAACCTATAGGTCAGGTTGGGAAGAACTGACATCTTCTTTATTTTTTATTATTATTATTTTTTAAAGATTTTATTTATTTGAGACAGAGAGAATGAGAGACAGAGAGCATGAGAGGGAGGAGGGTCAGAGGGAGAAACAGACTCCCCGCCGCCGAGCAGGGAGCCCGATGCGGGATTTGATCCCGGGACTCCAGGATCATGACCTGAGCTGAAGGCAGTCGCTTAACCAACTGAGCCACCCAGGCACCCGGGAAGAACTGACATCTTAATAATAATACTGGGTCTTCTGATCCATGAAGATGGAATACATATATTTTTTTAAGTTTTATAAATATGTACATATAAGATTTAAAAAATTTGTGAGTAGCCCAGAAGCCAGAAAAGAGATCATAATGGCAATTTTAATATATTTATAAATGAGTCATAATGAGTGACAACATACTAAAACTTGTGGGTGATATAAAAGGTGGTGCTCTGTGGGAAATCTATAGCTTTAACTACTTTATAATAGAAAATCAGAAAGACTGAAAATAAATAAGATGCCCATGACAAAAAGTGGGAAGAACAGTAGAATAAACCCAAATAAGTAAAAGAAGGAGATAATAAAGTTAAGACAGAAATAAAAAGAATTCAAAAATATAATAAGAGAATCAACAAAGTCCAAAATTGGTTCTTTAAGCAGATGAGTAAGTTAGACACACCCCTGGTGAAATTAAATAAAACATTTAAAAACAAAGTACAATTAAGTCTTTTGTATATGCAAAAAGGAATATAAAGACACAGGAAGATTAAAAATATTAACTAAATGCTAACATCAACTTTATGTCAATGAATTTGAAACTTAGATGAATTAAATTCCTAAAACAAAATGAATCCAATGAACTCAAGAATAAATAGAAAGCCTTACAAGTTCTACAATGATGAAAGAAATGAAAGTAGGGGCGCCTGGGTAGCTCAGTCAGTTAGGTGTCTGACTCCTGATTTCAGTTCAGGTCATGATCTCAGAGTCTTGGGATGGAGCCCCACATCAGACTCTGTGCTCAGTGAGGAGTCTGCTTGAGATTCTCTCTCTCCCTCTCCCTCTGCACAGCGCCCCCATCTCTCTCTAAATAATAATAATATGAAATAAAATAAAAATAAATTTAAAAAAAGAAAGAAATGAAAGCAGAAATTAAGAACCTTTTCACAAAGAAAACACCAGACCCAAAATGTTCTATGGGATGTCTACCAAACTTTTATGTAACAGATTATCCCAGTGTATACAATTGTTTTTCAGGGAATAAGAAGAGAGAGAAACTTCCCAATCATTCTTTTTTTTTTTTAAGATTTTATTTATTTATTTGACAGAGAAAGACATGCAAGAGAAGGAACACAAACAGGAAGTGGGAGAGGGAGAAGCAGACTCCCCGCCGAGCAGGGAGCCCGATGCGGGACCCGATCCCAGGACTCCAGGATCATGACCCGAACCAAAGACAGTTGCTTAACCAACTGAGCCACGCAGGCGCCCCGAAACTTCCCAATCATTTTAACTTCAATAACAAAACTAGAGAACTATTGTACAACAATGGAAATTATAGATCCATTTAATTCATAAAGATAGTTGTAAATGCTCTAAGTACAATGTTAGTAAATCAAATTTGATACTGTATAAAGAGGAAAAATATACCACAGTCAAGTCAGTTTTAAACTAGGAATGCAAAGATGATTTTACTATTAGAAAATACAGGGGTGCCTGAGTGGTTCAGTCGTTAAGCGTCTGCCTTCAGCTCAGGTCATGATCCCAGGGTCCTGGGATCGAGCCCCGCATCGGGCTCCCTGCTCAGTGGGAAGCCTGCTTCTCCCTCTCCCACTCCCCCTGCTTGTGTTCCCTCTCTCGCTGTGTCTCTCCCTGTCAAATAAATAAATAAAATCTTAAAAAAAAAAAAGAAAATACATAAATCCTATATAAGTAGAGAAAAGCCATATGATCATGTTTAGAGATGCAGAAAATGCATTTGATAAATTCAACACTGATTCATGGTTTTTTGTAAATCCTCGAAAAAAATTACAATTTCTTTGATCCAACAAAGGGAATCTACCCCCCCTCCAAATATCCTAAAATGGGGAAACATTAGAATTATTCCCTTTGAAAATGAGAAGACAAAAGTGTCCACAATCACCTCTTCAACATTGTATTAGCAACCCTAGGCAGTGCCATGAGATAAAGAGAAATTAAAAGTGTAAAGATTGGAAAGAAGAAAATAAACCCCCAAAGAATCTACAAATAATTAGAAACAAAAGGAGAAATTAGCAAACTAGCTGAGTATAATGTGACTATATGAAAGTCAATTACATGCCTGAAAACCTAAAGCCATTCAATTTGTAAGAATAAACCACTTAATGGGAAAATGTTCAAGTTCACTTGAAATTAGAGAAATGCAAATTACAACAATACTAAGAACACTTTTTACCTATCAGACTGGCAAAAAGTAAAAACTATGACAACACAACCTGTTGGTGACACCGTGAAGAAACAAATTCCCATTGTTGATGGGAATGCAAATTGGTACAAACCTTCTGAAGGACAATTTAGCAATACCTAATACACAGGAGAGTTAACCCAGCTGCCCTGAGTTGCTTAAATCTTGCACATTCTCATAGGACCTGCGTGTGCGACTGGTCTTCAGCTGGCTTCTAGGAATGGAGCCCTGTGCTACAAACTGGTAAGAGTATTTTGCATGCTTGGAACTTTGAACCACGTTGTACTGGCCTATCTGTGTGGTTTGTGCCTTATGGGGAACATCTTCTTTCCTAAGGTCTGAAATTGAGTCATGAAGTTACAGTAACTGCAGTTAATCAGGAAGGTACTTTGTGCCTATGTGACCAACCCCTGTCCCCCGCCCCCAGGGGCATTAAAAACCCTCAACTCAGGCTCAGGGAAGGTTCCCTGGCAGAAAAAAAACTTGACTTATGTTGCTACTGTTCATCGCTGGGGGAGTAAGGGCGTGCTGTGTAATTCTGCTGAAGAGTACTGTTGGAAGCTGGTGCTTGGTTCCCCTAGACTCCACCCCAAGCATCTTTCTCCTTTATTGATCTTGCTTTGTATCCTTCCGCTGTAATAAATTTTAGTGGTGAGTATAATAATTTCTGAGGCCTGTGAGTGCATCTGGTGAATCCCAGAACTGGGGGTGGTCTTGGAGACCACTGAAACACTTGACAGAATTACATATGCACTAACTTTTTGGCTCAGCAAGATACACTTTCATCAATAAGAAAATACAAAGGCACAAGATTATTCACTGCAGCATTGATGGTATTGCAAAATATTAGGAACAATCTAAATGTCCATACATAGGAGAGTGGTTGAATAAAAGATAGTACATCTGCCCAATGGAATATTATGCAGCTGTAAAAAAAAAAAAAGGAAGAGGAAAATTTCTATGAACTGATATGGAATGACTTCCAGGCCACACTGGTGAGTGAGAAAAGCAATATGTTCAAGAATATATATAATATGCTACCTTTCATATAATAAAGGGAGCTATAAGGTATATGCTCATTTGTGGGGAAAAAAATACAGGACAGGTAAGTCACAGGCTAATGAGATTGGTTATCTATGAGAGGGAGTGGGTGCAAACAGGTGATGGGGGTAAAGGAATGAGGGGGAGTGATGGAAGTATAGCTTCTCTAAGTATAGCTTTTTGTATTCTGACCCTTGGAACCATAGCATGTTTCACATACACCCCCCTCCTCAAATAAATAATTAAAATTAATCAGGACAAGGCAAAAATCCAAATGGCAAACTTAAGTGTATTATAAATAAACGTCGTAACCACCTTGAAGGGGACAGAGAAGAAAAGAACTAGCCTAAGTAACTTTGGAAAATAATATGTTGATGATATAAAGCTGAAGATAAGAATTGTACAAAAATGTATTCTAGTTAGTGCATCTGTTTGTCATGGGGACAATGAATTTGCAATTCTGAAACTTTATGTACATGCTGGAGTTAAGCAAATAACTATATTGTAGATAATAAGAGCTAGATTTCTGTTAGAGAGAAGAGTTACAACCAAGGACAGGGGAAGACTAGAATGAAGACCATGGCATTGGATTGGAATCAAAGGTACCAGTATGAACTCATGACTTCAGACACATATGGGGAGATAGCGAGATGCTGGATATGTGTTTTCTAGCCCTGCACACTGAGATGGCCCACAAGCAGTGAACCTCATAGCAATGATCACACCTAGTACTCAGATCTTGGTTTCTAAGTAAAAGAATGAGGGTTCTTTGGAGAAGTGGTTGATCCCAGGACTGGAGCAGGAAAAATGCAAGATGCGGGGGAGGGGGAGAGATGTTTTGTGCTGCCATAAAGTAAAGAAGCGGCCTTGAAAATGACAGGGCCATGTCAGAAGGACATAGAAGCCAACCAGAAGAAGTCCCCCAAAACCAAACCTGGGACAATTTTAGCAACAAAATAAATAATGATCGTAATAGATTATAACCTATAAACTAAATATACCTGAGTCCATGCTGATAAAATAGTTAACAGGAGAAAAGGGATGGCTCTTCCTTACTATAGAATTCTACATTAATAATATAGAAGGAATGATGGAAATAGAAAATCACCATTTGGCAAGCACCAGAGTTTTAATCACTGCAGGCAAGAATCATTGATGGTGGCTCAGTTGGTTAAGCGACTGCCTTTGGCTCAGGTCATGATCCTGGAGTCCCAGGATCGAGTCCCGCATGGGGCTCCCTGCTCAGCAGGGAGTCTGCTTCTCCCTCTGACCCTCCCCCCTCTCATGCTCTCTCACTCTCTCTCTCTCAAATTAAAAAAAAAAAGACTCATTGATGGATATATAAAACTAGAGGATGAACATATGAGAAACAGATATTTGCAGAGTCTCAAAGTATCTCCCCATATGATACTTACCAATTACAAAGGGGAAAACAATAACTTTATAATGAAGAAATTTGTCAGACACCACTTCAAACAAGTGATCAAAGTTAAAATCACCGGTAACGGGACATGTTGACATCAGGTACCCCTTGATACCACGCACTAAGAAGGGTATATCGGGGCGCCTGGGTGGCTCAGTCGGTTAAGCGTCTGCCTGTAGCTCAGGTCATGACACCGGGGTCCTGGGATCAAGTCCCACATTGGGCCCTCTGCCTCCTGCTCTGCCTACTTGTGCTCTTTCTCTGTCAAATAAATAAATAAAATCTTAAAAAAAAAAAAGTCAAATTTTGAGTTTTTTTAAAAAAGAAGGGTATATCATCACTTCTTGCCAAAAATGCATAATGTTGATACAATCATAAGAAAACACCAAACAAATTTAGGAACATTCTACAAAATAACTAGCTAGTACTTTGCAAAAGTGTCAAAGCATGAAAGATGAAGCTGATTTTTTCTAGGTTGGAGGAGACTAGGAAGACAACTGAATGCAGTGTGGGCCCAGCCCTGACTCCGGGGAAGGAGCCAGGAGCAGCCCAGTCGCTTGCTGCCTCCCAGCGAGCAGCTCCCCTGCCTGGAGGTTAGAGGGTGATGGGTGCCAATGGCTCTATCGATTATGGCCTTAAAAGGGCCTAGAATGAAGCCACCAACTTTTACTGTGTCGGGATCCTTGTCAGCTTTGGGCTCTTCATGTGTGCCAAAAGGAATAAAAAGAAAATTATGAGGGTATCCAGTGTGCCACCTATAGCAGAAACTTCATTAGAGCCCAACTTCTATGACACGATAAGCAAAATTCAATTAAGATAGCAACTGGAGGGCGCCTGGGTGGCTCAGTTGGTTGAGTGACTGCCTTCGGCTCAGGTCATGATCTCGGGGTCCTGGGATCGAGCCCCGCATCGGGCTCCCTGCTCGGTGGGAAGCCTGCTTCTCCCTCTCCCACTTCCCCTGCTTGTGTTCCCTCTCTCGCTGTCTCCCTCTCTGTCAAATAAATAAATAAATAAATAAATAAATAAATAAATAAATAAACAAACCAACCTTTAAAAAAAAAAAGATAGCAACTGGAAATGTATTCCATTTCCAGGAAGTCTCGCTATCAGCAGCCGTTAAACCAAGCTAACAATATGCGGCTCTCGTTGGAATGAAATCTCAGAAAATGGGCAATATAAGTAATTGTTGTTAAACAACACGGTAGCAAACTCCTAATTCTACTAAATCATGAACAGCATTTTTAAAAAACTCTGTCTCCATAGAATCATTTATTTGTGACTTTTCCATAGTGTGTGTGTGTGTGTTTGTGTGTTTCATTTTGCTGTTTAAAATTGCATGTCAGGGGGCGCCTGGGTGGCTCAGTCGTTAAGCGTCTGCCTTTGGCTCAGGTCATGATCCCAGGGTTCTAGGATCGAGCCCCACATAGGGCTCCCTGCTCCGCGGGAAGCCTGCTTCTCCCTCTCCCACTCCCCCTGCTTGTGTTCCCTCTCTCGCTGTGTCTCTGTCAAATAAATAAAATTAAAAAAAAAAAAAATTGCATGTCAGTGGTGCTTGGCTGGCTCAGTCGGTAGAGCATGCAACTCTTGATCTTGGGGTCGTGAGCTCAAACCCCACATTGCCCATAGAGCTACTCTTAAAAAAAATAACAATAAAAATAAATAAATTTCATCTCTTACTCATTTGTTACACAAATTTAAAAAATGGCTTAAGAAGCCTGAACACATGGGGGCACCTGGGTGACTCAGTCAGTTAAGCCTCCCACCCTTGATTTCAGCTCAGGTCATGATCTCAGGGTTGTGAGATCCAGCCCTGCATTGAGCTCCACACTGGGCATGGAGCCTGCTTAAGATTCTCTCTCTCATTCTCCCTCTGCCCCTTCCTCCCTCCCTTAAAAAAAAAAACTTATGAAAATATGTTGAGAAAGCAAAATACGTGGAGAGATATCTAATGGCCATGAATAAAAATTGTCAACTCTTTCCCATATTGATCTCTAGGTTCAGTAGAATTCCAGTCAAAATCCAAAAGGTACTTTTGTGAAATTTCTCAAGATGATTGCAAAATATGGAAGAATAAAGGGCATGAATACCTAAGACAATTCTGAAGAATCGTAGAGAGGAATGATTTGTCTGGCCAGATATCAAAATTTATTATAAAGTTACATTCATTAAAGACACAGTGGTAACAGTTTATGAATAGCTAAATAGAAAGCCCAGAAATAGACCTATACAAACAAAAGTTTGGAAGGAAAAAGAGAGCAGCATGACTGATCAGAAATGGAAGAAAAATGCTTCACATCATAAACAAAAATTCCAGCTCTCTTAAGGACTCAAGAACAAAACTTTTAGTAGAAAATATAAGGAATATATGTTTTACTTTCAGGTGAGAATTTTTTAAAGATTTTATTTATTTGTCAGAGAGAGAGAGAGAGAGCCCAAGCAGGGGGGAGGGGCAGAGGGAGAAGCAGGCTCCCCACTGAACAAAGAGCCCAATGCAGGACTTGATCCCAGGACCCTGGGATCATGGCCCGAGTTGAAGGCAGACCCTTAACCGACTGAGCCACCTAGGCGTCCCTTGGGTGAGGATTTCTTAATCAAGACACAAAAGCTATGCTATTTTATGCTAACCATAAAGTTGTTAAATGATAAATTGACTACTTGCAGATGAAAATTAAAAAAAAAAAAAAAAAGCCACAACTGGGAGAATAAGTTTGCAAACACATATTACTGGGGGAAAAAATGAGAATCAAGAATAAAGAACCTTACAAATCAAAAATAAAAAGACAATAGAAAACTGAGTGAGAGATATGAATGGGCATTTCAGGCACAGAAAATTCCTGTGGCACACAAACATGAACAAATGTTTGGCTTCTTTAATAATGAGGGAAATGCAAATCAGGGCCATAATGAGATATTTACACTCATTTGCTTGACAAGATTAGGAAGTCTGACAATACCAAGTCATCATTTCTGGCAGGATTATTCCTAGTTCCACTTGGAAAAGCAACCTGGCATTGTCTTATACAGTTGAATATTTGCATACCTTATGACCCAGCAATTCTACTTCTAGGTATATACCTTCGGGAAACATTTTTACATACGATCCAGGAATGGACAGCAAAATGTTCATGATAACACACATCAAATATGAAAAAAAAGAGCACAAGTGCTCATTAACAGAGCAATGGATAAAGTGTAGTATATTTAAATAATGGAATACAATACAACAATGAAAATGAATACACTTTAGCTACATCCATTAGGACTTGACCATCCCGGGCTTTAAAGATGGAGGGGATCAGCAGCCAAGCAAAGTGGGCAGCCCGTAGAAGCTGGAAAAGGTAAGAAAATGAATTCTCCTCTAGAGCCTCCAGAAAGGAATGCAGCCCTACTGACAGTTTGATTTTAGCCTAGTAAGACCCATTTTGGACTTCTGACCTCCAGAACCAGAAGGTAACAGATTTGTGGGAAGTGACTGTGTTTGTAGTAACTTGCCGTAACAGCTATCAAGAACCAATACAGTGTGTATGCGTGGCAGGCTGGAGGGGGTGGCGGTAGATAGAGACCTCCCAGATAGGGGACTTCACTCTCCTCACAGAGTTGCCTTTCAGGCCTGGAGCCAGCTGAACTAGCCTTCTCCTGCCAGGTACCCTTCAGTGTGCCCCTCACGGGGCCCTGCCCGTCTGCAAGGCTCTGGAGCATTTGTTTCCTCTACTGACCCCAAAGGTCCCCTGCCAGGGGGGCAGGCCCCAGGCAGTTGGTTCTGCGTACAAAAGAGGCCCAGGAAAGGGAGGTAAAGCCGGGAGCAGCACTTTATCTGAGGGCAGGAAATGGTCAAATACCATACCTGAGAACTCGCATTTCCTGTGAGGGCAGCCTGCTCCTTCCACAGACTTCTCATAGCTGAACAGGCCCCAGCAGGCTCCTGTCCACATCTGTGCTGAGAACACAGGCCCACAGTTGCCAGGTGTCATCATAATTGCCACCTTCCACACACCCCCAGTCCCTCCTCCCTGGAGACAGAACCACAAGCCAAAGCCAGGGCCCACCTGACCACAATCCAGGCCCAGCTAGACCCTTGGAAGCAGAACTCTTGGGTTCCATTGGTGGCCAGGGAATAATGTCACAATGGGGCAGGGAGGTCCTCCGGGTGGGGAGGGATGGTGAGGAGCAGCATTCTACTCCAGCATTCTACTCCATTCTACTCCAGCCACAGACCCTAGAGACAGAATGGGGCAAGGTGGGCTGGGAAAATCTCCACATGAGGGCAGATGGTTCTGGCACCTGGAGCACCTGCTGTCCCCATAAGCCCCACTGAGGGAAACTCTCTTACCCTTCCAGACACAACTTGCGCATCCCGGGTCCCCATGCCCAGGGCGGGGAAGGGGGAGGAGAGTCAGAGGCGCTCAGTTGTCTTCAGACCTGAGAACAGAGCTAGAAGCAGAGTTGAGGCCTGAGGCAGTGTAGGTTTAAGATTTGGTGGTGGGAAGTTTGGGGAGCCGCCATAGGATGGGTTCTCCTTTCTCAGAAAGGAGGGGAGTTCTATGTTAGAATGGAAATAGGAGGAAGGGAGTTATGCAGATGGAGGGTGGAAATGGCCACTGGTGAAGGGTGGAAGCTGACTAGAAAAGGCTGGTAGGAAGGCTGGGTGCTGTTAAGCCCAGTGGATGCTGGTGACCGGGAATTCACAGGATAGGCCTGCTGGGCGTGTGACTCTGGCAGTGACCAGCCATCTGGGGTGCAGGGAGAGCGAAGGCAGATGATGGGGTTCACTCGCTGCTGTGGTTTTCTAGCTGGGCACAACCAGAGTAGAGGGGTTAAGGAGTAGGCTTCTGGCAACAGGGAGAAACGGTGTCTGTCCCCGGTAGACTTGAAAACCATGGCGGACACCCTCTAATCTGAGCAGAGAGGACCCAGGTGGGGAGAAAGTACCCAAGTCAGCAGCCCAGGGGGCCTGGTGAGGCGAAGGATGGTGTTATGGACTGAACGTTTGTGTCCCCCAAATGTATAGGTTGAAGCCCTAGCCCCCAATGCGTGATGGTCTTTGGAGATGGGTCTTCGGAAGGCGATTCCGTTTAGGTCAGGTCATGAGAGTGGGGCCCTCGGGTGAGAGTTGTGGCGAGAAGGTGGCCGTGTCTGCAAGCCAGGAAGAGCCCTCACCAGAACTGGCACTGCCGGCACTCAGCCTCCAGAAATGTGAGAAAACACATTTGTGTGTTTCAGCCACCTGTCTGTGGCACTTTGTCATTGCAGCATGGCAGATGCGGGCAGAGAGGGACAACGGAGCGAGCGGGCCGGGAGGAGGGGGCTGCGGGCAGAGGACGGGCTGTCTCAATCAGAGGGTCCTCCATTTCTTGACGTATATGCCAGCGATTGTTGGGACTTTGGAGATGGACGTGTATTTTCCCAGAGGACAGCAGGAGCTAGGGTGGGAGGGACAGCGGTGAACCAGGGAGTTTTAGGGGAATGAGCTGGAAGTCAGGACTTAGAGGTTTCTGCCAGAGGGAAGCCACAGAGCAGCCACAGCGAGGAGCAGGAGGTTCTTGGCCCAGCTCCCCAGCCCTGGGGCCCAGCGGCGCAGGCCAGGGGGGACACCAATCAGGTGTTCGCCTCCTAGTCCCTCCAGTCCATGGTCATCACCCCCATTTAATCATCAGATAAGATGAGGTGGTAAATGTGTGCAACTGAGTTCATTGTAATGATGCCCTGCCTTGTTCCTCTGACCCTGCTTTTGCCCTCTTCCAACATGTTCTTCAGAGATAGGGTGAGTTTTATAATATAGATCTGCTCTGGCCACTCCCTTGCTCAAAGAGAAAAGACAGTCAGTGCCTTTCATTGCTCTCAGAACAAAGTTTGAAATTAAACATGTGTGGTCTTCTAAGCCCCACCTGAGTGTGCCTTCTCAAGCTCCCAGAACTTCCAGCTCCACACGTGCCTATTCCTGGTCTCCTCCCCAACGCCCTTCTGCACCTCCTGCCTGCCTGCTCTTCATCTGGCCTGCACTTCCTTCTCCTCCTAGATGCCCGTCCTTGGGGGGCCTTCCAGGCCCTGCACCTGCGTCAGCTGCCTTGTGTAACCCCACTGGGTCTTCTCCTCATCCACAGCATTCTCCTGAGTCACCGGGGAGGGGGGTGCGGGGGGGCGGTTCAATAGCTGCAGATGAATTGTGCATTTCTGGGTCCAGCATGCTCCCTAAGATGGAGCATGGGTGAGTGGGTTTGTCAGTGAGGCAAGCCCAGGGTGTGTAAGTCAGGGCCACGCTCCAAGACTCTGTCCTGAGACCCAGGGGTGCGGGGGTGGGGTGGGGGGTTGGCACTCCTTTCCTATCTCCTTGAACCTCGGGGGTAGACGAACAGAGCCCTCTGCCTTTCACACTCAAGATTAGAATCCTTGAGAATTTGTGTAAAGGGACCTATGAAATCATCCACCCTACAATGGGAAGCCTAAGTAGCAGGCTCCTGTCACCAAGGCCTGAGAGCTGAGCCGTGTCCTCGCCTCCATACAGCTAACCATAAGGGCTCATTGCTAGTGTGTCTCCCAAATCTGGGCTTTTCTCTGATCAACACAGTCTATGGAGAACCGCCATGGTCCAGCCTATACTGGAAACTTCCTCGTCCCATCAGGCCCCCTTTCTCTCATGCTCCTCGGGATAGAGTTAAGATTGGCCTGCATATCTTCTCACCTGAGGTCCCAGGGTCTCAGCTGCTGACCTCCTATCAGCAACTGCTAAAAGACAGACATTTCCCATTTACACAGAACAAATCACAGGGCGCTTTTTAATACATACAAAGAAAAATCTTGCCGGGGTGCCTGGGTGGCTCAGTCGGTTAAGCGTCTGCCTTCAGCTCAGGTCATGATCCCAGGGTCCTGGAATCGAGTCCCGCATCGGGCTCCCTGCTTGGTGGGGAGCCTGCTTCTCCCTCTGCCTGCCACTCTCCTGCTTGGGCTCTCTCTCTCTCTCTGTCAGATAAAGAAATAAAATCTTAAAGAAAGAAAAAAAAAGAAGAAGAAAAATCTTTCCCCCAACAGCCCACAATCCCTAAAAAAAAGAGAAAAAGAATAAGAAAGTGCTCAAAGACCTGCCCAAAGGCAATAGGTGAATCTTTGCATTGATGTTTGTGTCCTAAAGGATCTGTTCAAGTCTCTTTCCAGGAACGGAGATCATTCTGCTTCAAAAGAATGTGAGTGTCCATATTTTAGAGAAAACTGCCTCTGGCTTTGAACTGGCTGCTTTCCAAATCCCATGCAGGTTTTCCCAGCCAGGCAGATTTAGCCTGGGCGCCACACTATGCCACAAAAGACATTCAAATATCCCCAGTGGGTGACGTTAGCTTGGGATTCCACGATTGGGTACGTAGCAGGAACCTAAATGAAACTTTTTCCTGTCACTTCAAAGCTGAGTCTGTGAGTAAAAAATATCCATGTATTCAAAAGAGGTGCTGGACACCTTCCTTGCCGGATTCGCAAAGATGGAGAAACTAGCCCAGCACCTACCGCCCCCTCCAGCCTCTATAGGAGAAGGTGAGTGGGAGAGAGGGAGGGAGGTTCTGAAGGAACCCTCCTTCTTCAGGCCTGGAGCTGCTTGTGAGAAGGAGACGGTGAACCTCACCATCTCGGCTGGGAGGCTAGCTGGGGTTACCTGGGAGGCAGGGCAAAGTGGCGGCCAAGGCCAGGAAAGCGCTTTTCCACCGTTTGCTGGTGCAAAGATGTATGGTGCTCTCGTGGGCCAGGTAGTTGCCAGGGAAGATAGCCTGGCCTGCGGTCACTTGATGGGACCCCACCCAGGAGGGCTGTCTTGTAAGGAAAGGTATGCTGGCAGCAAGACAGACTATGTGGGGAGCAGTGCTGGGAGGCAGGAGCTGAAGAGGGGCCCGAGAGGTCAGCTGGGAGTACGCTGCTCAGACGCAGGAACAGGCATGGGTCCTGGGAGCACCGCTGAGAAATCCCAGCAAGATGTCCCCATGGAAGAGCCGGGAAACAGCTACGGCCAGCAGCAGCTAAGGAGCAAGACCGCTGCCCTTTCCCCTCATCCTGTAAGAGCCCTCTCCGCAGGAGCCAGAGGGGACAGAGGGGGAAAGGGAGGAGGAAGAGGAGGAGAGGAACACCCAGCCTCCTCTCTTGCCCCACCGGGGATTCCCGGGCCGCCCTGTTAGGTGTGAGCCAAAGGTGGGGCTGGGGATGGAGGATCTTTGAAGAGAATGCAAGCCTGAAGCTTTGATCTGGAGCAGACACAGAGTCCTCTCTCAGCAGGATCAAATGCCCTATGGGGCCGCTGATGTAGTTTGGAGTTTGGGTCTGAGAGCTAATGGCCGAGAAAGAATTCTTGAGATGTTTTTGGTGCAAAAAAGGTGATTTTACTAAAGCACGGGGACAGGACCCATGGGCAGAAAAGGCTGCATTCTAAGTATAAGGAGTGAGTGACTGATTATATAGGCTTTTTTTATCCTCTGGAGGGGGGAGATGATGTTAGTGTTCCAGGAAATTGAGTCTATAGGTTTCTGGAGGTCTGACTATTCTCAAGATTGTGCTTTTCTTTCTTTCTTTCTTTCTTTCTTTCTTTCTTTCTTTCTTTCTTTCTTTCTTTCTTTCTTTCTTTCTCTCTCTCTCTCTCTCTCTCTCTCTCTCTTTCTTTCTTTCTTTCTTTCTTTCTTCTTTTATTACTTTATTTATTTGAGGAGGGCGGAGGGTCTCAAGCAGACTCTGCACTGAACACAGAGCCTGATGCGGGGCACATCTCATGACCCTGAGATGACCTGAGTCAAGACCAAGAGTTGGACACCTAACCAACTGTGCCATCCTGACGCCCCAAGATTGTGCTTTTCTTGTAAATCATTAAGACAGTTACAAACTGATGGTGTTTGATGTCCTTCATGACTTGGTCTTTATCAGGTGACCATTTGCTTTTCCCTTCCTTTGTTCTTGGGCAATCAGGAGTGCCCAAGAAATGTCACATCTCTCCCACTCTCATCTTGGGAGGGAGAATAGTATGCAGAGTGTCAGTTTGTCTTTTGCACTCAGCTTGCCTTTTGTTATCTCATCATCCCCCCTACCCCCCACACTTAAATATTTGATATTGTTGAAGGCACAAGGTCTCATCTTCTTTAGTTTCTTCCTGCTGAATAGGGGCGTAGAGATTTGCTTACCTGTGGGTCAACATTGATCAGTCAGGGAACATATAGGGGAGTTACGAAAGGCGGAGGCAGCTGAGTCCAATGTGGACAGCAAAGAAGTATCTGTGGTTGGTAAGGACCATCTGTCAACGTGAAGTTACTGTAATGATGGAGTCTGGGCATCAAGCGGAGAAACATTGAAAAAGGCAACATATTAGAATTAAAATGGCTGTAAGACCGAGAAGTCCAACAAAGAGAGCCTTCAGAGTTGACCATAGTCCTCCCCTGAACCAGGAGTTTAACCAATCGTCTAAAGAGAGGGAAGAATTTTGTGGAGCCTTAATTTGAGTATTCATATTTTTGGTTAGTCCTGTGACATTTTTATGATAACCTGGGATGTATACACAGCATTCTCTCTCAATAATGGCACATGCACCTCCTTGAGCTGCTGTTAGGACATTCACAAGAGTAAGAAGGCTATTAGTTTGTTCATTGGTTTCCTGTGAAGGAAATACAGGTTTTATTATAGATATATGAGTCTAGGAAGAGTGCCCCTTTTACTGCAATGGAAATACATAATATGACCTGAGATGGACCTTTCCATTTTGGATTTAAGTCCCCTGCTGTATCTGACTTCCAATCTTTTTTTTTTTTTTTAAAGATTTTATTTATTTATTTTGACAGAGAGAGAGGGAACACAAGCAGGGGGGAATGGAAGAGGGAGAAGCAGGCTTCCTGCTGAGCAGAGAGCCCAATGCGGGGCTCGATCCCAGGACCCTGGGATCATGACCTGAGCCAAAGGCAGACGCTTAACGACTGAGCCACCCAGGTGCCCCGACTTCCAATCTTTTAATTAAACCATGTCTCCCGGACTTACTTGGGGTGAACTTCCAGTTATAGTTAAATCAGGTTTTGGGAGCAAGTAACTTATGAATTAAACCAGCCTCAAGTGAATAATTTAATAAAATATTATACTCTTGGGGCGCCTGGGTGGCTCAGTCGTTAAGCGTCTGCCTTCGGCTCAGGTCATGATCCCAGGGTCCTGGGATGGAGCCCCGCATCAGGCACCCTGCTCCGCGGGAAGCCTGCTTCTCCCTCTCCCACCTCCCCCTGCTTGTGTTCCCTCTCTCGCTGTGCCTCTCTCTGTCAAATAAATAAATAAAATCTTTAAAAAAAAATTATAATCTTCATCTAATAACAGGTCCACCATAAGGAATGATTTCCCATATAATAACTCAAAAAGGCTGAGTCCTAGAGGTTGTTTTGAAGCAGTCCTCATCCTGAGAAGTCTTATTGGTAAGAGTGTAGCCCAATTCTCCTGGGTCTCTAGACTAAGTTTAGAAAGCTGTTGTTTTAAGATTTTATTTATTTATTTATTTGACACAGAGATAGAGAGAGAGAGCACAAGCAGGGGGAGGAACAGAGGGAGAAGCAGACTCCCCGCTGAGCAGGGAGCCCGATGTGGGGCTCGATCCCAGGACCCTGGGATCATGACCTGAGCCGAGGGCAGACGCTTAACGACTGAGCCACCCAGGCGCCCCGAAAGCTGATGTTTTAAAGTATGATTAGCTTTTTCTACCTTTCCAAAGGATCGTGGATGCCAGGCTGAATGTAGAAAATATTTAATTTTTGAAGCTTGTGCTATTTGTTGAGTTATTTGCACAGTAAAACAAGGACCGTTGTTACTTTAAAGGGATCGTGGAAGGCCAAATCTAGGAATAATTTCTTGCAGCAAAACTTTGGTTACTTCCCATGGTTCTTTCAGTTTTACAAGGAAAGGCCTTGATCCATGCAGTGAAAGTATCAGCAAACGCTAGTAGGAATTTATAGCCTTTGCAAGGAGGCATTTGTGTGAAATCAAGTTGTCAGCCCTCTCCTGGATCCATTCCATGCCTTTGGACTGGTTTCAAAAGGAGAGGAGGGGGCGGCCTGCGCCTTTTGGATTTACTTGTACACAAACAATACAGGATCCGCAGACCTGTTTTATTGTAGTTGTTAAATTTACTCCATCAAATATATTTGTTTGTTTGTTTTGTTTTCCATTTTTATTTTTATTTTATTTTATTTTATTATGCTTTGTTAATCACCATACATTACATTCTTAGTTTTTGATGTAGTGTTCCATGATTCATTGTTTGCATATAACACCCCCAGTGCTCCATGCAGTACGTGCCCCCCTTAATACCCATCACGAGGCTAACCCATCCCCCCACCCCCCTCCCCTCTAGAACCCCCAGTTTGTTTCTTAGAGTCCATAGTCTCTCATGGTTCATCTACCCCTCCGATTTCCCCTGCTTCATTCTTCCCCTCCCGCTACCTTCTTCTTCTTCTTTTTTTTTTTTTTTAACATATAATGTATTATTTGTTTCAGAGGTACAGGTCTGTGATTCAACAGTCTTACACAATTCACATCGCTCACCATAGCACATACCCTCCCCAATGTCTATCACCCAGCCACCCCATCCCTCCCACCCCCCACCACTCCAGCAACCCTCAGTTTGTTTCCTGAGATTAAGAATTCCTCATAGGGGTGCCTGGGTGGCTCAGTCGTTAAGCATCTGCCTTTGGCTTGGGTCATGGTCCCAGGGTCCTGGGATCAAGCCCCGCATCGGGCTCCCTGCTCGGCGGGAAGCCTGCTTCTCCCTCTCCCACTCCCCCTGCTTGTGTTCACTCTCTCTCTGTGTCTCTCTCTGTCAAATAAATAAAATCTTAAAAAAAAAAATTCCTCAAATCAGTGAGATCATATGATACATGTCTTATATTTTTAATTAAATGTTCTAAAGCCCTTTTGTCCAAATGAGTAGCCAGGTGTAAACCCTGTACTACCTTCCATTGGTTATTTTTGGGTATAAAGATTTTTTCCCTCATTAATAAGCCAGTCCTGTGTAGTTTTTGAATATCCTGATTGCTGGGCTATGTGAATTTCTTGGCCTGAATAGGCTGGAGTTATGTACTTTATTGGAGTTAAGACTGTACAAGACTTGGGCGCCTGGGTGGCTCAGTTGGTTGGGCAGCTGCCTTCAGCTCAGGTCATGATCCTGGAGTCCCGGGATCGAGTCCCGCATCGGGCTCCCTGCTCGGCGGGGAGTCTGCTTCTCCCTCTGACCCTCCCCCCCTCATGCTCTCTCTATCTCATTCTCTCTCTCAATAAATAAAAAATCTTAAAAAAAAAAAAAGACTGTACAAGACTTAACCTTTGTTTATTTTGTGCTGCCTGTCAAATTGTTTCCTTTAGATTCTAAGGTCATATTCTTTTAATGTCCTCTGAGGTGAATCACAGCTACCTCCTTAGGTAAGTGTACAGCCTCAAGAAGAGTAAGAATTTCAGGCCCAGGATGCCTGGGTGGCTCAGTCGGTTGAGAGTGTGCCTTCGGCTCAGGTCATGGTCCTAGGGTCCTGGGATCAAGCCCCACACATCGGGCTCCTTGCTCAGCGGGGAGCCTGCCTCTCCCTCTACCGGCCGCTCGCCCTGATTCTGCTCTGTCTCTCCCTCTGTCTGACAAATAAATAAATAAAATCTTAAAAAAAAAAAAAAGAACAAGAATTTCAGGCCCATATTTGATTAAGGAGTTATGGCTTGATAATAATCCCCTTTCCTTCCAAAATGCCCCATGGGCACGAAACACCAGGAAAGCATATTTGGAGTCAGTATAAATAATAATTTTGAGGCTTTTTGTCAATTGATGTGCACTGGTAGGTACTATTAATTCAGCCTTTTGAGCAGAAGTATTTATTGGAGGTCAGTGGTCTTAGTTTAACTATAGTATACCTGGCTTTTCTCCCTCCCTTATCCCTGAAGCTACTGCCATCAGTAAACCAATTGTCATCTGTATTCTCAATGGGGGAATCCTTTAAATCTGGTCTGCTAGAATGAACAAAATCGATCATCTCTGAGCAGTCATGTTCTAGCATAGAAGTACTATGGTCAGGTCCAGGCATTAGGGTAGCCGGGTTTAAAGTTTGACTGGTTTTAAGTATTATTTCAGGTCTGCCTCAAAGCATAGCCTGGTATTTAGTAAGTCGGTCTCCTGTCATCCATTGGTGGCCTTTGATCTCTAGGATACTTTGGACCTGATGTGGAGTCATCACTGTGAAGGACTGTCCCAGAGTAAGTCCTGAAGCTGCTTCTACCAGGAGGGCTGAGCAGCTACCGCTCAAAGACAAGCCGGCCAATCCTGTGCTACATTATCAAGTGCCTTTGAAAAATAACCCACTGGTCTTGTTTTATTTCCGAATTCCAGCATAAGAATTCCCAAAGCGTGTCCCTGTTTTTCTCCTACATATAAAGTGAAAGGTTTTTCTAAATTTGGTAACACCAAAGCTGGGGCCGACAAAAGCTTCGCTTTTAATGTTTGAAAGGCTGTCCTCTGGGCTTTAGTCCAGAGTCAAGGCTCTTCATCAGGGCCTCTAATCGAGTCATACAATGGTCTGGCTAAGAGCCCAAATCCAGGAATCCACAGGCGGCAGAAATCTGCCATACCTAGGAAAGGACAGAAGTGTTTTTCTGTACCTGGGGGTCCAAGATCTAATATAGCCTTTTTCCTGTCAGTAGACAGGGTACAGTGACCTGGTGTTAGCTCATATCCCAAATATCGTACTTTCTGTTTAGATATCTGCACCTTGTTAGGGGTTAATCAAGTTAAGTTATAGAACTGCCACCAGACACTTCTTTTGTGGGGTAAGATTAGAATATCCACCACATATTAAACTGTAGTCCCTCGAGGCAGGGAAATACCATGGAGGTCTTTTAAGCGCAGCCCCAAACAAGTGAGGCCTGCCTCTAACTCCCTGCAGCAAGACCGTCCAAGTTCATGGCGCAGCCTGTGGGCTTGAAGGTGAGGCCCATTCAAAGGCAAATAGTGGCTGCCTCTCCTTACTTGGAGGGATGCAAAAGAAAGCATCTTTTAAGTCAAGTACTGTAAACCCGTTGGCGTCACCAGGGACCTGGTGAGAATAGTATATGGATTTGGCACTATGGGATGAATAGGTACAACGACTTCATTTATAGCTCTTAAATTTGGCTATATTCCCCATTTGGCTTTTTTTACTGGGAGAATTGGAGCACTGTAAGGAGACTGACAAGGCTTTAAAATGCCACGTTTAAGACACTTATCAATAAGGAGTTGTAACCCAGTCTTTGCCTCAGGGTTTAAAGGGTATAGTTTTTTATGAGGTACAGTGGTTGAGTCCTTTCAAGTCACTTTGATTGGTTGGGCGTTAAGAGCCCATCTTGGGACATCACAATCCCAGACCTGGGGATTTACTTCCTCCCAGATACTAGAAGGGATATCAGGGTAGGGTTTTACTTCTCCAGGTGTTAAAGAGAACAAGCCATCCCCTTCCTTAGTAAGAGCAAACCTGCTTCCTAGTTTATACGTTAAGCCTCATCCGAGTAATGGAGTGGGACAAGACGGAAGGACTAGAAAAACATGAGTGACCAATTGACTTCTCTATCTGCAGGTTAAAGTCATTGTCTGGTGGCACATTTTGGTTTCCTCTTCTCTGCCAACAATTCTGTGATTAGAAAGACAAGTAGGTCCAGAGTGCTGAAGGACAGAGTAAGTGGCTCCTGTATGAATAAGAAAAGTGATAAACTTACCTTCCACATCCAGGGTAACCCAGGGCTCAGTCATCTTGATGTCAAAGGGAGCTGGACCAGCCTCAGGGCCCCGTCATGTCAGATCCTCTGGTGCCTGCTCTTGGGTGGGGAAGCGGGTTCCTGTCTTCCTCCCTCTCTGGAGAAGATCAGTTTTCTCTTTCTTAAATCTTGTAATCCAAATTGATTCCAGTGGATTCAATTCCCTTCTAATGTCCTTTTTTCTTGTGGGCAACACATGGCCCCAGTGGAGAGCCTTTGGACATTCTTTGCTCCAATGTCTGATTTGGCCACACCTGTAGCATGGGGTCTTACCTTGTCCTGTGTCTGATACTGACTTTTTCTTTGGCGGCTGGTGGGTCTGGTGTTGTGGGTAATCCACAATAGTGCCAGCCAATATTTGAGCCTGTATTTTACCCTGCAATTTAGCTCTCCGGTTCTTTTCCTGCTGTAAAGCCATATCTCTGTTATTAAAGACTCTAGTAGTTACCTCTAATACTCGCCAGGTGGGGGCTTAAGGACCTAAAGCCATTTTGGTCACTTTTCGGCTGATGTCAGGTGCTGATTGACTTATAAAATGGTTAGGGTTAGGGTAGTTGTTCCCTCGGGTGAGATTGGGTCCAGATTTGTACATTTATGGATGGCTTCCATCAAATGACCCTGAAACAGAGCTGGATTTTCATCGCTCCTTGAGTAACTTCCCAAATTTTATCAAAGTTTACTGGATTAGAGAATCCTTTTTCATTAAACAGGTGATTGTATGGTCTCATCCTTCCCTTCCCTATCTTCTTGGTAATTCCAGTGAGGTTCAGGATTGGGAACAGCAGTGCCTCCTACTGGATAACGATCTCTATCTCTGGCTGCTAGTTCATCTGCAAATTCTTGAGCCCCTGCCCAGATAATGGTTCTTTTCCTCAGGGGTGCAACAGTGAGTTAATATGATGGCTATATCCTGCCAGGTCAAATCAAACATAATAGATAATTGTTAGAAGCCCCCAATACATTGAGAAGGGTTTTCAGAATATCGTCCTAATAGTTGTTTTATCTGAGTCAAGTCTGCCATTGAGAATGGGACATGGACTCTAATTGTGCCTGTTTCTCCATTAGCAACCTCCCTAAAAGGATGCAATCCAGTCCTGGAAGATAGGGAGTTCTGCTCCTGGCAAGTCCAGCTGGGCTGGGAGCAGAGGGGTCTTGAGGTTTATAAGGAGGAAGGATAGTAACAAAGCCGGTATCCTCTTTGTTTGGATTGGTCAGTTGATTCCTCCAGTAGCCCAGGTTTATTAGGAGGAATGGGCCTACTTAGACAATCATCATCCAGTATGTCCCGAGGGGGGTTATGAAAGTGATTGGTGGTTAGACACATTCTGTAAGAGGCCCTTAGGTCCAGATCCTGATGCAGGACCATGAAGGCCTGGGCATAGGGTACCTCAGTCCATTTTTCCTGTTTTCTGCAGAAGAGATCTAACTGAGAGATAGTATTGAAGCTTAATGTCCCATTAAAAGGCCATTTTCCCTCATCTCCTAGAGAGTACTGAAGTCACTTGATGTTATAGAAGATCAGTTTTCTCTTTCTTAAATCTTGTAATCCAAATTGATTCCAGTGGATTAAAAGTCATCCCGGGGCGCCTGGGTGGCTCAGTCGTTAAGCGTCTGCCTTCAGCTCAGGTCATGATCCCAGGGTCCTGGGATCGAGCCCCGCATCAGGCTCCCTGCTCAGCGGGAAGCCTGCTTCTCCCTCTCCCACTCCCCCTGCTTGTGTTCCTGCTCTCACTGTGTCTCCCTCTGTCAAATAAATAAATAAAATCTTTAAAAAAATAAATAAATAAAAGGCATCCCAAAGGAGAATCCTTGGGGACTAAAGAAGAAGATCCCATGTTCCTAGAAAAGTAGAGAAGGTCCACTATCAAAAATCGCTCCGTCTCCCAGGTGGCATCCCACACAGGAAATGTCAGAGGTTCCTGATGTCAAAGTGACCAGAGGTGTCCCTCTAAGAAGTCACTACGAACAACACCTTGCCTTGTAGGAGGGATGCCGGCTTCCCCATTGCATCCTACACTACAAATGGGTGCTGGTGAATGGAACTGAAATGCCATGCCATGAAGAACCTACCATTTTTAACCCATGGAAAACACTAAAAAAAGTTTTATAAGGAGGAAATTACCCAATTTTGTAATTTAAGTAGTTAGTAGGGAACACTGGCAGGAAACAATAAAGACAGAAATCCACCATGATCTAAGCACCATTCCAATAGGCGTGGTCCTTACAGCCGGCTTCCCTAGGAAATGGTCCCCAGTTGAGTTTTAATCCAATTGGGTACTGGTTTCAGCTGGCTCTGCGCAAATGTCTCATGACCAAAAGAAGCTAGACCAAAGATATGAAGGGGATCACATTAGACCAATGAGGAGGAAACCTCACACAGGAGTCTTAGGATTGTCAGCCGTCCTAGTGACTGAGGTGGCTGTCCCCTGCCCAAGAAAGACAACTTTGTATAAGGACAGAAACGGAGAGAGGGCATCAAGTTTCTGGGTCTTATTACCATCCCAGCCAGGGTGCAAACTTCTAGCCAAAAGGCAATCTTTCTCCATGCCATTGAGTAGCCACGGACTAGAGGATTGCAGCCTGAGCAATGGACATGAAAGTGTTCCAATAAGACCATACTCCTTGAAAAGCCCCTGAGATGAAAGGGAGTTCCAGAAGAGGAAGTATTCACCAAGTTTGCACCAAGGCTCGAAGTCCAGATGAAAGGCTCAAGCCCCACACTGGGCACCAACATGATATCATTTGGAGTTTGGGTCTGAGACTGAATGGTCAAGAAAGAATTGAGACTTTTTCAGTGCAAAAAAAAAAAAAAAGGTGATTTTTTTTTTTTTTTAAAGATTTTATTTATTTATTTGACAGAGAAAGACACAGCGAGAGAGGGAACACAAACGGGGAGTGGGAGAGGGAGAAGCAGACTCCCTGCCGAGCAGGGAGCCCGATGCGGGACTCGATCCAGGGACTCCAGGATCATGACCTGAGCCGAAGGCAGTCGCTTAACCAACTGAGCCACCCAGGCGCCCCAAAAAGGTGATTTTTATTAAAGCACCGTGACAGGACCCCTTGGGCAGAAAAGGATGCATTCTACGTGTGAGGAGTGACTGATTATATAGGGTTTTTTTTATCCTATGGAGGTGGGAGGTGATGTTAGGGCTCCAGGAAATTGAGGCTATAGGTTTCTGGAGGTCTGACTACTCTCAAGATTGTGCTTTTCTTGTAAAAACTGTGATCTTTATCAGGTGACCATTTGCTTTTTCCTTCCTTCGTTCTTGGGCAGTCAGGAGTGCCTGAGAAATGTCACATGTATCCCCCTCACATCTCGGGGGGAGGGGAGATGTAAGAGGGTCAGTTTGGTTTTTGCCCTCCGCTTGCCTTTTATTTTCTCATCAGCCCCGCCTGAGCTAGCGGGGCCTGGCTCAGCCACTAGAAGGAAATACAGCCTTCTCCTCATCCACAGCCTTTTCTCCCACTGGCCTGGAGAGAGGTCACAGCTTCAAACCTTCTCTCCTCCTACTGCCACATCCTTGGAAAGGCCATAAGCATCTGCTCTGTTCTGAGCTTAACTGTTTCGAGGGCTGGGGGATCCCAGATTGAGGGGACCAGAGGAGCCATACTCCCACAAGACTGACAGAGAACAAGTGAAGCCCAAGATACACCTCAGAACCTACCCCAGCTCGGGGTCTGGGAGGGTGCTGGGGTGAGAAAGCTGATGAGAAGCAATGAGAAGAGGGAGGCCCACCGGGGTGCTTCAGGACGAGGCAGCCAGCGGCCGGCACGGGGGCCAGGCCAGGGTGCGCTGCCCCCATCTGCGAGGCGGGGCTCCTGGGCAGGCCCAGCCTTTTCCAGGGGGTGTTCAGGCAGCTCCTGCTGCCACTCGGGCTCAAGAGACACAATCAGAAGTACGTACTGCTCACAAAAGTCACCCCTGGGCTGGAAGTTCTTCCTGAGGCCTCTGTCTCCTTTCCTGAAGGTGCTGACTCTGGAGGCCTGGAGGGAACAGGAGGCCATCACTGACTGGCCAAGAATTAGTCCCACCGCCAAGTCCCTCACCACCCCTCCCCTGGCCCAAAGTCAGTCAGATGTCTGTGGCTCCTGAGGGCCCCTCTGGGCTCTACGCAACAGTGCACACATGCTGAGGTGGCGGTCTGGGCTTCAGAGAAAGCAAGCAGCTCACCGAGGGTGGGGCCCCTGCTCCAGGTCCTTGATGGTGTCCTTCAGGGGCTGGCCACGCGTCTCCGGCAGCAGGGCACAGAGTAAGCCTGCCCCAACAGGGAGGCTGCCGTAGACGATCATGGGGAGGGCCGCCTGGTACTCGCCCAGCAGGATCACAAGAGGGGTGAGGATACCCCCAGTCCTCGAGAAGATGCCCATCAGCCCCATGCCCGTCTGCCTGGGGGAAGGCCAGTACAAGCTGAGTGGACCCAGCCTCAACTCCAGGCCACAGCTCCACCCCAGCTCTACCTTGGGCAAGCCCAGGCCCTCATTATGGCCCCACCGGCTCCCTCGGCTCGCCCGGCCCTGCCAGCCTTTTGTCTCCGCTTCCCCACACTAACTGCTTGCTGTCCAGCCGGGTGCCATGCTTCTCCCACCTCTAGGCCTGACTATTTGCTGCCCTCCTGCTCACCTGCCAAATCTCAGATCAAAGACTATACCTCCTGCCTAACCCCCCAACCTCCACCTGAGTCGTCCTTCTCAGCCGTTCATTCTTAGACTTCCTCCACCCCGGTCTTGACAAGGCCAGGGCATGGCCTACTTCTGTATCTGCCCTCCACTGCCTAGGATAACATGGGGACTAGACTGTAGCGGCCCCAGCACTGCTGCCCGAGCCAGCCTCATAAGCGGTCTGTGGAACAGTGGTGAGGGCAGAGAGGCACGGCCAAGGTCAGGGTGTCGGGGCAGAGGAGCAGCCCTTACCGGATGACGGTGGGGAAGAGCTCGGCACTGTACACGTACGAGATGGTGAAGCTGGCGGCCGTGGCAAACTTGCCCACCACAGCCAGCACAGTGACCACCACTGGCAGATCTGGTGGAGGATGCTGGTCAGCCACGTGCCGGGAGACAGCCCACACCCTGGGCCCCGCCCCTGCCCTGCCCTCCCAGACGCCCATCTGCTCCCAGACCCCAGGGGAGCCCTCGCTCCTGGAAGGGAGGCGATGGGCTTCTGGTAGCTGGGGCAGGCGGGGGGGGGAGACACGGGTGTGGGAGAGCCAGCCCTGGTACCTGCTGGGACAAAGATGATGGCAATACACATGAGGCCACCCAGAACCAGAGTCAACATCTGGCTCCACTTGCGGCCCAACCATTGCATCATGAAGATGCTGGAGTAGCGGGCAGGCACCTCAACTGCTCCGAAGACTAGCTGCGTCAGGTGGATGTCCAGGCCAAAGTCACCGACTTGGAGGCTCAGGCCAAAGTAGCCCAGGCTGTCCACAAACCTACAAAGTGTCCAGGAATCCCTGTGACTGCTGGGTGATGAGAAACCATCACTCTCAGGGGGAGCCTGCCGGAGAGGGAGTCCCGGCAGGAGACAGGAGCACAGCCAAGGAGAAACCAGTCATGCCACACAGTCGTCCCTGACAGACAGTCAGTCACCATCCCCCAGCTGCCTCAGGGCCTTGGGCATGAGCCTGTGGGGGGGTGGGGGGTGGGTAGGGCGGGGGGCGGGGGGGGATTGGCCTGGGCCCTGGTGTACTCACCAGACACAGAAGAGGATCAGGGTCATCTTCTGGAGCTGGGGGTGCCTGAACAGATCCAGGGCATTCCCTGAGGGGCCTGTCTTCTCTGGGACGAGCTGGTAGGGAGATGCACAGTGAGGGGCCAGGCAGAAAGGCCTGTGCAGGCCAGGGGCAGGGGCAGGGCTGAGCTCAGCCTGTAAGAAGTACCTGGCTCAGGAGCTCTGCGGAGACTCTCCGCTTGTTGACCGAGGCTGCCTTCTGGATCACTTGTTTAGCCTCCTCTACCCTCCCCCGGGTCAGAAGCCACCGAGCTGACTCTGGCAGAGCCCTGCAAGTCCGGAATGGCTGTGACCGCGGAGCCCCCCACTCCCCCAAGGGCTCCAGTGCATACGGAACCCCACACCCCTTGCACTTTGGAGTGTCCCGTGAGGTGAATTTGAGTATTACGCTCCAACCACACCTCCGCACAACTAGCCTGGGGGTGGCTTGCTCCTGGGAAGTACCTCCTCACCAGAAGTAGAAGAAGAGCAGCAAGACCGGTGCCGTGCCAGCTATTTGGAAAAGCCTCCAGTTCCGGATGCCATAGGCGAGTCCTGCTAGCGCCATTTGCCCCATGGAGAAGGCGCACTGGGCCAGGACCACGGCCTGAGTCCGCCTCGAGGGCCCCACCCACTCTGTAACTGTGCAGAGAGGTTGAGGGTGGGCCAGCCCCTGCCCTCTCCCTCCCTGGCACTCCCTGGATGCCCCTCTGTCCACGTGGGCCTCAGTCCCCCTTGTGTGTGACCACTTGTGGTATGGGTGCCTGACAAGGCTCCCACAGGCAGTCTGGGCGCGTGGCCCACTCAGACCCCAAGGCCTCACGTCATGGCTCAAGGCTTCAGGACCCAGATACTCACGCAGGGTCACATTACTGAAGGTGTACCCAGCGACAGCAGTAGCCACGGCAAAACGCAGGACCATGTAGAGCGCGAAGCTGGGCACAAAGGCCGTGGTCAGGCCGATGAGGGCGAGGAGGAGTAGCTGCACCAGGATAGTGGCCTTGCGGCCGATCCTGGGGTAACAAAGGGGCAGGGCCGTGAGGGCCCGTCTCTGAGGGGAAGAAAGGCAGGGAGACCCAGGCCTGCCCTGGGTGCTCTAGCTGACAGAGGACGCATTGCCCTATCCTGGGCACCAGTGAAGGGCATGGAGGGAAACCGTGCCAGGAGCACAGGAGCGTGCTAGGGCGGGGGTGAGCTGGTCAAGGTTCTTACCAGTCACAGAGAGGCCCAAAGATGAGAGACCCAGCGAGGAGCCCGGCCATGTACACCGACTGTGAGGTCTCCTTCAGGTGCCTCTGATCACACACTAGGTTGAACTGAGGCAGACACAGGCAGATGTGAACTTGGGGCAGCTGACAGCAAGTCCTTTGTCATCTAGCCCACCCACTTACAAAACTCTTGGGACAGATGCCCATGGTTCCCGAACTGTGCGCAAAGGCACCCTAGGACACCAGTCTGTGTGTGTCAATGAACAATATCTGACATTTTAAAGGGAAATATAGCAATCAATACTTAACATCCATCTGATATTACAAGAACTGCCAAGTAAGGACAGTTCTGTTTCAACATGAGATCATGCCACATTCCTTTCAGTGACATCATATCTATGTGAAGCTGTATTTCTGGCAGTTGTTTTGAAAAAAGCAAGCACCATGTGGAGCGGAAAATGTTCAAGGATGGAGACGTCGTGCAGCTCTCAATAGGTACATACATCCCATTAGTAGTTGATTGTATTTATTTAAAAATGAAAAATATTTTCTCTCAGTTTACATGTGTTATTTTTTTTTTTTTTAAGATTTTATTTATTTGTGAGAGCGAGAGAGCATGAGCAGGGAGGAGGGGCAGAGGGAGAGGGACAAGCAGACTCCCTGCCTAGCGAGGAGCCTGAGGACACGGGGCTCAATCCCAGGACCCTGAGATCATGACCTGAGCCGAAGTCAGACGCTTAACCAACTGAGCCACCCGGGCGCCCTGCGTGCATATTATTCCTTAAAACAGCTACTAAGTTGTTGAAACATAATTACTTATTAAATTGTTTGGACCTAATTAGTTAATACATAAAACTGTTAGGTTTTTCTTTTGGCCTGGAGACGATATAGAGAACTACTGACACATTAAGAATCCAAAGTTTGGAACCTCTGATACAGGACTTATTGCTGCTTCCTGACAAATGGGGCCTCTTCCCCACAGCCAGAGCACCCCTGTGACCTACTTGGGCCTCTTCAAATTTTCTCATCTGGCTGCAAAATCTCTCTGAAACTCTAATCATTCACAGGCGGTGAGAATCCCAAGGAGCCCTCACACGCCACTTGCAGAAGATTAGGATGGAAGAACATGCACGTGTGTGTAGGCATTCACTCGCATGCACACACGGAGATGGGGCAACCCACCTGGAGACTCACAGAGAGAACCTAACAGATGGACTGAGAAACTGAGTGGAGAAAATATGCATGTCCAGATAACTCCGCACACGTCTACTGCAGGTGTGCATACAGGAAGCCTGTGTGACTGACCCCCACCCCCACTGGTCTGTGGGACCATCAGGGACTTCTGTGCCCCCTGCTCACAGCTCAGCTCCATTCATGAATGTTTGCAAGGGGAACAGACTCATGAGCTCTCCTCCACAGGAGATATCATGGAGATAGCTTCACAATGACTAATGCCTTTGGAGGGCTCACTCTGTGTTGGGTAGTCTGCTAAATGCTTCACATGTGTTATCTAATTCTGACAACAATCCTTGATTTGCTAGTACACTCCCCTGGGCGAGGAGGGGTTACACACATTATCCTAGGTCCCACTGCTGGATGGCAATGGAGTTCAGACATCCCCTTTTGCCCCAGACAAGGACTGAAACGGAGTAAAAGTGAAGAGAATTTTTACTGAATGAATCAATAAATGAACTAATACCTACAGCTAGACAACTAGCCAATCATCATCAGTCAAAATAACTTTTAGCAAGAAATTAATCAGGAGATACCATTGTGCTCATACTGCTGTTCTCAACAACTGTTAATTTTCAATATTATGTCAAATGATTAACTGCTTGCCCCTGGGAATGAAGTGAGGCAGGACAGGGGATTTGAACTTGTTCCACCTAGTTCTAGTTTGTTTGGTTTTATTTAGCAACCACAGATTGCCTTTGTAGTTAGACACTCTTTAAAATAAATAATAAATAAAGGCCTGCTGCTGTCAGCCTCTGGAGTCTGAACTGAGCAACTTTGTGTGACTTTGAGGCTGTTAGCCCATCTGTTGGTGCCTTGGTTTCCCATGTGCAAAATGGGGATAAAATATACTATGTAGTGTCCCCCAATAGGAATAAAGGCATTGACACGTGTAACATGCTTATCAGCACAGTGGCTGTCACCCAGGAAGCCCTCAGTAAATGTTAGCTCAGCAGAGGGTGCATTGGCCACCGTGCTCATGAAAGTCACAGCTGGTGACAGACATCTCAGACTGAAGGCATGGGTGCCAATCCAAGGCTGGTGCCCCTACGCAGTGGTGACCATGCCCCACCTCCTTATAGTTTATATACCCCTTATTTCATTAAATCCTCATTTTAACCACATAAAGGCTTATCATTCCCACTGTGCAGCCACAGAGACCAAGGCTTGGAGAGGTGCCAAGAAGTGGTGGATCATGTTGCAGAGGGAATGGAGACAAGAGGGCTCCCCCTTGGAACGCCAGCCATGAACCTCCCCAGCCCTAACACCCACAGTGGATGGTTCTGTCTGGGGCCTGCCGCAGAGGCACACAGACACCCTCCCCCATTCTTGGTACACACCTGTCACATCTCCCTCCCCTGTTCCAAAAGCTTTGGTGGTTCCCCTTGGTCTCTGGGAGAAGGCCCAAATTCCTCAGCTCTGTGTCTAAGATGGTTTAAGAGTCGGCTCTTGCCCATTTCCCAACCTCTTTGTATGTCAGCATTCCTCAAACTTGCCAAGCATTTTCATGCCTCCAGTCCTAGAAATGGCTATTCTCTCTGATACCCCTTCCGTCCCATTCCTGCCCCTTCTCTGGTCCCAGGATGGATCACACTGTTGTTACTCACTCCAAGTCTATTTTCCTCCCTATTCAGAAGTTCATGTGGACAAGGCTGGGAGTCATATTTTCTTTTACCATGGATGGACCCCCAGGAAATGTTGGGAGGTAGACTGAGAAGGAGAAACATACTCTCTTCTTTAAGAACACATAGCCTAGGGCGCCTGGGTGGCTCAGCTGGTTGAGTGACTGCCTTCAGCTCAGGTCATGATCCTGGAATCCCAGGATCGAGTCCCACATCGGGCTCCCTGCTCAGCAGGGAGTCTGCTTCTCCCTCTGACCCTCCCCCCTCTCATGTGCTCTCTCTCTCTCTCATTCTCTCTCTCAAATAAATAAATAAAATCTTAAAAAAAAAAAAAAAACCTTAAAAAAAAAAAAGAACACATAGCCTATAAGGCAGCATGCTCTTTTCTTCTCAAATTAGGCCTGTTTGAATTTCAATTTGATTGTGAAGCTGCTGGTTATAATAAGGGAAGTTGGGATGTCAGCTCAGAGAGTCCTCTGAGTTGGTGTGGCAGAGCCCCTCCTCGTAGATGGGAAACAGAGGTAGAAGATCTCACATCAATGTAGCTCTCGAAGCGAAGTTGGAGTTATCATTTGGTGCAGGGCACAAAGTACCAAAGACGTACATTCTCTTGAGAATCAAAGTCCTCAGGAGGGTTGGAGCAGGAGAAACATGATAGGGAAGGACAAGAGGTCCAAGGCCCAACCCCAGTGCTAGCTAGGTTGATGATTAAAGACAGAGGGGAATCCCAAACCCTCAGTTAAGAAGAATAAGGTACCTCCCTCCTCGGGCTGTTCCCTGTACAGTAAACACTCAGGGAGCTCTGGCTGAATAAAAGTACACAAAGAGTCCGACACAGGGTATGAACAGGACTAGAGTTGGCTCCGAGCAGTCTGGTTGTTTGCCTGGCTTTAAGGATGGTTTTTGGCCAGGTGGGCAGAGTTTGAGCACGCGTGGAGGTAGGCACCCATAGCATCTGAGGACCAGTGGAGGCTGGCCCTACCATGAGGGTGATGCCGGGGACATGGAGAGGCCAGTGAGGACCGGCCTGGGCTCTGCTGGGAGAGCTCCTAGGCTGTTTACACCCCTGTGGGGCAGAATGAGGTGGAGGGTCAGGAAGAAGACAAGCAGGACATATTCTCAGGCTGCAAGGGTTCTGGGGGCAAGTTTCTGGTCACATTTAAAAAAGTGAATGCCTGGGGCACCTGTCTGGCTCAGTTGGTAGAGCATGCAACTCTTGATCCCAGGGTTGTGAATTTGAGGCCCAAAATGGGTGCAGAGATAACTTATAAATAAAAAAAAAAATCTTTAAAAAAAATGTGAATGCCTTTGGTTAAAGCATCATCCTCTGAAAGCTTCTAAAAATAAAATACTTTTTTACTCATGGGGGGAAAAAAATGAATGTTGAACCTCTGGACTCTGATTCCCCTCTCCACAAAGGCTCAGTATTCACCACCATCAAGGTGAGTTGTTCAGACCCCCACCCCCCCGCCCCACCGATGCCCATGCCTCAGGATTCTGGACCATCTGTGCTCTTTCCTGCTCCTGCAGGGAGCTGAGTGGGAGCCCCACCTCCATGATCAGCTCATTGGGTTGCCCTGACCAAATCATCTCTCTCCTCTGCGCCTCAGTCCCAGCTTCTGGGAAGCAGCAGAGTGGGCATGGATGCTTCCAGGGAGCCGTTCTTGCTCAGGTGGCTGGAATGGGAATCTGTTTATCTGCCTGGATCCTTCCCAAGAAAACGAGTTTAGCAGAGCAGGTACTGTCATCTGCGCCCTCCGGTGCCGCAGAGGGCGGGTGGGCATAGCTCCAGAGAGAGCAGCTAGAAGGCAGGAGGCCCATGGAAGGCAGGCAAGCAGGAGGGCAGACAAGTGGACAGGGATACCAGAAGCCAGGTAAGCAGGCAGAGCGCAGGGGCCGACTGAATGACAAAGGCCAAGGGACCGATAGATGGGAACACTGCATGGAGAGAAAGATACAAAGACAGGAAAGCAGGAGGGGACAGACAGAAAGGCAGACAACTGGGCAGACAGGCAGAGGGACAAACAAAATGATAGGGAAAGATGCATGGAAAGATAGGCAGACAAACCAGACAGAGAAAATGGAGAGAGGGAGAGGGGCCAATAGTTGGAGGACAAAGAGAAAAGCAGGATGAGTGGCAAAAAGGAAAAAAAAAAAGTCACTCCAATGGTCCATCATTTGGGCATGGGTGCTTAAGGGCAGAAGTGGCAAGACCAGTCGCTGAGGGCAGAAGACCAGACAGAGTTGCTGACCAACCCCAAAGAGGCAGACAGGCAGAAGGGCAGTCCTACCTCGTTCTTTAGGGACAGGGGCCTGTCCTCAGGATACTCCCAGCCTGCCTCGCAAGGCTGCGTCCCATTGAAGCGGTGGCTGAGGATGTCCTCCAGGCTGGCACCGTCCGGGGGTGGCTGGAACATGAGGCAGGACTCAGGCTTGCCTGCAGCATCCAGAGGCACGCTCAGTGTCAGCTGCTCGGCAGCACTCAGGTTCAAAGTGTGGTTCTTGACCCAGGCCACTGAGCAGTGGTGGGCCTCATCCTGGATCATGAAGACCTGGGCAAACATGTAGTAAGCACACAGGAAGTTGGGGATACTCAGCAGTATCAGCAGTTGTACCTGGAAGCGTCCAAAGTCACCTATTTCAGCCAGGACCTGGGCAAACCGAGCCATGTCTACCGGTCAGCCTGGGGCCACCAAACAGCTCTGCAGCTTGGCTTGGGGGCACTGGCCCCTCTGAGCAGCAATGACAGCTGTGTTAATATTTAATCCAGCCTTGCCTGGCCTGACCTGTCACACTTCAACTCCCTGGCTGTAGCCTGGGAAGGACAGAATATGATGAAGAACTAGTCCACTCTGGACTAGACCCCAAATTCTGAGAGTAGTTCCAACACTCAGAGGGATACAGAATTCCCTTCTAGGGACCAGCCCACAACAGACAATGGGGTAAGTAAGGAGAGTAGCAGGGACCCAGCTTGCATACTAACTCAGTCAGCAGCCCAATCTGGCCTCTTGATGATGCTGATCTTATCTTTCTCCTAGGGGTCTCTGGCACGTGGTAGGGTATCAAGAAGGCCAAGAGACCCACCAAGGGCATAAATGCCTTTCCTCCTCAGTACCGAAGACAATCTAAGAGCACACAGCAATTACAGAAGAGCCAAGAGTGCATTTTGAGCTCTACTCTAATTGAGGAAGAAACCATTAACACATGACCAAGAGAAGGCACAAGCAAGCGGCTGCAGGGAACTTCATTTATAATAGGTAATCTTAGTGATAACAGGGGAACACAGGACAAAGTCTCCCTCGATCATAACCTCAGCTGTGGAAGTCTCTGCTGGAGTCAAGGTTGGGATGGGGCACATGGTGGCTGGTAGGTCAGGATTCTTACAGGACTGGAGAATAACAGGACCTCCGAGAGGAGGAATCTCCCAAAGATTAAAAAGCCCCCATCCTTTTTACCCTGGAAGAGGTCTACTGGAGGTAGACCCAGGGCTTGGAAAGCATCTAGTTCAGTCATGGGAGGTGGGGAATGATAGGACTGAAGATGGCATTAGGGAAAAATACACATGTATGTGCAGCATGCACATGCGCACACACACATTCACATATTTGCCTTTGTATGCATGGGAAAGCCTTCTCATGTTTGAATTCTGAACCATTTTAAGAGAGACTGAGGAGCAGAGGTGAAAGGAATGCAAGGAAGCAAGCCTGTAGGGGCAGTTCTGGACACAGCATGCCTGTATCTGGTCCCCTGGCCAGCCCAGCTGCTGGCTTTTATTAGTCAGCCAGCATGCATAGCAGGTCAAGGCAGGGCAGAGGCAAGGGCCCATGACCCAGCGTAAGGAGAGTACCTCCCTCTCTGCCCCATCCCGAATTCTCCACCAGTCTCACCACTGTCCCCAGCTCTATCTTTTCTTCCTTACCTAGCTTTCTTCCATGTGCTTGTTCTCAGGATCACCTCAACCGAATTACCAAGAAAACAGATGCTGTCAGTTGCCACTGCCCAATACGGTGCTCCCCCGATGGAAGAGAACTGAGATGGAGACAGGAGCCTGTCCTCAGCCTGCATCATCTTCCTACTCCAGTCAGGGAGAGGATTTTTGCTTCTTTGGCTTCAAGTAGCCAAGGGAGCTGGAGCTAGGAGGCAGGAAACTTGGGCACTGCTACTGATTCACTATGATTCTGAGTCTGTCTCTTGTTAAAAAAACAAAATTCATCTGAGTAGATTGAAAGATCTAATTGGCTTTACTCAATGATTCATGAAATGGGCAGCATCCCATCTAGCAAGCAGAAAGGAGCTCCAAGGAGCTGTACAAAACAGAAGACTTTCATAGGCACAAAAGGGCAGAAAAAAAGAAAATTTCCTGCAAAGAGTGAATGTTTCTGGCAAAGCCACCTTCCTTTGGGGGAAGATTGGGGGTCTATCAAGTAGATTTACCTCACTAGTGCTGACCAGGTAATTCCAGATTGACTCGGTTAAAAGTCACATTCCTGGGAGAGACTGAAATTGCAATGAGGTCAGGTGTTAAGTCTTGGTTTGCTGACATGGGGCTTAGCACAAGTGACTCTATTTTGAGTCTATTATGTCTTTTTTCACAATTTCTCCTTTTGATCAGACTCTAAGCTTAACTAACAGATGGGATCAAAATATAAGGCATTGTGCCACTCTCAGCTACCGTGCTGAAGTTCTCACAGCTTTAACTTATCCTCTTTGTGACAGTCACAGTTCATGATGTTTTTTGCTGAGTCTCTCTGGTGTTCACAGATCATGACTTCAGGTTCACAGTTTTTTAGTTGGTCATTCTCTTTGGTCCTTCTTTGACAGTCCAGTCTTAGGGAGATCATTTGCTTGGTGGTCAGTGGCTGCAAACATGCATTTAAAGCTTTGGAGAGAATACAGCATGCCAAGGAGACTACTATGATTCTTGTAAGCAGGGTAATTCCCAATGTCTGGAGTGCACTTCAGAGCCATGGTCCCCAAAACACAAACCAATCAAAATCAAATAAGTCAAAAAAAGATCCCATAGAAGGAGCCACCTTTTTAAGCCAAGTGGTTTGCTCAGTGATCTTACTTAGCTGAGTTTCAACTTCCCCAGAAGCACTAATCCGGGTACAGCCTGTGGTGTTGACCACAGCACAGATACCTCACTCCTCAGCTAAAAGATAATTAAAGCCTATTCTATTAGCAAGAACAACTTTGGCCAGCGAGTCTAAGGATCTTTGTTGGCAGCTATTGCTATGGCACAGATTCTGCCAATACTTTCCAGAGTTAAGGACAGTTTCCTGATCATAGCCTCACTCGTGTTCGCTCCTAACTGGGGGAAACAGGGACCTCCAAAGGAAGCAAATCATGAATGATGAAAGCCTCCAAGTAGGTCCTTTCTAACTTGACAATGTAAATTCAGGGGTGTCAACCAGTGAGGTGTCTGTTCATGAACAGCTAGGGGCACTGCCCAGCTATCTGCCAGCTATCTGGGCATCCACAGGCCCAAGGAGGATGATAACCACCCCAGACAAAGATTAGTCCTGTCGGGGCACAAACCACTCCTGCTAAGGTAGCACTCCTTCTACCATCATGGACAGGTCAGAGCTTTTGATGACAAATCCAGCAGTCTGCAGGGTTACCCCCCTTTGCAATGGCCTAGGAGATACAGATGATGGTGTTATCTTTCCAGGCCAATACAGAGTAAAGGGAAGGAAAGAAGAGAAGAAAATGTTTCACGTTTAATTAAACTAGTTAATAAGTGTTGATCCAGTGTCTTGGGTGGAAGCAGTCTACATTCTCTTCCTCATCAGTTTGATTTTGAGCACTGCAGCTGGACTGACATTCCAGTTCCTGGACTCTGAAGGAGCCCTTTTTAATTGAGAGATGTGGACCCAAGGTCCAAGTTCCTGAAGTTTGGCTGCCATCTGGGTAGTGAGGAGGACTTGTATAGTCCCTTCCAAGGAGGTTCAAGGGCAGACTTTGTTCTAAGTGACTCCAAATCAGAAGGGTGGGAGAAAATTGGAAATGTTAGTTTGGAGAGTTGTAGCCAGATACTTGAGGAAACTAGAATTCAGAATCTAGTCTAGTTCACAGGTGTATAACAATCCCTCAAAGACAATTAACAGGGCTAGAATCTAACATCTATATGGTACATATGTAACTTTTCTATCTACAATTACCTCCATTTTTTTCTATGAAAGATAATCACAGTAAAATTAATATTCATTAAACTCAGCCTGATTCTTCCTATAAGTGCAGTAAGAATAACGATTGAGCATATAAGCTCCTTTTAGAGACTGCTTTGCTTCAACTTTTCATAAGGAATCTCATAGTGAACTCTTCAAAGCTTCTGAGGCCAGAAAGCCAAGCCAAGGGCTCATCATTAGATTTTTACCTGCAATACCTATGGTTTGGGTGAATTCCTCCTTTCTCAAGGTCCCCAAAATATTTTGAGATTCCTGGGGCTGTCAGGAGATAACCTTCTTTACTCACCTGGTAAGACTGCCAGCAACCCTGTAAGCAGAGTATCAGGCTGATTTTTCCAAGGGGCTTCATTGGCCTCATAAAGTCACCTTTACTCCCTTAAAGCTGTCTGGTCCTATCGAGTCTATACATATGACATTCCAGTAATATAGGTAATATAACATTGGTAATATAGCCAATGTTTCAAATTATGTCCTGTTACAAGGAGACCAGATTCTTATTGAACTTATGCAAATAAATAATTATATTGCCATGTAAAGAATACTCAAAAATCTCTGAATTCTGGAGGGATCAGGATCAAGAAGAAAAAGTAAATGTTTCATCTTTGTTTACAAAGCTGTTCTTTACCAAGTAAGTCTTAGATAGCTTAAGAGAAAAGGTTTCCTTAAATCTGGAAAAACAAAATTTAATTAAGGAACCAGCAATGTTTCAAACAAAAGTCATAAAAAATTATAATCATCCTCCTACATTCATTCAGACCCATGTAATTAGTACTGTTTTGCTTGAATCTAGTTTTTCCATTAGTTCTGGAAATCCTTACCCAGTTCTGTTTTATGATCTTAAAGTTATCAGAAACCTGTACTTTTCAAAGTCCTTTCCCTGAATCTCCTTGAAGATAAAGCACTTTTTTTTTTTTTTTTTAAGAGAGAGGGAGAGCATGTGCTGCACAGGAGAGGTGCGGGAGGGCGAGAGGCAGAGGGAGAAAGAGAATCTTAAGTAGGCCTCACACTCAGTGACCCTGAGTTCATGACCTGAGCCAAAGTCAAGAGTCAATGCTTGACCAACTGAGCCACCCAGGTGCCCTAAGATGAAGCACTTTTGCAGAAACACTTTGGCAAAAGCATCTGAGTGAAACGACAACTGTCTGTAAATGATGAGGACTTACAATGCCCACAGTTAAAGATCGGTTGAAAGCTCATTATAATGGATCAACAAGGAAATTTGGTTATTTCTTTACACAACATTTTAAGATAGTAACTGAAATTATGACTGATAACATTATACCAGGACATATCAGATTTCCAGGAATTTCACAGTTTCTGGAACACTTATAGGTAACTATACAAATAAAACATTAAAAGGGCTTAGTATATCACTTCTTATTTGACAATGCTTCCCCTGTAATTTAACATCAAATAAGCCTAATTGGTTTAACAATTCCCTTTTTATAAGTAGAGAGAACAGAACTTTTCCTTCCTTCCTCCCTCCCCCCCTTCCTTCCTTCCTTCCTTTTCTTCTCACCAGTGAGGGGCTTGAACTCATGACCCTGAGATCAAGAGCCACACATTCCACTAACTGAGCCAGCCAGGGACCCCAAGAACAAATCTTTTAAGATGTTCCAGGGACCCTCTGAAATACCCCACAGTAAGCTTGAGGTTAAAAAAGACTTCATTTAGCATTTGATTTTTGTGAAGTTTGTCAAAAATATCAAAAGGTTTTACAAACAAATAGGATCATAGTTCAGGATGAAAGAATATTTGGTTATCTATTTAACCTTAATGATAATTTGAAACTTCACCAGCAAATACAGAAAGTTAAATAATTGTAAAACAAACAAAAACCCTTAGCTCTTTTAATGGAGAAGACTCAATTTTCTTAAGTAATCAAAGATCTGATATGAAATACAAGAAATTATATTGACAAGACAAAAATCTTTGTTTTCTAGGAAGATTACTTAAAAGGTTAAAAAAAACTTTTATAATCTCTTAAAGAGCAGACCGAGAGTATAAGAAAACTTTGTCCTTAAAACAGATGAAACCAATTCTAATTTTATACCAGTATACTTTTGATGTTAAAATTCATTTTAACAATTTAATTAGATCCATTCCAATCTTAGCCAGTTTGACCACACGTGAAATTATTTTCCAAGATTCCTTTTCCACAAGCCTTCTACCACCTTTTTACTCTGTTTTTTTTTTTCCTTTTCATATTTTGTCTTGTGTTTTTTCTCTTTCCCATTCTGGAGGAAAAAAAAAAAGCTTAAGTATAAAGAATATTATTTTCTTTTCCCTCGACAAAAATTAATTTCCATTCCTCATAATTTCTCTTAGCAAAAACATACATCCTACTTGCAGAGATCGTACAGGCTGCTCCTAGGCAGTGGGCTTGAGCACTGGAAACCTGAATCAGGTAGAAGGGCCCACAGCGACCCCCAACCCCCCAGCTGAATGCAAACAGGCCCATTAGGCGACTCACCTCAAAATATCCACTAGCCCTAGTTTACCAATGGGCTATTTACACTTGGACACAGGTACCAAAAAAGGGGAAAATTCCATATCTTCCCATACCTCCTCACCTTCCTCCTTACCTACAGCCCCCAGCACTGCCCCCAGGCAGTCAGCCTCTTTTTTGCTGTCCTGCCCACTGCTTCCCTGTGGTGTATTCAATAAACTTCTATCTCCTTTGTTCTGCCTTGGGTGAGTTCTCTCACTGCCGGCCTCCCAAGACTCCACACCATCCGGTTGCCCCACAGAGTTGTTTCTATTATTATTATTATTTATTTTAAAGATTTTATTTATTTATTTGACACAGAGAGAGAGAGCACACCTGCGCACACAAGCAGGGGGAGCAGCAGAGGGAGAGGGAGAAGCAGGCTCCCCGCTGAGCAGGGAATGTGCTGAGCCTGATGGGAGACTCATCCTAGAACCCTGGGATCATGACCTGAGGTGAAGGCAGATGGCTTGACCCACTGAGCCACCCAGGCGCCTGAGACATGCCTGTTTTAATTAAACCAACAACCTTAAACTAGCTTTTATTTACTAAAGATTAATCCTAGATCACAGAACTTGAAAAATATTTGGGTTAAGTTTTTATATTTCTAAGAGTTTTAGAAATCCTTATTTCATATTAATGCTTGATTTTCTTCAAGCTGATTAAATAGAGCTTTTTTGCAAATTAATTGTGGCAATGACATCCAGAAGTAGAAAATACCACACATCTACATATACACAGACACAAACAGAGGCCTTAAAATGTTCATTAAAAAAATTTAGTCATGGGCGCCTGGGTGGCTCAGATGGTTAAGCGTCTGCCTTTGGCTCAAGTCATGGTCTCAGGGTCCTGGGATCGAGTCCCGCATCAGGCTCCCTGCTCCTTGGGAGCCTGCTTCTCCCTCTGCCTCTCTCTCTCTGTCTCTCATGAATAAATAAATAAAATCTTTAAAAAATTAAAAAAAATTTAGTCATGACTGTATGTTAACTGGAATTAAAATAAAAACTTAAAAAAATGTTTTTAACCATGAGATGGGTATAATAATGCAAAACTCACTCACTTTTAAAGAAGAGTTGGAATAATTACCTGCTCAGACTGTCAAAGCTCTTTCTGTTGATATTTGTGAAGACACTTAAGATTTGCCTTTGTCCTTGACAAGGGATCTCAAGGAAGCTGTGGACTGTATTGGGCAAGGGAGCTTATGTAGCAGTTTGTATTTTTAAAGCCTCTTCCCTTTTAAAGTTTTTTTCTCCTGTTAAGAATTACCTCCCTATCAATCAGAGAAAGACAATTATCATATGATCTCACTGATATGAGGAATTTGAGAAACAAGACAGGATCATAGGGGAAGGGAGGGAAAAATGAAACAAGACAAAACCAGAGAGGGAGACAAACCTTAAGAGACCCTTAATCTCAGGAAACAAACTGAGGGTTGCTGAATGGATGGAGGGCGGTGGGAGGAATGGGGTGGCTGGGTGATGGACACTGGGGAGGGTATGTGCTATGGTGAGTGCTGTGAATTGTGTAAGACTGATGAATCACAGACCTGTACCCCTGAAACAAATAATACATTATATGTTAATTAAAAAAAAGAATTACCTCCCTGAAATTTGCATTTCAAGAAGATGACCCAGATAACAAGATAAGAGTTCCTGGAGAAGACAGGTAGAAACTTTACATCTCAAAGATGGCTAAAGAATGCAAATTCCTCCAAGGACTTTTGCTCTGGAAGGCCAGAATTTTACAATACCTACAAGCCTTTGGAGATGAATAGGTGAGGTTAATTGTCAAAAAGGACAAGTGGACCTTGAATTGTTTCTAGAGCTACTCTTCTGGTCTTGCAAAGATTTGTAGGTTAAGTATAGTTGCTTCTAATTCCTCAAATAACTGGGTTGTTGTCTGAATTGTATGGAAAGACTGACACACCCATACACCTATGTTGGAATGTTCTGATTTCCCTCTGGGTACATTTAGCTTAGGAGAGAAGGCTTTAAAAAATCCTATCAAGCCCTGAATATTAGCTTCCAATTTGGCCGAATTTCTAATCATAGAATTATTAAATCATTTCAAATATCTTGTTAGGTTTCAACTGAGATAAACAGTAAATATTGCTGGCAGTATTAAACAAGCCCAGGGACCCAAGAGATACACACAAAGAGGGTACACAAGACATTATCTTCACAAGATCTAGAACCACTCTCAAAGATCAAAAACCAAAGGCCTGATCTAGAAAAGGACAATGTGAAATTTTATTTTTGTCTCTCTACCAGAGATAGGAGGGAGCTGACTGCTAAGAATTCTTACTTTTAGGCAGCTTCTGCCAGTTTTTCCCAGGATCCCATCTGTAGGCTCTGAACAGGTTTAGAGTATAGCTTTGATATCCGCCAGATTTGGCAAGTTTGTCTTTTCTTTCTCTTTTTTTTTTCTTTTCCTTTTTTTAGTATCTGGTGGGCACCTGCTGTGTGCCAGCTTTGGGCAAGGTTCTGGAAACTTCAAAAACATATATATGTACTTACTTATATTTATACTTATATAAGTATATAAGTATATATAAGCATGCCTATTGTCACCATTTTTCCCAACAGCATTTGTTCATGTCTCTGTGTCTGTATTTTTAAATTGAGGCTATATATGTACTATTTATTTATTTATTGTACTTTTTAAAAAAGACATAATCCTATTGCACAGTTAATAGAATACAACATAGTATAATCATAACTTTTATATGCACCAGGAAACCAACAAATCCATTTGACTGGCTTTATTGTGATATTCACTTTATTGCAGTGGTCTGGAATCAAACCTGCATATCTGCAAATTACGCCTGTAGAAAGGAGGTCCAAGGACCTCTACAAAATGGTAAGCTTTTATAGGCAGAAGGGGGAAGAAAAAGGAAATTTCCAGCAAAGACTGGATTGTTCCTGGCAAGATCACCTTCCTTTGGGAGAAGGTGGGGGTCTACCAGGCAGATTACCTCACAAGTTAAGGCTCACACTCCTGGGAGAGGCTGAAACTTCAACTATGTATTGCCTTCGTTTGCTGATGTAGGGCTCAGCACATGTGACTCCATTTTGGGCCTGTTGCTTATTTGTTAACACCCTACTAACCCTCTGGGCCTCAATTTCTCCATCTATGTAAAGGGAAAGTTTGAACTAGATGGTCTCTAAGGATTCTTCCATTTCTTGATATATGATACTAAAATAGAGAGTCGATGAGGAGACTCTTGACAGATGAAAGAGACATAACCGAAGACTTTCCACAGTAAGAACTATGATTCCTAAATCTTGGTATTGAGGTGCTGGATGCCCCTGGCTTCACTTTTACATTCCTTGAATCTCAAGTTTCTGGTTAACTTATTTCTCCTTGTAACCCCGCTCCCAATCCTAACCAGTGTGTCAAAGGTCCCCATGAAGCTTCAAGGCCCACAGTCAGCTCTCTTCTTAGAGGAAGCCCTCCCAGGATCAGTCACCCCAGCAACCTTTCTTTACCCCATGGTGTCACTAGCATGGGAATATGAGCTCAATATCCACAGGCACTGCTGGCCTCTGACTTTCCAATGCAGTCTGGTCACCCCCACCACCTTATGGAAGACTACAGGATAGGACTGGGGTGGCCTCTGGCCCTTCGGGGGGAACCTACAGGCTGTCTCCCTCTTCCTTCTCTCCTTATACCTTCAATCATTCAAGTACACAACTAAGACCAAAGAGGGTGTAACAAGAGTTTTTGAGCCACCAGAGCAATTTAACACACTCTCCTTATAGGAAGTGTTCAGGACAATCACTGGCACTCATCTGTCCATGGAGAAGAAGGTGGTGTTTGGGGGTGGGGGTGGGATGGGAATGGGAGGTGGTCCTTGAAAATTCCCTGTAGGAATGCACTAGATGGTATCTCAAATCTCTTCCAAATTGGAGAATTAATGATGCTAGTAAATAAAAACTGGAGGTAGGACTTCCAGTTTCTGGTCTGGTTCTAACAAGTAAAAAACTGAACAAACTGAAAAGTGAACAGCTCTTCTAGGTCCATCAAGGAAGCAAGGTCACAGGGCAAACTGCTGTCTCTAAAACTGGAAAGACAGGTAAACCCAGAGAATTACAACTTACTGGAAAAGAAATGCACAAACAGAAACTTCTACAGTAACTCTACAGTGTCAGAGTAGGAAAACCTGAACTATAATTGACAAATTGCTGGAGGCTCAGAGTGGGTAAGTCTGAGAATTAAAAACCCCAAAGGGGACTGGGCACCTGAGTGGCTCAGTCAGTTAAATGTGTGACTTCAGGTCAGGTCATGATCTCATGGTCCTGGGATTGAGCCCTGTATGGGACTTCCCACTCAGCAGGGAGTCTGCTCTCTCTCAAATAAATAAGATCTTTAAAAAACCAAAAAACAAGAAACTCCAAAGGGGAGAGTCCCCACACTTTTGTAAGTGTTACCTCCAGGAGCTCTGCCAGGTTCTCACGGTGAATAGCATGGAAAAGTCTCCTGTGCTTTCAGCAGTGGGAGGGAAAGAGTAACCATTTTGAAATATGAGAGCATTCTGTACTTCTTAATAGGGCCTACCCTCAAAAGAAACCTCCAGAGCCTAAACTATTGGGGTTCTTATCAGACTTTAACTAACCTGGGGGTTAACACAACTCTAACACCCACTAGCCTTCCACATGGTGGAAGGAAATACCCAATTCCAGTCCCCTCTAGCCATCCTGTCCCATTTAAGGCAGCAGGGGAGACTGAGAAGCACTTGTGTAGTTCACAGCTGAGACACGGGCTTGTTAAAAACTGAGACCTAATCACAGGACTATAGACTGCTTTTCTTTTCCACACAATTTATCACCATATCACTACAAGTCTATGTACTGGAATCCCTTTTGTCCAGTACATCATGTTTGGCTTTCAAAAAAAGAAAGTTATAAGCCATACTGAGAGACAAAAGCACAGTTTGAGACCAAGCCGGCATCCGAAGCAGACTCAGATATAACAGGGATATTGGAATGATCAGATTGGAAATGTTTAAAAATATATAAACATGCTAAGGACTCTAATAGAAAAAGTAGACAACATGCAATAGCAGACAGGTACTGTAAGGAGAATAATGAAAATTCTAACAAAGAAAAAAATGTGAGCAATCAAATGAAGAATTCCTCTGATGGGCTCATTAGTAGACTGGACAAAGCTATTGAAGGACTCTTTGAGCTTGAGAATATGTCAGTAGGAACTTCCAAAACTCAAAAACAAAAGGGGGAAAAAAGATGGGGAAGGGGGACATACAGAATATACAGGAATTGTGAAACAAGTACAAAGGTTATAACATGGGCATACTGGGAAAAAAGCAGCAAGGAGAAGAAAGAAAAGAAATATTTGAAACAATAATGACAGAATTTCTCCAAATTAGTGCCAGACACCAAACCACAGATTTAGAAAGATCAGAGAACACCAAACAGGATAAATGCCAAAACTACACCTAGGCATATCACATTCAAACTGCAGAAAATCAAAGTTAAAGAAAATATCTTGAAAGAAGACAGAGGGGAGGGAACCCCCCCACCTTACCTATATAGGAGCAAATATAAGAATTACATCCACTTCTCAGAAATCATGCAAGCAAGAAGAGAGAGGGATGAAATATTTAAAGTGTTGAGGAAAGACCACTAACCTAAAATTCTGTCTTGTGAAATTATCCCTCAAAAGTGAAGGATAAAAAAATGGAAGAAATTTGTTACCAATAGACTTGCTTTACAAGAAATGTTAAAAGAAGTTTTTCATAGAGAAGGAAAATGTTAATGAGTCAGAAACATAGAACTACATAAAGAAGAATACCAGAGAAGGAATAAGGGAAGGTTAAACAAAAGCTTTTATTTTTCCTTTTTTCAGCTGATCTAACAGATAACCATTTGTTCAATAATAATAGCAAGACTGTATTAGATTATCAATGCAAGTACGTATATATGAGTGTGTATATATAAATACATTCATTGCCCTTGGATCACTCACCTATATATGGTATGAATGACAACAATGTTACAAATGATACAAAGAACAAGACAGAGGAAGTAGGATTATTTTGTTACTATATGGTACTAATACTACCTGGGAAGTGGTATAGTATTCTTTGAAAATGAATATGGATTCATTTTAAATATATATCAAAAACCCTAAGGCACCCACTTAAAAAAAGTACAACTGATATACTTCCAAGAAGGGAGAGAAAATGAATCATATAAAATTCTCAGTTAAAGGGGTGCCTGGGTGGCTCAGTCAGTTGGGCATCTGACTCTTGGTTTAGGTTCAGGTCAGGATCTCAGGGTCCTGGGACTGGTCTCCCATCCAGGCAGCAGGGAGTCTGCTTGAGGATTATCTCTCTCACACTCCCTCTGCACATGTGCTCTCTCTAAGATAAATAAATAAATCTTAAAAGAATATTAAAAAATAAAATTCTCAGTTAAAACCACAAAAAGCAGAAAAAGGGAAGAAGACAAAACTAGGAATAGAAAACAAATATGGTTATATAGTTAATATAGTTAATCCAACTATATTAATAAACACTTTAAATGTTAATAATGGTCTAATACATCAAGTAAAAGAGAAATTGTCAGAGTGAAACAAAAAACAAGACCCAACAATATGTTGTCTACAAAAAAACCACTTTAAATATAAAGACACATACAGATTAAAAGTAACTGAATGGCAAAAGATATATCATGCTAATACTAATCCCCCCAAAAAGTAAGAATAGCTATATCAATTTCAGAAAGCAGACTTCAGAGCAAGGAAAGTTATTAGGGATAAGGAAAGCATTACATAGTGATAAAGGGGTCAATACTCCAAGGGGACAATTTTTTAAAAATTCAAGTATAATTAACATACAGGGTTATATTAGTTTCAGGTGTACAATATACTGATTCAACAATTCTATACATTGCTCAGCACTCACCAAGGTAAATCTACTCTTAATCTTTTTCACTATTTTACCCCCCTTTCCCCCATCCACCTCCCCTCTGGCAGCCACCAGTTATTCTCTGTATTTAAGAGTGGTCTTTTTGTTGTTGTTGTTCTTCATTTGTTTTGTGTCTTAAATTCTACATTAGTGAAATCATATTGTATTTGTCTTTCTCTGATTTATTTCACTCAGCATTATATCCTATAGGTCCATCTATGTTGCTGCAAATGGCAAGATCTCATGCTTTTCTATGGCTGAGTAACAGCCCATTGTATATATGTACCACATCTTCTTTATCCTTTCATCTATATGTATACTTGAGTTGCTTCCATATCTTAGTTAGAAAATAATGCTGCAATAAACATAGTGGTGCTTTTCAAATTAGTGTTTCCATTTTCTTTGGGTAAACACCCAGTTAGTAGAGTAAATGTATCATATGGTAATTCTATTTTTAATTTTTTGAGGAACCTCTGTAGTTTTCCAGAGTGGCTGCACCAGTTTGCATTCCCATGAACAGTGCATGAGGGTTCCTTTTTCTCCACATCCTTGCCAACACTTGTTATTTCTTGTCTCTTTGAATTTAGCCATTCTGACAGTTGTAAAGTGATATCTCATTGTGGTTTTGATTTGCATTTCCCTGATGATGAGTGATATTGAGCATCTTTTCTCATGTGTCTGTTGGCCATCTATAGGTCTTCTTTGGAAAAATATCTATTCAGGTCATCTGCCCATTTTAAAATAGGATTGTTTTTTCAATGTTGAGTTGTACACATTATTTTGGATATTAATCCCTCATCAAATATATCATTTGCAAATATCTTTTCCCATTCAGTAGGTTGTCTTTTTGTTTTGTTGATGGTTTCCCCACTGTAGAAAAGCTTTTTATTTTACTATAGTCCCAATAGTCTAATTCTGTTTTTGTTTCCCATGCTTGAGGAGAAAGATCTAGAAAAATGTTTCCATGGCTGATGTTAAGGACATTACTGCCTATATTATCTTTTGGGAGTTTTATGGTTTCAGGTCTCACATTTAGGTCTCTAATCCATTTTGAATTTACTTTTGTGTTTGGTATAAGAGGTGGTCCAGTTTTATTCTTTTGCATGGAGCTGTTCAGTTTTCACAGCACCATTTGTTGAAGAGATTGTCTTTTTCCCATTGTATATTCTTGCCTTTTTTGTCATAGATTAATTGCCCATATAAGTGTGGGTTTATGTCTGGGCTTCTATTCTGTTCCTTTGATCTGTGTGTCTATTTTTGTGCCAGGGCTACACTTTTGATTACTACATCTTTGTAGTATATTTTGAAATCTGGGATTATAACACCTTCAGCTTTGTTCTTCTTTTTCAAGATCTGGCTATTTGCTTTGACTATTTGGGGGCCTTCTGTGGTTCCACACAAATCTTAGGATTATTTATTCTAGTTCTATAAAGAAATATTGGTATTTTGATAGGGATTGCACTAAATCTGTAGATTGCTTTGAGTACTATGGATATTTTAACAATATTGGTTCTTCCAATCCATGAGCATGGATACATTTGCTTGTGCCATCTTCAATTTCTTTCAACAATGTTTTATAGTTTTCAGAGTACAGGTCTTTCACCTCCTTGGTTAAATTTATTCCTAGGCATTTTATTATTTTTGGTGCAATTGTAAATGGGATTGTTTTCATAATTTCTCTTCCTACTACTTCATTATTAGTGTAAAGAAATACAACAGATTTCTGTATATTAATTTTGTATCCTAAGACTTTACTGAATTCATTTGTCAGTTCTAGTAGTTTTCTGGTGGAGTCTTTAGGGTTTTCTGTATATAGTATCATGTCATCTGCAAATAGTGACAGTTTTACTTCCTCTTTACCAGTTTGGATGCCTTTTATTTCTTTTTTTCTGATTGCTGTGGCTAGGACTTCCAGTACCTTGTTGAATAAAAGTGGTGAGAGTGGACACCCTTTTATTGTTCCTGATCATAGAGGAAAAGCTCTCAGTTTTTCACCATTGTGTATGATGTTAGCTGTGGGTTTTTCATATATGGCCTTAAGTATGTTGATGTTTCCTCTAAACCTACTTTGTTGAGAATTTTTTTTATCACGAATGGATAGTTTGTCAAATGCTTTTTCTACATCTACTGAGATGATCGTATGGTTTTTAGCCTTTCTCTTCTTAATCCGATGTATCACACTGATTGACTTGCAAATATTGAACCATCCTTGCATCCCCAGAATAAATCCCACTTGATCCTGGTGATTTTTTTAAATGTATTGTTGGATTTGGTTTGCTAACATTTTGTTGAGGATTTCTGCATCTATGTTCATCAGAGAAAATGGCTGGTAGTTTTCATTATTTGTAGTGTCTTTATCTGGTTTTGATATCAGGATAATGCTGGCCTCATAGAATGAATCTGGAAGGTTTCCTTCCTCTTCTTGTTGGAATAGTTTGAGAAGAACAGGTATTAACTCTTTAAATGTTCGGTAGAATTCACCCATGAAGCCATCTGGTCCTGGACTTTTGTTTGTTGGGATTTTTTTTTGATTACTGAATCAATTTCATTAGAACTAATCATCAGTCTGCACAACTTTTCTATTTCTTTCTGATTCAGTTTTGGAAGGCTATATGTTTCTAGGAATTTATATAATTCCTCTAGTTTGTCCAACTTATTGACATATAATTTTTTATAACATTCTCATAATCTTTTGTATTTTTGTGGTATTGTTGTTTCTTCTCCTTCATTTCTGATTTTATTTATTTGAGTCCAAGAGGACAATTCTTAATGTGTATTCACCAAAAACAAATGATCAAAATACATGAGGCAAAAACTGACAGAACTGCAAGGAGAAATATATTAATCCACTATTACAGCTGGAGATTTCAACAACCCTCTATCAGAAATGGACAGAACCTGGGCGCCTGGGTGGCTCAGTTGGTTAAGCGACTGCCTTCAGCTCAGGTCATGATCCTGGAGTCCCGGGATCGAGTCCCGCATCGGGCTCCCTGCTCGGCGGGGAGTCTGCTTCTCCCTCTGACCCTCCTCCCTCTCATGCTCTCTGTCTCTCATTCTCTCTCTCGCAAATAAATAAAATCTTAAAAAAAAAAAAAAAAAAGAAATGGACAGAACCAGCAGGAAGAACATCAGTAAGGACACAGTCGAAAGCACCATGAATCAATTGGGTACAATTGACATTTATGACTAATTTCATCTAACAATAGCAAAATACACATTCCTCTCAAGCTCACATAGAACATTACCAAGACAGACCACATTCTGGGCCATAACACACATCTTAAACTTAAAAAAACCTTAAACTTAAAAAAAAAAATCATACAATATCTTCTCTCAGACCACAGTGGAATTAATCTAGAAATCAACAAAATGAAGATAGATGAAAAATCTCAAAATACTTGGAGATTAAACAACATACTTCTAAACAACACATGGGACCAAAAAGTAATCTCAACAGAAATTTTAAAATATTTTGAATGAAATGAAATTGAAAATACAACATATTAAAAATCAGTGGGAGGGGCGCCTGGGTGGCTCAGTCATTAAGCATCTGCCTTCACCTGGGGTGGTGATCCCAGGGTCCTGGGATTGAGTCTCACATTGGGCTCCCTGCTCTGCAGGAAGCCTCCTTCTCCCTCTCCTACTCCCCCTGCTTGTGTTCCCTCTTGGTCTGTCAAATAAATACATTTTTAAAAATCTTTAAAAAAAATAAAATCAATGGGATGCCACAAAAGCAGAGTCTAGAGTGAAATTTATGGCACTGAAAAGAAGAAAGATCCAAAATCAGTCTTTCTAAGCCTTAGGAAAATAGAAAAAGAAGGACAAGTTAAATCCGAAGAAAGCAGAAGAAAAAAAGTAAAAATTAGAGAAATCAGTGAAACAGAAAGCAGGAAAATAATAGAGAAAATTAATAAAACCAAAAGTTGATTCTTTGAAAAGATCAATAAAATTGATAAACCTAATTCAGGCTAACTAAGAAAAAAAGAGAAAAGACAAAAATTATTAACATCAGAAATGAAAGAGGCATCACTACAGATCCAATACACATTAAAAACATGAAGTAATATTAAAAATAACTCTATGCCTACATATTTGATAACCTAGATGAAATGGACCAATTTCTTGAAGGACACAAGCCAAAACTTACACAAGAAGAAATATACAATTGGAACAGGCCTGTATCAACCAAAGAAACTGAATCAATAACTAATAATCTTCTAAAACAGAAATCACCAGGCCCAAATGAGTTCACTGATGAATTCTACCAAACATTTAAGAAATTATACCAATTCTTGGGCGCCTGGGTGGCTCAGTTGTTAAGCAACTGCCTTTGGCTCAGGTCATGGTCCCAGGGTCCTGGGATCGAGTCCCACATCCAGCTCCCTGCTCCGCGGGAAGCCTGCTTCTCCCTCTCCCACCCCCCACCCTTGCTTGTGTTCCCTCTCTCACTGCGTCTCTCTCTGGCAAATAAATAAATAAAATCTCTAAAAAAAAAATTAAAAAAAAAAAAGAAATTATACCAATTCTCTACAATCTCTTCCAGAAGATAGAAGCTAAGGGAATATATCCAAACTCATTCTATGAGGCCAGCCATTACTCTAATAGCAAAACCAAAGACTTGCAAGAAAACTGGAGCGAGATTTCTCATGAACAAAGATGCAAAAATCCTCAACAAAATATTAGTATATCAATTCAAACAATGTAAAAAAAAAAAAAAAAGAATTATATCCCACGACCAAGTAGAATTTATCTGATATGTGAGCCTGGTTCAAAATGCAAAAATCAATTAATATAATCCATCATATCTATAGGCTAAAAAAGAAAAAAATCACATGAGAAAAAGCACTTCATAAAATCCACCACCCATTTATAACAAAAACTCTCAATAATCTAGGGACAGAGGGTAACTTTCTCAACTTGGTAAAGAACATCAACAAAGAGGGGGTGGAAAACCATTTATCATGCTAATGGACATCAAAAGAAAGCTGGGGTGGCAATCCTTATATATGACAAATTGGATTTTAAGCCAAAGACTGTAATAAGAGATGAGGAAGGACACTATATCATAATTTAAGGGTCTAGCCAACAAGAAGATCTAACAACTGTAAATATTTATGCCCCTAACATGGGAGCAGCCAATTATATAAGCCAATTAATAACAAAATCAAAGAAACACATCAATAATAATACAATAACAGTAGGGGACTTTAACACCCCCTCACTGAAATGGACAGATCATCTGAGCAGATCAACAAGGAATAAGGGCTTTGAATTACACATTGGAGGTGGTCTTCATAGATATATTCAGAACATTCCATCCCAAATCAACAGAATACACATTCTTCTCTAGTGCCCATGGAACATTCTCCAGAATAGATCACATCCTGGATCACAAATCAGGTCTCAACTGATACCAAAAGATTGGGATCATTCCCTGCATATTTTCAGACCACGATGCTTTGAAACTGGAACTCAATCACAAGAGGAAAGTTGGAAAGAACTCAAATACATGGAGGCTAAAGAGCATCCTACTAAAGAATGTATGAGTCAACCAGGAAATTAAAGAAGAATTTTTAAAAATTCATGAAAACAAATGAAAATGAAAACACAACTGTTCAAAATTTTTGGGATGCAGCAAAGGCAGTCCTAAGAAGGAAGTATATAGCACTACAAGCCTTTCTCAAGAAACAAGAAAGATCTCACACAACCTAACCCTATGCCTTAAGGAGCTGGAGAAAGAAAAGCAAATAAAACCTAAACCCAGCAGGAAATGAGAAATGATAAAGATAAGAGCAGAAATCAATGAAATAGAAATCAAAAGAACAGTAGAACAGATCAATGAAACTAGGAGCTGGTTCTTTGAAAAGATTAATAAAATTGATAAACGCCTGGCCAGACTTATCAAAAAGAAAAGAGAAAGGACCCAAATAAATAAAACCATGAATGAAAGAGGAGAGATCACAAGCAACACCAAAGAAATACGAACAATTATAAGAACATATTATGAGCAACTATAGATCAACAAATTAGACAATCTGGAAGAAATGGATGCATTCCTAAACTACCAAACTGAACCAGGAAGAAATAGAAAACCTGAACAGACCCATAACCAGCAAGAAAATTGAAGCAGTAATAAAAAATCTCCCAAAAACAAGAGGCCAAGGGCCCGATGGCTTCCCAGAGGAATTCTACCAAACACTTAAAGAATTAATACCTATTCTTCTGAAGCTGTTTCAAAAAATCAAAATGGAAGGAAAACTTCCAAACTTTATGAGGCCAGCATTGTCTTGATCCCCAAACCAGACAAAGACCCCATCAAAAAGGAGAATTACAGACCAATATCCCTGATGAACATGGATGAAAAAGTTCTCAACAAAATACTAGCCAATAGGATCTAACAGTACATTAAAAGGATTATTCACCACGACCAAGTGGGATTTATGCCTGGGCTGCAAGGTTGGTTCAATATCCACAAATCAATGTGATACACTACATAAATAAAAGAAAGGACAAGAACCATATGATCCTCTCAATAGATGCAGAAAAAGCATTTGAAAGTACAGCATCCTTTCTTGGTTAAAACTCTTCAGAGTGTAGGGATAGAGGGTACATACCTCAAAATCATAAAAGCCATCTATGAAAACCCACAGCGAATATAATTCTCAATGGGGAGAAACTGAGAGCTTTTCCCCTAAGATCAGGAACACAGCAGAGATGTCCACTATCACCACTGTTGTTCAACATAGTACTAGGAGTCCTAGCCTCAGCAATAAAACAACAAAAAGAAATAAAAGGCATCCGAATCAGGAAAGAAGTCTAACTCTTACTCTTTGCAGATGACATGATACTCTATGTGGAAAGCCCAAAAGACTCCACCTCAAAATTGCTAGAACTCATACAGGAATTCAGTAAAGTGGCAGGATATAAAATCAATGCACAGAAATCAGTGGCATTCCTATACACCAACAACAAGACAGAAGAAAGAGAAATTACAGAGTTGATCCCATTTATAATTGCACCCAAAACCATAAGATACCTAGGAATAAACCTAACCAAAGAGGCAAAGGATCTGTACTCAGAAAACTATAGAATACTCATGAAAGAAATTGAGGAAGACAGAAAGAAATGGAAAAATGTTCCATACTCATGGATTGGAAGAACAAATATTGTGAAAATGTCTATGCTACCTAGAGCAACCTACACATTCAATGGAATCCCTATCAAAATACCATCAAACTTTTTTCACAGAACTGAACAAATAATCCTTAAATTTATATGGAACCAGAAAAGACCCCTAATAGCCAGAGGAATGTTGAAAAAGAAAACCCAAAACTGGTGGCATCACAATTCCGGACTTCAAGCTCTATTACAAAGCTGTCATCATCAAGATGGTATGGTACTGGCACAAAAACAGACACATAGATCAATGGAACAGAATAGAGAACCCAGAGATGGACCCTCAACTCTACAGTCAACTAATCTTCGACAAAGCAGGAAAGAATATCCAATGGAAAAAAGACAGTCTCTTCAACAAATGGTGTTGGGAAAAGTGGACAGCCATAACAGAAGAATGAAACTGGACCATTTCCTTACACCATACACAAAAATAGACTCGAAATGGATGAAAGACCCCAATGTGTGACAGGAATCCATCAAAATCTTTAAGAACACAGGCAGCAACCTCTACAACCTCAGCCACAGCAACTTCTTGCTAGACACGTCTCCAAAAGCAAGGGAAACAAAGGCAAGAATAAACTACTGGGACTTCATCAAAATAAAAGGCTTTTGCACAGCAAAGGAAACAGACAAAACCAAAATACAAGCAACAGAATGGGAGGAGATATTTGCAAATGACATACCAAATAAAGGGCTAGTATCCAAAATCTATAAAGACCTTATCAAACTCAACACCCAAAGAACAAATAATCCAATCAAGAAATGGACAGAAGACATGAACAGACATTTCTGCAAAGAAGACATCCAAATAGCCAACAGACACATGAAAAAGTGCTCAACGTCACTCGGCATCAGGGAAATACAAAGCAAAACCTCAATGAGATACCAACTCACACCAGTCAGAATGGCTAAAATTAACAAGTCAGGAAATGACAGATGTTGGTGAGGATTCAGAGAAAGGGGAACCCTCCTATGCTGTTGGTGAGAATGCAAGCTGGTGCAGCCACTCTGGAAAACAGTATGGAGGTTCCTCAAAAAGTTGAAAATAGGGGCGCCTGGGTGGCTCAGATGGTTAAGCGTCTGCCTTCGGCTCAGGTCATGATCCCAGGGTCCTGGGATCGAGTCCCGCATCAGGCTCCCTGCTCCTTGGGAGCCTGCTTCTCTCTCTCTGTCTCTGTCTCTCATGAATAAATAAATAAAAATCTAAAAAAAAAAAAAAAAGTTGAAAACAGAACTACCCTACAACCCAGCAATTGCACTACTAGGTATTTACCCCAAAGATACAAATGTAGTGATCCAAAGGGGCACCTGCACCCCAATGTTTATAGCAGCAATGTCCACAATAGCCAAACTATGGAAAGAGCCCAGATGTCCATCAACAGATAAATGCTAAGATGTGGTATATATGTGTGTGTGTACACACACACACACACACAATGGAATATTACGCAGCCATCAAAAAATGAAATCTTGCCATTTGCAATGACATGGATGAACTAGAGGGTATTATGCTAAGTGAAAAAAGTCAATCAGAGAAAGACAATTATCATATGATCTCACTGATATGTGGAATTTAAGAAACAAGGCAGAGGATCATAGGGGAAGAGGGGGAAAATAAAACAAGATGAAACCAGGGGAGGGAGACAAACCATAAGAGACTCTTAATCATAGGAAACAAACTGAGGGTTGCTGGAGGGGCAGGGATGGTGGGATGGGGTAACTGGGTGATGGACATCAGGGAGGGTATGTGTTGTAATGAGCACTGAGTATTATGTAAGACTGATGAATCACAGACCTGTAACCCTGAAACAAATAATACATTGTTAATTAATTGAATTTAAATTAAAATGTTATATAAAAAAAGAATGAGAAAATAGAAGCTTTTCCACTAAAATCAGGACCAAGACAAGACTATCCTCTCCCTCCACTGCTTTTCAACATTCTATTTAAATATCCCAGCTAACGCAATATGATGAGGGCCACATGGGTGGCTCAGTCGATTGAGTCCAACTCTTGATTTTGGCTTAGGTCATTATCTCAGGGTCTTGAGATTGAGCCCCGTTTTCGGCTCCATGCTTGGTGCAGAGTCTGCTTGAGATCCTCATCCTCTTCCCCTCCCCCCACTTGCATATGCGTGCCAATGAATAAATAAACCTTAAAAAAAAAAAAGGAAATGAAGGTATATATAGATTTGGAAGAAAGAAAATGATATTTGTTTACAGATGACAGGATTATCCACCAGACACTAGTATCTATTAGAAAACCCAAAAGAATTGACAAATATACTCCTGAAACTAAGTTTATAGTAAGTTTGCAGGATATAAGGTTAAGATACAAAAGCTAATCACTTCCTATATACCAACAACAAACAAGTGGAATTTGATAAAAAAATACAATATATCATTTACATTAGCAGCCCCAAAATGAAATAGAATCTAACAAATATGTAAAAGATCTATATGAGGAAAACTAGAGAATTCTGATGAAGAAAATCAATGAACTGAAAATGGAGAGATTTCTATGTTCATGGCTAGTTGTCAGTTCTTCCCAACTTGATCTGTTGACTGAGAACTATTCCAATCAAAATCCCAGTAAGTTTTTGTGAAAATTGAGAAACTGATTCTAGAGTTTATATGGAGAAGCAAAAGACCAAGAATAGCCAACACAGGGCGCCTGGGTGGCTCAGTTGGTTAAGCGACTGCCTTTGGCTCAGGTCATGATCCTGGAGTCCCTGGATCGAGTCCCGCATTGGGCTCCCTGCTCGGCAGGGAGTCTGCTTTGCCCTCTGACCCTATCCCCTCTCATGTGTTCTCTCTCATCCTCTCTCTCTCAAATAAATAAATAAAATCTTTAAAAAAAAAAAAGAATAGCCAACACAATACTGACGGAGAAGACCAAAGTAAAAGGACTGACAATATCTGACTTCAGACTTATATAAAGCTACTGTAATCAAGAGAGTACAGTATTGGCAAAAGAATAAACATATCAATGGAACAGAATATAGAGACAAAAAATAGACTCATAGATTCAACTGATCTTTGACCAAAGGGCAAAGGCAATACAATGGAGGAAGAAAAGGCTTTTCAACAAATGGTGCTGGACACCCAAAGGCAACTGAACACCCATGGGCCAAAAAATAACTCTAGATACAGATTTTATTTATTTTTTTAGATACAGATTTTATACTCTTCAAGAAAATTAATTCAAAAGGTATCATAAACCTCAATGTAAAATTCAAAACTATACAACTCTTAGAAGATAACATAAACAAGTATCTAGATGAACCTGGGTATGGTAAGGATTTTTTAAGATACCACACCAAGGTATGATCCATTTAAGAAATAATAGATAAGGGCGCCTGGGTGGCTCAGTTGGTTAAGCGACTGCCTTCGGCTCAGGTCATGATCCTGGAGTCCCGGGATCGAGTCCCGCATCGGGCTCCCTGCTCGGCGGGGGGTCTGCTTCGTCCTCTGACCCTATCCCCTCTCATGTGTTCTCTCTCTCAAATAAATAAATAAAATCTTTAAAAAAAAAAAAAAAAAAAAAAAAGAAATAATAGATAAGCTGGACTACATTAGGATCAAAACCTCCTGCTTTGCCAAAAAAAAAAAAAAAAAAGACAAGCCACAGACTGGAGAAAATATTTACAAAGACATAAAAAGACAGACCTTGGAGATAATGAGGGTTGGGTTGAAGGTCACTGCAATAAAGCCAACATAGCAATAAAGGCAGTCAAATGACTTTTCTGGTTTCCCACTGCATATAAAAGTTATGTTGACACTATGTGGCAGTATAGTAAGTGTGTGATAGCATTGTGTCTAAAATAACAATATACATGCCTTAATTAAAATATACTTTATTGACACAGAGGCACAAAGTGAGCAAATGCTGTTGGAAAAATGGCACTAGGACACAGGCTCAATGCAGGGTTGCCACACACCTTCAACTTGTAAAAAACGTATTATCTGCAAAGCACAATAAAGCAAAGTGCAGTAAAATGAGGTATGCTTGTATCTGATAGACTTTTATACAAAATATACAATGAACTCTTAAAATAAGAAAACAGTCTTATTAAAAATGGGCAAAAGACTTGAACAGACACCTCACTTAAGTATACAGAAGGCAAATAAACATATGAAAAGATGTTCGACATAATCTCATTAAAGAATTGCAAATTAAAACAAGGTATCACTACATACCTATTAGAATTGCCAGTCTTAAACACTGACATCACCAAATGGTGGCAAGGATGTAGAGCAACAGAAGCTCTCTCAGTCATTTGTGGGAATGCAAAATAGTATAGTCACTGTGGAAGACAACTGGTAGTTTCTTATGAAACTATTCCTTTACCATACAATCCACAATTGGGCTCCTGGGTAATTAACAAAAGGAGTTAAAAACTCATATCCACACAAAACCTCCATATAGATGTTTACAGCAGCTTTATTCGTAATTGTCAAAACTTGAAAGCAAACCATAGGTAAATGGATTAATGAACTGTGGTACATCTAGACATGGAACATTATTCAGCTTTAAAAAAAGTATTAAATCACACACGCGCACGCGCACACACAATGTAGACCTGTAAGTGCATATTACCAAGCAAAAGAGGCCATTCTAAAAAGGCTACATACTGTAGGATTCTAAATACATGACACTTCGGAAAAGGCAAAAAACTATGGAGACGCTAAAAAGATGAGTGGTTGCCAGGGACTAGAGGGGAGAGATGGCCGGCCAGGTGGAATACAGGGGATTTTAGGGTAGTGAAGTTATTTTATATAATGATGGATACATGTCACTATACACTTGTCTAAATATCTAGAATGTACAACAGCCAAGAGTGAACCTGAATGTCAACTATTATCTTTGGGTGATAATGATGTCAATGTGGGTTCATTGATTGTAACAAGTGTACCACTCTGGCGCAGGTTGTTGACAGTGAGGCAAGCTGTGCGTAGATGGGGTCAAAGGGTATGTGGGAACTCTGTATACTTTCTGTTCAATTTCACTGTGAAACTAAAACTACGCTAAAAAATGAAGTCTATTTAAAAAAAAAAAAAGGCAATAAGTGTGGTGTAGATGAGCTGATCTAAAGGAGAAATCCATGAATTGTTGCACTGAGAATTGCTACTATGAGGAGGTAGAGCTAAGGAATCAGGCTCTTGACATCCTATCTTGTTAGAGAATGGGCAACAGAGAGACTCTATTCTTGCCCTGCCACCTCCCCCGACATACACCACAGTCACTTTTGAGTAACTACCACCTCCTCGGTCCCAGCAATAGTCCGAGGCCACTTTTTAAAAAAGAATTTTATTTATTTTAGAGAGAGGGAGAGAGAGTGCATGAGAGGGGGGAGGGGCAGAGGAGAGAATCTCAAGCAAACCCTGCCCTGAGGGTGGAGCCCGATGGGGCCCGCACAAGGGGGCTCCATTCATGACCCTGAGATCATGACCTGAGCCAAAATCAAGAGCAGGATACTTACTTAATCAACTAAGCCATCCAGGTGCCTCAGAGTCTACTTTTACAACCTGTTTTTTTTTTTTTTGAGATTTTAGTCTTTTAATTAAGGGACAAAAAGCATGCAATCTGTACAATATGGAGCTCAGTAAACTAGGAGTAACCCTTATCATCATGGAAATTATAGAATTTGTTCAAGTTTTAGGTTTCTGGTCATAAGACAGCTTTCTTCTCACATAATCACCTTTCATGTTTAAAGGACATATGAAATTCCTGAGAAATCAAATGAAATGGAATTTTGTATTGAGCATAAAATAGGACACTATCAAGTCAATATTTCTTTCAAGTTCTGTGATGACAATCCTCTCCAGGATTAGATTTTTCTTCCACTTTGAACTGCTATGTATATTTCACACAAAAGGAACATTAGTCAAACTTTTAATTAATCAAACAATTTTATCTACTCCAACTGAAATTCTGTGCTATTATTTACAATCTGCTCTGAGAAGAAAAATGGAATCATAATTTAAATTCACTTAATTAAAGTGAAGGAGATTATTAGCCATCCAGGCACCTCAGAGTCCACTTTTACAACCTGCTTATCTTGAAAGCAAATTCACTCAGATACAATCCTGTCAATGCCTGAGCTCTGAATTACAGGGATCCATAAGCAGTCCTGTCCCAGAAGGACACCTTCTGTGGAGAAGGTATTATGATCAAGATTACTTATCTGGGAGGTGGAGGAATACAGGGGAGCCTAGACTCTCACATGTAACCCCACCATTTCAATATCAAAGTCACATACCGACAAGTTCAGCCCTGCTCTGAATTTTCTGAAAGAGACTCGCAAAGGCTTGAATGTGGCCTCTTTCTCCTATCCAACAGCATAAACAGAATCAAACAGAAAAGATCAGTACAAGGAGTTTCACGCCCTACCCTATGAAATTTCTCTGGCCATATCTTATCTCTCCCTTTTGGGATTTCAGTTTCCCCACTTGTACAATGGTTTTAAGCTGTTCTAGATAATATGTAGATCAATACACATATTTTTTAGTTTATGTGCACTTTGGCTTTTCTCCATTTGTGTGAAAAATTTAGTAGTGACTCCTTGACCCACTCCTTACTGTTCCCCACCACCAAGCACTGAAGTAAAGAATCCTTACACCTCCACAGACAATTTACTCTTTATTGATTAAAAATGAAGGAAACATGCAGCAAAATACAGTCAAAAAAAGGGAGGGGGAAGGTCAAATATTTTACATCTTCCATAATCTAGCATACGTCATAAGGAGGAACCTCCATTTATTGATACACGATTATTCTATCCTCAGATTATTAAATAGTATCAGCTGGCTCTAGGATTTGGTTCAAAACTTAAGTGAAAAACCCAAACAAATCCATTAGTCATTTAGAGTAAGACCGTACATTTCACAAATAGCACTGGCACATGTTACCTTGTGCTAAATCAGTCCCTACCCCCAGGGACCAAGGGATCCTGGAGACCTAGAGACAGAGGTGCACCCTGAACCACTGCTCCTGGAAAGGAGCAAGGTTGCTTGCTAGGTCACATGCTGTCCAACCTGGGAAGTTTCTGTTCACGTATTCTCTCAGCATCGCTGCAAAAGTCAGCAAAGGGAGTCCACCATACATCATGCAGAAGAAGTAACAATGTCCTGGGGCTTAGTGTCTGGCTCCTAATACCCAGCAGGGCAAAAAATGAACTGAAAAGAAAGAGAAAGCCCCAACCCACTTCTATTGGCTGCCTGTCCCACTGCAGTTTAAAAGTCATGGCTGGCTGGGGAAACTGAACAGGGGAATAGGCTGCTGCTCACCTCCAGCCTGGGCTCCAGACCACTTCCAAACACAATGCTAGAACAGAGTGAGGCCACCACCCCCTTGGATTTATCAGTAAGTAGATGATGATGGCTTGCTTGAAACCAAAATACAGACTCAAAGGTAAGCCACTAGCCTTGTGCCAAAGAGGACACTATCTCTTTTTCATGTTATTCTCATGCCCCCTAAAAAAAAAAAAAAAGGCAAAGAAAAGAAAAAGAAAAGCTAAATATTTTTCCAGCAAGCTAATCAATCTTCTTTTCCGTCTCTAGGCTTGGCAGTCTCCCACTTTTTACCAATCCTGCTGGGACCCTGGACTTTGGTATCTGATCCTCTCATCCACTTTCCTCCCAACGGCCACCCCAAACCCATCCCCTCCTTCTCCCCAACATCCACTCCTTTCCCAGTATGCCTTTGCACCCAGGGCAGGGGAAGAAAGCCCATGACTAAAACAACAAGCTCAGAACGAAACAAGGGCTGTAACAACTCAGTTGTGGGGAAAGCTTCCAGAGATACTCCAAGAGAAAACTAGGTGAAGCAATCTTGTTATTCACAGACCAACAGTGCTGGAAAGGGCTCGAGTGATTCTGTAAGAGGCAGCTTTCCCCTTTCCGTGGGGCCAAAGCCCATCTTTGTGTGTTATTTTAAGGCCAGATTAAGTGTCCCTTTCTTATACAAAAACTGTTAGGGCTACTTGCAGTTAGACAGAGGCTGACTGTGAAACAGTAGGAAAAAATCAGCCCCACCAATTACTCACATTGCATTGAGTGCTCTTTTTTAAACCTAAAGAATAATTTATATTATTACTATAGAAAAGCAAATGAACACTGTCTACTCATAAATCCTAAAAATCACGGCACATGTGGTTTCACTTTCCATCCTGGGTCAGGTTCAGCGCACAGAAGTGTGGACCCCCTCCAAAGGGTCAGTGCAGGAGAGGGGCAGAAGGCAGGCCTCGCTGGCCTGGTGAGTCTCCTTTATTGCTGTAGAAAGCTCAGCCTTGCATTTCTTCATGACGTGGAGGCCAGGCAAATTTTCATGGGAGGATTGAGGAGCAGTTTTTCTTCAACTGAATTTTTTAAGATTTGAAAATAAATACTTCCACAATGATATGAGTTATGATTTTTCCTGTTCAAAACCACTGCTGGGGAAATTCACTTTTACAAGCCATTACTTGATGTTTTCGCTAAAAACAGTCCAAAGTTCTACGTTGAAGGATCTGATGGCTGAATTTCGACTACAGTCAGATGTTTTGCACCAGCTGAAGTTAAGGCTAGCAACCCTTTCTGGAGGGAGTGATGAAGAGGGGTGCCTGAGAGCAGCTTCAGCAAAACGCTTAGAAATATGAACAAAACAAGAACACAGTTTAGGCTGCCTCTTTCTGAGGCTGTGCTTTTTCCTAACAAAGGTTGCTAGAATTCACATCAGATTAAAAAAAAAAAAAATCACTAAATTAAATTCTCTGGGCTCCAGATAAACAATCAATTTTTAATTGCTACTTCAGTGGTAAAGAGATAACCCAAGATGTCCACATCCCGTCAGGTGTGGGAGAACAGGCAGGATGAGGAAGCCCAATATAGCTGCTACTTTCCACCCAGCGCCATCATTGGAGTAAGGCAAGATGAACTGACAGATCTCCCTCCTGAGCCTTGAGGCACAGTCCCCTTCCCAGATGGAGGAAGATAGGGGACATGTGCAGTAAGTTTACTAACGGAACTCTTTAATGGGATGCTGGCCACTGGTGATCCAACTTTTCTTTCCCTGTGGGAAAAAGGGGGAATGATGGCAGGAAGAACATAAAGAAAGACCTCTAAAGCTCCTAGCCGGGAGGTTTGTTGCTGGGTTCTTTGGCAGTAGTGGGTTTAGGCCAACAGAAGCAACAGAGATACGCATGTGTGGAATCTCCTTAGGCCGCCTCTTCCAGGGCTGTGGTTTAGCTGATGCTGAGCTGGGCAAATCCTATTAGTTTACCATCATCAGGAATATCCGAGCCTTCGACACCAGATGCCTAAGAACCAAACAAAATAAGAAGCTGTGGTTATCTGTAAACAAAATTGCAGGTAGCAATTAAAACTGATATAAGGACTGTGGGAAGGAAGACAGTGGAGTACAGGTCCCTGGAATACATATAGGATGCAGATGAAGGTGTCTCTTCCAGAAAAGGTGGGGTCTGGGGCCAATGGTGGAGTCAGAGTGGCTAACAGTCTCTCTTAAGAAGAGTCAAGGGCCTGGGGTAGGAGGTTTCCTGGGAGGGAGACCAGAGGGAGGCCACTCAAAAGGAGACATTGGCCTAAGGCCTTGGGGAAGCTAAATGAACACAATCCACCACAGTTTAATATCCTCATCACTCAGGGAATATAGAAGCTGGTCTGCAGAGGCTGCTGCTGTGTAAGGACAGTTTAATAAAGAGGAAGAGATGAGTACCAGTTTGAAAGTGACAGATCGATTTGACTGAGGTTCTTCCACAATTTTCTGCAAATTTGCTGCCACTGTAATCATACAAACAGAAAGTAATGAGAAGCTAAGTAAATCCACTTTCTACCATATTTTAAAAACTTAGGTAGCTCAGAATCTTCTATGTTCAACCAAAATGGAAGCAGAGATATAAATCACTCTCCAAACAAAAGTCACCTTTTAAACTCAACTCTAAGTAGCACAAGTAAATCTTGAATCATGGGCAAAATAACTTTCTTTAAGATGCTGTATTAAGTGGGGCAAGACACACAGGTGAAAGAGGAAGGATTTGCTTACTCATGGGCCAGAAAGCCCTAGACTGGGAGTTGGCAAACTCTGGCCTGCAGCCTGTTTCTAGTCTGGCTGTGGGCTAAGAATGGTTTAAAGAAGATGGAGACAGTGCATGGCCCATAAAGTCTAAACTATTTACTAACTGGTCCTTTACAGAAACACTTTGCTGACTGGCCCTAGACAATGGTCTTTGCCTTCAATAACATGTACACATGCGCCGACTGTGCCTTTTCTTACTTTCTGCTAATTCTAGACATAAACCTCTAATGAGTTTTGCTTACCTCTTTCTTAGCTCTATAAGGGCAGAGTTTCACCCTCCAAAACGACCTAAGTTTACTTTAACTCGTAACTTACATCATCAATTCTACTACAGTCTCCCAGCTTTCACTTACTATCACTGGAAATCACAAAGTGAACTCAGAAATGAGATTTTCTTTTTTGTGAGGAACTGTCCCCAATACCTGTATTTCAGCAATATCAAGACCATTCCAAGACCCATGAGACCCGCTCAATGGAATCAAAGCCTGTTTTCTAGGTCCTAAATACAGACAGAGATACCAGGTCACAGGGCAGAGCACAAAGTAGTTACCTATTACTAAATCCCTTCCATCGACCAGGCCAGCAGAAATGAGTTCCTGAGAGACACCCTCTGCTGTATCTGCAAGAAAAAAAAAAAGAAGGTGCCCCATTTCTTGTGCATGCATGTCACTGCTAACTCTAAGAGCGGATGTTGGCACTGCCAAGCCCAAGCTAGCGGCTAAATTCACAGAACCAAGGAGGCACGTGGGGTCTTCCTCCCACACAAAGGTTTCTCCTACCACTGGGCTGATCTCAAGTGGGCGATTCTCTTGGTTCTAGCTAGAGGGCAGAATCTTTACCACCAGATGGCCAGTATCAACTCATGGTAGAGATAACTCGCAGCCAACAGTGATGCTGCAGAGGGAAGTCCCATTCTGAGGGCAGCCCTGGCCCCAAGCCCCATCAGCTCTGAGATGTGATGATGTGTGTGCAACATCTCCAGGGCTCGTACAATGGAATGATTTCTTTTCAAGTACATCTTGAAAGAACAAATTGTAATCTCTTCTCTTTGGAGATCACACCCCAAGTTTTTTGCTAGTCATTTTTTTTTTTTATTCTGGTGGGCTTTTCTTCATATCTAGTGATTTCAGGTCATACAATCTGATCAATGTTTGTAACAGAAACAAAAAGACAAGGACACAGCATCCCTAATTGATCTCATCTCCAACAGACTCAGTGCTGCTGCTTCCTGAGGGCTGAATACTGAGCCCCTGAGAGGAACAGGAGGACCTCTGGGTAGTGGGTGGGCACACATTTGTGCTGATGACCAGTGACTTGAATTAGTTCCTTAAGATGGGACTCTTCCTGGTTTTAAACAGTGAAACGGATACACCTATGCACACCTGCATCTGTTCTCTTTCATACTTAGTTGCTGATGATACCCAGACAGCAGGAAGAATGAGCATGGCACACAGGATAAATGTGCTGGCTGCTGGCCACCTCCCAAATCTGAACCCTTGAGTAACAAAGGCAAGGAAGAAACAAGCGTCATCCCAGGGAGAAGTTCATGGCCAGAAACTATGCCTGACAGGACTCAGCTTCAGCCTGGGGAGAGAGAAGCCTGGAAGCCTTGTTTCTTCTTTACTGTCATGGAGAAGGACAACCGTGTTCAGTAACGAGAACGAGGACTCTGCACCCTGACAAGTGTGGATATGAACTCCAGCTGCACCTCTTCCCAGCTATGTGAACGACAAGTTACCTCCCCTCTCTCTAAGCCTTGATTTCATCATCTATGCAATAGGAACGATAATCTTCCTTAGAAGGCTGTTCTGAGAATTTAATGAGATAGAAAGCTTAGCACAATGCCTGGGCTACTATAGTAGGCAGCAAATTAGAGCTACATTACTGTTTGTATTATACTAGGTTTTATAAATGAGGTTAGTAGTAAATAAACTAAATTTTTATTTTATTCATATGCCACCCAAACTCTTTAAACCAGGAACATTTTCATCATCTTTTAAAAGCAAAATATATCTAAAGGACAAAAACATCACATTTCATTAAATAATAAATTAGAAGTTATTTTGTTTTCAATGTTTTTGATGCCTCACCTCTCCCAGGAGTAAACTCAAATCGAATATCATTTAGCTCTTTTTTTGAATTCCTATAAAAGAAAACAGAATGTGTAAAATAAACTTCTGGATTTATGCATACTGACTCTGCCAACATATAACACGGAAGCTGTGCCTCAAGAAACACCATTTTATTCCCAAAGATCCTATGATCTATCCTAATGAGCTCACACTGCTAGGCTCGGAGCAAACTGCTCAGAGTGACCATCTAACTGTCCTACAACCCTTTTAATTTATGTCCTCCATTAATCAATATTAAAACCTCCTGCTAACAGGTGAAAGAGATTAAGAGTATACTTATTGTGAGGAGTACTGAGTAATGCATAGAACTGCTGAATCATTATACTGTACACCTAAAACTAATATAGCACTGTACTTTAATCATACTGTAAATAAATAAATGGGGGAAAAAAACCACCCAAGCACAAAGTACGAAAAAAACAAAACCAAACCAAAAAAACCCTCATGATTTTGAGAGGTTTTTTTTTTTTTGAAGATTTTATTTATTTATTTGACAGAGAGAGAGACAGCGAGAGAGAGAACACAAGCAGGGGGAGTGGGAGAGGGAGAAGCAGGCTTCCCGCTGAGCAGGGAGCCCGAAGCGGGGACCGATCCCAGGACACGGGCTCAGCCGTTAGGCGTCTGCCTTCGGCTCAGGTCATGATCCCAGGGTCCTGGGATCGAGCCCCGCATCGGGCTCCCTGCTCAGCGGGAAGCCTGCTTCTCCGTCTCCCACTCCCCCTGCTTGTGTTCCCTCTCTTGCTGTCTCTCTCTGTCAAATAAATAAATAAAATCTTCAAAAAAAAAAAGACCGAGCCACTCAGGCGCCCTGAGGAGATTCTTATATACCTACTCCCAACCTTAATCCCACTAAGATATCACATAAACTAACAGGAAAATATATGTGCACAGAAAGGTATAATTAAAATGATACGGATGAAAGGGTTAGTATCCAAAATAATACAAAGAACTTACACAACTCAACACCAAAACCCCCCAAATAATCCAATTAAAAAATGGGCAAAAGACATAAACAGACATTTTTCCAAAGAAAACATCCAGATGGCCAATAGACACATGAAAAGATGCTCAACATCACTCATCATCAGGGAAATCCAAATCAAAAGCATAATGAGGTATCACCTCACTATTGTCAAAATGGTTAGAATCAACAACAAAAGAAACAACATGTGTTGGCGAGGATGTGGAGAAATAGAACCCTGTGTACTAATGGTGGGAATGCAAACTGGTGCAGCCACTGTGGAAAACAGCGTGGAAGTTCCTCAAAAAGTTAAAAATAGAACTACCATATGATCCAGTAATTACACTACTGGGTATTTACCCAAAGAATAGAAACACACACCGGGCGCCTGGGTGGCTCAGTTGGTTAAGCAACTGCCTTCAGCTCAGGTCATGATCCCAGGGCCCTGGGATCGAGTCCCGCATCGGGCTACCTGCTCTGCAGGGAGCCTGCTTCTCCCTCTCCCACTCCCCCTGCTTGTGTTCCCTCTCTCGCTGTGTCTCTCTCTGTCAAATAAATAAATAAAATCTTAAAAAAAAAAAAAAAAAGAATAGAAACACACTGACTGAAAGGAATACATGTACCCCTATGTTTACTGTTGCTTTATTTACAATAGCCAAGGTATGGAAGCAACCCAAGTGTCCATGGATAGATGAATGGATAAAGAAGATGTGGTATATATATATATACAATGGAATACTGCTCAGCCATAAAAAAAGAATGAAATCTTGCCATCTGCAACAACATGAATGGATCTAGAGAGTATAATGCTAAGGGAAATAAGTCAGTCAGAGAAGGACAAATACCATATGATTTCACTCATATGTGGAATTTAAGAAACAAAACAAATGAACAAAGGGAAAAAAAGAGACAAACCAAAAAACACTCTTAACTATACACACTGATGGTTACCAGAGGGGAGGGTGGGTAGGGGGATAGGTGAAATAGTGGATGGGGATTAAGAGTACACTTATCATGAGCACTGAGTAATATATACAGAATTGTTGAGTCACTATATTATATACCTGAAACTAACACTATATATTAACTGGAATTAAATTAAATTATTTTAATACTGGAATTAAAATGTAAAAAAAAATGTGTGGCAGCATTAAAAAAAAAAAATGATACAGGATGCCCTTTTCCTCCTCACTCCCACCCCTAGGCCCCCTATGCCTAGAAGAGTGCCTTGCCCACCACAGGTGATCAGTCTTAGCAGACTCACAAAATGAAATACATGATGCTTCTCCAAATTCCACAGGAGTTCAGGGGATGAGGGGGAATGAAGAGAAGACGAGAAAAGGAGTTGGACCCATACTGGCAGCAGAGTTAATCCACGGCTCCAGATATTTAAACTTGTGACTGGTAAGGGATAGTTAGAGTGATCACTCAGCAAACCATATACTGAGTTTAACCAGGCTCCCTGGAGGTTCCGGTTAAAGGTGGAACATATAGAATATTATGTGTAAAGGCAGACATGCTTGATCACTAAGGACCCAAATCTACTTTATCTAAACAATGCAGAGGGCTTAGGTCTACCTGACAGATACTTGAGGATGTTACTTAAGTTGTGTTTAGAATGTAGCTACCCATCTCTAACACAACCTGCCCCCAAATGATTTTCCCCTTTGCACTGCCTTCTCTTTGCACCTGTATACAGATTTATACTTCTGCATGTGTACCACTTGAAATGTCTTTACCTATGCCAAGTACGTAATACAAATCAGCTTCCAAACTAGACTTGATTAACAAGTGAGGCATTTTATTTGCTCTTTACTCGGTATCCTGCCACAATACCAACAGGGTGATATATAGTCTGCTTGATACATAATTGTTCAATCCATTCTTTCTGAAAGCTGAATAGAATGAAGATCGAATGTTCAGCATCATTTTAATGATTTAACTGGCAAGCTAAGCACAAATGCCTTCAAAGACAACAAGACACTAAGCTGGACTAAATATGTCTACCATTTTTTCAAGTTGTTTCACCTCAAAATCTTCATCAGTGTGAGTGAGAACGTAGCCTCTTCTTCCATAAACAAGTCTGGAACATGGCCCATTAAGAAACCACCCTCTCAAAAAGCTAGCTACATCACTTACTAGTATCTTCTCTACCTTCCTGAAGCACATGTCAAATATAATTTTTATACTATTAGCTGCTATAAGATTTCAAAAAAATGTTTTTAAAAGAGACAAGTGGGGGGCGCCTGGGTGGCTCAGCCGGTTAAGCGGCTGCCTTCGGCTCAGGTCATGATCCCAGGGTCCTGGGATCGAGCCCCGCATCGGGCTCCCTGCTCAGCGGGGAGCCTGCTTCTCCCTCTCCCTGTCTCTCTGCCTACTTGTTTTCTCTCTCTGTCAGATAAATAAATAAAATCTTTAAAAAAAAAAAAAAGACAAGTGGTATTCTTTTTGCACAATCAAAATTGGACAAGATTATCAAGACACTCTAATGAGTTCAAAACTATTTGAGATGAGACTAGGTATACTGAGTAGGCTTTTGTAAAGGAAAGGGAACCAAATCTGCTTTCTTCACATTTATGGCACAGTTTCATTGTTCCCAGTGGTAGAATCAAAACATTCTCCAAACAGGTCTTGCTACTTCTATTTCTAATTATGGTAATACTGAGAAGATGACTAGGAATTCATATGTGGGAAGAGGAATGAGTCCATGGTAATTTAATGAAACTTTAAAAAATGTTAGTAATAGTTAAAGAAGGTCTGAGTTGTCTCAGGTGATATTTTTAGTTTTACAAATAGAACGACACCCAATTAGAACAATACGACGGCCACTGCTCATCTAACAAGAAAGCTCTGCTAATCCAAATACCTGCAAAAGGAGAGGGTTAGAATGAACAGACTGCCACCTATGGCACTTCCTGTGAGCCATCTGTCAGAGCCTGTCTGTAAGACTGCACCAAGAACCACTGACTCAGAACACCTGCTGGCAAACAGAGGAAGAGACCAAATATATCCTTAGAGGGTTTTCCTTTCCTCTTTTAAGAACAGGCCTTAATATGATCTATCACAATCAGAAAGCACTCCACTCTTGGGTCAGTTGATTTCAGAGTCCATGATATATGGTCAAAATTACAAGCCTAATCTTCAGATAAGTCAACCAGTGCTGTTCCCCTAAAAACTGTTCCTCAATTATAGACCATACTCAATTACAGAACCTAAACTAACTGCATTGAAAAAACCATTAATGGAAAAACAGCTAAGAGAATGTGTGTGTTAGTTAACGTCCAGGTCCTTGCAATGTTACTACTACTTCTTTTTTTTTTTTTTTTTTTAAGATTTTATTTATTTATTTTTGGGGGGGGGCGGGGAGGGACAGAGGAGAGAGAATGTTAAGCAGACTCCACACTGACCGTGGAGCCCAACATGGGGCTCGATCCCACAACCCTGAGACGAAACCAAGAGTGGGACGCTCAACCGACTATGCCACCCAGGCACCCTGTTGCTATTACTTCTGAGGGAAACAGTACCTCTGCAACGCCTAGCACTTGATACTGGAGGGCACACAATCTTATCCAGTTACTCTCAGGCACAGACTATTAGAAAAAAGAGTCACTTTCAAAGAGAAAAGAGCATATTTACAGTATTCAGAAAACAAACAGAAGATGTTTAGTTACCTTAATCTGAGTACTAGGCTGATTGGGATCTTGGTTTCTTGTGAGCCTGCTCCTGAAGGCAGAGCCTAAAAAGCATTGAAAGGTATAAAGTCAATGTCTGGACTACTAAGCATAAAGGTGACTAATGGTCATCAGCAGAGGAAATGTCCACGGCAGCAATTTCCTTCAGCTCTCGGTGAGGCCAAACCCAGATCAGTTGCTGGGACATTCCCTGCTGTGGTAGGACATGCACTCTGAGGCAGCAACAAGAGCTGAATGTCAGCCTGAGTCAAGCACAATAAAAGAGAATTCTCAAACCCACATGAAATTCCAAACATAGCCACATGTATATTTTGTATTATTCAGATCCCTCTTTCCCTCTACAAAGTGTGAAAGACACTACACTATTTACACTCTACAAGGATGAAAGACACTAAAGCCAGGTTTTTCCCTTTAAAAAAATCTGCCAGTGTATCATACAGCAATATACAAGGTAGGATCTAAACTGGCTGCCCCTTAGGAATCCACCCAGCCTAAGATTCCAGGTCTTTTAATGGGCAAACTAATCCTCTCTCAGTTGTGAGCTATCCCTTGCTTACTAGAGAATATGTATTCTATTTAAGTTCTTTATAAAGTGAATCCAATCTTTCTATCAGTTTTCATAAGACAACTGGATCTTTTTGGATATAATGGAAAGAAATGGAAAGCTTGGGTTCAATGAAAGGATTACACAAAGGCAGAACTCTAACTGGAAGCTCTCAGAACTTCCATCTTTATCTCTTTCAGTCTAAAATGTTAGATTAAAAAAATGAAGTCTCTAACATTTAATAAATGAACAGACTCTGGAAACCTCACTCCAACCATGGAGCATAAGGTCATGCACGTTTTGCACACAGTATTTGGAGTTTCCTGAGGGAAGACAGGGAGCGATTCACAGTGGGGCCCTCCTTCTCTCCTTCCCTCAACTGCTTTCAATGTATGAGGATTTAATGACCTCTGTGACTGATGATGTGCATTCACAGATTATATCACTTCAATAAAATCAACCCTCACAAAATTGACAAATCTTAAAAAAGAGTAATACAAGAAAATCATGGATTGAGATGTATTAATAATACAAGCATAAGTGAATGAAAAGGAAACAGAACTGCTAACAATCCTAGTGTCAAGATGAACTCTGTCAGCTGCAGACATAATAATGATCTCATAAAAAGCCGATGAGAAATTATCCCCCAAATTTCTGATATTTGGAATGTTTCCATCATTAACTTATTTTGCTGCTTAAAAACCTGTGTGATCCTTGAAAAGTTCTCTTACCTGCACACACTGATAACTGTGAAAACAGAATTTCTAACTTGTTTTAAAATCTACCACAACATCAACTTCTGCTTTCTTCATCTACTTAGAAGGCCGGCCATTGAAGTGCACTCCTGTTTTACCTGAGCTGTTTTTGCTGGCTCTGCAGGGGGTGGGGGAGAGATTTGAGTTGGCTGTGCAGGCATGTGCCCAGCTGGCTGAGGTAGATGAGCAGAAATCTGTTCTGGAACTTGGAGTAAAGTACCCACGGGATCAGTTGTTGGAAATAGCTGTAACAAAAACATACACACAGTGCTGCTTTAGTTGAGTGAAAAGGAGGCAGGTCTACTGATGGGCAAGCAGAGCCTCCCAGGGTGACATTTTCAAAGTAGTTTTGGTGTAGTGTACTGCTACACCTCCACCTCTCTTGAATACATCTATTTCAAGTGGAAGTGAAATATTTCTACTAGGCTTTTATTGTTTATAACAACTTTTTTGAGGTGTAATTCATATTCTACTAAATTCACAATTCAATGATTTCTAGAAAATTTATACTTGTGCAAACACCACTACAATCTAGTTTTAGAACATTTTTATCAACTCAGAAAGTTCTCTTGTGCCCATTTACATTTAATTCCTGCTCCCACGCCCAGCCCTAGGCGACCACTGATGTACTTTTGGTCCCCATCAGTTTGCCTTTTCTGAATCTTTCATATAAACAAAATGCATGCACTCTGTTGTTGGCTTGTTTAACTTAGCAGTGTTTTGAGGTTCAGCCATATTATAGCCCATAGTTTGCTTTTTTCCCTTCAGAGTAACATTTCATTGTATCATATTTATTTCTAACTACATCTATTCCCTTTGCCCAATAAACAATAAAACAGCACCTCCAAGACACAGATTTAAGTATTAATACTAAATTACAGAAGCTACATTTTTTTAGGTCTGGGAGCCTTCCATTGCTTAAAAAGAAAGACAACTGACCAGGGATTCACTAACATATCTGAAATGCTTTTCAAAACAGATGTGAAGCTTTACAACCAACACAGACATTATATATATTATTTTGCATGTTTGAAATATTTTATAAATTTTAATTATGTAATGCGGGGAGAAAAGACTGATGTTGAGTAGAAAATCAAGTTAAACATATTCAAAATTACAAGTTGGTGAAAAAATCCTAAAATTAGCTACAATTTAGAGTTGAAAGAGAAAAAACTGAAAGGGCAACAAGAGAGGTCTAACAGCTGATATTATAAAAACAAAATCAAGAGACAAAAGTGGTACAATTTTGTGTTCATTTAGCTTCATAAAGAGGAAATTAAAAGTAACTCTGGTTCTGGATTTTGGCAGAAAAAAAGAACAATAAGATTAGTTTTGAAAATGTTAATGTTAAGTATTAGCATTATTTCAAAAGGATAGTTTCCAAATTGCATAGACATGTGTGTTTACCTATAATAAGAACAGAAAGGTTAGACAAAATCAAACAATGAGCTGATACGGAGAAATTGGAACCCTGTGCACTGCAGGTGGGAGTGGAGAATAGTGCAGCCACTATGGAAAACAGTAAGGTGATTCCTCAAAAAATTAAAAATAGAACGATTCCCATCTGGGTACAGAACCCGAAGAATTCAAAGTGGGAACTAAAGCAAATATTTATTATGTAGCCATGTTCACAGTGGAATTATTCACAACAGCCCAAAGGTGAATGCAACCCAAGTGTCTGTCCAGTCAAATGGAGAAACAAATGTGGTAGATACATATAATGGAATATTATTCGGCCTCAAAAAGGAAGGAAATTCTGACACACATTACATGGATGAACCCAGAGGGCATTATGCTGGGTGAGATGAGCCAGTCACAAAGGACAAATACTGTGGGATTCCACTTACATGAGGTATATAGAGAGTAGTACGATTCAGAGATAGTAGAATGGTGGCTGCCAGGGGCTGGGGGGAGGAAAACATGGGGTGATTGTTCATCTGGAGATGGATGGTGGTGATGGCTGCACAATAGTGTGAATGGTAACTTTTATGTTACCTGTATTTCACCATGGATTTCAAACACAACAACAAAGTAATGAGCACAGGAGTATGAGTATAAGAGCCTGAGAGTCCATGTGGGGATGCTATTGAGGCAAAGGGACAAGGAGAAGAACACAAAAACAATTCTGGATAATCTATAAAATGCCCTCTCCACTCAACTGTGGAGAAACTAAAAGTCAAGATAAAGCTAGAGTAAGAAATAATCTTAAATTCTCAGAAGATTACAAGACAAAAAGTTATTTCTTGCACACCTTCATGTCTATCTCTGGCCAGCAGAGGCTGTTTGGTATCATCCTCATTCAGGGATACAGGCTGTGGTGGCAAGAGCCAGGGGATCTAGGGAACAACAGAAGGGCTCTTCTTTCTGCCCACATTTCATTGCCCCAAGCAACTGCCATGACTATGAGTAACTTCAAGGGGTAGGGAGATGCAATTCTACCATGTAGCAAGAAGAGGAGCCAGAAATCTTAGTGAACCGCAGTTCTAATATAAGTTGTCAGATACTGGCCTGTAAATATGCTGAAGTACAATATTTATTTTCACTTTAATAATACAATGCTATGTACACAAATCCTATACATAATGGTGTGCAAAAACTGTATGCTATCCACACAAATCAAGTAGAAAAACAGGTACTTTTAAGCACAGTGGCAAAAACAAACTGATTTACGGGGGCAAGACGTGTATCATTAAACCAAATACTGAGCTTGGAATGCAAGCTGCCAGAAGGAAGAATGTATGACAGAATGTATCTCCTGAAATAACTGTTATCTTCAAGAAATGAGCATAAGGCAGGCCAGCCTAACAGGACTCTGTTTAGTAGGATTCCCTATCACCATGAGGCAATAACATAAACAAGAGAATCTACATGACAAGAGAAGACAATAGGGGAAAAAAAAAACAAAAAGAAAAAGTAGCATATGACAAATTCCTGGACAGATTAATGCAAAAAGACTACTTTCCACTTCAAGCTACCCAAGCCAGAAAAGTAATTCATAAAGTCAGGCAAGCAAGGAACAAACAACTTGCTAAGCCATTAGGGTCAACTTTTAAAATGAGTGCAATGGCACCAATTTACTGCAGAAGTCCATTTAAACTCAGAATCCATACCTTTGATGAAATCTGATTGCTATAAATTCTCATTCCCACTTAGGCCCATATAAAAAAATGTGCTTAACATTAAAACCAAACCAAAACAAAATGATTGCTTTTTAATCCACAACTACTTACCTCAGAATTTGATAATGATTCTTTCACTCGGGGAGACTAAAAGAAATACAAAAAAGGCTTATTAACTCAAAACTTAGGTTACTTGTAGTCAGTTCCAAACTGCACAGAATGTTGAAATGCAAGTAAACTCCATGTCATTCTGATCCATAAGTTAAGTCACTGGTAACTCTAGTGAAAGTTTTCTGGAAAAAGAAAATATCATGATACTATTGTATTCTTTGTCTAGGTAACCTTTAATACATCAATGTCCTATGGTATTTTAAGAGTTTACAACTTGAGGTTTATAAGCAGACATAATGGGAATTCTCAGGCAGTAGGAGGTCACATTCTTCAAAGTACAATTCTTTCTACTAATCATGAACATATTTTTTTTATTTAAATTCAATTAGCCAACATAATGATAGCCATCATTAGCTCAGATGTAGAGTTCAATAATTCATCAACTGTGTATAACACCCAGTGTAATCATGAACATATTATATATGTAATATCCCAGACCAAATGTAAGCCTTCAAGCTAATTATCCAACACATCTTCGAAGCAGAGTAATTCAGGTTATGGGCTTTAATGGAGAAAACTCTTGAGCCCAAACTGAAAAACCAGTTGTAATCTGCCATATGAACATCTAAGCTAAATTTATTTAGTAAATCATAACAGCAGTGATTCTGGATACAGGCAATTGGAGAATACAAAAAAAAAACAAAAAAACCCCCCACAAAACCCTTACCCGATCTCTAAATAAATATCAATTTATGGTCAATTCTACCAAGCATAAATTTATACTTAAAAGGTCAGATTATCCAGCTTAGGTTTTCGTGAATTTTCATCATCACTTTATTAAGGAGAATTAGGGTTCAGGTGATAGCTAATATATCACAGCAAGTATATGGCCAAACCAAAAGCTTTTTTAAAAAACCTAATATTTGGAAATAATTTCAAACTTTTATAGAAAAGTTGTTAGAATGAGAATCATTAACCTTCTTTCCTTATCTGCTTTCCTATTTAAGATGTTCACTTTCTCTCTTTTTATTATTATTTCTTTTTATTTTTTAAAGATTTTATTTATTTATTTGAGAGAGAGAGAATGAGAGAGAGAGAGAGAGAGCGCGCGCACATGAGAGGGGGGAGGGTCAGAGGGAGAAGCAGACTCCCCGCCAAGCAGGGAGCCCGATGCGGGACTCGATCCAGGGACTCCAAGATCATGACCTAAGCCGAAGGCAGCTGCCCAACCAACTGAGCCACCCAGGCACCCCACTTTCTCTCTTTTTAAATATATCTATTTAACCAGTCACATTGTTCCTATACCATCTGAGAATAAGTTGCATATATCCTAGCTGTTTACCACTGAACAGTCACTGTGTATTTCTTAAGAACAGGGATATTCTCTTAACATAACCTCACACTCCTAAAGTTATCAACTTCAGTAAATTTCACAATAATGTGAATTTTAATGATCTAGTCAAGGCATTTTCCAAGTTCTCCAGTATGCAGTAATTATTTTTCCCTTTGCAACTAATAGGCAATCTTGAAGAGGCACTTCAAGACTCTGTAAACATCCTGCTCATCAAAAATTTCCCCTATACTTAGCAACTGCTGATGATCCTTGTCTGACCTAATCTTTATTGACTGCTTTATCATGGCTATAAAATGATGATTTTCCCCTCCAATACTCCTCCACATTTACCAGTCAGCACTGGCAATTTCCTGTAATGAAGAACTAGCCACCCCCCACTTATTTATCCACCTATTCATTATTGGCACGGACTCATGGATTTCTATTTTTATTTTTTTATTTTTTAAAGGATTTTATTTATTTATTTGAGAGAGAGAGAATGAGAGAGAGAGCATGAGAGGGAGGAGGGTCAGAGGGAGAAGCAGACTCCCCGCTGAGCAGGGAGCCCGATGCGGGACTCCATCCCGTGACGCCAGGATCATGACTCGAGCTGAAGGCAGTCGCTTTACCGACTGAGCCACCCAGGCGCCCTATGGATTTCTATTTTAAAATGGTTTACAGGGGGGGCGCCTGGGTGGCTCAGTCGGTTAAGCGACTGCCTTCGGCTCAGGTCATGAACCTGGAGTCCCGGGATCGAGTCCCGCATCAGGCTCCCTGCTCAGCGGGGAGTCTGCTTCTCCCTCTGACCCTCCTCCCTCTCATGCTCTCTGTCCCTCATTCTCTCTCGCAAATAAATAAAATCTTTAAAAAAAAAAAAAAGTGGTTTACAGGGGCGCCTGGGTGGCTCAGTTGTTACGCGTCTGCCTTCGGCTCAGGTCATGATCCCAGGGTCCTGGGATCGAGCCCCACATCGGGCTCCCTGCTCCGCGGGAAGCCTGCTTCTCCCTCTCCCACTCCCCCTGCTTGTGTTCCCTCTCTCGCTGTGTCTCTGTCAAATAAATAAGTAAAATCTTTAAAATAAATAAATAAAATAAAATAAAATAAAATGGTTTACAGTTTATTATTGCACTTAATGACCAAACTCTAATTTGGTCAGTAGGAGCTCATTCAACCTGGCCCTTGTGTTATCAAATTATGACTTTCTTTTTTAATAAAAAACTTTTCGACAAAAGAAGATATTCCAGATTCACCTTGTATTTTCCCTGTGTAAGCCCCAGAATCAGCCATTTCTCCCAGGAGCCCTCATTCTTCTAGTAGAGAATGACATTAAAGACCAAGATCTGGACATTAAGTATGCTCACTGTTACTGTTTTCCTGACTCTCTGCATACCTGGTAATCTTTGATTGGATGCCAAATGCTCGAGCTTTGTTCTGGAATACAGTAAAGTTACTTGGAAATGGCTTAATCCTTTTGGATCTTGCTTTATGAGTTGTTAGTTTGATCTGGAGCAGTGCTCAGTCTAGGGCCATATGCTCCCCACTACTTAGACCTTTCTGAACTCTACCCAATGCCTTGTGAATTACAGGTTTCTCCACTCTGGCTGGTGGAAAGAGGCACTATTCCTGGCTCTCTGTGAATGCTGGGTGCTGTTATCCAGTCTCAGGTGGTTTTCTCACAAGTACTTCTTGAAGAGTATTCTGCTGAACACTCAAAAAGGAAGCTCTGTAGACTTCTAGGTTTCTCTCTCTGTATAGCTCTCTCCTCCCTGGTACTCTACCTTACCGATTTCATCTGCCTTGGTCTCCCTGGACTCTAAGCCCTATTTCCTCAACTCAGGAAAACACTCTTCAAGCTATAATGAAGGGAATAATCAATCAAACAAAACTGCTCCAGAACTGACACAAGTGTTAGAATGAGCAGAGAAGGACATTAAAATAGTTATTATAACTATACTATAGTTATTACATCTCACATTATCTTCAAAAAGTAGAGACATGAAGGTATAAAAATGAACAAACACAGGGGCGCCTGGGTGGCTCAGTCGTTAAGCGTCTGCCTTCGGCTCAGGTCATGATCCCAGGGTCCTGGGATCGAGTCCCGCATCGGGCTCCCTGCTCCGCGGGAGGCCTGCTTCTCCCTCCCCCACTCCCCCTGCTTGTGTTCCCTCTCTAGCTGTGTCTCTCTCTGTCAAATAAATAAAATCTTTAAAAAAAAAAAAAAATGAACAAACACAAACTCAAACTTCTAAAATATTTAATGTCTGTGATATAAAATAGATTGAATGGGATTAGCAGCAATTAGGCATTGCAGAAGAAAAGATGAATGAACTTGAAAGCCAGTAACAGAAACTGTGCAAAATGAGACTGAGTAAAAAGAGAATTTTTAAAAAATGAAAAGAAAATCAGTGAGCTGGCAATTTTAAGCAGCCTACTATACATGTTACTGGAGTCTCCAAGGTAATGAAGGGCAGAAGAAAGTATTTGAAAATATATTAACTGAAAAATTTCCAAACTTGATAAAAACCTATAAACCCACAGATGCAAGCTCAATAAACCCCAAGCACAAGAAACATGAAAACTAACAAGCAAACAAACAAATCCAGGCATATCATAATCAAATTGCTCAACACCATTCAAAAAGAAAAAAAATCTTAAAAGCAGCCAGACTAAAAAGACATATAACTTATAAAAGAACAAGGCAAGGATACCAGCAGATTTCTCAACAGAAACAATACAAACAAGAATTACAGTGAAACAACATCTTTAAAATACTGAAAGAAAAAGCCTATCATTCTAAAAGTCTATACCTAGCAAACAGACCTTTTCAAAACAAAAGTGAAATAGAGACATTTTCAGACAAAAAAACCTCAAAGAAATCATCACCAGCAGATCTACAGCACAAAAATGTTAAGGGAAGTTCTTCAGGAGAAAGAAAATGATGTAAAGATGGAAATTTGGATCTACATAGAGTCTTTATTATGAACATGTGCTGAATTTTGTCAAAACTTTTTCAGAACGTATGAAAATAAGAATATGATTTGTCTTCTCATTAGGCCTATTAGATTTTGTCAAAGTTTTTTCATCTATCTTTAGGCCTATTAATATTATACGATTTCCTAATACTGAACCATCCTTGCAGCCCACCCTTGATCACAGCACACTTGCAGCCCACACATGATCATGGTATTTTCAATGTAATTCAATTTAGTTTTAAAAGATTTTCCTTTTACTAAAGAATTCATGTCTTCAAAAATGGTTATAAGAATAACAAGAGAGGGGTGCCTGGGTGGCTCAGTTGTTACGCGTCTGCCTTCAGCTCAGGTCATGATCCCAGGGTCCTGGGATCGAGCCCTGCATCGGGCTCCCTGCTCCGCGGGAAGCCTGCTTCTCCCTCTCCCACTCCCCCCTGCTTGTGTTCCCTCTTTCGCTGTGTCTCCCTCTGTCAAATGAAGAAAGAAAATCTTGAAAAAAAAAAAAAAACAATAACAAGAGAAATACAAAAAGTTACTTATTCTGAGAACAAATTCTATAATTTTCTATGCTATTTACCTATCAGTGTCTTAGGTTATAAAAAAGCTATTATAAGTATTTCAGAACTACAAAATTTTTTTAAATTTTTTTAAAGTTTTTTTTTTCCTTAAAGATTTTATTTATTTGACAGAGAGAGACACAGCGAGAGAGGGAACACAAGCAGGGGGAGTGGGAGAGGAAGAAGCACGCTCCCCACCGAGCAGGAAGCCCCATGCAGGGCTTGATCCCAGGACCCTGGGATCATGACCTGAGCCAAAGGCAGACGCTTAACGACTGAGCCACCCAGGTGCCCCTAAAGATTTTTTATTTATTTGAGAGAGAGAGAGGGAGGGATAGCGAGAGAAAGCACAAGTGGGGAGGAGAGGGAGAAGCACGCTCCCTGTGAGCAGGGAGCCCGATGCGGGGCTCGATCCCAGGACCCTGGGATCATGACCTGAGCTGAAGGCAGACGCTTAACGACTGAGCCACCCAGGCACCCCCAGAAGTACAAAATTTTAAATAAATTTCTCTTGCAGATAGCTAGGGGGTAATAATCAGACATTGAAACACTGTAATTTGTTGGTCAGAGGAAAAATTCCTATGAAAATCTCTTTCATAGAAAGCTAGAACTACAAGATTCATGTACCTCTGGCTTCCTCTGATCACTTTAATGTAACATTACAAAACAATACCAATTTAAGGAGGAATCAAATGAAAAAGCAAGGAGAAAAGAAACCCGTCTTACATTTTAATAAAGTCACAATCATATATAAACAAATGTTTATATTTGTTATTTTTTGAATAACTTTCCAAGGTTAGAATGTAATAAGTTTTTGCCAATTTTCACTGGCAAGGTCTTTAAAAAGTAAAGCTTTACTTTTAGCTCTGCAAAAAGACTAGACTCAAAGACTTCATCTGACAAGATCAATAAATACTCAGTGTTGATCAGCAAAGTCATAAGTGCTATGGCAGAGCAGATCTTACAAGCAGGCAGAGACATACCACCTACCCACCACTAATACCACAAAAAGGTTTTAGGCAGTCAAGGCTGTGATGAACTTCAAACATTAATATTTCCCATACACATTTCTATTCCTGGGAATGAGTCCTAACAATCAACTTGAGGCATTAACTTTAGGAAACAGTGAATGGGAAAACAAAACAAGAGCTTTGTCTTCACTGCTTCTAGCAAACACACACAAACACACACACACCCCATCCAGGATATAGCAACTAAAGAAAGGTACACTGTTCCTCTTCAGGTAGAAGGTTAGCAGACTTCAGGGACAAAGTTTTGATAGTTAGGCTTTTGAGTTCAGTGATCTCTTCTTCTGCAATGTCTAATCAGTCATCAATCCTATCCAGTGTATTCTCATCTCAGACACAGTTTATATCTCTAGATTTTGGCTATTTTTATATACCCTAAATATCGTGTTCAAACAGATGTGTCAGTTCACTTTTCCACGTAGGATTAAATGGGCTCCTACTGTTAATAACTTGTTCAAGGAAATTCTGTCACTAACACTTGTATTTTTTATATTTTAGCTGGTTAAGCTGAACAGAACCAGAGAATATAGTATTATCTCAGAGGCTTCAGACAAAAAGATAGCGCTCTATCTTAAGCAAAGAGTTTAGCAAGACTTACCCTGAGTTGTGAAATTGCTGCTTTCCCTTCCTCACTTTCTTCATCAAATTCATCATCACTCCACTCCCAGCCACCATCTTCTGTCTTATGAAGGCGGCCACTGGAACCTGGTACTCTCCGAACCTGCACATTAGAGAGATGTGGATTATGGTAGTGTTTGACATTTACTATATATACTATATATACTATATATATCTTGCACCCCTCACTTGCTCTCTGTGCTCCACTACCTGTCTTTACTCCAATCACTGACTTTCCCTATACTTCTATGCTCTTGGGCCCAAACACCATCCAAATCCTTCCTATGTGAAGTCACAGTCCAAATCATATTAATTGTCTCCCAGCTGTGTAAATCTCTTCTCACCACATTCATGTGTATTAGGTACTCCTCAGGATCACCTTCTAGAGGAAGACTCTTCCTGAGCCTTCTGATCTGCTTCATCTCCCTCTATGACCTGCCACATGACTTCTTCTTTCTCAGTTTAAGTACTTCCTCCTTATTAGCATGGCACACTAATTAAAGCCATGCATTTCTCAACTTTCTTGATTCCATCCTCACACTTCACTTACAGTTTGTCTGGCATAAAAAAAAAAAAAAAAGTCCGGGTTAGTAGAAATCATTTTCTTTCATAAAGCTGTACGCAACGGCTTTGCTGTGACCTGGCTTACAGGGAAGCTACCGATGTCATTACGATTTCCAATCCTGTTCATGATCTTTCCCCCTCCTCTGGAAGCTATAGGACCTTCTTTTTGCCTCTAGTATTCTAGCGATGTGGCTTAGTGCTGATCTATTTCCATTTATTCTGCTACATACCTGGGCTTTTTCAATCTGGAAATTCGTGACTGTTTGGAAATTTTTCTTGAATTATTTCTTCAGTGATTCTCTTTCCTCTATTTTTCTCCATTCTGCTTTTCTGGAACTCTTTACTCAAGGATTGAACCTTCTCAAATGATCCTCTAATGCTGTTGTCTTTTTTCTCCTGTTATCTATCTCTTGGCCTTCTGGGTTCTATTTTCTGGGAAATTTTCTCAGCCTTACCATACAACTTGTATATTAACTATTTTCTTTTCTTCTATAATGTTTTCCATTTCCAAGAGCTTTTTGTTCATGGTGGTGTGTCTAAATGCTCCTTTTTTTAAGTAACAGCTTTATTAATATATAATTCATATACCATATAATTGACCCATTTAAGATATACAATTCAATTATTTTTAGTATATTCCAAGTTGTGAAACCATCTCCATAATTAAATCTAGATCACATTCATCACTCCTCCACATGGCAAAAAAACATCCCAGACCCATTAGTAGTCATTGCCCATTTCTGTATAATCCCAGTCCTGGGCAACCTCGAATCTACTTTCTGTCTCTACACGTTTGCCTATTCTGGACATTTCACATAAACAGGATCATATAATATGTGATCTTTTGTAACCAGCTTCCACAATTAGCATAATGTTTTAAAGGTTCATCCACGTTATGACATGTATCAGTACTTCATTTCTTTTTATTGCTGAATAATATTCTATCTTACGGACACATGACATTTTATACATCCGTTCACCCATAGATGGATAATCAGGCTGTTTCCACTTTTTAGTTATTATGAATAATGCTGCTGGGAACATTCATGTACATAGCTTTGTGTGTACATGTGCTCAATTCTCCCAGTATGCCTACGAGTGGAATTGCTGGGTCATAAGGCAGCTTTGTTTAGTCTTTTCAGAAACTGCCAGACTACTTTCTAAAGTGGCTGCACCATTTCACATTTTCATCATTAGTGTGTGAAGGTTCCAACTTCCCTAAATCTTTATCACCCTTGCTACTGTCTTTTTTATTACAGTCATCCTAATGGGCCTTCATTGTTTTCTGTGTAAAGAAAGGGCCAAACTTCACAACTCACTCTGGTAGCTACAAACAGTGATTTAACAGAGTCTAGAATTAATCAATTGTGTAATATACCTTTTCATTCTAGTAGATAGCACACCTAGACATACTGTAGACTAATAATATTTACTGAATGAATATATCAAAGAATACTAAAGAAAGGGTTGGAAAAAAATGAGTAATACTTACAACCATTAACAAAGCATTACTTAACCTATACTTTCAAAATGCAGAAGTAAATATAATCAATTTCCTAGGAAACCAGAGTAAAATCTCCATTTACCTTCTTAGCTCTTTCAGAAATAGTTGGTGCTCTCTGCAGTATTTTTTCTTGAAGAAATTCTTTATTCTGGAGAGGAAAAATAAGTTTTCTTCTTACAAGTATTTACTGAACCAAAGAAACTGACAGAAATATTCACTACAATTAAACTGTGATATAGTAACGGTTTTATAAAGAAGTTTGAGGAAAGTTTTTTTTTTTTTTTAATTCTAAAGCTCCTTTAGTACATTACTACCACAGTTTCACAAATTGAGACAAAGCTTTAGTGTACTGTACGAACTATTATCTATGAGAAGTTTGCTTTACCATATGTCCTTTGGGATCATGGTCCCACATTTCCAACTACAGTAACATCCCACTTATCTGTTTTCTTTGGGAAATGAGATGTTTACTAACTCAGTAGTAAACCCTGAAATGAGAGTTGAGTATTTTCACAGATTATATTACTAATGGCAAAATCTAATATTCATTGTTCCTGTTATAAATTTAACCTGATACTTAAATTAATTTATATGAAAAATACATTTACTAATTCTAAAGCATGTGTCTTAATTACCAAAGGTTGTACAGATATTGCCCCCAGCAATTATTTGATCAACCATCACTTTCCCAAACATTATCATCTTAAGATAAAGCAACTTCTGAGCAGTAAATCTAATTTAGGCAACTGAGGAGGATCACATGAACACATAAAATCAAAAGTAAGAATTTCCTACCTTTGCTTTTTGGAAAAATTTGTGCCTTAACAGTTCTGCTGCTGTTGGTCTAAAACCAGAAAAGAACGTTTTAATAGTTAATTCAAGTGTAATTGTGGGTTTCCATCTTCAAAAATGAGAAAAGGATTTCTTGAGCAGCAAGATAAAATCTCAGTGTTCTCCACTTTCCTTAACGGGCTAAAAAGCAAAAAGCAGGATAAACTAACTCGGTACAAGACACTGAGTAGAGAAGTAAACTCAAATAGAAATGTCCTGATAATAATTATTATAGGTCCTTTGCAAAATTCATTAGTGAAATGTTTCTTTTAGAATTAGGACTTCTTAGTGGCTTCCAATATATCTGCTATTATTGTCCTAAGAATATCATTTCCCAAGAAGAGTACACAGTATCTACTTTAACAAGGCATAAAAATACATTTAACCTCACAAACAGGAAATGGGACCAAATCAAGTCCTGTGCCTCTTGACATATGCCTGCCTGTCAGCCTTCAACTTAGAAAGCTACATATTCTTAAAAACAGATCTAACAATTTCCTTTAAAAACCCTAAGATTCTAAAAGTAATGTATACATTCCCCAAATTGAATCTACACTCAGTTTTTAACTCAACTGTACAGTCTTTGAATAAAGGCATCATCATTGTGAATCATACAAACTTTTAAATAGTATGAGAATAAAGAAACCATACTACACTTAAAAGACTGGACCTGATTACACCACACACCTACCATGTAACCCTAAGCAAATCTCTTCTCTAAGGTTCTGTATTACCTGGTCAAGCCCCTAAAGGCAGTGGTTCTTAAACATTACTGTGCATTATAACAGCGGGACTTTCAAAACAAATCCCAACGCCGAGGCTGTACCCCATACCAATTAAAGCAGAATCTGTGGGGGCAAACCCACATCAGTAGTTTTTAAAACTCCCCAGGTGATTCACGCTTGAGAATCAGGGCCTCAGAAGATTACTGTACAGATTAAGAGAAGAGAGGTAAAAGTGCTATGCAAACTGAAAAGTAGACATCCTTCCTATTTTCTCATTCAGTCAAGATTTCACTATGTTCAACAGTTTCACAGCATTGCTTCTTATGATTCATCCTTTTCTTTTGGGTTCATTTCCTTCTTTCTAGAGTACAATTTCTAGGAGTTCTTTAAGTGATAAAAGTGACTGGAAACTCAATTTTTGTCTGAAAAAAATCTTAACTTCATGCTTATTCTTGAATAATAGTTTGACTAGATCAGGAATTCTGCGTTAATAGTTATTTTCTCTCAGCACTGTTCCAGTATATTCTGGCCTCAACTGTTATTATTAGGGAAGTGGCTGTCAGTCTATCTGCTATTCCACAGTAGGTAATCTGCCCCCTTAGTCACATTTCACAGATTCTCTTTGCCTTTGAGTCCAGCAGTTTCGCGATTTGTGTACAAATGGGGAAAGGGAAATACTACTTGGAATTGGGGGGTGGGGGGATGGTTCTTTAATCTGAGGATATAGGTATTTCATCAATTCCAGAAAATTCTCAGCCATTATTTCTTTAAATATTGCTTCTCCCATTCTCTCTAATCTCTCATGGAAAATCTATATATACATACACATGTATATGTGTATGTACATGTGCATGTGCACACACACACACTGAACCTTCCCATTCTAACCCCCAAATATTCATCTTCCTTTTATATTTCCATTTTTAAAAAATCTTTCTGTGCTGCATTCTGAGCAATTTCCTCAGTATAGTGTACTGTGATTAAGTAAGAGCAGAAAGTCCATAGTCAAATTGTATGGGTTGGAATTCTAGCTCCAACATTTATTAACTGTGTGACTTTGGGCAATGTTACTTAACCACTCTGTGATTCAGTTTCTTCATTTGTAAAACAGAGAAAATAATAGCACCATCCTCATACAATTACTGTAAAAATTAAATGAGATGATAATATGTTGTGTTTACAAAAGTACCCGGTAACTTGATTAGTAGTCAATAAATTATCATCTCTTTCTTGTTTTACTGGCTGTTCTGTTTAACCAATCCCCTGAAGTTCTGTTTCCTTTTTAACTTAGAAATGTTCTAAACAAAGTATAATTTTGGTTTACAAACTGGAAATAAGATATTCTACAGCTTCTTTTTCTTTTGAAATAATTTTAGGCTTACAGAAGAGATGCAAAGATAATACAGAGTTCCCACATACCTGTCACCGGCTTCCCCCAATGTTAACATTTTACATAACCATGGTATAATTATCAAGAAATTAACTAAAAATATTAACATTGCTACAGACTTTAAAATATTAATATTGGTACATTATAAACTATAGACTTTATTCAGGTTTCCCCAGTTTTTGCATTAACATCCTTTCTCTGCTCCAGGATCTAATCCAGGAAACCATGTTGCTTTTAGTCTTCATGTCTCCTTAATCTCCTCCAATCTGTACCACTTTCTCAGTCATCCCTTTCCTCACTCTTGAAAGAGTGCTGGTCAGGGAGTTTATAGCATATTCCTCAATTTGGCTTTGTCTGATGTTTTCTCATTACAGACTGAAGTTAAAGACTTGGGGGTAGGAATACCTCAGAAGTAATATGCCCTTTACCTTGTATCATATCTGGGAGTATGTAATAATAAGTATGTCTTATTATTGCTAATGTTAACCTGGATCACTTGTGAAGGAGGTGTCCACCAGGTTTCTCCACTCTAAAGCTGCAAAATAGCAACATCATTTAATTCCTTTTTCATATTCTGTTTATCAGAAGCAAGACACTAAGTCTAGCCTATACTCAAGGGAATCTGTTAAGTTTTAAATTTTAGTTACTGTATTTTTCATTTCTAGTAGTTCCATTTGTTTTGTTTTCTTAGTCATAGTCATATTCTCTTCTTATGGTTTTGATTTCCTCCATTAGGATTTTAATTATTTTAAATATATTTATTTTATAGTCCTTTCAGGAGTCTTTGCATTATCCAAAGTTCTCGGAGCACTAATCCTCCCGCTTGCTGTGTCTGCTGACTCTAGTCTGCTGTGTAGTATTTTGCTATGTGTTTTATATTTTCAGCTTCTGATCTCTTCAGTGGGGCATTATTTGCAGGAATCTCATGGATCCAGAGTTTGGAACAATTCGAACGGTATACAGTTTTCTAATTGCTTCTGCCAGAAATAAAACTGGCTTGGCAATACTGTTTTTATTCTCTAATCCTGTGGGTTCCTGGATAATATGAGTTGTATAAATTCAGACTGTTAACTTACAGAATGTCCAGGTCAGAGAACTGGATTATTCAGGAAGAATTCTGTTGTATCTTTGTGATGATGGACCATATTTTGTTTTCTGGTCTGTCCTTTTACTCAGAAGGCAGACTTGTAAAGGTCCTACCCATAAGCAGAGATCACAGTTCAGAATCCCCGGTGGCTGGGCCCAGTATCTCATTTCCAGTCCCCACATGGAAATTAGAAATCTAACCGAGTATGTTATTAGAATGAACAGTGTCCCACTGAGAGTAGACACAGGATTAGTTCATGATATTTCTTCTCTAATTTAGGTCATCCTCATTATTTCTACCACCTGAGGATCTCCCCTTATTGCAAGCTCATCTCTGGATTTGGTTTTTTAAGTCTGATAAATTTATTCAGCATGTCTGGGTATTTGTAATAAAAAAATTTGTTATTTTAGTCAATTAACTAAGCAGAAGCAAAAGTATTCCCTATCTTTTATACCAATTTATTCAGAAACAGAAAAAAAGTTCTAATAGCACAGATTTGAACTTTGCTACCTGTTTTTCTTATCCTTTCCAGTATTTCCAACAGTAAATTCTGAAGCTCCATGAAATATACTAAAGACATGACTAAGGATACCAATTAAAATCTTTTACTTTTGTTGATCGTTAGAGATATCAAAATTTAAAAACTCAGTGCTAAAACACTGAGTGGAATATATATGTGAAACAGAAAAATGAGATACAGTGGAAACAGAACCCTAGGTAAGGAATCAGAAGTTTTGGATTCAAGTCCCACCTCAATGACTAGGTAGCTGGTTGACCTCAAAGATAAAAGGTTGTACTCAATGACTTCCAACATCACTTAATTCTGTTCAATTCATAAAGATACAGACATTAGACATTAGATGATCATGTTTATTCACTTACTTGCCTTCTAATCTGTCTAGTGTTAATAAGTAAGCGCTTTGCATTTTTGGTCCACTCATTAAAATATCTTTCCAATAAGGAAATACATATGATTATTTGGCATCAGATATAACATTTGCTGTGTGTATTTCTTTTGTTATTGAAATTGTAAACAGCATCAAGATATTTGCTTATGACTTTTAAATACATTTGAAAACAAGCCGTCCCACTAACATGGTATTTTATTAACACAGAATTCACAAAATACAAAATTATAAAAAATTAACCAGGAAATAGCTGAACTATTTAGAATACACTATATACTAAAAAGGGAGAAAGTCATTCATTCATTTCCTACCTAGTGTAATAGTCTCTGTATATTTTTTCTAAAGTTTATATTTAAATAAATATATTTGAGTATGCGCAAATAGTTTCCTGCACATGAATGTATGTATGTGATACTTAGACCTCCCACAATGGTTTACAATATTAGATGAAGAAAAACATAAGCTTTATCTCATATTTTACCTTTTTTCTGGATCCTTTTGAAGGCACAATGAAATCATTTTCCTAAACGATTTTCCATATTTTTTCAGCATTTCTTTATCTTGAACACCAGTTTCCAAAGAAGGAGGATCATTTTGTAGTGTCAGCATTAAAACCTGGAAGAATTTTCCATATAATAGAAACTTTTGATGACTCAGTAAAGTTAAGTATTGTAGCCAAAATTCTTCAATACAGACAACCTCCAATACATAAGCAGTTCACTCTAGACCAGTTATTTGGAACACAGAGTTATTTAGGTGTTTTCCACACAAATAATATCCTACAGATAGTTGGCTTCCCAGGTAAAGTGGCTGCAAGGGTTCAACTGTATCAGCACTGAATGTCCTTTAGTTAGAACCCTTTCTTCATGTCCTCTGTCCCCATTCTTATACTGCCAAACTACCTTTAAAAAAAATTAAAATCAGGGGCGCCTGGGTGGCTCAGTCTTAGGCGTCTGCCTTCGGTTCAGGTCATGACCCCAGGGTCCTGGGATCGAGCCCCGCATTGGGCTCCCTGCTCAGCGGGGAGTCTGCTTCTCCTTCTCCCACTCCCTCTGCTTGTGTTCCCTCTCTCGCTGTGTCTCTCTGTCAAATGAATAAAATCTTTGAGAAAAAAAGAAAAAAAATGTTTAAAAAAAAAATTAAAATCAGGGACAACTTGGTGGCTCAGTTAAGGGTCCTAGCATCGAGCCCCACAACGGGCTCCCTGCTCAGCAGGGAGCCTGCTTCTCCCTCTGCCTGTTCTGCCTGCTGCTCCCCCTGCTTGTGCTCTGACAAATAAATAAAATCTTAAAAAAAAAAAAGACACCCCTGAAACAAATAATACATTATATGTTAATAAAGAGTCCTTATCTTAAAAAAACTTTATAAAAAAATTAAAATCATAGCAAATTTTAAAATAAAATACAATCAAATAATAAATAAATAAATAAATAAAACCATAGCAAAATTAAAAATGTGATCTTGCTCATTTTACCTATTCATGGCTCTGTTTTAACATGACCCCTTGTAATCTGGCATTCTCTTCCCAGAACTCCTCAGCCACTCCTGAGAAAGCACTGACGATGCCTAGTTAACAGAGCTGCAGCCTTTTTCAGTTCTCACTCTTCCCACCTTCTCTGCAATAACTGACAATTTTGATTATTCTGTCCATCCTAAATCTCTTCCTTCTTTGACTTTCATGGCAACATACTAGTTTGATGCACAGAGGTGTTAATAAGGAAGGTCATAGTTATATAGTGAGATTTGGGGTGATTTTTCTATACTGTGTGACTTTTTTATATAAAAGCACATGCCACTTTATAAAAAAAGTTAACACTAAAGAATATAAAAGGGGGCTATAGTCAGAATTAATACTTGCTTTTCAGATTCAATTTATATTTACTGAAATGGAATTACTAAAGGATGGAGGTATTTCTCATTCTGAGCAAACAGGCTAACATGTGTAGTCCTAATTATAGGACTCGTTGCCTGCAGTGGATGAAAAATAAACCTCATCTCCTCCCCCACCTCCTTTTAAAAAATAAACCATTCCTTTGGCCTTAAAATAGCTTCCTAATTCACAGTTCTAAAAACTCATTATTTTCAAATCCATTTATTTCCTAGGAGTAGGCTCTGAAAAGAAACTGGGACATGGGCTGGGGTAGTATTTTGACTGTGAACCTCACCTTCATTGGTGGATACTTATGGTAAGGAGCTGCCCCTGTGGCCAGTTCAATTGCTGTGATCCCGAAACTCCAGATGTCAGCTTTGAAATCATAGCCTCGGACCTGTAAAGAACATAAAGATGTACATGATTACTTTTAACACCCTAAAAGCACTTTAATTTATTTTTTTTTTAGTAATCTCTATACCCAGTGAGGGGCTTGAACCCATGACCCTGAAAATCAAGTGTAGCATGCTCTTCTGACTGAGCCAGCCATCACCCCTAAAAGCACTTTTAAAAAGCAGCTTCTAATATGTATCAAGAACCATGAAAGTGTTCATGAGCTTTACACCAATAAAGTAATCTAGAGTAGGCAAAAGCTAAATATACTTGGTAACACAAGAAAAAAGAAAAAGCAATCTGAATGAACATTCCCCAAAATGGGGGAATTGTTAAGTACGGAATACTCACTTAAAAGAAATGTTATATAGTCAACTAAAAGCAATGTAAATGAATTCTATATGAAAATATAGAAAACCACTTGTCATAAAGCATATATGAAGAAAAAAGAATATAAAATTCTTCACAAGTTTTTTTTTTTTTTTAAAGATTTTATTTATTTATTCATGAGAGACAGAGAGAGAGAGAGAGAGGCAGAGGGAGAAGCAGGCTCCCAAGGAGCAGGGAGTCCGATGCGGGACTCGATCCCAGGACCCTGGGATCATGACCTGAGCCGAAGGCAGACGCTTAACCATCTGAGCCACCCAGGCGCCTCTCTTCACAAGTTTTGATACTTATTACAAAAGTATGTAATCTTTTTTTTTTTTAGAAAAAGGACAGAACTAGAACAAAATTGTTAGGTAGTAGTGCTAAGCCTTTGGTTTTCCAAATTTTCTATGTTATGGTCTTGTTTTATCACCTTAGATACAAGAGGTCTGAATATTTTCAAAGTTGTTGAACACGTGGCCAAGTTTCTGTCCTTTTATACTGTCATAAGCACATTATAAAATTAAATATTTTCATTTTATATTCTAAGCAACCCAGGAAAAGAGGGGGGGGGGTGAAATGTGTGATTTGGGACCTGAAATTAAAGCTCCATATAATGTGCTGCCTTGACATCTGGTAAAAGAAGGTGGGCTTCTAATGAGCTAAGTGTAAGATCCCCTCTCCAGTCTGCTCCAAAGGATAAGGTCCCTTACCCCAACAACCCTGCTTATCAACTGGACCAGGCAAAGTTCCTGCTCAGCCTTGAGCAGCCGGTTTCAGCTCCCCACCAGCCCTCAGAATTATTCAGATGAGTCAATCACCCTCGCAAGGAAACCAAGGGGCACCTCACTCTCTTGATACTACAAAGCCTGTTTCCCACGGCCACTGTTTATTGACTCTCTTCCTGAGTGCAGCCCCATGTGACATGTAGCGTCCTCCTCCCTGCAGCTCTGCGTGTACGTGACTAACAAACTGCTGTCAGTCTCAGCAGTCCAGTGTCAGGTGTTCAGCATCTGCATAACCCTAGAGTGGGAATGCTTCCCTCACCAACAGGGTGAGCACAGGCATTATGACAGAGTTAAAAGTGAATTCAGTTCTACATACTGACTTTGAGATATTTAAAAGAAATTTATGTAAAACATCTATAGGAAGCTTGAAACTATCTAGGGGCTTAAGACTAGCATGGATATACTTTAGAAAATATTATAGGTAGGGGGTGCCTGGCTGGCTCAGTCAGTAGAGCGTATGATTCTTGATCTCAGGGTTGTGGGTTTGAGCCCCACAATGGATGTAGGTATTACTTAAAAATAAAATCTTTAGGGGGTACCTGGGTGGCTCAGTTAAGCATCCCACTCTTGATTTCAGCTCAGATCATGATCTCAGGGTCATGAGAGCGAGTCCTGCGCTGGGCTCTACACTCAGTGTGGCGTTTGCTTGTCCCTCTCCCTCCCCCTCTGCCCCTCCCCTGCCTCACATGCTCTCTCTCTCTCAAATAAATGAAATCTTAAAAAAAAGTCTTTAGGAGCACCTGGCTGCTTCAGTCAGTAGAGCACGCAACTCTCAATCTCAGGGTTGTTGAATTCAAGCCCCACAATGGGTGTGGAGCCTACATGAAATGAAATAAAATAAAAAATAAAATAAAATAAAATAAAATAAAATAAAATAATAAAATAAAATAAAATAAAATAAAATAATAAAATAAAATAATAAAATAAAATAAAATAAAAAATAAAATAAAATAAATAAAATATTTAAAAAAAAAACACAAAAAACTAAAAGGAAAATGTAACAGGTGAGAAGTGGAGATGAGACTAACTAGTAAGAGAACTCAAGAACAAGGTTCTGGGAAGTAGAAGGAAGGCAGAAAAGAAGTCAGAGACACAGCCTGACCTGACAGTTGGGGAAGAATGAGGAAACCACTAGGGAAGCTAAGGATGTAAGTAAAGGTGGAAATGATCAACTGTTTCAAGTGACAAGAAAACAAGTAAGGAAAGAAATAAGAAATGAGCACTGATTTGAGAATTAGCAGAGTTTCCGTAAGATGACTAGATGAGCAATATCTGACTAGAGTAGTTTGAAAGCAAATGGGAAATGGGGTTATGAGCAAAATTAGTCCTTCAAGAACCATAGCAGTGAATCTACATGTACAAAGATTAGGTCATTTAATTTGTAACATGGAAACTATTATTAAACCAATCTTCATTATATTGTTCCTTAGGTTGTATGTGGTATAAATCCTGAGTTTCACATATCATTTGTAAAGATCTAGAGGTCTGTTGTTAAGGGTGGACCTATGTCTTAACCAAAGAACAGAAACCTGTATTTCCCAAAGCTAACCTAGCACACAACCCCCTATTTTTTCAAAGTTCCCATTAAGCCATTTGGCTTGTATGAAAGACCTACTGTAGGTTTACACTGTGGAAAGAAATCAGAAGAGGATTTTCGCTTTCACAAAACAAGTGAAAACGACGTAAAGCGTTTGCTCTGCAGCCAGCCATTATGGAAGCAGCGCGCAGCCCAAGCGGCGAGACTGGTGCTGCTCAGCTCCTTCCCAGAGAACCACATTCAGCTCAGGCCACCAGAGCTTTGAACTATGTGAGCATCTACATTTTATCTCAACTTAGTTTGTGTATCCAACAGCAAGATGTGTTCTATGGTATCAGAAAGGCCTAAAAGAGGTTATTTTTTGGGTCTGGAAATGCTAAGAAGTTTTTACAAATAAATTAGTGGTAATTGCTTCTTTGCTTTGTGCCATTTCAGCTTACAAAAGGTTTCACAGAACAAACTACTTTCCATTAGTGGGGGAAACCTGTACACCAAACAAAAGCAAACGCTACTCTGTTTTTGTTCCCTTCTGTACAAAACTGTAAATCATTTAATAAAAACGAAAGACAAAATACCTGTTCCATAACTTCAGGTGCCATCCAGCAAGGAGTTCCAACAAAGGTCTTTCTCACTTTATTTCGGGTAATATCACCACCAGTTGCTAAAAAAGCACTAACCCCAAAGTCTGAAATAGATATAAGAGCAAGGTATTAGAAGTACAGTAACTAACGTAGGTGGATAGGAAAATAATATAGTCCTACATACAAACAACATGACATTTTCTCTTCTTTCCTTTGAAATTCTTGACTAAATTAAGACATACCTTAACAGGTCCTTCATTCCACTCTCCACCCTCACACATCACCATCTTAACAGATTTTTCCTCCTTGCTCCAGTCCATTCTATTAGCATCCTTCCATACTAAAAATCTGTGCCCATTACACAATAACTCGTATTCTCTTTCTCCCCAGTCATTGGCAACCATCATTCTAACTTCCTGCCTCTATGATTTTGAATACTCTAAGGACCTCATATATAAGTAAAATCATACAGTGTTTGTTTTTTGTAGCTGGGTTATTTTACTTAGCATAATGTCCTCGATGTTTATCCATTTTGTAGCATATTACAGAATTTCCTTCCTTTATAGGCTGAATAATATCCCATTGTATGTATATACCACATTTTGTGTATTCTTTCATCTGTTAATGGACACTTGGGTTGCTTTCCCATTTTAGCCATGGAGAATATGCTGCTGTGAAAATGGGTGTCCTAATAATTGTTTATGAGTCCTTCCTCTCAGTTCTTTGGAATTCTATACCCAGGAGTGGAATTGCTGGATTACACAGTAGTTTTGTTTTTCATTCTTTGAGGAACTGTCATACTATTTTCCACAGTAGCTGTACCATTTTATATTGCCACCAACAGTGAACGAAGATTCCAGTTTCTTCACATCCTCTGTATTTTCTAGTTTTGCGGCATTTTTTGTTAGCAGCTGATGGATGCAAGGTGGGATCTCACTGTAGTTCTGATTTGCATTTCCCTAATGATTAGTGATGTTGAACATCTTTTCATGTGCTTATTAGCAATTTGTATGTCCTCTCTGGAGAAATGTCTACTTAAGGCCATATTCTAAAAAATTCAGTTTATTTAAACTAAAAACAAAACCAGTTCACCCATTTTTCCTATCCCCCACCCCTGTCTCTGGCAACCACCAATCTGTTCTCTGTATCTATGAGCTTAGTGTCTAATATATATATTAGATTCCATATATAAGAAAGATTATACAGTATTGTCTTTCTCTGTCTTATTACACATAGCACAAAGCCCTCAAGGTCTATCCATGCTGTCACAAATGGCAAGATTTCATTATTTGTTATGACTGAATGATATTCCACTTTTGCATACACCACAATTTCTCTATCCATTCTGAGACCTGTATCAATGAGCTTACTATCTACGTTTCCTTCTAGGAGCTTTATGGTTTCAGGTCTTATAGTTAAGTCTTTAATCTATTTTGAGTTAATTTTTATCTGTGGTGTAAGACAGTGATCCGATCCTGCTTCTCTTTTGCATGTGGCTGTCCAATTTTCCCAATACCATCCTATGATATTCTTTGCTATTGTAAATAATAATGCAATGAACATGCATATTTCTTCTTGAGTTAGTGTTTTCATTTTCCTCAGATAAATACCCAGAAGTGGAATTACTAGGTCATAGACAGTTTTACTTTTAATTTTCTGAGGAAGCTCCATAATGTTTTCCACTGGCTGAACCAATTTACATTCCCACCACCAGTGTACAAGGGTTCTGGTTTTTCCACATCCTGGCCAATGCTTGTTGTTTCCAGTCTTTTTGATAATAACCATTCTAACAGGTGTGAGACAATATCTTGGTGTGTGAGGCTCTGATCTGCATTTCCCTAGTAATTAAGGACACAGCATCTTCAATTTATCTGTTGGCAATCTGTATGTCTTCTTTGGAAAAATGTCTATTCAGATCTTCTACCCATTTCTTAATCAGATTATTCAGTTTCTGATACTGAGTTGTACAAATTCTTTATGTATTTTGGATATTAGTCCCTTACCAGATATATGATTTGCAAATATCTTCTCCCATTCAGTAGGATGCCTTTTCATTTTGTTGATTTCCTTTGCTGTGCAGATTTTTAGTTTGATATTCCTATTTGTTCATTTTTGCCTTAGTTGCTTTTGGCGTCAGATTCAAAAAATCATCACCAAGACCTATATCAAGGAGGCTGCCATCCATGTTTTCTAGGTGTTTTATGGTTTCATGTCTTTTTTTTTTTTAAAAAGATTTTATTTGAAAAAAAGAGAGACAGAGAGCATGAGCAGGGGGAGGGGCAGAGGGAGAAGGAGGCTCCTCGCTGAGCAGGGAGACCGATGAGGGACTCGATCCCAGGACCCCGGGATCATGACCTGAGCCAAAGGCAGATGCTTAACTGACTGAGCCACCCAGGCACCCCTATGGTTTCGTGTCTTATGTTCAAGTCCTTAATTCGAGGTAATCAAGTTATTTTTGCATATGAGGTTAAGATGGTACTCTAGCTTCATTCTTGCACATGTGGCTGTTTAATTTTCCCAACACCATTTACTGAAGAGACTATCCTTTCCCCACTGTATACTCTTGACTCCTTTAGGATAAATTAATTGCCCGTGTGTGTGGGTTTATTTCTGGGCTTTCTATTCTGTACCATTGATTTATACGTCCATTTTTATGCCAGTATCACACTGTTTAATTATTACAGCTTTACAATATACTTTGAAATCAGAGAGCATGATGCCTCCAGCTTTGTTCTTTCTCAACACTGCTTTAGCTATTTGAGGTTTTCTATGGTTCCACACAAATTTTAGGTTTTATTTCTCTGAAAAATGCCATTATAATTTTGATAGAAATTACACTGAATCTGTATATTGTTGTAGTATAGACATTTTAACAATATAAACTCTTCCAATTCATAAACACTGAATATCTTTCTATTTATGTCTTCAACATCTTTAATGTCTTGTAGTTCTTTTGCCTCTTCGGTTAAATTTATTACTAGGTATTTTTACTTTTTTGATGCAAATGTAAATAGGATTATTTTCTTAGTTTTTGTTTTTTTAAAGATTTTATTTATTTATTTGACAGAGGGAGACACAGCGAGAGAGGGAACACAAGCAGGGGGAGGGGGAGAGGGAGAAGCAGGCTTCCCGCGGAGCAGGGAGCCTGATGTGGGGCTCGATCCCAGGACCCTGGGATCATGACCTGAGCCAAAGGCAGACGCTTAACGACTGAGCCACCCAGGCGCCCCTATTTTCTTAATTTCTAATAGTTCATTACTAATGCACAGCAATGCAACAGATTTGCATGTACTGATTTTGTATCCTGCAACTTTACTAAATTTGATCATTCTAACAGTTTTCTGATGGAGGTATAAAGTTGTTTGAGATTTTATTTCTTGGGGTAGGCATTTATCACTATGAACTTCTTTTAGAACTGCTTCTGTTGGGGTGCCTGGGTGGCTCAGTTGGTTAAGCATCTGCCTTCAGCTCAGGTCATGATCCTGGAATTGAGCCCCACGTCGGGCTCCCTGTTCAGCGGGGAGCCTGCTTCTGCCTCTCCCCACTAACTTGTACTCTTTCATACTCTCTCTCAAATAAATAAGTAAAATCTTAAAAAAAAAAAAAAAAGAACTGCTTTTGTTTTCAGAACCAAGAGACTCGTGATTCAGGTGGGGGAAAGAATTCCTTTTGCTGCATCCAATAAATGTGGTATATTACATTTCCATTTTCATTTGTCACAAGGTATTTTTTAGTTTCTTCACTGACCCATTGGTTGTTCAGTAGCATGATGTTTAATCTCCACATATTTGTAAATTTTCCCATTTTCTTCACATAAATTTCTAGTTTCCAACCAAGCATGGTTGGAAAAAATGCTTGATCTGATTCCAGGCCTCTTAAATTTATTAAGACTTATTTTGTGGCCTAACATATGATCTGTCCTGAAAAATGTTCCATGTACTCAAGAAGAATGTGTATTCTGTTGCTTTGGGATGGAATGTTTTGTAAATGTACATTAAGTCTATCTCTGGCCTAATGTATCATTTAAGGCTGATATTTCCTTCTTGATTTTGTTTGATCTATCCACTGATTTAAGTGGTGGTATTAAAGCCCCCTACTCCTATTGTTATTACTGTCTATTTCTCCCTTTAGCTCTATTAATATTTACTTTATATAATTAGATGCTTCTAATGTTGGGTGCATAAATATTTACAAATGTTTTATTCTTTTTTCAGATTGACCCCTCTATCATTACGTAATGCCCTTCTTCATCTCTTATTATGATCTTTGTTCTAAAGTCTACTTTGTCTGATATATCTACTTCACTTGCGATTTTTGTCATTTTGAGTCTTCTCTCCTTCTTTCCCAGTCCATCAAGCTAAAGGTTTGTCAATTTTGGTGATCTTTCCAAAGAATCACCTCTCTACTGCTTTTCTATTCTCTATTTCCTTTATCTCTTCTCTAAATTTTATTATTTTCTTCCTTCTGCTAGAGTTGGGTTTAGTTTCTTTTTCTAGTTCCTTAAGTTGTAAAGTAAGATTGTTGGTTTGCTATCTTATTTTTTAAATAAAGTGTCTTTAGCTATAAATTTGCCCCTTAGCAATACTTTTCCTATGTCCCGTAAGTTTTGATATATCGTGATTTTGTTTTCATTCGTCTCTAAGTATTTTTTAATTTCCTTTGTGAAGCTTTCCTTTTTCCATTGGTTGTTTGTGTGTTGTTTAATTTCTGCATATCTGTGAAATTTCTAGTGTTCTGCTATTGATTTCTCACTATCCACAGTGGTCAGAGAAAGTGTTTTATATAGTATCTTTTAAAATCTATTGGGACAGGTGCCTGGGTGGCTCAGTCGTAAGCGTCTGCCTTTGGCTCAGGTCATGATCTCAGGGTCCTGGGATCGAGTCCCACATCGGGCTCCCTGCTCAGCTGGAAGCCTGCTTCTCCCTCTCCCACTCCCCCTGCTTGTGTTCCCTCTCTCGCTGTGTCTCCCTCTGTCAAATAAATTTAAAAATCTTTAAAAAAATAAAATAAAATAAAATCTATTGGGACTTGGGGTACCTGGGTGGCCCAGTTGGTTAAGCAGCCAACTCTAGGTTTCAGCTCAGGGCTCCATGCTCAGGAGAAGTCTGCTTGAGGATTCTCTCTCCCTGTCCCTCTCCCCCTCCCCCCAACCCTGCTAACACGCACTCTCTAAAATAAATAAATAAATCTTAATAAAATAAAATCTCCTGGGACTTAATATGTGGTCTAACATGGTCTACCCCAGAAAATGCCCTGTGTGCACTTAAGAAGAATGTATATCCTGATCCTGTTGAGTTCTGTGTGTCTGTTAGCTCTATGTGGTGTACTGTATAGTATTAAGTCTTTCATCTCCTTATCTCTTGCCTTTTTTATCCATTATTGTGAATGGAGTATTGAAGTCTCCAACTGCTAATGTGGAGCTATCTATTTCTCCTTTCAGTTCTGTCAGTATTTCCTTCATATATTTTGTTGGTGTGTTATTATGTGTGCAAATATTTATCACTGTTATATCTTTTTGCTGTACTGAACCTTTTGTTAATAGGTAAAGTCCTTATTTGTTTTATATCCCTTTTGGCTTAAAGTTTATTTTCTCTGATATAGAATAGCCACCTCTATTCTCTTGGTTACTATTTGCATGGAATATCCTTTTCCTATCCTTTCACTTTCAATGTATTTGTGTCTGGGATCTAAAATGAGTCCCTTATAGACAGCATACAGTTGGATTAAGTATTTTTATCTGTTCTGCCAATCTCTGTCTTTTGATTGGAGAGTTAATCCATTTACATTTGAAGCAATTACCGATAAAGAAGGACTGACTTCTGTCATTGTCCTATTTGTTTTCCATATGTCTTATAGCTTTATTGTCCCTCATTTCCCGCACTGCTTTTCTGTTCAGTTGACATTTTGTTGTGAAATGCTTAATTTTTTTCTCATTTCCTTTTGTTTATATTCTGTAACTATTTTGTTTTTGGTTACCATAGAGATTACATTTAACATTTTAGTTACAACATTCTAATATGAATTTATACCAGCCTAGGGGCGCCTGGCTGGCTCAGTCAGTAGAGCATGCAACTCTGATCTTGGGGTTATGAGTTCGAGCCTCATGATGGGGACAGAGATTACTTAATTAAAAAATAAAAAAAATTAAAAAAAAATCTTGAATTTATACCAGCCTAACTTCAATAACACAAAATCTCTTCTTTACAGCACTATTCCCACCCCTGTTGGTTACTGCCACAAAATTATATCTTAACATACTGTGTGCCCCAAAATATGAACTGATAATTCTCTTAAATACACTGGTCTCTTAAGTAAAAACATGTTTTGGATTCACAAACCAGTTAATGGTAATATTAACTTTTAGACCACTGGTTTTAGTAACGTATCATGTAGAAAAAAAAAGTGAAGTCACAAACCACAGTTACAATAATACTAGCTTTTATATTTGCCCATGTATTTACCTTTATGAGATCTTTACTTCATACTGCATCAAGTTACTGTCCAGTGTCCTTTCATTCAAACTTGGTGGGACTCCTGTGAAAATTTCTTGCAGGTAGTTCTATCAGAAACAAATTTCTTCAGCTTTTGTTTATCTGGCAATGTCTTTGATTTATCCCTTACTTTGAAGGATAGTTTTACCAGATACAGGATTCTTGATTGACAAAATTTTTTCTTTTACCATTTTGAATATATTGGCCTCCTGCCTTCTGGCCTCTGAAGCTTCTGATGAGACATCTGCTGACAGCCATACTGAGGATCCCTTGTAGGTGATGAGTCACTTCTATCTTCCTGCTTTCAAGATTTGTTTTCTTTGACTTTCATAAGTTTGACTATAATGTGTCTCCGTGTAGGTCTCTTAGAGTTCATCTTACTTGGAGATCACTAAGCTTCTTGGATATTTATATTCATGTTTCCCATCAAGTTTGAAAAGTTTACAGCCATTATTTATTCAAATATTCTCTGCCCATTTCTCTCTCCTCCTGGAACTTCCCACATGTGTGTTGGTCTGCTTCATGATGTTAAACAGGTCCCTTGAGCTCTGTTCACTTATCTTCAATCTTTGTCCCTCTTGTTCCTTAGACACTATAATTTCCATTTTCCTGCCTTCAAATTCATCAATTCTTTTTTCAGCCAGTTCAAATCTGCATTTGCATTTGAATCCTTCTAGTGGGCTTTTCATTTCGTAATATAAGCTACTGTACTTTTCAGCTCCAGAATTTTTTTGTTCTTTTGGTTCTTTCTCCTTATTGGTAGCTCCATTTTATCCACACATTGTTTTCTTGAGTTTATTCACATCTTCCTTTAGTTTTGTCTAGTAGATCTGCCATCAGGGCTTTTTCAGTGACAGTTTCTATCATTTATTTCCTTTGAATGGATTATACTTTACTGTTTCATTGAATGCCTTGTGATTTTATTTGTTGAAAACAGGACATTTGAGTGTAATGACGTAGTTACTCTGGAAATCAGATTATCTCCCTTTCCCAAGGTTTGTTGTTGTTTTATTTTGGTTGTTATAGACTATCTCTGTGTAAAGCAGCAGTCTGAAGTATAAACAAGCTCTTCTCAGGACTTTTCTGCACCTTTTCCTGGCATGTGCATTTTCCAATTTTCCCCACCAATGTAGTTGTTTTTTAATGTCTGGCTCCAAAAATGGGAAGAGAAAAACAAAGGGAAGGAAAAAAAGGTGCTGCTCCTTTAAGTCCTTGAAAGTCATCTGGAGGGGAGGGGGTGGCACAACAATGGTGGTCTGCCTCTTTATCTGCACCAATGTGATCAGAAGCAGCAATCAGTGATCAGAGCACAGATGCACGATATCTGGAAGACGGTCCATTTTGCCCACTGTGGGTCCCACAAGCTGTTGTGCAAGGTGCTCCAAAAACAGGTGCACAGCTGCCTGCCAGCAGGCTGATGGCTAGGGGTGAGGCACCTCTGAAATGGACTGAAATTAACCGCCATTTACCTTCCAAACCTTCCCCTAGAACTTAAAAACCTTCCAAGGAACTGCAGAATTATAAAACCGTTACATCAGACAGATTCTGCTGGTTTAGTTGTCTAGATGTGGAGAGATTCGTGATGTTTCCTACTTCACCATCTTCCCAGAATCCTCTCTTTAGTTTTTTACCACTTGGTTTTACCTTTCTAAACAATACAGAATAATTGTGCTTGGTTTTGAACCTATATAAATGAAATCATATGATATATATTCTATTTCAACTGTTTTCTTTCACCTTATCTTTGTATAACTTACTAATGCTTTTGAATGTAGTTGTAGTTCTATCCATATTCATCACTGTATAGTATTCCAATGCATAAATTAACCACAATTTATTTATATTTATCCAGTCTACTACTGAAGGGTACTGGGACTGTTTCAAACTTTCAATGCTTATGAGCACTGCAGCACACATAAGCATGATCTTCTGTAGGCCATACACCTAGAAGCCAAAGTTTTAGGGTATGCATACTTCGACTTAATACAGTGTTTGTACTAATTTATTCTCCCACCATTGGAATATGAGATTTCTTCCTTGCTTTACAATGACACTAACAACAGTAGTGTCAGATGTTTTTGCCAAGTCAGCCAGTATAACTTGGTATCCTAATGTTATTTTACAGGCATACCTCGTTTTTTAATACTTCGCCTTACTATGCTTCACAAATACTGTGTTTTTTTAACAAACTAAAGGTCTATGGCAACCCTGCATTGAGCAAGTCTATTGGCACAATTTTTCCAACAATATTTGCTTACTTCTTGTCTCTGTCAATATTTTAATAATCCTTGCAATATTTCGAAGTTTTTCATTATCATTGTATTTGCTATGGTGATCTGTGATTAGTGATTTTTTATGTTACTATTGTAATTGTTTTGAGGGCACCACAAACCAGGTCCTTATAAGATGTAGAAATTATTGGGCGCCTGGGTGGCTCAGTTGGTTAAGCGACTGCCTTTGGCTCAGGTCATGATCCCGGAGTCCTGGGTTCGAGTCCCACATCGGGCTCCCGGCTCGGCGGAGAGCCTGCTTCTCCCTCTGACCCTATCCCCTCTCATGCTGTTTCTCTCTCTCTCTCTAATAAATAAATAAATAAAATCTTTAAAAAAAAAAAGATGTAGAAATTATTCAATAAATGTTGTGTTTTGAATGCTCCACTGACCAGCCATCTCTCGCCCTCTCCTCAGGCCTCCCTATTCCTTAAGACACAACAATATTTAAATTAGGCCAATTAAAAACCCTACAAGGGCCTCTAAGTGTTCATGTGAAAGGGAGAGTCACACAGTCTCTCTCTTTAAATCAAAAGCTGGAAATGATTAGCTCAGTAAGGAAGGCATGTTGAAAGCCAAAATGGGCAAAAAGCTAGGTCTCTCGTACCAGTTAGGGAAGTTGTGAATGCAAAGGAAAAGTGCTCGAAGGAAATTAAAAGTGCTACTCCAGTGAACACACAATAAGAAAAGCAAAACAGCCTAACTGCTGATATGAAGAAAGTCTTTGTGGTCTGGATAGAAGATCAAAGCAGCCCCACCATTCCTTTATGCCAAAGGCTAATCCAGAGCAAGACCCTAACTCTCTTCAATTATAGGAAGGCTGAGAGAGGTGAGGAAGCTGCAGAAGAAAAGCTCAAAGCTAGTAGAGGTTGGTTCATGAGGTTTAAGGAAAGAAGCCATCTCCATAACATCAGAGTGCACGGTGGAGCAGCAAGTACTGATATGGAAGCTGCAACAAGTTCTCCAGAAGTTCGAGCTCAGTTAATTCCTAAAGGTGGCTACACTGAACAATAGATTTTCAGTGTAGACAAAACAGACTTCTCTAGTGGAAGAAGATGCCATCTTGGACTATTAGCTAGAGAGGTCAATACCTAGCTTCAAAGCATCAAAGGACAAGCTGATTCTCTTGTTGGGAGCTAATGCAGCTGGTGACTTTTTAAGTTGAAACCAATGATCATTTACCAGTCCACAAATGGTAGGGCCCTTAAGAATGATGCTCAATCTACTCTTCTTGTGCTCTGTAAATGGAAGAATAAAGCCTGGATGATGACACATCTGTTTACAACAAGGTTTACTAAATATTTTAAGCCCACTGTTGAGACCTACTGCTGAGAAATAGGCTATAGTACAGTATAAACATAACTTTTATACACATTGGGAAACCAACAAATTCATTTGATTTGCCTTATTGCAATATTTGCTTTACTGTGGTCATCTGGACCAAAACCCACAGTATCTGCAAGGCATGCCTATAATATAGGCATTTAACTGATTACTAGTGAGGTTGAACACCTTTTATTACATTTATGTTTTGATGTCTTCATTTCGGAAGTCTTCTGCCTTTTTTTTTTTGAGGATTTTATTTATTTATTTGAGAGAGAGAGTGCACAAGAGGGGGTAGAGTCAGAGGGAGAAGCAGACTCCCTACTGAGCAGGAAGCCCGATGCGGGACTCAATCCGGGAACTCCAGGATCATGACCTGAGCCAAAGGCAGTCGCTTAACCAACTGAGCCACCCAGATGCCCATCTTCTGCCCATTTTTAATCTGATTTTTTTTTTTAAGATTTTATTTATTTATTTGACAGAGAGAGCACAAGCAGGGGGAGTGGCAAGCAGACAGAGAGGGAGAAGCAGGCTCCCCGCAGCGTAGGGGGAGCCTGATGTGGGACTTGATTCCAGGACCTCGGGATCATGACCTGAGCCGAAGGCAGTCACTTACCCAACTGAGCCACCCAGGCACCCTTATCTGATTTTTCTTAATGAGTTCTTTATGTATTCTAAATTTCAGCCTTATATCAGTTATTTCATGCTACAAATATCTTGTCTACTATGCAGTTTGCCTTTTTGCTAATTAATGGTGATAAAACATTTGTTCCTCTTTCAATAGATAGAAGCGATGAATTTTAAAGGGGTTAAATTTATCAATATTTTCTTTTCTGTTGAAGCATTATGTGGCTCCACTAAAATATTTCCTTAGGTTGGGACATGAAGGAAGATGTGCACCTAAATTATCCTCTAAAGCTGAAGAAATAATTTAGGGTCTGGGTGATCATCTTCCTCCTGCCAAACACCTGACTGTCCCAGCAGTGTGGGACCAAGCTGAGGCCTCAGTTGAGTGGCTTGCTCAACAATCCTGCGGTACAACCACTCTGGAGTCTCAACCTGGAGGAGGAGTATTTCACCAGCATGGACAGACACCTCTGGCAGGCCCTGGACTCCAGTTCTTATCTCTTTAGCTCTGAATCTGCCAAAAGTGCACTTCCACCTCTCAGATGCCTCCTGCTCACTGGCAAACACCCCAGTCACCCCAGGACAGAAGCAGCTCTGTATCACCCCTCTACAGCACATTCATTCATAAACAGTGAGGATTCGTGACTACCTCTCCTTCAAAGGAAAGCACAGAATGCTATGATATGAGAACCCATAGAAGATACTCCATGGGGGTCAGAAGTGATAACTGGAAGGTAATGACTAATGGACAGAAGAATGACTGAGATAAAAAATGAAGGATGAATAGTGGAGGATATCTTGAGAGTCAGCAGGGATGTGCCAACATAGGCTGCTTGACTAGAGACAGTCCAGGGACTAGAAGAGAAAACTGGCTCTAAAAACACAGAAGATAAGTAAGGTGGTTCTATTGACCATTAAATCAAAATAAAAAGAAATACTAATCATTACCTGCAATCTGTACTGAGCCATCTTCTCCAAGAAGAATATTTCCAGCTTTCACATCTCTTGAAGAGAAAAAGAGTTACATATTAAAAAACATCTATTCTTTGGAGTCACATAATTTAAACAACTGTTTAGTGTATTCACACAACACTGGCAATATTTAAATACTCTATTTTACATTAAAGAGTATTAAGGTCAATAGTAAAAATTTTTTAAATTTTAGTCACTTGTACCAGAATCTAAATATTATAATCAGAAAGCTACAATAACAGATAGCTTTTTACTGTAAAATCCAGAAAACCCAAGATGATTAAATACTTGACTGGGATAACAGTGGCCAAAGAATGTGACCCTCACCTACCATCACCTAATTCTACTTTTTGAAATATGTTGATTTTTTTTTCACACCATAATACATGATCAAAATTTTTTAATGGTTTAAAAAAACCAGTATATGGTTAAAAACAGGGACTATTTTATGCCTGAGGCATAAAGATAGATATAAATTATTCAAAGATATTTGTATTTTTACGGGTAACTATCTATTTATAATTCAAACAGGATATGCACACCTTCTTGTTATAAAAACCTAAACATCACTGAAAAGCCCAAAGTCCCTTTGACCACCATTCTCAAGTCTAGTATTTTCTTTCTTTTTTTTTTTTTTTTAAGATTTTATTTATTTGACAGAGAGAGACACAGCGAGAGAGGGAACACAAGCAGGGGGAGTGGGAGAGGGAGAAGCAGGCTTCCCGCCGAGCAGGGAGCCCGATGCGGGGCTCGATCCCAGGACCCTGGGATCATGACCTGAGCCGAAGGCAGATGCTTAGCAACTGAGGCACCCAGGCGCCTCAAGTCTAGTATTTTCTTCAAAGTTTTCAACTATTACCAGTCTAGTCAATAGAATATGTTCCTGTGACATATCTGGGTTTTTCTTCCAACATAAATGATATGACATTATCCATTCAAATCTACAACTTGTTTTTCTCATGTAACAATGCGTTAGAAGTATCTGGCAAAATTTAAAATCCTTAAATCTTATGAGTAGCAAAATCACTTCTTAATAACCCAGAGAAACCCCCACAATGTACAAGGGGGTCCTACAGCATTGTTCGTAATAATAAACCAGAAGTCGTAACAACTCAGGCCAACAATAGCAAAAAGGCTGAACTAATTTTGTTATAGTCATAAAAATGGAATAATGTCAATCAACATGTTATGCCTCGAAATATCGTCTAATACATCCTACTAAGTGAACAAATCAAATAAGAGGCTAGTGCACTTTGTAGGACACCATTAATGCAAAACACACACACACACCTTTTCCATATACACCAAATGAGAGCAATAAATGGTTCCTTCTGTGGAAAGGAATGGAATTGGAGTCAAGGGAAAAAATGTTTGAATATCTTGTGGAAATGCAATCATGTATTTATTTTGTAATTAAAAATAAATATATAATTAAATAAACAAAAGAGAGCCAGTCTTTGAAGCTAGGCTAGTTCATGAAGGAAAGCTTTGTCACAAAAAGGAACCAGTGAAAAGCACAACACTTCATCCTTTTCCCTGTCCCTGCCTTCTCCTCCATCTTTAGATATAACCATTCCTTGGGAAAAAAATCAATAATAGTTTCACAACTGTGTGTAGCAGCTTCACCGAACCACAGTATATAATAATTTTCCTGAATGCATACTTTAGCATAAGGAAATCATGCTACTGAGTACTCTTCACTGCTTATGAATCTAACCAATTTACAGGACATTCTCCCAGAGGCTGACTTAGAGTGGAGGCACGCTAAGTCTGCTCTACCAATATAAAGTCTCTGACTCCAGATACTATGAACAGGAGAAAACTGAGGACCTTCCCTTCCCTTGAAGACAAAAACCATCCAAGTTGAGTCAACCATGAACCTTCAACTGCCTTTTAAGCTCATCTGGAATGACATCTAAAACTCAAAATGTATCGTTTAGTCACTTCCTCATTTGTGTTTTGGCAGCACAGTGTTCGCACAGACTACAAAAATATGATGATATTCTTGGGGCTGTTTCTTTCACCAGGAGCTAAGATCTGGACCTGTACCTTAATAGATTTCTGTATCACCTGCACTTACTTAGCATTATGATTAGTACACAGAAGGCATCTCTCAAGATATTCATCAAGTAGATTTAAATAACTAAACAATTTCCCTCAAATCCTCTTCCAGAGATAAGTGGAGTATTAAATTAATAAATGAATGAATGAATAAATGATAAATAAATAAATCCAACTAAATACCAAAATACAACTTGACTATTCCCTTCCCACCATCCCAAACCCCAATTCCCACCTCCTAACTCTGTTCTAAATAATCGGGTCATAAACTAATACACCCCCAGTCAAACAAGACAACCTAACTATTCAACAACAGGAGATCAGTTAAACTGTGGTATATCTATATCAGGAAATACTATGAATAGAATGAATATATGAGATAATATGGAAAAATCACCAAATATATTCTTAAGTGAGATAATACTATGTATGTATGTTGCCGTTGTCTTTTTTTTAAGCAGAAGAAAGAAGAATCTACATATATTATGTTTATATTGGCATAAGTTCTCTCTCAAAGGAGTCACAAGAAAATGGCAAGAAGTGGTTCCCTTTAGACCACTTAGGGTACTAGAGGTTCAGGAAAGGAAGAAGACTTTTTAAAGAATACTTTATTGTTTAGAACAGTTTTAGATTTACACAGAAAATGAAAAGATCGTGCAGAGGAGTTCCCTACACCTTACAGTTTCCGCCATTATTACTATCTTATATTTGTATGGTACTTTTACCACATTTAATGAGACCAGTATTGATGCATTAATGAAGTCTGCACTTTACTCAGATTTTTTAAAGTTTTTACCTAATGTCTTTTTTCTGTCCCAGAATTCCATTCAGGATTCCACATTAAATTTTTGTCTCCTTAGGTTCCTCTTGTCTGTGACAGTTTCTTTGACTTTCCCTGTTTTTAATGACCTTGACAGTTTTGAGGAGTAATGGTCAAGTATTTTATAGGATGCTCCTCTAATGGAATTTTCCTCATGATTAGACTGGTGTTATGAATTTTTGGAAGGAAAACCACAGAAGTAAAGTGCCATTTTCATCATGTCATATCGAGAGTACATAGTATCAAAATGATTTAGCACAGCTGATACTGACAGGATTTGTTTATTATCATATACCATTTTGTGCTTTTTCAGTTTTTAAGCCACATATATGTATTACCTATTCAAATGTTTCATAAGTTTTGTCTTTTTTGGTTTTTTTTTTTTTCCCAAAGATTTTATTTATTTATTTGACAGAGAGAGAGATAGTGAGAGCAGGAACACAAGCAGGGGGAGTGGGAGAGGGAGAAGCAGGCTTCCTGCCGAGCAGGGAGCCCAATGTGGGACTCGATCCCAGGACCCCGGGATCGTGACCCGAGCCGAAGGCAGACGCTTAACGACTGAGCCACCCAGGCGCCCTAAGTTTTGTCTTTTGTAAGACAAGAGAGAGTAATCCATTTTCAGTAGAGCTTGCACTTTGGGTGACTACTTTTCCTGATCAAATCCTCAGATAACCAATTCCTGTTTCCCATTTGAAACCAAGGTGCGGGGGCTCCTGGGTGGATCAGTTGGTTAAGCGTCCAACTCTTGATTTTGCCTCAGGTCATGAGATCAAGCCCCACATTGGGCTCCATGCTCAGCAGGGAGTCTGCTTGAGATTCTCTCCCTCTGATCCTCCCCCCACTCACACTTGCATGCTCTTGTTCTCTCTCTCAAGTAAATAAATCTTAAAAGAAAAGAAAGAAACCAAAGTGCAATCTGTAGAACAGCTTCCAGGAATAAAAGCAGAGGAGTATCATTAAGCTAAATGGCTCACTGGACAATCAAACACACCAGTCTATCCTCCTACCCAACAGGACAACTGACCTTTCAAGGAAAAGATTTGTAACTAAATATCTGGAAATCAAAAGAGTCCTTAAGAACCCTTTTTTACTCTGCCACAAAGAATATCAAGCAACCCAGCAGTCCCAATCGTTAAATCCACCATCCACACTTAAATAGGAACAGTGAGTTTTTTCACAGCTTAATGCCATTTCTCACGTGTCCCTATTGCACCAAAGTTACAAATTCCTTGTAAAATTAAAAGGAATATCATAGACATGCTTGACTTTTTCATTAGCACACAGCACAAGTTACTGCCCATGACATTTTTGACTCATCAATAGGCAGAGTTTGTGGAAAACTTGAAAAAGGTCAAGACCAGCAATGAATCAAAATGAAAGTTGGAAAATACACTACACTTAGGCATCTTAAACTAACGAGCCAACGTTTGTTAGAGCTGACCTCTTTAACGGGAAAAATATTGGAGTAGGTAGATACAGAGAGAAAAGGAGAAGTCTAATTCAGAGACCTGTTCACCCCAGTTAAAACCTCCAAAGCCTAGAGGGTCAGTGGGGAACACAGTGAAGATGGAGGAAAATTATCTGACCCGATCCACCAGGCTAACACACAAATGGGCTGGAAATAAAGATGAGGAGTGGAGAAAGCTACTAAATAGGTCCAGTTGCTTCCCAGTAAGACCACCACCTGCTGAAGTCTCAGCGTAACTCACAGCTAAGAGTTGTTGCTGCTGAAGTGTAAGCAGGGGTTCTCAGTCTTGGCTGCATTAGAATCACTTGGGGAGCTTTTAAAAGCCCCAATGCAAATGCCCCATCTCAGACCAACTAACTGAATTTCTTGCAATGGATCCAGGAATCAGTATTTACTGAAGTTTCCCAGGTGATTCCAATATGCAGCCAAGGATGAGAGTTTGATTTAAAGTGTGAGATAGAGAATCCATTCCAGCAACATGGCAAACAGTCTTTCATCACTACTGCCCAGGACTTTGCTGCAAAACCCATCATTCCCCTGGTACAAAGAAATGCTGGATAAATTAGGAAGGGAAATTGTCACATAGCTGAACATGAAATAAAGACAAGGAAATCCTCAAGTTTCAGAAATGAAAGGGACACTTAAGACCCAGAGCAGTAAGCCTTGGGAGAGAGAAGACAAATGGCTAGGCACTTCAGGTTTTAAAACCCACCCCTAAACAGAAAACATGGCACTGGACTAGTTTAAGGTTGAGAGTAGAATTGAGACCCCTTCATAAAATCAGGACCCTAGAAAAAAATGAGCCACAGTGAAAGATATGCTTAGCAAAAGTAAGCTACTGTAGCCATATTAAAGTAAGATGTAATTGTCTTTAATATAAAAGCATTTCTAGGAATGAAAAGGACCATTATATAATTTAAAAAATAGGAATAATTCACCAGGAAGATAAGAATCCTAAAGGGTTGTTGGACTGTAGGGCTCCTTCTCATAACCTCTGGCTTCCACTGTTCTGACAGGAATAATCAATCATATCGCTACTGTCTTACCTTGTTCTGTTCAGGCTGCTCTAACAAAAATACCACAGACTGGGTGGCTTAAACAACCAACATTTATTTGTCACAGTTCTGGGGGCTGGGAAGTCCAAGATCAAGGCAATGGCAGATTTGGGGTCTGGTGGGGATCCACTTCCTGGTTCACAGGTGTAGGGGTGCTGACAACACAGACTCCATCTTTAGCCCCCCATTTTTGTCCATGCCTGCACAATGACCTCCCTCGGAGCCACGTGTTCCAGACCGTGTGGAGGTTAATGCACGCCCTGACTGGATGTGGGAAGGCTCGTTCTGATCTTCCCTAAAGTAACGCACACAGAAGGTGCCCCTTTAGATAGCTACCGTTCGATACCACCCCTATGCCCCTCACACTATAAAAACTGTGGTTTAAGATCTGGACTAGATGGAGAATGGGGCCAGAGAATAGTTGCATAGCTGCCTGGATTGTCAGTCCATACAATCCCCCTATCAGTAAGTTACCCCAAATAAAACCGTGTAAACAGTATGGAGCGGTGTGTGTTGTTTTTCGGTCTCAAGGTGCCTTCTCAGTGTGGAGGATACATTACTGACACTCTTCCACCTTCTGACAAAGGTGACCATCTTTTCCCTATGTCTTTGCATGGCAGAAGAAGCAAGGAAGTTCTCTGGGGTCTCTTTTATAAGGACAGGCCCATTCATAAGGGCGGACCACCCTTATGACTTAATCACATTCCAAAGGCCCCCACCTCTCCAAATACCGGCACAATGCTGATTAGGTTTCAACATATGAATTCTAAGGAGACACAAACAATTAGTCTTTCCCACTCCCCCTACATGATGAGTTGTTTTCCAAATTTTACTGCTTTCAAGATACTCTGTTTAGGTTTCAACAGTGTAACTACAGTGTGTCTACTCACAGATCCCTTTGTATTCGTCCTCATCATGGTTCATGATTTGGAAGTTTTGGGCCCTTATTTCTTCCAGCATTTTTTCTGGCTTTTTTACTCATTTAGCTAAACAAGGGCTGATGTATATTCAAAGTAGATGTTACGGTCATACAAAACTGAGCAGAGACTGAATTTTTGCCTGAACTTGATACGAATCTCTTCATTGCTTTCTAAAAAAGACAGTGACCTTAATGTGTATTCTGGGTTAATTTCCTTTAACTATATACAGTCTGTATATATAAAGTTTTAGGATAAAGAACATACTTTTATCTGTGTTCTGAAGTGAAGATTTCGACTTTTAAAATAGGGACTGGATATATTAAATAAAAGACAACACAGAGGATATTTAAAGAAAATGACCCCAGTGACAGATCTAAATTCTACTGAGTTAGTAACTAAAAAATGTAACTGATATTAAACTAATGTGTACCCAGCTTCATGGATTAGCACAATCTTTCTTTCCTAGCAGGTTTTAGAAGCACACTGCCTAAATTTGGGCCCAGCTATGTCACTAGGTGGGTGACTTTTGGCTAATTACTTACCTCTCTGCGTTGGTTTCCTCATCTGTAAAATGGGGATGAGAGAGTACTTACCTCATAAAAGTAACTGTAAAGATTAAATGAGCTAACATACAGGATGCACTTAGAATACTATATAGCACTCACGTTTCAGTGAATGCTTGTTATTATCTACACCAGAGGTCAACAAACATTTTCTTAAAGGGCCAGAGAGTAAATATTTTAGGCTTTGTGGGCCAGACACTCTCTGTCACCATTACTTTGTTTTCATAGTGCTTTAAAGCAGCCACAGAGAATCTGTAAATGAATGGGCATGACTGTTACGTTGTTGCTTTTACAAAAAACAGACATCAGGCTGGATTTAACTTGTGGGTTTGTCAATCCCTGATGATCTACATGGCTGCAGAAGATTGTTTTTTTTCTCTCATATAATAGTCTAGGCATAAGTGACATCAGTCCAGCATGGTGACTCCACAGAATCAGGGACTCAGGCTCCTTCTATTTTATTGTTCTAACATCCCTAAGTTCTTGTTACGTAGTCCAAGATGGCTTATCACCACATCCACATTTCAATGGAAGGAAGGAAAGGGGAAATAGAGGTTATGCCACTTTGTATTAGCGGTGGTTCTCGGGACATTTGGCAATGTCTGGAGACATCTTTGGTTGTCACACTGACGGGGGAGGAGCTACTGACATGCAATGGGTAGAAGCCAGGGATGTTGCTAAATATATCCTACAATGCACAGAACAGCCCCTGCAACGAAGCACTGTCCAGCCCAAATGTCAGTAGGGCTGGGGGTTGACAAAACCTGTTAAGGGAACAACTTTGAAGTAGTATATACATTTTGTTCTCATCATAGTGGCTAGAAAAAAATTCACACAGTTGTATCTGATCCTCATGGGAGGCTATGAAATGTCGCCTTTCTTCTGGATGGTCATATGCCCGGTAAAAATGTCATGTTTTTATAATTCAAAAAGAAGAGGAGACACGCTAGGGGCCAATTAGCAGTTTCTGGCACATTTTTTTTCTCGAAGATTGCCTGAACGTGAAATCAGAACTGAGGCAGTAACTGAATTATGTTTATTGCTAGTATCAAGGTATGTATCCATAGGGTTACCACTATCCAGAGGATGGGAATCCTGTTTTTCAGGGCACCTTTTCCTTTTGACAGTGCAGGAAATATATTCCCAAATGTTTACTCTTTGGTCATGCCCTTTTTCAGTCATCTGTTAACACATTATTTTAACTAGGTATGAAACAAATGGATATAATTTGAGATGAAAAATCCTATTGTCTGAAGAATATGCCTTCAATGTTTCCAAGATTTCTAGTTTATATATTATTCCTTAGAGTCAACTGTTCTGCTTCATTACCATAAGGAGTTCATTTTTCTTTGTTAAGATGTAAGCTGGTTGGAAAATTTAGACAACTAGAAAGCATTATTTATTTTTTCCTAGAGTAAGATACCTTTTATAAATGGGCTGATTTCACTGATATAATTTCTTTAAAATAATGCTATTCTCAGAATAACCTAATTAAAAGTTTGTATGTATGTGTGTGTGATGGGGGTGGGGAGATACCTTGCTTTTTTTCCCCTCCATATTCTGATTATTCCTTAAAACCTCAGTTTTAGCACTTGATAGTTGTCTGATCTTTTTTTTTAAAAGATTTTATTTATTTATCTGAGAGAAAGAGAGACCACAGAGAGCAAGAGCGCAAGAGAGAGAGCACAAGCAGGGGGAGCAGGCAGAGGGAGAAGCAGGGGGAGGGTGGGGGGATGGGTTAGCCTGGTGTTGGGTATTAAAGAGGGCACATATTGAATGGAGCACTGGGAGTTATATGCAAACAATGAATCACGGAACACTGTATCAAAAACTAATGACGTAATGTATGGTGATTAACATAACATAATAAAATTAAATTAAAAAAAAAAAAGCAGGGAGAGCAGGCAGAGGGAAAAGCAGGCTCCTGCTGAGCAAGGAGCCCGATGTGGGTGGGACTCGATCCCAGGACCCTGGGATCACAACCCGAGCCGAAGGCAGACACTTAACCAACTAAGGCACCCAGGCGTCCCAGTTGCCTGATCTTTAATCAGTTACTTTTCTGGGTCTTTGCTTATCTATTTGCTGAAGGATTAGGGTTAAGTAGGTGATTTTTTTTTTTTTAAACTGAGGTATTAACTGACAAAGTTGTAAGATATTTAAAATGTTACAATGTGATGGTCTGATATATGTATACACTGGGAAAGGATTCTCGCCATCGAGTTAATTAACACCTGTCACCTCACATATTTACTTTTTGGTGAGAACATTTAAGTTCTACTCTCTTAGCAGAACTTATTCATCTTATAACTGAGTTTGTACCCTTTTACCAATGTCTCCCTATTTCCCCGACCCCCCAGTCCCCGGACACCACTTTTCTACTGTTTCTATGAATTCAACTTTTTTTTTAGATTCTACTTATAAGTGATACCATACGGTATTTGTCTTTCTCTGTCTGGCTTAATTCACTTAGCATAATGCCTTACAGGTTCATCCATGTTGTCACAAACTGCAAGATTTCCTTCTTTTTTTTTAACAGCTGAATAATAATAATTTACATCTTTATCTATTTACCCATTGATGGATACTTAGGTCGTTTTCATAGCTTGGCTCTGACACAGTGATTTCACACTTCCTTTGGGTATATACCCAGAAGTGGAATTGCTGGATCCTATGGTAATTCTATTTTTAATTTTCTTAGGAACTTCCATAGTTTCCCACAGTGGCTGCACTAGTTTACGTTGCCACCATCAGTGCACTAAAGTTCCCTTTTCTCCACATCCTTATCCAAAATCTGTTACCTCTGTCTTTTTGAAAACAGATATCCTAACAGATGTGAGATGGTATCTTAGTGTGGTTCTGACTACATTTACCCAAGGATTAGTGATGTACTTCTTCTTGTGTATCGTTTTTTTGGGAAAATGTCTATTTGGAGCCTTTGCCCATTTTTAGTTAGGTTATTTATGGTTTTTTGTCTCTAGGTGTAGGAGTTCCTTGTATATTTTTGGATATTAATCCCTTATTGGATAATGTGGTTTGCAAATATTTTCTCCCATTCCATAGGTTGCCTTTTTATTTTGTTGATGGTCTGCTTTGCCATGAAGAAGCTTTTTAGTTTGGTGTAGTCCCAGTTGTTTAATTTTTCTTTTCTTGCCTCTGCTATTAGTGTCACATCCAAAACATCTGTATTTCATGTATTTCTATTCTGATCTTTTTACTTACTTCCTTCTGCTAACTTTGGCCTTAGTTTGTTATTTTTTTTCTAGTTCCTTAAAGGTAGGTGATTTTTAAGATTACAATTTTGTTGTATCTTCCACCTTTTTTCTGCCTTGATTTTAACTGAGCATTTTACATGATTCCGTTTTCCTCTCCTCTCAGCATGTCAATTCTTTTTTCCTTTTTTAGTGGCTGCCCTAGAGTTTGCTATAAACATTTACATTAATCCAAGTCCACTTTCTTTTTTTTTTCTTTTCTTTTTTTTTTTTAAAGATTTTATTTATTTATTTGAGAGAGAGAGAATGAGAGACAGAGAGCACGAGAGGGAAGAGGGCAGAGGGCAGAGGGAGAAGCAGACCCCCCGCTGAGCAGGGAGCCCGATGCGGGACTCGATCCTGGGACTCCAGGATCATGACCCGAGCCGAAGGCAGTCGCTTAACCAACTGAGCCACCCAGGCGCCCCTCCAAGTCCACTTTCAAAGAGCACTATACGACTTCTCTGAGTTTTCTTTTAATCCAACATATCCTGGACTGGGGACTAGCATCAAGAGGCATAGATGACAAACAAACAAAAACAAAAACAAAATGAAAAAAAAAAACACCCTCCAAGCCTGTTCTCTGTGGCCAAAGGAGCAAGAAAGGGGCAACCTCGCAGCACAGACCTAGCAAAGGACCCCATAGCTGGAGTTACAGGCTGGCCCACTATGCCAGAACCAGAGGTTTAAATGAAGAACCAAATGGGAAACTCCATTCTCCACCCCACATCCACTGCAGCAGGTAGGCCCATACTGCCCACACCAGCAGCACCAACAGCCTGGCCATTAACTCCCAGCCTGCTACCTAGCTGCAGAGAACAACCCAGGCCCAGCACTTCCCGGCCCTCCACACAGTGGCAAAGGACAACCCAGGCCCAGTGTCTCCCAACTCTCTACCCAGCAGCAAAAGGTGGCTCCGACAAACGCCTTCATCCCCACAGGCAATACCATCAGAGAATGAATGGGAGCCCCACTGGCACCAAGAGGCCTGGACCACACAGTAGACCCACAAAAGTGCTCACAGACCCACAGGTACAGCATCTATCTCCCACCTTCCACCTAGCAGCACCAGGTCTGGGGACGTGCACTTTTGCTCTCAATGGCTGTATCAGCAGGGATTGAGTAGAGACCTCCAGCAGTGCCCGGTGAACAAAACAAAACAGAACAGCACTGTAGGGGCCCTAAAACTCAAACTGTCACATGAACTACAGCCCACCAAAGTAGACCGAGACTTGTATACTAAACCCAAACAGTGTAAATACCTGCTAATATATATATTTAAATGGGATCAAGAGTCTCTTAACATATATCCAAAATATCCAGGATACAATTAAAAAATCACTCCTCATACCAAGAACCAGAAAGAACTTTAATAAGAGAAGACAATTAACTGACATCAACACTGAGATGAATCAGATCTTGGAATTATCTGACAAAAATTTTATTTTTTTTTTAAGATTTTATTTATTTATTTGTCAGAGAGAGAGAGAGAGAGAGAGCACAGGCACAGGAAGCCACAGGCAGAGGGAGAAGCAGGCTTCCCGCTGAGCAAGGAGCCCAGTGCGGGACTCGATCCCAGCACCCAGGGATCATGACCTGAGCCAAAGGCAGCTACTTAACCGACTGAGCCACCCCGGCGTCCCTGAAAAGAATTTTAAAGCAGCCACTATAAAAAGGCTTCAACAGGTCTGTTCTTTCTCTTACCACTCCACACTTTGTTGTAGTTTGAGTTTTTCTCACTCTTTCTGGGCTATAAAGTTCTTTCCAGGCTATCTCGTTACAAGCTGAGTCTTGAGCATCACCTCCCACTGGACCCCGAAGATCTAGGAGGAGCTTTGGTCTGTGACTAGGCCTCCAAAGGATTCGCCAAAGCAGCTTTACCCAACATGGGCCCCGGGATCATCTCAGATGCCCAGTGAAGAGAATTCCCAGGAAGGCTCAGGTGCCTCTCAAACTATCTCCGAAGTATTAACAAAGAACCTTGGTAAATTGACTCTCGACTCTAGTATCAAACTCCCTTCCCCTCTACCAGAATATCCACCCTAACAGCAGAACAGAGAGAAGAAACCACAGGGGCTGAATGAGTGCATCCTTAGTAGTTACGGGAGGAGGACTGGAGTAAGGATTGTGTTAACTGCTCAGAAAGAAAGGATGGCAAGGATGATTCGAATGATTCAATACCAGCGCTACCTCAACCCGGAGTCCCAGCTTCAAAAAGATCTACAGCAGAAGGAAACTGAGGAGGGTGAATCAAGAGTGGAAAGATTTTGATGTCGCTGTCATTATTGCCTGTATCATAAAGATCTTTCTGAGGAAACCAGTATGGAGAATAATTATGACGTGGAGCCAACATAAACATAAACTTTTTCTTGTACTGTTTCTTCTTGCTAGGGTTTTAGGATCATTTTGCAGCAGCTTAGGAAAGCTGCTCTATGTTAGGGCAAACTGTATAATATTTTGGTAATCTATGATATTATAAGGTCTTTCTTTAGATTTGTATCTTTTCTACCTTCACACCAGTAATGTGTGAGGAATCCTGTAGTTTGCATTTGAATGACTTCAGTATACTTCCACCTTTTGATTTGACCTAAGGAAGCACTAACAGGTTTTGAGTGTTGCCTGTGTGTTTGAGAGGCCTGAAGTCATTAAGATAAGACCTAACATCAAAAATTAGAAGCCAAGTAACTTGTGCAGAAGGAATACACAGAAAACTTTGGGTGGTTGGTTAGAGTACGATTAGGGCAGGTGTGTATGCTAGATTTTCTGGTTTTAAAAAATGGTAGTAAAATTTTTTTGTGCTATTTCAGTTTTCAGTAGCAAATGTCTGTGTAGAGGATCTTATTAAAATTGACTTATTTGAAAAAAAAAGGCTTCAACATGCAGTTTGGGATTATCAAAGCAAATTAAAAACAGAAAATCTCAGCAAAGAAAAGCTATAAAAAAGAACCAAATTATCTTAAAAATTACAATAACTGAAATAAAAAACTCAGTGGGTTCTAGAGCAGAATGCAAAGGACAGAATCAGACCTTGAGAACAAATCAAGAGAATTTACTCAATCTGAACAGAGAAAAAAAACAGGATGACAAAAATTGAGCTGAGCTTCAAGGACTTACTGTACAATAACAAAATAGCTAACATTTGTATTATCAGAGGCCCATAAAAAGAGGAGGAAAAAAATGGATTGAAAAACTACCCAAAGATAATAATGGCTGAAAACTCTCCAGACTTGGTAAAAGGCAAAGTCCTATGGACTCGCTAAGTTTGGGAACCCCACACAGAATAAACCTGAAGAAATCCACACCAAGAAATCATAATTAAACTTCAGAAAACCAAAGACAAAAAAAAATCTTGAAAGAAGCCAGGGAAAAATAACATACTAGAACATCAATTCAAATGATAGACCTCTCATCTGAAGCCCTGGAGGCCAGAATTAAGTAATATAGCATCTTTCAATTGCTGAGAGAAAAGCACTGTCAACAGCAAATTTTTATATACAGTGAGACTATCCTTAAGAATGACTGAAAAGATTGCCTGATAGGAAGGAAAACCAAATCCAGGGATTAAACAGATTTGGGTAGCACAAAATCCAACACCATTTGGATTCTTGTTATCTCTACCCAGGGACTGAATAGATAGAGACAGCCATGAGTACTTGGACCATGAATGATACATAGCTTTTTACATTAAAAAAAAAAAAAGTCTTAATAAAAAGTTATTTTACAAAGAGCTTTTAATAATTTGAGAAAATACTCAAGGTAAAATATAAAGAAAACAATAAAAGCAACAGACAAAATCATACATAGTTTTAAATATCTTTTAAGCATATACAAGAAACTGGTAAGAAATATTACAAAATGTCATTAGTGATTGCAATGATTGCCTCCTGACAGGAAATGATGAATTTTCCCTGTTTTTTTATTTTCCAATTCGACTAAAATATTTGTTACTTTTTAAATACTTGCTAGCTGGGTAATTAAAGCCCTAACCACAATGTGCTGAAACTAGTGATCCAAAAAGCCATGATAACACTCAGAGATTATGATCAATTCTGCAGAAGAATGGGGAATGGTCTCAACAAAATGACAGCACAACTACCACTGCATTTTCAAAAAAAGCAGTGTTGTCTTTTCCGTACCTGTGAATCTGTCCGTTTTTATGCAGGTATTCCAACCCTTCCAGCACTTCTTTGAGTATTGTAGCAATGGTAGGTTCATCTAGGACTCCACTTTTGTGCTCCCCCTTTGCCACAATGTGCTTAATAATATCTAGAACAGAACCTGAAAACACAAGACAAAATTTGCCATAAATTTTTGACTCATCCAATACAATTCAGAGCCATTTTGAAATCAAACCACATGTAAGCCTTTTCATAAACTTAATGGTGTAGGAAAGGAAAAAACAGCAAACACAAGGAAATACAGAACTTTAAAATTAATAATTTATTCTTCATTGCAATCTAAAACAGAAAGCAGCCTAATATCCAAATAGCAGTGTTACCCCAGCATTTCCTTTAGACTTTTACAGTAAGAATCTGGAAAAGGTAAGATTTTTAACCACATCTGAAGAATACCTAGGTAAATCATACCCATCAATAACACTTTAGTGTAAGATACCACAAACTAATTTAGGTTTCCAACACTGGATCAGATTATGCAACATTATACGAATAAATATATAAAAATACAATTGCAATGCAGGTCAAATTACAGAAGAAACGCTTGACAAGTAAAGATCACATGTATACGCAAATCAACTTAAGGGTTAAAATTATTCTTCAGGTTAATAATAATAAAATAGGTAAGGCAAGAAAAAAATGAAAAGGATAAAAATGGCAGTTCTCTTTCAATAATAGCCCAGATGTATTATCCCTTCTATTCTTCCCCAGATCAGAAATAATGCTCTGACTAAAAACTGGAGGGAGAGAGGGAAAAGACACCTACGCAGTAATTAAAATCATAGAATGCTGACTACCATAACTAATTATTATAATCAAAAAAAGTTTACTAGAGATTCATAAGATTTCTGGCAGCATATGGCCCATAAAGATCACAGAACCAAAACAAAATAATCTCTGATACCAGAAATTGTGCCAAGAAGTAGAATATAACATAAATGGCACAGAAAAGATTGGATTTCCATTTCTTGGCACAAGACCTCGATCAAGAATAAAATTAAAACACACGCTTATGCTGAAAACTTGCCCTAGTGGGTGCTTTTATTTCACAGACTTACAAGAAAAACAAGAAAAAAATGTACTTCCGAATAGATGGAAAGAAGGATCTAGATGGAATCCTTCAAAACACACACATTTACTTCAGCTCCCATTTGAAATCCACGAATTTGATAAACTTGATTTTAAAAAAGGCATAAATCTAGGACAAAAAAGAAAACAAAGAAGATAAAGAAGAGAGACAACAATCATTTTTTGGAGGAAGGAAAACAGAACAAGTTAACTAACTAAGCAGAGTAGAGCGATCTGAAACTTCGATGCCTGTGGAGGCGTGTGCCAGTGAGGAAACAGCATATCCCTCTAGAGCACATTCAGCAAGGTCTACCTAAGGGGAAGTTAGAGGGGATTGAAGAAAAGGGCTGAAATCAGGAAAACTGGTTGAAAGTTCATTTATCGAGGAAGAAGATGCCCAAATTCCTCCCCCCTCTCTAGAAGCCAGGCCACTGCCATTTCCCATGTCCTGCAGGAAACAAGCAGTGTACTCTCTGGAGACAATGAACCAGGAAGGCTCCAGATTCCAGGTGGCGTTTTCAAATACATTAATACACACTTTCCCCTCTTTATTGCTGGGATTCACAAAACTGTGACTCACATAGGGAGAGGCCTAAAGGAGACATTTTGTTCTGCTTAGTTTAATCAATCACATATTAGTCCCCAAAGCAAAGTGACTATACCAACAGGTCGTATGTTTCGTTCTCCTGAGAAATCCAGGCTTCGCAGAACTGCTTAGTAAGAAGACATTTGTATAAATAAATGCCAGCTGAATTACATGTTTGTAGTAAAGAGTACCTAAAATAAGGAATGCAAAGGGAGAAATTCCTACTAGGAATTAAAAATTAACACAATTTATCTATTCAACAATTTGGCCATATATGCGAGACCTAGATCTGGGTACCACAAAATATGTCAAGATACACATGGTATAACTGCTGACTTTCTGGGAACTTCCAGTCTGGGGGATCAAAAAAATGGAGCAATAGAGACTTAGGGCATATAGAAAGCTATTAGATCTGTATTTTTAAAGAGTTTGAGCCACGAACTCCTTTTTAAAATCGTAAAAGATTTTTAATGATTTCACATCATCAATGATCAACAGGGAAATTAGAGCAGGGCACATCTCCAGTCTATGTCCAGGACAGACATTCTGAATAAGCTATGAAAGAAGTCCCTTCTTCTCCTTTTTTTTTTTTTTTTTTTTAAGATTTTATTTATTTGAGAGAGAGAGACAGAGAGGGAGCGCGTGCACATGAGAGAGCACAAGCGGTAGAGAGGGAGAAACAGGCTGCCCATTGAGGAGGGAGCCTGATGTGGGGCTCAATCCCAGGACTCTGGGATCATGACCTGAGCCAAAGGCAGACACTTAACTGACTGAGCCACCCAAGAGCCCCAAGAAGTCCCCTCTTCTTATATACAGTTTCTTTTCCATTTCAGTCTTCCCTTATAGGTGGAGGGATAATTAATGTCACTAAGACCTTGATCTTTAACTGACAAATCTTGGTCCTGGAAGGTACCCATTTTTTCCCATTTGATTTCTTCAGCATCTTGTAGCATCTAACATGATGATGGTGCTTACAATCCTCCTTCCTCAAATATCAAAATTACATAGAACTCTTCCTATCAACGAAGAAATGTGAAGGTAAAGTATGTTAAGTAAAAGAAGACTGTAGATTACCTACCGCTGGATGATTCAATTAACACCTAAGGAAAAGTAGGAATAATGAGAGAAGGCTATAATAGCACACACAATCTTATGTCCCTGGGCACAATCTGAAAGAAATATTCTGGGGGGATAATCCGTTCTCGAACTTTAACACATGAAGGGATTAGCTGGCGAACTGGTTAAAAATGCAGATTTCCAGATCTTGCAGACTGTCATTCAAGAGATCTAAGGTGAGCCCAAGAAGATGTATTTTAACAAACTTGGCTACCTGATGAACACTGTCCACTGAAATCTAAGCATTTCTCAGAGTAAAAGCAGGAGAACAGAAAACAAGAAGGAATGGGTACAAATTCAGTCACAAAGCAAAAATTTAAAATATAGACACCTATTTCAAAAAATCCATCTCATGTCTGCTTTCCTAGCCCATGGCACAGAACATTTAAAAAGCAATGCAAAACTTTAACTGCCCAAGAAAATCATTACTAAATATTAAAATAATATTGAAAAAGTGGCAGAACAGCTGCTGGTTTAGACACTTGTTAGTCTCATAATTACAGCTCAAGTTACTCAGTCAACATGTTCATTTCTTCAGTTGACGTTTATGAAAAAACACTCTTTGGAATCCAAAATTAGCTCATTTTGGTTACTAGAATTTCTGCCAAGAAGATTTAATCAGTATTTAGCCACTGGGTTTTATTTGTGTTTTCCTGAGCCATGCAAGGTTTCAAAGGCCACAAAATTTGCTTGGGCTGAGTATTCCATTTCAAACAGACATGCCCCTCCACTGTTGCTTGAACAACCAAAATTGGTCACTATTATTAATACCAGGTATTTTATCTGGGTCCTGCTTAGATTAAAGAAGTTCCCATACTTTTTATGTCTTGGATGATGACAAAGTTGAGAGCATCCCTAAACAACAAATAATTCACTAAGAGAGTGAATTTAAATTAGGTTTCTTTAATGCCACAATTCATGCCTCTAAGTCCTATAGGTAATCCTCTCTCTTCTCCTTTCAGAAACTTTAATTACTTTGATTTCTAAAACTCTTGAACTGCAGGGATGCCTGGGTGGCTCAGTCGGTTAAGCGGCTGCCTTTGGCCCAGGTCATGATGCCAGGGTCCTGGGATTGAGTCCCACATCAGGCTCCTTGCTCAGCAGGGAGCCTGCTTCTCCCTCTCTCTCCCTCTGCTTGTGCTCTGTCAAATAAATAACATCTTTAAAAAAAATAAAATTAAAAAAAAATAAAACTCTTAAACTGCAGTTTGGTACTAATAAATTGCAGAAATAACTAATTAGATCAGAATTGCTTCTAATTTCTGAAGATTAACTTCCTATGCTAATAAATTCCAATATTCAATATCACAGTTTAATTCACAGAGGAATATCGCAACAAGGAAGCAGTAAGAAATGACTATGATTGTGACACACTGAATCTAAACTTACTTTAACCACTATGCCCACTGCTTGATAGGTATAAGAGTGAGAGTTGCAATTCAGTTTACGATTTAATTAGTTTATTAAATTCTACATCAGTGCAATGTTGCTAAATGAAAAATATGCTTTTGTTTTAAATATTTTGGCTAAAAAAGTTGATGTGAAAGAAGGTCGCCTAAACATACGTCTGTTAACTCTGGTATAATATTTATATTATTTAATTACTCAAAGGAAGCCCCTCCTTATCAATGGTCTTCTCCTCTTACTCTTTCGGCTCCAAGTGTAGGTCCCAATCAGTTCACACCATATTTCTCCATCCTGCCTCCAGAACCTTCTCTACAGTGTTCCCTCTATCTGGATCACTTCCCCCATCTTTCCCTTGATACCACCCCCACCTCCCACTTCACCTGGCTAATTATGACCTATTCTCCAGGTCTCAGCTGAACATCACCTCCTGAGGGATGTCTTTGTTAACCCCACTGTATCCATTCTCCCTCCGTAAGGTTACATTCTCCTGGTACCTGTTCCCATGGCACTTGGTACTTCTTCCTGGTTCTCTACGTACTTATAATTATTTAACTGTAACTCTTCCTTATTACCTATGAAGCCCATAAGAGCAAGGAACTAACAGTATGATTCACCAAAGTATTGGTGATCAATAAGTATTTGATAAATGGAATTTTAACTGAGCTCTAGATCTTGGCAGTTTCTCCATATTTTAAGAATATTTTACAGTTGTGCTTAGTTCTAACTTTTGTTTTCTAAAAAGTGTTTAATGTATCTCTTCAGTTTAAATGTTTACTCACTTTATAACTAAAAAAGCAAGGCTTCATTTACCTAAAAAAGGATGTCAATTCTTATTATCTTAAAAGGTTTAGATATAAGATTATGTTGACTCATGGAAATATAAGTAATTAAAAATAGAGTTAATGGCTGGAACATGTTTGAAAATTATCCTCCAGGAATGTGCTGAGTGCCAGGGCTGGAAAAATTGGGCACTGTCCCAGGAAACCTAAGACCAGGAGGGACAGAGAGGTACATTTAAAAGATATCCCACCCAGCTACATGTCCTGCCCCTTCTAAGATCAGGATACATACTCCCTGAGAGAGAAAACAGGGATTCTTTAAAAAATACACATTCATTCTGCTTAGGAGTAGCAGAAAGGATGGGGTGGCATACAGGTATGGATGAAGAAATAAAGCAAGACAATGTATTCCTATTCATCAGAGGACTTGTTAGCAAAACATTAAAAACTTTGTATTATACATTTTTGTAAATTACAAATAAAGAAAATTAAGCTATAGGTGATCAATAATGAAAGATACAGTATTACCTAATATTCCCATATCTGTCCATACTGAAAGAACCATGCTTGACCACCATCTTGAAAGGTGGTTGGTGTTAGCAAGGATTCCAACCATCATATGAACAGGGCCTTTAACAAAGCCATCCAGTTTCTCCAGTGTGTCACTAATGGGATTGAAACAAAAAGGTGATTCTGGCTACACTGAAAAGCATCAAATAACAAGGGATTATTATTAATGGCTAAATTTCTTGTGCATCTACATGTCAGCAAAATGACAGATGCCTGACATATGTCACCTCATTTACTACACCCCAATACTGTAAAATATAGAAAGGTATCGCCATTTGATAGAAAGGTAACAGGTTCAAAGAGTTTAAATAGTTTGCCCAATGACATAAACCTGTTAAGTAGGAAAGGTGGAATTAATTCTAGAGCCTATTCTCTTTCCTTTACGGCCTCTCTGGGGAAGTAAGGTGTTCACTGAAGTACAATATTATCAATTCTAAAATCATGCTCCCACACAAAATACGTATGCAAACAAAAACCAAGAAGCACAGTGATGGGAAGGTTGGGTGGTCCTCCCAATCTTGCCACATGATCCAAATCCATGCCTTGGCAAAATGTGTAATTTACTACATGATGGGCTGGGCCTTCAGGTAACCATAACAAAACGTTCAATCTATACATGACAATGGCCCGCTGTTGGCAATCAGCAATACTTAACATTTTATTCTAAGGGCTTGAGCAGAAATAATTGTATACATACTGCAGGATAAAGCACCATAATTAATTATGTTAATACTGGGGATCAAAATTTTCTGTGTAAGAGAAAAGAGATTCAAATATAATTTTTAAAAAGTTTTAAAAGTCTATAATGTTAAACTTGAACTGGAAATACTAATTCCAAATCACAATTTTTAATACACTATATTTCCAAGTTCTTACAACTTGAAGTCATGACAACGTAGTAGCAATGAAATCCCCAACATCCCAGTTATGCTCTCTAAATACCTTTCTCCTAACAAAGATCAGAACCCCTTAGAGTACTGGCTGATTCTGGGTCTGGGAAAAGCAACATAAATGTGATCCCAGGAAATCTTGAACCAAAAAACTAGGAGGTAACCAAAGACTAAAGGATTCTTGTCAAAAGGACACAAGAGTAAGCTTAAAGGGAGACCCACTGACAAAATTTTGGACAATCTGAGCATCAAAAAAATAGAGTAAAACTGACTGAAAGTCACCAAATATATAAAATTCTTTGTGTCTATGTAATGACATTCAAAAAAATGAAAGCCTTCCCAAAAAGGAAAAAGGAAAAAAGAAAAAAAAAAACCAAACCCTTCATTTGTTACTGTTGGAGGTGAAAATTAAACCAACTTTTTACTCTGAAAACTGGTACTTAAAAAAAAAGAATCAATTATTTATCTTCCATTTTTAGTACAAACTACAATACAGATTAATCAAAGAGCCCTATTTAATGAGGTAAAATTCCTTCACACAGAAGAATGCTAGTTTATAAATGTAAAAGAAAGGATGCAATAAGTCACCACTCTGCCACCCTTGACAGAATAATTGATTCAAACAAGGATTATGAGTAGATGCTAAAATAATTAAATGAAAGACTTAGGTGGGGGGGTGCCTGGGTGGTTCAGTCGGTTAAGCATCTGCCTTCGGCTCAGGTCATGATCCCACAGTCCCGGGGTCAATCCCTGCGGCTGACTCACTGCTGAGCAGGGAGCCTGCTTCTCCCTCTGCCTCTGCCCCTCCCCCCTGCTTGTGTTCTCTCTCTCAAATAAATAAAATCTTAAAAAAAAAAAGACTTAGCTGGGGAACTGGATACTCACAGTGCCCAAGTATCACCTCACAGATTACTTGCTAGCTGCAAAGGGAAAAAAAGTTAACTTTTCCATGGTGAGGCCTGGCTGTCAAAACCTTAAGCAATCAAAAGTAACGTCACCATTAAAGATGTAACAAGACAGGAAATACTTCCCGGTGTTTGAACACACAGCATTACCCACAAAATACTGTCCAAAAACTTTTAACTTAAATCTAATCAAGCCTTTAGATCCAATTTTCAATTTGCAAGAAAGAAGGGAATACAAATCAAGTTAAATATCACCAGGAAGAAATAAGCAGATAAATCCAAAATGTGGGTCATTCTACAAGATAGTCATTCTCAGACCCTTCAGACCAGAACCTTCCACAAGTTTCTGTCAGGGAACCGAGGAAGCTGGAGGGAATCATCACAGATTAAGAGAGATTTAAGAGACATGGCAACCAAATGCAACATGTGAAACCTGTCTCAGCTTATACACTAGCATCTTCAGCAGATACAATATTTTCAGTATCTCCTCAAATGCAAATGTCCATGAACACCAAACCAGGATAAAAAAAGAATATTTTTAGTCACTTTCCAACCAACACAAGTTAGCATTTCATTGTACTCTACTCACCTCCACTTAGCAACTTCATGACTAGCCACAGCTCATCTTTCACCACAAAAGACGTGTAGTAAGACACAATATTAGGATGATGGCACTGACTCATGGCTTGAATTTCTTTCTACAAAGAAAAAACATGGTAATTTATTAGATGAAAGCCTCAAACACACTACAAGTTAGTGAATTCAGATTTGAAAATCCCAAGACTATATGCAAGATCTCCATGGCTCTGAGCTTTTGGAGAATAGTTAAACCAAAAACCTCCTCAGTTTCCCTCAGTCCATTCTGACTGCTCATTCCACCTGTAATCTTTGAAATTAGAAATATGCACCATTTATCACAGCCTTACATAGCACCAGAGGCCTCCACCAGGACACATGTTTTTCTTCAAGGCACCCTTGAAAAACTCTCTTGGGAAATCTGGTTTTACAGCCACAGAGGATAATTACTCATAAACAGAGGGTGGTGTTTGTTTTTATCTTGCTTATTTTAAAGTGTCTTTATTTTCTTTTTAAATTTTACTTATTTCAGAGAGAGAGTGAGAAAGGGGAGGGGGAGGAGCAGAGTGAGAGGAAGCCGAAATCAAGAGTCAGACACAACCAACAGAGCCACCCAGGAGCCCCACTTTATTTTTTTAATTTACTTTTATTACTGAAGTACAGTTGACATACAATGTTGTATTAGTTTTAGGAATACAACATAGTGATTTGACAATTCTATGTATTACTCACTGCTCACAAGTGTAGTCACCATCTACCACCATGCTGTCCATCTTTGTAACTTACTTATTTTATAACTAAGTTTATATCTTTTAACCCCCTTTATCTGTCCCTCCCATCTCCCCAGCCCATGGCAGTGAGACTGTTCTCTGTATTTAATAGTCTGTTTTTCCTTTGTTCACTTGTTTTGTTTCTTAGATTCCACATGTAAGAGAAACTGTATGGTATTTGTCTTTCTCTTACTTCACTTAGCATAATACCCTCTAGGCCCATCCATGTTGTCACAAATGGCAAGATTCCATTCTTTTTATGGCTGAGTAGTATTCCACTGTGTATGTGTGTGTGTGTGTTTGTGTAAAATCACATCTTTTTTTAATCTATTCATCTATAGATAGACACTTGGGTTGCCTCCCTATCTTGGCTATGGCAATAAACATATAAACATAGGGGTGCAAATATCTTTTCAAATTAGTGTTTTCATTTTCTTTGGGCATCCAGTAGTGGAATTACTGGATCATATGGTAGTTCTAGTTTTAATTTTTTGAGGTGCCTCCATACTGTTTTCTACAGTGGTTGCCACATTTTCTATAGTGGTTCTACAGTGGTTGCACCAATTTACATTCCCACCAATAGTGCATGAAGGTTCCCTTTTCTCCACGTCCTCGTCAACACTTGTTATTTTTCTTTTTGATTTTAGCCACTCTGACAGGTGTGAGTTGATACCTCATTGTGGTTTTGATTTGCATTTCCCTGATGATGAGTGATGTTGAGCACCTTTTCATGTGTCTGTTGGCCATCTGGATGTCTTCTTTGGAAAAATGTCTATTCAGGTAGAGGGTGCTTTTTGGTTTGTGGGTTTTGTTTTACTTTGAAAATACTGTTTCTTCCCATTTTGGTGAAATAATTAACAATTCTCACTCTAATGAGAAATGTCCTGAAATGGCAAGGTCAGAAACTAAGTCCAAAGAAGAAACCTGAGCTCCATCTAAGCTTATTCTACCTCAGGTTATGAATTTATTAGCTTGGGTGTGATAAAGAAATTTATAGAGCCCTGAGTGATCTGGGCCCTGCTTACCTCTCTAGTCTCAATCCTACTCCCTCACTGCCCTACCCCTATAAACCCCCTACGATCCAGCCACAGTAAACCTCAGGTGAGCATGCTTCTTCTAACCATGGATATTAAAGCTGTGGATTCCCTCTACCTCAAATACACTTCCCTCATTATTTTACCCTGACTAAAAATGCTAATTCTTCCTTCTGATCTAGCCAAAATATCAATTTCACCAACTCCCCAAGTTGAGTTAGGTGTCTCTTGGTTTCCAAACTCCCTGTGTATCTCTTTACATCACAGCACATATGTACTGGACATTTATCTGTCCCTCCCTGGTGGACTGAACTCCATAAAGCAAGTACTTAAAAGTGGATCCCTAAATGCAAGCTGGTGGATAGTGCACACACATACACACACAGAGACTGGACTATTACTCAGTCATAAAAAAGAATGACGTATTGCCATTTGCAACAGCATGGATGGACCTAGAGGGTATAATGTTAAGTGAGATTAAGTCAGAGGAAGACAAATACCATATGATTTCACTCATATGTGGCATTTAAGATACAAAACGAAGAAAATAAAGAGACCAAAAAACCAGACTCTTAAATACAGAGAACAAACTGGTGGTTGCCAGAGGGTAAGTCCGGGGTGGGGGGGTAGATAAAGGGAATTAAGAGAACATTTACTGTGACGAGCACTAATTAATGCACAGAATTGTTGAATCATTATACTGTACACCTGAAACTAATATAACACTGTATGTTAATTGTACTTGAATTTAAAAAAATCCATGGAAAAAAAGTGGATTCCCTAAACACTGCAGAACTCATATTATACCATAATTTCTTATTTTTCTGTATCCTTCACAAAACTTTAAGCTCAATGAAAGCTAAGACTCTGTATTCCTGGCACTTATCACTGTGCCTGGCACCCAGTACACCTGCAATAAATATTTACTGAATGAATTAAATCCTATAGTACTTTATACAACTCTTTTCTTACTCAAGTATTTTACCTGCCCTATGACCTTGGTATTTGTACAGTAAAAATCAATTGTGTAAAAGCTGCCCATAATCTGATTCAAAAGCAGTGCTCCATGAACATTAGTTTTTCTTTTCTCATCTTCTCTACTTGAATGTAAATTCCTTTATAGCAAGGATCTTGTCATACACATTTTTGCAACCCCCAAAGTCACCAGCACAGTCTTCGGTACTAAAAACTAAGTAAAACTACACACCTCCCTGTTAACATAGTTATACAAGATTACAAGAGATAAGAGAAATACATATGAGAAGGAATACATGACAACATATATTGCCAATGAGTAGTAAAGACAGTAAATACTACAAGAATTCATTGGAAAGAACAGTGAAGGTAGGCAAGCAGTCCTCTCAGGGGAGGTGGGAATCAAGTTTAGTTCTGCAGGATATGGGGAAATTACAACAGTGTAAGGTGAAAGGCACACATAATTACAAAAAAAAAAAAAAAGATGAAATATGCAAGACATTTTAGGATGCAATGAGTAGACCTGTCTAGGGTAAGTGGTTCATGGTTTCAAAAGATATCTACCAAGTGCCTACTATGTGCCAGGCACAGTACTAGGTGCTTGACTACAATGGTGAGCCCTCAAGAAACCTATAGTCTGGTGAAGACATTAGACAAATATTAATTTAACAACACAAAATGATAAACAGTTGGATAGGAGAAGTACCGGATACTACATGAATTTACTGGAGAGGCAAATTATCAGAAATAGGAATGATAATCAGGGAAGGCTTCCTGTAAAAAGTTTTACGACACTGACACAGGAAAGGTAACTAGACTTTATGGGTTTGACTGTTTTAATAACATGGGACCATATCATAAAGGACCGTGTAACTGTGTTCAAGAATTTAGGCTTCATCCTAACAGCAAAGGGAAGGCATCAAAGGTTTAACTATCTATACCGTTTCATAAAAATCATTATGGCTGCAATATAGAAAATAAATGAGAGAAGGCAAGACTAGAAGCAAAGACACTGTTGAATGCTGTTGCTATGACCTGGGTGAGGGATGACGGTGGCCTGAAAACTGATAAATAATCACTCAGTTTGGATAATCACACTGTGGTTATGTTACTGTTAGAAGATGGGTGAACAGCATTTGGGAACTTTCTGTACTTCTTTTGCAACTCTTCTAGAAGTTTAAAACTACCTCAAAATAGGTATATGAAAAATACATGGCGGGGCGCCTGGGTGGCTCAGTCAGTTAAGCGTCTGCCTTCGGCTCAGGTCGTGATCCCAGGGTCCTGGGATGGAGCCCTGCATCGGGCTCCCTGCTCAGCGGGGAGCCTGCTTCTCCCTCTCCCTCTGCCTGCTGCTCCTGCTTGTGCTCTCTGTCAAATAAATAAATAAAAATCTTTAAAAAAAAAATAAAAATAAATTAAAAATACATGGCTATATGAATGGAAAGAAAGGAAGGAGTCAAGAGGTATACTGAAGAGGTATAAATCATAGGACTTAGTGACCAACTGGATAGGGGAGGGGAGATAGAGGGTGACAATTCACACACACAGAACTGGGGTCAAACGGTCCAATGTCTTAAAAGTGAAGCTAAGGGTTTTCAGCTCCACCCTGAGAGGGGGAACCACCAAGGGTCCTCTAACAGGAGGCTATCAGAGAACCATCAAATTCAAACTGAAAGGGCCTTAAAGATTTCTTTCCTTCTCTTCTATTCCTTTAAAGGTGGGGGGGAGTGGAGGGGGGTTCCTTTATCTTAACTCCCATCGGAGTTATCCTTTTCCCTTTCCTTTCAAAAGCAAAAATAAATATGTAAATGCTTTGCAAGAGTGCTATATTCACTCTGACTCAAATTTCCCAGTAGCTCCCTCCCACATCGAAGTGAATTCCATCCGTCCTACTGAAAGTGCTTTCTTGAAAGTCCTGTTACCTGCTGCTGCCAGAGGTTTTGTGTGGACTTCTCTGTTCTCCACCTGAAGCTTTCTCAAGCATTGTTTAACGATGACTTTTTGTTCTTTCCTGGAACTCGTTCATCTTGATTTCTAACATTTACTCCTGGTTTTCTACCTACCCCGACACAAACAGTTTTCCTCCACTTCACACCATTCAATCAGTCCCCAAATAATGTTAATTTACTCATTCATTCATACTAACTGAACACAATAAAGTCCCTGCCCTCATGGAATGTTCATTCTAAAATTAACAATTCGGGCAACCCTCTTGGGTCCCCTCCCTCCTCGGGAGCTTTGTGCTATACTTTGCAATTGCTCAATAAACCTTGCTTTGCTGCCCACCAAAAAAATAAATAAATAAATAAAACTAACAATTCTTCCATCTATAAAATGTCTAGGGAATGTGTATTCCTTTCCCTTATCACTGTCACTGCCTGAGTTTAAAGTCCTAATACCTCTTTGTGTGGCCCTGTGTACCTCAAACCATGGGTTGCAACCCACATGGGCCATGACACAAACTAAGTAAAGTTAGAAACAAAAAAAATAGAAAATCAGAGTGCATTCCACAGAATATAATTAAGAACTGTTTTATGAAAATGTTGTTTCAGTTATATTAATATTTATGAATATATACATAAAAATGAATTCTTTCCTAATTCTAAACCCCTGCCTGGTAGGGTTTCTATCTCTGTCTGTTCAAAGCATCCCCAGCCCTGGTGGGCCAGAACACAAAAATCTCCACAGAGGCCTCCATCTTTGTAATGAGGAGCATGCCTCCTCCTCTTACTTCACAGTATTTGACACCTCTCCTAGGCATCTGTCATGCTTGGCCTTATACAGCAGACAAGAGCCTTAACTCTTCATTCAACTGGACTGTGAGCCTCCCAGTAGAAGGAAAGACATTTTAAGCATCTTTATGTTCCCCTCAGCTGTCTGGCCAATGAATCTAGTCCTAGCATCTACCAGAGAAGAGAAAAAGCTCAAAATACTGCCTAGTGTGCCTGTGAGTAACATCTCCAGAAAAAATAAATGTAGTAAGATTTGACAGCTGATTTTCCCACCACACGTAGCAAAGGTTGTCAGACAAGAAAACATTTTGACAAGACAAAGGAGCAATACACTGCCTCCTCACTAATAACTGTCACACAGGATACACACCTAGAACCTGGTTCTACAGCACCCTTTCTACATTAGAGACCATTTTGAAAACAAATTTAAAATCATGACACCACAAGTGTGGCATGCTGATCTAATAGATTTTCTAAGATAAACTAAAGGGCTTCTTATCTCTTAGAAATGGAGCCCTTCTCACTCAGATCTCAGGTCCTTGACAATACAAATACCACAAACAAATCCAGCCCTCTTTATATTCCCAATGTTTCTTCAGACTTTAGTAGGATCTCACTTGTTTGCCCTCCAAAAAGGCCAATTATTTTATTTTTTTTATTTTTTATTCATTTTTTATTTTTTTTTTAAAGATTTTATTTATTTATTTGAGACAGAGAGAATGAGAGAGAGAGAGCACATGAGAGGGGGGAGGGTCAGAGGCAGAGATGCGGGACTCGATCCAGGGACTCCAGGATCATGACCTGAGCCGAAGGCAGTCGCTTAACCACCTGAGCCATCCAGGCGCCCATCCAAAAAGGCCAATCATTTTAAATTTGCTTTACTAAAGGGGCGCCTTGGTGGCTCCGTCAGTTAAGCATCTGCCTTCAGCTCAGGTCATGATCCCAGGGTCCTGGGATCTAGTCCTGCATGGGGCTGTGTGCTTAGCACCGAGTTGGCCTGTCCCTCTACCTCAGCCCCTTCCCACCACTCGTGCTCTCTCTCTTCCTCTCTCAAATAAATAAAAAAATTTTTTTTAAAAATTTGTTTTACTAAAAGTCACTTCCCCCCCCCTTACTTATTTGCCAAATATATAAATACTATATTTTAATGTAAAGTTTACTGGACCATGTGGGCAAAATTATAGAGGTCTAATTTATTTTTTTTCTTTTACTAAGCTATACCAAATTTGCATTCCTCTACAAGTAAGGCCCTAGTGTAATAACACAAATATTATTTTCAAGATGTCAAATATCTGAGAACAGATGCTCTTTCTACTTTTGAACCAAGATTATACTTAGTTACTATTACATGAAATAGAATAGACTTCACTCAGAAAGACCTGATTTTTAATCCAGACTGTCACTTATTGTGATTTACTTCCTTCATCTAAAATGGAGCTACCACCTGTCTCATGGAGGTGTTTATGAGGGTAAAATACACTTAAGTGCCTATCACTAAAAAGATGTTTGCTGTTACCATCATGTGAGCACAGTCAAGTTATTTAAACTTTGAACCTCCATTTCTTTAGTCATGAGGTAATAAATAAGACTTTCATTCACCTTTATGATATCCTTATCAGTTATATAAAGTAACTGGCAAATGATACAAATTCATACTGGGCTTCTCAAATTCCAGTCTTTTTTCTTTTTTTTAAAAGATTTTATTTATTTATTCATGAGAGACAGAGAGAGAGAGAGGCAGAGGGAGAAGCAGGCTCCCAGTGAGCAGAGAGCCCGATGCGGGACTCGATCCCAGGACCCTGGGATCATGACCTGAGCTGAAGGCAGACGCTTAACCATCTGAGCCACCCAGGCGCCCATCAAATTCCAGTCTTAATAGGTAGGTTAAAAATTCTGTTTTTCCTCAAAACAATTAGTTTACAATTTACAACCTTCTTTTATGATCATTGCAGTTCAAATATCCAAATGATACTCTAAGGGGTTGTGGGCATCTATAAATCCAAGATCACTACCTAGGATTTCCATCAGCATCTCCTTTCAAGTGTATATTCTCTCACCAAAGAGGCCCAAGACCACTCTAGCAACTTTCTTCTTTAGCTTTTGCTCACACATTACCAACTCCTGAAGAGATGCATTTGTTTAATCTGCTAAAAGTTCAATGCATAATTCTATTATCTCGTTTCCTTTTATTCCAATATTCCCTAATACTCAGTACAGGCTCAACCAGAAATTAAATCCAACCTGGGAACAGAAAGACTTCTGGAGTGTCAGATCATCCCAGTGCTAACTCCTGCCTATCACTAGCTGTACATGACCTTAGAGAAATACTTAATAAAAGAAATACTTAATAAAGTAACATTAGTTCCTATTTGTATGGCAGTTTATACTTTTCAAGTACTGGATCATTTCATCCTCAAGAAAAACCTCATGAAGGGGGCGCCTGGGTGGCTCACTCAGTTAAGCATCCAACTCTTGATTTTGGCTCAGGTCATGATCTCAGGGTTGTGATATCAAGCCCCGCATCAGGCTCTACACTCAGCATGGAGTCTGCTTGAGATTCTCTCTCTTCCTCTGCCCCTCCTCCCACTCTCTAATAAGTAAAATCTTTTTTAAAAATTTTTAAAAAAAGAAAGATAAACCTCATGAGATATACAAAGCAGATGTTATTATTTCCATTTTAAGCCAAAGAAACTGAGGATTTACAAAGTTAAATGATTTGAGAATCTATCTCATGTCCTTTACTGAGCACTTACTATACACTTAAAAACAACTCTGGGTATCATGGCTCATAAAAGAAGTACAAAACAATCCCTGTGTGTCTAGCTTTTAATTCCACAGATCAGTTCTTGCAGCTATTAATCCCTGAGACTCCCTTTCTTCTCTTTTTCCCTAGCTTTTGGAGAAGGCAATGCCACCTTCTACCTCTCATCTTGTATCAGTGGTCAGAATGCAGATTGGTACCATGTTCCTAGGAGGCCAAAGCCTTTTAAAGCATATTCCATTTGACCAGGTATCACAATTGCATGATACTAGTTTCAGGAAAGAGAGAAGCAGCATTGTTTAAAACAATAAAAAAGAGGAAAAAGGTAATTGTCCAACATGAGAAATAGGTTAAATAAAATGTGGTCTACCTATGCAACAGAATACTACACACATACTGAAAGGCATATTAATTCATATTTATAGACACAAAGAATTTGATAAATTTTCCAATGAAAAGAACAAGTAAATGATTACATTATCATCAAAATACAAAGATATTTAAATGTGCACAGTCTGAAAAACTATATAGCAAGTGTTAATCTCAGAATGGGAGGATTACAACTAATTTTTTTCTATTTACCTGGAGTTTTATAAATTTTATAATAAGCATTACTTGATGAGCAAATTCCAACACCTTTTTTTAAGAAAAGTAATAAAAAATTTCAAGTTATTTCCCACTCTAACATGAATACACATAGGAGTATAATTCCCACATAAAAAATATGAGATGTGCATACCAGGAGTTCATCCATGCTAGTTTGACATTTCTCAAGGTTTATCCGTTTGATTGCCACTTTCTCCTTCTTAGGGGCACAATATGCTGCTTGGACCACAGCCGTTGCTCCACTCCCTAAAGATAAATACATAAATGAGTAAATAGATGAACAGATAAGAACATGACACTTCTAATTCACACACATTTTTTTTTTGAATGCTGAAACTAGCAGGTAAAAAAAAATTTTTTTTTCCTGCTTTGGTCTTTTTTTTTCCTTTTTTATTGTTATGTTAGTCACCATACATTATATCATTAGTTTTTGATGTAGTGTTCCATGATTCATTGTTTGTGTATAACACCCAGTGCTCCATGCAGAACGTGCCCTCTTTAATATCCACCACCAGGCTAACCCATCCTCCCACCCCCCTCCCCTCTAGAACCCTCAGTTTGTTTTTCAGAGTCCATCCTCTCTCATGGTTCGTCTCCCCCTCCGATTTCCCCCCCTTCATTCTTCCCCTCTTGCTTTTTTTTTTTTTAACATATACTGATTATTTATTTCAGAGGTACAGATCTGTGATTGAACAGTTTGGCTATTCTGGACATTGCTGCTATAAACACTGGGGTGCACGTACCCCTCCGGATCCCTACATTTGTATCTTTGGGGTAAATACCCAGTAGTGCAATTGCTGGGTCATATGGTAGCTCTATTTTCAACTTTTTGAGGAACCTCCATACAGTTTTCCAGAGTGGCTGTACCAGCTTGCATTCCCACCAACAGTGTAGGAGGGTTCCCCTTTCTCCGCATCCCCGCCAACATCTGTCGTTTCCTGACTTGTTAATTTTAGCCATTCTGACTGGTGTGAGGTGGTATCTCACTGAGGTTTTGATTTGGATTTCCCTGATGCCAAGCGATGTTGAGCACTTTTTCATGTAATTCCCACACAATTTAAACAAGAAAATAATGCGGGGTGCCTGGGTGGCTCAGTCGGTTAAGCATCCGACTCTTGATTTCAGCTCAGGTCCTGATCTCAGGATTGTGAGACTGAGCCCTGCACTGGGCTCCATTTAAGATGTTCTCTCTCCCTCTCCCCCTCCCCCCGCAGCTCGTGCACTTGCTCTCTCTCTAGAAAGAAAAGTAAATAATAAACAAGAGAGTAATTCTTACCTTGTTCCTACACTCAGCAACACATAACACCCCAAAAAGTCGGGTGTCAATAAAAACCAAAGCCTTGGCCATTTCACAGAATTGCTAATAACACCAGAAGGGAGGAAAAATCAAAACGGCCACAGTTCCAATTCTAGAGTATGATGGCACAGGCTCACATTTCCCCGTTCCTCTCCTCTAAACAGAACTGAATACCCTAGAAATAATTTAACAGATAATCATACAATGACCCTGACAGATGGAAAGAAGGTAGATGAGCTAGGGGCCTTGGGATGTGAGGAAAAGCACCACTGTGAGTTCACTGGGTTTTCCTCTTATGTCCCATATATCCATGAACAGCCTACAACCCGGAACCACCAACACAGACAGACAAACAAATGAGAAAATCTTGCTTTCTGGCCAAAGGACTATAAAAGGGGAAGCTTAGCAGAGACCTAGATGGGAGACAGACCCTCCCCAGGACTCCCCAGTCCCTATCCAGGATAGCGGGGGACCCCAATTCACTACAACATCGGCATCAGCAGGGTCTCCACCCCATCCCCAGACGGCAGTAGGCCAGATTTGCCACACTTGGAGTAATATCCAGCCAATCTGCCCTTAGCAGGAGCAGAGATGGGGACCCACACCTACCAGTCAGCCCAGGCAACACCTGTAGAGATCAAGCAGGAGCTCCTGCGATGCCAGAATAATAAAGAGAATAGCACTGCAAGAGCTCTGAAAACTAAATTATCATAGGAAAGACAGAGCTCCCAAAAGCAGGCCAGAACCTACACACTAAACCTAAATAGAGTTAGTACCTACTAAAATAAAAGATTTAAGCAGGATAAAGACTCTCCTCACATTAATATCTTAGATGTCCAGGATAAAATTTTTTAAAAATCACACATCAAGAATGAGGAAAAACACACATGAATAAGAAAGAGAACCATACTGATGCCAACACCAAAATGAACCACAATCTGGAATTATCTGACAAGAATTTTAAAGCTGTCATCATAAAAATATTTCAATAAACAATTAAGAATTCTCCTAAATAAAAAATAGAAAATTTCAGCAAAGAAATAGTATTAAAAAAAAAAAAAAACTACCAAATGGAAATTATGTATACAACTGAAATATGCAATTTCCAAAATAAAAATGTGTTGGATGGGCTCAACAATAGAGACGACGGAGGATAAATTCAGTCCTGAGGACAAGATCAACAGTTTACTTGACCTATGGTTTCACTTACACGTGGAACATAAGGAATAGCATGGAGGACATTAGGAGAAGGAAGGGAAATATGAAGGGGGGGAAATCAGAGGGGGAGACGAACCATGACAAGACTATGGACTCGGGGGAAACAAACTGAGGGTTTCAGAGGGGAGGGGAGTGGGGGGATGGGTTAGCCCGTGATGGGTATTAAGGAGGGCACGTATTGCAATGAGCACTAGGTGTTATATGCAAACAATGAATCATGGAACACTACATCAAAATCTAATGAAGTACTGTACAGTGACCAACATAACATAATATAAATAAATAAAGCTGTCAGTGAATTCCAACTTGCTCCTTTGTTTCTCCAAGCAGCTAGAATTATCTCTTCCTGTACTTAAAAGTGTATATGTATATTGTTAAACACTGTCTTGATATAAAATTTGACAACCCCCCAAAAATATAATAAAATAAAAAATAAACAGAGAGAAAAGGGACTGGAAAAAAAAAAAGAACAGAGTCTCAGGGAGTGGTGGATAATAATAAAAAATCTAAAGTCCATGTGGTAGGTAAAATAATGGCCTCCCACAAAGTATCCATGTCCTAATCCTTGAAACCTGTGAACATTACCTTATATTGCAAAAAAGACTGCATGTGTTATTAAATTAAGGATGAGAAGACTACCCTGGATAATCTGGGTGGGCCCAAGGTAATTATAGGGTCTTTCTTTTATAAGAGAAAGGCAGGAGAGTCAGAGAAGAAGATGAGATAATGGAAGCAGAGGTCAGAGTGATGGGACCATGAACCAAAGAACAAGTACTGATATACGCAACAACATGGATAACCATGAAAATATGATGCTGTGTGAAATAAACCAATTACAAACTGTATGACTCCATTTATATGAAATGTCCCATTTGGGCAAATCCATTCAGAAAATACATTACTAGTTACCAGGGGCTAGGAAAAGAAGACAATGGGAAGTTACTGCTTAATGGGAAAAGGATTTCTTTCTGGGTGATGAAAATGTCTGGAATTAGACAGTGGTTGCAAAATGCCATGAATATACTAAAAACCACTGAAATGTACACTTTTAAAATGGTGGGTTTTATGTTATACAACTTCTACCTCAATTTCTTAAAAAAGATTAGAGAATACTACAGACAACTTTAGCTTGGGGCGCCTGCAGGCGGTACAGCATAAAACTCTTGATATCAGGGTTTTATTTTATTTTTTATTTTTTTTAAAGATTTTATTTATTTATTTGACAGAGAGAGACACAGCGAGAGAGGGAACACAAGCAGGGGGAGTGGGAGAGGGAGAAGCAGGCTCCCTGCAGAGCAGGGAGCCCGATGCGGGACTCGATCCCAGGACCCTGGGATCATGACCTGAGCTGAAGGCAGTCGCTTAACCAACTGAGCCACCCAGGCGCCCGATATCAGGGTTTTAAGTTTGAGCCCCACGTTGGGTGTAGTGATTCCTTTAAAATAAAATCTTTAAAAACAAAAAACAAAAAAACAACAAGTTTAGCTCATAATTCCACAATTTAGAAAAAATGGGCCAATTCTTTGAAAACAACTATCGAAACTCAGTCAAGATGAAACAGATAACCTGAATAATACTAACACTATTAAAGATATCAAATTTGCAATTTAAAAGTTCTTGAAAAATCCCAGGCCCAGATGGTTTCACTGGAGAATTTTACCAAACACTGACAGAAGAATTAACAGCCATTTTACACGTTTTCCAGAAATGGAAGAAGTGGGAACCAACTCATTTTATAAACTAATTATTACCAATACCAAAACCAGACAAAGACATCACAAGAATTAAGAAAACTACAGACCATTCCCTCTCATGAATTTAGCTGCAAAATCCTTAACAAAATATTAGCAAATTGAATCCAAAATAGCTAATACAGCACAACCAAGTAACATGCATTCCAGGTATGCAAGGCTGGTACAATATGAAAAAAATATATCAATGCAATACATATCAATAAGATATAGAGAACAAAGGCAAAAGAAAAAAAATTAAAATTCCTTACAACTTACAGCCCTGCTTGAGACAGGCAGAGTGACCTTCCTCAAGGAGCTTATTAGCTGCCTCAATGTTAATACTTCTAGAGGCAAAAGGCAACCTTAGCTTGACATTAGCCAGACCTCCAGGATCCTGTAAAAATCCTTTGGAAACTACCTTTATCTCTAACCGCCCCCTTCCCCAAGATAGACGTTAGCAATCATCCTCTAAGCATATGGCCCACTGATACACATCTGAAGAGTCTTATGACTAAAGTTTTACTAGACAGTAGTAAATGACCTTGTCCTAACAGCTTAGCCCCTCAAGGTCCTGGAAACCTTGCTTCCAAATTCTTTAGAGACTTCCTTCCAACTTGAAACTATATCATCAGTCATCACTCCTCACAATCCCAGTGCAGCTCTTTCTGCCCAGAGGTCCTGTCCCCGTGCTTTAATAAAACCACACTTTTTTGCACCAAAGATGTCTCAAGAATTTTTTCTTGCTGTTTGTTTCCTGACCCCAACATTTCACATCAGTATGATTCTATTTATGTAGAATGTCCAGAATAGGCAAATCCATATGCAGAAGGAGATTAGAGGTTGCCAGAAACTAGAGGAAGGGGGAAATAGGGAGTGCAGCTAATGGATATGGAGTTTCGAGCCATGACAATGTTTTGGAATTAGACAGTGGTGATGGTTGCACAACTCTGTGAATACACTGAACTGCATATTTTAAAAGGGCAAATTTCAAAGTATGTGAACTATATTTCAATAAAGCTGTTACCAAAAAAATCCCTTCAAGTATGACATCAAATTTCTAATAGTATAAATGTGCTACAGATATTAAAATTTGAAAACAATTTGAGGGGCGCCTGGGTGGCTCAGTCGGTTAAGTGTCTGCCTGCGGCTCAGGTCATGATCCCGGGGTCCTGGGATCGAGTCCCGCATCGGGCTCCCTGCTCAGCGGGAAGCCTGCTTCTCCCTCTCCCACTTCCCCTGCTTGTGGTTCCCTCTCTCACTGTCTCTCTCTCTCTCTCTCTGTCAAATAAACAAATAAAATCTTTTTAAAAAATTTACATATACAATTATATAATTCAATAGAATTTGTTTGTTATACTGAAATCCATTTGAAAGTCCCTGACCAAAGCCAAACATACACAACCATAGTCAACAATGACATGGATAAACCCAAATCACAACTCTGACAAACTAAGCAAAAGCTCTGCACAAAGCTCATGATATGCAAAATTCAAAATAAAATCCAACATTCAAGAACACATTTGCCATTCAATGACATTATCCAATAGTGTACTTGAATCATTTTGATAATAGTTTAGGACCACTAACATATTCCTTGATAAGAAGGATCCAACAGGCTACTATTGAAATAGTTTGCAATCTGCTTCTCCACTGAACTCCCTTTGTTTTGCACATGAGTATGGGACAGAATTAGGCAGTACAGTAGTGCCTGGCATTAACTTTTCTCCCTCCCCCAACCTTTCCTTTCCAAGTTGTTTCTGCATGGAATCCCTTTAGAAAATTTAACAACTCTCTTGCCTTCAATGAGAGGCTGCTGCCCCACTCTGGGAAACCCCAGAGGAAGGAAGCTAATCATGCAGGTCACATATCTGTCAGACTAAGATGAGAGGCGAATTCTTAAGTCACAGAAGACACAATGAGACCTCTACAGGGTACCTTAGGTCCTAGATAACAGATGTCTTCTAATATGTAAATGTATTCCCTGATGCTTTTTCATTTAATTTTTGCAAATGTGCTACCTAGTGGTATTTTTTTAAACCAGTATTAACTCTCAAACCAGTTACTCTACCCCTGGATAACCAATCATTGATTATTTACTGTATACTTATACAAAATCTGAAATACTAGCTTTAAACATACTAATGTCATATCATACATAAACCAAAACCATGCTGGCATTAAAAATACAGACATAGCAATTTGGAAAGTTTAATTGTTATTAATTCCTAGTCATTATTAAACACAGAATTAATTTCACTAATAATGAAACACTAAACCTAGGTATTATCAATCATAATTGTCTACATACTAAAATACCTTTCTTTTACACAAAGAATCACTCATTTAATAAATCTCCCTAGAAGCAAGATGTGATTTAACAAATGGCCAAAAGACAAAGTCGCCAGCATTTCCCATATTAATGATAAAAAGAGACATGCAGGCTCCAGTTCTTCCATGCTAACAATAAATCACTTTCATTGACCTTCATATTATCTTCCCCAAATACCAAAACATTATTCAGCAATTGAAAAATATTTTGAAGTTCTAACATAAAGGCTTATGGTAATGCAGTAAAAACTCAATACTCAACACCACTAATTCAGAATAGCTAATGATGTTCTATCTTCCATTAGAAAAAATTTATTCACAGAAAATAACAATAATGTAGAGAAGAATACCTTCAAAATGTCTTTATAATCATTTTAGCTATTCTCCAATTTTTTGAAAGACTTTGAAAACACAGGATTAGAGATACAAATTCTGGGGCCCCTGGCTGGCTCAACAGGTAGAGCATGCGACTCTTAATCTGAGGGTGGTGAGTTCAAGCCCCATATTAGGCGTGGAGCCTACTTAAAATAAAAATAAAATAAATTATTTTTTAAAAAGAGAGATACAAATTTTAAAAATACTCATCTCTTTAAAGCATGTTCCTTTATGAGAAAATTTTCACACTACAAGTTAATTTACAGAGTTTCGGCCATCATTTTTCTTAGAGTAAACAGAGTCAAATAGAAAACATCAGCATGCATGGCACATAGTAAAAGTAAATGGTATTTTGTAAAACTTTTACTTCAGTACAAATACACACGCAAATTGTAAAAGAGATCTCTTCCGAACGGTTTAAGGAAAAGTGTAAAAGCTACTGTTCTAATGCTCTCTACAAGCATGGGACTAATATGAAGAATAATATAACAGAAAATGTAAACCAGTTTCCAATAAAACATCCTGACTCAGACTTTCACTACTTTAAACAGTTGTGTATCCTCCATGCACCATTCCCTATATCCCCGTTTCTTCCATTCTTCTGTCCTCTCCTAGTGAGCTCTTATTTTTGAAGATTTTATTTATTTGAGAGAGAGTGAGTGAGAGAGAGAGAGCACAAGCCGGGGAGGGGGAGACAGGCAGAGGGAGAAGCAGGCTCCCCGCCGAGCAGGGAGTCTGATGTGGGGCTCGATCCCAGAACCCTGGGATCAGGACCTGAGCCGAAGGCAGACGCTTAACTGACTGAGCCACCCAAGCACCCCTCCTAATGAGCTCTTAAACTGCAGTCTTAACATACAGTACATACATAATGGATTAAGTATACAAAAATATGAATGAGCTTTCTCCTAAAATTCTTCAAATTGGGTAATTTCATCCCTCAAGACAGAAAAGGAGATGCCCAAAGGCATGAGGAGCACTAAAAAAATTTTTAGTCTCTGGCCACTTTACTAGACCCAGAAACGTAAGAAAGGAAGTTAAAAATGGATATTATTCCTAACTGCGAGGAAAAAAATAAACAAATCAAATCAGTGTAAGATAATTTCTTCCAAATTTTGGCCAGCCATCATTATAACAGATACATTTTCTAAAGATTTTAAGTGTTCTTTTGTAAGGTTTTGCATTCAACTAAAGAGCTAGCCCAGACTCTTCATTCTGAAAGATGATTAAGGCACTGTCAACTGAATCAGGGAAAATACAAGGAAATTATAATTTTGAAAACCCTTTTCTCTTGTCAGTGTCATGTTGAAAATTAAAGCTCCTAGAACTGGTAAAACAGCTGTAAGAATAGTCATCATCATAAAAATCATGCTATTCTCTCCATACAAAGATGAAAATAAAGACACACTGCCATATGCTTTGAGTAATTATTCACACAGCCTGATGGTTTTGTAATGAATCATCTCTCTGTCCCCTGTTCACTCTGGTAATCTCTCATCTCAACGGATGGTAACTCCATCCTTCCGGATGCTCCAGCCAAAACTCTTAGAATCTTTTCACATCTAATCCAATGGCAACTCTCTAACTCCAAAATATGTTATATCTAGCATCTGATTACTTCTCACCAACTCCAATACTACTTCTCTCCACTGGATAAACTCTCCTTCTACCCTTGCACCCTTATAAAACTGTTCTCTATATAGCAGCCTGAATTATCCTTTTAAAACAGTTTATATTAATCCTCTGCTCAAAACCCTGCAATGATTTTCATTCGTTCTCAAAGCAAACGCCAGGTACCCACAATGACTTACAAGGCTTCACCCCGTCTTATGGTCAGGACCACAACCCTATCACCTTACTCTTCTGATCTCTTCCCCTGTCTGCCTCCTCACCCCACCTCACTCTGCTCCAGCCACTCTTGCCTCCTATTCCTTAGTCACATGAGCGTGCTACCATTCCACTTCAGGGCGTTCACCCCTGCTGCTCCCTCTGCCTGGAGCAAGCTTCCTGCAGATAACCAGAATACTTCTTCAGGTCTTTTCTCAAATGTCATCTTCTCAGTGAGGTTTTCCCTGATCTATTTAAAACCCACCTCTAGGGGCGCCTGGGTGGCTCAGTGGGTTAGGCTTCAGACTCTTGATCTGGGTTCAGGTCATATCTCAGGGTCCTTGGATTGAGCCCTGCATTGGGCTCTGCACTCAGTGCGGACTCTGCTTGAGACTCTCTCTCCCTCTGCCCCTCCCACCGCTTCCTCTCTCTAAAATAAACAAATCTTTAAAAACAAACAAAACAAAAACTCACCTCTATCCCTAGCAGTCTCCAACCCCTTTCTCTGCTTTATTTTTGTCCTTTATCACCATAGATTATAAACTCCACAAAAGCAGGGATTTCTTCCTGCTTCACTGCTGTATCCCTAGCATCCAGAACAGTACCTGGCACGTAACAGAAATTCAATAAATATTTTCTGAATAGATAAATTGACCAAGCAATGATATGTATTTTCAAGGAAAAAAATTACTCATTTAAGGCAGAGCAAACACAAAAATGGCCCAATCTTCATGGGCATGAGCTCATTATTACCATCATGAGCATTAACATCCATCGAACACTTATTCTGTGTGCCAAGTACTATGCTGAGCACTTTCTTTACTTGCATTTCATTTTTTCATCTAATACAATAATAATAATTACAAAAATAAGACTTATGTCATAAACTAGTAAGAGGCAGAGCAGGGTCCAGAAACCAGAACTACATAATGACTCAATACCATGCTCTTAACTGGTAAGCAACTGCCTCTTTAGATTAAAGCTAACATTTATTAACTGATTACTATGGTTAAATTATTTACTCATAATGTATTATTTAACTAAATTAAAAAATAAAAACACCAAAGCCAACATTTTTAGTTGCTTATCCAACATAAAACTTTCCCTTCTTCTTTAATAACAGAACCTTGACCTATTTTGTTTGAAGTAATAATGTGCCCAGCTAAAAAAAGCTTTATTTCATAGCCTCCCTTGCAAATGGCCAAATTACATGGTTCTGGCCAATAAACTAGAAATGGAAGTCACTGGGTAAGGCTTCCAGGAGAAAGTTCTTTGAAAGGGAGCCAACTCAGTTGTCACGTGCCTCTGTCCTTTTGCCATATTCTTCCAGCCTGGAACACCAGCATGAGGCTAGAGGTAGAACAACTACGCTGCAACTATGAGAATGAGAGTTCCGTTCTAAGTGCGGGGGAGTAAAAACTAGGTGCCTGGGTGCTTAATTAGGGCACAGAGGCTGCCACTCCAGTTACAGAAGGGGAAAAAGGTACTTTATTAAGCCACTATTATTTGTTGTCCATTACATGCAGCCAATGCAATCCCTATCTAATACAGCCCTATGAGGTTGTTGACCCAATGCTGGCCTTTAAGGATAATATCACCATAGCTAAGTCTCCCAACCAGGGGGAGAAAATACACTAACCATTAAGCATCATTCTATTAATAGAGCATGATGTCTTTCACATTTATGGAGGGGCTAGAGGTGGGATCCTGGAATCTGTACTTGACAACAACTACTTTTAGACATCAAAACGTGTGGCTAGTGAACAATTAAAATAAAAAAAGAAAAGGGGAAAGTAGAGAATAAAGCTAATGAGTTACCCTCACCAAAGTATCAAAGCTAGGTAAATCATACCTTATTAAAAACAGATCTTGGGCACCTGGGTGGCTCTGTTGGTTAAGTGACTTGCCTTCGGCTCAGGTCATGATCCTAGAGTCTCAGGATGGAGTCCCACATCAGGCTCCCTGCTCAGTGGGGAGCCTGCTTCTCCCTCTGACCCTCCCCCCTCTGTGCACTCTCATTCTCTCTCTCAAATAAATAAAATCTTAAAAAAAAAAAAAAAAAAAAAAACAGATCTTAAGGAACAATTTTCTAAACCTAAATGAAGATAAACAGCGAATATTTATGGAGATTCTTCAAGATATAGGAAAATAAAAGGCACATGGCACAGCTGCTGCCAGACTGTTTTCTCTATCTGCCATCACACCGTATCGTTGACAATATCACAGGTGGCAGGGTCTCATGTAGCTATACTACCATGTCCACCATAAATCCTGAAATCCATCTAAACTTTAATAAGATCTAGGAAAAAAAAAAAAGATGCAGTGATGTTCCAATAAGCATTACAACAAATCACATAATCACACAGTATTTCATATTGCATGGTAATACCAAAAACTACAAAACGTAAGGAGGAGAAAAAAGAGATAAGAGGAGAAAAAGGAGAGAACAAAAACCATTATGTTAAGGAACATTCAATGCAAACTAAACATTTTTTGTACACAATTACGCTTAATCTACATAACAGCCCCAATGATGTAGGTCCATTATCTCGATTTTATAGACAAAAAGCTGACACTAAAACCAGTTATATAAATTGCCCAAGATCACATAGGTAATAAAAGGTAAAGCCAGGATCTGAATCTAGGTCAGCACAACCCTAAGACCATACTTTTCCAGCTGCTTCAACATATGTCAAATACAGTACAACACCTGGTCAGAAATTCTAATACAGTAATAATGGTTAGGAAGGAGCTCAAAAACACTGAAAAGATGAGTGACAGTGGAAATACTAACATCTTTTACAAGTAATCACACTTAAAGAACTTCCAATCTTGCCAAAGTATGCTTAAGATGATACAATTCTTTAAAAGGAAGTCCTCTGAATTCCCAATCTGTATGTTTTTCATTATGTTCCAGGAAGGGAATTTTTCTTTTTTCTATAGGATTTTGCCAGAAAGAAAAAACAAAACAGAATGTGAGAAACAACTAACCCTACAAATACATATATATATATATATATATATTTTTTTTTTTTTTTTAAGATTTATTCAGGATGCCTAGGTGACTCAGTTAAGCATCTGCCTTCGGCTCAGGTCATGATCCCAGGGTCCTGGGATGGAGCCCTGCATCAGGCTCCCTGCTCAGCAGGGAGTCTGCTTCTCCCTCTTCCTCCCCCTCCCCCCCCCAGCTTGTGTTCTCGCTCAATCTCTCTCTCAAGTAAATAAATTAAATCTTAAAAAAAAAAAAAAGATTTTATTTGAGAGAGAGCCGGGGGGGGGGGGGGGACCTGAAGGAGAGAGAAACCCAAGCAGACTCTGCTCTGAGCATGAAGCCTAAAGAGGCGCTCAATCCCATGACCGTGATATCAGACCTGAGCCAAAATCAAGAGTCTGACACTCAGCCGACTCTGCCACCCAGGAGCCCCAACCCTACAAATATAGGCTAAGTAGAAAGTGTAAAAAAAAATTACATTTCAAATAAATGCATGTGCTTTGATCAGAAAGGAGGCATCATTTAAACACTGCCTTAAAATACAATTCTTTGAAAACAGAAAATTCAAATGATCCCCCAAACGTTTTTTTTTCTGAACGCCAATCAACTCATTTCCTGAAAAAATTTAGTGTAATCTGAAGAAATCACAAAGATTCATTTTGAAGATTATAGCTTATTACAAAATACCGTATTCCAAACATTTCAGCATGGAAGCAAATTCAGAATAAGAATACACAACTTTGTTGAGGCCAGCTACTTGTAATAAGCTATAGTTCAAGGAAAAACATTTTTTTCCCCTCCCTGCTCAGAGTGGAATGGAAGGATGTTAGGAACTTTTGGGAACTTACAAATGAGGGGGAGACATTTAAAACTTACAAAATAGGATACACAAAAGAAAAATTCTACTACATCCAAAAAGGTCACTTTCAAAATATCTCCTCCTGTTGTATTTTTCATTGTAAGGATATTTCCCTTAATCCTTCATTGTAAGAATATTTCCCATAATTAGTTTCACTTAAACGCTCAAAATTTCCCTTAGTCAGACTATGACTACTATCTTCCATTTTATATACAAAAACCAAATTCCTACATAGAAACAAGAATGTTGACTTAGGCAACAGGAGAGTTGGACACAGGTATTAGCTGTGCCACTAGTTAGTTCTATGACTTTAGATGGTCATTTTACCTTTTTATGCCCCAGTGTCTTCATCTGTGAAACAAGATGGTTCATCTTACCTCACACCATACCTTAAAAAATTAACTCAAAATGTATGTAAAAAGCTACACTTAGAAGAAAACACAGGAAAGAATACCTTTGTGATGTTGGATTAGTAAAAATCTCTTAGATACACCCCACCAAAAGTACAATCAATAGAAGAAAAAGTGATAAATAAAACTATCAAAATTCAAAACTTTTTTGCCTTAAAAGACACCGTTAAGAAAATGAAAAGACGGGCGCCTGGGTGGCTCAGTTGGTTAGGCGACTGCCTTCGGCTCAGGTCATGATCCTGGAGTCCCGGGATCGAGTCCCGCATCGGGCTCCCTGCTCGGCGGGGAGTCTGCTTCTCCCTCTGACCCTCCTCCCTCTCATGCTCTCTGTCTCTCATTCTCTCTGTCTCAAATAAATAAATAAAATTAAAAAAAAAAAAAAGAAAGAAAATGAAAAGACAAGCTACAGACCGGGCAAAAAAATATTTGAAATCATGTATCAGGTGAAGGACTGACAACCAAATGAACACATATACACACACACCCTATAACTCAATAAGAAGATAACCCAGGGGCAACCCAAATGGGCAAAATATTTGAATAGACATTTCACCAAAGGAGATATATGAAAAGCACATGAATGAATAAGCACATGAAAAGATGCTCACCATCATTAGTCATTAAAGAAATGCAAAACAGAACCACCAGATACCACTTCATACCCACCAGGATGGCTATAATCAAAGACAACAAATGCTGACAAAGATAAATAGGAACCCTCATACATGGCTGGTAGGAATGAACAATGATACATTTTGAAAAGGTTTATCAGTTTCTTAAAAAGCTAAACATAAATTTACCATATGACCCAGAAATTCCACTCAAGGAAAATGAAACATGTTCACATGAAGATCTGATGAGTGAATGCTCATAACAGCATTATTCCAAATAGCCAGAAAGGAGAAACAACACAATGTTCATCACGTGGTGTCCAACAGAAAGGAATAATGTACTGATATAGGGTACAACATCAATGAATTTCGGAAAACATTATAGCAAGTCAAAGAAACCAACATAGAGGATCACATATTATATGATCATATTTACATGAAATATCCAGAAAAGACAAATCTATAGAGGCAGAAAGTAGATTTGTGGTTGCCTGCGGCAGGGGGTGGGAACAGGGAGTGACTGCAAATGGACATGAGGCATCTTTTTGGAATGATGGAAATGTTCTAAAACTGGATTGTGGGGATGATTGAACAACTCTGTAAATTTACTAAAAAATTATACAATTGTATACTTATACAGGTGGATTTTGTGGTATATAAATTATAACCCAGTAAAATTGTTTTTACAAATGAAAAAATATTATGCTAAGTCAAAGAAGTCAAACACAAAAGACAATATGTTATTATGATCTCATTTACAGAAAATGCCCAGAAAAGGCAAACCTATAGAGACAGAAAGATTTGTGGTTGCCTGGGGTTGGGGGTGGGAACAGGGATTAACTGTAAACAGGCCCAAGGATCTTACTGGGTGATGAAAATACTCTAAAACTGGATTATGCTGGCTGGTGCACAGCACAGTAAATCTACTAAAAACCACAGAATTTTGTACTAAAAAAAAATGGGTGAATTTTATAGCATTAAATTATACCTCAGTAAAGTTATTTTTAAAAATAAGATGGTCAAAAATCACATTGGAGTTCTTAAACCTTTTACCCATGGCCCACTTTAAGAATGAGATGAAGACTAACCCTATCCCAGAGGACTAAGACTCCCTTTTGCCCACTCACAGACACCTTATTGGCTTGAGGATACCAAATTAATAAGTCTCTAAGTCTCTAGAACCTTATGCCACCTTAACAGCTAGGCATAAAAAATGACCACAGAAAGATGTATACCTTCCCAGAAAGGAAAGCAATATTCCTCTTCTAAAACAATGATAGGGATCCACTTTCTTTACTTTTCAGACATCATTTTCAAATTTCTCACTTAATTTCTTTCTTCAATATGAAACTGACTGAGGGACCCAGAAGCAATCAATCAAGACAGAGACCTAGCTAGCTGTCTTTAGAACCAACCAGTGTATATGTCAAATACCCAGCAAGGACACCCATGACATGGCTTAAAGAAAAAGATGTGATTTCTTTCAGATAAAACTTAGCCCAGATTTGTTTTGAAACAAGAGGCAGGGGCGCCTGGGTGGCTCAGTCATTAAGCGTCTGCCTTCGGCTCAGGTCATGGTCCTAGGGTCCTGGGATCGAGCCCCACGTCGGGCTCCCTGCTCAGTGGGAAGCCTGCTTCTCTCTCTCCCACTCCCCCTGCTTGTGTTCCCTCTCTCGCTGTCAAATAAATGAATAAAATCTTAAAAAAAAAAAGAGGCAAAAAAGAAATATGATAAAGTTTCTCTAAAATACAGACACATTGCAATAAACACACCTGGAAGGCAACTAAAGAGTTTTCAGCCAGTCTTTGTTATAAAACTAATTTTAGGACAGGATGCTGATCTAGCTAAGTAGACAATCTCCTTCCTCCAATACAGAGGGGTCTGCTCATGTCAGTGAGATTGAGCTTCTGTGTAGCTAAACCCACCCCCTTTTGATTTCTAAAGTCACTGGATTATTGTTGTCCAACAAATACTCCCCTCATCCCAAGTCCCCACCCTCCCCCAATCACTGTGCCTGAGAATTACAATCCACGTTTGTGCAAGTTTTGGTCTCTGCCCACTGGTATTCCTGGACCTCAAGTCCACTCCACACACAGCAGCCAGATCCCTCAGATCATGTTCCGTCTCTGCCTGAAGCCCTCCAATACACTTAGAATAAAATTCCAAAATCCTTACCAAGCCTGAGAAGATCCCCTTTCTATCCTTGCCACTTTTCCCTCAGGTCCTGAAACACATCAAGCTCTTTCCCTCCTCAGCACCTTTGCACTTCCTCATCCCTCAGTAGGGAAAAATCTTCCCTGAAATCCTAAGACTCCTCATCCTTTAGCGCTCGACTTAAATGTCAACGCCTCAGAAAAAAAATTTTCCTTGAAATCACCCTAACTAGGTCTCCCGGTCACTCTCTATCAGAACATCTTGTTTATTTCCTTCCTGGCACTTGCCAAACCTTGAAATTCTTTTCATTTGTCTAGTTATTCAATGTCTCCCCCCCAGACTAGAAAGTCACTCCCAAACAGTGCCAAGTTGTGTCTACGTTGCCTCGGTGCCCGGTAGCTTCAGTTTCATCTGGAGAGAATCCCCAGCTCCACCCCAGCAATGTTTGGCACTTCGTGGGCACTCAAGTGTTCTCACACCCGCGCGGGAATGAACTAAAACCCCCTATCCCACAATCCCCCAAATAGGTGGCTGTGCCCACAACTCCAATAGCCTATTTCTCATACAGCCTCCTAAAGGCCTGTCCTGTGCCTGCACGTTTCTTCCCCTCCCAGACCCATCTATCGCTCAGGTTCAAATATCTGTCACTGCCCAAATCTCCCACGAGCCCCTCAAACCCCACCCCACCAGCCTCACAGGCTCGCCACAAAATCCCCTCCCCGCCTTGCACAAACCCGGAGCCTCACCCACGCGCCCTACAAACCCCTGTCCCCACGAGCGCCCACGAGTATCTGAGAGTCCTGCGCTCCCCGAGCTCCCGCGGGTCCCCACGTTCCCGCGTGTCACCCGCCGCCCTGAGCGCGCCTCCCCCCTCAGCGGCGCCGGCTCTCACCGATCACCTCCTGCAGCTCGTAATCGTCCCTGTTAATGGACCAGGGCAGGGCGCTCGAGTCCTCGGACATGACGGCGGCAAGGCTCGCGATCCTCCCTCAAACTCGCTGACCTCTCTCGTCTGCTCGCCGCGCCTCTCCCCACCCCCAACCACCGCCGCCGCCGCCGCGCCCCCAGCAACTGCCTCGGGAACAGCCACGGGTCGGACGGCGTCTGGGCGCGGGGTCACCGCGCGGCAGAGCGGCGGGGGCTCGAAGCTCCGGCGGACCTCTCCTCCCGCTCGTCCGCGTCCGGCACTCCCCGCCCGGCCCAGGTCCCGGCCTCGGCCTCCGCTGCAGCAGCGACAGGGTATCCGCTTGGGCCCAACCCCTCCGTCCCGCCCTCCACCCCAGCCCCACGCACGGGCCAAACTTTCCCTTCTCCCTCCACCTGCCGACACGCAGCGCGCTGACGTCACCGCGCCGGGCAGGCCCCGCCTTGGGCCCGCCTCCGGCCGCCATCTCAAATGTGGCTGTATAGGCACCGAGCTAGCCAGAATTCCGAGGAGGAAGTTGACAGTGGAAGGGAACAAATGCTTAGGAAGGAGTTCAGAGAGGGTATCAGAAAGCCAGAGGAGAGCCTAAAGTAGCACGAAGGTGGTAGCCACACTAATCATGGCGACCAAACGACGACCCAGTGGAGGGGGTGGAGCCACTCCTGGCGGCTGGGGCACGCTGCCGTCTCCCCGTCGTCTCATTTATTGGTTTGTTTGAGAAGGAATCAGAAAGGCAATGGGTGGGTGTGGACGTCAGTCAAAGTTAGTCCCGCCTCTGGACTCTCCGCGCGCTTCTCAGCGCCAGGGCCGCGTGAAGATCGCCAGTACGTTGCTCGCTTTGCCCTTTTCCCGGAGTGATGTCACGGCGTATCCGTCACACCCTCGAGACGTGCAAACGGCTCGGTAGGGTGTGGAGAAGCTGGAGGGCGCAGCTGGGTGGGGTAGCCTTGGGGTGTGGACAACTGCCTACCAGGATGAAAGGCCTTGAGCTGTGGGACGAAGTGGAACTGGAAGCTTGCCCCTTGACACTTTTTTCAAGGGGGAAGTGCTCTCTGCAGCGTCTGTCGCCACCCTCTCTGTCACCTGATTGGGCAGGGAGGGGAGTCCTTGTCTATTCTCAGCTTTGGGTCCAGAGCTCAAAGGAGCACCTGTCTTGGGGGACTCGAAAAGTTGGGCTTTTTCTCCTGCCGCGGCTTGGGCCATTAAACAAGTGAGATTCGGTCCATGTGATTTGGCGTCGTTGCAAGGGCCTTGACTTTTGTGTGACCTCCCCGAATTCGAGTTTTCTCAGGTTGATCAGTTGGGTCCATTGGGGAAATTTCTGAGGTGGAAATTAAATAGAAAAAGAGAGCATCGGCATGAATTGAACATCTTTCAGACCAGGAGTAGTCGTTAAGGAAGAGAGACCTTCGCCGAGGCCCTACCAGGCCCTGGAAGCCCTGTGCTGAGCTCTTGCTATAAGGAGGGCCACTGACCACAAAACAAAAGTAGTCAACCAGGAGCTGCGGGAATGGAACTGTTAGGTTTCCACCTGGTTGGTGGGATTGGAGAACATTTCTCGTGGAAGAGGTGGCATTTGTACCAGGCCCTGCAAAGGTAACATGATTTCAACAGGTGGAAACTGCGAAAATAGAATATTCCAGTCACAACCAAAAGGCCATTTCCCATGTTTGAAAGCAGAACACAGGCCTTGCTGTAGGAATTGGTTTCAGCCATTACCACTTTACTGCTATGTGTTGCCTTTCTTTTTGCAGGGAGAAGAGGTATGAGGATCAAATATATAGGAGCTAAATCTGATGGTAAAGATTAGAGATCTCAAGGTTTGTACCGGTAAAAAAAAAAGTCCATAGAGACTGTTAACCTGGGATTGTTGGCCTGCGTGGACCATGGACAGACTTCAGAAGTTTGTGTAAGTTTTTTTGTTTGTTTGTTTTACTCCCTTGAAATTATATGCAGAATAGTATATACTTCAGGGAGAGATTTTGACCAAAACCTTTCTCCTTCCCCCTTCCCCAGTGGAAAGGAGCTACTAACCTAATAGTGAAAATTAGTATGTTAATTGACCCACATTCTTCATCAATGAGTTCTTCTCTCCCTCCTTCACACATAGCTTGATGGTGTAGTTGAGCCAGAATCTGTTCTGCAGATCTGGTTACTTTATTTTCCTGTCTCCAGGTCTTTCTCCATGTGGCCTGATAGAGGTTAAGATTCCATGTTTTTAATGAGCAAGGAATTGGTGGCTATTTGAGCCCAGGAGCCCAAACCTCAACCTCTTTCTCAGCTTATGGAGCATCTTCCATGTGAGAACACTGTCATAAACACCGGGTATACAGTGATAAACAAAGTGACTTAGTTACTGCTTTCATGAGCGTAGCGTCTACTAGAGAAACAGTAAACAACTAAGCAAATACATAAATAGATATGTTATAAAGCATCATGCAGAAAAGGCCAGTACAGATCTTCTTCGACTTATGATGGGGTTATGTCCCAATAAACCCATTGTAAGTTGAAAATATTGTAAGTGAAAATGCACTTAATACACTTAACCTCCCAAACATCATAGCTTAGCCTAGCCTACCTTAAACATGCTCAGAACACTTACATTCACCTACAGTTGAGCAAAATCATCTAACACAAAGCCTGTTTTATAATTAAGTGTTGAATATCTCATGTAATTGAATACTGTATTGAAAGTAAAAAACAGAATGGCTGTATGGGTACAGGATAGTTGTAAGTGTATGGTTGTTTACCCTGGTGATCACGTGGCTGACCGGGAGCTGCGACAGCTGCCACTGGCTAGCCCACCGGGAGAGGATTGTCCCACATAGCACTAGACTGGGAAAAGATCCAGATTCAAAATTGAAGTACAGTTTCTACCAAATGTAGAATGTACCATCATAAGTCTAAAAACTGTAAGTCAAACCATTGTAAATTGGGGACCATCTGTATACCGTGCTAGAAAATACTTAAGGAGTTTGGCAAACATCCTCTATGAGAAAACTGTAGAGGAAGCCACTCATAAAGAGAGTATTTTAAACAGGTAAAAGGAGTTTTAGGCACGTTTGAAGCTATTAAAGTGATACTTTCATTCCTGTTAGGCTGCCAGTCCTTGGATATGGCTCCCTCCATAATGTTTTGGAGGATGGGGAGTGGGAGGAGGGAGAGAAGTTTGGGTGAATCTGGAAGCCTGGACCTAATATCAAAATTTCACCAAATCCTACCTAGGTTTCTTGAAAATATGACATATTTTCCTGGGGAGAGAGGCCTTGTTTTTCCTCACATTTTCAAAGAAAGCCTTGTGTTAGTTTGGATCTCTCCCCAAATCAGGCACTAAAACCCAGATTTGGATGCAAATAGTTTATTTAAGAGATGTCTCCAAGAGGCACTCTGACAGAATGGAGAAGTGAGACAGGAAGGAAAGTCATTAAAAGATGAATTAATGAGTGGGCTCAGTGATGCTGTGAACTGTCTGAGAATCAGGAACAAACCCCAGAATTGTCCCACGAAGAGGTAGCTGAGGTACTTACCCACCACCTCCTTTCCCTCTTTAGGGTATTGCTCCTGTACTTCTACCTAGCTCAGTGCTGGGAAAAACATGCTCCCGAAGGCAGAGAATGCACTCAGGCAACAGACACAGGCAATCTTCCTCATGTACTAGAATGCTCTGAAAGTAAACTCCAGAGTAAGCCCAAAGGGTATAGACAGCATCTACTACAGTATATAAACCCAAAAGTTGAGAATCACTGCCTAGACTGAGAAACCCAAAGGGGAAGTATATTCATGCTTCCCCTTCTATCTTTGTTGCCTTTAAGCAACTTACCTGCATTGTGTTCTGCTTTTAGCACCTGCAGGATAGAGAAAAAAGGACTGATTTCAGGACTAGTGATGCCTTCAAGTGGTAATTACAGCTGTAATAATTCAAGTTTTTTTTTGTTTTTTAAAGATTTTATTTATTTATTTGACAGAGAGAGACACAGCGAGAGAGGGAACACAAGCAGAGGGAGTGGGAGAGGGAGAAGCAGGCTTCCCGCTGAGCAGGAGCCCGATGCGAGGCTCGATCCCAGAACCCTGGGATCATGACCTGAGCTGGAGGCAGACGCTTAACAACTGAGCCACCCAGGCGCCCCTGTAATAATTCAAGTTTTATAGGCTCCTTTAATGAAAGAAAATTTTTAAAGTCTAGAAATTGATGTGTATCCTATATAAGTAACCTGAATAAAGAAAAAGCACAATTTTATGTCTTTGTTATAAACCAATTTTCTCAGCCCTTCCATGTCAATGCCAGGACCAACTGTAGATTGCTAGACTCTGCCCCCCCACCTCATCAGTCCCTTATCACATGTCACATGTGCTATAACATCATCTCTTGTTATGAGAGGGGACAATACCCATACCTTACATAGGTGTGCTTCCTCCCTTGTGCCTGGAACGGTACCCCACACAGGCCCATATTCAAGTGTCGTGTTCAGTAAATAGGTGGAGCATGAGAGTACAGGAGACATGCACAAACGAGGAGTGTGGAGCCTGGCAAGAAGCTGATATCTTGGCAAACCCAGGAAATGAATGTCCAAGGGGACAGGCACTGAGAGCATGTAAGAAATAGGTGGGTGCAAAGGTTACTGTAGGAAAAAAATGAGTCTGTGCAGAAAGGAGAATCTCAGCGTCGAGCTGGATTCTGAGCCAGAGAGTAGCTTGAATGGCACCATGCAGCCAACTTGATGAGCTCAAGCCGAATTAAGCAAAAGATGGGAAATACCTCACTGAGGTGGAGCAGGTTCCTATATGCCTGCTCCATTTCAAATACTACTCTTAAGGGTTTAGTATGTCTAAAAACCTACCTCATTAGGATGTTTATTGTAGCATCATTGTAATAGGGAAAAACTGGAAATAATCTGCATGTCCTTTGATAGAGGACTGGCAATTGCTTGTATTTCAGGATACATAAGAAATGTGTGTGTTGTTATAATTAATGCTAGCAAAAATTACATCCCCAAAAGTTGACTCGTTTAACCCAGAAGCTTATTTCTCACGTAAAGTCCAATGCTGATGTTCCTAGTTCCTTTCCTCCAAGCAAAGAATCAGAGGTTTTGGTGTCTAATGTCTTGTGGCAGCATCTTCTAGGGCCTCCTTGGAGTCCTCCACTGGACTCTGCATTCAGCCAGCTAGTTAGCTAAGAGAGAGAAGACCACAAAAGGTAGCAAACACTGGAAATTGTGTCTATTACTTCCTCCCTTGTTGTGATGGTCAGACCAGGTTGTCTGACCCCAACCTAAGTCAAGGAAACTGGGACATGGCTTCCTGTGTGCTCAGGAAGAAGAAATAGTGGTGAGCATCTGGCCAATCTCTGCTGCAGCTACTAACTTTGGTTGCCTCCAGGCCAGTGCTACTGACTTCTTGAGGAAGAGGAGTAGGAGGAATATGCTCTTGTACACATTGGATTTTATAAATCCAAATATTACCTGTTCAAAAAAATTAATTAAAAAAGAGGAGACTGTAAAATTATGGGTCATCCATACCGTGAAATATTACACAGCAGTTAGAAAGAATGAAGTACATCTATGCATACTGGAATAGGATGATCTACAATTAAGGTAAACAAGCAAGTTTTAAATAAATTAGATTTCAGCATTGCTTAGTTTGGGCTACTATAATAAATTACCATAGACTGCTTGTTTAAACAACAGACATCTTTTTCTCGCAGTTCTGGAGTCTGGGAAGTCTAAGATCAAGGTGCTGGCAGATCTAGTGTCTGCTGAGAGCCTGCTTCCTGGCTTCTAGATAACTGTCTTTTCATTGTTTCCCCATATGGTACAGAACAGAGAGCAGGAGGAAGCCCTAATCCCATTTATGAGGGCTCCACCCTTATGACCTAATTACCTTCCAAAAGTAAGCCTAATAGCATGTTCAGGGTTAGGATTTCAGTATATGAATTTGGGGGAGACACAAACGTTTAGTCTATAACATACATGTATGTGAATGTATAGAATAAGGTCTTGGAAATGCTTGGAGGTGCAATACACATTTGTGTGTATTGCTATAACTGTAAGAACAAAACATTCCAATAATTTATAGCACTACCAGTGTAAATTCTTGAAGTAATTCATTAAGATTGATTCCACAGCAGTATTTTGGGGGCCCAGAAATAGAAACCCCAGCTGCGTTAATAATCAAGAAAATGCAGATTAAAACTAAAGTGAGGGGGCGCCTGGGTGGCTCAGTCGTTAAGCATCTGCCTTCGGCTCAGGTCATGATCTCAGGGTCCTGGGATCGAGCCCCACATCGGGCTCCCTGCTTGGCGGGAAGCCCGCTTCTCCCTCTCCCACTCCGCCTGCTTATGTTCCCTCTATCGCTGTGTCTTTTTCTGTCAAATAAATAAATAAATAACCTTTAAAAAAAAAAAAAACTAAAGTGAGATACCATTTCACCCTCACCAGCTGGGCAAAATTTAAAAGCCAGGAAATACCAAGTATTGGCCAAGATGAAGAGCAGCAGAAGCTCTCAGGCTTTGCTGGTTGGAACGTCACTTGATGCAACTTTTTGGAAAGCAGGTTGGTATTACCTAGTAAAGTAGAACCTGTGCTTTCCCTGCAGCCCAGCAGTTCCACTCCTTGGTATATACACCCTAAATAAACTCCTGTGCGTATATTCCGAGCAAGATATATGAAAAGACTTCTATCATATGCTTTATAATAACTAGCTAAACAAAGGAAGTCACCCAAATGGAATGTAAAAACATCTATAGAATGGGTACTATATACAGTGGAAAGGTACTTATTACAGCTATATAAAAAATGCAGAGTAATCTCCAAAACAGTAGAAACAAAGTAACAGAAGAATACCCACGCTATGATTGCACTCACAAAAAGGTCAAAAATAGGCACAATTGAATAAGCTTTTCTGTATTCGATACGAAGAGCAAGGAAACAAAAAAATCCAGTTTGGTGATTGGCTCTAGGGAAAGGAGAGGGATGCTACCAGGGTCAGTCATGCAGAACACTTTCAAGATTTGGGTTACAAGTGCTCAATTACTTGTGTATGTTTGTGTGCTTTTTAAAGTATATTTCATAATTTAAAGTTTGGTTTCTCGTATCTCAGGCAGTACTGAAGTTTATGGTACCCCACAACCTGCTCTTTTCTTTCAAACTGAGGGGACTTCCAGCATGCTCTTCAGCCTGGTTTCACTGTGCCTCCCTGGGCCCCTTTGTTCAGACCAGTCCTTTTTTCAGGGATGCCACTTTTCTTCTCCACCTGTCTAAGTCTTGCTGGCTCTGCCAGCTTCAGCTGATGGTCCACCTCCACTTTGAATGCTTTGAGATTGTTCCAGGCCTGAGCAAAGTCATGTACACTTTCCACCACACCCAAACCATTTCTGGGCATGGAGCCTGTCCTGCCATGGGCCCACAGTCTTCTCTTTTTGTGATTATTCTGTATTTCAGATTAGGTTGTGGGTCACCCATTAGGAGCGGGCAATACCCTATCACTAGAAAGGAAGTAAAGGATTTTTGTGGAGTTTTGGGTTTGGTATTTTGTTTTGTTTTTTTGCCCACCTTAAGTTCTGCCAGCATGATGACAATTTAGAAATGTATGAAGAACTGCATTTCTCTCCTTTCTGGGGAAGTTGGCAAAAAGGTATATGCCATTTACTTCTCAACGTCAGGCAGGAGTTTCAGAATCTCTGAGGGTGGCTATCGTTTATAAAAAACATTTAAAAATGCAGGTATCTCTCATTAAACTCAGGAACCTAATACTCATTTATCTTCTGATAACTTGGTATCCCTCCCTCTCTGAACTCAGGAAATGAATAGATTCAGACAGCCTGGAACTTAATGCCTAGTTTCCTAATATAAATTCAGATAAAAAGCCCAATAAAATCTTTATAGCAACAATTAAAGTGCTTATAATGTGCCTGACAATGTGCTGAGGGATATAAATACCTCATGTAGTCTGTAAAATAGCCTTGTGAGGTTTTTATGCCAGTTTTACAGATGAGGAAACAAACTCAGAAAGTTTGAGGACTTGCCTCCAGAAATTCCTGGAAATGCCTAGCACAGTACCTGCCTTGTAAGTGCAGAGTAAGTGATAGCTGTCATTTACTAGCTGGTGGGAATAGAGCAAGAAAGCATTCTGGGGATGGAGGTTAAGCAGCAGTGCCTGCTATATGTCTGACTCAAGTCTGCTTACTCAGGACAGACAGGTTTCCACCATATGCATGATGTCATTCACACCACACTGCTGCTTGCCCGTGGCACACCACCTCATTTCTGATTGCAAAATCTGATGGAGGAAATAAAGGCTTTCTCTCTGATTCTCAGGGAATTGTGAAGGCTTGTTTGCCTTTAGCATCCAACCTGAAAAAGTGAATTCATGTTTCAGGTCTACCAAAATTAGACTCCCGGCTGCCTGGACATTGAGTTGGAAAATTCAGGACACAAGAAATGGGAACAAATGTGCCCTATCAAATGCAGTGCCCAGACGTTTATGAACTGTTCTCCATATGCACAGCTGTGAGCAGTCTGCCTCAAGAGGAAATTGCCTTCCATCATCCAAAGGGACCTGGACCCCAGAACTGATGTTATTTCCCTGCTGAATGGCAGCGGACCATGACAGAGGGAGGGCTCCCCGTGACCTTAGAGCAGAGTCTGAGCACCCCATCCAGCAGACAGAGAAGGTGTTATCCTACTATGAACAGACTCTTCTGGTTCAGTCTTATGGGGGAAACTTGATATCTTCGGTAAATGCTAACCCAGTGAGCCCTCTCCACGTCCCCATGCCATCCTCCCATGGAGCTTCTAGTTGGACATGAAGATAATAAAGCCCACCCTGACCTCTTACATAGAATTACATAAAAGTGTATGGACATTATAGGTAGGGAGGGGTTTCTACCTGCCCAAGAATTTAATCCACCCAAATCCTACAGAAAAAAAAAATAGTTAAAGATTTGGTAGCATTGTAGTAACTATTGTAGAATAGCTGGTGCTCTCATGGGCCTTCTTATGTGCCTGGGGAACAGCCTGAAAACGGGAACAAAGAGGAACTAACTCCACATATTGCAAGAGCACCCACTGATCTTCGGAAAGTAAAGCTGTAGAGACTGTGTTGCAGCTAGAAAAAACCTTTATCAGTAAGGAGTTGGGTAATTTCACCTGGAAATGTACATATGGTGTGCATGGTATGTTACATTTCACCTGGCAGGGAGACCTTGGAAGGAAGCAAATTTAGAGTGCCGAGAACCCCTTTGGAGGGTTCTAGGGAAGCAGGTGCATATGCAAGGGCACATACAAATGTGGCATTCTTCTGGGTTAAGTAAACCAGACTGTGGGAAATGTACTGCCAGGAGATGAGTGTGCCCACAGACCATCAATATAATTGTCCTTAGAGGGCCATAGTTCACAATTGTCCATACCAAAAGCCATGCCTAATTCACTCAGAGCATGGTACTCCTTCCATACTGTAGGGATGAAACCTCTCCCTACCTATAATGTCCAGACCGTGAGGGTCACTGCCCTGGAAAAAAAAGGAAGAGGGAATAAAAGTAACAGTTGTGTTTTCCAACCTGCAGGCATTTGGACAGGAGAAACAGAAGAGGGAAAGGAAGGAAGGCAGGCAGGCTCCAGGGTTCTCATTTTCCCCTAGCCACCCTCCCCAGTCCATCCAGATCTTGACTGGGGGAAACTATGGAAGACAGATACGGAGACTGTGGAGAAGCCAAGAACATCACAGGCTTGTAGACCACTTCCCCAGGTATGACATGAGGGAGGCTTCAGGCTGCTAGGGGAAGCCTTGCGCCTGGCTTTGCATCATGAACAAAATACTGTAGGAACAATAATGTAGCAATGATGGAGGGCAGAATCTAAGCCAGTGAAAACCAGGATACCCTACCCAGTTCCTATACTTGTTCTACAGGAGATCAAAAGCTTCCCTGTGTCCCACAAAGGCATGAGGAAGTGTTGTAGAGGCTTGCACTGAGAGTTGGAATGAAAAGCCTGCAGGGGTAGGACTTTGTGGCAGAAGGCAAATGTTGGGACCATGGACTTCAGCTCTGGGTGCTGGCATTACACTCCAAAGACCAGATTAGGCCCAGTGCATCTCAGCAGGTAATTATAGGAGCTCAGGAACCAGACCCAGTCTTTCATGGCAGAACCAGAAAGACAGTACAAGGACCTGCTCACAGGGATCCAAGGCAACTCTTCTATCACATAGTCATATTTGTGCCTTGCCTTTCCCATACTCCCAGATAACCATCTTGAAAAGATGAAGGGGAAGAGGAAAGAGAAGCAGCATTTACTTAAGAGAGACCAAGTTACCCCCAAAGACAATGTTTGAACCAAACTCATCCCATCCATTATTTACTGGTAAATCCAAATCTCCCCTTCACACCCAGCAGGACGGGCTTATGCGAAAGATTAGATTATAGAAAACAAAGTAGCTCCATTGTCTTTGCACCTCCAGCTTATAGGGTGAGTAAACATGCATCCCTGCTTTAACTTTTCTTGTGCTTTAGACTACAGGGCAGTCATATTAAGTGTCCAGTTACAATTAGCCCTTCAGTCAAGCCTCACCCTCACTGCTAGCAGTGCAGCAGGAAATGGGGGCCTTTGTAACAAGAGCAGCAGTGATCCAAGGCAGACCATGGGTGCAGTGGTCAACAGCAAAATGGGCAGAGCCCACAGTAGAGCAAGGAGGAGACCAGCAGTGGACATCATAGGACTGTGGTTGGATGAACACTGCAGGGGTTTGCAACAAACCCATTTTCTCAGGACCTCCTGGTTGCTACACACTGCATTAGGCTGCTGGCATTCCTGCTGCAACAATAGGCAAAATAACAATTTGTTTCTTTCTGCCCTAAAAGGCTGAGTGTAAGCAGTCCTGTGCTGATAGTTCGCCATAGTATCAGGTCCCAGGCCCTTCGCATCTTGTATTTACCATCCTGCAGCTTTTAGCTCCCATCACACATTCCTGCAGCATGAAGAAGAGGGAAAGTAGAGGGCACACACCTCTCTGTTAAGGTCATGAACTGAAAGTGGCACATAAAACTTTCTCTTCCATCCTAATGCCCAAAACTTAGTCATATGGCTACACTTAGGGTCTCAGCTGTGGCCACAAAAATGCTGTGTAACAAACAACCACAAAATATCAGTAGCAGCCAACAATAAGCATTAATTTCACATTCACATGTCTACAGATGAACTGGTGTTTGGCTAGTCTATGTTGGATTCAGCTGGACATGGCTCGCTGCGGCTTGGGTTCAGATCTCATCCTCTGGGATGTATCTCTCATCCTCTAGCCACCACCAAGCTCCCCAGGCCATGAGCTCATCACGGTAATGACCTTCATGGTAATAGCAGCATATGTATGCCTTGGTAAGTCATGTACATAGGTTAGAAGCTATGTGGAGAAGGTTGCCTGAGAGCAAGATTGGTGACCTGGCAGAGGTACGAACCCTTTTACTTCTGCACTTACCTGTCCAGAATCAGAATGGCAAGATGAAGGTCTGAGCCCACCAATTTCACAAGCACATTTAAAGCCTTTGCTTGGATCATGTCTGCTACCATCCCATTGGCCCACACAAGTCACATACCCAAGCTCAACATCAGTGGGTCAGGAAGTATACTCTCACGAAGAGAGGAGGGAAGTAATAAATGTCTTATAAATGTCTATGGTCTTTAGCAGGGTGGCCATATTAACTCCAGTTAAAACTCTGGAGTTCTATCCTCAAAGAAAGAAAAGGAAGCTAGATTTTGAGGATACCCTGTGCTACAGCGTGTATCAGTCAGGAGGCAGTTTCTTCTAATAGTTTAATGGAACCATGGATGTGTTCCCTGGTGGAAGTATCCTCTTTGGCACTAGAACTTACAAACCCACCAAGCCCAAGTTTGCAGAGATGAGAAGCACAAAAATTTCTTTGTAATTCATCAGGTGTAACAGTGAGGAGGGTCATCCCCCTCTTTACCCCTGTTTCCCAAAGCCATGCATTCTGGCTATGGCACCATAGACTGGCTGCTGATTTTCAAGGCTTATAAACTGAGACTTAAACAGGCCCACCCACTGTTCTACCAAACTAGCTCTTTCTGGGTGATAGGACATATGGTGAGACCAGGAATTCTAAGAGAGTGAGGCCACTGTCCCACTTGGTTTGCCATAAATGTGTCCCTTTGATGGAAGCAGCATCGTGTGAGATCAGTGTGGCATGAGATAAATGTGGCATTTTGCAAGTCCATAAACTGGTGATGCTGGCAGAGATGCTGCAGGCAGGAGAGGCAAATCCATACCCATGCTATGTGTGTCTATTCCTATAAAGACAAAGAACTTTCCCCAGCATGTTGAAAGGGGTTCAGTAACTGGGTGTCTGGCTGGCCCCTGTGGAAGTGGTACCATTTCTGGGCGCAACACAGCTTCTGAATAAACAAGCTGGGCACTCAGCAGCAGTACTCAGGGAAAGTGTAGCACTAAATGTCTTATGTTACAGAAGAACAGTCAAAAATCAATGACCTCAGCCTCCATCTTAATAAATTGGAAAAAAAAAAAAAGTAATTTGAACTCAAACAGAAGAAAAGAAATAATGACCAGAGTGAAATTCAGTGAAATACTAAACAAAAAATAGAGAAAAATCAATGAAACCAAAAACTGATTCTTTGAGAAAAAAAAAATCTCTTCAGTTGTTAAACCGGTAGTCGGATGATCAAGAAAAAGTACAGAAAACACAAATTACCAATATCAGGAATGACTGAGTTGACATCATCACAGTTTTTACAGATATTGAAAGGATAATTTAGAAATATCATGAACAACTTTTTTTAAAATATTTTTTATTTATTTGAGAGACAGAGCAAGCACGAGTGGTAGGAAAGGGCAGAGGGAGAGGGAGAAGCAGACCTCCGCCGAGCAGGGAGCCCCATGCGAGGCTTGATCCCAGGACCCTGAGATCATGACCTGAGCTGAAGGCAGACACTTAGCCACCCAGCACCCCTCATGAACAACTTAATGCCAATAAATTTAACAACCTAATGAAATGGATGCATTTTTAATGCTTTTTTTTTTTTTTAAGATTTTATTTATTTATTTGAGAGAGAGAGAGAATGAGAGACAGAGAGCATGAGAGGGAGGAGGGTCAGAGGGAGAAGCAGAGTCCCTGCCGAGCAGGGAGCCCGATGCGGGACTCGACCCTGTGACTCCAGGATCATGACCTGAGCCAAAGGCAGTCGCTTAACCAACTGAGCCACCCAGGCGCCCCTTTAATGCTTTTTTTTTAAAAAAGATTTTATTTATTTGAGAGTTCATGAGTGGGGGGAGGGAGAGGGAGAAGCAGACTCCCCTGCTGAGCAGGGAGCATGTCCTGGGATCATGACCTGAGCTGAAGGCAGATGCTTAACCAGCTGAGCCACCCAAGTGCCCCGAAATGGATGCATTTCTTGAAAGACACAATACTGGCAGTGGCCAGATCAGCTTGATGAGGGCAAGTCTATGTTGTTGAGCCCATCACTGTCTCCTTTCCTGTCACCATGGCCACTTTGTAAATGGGTCTATTGAGCAAGCACCAGGGTATCTGAGGAAGAGGCCATCCAATGTCCACGGGTTGGGTCATCTTGTCCTCCTGATTACTGAGAGTCTCATCTACAACAGAGGCCCTTGGATGAGCATTTATGTGGAACATGCATATCTATACTGTGTGGATGGCAAGAAGTCCATCTTTCCCTTGACCACCTTGTCCCTGGTCTTCTGATCTTGCTCTCTGTAAATTCCTGACCAGCTGGCCAGCCTGTTAGTTACTCCCCACAAGTCAGGGTCGATCTGTGCCTTAGCTGACCTGTAGCAGAGCACTGCTCACTAGAGAACATCCCTTCACTACAGGCTTTTGGAGCCATTCCAGAGTGGTCTGTGGTGCAACACTCTGGCTGCGTCTGTAAGAGAAGCCCGTGCTTGCTTTTCCTCCACTAACTGACCTTATTTCTTTGGAGGGCATTGGTAGAATGTGGAAGGAGATATAGTCAGGCAGCGGCATTGGATACCAGGGGATTCAGGTAGTTCCCTATGTCTTTGGATCTGCCCGGTGTATACCCATTTCTGTTTTATAATGGTAGGCTGACATGCCTCTCCCATTTTATGGCTCACTGGACTTGATAATACAGTTTGTGACAGGTACTTCAGGTTGGTGGAATCTCCTCATGTCTTTATCCTCCTCTACCTGTGCTTTATCCCACGCCACTCCCAGGGATGATTTGCTTATATGTGATGACACTGCATGTTATGGATTGCCACGGTCCCATTTCACCACAGCACAGAGGTTATCCATGTCTTCCTCAAAAATGTGAGCAACTCAATTCTGGAACCCTTTTTTTTTTTCAACAATTCTATATATTACGCAGTGCTCACCACAGGAAGTGGAGTTACCATCTGTCACCCTACAGTGTTATTACAGTATTATTGACTACATTCCCTATACTGTACTTTTCATCTCCATGACTTATTTTATAACTGGACATTTATACCTCTTAATCCTCTTCATCTATTTCACCCATCCCCCTACCACCTCCCTTTGGCAACCACCAATTTGTCCTCTGCATTTATGAGTCTGTTTCTGTTTTTTGTTTGTTGTTTGCTTGTTTATATGTTTTGTTTTTTAGATTCCACATATAAGTGAAATTATATGGTATTTGTCTTTGTCTGACTTATTTCACTTAGCATAGTACCCTCTAGGTCCATCCATGTTGTCACAAATGGCAAAATCTCATTCTTTTCTATGTCTGAGTAATAGCCCATTGTGTGTGTGTATGGAATCCTATTTTAAGACCACTCCTGATACTAACTAGTGTACCAGTAAGGTCCCAAAAAGAAATAAATGGCACACTCAAAATGGATACCTCTAGGAGAGTTTGATAAAGGAACTTTTTGCAGAGTCATGGTCAGGAAATAGGGAAACCAAAAGGAATGTGCAGTAGTCCAGGACTGACAACCTTGGGGAGCAAACAGCCCTAGGCCATGACGGAGCAGGGAGACAGAGGATTACTGGAACCAGAGAAGGTAAGTGAAGGAAAACGCTGCCTGAAAGTAGCTATAGCCTTTGATAGAAAGGAAGTTGGCCCTCAGCAAACTCACAAGAAAGGAGGCAAGCAAATAAATACTCTGACTTCAGTCTCTTCCTACTCTGATCTCCTGCTGGTACCTCCCATTGGCCAACCCCAGTAGAAAACCAGAGGGCAAAGGGAGCCTATTCGGGTAATCCTTGAAGGTCAATACCCTGAGGCACAGAGCCTGGGAGAGAACCAGGGGAAGAGATATAGAGGAGGAGATGGATCTCTATCTAGCACACAACCCAAACAAGTTTAAACAAACAGGTAATTTACTGGCTCACATGTCTGAAAAGTCAAGCTGTAAGCCTTGAAGCAGGGGCTCAAATGAGGTAATCAGTATCTGGTTTTTCCTCCATTCACAGGCTTCATATACAGGCGGGCTCTCCCATCATGCTCCAAAATGGCTCCAGAGTGCATGGCCTTTTCAAACACAGTGGAATCTATCAAAGGATTCATTGGGTCTCATTGACTCTTGTTGGGTTACATGAAACACCTGAACCAACCATAGTGCTCAGCACCAGGAAGTGGTGGTTGGCTTAGATCTCTGTCTGGACATAGCACTGAGTGGAATCATGACATGGAACTTCAATGACTAGGAGAAACGTTGATGTTGAATAGCCAAAACTCTGTGCACCCTACATCTCTCTTCTCTAATGTATGAGGAAGAACTGTTCAATTTTTTGTACCTATGGATTACCCGGGGATCCTTTTAAAGAATCTGATGAATTAGGTCTGGAGTGGGGCTTAAGATTCCTTATTTCTAACATGTGATGTCGATGCTACTGGTCCAGGGACCAGACTTTGAGTAGCAAGGTTTTATAGCTACATAGTCCAATATGGTAACCAACAGCCACATGTGTGGCTATTGAGCATTTGAAATGTGGCTAGTAACTTGAGATGTGCTGTAAGTGTATATACACACTGGGTTTTGAAGACTTAATATGAAAACTAGTTAAAATCTCATCATGAGGGCGCCTGGGTGGCTCAGTTGGTTAAGCGACTGCCTTCGGCTCGGGTCATGATCCTGGAGTCCCGGGATCGAGTCCCGCATCGGGCTCCCTGCTCAGCGGGGAGTCTGCTTCTCCCTCTGACCCTCCCCCCTCTCATGTGCTCTCTCTCATTCTCTCTCTCAAATAAATAAATAAAATCTTTAAAAAAATAAAAAAATTAAAATAAATAAAATCTCATGAGTTTTTATATAGATTACATGTTAAAATGATATTTAAGATATACTGGGTTAAATAAAATATATTTTAAAGTTAATTTCACTGATTTTAGTTTTTTAACATGGTTACTAGAGAATTTAAAAATACATATGTGGCTTATATGTTTCTGTTGGATAGTGCTACTCTAGAAGGAGGTAATGAAGTGGATGAGGGTGATAGTCTTTAAACACATTCATTTGCACTTATGGATACTCAAAAAAAAACTAATATAGCAGGGACCACGTGAGACTTGCTTCATGGGTCCTTGGACTTGGCCCACTCCTCAGGAGTTGCAGTTGAATTAATGCATCAGTGCCTAGGATAGGGAACACTGGAATGAGCCTGCTGAGGTTTGAGGAGATTCTGGGGATCCCAGAGTTGCTCCTCCCAACTAGCAGTCACTTCATTTCTCATTCTTGTTTATGCAGTTGTCTGAAGCAGAAATTACTGTGCTTACCACTTTTCTGATCTGTCGTGCACACAACCACTAAACTAATCTCTGCACTCTGGTTTAGCCCTTTCCTGCCCAGATACATGCACCCAGTTGCAGCCTGCATTCCAGGGGCTCCCTACTGAACCCGGAGGGTCTTGTCCTTCCAGTCCACCAGCCCCCAATGTGTCTCTCACTTTCCCCATCTGTCCTAAGTTATTTCCTTACTGCTGGAATCTCTGGCTCCACCAACTCCACCTTTCAAAGCCCACTTCAAGGTTATCTGCCTCCGTGGGGGTTTTTCAAGACCTGGCCCACAGAAGCCTGCCTTCAGAACTTGTAAGACATGCTGTCTCTGGCACAAGCCAGCATTTCTGTTATGGAGGGCTATGTTGTCTAACTCTTGAGTTATTAAGGTTTTCCTGCATTTGTGCCTTGATTCCTTGGGCTTTAAGTTCCTTGAGGACAGAGCCCTGTTTGGTTTATGTTTGAATTCTGCTTTTGACCGGGACCCATATAATAAGTAGATCCTCAAAAAGCACAGTTTGGTTCATTTTCCCAACATAAAATGCTAGTTGAAAATACAAAGACTTTTATTTATGCATAATTATATATTGTCAGTGATCATTTGTATAATGAAGGGTATTCTTCTTTTAAAACAAAATAGTAGCTAAATTCTGGCGAGGATGTGAAGAAAAGGAAACCCTCATTCACTGTTGGTGGGAATATAAACTAGCAGAGCCACTATGGAAAGCAGTATGGAAATTCCTAAAAAAATTAAAAATAAAACTATATGATGCAGCAATTCCATTTCTGGGTATATATCCAAAGCAAATGAAAACACTGTGTCAAAGAGATATCTGCACTTCCATGTTCATAGCATTATTTATAATAGCTGATACGTGGAGACAACCTAAGTGCCCACTGATGGATGGATAAAGAAGTTGTGGTATACACACACACACACACACACACACAAATTGTACACACACACACACACACTGAAATACTCAGCCATTTAAAAAAGAAAGCCTGCCATTTGAGACAACATGGATGGACCTAGAGGGCATTATGCTAAGTGAAATAAGACAGAAAAATACTACATGATCTCACTTATATATGGAATCTAAACAAAGAACTAAACTCTTAGAAATCAGATGTGTGGTAACTAGAGGTGGGAGGTGCGGGGAGGAGGGAATGGATGAAGGTGGTCATAAGGTACAAACTGCCAGTTATAAAATAAGTAAGCACTGGGGATATAATGTACAACATGATGATTATAGTTAATACTGCTGTACAGTATACTGAAACTTGTCAAAGAGAGTAGATCCTAAGAGTTATCAGCACAAGGAAAAAAAGTCTTTTTTAAAATCTGTATGAGATGAGGGATGTTAACTTACTGTGGTAATCACTCACAATGTATGTAAATCAAGTCATTATTCAGTATACCTTAAACTTAACATAGTGCTATATGTCAGTTGCATCTCAGTGAAACGGGGCGGTGGCGGGGGGGAAGGCAGGATGGAAAATTAAGCTTTAATCATTGCATAATTTTTTTACTTCATTTTTACGTTAAATTTAAAAAAACTTATCTTGAGATAATTATAGATTCACAGGAAGTTGCAGTAATAGTACAGAGTAGTTTCTGAACCTCTCCTACAATTTCCCCCAATGGATACATCTTAAGTAACTGTGATACAATATCAAACCAGGAACTTGACACTTGTATGGTCACATTTGCTTCATATATCCTTTATTATTTTTTTCTCAATTTACTTAAGTATTTAAAACAAATCCCTGGGGCACCTGAGTGGCTCAGTTGGTTAAGCGTCTGCCTTTGGCTCAGGTCATGATCTCAGGGTCCTGGAATCAAGTCCCGCATCGGGCTCCCTGCTCAGCGGGGAGTCTGCTTCTCCCTCTGCCTCTGCCCATCCCCCGCTCGTGCTCGCTCACTCTCTCACTCAAATAAATAAAATCTTTAAAAAAATAAAATAAAAACAAATCCCAGATACCTTTTATTTCATACCAATATACTTCAGATTTGGACTCTTTAACAAATTTGGACATTTTCTTGTGTAACCACAAAGCTATTATCACATCTTAAAAAAATATTGATCATCTTTTTTTTTTTTAAGATTTTATTTATTTATTTGAGAGAGAGAGAATGAGAGACAGAGAGCATGAGAAGGAGGAAGGTCAGAGGGAGAAGCAGACTCCCCGCCAAGCAGGGAGCCCGATGCGGGACTCGATCCCGGGACTCCAGGATCATGACCTGAGCTGAAGGCAGTCGCTTAACCAACTGAGCCACCCAGGCGCCCAAAAAAATATTGATCATTCTTTGGCATCATCTAATACCTGAATTTCCCCCATTGTCCCAAGAATGTCTTTTTTTTTTTTTTTTTTAAGATTTATTTATTTATTTGAGAGAGCCAGAATGAGAGAGAGTACATGAGGGGGGGAGGGTCAGAGGGAGAAGCAGGCTCCTCGCTGAGCAGGGAGCCTGATGCGGGACTCGATCCCGGGACTCCAGGACCATGACCTGAGCCGAAGGCAGTCGCCCAACGAACTGAGCCACCCAGGCGCCCCAAGAATGTCTTTTTTTAAGAAGTAAAATACACATGACATAAAGCATACCATCTTAACTATTTTTTAAGTATATAGTTCAATAATGTTAAGTACATTCACATTGTCATACTGCCAATCTCCAGAACATATTTCCTTGTGCAAAACTGAAACCTTGTACCCATTAAACAATGACTCTCCATTCTCTCCTCCCCTCACACTCTGGAAACCACCATTCTATTTTCTCTATATAAATTTGGCTGTTTTATTTATTTATTTTTAAAGATTTTATTTAGTTATTTGACAGAGAGAGAGAGAGAGAGAGAGTCAGCGAGAGGGGGAACACAAACGGGGGGGAGAGGGAGAAGCAGGCTTCCCGCCGAGCAGGGAGCCCGACGCGGGGCACGATCCCAGGACCCCAGGACCATGACCTGAGCCGAAGGCAGATGCTCAACGACTGAGCCCCCCAGGTGCCCCAAATTGGGCTATTTTAGATACCTCATATAAATGGAATTATACAGTATGTGTCTTTTTTGCAACTGGCTTATTTCACTTAGTGTAATGTCTTCAAGGTTCATTCATATTACAGCATATGTTAGAATTTCATTCCTTTTTAGGGATGAATAGTATTCCATTGTATGTGTATACTACATTCTGCTTATCCATGCATCTGTCAAGGGGTATTAGGGTTGCTTATAGAATTTGGTTGTTGGGAATAACGTTGCTATGAATATGAATATACAACTTTCTCTTCAAGACCTTGCTTTCAGTTCTTTTGGTTATATATTCAGAAGTGGAATTGCTGGATCATATGGTATTTCTGTGTTTAATTTTTTGAGAAACTGGCATACCATTTTCCACAGCAACCGCACCATGTTACATTCCCACCAGCAGTGCACAGGGCTCCAATTTTTCCATGTCCTTGCCAACACTTGTTATTTTCTGGCATTGTTTTATTGATGGTAGGCATCCTAATGGGTGTGATATGGTATCTTGTGTGTGTGTGTGTGTGTGTGTGTTTGAGAGAGAGAGAGTGGGGGGGGGGGGGACAGAGGGAGAGGGAGAGAGAGAATCAAGCAGGCTCCATGCCCAGTGCAGAACCCAATGTGGGGCTCAGTCTCACGACCCTGAGATCACAACCCGAACCGAAATCAAGAGCAGCCCCTTAACCTACTGAGCCACCCAGGTGCCCCTTATTGTGGTTTTAATTTGCATTTTCCTAATGATTAGTGATGTTGAACATCTTTTCCTCTATTTATTAGTCATTTGTATATTTCCTTTGGAAAAATGTTCAAGTCCCTTGCCCGTTTTTAAATTGTGTTATATTTCTTTTTTGTTGAGTTGCAAGAGTTCTCGATATTAACCTCTATCAGTTATATGACCCAAGAATGTCTTTTTACAATCGATCTGTTTGAACAAGGATCCAACATAGTCACCCTATATTATATATGTTTTATTGTCTAATCTGGAGGAAATCCCTCTCCCTGTTGTTTTCCCCCTGTCATTAACTTGTGGCAGAATTCAGGTTCACAGTCATGTAGACTTACGGTTTTGTATTTTAACTTTGCTGTTGCCCTCCAAAATTTTCTGCTTTTGCCTTTGATAATTTCAGCAGTGAATTTCCCCTATTGAAAAATGAGGGTTTTTCAATCAAAGGTTCCTAGAAGACTACGCCCAAAATGAGAAGAGGAAGCTTTCTTGGTGTCTGGGAACCTACCCGTGGGGAAGTGGGCATTGGGGAAGGAATGTGGGAGAGGTGTGAGGATCAGATGGGAGTGAAGTGAGCACATTCAGGTCACCAGCCTGGCCTGAAAGAATGGCAGTGTTTCCCACGACTCTACTGGTGTTACCCTGAGGACCCCTCCCCCCAACCCCATGACCAGAAGCCAACCCAAAGACTGTCCCCCCAGCCATAGATGGCAGGGTGGATCCTGGGGGGCTCTTCCAGGACCACACTGAGGCTCTGCTCCCCAGGGGACACTGGAGAGGGAAGTCTTATCTCAGGGCTGCCCTGAATACACAGGGCCTTTCTAGGAGTCCCTGCGGGCACAGGGGCAAGGCTGGGGAGCCCCCAGTATCCAGGAGGCTCAGGAGCCAGGACATGGTAACAGAAGGACCACTGAGTGAAGACCTATGGTCACTGATAATGTCTGGGCACTCTAAAAGATCACTAGAGTTATCTCTTGGATTAGAATTATCACTGATTTTTTAAAATCATATATTTTCCAAATTTTCTTGAGTGAACAGTAAAAAAAGTGACATTCTATTTAAAAACAGATCAAAACCAGGGTACCCAACTGGCTCAGTCAGTAGAGAATGCAACTCTTGATCTCGGTCAGGGTTGTAAGTTCAAGCCCCACATTGGATGTATAGATTACTTAAAAATAAAATCTTTAGGGGTGGCTGGTGGCTCAGTCAGTTAAGTGTCCAACTCTTGATTTTGGCTCAGGTCATGATCTCAGGGTTGTAAGATTTAGTCCCATGTCAGGCTCCGTGCTGGACATGGAGTCTGCTTGAGATTCTCTCTCACCCTCTCCCTCTGCCCCCCCCCACCACACGTGTATGCTCACTCTCTCTCCAAAAAAAAAAAAAAACACCTTTTTTTTAAAAGATTTTATTTATTCATTTGACAGAGCGAGCACAAGCAGGGGGAGGGGCAGAGGGAGAGGGAGAGGCAGACTCCCCGCTGAGCAGGGAGCCCTATGCAGGGCTCAATCCCAGGACCCCGGGATCATGACCCAAGCTGAAGGCAGATGCTTAACCAACTCAGCCACCCAGGCTCCCCTCTCAAAAAAAAAAGAAAATCTTAAAAAAAAATAAATAAAAGTAAAAATAGATCAAAATCTTCAGGATTAACACAGATATGCTTAAGGATGACCATTATTGATAACTGAGTTCTCCAGAGATCTGTGGGCTGGAAGTTCTCCAGACTTTCCTTGGAGCCTAGAAGGGCCAAACGAGGACCCAGAAACGTGACACAATCCAGGGAAGACCAAGCTTGGTGGAGGGGAGCAGTCTCCCCAGAGTCTGGAACTGAGGTCCCTATTCCTGGTTCTGCCTGCAGCCCTGGTGAGGCCTGGGACCTGTGAGGAGGAGGCCCAGCCTTCAGGAAGCCCCTGCCAAACCCACTGGAGCCTACCCAATGGGCCAATTTCTCTTACCGGGAGAGCTTTATCCCAGGTTACTGCCTCTAAACCCCCAGACACAAGTGACACCTGCTATTCCAAAAGTAAAGAACTCTTTATTATAAACCCAGGATACAGAAGAGAAAGGACACACATAGGGCATATCTCAGCTCTCTGAAGTTCTCACAATGCATACAAAACAGGGATGAAAGATACTTTTTTTCAAATTGTTTAAAAATAATCCCCAAGATCAAAGTGAGGATAAGTGCACAGTTAGCTAAGTGCTTCATCAAGATCATGCAGAGAGGGGCCTCCAGTCCCAAGACCCTGAGGAAAGGTACCTTGCCCTAGCCCTGGCTGGGTGTGGAGCAGCAAAGACACATTTTTCGATTAGATTTAGGGTCCTGGGGTCTGGCCTGGGACAGAGCCCTGAGCCCATGCCATTTTCTCCCCCGAGGAGAGCTTGAAGATAACTAGCATACAAATCCCCTGGGAGGGAAGTCTGCAGCTTACTCGCTCTGCGAGTTCAAGCGGCCCTCTTCCTTGCTCTGTGCTTCACTGAAGGCACAAGTGCTGGCACATTGGGCTCTTTCCAGAGTTAGGTTTCAATGAAGAGGGAAAAAAAGGGAAAAGGAATATAAATGTGTCCCACCTTTGTCCAAGGTTAAGCCCCCTCGAGAGTGATTCAAACACAGCTACTGCCAGTTCTCCCCACCCTACTTAGTTCTCAGGTGGAGAAACTGAGGCCTAAGATGTGTTGGACAGGTCAGGGCTGGTTCCGCTGGTCCTCTTAGTGCCAGCTGGCTCTGGATTTCACTGTCTTGGCTGATAACCCAGCCCGCGGACGTGCCAACGTGCCACTTACAGCCACTGGTTCCGTGCAGGACATGAGATGCAACGTCCACAGCTATGTATGGTGGCTACAGATATGTCTGTGGAGTCGGCATCTCCAGGAATGAGAGGCAAGTGGAGCACAGATTACCCCTACAACTGCAGGAGGAAGCAGGGGCAGAAGTACACGTACGGGCAGACAGAGAGATGCACACACACCCAGGGGCCCACGGCAGTCTTCAGGGCAGGGACAGGGCCTTGGCGAGGCGAGTCCAAAACCAGGACTTGGTGCAGGGGTTGGTGTAGTCGCATACGGTGATGAACCGCAAGATGCTGGGGAACTCTTTCTTCATTGCCTTGTACTTGATGGGGATCAATCGCTTCTGATGGGCACCTGCAAGCCAAGGAGTTCCAAGCTGGCACCTGGCCCTCACCCCAGAGTGGGGGGGATCAGTCCTCCGCCCAGGGGTTAACAGACCTCCCCCCAACTAAGCACCCTGGCACACATTCACCCACTCAGAGGGCACTCGTGTGCACGCACACTCAGGTGTACAGAAACCTACAGGAGTTCCTCAGTGCTGCATCCAGGGCCCTGGGTGAGGGACCAATGGCCTCCTGAGGCCCCACCCACCCACTCCTCTGTGGCAAAGCAGTGCTTACCTGGAGAGAGGCTGAGCGCAAACTTAGTCTGGAAGTCACATTCCTTGCTTTGCAGGTAATCATCAGAGACAACCACCACCATCCGGCGGCACCTAGGGGAGAGTGGGCAGGCTGCAGCCACTGTGGCAACCTAGCTCAGCATACCCCCCAGGGGACAGACTCAGGAGTCCACTGTGCCCAGGCTAGACAGGGCCCGGCTAGGAGAATCCGAGCATCTGGATCTCTTGGGCAGGGCTTTATGTACCCACCCGCTTGCCCCCTGGCCACTTAGCCAACCTCTTCTCAATGAGCTCACTGGCAATGGACCAGACACAGGTGCCAGGCAGGACATCACGATCAGACACACACAACTTCAGCCGATAGTCTGTCTGTTCCAGCTGCCGGATCATCTCCTGAACAAACTGGATATCGCTGGGGCAGTAGCAGATGAAGGCATCAAAACGCTCAGGCATTTGCCCTGGGTGCAGAGCACAAGGGTGATATCAAAGCTCTACAGAGGAGCCCAGGCAGGAACCCCCAGCCTAGGTGACCTTGGTCCTGAACCCTACACCAATCCTGAGATGACACTAAGAGAAAGTGCCCTTCCTAGAAGAGGGAAGATGAGTGTCTCTCCCCCCACCCTCCCTGCTCCGGGGGCCAAGCCCTGGGTTGACCATGAGACAGACACATCATTTCATGAGTCTCATACCAACTCAGACGTAGGATTATTATTATTCCCATTTCTTAGGTGAGAAAATGGGGAGATCAATCAGAGAGATCAAGAGATTAAGGGGCCACAGCCCACCTGCTTTCAAAATCTATGCTCCTAACACAGTATCTTATGACCCACCTGTCACACCTGGGGAGCAATATTGTATCCTTACCCAAGGGGTCATCAAGCATGGTGATGCCCCCCCGCTCTGGTGTCCGTGGGTCACTGCTGTCTACAGCAGGCACCTGTAAGGGCTTCTCAGACTCCTCCTGCTGCTGTTTCAGAATATACTTTTGGCAATCCTCCTCTGTGGAGAAGAGACAAGGTGTGGCAGGCTCCCCCAGTTTGTCCCATGCCTCTACCTACAGTTAGGATCCAGCCCTTGTCCCACTCCCTTAACTATGTTGTGCTCCAGGCCTTTTCCAGCACTCTGGTGCCATCCACAGTTCAACAGCTCTGAAAAGTTGCGTTCCCATCTGGCTCTTGACCATCCCACAGTGTTGGTCGTCTGGGAAGTCGTCATGGTCAGGCTTGTGTCTTTCTGTCCCTTTGTCCTGGCCCTCCTTCCTAGAACTCCTGAGAACAGAACCCAAAGTGTGCTTCTTCCAGGACCCACGGCTGATGGGAGCAGGGGACTGGGCATGCAAGAACAGCTCAGGAGACCCAGTGGTTATGTGCAGTGAGGGCTGAGGCCCCAACCAAGCAAGATGCATCATCTGTGGGCCACTGTTCTTACACCTATGCATGCATATTATGTGTCAGCGAGGGGCAGGAAGGGGTGCATTTTCCCAGGGACATGAGGTTTCCATGACAGCTTTCAGTCCCTCACCTGCCCTGTTGCTCTACCCGAAGCAGTCCTAACTCCCCCACAAAGGACCCCGATTCTGACTCCTGGCCCTACGTGAAAGCCTTTGCCTAAGATGTTTCCCTGTGTTCTCTGCCTCTCCCCAGCCTTCACCTCCTTTCTCCAGGTCCTATCGCCCCCACTGAAAGAGGGAATTGGTCTCACACAGCGGTACCACCTCTGCAGGCTGCCTCCAGCGCCCCCACCCCGCCCCATTAAGGCATTAAAGGAGGGCCTCTCCAGGGGAGGTTAGATGCTGAGGCTGGTGAAGGTCAGCTCCCTCATCCCCCTCGTTATGAGGCCCGGAAGCGCGTGTCCTCACCGATGCCGGGCCCCAGTTCCACCAACACGTCCTCGCGGCCGAGCTTGGTGAGCAGCTCAAGCAGGCGGCCCACCGAGGCGCCAGGGCGTCCCTGCCAGTCGTCCAGCAGCTTGCCCGTGGGGTCGGCGTGCGTCTCCAGATGCCGGATCTCCAAGTACTCGAAGCCCATCTCCTCGGCCAGCGCGGTCCAATCGGCCGCCACCTGCGTCCGCACGTTCAGGAACAGCGACAGGCGGCGCCGCACTCGCACGTTGAGAGCAGCCAGCGGCAGGGAGGACATGGAGCAGGCGGGGGACGCGGACTCCGCGCGGGAGACTTCTGCAGCCATGGTGGGATACCCCCGGAGCCCCAGCGCTGTGGAGTTGCGTCGCCTGTCCGCGCTTCCTCCTTCCTTTACCGCCATCCCCGCCCCCGGCCCAGCCCCGCCGGTTTCTGTTTCCGAGAAGCTCCGCCCTGCGCGTCAATCTGGAGCCCTAGCAGCTGTGTGAAGGTGGGGATGCCCCATCTCGGCTCTCGGGGTCTGGGGCAACAGGGGATATGGGAACCGGGGACCTGCCGTTTGAGGTCTGTGGAGGCCCACCGACCCGTCCTTCGGGGTCTAGTGCGGGGGCGGGAGGGGCGTCGCACGACCCTCCTTTGGGGGCTGTAGGAAATAGGGGCCTTGCTCTTTGGGATCTATCTGGTAGAATCACATCCTTTCTGTGGGGGAACTGAGGATGGCGGGGAGGGGGCAAAGGAGGAGACCCCCCCCCCCATGCTCGTCCCTGGATCTCTTGGGAAGGCACAATCCAGAGGTGAGATGGGAAAGGGGGTATACTCCCTTCTGAAGTCTGAGGCATGCCATGGCCCTGCCTTTGAAAGGTGGGAACCCCTCTGGGGTTGGGGGTAACAGGGCACCCTGGCCTTTGGTGTCTAGGAGAAACGCAGTACCACTACTCTCTGGGGTCGAGGGAACGCATTACCATTGGGAGTCAAGGGGGCACCTGGCCTTGCTCTTTAGAGTTGTGGGGGGCGGGAGGTTGGGAAGCACAGTCCTGACCTAAGGAGCTCTGGTCTTCCATTGAATCGGTATTGATCACCTACTAAGTGTCAAGCATGTTGCAGGCACCCCGGATACAAGCCCCTCCCTGCCTCCGTGGAGACCCCAGCCTAGTGTGGGAGGTGGGCACTAATTAAATAAACCCAAACCACTGTAAAATTGATAGATGCATGCATAGGGATAGGGAGTTTGTCACACCTCAGCAACGTAACACAATCTGTTCTCCTGCTGCACCAGAGTCCCCAGTTCCCTCTGTTTTCTCGAAAGACTTCCCAAGAGAGCACAAGCACGTCGGGGTAAGAGTCTGGGGCCTCTGGGAATTATTTAAGATCCCCAGCTTGGATACTGAGATAAAGGAGACAGCAGAGAAAACTAACAAGGGGGGGAAGAGGAATTAAGAGTCCCTGCCTCCTCCCCAAGCAGGAAACCGTGGGCGGGCGGGTTGGGGGGTGGTGCTGGCCTGGTAGCACCTGGGTTTGGTAGCCTGCAGTGGGCAGGGTTATAGGGGAAACAGCCCCGGCAATGGCGGACTTTGTTTCAAGATACTGAAAGGGCTATGCAGCGCCTGGGTGGCTTAGTCGGTTGAGCTTCTGATTCTTGGTTTCAGCTCAGATCAAGATCTCAGGGCCTACAGATCTAAACCCCAAGTGGGGATCGTGCTCATTGTGGAGTCTGCTTAAGATTCTCTCCCTCCCCCTCTGCCTCTCCCCCAGCTCATGCGCTCAGGCTCGCTCTCTCAAATAAGTAAAAATTGTTTAAAGATTATTTATTTGAGAGAGAGAGCGAGGGAGAGAGCCAGAGAGAGAGCACAAACGGAGAGGAAGGGCAGAGGGAGAAGCAGACTCCCCACTGAGCAGGAAGCCCCATGTGGGGCTCGATCCCAGGACCCCGGGATCATGACCTGAGCCAAAGGCAGATAGTTAACTGACTGAGCCACCGAGGCGCCCCAATAAATAAAATCTTAAAAAAAAAACACACACAAGACTCTGAAAGGACTCTTAAGCAAGCAGGACTGCAAGGGGAAGGGTTTCCTGCCGGCATTTCTGGGCGGGGCTTCGGAAGGGGCTACGGCAGGCGGGGCTTCGGGGCTTTGAGGGGAAAGACTCTCCATCAAAACAAGAGCTCTGCTTTAGGTGGTTTGATTAGAAGCAGGGGGCGGGACCTGAGGTAGACCCCTTCTGGTTGGCTGAGGTGGGAGGTGGGCGAGACTTGGGGGCGGGGCTCTGAGCAGGGTTAAAGCGTCAGGGCAGAGTGGGTTCCGCGCCTGCGCGGGCGGAGGTCTGTTGGCGTCTACGCTGTTCCCGGCGGAGTGGTGGGGGGAGGGTCTACTGGGCCGTGTCGCGCGATGCGGAGGCTGCAGGTGGTGCTGGGCCACCTGACGGGCCACCCCCATTCTGGGGGGGTGCCGGAGCCGCAGGCCACGCCGTGCTTGAGCGGCGCCCCGCGGGTGTCGCCCGAGGACGTGGTGGTGGTGCACGGGCGGCGCACGGCCATTGGCCGAGGGGGCCGCGGCGGCTTCAAGGTGAGGCCCCTGGGTCCCGGCGCCGGGTGGGAGTCGGCGGGCCTGAGCGGGCTGGGGTCTGGCCCCTCGGCGCCCTAGGTGGCTCCGCGCCCGAGCTGTGACCGCTGTGTCTCTCGGGTGGGGTGGGGGAGCGGGGGTCCCGGGAACCCCGTGCACTGCTGGCGGGGGGTCACCGTGGCCGCGCCTCCCGCTGCAGGACACCACCCCTGACGAGCTTCTCTCGGCCGTCATGACCGCGGTTCTCCGGGACGTGAAGCTGAGCCCGGCCCAGCTGGGGGATATCTGCGTGGGTGAGCACACTGCCCAGGCCCTGGGCTTGTTCCTCCGCGCCCTCCATGCGGCCAAAGCCCTCCTCAAACACCTCCTCACCCTCCAGGCACCTTCCGGAATGGCAAGGGACTCCATGCAGTGCATGTAATCGTTTCTTTAGGGCTCGGTCCTACCCTTCCCTCCCGCCTCCAGGCACTTTCTGCCCCCTCCGCAACCACGTTTTGCCTGTGACGTACGATGGCAAGCAGCGGTCCCCATGCCATTCTAACACCCAAGCACGGGAGTTTGCGGACAGCGTAGGAGACAGGAGTCAGGGTTCTCTTAACTCATCCCGTCTGTGCCACCACACAACAGAAGGACCATCAAAAGCCATGTAGTTCAGCCCCTCCCCCTCACAGATGGAGACACTAGGTCCTGAGAAATTTGCTGCAGAGATTGGACCTGAATCCAGGGCCCCTTGACATTCAGTCCAACCCTTTACCTCTAACCCTACTCCTCTAGCCTGGAAACAGTAGAACAGGGCCAGACTCCTATCAAGTAGGGGCCATCCTTAGGTGGGGAATCACTGTTCCACGTCTGAAATGCCAGCAGGGTTTGGCTGAGGACACTCAGAGAGGTGTGCGTTTTCAGAAATTCATTTTCCTAACTGACAAGACCAGTTCGTTTGACTGCAAGCTTTGCACTACAGTCTTCTTTCCATCTTTCCTTTAAAGGCAGGCAGTCAGCCTGCCCACTGTGCATTGATTTGGGAAAGGAGGGTGCAGGTCAAGGGAGCTTGCAACGCTTGGGAACTGGGTTTAACTGTATGACCGGGGCGAGCTGCTGTATGACAGGCTCCTTCAAATTCCAGAGCTCCAAGGGAGCCTGCTGGGGGCTTGAAGAAAGATCTGGAATGTCCCCTTTCTACTATTCACAACTGTACCTTAGTGTCTAGAACACTATCTGGCACTGAATAAAGGTTTGTTGTCCACAGGAAATGTGCTTCAGCCGGGGGCCGGAGCAATCATGGCCCGAATCGCTCAGTTTCTGAGGTAAACTTTTCTAGTTCTAGCTGTATGTTGGCCATTTTGACTCGAGCAGGCTCAGGCACCAGGGAACTCGGCTTATGTGTGGAAGAGGATCAGGTTGGACACCAGACCTGGATGCAGCCAGGGTCCTTGGCACCCTGCTTTTGTGGACACTACCTTTCCCCTACTTTGGCATTGTCTTTTTTTTTTTAAGATTTTATTTATTTATTTGACAGAGAGAGACACAGCGAGAGAGGGAACACAAGCAGGGGGAGTGGGAGAGGGAGAAGCAGGCTTCCCGCTGAGCAGGGAGCCGGATGTGGGGCTCGATCCCAGGACCCTGGGATCATGACCTGAGCCGAAGGCAGATGCCTAACGACTGAGCCACCCAGGCACCCCTCTTTTCTTTTTTCTTTTCTTTTCTTTCACCTCTATGCCCAGTGTGGGGCTTGAACTCAGGCCCCCAAGATCAAGAGTTGCATGCTCTACCATTTGAGCCAGCCAGGTGCCCCTGCCCTACTTTGAAGGAAGGTTGCATTATCGACACTGAACCAGGACAAACAGGGCCTTTGAGACTAGAGCAAAAGCTCCCTGGCCTGATGATTTAGCCAAAGTCAGCTTGTTGTTTTGCCTTTGTAAGTGTGGACTCTGTCCTTTTTTTGCCAGGTAACCAGGAAGGCACACTGAAGAGTGAGCTTTTTAAAGCTAGTTGAACAAGCTGAGACCTTCAAGGCATAGCACATCAGCAGAGACTTGGGGATGTGGCAGAACCCTGGGGTGAGGGGTAGCCCAGGAGGGGCCCTGGGAAACTTGCCCTTCACCACTTGCTGTCCCAAGACAAGGGAGGAGTGCTTAAATTATTGTCATGTGTAGATTTAAGAACCACTTAAATTTGCACTCCCTACTACCTGGAAAAGAAATAATAGGAACATTAGCCAGTGAAGGAACAGGAAAATTGACAAAACCTCTAGGGCCTAGGATAGGTTCAGACTGCTTAGCGTGGAGTTCAAGGATTCCCTCGATCTGGCTCCGGACTTCTTACCATCCAGTCTTATCTCCTGCTGTTCATTTGCCTTGACTTTCCCTCTTTTTTTTTTTTTAAGATTTTTATTTATTTGACAGAGAGCGAGAGAGGGAACACAAGCAAGGGGAGTGTGAGAGGGAAAAGCAGGCTTCCTGTGGGGCAGGGAGCCCGAGGCAGGGCTCAATCCAGGGCTCGATCCCAGGACCCCGGGATCATGACCTGAGCCAAAGGCAGACGCTTAACGACTGAGCCACCTAGGCACCCCTTGACTTTTCCTCTTTCAGCCCGCCTGTCTGCCCACTGTCTTCCCTGTTCTGGTCATTCTGTCCCCTTGGAGTGCTGTCCCTACCTCCTCTCTCTGCACTGTTATTTCAGTCTCTGCTAGCTGATTCATTTTCTGTGTGTTGGTCAGCCATCCTCTAGGGCATGTCAGCATCCCTCAGGTGGTGCTTTGTATTGAGCAGGTGTTTAGTGAACAGCTGGTAGATTGGGTGAGGAGGTGGTAACTAGGTAGTAACTAGCTGGTAAGGAATTAGGAGACCTGGGAAGGGTTACACAGGCTGCATGGGCCTAGGAGGCTACCTACCTGAGACGCTCTCAGCAGAACCTGGCCTGGGCACTAGCTCACGGGTTGCTGACCCTGGCTGCACACCAGAACATCACCAGAGCACGTTCACCCCCTGAAGTTCTGAGTCCATGGGTCTGAGGAGGGCCTGGGGATTTTCCCAGGGTTTTGTACCCTTGGTCAGGGCAGGTTACATCAGGAGGGACGGCCCCATCAGCTTCTAGGACTGGGAGCAGTATGGAAACCTAGGGGAACACACCCGAACAAGGGATGTTAGAATGCTTGGTACCCATCAAGGGTTCTTTGTCCAGCTGGGAACAGACCTTCCAGAGAGACTGGGAACATAAAGGGTTAAGTATATAGTTACTGGTAAGGCTGATGGTTTCTGGCCTCATGCTTGAGACCATTCATTTTTTTATTTTATGTTATTTTTTTTTGCCCTGGTTCTCTGTCCCAGCAACAGATCCCGTTCTCTATTTTTTTGGAGGAAATGGATATACAGTTTTCCTTTTTTTTTTTTTTTTTTTTTAAATCTTCAAAGGGAGAGAAAGGGGGCGCCTGGGTGGCTCAGTCCTTAAGCGTCTGCCTTCGGCTCGGGTCATGATCCCAAGGTCCTGGGATCGAGCCCCGCATAGGGCTCCCTGCTCAGCGGGAAGCCTGCTTCTCCCTCTCCCACTCCTCCTGCTTGTGTTCCCTCTCTAGCTGTCCCTCTCTCTCTCTCAAATAAAAAAAAAAAAAAATCTTAAAAAAAAGGGAGAGAAAGAAGGATCCCTGTAGCCCAACCAGTTTTCCTTGCCTTTGGGCTGTTCTTGACCTTGGTTGAGGAGAATCACAGGAGGAAAGAGCATGTGTTTGTGGGGCCCTAGGGAGCAAGTACCTGCAGAGATGGAGTCTGCCCAGTATGGATCTGGCCTGGAGTGGCGACAGGGCTGTTGGTTTGTTCCCCTGGTTTTTGCACCCCTTGATGGGACAGTCCTACTGACCAGGAGCATAGGCCTGCTTTCCGTGAGAGCCTGGCAGAGGAGAGGGGGCTGACTGTGGTCTCACTTTCTGTTCCAGTGACATCCCAGAGACCGTGCCTTTATCCACTGTCAATAGACAGTGTTCGTCGGGGCTCCAGGCAGTGGCCAACATAGCTGGTAAGTTGTGATGGGGTGGGTGCCCACTGCTACAGCCTGACCTTGGTTCTGGCTCCTTGGGTTTGGGTCAGCAAGGTCACTGTCTTTTGGGCAGGCAGTAGGATTTCTGAGAGGACTCTCTGGGAGAGCCCCTTGCCACTGCACCCAGCCATTTCGGACACCTGGGTCTTACCATCTCTGAGGCTGGGGCCGAGTACCATTTAGAGACCAGGTGGGGAAGAGGCTCCTCTGTTTCCAGAACAGATGGACTCTGATAAAGAATGTTTATGAAATGCTTTTGTTGCAGGTGGCATCAGAAATGGGTCTTATGACATTGGCATGGCTTGTGGGTAAGAATTTCTTTCTGCCAGAGCTTACTAATCAACTCCTAATAATGAAACTAATTTTCATGTCCTGAGTTCTCAGAGGCCCTGATTGCAGGATTCTCCCCTAGCCCTTTTAGGCAGATGGCTGGGAGTAGGTTCCTACAAATTCCAGCTTAGAAATAGCCCCCAGCTCTCGGTGCTCAGGAATTGCTCACACCTCTCAGCACTAGTGGGAAAAGGGAATTGGCTTTTAAAAGCTTGCTTTCTTGGAAATTTGTCAGGCTGGAAGATGCAAGTATTTTGAGAGAGTATAGCCCTTGGGTTTCCTTGTGTGGCCCTTGTTGATTTATGATGCTATTGAGAGAGACGTTGTGGTTTTGGTTCCCTAAAGCCAACGGCAGTTGCCTACTATATAACTAGTCTGTTCATGTTATGAGGCTGTCGGTCCCCTTGACCCCCTCCTTGGTACCAAGGTGGAAACTTGCAGCTGCCTGCTGGGCTCTGAGGAGCGTGGTCAGATCTGCGGTGGTTTGGTCACTGTCAGCTGCGGCTCTGTCTTCGGCTGTAGCACCTGGAGCCACAGAAGGCATACTAGGCAGTGCCTCCAGGGAGGGGAAGGGCCCTGGGGCCCAGTCTGGGGTGGGCATCTGGTATGGGGAGGCAGGCAAAGTCAGGGCTCTGGCAGGCTCTGGGAGGCGAGCAGCCCGGGGTTTTGACACGTTCTCTCTTCTCCTCTTTGTAGCATTTCTTGATTGGAGTGTTGTTGGGCCGCCTCGGGGCTGTGCTGCCTGGCACTGGTTGTCCGCGCTTGTAAATAAAGCCAGAGACCACACTGCAGAGCCTTTGGCCAGGCAAGGGCCACTGCCAGTCTGCCCTTTGATTTCTCTCATGGTCCTCTATCTTACTGGGGGAGGGACAGGTGTGGGTAACTTGAGGAGAAGGCTGGAGTCTTCATGAGTTCTTTAGAGGGCATCTGGGTCCCCAGGCAGGTTAAAGACTATGTTTCTAGAGTATTGAGGGTCTGGGCCAAGACTGTCCCCCATAGGCTTTGATCATGCTCAGGGCATCCTGGTTGAGAATGGGCTCTGGGGCCAGACACCTAAATCTGGATCCCTGCTGAGTGACTGTGGACAAGTTACTCAGCTCTCTGGGCCTCAGTGTCCTTGTCTATAAAGTGGGGATAACTAACTCAGTCCTGTTGAAGTTGATAATATTAAATGCAGTAATAACAGCAGGACCACTCTGGGACATATGTTATGTGACTGATACTGTTGAAAGCTTTCTAATATCTGAAAAGATTATCAAATAGCACAGGGCATGTGAAAAGCATTCGAAGTTACATGTTACCCCTTGAGGCCCTATGTTGCTGCATCTCTGTGAGGGCCTTTTTTTCTAAGCTTTATTTATTTGAGAGAGAGAAAGCACATGCGCCTGAGCCAGGGGCTAGGGGAGCAGAGGGAGAGCGAGAGAGAAACCCAAGCAGACTCCGCACTGAGCATGGTGCTAGACTTGGGGCTCGATCTCACGACCCTGAGATCAGACCTGAGCCAAGACCAAGAGTCGGACGCTTAACCAACTCCCAACACCCAGGTCCCGTCCCCCAGTCCCCCCCACCCCCCCCCCCCCCCGTCCCTTGAAGGCCTGTTTGACCGCTCTAAACTGAGACCTTGCCTTCCTCTGAGCTCCTAGCACCTCCTGGTCAGTGCAAGTCAGAGGCCCTTTGATCTGTGGCTTTTAGAATACTTGGCTCTTCTGCCCTCTGAACCTGTGGCACCAGAGGGCGCAGCCCAGCTGCCTGGATGTGGCCTGCACTAGGCGGCTTTCCTTGGGAGCTGCGGACTGGCCGGCTGTGGGAGCATTTGTGTTATAGGGAAGCACAGCCCTGCCTGGGGGTGTGGGCCGTGCAGCACTCTGACCTGGCGTAGGGGTGGAGGGCGCCAGCAGCCTTGCACCCCAGCTCTGCCTTGCTGGCCAGGGCCCTGCCCAGGGTTCCCAGACAGCCTGCTGGATTTCCCAGGGCCCCCTGGCTATTTCCCAGCACTCGCCAGAGCCATAGCTATCCCTGGCGGAGTCCTGAGAGTGACCACCTCCTCCGCTGCCTCCTCAGGGTGGAGTCCATGTCCCTGGCTGACAGGGGAAACCCGGGAAATATCACTTCACGCTTGGTGGAGAAGGAGAAGGCCAGAGATTGCCTGATTCCTATGGGGTGAGTGTGCCCCCTCAGCTCCCTTCCTGGCCTGGAGCAGGCGCACAGAGACTTGGATCATCTGGTGGCCTCCTGCCTTCGGGCTTGTTCTGCTTTGCTGGGCCATGGGGATGGGACTTGCTGCCCCTGACTTCCCTTTCCTGAGGCCTCCAGGTACTCTGTGCCTCTGGGTTTCCAGTCATGGCCCAGCCTGTCACTCCCACCCTGAGGGACCAGTCGCACAAGGAACGATGGCAGCTGCATGCCAAAGTCTTGGGAGGCCTAGGACCTTGAAGTGGAAGGGCTTTGAGTTGGAACACACTGGTGAGGCGGCTTGGGTCCTGTCAGATGCAACATCACAGTGCCTTGCATTTGCTCGGCATCTTAGCTCTGCAGCCAACGTTGCTGAGCCTCTGGGCCATCCCCCCCAGGTTCATAAGCAGGGAGTCATGGCTCCCCTGAAAGTGAGATTTGAGGCTCAAGAGAGGGGCAGTGCCCTGGCTGCCTCCACATCCAGTGACCCCACCTCCCAGGGAAGCCTCTAAAGCCAGAAGCCCAGGTGGGAAGGCCCAGCTGCAGCTGTGGGTCCCCAGGGTGAGGCCTGGCTCTGGTCACAGTGAGCAGAAAGCCTGGAGGGGTGGGGCTTCCTCCCCCCACCCGAGAGCAGCTTTCCTCAAGGCATAGGAGAAGCTGGTGAAGAGTAACCCGTTCGCGTCCCCACCCGTTCCCTCATCTGCCCCTCTGCTGGGCTGGCCTTTCTGGTGTACAAGCTTCTCGGGGTCTGGCCAGCCCTGCTGCCTCCCTCCCTGTGCCCCCACACTCCACCCAGAGTCATCTTCTGTCTCCAAGGCGTGGCCTGGCCCTCCTGTCCTCCCCTGCCTACCGCCGCAGGGACCCAGAGTTGCAAGCAGAGCTCTGCGGCCCCTCCCAGGCCCCCAGGCTGCTGGGCACGTCCATGGTGTGCTGGTTTTGTTTTAGGATAACTTCGGAGAACGTAGCTGAGCAGTTCGGCATTTCGCGGGAGAAGCAGGATACCTTTGCCCTGGCTTCCCAGCAGAAGTGAGTGCTGTTTGGGATGGGGAGTGTGTAAGGGGCTAGAGAGTGAGGTTTTGAGGCTAGATTAAGTGGCCTCAGGTAGAGCTGCCCTTTGGCTACAGCTGGGCAATGAGTGGTTTCCAAGCCTAGTGCCTGCCAGGAGGGAGAGGTGGGCAGGGACCAGAACGTGCTGGAAGTGTGTTGGTAGCTCTTCCATGTCCTGTTACTGTCTACTCACCCTGAGTCTCTCCCTAGCTGGGCTTCAGTTTCCCAATCTATTCATCAGGGCCAGGACTTTGCTCTGATTGTCTGTGGTTTGGTGATTCGACATGGCAGCCATAGGCTTCTCTAGATAGCCTGGGTTATAGGGCCTGCACTGCTGGGGACCCTGGCATCCCAGCTTCTGGACCACTCCTGGGTCTGGGGTAGCATCAGAAGACCCCCAGGAGCTCAGGCCTCTGGGCAGGGGCAGGCTGAGGTTGACAAGCCCCAGATGCCCAGAGGTGACAGCAGAAGAAGGGAGTGGGCTTCTCTGAGGCAGTGGTTCATAGGCACTTGGGGTCAAGGAAGCATTTGAAAACTTGGTGAAAACTGTGGAATCTTCCTCAGGGGAAACCCCTAGTCCCTGACATCTTGCATATGATCGCAAGGATCACCCAAAAAACACTTTGTGCTTTTGTACTGTTTAAATACTAAGATTCATTACGTAGTTTAGTGTATGTCATTTTAAATGTGTGGAAACTGGGGAACAGATGAAATTGAGCCATTGGGATAGAAGAGCCAAGTTGGTAGAACCCAGCACAAATATTCCTGGGGCTCCGTCTTCAGTTTGGCCCAGAGAACCAAGCAGGCTCAGTACCTCTTGGGTAAAGGGCTCAAAGGGGCAGGCACCACATCTAAACCTCCCCTTGCCCTTCCAAGGTTGGGATTGGCCAGGATCTGAAGATAGGAGGCTGATGGCGAAGAAGGCCCCGTAAGGCCTCAGGCCTCCCACTCCCAGGCTGGGGAAGAGGGGCCCTCAGCTCCCCTGAGGCGAGCGTGTCCCCATGTGTAGCAGCCTGAGCTTGTCTGCCCCAGTGGGCAGGGGTGGTAGAGGCAGTGGGAGGGACCCTGGGAGGAAGGGACCCCAAGGGAGCCTGAGCCTGGCTGTCCATGGTGCTGGCAGGGCAGCCAGAGCCCAGAGCAAGGGCTGTTTCCAAGCTGAGATTGTGCCTGTGACCACCACGGTCCATGATGACAAGGGCACCGAGAGGAGCATCACCGTGGCCCAGGATGAGGGTATCCGTCCCAACACCACCATGGAGGGCCTGGCCAAACTGAAGCCTGCCTTCAAGAAGGGCGGCTCTACCACGGCTGGTGAGACTGGACTGGGGGAGGGCCAGGAGGGGCAGTGTCCATATGGGCTGTTCTCTGGGAGCCTGGAGCCCCCAGGCAAGGTGTGCAGGTGGTGCTCCTCTGCCCTGCCCTCTGATGCGTCCTAACCCGCATGATTTGCCTGTAGGAAACTCTAGTCAGGTGAGTGATGGGGCAGCTGCCCTCCTGCTGGCCCGGAGGTCCAAGGCAGAAGAGTTGGGCCTTCCCATCCTTGGGGTCCTGAGGTCCTATGCGGTGGTTGGGGTCCCACCTGACATCATGGGCATTGGACCTGCCTATGCCATCCCTGTAGCTTTGCAAAAAGCAGGTAAGGTGGTTCCTTCGCAATCTCCATCTGTATCCCACCCCTGCCTCTCGTGCTGGTGCTGGTGTGGGGGGAGGTCACGTGAGTGCTGCAGAGTGAAGGTGGGCCAGGCCGGCCCCTGTCCCCCAAGCCCTTCCTGACCTCACAGCTGGGACCCACCTGCCCATGTGGATTAGACACACCAAGCAGCCTTTAGGCCATGGCTGGGATGGGGACGCTGGGTCAGCTCAGGTCTTTTCCCCTGACCCACAGGGCTGACGGTGAATGACGTGGACATCTTTGAGATCAATGAGGCCTTTGCAAGCCAGGTGAGCTTTCCTTTCTCAGTGTTGCCTGGGCCTTGGATAGCCGAGGTGGAGCCAGTGGGCATTGGGTACAGGGGTTGGGAAGAGAACCGTAGCTGATGCTCTGCCTCCTTCCAGGCCGTCTACTGTGTGGAGAAGCTAGGACTCCCCCCCGAGAAGGTGAACCCTCTGGGGGGTGCAGTGGCCCTGGGCCACCCACTGGGCTGCACCGGAGCTCGACAGGTCATCACGCTCCTCCATGAACTGAAGCGCCGTGGGAAGAGGTAAGCTGGGGTGCTAGGGGCAGGCATACATGCACTGAACGGAGGACACAGGGCCGTGACCCCCGTTTTCCCTGGGGGCCAGCGGGAAGGGCACCCTGGCCTGCCACCGCGTGTGTGGGCTCAAGTGGGCAGTCTGGGATCCGCATGCCCAGAGGTCTGGGGAGAGGCCCTTGGTGCCTTCGCCCAGCCAACATAATCTTGCTTCCCCAGGGCCTACGGGGTGGTGTCCATGTGCATCGGGACCGGGATGGGAGCCGCTGCTGTCTTTGAATACCCCGGAAACTGAGGAAGGCCCACCTAGTTCTGCCCTGGGGCGGGGGGGGGGGGGGTGGCGGCGGGATGAACATGAGCACTGGTGCCACACTACGGGCCTGCCTTCTGCCAGGTCACCCAGGCCACCATGTGGGTCCTGGAGGTGAGAAGGGTAGCAGACAATAAATACGTACTCTCATCGTGCTGGCTGTGGTGTTTCCCAAGGGCCAGTTCTGGCTGTCAGGGGTCTTGCCTCTAGCCCAGCTGTGTGCTGAGGGCCTGGGCTAAGAGCACTGCCCTCCAGGGAGTCCCTTCCCTCCCCAGAGCCCCTTGGGGGTCCTCCGGTGTGCACCCCTGTCCAGCAAACCTGGTCCTTAGCCCTAGGTCATGGTTTATTTGCAAAGCTGGGGGGCTGCGAGTAGAGCCTCAGAGCTGGTGGGGTGACACATATTTCTCATCATAAGAGCCTCGGCCCCGGAGCCGTAGGGTGCAGGCCTTCTCACCAAGCACGCCTTCCACCACCAGCGTGGACTCATACAGCTCACTGCTCCTGTGGGATTGGGGGAGTCACTTACTGGGGTTAGGAAGGGGGCCCTGGCCTGTGGGCAAGGCTGGGAGAGGCTGGTACCTGGCAGTGAAGAAAACCTGGAGGGTGATGGAATTTGGGGGGGCATTGACCAGTCGTGCCTCCAGCAGGCCACTGTTTGGAGATACCCTGAAGGCCGCAGGGTCCTTGTCTGGCTCCTGCTGGCCTGCACCGAGGGAAGGGAGCACGCGAGCGTAGGCAGCTCCGTGCGCCGCCCCAGCGAGACCCCCGCCCCGCAGCTCAGGTTGTGCACCTCTGGTCCGGCCTGGTGCCACGGGGCGAGGCACCCTGGGATCACTTGGGATCTGGGAACCGGCCATCTGCGGGAACCCCCAGGTGGTGCCAGCCTGCGGGGGAAGTGGTGGGCAGGTACAACCTACCCGTCAGCACAGCCCAGTAGCTCCGACAGCCGCTCAGGTTCATGAGGTCGACCTCCCGGACCTGCCCCTGGTTCACAAAGCAGGTCCCGAAGTCCACCCAGCTGGTGGAGAGCTGCAGCTCGGGCACGGCCACTGTGGCCCTCAGGGGCACCACCTAGGGGGACAGAGCCTGCAACGTGGGGCCCTCGTGCCCTCCTGCTGACCCCAAGTCCCGAAGCTTCGGAGGAACACATGGGCAACCACAGCAAGTGGAAGGGGGCTGGCGCCGGCATCTAAAACCACAGCTGGTGGGGGTCTGCGCTGGTAAAGGGTCCCGAAGACGCCATCTGCCCTCCCTCCGCCGCCCCTCCCCCTGCCCTGATCAAGCTCGGTGGTTTCTGCTCCCTGGTCAGGCTGCCCTCCCCCTCCTCCCCCAGCCCCTGGGGTCCCAAGGCCCAGCCCTCTGCCCCTCCTGGGCTCTGGGCCATCTCACCTCTTCCCTTGGCCTCAGGTCCCACCTGTGTGCTGACCCGTCCTCGCTCCTGGCGGTCCCCCCACATCATCCTCAGGCACCACCATACACACCTCATCACCTCAGCCTTCCCGCCCCTGGGCCCCAGCAGCCGCCCAAGGACCAAGCTGGGGGGCCTGCCTGGTCACAAACGGATTCTTCTTCTGGCCTCCCTAGAATCCACCCCTTAGGCTATTCCTTTCTGTTCCTCACTGTACCTTCCAGCTGGGAGGCTTCACGTGCCGCATACCTCCTCCAGGAAGCCTTCCCTATTTCCCACCCTACAGCACCTCACCTGGTTCTGAGCTGAGCTAGGTAAGGAAGGATGACGCTCGTTTCTCCACGTGTGTCCTCAGGGAAAGGCCTCTTCCAGGGCAGACCGGGCCCTCAGGGCGAGGCCTGGGGCTCCTCTTATTTCGGAAGGCCGGGTCGGGGTCTGCCCTCCTCTGACCCACGAGAACAGAGTCTGGCCCGTTTCCGCCCTCTCCGACATGGGGCAGGCCTGGGACTCACCTGAGCGGTCTGGTTGGCGTACTCCAGGAGCAGGTTCTGAGTAAACACCATCTCTTTCTCCCCACTGGCGCGCTGCCGGATGTCCACCCCGGGCAGCATCTGGTCAGCCGGGAGCTTCTGGTAGGAGAGCAGCTCCAGGGACAGCGAGAAGGACACGTTCACCTGAGCAGATGTGAACAAGCCTGTCACCTGAGGCTGCCGAAGGCAGGCGGCGGCTTCTCCACCTGGAGCTCCGTCCTCCTTCCCTCCGTGGCCCCCACTGCCCGGCAAGGCCCCAGCTCGGCCCCTGCCCACACGCAGCCTGCAGGGCCGGCCCAGACTGAGCCAGCCTGGCCCGGCACGCAGCGTGTCTGGTGCATTCGGTCCACAGACACGGCGCCGCGCTCTGTGCCCAGCACCCGTTAGTACTGGGGACAGGGCCCTGCCTGCCCTCAAGAGCTGAGGACCTCGAGGGGAGACTACAAGCAAACCGCCCTTTACCCTTGGCATGCCCAGGGCTGCGGGTGTGGGATGAAGAGTGGGGAGACATGGAGACTGAGGACGGGCAACAACAGGATGTGGGGGCTGGCTGGTCAGAGGGGGCGGGGAGGAGGATGCCAGGGCTCTGCTTGGGCACAGGGTCGGGGGCAGTGGTATTTGCTGAGATCAGATGCTCCCAGCAAGAGTGGAGGCACAGGTGTGGGCAGGACTGGGTGAGGAGGACAATGGAGAACTGAGTTTGGGCTAGAATTCTGGTCAGGGCCAGATAGATGCCTGGGTTCCGTCGGCACGTGGAGGGTGAGAGGTAGTACTGTTATGAAATGTCCTCTCTCCAAGAGCCCTGGGGCTCCCTGAGGCATTTTAAAGGGACCTTTACTTGGCGACAGCCTGTGGTTTCACTGGCGCCCTGGTGGAACAGGCCCTCTGGCTGTGCTTCGGGGCTGCCCCTCAGTTTACCTCTGCAGAAGGGAGCAAAGGCTAAGTGAGCCCAGGGTGGCCGCCCTTCTTTCTTCTGTAGCTGTTTCGCCCCCCACGGTGAGGTCCCTGGGGGAGGGTGGCACCCAGCGTGGCACCCAGCACCCGGCAGGCGCTCGGTAGGCCCACACCAAAGCGCAGCTTGGAAGAGCGGATGGGCCCGCCCGCTGAGGCTGTGAGAGCGGACGCCACGACGGTGTGCGGTGTCTGGACACCAGCGTGTACAAGTGCGTGACGCTGGCGTGCACACGTCTGTCCACACGTGTGCGTGTGACGGGAAGGTGACCCCTGGCCCGGTGACCGCCTGCAGAGCCCCCACTGACCAGCATGTTCTCCTGAGGGTGGAGCACCAGCCGCTTGCCGCCAGTGGCCTGCTCTTCCTCACACCCCTGTTCCGGGCCAGGAGCACTGCGGCTGCGGCTGGCCCCTCCTTGAGCAACAGAGAAGGGCCTGGAGACCAGGAGCCGGAAGTACTGCGGGATTTCAGTGGTGTTGCTCAGCTTCAGGTGGTGGGTGCTCAGCAGCTCACTCAGCACCTGGGTGGCCACAGGGGAGGCGGAGGCCGGGGATGCATCTCTCCCCTCCCGGATCCCACGGCTCTGGGGTGGAGGCACTTCGGGGGGAGGAGGACCCGGACTGTAGGAGGGCTCACGGCCATATCTGAGGTCCGGGGAGACTGGCAGGGCCCGGGGGGGAGGGCAGGGGGGACAGCACACTCACCCCAGTACAGGGCTGCTCTGGGATGAGGTCGCTGGCCTGGTGCCGGAACTCTACGCCACCACCGTAGTCCAACTCCACGCTGAGCCTGCCGGCAAAGGAGCATGGCTGGGCCCCGGGGGCCTCCTGGCTGTCCCCCTCTGCTCATCTGGCTCTAGCCAGCCTTTGCCTGGGCTCACCTGCTGGCTTCTCCCTCCCGTTGCCATCTTGCTCCCAGGGTGCAGGTGCTCCCCACAGGGGGCTAACAGGAGGCCCTGCCAACTCACTGTGCGGGCCGCACGTAGCTGCACAGGTCCAGCCGCAGGGGTCCCACGGCGAAGTCCTGCAGGCGACGTCTCCTCCCCGGAAGCTCTCTTTCCACCTGCGGAGCCCAAGCCTCATTGCTGGCGGCCCCGGAGCTGAGGAGGCAGCATGCCCCCCGGGCCAGGCAGGCTCACCTCCTCGTCCAAGCTCATGAAGCCCAGGGCGTAGCCAAGGCACGCCATCTTGTGCGGGATGCCGGCGCCAAGGCCCGTAGGTGAGAAGGAGATGGAGATGGTGCTGCTGCCCCCTGCAGGGACCACCTGGCACAGACGGCAGCCTCAGTGCCGCCCCCGGGCCACCGGCCCGCCGGCGCGGCGCTCTGCTAGCCGCTCCCAGCCCCGCCGGACTCACCACCTGCTTGGGGCTGATGCTGTACAGGTGGTCGGCGGGCACCCCGTCATGCTCCCGCAGAAGGACGGAGATGAGCTTCTGCCGGGCCCTGTTGCTGACACCGCAGCGGTCCTCGGCCTGTCATCAGGGAGTCGCTGGGGCTCACACAGGCTCAAGGCTCACTGGCCCCAACTCAGCAGCCAACCCGCCCTGCCCCTCCACCCCTATTCACAGCCTGGGCAGCTTCGTGGCTGGAGTCCGATGCGCCAGAGGGGCTTGGGGACCAGAAGGAGCTGCTTCTCTCAGGGGTCTCCGGGCACGAGAAGTCATTCCCAGCTTGGTCCCGCAGCGGGAAAGGTGGCCCGTAATACACCAGCAGCTCCACCAGTCGGTCCTCCCTGTCTTCCGGAGTGTAGGTCTCCCAGTCCAGGCGGATGTCTGGGCGAGGGGGGTGAGGGCTGAGGAAGGGGCAGGCCAATCGTCCCTGGACCCCCGCCCCACAACCACTGCTGCTGCCTATTCTCCCATTCTCAGGGTGAAGGGGGCCTCGCCTTCTCCCTAATGCCACTTCCAGGCAGTTCTCATTTTGAGAAGTCTACAGGCTCTGTCAGCTGGCTCTATGAGCCCTACCCTATGGACCCCAGGAGCAGGCCTTCATCCAGATGCACCAGTCCGGGTACTTGGGGCTCTCTCTCCCTGCCTTCTCCACCCCCATCAGCTCCCACTGCACTCCCTTCCTTCTCTGGCTGGGCTAGTCTGGATGCCACCATGTCAACCTCCGTCTTGCCAGGATTCTCATCTCCCTTTACCCCCAACCTTCTACCCACCTGGCAAAGCCTAGCCCTGGAGAACTGAACCAACCCTCAGCCCACTGTCACGCCTTCCCTGCTCTCGGACACCTGTGCCACCCCTGGGCACTGGGCTGCTGGCCCCAGCTCACCTCCCCGAAGCCCCCACATCAAGATGGCCCCAAAGGCCCATCGCAACGCCCTCATCTGTCAGCAGGCATCTAAGCCATCCCCCCACTTCCCTCCCGCCTCAGTCTGCCTCCACCCCCTCTCAGGGGCCAGCCATGCCCAGTCTCCCCACCTTGAACAGTTTCCCTCCGCCAGACGACCTTTCCAAACCCCCTTCCCTCCCTCCCCAGCATGCTTGTAGGACCCTGTGCACCCATGCCTCCCCCACTCTGCCCTCAGCCCCTCCCCAGCTAACATCTGACTCATGGCTAGCCCTGCGGGAGACCTGGTGAACAGGCCCACACTCCTGAGCTCATATTTCTTCAATTTACTGCCTTGCCACCTGCCCCTTACAGCCACCAAATCCCCCTCACCAAGGCCACCAGTGACCTCCCCCCCCCACCGAAGTTTAGTAGAGACAGAAATATGCATGTGATGATAAGCCCTGAGGATAAGAAGGGGAACCACCAAAACACAAGAAGGTAGAAGAGAAATTCCAAATTAAAAGGAAAATGGCACAAAGTCACAAAAAGCAAAAGAAAGTAGAAAAATAAAGTCATTAAGTAAGGAAGAAGTACATAGACTGAATTTCCTATTAAAAGATAATGTCAGGTTTGAGATGCCTGGGCGGCTCAGTCGGTTAAGCGTCTGCCTTCTGCTCAGGTCATGGTCCCAGGTCCTGGGATCGAGCCTCACGTCGGGCTCCCTGCTCAGGGGGAAGCCTGCTTCTCCCTCTCCCACTCCCCCTGCTTGTGTTCCCTCTCTCGCTGTCAAAAAATAAATTAAAATATCAAAAAAAAAAAAAGATAATGTGAGGTTGGGCTTTTAAAAAGCTCAGCTCTCGCAAGCTGGTGCAGCCACTCTGGAAAACTGTATGGAGGTTCCTCAAAAAGTTTAAAATAGAGCTACCATATGATCCAGCAGTTGCACTACTGGGTATTTACCCCAAAGATACAAAAGTAGGGATCTGAAAGGGTACGTGCACCCCGATGTTTATAGCAGCAATGTCCACAATAGCCAAACTGTGGAAAGAGCCAAGATGCCCATCCACAGATGAATGGATAAAGAAGAGGTGGTATATATATACAATGGAATATTATGCAGCCATCAAAAGTAATGAGATCTTGCCATTTGCAATGACGTGGATGGAACTGGAGGGTATTATGTTGAGTGAAATAAGTCAAACAGAAAGACATGTATCATATGATCTCACTGATATGAGGAATTCTTAATCGCAGGAAACAAACTGTTGTTGGAGTGGGGGGTGGGGTGGGAGGGATGGGGTGACTGGGTGATAGACACTGGGGAGGGTATGTGCTCTGGTAAGCGCTGTGAATTGTGCAAGACTGTTGAATCTCAGATCTGTACCTCTGAAACAAATAATGCAATATATGTTAAGAGAAAAAAAAGAAGAAGGTAGCGGGAGGGGAAGAATGAAGCGGGGGAAATTGGAGGGGTAGACGAACCATGAGAGACGATGGACTCTGAAAAACAAACAGGGTTCCAGAGGGGAGGGGGGTGGGAGGATGGGTTAGCCTGGTGGTGGGTATTGAGGAGGGCACATTCTGCATGGAGCACTGGGTGTTATGCACAAACAATGAATCATGGAACACTTCATCTAAAACTAATGATGTAATGTATGGGGATTAACATAAGAATAAAAAAATAAAATAAATAAAAAATAAAAAAAAATAAAAAGCTCAGCTCTCTGTTGTTTACCAAGAAACATATCAAAGTGATAAAGGGTAAAAACGGGGAAGGGCAAACATGAGACAGTTCTCAAATGCATCTAACAACACAGCAGCTAAGAAGTGAAACTGCTGGAAACACCAGATTTGCTTTTTAAGCTTTTATTTTTAAGTAATCTCTACACCCAATATGGGCCTCGAACTTAGAACCCCAAGATCAAGAGGCGCATGCTCTACCAACTGAGCCAGCCGGGTGCCCCTGGAAATGCCAGGAGATCTTGAAAAAGCCGATTAGAGCAGCGAATTCAGTGCCCCTTTCCTAACGGGCCAGACCCCGCGGACAGACGGAGCAGGGACCTGGAGCACTGGCACTCCCCCGCTGCACATTCCTCACAGGCACCAAGGAGCTTCAAGTCGGAGCTGCCTGGGCCCTGCCCCTAAAGACTGGCTCAGCCCCTCGTGGCCCAGCCTGGAGATGCCTGAAACCCTGGTCCACCTCCAGCCCACCAAAGCTCCTCCTGTGGCCCGGACACTCTCCATTCCCAGGCGCTTCGCCAGGCCCTGCTGGTTCATCCTCCCTCCTGGATGCAGCCTGGATGCCCCACCCATGCGATCCTCCAGCAGCCCCCCTCAATGCACCCAACCTGATGGCTGCACCCCCATCAGCACAGGAGCCTCTCGGTAGAGACCCCGCTGTCCTGTTCCCTCTGGATCCCCAGCAGCTTGTACCAGCACCTGGCTATCGCTCAGGTAGAGCTGGCTGAAGGGATGAGAAAAGGTGTCCCCCTCCAGTGTCTGCTCTTATGCAGAGTGAACCTGATAAGAGCAGGGCACCTGTGGCACTGGGGGGCCCCAGCGGCGGGCAAGGGCATGTCCTGTCCTCACGCATGGAAGCAGCTATCTCTGACAACCCCCAACCAGCGGGTCGCTCCCCACCTTGGCCCTCAGGGGCCTCCCTCGGCAACCACGGGCCACCTGGACTCCTGGGTCCCAGTCACAGGCCGTCAGCTTCCCCCAGCCCCAGCGTCCCTCCCAGCCTGGCCCGCCACGTGGCACAGTGTGTCGGGAAAGCCCCAGCTTCTCTCGTGAGCCTCTCACCACAGGGGCTGGAGTTATTCAAGCGAAGGACCCGGGTGACCGTGTCTCCTCCAGAGACCTGGGTGCCGAACCTGGAGGCAGGAGACCGGGCTCACACGGCGCAGGCAGGGCTGCTCACAGAGGGGGCTGGAACTGGGGCTCGGGCGGGGAGGAGGCCTGCAGTGGTCTATCCCGAAGTCACGAGGGCCTCGGGCTGGAGGCCTTCCCCGTGCAGTGGCCGGCGAGCGGTGACCCGGGTGCTCGGTGCCCCAGTAGCCCCTGCCCCCGCCCTACACCAGCACCTACCGACAGATCCCAACTGGTGGTGTGTGGGGCCCCAGGTCTGGCACGGACCTCAGACCACCCTGACTACTTGCTCCTTCTCTCCCTACCCCAAGCCCTCGGAGATGTGCAGACAGCAGCCACGGCCTTGGAGGCCGCTGTCTTCCAGGGCGGCCCTGTTCTGGGGCTTTCTTGCTGGGTGGCACCAAGTAGCCTTGGGCCCGCTGGAGAGCAACAGGTCAGCACGGGCAGCCAGGCTGGAGGCCAGAGGGTTTCAAGGGCTAGGGGATGAGGCCGGTGGCGTCACCTGACGACAGGTTCCTTCTGCAACGGGTCAGTGGTATAATAGGTGGTCCTCCGGGAGCTGATGGGGCAGCCCACCACTGCCATATGCACCGGGATGACTGTTGGTGGCAGGTCTCCCACCTGCAAACGCACACCAATCCTGTGTCCCTCTCGTCCCCTGCTGCCATGGCATTCCCTGGCTCCCCATTCCCTCTGTTCAAGGCCTTCCCTCCAACAGAACAATGGACATAGTTCACCCCTCCATACTGAACTAGGAACTCCTTGTTGGATCATCTGGTCTTATCTGTCCCTGTATCCTCCACAGTCCAGAGAACCCCACAGGAACCCCATGCACAGCAGGTGCCCCCTTCGGGCCGAACAAGTGAGTGAAGGCCCAATGGGAGAGTGAGTGAATGCACCAAGGGCTAGGTGACAGTATGGCTCTGGAAGGCTGTTACTGCTTCTCCATACTCACTGCCCCTCCAGGTCTCGAGTCCTGGCCCAAGTAGGCAGCCTGTCAGATTCCTCTGCCCTCCTCTGTGTGCCCAGCCTCATGGGACCCCATGGGAAAAGGCATGAAAGATTCTGCTCCCAAGAACCCCTCCTGCGTGAATCATTGTGGTTGCTGTGGGTGTGAATGCCTATCCCAAGCTCAGTGGGCACGGTCTTCCAGCTTGGAGAGACTTGAGAGGCTGAGGGCCAGGAGTTGGAGGAGGGAGAGCCCGAAGGTGAGGCCGGGCTCAGGCCATCTATCCTTACCGTGCAGATGAGGTTGTCCCAGTACTCGCCCCACATGTTTGCGTAGCCTGAGATGTCGATGCTTAGCTGCTGGTGGGCCCCCAGCATGCCCTGGGAAATGTGGGGAAAGAAGGCAGCTCCTTTGCCATGAGACAACATGCTTTCCATAAAATCTGGGCGATAACCAGGAATGGGGATTCAGGACTCCAGGGCAGGAAGGAGGTCCAAACCCTCAGGAGTTAGCAAAGCACTATACCACAGCCTTGCCTTGGTCTGGTTAAACAGACCCTCCTCCTGGGAGTCCAGAATCCAGCAGGCAGCCTCGCTCACCTCTCAGGGACCAGGCCCTGGTGGGAGCCCTCCCTTCTGAGCCGTTACCCATCCCAAATCAAAACAAGGCCCATGTCCACGGGCTGTATGCCAGGAGACAGCCTCATTCAAAAAGGGAGTCAGGAGGAGGGCCATGGCCATCTCAGAGGTTTTGCTAGAAAAGATCCTGAAATGGGGCTGTGGCCAGGGCCCCCTCCCTGCAGCAGGCGGCCCACCCCCTGAGAAGGCCCCAGGAACCCCTGCTCTGGCCCACACTGGGGCTCTTACTCAGCTGCTCTCGCCTGGCCAAGTGTTCTCGAATCCGCGATGTCTTCAGCAGGGCAGGGGGCATGTCGGGGCTTTACCAGACAGGATACAGAAACAGCATCAAGCCATCAGGGCTGTTCCCCAGAGCTGAGCCATGTCTCCCCGCAACTAGCATCCTACCAGATGCCCAGTGGAGGAAGGCCGCTCCGACTGCTCCTCCCAGGGGAGAGGTCAGGTCTGTTCACCTCCCTCTCTGGTCTTGGCACCTGCTACACCCCCATCACCCAAAGCCCCCTGGCTACAGGCCACCCACCAGCCGAGGGACTGCCTTCCCAGAAACACAGAAGGGCGCTGGGATAGGGACCCCTTGTCCCCAGGCTCTGCCCCGCTGACCCCGGATACCAACCCAGCCCAGACTCCTCATCTCTTGCCCAGCCTTCTGCAAAAGGCCCTGTTTCCAGTCTTTTCTGCTGACATGCGTCCAGCATCAAGTGCCCACTAACTTTCCTGGAGTGGGAAAGGTAATGGCTTACAAACCGTGAGTGGCTCCCCACCAGCCATGGCAGGGGTTTTCAAGTTGGGCTTCCTCGCCTTAGGAGACGAGGTGGTGAGGTGTTTGCTCTGGTGTGCTGGTAGACCACCAGCTTCTGTGGCGTAAATCCTTTCCCCGTGGCTGATGTCCAGTTACAGCTTTGCAGAAAGCCTCCCTGCGACCTCTCTGCCTACACGGCTCCCGCCGCTGCCACGAACTTCTCCCTCACCCGCTGGCCTCATCTCTACCGCCTCATCCGCCAGGATTGCCCCCCCGCCCCCGCTCGCCACAACCCCAGCCTCTCCCGAAGGCCCCCTCAGAGTCTGGGAGATGGGGGGTAGGAGCCGTTTCTCTACATTTCTCCAGGTATCCTTGTGAAAACACACCTTCTCACTCCTCACACCAGCCTCTGGCCGCCTAAGCCACATAGATGCTTAATAGGGCAACCCCGCCTGGCCCCGTCCTCCCTGGGAACTGCCCCTGAAAGAAACCGGACTTACACACTGGGTTTCTGGTTCAGGCTGTCCTGGGGACTCCCGAAGTATTCAAACTTGAGGGTGAAAGGTGTCTGTATCGGGGAGCGGTTGGTCAGGATGAGCGGGCAGCTCACGTGGGTCCTCAGAGGCACCTTGGAGCCGAAGTCAAGGCGGAGTTCCTCCAGGCGGCCCGGCCACAGCTCCGTGCTGGGAACACTGCCCCGGCCGGGCCCAGGGCACGAAGTTACAGGCCACCCTTGGCCCCGCCCAGAGAGCCCCCTGGGGGGGAGTGTGAGAGCTGCCTACACACTGGGCTTCATCCTCGGACTGCCTCCCGTGAAGCTGCCACCCCACAGACACATCCTTCCTGTCAGCTCAGGACGTCAAGAGGGGCCTCAACCACAAACCTTCCCTGACCAGGGGTGACTGGCCTATCTCCCGCTTGCTGGGCCTTGTGTGGGAAAGCCCAAGCTGCCTACGGCCCTGCCCCCTGCGTCTCCTACCTGCCCAGATGCCATGCCTCCAAGTAGGTGGGGGAAAGACCACAGAGAGCGCAGGGTTTGGGTAGAGAGACCTGCTCCCAGAGAGGTTGGCAGGGGCACAATAATACTGTGGCCCTTTCCTGGCCGCAGGAATCAGCTGGGAGTAGGCTGGTATCACAGTGCAGTGCTAGTCCTCTGTATGGTCGCCTCAACCCTCAGGCCCTAGCCCCAGCCCTGGGCTCACCTGCTGTCAGAGCCCTCCATAGAGATGGCAATAGCCACCTGCAGTCCCTGGGGTTTCCCAGAAATGCCCAGAACCAGTGGCTCCTTCATGCCTGACACGGTACAAGGGAGGGCCAGATCGCTCAGCTCGTCCTATAAGAAAGCCCACCAAGGGCATATCAGTACACGTAAGTCCCAGGCCTGGGCCTCACATGGTCTTCCCTAGCAGCGGTGGTTGCTGTGGGACACTCAGCACAGAGGCCTTGACCTCTGTCTAGTCTCATCTCTGTGGAAGGGCTCCTCAGTCCCTCCAGTGAGCCACCATCCACAGGCCCAGCCTGACGTCCCACATCCTGGCCCCTTCCTCAGGGCTCCTGGTTGAGTCTGCTCTGAATTTCTGTGCATACCCACACGAAGGGAGACCCTCAAAGTGGGCCTCTGGAGAAGCTACACACTTATCCTGATGAAGCTGTTACCACAGAAATCAAGCCCTTCCTGACTGAGGCCTGCTCTGTGCCTGTGTCCATCTGCTTATCCCCGTAGAGCTCAGACTCAGCAGAGAAAGAAAGTCTACTGTCTCCAGGTTTGCCAGGGAGAAATGGGACTGGGTCTCCACGTCTCCACAAGGAAGAAGTCTCTTTTCCCACAAGAACCACAAACAGATAGCCAGCAACCCCCAACCAAGTACTGAGCAAGTTCCTCCCCGATGGCCTTCCTGTGGGCTGCGTCAGGGAGCAGCTGTGCCCTTCTTCCGGGAAGGCGGCCACCAGCTAGCCTCTCCTAGTAGCACCCAGCACAGGGCCTGTTCCACATCCTTGGGCAAATTGGAAAGCCGGGCCCACCTATGGCTGCAGACGAGGGGAGGGTAAAGCTGGTGCCAAAGGCTACACATGGCCAGAGGTTCTGAGGGCCACTCAGGCCTGCTCTGGGCTTCCTGACCTTGTATCCCTAGAGAGCAGGCCTAACAGGAATGGGGACCCCAGACCCAAATGCAAGGAATCTCTTGCCCTCTTACAGGAGTGGGGTAGGGTGCCTTCCTAGCCCCTCAGGCCCCCTCACCACCTAACTCACCTGGGTGTGAGTAGCCAGCTCCAGGCTGATGTGGCGCTCCTCACTGGGGCCCAGCGTGCCGCGTCTGGGGGAGGCCCTTGCCGTGCAGACGCTTGCTTGGCGCCCCAGCAGCTGGCAGACATGTGGGTATGGAGGCCCTCTTGTCACACGCTGGATTCCCGGCGTGGACCCGGGGTCTGCACAGGGCTTAGCACTGGGGCGCGCTCTGCTGGAGGCTGGCAGTCTGGGGGCCCGCAGCAGGACCAGAAGGGGCTGGCTGCTCTCTGGCGGGGCTAATCCACCGGTCCCTTCTCCTGCCCTCTCCAACCCTGGGCAGACCTCACGCCTGTCAGGCATTGCCTGAACTAAACAAGCTGCCCTGGGAGGCCCAGGGTGAGGGTGAGGAGAGGGCAACCGCCTCTGAGGCACGGGACATGGCCCCATCTCCCACCTCCCACGGCACACAAAGCAAGCTCCACGGTCAGCCCCTCGGGCAGTGCCTAACGGGGCTCGCAACAGCTACGTGGGCCAGCCATGGGCTACGCCGGCTGGGAGCCCAGGCTGTGTGTTCCAGTGACTCCTTCTCAGCTAGGGAACTAGAATTCCCTGGAGGCAGGACAAGGAAAAACCAGACCAGATGTGCTGCTCCTTCAAGGAGTCCAGCAGTTCTGAGCACTGTGGGGCAAGGGGCAGGCTGCGGGAGAGAGGTGAGCACCTGGGGGGCAGCCTCCCTCTCCACATGGGCCTCTGGTGCTGAGGACTGCAGACCCGGTGGCTGACGGTGCAGGCTCACTCACCGTGCCCCAGTGGAATCGGGTAGGCAGGAGTGTGCCGTTGATGAGTGTAACAGTTGCCTTGGTGGGCACGCCCACGTAGAGGTTCGTGACTTCCACGTGGCTGCTTTGCAGGTACACATGGGGCTCCTGTACCTCAGCATACACAGGAAGGTAGCTGGAACACAAGGAAATAACGGGTATACTGATTAGAGAAGAAACGAAACTCCCTATTTGCAGATGACATGAGGGTCTATGTGGAAAACCCCAAGGAGTCTATATTTTAAGAACTTCTTAAAAAACAATAACAACAACAAATGCAACAACCTCCCACAACTAATGAGTCAGCAAAGTTACGGGGTACAAAATCACATCTGTGGACCACGAACATGTGGGCATAGAAATTAAAAATACAATACTATTTATGATTGTTCAGAAAAACTGCAATACTTAGATATAAATCTAATAAAATCTGTACAGGATTTATATGCTGACAACTACACAACACAGATGAGAGAAATCAAAGATTTTTTTTTTTTAAGATTTTATTTGTTTATTTGACAGAGAGAGAGAGACAGCGAGAGAGGGAACACAAGCAGAGGGAGTGGGAGAGGGAGAAGCAGGCTTCCCGCCGAGCAGGGAGCCCAACGAGGGGCTCCATCTCAGGACCCTGTGATCATGACCTGAGCCGAAGGCAGATGCTTAACGACTGAGCCACCCAGGCACCCCAGAAATCAAAGATTTAATAAAAGGAGAGACATACTATATTCATGGATTAGAAGACTCAACACAGTAAAGATGTCAATTCTCCACAAATTGATCTATAGGTTTAACATAATTCTTAGGAAACTCCCAAAAAGGATTTTTGTAAATATAGACAAGCTCATTATAAAATTTATATGGAAACATAGAGGACATAGAAAAACTAAAACAATTTTTAAAAAGAAAAATACGATAAGAAATCACTGTACTGAATGTTAAGACTTACTCTATGGCTACAGTAATCAAGATAGTGAACCATTGGTGGAGAGATATACACACAGACCAATGGAACAATATAGAAAATCTAGACATACACTCACACCAATCTTTCACAAACTCTTAAATGACAGAGAAGGGGAATGAACACTTCCAAACTCATTCTAAGATGTATTACTCTAGTAACAAAACCAGACAAAGACATCACACACAAAAACACAGACCAATATCTCTTATGACTACAGATACAAAAATCCTCAACAAAATACCAGCAACCCAAATCCAGCAACATATAAAAAGGACCATACACTGACCAAATGGGATTTTTATAAGAATACAAGGTTGGTTTTAACATCCAAAAGTCAATGTAAAACACCATGTTGACACACACAAAGGATAAAAAGGACATGATCATTTCAATAGATGCAGAAAAAAACATTCAAGGAAATCTAACATTCTTTCAATAGAAAAACAATCAGCAAACTAGGAATAGGAGGGAACTTCCTCAACCTGATAAAGGACATCAACAAAAAGCCAAAAGCTAACATCTTACATAACAGGGAAAGACTGCTTTCTTTTAAAGATGGGGAACAGGACAAGGATGTCTACTTTTGCCACTTTTATTCAACTTTATACTGGAGTATTAGGTCCATTAAGCAGGAAAAAGAAATAAAAAGCATACCAATTGGACAAGAAGAAGTAAAATTATCTCTATATACTGATGACACAATCTTCTACTTAGAGAACTATTAGAAATAATAATGAATTCAGCAAGGTTGTGCGATACAAGATCAATGAACAAAAATATTTGTATTTCTATAAACTAGCAATGAATATTCATAAAATGAAATTAAGAAAACCAGTCCATTTCCAAAAGCATCAAAAAAGAGGGCGCCTGGGTGGCTCAGTTGGTTAAGCGACTGCCTTCGGCTCAGGTCATGATCCTGGAGTCCCTGGATCGGGTCCCGCATCGGGCTCCCTGCTCGGCAGGGAGTCTGCTTCGTCCTCTGACCCTATCCCCTCTCATGTGTTCTCTCTCTCTCATTCTCTCTCTCTCTCAAATAAATAAATAAAATCTTTAAAAAAAAAAAAAGAGAGAAAAATAAAGTGGACCTCACGGAAATTAAGAATTTTTAGGCTTTGCAGTATACCATCAAGAAAGTGAAAGGATAATCTTCAGAATGGGAGAAAATATTTGAAAATCATATTCCTAATAAGAGATTTATATCTAGAATATATAAAGAACACTTAGAACTCCATAATAAAAAAAGACAACCCTATTTTTAAAAAGTGGGCAAAGATCTCAATATGGTTCTCCAAAGAAGACAATGGCCAATAAGCACATGAAAGATGCAAAACATCATTTGCCATTAGGAAAAAATAAACCAAATCCTCAATGAAATATCACTTCACACACACTGGGATGACTACCATTAACAGATCATGAGGATGTGGATAAATAGGCCAGCAGAGTGGAGAAGGCTGGAGACTGGGTCAGGATTGGCCACTTACACCTGCACCATTATATCACATACCATTTGTGGAAAACTGTAAATAAAGAATAAAGAAGTAAATATAATGCTGTTCTAATGAGAAAAAAAAAAAAGAAGAAGAAAGGACGTGATCAGATTAGCTAATCACACAGAGAACAATTTAAAATCCCTGGAGAAGAAGGCCCTGCAGAGCTGCCCTAACAACAGAACGAAGCACCTCATGGGCAGGAGTGGGCCGTGGGGAAAGGGCCAAGGACTTAACTCAAGACTGCCTGCAGGTTAGCGTGGCCAGTTCAGGGCCCCAACGCCTGAGCTCACGCACACACGCACGCACACACACCGCATGGCCACACAGCAACACACTGGAAGGTGGGTGTGGGGCTGACAGAGGTCAGGGCTGATTCGGCAGGAACATGGGGCCTCTCAGCTAGCACCGAGGGAAAACAACCATAGAAATCCACTTCATTCCTATTTACAGATGAAGGAATGCAAAGATTTGAGTAGCTGGCCAGGGTGGGCTGCCTCTACTGTTTGTCTTGGCTGCCTTCCCCAAAGGTGCCTTCTTCCTCCTGGATTCAGGTCCCTGGGTACTGAGGGTGCTCACGTCCACTTCGCTCCCTGGAAGAGGAGTGCTCTCCACACCTACACCCCCTTCCTCAGAAACCTAGACCACCAGCTCCTCGTGTAAATCTCCTTCCTCTCCCGCTCCAAATCCGGAGTGGGCAGCCAAGGATTACTTATTGCAGAAGAAAACCCCAAAAGTAAAGGAGAAGGATCCCAACCAAAAGGTGAGAAAACAAAGGTGAGTTTCCTCGGGGGAATCTGAGACACTGCTGCGTCCATAAGACAATAACAGACTACTATAAAAAAGGATGAATCCGAGAGCAAAAAAGCTTCACATTTAAAAACATGACTGCCAAAAGAAGGGCATCCGCCAAAGACCGAATTAGCACCCTGCAAGGCCAAGGACATCTCCCTGAACAAGGAGCACAAACGCTGAGATGGACGATATGAGGAAAATGGTTAAATTCCTGCAGTCCAGATGCAGCAGACCTGTGGTGGGCTGTGGGGGCTACGGTCTTCTCTTGTCTGGCCACTTTCCCACCAGCTTCTTCTGGAGGCCGCCCCTCCCCCTCTGGCACAGGCATGGGGGGCACGTGACCCAAAGAGGCCCAATCAGAGTCCACCTCCGGAGAAAGCCGGTTTCCTTATTCTCCAAGGTTGTTAAGCTGGGAGTGTGGGAACCTGGAGCCTTAAGTGCCCCCCCCTCCCCCAGGGCAGAGTGGCCAAGGGCCCTTGCCACCAGGGGAGAGAAAGGCGAGCAGAGAAGCAGAGTTGGGGGGTGGGGCGGTGAGGGTGAGGGAAGGAGGTAAAGAATGAGAGAGAAGCAGAAGAGCAGACCCAAAAAGGCTGGAGCCCATGGATTCAGCAGGGCAGGAATGCCCCCTTCCAGGAGCCAGCAGCTTCCCTGTTATGCTTAAGTTGGTTCCATCTGTGTTTCCATCACCTACACTGGAAACATTCTGATTCACGCTGGGTTCTTGAAGAACAGAGATAGGAAAGGAAGATGGCAGACTTAATAAAAGGCATTCTCCCAGGGGAGAATGACTTGACCTTGGTATTTAAGGGCTGCAAGATGCCACGTGGGACCAGTGAGGAAGAGTCCCACTGAAATATGTGCTGGTGATTGGGTGGAAGTACACTCAAACCAAACGGACACAGGTGGTCCCACCCCCGCAGCCATCAGGTGGTCACATTTAAAAGTCAGATGTCACTGTGAGCGCGTAGGGTAATGCGCAGCTTCATGCGCTAGAGGTGGAAGTATAAAATGGCAGTCTTTTTGGAGGATAATTCAAGAGTATCCATGAAGATTTAAAACAAGCACTTAAGTGTTTTTATAATGAAATACCAAATATATGCAGAAATGACTATTAAACACAGCTACAGCATAAATTACATACAAAGTTTAAAGAATAGTAAGAACACCTGTGTACCACCCTTACTCAGCTTAAGAAAATGAGTATGAGGGGCGCCTGGGGGGCTCAGTGGTTAAGCGTCTGCCTTCGGCTCAGGTCATGATCCCAGGGTCCTGGGATCGAGTCCCACATCGGGCTCTCGGCTCAGCGGGGAGCCTGCTTCTCCCTCTCCCTCTGCCTCTCCCCCTGCTCATGCTCTCTCTCTCTCTCTGTATCTCTATGTCTCAAGTGAATAAATAAAATCTTAAAAAAAAAAATGAATATGGGAGCGCCTGGGTGGCTCCCAGCGCACACGTGTGTGTTTCTCTGGGGGCGCCTCTCTGAGGGCTGATGCTGGGTCACCGGGAATGCACACACTTGACTTTACCGGGTGACACAGAGTGCTGTTGAAAGTGATTGTACTCATTTCCAATCCTTTGGCACACAGACTAGAAGGATATTCCCTATAACATGACCAGTGAATTTTCTCTGGGCCATGGATTTTCTTTTCTGTAATTTCCAAATTTTATAGAATAAACATGTTTCAATACCCTTAAATTCCTTAATGACTATAAATCCTTCATGGCATACAACATCCACATACTGTGACGAGGCATGGAGTGGGCTGTCATGGCTGCCCGGCTGCCCCCTTACCTCCAGGCCCCGTTTACCACCTCCAGCTCCAGGACGGTCTGCAGTCGCTGACACTGCTTGGCCTCCAAGGTGATGTTCACTCTGCACTCCCCCAGAGGGTGAATCTGCCCGCTTGAGGGCTCAATGTCGAAGGGAGATACCTGGTGTGGAGGTCAATCCAGAAGAATGAGGAGAGGACACTTGGAATTGCAGAACTGGCAGTTGGGTAGCCCCCAAGCTGCCCCACCTCCTCAAAGAGCTGCTAGGATGCAGGACAAAGCAAGCAGGGAGAGCAGGGCTCTCGGGATTAAGAGAACAAAAACCAAGTCTCTAAGTAAAGGAGAAGGTCCCCATGCACTGGCCCAGATCTGAGAGGTAGAGGGCAGCCCCAGTGTAGAGGCATGGGTCAGGACCCTGAGGGCTCTAAGGACGGAAAACCATTGGGAGAAGTGTGATGCTTCCACGACCAACCGCCCTCCCCACCATTGCCCGCTGCAGGCTTGAGCCCCTTAGCCTCCATACCAGGCACAGAAAGGGAGAAAAGAAGGACAAAAGCTTAGGAAGAAGAATGCACCTGCAAGGGGGGCTCTCTACCCCCATCTTCCTGTTCCCAACTGAGACAAGGAGCACTGGTCTGACTGAAGGGCCCCATGGTCACACTGCCTAGTGAGGGTGTCACTGAACATGGAAAGGTCACACCCTGGAGGGACGCTATCCCCTCTTTGGTCTCTTCATTCCAGGAGACTGAGACAGTGAGTGTCAGGCCCCTGCCTGGAGGGCAGCCTGCCCATCCCGTGGAGGCCTGCGGTCTTCTACCCCCTTCCTCCCACCCAGACTGCCATGCTGGCCAGGTCAGGTCCAGAGTGCTTGTCTTGGGCTCTGTGCTCTCTTGCTTCTGACGGCTCACCTCCCCAGCACTGGTGGGAGGGAGCGGCTGGACTAACTCTCAGCAAAAGCGGCTCATGTGCTCAAGTCTGGGCCCCAAGCTCTGGTAGTAAAGAAGAGCCCCTTTGCTTTCCTTGGTCGTTGTTCCTCACATGTGTCTCCCTGGAAGTCCTGGGGGGATGCTGTAGGCCAGGACTGCGTCTCTGCGCCCCTGACCTGAGCACATCTAACAGACCCCAAATCCCAACATTATTTTTGAGAGCTCAAAAGAACAGAGTACAGAGAACTGTAGAGACAGGATTCGAACCAGGCTCAATTAAGACATAAATCTTAATATACTATGAAATTGACAGTTACTTCAATTATAAAAAATTATCATTCTTCACAGTGGGAGAAAAACCCAGACTGGGAATTAGAGAACCAGGATCTGTTGATTCCACCACTCACTAGCTGTGTGACCCTGGGGAAACCACTATCCTTCTCTGTGTCTATCCAATAAGGAGGCTGGCTGTGGTCTGTGGTCTGGGTAGCCCCAGAGTACGGTGGCCAGAGCAGTCACACTTTATTTTCCATCTTGGGCTTCTGCCTAAGGTTTCATTTGAAGAAAAGCTTCCTGCCTAAAGATATTGATACCACCCTGTCCCTGTCCCCATTTTCCACGGTTCCCAAATCCAAGTGGGGAGACCGATGAGCCTGGACAGAAAGTGCCAAACTCCAAGCCTGTGTAACAGGACATTTGGCAATGGTTCTTGGCAATGGTGTTGGTAATTTGATGCAAATTGTCCCAACTGCTAAGTTTCAGAGTGCCCAGCTGCAGAAATGAGGCCGTTGCCTAAAGGACAAGGCCAGTCAAGTGTAAAGGAAAGGTCCAGGAAAAAGGGATCGCCCACTGGCAGATACGATGGATCTGCGGCTGCACCTTTCCTGGGCTTCTGCATGTGGAAGGAGGGAAGGGCAATGTTCTGCCTCTGGATGGTAAGTGGGCAAGCAAGAGGGGACTTGGCAGGAAGCAGTCAGAAGGAGGGTGCTTTCACCACACAGACCTGGTCAGAGCGTCACATGGGCAATCAGGACCTAAGGCAGCTCCCAAGAAGTCACAGCTGCCCCGTGTATGAAGAGTGGGGGTGACCAGCGGTGACTCACAGCTACCCGCCGGCAGGTAGGAGTAACTGACGTTTCGTGCCACTCGCTCTGGTTTTGCTCTGGATTGCACATCATATTTAAATGTGATGATGATGATGATAATACTTAATCACTTTCAGTGTTTTCTGTGTTTGTAGTTAAAAGGAAAGAGCTACTTGAGTGGAAATGTATGCTGGATTCTCCTGTTTGGGGCCGCAAGCCCGGCGCAAGTGCCCCCTGGTGGCAGGTACTCAAACTGCGAGCACAGTCCCTGGGAGGTTGGGAGCCTTGGGGGTGAGCCCTGCGGGTCGGACCCCCAGCTTCCGGCCCAGCTCAGCTGCCTATTTTCCTCCCAACTCAGCCTGCTTTGACAGAGGGAGAAACCCATGTCTTATTTCCACATCAGATGGTGGAGAAAGGAACAGTAAAATCCAGTTTGGGGTTAAGTTCTGCTGTCCGGGGGAGCCCAACTGCCTCAGAGATGGGGAGAACCGGGGACACTGCCAGGCAGGAGTGACGAGGCAGGCCCTTCCTGTCCAGCCTCAATGCTCTGAATGCGTCAGGACAGGTCTCCCTTCCTACACCACAGGTGGATCGGCTCCCACGGGGGAGGGGCAGCAGTGCTGGGGCCAGCGGTGCCGGACTTACGCCCTCACGCCTCTCTTGGAGGCAGACCAGGCTCTCCTTCATGCACCACGTGGCCGGGAGCTGGCTGACGTTCTGGATCTGGATGGAGTCGGTGGCTTTCTGCCCCAGGCGCAGCAAACCAAACTGAAGGGCTGAGACGTTGATGACAAGGGCGGGCCCCTGAGACACCCAGAGGGGCCTGTCACTGGACCGCCTTGGGAGTGGACTCTGCGCCCTACCCCTGCCACCCTGCTGGCCCACCGAGCCGCGCAGCACCCCCAGCAGCACCTTAAAGGCCGCCTCAATGTGTAATACCACTGGCGAGGGTGAGTTTTGGATTTCACACAGCAGGTCCTGGCTTGTTGGGCCAGGGACACCCCCGGTAAAGCTCAACTCAAAATCCTCCACCTCGCTGGGCTCTGGAAGAGAGGGGGAAGTGAGCTGGAGAAAGGGAGGGGGGCAGTTCCCTGCTGCGGCTGGGCCCAGATGTCTGGCCTCCGCCGACTTCTCATCCATCACACAAGCCAGGTTGCAGCTGGAGCTGATCCCAGAACCCCCTGAACCCCTGCACAGGTCCCCTGTCCTCTCAGGTCGCCCCCCACCCAGCCAGACCCAGGAGGTCACGCCCCCCCCTCCCCACCATCCCTGCAGTACCTATGGTCCCCATGCAGGGTTCCACTTCAATGATGTGGCAGTCACTGATCTTCCCCCACAGGTATCTGATGGGGGACTTGCTGTTGTTCCACATCTGTAAGACACGCCCCAATCCAGGCTCCCCAGGCACCACCCCTGCACAAATCTGTACCCACCAAAGGACTGCGGGGCTATGGGCCCACAACGGGACCTCCCGACACCCTCCCAGCTACTTCTTGGCCATCCAACAGCACCGACACCACACGGCAGGGTTTGTGGGCACATATCCCACCGAAGACCCACAACCACAGGAATGGTCCCACAGCCCTATCGTTCGGAGGATGCTGGGGAGCTGGTGAAATGACAAATGTGCCCGGCCCATCATTGGTGCACATCAAGTCAGGTTCAAGAGCCCTGGGGACAGTCTCATCCTCTATGCAGTGGCTATCATCCACCCCTCCAGCCACATCCTCCCTATGCTCATGCCAAGTTCCGCACACTCCTGGCCAGCCTAGGCTGGGGGGAGACCATAGCCTACCTTAAAATTTTTCTTCACATTTATGCCAATGTAGTTCTCCCCGGGGATGATGAGGGCATACGGTTCTAAGAGAACCTGGAAAGGTTCCACTGAGCCTTTCACCTCGATGTCCAGGACAATCACGTCATCCACAGAGTAAGAAAAATCCTTCAGGTTTTCCTGTTCCAAGCTGAACACAAACCCACCGTGAGCTAAGAGCCAACGCAGCCTGGGAAGATGGCTGGGAGCATGGCCCTACATGGCCCTCACCTCTGTCCCTTCTCTGTGGTCTTGTGAAAAGAAAGCACTCCCCTACCCACAGCTCCCAAGCACCTCAAATCAGAGGCACGAGCCAGCCAAACAGTGATAGTACTGGGACGGGGTGCCTGGCCTGCTGCCTCCCGGGACTATGCCGTAGTGGTACCCAGCCTGGGTCTCCACATGAGGCTGACCGGAGACCCACCCTGACTGTCTGCCCAGGGGAGAGCTGATGGAGATGCCCCCGGCGGGGCAGAGCCTCTCCTCCTTAGTCGCCACCACCCAGGGCCCAGCGGCCTGGCAGCCCAGCGCTGAGGCTAAGTGGAGCCCAGCGAGCCGTTCCCCGCAGCTGAGCCCCTCTGGGCCTAGGTGCCAGGGCAAGGCAGAAGCGCTCCCCTGTCAAGGCCTGCTGGGGGTCAGGGGGCTGCTTCCCTCCTTGCCGTCACCTTCCCCAGTACCCCCAAGGGGAGGGCAGGCCCCGCTGCCCACCCCTCATATAGGGCCCAGTCCCCACTCACTTCATGGGCTCTGGGACGTCCTCTAGCACCATCTGGAGCACACTGTGAAAATCCCTGGGCTGCAAGACAAGCACAGCACCCTGAAAACAACCCGCACTCCAATCCGCTGTCCTGGAGAAGCCGGGAGCCATGGCAGAGAGGCCTTCCGAAAACCACGGCGCTGCTTCCCTACTACCGCCCCTACCCCAGGGAGGGAGGCAGCACTCGGGATGTGGGGCCGCCGCAGTCTCAAGGCTGGCGTTCCGACCTCAGCGGGGCCTCAGCGGACAGGAGGGACAGGCTCTCCAGGCCCTGACACTGCCTCTCTCGGCAGCGCCCTCAACTGTGGGAGGCACCACAGCTTCCCAGAACAGTAGGGCCGGATGTCGGCTGGACAGGCAGGGGAGTTCTCCCTTCACTCCCAGCTCTCATTTCCCCTCTCCTCACACAGGAGCCCCCTGTGGGAACCCGGCCCTCGGCACCTGCACCTCACTCTCTGGGGGAGGCTGGGGGCTGGGCAGAGATGCGACTGTCACCGACGCAGTGGAAACACGGAAGATGCCAGAGCTGAGGAAATGAGCCCAGGGTCCTGCTACAGGCAAGGTGTGTACACCATCGGGACCAGGCAGAATAGGCTGCTTTGTCCTCCAGCCCCACTCTCAGCTAAGTGCCGGCCTCGGAGGATGCCGGGATCTCGTCAGGCTCAGCTGCAGCTTCAGTGTCACTAAAGGACAAGGATGGGGGCTGGGGGGGGGGGTGAAAGTGCCACGACCCCATCATGTGTGACTACCAGGATGGCATCGTTTTTACCTCATGAGGAGAAAAGCTCAGGATGAATTCATGATCCGTGTGGGGGCTGAGAACCCCTCTTTCAGGCAGGATGGAGAAGGCCGTCTCCCTGTCAGGGTGGTACTTGAGGCTGTCCAGGCTGTAGGTTTCTCCAGGCATCAGGGGCTGCAGGTTAGGCTTCATGATCTGCCAGTGGAAGGCCAGCTCCACGTGCCTGTGGGGGCAGCGGATCTATGGCCCAATTTTGCCAGGCCCAGTCTTCTGACCCCCTGCCTGGCCAGGCCCCACTCCAGGAGTGAGCAGAAAGGACCCAGGAACAGGAAGTGGGGGAGCACATGGGTCAGGGGTCCACGCTGGAGACCTCCTAAGACAGCTTCCCTCTCTCCACTACAGCAGTTGGGGGTTAGAGCCACGGGAACTCAGGGAAAATGGTAAACACAGGGAATCAGGCTCTAACTATTAAGCTGTAGATATCCGGAACATTTTCTGCAGTGTCCGCTACCACGTGAGAGTTCCAGAGGTTTGCCCCCTGGACTCCCCACTCTACCACCCTCCACCCCTCCAGCTGTGGCCTCCCAGGACAGCTCTGTCCGGAAGGGGATGTGCCCACCGGCTCCCAACAGAGAAGTGACAACTGCACGGTGGTGGGGAGGCGGGACTCCAGCATGCTGCTGATGGGGAGGGATGGCAGATGGGTACTGCTCGTCACCTCAGGAGACAGACTCTTGTAAGGCCTGGGGCCACCACGGAAGGTCTGTCCTAGTTTAATGGCGGTGCTCACAGGATGGTCAGGAACCGAACCCACTGGTCACAATCTGCCTGATCCTGGAACTTGGCTGGCTTCCCCTCATGGGCAGGGCAAGACCTCTCTGCAAAACTGCTCTGGGCTAAGGATACTCCAGGATGATCTAGAACAACACTGTCCAATCTAACAGACAGCGGCAATGGTAATCTTACTTATCTGCTCTGTCCAATACAAGAGTCACGAGCTACACATGTGCTGGTACTTAAAATGTGACTGGTGCCACCGAAAAAGTGAGTTTTATTTTAGTTTTAATTGATTTCAATTTCGATAGCCACATGTGGCTACCATGATGGGCAGTGCAAATCTGGGTTCTTCCATCTGGCCCTTGGAAGGACCCTCCAGCCTCCCTGGGAACTCCGGGCCGGGTGCGGAAGGAGAAAGGGTGCACGTTGGAGGGGGTGGCACAGTGTCACTCACGTAGCATTTCTAATAATCAGCTGCTTTCTAGCTGTGGACTGAAGGTTCTCGGGCTCAAAGCGTATGAAGTGTTGGGCTGTTAAGTCTGTGAGCTCTCCAGGCTCCGGCTGACTTTCTTCGCCAGAAATATAGATCAGATCCAAAGCAACCAGCTGCCCGATTCCTGACACAGTAAGATGGTAAAGTTTCACTGGGGCTGACATTAGGATTCTGTGGCCAAAGGCTGTCACAGGATCCATGCCACTGTCCACATGCAGCTGGCCTTGACCATGACCCCAGGAAGTGTACAAAGAGGGGAACAGGGGGCCATCAGCACACAGATCCTGTACCCGTATCTTCCCAGACTACAAGGAGGTGATTTTGATAACCTGGCCCATAGCAGGCACTCAGTTAATGCTTGCCAGGTGAAACTGGATGGAAGGATGGATGGACAGACAGATGGATGGATGGAAGGATGAACGGGAGGGAGGGAGGGAAGGAAGGAAGGAAAGAGGGAAGGAAGGAAGAAAGGAAGGAAGGAAAGAAAGAAGGAAGGAAGGAAGGAAAGAAGGAAGGAAGGAAAGAAAGAAGGAAGGAAGGAAGGAAAGAAGGAAGGCAGGCAGGCAGGCATCTTGGGGAAATCCAGCAGGATGCCCCTTCTAGCTCCACAGAAACTGGGGTGCTTCTGGTCATTTATGTGTAAGTTTCTGGCAATTCCCCAAAGGAGATCGAGGTGAGTTTAAAAATGAAGAAATCAAAGACTTCACCCCAGGCTCCCCTCTGTCTCTCACGAGAAGGTTCCTTGGGATTGTCCCAAAGGCCACACTGACTTGGGTCTCCAATGTCTGACCAGAGCAACAGGCCCCAAACCAGGCCCCAGAGCCTGGAGGCTGCAGCAGGCCCTCTTACCCCCTGAGACAGGGCGGCTCAAAGAGCCGTACCATGGCCAAGCCTAGTGCAGCAGCTTCTGGAGTCAGGGTACCCGCCCACCCCGACCCCAGGCCTGGGAGTACACACAAGCCCACCTACGGTCACCAGCTCCTTTATCTGGCAGTTGTCACATACAATGATGAAGGTCTGCTCTGCCTTTTCTAGGCTCGTTGGGAGGAACAAGACCTGGCGGAGAGAAGGGCTGCCCTGTTACCTCCCTCCTCCTCTCAGACACATACCCCCCCTCCCCTTGTTCTCCACTTCTCACTTCCCTCCCTGCTGCCCGCCCCTCACCCCCCACCTTCTCCCTAAGGCCAGGGGGTTCTGCCAAGACCCCACTCCAGACTAATGCCAGAAGCATGTTGAAAGGCATGAAGAAAAAGTTCACAGAGACTGAGATGCAAACAGCTCTTCAACACATGAACACATGTTTAACCTCATTAATGATAAAAGAAATGTAAATGAAAACCACCCAGAAAAAGTTTTCACCCTTCATACTGGCAAAGAGCAGAAAGCCGGCAATCAGAAATGCAATGAAAAGAGAGCTGAATTTTCTTCAAAATCATCTGGAGGGGAAGGGCGCGGTTTGGCTGGAAGGGACGGAGGGGCGTAGATGCGATGAGGTTGGTGAAGAGTTGATCGATGTTGACTGGGTGCTAAGGACCGGAATGAGTTGTTAAACTAGCCTCTCCATTTTTGTATATGCTTTAAAATACGCATGACAACAGGATTTCTCTCTTTTTTTTTTTTTAAGTTTTTCTTTTACGTTTGATAACACACTGTAATTGGCAAGGGTGAGGGAACAGACACCCTGACATACCCATGTGGTGGGGATTTGGGCAACGTGAATCACAGTTCTGACCAGCAGAGACCCCTGAGTCGGCAAACCCACTTCAAGGCCTGGAACGTGCCGGGAGACTCATAGTTGGACAGAGTGATGTATGGAGTTGCCGAAATGGCCAGAGATCAGAAAGAATCGTCGTGGCCCTCAGTAGGGGACAGCTGACCTGAGCTATGGATCACTGGAGCAGTGGGATACTATGCAGCTGTGACAAATAGGAGAATGCTGTTCAAGATAGAGCAGAACAGTGAGCGGGTGGAACAGAGTATAGTGTGGGCAGCGATCTGTGGGAAGCACTTCACTCTATATAGTTGCAGCTTTTGATTTTTCATCATGTGAATTTGTTTCTTATTTGGAAATATGAATACATTTTTTTTTTAAAGATTTTATTTATTTATTTGAGAGAGAGAGAATGAGAGACAGAGAGCATGAGAGGGAGGAGGGTCAGAGGGAGAAGCAGACTCCCTGCCGAGCAGGGAGCCCGATGCGAGACTCGATCCCAGGACTCCAGGATCATGACCTGAGCCGAAGGCAGTCGCTTAACCAACTGAGCCACCCAGGCGCCCCTGAATACATTTTTTAAAAGATTTTATTTGACACAGAGAGAAAGAGACAGTGCACAAAGGGGGAGTGGCAGGCAGAGGGAGAAGCAGGTTCCCTGCTGAGCAAAGAGCCCGATGCGGGACTCGTTCCCAGGACCCTGAGATCATGACCTGAGCCGAAGGCAGACGCGTAACCGACTGAGCCACCCAGGCGCCCTGGAAATATGAATACATTTTAAAACAAACCCCAGGGCGCCTGGGTGGCTCAGTTGGTTAAGCGACTGCCTTCGGCTCAGGTCATGATCCTGGAGTCCCGGGATCGAGTCCCGCATCGGGCTCCCTGCTCGGCGGGGAGCCTGCTTCTCCCTCTGACCCTCCCCCCTCTCGTGTGCTCTCTCTCTCTCTCATTCTCTCTGTCTCAAATAAATAAATAAAAAAAAATCTTTAAAAAAAATAAAAATAAAAAATAAAACAAACCCCAAATAATCAATAAATAAAATACACAAGGGATACCAAGGGGAAAAACCTCCCCTTGACTCCTCACTGCTCTCCAAAGAGTCCTGCTGCTCCCCTCTTCCTTTCCCTGGGGATCACAGGAAGATAGGATGAGGGGATGTCCTGGCCTGGTCAGGGGTGACCAGCCCCAATTCCTTAAAGCCAGACCATAAGGTACTGACAAGGCCTGGACCAGGCAAGAGGACTCAAGCCATCAGCAGGTGAGGTCTGACAAAGCCCTACAATGCCCTGAATTGGCTTCATCCCAACCCCAAAAGCCAGGTTCTTATCGGGGATCAGATTAGTACAGACATGAACAAGAAGGCATCACTCCAGGACTCCCAAACGAGATCCCATCAGGCACTTGACACTGGAAAGCAGCTAATAAAGGAAGCCTGCCCTTTCCCTATGGCAAAGCAGCTTACAGCAGTGGTCCTCAAACTCTGCTGCACACCTGCAAGGCTTTAAAAATCCTATGCCTCAGGCAAACCCCACACCCATTAACTCAAAACCTCAGGACTGGGGCCAAGACACCGGTGCGTTCGCAAGATTCTCAGGAGATTGCAGTAGGTAGTTTGAAAATCCTATGGCTCTGGGCTTAAACCCCCTTCCCTAGAAACCAGACAGCGTTCACTCTTGAATGTCATGCCTCCTCCAACAGGCTAGTGAGGAAGGCTCAGAGTCTGATCCCTGGACCGGGGAGTCAGGGAGGGCGAAGGTGTGGAGCAAAAGGGGCAGGGAAACATCATCATTCCTCACAGACTGTGCCGGGGATCAGTGAGCAGGTGTGAGGAGCCAAAGGGACCACTGAAAGAAGCTGGTTAGGAAAGGACAAGCCCCACAGCCAGCAGATCCAAGTCCAGGAGCTTTGGCAGAGGTCCAGAATAAGGCCGAAGGAAGGCAGGCCTGGCCAAGCCTATAACTGAGGACAAAAGAGGAAAAAGAGGACAAAGCCAGGCACTAGATCTGGTGGGGGTGGAGGGAGGTGTCCAAGAGAGACCAAAGAACCAAAGGAAGATTCTGGAGGCAGCTAAGATGGGAGGGACTCCCAGGCTAATGGTGTGGACAAGCAGCATTGGGGGATCATGATGCAATGCTAGGGCTATCTGCACTTGCTTTGTAAGAGGGGTCATGAGAGAGTCAAATGACATCACCCCACAGAATGTAAGAACGTTCTCCTACACAGAAACCATCCTGGAATGGGAGTGGGTATTCAAGTCCCGAAAACACAGAGGCGAATGAAATCACGTAAGTAGTTGAGGAAACAGCCATGGCCAATCGAAAAGAGGAGAAACTATACGTGATGTCTAATTACCTACCTCCACACATATGGCCTGCCCCGGAGCCAGCTCAAACACCGAAGGCAGGATTCCAAAGGGATGTTGCTCAATGAAGCCAATGGTTGCAACAGCCTTAAAGAAAAGCGGAAGATCACACAAGAGCATGGAAGAGACTGTAAAATCCAGCACTCCGATTACACACTTCTCTCCTCCAAACATCTCTTTTGCAATCTGAAGGATCTTAAGGATCATCCAGTACACAGCCAATGAAGAAACTGAGGCTCGCCCATTCCCCAAGCACTCCCTCCACCTTCCCTGGGCCGAAGGTGCACAGAACACCCATGAGGAGCTGAGCCCTGGTAGGAGGCAGAAGGAACACCACTGACATGAAGCAGAAGCATGAGAGGAGGCCTCGCCCGGGAGGAGGGCTCCCAAAGCATAGTCCTTTCCCCACCCCAGCGCCCTGTGTGGCTGCCTCAATCCCCGATGGGTGGTTCTATCCCCTCCATCCCCGATGGGTGGTTCTATCCCCTCCATCCCCGATGGGTGGTTCTGTCCCCTCCATCCCCGATGGGTGGCCCAGGGTCGAGGGGAGCTGCCACCTCAGCACATTAGGGACATAAACCCACACCTAGAGGACCCTGGCAGGCAACAGAAGTGAGTGAAATGGTCTTGGAACACGCAGTCCTCTGGATCTATCACCTGCTTCCCAGAGACACGGTTACAGAGAAACAGAGCTGAAAAATAACTGTGAGCACGCGGTCCATGGTGCCGGCGCTCGGCTCCAGCCAAGGGGCCACGGGGAATCCTGGCCCAGCGCTGCACATCTTCCAATTTTTCTTTTCTCCTTTTCCTTTTTTAAAGATTTTATTTTTTAAAGTAATTTCTACACCCTACGTGGGGCTCAAACTCATAACCCTGAGATCAAGAGTCACATGCTCTACCAACTGAGCCAGCCAGGCACCCCTCCAATTTTTCAGAGACTGGAAATGCAGATTTTTAGGTGAAATCCCCCTAGTTTTAAATGTCCCCAAAAATGTTTTTGAGCACTGTGCCAAATAAATACACACACAGAATTCAGCCAAAGAGCTGCCAACGTAGGACCTCAGAAGTATGAAAACATTTGCCACAGTAATGACTGACTGAAGGAGTAAATGCAGTGACACTTGAGCCAGGCTTGGAAGGATAAGGGAGGAGATACAAGGTGCCCAGGTGACACAGGTTTCGGTGGTGTGACAAGAACTACAGCACTCGTCTCCATATATGTTGATTATGGCAGCTGGGCGAGACAGACGTTACACAATTCTTTTGTCTCTGCGTCTCCAGTCACAGGTGCACTCCAGCACATTCCTCATGGGATGGGGGTGGGCGGGACTTCTTTGGATGGGTTTGTTCCTGCTTCAGGTAGCAGTCTGTGATCACTCACCCTGAAACTTGGTGGCGGCCAGCTCTTCTTAGGCATGATGCAGAACTTGCCGACGCTGAAGCCCACGTTTTTGCAGATGAATCTGGTTACCTTCATTCCCCCAATGAGGCAGTAACCGCAGTCCAACACTGGTGATACTAGAGCCATAGGAAAAGATGCACAACAGAAATAACACGTTGCTCTGAATAGGCCCTGTTGCCCTTGTTCAGCTGAGGTCCAGCCAGAGCTCAGAGCAGCCGTGGAAGGATGCAGGGGCTCTGGCCCAGCACCCAGAGCAGAGAGGATGAATGGGGACACGCCCTGAGCCCTGCACCCACATGGCAGCCACCGGTCTCCATGCACTGCTGGCTAGATCAACAGGAGTCTATGCTCACTGGTTTTTTTTTTTTTTTTTTTTTTAAGATTTTATTTACTTGACAGAGAGAGAGAGAGAGCACAAGCAGGGGGAGCAGCAGAGGGAGAGGGAGGAGCAGATTCCCTGCTGAGCAGGGAGCCCGATGCGGGGCTCGATCCCAGGACCCCGGGATCATGACCTGAGCGGAAGGCAGATGCTTAACCGTCTGAGCCACCCAGGTGCCCCGTCTGTGCTCACTGTTGACTCAGGCCTCAGCCAGGGCCACGCAGCGTGGCCCTGGGGATTGTGGGCCAGAGTCCTGTGCCCAGCTGAAGAGGCTTGCTGCTAATGAGGGAGCCCAGCCAAAGCCAGCTTTCCCAAAGAAGCCACCCACACAGCCACAGAGGTGACATCCGCTGGGGGCCCCAGGTACCCCTTCCTTGGCTCAGTGTGGCGCAGGCCCACACGGGGATCCAGGAGCCAGCAAAGCCTGAGCTGAGGCTAGCTAGGCTGCTGGCCTCCTCTCCTGCTGTGTGTAATTCTGAGTCAGCCTCCACTGGGCAGTAGGACAATTGGGGCCTGACACAAAGGAAGGCTGTGTGGAAGCTGCTAGCAGGTATCCCCTGAGGACCCAGAAGCCCCTGCCCAGGAGGACCAAGTCATGTGCTGCCACAAAGGGGCCCTGAGAGCAAGCAGTCTTTACAGGGACTTGTCAACCCTAACTGAATCCCAAGGAAGGCAGAGTACACACTCACACGTCAGCACTGGGGGTGGCCTCCGGGCCTGCAAGGGGATTAGGAGTGGGTGGGCTGACTGGGTCTCGACTAAGATAAAATCATCAAAATCCCCAAGACAGTCGGGAAAAAACTGGACGATGTACTGGCAGGTCATTCCAGGAGCCACCATTCCACCTTTTCCTGGGAACATCCCTGTGCATGACAAAAGCAACAGATGAGGACCTGGGGACCAGCCAGCCACCGGGGCTTGAGTTCAAGTGCTACAGGCAGCAACCAGGGGACACAGGTAGACCCCATCACAGCTGGGCTGCTCCATAAGTAGATGCCTTCTGGGTCAAGGCCATGCTGATGGCAGAACCACCAGGGCACGCAAGGGGGACAGGCTGCTAGGGCAGGGAGTCCAGGTGAAAACACCAGGGCCCGGGCAAGTGGGTGGGGGAGTGATATGGTCCATCTGGAATAGTTAGGGGAGGCCATGTCTGGCCTGATGGCTTAGAATTTATTTTGTGGCCAGCAGAGAGCCATTTGAGCTTCCGAGCATGGTTGGGGAGGGGAATGACATGACCAGAGCTATTCTTGGAAAAAGCACTGTGTCGTGGAAGCTGGAGGGCCGGCTGGGAAGCCCCCACAATGGTTTAAGTGAGGAATGAGGATGGCTTGACTGGGGGCACTGGCAGCATGGAGGGTGAGCAGAGGGCAGGCCCAGGGCCTGGAGGGGGCGCCTGAAGAAAGGGGCCGGCAGGACTCAGAGACATCACCAGGAGCATGGGTGGGAGCAGGGCAGGCTATCGGCAGAGCAGGAGGGACCCAGGGACTGCTAAGGGAAAGGTGGGCCCAGGCTCCTCTGACAGTCAGGTGGGCCTGTGCCAGGAGCAAGCCCCAGATACAATTTTGAGGGGGTCCAGACCACTGCTAGAATGACTCACCCAATCCCAGAGCGAAGTACGGTGTAGAAGGCGGGAGGACTCGCAGGTAGCGGCTGGTTGCCGTGGTGTTCTGCAGGGAGATCACCATCTGCCCAAAGGTCAAGGGGAGCTCTTTTAGATAGCAATGCACATGGCCAAGTGACATGAGGCCCAGACTGACTACATAATAGGGAAAGGGGATAGAGGTGTAGATGGAATGAGTCTGGGCTGGGGATGGGCACATGGGGATTCATCATGCCCCTCTATTTACCTTAGATTGTATTTGGAAAAAATAAAATACAAAGTGAACATGAAGACGGCAGTAGATCTGACCTATGCTTTGCCCTCTTTAAAACAAGACCTACTGTTTGTCGAGCATCTGCCATGTGCCCCCCAACCTCACAATAACCAGGAAAAGGTGGGAGCTATCTCTATTTTATCTCGAAGAAGCTAAAGTTCAAAGAGGCACCCTAAGCAGTAAGTAAAAATCTTGAGATTTGAGCCCAGGACATCCAGCTCCAAAGTGCTGCCCACCTGGCCTCTTACTTTGCTGACTTCTTCCCCACATATCCCTTTGGGCCACTTCTTCCCATGGGCCCAGTCAAGAGATGTTTGCGGGCACCTGTATGACAGGGTTGTAATTGGGCCTCCCTCCACCACTCAACCCATGCAACCCCTATTAAGTCCTGCCTTCTCTTCTCCCTCTCTAAGACTGGGAGATCCCAAGGGGGCAAGGCCTGGAACTCACACACTGCTAACCCCCACCAGCACTCCGCACAGGGTCTAGCACAAAAGAGGAGCTCAGTACATGAACACATCTTTTGCTTCTCTTTTGTGAAATATTATACTGGAAAAAAATGTATAAATTATAACATGATGAAAGCCATGTTTCCATCACCCAGCTTAAGAAAAAAAAAAACATTAAAAATACAGAAGCCCTACCCCTGCCCCCTTGCCCTCCACCAGATAACAGCTACATAAATGTGAAGTGTGTGTCTTCATACTTTTATTCATAGGCATGTATTCCTAAGTCAACACTTGTCCAGTTTTGGCCAATACAACACTTGCAGCAGTCCATCTGCGAATCACACCCAAGTGTGGAGAGACCCATATTATGGTTTTAATCTTCATTACTCTGTTATTAATGATAATGAGCATTGTTTCATATGTTTATTTGCTATTTGGGGTTCCTCTTGTGTGAGTTGTCTGTCCATATTCTTTTACCATTTTGCCATTGTATACTTTGTCTTTCTCTTATTGATTTATAACAGTTCTTGATATATTCTGGGTGCTAATTCTTTATAAGGTATATGTTGTAAACATCTCCAAGTTTATAACTCATATTATCTTTTGATGTACAGTTTCTAAAATTTCAATATAAAATATATCAACTTTTTGTGGTTTGTGCTTCTGTTTCAAGAACTCTTTTGATATCTCCTATATTTTCTTCTTTAAATTTTGTTTGAGGGGCACCTGGGTGGCTCAGTCAGTTAAGCGTCCCACTCTTGGTTTTGGCTCAGATCATGATCTCAGGATTGTGAGATGGAGCCGGTGTCGGGCTCTGTGTTGGGTGTGGAGCCTCCTTAAGATTCTCTCTCTCCCTCTGCTCCTCCTCTCTCTCTCCCCCCGCCAAAACAAAAACAAAAACAAAAACAAAACAAAAAACCAAATAATGATAATAAAATTAAATTCCATTTGAAAATAAATAAATAAATTTTTTTGAGATCTTTGCTGAAAAGTATTTTGCTTAGGGTATGGAGTGAGGTAGGGATTAGATTATTTTCCATATGGCAAGGATGCCATCTCAGTTTTGTCTCCTCAGGGGTGCACATGTGCACGGAACAGCCTGAGCAATGGCACGTGCGGTTCCCTCCATCAGGCTGCGGTTCCCTCAGACGAGGAGCCAGGGGCACCCACTGCTGAGATTCATGGTTAAGGTGTTACTGTGGAGGCAGCCGCTCTCACGTCCACTGAGGTATCAAGAGAGCCTTGCTCCAGCCACACAAGGCAGACCTCTGACCAGCAAAAGGCAGGAGCCAGCAGTTTATGTGGTTTCTGAGGGGATGTGCCATGAGACAAAACAGTCAACTGCACTCAATGGCAGACAGCTCAGTAACACACTCTCGGATTGGCTCTCCCTCCTTCCACCCCCTTTCCTCAGTCCTCTCCGGAGATGCGAATGACAGCACAGACTCTCACGGCCTCAGACTCCGCTTTATGAGGCACCCAGGCTATGACAGTTGGCATCAGAAGGGTCCTAAGGCAGCAGAGCCTCAGGGTGCGAGTCTGGAGTTGGCCTTCCCGCCAGTCTGGTGGTAATCAGAACTCCAGCTGGTGGGAAGTCGGGTGTGAGGACCCCTGGTATGCAGTGGCATCACAATCACCACGGCTTTCACCCACAGTCAGCTGAAATGAGGTGCAGGTGCAGGGGCAGGTCTGGCACTGGAACAGGGGGTGGCTTTGGTGCCTGTAAGTTCCGGGGCAGTGATAATAATGAGGACTGAAGAGTGTGCTGGCTTTCCTTAACAGCACTGGAAGCCCCAGAGGGAAAAATGACAGGCTCAGGGCAGCCAACTGCCAACTCAAGGCCCACTGTGAAGCCCTTCCTTGCATTCCTGGGTTACACAAAATGTCCTGCTGGTGCGTGTGTGGGGGTGCGTGCACGCTCATGCACAGGCCCACATGCACTTCTTGCTTGATTTGGCTTGCCATTTTTCACCTAGGATTTCTGTACCTATTTTTTTTTTCTTTCAAATGTCTTTTTTAAGTTACCAAAATACTGAAAGGGAATAAAAGAGCAACTATATGAAACCTATAGCCCCCTGGCTTATAAGGTACAGGTCTCTATTCCCACCACAACCCTTCAGCCTTCACACTCACAGCCTGGGTTCCGTCTGCCTCCATCTCAGGACAGAGAAGCTCTCTCGCAGCTCCCAGAGCCTGGGGACTGGGAGTGTACCTATGTTCTTAAGCAAGTCTGGTGCATGTTTTTTATTGTTATAGCTCCTTATCTGGCTTTGGGGTCAAGGTAATATTAGGCTCCGTCTTAGTCCGTTCGGGCTCCTCTACAACATACTATAAACTGGTTGGCTTATAAACAACAGAAATTTATTTCTCACACCTCTGGAGGCTGACAAGTCCAAGATCAAGGCGCCAGCATGGTCACATTTTGGTGAGGGCCTTCTTCCTGATTCACAGCCGGGACTTTCTCACTGTGTTCTCAAAGTGGTGGAAGAGGCAAGGGATCTCTGTAGAACCTTTTTTACAAAAGCACTAATACCATTCATGAAGCCCCACCTTCATGACCTAAGCACCTCCCAAAGGCTCTACCTTCTAATACCATAGGATTTCAACATATAACTTTGGGGGGACATGAACAATCAGACCATAGCAGGCTCATCACCTAATAATGAGGGTATGTTCCTTCTTTTTCTAGTCTCTGAAACAGTTTATATATAATAGGGATTAGCTTAAATGATTGGTAGTGTACACCTGTAAAATGATCCAGACCTAGCGTTTCTTTTGCTAGAAAGTTTGTTTTTTAGTTATTTTCATCAAAGTTGGACCGCCACATAGGTTAACAAGTAAAAGGTTTTGAAAACAGAAATCCTGCTTTCTTCCCCTGAACCCGTCTCCTGCCATTTCCTGTAATACTTTTTCCTGCCTTTGGCTGAGTATTTCAGAGTATGTCTCCAAATGGCATGCTACTTTTTCTTAATTTGTATGCATTAATTATGGATGGATGATAGGGACATTCGCTCTTCCTCTCCCATATCCAACTCACCATATGATATGCCCTTCCTATCCCTCATCTTCCCAATATAAGTTATATCATGCTACTTGGTTAGTACAGTAATTGGTGTTTGCATTATTGTCACTGTGTAAATGATATCCACATGACTTCATGTGAAATTTTCCCTTATATAATTATTGTCCACCCAGAGTTAATAATCAATTATTTTGTTTAATATGTACTTACTAATAATTCAATCTCCCTGCACTACTCTAAAAATCTCTTCCCAAGATGTCTAGATGTATCAGGGACTCTTAATGATGTCACCCCCATAAATCACCCTCTGCTAGGACCTTCTGGCCTCTTCCAATCTGAGCTGCTTCCCTGCTATACCTACTGCTAACTCTCACCCAGGACAACCCCCGTAGCAGTTTTAAGACAGGTCTACAAGTTCTTTGAGGTGAGGTGTATGTGGCTTCCTCTCGACTCTGGGCCAACAGCCAGTCACTTGTAACCTGTAGCATGCAGAGGAAATAGTGACTTTCTCTACTTGTCCAAGGTAACTTCCAAGGTTAGATCATACAAAGTGATACAACCTCCATCTCGCTTGCTAGGATATTCACTTAGAAGCTCTGATGCTGGGGCGCCTGGGTGGCTCAGTTGGTTAAGTGACTGCCTTCGGCTCAGGTCATGATCCCGGAGTCCCGGGATTGAGTCCCGCATCCGGCTCCCTGCTCGGCAGGGAGCCTGCTTCTGCCTCTGACCCTCCCCCCTCTCATGTGCTCTCTCTCTCTCGTTCTCTCTGTCTCAAATAAATTTAAAAAAAAAAAATCTTAAAAAAAAAAAAAAAAGAAGCTCTGATGCTCACTTTGAGTTGCCACGTACCATCTAATTACCCTGAGGTGGCCATTCTGTGAGGAAGCCCAGGCCACAGGGAGAATCCATGTGTAGGTGCTCTGGTAGGTGGAGTGGTCTACTGACAACCAACCACTCACTGTGCAAGTAAATATGCCTCAGATAACTCCAGCTCCCAGCTTTCAGGTCACCTCTAGGCATAGACTCTTTATAGCTAAGGACTCCAACAACATGGAATAAGCCATTCCCATTGTGCCCTGTCTGAATTTCTGATCCAAAGAATCTGGAGCATGATAAAATGGCTGTTTGAAGTTGCTAAGCTTTGGGGAAATCTGCTTTGCAGCACAGCAACCGGAAACCCACTTAACCATTAGGGATCTGGGGATTTCCTTCACCTCTCTCCTGTGTTGGATCCTTTGTTTCCCACATACCAGGCCTTCCTCTTCCTTGGCTTACTGGCTTGTAGGAGAGCATGTTCCCTAGGAGTTTCCTGAGGAAAGTGCATGGGACATACATTTGTAAAAACTTTACAAACTTGAAAATGTTTCTCTCCTTAAACTTTGTAGTTTAGTTGGGTAAATAACATACGTACAAGTCATATGCCCAACAAATGCCAGGTGCATTTCTAACAGATATCACTATATATAACACAATTTATAGGGGCGCCTGGCTGGCTCAGTCGGTTGAGCGTTTGCCTTCGGCTCAGGTCATGATCCCAGGGTCCTGGGATGGAGCCCCACATTGGGCTCCCTGCTCAGCGGGAAGCCTGCTTCTCCCTCTCCCACTCCCCCTGCTTGTGTTCCCTCTCTTGCTGTGTCTCTCTCTGTCAAATAAATAAAATCTTTAAAAAAATACAATTTATATAATAGACTGTGGCAGACTATATCTCTCTTTCTGGGAGGCTTGCTCTGGGAAAACCAGCCACTGGGCTGGGAGGGGTGGGGAGGGAGGAGAGGAGAGGAAAGGAAGTAACTGATGTGGAGAAGCCTCCGTGGGAGGCCAGGGGGAGAGGAACTGAGATCTAAGCTGAAAGCCAGCATCAACCACCAGACACGTGAGTGATGGGCACTTCAGAAACTCCTAGCCTCCAGTCTTCTGGTTAAGACTCCAAACATAACAGTGGAAATAAACCATTCTCACTGTGTCCTATCTGATCAGCAAGCAAATAGCTATTTTACTAAGTCTTGAGACAATTTGTTACATGGCTATAGTAACTGGAATACTGAATATGAAATTTGCCCTTGAAACCATGCCAGAAAGAAGCATTTCAAGTACTTTTTTTTTCTATCAAGTACTTTTAACCACAAATGTTCTTAAGCTTCAGAACACAAGACATCTGGGATATACCCCTTCTACTGTATAAATACTTGGAATCCTGCAACTGGACATCCACTTATCATGGAGATCTGACCCTGAGCCTCACTTTACAGCTACTAGAGGCAGAGACTTCAAAAGTAGAATTTGATTCCAAGATTCTTCAGATGATTGTGGGAGAAGGGAGCCACAAGCATGGAAGGGGGGGAGGCAGTGTGGGATTACACTAGAGCTGGAGGCACCAGTACAATCATGATTTTAAATACTATGCAACTGGGGCGCCTGGGTGGCTCAGTCGTTAGGCGTCTGCCTGCGGCTCAGGTCATGATCCCGGGGTCCTGGGATCGAGCCCCGCATCGGGCTCCCTGCTCTGCGGGAAGCCTGCTTCTCCCTCTCCCAGTTCCCCTGCTTGTGTTCCCTCTCTCGCTGTGTCTCTCTCTGTCAAATAAATAAAATCTTTAAAAAAATAAAAATAAAAACTATGCAACTGTGTGTGGACATATGCATGTGCACGTGTGTACATACATATGCATACAGCTGGTTGGATCTATGCAACTGCTCTTTTTCTCCAGCTCTGTCCACTGAAAGGACCCACAAGCACCGCCACCCCAGAAGTAACAGCAGATCTAGTGCTTAGACCCTGGTTTCTTTCTTTCTTTTTTTTTTAAAGATTTATTTATTTATTTGAGAGAGCGAGAATGAGAGAGTGTACATGAGAGTGGGGAGGGTCAGAGGGAGAAGCAGACTCCCCGCCGAGCAGGGAGCCCGATGTGGGACTCGATCCAGGGACTCCAGGATCATGACCTGAGCCGAAGGCAGTCGCTTAACCAACTGAGCCACCCAGGCGCCCGACCCTGGGTTTCTAAATACCAAGTTTCGGGGCGCCTGGGTGGCTCAGTTGGTTGAGCGACTGCCTTCGGCTCAGGTCATGATCCTGGAGTCCTGGGATCGAGTCCCGCATCGGGCTCCCTGCTCGGCAGGGAGTCTGCTTCTCCCTCTGACCCTCCCCACTCTCATGTGCTCTCTCTCATTCTCTCTCTCTCAGATGAATAAATAAAATCTTTAAAAATAAATAAATAAATAAATAAATAAATAAATAAATAAATAAATAAATAAATAAATACCAAGTTTCTGTGTTCTCCACAAAAAGGAACCAGGGCTTCTTAGAAACTGATTCCAGAACTGGGACCAAGTAAGGACAAGATGAACCTGGAACATTTTGTAATGACAGAATGCAAGGAAGTGCTCAAAAAACAAAAACAAAAAAACAACCAAACCCACAAAAGAACACAGGAGACTCCCACTGGAGAATACTTGTAAGATTCCCATGGACAAATCTAGGATAATTACAGAAGCAAAATGAATACTGACTTTAAAGGAAATCATTTTTGGCTAGACTAACGTAACTTCATTATTTAGAATGATTCTAAGTAGATGTGCCCTTGAATATTGGCCAAGAAAATGAACTCTATGCAAATAGCTAGTAGATTTTACAGTACTGTTGGGATACAGGTCTTGAAAAAAATGAAACAATCAATTAATCAAAGGGGAAAAACCCAATTACTTCACTAAAATTGACCAAACTGATCTTTAAGATGTATGCTCTTGATTAGACCCATGCTGACCAAAAAACTGGGTACAAAATAGGTTCTAAATGTTTCTTATAATATTTATAATTGCTCTGGTATATTTTGCTCTCCTCCACTGTTGGATGTTCAGGTATATAAATGTTGCTATTCTGCCAGTATCAAACTGACATCCCCAAATGATTCTGCATCAGAGAATAAAGCCCTTCTGGTTAAATTCTCTCCTTTAGGAACTTTTGACCACAATGGGAAGAGTTGAGAAGTTTTCATGAGGGCCATGGTTCACACCTGGCCAAGACAGAGTTACTAACAGCAAACACTGGGTGATTCACTGTTCCCAGACTTCAGGTTTTTTTCTCTCTCCTCTCAGCTATAAATTTGCTTTTGCCTTTGTTCACTGACAACAGTATAATGACTACTATTCCTCAGAGGAGCATGCAGATAACAAATTCCTCTGAATTATTCTTTGACAACATCCCTCTACTAATGAGTCTTCCAATCCATGAATATAGTATATTCAGTAGTGTGCTGGTAAATGTTTAATGACAGGCTCTTGAGGGTGGGAGAGAGCCCTGATTTTATAGTATTTGTTTATTTCCATGGTGTAAATACTCCCACTGTGGACGATTTCAACATATCATCACTGAACATGGAGTTGGGGAGAGATGTGCATGGTCAGCTCTCATGAGCTACTATGACCTGGCTCCAACATACTAGTGGGTATGTACCTATTCACGTATCTGGGTCTCTTTTAATTTCTTTTAATTATATTTTTAGTTTTCTGTCAAAGTCTTGCACATATTTATTTAAATTTATTCCTAAATTTGATTTTTTAATGCATTATAAACAATCATATTTTAAATTCATTTTATAATAGTTTGTTCTGGTACAGAGGAATAAAATCAGTTTTTGTGCATTGACTTTGTATCTAAAGACTTTCAATAAATTCACTTAATTTTATTTAATTCCAATAGGTTATCTATAGACTTATTTGGATTTTCTAGGTACACAATCATGTCATCTGTGAATAACAGCAGTTTTATTTTTGTAAATACCTTTTGTCAAAGTATGCAACTTTTGTCCTAATCCTAGTTTGCAAAAAGTTTTTAAAATTATGACTAGATATTAAATTTAGTCTGCATCTAGTGAAAGATAACTTTATGAGTTCTCGCCCTTATTGTGTTAGAGTGGGGAATTCTACTCGTTGCTTTTCAAATGTTAAACGAACTTGGCACTGCTGGATCAAACCAACTTGATTGTAATATTGATCATTTTTATATAAAGCTGAATTCAGTTTGCTAATGTTTTGCTAGAAAACTCTGCAGTTCTGTTCATGACAAAGTTTAGTGTTCTCATAATAATCCTTTTCAGGTTTTGGTATCAAGATTATGCTTGTCTCATAACACAAGTTGTGTTTCCTTTTTTTCTATTCTCTGTAAGGCTTTATAAAAGATCATTGCATTTCTTCCTCACAGGTTAGAAAGAATTCATTGGTGAAGCCATCAGGGCCTGAAATTTTATTGGTAGGAAGGGTTGTTGTTTTTAAGTAAGGCTCTATACCTAGCGTGGAGCCCAAAGCAGGGCTTGAACTCATGACCCTGAGATCAAGACCTGAGTTCATAACCCTGAGATCAAGACCTGAGCTGAAATCAAGAGTCAGATGCTTAACCAACTGAGCCACCCAGGCTCCCCTGTTGTTTTAAACAGCTCTACTGAGATATAATTCACATGCCACAACTCACCAACTTAAAGTGTATAATATAATGGTGTTTAGTATATTCATAGAGTTGTGCGGTCATCACAATTTTAGAACACTGTGAGGTATTAAACTACAGATTCAGTGTTTTAACATTTTTCAGATGTTTTATTTCTTCTTGTATCTGTTTTGTAAATTGTATTTTCCTGAAAATTTCTCTATTTCATCTACATTTTCAAATTTCTAGATATAACATTGTTCATAAACCTCTTATTTTTCTAATGTCTATAGGATCTATAATGATGTCCTCTTTATCCTTGATCTTAGTGAATTCGTACTTTCTTTTCTTTTTGTTCGGTTTTGCTAGGGATTAATTAATTTTATTAATCTCTCCAAAGAACTAATTTTAGCTTTGCTGATCCTACTGCATATTGGTTTTCTATTTCATTTAAATTTCCTGTTTTTGTGATTTCCTTACCATTTCTTTGGGTTTAACTTGCTATTCTTTTCTGATTTTTCAGATATACCTAGATAACGGATTTTCAGACTATTTCTCTTCTAACATGTAAATATAAGTCTACACATATTCTTTTAAGCTTGGCTTTAGCTGCATCCTACAAGCTTTGATGTACCATTTAAAAATGATCATTCATATAAGTAAGTCACAGAGATGAAAAGTACAGCATAGGGAATATAGTCAATAATATTGTGATAACATTGTATGGTGACAGATGGTGGTGACTTATCATGGTGAGCACTGAGTAATGTATAAAATTGCTGAGTCACTAGGTTGTACACCTGAAACAAATATAACCCTTTATGTCAATTATACCTCAATAACTCTTAAAAATGATCATTATTTTCTATTTTCTGATTTCCATTATGACTTCTCTGATTCATGAATTTAGTAATGAATTGCTTAATTTCCAAATATTTGGGTAGTTGCTGGTTATATTTTTGTTATTCATTTCTATATTAACTCTACATATGTTTTTAGTCCTTTGAAATTTTTTCATAATTGCTTTATGATCCAGCACATAGACAATTCTGGTGTTTCATACACACTTTTAAAAGAAAATGCATATTGCAATCACTGGGTGTAGTGTTATATGTAAGTCAATTAGATATAGTTTGTTAATTGCCCAATTCTTCTATATTGTTACTGATTTTTTTGTCTACCTAGTTTTTAAGTTTATGAGAGAAAAAAATGTTAAAATCTCCTACACGTTTGTTATTGTATCTGTTTTTCTTCCAGTCTTGTAAAATTGTACTTGCATATTTTGAAGCTAAATCATTAGTGTGCATAGATTTTAAAGATTTTGTTTATTTATTTGTCAGAGAGAGAGAGCGCACAAGCAAGGGGAGTGGGAGAGGGAGAAGCAGGCTTCCTGCTGAGCAAGGAGCCCGATATGGGACTCAATCCCAGGACCCCGGGATCATGACCTGAGCCGAAGGCAGACATTTAACCGACTGAGCCACCCAGGTGTCCCATGTGTATAGATTTTAAACAGTATCTCTTGGATGGACTTTTTCAACCTTTGATCACTATGAAATGTCCTTTTTCTTTCTTTCTATTAATGCTTCTTGACTTAAAGTGTACTTTCCCTGATACTAGTACAGCTGCACCTGCTTTCTTGTGCTTAAGGTTTAATGTATCTTTTTCCATCCTTTATCCTTACTTTTAAGGTTATGTCGTACAAGCAGTGTTTAGTTGGTTTCTGTTTTTCTACCCAGTCTGATGATCCTTCTCTCTCTCTTTTTTTAAGATTTTATTTATTTGACAGAGAGAGAGCAGAGGGAGAGGGGAGAAGCAGACCCCCTGCTGAGCAGGGAGCCCGATGCAGGGCTCGATCCCAGGACCCTGGGATCATGACCTGAGCTGAAGGCAGCCACTTAACTGACTGAGCCACCCAGGCACCCGATCCTTCTCTTTTAATCGCAGTACCTGGTCCATTTACATGTCATGTAATTGTTGTTGCTTTTCATTCTTTCTTGCATTTCTCTGCTTCCATATGGGTATCATTTTCTTCTGACTGAAAATTCCTTTGGTGCAAATCTCCTGGTGACAAATTATTATTATCTGGTTGTGAATTATTAGTTTTTGTCTGAGAATGTCTTCCTTTTATCTTCATTTTTGAAGAATATTTTCACTAGGTTTAGAATTCTAGATTGAAAGTTACTTTCTATCATCACTTTGAAGCTTCCATTCCAAGTATTTTCTAGCTTCAATCATTTCCATTAGAAGGTAGTGGGTCTTTTTTCTCTAGATGGTTTAAGTTAGGGGCCCCCCACCCTTTTCTTTGGCTTAGAACAGAATTTTACTAAATACGCCTGGGTATGATTTTTTTTTTAATTCTGCTTAGGGTTGTTAGTGCTTTATTCTAAGGCTTGATGTCTTTGTTACTTTTAGATCACTGTCATCCACTACATCTTCCAACCCTGCTGCTACCCCATTCTCTCTCTACTCTGTTTTCTGGAACTTCAGTTATACAACAGACCTGTTTACTAGGTCCCATATTTTAAAATGCTACTTTCTATATTTTTCCTTCTATTTTCTCTTTGTGCTTTAGTCTGGATCATTTCTACTGACCTCTCTGCAAGTCTTCTCTTCATCTGTGTCTAATTTGCTGGTAACCCCTATTACTATTGAGTAATGTCAGTTCTAGAATTTTCATTTTTTGTAGATTCTTATTCTTTAGGTTATCTAGTTATAATATTGCCATAATTGGAGATCTCCCTAATATATGTATATTTTTAATGCTCGATTTTGATATTAGATTTACAAGAGTTACAAAAATAATCCAGAGATTTCTCATATGCTCTTCACTGAGCTTCCCCTTAAGTTAACATCTTCATAACAAGAGAACTATGATCAAACCTAAGAAATTAAGCTTGCTACAATAGAATCTATGTAAACTTTTCCTATTGGTCACCAACTTCCTTTTTCCATTGCTGGATCCAACCCAAAATTTGAAATTGCATTAGGTTCCCATGTCTTTCTAGTCTCCTCTGATCTGTGACAGTTCCTTAGTATTTCTTTGTTGCGCATGACCTTAAGGCTTTCACTTTTTTAAAAAGATTTTATTTCTTTATTTGCGGGGACGGGGGGCAGCAGGAGAGGGAGAGAGATTCTGAAGCAGACTCTGTGCTGTGCATGGAGGCCCACATGGGGCTTGATCCCACAACATGAGATCAAGACCTGAGCCAAAACCAAGAGTCGGATGCTTAACTGACTGAGCCACCCAGGCACCCTGACCTTGAGCCTTTTAAAGAGCACTGGTCAGTTATTTTGTGCAATGTCTTTGTAGAATGGCCTTCAGTTGGATTTGTCTAATGTTTATTCATGATTAGATTGAGGTTATGCATTATTTGCAAGAACACCATATAAGTGATGTGCCCTTCTCAGTACATCATATTGGGGGCATATGATATCAAAGTGTCTTATTAGTGGGGTGATGTTAAAATTAATCACTTGGGGATGCCTGGGTGGCTCAGTCAGTTAAGCATCTGCCTTCGGCTCAGGTCATGGTCCCAGGGTCCTGGGATCGAGTCCCGCATCGGGCTCCTTGCTCAGCAGCGAGCCTGCTTCTTCCTCTGTCTGCCTCTCTCTCTCTCTGACAAATAAATAAATAAAATCTTTTAAAAAACTTAATCACTTGGTCAAAGTGGTGTCTGCCAGGATTCTCTATTGTAGGGAGTCTGCTTGAGGATCTCTCTCCTTCTCCCTCTGCCCCTCCCCTCATTTGCACGTGCTCTCTCTCCCTAAAATAAATGAATAAATCTTTAAAAAAAAAAAAGAATGATGGATTTGCAAGTGCTCTTTAAACTGTAAGATACAGGGGCACCTGGGTGGCTCAGTTGGTTAAGCGACTGCCTTCGGCTCAGGTCATGATCCCGGGGTCCCGTGATCAAGTCCTGTATCGGGCTCCCTGCTCAGCAGGGAGTCTGCTTCTCCCTCTGACCCTCCCCCCTCATGTGCTCTCTCTCTCTCCCAAATAAATAAATAAAATCTTTTTAAAAATTAAAAAAAATAAACTGTAAGGTACAATTTATGTATATATAAAGGATCTGTCATGAGATCTGTCATGATTAGACCTGGTGAGCAGAGGTGGCAACTACTAAGCTTGGTCTTGGTCTTATTCCCTAGGATGCTGGAGGCTGGCATGAAAATGAAGGAGACTGGGAAAAAGGAATCAGGACAGTCTCTATAACTACTCCCAGAGGAATCACTGGATATGCTGTTAAGTGAAACAAGCAAGATGCCGAGGACAGTAAGAAGAAGTGGGAGCTCAAATATACCCATGTATTTACTTATGATTCCAAAAAGAACTAATAAAAATAGTTACCAATAGGGGTAAGGAGAGCATAAGGAAGAGGGGAAAGGGATATGAAGTGAAGCTTCTTTTTAAATAGAAAATCACAGCTAATAAATGCAGAAGGAATAACAGAATTAGAAATCACAAATTTGTAACCCTTAATTTTATTTAAAAAAAAAATGGATCTAGGTAACAATCATGTAAGGCTTTGAAAGCCAATATAAGAAAGGTTGATAAAAACTTTATAAATGATGGATCAGGCTCACAACATCTGAAGCCATTCTTCACTGGTAATAGGAAAAGCAGATACACTCCTTCTGATGGGATGCAATAAGGAATACACAGCACCACCAAGGAATTATTCTCACCGAAAAAGAAAAAAAAAAAAAAAAAACTGAACATGAATCTAATCAAACATCTACATCTAAACTGTAAGTTTATAGAAAATAGGAAAAAAGGAACATGTTTAATGTCACCACAATAATGCAACCAGCCAAATCCGGGATGTCAGAAACTGCAGTTTCAATAAATAAATGGCATTTTTAAAAAGCAGGTACAGGGATTTCTGGTCCAAGATGGCAATGTAGGAAGACCAAGAACTCACTTCCTCCACAGATGCTCTAAATCTACACCTGAGGGCCAAATGAACAGCTTCTATACAACAAAAGATAGAGACCACATAGAGAAAAGCAAGAGAGTTGGGAAAGAGTCACAATGGGAACCGCTACCCCTGATGCTGCAAGCTGCAGCAGGGAGGGACAGTACTGAAGACACAGGAAAAAAAAGATGGAGCTCAAAAGGGCAACTAGAATATTAAGGATCCAGTCCTAGAACTCTGCTGAACAGTGGGAGCTGCTGAAACCCCTCAGCTGGCAAGCCCTACAGTTTATACTCCCTTTCCATCTTAATAGCACAGACAAGAGCAGGGTCTGGGCACTGTAGCTGGCCTGCAGCCTCAGTGAGCCCTGGGCCCCTAGCACATACCAGCCAAGCTATCCCACCAAGGTGACCCCAACACATTGCACATCGGGACACCCCCAGTCAGTGCTCACTATAACTCCAGCCATCTTGTCAAGGTGATACAAGTGCAAAGCAACCTGGAACACTCTAGGCTGGCACCAACCTCTGCTCCAGACTTGCCAAGGCACCCTTGGCACAGTGCCCCGGGAACCCCTGGCCCTTCCCACCTCAGTGCTAGCTGTCTCACCAGGGTACCCCTGTGCAAAGTATACCAGGACACTCCAGCCCATGCCATGCCTTGGCTCCAGCCACCCCACAAGGGTGCCCCTGCATGGACCACCCAGGAAGTCCTGATCCATGCCCACTTCAGCTCCAGTTGCATCCCCTCCCAGGGCACCCCTGTGCAGAGCATCCTGGGACACCCCAGCTTGCACCCACTTCAACTTCAGCTGTCCTCCCAGGGTACTCTCTGTACAGTGAGCCCCAGGACCCCCTGGCTTATATCCATTTCACCTTCAGCTATCCTGCCAAGGTGCCCTCTGCACAGAGTGTTCCAGGACCACCCCAGCCTGTACCCACTTCAAGTCTTGCCATCCCTCCAGGAGAGTTCCAGAGGTCCTGGAGTGCACCAGGACCCCAGCCCATGACAGCCACAGGTCCAGCCAGCCAGTCTATTAGAAAGTGGGGGAGGGATAGTAAAGTATCTTCCAAACTGAGAAGGCACTTTGAGGCTAGAAAACGAAGCAGGTGACTCCATGCAGTTTACAGAGTTTTATTCAGGGTAACTTACTGACGGGGGGAACAGGGAGGCAACAATTCAGGCAGTTGCATGGCTATCTTCCACAAAGTCTGGATCTTAGTCCACAGATTTTATAAAGTGAAGGGACATGCAGAAGTGTTCTGTAGTGAGATCAAAGGGTTTGCATGCACCTAATTGACAACTAACCTTAAATTAGATCTTGTGGTGCCACCTATGTATGCATCAGGAAGGGGAAAGACTATGTTATCTCTATCAGATTCATGGGAGGCCAAAGCAAGCCTCCCCCCATCCCAGCCTTGGTAGCATTTCTAAGGTGTGTATATTAATCTCCAAGGGGCTCAGAACACATAACCCCAAGAGAGGTCATCTGGTGAACATGAACAAGATGGAGGGCCAAAGATGAAGACAGTCTTGTCAGCATTCCTACACTCTACAGTCACTAGGCACACACAGTCTACACGGGGATGACCATACATCAAATCATCCCTTCAATTTTAGAAGTAACTTCCACCTAATTTGTAGAAACAAACATAGAAAGTCAAGCAAAATAAGGAGACAGGAATATGTTCCAATGAAAGAACAAGACAAAACCTCAGAAAAAGAACTAAATGAGATGAAGATAAACAGTGTATCTGATAAAGAGTTCAAAAGTTCATAAAGATGCTCACCAGACTCGAGAGAAGGGTGGAGAAGCTCAGTGAGAACGTCAACAAAGAGAAAGAAAATATGAAAAAGAATCAATCAGAATTGAAGAATATAGTAACTGAAGTGAAAAATACACTAGAGGGGATCAACCACAGATTAGTGGATACAGAATGATCAGCAATCTGGAAAACAGGGTAGTGGAGAACAATCAAGCTAAACAACAAAAAGAAAAAAAAGAAGGCAGGTTAAGGGATCTCTCAGATAATTTCTAGTGAGCAAATACTAGCATTATAAGGGTATGAGAAAGAGAAGAGAAAAAGGGGCAGAAAACTTATTTGAAGATATAGTAGCTGAAAACATCCCTGAACTGAGGAAATAGACATCCAGGTTCAGGACACACAGAGAGCTCCAAATAAGATGAACCCAAAGAGGTCTACGCCATGACATGTAATGATTAAAATGTCAAAGATTAACAGAATTTTAAAAGCAGCAATAGAGAAGCAACTAGTTACTACAAGGGAAACCCCCATAAACTTATCAGCTGATTTTCAGCAGAAACTTTGCAGGCCAGAAGAGAGTGGCATGATATATTCAAAGTGTTGAAAGTTAAAAACCTACAACCAAGAATACCCTATCCAGCAAGGTTATCATTCAGAATTGAAGGAAAGATAGGTTTCCCAGAAAAATAAAAGTTAAAGGAGTTCATCACCACAAACAGGCCTTAGAAGAAATATTAAAGGGATCTTTTTAAGTGGAAAAGAAAAAGTCATAATTAGAAATGAAATTATGAAAGGAAAAAATTTTATGAGTAAAAGGCAACACACAGTAAAGGTAGTGTAGTCATCACTTACAAAGCTAGGATGAAGTTGAAAAGACAAAAGAAGTCAAATCAATTATATTTTAAAAATTAGCTAAGGGGACTCACAAAATAAAAAGACATAAAATAGGGATGCCTGGGTGGCTCAGTCAGTTAAGCGGCTGCCTTCAGCTCAGATCATGATCCCAGAGTCCTGGGATCGAGTCCCGCATCAGGCTCAGTGGGAAGCCTGCTTCTTCCTCTGCCTGCCGCTCCCTCTGCTTGTGCTCTATCTATCTCTATCTCTGTGATAAATAAATAAATAAATAAATAAATAAATAAATAAATAAATAAAAGATAAATAAATAAATAAAATCTTTTAAAAAACGCTTTAAAAAATAAAAAGATGTAAAATATAATAACATATACATAAAGTGTGGAGGGAAGAATAAAAATGAAGTTCTTTTACAATGTGTTCAAATTTAAGTGACCATCAACTTATACTTAGAATGTTATATATGAACCTCATGGTAACCACAAACCAAAAACCTATGATACACAAAAAAATGAAGAGAAAGAAAATCCAGCTTAACACTAAAGAAAGTGATCAACCACAAGGAAAGATAGCAAGAGAAGAAAGGAACAGAGAAGAACTACAAGAACTAACCAGAAAACAACAAAATGGCAATAAGTTCATACTTACTTACATATTTACATCAATAATTACTTTAAATGTAAATGGTCCAAATGCTCCAATCAAAAGACACAGGGTGACACATGGACTTATATCACAAAAGAGAAAAAGAAGTGCATTACATAATGATAAAGGGATCAATATAATACGAGGATATAACAATTGTAAATATCTATATGCCCAAGACTGAAGCACCTAAATACATAAAGCAAATATTAACAGATATAAAGGGAGAAATTGACAGTAGTATGATAATAGTAGGGGGCTTTAACACCCCACTTACATCAAGGAACATTTTCCAGGACAGATCCCATGTTGAGCCACAAAACAAGTCTAAATAAATTTGACAAGATTAAAATCATATTAAGCATCTTTTCCAACCACAACAGTATGAAACTAGAAATCAATTACAAGAAAAAAGCTGGAAAAAAACCACAAACACATGGAGGCTAAACAACATGCTACTAAACAACCAATGGGCCAATGAAGAAATCAAAGAGGAAATTAAAAAATACACTGAGACAAATGAAAATGAAAACACAATGGTCCAAAATCTCTGGGATGCAGTGAAAGCAGTTCTAAGAAGGAAATATAGAGCAATACAGGCCTACCTCAAGAAACACAAAAGCTCAAATAAACAAGCTATCCTTAGATCTAAATGAACTAGAAAAAGAACAAGCAAAGCCCCAAGTTACTAGAAGGAAGGAAATAATAAAGATCACAGTGGAAATAAATGAAATACACTAAAAAACAATAGACAAGATCAATGAAACCAAGAGCTGGTTCTTTGAAAGTTTTGTTTTTTTTTTTTAAGATTTTATTTATTTGTGAGAGAGACAATGAGAGACAGAGAGCCTGAGAGGGAGGAGGGTCAGAGGGAGAAGCAGACTCCCCGCTGAGCAGGGAGCCCGATGTGGGACTCGATCCTGGGATTCCAGGATCATGACCTGAGCCGAAGGCAGTCGCTTAACCAACTGAGCCACCCAGGCGCCCCGTGAGAGCTGGTTCTTTGAAAAAACAAAAGTGATAAACCTTTGGCCAGAGTCATCAGGAAAAAAAATGAGAGGACTGAAATAAATAAAATCAGAAATTAAAAAGGGGAAGTAACAACTGACATCCATAGAATGAAAAGGATTATAAGAGAATATGAAAAAGTATATGCCAACACACTGGACAACCTAGAAGAAATGGATAAATTCCTAGAAACATACAATCTTCCAAAACTAAATCAGGAAGAAATAAAAAACTTGAACACACCCAATACTAGTAATGAAACTGAATTGGTAATCAAAAAACTCCAAGGAAACAAAAGTCCAGGACCCAGTGGATTCACAGGTAAATTCTACTAAACATTAAAAAAGAGTTAATACCTATTCTCTTCAAACTATTCCAAAAATAGAAGAGGAAGGAAAGCTTCCAAATACATCCTATGAGGCCAGCATTACTCTGAACCAAAACCAGACCAAGATGCTATAAAAAAAGAAAACCACAGGTCAATATCCCTGATGAACTCAGATGCAAAAATCCTCAACAAAATATCAGCAAACCAAATCCAAAAATATATTAAAAGTATCATTCACACAATCAAGTAGGACTTATTCAGGGAATACAAGGATGGTTCAACATCGGAAAATCCATCAATGGGATACACCACATTAACAAAATGAAGGATAAAAACCACAGAAGCATTTCAATAAATGCAGAAAAAGTATTTGACAAAATTCAACACCTATTCATGATAAAAAAAGAAAACCTCTAAAAAAATTGAGTTTAAAGGGAACATACCTCAACATAATAAAGGTCACATATGACAAACCCACAACTAAAATCATACATAATGGTGAAAAACAGAGCTTTCCCTCTAAGATCGGGGACAAGAGAAGGATGTCCACTCTCACTACTTTTATTCAACATAGTACTGGAAGTCCTAGACACAGCAATGGATGAAAAATAAAAGGCATCCAAACTGATAAGAAAGAAGTAGTAAAACTGTCGCTAGTTGCAGATGACATGATACTATATATAGAAAACCCTAAAGACTCCACCAAAAAACTATTAGAATAAATGAATTCTGTAAAGTTGCAGGATAAAAAAGTAATACACAAAAATACGTTGAATTTCTGTAATTAATAACGAAGTTGCAGAAAGAGAAATTACAATTTCATTTACAATTGCACCAAAAAGAATAAAATAACTAGGAATAAACTTAACCCAAGAGATGAAAGACCTCTAAAACTATAACACACTGATGAAAGAAACTGAAGATGACACAAACAAATGGAAAGATAATCCATGCTCATGGATTAGAAGAATTAATATTATTAAAACATCCATACTGCCCAAAGCCATCTACAGATTGAATGCAATCCCTATCAAAACACCAACAGCGGGCGCCTGGGTGGCTCAGATGGTTAAGCATCTGCCTTCGGCTCAGGTCATGATCTCAGGGTCCTGGGATCGAGTCCCGCATCGGGCTCCCTGCTCCTAGGGAGACTGCTTCTCCCTCTGCCCCCCCCCTCTTGTCTGTCATGAATAAATAAATAAAATCTTTAAAAAAAAACAAAAACAAAACACCAACAGCATTGTTCACATAACTAGAACAAATAATCCTAAAATTTGTACGGAGCCACAAAAGACCCTGAATAGCCAAAGCAATCTTGTGAAAGAAGAACAAAGCTGGAGGTATTACAATCCCAGATTTCAAGATACACTAGAGAGCTATAATAATGAAAACAGTATGGTGCTGGCACAAATACAGACACACAGATCAACAGAACAGAATAGAGAGCCCAGAAATACCCCAACACTTATATGGTCAATGAACCTGTGACAAAGGAGGCAAGAATATACAATGGGGGAAAAGACAGTCTCTTCAATAAATGGTGCTGGGAAAACTGGACAGGTACATGCAAAAGATTAAACTGGACCACTTTCTAACACCATACACAAAACTAAACTCAAAATGGATTAAATGTGAGACCTGAAATCATAAAATTCCTAAAGAAAAATAGGCAGCAATTTCTTTGCCATTAGCCTTAGCAACTTTTTTCTAGATAGTCTCCTCAGAAAAGGGATACAAAAGCAAAAATAAATGATTGGGACTGCATCCAAATAAAAAGCTTTTGCACAGTGAAGGAAACCATCAACAAAATGAAAAGGCAACCTACTGAATAAGAGAAGATATTTGCCAATGATGTATCTGATAAGGGGTTAGTATCCAAAACATATAAAGAACTTATACAAGTCAACAGCAAAAACAAACAAAAAACTCAAACAAATAATCCAATTAAAAAATGGGCAGAGGACCTGAACAGACATTTTTCCAAAGAAGACATCCAAATGGCCAACAGACACATGAAAAGATACTCAGCATCATTTGTCATCAAGGAAATGCAAATCGAAACCACAATGAGATATCACCTCATACCTATCAGAATGGCTAAAATTAACAACACAAGAAACAACAAGTGTTGGGGAGGATATGGAAAAAAAGGAACCCTCATGCACTTTTGGTTGGTGGGAATGTAAATTTCACAGCCACTGTGAAAGCCAGAATGGAAGTTCCTCAAAAAATTAAAAATAGAACTACCCTATGATCCAGTAATTCCACTACTGGATATTTACCCAGAGAAAATGAAAACACTAATTTGAAAAGATGTATACACCCCTAGTTTTATTACATCATTATTTACAATAGCCAAGACATGGAAGTAACTTAAATGTCCACTAATAGATGAATAAAGAAAATATGGTACATACATACAATGGAATATTACTGAGCCATAAAAAAGAATGAAATCTACACTGTTGGTGGGAATGCAAGCTGGTGCAGCCACTCTGGAAAACAGTATGGAGGTTCCTCAAAAAGTTGAAAATGGAGCTACCCTACAACCCAGCAATTGCACTACTGGGTATTTACCCCAAAGATAAATATGTAGTGATCCAAAGGGGTACCTGTACCCCAATGTTTATAGCAGCAATGTCCACAATAGCCAAACTATGAAAAGAGCCTAGATGTCCATCAACAGATGAATGAATAAAGAAGATATGGTATATGTATACAATGGAATATTATGCAGCCATCAAAAAATGAAATTTTGCCATTTGCAGTGATGGATGGAACTAGAGGGTATTATGCTAAGTGAAATAACTCAATCAGAGAAAGACAATTATCATATGATCTCACTGATATGTGGAATTTGAGAAACAAGACAGAGGGTCACAGGGGAATGGAGGGAAAAATGAAACAAGACAAAAGCAGAGAGGGAGACAAACCATAAGAGACTTTTTTTTTTTAAAGATTTTATTTATTTATTTGACAGAGAAAGACACAGCGAGAGAGGGAACACAAACGGGGAGTGGGAGAGGGAGAAGCAGACTCCCCGCCGAGCAGGGAGCCCGATGCGGGGCTCGATCCTGGGACTCCAGGATCATGACCTGAGCCGAAGGCAGTCGCTCAACCAACTGAGCCACCCAGGCGCCCCATAAGAGACTCTTAATCTCAGGAAACAAACTGAGGGTTGCTGGAGTGGAGGGGGATGGGAGGAATGGGGTGGCTGGGTGATGGACATTGAGGAGGGTATGTGCTATGGTGAGCGCTATGAATTATGTAAGACTGATGAATCACAGACCTGTACCCCTGAAATAAATAATACATTATATGTTAATAAAAAAAAAAGAATGAAATCTTGCCATTTGTGACAACACAGATAGACCCAGAGGGTATTACACTAAGTGAAATAAGTCAGACAAAGACAAATATTGTATGATTTCACTTAAATGTGGAATCTTAAAAACAAACAAACAAATGAACAAACAAACAAAAAAAACAGAATCAGACCTATAAATACCAAGAATGAACTGATGGTTCATTCATAGCAGGGAGAGGAAACGGGGAGGGGCAAGATGGGTGAAGGGGAAGGGGTGGAATGGGCTTCCACTTACGGAATGTATAAGTTAGGGGGACGAAAGGCACAGCACAGGGCCCACAATCAATGGCACTATAATATATGTGCTGTATGGTGACCGATGGCAGCTACACTTGTGGTGAGCACAGCGTAAGGCACAGAATTGTTGAATCACTATGTCATACACCTGAAACTAACATAACAGTGTGTGTCAGCTCTACCTCCATAAAAGAAAAAAAATGAAAAGGCAAACTCTGGGAGTAGATATTTATAATACAAATAACAAGAAAAAGAACTCCAATCCATTATATGAGTAAAAATTCTATCAATCAGTAAAGAAAAGACAGAGATAACCCAATAGAAAAAATGGGTATTAACCAACAGTTCACAAAAGATGATATTCAAATGGCCAACAGACCCATGAAAATGTGCTCAATGAGTGATCTCTGATACCTTTCAGAATGGTCAAAATGAAAAAGACTGAGTCTTGGTGAAGATGTGGAACAACCAGAAATCTCTCTCACTGCATACGGCAGCATAAACAGTCACTTTGGGGGAAAAACTAGCAGGGGGTAGAGGAGTTATTACCCACTAAAGGAGAAAAAAAGAGATATTTTAACCAAATGCAGTGTTTGAATTCTGATTCAGATAAACCAAATGTAAACTGACTTTTTTTTAACAAATGGAGGAAAATCAGACGTGGATCAATATTAGTTAATATTAATTAATATTAATTAATGTTAATATTCCTGGGTGTGATCATGGTTAGTTTTTTTTTAAGATTTTTATTTATTTATTTGCCAGAGAGAGAGAGTGGCAGGCAGAGGGAGAGGGAGAAGCAGGCACCCCGCGGAGCAGGGAGCCCATGCGGGACTGGATCCCAGGACCCTGGAATCACAATCTGATCTGAAGGCAGATGCTTAACTGACTGAGCCACCCAGGCATCCCGATAATGGTTATTTTGTAAAAGTGCTTACCTGTTAGAGATACATACTGAAGTATTAACTAAAGAATGACCCAATGTCTAGGCTTTTCCTTAAAACACTTGCAGTGTATGCATGTGTACATAGACCCACACACAAAGAAGTTGTGGGAGTGATATATGAAACCAGATTTGCAGAAAGCAGATAATTACTGAAGGTGGGTGATGGGCACACAAGGGTTTATTACAGTCTTTTCTCTAATTTTGTATATGGCTTTAATTCCATGAATGACTTCAAAACATAAGGAAGCTGATGAAGGGGGAGCTGGAAAGAAATAAGATTTTTACCTCATAAACTGGCCCAATTTCATAATCTGTGAAAAATCCGATTGATGGTTTAGCTAGAAACACTGGAGTATCAGCACAACTGTGAGAGGGCAAATGAGGGGAGAAAGGCTGTTAGTTTCACCCATGTGATTTGTGCAAAATAAATACACCCAAACTGCCAAAGATAATCACAATATGTCATTTATTGGGTTTTGTTCCTATTGTTAAAGCAGGCAACAAAATAATTTTACCGTATGATAGAATCTTCGTGAAGATATGTGCAGCTGTGTGGTTCATTTTCAATATGCATACAGGAAGCTTCCACTCTGGAAGCTTCTACACCAGTATCCTGACTGGGTTTTTTATATAGGTGCTGTGTTTCTTTGCATATATTAGTCCAATTTTTCTTAATAAGAAAGATATCTTTTGACTAATAAGTGTTAATTGTTTTAAGTCCCCTATGAACTATGAACCCATGAAACCATTCATTCCCTTCATAAGGACAATTAATAAAATAAGCCAAAGGCACTCTGAAAAAAATCACAATTTATATGTATTATTTGCAATTAATCAAATTTTAAATATTTTTATTTTTAGGGTCATATTCCAAGACATATGAGTGCAAGGGAAGAGAACATGGCTACAGACCAAGACTGTTCAGATGAAAGCAGGGGACCAGCACTAACCCCCAATCCCTCAAAACTCCGGCAGGTCAGAAAAGCACAAACCCAGGCTTCTGGGGGATGTCCAAAGGCCAGGTCTGTGGGGAGCCCTGAAGACCTGCTCTGTTCTGATACTGACATCCCATTCTCCCACCTCCCCAGAAAGTCCAGACCAGACCCAGGACCTTCTGGGTTTACTCCCACACGTCCAACTTTCTGATAAGTCCAAGACAAGGAAAGACCCACCTCTGCTTCAAATCTCCACCCTGGAAATCTCCTGTCAGTACTGGCTTCTTCGGAGGAAAGAGAAGAGACTTGCCTCCATAGGGAGTGTTAGGAGGGAAAAACCGAGGGTTTTTTAGGAAGTGGTTCCGACTCTCCATTCTGGCAAGCAGAAGTCGCTCCAGTTCTCTCTGAGGCACGTGTAAGTGGCTCATCCACTTTTTATTCTTGGTTGGACCTGCCTTCTTTGAAACACAAATAAATAGAGTCCATGACAGGCCGGGGGACTGTGTGTGCTGACATCGGGCCAACTGCATGACCCCCCGGTAAGCAACGCAATCTCTCCTATTTCGCTGCAGACCCGCAACTTCCTGTGTCACCGGGAACTCCCTCCCCTCGACGGCTCCCTGTGCCCACTGTCCCCACACACCACCGAGCACGGGCTTCCACACCAACCTTGACGGCCTTGCGCTTGGCCTTTGAACACAAGTCCCCCGTCAGGCTGTCCACAGTGTAGTCTAACTCGTCTTGAGACTTAATGAGCGTCTTCTGGCAGGAAGCCTCAAGCTTCTTGGTCAGGTGCTTCTTGGGGACGGACCGCTTCTCACAACCGAATGTGAGTTTTGAACATCCGGGGACGGAGACACCTACGGCACCAAGGAATCAAACTGAGCTGCCACAGACTGAAGTGGCTGTTTCTAAGATGACTATAAAACCACCAAGACCACAGTTAGCTTGATACCTTCCCTTCAACTGTCACATTCACTACACTAGACATAATTGCTCTTTAACGTATAAAGTACTCCTGGAACTTATTCTGTGTACTTGAGACTTAGGACTAGAGTGTTACATATTTGTTTGATTGTCGAACATGGTCAAAGAACATGAGTAGACTACTGTCTGTCTGTCTCACGCATTCCCCATATGTAAACTTACTTTTCAAAAAGCTCACATGAGGAATCAAAGTTTGTATTAGCTTTTTACGCCTCTAAGATCATCCCCAGAAGGTTAAAGGAGAACACCCATTGCTAGCAAGAACTGGTACCAGTACAATACCTGGTAAATCCCCAATGCATGTTAACTCTACCCTCACCTATCTGCAGAAGATGGTGAATTCCCAACTAACTTCGCACTATTAAGTGGCTTAGTATCACGCGACGCTTACTTCTGCTCCCTCTCTCTGGCCTGCCCTCTCTACACAGCTCAGGGTGTCAATGGAACTCTGTTCTCCTGAGCACCCTCAATTCTCTGGATCCCAGTCTTCCCATCCCAAATGCCTTCTTAGCTCCAAAGCCTCAGAGGTCATCAAAGTCCCACTGACTGGGGTGCCTGGAGAGCTCATCTTCCAAACCTGGCACCACTGGGCCATCCGGATATGTGCCCAATGGATCCACAGAGCAACTTCTCCCTATCTATACAGACTCTGCCAAAAGTCTACCTCCCTGCTTAAACCCACAATCCAGCTCCCACCCCACTCACTCTCAGAAGATCCTGCCTCCTGCATCACAGGAAACTGGCCCGACATCACACATACGAATACACATCCTTCTCTGCCTCCCTATCCAGTCTGCCCACCAAACTCAAAGAAGGTACAGTTGCTCTTTTCCTACGTGGGGTATGGAAGAACCCCACGGTCCATGTTCTGGCTGCAGCAGGAAATTGCTCCTTTATCTATCTTCAGTCCCTCCCTCTCTTGGGTCATTCAACTACTTTTCTAAGCATTTTCATCTCTCTTGGTGTTGAACAGCTGACAAGGGCGCAAATTCCACGTGGAGGAGTTGAGACTTTTGTCTTGCAGGTGTTAGGGAGTCAGAGAGGAAGTGGCATGCTTAGAGCTGACCCTCCTAAGAGTCACTATCAAAATTAAACAAAAGGGGGAAAAAAATCAATGAGGAAATGGCAGCAAAGGTGGCCAGAGTGGTCGCGTTCCTAAAGAACTTCCCGAGAATGAGAGCAGAGGCCCCAGCAGAGACAGAAGCCTTACCTTTAGGTGCAGAGCAAAATGGCACTCTGTCACTGTAGTAATCATCCGGGCAGATCAAATGGTGTTTCTGTAGCAACTCACTGTCTACACACCATCTGAACATAGTCTTTGCTACGTAGAAGGGAAGAAGGACAAAGGTGTTTGAAGCCAAACTGACGTTAAAGAACCTGCACCCCAACCTTTTTCATCCTCCAAATCTAAACCATCTTACAAAATTCTTTCCAAGGACCAAGAACAAATTTATAATGACATGCATGTGGTCATTTCGAGATTTCAGAAATTAATCAGCAAATGTTGACCAGCCACTTCACAGAGGCCAACCATTAGTCAGGGCTGTGCTGTGGTCTTATTTGAGCTAAAATACTGTGTGACTCAAGGAAAGGTCTATTAATAAAATATAATTAAGGACAGTATGGTAGATTAAAGAAATGGCCCCAATCCTTCACCCTTCTCTGTATCCACACCCTTTGCCAAAGGACTTTGCAGTTCCTTCTACTAGAGACAGAGTGCACGCCTTTGCCCTTGACTTCGGCCATGTGATGTGCTTTGGCCAATGAGATGTTGGCAGGGGTTTGCACAGCTGAGCCTTCTCTCTTGTGCCTTTGCCATCCTCATGAGAGAACTTCCCTGCCCCTGAGAAGAGTTCCTGCCTCTTTATCTTGGACTCCAGCATGAATCCATGTGGAGCAGACTTGAGCCTAATTTGTAACAAGGAGGCAAGTTCAGCTGGGCCCACAGCTTAAAGCTGGTCTAGCCAGCCAAGCCCAGGTAGATCAGCCAACCCCCAACAGATCCACTGACACATGAGAGAGAAAATCTCCTTTAATAGAGTGAGAAGTTAGTCATTAACATCCATGGCTTATGAGCCAAGGAAAAATAGGAGAGACATATTATTTAGAGGTATCCAGAAGAAGTAAAGCTAAAAATGGCTACCTTTGGCAGGTGGGCTGAGATTGGGAGAGGTGACATGGAGGATTTTTTTCAATAGACTTTATTTTTTATTTTATTTTATTTTATTTTTTAAAGATTTTACTTATTTCTTTGTCAGAGAGAGAGAATGAGCACAAGCAGGGGGAGGCAGGCAGACGGAGAAGCAGGCTCCCTGCTGAGCAAGGAGCCCGATGCAGGACTCGATCCCAGGACTCTGGGATCACGACCTGAGCCAAAGGCAGACGTTTAACTGACTGAGCCACTCAGGCGTCCCTAGACTTTATTTCTTAGAGCACTTTTTGGTTCATAGAAAAATTGGGTGGAATGGAGATGTCCCATGGAGCCCCTGGCCCCACACATGCACAGCCACCCCCACCATCAACACACCCCACCAGAGTGGTACATCTGTTCCAACTGATGATCCCACACTGACACACTGTTGTCATACAGAGTCCATACTTTACATTACAGTTCACTCTTGGTGTTGGAGATCTATGGGTTTGGACAACTTTATAATGACATGCATGGGTAGAGGCTTTTTATATTTCACTAGAAGCTTTTCTAAACTATTTGATTTTTTTAAAACCATGAATATTAACACTTTGATAAAAACTCAGGAATAAATAAGATGAATGGAAGACTCAGGAAGTTTTCAAACTTCGTTGCTTGCTCCATTAACCAACATGGCCTTGCCTTTCAGAGGTTTCCTATAACCAAGGGTGAGACAAGCGAAGAATAAATGTTTCTCCCATAATAGTTATTAATTTAGGAATTTCAAGGTTTGGCTTAGTTCCTTTTATAGTCAGGGTTCAGTGAGGAAAACAGAAATCACTCTCTGTATGTCATATATAAAGGGGCTGAATGCAGGGGACTATGGAATGGGAGATCGAAGGTCAGGGAGACTATCACTACCAACTTAAGACAGCAGCACTGAGGGAGGGGCTTCTCAAGAAGTTATCTGGAAGCTGCTGTGAAACTCAGAGCTGCTCAGTCATCTGCCTGCTACTGCTTCTGGAGAATAGTGACCTCCTCCTCCTCCAAAACTCAACAAGAGCCTTTCATGAGTGACCTAACATGGAACCATGGGGAAAAGTTGCATTCTGGGAAATGCCTCGCCTCTCCTTTGCAATACAGAGACCTCAGCAGGGGGTGGCAGGAATGCCAAGTTCTGTTCCAGCCCAGTTCCCAAGGACTTTGGTGACGGCCTATTTGAAATATTACAAGATAAAACTTCCACACAAAGGGCAGGGCCATGTGAGAAGATGTAGCCTCTCTCTTCTTTTTTTTTTTTTAAGATTTTATTTATTTATTTGAGAGAGAGAGAATGAGAGACAGAGAGCACGAGAGGGAAGAGGGTCAGAGGGAGAAGCAGACCCCCTGCTGAGCAGGGAGCCCGACGCGGGACTCGATCCCGGGACTCCAGGATCATGACCTGAGCCGAAGGCAGTCGCCCAACCAACTGAGCCACCCAGGCGCCCAGCCTCTCTCTTCTGATACCCTTGTCTCCGCAGTCCTCCCCCAGGCTGTGGACAGTTAGGTGTTACGTCTGCAGAAGCAGGGGGCAGGTTGTGTGTCAGCTCTTTGGAAAGTCTCTCTCCATGTCCGGCCTGGAACACCCCTCACTGGCCTTGTGAGCATCCTCCTCCACCCGGGAAGAGTGGGCTTCCTGCACCGACCCTATGCTCCTGCACCTGGCTCTGTTCCACTCCCCAAGAGATAATGTGGACAATTTATCAGCAAAAGAAGGGAATGAAAGCACAAAATGTTTGATCTTCCCCCTCTGTCTGGAGAATTTACATATGTTTTCCACTTTGTGACATTTGCTTTTTGGGTTTTTTTTTAAAGATTTTATTTATTTATTTGACAGAGAGAGACAGTGAGAGAGGGAACACAAGCAGGCAGAGTGGGAGAGGGAGAAGCAGGCTCCCCGCTGAACAGAGAGCCCGATGCGGGGCTCGATCCCAGGACCCTGGGATCATGACCTGAGCCGAAGGCAGACGCTTAACACTGAGCCACCCAGGCTCCCCCACTTTGTGACATTTGTATTAGCAAACAGAGAAAGGCTGCCTCTATGCCTCAAATAAGAAAAGTTTCAGAGGCATGTCCTCCCCACCAGTCATCTAAGGTATAAAGAAGTTTCTTGGGTCACCTCGCCCTTTTCTCCCAACCAGAAGCAGGAACCAGAGGGATGTCCGTGGAACTGCATCAAGATCTCTACTTCTGCTACTTTTGAAATAAAAGAGAAACGTTACCAGAAGGCTGAGAAACCAGGGCAGATAATGTCTGATTATAACAACATTATCTTGGGTAAAAAGACAAAATGAAGGTCATTGAAAAACTCCCCTGACTCGGGTTTGTTTCTCAGTTCACAGTGTTTTATTTCACTTTCATTTAAAAACAACCAAACAATTATTTCATCCCCCTTGATCTCTAGCCAATAGAATCCTAGGAACAGTGTTGGACTCCCAGGATTCGGGGGACAACAGGCAACCAATAATAGCTCCCAAGAATCTGCTACCAACAATCTCTGCCGAATCCACAATGGAGCGAGGGTCCTGGCAGCTACATGACTCTGCTCTGGAGGCGGAGGAACAGGAGATACGGAATACAACTGAATGTTCACTGTCTGCTGTGCTGAGCCTCTGAGGTGGCAGGCCTGACCAAGTCCAGGGCCTCGCGCCCAGAGCCACGCCCTGTGGGACATCACCGACACCTGTGTGACGCCCTACCTGGTCTGGTCAACAATCCTTCCTCCCGCTCCTGGTAGAAGAGAGGCGGGCTCTGACAGCAGACTCACTCAAGTCCAAACCTGGCTCCCAGCCCTTCTGTGTTGTGGGAATTTAGGGAAGTCATTTGATCCTTTCTCTCAGTTTCCTGCAGCTATAAAATGGAGAGAAAACCTACCTCACAGGTTGTTGGAAGGGTTCAGTGGGATAACCCATACAAAGCATCTTGCATAGCATCTGGTCCCTAGTAGGACCCCATAAGTCTAATGCCTTTCCAAGCCAATACACCTTCCGCTTTTCCTTCCCTCGGGGCCACAGATACGCTGGGTCTCCTGACCCTAAAAGCACAGTCCCCACTGCCTATTGCACTGGAAAAAGATGACTTTCAGAGATGCAGGAGGATAGATCAAAGTCTTTGGGGACAATAAAAGGAACCAGGCCTTCTTGGAGAAATGGCTGATTCCAGGTCTGGGGCAATAAGATAAGCCTGGAACATTTGACCATTCCAGAAAATAAGGAAGTTATCAAAGACAACTGCTATTGTATCAAAAGAGTTAGGAGAGAACTTGAAAAGGCTCTAACTGGCCAAAGACGGGACAACTTGAGCATTAATAAAGATAATAAATAGAACTGTAGTTATGAAATCCATGAGTTCATAATGATACTGAAAATCAACCAACAAACCTCTTTGGTCACCTTTGGAAGAGCTAGGGGAACGAACTCATTATTATTATTTTTTTTTTTTAAAGATTTTATTTGACAGAGAGAGAGAGACAGCGAGAGAGGGAACACAAGCAGGGGGAGTGGGAGAGAGAGAAGCAGGCTTCCCGCAGAGCAGGGAGCCCGATGTGGGGCTCGATCCCAGGACCCTGGGATCATGACCTGAGCTGAAGGCAGACGCTTAACGACTGAGCCACCCAGGTGCCCCCGAACTCATTATTTTAAAAACTGGCAAATAGGGGTACCTGGGTGGCTCAGTCGGGTAAACGTCTGCCTTCGGCTCAGGTCATGATCCCAGAGTCCTGGGATCGAGCCCCGCATCGGGCTTCTGCTCAGTGGGGAGTCTGCTTCTCCCTCCCCCTCTGCCTGCCATGCCCCCTGTTTGTGCTCTCTCTCTCTGTCAAATAAATAAATAAAATATTTAAAAAATAATAAAAATAATAAAAATAAATACTGGCAAATAAGGGGAAAGAATTAATCCTGCCCATTCATACCTTGGGGTAATCATAGTAGTAGCTGAAAAGTTTCTCTTTATGGAAGTACCAGTACCATTAGCATTTTGTCCTAATTTACAACCCCTAATGAAATAATAGATCCAGGCAAAGGCCACCAGCATCACGGAGGGAGAGACATCAGACATCACAGACCTCCTGAAGACAGCACACAGCACAACCTATGAAGTGGTCTTGCCCCTTCCTCCACAAAAAAACTGAGCCTAAACCTTACGAAGTCTCTAGAACTAATTACTGAATTGCAGGAAACACAGGAACCAGGAAGACAGGTTAAACGACACCACAATGTTGAAATCAGCAAAATCTAGACTACAGACAAGTCTATAGGAAAAACAATCCAATTCCTTTAGCAAATAAATTGATAATGGAGGTGACTGACTGAAATAAAGGCTTTTCCGTGAATGCTGGCGGTGATGGAGCTTTGAGAAGGAGAATCGGCGAAATCTGAGGCTACCTCTCCACGAACACTCATCCTTTATAATTTAATTCGGAGAATTTAATGTAGACAAACCCCAGCAGATGCCAACTTGACCAGGTGATCCAGGTTAATAACACCTGTGCCTTCTGACCGCTGCGGCGAGGAGAGGGCCCCACCACTTCTGTGGTATTGCTGCCCAGAACGAGTCTGAGTCTGGTCACAAGGGAAGAGGAGAGCCATCTATGGAACGAAAGGCCATCCAGGAACCATCAAGAGGGGACTCTGTGACGACTGGAGCAGGAAGCACCAGAAATCCTCTCCGCACTTAGGCAACAACTGCACTGGCAGAAGCACTCTAATGTAACGAGTTTGGAACCCTGGAGTCTAGGGAAGACTTGGAGGTCAATCCAAGTCTTAGCAGAGTAGCAGCTACCCAGCCCCCATCCAACTCCTATGGCGAGCATCTGTGCACACGTTCCTGGCGCAGCCTGCGTAGTTTGTGGGAGCCTGGGTGAGCAAAAAGGACTCCGTCTTCCAAATACCAGGGACCTGTGCTCTGATTTCCTATTACCGCTTCTGATCACAGACGTGTAGACAAAGAGGCCAGCAGCCTCCACTGATGCAAGCCCCTCCCCCTGCAGCAGAAGACATTTCTAGGCTTCTTTTTTTTTTTTTTTTAACTTGTAGGCAATTTAAAGGGCCCCGTCCCTTTTTCCTCTCCTTGACCTTCCTTTTTCAAACCCTTTTGGGAACCAGATATTAAAGACTAGGACATTCAAAAACAACTGCAGATGTTGGGAAAATTAGAACATGACTGCACATGCCCAGGGAAAAGCTCAGAAAATGAGAAGACCTTAAGTGTACACCTCAGGCTGACTCTTGGCACAGCCAGCCTACAATTAAAACAAAAACAAAACCAATAAACAAAAATGGCAAGAAGGGGGAGAATCTGATTTCTTGAGTTCACACATTATTAGATTCAAATATCCAGTTTTTAATTTAAAAAAATCACAAAATTTTTTAGATCATTATCTCAGCGCTCCATTTTACAATGAGAGATAACCATGTCTGGGACAACAATAACCGTATTTATTTGAACTTTGTATTCATACACAGTGCTTCACTATTTTTTAACATTATATAATCTTTACTATAACCACAAAAGCGAGTTTTAACATTCTTCCCTTTTAGAGATGAGAGGGCTGAGCCACATAAAAAGCTGTTTCCTAGCTTATCAAATTTAAGTCTTTACCAGAATATCCCACCATGTTCTACATCCTAAGAAATGAACTTGAAAATGCTCATGCTATCTTAGGTTTCCTTAGATATGTCACCTCTGCCTATACTCTTGTGCAACTGAAACAATATCAAAATAAGAGTAATCCAAGAATGTTTAATTTCATGATCTCAGGGTCCTGGGATCAGGCCCCGCATCGGGCTCCCTGCTCAGCGGATCCCTCTGCTCCTCCCCTCTCCCGCTCATGCTCTCTCTCTCTCTCTCTCAAATAAATGAAATCTTAAAAAAAAGAATTGTTAGTTTATGCTTCTGGGCACACAATGCATAAAGATATAATCTGTGACATGTAATTTTGTGACATCAACAACCTAACAGGGTGGGGATGGAGCTGTAAAGAAGCAGAGTTTTTGTATGTTACTGAAGTTAAGCTGGTATAAATTCAAATTAGAGTGTTATAACTTTAGGTTGTTAAATGTAATCCCTATGGTAATCACAAAGAAACCAGTTTATATACACAAAAGAAATTAAAAAGGAATTTAAACATTTCACAGACACACACACAAAAACTGACCCAACACAAAAGAAGACAGTAATGCAGGAAATAAGAGATAAAAGATCTATAAGGCATATAGAAAAAAATAACAAAATGACAGAAGTCCCTCCTTATCAGTAGTTACTGTAAATGTAAATAGATTAAACTCCCCAATCAAAGGACAGGTTGGTAGAATGGCTAAAAAGACATGATCCAACTATATGCTGTCTATAATGCACTCACTTTAGATCCAAGACACAAACAGAATGTAAGTGAAAGGATGAAAAAAGATTCCATGCAAATAGTAACCAAAAAGTAACTGATAGTATTCCATGCAAAAACACCCAAAAGGGTGGCTACTCTAATATCAGACAAAATAGGCTTTAAAACCAAAAGTTTCCAAGACACAAAGAAGGACATTATATACTAATAAAAGTTTCAATATAACAATAAGATAGAACAATTATAAATATTTAGGCACTTAAGGACAGGTCATCAAAATAATGAAGCAAAAATTGACAGAATTGAGGAGAGAAATAGACAGTTCTACAATACTAGTTGGAGCCTTCCGTACCCCTTTTACAATAACAGATAGAAAAACAGACAGAAAATAGGTAAGGAAACAGAGGACTTGAAGAACACAATAGACCAAGTAGATCTAACAGACAGAACGCTGCCTAACAAGAGCAGCTTAATGTTCTTCTCCAGTGCACATGGGACATTTCCCAGATCATATGTAAGGCCACAAATTGAACCCCAGTAGATTTTAAAGGGCAGATATCATACAAGTATCTTCTCTGACAACAATGGGATGAAGTTAGAAATCAGTAATGGTAGGAAACTGGAAAATTCACCAAATTGTGGAAATTAAACAACACACTTTTATTTATTTATTTATTTATTTTTCAAGATTTTATTTACTTATTTGACACAGAGAGAGATAGCGAGAGCAGAAACACAAGCAGGGGGAGTGGGAGAGGGAGAAGCAGGCTTCCCGCCGAGCAGGGAGCCCGACGCAGGGCTCGATCCCAGGACCCCAGGATCATGACCTGAGCCGAAGGCAGATGCTTAACGACTGAGCCACCCAGGCGCCCCTAAACAACACACTTTTAAACAACCAACGGATCAAAGAAGAAATCACAATTACAAGTAGAGGAATTAGAATTAGAAACTACTTAGAGACAAATAATGAAAGCGAGAACATAACATACCAGAACTTACAGTACCCGGTGAAAGTGGTGCCAAGGAGGAAAGTTACAGTTACAAACACATTTAAAAACAAGAAAGATCTCAAATCAGCAATCTAACTTTAGAACTTAAGAAACTAGAAAAACTAAACCCAAAGCTAGATGAAGGAAATAACAAAGACTAGAGCACAGATAAATACAGAACAGATAAACAACAGAGAAAACCAATGAACCTAAAAGTTGGTTCTTCAGAAAAATCAACAAAATTGACAAAACTTTAGCTAGATCAACTAAGAGAAAGAGAAGACCCAAATGACTAAAATCAGACATGAAAGTGGGGATGTTACCACCGATTCCACAGAAATAAAAAGGATTATAAAAGAGTACTAGAAACAATTCTACACCAACAAATTGGATAACACAGATAAAATGGACAAATTCCTAGAAATATGAAACCTACAAAGACAAAATCCCAAAAAATAGAAAATCTGAATTGATAGTAAGGAGATTCAATCAGTAATCAAAAGTCTCCCCCTCCCAAAAAATGTTTTGGACCTGGTGGTTTCACTGGTGAATTCTACCAAACATTTAAAGAAATAATACCAACTCTTCTTAAGTTAAAAAAAAAAAAGAGTTACACATTCTATAAGGTCAGGATTACCCTGATACCAAAGCCAGACAAAGACACTACAAAACAACAACAACAACAACAACAACAACAACAAAACTACAGACCAATATCTCTTACAAACCTCAATGCAAAAGTCCTCAGCAAAATACTAGCAAATCGAATCCTGCAGCTTATTGAATGGATTATATACCATGACCAAGTGAGATCTGCTCCCGGAAAGCAAGGGTAGTTCAACATATGAAAACTGATCAGTGTAATACGCCACATTAGTGGAGTGAAGGGAAAAAAATCATATGATCATCTCAACTGATGCAGAAATAACAGTAAACAAAATTCAATGCCCTTTCATGATAAAAACACTAAAAAAGTTAGGACTTGGAGGAAACTACCCTAACATAATAAAATCCACAGATAGAAAACCAGTAGCAAACATCATACTCGACGGTAAAAGACTGAAAGCTTTTCCTCTAAGATTAGGAACAAGGCAAGGATGCCTGCTTTCATTACTTCTAGTCAGCTCAGTGCTGGAAGTTCTAACTGGAGCAATTAGGCAAAAAGAAAAAGGAATCCAAATTGGAAAGGAAGAAGTAAATTCATGTATTTGCAGATGATATGATCTTATATGCAGAAAACCCTAAAAGTCCCACAAAAAAAAAAAACAACAAAACCTGTTAGAATAAATGAATTTCAGCAAAATAACAGGACACAAAGTCAACATGCAAAATCAGTTGCATTTCTATCAGTAATGAATGATCTGGAAAGGATATTATGGAAACAATTCCATTTAAAATAGCATCAAAAAGAATACAATACTTAAAAGTTAGCTAAAAAGGTGAAAGACTTTTACAATGAAAAGTACAAAACATTGCTGAAGAAATTAAAGATGACATAAATAAATGGAAACATATTCCATGCTCGTGGATTAGAAGATTTAATACTAAGATGTCAATACTACCCAAAGTGATCTACAGATTCAATACAATCCCTATCAAAATCCCAATGATGTTCTTTGCAGAAATAGAAAAACCCATTCTAAAATTCATATGGAATCTCAAGGAATCCCCAATAGCCAAAACAATCTTGAAAAAGAACAAACAAAACCAGAGGATTCACACTTCCTAATTTAAAAACTTACTGCAGGGGCGCCTGAGTGGCTCAGTCAGTTATGCATGTCTGCCTTCGGCTCAGGTCATGATCCCAGGGTCCTGGGATCAAGCCCCACATTGGGCTCCCGGCTCAGCGGGGAGCCTGCTTCTCCCTCTCCTCCCTGCTCGTGCTCTCTCTCACTATCTCTGTCTCTCTCTCTCTAATAAATAAACTCTTAAAAAAATTCTTAACCCACTCCCCCCAAAAAAACTTACTGCAAAGCTATGGTTATCAAAATAATATGGTACTGGCATAACGATAGACACATAAAGAAATGGAATAGAATAAAAAGCCCAGAAATAAACCCTCACATATATGGTCAAATGATTTTCGACAAGGATAACAAGACCATTCAATGAGGAAAGAACAGTCTTTTCAACAAAAGATGCTGGGGAAAGTAGATATCCTCATGCAAAAGAATGAAGTTGGACCCTTATCTAACACCATATAAAACATCATACCAAAGTTAGTCAAAGATCTTTGTCTTTCTCTTTCTGACTTATTGTACTTAGCATTAACCCCCTAGGTCTATCCACGTTGTTGCAAATGGCAAGATCCATGCTTTTTTATGGCTGAGTAATATTCTGTTGCATATATGTACCACATCTTCTTTATCCATTCATCTATTGATGGACACTTGGGCACTTCCATATCTTGGCTCTTGTAAATAATGCTACAATAAGCATTTGATTTCACTCATATGTGGAATTTCAGAAACAAAACAAATGAGCAAAGAAAAAAAGACAAATAAAAAACCAGACTCTTAAATACAGAGAAAAAACTGATGGTTGCTAAAGGGAAGGTGGGTGGGGTGGTGAGTGAAATGAAAGGGATTAAGAGTACACTTATTGTGAGTCACTGCATCTCTCAGTCTGACTTCATGCCAAGGAGTTAAAGTAATTTCATCACTTCTAACTCATGAACTTAATGAGGCACCTATGGTGTTACTCAACAGGAAACCATTTGCATCTTGGGATAGATAATTTGTTATGTGGAACCATCTTAAGCACTGCAGTGTGTCTTAGCATCCCTGACCCATGGAGTACTAAAAGCCAGGAACACAACCCACCCCCTTTACTGGCACACCAAAGATGCTTCCAAACATTTCTTCATGCCCCCTAGGAGGACAGCACTGCCCCAAGGTTAGAACTACTGAAGACGCTCTAATGTTAAGTATATCCTTCCCTACCCAAAAAACTCAAACCTATATCTTTCTTTATTTGGATGGTGTATCAGCCACTCCAAGTTATAAATCCCACTTTGACTAAAAGACCTCCCACCACTTACTAGCTGGGTGACCTTGAACAAGGTAGCGAAACTTGTGGAGTCTCAGTTTCATCTGTAAGATAAGGATGAAGCTTACTTAACTCAGAGCAGTAAGCTTTAGTGCAGAGGCGAATCTTCCTTCCTGAGCTTCCCCCCAGCTCCTCTCCCTTTCCTTATGGCTCAGAGAACATGGTGAGATCACTGCCTAATTCACCTGCCACAAAGTTAAGGAGCAAGGATGTGTAAAGAATTGTGGGGAGGGGCGCCTGGGTGGCTCAGCTGGTTAAGCGACTGCCTTCAGCTCAGGTCATGATCCCAGGGTCCTGGGATCAAGTCCCGCATCGGGCTCCCTGCTCTGCGGGGAGCCTGCTTCTCCCTCTCCCACTCCCCCTGCTTGTGTTCCCTCTCTCGCTGTGTCTCTCTCTGTCAAATAAATAAATAAAATCTTTAAAAAAAAAAAAAAGAATTGTGCGGAGAGGCTGAGTCCAGCTTTAGTGTAATTATCTTTGATGATACAAACAGCAAGGTAAGTGCTAGTCCTCTGGCGGAATACATAGCTGGCTTTCCAATTTTGTAATGGAGAATTTTCTTCACACTGGTGCTTAATGCCATTTGCTTTTACTAAGCACAAAATATGCGTCTTGGCTATTTTGGAACATCTTGTACATTAAGATTCCTTAAGAATTTGTAGAAGCTAGTTCCATTAAGCACAAAATTTTATTTAGAGCCAATAAAACAGACTCAATTTCAAAAGAAAAGGGGAGGGGTACACTTATCATGATGAGCACTAAGTAATGTATAGAATTGTTGAATCATTACATTGTACACATGAAGCTAATATAACCCTGTACATTAATTATACTCCAATTAAAAAATTTAAGCAAAGACCTAAATGTATGACCTAAAATAATAAACCCTTAGAAGAAAATATAGGGCAAAAGTTTCACAGCATTGGACTTGACAATGATTTCTTATAGGCCTTGATATGACACCAAGGCACAGGCAACAATTTAAAAATGATTAAAAAATGGGTTTGAAAGGACATTTTTCCAAAGAAGATACATAAATGGCCATAAGTCCATAAAAAGAGACTCAATATCACTAATGAGGAAGGAAATGCAAATCAAAACTACAATAAGATACCACCTCACACTCATTAGAAGAGCTACTATCAAAAAAAAACAAAACAGAAAATAACAAGTGTTGGCAAGGATGTGGAGAAATGGAAATCCTGGTGCACTCTTGGTGGGAATGTGAAAATGATACAGCTGTTGTGGGAAACAGTATGGTGGTTCCTCAAAAAATTAAAAATAGAACTACCATATGACCCAGCAATTCCCCTTTTGGGTATACACCCAAAAGAATTGAAAGCAGGGTCTCAAAGAGACATCTGTACATCCTGTTCAGAGCATTACTCATGATAGCCAAAATGTGGAAGCAACCCAACTGACCATCAATGCATGAATGGATAAGCAAAATGTGGTACATACATATGACAATACTATTCGGTCTTAAAAAGAAAGGAAATTCTGACACAGGCTACAACACAGGTGAACCTTACGGACATTAAGCTAAGTGAAATAAGCCAGTCAAAGAGACAAATACTGTATGATTCTACTTGTATGAGGTACTTTGAGTAGTCTAAATTGTAAAGACAGGGGCGCCTGGGTGGCTTAGTCAGTTAAGTGTCTGCCTTCATCTAAGGTCATGATCTCAGGGTCCTGGGATCGAGCCCCATGTCAGGCTCCCTGCTCAGCAGGGAGTCTGCTTCTACCTCTGCCTCTCCCTGTGCTCTTGCTTGCTCTCTCTCTCTGTCAAATGAATAAATAAAATCTTAAAAAAAAGAAAAAAAGTTGTAGGGCGCCTGGGTGGCTCAGTTGGTTAAGCGACTGCCTTCGGCTCAGGTCATGATCCTGGAGTCCCGGGATCGAGTCCCGCATCGGGCTCCCTGCTCAGCAGGGAGTCTGCTTCTCCCTCTGACCCTCCTCCCTCTCATGCTCTCTGTCTCTCATTCTCTCTGTCTCAAATAAATAAATAAAATCTTTAAAAAAAAAAAAAAGTTGTAAAGACAGAAAGTAGAATGGTGGTTGCCAGGGGCTGGGGTAAGGGTATGGGAAGTTATTGCTTAATGGGTACAGAGTTTTAGTTTTGCAAAATGAAAAGAATTCTGGGGATGGAGGGTGGTGATGTTCATACAACATTATGCATGTACTTAATACCACTGAACTGTCCACTTAAAAATAGGTAAGATGGTAAATTTTATGCATCCTTAGGCACAATAAAAAAATTGGGGGAGAGAAACACAACTGTCAAGAACATGAAAGACAATTATGGAATGAAAAGTCACCGAAATAAAAGGCACAGCATAGGAAATGCAGTCAATGACATTGTGATTGTGAGGTATGGGCAGATGGTACCTACACGTGTGGTGAGCATGGCATAATGCATAAACTTGTCAAATCACTAAGTTGTACACATGAAACTAATGTAACACTGTGTGTCAATTGTACTCAAATAAAAAAGAATTTTTTTGAGAGGTTGAAAGAGAGAGGCGGGGCAGAGGGGGAGAAAGAGAGAGAGGGACATGAAGAGAGAAAGAATTTCAAGTAGGCTCCTCGCCCAGCATCGAGCCCGTGGCTCAATCCCACAACACTGAGATCATGACCTGATGATCAAATCAAGAGTCAGACACTTAACTGACTGAGCCACGCTGGTGCCCCAGAAAAGAAATTTTCTTAAAGAACATGAAAGACAAGAAAAGATCAAGACATTCTTTCAAACTGAAGACTCTAAAAATGGGTCTTTTTTAAAAGATTTTATTTATTTGATAGAGATCGAGAGCACACAACCAGGGGGAGCGGCTGGCAGAGGGAGAGGGAGAAGCAGACTCCCCACTGAGCAGGGAGCCCGATGTGGGACTTGATCCCAGGATCCTGGGATCATGACCTGAGTCGAAGGCAGATGCGTAACTGACTGAGCCACCCAGGCACCCCTAAAAATGGGTCTTGACAATCACATGCAACATGACTTCCTAGACAGAGTCTTGGACCAGAGAAGAGAAAGAGCCACTGTGGGACAGCTGGTGAAATCTGAATGGGATCTGTGAATTGGAGGTTAGTGTTGCACAAATGCTGATTTCTAGGCTTGTATGGTTGTATGCTGGTTACATAGGAGAGTCCCTGTTTTGGAGACATGCATGTTAGAGTGTTTCGTGGTAATGAAACATCACATCTGCAGTTTGATCTCCAAACATTCTTACTAGAGAGAGAGTGGTCCGCGGAGCCAACACTGTAATATATTAACGGCTGGGGAATCAGGTGAAGGGCATGTTGGGAGTTCATTATACACACCTGGAGGCATCTTGAGGAAGGTATCAAGGTCATGCACTTCAGCCAGTTGCATGATCCGTTCTTCCTCTGCAAGGGCTCGTGCTCGGGCCTGAATGATATGTCTCTCCAACATTTCAACTTCATCCAGTCGCTGCTTATAGACCTTCCGAATCTGGCAGGTAGACCATCAAATGCACAGAAATAGGCTGAGATCGCAGAGCTTACTCACCCCCACCCCCAGCATCGGGCTTCCTGTGAAGCACAAAACAATCACAGAACTATGGAGACCAACTGGTCCAACCTAATAGATGTGAAAACTGAGACCCACAGAGGGAAACGTCTTAAAGGTTTCATAGTAAATTCGGGAAGAGAGCCGAGCCTGAAACTCTGCCTCCTGCCTTCACAGCTGTCACCCAAACTCTGAAAGAGCAAACACAAGTTAGCACACCACCTGTGGTAGACAGAGGCGTGCCACCCAGATGCCCACCTCACCTGAGACTCCCTTTAAGGGATTCCTCAGCAGTGTGGGCAGCCGTCAGACTCAGCAGAGAGGATCCAAGTCAGCTGCCTTCCTCCTTGTACAGACGAGGAAGCAGTTGTCTCCCAGAGACGAGGCATGCTTCCTCAAATCTGGCAATGAATGCCTAGGTTGCGATTGTGGTTTGTGATACAAAGACAGGCACCCCAAAAGGGGTGACTTTTAGCCTTACCATCTCCAGGGAACAACAACTATTCGGCTATCTGCCCCAGTCCTTTTATTTACATATGCAATTATTTCGTGTGTGTATGTACATAGAGAAATGAAGATGGATAGGCGCTACAGACATATGCCTTACGTGCCTATTTCTGTAAACGTGCGGAGAGAGTGCCCTTCCACTAGATGTCGAACACACTGGGGCAGGGACTTTGCGTTTTCCTAGCTGCATCCTCAGTGCCTGGCACCCGTCAGGTGCTGGCACTTGTCGAGCGGCTGAGTCCTGCGGGGGCCTGCCTTTCTAGGGGCGCGCCCTGGGACCCCCCGCACTGTCCGCGGACGTGACGCCACCGCGTCCCCGGAGAGCAAGGGCAGGGAGCGCGCGGGGCTCCGGGGCCGCCTTACCCGCTGCAGCTCGTCCACGAACTCCTCGTGGCGCGCATCCTCGCTGCCGCGGGCCTTGATCAAGTTCGCGCTCAGGTCCTCGCCGATCACCTCGTTAGTGTACAAGTTGCGGAAGAGGCCGGTGAGCAAGTGCGAGATGTCTTGGCTGCGCAGCGAGGTGGGGCGCAGACTCAGCAGCTGCGGCTCGGGGAGCGGCTGGAGCGCGAGGGGCCCCCCCACGCGGCGGGCCCGGCCCCCGAAGCCGTAGTGAAAGGCCTCGGAGTAGGTCAAAGAGGACAGCCAGGCGGACTCGCTGGGGCTGCGGATCCCGGCCAGATGCGAGGTTGGCGTCCACGTCGCGCCCCGGAACGCGTAGGACCCGGACTCTGCAGACAGCCCTTCTCTGCCTCTTCCCGTCTCCATGGCAACTGAGACGCCGCTAACCCTTGCCGCCCTTCCGCTTCCGGCCGCGTCCTTTCCGCTTTGCCTCCCTCTGCGGGGGCCGCTTATGCATCGACCTTCTTTTTTTTTTTTTTTTTTAAAGATTTTATTTATTTATTCATGAGAGACAGAGAGAGAGAGAGAGAGAGAGAGAAGCAGAGGGAGAAGCTGGCTCCCCGCAGAGCAGGGAGCCCGATGCGGGACTCGACCGAGGATCCTGGGAGCATGACCTGAGCCGAAGGCAGACGCTTAACCGTCTGAGCCACCGAGGCGCCCGGCATCGACCTTCTTAAAGTGAACTTAGTGTGAATGGCTATTCCTCCCCTCCCCCAGCCAGTCCACACTCAACCTCCAGCAATTCTTTAAAACTACCATTTAAGTGTTCCTACCAGTTTAAATTTTCAGGAGTTTCTGCTCCAGAGAGAAAGGGAGCGGGAGCAGGAACACAAGCGGGGGGAGTGGAAGAGGGAGAAGCGGGCTTCCCGCGAAGCAGGGACCTGGGATCGTGACCTGAGCCGAAGGCAGATGCTTGGCGACTGAGCCACCCAGGAGCCCCTGGAATTTATTTCTGGCTTTAGATGTTTGTTGAATTATTAGTTTGAGATTGGAATTTGCCATTCTTAACACAATATTCTAAGAATATCATGAGATATTAAAAAAAAAAAAAAGTGAACTTAGTGTGAGGCACCAATGGAGAATGGTTCATTGGCACAGCCAGGCCAGTCGGGTTGCAAAACCTGGCTCCTAACTACCTCTCTTCATCTGTCTATTCTCTAATTTGTTAAGCAATTATTCACTCATTTAATATTTATTGTATAAAGATTCTATTGCAGGTTTGTGCTGGGAGCTGAAGATAGCAAAGGAAGTAAGATGCCGCTTCTTCCCTCAGTCGTGTGTGTGTGTGTGTGTGTGTGTGTGTGTGTGAGAGAGAGAGAGAGAGAGAGAGAGAGAGAGAGCTAGACCAGGAAACCAGGGTGGTGAGCAGGGCGGGAACTGGAAAACAATGGTAGTTTGGTAGTTTAGTGGGTTAAGCCCAAGGTGGCAATAAATGTTGGTTGTCAGGGAACCACAAAGGACAGGAACTTAATCATTTTACAGAAAGAGCGTGAAAAGTGGCTTTTTGGACAAAGTGAAGACCAGGCAGAGATTTTTTTTTTAAATCTCTATCATTAGTTATCAGGGAAGTGGAAATTAAAACCACAGGGCGATACCACTACACACTTAGTAGAATGTCAAAAAGTTAACTAAATGTATAAATGTACCAAATGAGTGCTGGTGATGATATGCAGAAACTCCAATTGTCATGTTGCCATGGGAATACAAAGTGGTACTGCAGCTCTAGAAAACGGTGTGGCAGTTTCTTAGAATGTTACACCATACAGCAGACCTGCTTCTAGGTATTTTCCCAAGGGAAATGAAAAGTTAGGTGCACACAAAACCCTGTACCCAAATGTTTATGATGGCTTTATTCATCATCACCAAAACCTGGAAAAAACCCAAATGTCCTATCCACTGGCTAAAGGTTAAATTGTGGTACATCTATACCACAAATGCTCTCAGCGATAAAGAAGAAACAGGAATGTTGATACATACAATAGCAGAGATGAATATCAAATGCATTATGCTGGTAGAAGAAACCATTCTCAAAAGGCTATATACATAATGATTCCATTTTGGAGACATTCTGGAAAATGCAAGACAGTAAACAGATTGGGGGGCCCGGGCAGCTCAGTCCATTAAGCATCGGACTCTCGGTCTCAGCTCAGGTCTTGATCTCAGGGTCATGAGTTCAAGCCCCATGTTGGGCTCCATGCTGGGCGTGGAGCCAACTTAAACAAAAACAAAACAGAAAACAGATCAGTGGTTGCCAGGAGCTGGTCATGGAAGCTAGTGTTGGCTCCAAAGGAGCCTGAGGAGATTTCTGGGGGTGAGGGAACTGTTCTTTATTGTAGTGTTGATTACACAACTGTATGAATTTGTCAAACCTCGCAGTACCATAAAGGATGAATTTTGCTGCATACAAATTACACTCCAGTTTTTTAAACAGTGAAGGAAAAAAAAAAAAAGAATGAGTAGGAATAAGGCAGGAGAGGAGGAAAAAGGGCATTCTGGGCAGAGGCAACCCATTGTATAAAAGCGGGATGAAGAGAGTGCATATGGGAAGAAATGAAGGAAGTTCAGGAGTGGAACTTAAGAGTCTGAGCAGGAGGAATGAAGCTGGGAGGTGAGGGCCAGATCATAAGCAGGTTTGTAAGGCAACATTAGGGAATTTAAACTCTTCTGAGTGCAGTTAGAAGGGCCATCAAAGGTCTTCAGCTGGGCATGTCATGGTCAGCTCTGTGTTTTACTAAGATCACTTTGGTTGCAATGAAAGAACAGACTGGAGGGAGGCAAGAGGTATCAGGGTGGCAGATGAGAAAACTATGGATGGATTAGGAAACTGCATCCATGCAGAGGCTAGGAAAGAGATGGATTAGGAGCTTGGGTTGGGGAGGAATTGATTGGAGACCTGTAAAAGGGAGAAGTCACAAGACCTACTGATGGATAATGGAAGGGAGAAAGGAGCTCAGAATGACTCTCAGATATTCTGTGTAGGTAACCAGGGCAGGGATTATCTCCACTGAAATGGGAGAAAGGACTGGGCTTGTCCAGGCCAGCCACTTGACATCACGTGGACTGGCATCATCGGCATACTCTGGCTTCTGCTCACCGCTGATGCAACTAGCTGCTTTTTCCTCCTGCGGTGCGTCTGCTTGCCTTACAGCTGAAACCCACTTCCTGAGAGGGGCACCAGGAGGTTTGCCCACTGACCTGGGCCACTTGCGCCTCTCTTGGGTAGGCCTGGCTCCCTCTTCTGTCCTTTCCAGTACCTTTCCAGTCCTCAGAATGGACCCTGCTCTGGCTCTCCCCCAGCTGCACCCTCTCCACAGAGTGAGAAGACCAAAGCGACCTGCCCCGTGCCCACCCTTCAGGTACCTGGGACCCCAGAACTATTTGCCCAAACATCCTGAGCCCATTAATAGGTCCTGTGCAGTCTTCTGTTTTAAAGCCTTCCCCCCGTCGCTGACTGGTGTGTGCACTAGGGGACAGCTGTGGTGGGAGGTGGAGGCGGGCAGAACTCGGGCAAGTGGGCTGGTCTGTCCTGTTATCCGCACACATGCAAGACCCCCGGTGGCGCAAGAAGGAGCTGTGGGTGGAAAGAGAAGCGGAACAGTCTGGGGTCCTCCACTGCTCTAGTATTAGCGGTGGGCCAGCCCAAACTGGGTGGTCTTGTTGGTTAGGAGCAGCTCTTGTGGAGGCTTCCCTGTCTCGGGGAAAGACAGGACAGTGGATTCTTGCTGTCACTTTTGGCCTCTCCGAGCTGCCTCCAGACAGCCTCGAGGAGATCACAGGGAGTCTGTGCAGCCCCGGAGACGGTTCCCCTTTTTCTGTGACCCCTCCCACCCTCTGGCTTCAGCTCCTCTGCTCTGTCCAGGCTGAGGTCTCCAGCAGTGGTCCAGTGCTTCCAGTGGTAGTGGCCACTTCTCTGTCCTGGTCATCCTGGGCTTTTCAGTAGTACCTGCTGCTGCCTCTTCCTCTCTTGCCTTGCTTCTCCCTCTCCTTTGTGCTCCCCCCATCTCCCTCTGCCACCGGTCCCTCTCTGCCTGATCAGCTGGATCCATCCCTGGTTCTGCCTCCAGCAATCGATTTCTATTTGCCTGCTGACTAACTGACCAAAGGAATGGTTCAAACCCCGCACCAGAAACAAAGGGCTCGAGCCACCTTTGGAACCGCTCTCCAGCTTCCTCCTCCAGGCAGACCTCTTAGCACAAAAGGAATCCCTTGAGCTGCCTTCCTCATTTTATGACCTATTCTGCTGACCAGAACTTTTGTTTGTTTGTGTGTTTGTTTTTAAAACAGATGCAAGGCAACCCACTGTATGGAAATGAAGTTATTTAACTGGGTGCCCACTAATGAACTTCACCTTGTACAATGTTTTTGTATGTAACATACAGATAAGATCACAGAATTAGATAAGAAAATATCGTGGAATTAGAATTGCTTAGCCAAAGGGTATGTACTTAGTAATATTGAGATATTGCCAAGTTGCCCTCCAGAAAGATTATCCCAGAGTAGACTCCCACCTGCATTCTGTGAGCATGATGGACATATTTTGTTTTGTTTTTAAGATTTTTATTTGAGAGAGAGAGTGAATGAGAGAGAGAGAGAGCACAAGCAAGAGCCGGGGCAGGGGGGAGCAGAGGGAGAGGGAGAAGCAGACTCCCCGCTGAGCAGGGAGCCTGATGTGGGACTTGATCCCAGGGCTCCAGGATCATGAACTAAGCCAAAGGCAGCCGCTTAACTGACTGAGCCACCCAGGCACCCCATGATGGACGTTTTTAACGTATTTTCAGCTGTATCCCAAATTTTATTCCCAGCTCTCATCTCCTTCCAAAACTCCAGATTTGTACATCCGTCATATACTTGACATCTCACCTCAGCTATCTGACGGCACCTCAAACTTCTATGTCCAGAATAGAGAAGCTGCTCCTCCTCGGCCTTCCCCTATTTCAGTTACTGGTAATTCGTTAGCCCAGCCAAAAACTTGGAGCCTCAACTCCTCTGTTTCTCTCATGGCCCCCACCAGTAACTCCTGCTGGCTCTCCCATCAGAATATATCCAGAATCCTACCACTTCTCATGACCTCCACTCCTACCCCCAAGGTCTGAGCCACCATCTGCCTCACCTGAATTACTACTGCAAGAACCTTAGCGAGCTCCCTGCTTTGGCCCTTGCCCCTCCATGATACTCCTTCTTCCTGCAGCCAGAGTGATTCTTTTGGGGGTGGGGGGAGAGGGAGAGAGAGAATCTTAAGCAGACTCCACGTCCAGTGCAGAACCTGAAACAGGGCTCGATCTCATGACCCTGAGATCATGACCTGAGCTAAAATCGAAAGAGTCAGACACTTAACTGACTGTGCCCCCCAGGCACCCCAGAGTGATTCTTTTAAAATATGAGTTAGATCATGTCCCTCTTTGGCTTGAAACCTTCCAAGGGCTCCCCATTTCTCCCAGTGTGTAAGCGGAGGCCCTTAGAAGGCCCAGCAGAATGTGGTCCCCATTACCATTGTCGCCTCTCATTATCCCTCTCCCTCTGCTCCAGCCACAATGGATTCCTTGTCAGTCCTCCAACACACCAGCCAGATTCCTGCCACAGGGCCTTGGCACTGCCTGTCCCCTCTGCCTGGAATCTTCTTCACCGGATATCTCCGAATGGCCCACTCTCTTACCTCCTACAAGTCTTTGCTCAAATGTCACTTTCCCTGTAAGATCCAAGCTATTTAAAATTTAACCCTCTCCCTTTCCTGAATTCCCTTACCCTACATACCTTCTAATATACTACACAATTCACTTCTTATGTTTATTATGGTGTCTCTTTTCTTTCCATTAGAAGTTAAGCTCCACAAGGGCGGGGGTTGGGGGTATATTTTGTTCACTGGTGATTCTCAAGCCTCTAGAACAGTGCCTAGCACATAGTAGGTGCCCAATAAATATTTGTTGAACAAATGAAATAGCAAAGCAGTGTCTTCTTCGCTTCACAGACTTAAGTGTGCCTCCTCCCTCAGAGGAGGGTCTGAGGACCAGTCTCCTGACTCTTCCCCCACACCAAGCACTAGACTCTGCCTGTTGGGGGGATAGGGTGGAGGTGAGCACTGGGACTTAGTCCACGTTCAAATAAACATCACAGTTATGTACACAAACAAATACACAATAAAATCCCACAAATGTAATTATGGAAAAGTAATCCCAAATCGTCCCATATCATCCTGGGATAACCCGTGGGCCCAGACACCCTGTGGTCCATCACAGCATCCTGGATCCCTGCAGGGTTAGTAGTGTCCTGGCATGATCTGAGCATGCGCACTTGCCACAGCTGCTTCCTTGGGAGAGGCTGCCTTCACTTTTCCTCCTCATGCGTCTGGATTTGGGTCCAGGACCCTCTGGAGGGGATTCAGATGGGGTTTTCCAGCCCTGGCAAGCATCAGGGGCATGCCCTTAGACCAAGAACCTGAGGTTTGGCTCTGTGAACACCAGGCTTAGTGAAGGAGGCCAGGGAGGGGACAGCTGTGGGGACATGGGATGTCAGCGTATGTCCATCCAGCAGGTGCTGATTTGTACCAGGTAGCCAACATCTGGTATTTCAGCGGATTCTGAAGGGCACCGCAGCTCCTAACTGTGGAGATCACAGAAATGAAGGTATTTGCTCAAAGTCTCACAGCAGGAAAGGGCACAGCGGATTTAAACAGCCCCTCGCCCCCGTGCCCTGGGACAGAGACTCCAAAGACCAGGGGGGACAGAATAAACCTGCTCCACCTCACCTACTCAAGTTTGCCTGGGTTTGCATTTCTGGGGGAAGGGTTGGGCGGGGCCGGCCGAAGCATGCCACCGGGAGCCCGACCGTCCTGAAAGTTGACATTCATGGCTTTGATCCTCCCCCTCCCCTGGCCTCTAGAGGGGGTGGTGCTGGAGGGGCCAAGGTAAGTGCCTGGAGGTAGGCACGACCCTAACACTAGGTCTCACTAGGTCTTACCTGTCCCCAGTCATCCCAGAAGTCCCCTTCCCCTGCACCCTGCCTCACACACACATTGAAGACGATGGTCAGCTGCGGGGGCAAGATGCCTGAGACTCCACCATAGGACAACACGGCTCTGGGCACACATGGCCCCCTCTGCGCACTAACTGAGCCTGCCAAAAATCCTGTGAGTCACCAGGATCTCAGGGCATCTTGCAGAGGTAACTGAGAGCTGGGTTTTAGGAAGGGTAATTAAGGTGCCCGGCCAGGACTGGGCCCACAAAAGGCCCTGCTTATTTAGGGAGGAGGGAGCAGAAGCCAGCAACTCTGTGGTTGGGTAGAAAGCATCTTGCTAGGCCCTCCAGCCCCTCCACCCAAAGACGCATAGTCACTCACTCCCCACAGAGGTTGGCACCCAGCAGACCTCGCAGGCAGCCTGTGAGAGAGGGCGGGGCAGACAGAGGTGGTGAGGACGGTACAGAGTGCAGGAGTACAGACTGAGCCTCAGGGCAGGGCAGCAACCTGGCTTCTCTGAGCAGGGCGCTGCCCAGTCCTCTTTTCCGGCAGAACCTGGTTGTATGTGCCAACTCTGAGTCAGCCACACCTAACCATCTCAGGCCAGGGAGGAGGCTTCAGCTTGGGCCCCATGCCAGAAGAGGACCTGTGAGGGGAGGGATGGGGTTATGTAAAGGAAGGGCCCAGCTGCAGGCCCCACCCCAGAGGCATCTGGGGCAGAGGGAGAGGCCATGGTCCCAAATAATGCCCTAGTTTGGAGCATGGGGCTCGGAGCTGGGAGGTGACGTGGATCAACAGGAATGACGCTTGAGATGAAGCCAAGGCAACTGCTGATGTCAGAATTTCATCGCGTCTCTGCCTCGGAAGAGGAACAGGGCTTGAGGACTGACATGCTGAGTAGAGGGGCTTGGAGGCCCCCAGGAAGGTCAGAGGCCCTCAGAGAGCAGGCCTTTTGGCATATGTCCTAGCCTAGGATGGAGGGGGGGATACAGTCCCCCTCATCCCTCCCCCCCACCGGACTCCAAAGTCAGGCCTGCCAGTGTGGACATGCTCATCCCTGACTGGAAGAGAAACCAAGGAGGGCTCTGACAGGCCTGTCAGGACCAGGGGGCACTCTTACTGAAGGACAGGCCCACCAGAATGAGTGCCAGATAAAGGGCTAGACCCTCTATGTGGAGGGAAGGCATAATGGAGGGGGGGCCTCTCCGAAGTCCCTTAGTCCTGACCCAGGCTCGACCCTCAGTACAGGAAGACCTGCCCTGTGGCTTATATCTCTACCTGAGGTATTCAAGGCCACCTAGGCCTGGTTGTACTGGAAAGAGAGTTAAGGTGAGCCAGGCCTTCTCCTCCAAGAGGGGTCCAACTGACTTCTGCCAGACTCTCACGATGGCTTTATCAGTGCTCAGGAAGCCTGGGTGATTCACTGGTGGGCCCAGCACCCTTCAATCTGGGAGGCCTTCTGGGGGCTCTCCCAAGGGACTCTCCCAAAGGGTGGTGGGCAGCAGGATTCCTGGACTTTCCCTGGGGGTATATGGGTACCCTATAAAGAGGGTATCTGGGTGGCAAGAGTTGAGGGGAGCAAGGGGGGGTTCCTGTAGGGGCCTAAGGGCCCCTTGTTCAGACAGCCCCTTGGGAGGCTACCCAAAGAAGGGATCCTGGAGATGTAACCCACCCCTATGTCCTGTCCCACCACTCTGCCATACAGATCACCAGGGGTTTGGTGTGCGAGAGGCTCAAAGGTGAGTTCCCCGCACCCAACTGCTGTAAGCTTTCCCTGCTTGCGCCCCAGCCCTCACCAAAGGCGCTCCTGGGGTTAGAAACTTCCCATCGAGAGAGGAGAGGACCCTCCTCCCGACAAGATTTAGGCATACCTCTCCGAGGACCTCCTAACCCATGCCCGCGCACCCATTTTGCAGAAGGGAAAGCAGAGATCCGGGGAGCCGCGGCTGGACGCCCGGACGCCCAGGCTCCCTTCCGCAGCAGCCCAGTTGGGCTCGAAGTTACGCGGTCCTTTTCCCAGAATGACGCCAGATTTTTTCGAGCGGCACCCCAAACCCGGAGAAGCGTCCACAGGTAGGGCGTGGGGCTGGGCCGCCCGCTGTAATGACAGGGCCCACGCCTGTGGGTGGCGGCGGCGGAGGAAGCGGGAGGAATCCGACTATTTCTGGCCTGGGTGCGCCTACTAGCCCCGGCCAGGGTTGGCCCAGCTGCGGGCCCCCCCCCCCGCCCTCCCCGATCCCCAAGAGGGGGCGGGGATAGGCGCGGGTTGGCGGGGCCGGGGGGGCGGGGCGGTGTCCCGGGCCCACCTCCGGTCTCCGCCCACCGGAGTCCTTTCGGGTCCCTTCACCGCACTCGGCTCGGACCCGAGGCCGCCGGCGCAGTCGCCGCGCGCGTGTGTCCCGCGGCGCCCCCTCCCGCTGCGCCGCCCGTCGGGCATGGACTCGGGCCGGGACTTCCTGACCCTGCATGGTGAGTTCCTGGCTGGCGTGCGGGCAGACCCTGCACCGGCCGACCCCGCGCGAAGCCGTTCCCGGGCCCTGGGCCGGGGACCCCCAGGTTCCTTCGGCCGCCCTCCGCCCCGCCCCGGGCCCGCCTCTCGACTCTTTTGTTGCATCGGGGAAATCTCGGCGCGGGGGACTCTCGGGGTGGGACTGCCAGGCAAGACCTTGGGCTTGTCCCCCAGATCTGGCCGGAGGTGGGGGGAGGGTGCGGGTCTGAAGACTTCCCTGAAGGCGAACCCCGACCCCCAGACCCCGCCTCAAGGATTCTGCCTTTTTCTGGTCTCAGAAGGCTGGGCTCCGTGGTCCAGCGCGCACGGAATGGCCGAGGAGGGACGGAACCAGCATCCACGAATAACCAGGTTCTCCCCACACCGTCCGGGCCCCGCTGGAGAGGCTCCCCAAAGCCCAGGCTGCCTGGACCGCGTCAGGCCGCGTGGCTGTGGCGGGGGGGTGCGGGGGGGGGGGGAGGAGACGAGGAGGTGTGCAAGGTTGGCCGAGGTCGGGCTGGGCGGCGGTAACTGCCCAGCGCAGAAATCCCTGTCAGCGATGCCCACGCTGGTAGGAGCGGCCGGATCCTCCCATCCGCGCACCCTCCTGGCGGGACCAGGCCGAGTCTCAGCTGAACTGCCTGCAGCTCCACCCTTTGTCCAGCTAGTTCTGTCCCTCTGACCCACCGGGGAACAGTCCTTGCCGTATTGCTGTCCCTCCAGGACAAAGAGCAGCAGTGGCTTCTGGCAGGTCGGGCCCCCCAGCCTGGTCTAGCATCTCTCCGCTCCAGCCTGGGGACTCACTCACTCTTAAGGGTGTCTTGCCCTCCTGGTTTCTGAGATCATCTGCCAGTTCAGCAAAACCTGCCCCTTACGCCAATCACTGCTTAACCGTATCTCCCTGTTTTCTAGTATCCCTGGGGTGGGAGACTTCAGTGCCCACCACCTGTCCATCTAAACCATACATGAAGATGATAGATGGGAAAGAGAAAGGCAGAGCCCTCCAGCTGCCCACTAGAGACCCCCTGGAATTCAGGGGCATAGGAGATGTTCCTTTCAGCCAGCCGCTAGTCTGTCTTGTGTTTCCTGGTTGGCCTAGACCTGGTCTCCATGGCCCAAAGAGACCTTGCTCAGGGCCCAGAGCTGTGACCCTCCCACCACTGGCCTGGGCTCCTCAAGGCAACCTCATCCAGCTGGATCATGGGAACCCTGCCCCTTCCAGTGCTTCATCTTCTCAGACCAAAGGTGTCCTTAGTGCTCCTGCAAGACTGGCAGGAAGGGAGTCTGGATGGCTTAGAGGACCACAGTGGAGACCTCTGCTTTCTCTCTCATCATCCCTTAGTTAGTGCTGTCTACCCTGCAGAGTGATACCTCTTCTGGGCCTGTCTCACACTCAGATCTCCTAAAAGCCCTCCGGTCGTCTCTGGCACAGCTCATGTTGGAATGGGCTCCATCCTCATGCATCTGTGCCTTCAGCCAGTCTTTCTCCCCCGGTGTCTTCCCTGGAAAGGAAGCTACGGGGAGGCACTGTGGCATGGGTTTGGCCCATTCTGTTTGAGACCTGCCTTCCAAATGCCTCACTCTGTCCAGCCCTTCCTGCGGGACTGGCGGGAACACTGCAACCCCAAGCTCTTTCCCAGAAGGCCCTGCCACTTCAAGCTCATCACCCAGAATTACCCTCCCTTAATTGCCTTGGTCCCTCCTGCAAACCAGATCAGAAAGCAAGAACCTGGCAAGGGCAGTTGATGGCAGGAAGGGGTGGTCACTGTGCCCTGTGCTTCCATTGGAGAGTCCGTACCCCTTTCAGATTTGGGGCCCCACAGCACCGAACATGTGGCTTGGGCAGTTGGCAGTCAGCTGCAGAAAGTCCCCCCCTCCCCACGGCCTGGGGGGCCACGGAGCCTCCCTAGATATGAGATGTCCCCTACGTCCTCACCCCAGATGTGTGCAGATGCAGTGTAGGCTACAGGCATGGGTTCTGGAGGCAGACTGAGTTCAGGCCTTGACTTTTTCATCCCAGACAAATTCCTTGATTTCTTGGTGCCTCAGTTTCCTCAGTGAAATAGGGGACAAGAACACTACCGACTTCATAGGCTTGCTGTGAGGACTGAATGAGGTCATACATAGAAGGCAATGGGAACAGTGCCTGGCACTCGGTAGGGGCTGTGTTCCTGCAGGAGGCCCACACCCAAGTGACCATGCCCTGTGCATTCTTGGGAGATGAGGGGGGCACCATAAGGGAGTCTGTTGCTAGGAAAAATGTGCCCAGAACAGGGCTCAAGAACCAAGGGCCTCCTTCTGGTGTCTCTGGAGCCCTCAGACTGATGTTCCATTCCCCTGGCCTCCTCCCCCTCCTCCACTGCCTCTGCTGTCTCCATTCTAGCCAGGCCTGCACTGGCCTCGCCAGCACGTCTCCAGATGTACCCAGAAGGACACTACTTCGCAGGCCCTTCCCTCGCTGAACACGTCCACCTTCACTAACTTTACCTACCTCAAATCCACCCTGCCCCACTGTCAAAACTGGCATTTGTAAAAGTGGAAGGCAGGCCATAGGAGGGGCCTCATCTTGGCCCCAGGAGACCTGGACTGCAGTCCTCATTTTGCCTGTATTTATCAATGTTGTGACCCTGAGCACGTCCCTTTGCCTCTTTGGGCCCTTTTTTCCCCCCACCCATGGCATAGTAACACCCTATTTACAGGGGACATCGTGAAGACAAAGCATGGATAGGCATAGGAGCTCAAGGTTGGCAAGAGAGCCAGTACCCCCAAAAGATAATGGTTCCAGAGCCATCATAGCAAGTTGGGGTGGCCAGCCTCCTACTCACCTCAGTTATGTTTCAAAACTGTCCCCGGGGTTCCAGACCCATAACCCACAGACACACACTGATCCACACTGATCTTAACATTTCGCGCCATAGGCCACTTTGGCAGTCAGATGAAGCCTGTGGACCCCTCCTCAGGGTCATGTTTTTATTTTTATTTTTATTATTTTTAGATTTTATTTATTTTTATTTTGAGAGAGAGAGAGAGAGCGCACGCCCACACACAAGCAGGGGGAGGGGCAGAGGGAGAGGCAGAGGGAGCGGGAGAAACAGGCTTCCTGCTGAGCAGGGAACCAGATGATGTAGGGCTCGATCCCAGGACCCTGAGATCAAGACCTGAGCCGCAGGCAGACACTTAACTGACTGAGCCACCCAGGCGTCCCAGGGTCATGTTTTTAAATGCATAAAATAAAATACATGAGAATTCAAAGGAAGCAAATTATATTGAGATGTGATTCTATCCGTAGGTCCTTGGCGTGGGGTGGGGCGGGGCGGGGCGGGGCTCTTGGTCCTCTGGATGAGAACCTTTGTGTGGTTTCTCTAAAACAGGTCACCTTACCCTCTGCCTCCTCCCTCTCCAAATGAAGAACAACTTGTTTGGGCCCGTATTTCAGCTCATCTACACCAACACACGTTCTTTTGATGTATTCTCTGTGGCGCGACCGTAGGCAAGTCACTCTGCGCTTCAGTTTATTGTTAGTGTTGCTTTGCTTGGCCGTGCTAATGGTTGGCTTTGACGGTGACTCACTGCCAGTGCTGGGGACTGGAGCGGCAGTGAAGCGAATGGAGGAACTAGTCAGAGGCAGAGAGTAAAAGAGAGGGGTGAGTCAGGCCTCTGGGTGGTGTCCTGACCTTGGCACACAGTAGGGGCTGGGGGCATGAAAGAGAAGTTGTAACTTACATGAAAGGTCCCACTGTTCCCGAGCACACTGGCAGCACAGTTTTGTATAAAGTTGCAGTAGTTCTCATCTATTCATCAAAGCAAGCCTGCGTTAATGGATTCATTTTTAAGATCAGCCTTTTTTTTTTTTTCAAGAATTCCATTCGCATTTGGAACCTTAGCGATTACCCTACTCGGGTGGAGAAACTGTGAGAAGGAAACAGGTCTGCCTGTGAGGCAACAGCCAGCTGAATTACAGTAACTTCGTTGAGTAATTGAAGTAAAATATTTGGCGGGCTTGGTGGTCTGCCCCAGGCTCCATTCCCGGCTCCGTCTGACCCCGCCCCATCCCGTCCTCTCAGACTTGGCCACCCAGGCCGCGGCTACCCGATCTCCCCTGTTCTCCTCAATCTCGCTCAAACTTCGTCCTCCGCCCGGCCCCCAGTAGGTGTTTCGAATTCGCGACTCCGGCTCCGCCCCCGGTGGACACCAACCCCTGGTGGGACACCGCCTCCAAAGCCGAGGTTCCGCCCCTCCCTGCCCGAACCCCGCGTTTTCAGTGCGGGGCCCTCCCTCGGGTCGCTCTCTGGGCCCTAGCTCCGCCCCCGGCCGGCCTCCTAAGTGACGCTCTGCCTCCCCGTCACCTCCCAGACCCTGCTCCTTTCCCCCGCCTCCCACTCCAACCTCTGGGGCTGTGCCTCCGCCCCCTACCACCTTTCTGGGCTCTGGCTTTCGCCACTGATTTGCTTCCTGGGTTATAGATTTGTCCCACTCCGCCTCTTGGGTTCTGGCTCCTCCTCTCCCCGCCTGGAGTCCGCCCTTGCCGCAGCCCCCAAGGGCAAAGGTCCTGCCCCTCCGGGACTGGCCGCGTCTCCTAGGGTCTGTCTCCGCCCCTTTCAGCCCTGATTTCTCTCACGCCCCGCCTCTAGGGCCGAGGCTCCGCCCCTCCAGGCTGGCCCCTCCTTCTGGGTTCTGACCCCGCCCCTCCACGCCCGGACTCCGCCCCCATTGCCAGGGCCTTCTAGAGGCTGCGCTGTCCCGGGCCAGGCTCGGTGGCGCGGAGGCACTGAGGAGCGTCATGCAGTGCCTGGGAATCCCGAGCCGGAGCCGCTCCAGGGAGCTCTATCTGCAGGAGCAGAGCCTCAGGGTGGCGGCGCTCAATGGGCAGAGGCTGGGTAAGGAACGCAGGGGGCACCGAGCTCCGCTGGGAAGGCAGCTGGGGCAGGATGTAGACTGTGTGCCTTCCATCCTTTGAGTGGACCTGTTTAGTACTCCTGTGAGTGCGAGACCCACTGTGGGGCTGTGTTTGCAGGGGTGGCATGTGGAGTGTTTTCGGGGCCAGGGGTGGGTGGGTGGGTGGGATAGGTCACTTCTCCCTCCAAAGCACCCCACCCCTTACCACCCCTAACCACCCCAACCCCTCCTGTTTACAAATTTCTGAGGCACTACTAGTTATGTGGCTCAGTGTGTAACTGGTACGACTGTGTAACGAGATGGTTTTCCGAGCCTTTGTGATCCAGTGTGATGGTGTGCAAGTGTGCATGACAAGTGTGACAGTGGGGGACCCAGTGTGTAATCTGGTGGTGGCTCTGTCCCTCACGTGGCACGTGGGGCCACTGCGCGGCAATGAGGATGTGTAATGCGGTATAACCAAGTGTGTGACATTGTGGCACCAGTGTGGCCGCGTGTGGTCCAGGGTGATGCTGTGTCCTGGTGACTGTGGGAGGCAGACCGACAGTGGGCGAGCCGGGGGACCGAGTCTGTCATTCCGTGTTGCAGTATGTGTTCTGTGGATTTTCTGACATTGCTCAGTGCGCCTGAGCGGTGACTTGCATAAGGTAATGTTTCCTAGCACTCACCCTTGGGCAGGCTTCGGAGTCCTGACTCTGCCATGTAACTTCCTTGAACCTCAATTTCCTCATCTGTAAAATGGGAATAATTATAGTGCCTTCCTCATAGGGTTGTTGGGGGGGTTAAGTACATGTGCTAAGAGCAGTATCTTATTCAAATATTGGCCATGAATGTTATGGTAGCTGCTCTGATCACCATTGTGAGGGTGATGTTCTGGCACGGTGCGTTGAGTGCGGCCGTGTGTAACTGTGTAGCTTTGTATGGCTGTGGGGCCCCCCCTCAGCCTCCTGTTAGCACCTGCACACCCTGTGCCCTCCTCCACATGGCCACCTCACTGTGTGCGGCCAGCCTGAGCGGGTTGGTGAGGCTGCCAGGTCAGCCCAGGGGCCCCTGAGGTAGAGGCCCCTTAGCACCCCCCTCCCACAGGAGGAGAAGGTACTGAAGCTGAGTGAGTGGGGCTGAGCGCCCATCAACATTCTGGGTGCTGAGGGAGCACGGGTGGCAGGGCGGGCAGCCCAGGGGCCTCAGAAATAAAAGGGCCGGCTACAGATGAGACTCAGAGGTGGGGGTGCCTGCCCAGGTTCCCTAATGGCCCAGAAGGTGGTGGCTATTATCAAGGCCCACCTCGGGGCTGAGGTCCGTGTTCCGGAAGCCATGTCAGCAGCCAGGGGTCTTATCTCTGCCTGACCGCAGACAAGGCCACAGCCTGGCTCCAGGACAGGATGAACATGTCATCTCCCCATGGTGTTTTCCAGAACCGGAGGGTGGGGCTCACCTTCTACTTTCCAACCCCTCCCCCATTACCATCTCTGTTGTTGGCAATGGCTTGTCCTAATGAGTGCCCAGCTTGGGGGGCAGGGGGCAGGCATAGGGTAAGGAGATGCCCCTGCCGATTACACCTCAGCTCAGAAAGGACAATGGAATACCCCAGCAGAGGCTGAGGACCTCTCTTCTGGCATCTGGGAACTCCCGTCCTCTGGTTCCAAGCGCCACACACACAGCCAACAGTTTAGGACATCTTGCAGGAGCCCCCTTCTCCACTGAACCTCCCCTGGGGCTGAAGGGATGCTGCTCATACTAAGACAGAGGGGTCTCCCAGAAGTGCGGGGAGACTTGGGACAAAGGAAGAAGAAGGCACATCAGACTATCAGAGGCTCACAGACACCTCTTCTGACGCTGTTCTCACCCAGTGCTGATGGGGGAACGGAGCCACGGGGGAGGGGAGCTGCCTAAAGTCATGGGTGGTTGTTAGCACTGGGCTCTGTCCCTAGTGAAGGCAGGAGATTGGGAAGGGATAGAGAGCGTATGGGTGGCTGAGGCCTGGGGAAGCGGTTCAGAAGTTTCCCTAGGTCTTATGGGTGTGTGGGGCAGGCTGGTGGGGCGGGGGGCATGGATAAAGCTGGAGAGCCTATCAGGGGCTGTGGATCTGGGCTTGGAAAAGAAAAGCTTATAGGCCTGGTCACAGGCCGTTCAGACTGGACCGACACGGTCCCTGATGCCACCGCTCTGCTGGAGCAAGAGGATAAAGATTGCTGAAGGGCCACATAGTTTTAGTTTTGGGGACAGAGTGAGGTGAGATGGTCACCTGGCTCTGAGCAGAGCTGGCTGCTGGACTGCATCTGGCTCAGCCGATAGATCTGGATCTAGATGCATCTATCTCTATATTATATTGATGAATCATTAAGGTGGGACATGGTCTCTCCTTGATCACAGTTGATACAGGCTCTGCTCGGGGATGAGGGCTCCTGGGGGGCCAGGCCTAGTGCCCCTTTGGTATCTCTTGCTTGGGCCTGTTAGGACAAAGGGCATTGTATCTTTGGGAGCCCATGCTGAGGAGGCCAGCCTGGGTCCCTGAAGACAGCTGGGTAGGAGGGGCCATGCAGCTAGGGTCTGGTCCTCACTTAGGGCCCCGGGCCGGGTCCTGCCTCAGCTGCTGAGAAGGCTGCACTGGGCCTTAGGACTATTATAGCCCAAGGATCCCAGACCCAGGACACTCAGAGACGGGGTGGACAGGGAGAGCCAGGGGCATCCCAGGGGCCAAACCCAGGCCACATTTGGCTCATCTCTCCCTTCTGGCGGCAAGGATCAGAGACCTACTCAAGCAGGTGGAAGTCAGGGTGGGGGCAGCAGGGTGAGCGTGGCAGGGATGGGCACGAGGGTCCTACTGCAACCATAGTGTTGACACCAAGAACTACAACTTCTGTTACCTCCGGACCTTTTCTTTCCTGCCCGGCCTGATATTTTGGTCCCAGCTTCCTTCAGATCACTCTGACCCCTAGGTATGACCAGGAGGGGCACACTTTGTTTTACAGAGCCAGGCCATTTCCCAGGCATCTGGTTCCCCAGAACCAGATGTTCTGGAATTAGCTGCTTCCCCTTGTCCATTCAGCTGTGGATGGCAGGTCACAGTATATAAAGTGTAGCCTTGAGTGGGTGGGTGTCCTAAGGTTTGCATGGCCTTGGCTGGCAATCAGAGATGGCTTCCTGGAGGAGGCAGGGCTCCAGGATCAGGTTGGAGCATGGGTGAAGGTGGGAGAAGGGAAGGGAGAGCGGAGGGTGAGGCTGGTGAGAAGTGGGACCCTTCTCGGAGAGGGTCCAGAGGTGGGAGTAGCTAGCATGGGACCTGGGGCAGCAGGGACACCGGAGGAAGTGGCATCTCACCAGCTCTGCCCCCTAGGCCTACAGGATGACGAGGACCTACAGGCACTGCTAAAGGGCAGCCAGCTCCTGAAGGTGAAGTCCAACTCATGGCGGAGAGAGCGTTTCTACAAGTTGCAGGAAGACTGCAAGACCATCTGGCAGGAGTCCCGCAAGGTCATGCGGACCCCGGAGTCCCAGCTGTGTGAGTGTCCCAGGGCTGCAGGGTGGGAGCAGAGTGTGGATCCTATGCTTGCACGGGGAATCGGATGCTGGTTGGGGCGGGGAAGTGGATGCTGGTTGGGGCAGGGAATGGTGGGGTGGGGAGGTCAATCCTGGACCACAAATAGGGAAACCCAGGCCTGGCCTAGTGGGGCCCAGGTCGGTCACACAATCAGGACCAGATACAGGGAAACTGAAGCTGGCAAGGGTGGGGGAGAAGAGTTAGTTAAATCACCAATAGGGCAATTGAGGCCTAGTCTGGGCCAGACAGGGCAGTCATGGAGGACCAGAGATGGACAGGCTAAAGCCTTTTGAGGGTAAGGATACATAACTGTGACCACAGGTGGGAAAGCCAGGCTCAGAAATAGGGAGGTTTCTGGGCAGTGTTGTCTGAACGCACAGGGTGTCCACCTAGACAGATGTGGGAAGGAGGGAAGTTGGGCGGATTAGGACTACAGGTGTAGTGAGGCCCAAAGCCAAGCCCAAAGTCCAGGGGCAGATAAGGCCCTTCCTGGTATCAGCGGCCAGGATATGAGGTGGGGCCGCAGCAGGCAGTTCCTTCCCGGGACTGGGGCCACAGCAGAGAGGTAGGGTGGAGTGGAGCGAGGCCTTATTAGCTGGGCAGCTCCCTTGAGGGTATTGGGTCTGAGGATTTTCTGGAAGCTTTGGAAAAGGCCCTGGAACCCCAGGCTCAGGCCTGCAAATGGAGAGTGCCTGCAGCAAGGCCCCACAGAGAAAGCTGTGCAGGTTAGCTGCTTTGTAACACAGAATGGCCTAAAGATTCTGTAAAATGAGAGGTCCCCGCTGCATCTTTACTTGGTGGGAAACTTTTAGACCAATGCTGCCCAAAAGAACTTTCTTTGATAACGGAAATGTTCTGTATCTGTGCTGTCCAGTATGGGTGCCTCTAGCTACCTGTGGCCTTTGAGCACTTGAAATGTGGCTAGGTGTGACTGAGGAACTGAATTCTTAATTTTACTGAATTTTAGCTACTTTATATTTAAATAGCCACACAGGCTGGCTGGCGCTGGCTGGCTGGCGGCTGCTGGATTTCACCCAACCCAGACCCCTGCCCTTGGCCGTGGTGGGGAAGGGGGAAGGAGCAGGGGCAACCCACTGGGGAGTGCAGTCAGACACAGGTGACAGGCTCCAGATGGGAGAGGGGACAGGAGGAAGGGGAGGTGCCCAGGCAGGGTTTACCGGGCCTCACGACACTGGGTAGAAACCTGAGAAAGTATCTCCTGATGGCCGTATGGCCTGGAGCAGGGTCAGAGGTGAGTCAGGACACGAGCAGGGTCAGAGCAGGGTCAGACGGGGAGAGCCAGGCAGGGGGCCTTGGGGCTGTGGGCCATGGAAGGTTTCTGAGCAAGGCAGGGTAGGGTTAAAGCCGACAGAACCTGAAGTACTCTCCGAAAACCACCCGAGTGCATGTCAGTCACACAGCATGGGAGTGACCCAGACCTCGTCTCTGTCTGGCCTCTGTCGGTGGCACCAGCCAGGCTCCTTCATGGGCCTCAGCCCTGATATGGGGCTTCCTGTTCGACGCTGGTGGGGGGCGGCACAGTGGGAACTGGCGTCTTGCTCTCTGAGCTCTGGGGATTCCTGAGAGCCCGTACATATGCCTGGTTTCCCGTGTGTGCCTGGCACTTACTGGGCGGCAGCGGGCATGGGGGCAGAGACAAGAGTAGGGGACCTGGGCTGGTGAGATGAGCCCCTCATACTGGGAGAGCTGTGAGCACAAGGGCAGGAGGACCCTTCCAGGCAGGAGACTAGTGTGAGCAAAGGTGCAGGGCCGAGACTGAGGAAGGGGCGTGAGTGAGGGGCTGCAGGGGTGACAGGTGCGGGGTCAGGCACCAGCTGTGCTCAGGTGAGGAATGTGGCCAGAAGAGGCTCTCTTCCAGGTCAGAGACACTGAGACGGCTCTCCGGCTGAGCATGCCTGTTGGCTGCTTCCCTTCTCCGGGGGAGCAGTGAGACTGTTGTCCCCAAATGCACTCTACCCTCGGGGAAACTGAGGCCAGGTGAGGGAGGAGGGGAGCAGCACCCCCAGTTCTCTCTGCTCCCTCAGTTTGCCCTGATCCTGCCACCGCTACGCTCCCTCCACTCTGACCCCCAGAGGCAGACGAAGTATTATCAGCAGTGCAGGCATCTGGACTTTCTCTCTGGTGCGGGTGGGGGTGCTGGCCCAGGAGCTGCCCGGCTCAGGTTTCCTGTTTTCACTCCCAGCCCGGGGCAGCGGCAGCTGGCCTGAGCCTAGCGGGCGCAGGAGGCTATGGACAGAGGAATTAAGCGGGGCTATCCCCTGCACCCCAGATGGCCCGGGGCTCACAAGTCCCACTCTCGGAGCCTGCTGCCCAGGCTGGGTACATGTCCTTCACATGGGGCTTGCAGGTGGCTCGGAGGCCTCTGGGCACTCAGGGTGCAGGCAGGCATGGGGAGGACAGGTGAGCTTGCAGCTGGGGCTGCTCTAGAACCCAGGACAGAGGGATGTGGAGGGCTCAGGACACAGGTGGGGCAGGGGTGGAGCCTGGACCTTGATGCTGGGCAACTTAGCATGAGCCCAGCTGGTGGGACTGGCTCCCAGCCAGGCCAGGAAGGGCACCCTAGGGTCTTGCTGCTCCCTGAAGCTTGGAAGGTGTGGGTGTGACAGGAGGGCTCTCCGCCCAGTTCCTAAGGGCAGAATGATGGACTCTCTCAGACCCCTAAGGGGCACCACTTGGGGTCCTAGAGGGCAAGAGCCTTCCCGCACTCTTCTTGCCAAGCGGATCCCTGAGGTCAGGACACACGTGGACACACATGGACACACGCAGGGCAAGGTTGTGTCCATGCCGCAGCACAAGCACTTCTCCCTGTGCCCCCGCACCCCGGGGCCAGGGCTGCCAGAGGGTGGCTCCGGGCTCCTGCATGGTCGGGAGAGGGGCCTGCAGGCTCTCAGAGCCATCTGAGGGGAGGGTGGTCCAAACTCAAGTGCGATTAGGAGGGTATGTATCCTGTCTGTCACAGGCTCCAAGCTCCAGAATGGTTTCTCCCCATCTCTAAAAGCCCTGCCCTGCCCTAGTCCCTCCCAACCTGGAAACAGCAGGGCCTGGGGTCCCAGGTGCCCTTCTCTAGGGTCAATCTCTCCCTCTGTCCACCCCCCCACCCCCCGGTGTTTCCCCTGCCCACCACAGCTGTGTGTCACATTCCTTCTCCATCTCGGTCTCTGTTTTCCTTCCTCCCTTGTGTTCCCCTTGTCCATCCTGCTGCCCCCCTCCTTGTCTCTGGATCCAGGCCTGAGCTCCAGCCCTGGCTCTGTGTCCCCACGCTGTGCCTTGGCCACACCGGGGGCAGGGACTGGCCTCGAAGCTCTGCCACCTATCCCCTTTTTGCAGTCTCCATTGAGGACATTCAGGAGGTGCGGAAGGGGCACCGCACGGAGGGCATGGAGAAGTTTGCCCGGGATGTGCCCGAGGACCGCTGCTTCTCCATTGTCTTCAAGGACCAGCGCAACACACTAGACCTCATAGCGCCGTCGCCGGCCGAGGCCCAGCACTGGGTGCAGGGTCTGCGCAAGATCATCCACCACTCGGGCTCCATGGACCAGAGGCAGAAGCTGCAGCAGTATCCTTCTGGTGGCAGTGGGTTCTGGCCCAGCCTGTGGATCCTGGCTGTGGTCATCACCAGGGCAGCCTGCGTGTGGAAGATACCCAGCTTGGGCCGTCATATGGACATAGCAGAGGCTGGGCAGCTCACACAATGGAAATGAATCTCACGGTTCTGGAGGCTGGAGACCCGAGGTCTGGGGGCCAGCGTGGTCGGGTTCTGGTGAGAGCTTTCTTCCTCGCTTGTGAGGGGCTGCCTGCTCACTGTGTCCTCACATGGCAGAGAGAGAGAGAGAGGAGGGAGACAAGCTCTCTGGTGTCTCCTCTTATAAGGGCACTAATTCTATCATGAAGGCTCCATCTCATGACCTCATGTAAGCCCCCCACGACTCATCCCCAGATGCCATCATATTGGGGGTTAGGGCTTCCACATATTGATTTGGGGGGAACACAGTTTAGTCCTGAGCCCTCAGAAGGTACCTGGAGCCCTGTTTGGTCTACTCAGTGCAGCCCCCGCTGTCTCCTCTTCTCCTCCCCAGAACCAGCACAGAGTTCTGCTAATGGCAGCAGCTTCCATGCGAGACCGAGTCTTGAGTGTTTGAACCATGTTTCTTGGAGTTACTACATTTTTTTCTCTCTGGGAATTTGGAAGGCTATGGTACCCCCTGTGCCATTCTTTGGGGAGTGATCAAGTTTCCCTGGGCCTCATGTGCAGGCCAGCCTGTAAGCTTAAAACAAATTCACTTCCAAATCTGGATGCACAATAGCACACTAGCCTATGGTTCAAAGTGGTCAGCCTTCTGGTACAGAGGACTAGGGTGGAACCAGCTCCAGTTCCTTTATTTTAATGACAGTTTTATTGACATATAATTCACATACCATGTGATTCACCTGCTTAAAGTTACACGTCAGTGCTGTTCAGTATATTCACAGGGTTATAAGTAATTTTACGACACTTTCATCACCTTAAAAAGAACCCCATACCCTTGAGCAGCCAGGCCCCATTTCCCCATAACCCTCCAGGCCCTAGACAACCACTGATCTACTTTTTTTGGCTCTTTACATTTGCCTTTTTCTGGACATCTCATATAAATGGAATCATACTGTCTTTTGTGACTGGCTTCTTTCACAGAGCATGTTTTTCAGGTGTCTCCATGTTGTAGTGTGAATTAGTACCTCATCCCTTCTTATGGCTGAGTAATATTCCATGGTCTCCTTATTCCACATTTTATTTATCCAGCTAGCAGTTGATGGACAGTGGGGTTTTTACTCTGGAGCTTTTATGAATTAATGCTGTTATGAACATTGGTGTGGTATATAGCTAGGATTTATAAGTCTTATGGTAACTGTATGTTTAACCTTTTGAAGGACTTCCAGTTTTCCAAGGAGGAAATTGACATTCCCACCAGAAGTGTATGAGGGTTCCAATGTGTCACATCTTCACTAAGGCTTGTTAATACGGTTACTACTTCTTTATCCTAGCCATCCTTGTGGGTGTGAAGTGGTATCTCATTGTGGTCTCGATTTGCATTTCCTTGATAGCTAATGATGTCAACTATCTTTATATGTGTTTATCGGTTATTTCTAGAAATATCTATCAGATCCTTTGAGGAAATATCTGTCAGATCCTTTGCCCATTTTTTGTTGTTGTTAAGTTCTTTTTTTTTTTTTTTTTAAGATTTTATTTTTAAGTAATCTCTACAGCCAACATGGGGCTTGAACTTACAACCCTGTGATCAAGAGTTGCATGTTCGGGGGCACCTGGATGCTCATTCAGTTAAGTGTCCGACTCTTGGTTTCAGGTCAGGTCATGATCTCGGGGTCGTGAGATCAAGCCCCGAGTCAGGCCCCGTGCTCAGCTGGGAATCTGCTGGAGATTTCCTCCCTCTTCCTCTCTCTCTGCCCCTCCCCCTGCTCATGCAAGCTCTTTCTCTCTCTCTAAAATAAATAAATTAAAAATCTTAAAAAAAAAAAAAGAGTTGCACACTGTACCCACTGAGCCAGCCAGGCGCCCGTTAAGCTCTTTTTAAAATGGATTTATTTTTAAAAAATTTTTACTTGTGGTAAAATCTACATAACATAAAATTTACCATCTTTCAACCATTTTAGTCATGTGGAGTACCTTCACATTGTTGTGCAACCCATCTCCAGAACTCTTTTCATCTTGTAAAACTGAAATTCTTTCCCCATTAAACAACAACTTCTCATTCTCCCACCTCCAATCCCCACTCCCCAGCCCCGGCCCCCCGGCAGTCACCATTCTACTCTCTGTCTCTCTGAATTTGAACACCCTAGCTACCTCAGACAAGTAGAATCATAGAGTATTTGTCTTTTTGCAGCTGGGTTATTTCACTTAGCATAATGTCCTCAAGATTCATCTATGTGGTAGCCGGTGTCCGAATTTCCATTCTTTTTAAGACCGAATAATAATATTCCACTGTCTGCATATACTATATATTGTTTCTTCATTCATCCATTGATGGGCACCTGGGTTGCTTCCATCTTTTTCCTGTTGTGAATCATGCTGCTGTGAACATGGCTGTGCAAATATCTGAGACTCTGCTTTCAGTTCTTTTGGGGTATATACCCAGAAGCAGAGTCACCGGATCACAGGATAATTCTACTTTCAATTTTTTGAGGCACCACCATATTGTTTTCCACAGCATCTGACCTACTTTATACACCCATCGACAGTGCACCAGGGTTCCGATTTCTGCAAGTCCTCAACACACTTGTTATTTTCTGGGTTTTTTGTTTTGGTTTGGTTTAGGTTTTGATAGGTGTCTTATCGTGGTCTTGATTTGCATTTCCCTAATGATTAATGCAGTTGAGCATTGTTTTTTTTATTTGCTTTCCTGTATCTTCTCTGGAGAAATGTCTGTTCACATCCCTGGCGGTTTGTAATTGGGCTATTTGTCTTTTTATTATTGAGTTGTAAGGGTTGCATAATATACTAGATATAAGTCCCATCATAATTATGCTTTGTAAATAATTTCTCCTCTTCTGTAGGGTTCTCTTCTTTTTCTTGATGGTATTTGAAACGTGAGTTTTTAGTTTTGGTAAAGTCTAATTCAACTACTTTTTGCTTTTGTGGCTTGTGATTTTTGATGTTATATCTAAGAAGGCTTTGCTTAATCCAAAGTCACTAATGTTTACTCTTATTATTTTCTTCTAAAGGTTTTGTAGTTTTAGTTATTAAATTTAGGTCTTTGCTTCATTTTGAATCCGTTTTTGTGTGTGGTGTGATGTGGGGGATCCAACCTCATTTTTTTAGCATGTAGGTAGTTGTCCCAGCACCATTTGTTGAAAAGACTGTTCTTTCCTCATTGAATTGTCTTTACACCCTCGTCAAAAATCAATTGACCATAAATAGGAGGGTTTCTTTTCTTAAAGATTTTATTTATTTATTTGAGAGAGAGCGAAGTGAGATAGAGAGAGGACTGAAGGAGAGGGAGAAGCAGACTCCCTGCTGAGCAGAGAGCCCGACGAGGGGCTCGATCCCAGGACCCTGGGATCATGACCTGAGCTGAAGGCAGACACTTAACCGATTGAGCCACCCAGGTGCTCCAAGAGGGTTTATTTTCATGGCTGTCAGTTTTATTCCATTTATCTATGTCTATCCTTGCACCAGTACACAACGGTTTGGTTACTGTAACTTTGTAAGTTTAGAAATTAGGAAGTGTGAGTTCTCCAAATTTGTTCTATTTTTTTTAAGATTTATTTCTTCGAGAAAGAGAGAGAGAGAGCGAGCAAGAGCAGGAGGGGCAGAGGGAGAGTGAGAGAGAATCTCAAGCAGACTCCAAGGGCTCGATCCCATGACCCTGAGATCATGACCTGAGCTGAAACCAAGAGTTGGACACTTAACTGCTCCACCCAGGTGCCTGTTCTTTTTTTTTGCAAGATTGTGTTGACTATTCTGGGTCCCTTGACGTTCCATGTGAATTTTAGGATCAGTTTCTGCAGAGAAGCCAGCATGATTATGATAGGGGTTGTGTAGTTGTGTTGAATCTGTAGATCAATCTGGAGAGTATTCCCTATTTAATGATGTCAAATCTTGTGATCCGTAAATATGGGTATCTTTCCATTTATTTAGATCTTCCTTAACTTCTTTCAACATTGTTTTGTGGTTTTCAGAGTATAAGCTATACATTAAAAAAATGTATTCCTAAGTATTTTAATTCATTTTGAGGCTACTTGATGGAATTACTTTCTTAATTTCATTTTCTGATTATTCATTGCTAGTGTATATCCAACTGCTTTGAGGGATATACTTGAGCTCTGTTCGTTTCCTTACTCTGTGCTTTTCAGCATTTCATAGATTTTTAAGTATTTTTTCTCAGTGCTATCTCTGCCTGATTTTGAGCTTTCTTAAAAGTCCAATTCTGTAGCGTAGGCTTATCCTTGGGCAGTCTTGTGCCCTCTGGAGGGTTCTGTTGCCCAGCCCCTGAGATCATAAAGCCATCCATCCCAGCCTGCTGAATAACAATCAGCATGGGGACCTCATGTTTGGCTGGACTGCTCTGAACTTGATTTTTTTTAACCTGGAATTCTGCCATAATTATTTTTTCATGTAAACATATACATAAAATATGGCTGTGTTAGAATGAAGTTTTCTTTTAATTTTTAAAAAAGATTTATTGATTTATTTTAGAGAGATAGTGCATGTGTGCAGGGAGGGGCAGAGGGGAGGGCATCTCCAGGCAGACTCCCCACTGAGTGCAGAGCCCAAGGTAGGGCTCAATCTCCTGACCCTGAGATCATGACCTGAGCCAAAACCAAGAGTAGGACGCCTAACCAGCTGAGCCACCCAGGTGCCCCAGAATGAAGTTTTAAAGGCCCACAAAATGAAACTGCCAATTTTTGGGTTCTGCATCCAGTCTTCTTTTCTGCATTTCAATTTGCCTAATGATGCATTTGCCAAAAATAGTGGAGAGCTTACATTTGTATCCATTTTCTGTGTACTGTTATGTCATGATTATTTCCCTGTGTTAGTATAGTCTCCATAAAAAGCTGTAGTGACTATGTAATATTCCACTGAGTAGGTGCCCTATAAATTAGTGATCCATTCTTTTATTTTTATTATTATTATTAATTAATTTATTTATTTATTCATAAGAGACAGAGAGAGAGAGAGAGAGGCAGAGGGAGAAGCAAGCTCCCAAGGAGCAGGGAGCCCGGTGAGGGACTCGATCCCAGGACCCTGAGATCATGACCTGAGCCGAAGGCAGACGCTCAACCATCTGAGCCACCCAGGTGCCCAGTGATCCATTCTTTTAATGTTGAACATTTATTTTCAGTCTTTCACTACTATAAGTAACATTGCAAAGAACTATGTTCCTAAGAGCTTTCGGTATTTAGGAGTATTTCCTTACCAATAGAATCCTAGAAGTGGAATTAGTGAGTCCAATGATGTCGTGGTTTCGAACTTTAGCTATATCTCTGCATCACATTACCAAGGGTTGAACACTTTCCTTTATCCAAGTGGTGGATGGGATGTCCATGTCACCTCACCCCTACCTGCACTGGGTAATAGACTTTTAAAGTGCTGATCTTAGAGTTTAAGAAACTGCATCTCATTTGCAAATTGTTAATATCTTGATTACCAAGAATGTTTGCAAAAGGTCAGTTTATGGCCTTTTCTCATTTAGTTATTAGGGTCATCATCGTGTTTTCTGGACAGCTTTATTTTCTTCTTTATTTGACCCTCAGAATTATTTAAAGTTTACATGGCATCAATTATGTTGTTTCCTTTGTGACTTCTTCTAAAAACCTGCTGTCGTTTTTTAAAAAATTGTTTTCATGGTCTTTGTTCTTTAATGGATGTACTGTGGAGGTCCTCTTTCTTGACTTCTCCAGGTCAAGTCTGAGGGGAGAGGGCCAGAGGTAATGGAGAAGTGGGGGCTAAGTGCCCCCATTGGGACAGCATGACGCAGGCTTCATTTTTGCTTGTGGTATCCTCTCTGATCTGTGCCTTCAAGTTTGCTGTTTCTTGTAGAATAAGCCTCAAGTGCTTTAGTCCAGTTGGCTCACAATTACGTATTGAAAACCAGAAGGACATACCTTGAAACATTAACGGGCATTATCCCTGGGTGACAGGACTATGGGGGATTTATTTATTTACTTTTCTGCATTTTGTAAGTTGTCTATAGCGAACTCTTTCACAGTGAGAAAATAAATGTTTTTTGTTTTTTTTAAATGTGAAAGGGTTCAAAGCCAGTAAATAGAAAAAAGCCCCCTTAATCGGATGTATCATTTCCTCTGAAGAGGCCATCCGGTCTTGTCCCTGGAATGCTGGTGTGCAGTATGTCAGGCCTGCAGGGGACTTTGTCTGTAGGTGATCTCCGTCCATCTGGGCCCAGGAGTTGACCCTGGGCTTGAAACCTGGCTGTAGCTGGGACCTGGGGGGTATCCGGGCTCCTGGGTACTTTCCTTACTTCTTGCCCAGCTGGATTCACTCCTGCTTGCGAAAAGCTGACAAAAACAAGGACAACAAGATGAGCTTCAAGGAGCTGCAGAACTTCCTGAAGGAGCTCAACATCCAAGTGGATGACAGCTATGCCCGGAAGATCTTCAGGGTGAGGCAGGGAGTGAGGGTTGGGTCTGTGTGGCCGTGGGCCCGGGACCCTAGTGGGGAGCATGCTCTGAGCCCTGCCCCCCCGGCCTGGCAGGAATGTGACCACTCCCAGACGGACTCCCTGGAGGATGATGAAATTGAGGCCTTCTACAAGATGCTGACCCAGCGGGAGGAGATTGATCGCACCTTTGCCGAGGCGGCCGGTTCCAGGGAAACGCTGTCGGTGGATCAGTTAGTGACGTTCCTGCAGCACCAGCAGCGGGAGGAGGCGGCAGGGCCTACACTGGCCCTCTCCCTCATTGAGCGCTATGAGCCCAGTGAGACTGGTGAGAGTCTGGCTGGGGCCTTTGGCCTGCAGTCCCTGGGGCCACACCGTGCTGGGAGACCCCTGGGGAGACTACAGACCGAGTGTAGGGAGCTGGAGGGAAGGGGGGCACCCTGGTCAGTATTTGCTTGCCCCCTGAAAGCAAGCAGATGGGAGACAGGGCTCCAGCATCACCACCCCTCTCTTGGTTCCTTGTCCAGGGGGTTTTGTGGACTCCTCCTCCAGGAAATAGAGAGGAGGCTGGAAAAGCAAACCCTTTTCCTGCTTCCATCCTGGGACGGGCTTTGAGATGGACAGACGGGGCCCTTCCCTGGAGGGGCTTCAGTCTGGAGGCCCAGAGAAGGAGGAGATGAGGCTTCAGGCGGTCTCACAGTGTGGGGGACCGAGGAGAAGACAGGGCCCCACCCTGGGGTAGTCACAGTCTGACGGTTGACTCAAACTCACCCCCTCCGAGAGCTATCAAGGTCCAGCTCTGGACAGGGAGGCAGGGACAGCTGGGGGCTCCCCTCCCCGAGCGGTGGCGCCCGGAAGGTCTCCTGGAGGTGGCTGGCCTGGCGGGAAGGGCTCTGACGCGCAGGCCTCGTCCTTCGCAGCCAAGGCGCAGCGGCAGATGACCAAGGACGGCTTCCTCATGTACCTGCTGTCCGCCGACGGCAGCGCGTTCAGCCTGGCGCACCGGCGGGTCTACCAGGACATGGGCCAGCCACTCAGCCACTACCTGATGTCCTCCTCGCACAACACGTACCTGCTGGAAGACCAGCTCACGGGACCCAGCAGCACCGAAGCCTACATCCGGTGGGGCCCGGGGCGGGGGCGGGGCGGGACGGCCTGGGGGCGGGGCCGGGCGGGGCCGGGCGGGCACTGAGGGCCTAGCCGCCACGCTTCCCCGCAGGGCGCTGTGCAAAGGCTGCCGCTGCCTGGAGCTCGACTGCTGGGACGGCCCCAACCAGGAGCCGGTCATCTACCACGGCTACACTTTCACCTCCAAGATCCTCCTCTGCGACGTGCTCAGGGCCATCCGGGACTACGCCTTCAAGGTTGCGCGCGCCCCTGGCGGGTGAGGAGGGCCGCGGTACGGGCGGCCCGCCCCTCCTAACCTGCCCTGGGGCCTCCAGGCGTCCCCCTACCCCGTCATCCTGTCCCTGGAGAACCACTGCAGCCTGGAGCAGCAGCGTGTGATGGCGCGACACCTGCGCACCATCCTGGGCCCCATGCTGTTGGACCGGCCGCTGGACGGGGTCACCACCAGTCTGCCTTCCCCTGAGGTTCGCGGTGGGCATGGGGGTACCCAGACGAGAGGGCAGGTGGACTGGCTGGGAGGCCAGCTGGGTCTTGACGAGCTGCTCCTTCCTTCTTAGCAACTGAAGGGGAAGATCTTGCTGAAGGGGAAGAAGCTGGGGGGGCTCCTGCCCCCTGGCGGGGAGGGTGGCCCTGAAGCCATTGTCGTGTCTGATGAGGATGAGGCTGCTGAAATGGAGGACGAGGCCGTGAGGAGCCGCGTGCAGCGCAAGTCCAGGGTTCGAGGGGGAGCTGTGGGGGAGGGGGCAGCCCTGGGGCCCTCCCCCATCATGGGATGTTTGCCTTGTCTCAGTTCTCTGTGGCTGCCACTCAGACCCTCTGCCCCCCTCTCTCTGTCTGTCTCCCTCTCTGTCTCTCCGTGTCTGGGTTTCTGGCTCTCTCAGTGCCCACCTGCCCCAACCTCTGAATCTAACCTGGGCCTCCCCATGGCCCCCAGGAGGACAAGCTCAGGCTAGTGAAGGAGCTCTCCGATATGGTCATTTACTGCAAGAGTGTCCACTTTGGGGGCTTCCCCAGCCCTGGCACCCCAGGGCAGGCTTTCTATGAGATGGTGTCCTTCTCTGAGAACCGCGCCCTCCGACTGCTCCAAGAGTCAGGTGAGCCCCGGCCCTGCATTCTCAGGGGGCTGGCAATCCGTCTGACCATTTGGACTGGCCTGGGCCAGGCCTGGCTCCACTACTCGGGAAGTGCACAGCACTCCCTGCTGTTACCAGAGGGGGGCGGGGGGCAGGGGTGGGGTGGGGTTGGGGCTCACCGGGAGGCCTGTGCTTCTGACCACCCGCACACCCTTTTCAGGAAACAGCTTTGTTCGCCACAATGTCAGTCGCCTGAGCAGGATCTATCCTGCTGGGTGGAGAACAGACTCCTCCAACTACAGCCCCGTGGAGATGTGGAACGGGGGCTGCCAGATCGGTATGGGCTGGCAGGGGCTGAGGAGGCCGGGCTGAGGGTTTCAGTCCAGAGGGCCAGGGGTCAGGAGCCTCTGGGGAGGGACTTGCGGGCTCAGGCACTAGTAGTCTCGGTTTGGACATATGCCCCTGCCAGCAAGTCAGGGTCTGAAATCGCCTCATTAGCACAGTCGTCCTTTGAATTCTGGCACCAGAAATGGAATGTGGGCTGGTGTGGTGGGTCGGTGACGGTGGCAGGGCGGCAGTAGGCATTGGAGTGATGCCGGACCCTGCTTCTGCCACGCCATGTTACCCTAAGGCCTCAGTGTACCCTGGGTAGGCTGGGCTCTAGGGCCCCCGGGTCAGCCCACAGCCTATGACTGCTCTGTCCTGCCTCCAGTGGCCCTGAATTTCCAGACCCCTGGCCCAGAGATGGATGTGTACCAGGGCCGCTTCCAGGACAACGGGGCCTGTGGCTACGTGCTGAAGCCTGCTTTCCTGCGAGACCCGAATTCTACCTTTAACTCACGTGCCCTGGCTCAGGGGCCCTGGTGGACCTGGAAGCGGCTCAGTGTCAGGGTATGGCCAGCCGCCGCAGGGACAGGAGCCCGTGGGCCTCCCTCCCCGCCACCCTTCCTGAACCCTCTCTGTCCCTTGCCCGTGCTCAGGTCATCTCTGGACAGCAGCTGCCGAAAGTCAACAAGAATAAGAATTCAATTGTGGACCCCAAGGTGACGGTGGAGATCCACGGTGTGGGCCGGGACGTGGCCAGCCGCCAGACTGCCGTAGTCACCAATAACGGTACTTGCTGGGCGTGGGTGGGGCCCGGCCCCTGGAGCTGGTCCGCACTGTTGACGTGGGGCTTGTACTGCCAGGTTTCAACCCATGGTGGGACACAGAGTTCGTGTTTGAGGTGGTCGTGCCTGAGCTTGCCCTCGTGCGCTTCGTGGTGGAGGATTATGACGCGTCCTCTAAGAATGACTTCATTGGCCAGAGCACCATCCCCTTGGGCAGCCTCAAGCAAGGTTTGTTGAGGGGGAGGGACGACAAGGTGGAGGCGGCGGGGCCTGTTATCTCTTGGGCTGGGCCGTTGTCCCTTGGAGCATCCTCACCGAGTGACCGGAACTCTCCGTGTGCTCTTTCCTGCCCATCCCCCTGCCAGGATACCGCCATGTCCACCTCTTGTCAAAGAACGGAGACCAGCACCCATCTGCCACCCTCTTTGTGAAGGTGTCTCTCCAGGACTAGGTTTGGGGGTTCTGATGGGGCTGCTCCAGGCAGACCAGGCCCTCTGTCCCCATGTAGGGAGAGGGCTGGTGTGGCTGCTCCGCACCTCTCGCTTGGAGCTAGAGGCCCTGCACTGCCTTCAGCTCTAACAGACGTCTGCTGCTGCCTCCCTGGGGTCTCAGGAGCTGGCCCAGTCCCCGGAGCTCTCCTCGATTCCATTAGGAAAAGCACTGCAGCCCGCTGCCGTCGGGCCTGGCCCTGGGTCGAGGGTTTTTATAAAAGTTATGACTAAGTCCTGTGGTCTCTTTACCTGAATGCCAGAAAGTTCCTATAAAGGGCACGTGTGTGTGTGTGGGGGGGAAACACTGGAGCCCCATCACCTCTCTCTCCACGTCCCCCACACGGACACTGTATGAGGATTGTCTGTCCCCTTGGGCAGGAAGGACCAAGGAGAAACAAACACCTCCATGGAAGACAGTGGAGAGAGCTCAGTCCTCTGGAATGTCACAGACCACCCCCTCCAGTCCCAGAGGCCCCTTCCCCCCAGAGCTGGACCAACTGAGTGACCCAGACTTGAAAGCCCACACACCACACCTCGTGAGGGCCACCAGCTTTTATTGACCGGGGTGGAGGGGTTGACCTGGGAGTCTCCAGCTAGGCTTTGCCAGCGGGGTCTCCCGGCGGGCTCAGGTATGTGTTGGGAAGGTACGCGTGGGGGTCCTGGCTATGTGGGTGGCACTGGCAGGGGCAGGGCCTGGGGTCAGAACAAGCCAAACTGCTTTTTCTCCTGCTGCTGCCTCCACTTGGCCATGCTATAGAATTCTTCCTTGGATTTCCCAAAGATATCTTGGAAGTCAGAGTCGGAGAGATAGAACTGCGGGGCGGGGGGAGGAGAGAGTACAGGGGCAGGGTGTCAACTGATCCCAGAATCCTGTCCCATTGGCCCGGTGGTGCCATCCCAGGGCTCAGGGCTCTCCTCCCCCACATCTCTCTGCCCATTATCCCATCCGGAAGACATCTCCCTGGGCCCGTCCCCGGGCAGCGGGCCCATCGCGCACCATCAGTGGGTCATGCCCCGGGCACCTCCAGCTCAGTTTGAAATGCATCAGTGAGTGGCAGGGGGCCTCGGGCACCCACCTCCTTGTGGGCTGGGTCAACGCCCTCTGGCAGGTCCTCGGCAGCCTGGTGCATTAGCTGTTCGCGGGGCAGGCTCCCACTGGTGGGGGGTCTGGGGCTGCTGTGGAAGCTGCCGGTGCTGGTGCCCCCGGCCTTGGGCCCTAGCTGCAGCTCGTTCCCTGAGCCCTCCTGGGAGCCCTTGAGGGCCCGCGGGGTCAAGGGGCCTGCGCTGCCATTGCTTGGCCCTCTAGAGAGCTGCAAGTTGTCCAGTTCCTGCCGGGAGAGGGCACTCACGCTGGGGATATGGGGGCGAGGCTCCCACGGGGAGGCCACACTGAGCCCACAGCCCTCTTGCCCCCATTGCAAACCCTGCCACCCACCAGGGCCTGGCTCCTTCCTTGCCCATCCTGCCCACCCGGGCCATGTCGAGCAAGCCCAGTCCCCAGCGGGAGCTTGGCAGGCCCGATACTCACTGCTGTTATAACTATGGCAGGTTTTGCTCCCAGGGTGCCATCCACCACCTCCTCATAGGACTGGTTGTTCTGGGGGCAAGAATCAGGACAGAGCAGGATGGAGGGCACCACTGGAACCCAGGGGGCGGCGGGCTGCGAACAAGACCCGGGCTCCTCTTCCCACACTGGAAATCCCCAGACAAGGCAATGCCTCCTCCCAGTGTGCCCAGGGCAGGCCCCTCTCCCTGGGGTAGGGTGGGGCTGGAAGTGCAGGCCTCACTCACAGTCCACTTGTAAGGGTCCCAGGTGAGGAACCATCCAGTGAAGGTGGGAGGCTCGTGGCCCTGCTTGATCACCACGATGGGCGTGGCAGGGCTCCTCGTTGCGGGGTGCGTCTTCAGGTACTCACGGCCCCAGGCCACCGCCTCCTTCCACTCACTGGCAGCTTCCCCGAGCCACAGGAAGATCTGGGCCACAGAGGGGGCCTGGCCTTGGGCAAGTGGAGGGGCTGCCCAGAGCTGACCACTTCCTTCCCAGCCCCATCTATTAAATGGTCTCACGATCCCGCACACATCCCAGCCAGCCAGGCACACCAGGCAGGCTGGCCGCCACACCACCCACACACCCATAAATGTGGTGGACGGTCACAGGCACACATGTATACATTCAATCCACAAATACTTATTGAGTTCCTATTGTGTGCCAGGCATTTGGGAATTCAACAGTGAGAAAACAAAACAGGCAAAAATCCCTGCCCTTATAGAGCTTTCATTTTATTGGGGGGAGACAGAAAAATAAGTACATAAATTAAGTAAAATATGTACTGTATCAGAGAAAAGTAAGGCAGGGAAAGAAGACAAAATGTGGTGGGTGTGTGTCGGGGGGGTGGTGAGGATGACTAATTTTATTTTATTTTATTTTTATTTTTTTTAAGATTTTATTTATTTATTTGAGAGAAAATGAGACAGAGAGAGCATGAGAGGGGGGAGGGTCAGAGGGAGAAGCAGGCTCCCTGCTGAGCAGGGAGCCCGATGCGGGACTCGATCCTGGGACTCCAGGATCATGACCTGAGCCGAAGGCAGTCGCTTAACCAACTGAGCCACCCAGGCGCCCCAGGATGACTGTAATTTTAAATTAGAATCAGAGAGAGTCTTACTGAGAAGGCGACATTTGAGTAGAGATCTGGGGGAGGTGGGGGGAGCAAGTCGAGTGTTCTAGCCAGAAGAAACAACCAGTGCAGGGGCCCTGAGCACGCCTGGGCAATTTCAGGGAGCAGCAAGGGGGCCACTGTGGCTAGAGCAGAGCAAGTGGAGGTGTGGGAGCAAATCCGCTCAGAGAGTCGGGGCCGCCAGGTCATGTGGGCTGTAGTAAGGGCTTTGCTTTTGCTCTGAGATGGGAACACACGAGCCTTACGGCCACATTCAATGTCACAGACACACACGATCACAGCTGTACACTTGTAGTCCTCCACTGCCGCAGAGCCACTCACTGTCACCCACAGTCACACAGAGCTGCATGTAAACAAGATCGCACTCCATCACACAGCTGTGCTCACTCCTCCTGAAAAACACAGGCAGCCCCCAGACCTGCCTCATAAAGCCTCTCAGACATAGTGACCCTGCCCGACAGTCACTCAGGCTACGGCCAGTCTCCTAGTCTCCCGGTTCCCCCAGTTACAGCCAGTGCGGGACCACACGGCCGCTCCATGGAGGCAAGCACCGTCCCACAAAGGAACCACACACGCTCGTGTCTCCAACCACTCGCATGGACACATTAGCCACGGGCACCCAGTCACCTGGAGTCACACCGCTGTAAGGCACCCAGACGCAACTACAAAACTGCTCACAATCTCACAGCCAGTCTCCTACAGCTTCGCGGTGACACACGGTTGTCCCTGGTCGCGCAGTGCAGTCACTCACAGCGTTACCGTGCCACCCCCAATCACACAGACTCATCCGCAGGCTGACATGGCTGGAGACACACAGTTACACACACTCGACCCCAGCTGCGCAGACACGGACGCCCCCCCTTCACACCCCAGCCAGCCGGGGGTCGGGGGGCGCCTCACCTCCTGCCAGGTGTCCAGTAACATGATGTCATACTTGTCCAGGTCCTCTTGGCTAAAGAACACCACTTCTGTGAGGACCAGGTGGCCCATCTGGCTGGAGCACTCAAACAGCCGTGGCTGGAAGCTGGAGACGTCCTCGGGAAGCCTGGCCAGGGCGGGCAGCCAGGCAGTGAGGGGCGCAGAGACAGCTGGGCCTCTCAGCAGCCTGGGCCAAGCTAGCCCTCAGCACAGGGCCTCTACCTGCCCCCACCCCCGGATGGGCAACAGCTTCTCCTGGAGCGGGAGGCCTGCGCCCTCCTCTGGGCTCCCCCCAGCCCATAATTCCCTCCGGGGATGCCCAGCTGCTCTCTGGGCTCCAGCGTCCCCGTCTGTCAGTGGGAAAGCCCACTAAGTGACCTGTCTAGCCACAGCCAGCTGTGACACACGCTGCCCCAGGAACTTCCCCAGGAGTGGGCCCTGGGAAGGGGATGGCCGGCTCAGTGGGGCTGGGTTGGGGGGAGGGGTGTTAAGCTGGGGCCCTGCCCTCCCCAGGAAGGAGGGGGTCCTGGTCCTGGCTGGCTGCTCAGGGGACTTGCGGGGAGTCCAGTGCATCAACCGGGCCCCACAGACACTCATAGCAGCCCGACTCAGCAACCTCCTCCCTTGAAGGTCTCACCCTGCCTTACCTTCTGATACACACCCTTGTCCTTTTACACAGTCCACACATACGTTTATTGACACGTCACATTACCCCACCCCCTACCCCCCCATACAAAGACACACACACACACACACACACTTGGCACCATGACCCCTGGGGACTGTGGGCTGGGAATGGGGCTTTGCCCTCTTGCCCTCTACCATTGGGAAGGTCCAGGGAACTGGGCAATGCAGGGAGCATGTTTGGCCAGAAGAGGGCGAGACTATCCTGCTCTCCATGGCATCTTCCTGATCCCTGTTAACCCAGGGCTGGGGAGGGAAGGGTGGGCTGTGCTCCTGGGAACCCTGGAATGGGGAACCAAGAGACCTCAGTTCTAGTGTGGCCTCTCCAGCTCTCTGTGTGACCCTTAAGTCGTCACCCACCCTCTCTGGGTCTCAGTTTCCTCCTCTGTAGAAGGAGAACACCCTCCTCCCAGCCCTGTCACCTCTTGTTGCTGGGGTAGGGAGCTCGGCCTCCCAGGGCCTCCCAGAAGTGGGGAGGCTCCTGACCCTCCAGCACCGTTTCCTTGTTCTCCCCAGAAATGGCAGTGACCACCGTCCGCGCCATCTCACGCTGGTCACCGCTGCAGCCCTGGCAGACAAAGAGGTGGGTCAGGCCCTGAAGGGGGAGGGGTCTTGGCCTCCAGCCCCACCTCCCCCACTCACAGGGGACTCTGGGAGACTGGGCTTAAGTCAGTGGAGGCCTAGGCTGATGGCAGGGTGCACATGAGCCAGGGATCTCTCCTTCCCCACTCCCAGAACTGGGACCCTCTCCTGGTCCAGAGAATGGGATGAGGACCCCAGGCTCAGGGACCATTTACGGTTTATGTTAAAGATCAGAGAAAACTCTGGCAAACTGGACTAGGCCTCCTCTTTTTCCCAAGAGACTCGGGAAGGGTCATGCTCCTTGCTCGAGGCAGGAAGGAGAGGCAGCCTGGGCCTGGCCTGCCTCTGACCAGTAGACTCCCAGGTCTACCTGTCACGTTCAACTCCCCACTGTGGCCTTTCCCCTGCCCCACTCCTGGCCTGTCTGAGGTTGGACATGGAAGTCTGCCTCCCCTGTGGAGTAGAGCCATCCCTCGCCTGGCACACGACCCCAGGCATGAGTCGAGTGGCCAGGGTCAGAGGTACCTTTCCAAACCAGAGGTAGCAGGGGCCAGCTGTGACCAGCAAGAAGATGTCAGTGGAGCGGAGAGCTGAGGCACGGGCCGTCACCTCCACGGTCTTGGTGTTGTAGCTGTCTGTGCCTTGCACATGGAAGAGCCTCGTGGCAGGTGCTGGCTGCCCCTTCCCATCGTGCCCCGCGTGCCCCTACAAGAGGGCTGGGCCTCAGGACGAGGCAAGGGCTCCTGGGAGCCGCCTCCCTGACAAAAGACAAAGCCTGTTCAAAGGCTGAAAGGAAAATACTTCCTTACGCAAACTGCCCTGGGGCCCAGCAGACCCTCGCCTGAAGCCACCACTACCTTCTAGACCCTCCGAATGTGGAGGGCGAGGATCCCATCAGCCTAGGATAGGGAGCCAGGCCCTTTCTTCGTGGACCCCTCCCCCAACTCCGAGGAGGCAGGTCATGGTTCCCCCAGGCCTGAGGACGGAAAATAGCGACCCCAGGCGAGGCCCTCCTCCCTTCCGATTTAGCTTCCTCACCTGTGCTTCTGCTGTGTGGCTGGCTCTGGGTACCAGACGAAGAGACTCAGGCAGGGGGCACCCTTGGAGCTCCCACCCAGGTGTCTGACAGCACCGGGAGGGACACCAGGGGTAGTAAGCAGGGGCACCCCCCGGCTGAGTGAAGCCTCGCCCTCATAGAAGGGCTACATGGGCCCATGGAGGAGCCGGTGAGCTTGCAGGAACAGCAGCAAGGTGGCCTTACCTGGAAGACCACCAGCTGGCCCTGGAGGATGGCGAGGAAGTGAGGGGGCTCGCTACCCATGGTCACGTGTTCCCGCACCAGGGCTCCACGGTACATGAGGTCCAGCTGCTCGGCGTGGCAGTTCAGGGTGCTGATCTCACGTGTGGTGGCCTGGTGGCCCTGCAGGTGGGGGTGGTAAGGGCCGGGTGCAGCTCTTGGCTCCCCTTCTCAGATCCTCAGCTCTGGGGCTTGAAGGTGCCTCCCCCTCCCCCTCAGGCCGGCACACCTGCCACAGATACAGGAGGTACTGGACGCGGCCCATCTTCTGGTATGTGTAGAGGACCAGGTAGCAGCTGCCCGCGTACAACTGTCCGTGATGCTTGGGGTCCACGGGCTGTCTGCGTAAGTCCTGGATGCACCACACCTGTGGAACGGAGGACCAGTGCACCCAGGTGGCTCCTCCACTTGAACCAGTCCGCCCAGCCTGTGCCCAGCCAGTGAGCTCTCCTCAGCCTCAGGGCGGGCCTCATCCAGGCAGGCAAGGGCTCTCCTGGGCTTGCGCAAGGATCTGCAGGCGACCCTGTTCCCCGTGGGCCCCTGGGCCCTACCACACTTGTACTGGTCTGCTGTCAGTCAGGACAGAGTTGGCGTGTGGTGCCTGGGACAAGCAAGCCTGAGGACTCCAGAAGCTGCCCAGACAGACCTAAGCCGTGCCACATACCACCCCCCACCCTGCCCCCCACCAACCACAGGCACGTTAGGGGCAGGCAGGTTCTAGTCCAGCTGCTCGCTGCTCAGGCCAGGTCTGCAGAAGCTGGGCAGACACACGGCCTCGGGGCTCTTGGGAAAATTCTCTTTTCTCAAGTGTCACTTAAAGAGACAAAGCCTGGGGGCGCCTGGGTGGCTCAGTCGTTAAGCGTCTGCTTTCGGCTCAGGTCATGATCCCAGGGTCCTGGGATCGAGCCCCGCATCGGGCTCCCTGCTCCGCGGGAAGCCTGCTTCTCCCTCTCCTACTCCCCCTGCTTGTGTTCCCTCTCTCGCTGTGTCTCTCTCTGTCAAATAAATCAATAAAAATCTTAAAAAAAAAAAAAAAAAGACAAAGCTTGTTCAAAGGCTGAAAGGAAAATACTTCCTTACGCTTAATAGTATGATTTCCTGTTCCTAGTGGGTAGTGAGCATGGGCTCTGGAGCCAGGCTCCAGATCCTAATCAAATCCCAGGTAGGCCCTGTGTGGGCAGTGAGACCCTTCTGAGCTTCGGCTTTTCCCATCTGTAAAGTGGTCATAACAACACCCACCTTGACAATGGCAGGAAACAATTCCCGGACAGCTTTCTCTGGGGAAGATGTCCTCCGGAGCAGAGCTACCAGAATCCTGCCTTTTGCAGAAGAGGCTGTTTCTGACCACATGCTTTACCCAGGAGCAGCCCTTATCTGGCAGCCAGGCCTCCTAGCTCAGGGGCTCCCCCCACCTGCCGGCCTGCTGGGAGGGATCCCCTCTCTGCCTCTGTGCTTGGAGCCTGAGTGGCAAGACCTTTACCCTCCTGTTTTCCTTTCTCCCTCTGTCTCTCCCTGTGTGCCCCATCTCTCCTGCTTTTCATCCCATCCCCCCACTCTGTCTCCTCTGTCTTCCTCAGTCTCTTCTGTCTCTCTCTGTCCCCATTCCCTGTCTTCCTTTCTCCCTGCTCCCCCAAGCCCTGCCATGTCTCCTCCTATCTTGGTCCCTTCTCACTAACAGTCTCTGTCCATCCATATTAGGGCAAATATAGGAAGAAACCTTGGAGAAATGGTATTTTCTCTGATCTCCACCTACCTGAAGAACTAGAACCCCAGAAGTCCTGTTCCCAGAATCTTACAGCATCCCCATACCAGCCAAGGGCCAGATGGGACCATAGTTTTTGCCCCCATTTATAGATAAAAACTGAGGCCCAAAGGACTTAAGGGCTCTACCAGGGATCAGATAACATGTCACAATGCAGCCCCTAAATCTCCCAGAACACTGGTCTGAGACCAGACAGGTGGCCGACTGTGACTGTGTGGGACTGTGACTGATTACATGTGATTGTGTACTATGTTGGTGTGTTCGTGTGGGTTGAGTGTTGTGTGTGACTGTGATCATGTGTAATGCAGAATTTGTGTAATGTAGAATTTGTGCAATTATGTTTGCCGCTGATGAACTTGGCTGGTTGGGTGCAATTAGAGTGTGCGTATATGTATTTGTATTATATATACGGTTGTGTCATATATTTAACAAAAGGGCACAATTAAGTATCTTGAAGTGTTACTGTGCTGTGTGCCAAGTGTTATGTGAACACAGCTGCACAGATTGATTAGGCGTGATGTGTATGAGCCCGCTGTAGGCAGGTGTGTGTACATGTACACATGCCCATAGGTGTCGCTGTGTGATGTGCAATTGCGTGTACTTGGGGCACTTTAGTAACCTGAAGTCAAGCCTACCCATGTGTGCCTATCTTCCCCCAGCCAAGCCAATGCCCCTTACCTCCACCTTCCCGGAGGCGTCGTCCACCATCCTGAGCTGGGCCGCTAGTTCAGGCTGACTGTGCAGCTTGCCCACATCCGGCCTTACCCGAATCAATTTACCTGAATCAGAGAGAGCATAGGGTGTCACTGGCGTCCTCGCCCCAGCCAACCCCGTCCCTCCCATCACTCAAGAAGCCCCCTCCGACCGCGCCCCCCCAATCCGGGGGCGCTTTCTGGGTACCGCCCCTTGTCGGTCCCACTCCATCCCCCCCATACCCGGCCCCGCGTCGGCCGCGCCCGGCTCCCCGCAACTCCCCGGGCCTCGTCCCGCCCGCTCTCCCATCCCACCGAAGTTCTGCGTGCCGCCCCGCGCCGGTCACGTCCCGCCCCCGCAGGCCACGCCACGCCCGCTCTCCCTTCCCTCCGAGGCTCTGGGTGCCACCCCACTCTGGCCCCTCCCCGCCTCGGCTACGCCCCCGCCCCCCCCGGCCTCGACCCGCCCTCGACCCGCCCTCGTCCCGCCCTCGTCCCGCCCGCTCCCCCCATCCCACCAAGGTTCTGGGTGCCGCCCTGCACGGGCCCCGCCCCGCCTCGGCCCCTCCCCGCCTCGGCCCCTCCCCGCCTCGGCTACGGCCCTCGCCACCCTCCCCCGACCTCGTCCCGCCCGCTCTCCCATCCCGCCTAAGTTCTGGGTGTCGCCCCGCGCCGGCCCCGCCCCACCCCTCAACCCCGCCCCGCGCCGACCGCGTCCCGCCCCCGCAAGCCACGCCACGCCCGCTCTCCCTTCCCTCCGAGGCTCTGGGTGCCACCCCACTCTGGCCCCTCCCCGCCTCGGCTACGCCCCCGCCCCCCCGGCCTCGACCCGCCCTCGACCCGCCCTCGTCCCGCCCTCGTCCCGCCCGCTCCCCCATCCCACCAAGGTTCTGGGTGCCGCCCTGCACGGGCCCCGCCCCGCCTCGGCCCCTCCCCGCCTCGGCTACGGCCCTCGCCACCCTCCCCCGACCTCGTCCCGCCCGCTCTCCCATCCCGCCTAAGTTCTGGGTGTCGCCCCGCGCCGGCCCCGCCCCACCCCTCAACCCCGCCCCGCGCCGACCGCGTCCCGCCCCCGCAAGCCACGCCACGCCCGCTCTCCCCTCCGAGGTTCTGGGTGCCGCCCTACACCGGCCCCGCCCCGCCTCGGCCCCGCCCCTCCCGCTCACTCATCCCGTCGAGGTTCTTGTTCCTTCGCTGGTTCGTAGACCAAGTCTGGAAGAGCTGTTTGAATGCGGCGGACTCGGCGCCGTCGTTCACCACCTCCACGTTGGTGTAGGTCGGATAGCCTTTGGCCTGGATGAAGGCCTGGGGCGGGGGCTCTGTCAGGCGCGCGGCCCGGAGCCCAATTCTCTGCTCCACCCGCAGGGACCTGTGGCTCAGCCAAGCCCTGAGCAGCATTAATTAACCGAGCTCATGACCCGCTTAAGAAGCTGGCTCCTTCACTACCAACTTCTCTGAGGTCCCTGAGGACAGGCAAGGTCCCCTTAGTCTGAGCCGCGGGAAGGGCGGGCGTGACAACACCCCCAGGCCCCAGGCAGAGACCTCCCTGTCTTCCCTCCTCGAAAGGGAGGAGGCGCCCAGTACGGTATGCTTCTCAGACCCGCAAGGCAGGCCCACGTTCCCCTTTTACACGCGGTTTCTTGGGTGCTCTCTGGTCACCCGCTCCCCGAACCGCTGTCAGGGCTCCCCCGGCAGGCTGCATGCCCCTGGTACCCGAGAGGGGCCCTGTGTTCTCCCCCAGACCCCTGGGCAGAACTGTGTCTCCATCCTCAGCTGGGGCGCTTTGTCTCCAGGCTTAGACCCCAGGGCAAAGTCATGTCCTCCTCTATCAGACAGGTTCCCAGGACAGGATGTATCCATCTCCTGGCCCAAGGGCAGGACTACCTCCCCTGAAGACCCGGGGAACGTGGATGTCTCCTAACTTAGATTTCAGGGTACCGCCATTTCTATCCTCACCCCCCAGGGCAGGGCTCCACCCGCCCCCTCAAAGGCAGCTCCCTTTGAGACAGGGCCCAACAGCTTCACCAGAGCTCTGCTGAAGGCAGCCTTTTTCTCTTGGAGGCCGGACATGCGTCCCTGCCACACGTAGATCTTGGAACCACCCTGGTCCAGGATGTAGTAGTCCTGGGAGCAGGAAGGGGACTGGTCAGGAGGTGGTCCAGACTGGGCTGGGGTTGTGGGTGGGTGGGGATGGATGAGGTGGCTGGGGCCAGGCCTGCCTCACCTCCTCCTGCAGTAGGTCTTGGGTTAGTGGGCAGGTCGCCAACTCCTGGATCACTAAGTCCTCATCCTTCTCACAAACGCTGGGGGATAGGCAACCAGATGTAGGCAGCTCAGCCCCTCTCTGGCCTGGCTCCGCTCCAGCTTCCTCTAGTCCTCCCCAAAGACAGATGGCATGGAATCTAGGGCCCTGAGCTGCAGTCTTGACATCACTGCAACCTTGCTGTGGAGCCTGAGGCAGCTCCCTGGCCCTCCAGTGCCTCAGTTGCCCTATCTGTACAATGGATTTCTCAGAAAGGCAGCCATGCAAGAGTACAGGCTGGGCCCAAAGCCCTATATGGCTTGCTCTGGCAACCCAGGGGACTTTCCTGGAGAGCTTGCCAGAGACACTGTGTTACTGCAGTAACGATAGACATGCAGACCCAGGCTACCCCACCCACCCTGCCCACTCCCAAGGTCTGCTCACTGGTAGAGGCGGACACTGGCCTTCTGCAGCTGGCTAATACTCTTGGTGGGCATGGTGGCATGCAGGTTGCCCACTCTGCAGCCCAGCACAGCTTCCATGACCTGCATGAGGTCAGTGGCTTCGACCTCGTCATCCACCACACCAATCTGGGCACGACCACCGCGCTCCCTGTCCTGAAGGCTGCAGGTCAGGGCCAGGCCCTGTAGGAGAGGACCTGGCAGTCAGGGCTTCCCCAGCATGCCTCCCCCGCACCGTTCACCACTCAGATAGTCCATCCCAGATCCTTCCTGTCACAGCTCAGCTCCCAGAGGCTGGAGTCAGAGGGGAGGCGTCATGGTATGCCAGCCTCCAAGGATACCAGTGCAGAGCCTGGGCTCAGCTTGCACATAGTAGGTGCTTCTCAGGTTGTAGCGGAGAACCAGGCCCACCTCTTGGGGTGGCTGGAGGGTGGGCACCTGGAGGATCACCCTTCTCCCTGAACTCTGCATCCCTTACTTCCCAGGGTAGACACTGACCCGTGCCTTCTCAGAAATGCTGGCCTCGGGCCCATTCCACTGGATCATCACCTTGCCCAGGTCCAGCAGGAAGATGTCACCCTTATTAAAGCTGTTCCAAGAGAGCTCCACCTGCCAGAGTCAGGAGGGGCAGGGCAGGAAACAGGGTGTCATACCATCAGGACCCAGGGGGAGGGGTTCCACACCTATCTCTGCCTACATGAGCACAGTCCACGTGTGTGCACGATGCAGTGGGCAACTGTGTATCTATGTGACCAGTGTTGTGGTGTGCAAGCGTGCATCCGTGCGACCGTATGAGACCTTGAAGGTCACCCTGTGGGGGTCGCTGTGTGCATCTGTAGGCACGTGTGACTGGGTAATGCTGCATTTCACAGGGTGGATGTGATTAATGCATGTTGATAGCTGCATATGTGTACACCTACATGTGTATACAAGTGGGTGTATGTATCTATCTATCCGCGTGTGCAGGGGTGTGTGTGTGCATGCTCATGTGTAGGGGGCACATCCAATGTGAACAAGTGTGTGAGCACATGGGTGACGATGTAGATGTGCCTGAGGCGGGGGGCAGTGTGTTGTCAGTGGAAAAGGACAGTTAGCATCCAGAGACACTTTGAGGGGCAAGAGGGCGGACTCTACATAATTAAGCCAATAGGGCAGGCAGAACCTGGGGCTGCACGTTGTCCCTGTGTGACCAGGGATGTAGGGTCACTGCCTCTGTGAGGACAGTGGGTGAGCCCGTGTGGGATTGTCACAGGGCTGCTATATGCCATATAGGCAGTAATGTGCACAACTCAGGTGTCACCATTCACATCGCAGACATCAAACACCCGGACGTTCATGATACCAAATCCCTGCCAGGTGGCAGCAACGTGTCGTGTTCTAACAAGATTGGTATTTCCCATTACTCTCCGACAGATGGAAGTAAGGGGCACTCTGCAGACTAGAGTGGGGCTCGGGGGACCGATGGGAGACAGTGTGTGTGCCTACAGGTGATAGGGACGATGTGTATGAAGAGTGTGGGGCTGTGCAGCCCCCACCCCACATCGTGCTACTTCCCACCGTGTGGACCACGGGGACCATCCGGGTGCACCATTTTGTCCTCCTCACCCCTCCAAGTTCTTCCTGTGCCATGGGGTGGATGACAAAACAGGGTGAGAGGAGCCCAGTGGTGGGGTGGGGCTAGGAGCCTGGCTCCGCCTCTTCTCTCCTCATTCAAGAGAGGCCATCTGGGAGTGCTGACAGCCCGTGGTCCCCCCTGCCCGACCTGCACCCTCCACACTTCCCGATACTGCAGTCCCCACAGTCTGGCCTGAGCCTGGCGATGGAGCGGCATCCCCAGCAGCCCTCACCTCGGTGGCTGACACGTGCTTCCTCCCTTGGATGCGCAGCAGTCGCTGGATGTTGTACACGTTGGTCTCCACATGCCTGAGGGCAGAGGCCAGTCCTCCTTGCCTATAGCTGAGGAGGGAACGGGCTCTCCTGGAAGACCACACATTGCTGTGTGCAGGCGTGAGCGCAGACGTGGGGAGACGCAGGAGTCTGTGTACAAGCGGGGGCATATGGGGATCTGTCCGTGCAATACAGACGTGAGTGCATGGAGGCTGGGCAACAGCATACACGTGGGCACACAAACACATATATATGTAGGTGTGCCCACCTACTGGCCCATCCTATAGGAGTGGTGTGTTTTCCGCACGTGTGTGTATAAATACGCTCCTGTCTACGCTATATGCATGTGTGAGGCTTAACTGTATGAAACAGCAATGAGCAAATACTGGCGTTTTCCTACGGTTTAACCTAATATATTGCAATTGTTAATTTAGTCTATAGTTGAAGCAATTTACAGCCAAAGACGTATTTCTACTGGGCACAGTAACATAAAGGCAAACTCAAAACAACATTGGTATCCAATCCCGGGTCTACACCCAAGAGAAGTGAAACACACGTCTGCACAAAAGCTTGTAGATAAGATGGGTGTTTACTAAACTTAGGGTGGTGATCTGGTCACAATACTTGTAAGTCACACCATCATGCTGTACCCCTCAAACTATACAGTGATGTATGTCAATTATCTCAATAAAACTAGAAAACAAACCCACCCCAAAACATGTATACAAATGTTCATAACAGCATTATCCATAACAGCCCCAAAGTGAAAGCAATCCAAATATCCCATAAGTGATAAATACATAAATAAAATGTGTTCTATCCCCACATCATGTGCTGTATAATTCCATTTATAAAAATGTCCAGAATAGGCAAATCTATACAGACCGAGGAAAGAAAATGTTGGGGGGAAATGGGGAGCGTTGTGAAGGGTATGGGGTTTCTTTTTGGGGTGACGGAGGTGTTCTAAAACTGTGCTCATGGTTGCACAAGTCTGTGGCTAGACTAGAGATCACTGAATTTATACTCTAAATGGGCCGGTTGTATGGTATGAGATTTGTAAGTGGGGGGGAACGTCTCCCCCTACCCCAGCACCCCCACGAGAAGAGAGTCAGCCCAGCCTCCCAGCGACCCCCCCCCCCCGCCCCCGCACACTCACATGATGCCCCTGCGGAAGTAGCTGCGGAAGCAGTCGGACTCGTGGCCCTGCGCCTCCCGGTGCTGCACGGTGGTGGCGCCCAGTGCCTCCTGCATGTGCTGCACGAAGGCGCCTGCCGCGCCCTGAGCCTCCACGCCCGCCTCCTTCCCGACCCAGTAGTGCAGGTCGCTGGGCGCCCCCTTCACGGCCTTCAGGCTCTGGGGAACCTAGGGCCCAGGTGTTTGTGTGTGGAGGAGGGTGGGGTCTTGCAGAGGACCCAGGGGTGGGGTGGACACAGATCCAGGATGCGCCGAGGGCCTTGGGGGGACTTGGCAGGTGCCTCCCCGGACAGGAGGTCCAGAATGGGGAGGGAAGGGCGAAGAGGCCTTAAAGGCGGCAGCCCCTTGGTCGGGTGGACTCCAGGGCTGCCAGCCTGCCTCTGCCCAGGACAGGGCCTAGTCTGCATCATCAGACTCCCCAGCTGGGCCAAGCCACCCCTGGGGCAGAGTCCCACATGCTCACGTGGAGGACAATGTAGCAGTGATCCTCGAAGAAGTTCCCATAAGCCCTCTCGGGGACTGGCACCATCCTCAGGTTCTGGGAGAGGAGGGTGCCTATGGCAACACAGCAGGACCACCTGCCTACCCATGACCTTCTGGGATGGGGAGGAGGGAGGGAGGGAGCTCTGAGTTGGTGGGGGGAGGGAGAAGCCCAGTCTCAGAGATTGATACTCTTTGTCACCAACCCTGCTCTCTGGTTGTGCCCCTCACCTCAATGTAGGAGAGGACCGGGCATGATCATTGAGGACCTACCTCAATGATCCATATGTGGAGGTCCCTGTGGCTCTCAGTGGCTGGGAGGCCCTTGCCGATGTCCATCCTAGGCCAGGTGGGAATGAGGGAGGAAACAACAAACAAGAGCCAGAGTTCTCAGGCCCCGGCCACCTGTGCTCTGGGCTCCAAGCAAGAACTCTCCCCAGCTGCAGCTCTCCAAAGCACTGTCATCATAGAATATGCCTTTCACTAGGAGGGCTCCATACATACCCAGATGCTAGCAAACCAGGCCAGGTACTGCAGACGTCGGCACAGAGGCTTTGCAAACAGGGACCTGGTTTGTTGTCTGTGGTTGTGCTCTTGAAACAGGGCCCAGCTCTGTGGGCAGGGATGGTTTTTGAACATAGGGACCTCTGCAAAGAGGGAGTTAGAAACAGGCTATGCAGACAAAGATCTGCAGCCCGGGATGGCCACTGGAGAGTGACAGGTTCTGCAGACAGGCAAAGGTTCTGCTAGTAAAAGAACAGATTTGGCAGCCAGGGAAAGGCTCTGCAAGCAGGCTCTCGAAATGAGACAGACACTTACTGCAGAGGAAACAGGGTCTGCTGATAGGGATAGGGACAGGTACTATAAACAAAGCTTTGCAAACAGGAACAGTGTCTTTAGGCAGAAAGAGGTATCCCAGACAAGGACACAGACAAACTCTGGAGACAGGGATAGGTTCTACACGCAGGGCAGCTTCTGCCATAAAAGCAAATCTAATACACAGGGAAATAGGGACAGACCATTTAAAAAGACGGTTCTGAGGGCGCCTGGGTGGCTCAGTTGGTTAAGCGTCTGCCTTCGGCTCAGGTCACGATCTCAGGGTCCTGGGATCGAGCCCCACGTCCAGCTCCCCCGCTAAGCAGGGAGTCTGCTTGTCCCTCTTCTCCCTGCTCCCCCTCTTTCTTTCTATCAAATAAATAACATCGTAAAAAAAAAAAGACAAGTTCTGAAAAAAAGACTCTGAAAAGAGCCTCTAGACACAGGCTCAGAGAGAAACAGACAAGAGGAAGTTTCTGCGAACTCAGAACAGACTGCACACAAGCATGGTCTCTGAAGACTGTGATGGAGTCTGGAGCAAGCAACAGGCTTAGCTAACCTGAGAGGGCTGGGTGAATCAAGCATAGGCACTCTTAAATTCTTGAAACAGAGCTGAACTCTCAATACAAACAGGCCCTATGAACAGCCACAGGCTCTGCAAACAGTGACTTCGCTCCCTTAGCTCCTGCAGTGCCCTGTGGTTCTGAGTGTGCGTAGGAGAGCAGCATGGAATGAGAGGTATCTGGGGAAGGAAGGGGCTCTCGATCTTGTTACATCGCAGATGACTCTCAGCTCCCCTAGGCTTCCCTGTAACACGCCTTCAGAAACCTCTGTGGGAGTTTTGCTCCTTCCTTCGTCCATGGAAGTTCTTTCTCCATCTAACCTAAGTCCCACCTGCTGCAACTTTTGCTTCTTGCTGCTGCTTTGCCCAATAGACCCAGAAGTCACTTCTCTCTGAACTTCTCTTTCCTAGTGACCTGAGCATGGTGTGAGCTCCTCTCCCCTCCCCACTCCTCTCCAGCAGTAGGAACCCCCGTGGCTCGCAGACCCTGCCTGAGGAGGGCAGACTAGGGAGGAGGAGACTTAGAGAGTTAGAGAATCAGAGGCATACTGTGACTCATGCACCTTTGTCTAGGGGCCCTTGAGGGCCAGGCTCAGGCCCTGGTGAGCTCATAGGTCACCGTGGGAAATTCGCCACCCTCTCAAAGAGGGCCCAGGTGGCTTCTGGAAGCAGGGAGGAGGGAGCTGCCCAGAGCAGGGCGGGCAGAGGGGCGGTCCTGCCCGGGTTAGAGCCACCAGCTAAGGCTGTGGAGAGAACGGGTGCTGGAGGTCCAGTCTCCGGCCCTAGAGCAGAGGGCTCCCAAGGCCAGGGGCTTGTCCTCGTGTTTGCCACCAGCTCCCAGTCGCGCCACTGCCAGCAGGGACTTAGTGACAGCCGCTGAATGAATGAAACCCTTTGCCTGCTGAGTGAGGGTGGATGGGCAGCGGGGCCACCGTGCGCTCTCACTGCGCCCAGAACTGCGGTTACAGGATCTGCCTGTCGCTGTGACGGTGACGTGGGTGACAGGCAGACATGGGATTGTGTAAAGCTGGTCCCAAGCAACAGAAAACATGCAATGGCACCGAGTGACAGGCATAGTGACATTCAGAGGGGATGGACAGAAGCAGTGTCCAGGGACAGCAACCAGGACACAGGTGGGCAGTGGCCAGAGGTATAAACTAGGGGCTGTAGATCAGATAACAGTGGGAGTCAGGGACAGAGTGACAGGAAGCCTGGCTGGCCACCACATTGTGGTCACCAGGGACCCATGGGGGAATGGACAGTCAAACTGGAGACCAGAAGTTTGCGATGGGGCAAGATTCACTGGGCGGGGTCAGCATCACCTGCGGGGGGTGGGAAGGGTACCCCAGATCCAGTTCCAGCCCGGGGAGCCAAACTCTTAGGCTTCCAGGGCCTGAGGCCCTCATCCCTGCGTAACCTGGGTTCTAGGGGATGGGCCAAGGGATTCTCACAGGGATCCTCTCTCCCCTAACACCCCTGTCTCCTCAGGCAGTCTCCTTCTCCCTCAGGGGGGTCCTTCCCTTCCCGGAGTGCTGCCTCTAAACTGCCAAGCCCTCCCACCCTAGACGCCCTCCTTCCCCTGGGGAACTCCCTTCTATCCTACTCTGCATGGCCCACCCCCACCCTGTGTCCTCTCCCTCCTGAAAGCCCCCTGCAGCCCAGGGCCCCCTTCTCTCCTAGATGCCCAGTTCCTTCTCTGACAAACCCATCTCCCCCCTTCCCTGTACCCCCTCCTTTCCTGGGGCCCCCTCTGTCTGCACTGGGCATCCCCTGCCCCCATGCCTCTTCCCCCCCAGCCCCCTTCTCTCTGCCTTCCCTGACCCCTTCTCTCCCCCAGAGGTTACTGCTCCCCCCGTCCCCCTGCTGCACCCCTTTCCTCCCCCAATGCCCCCTTGCTCCCCTGGCCTCCCCTTCTCTCTCCTGAGTTCTCCTCACTGCTGGGTGCTCCCTTCCTTCTCCAGATGCCCCCTCCTTTCCTGGGTTCCTCCTCCCCCTGAGGGCACCCCCCCTCCTCTGGGGTCCCAGTGGCCACTTCCTCCTTCTGAGGTACCTGTGAAAGGGAGGACCCCGAGGTCACTTTGCCAGAATTGCAGGAAGAGGGGAGGGGCGCTTCCCCCCCCCCGCCCCCCCGTGCTGGGCACCCCTGACTCGGAGCAGCCCCTCCCAGCTGATTCCAGAGCCCCCTCCCTGCCAGGCCTACCTGCTGGAAGGTGCTCTCTTTCCCGGCCAGTGGGCAGTGCTGGGCCTGTCCCCCAACCTGCCCCTGCACTGGAACTCAATCCCTGTTCCCGCCCAGCACGACACACCCCACCACCTGTGGGCTGGGCTTCAAACATAGTCAGTCAGTCAGTCAACAAATATTGACCCAGCTCTCTGAGAGCGACCCCTCCCCAGGGCCATGGCTGGTCTGCCAGGCCTCCCCACTTGGGTCCTGGTGGCCAGAGACAGCGGGGCTTGGAGGTCTGGGCTGGTCTAAGATGTGGGGTGTGGAATATACTGTGACTTTCCTTCTCTGACCCCTGACCCCCAGAAGGCCAGGCCACTCCAACAAGCTTTAGGAGGAAGGAGGACCAAAGCTGTTGGGGGTGGGGGCGGCAGTCTGTTTCTGTGAGACCCAGGTCACTTCAGGAGGTGGGGGAGGTGGCCAGGGCTCCCTCTAGCATCTCTGCTGTCCTTGCTGCTCCCCATTTGGGCTTGCTGCCCAGCACAGCCCTCCCCAGGGAGCCCCGATACCCATTGTGGGAGAGGTCAGTCCAGCCCTTGCAGGGAAGACACCTTTCCCACACCTTGGGCTGCTCCCTCCTTTCCTCCCTGATTGTAGGGTGGGGGAGGTGCTGAAAATAGAGCATTCCAGAAACTCCAGGAACAGGGCCACCCCTTACTTTAGGCCATTGGCCTGAGTTCTAGCCACAGAGCGTCCAGTGGGACTCCTCTGCCAGGACATACTGGCCCCAACACCCTTTCCCCATGTCCAGGCCTCAGCCCCACTGCTCCCTGTCACAGAGAGGGGGTGACTCCAGGAAATCTGGGTCCACCTGTGCCCTGTCGGACCTACCGCCAGTATGTGACTGTGGTTAACAGAGTTAATAGGTCCCCATGTGTGAAGGGACGCCTGCGTCCCAGGACGGGTGGTTAGTCCCTGTGTGTGTCTGCCCCTGTGTGTGAGAGAACACTCTGTTCCTTCATATGGTGGTGTGGGTGTTTGCCTCCGCCTGCGCATGCCTGTTTCCCTGACTCCTTTTGTCCCCATGCGCAGCAAAATCCCATGTCCTCACTTCTTACTTCCTCCCTGCAGATTCTACCCGGCCCACTCCTGTGCACTCTGCTTGGCCTTTGTTCCGGAACTCCCTGGAAATGGCCCTTTCCTAGTCCTCAATGCCCACTCTTGCCACAGCGGATGGATGGTTGTGTGTCTTCACCTCACCTTCCTTCTTACCACCCAGGGACCCCACTGGCCACCCCTTCCTTCGGAAACAGCTCACAGACCGAGTGTTTTCCCCACCTCACTGGCCACTCTGCCCTCTCCGTTGGGGCCTTCAAATGTCAGTGGGCACACAACTCAGGCCTTAGCCCCTGTCTCTTGTCTGTTTTCTTCCAAGTTCTAGTCCCCAGGCTGTAAATGCCAGGGGAACACTAGTGTCTCCTCTACCATGGACTCCCACTCCTTCCGAACCCCCACCCCCCACCCACCCTTCATCCTTCATCTGTCTGGTCACATCTCCCCTGGTGCATCTGACCTCATGCTTGACATCCGGGTCAGGCCCCTCAGAGACCTCCTCCGAGGCCAAGAAATGGCATGAACATCCAGCTGGTAGCTCAGGCCCCACACCTGAGGGCCAACCCGGGTTCCTCTCCTTCCCTCTCATGCAGAGGGTGGCCACTAGCCAGTCTGGTTCATCCAGGATCCTGAACTTGGCTGGGCCTCCCTGCCCTGCCCCAGCAGCCAGCCTCTCACCAGTTCAGCCTGAACCTCCCTCTGTGTCTCCTGGTCTCTTCGATCCCTATGTCCATCCTCCAACAGTAGCCAAAGGGATCTCTTAACCACAAAGAGATCACACTATTCCCCTGCTTTAAACCTTCCAGTGGCTTCCCTAAAATAAAGCCCCAAATTGCCTGTCCCTCTGCCGCACCTCCATTCACTCTCCCCATTCCTCATTGTGTTCTAGCTACAAATTTCTCATTGTCCCTTAAGACACCAACCTCATTCTAGTCTCTGGACCTTTGTACTTGCTGTTACCTCTGCCAGAAGCCTCTCCCTTAAATTTTCCCATGGTTCCTTTTCTGCATTCTGGCCTCAGCCCAGATGACACCTCCCCAGAGGGGCCTTCCCTGACCATGGTAGCTAAAGCAGTGCTCATCCCAGCCACCCACCATTTTCTCATCCTCCTCGTGCTTCCAGAAGCAGATAACCTTACTCATTTGGGTCCTGGCTCAGTGTCTGTGTCCCTAGCGGTGATGTGAGGGCCTGGTGGGCAGAGCCTCGCTCACTGCTGGACCTTGCGTCTAGAATGGTGCCTGGCATCTGACGGCTGCTTAAGAAATATCTGTTAATGTGCTCCTGTGGTCGGTGCCCTGATCACCTGGACCCTCTCTGGGACCCTTCCTGACACGGAGGCCGGGAGTTGAGCTTTCCTCAGAGTCAGGCTCCAGCCCCAGCTGAAGTGCCGCCTGGCTGCATGACTCAGGACACATTTCTCAGGCTTCTTCTGAGCTGACATGTCCTCCTGTGAGAAGGCAGGGGAGGTCGCATCTTGTGAGCGGGACACCCCACCTGGTGCAACCCAGCCTCCGCAGCGTAGTGTGGGGCACAAGGACCTCTCCAACGTCCCTCCCCAGAAATCTCTGGGTCTCTGGAATCCAGAAGATTCTGGATGGGCTCAACTGCCCCCCCTCCAGAATGGCGGGCACCTCCTTGTACCTGTGATCCCAGGCCCAAGAGAGACGGCAGTGGGCCCCAGGTCGGGGGGTGGGGGCGCGGGGCGGGGCAGATAAGCAGCACGGCTTTGTGTCTGGTGTGGACAATCTCCAGCTCATGGGATCACATCTATGACACAGAGAGAGGAAACTGAGACCCAGGGTAGTGCTCACAGGCAACTAGGGTCTTACAAGGACCAGGGGATGCCCAGCCTCTCCCTCCCTCCTCCCCCAGAGCAAAAAGGGAGCCCCGCCACCCCCTCCTCCTGCTCAGCCAGCGCCGCCCTGGCTGTGGGACCCACTCGTCCCACTGACCCTTCCCGCCCTGGGGGACCCTGCGGCCCACCCCACCCGCCCCTGGCAGGTTCGCAGGCTCTCTGTCGCTACTTTGTTCCTTCCGGGCTTATCTCGGAAGGCCCAGCCCGCTCCGCGTCAATATTGACAAAGGCGTGGGTGTGGCCCGGAGTGGGCGGGGCAGACGCTGGGACCAGCCCCGCCCCCTCGGGCCCCGCCCCCAAGGGGCCTAAGCCCGGGTTCTCACGTGGCTGTCCCAGCTCTCCTCAGAGTCCCTCCCAGACAGGTGCGGCACGCCGCCCCTCGCGGGGACCAGGCCCTGCAGGGGGGTGCGACCCTCCGGAGAGCGGACAGGGCGGGGGTGGGGGGGCGCGAGGCGGGTAAGACCTGACTGGGGTCTTGGATCGCACTGCCTGGAAACATCCTGGCCCCACGCCTTTCAGGAGAGCAGCCTTAGGACCATGTGCCCCCCCCATGTGGCTGCAGGCCGCGGAGGAGCAGTGACACGGTCACCGGGGCCCAAGAGCGGCTCCTCGGAAGTCGCCGTGGTGGGAACCGCTAGGGCCCGAGGAAGTGGAGTCTGTTGCTGTACCCTCCGGGCCACCACTGATGGGCCGAATGGAGTCAGAGGACAGCCCAGAAAAGAGCCCTAGGTCCCCGCAAACAAGGAGGTGTCCCTGCTTCGCTTTCCCGCGGCTGGAGATGTGTCGCCCTGCCCCGTTGTGCACCCACCCCATGGAGACACCGCTTGGGCCAGGATAGAGGGGTGGGGGTGGCAAGGCTCGGTTAGGTTGGTGGGCAGTGCTCCCATGTGAAGTGGGGGTATCCACTCTGCTCCCCACCTCAGTGTAAAAGCAGGGAACTGTCAGCTGCGTGTGGCTCCTATTTGGCCCCCCTCCTCGCTCCTGCCTTGGGAAAGGCTCCCAGTGACCGTGTGGGGTTTTCTTTGTAATTTTCTGGGTTTCCTGACCTTTTAGCGATGAACACGTATGGCTAGTCTTTCAGGTAAAGCAACACACGCCGTTTCCCCTAAGCCCTGCCTGTAGCCCCTTTGCCATACCTGGGTATCAGGCCTGAAACAGTTTGGGGACTTCCTTTTCCTCCATTGCCAGTCAGAACAGGGGTTCTCAGCCCTTGCTGAAACTGAGTAAAAATGTGATGCCCACTCTCAGGGTTTGGGGTTTAAATGGTCTGGAGTGGACTTAAAGGATCTATGTTTTTAAGAGCCGTCAGGTGATTCTAATGGGCAGTCACAGCTGAGAATCACTGAGCTAAGAGATGGAGCTGTAATGGAAGTTTGGGAAGGAAAACTGGAGCTCACATACCCTCCTCCATCCCACATATCCTCCTCCTGAGTGCTGGGGGGTCCAGTATATTCTCCTTGGAGATCAGGTGCTGCCCATGCCAATTGTGGCTCTGGGCCTTGAGTGGCCTGTTGACTCACGGGCAGTCCCAGCACAGATCTGCCAAGTAAACATTCCAGTTACTCGGAGGACTCTGCCACCAGCCCCCAGTGCACTCCCCATCCATTAGCTCAACAGACTATCTTCCCAGGCTGGCTTTCGCCAGCCACTCCTCCCCTTCCCTCCCTGGCTTCCTGTCCATTCTTTGGTCCTGAATACAGATGGTATGTGCGCAAACAAGAAAATATCCGGAGGTGAAATCTCAGTATGCCCAAGTCCCAAATAAGTGGCCTCTTGATGCTGTGTTTCCTTCCCACCTATTCAGAGGATCTACGTTTACGGGGACACCTCAGCTCCAGGGGCTGCCACAGTTCTCGGCTGTCTGTCTGGTCATATGCAGAGGTGTGAAGCAGTTGTGGGTATGGGGGGCAATGCCAGAGAGGGCGGAAGGAGGGAAAGAAGAGGGCCGGGGAGGAGCAGAGCCAAGGAGAGACACGGAGAGAGGGGGACACAGCCTAGGAGTCCAGAACCAGGGGGAAAGCTGGGGTGACTCCTCTGGCTGGGCAGCTGCCCCACCGTGGAGAGGGCAACCTAGGGGCATGGCACAGACTAGCTGTGGGGGATTTGGGGTTTTGTCTCTGGGTAGATAGGTTTCCTGGGCGGACCCACACACTGAGTCCTATGTTGTTCAGGACGAGTATACGTGCCTGGTGGAAGCCTGTGATAGAACAGAGACTGCAAAGAATTGTCTCACTGGCCTCAGGTTTCTCATCCATGAAATGGGGAGACCTGTCTAATGAGATTGTTGACACTGGTGTTATCTGAATTAGGGATCGCCAGGAAGCAACAGTCCTGAGAGTGGTGTGGCCAGGCCCAAGGCTCTGCCATGACTCCCTAGCAGAGGGGCACTTGCCTTTATGTACAGAGGGGCTGGGCTGAGGACAGTGCCTGGAGGATGTCGCACTGCGAGAAAGCTGTCTTGGCTATCTTTACTCTTTCTAACCCTTGCCATGCTTCAGCTGGTAATCACAGCATCTCGGCCAGCATGCCCATGGGCTCTGGGTTTAGGTACCATACTCCACACACAATGCCGGTGGCTCCCATGGGGTGGGGTGCGGGGCTGCACGTGGAAGCCCGTGGGCAGGACCGGAATCCCGGTGCAAGGAGAGTGAGCCACACCGCTTCTGTCCGCGGGGCCTAACATTGGGCAGGATGGTCCTCCAGCGTCCCCGGGGGTCAAGGTCGGTGGCTCCTGGGATGCCGCGGCCCTGCTCCCATCCACCCCAGCTGTGCAGAAGGGGGCCCCAGGAGCCCCGAGGCGCCGGCGTGAGGCCGTGCGGGTGGAGAGAACAGAGCGGAGAGCGAGCGGAAAGAGGCGCTGGCGCTGGAGAAGCAGTCCATCCACAAGAGGGCGCAGTTTCACGTGTTTATTTTTGGCAGGAAGGAAATCATTGCAAACCTCCCGGCGGACAATGCTCGCCCCTGGAAACGTGCACATTCCACATGTAGTATTTCCCAAGTAATGCTGGCTTGTTTGTCACATTCAAATGTCCAACAGAAATCCACGACTACCCAGGCACCAGAATCTCCACTACCGGGGGGTGAGGGGCGGGGAAGGGGTGTTAGTCTGCAGAGAAGCTCCCTGGAGAACCGACAGGAACAGACACCATCAATTTTACAGTGAGACAGGAACAGAGGCAGCCAGTAAGACTTTGCTCAGGTAACTGCAAGCACTTCAAGCCACCCCCACCCCCCCGGACCCTGGCTTGCCAACTGTCCATCACAGCACCTTTTAAAAGCAGAGGCACAAACATCACGAGTGTTTGACCATATAGGGCTGCTTGGTTCTAGATTTTATTAGAGAGCGGTCTTTAAAATATAGGGTTGTAAAGTGTTGCCAGGTTATAAATTTACAGATTTCTTTTTTTATACCAGAAGTTCAAATGCTGCAACCATGACAAGTCAGTGTCATCAGGGCCTCTTTGCGTCTCCAAAGTCACCTCATCAAAACTGCAGTGTCAAAGGAGCTTCCCCACCAACCATCGGGGGTGACAATCGGTGTTCCTCCTTAGGATACAGATAACATTGTTTACAAACAGCTAATGGGTGAAGCCACAGACCAACACATAGGATTCCAGAGCAATGGAAGACAGAGCAGTGACCACCTCAGATGGGCCCGGGCACCGCCACCCAAGGCCCGGCCAGAGATGTTGTCACATCATAGGAGCCCGAGTCCATGACCCAAGATCTCCTGTCCCAGATCTTAATATAAAAAATACTTTCCAGGAGACTATATTTTAACCTGGTACGCAAAGGACCAAGAAACTCAGGAGGCTGGGTTTCTCTTTTGGTTAAAGAGTGTGTGTGTGTGTGTGTTGGGGGGGATATTTTGGTAACATGGGAAGCATATGGCACAGAGAAATAGCTAATGGGGTTCATTAGGTTTTAAAGCCCACAATTTAATAAAAGGTAATAATTAAAAACAATACCCGTATTTACCTTAAAAAACATAAACCCCAAACATTCATCTCATTTCTTGGCCTTACGTTAGAATTCTATTGCTTCATTTACATGTAGATGATTAAAAATATATAGAGAGATATAGATATTCTGATTATGTACATAAAGCAGAATCAAGGGCTAAAATAAAAATTTTGGCATTTTGGAGTGTGGTCAACTAAGGTGCACAGGGTCCAGAAGGCTCGGGGGGGGGCCTGCTGGCCCTCCCCCCAACCCCCCCCCCAGAGACAGTCTGTGTCTGCGATGGCTGGAACCGGGCTCCATCCCCAACAGCCGTGCAGTGGTGCTCGCGGTTTCAGGAACTAGTAGGTGCAGTGTCTGGCTCAAGCTCGCCAGCGTCTTCACTCCATCTCTCAGAAGTGGGACACTGTTCCTAGGTTCGAGTCCCCTGAAATACTCTAGAATTTCAGTCCTCTCTGCCCTCTGTTCCAGAGAAGAGTGTGTGATGCCGGCAGACAAGAGGGCAGGAGGGCGGGTCGAAGGCTGTCCCAGGACTTATTTCTGTGTGGATTTCAACACAGGACAGACACCTGACTGCAACATTCAAGAACATTTAAGGCAGCGGGTCATTAATGACTAGTTTTCCAAATCAAGGTTTAGGGCACGTGCAGATCTGCCACATGACTGCCGTTCTCTGTGGTAACGCCTACCATGGGGCGATTTTTACCGCGACTGGCATGGGGATCACTGGGTTCTGCACACTCAGAATGCTGGGGCGCCTGGCTACCCCTGAACACTTCTCTTCTGAATGCACGGCAGTCCACAGCCCAAAGTGCTGTTGGGAGGACGTGATTATTTCGTGAACGAAAGCAAGAACAAAATTTCACTTCGACACCCATCTTCAGACTTGTTAGTGCCGGTCGCTCCCACCGGAACTCTGGCGGAGGCCCACCCCACAGAGGACTAAGGCAATGGTGCCGACACGGAAGGGTTCTCTTAGATTATTTTTTAAGAGCAATACTTTATAGACTGTCTTGTCAAGCAAGGAACATGGCACTGCTTCAAACAGCTCCCTGGGAAAGGCTGCAAAGGAAGCCCCAGCCCCGGGAGGGCACCCCGCCTCTCCTGGCTCAGGGGGGTGAGTTCCACATCTGGACAGGTTTCCCCAACCCCGGCTCAGAAAATAGACCATGCTTCAAAAGAGAAGCCCAGGAGCAGGCTTGGGCCACATCAACGCGGTGGCTGGTTGAGGCCGCGCGTTCTCAGGGGAGAACAGTCGGCTCATCACAGTAGCTGATGTTGGCGACATTCAGAACGAACACCACGCCTGTGTGGTGCGCTGGCCCCCGTGTCTTTGTTCCCTCCCAAACTCCCGCGGCCTGTGCCCGGGAAGGGATGCGGTTGGTGCAGTCTGCAGTGGGGGCTGGGGGGGGGGGGACACCTACGTTTCTGACCCTGTCCAAGTCTGCAGCTTAGCAGGGAGCAGATTCTGAGCATAGGCACAGTGGCAAAGAACAGTGTAACAGCCGCTGGTCAAATCCATTCGGTGGCAGCGCGGGAGCAGCAAAGAAAATTCCCAAACAGCTCCGTGTGTATCCAGCTTTCGGAAAGGAAAAATTTAAAAATCAAAACACAGATTTTTTTTTTTTTTAAATATCCGGGGGTTTTGACGTTTCTTGGAACTGCTCTACCCAGAACGACAGCCACAGAACGAAAAACGTACAGAAGTATGGCAGTGGTGTGAAAGCAGAGGTGATGGTGCCACTTTTCCAGGGGGAAGTGTGACCGCAGGACACGACTGTCACCACCCGAAGTGACAGTGATACTATAAAGGTATCTACTGTCTCCTAAAGTGTCGAGCCGCGCAACTGCAGATACATTCCAAACCGGGTCAGTACTGAGCGGAGACACTGCCACGGTCGCTGAGGCTCCTGGCGGGAGCCCGGCCCTGCGGCGTGTCACCAGGCATCAGAGCACTCACACCTGCTGGGGGACAGGCTTGTAGGACTCACCTCCATCCCTCGCCCCCGCCCCCAGGTTCTAGAAAATTGTCATATTCGTCTTTTTAGAGAATCTAAGACAATAAAAGACTAAAAGATGTCTGGAAATATGTTGTGTAGAAAAATTAACTCTCGGCTTAAAATAACATTCAAAAAGGCACTTCATCCTGTAGGAAAGAGATTCTGAGTTGGGTCAGCTGCTCTGAGCTGGGGTAGAAAGGGACAGGTTGTCTGCTTGGAGGAGAGGGCCAGGGGGACAGTTGAAAGGAAGTCTGATAGATTTCAAGCTTTTTTTTTTCCCCATTTTTTTTTTCTTTTTGGTATGTTTTAAGAAAAGCAAATCCAGTAAAATGCATGTCCCTTTATGAAATTTGTTAAAAGAGTTCATTTTAAAATAGTTGTTTCTGTTCTTAAAAAAGAAAACAGGTAGGTGTGGCCACGTGGACCTCGTGGCCTGGAGCACGGAGTGTCCTCACTTCCCGCTCCCAGGGAGCGGAGGCCAGGTGGGTCCCCGAGGCTGGAGGCTCCAGGACGCACGGGCGGGAGGCAGACGGAGGCCGGCGCTACCTACTGCAGAGTCTGTGCAGCATGCTGTACACGTCGTCCTCCCGGCTCAAGCCCTCAAAGAAGGGGATGAGGTCCAGCAGCTCTGTGTCCGTCATGTCATCGAACCAGGACTGCACGGGCACCTGGAAGACAGTGTGTGGAGGGGGCAGCAGAACCGCATCCAGCGCTGGGGGCAGCTCCTAGCCTGACTGGGCCCCCCGCACTTTAAATCTTTTCTTTGGTAAGGAGGACAGGTATCTAAAAACCATCATCATCGTCATCATCATCATCATCATCATCTTGTGTGCTCTCCCGTCCCAACTATGATCGATCCAAAGCTACCTGGTTTGGGAGGAAGGCAAAGTCAGTGTATTTGCTTTTTAAGTGAAGTCTAAATGCCAGTTTGCGTGCATTTGCCTGTTTTGATTTCCTGCCACAGAAAAGCCGGCCAGGGTGCAGAATATGGGAGAGCTGGCCTTGCTACCTGCAGTTTCAAAAACTCTTTCCATTTTTCCAACCAGCTCCTTATACCTCACCTGGAGCCAGAGGCTACCTGCCAGCCACTGACACCAGGGAGCCCACGAACAGGGCACAGGGAAGCTTCTACTTGGGGTTGCCGTGCCATGCTGCACGGCAAAGGGAAGCAGGGGATTTCCTCCATCCTTAGCAGTGATCACTTAAAAGCAGAAGTATAACATTTCAGCACAGTCTGAGCCATGGGCCTGGACAGGATTTACACTTTGTTTTAGAGGGTGGGGAGGGGTGGTAATGGGTGGTAGCCAGAGGTGCTAAAGAAGGGATGTAAAAAGAAATTTGCCGGGTGCCTGGGTGGCTCAGTTGGTTAAGCGTCTGCCTTCGGCTCAAGTCATGATTGAGCCCCGCATCAGGCTCCCTGCTCAGCGGGGAGTCTGCTTCTCCCTCTCCCTCTGTCTGCCTGCTCTGCCTACTTGGTGTTTTCTCTCTCTCTGACAAATAAATAAAATTAAAAAAAAAAAAAAAGAAGTTTGGGGAAAATCAAAGAAGTTCAAAAGTAGTATTTTGGGCCCTTTTACAAATCTAAAGACTGCTCAGAAACAAAACAATTCATTGTATAATTTAAAAATATAAACAAGGTAAGGATTAACAACAACAACAAAAAAATGACTACTCCTGGGCAAGGGCAGGAATGAGGGAGAGGGTAGACATGGACACAAGACTTCTCTAAATCAATCTCTGTTGGTGGTTTGGTGGTTTTGATGTTGGAATCATGGAAATGTTACCTAATTGCAATAAAATTAAACAATTAAGAAAAGAAAGCAATAAAAAGTGAACCTAAGTATATATAAAGTTGGTGATATAGCCACAGAGAATTATTTCAAGTGATTTTAAAACATAGTGTTCTGCCTGTACATTTCTCCAAAAAACCCTACATGCATTTAATTGTCTTAGTAGTAGTAATAATGTTAGTACTATTATTTGGAAACTATTGAACATGTACAATAGACTAAGTCAAATAGGTAATGATGTTAATATATTTAGGAAATGAGTTTCAGCACAAGAGGAGATACAAATACAAAAACAAAACCAAAGAAATGAAATAAAAACTGTTATAACATTGAATTGGAAAAATCAATATGAATTTATGATTTAATTTTATTCTAAAAATTACTTATATTTTAGCTCTGTCCAGTATAAAGGGCTAGAAGCAAAGGGTATCTCAGTAACAATGAGAACCCACCCAAACTGTGGTCTCTAAATACCATTTCCACTAATAGGAACCAGGCTCCATAGAAAAGTGGTTGATTCCAGGGCTGAGGCAAAAAATGGACAAGATGAGCATGGAACATCTTGTTGCACCAGAAAACAGGAAGCGTTCCAAGACTATTGTTATATGAAGGGATGTCCGCTGTCCAAAGGTGAACATTTGAGCATCCAAAAGAATAATAAATGGATTAAATTATAACAATAAAAAAATCCATGAGTTCATATTAATACCTAAAACAAATTCACTGGCTACTTTTGGAAGTTGCTAGAGCAGCACCTCATTTCTCTGAAGACTGAAGAATTAAGAAGAACCAAGGCTTTACCCTGACTTCCTGATTCAAACATTCAAATTGAATTTAGGGTAATCAAGTAGTCGATGAGGGCAAGTTTGATTAAAAAAAAAACCCAAAAAACAGAGTTCCAGCCAATAAGTGTGGAAAAAATGATAGAATTTAGAAATCACCATTTCATAATTCTTAATGAAATAGTTGATGCAGGCAATGATCATCAACAGCTGTTCACATTTTTAGGTGAAAGGATGATGGGGAATTTGAAAACAGATGAACAGGCTAACAACACCTGAATCCAAAGACCAATTTAAAATCTTTAAAGGGGCCCCTGGGTGGCTCAGTCGGTTAAGCATCCGACTCTCGATCTCAGCTCAGGTCTTGATCTTGGGGTTGTGGGTTCGAGCCTCACATTGGCCTCTACATTGGGCATGGAGCTTACTTAATAATAATAACAATAGTAATAAAAGTAAAATCTTTAAAAGTAGGACAGCCTGACATTATATGCCTCTTGATGTGATACCATAAGTATACAATATCACCAAGATGTATTCTTTTTTTTTTAATTTTTAAAAAATTTATTTCTTTGAGAGAGGGAGAGAGAGCCGAAGTGGGGTGAAGGGCAGAGGCGGACTCCCCGGTGAGCAGGGAGCCCGATATGGGACTTGATCCCGGGACTCCGGGATCATGACCCAAGCCGAAGGCAGATGCCCAACTGACTGAGCCACCCAGGCACCCAGCCTATGATGTATTCTTGAAAAAATTGAAAAATTTGAAAAGTAGTAATCTACCTACTTGTTTAAAGGAAATATGGCAGTTAGAAAAACATAGTAAAACACTACCATAAGGCTGCAACTAGACAGATCCAGAAGAGAGGAAATTTCTATAAGGCAAATAACCAGAGTTCTTCAACAAGTAAATAGGATGGAAGAAAAAGGGAGAAGGGAGGGAAAATTGTTAAGATTATATAAGAATTAGTAGATACATTATTAACCAAAGCAGTGCTTTGACCTTGTTTGATTCTGAGTCAATCCAAATGTAGGATAACATTTTGAGATGATGGGGAAAATATGAACACAGTCTGGATATTAGATAATATTAAGAAACTGTTAGTTGTCAAATGTGATAATGGAATTGTGATTGTATTAAGAAGTAATCCTTAGCTGTTAGAGACAAATGACAAAATGCATTATGTTGAATTTGATTAACTCACTAAAACGAACACGTTTAAATATAATAAATTTGGAATGTTTACTCAAGTAATCACTGCGCACTAACTAAATGAATCTAGCTTGATCTCAGTTTTTTGTTACAAGTGGAGCCACAGAGTTCTGGCTTCAAGGAAAGGATCCTGGGGAAGCTTTTGTTGTGTCTGAGAAGCCCAGGCTGGGGAGGAAGCCTCCTGTCCAGGGCGGGCTGCTTGAGCTGAGGGCCAGTGTGGTGGTACTGCTGAGGGCTTGGCCATCACCAGCAGGCCTGGCTGGCCCCTCTCCCCCTGGAAGCGTAGGCCGGGAAGCAGGAGAGCATCTCTCTCATGCTCAGAGAGTCATGCTGCACCAGTGAGCAGGCACTAAGGACCGCCAATGCTCCAGGGAGTTTAATGTAGGAAATGTTCCCACTGTATACTTTTAAGACATCATTACGAGGTGGAAAAGCCTGGCAGGCTTGTCTGAAGGCCTTGACTGAGGTGTTCTTATTCATTCTTGTTTAAGAACTTCTGCTGAAGAGGTCATCCAAGCCTTTTGAATCTACAGGAGTCATGAAGCCAGCTCTAGGAGGTTACTGACGGAACCCTTCTCAGTAACAGTATGAAAAATGCTAAGATCCGGGCTCCCTGAGCACTTCCCCAACGCAGACAGCGTTCTAAGTGCTTTTCATGCTCTGCCACACTCGATCCTCCAACCATCCTACGGGTCAGCATCCCTAGAGTCCCCATTTGATGGACGAGGTAAGTAAGGCTCGGTGAGGTTAAATAACTTGGTCAGTGCCAGGTACCTGCAAAGTGGCAGAGCTGGGATTTCACCCAGGGAAGGCCAAGAAAGCCAGCCCAGGTGCTTGAGGACACAAACGTAGAACTGGACGGGGCCCTGCCTTCTCTCCCCCTAGGGCCACTTACTGCATTCTCGGGATGGAAGATGTATGAGGCGGGAGAATTGTCCACAATGATCACTTTGCTCAGCTCCCGGCCCAGGCGACTCAGGTCTTTCACATAGTTCCCACGATGGAAGACGCAGGATTCTCTGAAGAGCCGGGCCCGGAACACGCCCCAGCGGTCCAGCAGGTCGGCCACAGGGTCTGCGTACTGAAAAGCAGGTCACAGTGAAGGCTAGGCACCTGAAAGAGCCCAGAAACCCTGGCCTACTGCAGCAAGATCCATATACTTTTCTTTTTTTTTTTTCTTTTTAAGATTTTATTTATTTATTTGAGAGAGAGAATGAGAGACAGAGCATGAGAGGGAGGAGGGTCAGAGGGAGAAGCAGACTCCCTGCCGAGCAGGAAGCCAGATGCGGGACTCGATCCCGGGACTCCAGGATCATGACCTGAGCCAAAGGCAGTCGCTTAACCAACTGAGCCACCCAGGCGCCCCCATATACTTTTCTAGAAAGGGATTTAAGTAATTGGATGTGTTTTAGGATCCTGGTTATTTTCCTTTCCATTTGTGTAAGATACCTGGATTCTTCCATTTCCTTCACCTCTCATATCCAATCCATCAGAAATTCTTGGCAGTTCCGTCTCTTAAGAGTATCTTGAATCCACCTGCCCTTCTCTGTATAACTGGCACTGCCTGCCCTGATCCCAACCTATGTAACCTCTGCCTGGGGTGGCGGCATGAGCCTCCCAAAGAGCCCCCTCCTCCCCCTGCATCTCCTTTGCAGCACTGGAAAACACGTCCCATCACACCACTCCCCTGCTTTCAACCCCGACTCTCGACCTGCGTCCCTGGACTGAGACCTACCCCGTACGGCTGCAGCTACGTGATTTCTGCCACCTCTCGGCTCTCGCTCGTCACCTGAGCCGCACTGGCTTTGACCATGGCCAGAGCCTTGGCACCAGTGTTCCCTCCGCATGGGATCGCTGCAGGAGCCTCTCCTTCCGTCCCTTCGCCTTTCAGGTCTTGGCTTCCCCGGCCACCCGTCTGGAGCAGCCGCCTGTCCCTCCCTTTCTGGCTACTATGGCCTCACAGTGGTCTCCTTCACAAGCTCCCTCACCACCCCCAGGGATTACTGGATTTGCTCTTCCCTGGTCAGGGTGCATCCAGGCCTTGTCTGTCATGCTCACCACGACATCCCTGGCACCTTGCACAGTGCCCACCTCATGGTGGGGGCTCAGGAAATACTAGTTTCATCACTGAATGAGTGAGCTGACTCTGAATCTGGCTCGTGTGGTATGAGGCCACACTGCCCCCTGTGGGTGCTCTGGGTAGCTGGGCCAGGCCAGCCCCTGACAGTCACAGGCCGGTATCAGACACCCACTTCCCTTTCCTTGGAGTCCAGGAGTTTTATGAGAAGGAGTGTGAGCCCAGCTCACAGTTGGAGCTCACTCTGCTTGGCCCTCTCTCATGACCTGGGGAATTTTCCCAAAGCAGGCTGAACTGGATGAAGAAATAAAGGAGTTATCTCTGAGGGAAAATCTTCATAAATGAAGATGTCTAAAAGACTGGGCCGCCCTGAGTGGCTGGGGCTGGAGGCAAAAGAGTGGCATTTCCAAGGCCGATGTGAGGCCATGTCTCGGCACCAAGACCAGCACAGCCAGGTGTCACCAGGGCCCGGCAGATTGCCGGGGAGGCAGGAAGCCCCCGAGGCTGGGGTGTTGGGAAGGCCAGCAGTGGAATGCACAGCAGCCCGAGAGCCGAGAAATGCCAGCACGCTGCAGGATGCAGGGCCACAGGGCTACAGGCAGCAGCTCCGACCGTGGGAATGTCCTCCTTTCCCTGGAGACACCCCAAAGGGGCAGAGTCCAGGAGCAGGCTGTGTTTCCTGCCGACCAGGTGGGCACTGCAGTTGTCAGCTGGTAAGGGCAGCCAAGTGCCCTAGGGGTACTAGGGGGCTGACTCTTGGTGACACAGTGGTTAATTTCCCCAGAATTGTTAACACTGGTGGTGGCATACATCCTTCAAGGGAATGGCTGAGTCTGGGGGCTCCAGGCCTTGGAGATGAATGTGGGGAATGTAAGCTTCATGAGGGCAGGGGCTTTGTCTCCAGGGCCCAAGACAGAGCCTGACACACAGTAGGCACTAAATAAATATTTGCTGGGTGAATCCATCAATAAAGGAAACCAAGAAGAGGAAACAGACATGGAAGGGCTCTGACAGTCAGCGGAGGGTTCCTGGGGGCTCCTGGGCGGTGGGCCAGCATGGCAGTGCTGGCTGGGAGCTGAGCCCAGAGCCAAAAACTGGGGAGTGCCCACCTGTCCACAGGGAGGAAAGGGCTGGAAGGCTGCACCTGGGAGCTGATGCAGCTGAGCCAGGCTGGAGCAGCACTGAGAGAAGGGCTGCAGAGACAGATGGAGGCGCAGGTGGGAGCAGTCCAGGAAGGGAGACTACACAAGGATGCTTAAGTGAGCGCTGGGGACAATGCCAAGCAGGAGTGTTTCGGTTCTGCCAACCTTCCCCCGACGCAGCAGCCCCCAACCCCCCCAACTCTCCATCCCCGCTGAGCGGGTGCAGTCGTCCTGTTTGCTACTTCTTTAGCTGTCCCTTCAGGCTCCTCGGCACCTCAGAGCACTGCCAGGAGAACCAAATCCGCTGCGGCACCATTGCTCTTGGTCCCATTCATGGGAAGGCGCGCCCACGGGGAAGACAGTCTTCCCTGAGGCCACGTTCTTTTTAGTATGCAAAGGTAAGGCCTAGGTTTTGGCTTCACTCTCTACCAGCTCATGCTTCAAGGCCTGGCAATGAGCCTGGAAGAATGTTGTGCAGGTGGGGTTCTCTCTCATCTCAGCCATGACCAAGAGATGGCCCAAACCAGGAATGCCCAGTCTGGCAAAGCGGGATGTCTGGGAACCTGAAGTCAGAGTCCTCAGCACGCAGAGGAGAAGAAGGGAGCTGTCCAGAGCTAGGAATTGTTGGGGGCAGTGGGGAACTGCATGTGAGATGGGCAGATGGCTAACCTGGGCCCCCCCAAAGCTCACCTCTGGGGACACTTCAGAGTCCCGGAGCCGCCCACGGAGACACTGGTGGTGCCACCCACAAATGGATGGTGTTGGCCCCATCAGAGTCAGGATGTGAGAGACGGTCATGGCAAGGATCTCCTCTGAGGAGTGGGGGCCTACCCTCTTGTCCCCCTAGGCTCAGCACACCCGTGAAAGGGCAGACATAACCATATGGGGGGGTCCTTTAACTGTAGGAGAAGGCAAAGAAACCACTCTACGTGGTTAGAGCCAGCATAGATGCTGGGTCAAAGATTCATGCCAAGCTACAAGGCCAAACCATGTGAATTATTTTGTCATCATCAAAAATTATGATAACTAAACAAGGAACATCAGGAGCACTTACCATGTGACAGAGCCTGTGGGGCATGTGGAGCACAGCAGGTGCTCCATGAGTACATGCTGCGTATGAGTCAGGCGCTATGCTATGCCCTTTACGTGCATTATTTCATTTGATCCACCCCAAGAGGTGTAGAGGGAATTATCCCTAATTTCTAGAAGACACGGAGTGGAGAGAAGCGAAGTCACTTGCCCGATCTCAGGGCTCACTGGGTCAGTCAGAACCCTCCTCCGGCCTGTGCATGCGGGTCAATCTTGGACATTCATCCTTCCCTAAACCTGTGTAAGCTAATGAAGGACACAAAGGCTGGAGCCTCTCGCGGTGGGCTGCCAGTCAGCAGAGGAGATGCAGATGCCCCTTCTCAGTTACACTGGACACATTTGAGATATCCTGGTCTGTGGACATCCAGCTTGAGGCGGCTGCATGCAGCAACTTCATGGAGCATTTGTTCCGAGGGCTCCCTGTCACCATGGTAACCCGGAAGCCTCTCAGGCTGGTACTGCGCACATGGCCTGCATCCATCCCATCTGGGGTGGGAACCTGTCACCACAGCAACCGCTTCCCCCACCTTCAGAGAGGGCTGTCTGGGAAGACAGGGGGTCGGGGTGGAGTGGCTGGGGACGCCCAGCTAGGAGCAGGACGTACCTTGGCCAGGCTGGCAGTAAAGAGCACACACTCAAAGAGCTGCCCCATCCTCTGGAGGAACTCATCCACGTGGGGCCGCTTCAGCACATACACCTGCAACGGTAGCAAACAGCAAGCCGGTCAGTCGTGGCAGCTGCTGGGGGTGGCCGAGGGCCAACACCCAGGGAGGAAGAATTCCTGAAAAGGTAACTGCTTCCTGTCCCCAGCTCTATTTGTGGCATGGAGACCCCACCTGTGTGAGGGCTATGTAAGCAGAGGTGGCACTTCAGGCCAGACACACTCCCCAGACTGGGCTCCGGGTGTGAGTCTGGTGCAGACCCTCCTCCCAAGGGAGAGAGGGAAGCTGATCATGGTGCTGCGGGTCTTAGGGATTTTCAGAATCAGTGAGTGGCAGGGTTGTGCCATGTTTGTGTGAAATGACTCATTCTCTCACATGTGTTTCTTGGCACGTGTTCTGGGTCAGGGCCTATGTGGACAAAGGCCAGGGTCTGGGGGCTGTCCTATGGGAGGTCCAGGCCTGGCCCATTGCCCAGCAGCTCTGGGATTGCTCCAGCTGCCACCTTCTACCCTTGACTGGAGCACCTCCCTTGCTCAGAAGGCCTGGGGTGGGAGGGCAGGCCCAGCAAAGCTGCAAGAAGTGCCTTCCGTGTCAGCTTGGGAAGCTGTCCACTTGACACCGTAACAAAGGTTACTCTGCTTGCGCTTGGTACAGATGTCAGGGTACATGAAGCCAGCCTACTCCCAGGCCCCCAGTCAGCCATGGGGGGCTGCAAGCAGAGGGGGGCAAAGAGGAGGCTTTCCTAGAGTGGCTGCTGGGCTCTGTGCCCCTGACTAGGGAACCTGACCAAATCTGAGGAGACTAGGGAGACGGGAGACAAGGCAAAGCTGGTGACAGAAGATAGGGAAGGTGGGAGGAGGGAAGAACTAATTAAAACTTGAATAAATTCCATTTGAAATTAGCCACTTCCCTAAAATAAATCAAACTTATTAAAATTCAATTCAGCTCATATTCACTGAGCCCCAGCTCTGTGCTCAACCTGAAGAAGTTACAAAAACGAACAAAATGCAGGCCTTGCCCTTGAAGAGCTCACAGTCTAGAGCAGATATAAATAAAAGCAAATCAAGATAAGCATGCATAATGGAAGTTGTAGTACAGGGATATATTAAGGACAGTTAACTCCCCTCTCAGGGGGAAGGAATCACAGAAGGTAACATTCGGCCTGGGCCTTGAAGGATGAACAGGAGTTCACCAGGCTGATAAGGATGAGAAGTAAGCTTCCAGGCAGAGGAAACGGTATGAGCATGAGACCTGGCCTGAAAATACCCGGGTGTCAGAGCATGGCCGAGCCCTTCATGACCAGCCCTTTGGAGGAGATGGGGGATAGGAGAAGAAGTGGCTGAAGGGGAAGTGTGAAAGGCAGGTTGGGGGGGGTACACGTGGGGCCGTGAATGGCAGATGTTGCCAGCGGTCTATCCCGCGGAGTCACAGAGGGGAGGCGGGGCTGTGTACCGCACAGAGAATGCATTCTGTGTATTGCAGAGCAATTCTGCACAGAGCCAGGACTTGGTGGGAACTTGGGGCCAACTGAACGAGTGGGGTAAGCACGGTCTGTGGCCGAGGGTGTAGTGAGGGGCCAGAGGAGCAGGATGGCCTGGGGTGGGTGCCAACAGGGCTGTGAGGAGCTGGGAGGATGGGGTGGGGGTGCGGGCAGGGCTTGTGGCTGCAGTAGCTCCAGGCCCCCACTTTGCCCATGAGACTCCTTGATGCCAGGGAATGGGTATGGCCTGTGGTCCGCAGTCTCCTTGGGAATACTGCTTGGAAAGCAAGCTTTCCTACACGCAAAGGGCAGGAGACTGATTTGGGAACTCTGGTTGTTGGTGCCTCTGGCAGGGAGGAAGGTCCTGGGCCCGGATGCCGGCGTCCAGGCCCGCGTCCGCGTGCAAGTAACCAAGAATAGGCCCATTGGGACCTGCACAGCCTATCCTGGATTACTTGAACGAGGCCACGGCCTTCGCCAGGGCCTTGGTCCTCCTCTTGGCGCCTGTGGCTTCATTCCCTCAGGAGAGAGAGTTTCTGACCCCAACCCTGGGGCCCTGGAGTATCTACCACCATAAAAATCACAGCACAGTCTGGAGGGAGGCTGGGGGAGCTAGGGTGGCTCCTTCGAGAATGGGCTGGCCATAGCAGGTCAGGCCCCGAGGGTCATGCTCATAGTCTCGAGGTAAGAAGAATTAATTTCTCTCCTAATTCTTGCCATGCCAGTAGGCAGCCTCTCCTTTATCTCATTACTTTGTAGCAGAAGCCAAGGTAATAAACGAAGCCCTAACTGCTTCTCAGATGCCGAGTTAATTCAGCTGATGCTTTTGCAAATGTTAAATGCCCAAGTGCCTGCCTTTTGGCTCCCTGATGGCTTTTAAAAACGTGAAGTGTGGAGACACTAGGGATAAGCTGCCTTTCTCAGGGCTAGCTTCCTGGCAGGACCTATTGGCAGGGGAGGGAAGGGACTAGAGCATCAGGAAAAGAGCCATGGGCCAGGAGGCAAAAGACTGGAAGTCTCATTTTAATTCTTCTCATTGTATGACCTTGAACCAACCCTTTCTCTGGCTGAGCCTCTGTTTCCCCACCTGGACAACGAGGTGGCTGGGCCAGCTGATTTCCAAGGCATCACCAACTCTGACACCCTGTACTCAAGGGCCAAAGAGATGACTGGCATCATTAAGGAAAGACTTCCTTCTAAAATGGTTCAAGCACCAAGAGATATTTTCCTTCCTGGGATATAAACATATCAGGCCAGAGACTGTCCCTTTAAGACCCTGGGGTTGACAAGGAAGATGGTCAGACCATGCCTGTGGAAAGCCTGACAAAATCTCCCCCACTCCTCAACCTCCGAGGTACAATGTTCCAATATGTTCATAAATGAAGCTATTCCTAGAGAAGCGTCATGCACATAAGGAGAAAAAATATCAGAACAGAGATGCATGCCAATTAACTAGGACATCTTTATTCAAATTTGCCTCCTGATCCGAAACACACCCTTCCCTCTTTATCCTTTGGGTTGGGATTTTGCTAAAGATTCACTGGAGAACACCGTGTAGGAGTGACAAGATCAGCCCGGAGTGGCTGGCATTGGAAACGGACACCCCTTCCCAAGATTCCCCCATAAGTGGGTGACTTGCGGCATTTTCCTGTTGCAGGCTAGGAGAGTAGCCGAAAGCCCTTACATGAGGAAGTTAATTAGACAATTAAGCTAGGCCAGTGGGGGATATGGAAACTTCTAAAAGTCTGAATCAAATCAAAGAACTATTTGAACTTGCAACGACATCCAATATCTACAAACAGATTTTAGTTTCCCTTATAAACTCAGTATAAAAGAAATTCATGTCAGTGAAAAAAAAAAAGCAGAAAACCATTGTATTTATTTTACAAAACCTTCTCCCTTTTGATTTAGTCATAAAATTATTGATGAAATGGGAATTTAGAAGTAAGTTCAAAGGAAATGTAATTACCAAAAAATGTTACTTGCAACTCAGATTTAGCTTTGATTTCTTACCTGATGTATAGTTCCATCGATTTCAACCGGAACAATAAAATCAGCATTACTAATAGGCTAGAGAGAAAAGAAATGATAATTACTACATCTGAAAGAACAAAATAAAATTGGAAACTTTGGTAAGAATAAGACTTGCCTGGACCAATGTTTTTATTATTGGAAAAAACAGTTCAAGTAAAGGATGTTCAAGAATGCTTTGGTTCCTTAAAATAAGCACAAGGAAGAAAGCACATTTTTTTCTGTTCTGAGTATCATTATGTTTTCAGCATCTTGGTCCAACCTCTCTATCATCTTCCTGGCCTAAACGACAAAGGGTAGGGCGGCCTAGCCAGGGATTGTGGCTTCTCAGAAACCCCAGCTCTTGCCTAGAGCCCTGCCAGGATGATGCAGAAACACTGCTGGCCACCAGGGGGAGGAGGTGAGAGTCTGATGGTCCTAGAGGACCCTGCTACTTGGGGGAGAATGATTTGTATTGGACCCACAGATGCAGGCTGCCCTGTGATGGGCTGCTCCTGCCCATCCCAACTGGGCAGGAGATGCTGAGCACATGGACACAAAGCAGGGCCACAGACACGTGGGGTGAAGTCAGAGGCCACAAGCCATGACCTTGGGCAGGCTCCTTCCCTCTGTACCTTGGTTTCTCCTCTCTTCCACAGCTACAGTAATGGGTCTGATGAGTGCCCATGGCTCCACTGGTCCTGAGCATCAGTGATTTCAGCCTTGCCCGGCACCGGCTCCTGCCCTGAGCCATGGGGGAGAGGCAGCCCACCCTAGACTGCTCTGCTCTAACACAATGCCCAGCACACCCACAAACTTCGGCATATTTAAAAGAACTCTTCGACAATATTAATGACACTTAAAATCCAAATATGACTCTTTGGCAGTTCTTGTGTAAGTCAATGCTGGGCTTACATATAGTTCTAAATGGAATTCCATAAATTAGGTGGAAACTACTCAAATGAACAGGCCCAAGAGAATCAGAAGAATGCAAACCCCTGGGACAAGTAGGAGAGAGAGAGAGAGGGAGGAGAGCACATGTGGTGGCCACTGGGCAGGGGTGCAGAGAGGGGTGTGCGGTACGGAGTGTCTGGTCAGAATCTGGACTGGGATCTGCCTTTAAGCCCATCGCTGTACACACACACACACATACACTTATCTTTGATAAGTAAACTGAAAATACATAGAAAACTCTAGATCGCAGAACCATTCCTAAGCACTTAGTAGAGCACCTGAGGCTTAAGATTACAATTTATTCACTCCTGTGGTTGGAAGGCCAAGGATGAGTTCGGTATTTTATAATTCTACAACTAAAATACAAAATCGGGATGCCTGGGTGGCTTGGTCGGTTGGACGTCTGTCTTCGGCTCAGGTCATGATCCCAGGGTCCTGGGATCGAGTCCCACGTCGGGCTCCTTGCTCGGCGGGGAGCCTGCTTCTCCCTCTACCTGCTCTGCCTGCCACTCCCCCTGCTTGTGCTCTCTCTCTCTGACAAGCGAATAAATGAAATCTCTAAAAAAATTTATAAAATACAAAATCATGCTAAAAACACAAGATTGAAGGACGAAACTCTGACAAGGCATTAGCAGATTGTGCAATCATATTCCAAAGAGTACATTAAAAGAGAAAGACCATTCGCCAGTTCAGAGCAAGCCTGAGCCTCAGTCTCTTCTCACGTGCTGGGTGTAAAGGAGGCCATGCCAAGCCACGGTTCTCAACCTGGGTCTAAGAGTCTGTGTGTCGTACTGCTGTACATTTTCAAGGAGAGGCCTCCGAAATGCTCAGAACACTAAAAACCATACAATAAAGGTGGTTGTCAGAGGGGAGGTGGGGAGGATGGGTGAAACAGATAAACGGATTAAGAGTACATGTATTTTGATGAGCACGGAGAAATAAGAACTGTTGAACCATTGTATTGGGTACCTGAAACTAATATAACTCTGTATGTGAAGTATACTTAAATAAAAAAAACCCACACCATAAAGAATATTCTGCTTGCAAATATAGGCAGGCCAGGGAAGGAAGAGATGGAAGAGATGCTGTTCACATCAGCTCGTGGTATAACGCCCTCCAAGCAGGCCCCGCCTTTGGAGGCAGGAACCCTCCGTAACCTCGGGCAGTCTGGCCAGTGTTGGGAGGAAGCCATGTAGGCTGAAATGGCAAATGACCCCTGCTCCAAAGGGCTTTCCTCCTGAGGGATTTGAAAAGTCCGGAGCAACTTGCCCACAGGGGAGAAAAGGCTTCCAATGCTGTTCAGAGCTGAGCTGGGACACAAGGTCATGGCAGTCACAGGACCAATCCTGGAAAGGCCCTCAAGGTGCTGGGAAGGAGGTGACACCTCCAGGCCCCAGTGGCCAGATGGGCCATTTCCCACTGCTAGAGGAGGTCTGGCACCTCCTCCCTTCTCCCAAAGGACTCGCAGACAGCTGTCTGGCCTTGTCCTGTTAAGGAAGGCTTCTGTTGAGGGAGAAACAGGCACAAGGAGGATGTTCTGGACAGAAAGGTCTCCGGGTCAGTTTGATGGCTCTTTCACTTCCCAATACAATGGTCAAGGAATGACTATGGTTCACATGAGACACATGCCCCATCATGGACGGTGCCTCTCACATCTCTCAGCAAAGGAAGGGGATTTGAGGGCTGGTGGTAAAAGGAGGAACAGGGTCTAACTGGCCAGTGACAGCGGAGCAGTTTCATCTCCCGAAATACCCCAAGGGAAAATAGGACCAGGACCCTTCTTCTTTCCCCCAGCTCCCTATTTCCAAACCTTTTCATCATTTGCCTCTTTTAAACAACTCGTTTCATTTCAAAAAATGGAAAGATGGTTCACAAAGTCACTTCTTAATAGTGTAACCACAGCCATTCCCACATGGACACCCTCTGGGAATGTGTAATTTTTGCTGTCCTTCTGGCAGGGAGTGGAGTGAGGAAGGAGACAGAAAGAAGCTGGGGCGTGATGCTCCCTGTGACATCACTGCAGCCCCGCCCCCTTCAGGAGGGAAGTCATGCAGGTGGATGGATACTCATTCAGCTATGAAGCTCGTAAAAATAAAACAAACCCAGCAACCTCTTCTCATGAAAAAGCTCAAAATAAATGGCTGAATCTGCCCAGATGCTGTCACTCTGGAAGTCTTCTTCAGAGCTGGACATCTTTCAGAAATTGGTCTGGGAAAACTTCCAAGATAGCAGGTTGCTTGACAGTTTAACGGTGCCTGTCCTGCCCCTTCCAATAAAACATACAGCACTCTGACTAGCTTGACAAGTACACAGTAGTGTCCTGGGGCATGGTGCCTTTTGCCACATGAAAAGTATTTCTGCAGGGGTTGGAGGGCTGGAAAACTCAGATCTCCTAAGAATGAGGTCTCAGTGACACTGGCAGCCCAGCATTTTCCCCCAAACTAACTATGTACTATTCAACTACTTGAGTTAATGTTTACCAGAGTTAATAAGCAACTGTTCTTGGGATTTCTTCATGCACAGTGAAGTCATACACAAACAACCACAAAATGTCATCCTTCTTTATTTTTACTTTCCAATACAACTGTGACCAAATCACAAAGATCATGGATTGCTTTCTTTGTTGATTTACCTTAAATGAACTGTGCACCAATGTTTCATCTAAATCAATGACCACACATTTCTTTCCATAGTCAAGCACCGTCACCTCTGGAAGGAGGTATTTAGCTGGTGGCTAAAATGAAAAAAACAAAAACAAAAAACAAAAACAAAAACAAACCAGTATTATTACCTTTATGTAAAAGACAAACCAGTGCCCTTATTATCGTATCATATTATGTCAATGAGGTTGAAATGAGATCAAACGTTTAAATGCCTGATTAAGCACATCATGGAATTTTATTAAAAACAACAGGACTAGGTAGTTAACAAATACTGTGCCATTGTCTGAATGGCTATTTGAGGGCCTAGGCTTTGGAACCAGGCAAGCCAGGCTCTGAATATCAGCTCTGTCTCTTTTGGCTGTAAGCTGGGATAATAATACCTACCATGAAGGTTGTTATCAGCTGTAACTGTGGTAAAGCGCCCAGCATTCTGCCTGGCACATATATGGTGGCTACTGTTATTGTTAAAATGGGCTACGCAAAAATAAATGTTTGATTATATTAGCTACTTTCATACTTCCAGGCCCATTTCCTGGGGTCCTATTTTGTCTGAAATTCACTGTGGTACAGAAGTATAGTTTAGAGCTATACTGGAACCCACGGTGTTTGCTTTTGTTTGTTTTAATGACTAAAATTTTCAGAAACTTGAAGAGTACCTACAGACCCACCGGCAAAATGCAATCCAAAGTGAGTTCCAATAATAGGAAACAGAAATAAAAGTGGTCGAGGTAAAGTGGTGTCTGGTGTCTGCCCTGCCCCACTGCAGTACTAATATCAAGCAAGCGTGGCGTTGTTACCCCTTGGATTCTCAGTATCTGGAAGTTATACTTTAATCCACATGCTGTGTACTAATCAGAAAACCTATTTATGTCTTTGTAGTAGCTGAATCTAATCTTGTGATAAAGAGGTTGTAAAGAGCTAATAAACGGCTAGGTAACTTCAGCCAACCTCATTCTTGATTCAGAGTTTTATTTCTCTGGGCCTTGCCTCATTCTAGAGATGATTTGAAGTATTTCAGTTTACTTTGTGGTGTATTCAGTATCCAATGTTAACTAGCTAATTTTCTACCCTGGAAGGTCAAGCTCTCTCTGTTCAATATTTAATGCAAAACAAAACACACAAAAAATGTGTCCCTAGCCACTGAAGAACAGACAATTTAGCTTGTTAAAACAAACAAACCCCAAAAACAAAAAACAAGAAAAAGAAAAAAGAAATCAAGAGGTATTCCCTTTTAAATGGATATTTCCTTTTTCTGGTGGTTGGGGGGAGGTTAAAGTGAACAGGAGTCAAGGGTCCAGAGTTAATTCTGGACTTTGCTGATTCAACAGTGAATGTAACACAGGAAGTCGACAGGGTAGGTAAATTTGCAAGTGTGATGATCATCTTGTCTGGGCTGACGAGGTGAGGCTGCGTGTGGTGATTCTAATTTCACAGGGGCTCTCTCCAGTGAGTGTGGGTGTTTCCTCCTGTCCGGCATCGTCCAGAAGAAAAAGGCTTCATGGCCTCCAACTCCCTTGGCTCTAGTTAAAGTTCACCAAGCAGTATATTCTCACCCAGCAATTGCAAGTGGCCTGGGAGGAGATGTGCCTTAGACATGGGGCATGGGATTTGGGGCCCTAGAAAGGACTCTGTCCTTCATTATAAATCAACAAGCAAGCAGGTGGCTGGAAAAATTAAACTTGCAAGAAGTCCTGTAAAAGTGTTTTAAAAAGGCAGGGTATGATGAGCTCTGTGAGCAAACATGATAAAGAGGATTTGAGTTATTTTCTGTTGTTTGCGCCATAGCAGAAAGCATGCCTGTGACTAGAATAAAATTTGTTTTAATTTTTTATTACACAATATGTAACAAAAACACACTCTTATTGTAAAGAATATAGACATGTAGCAGACAACTATTCCCTCTTCCCTGTGCCCCATTCCTCTCCCCAGATACCCCCCTTTTTAGTTCAGTGTGTATCTGTCCACTCCTTTCTCAATGCATTTATATATTAAACAACATTTTCACTTTATGTAATTGCTAGCCTGGAAAATAAGGCTCTAGAAGTTCTATCCCTAGCAGATCTGAAAACATCAAAGATCTGCCAAAAGTGGCTCAGTTATTTTCCAAACCTGAGAATAAAAATTACTTTCTTAGCATATTTAACCCACACTTTGCAAGCATTCTCTGAGCTGAAGTATGGAAGAGGCCTCACAATACGACTGGAAGAGAGAAAAGAGGGAGAAGGGGGAGGCTCCTCTTAAGCAAGCTACTGATCTAGTATTTGTGCTGCAGAGAACAAGGCTGGGCTGGGGGCAAGGAGGTTCCATTAATCCTCAGCCCGCTTCCTAAGTGCACACAGCTTCTCTGAGAGCTTGGCTTTAGATTAATGCAAATTCTTCAGACCACCGGTAAGAATTCTTCTGGACAGCTGTGTCCTTGGAACATGCGCTATATAATTGCAACAGTGCTTTGTTACTTCAATTGATCTGTTCAGGTGATGCTTGAATTATTAACTAAAAATGCCCTGAGGCAAATTTCCTCTCAGGCCATCATAGAACTGGAGAGCAAGAGGAACACCAGTTATATCAAGAAGAGCCTTTTCTACACAAACCTCTTGCTCCAAAGCACATGGAGGGCACTGCCAGGGGGATGGAAAGGGTGGGGAGAGGGGGCAAAACCATGTGGTGGGGGAGGGGGAAGGAAGGAACCTCGGCTTGCCACCCAGGGTTTCGGAAGGGCATTCATTTCAGTTTTCTTCCTGGGAGTAGGTCTGGAATTTCCCATCCTTGGTAGTGAACTGGCAGCCACGAACAGTTAACTCTAAGGTTCTTTAGAGTACCCACCCTACTCACTCGCTTCTTGGCACATCAGACTGGGGTTTTTGTACGAAAGAGTCCTCAGGCTCAGAGTCTGCACTCTAGGCTCCCCAAGCCACAGAGCTGAGGGCAGAGATCTCAGGGCTTCTGCAGGAGGGGACAAAGAAAACTCTAGACCATCTTTAATTACAATCGTTCCTTTTTTTCTTTCTTTCTTTCTTTTTTTTTTACAGTCGTTGTTTCTGCTGATGGGTTCCTTCATAAGGTTTGGTGGAAAAAAGTATACTACTGTTTATTAAAAGGCTTAGGTAAACAGCATAGCCACCTGTAGAAAACGCATTTCTCTTCTCCCCTTTCAGTGCTTTTATGGCTCAGCTGCACTGCAACCACGCGTGGTGAGCGTCAGGATGGAGTGAGATTCATGAAGAGAGGGCATGGGAGGAATTGGCTCACAGCCCCAGTGGCATTCCTCGCTGGGGCCAGAGCATTTGAGTGCTCACCTTCAGCCATGACCACCCAATCTTGAGGGGGTTCTAAACTCGTCCCTCTGCTTCTTTTCTTTACCCTTCCACATCTGACTTTTACTGGGCAGTCCATGAGGCTTCCAGTAAGATGTGTGGAGGGCCCCAAATCCCAGCCTATGGTTGGGAGGCCAATGTTGCTGAGTGGTATGTTTAATGTCAAGTCCAGATAAAGATGTCACTTTCAAGAGGGGTATAAAAGCTGGATTAATCAATAAATGGTGTTGAGACAACTGCCCTGACACTTAGAAAAGGAAATAAAGCTGGATCACTACTTCATGCCTTTACACCAACATAAATTCCAGATGGGTCAACAGATTTAAGTGTAGAGATAAAACCATTAAATACTAGGAGAAAATATGGCTCACAGTCATAGGATGGGGAGATCTTTCTAAGAGCATGATATAAAATTCAGGAGCCATAAAGGATAAGATTAACACATTTGCCTATATAAAATTAAACTTCTTTGTGGCCAAAATGATTATAACCAAGGCCAAAAGATATACCATAAATTTGGGGTAAAAGTCCTAATTTCCTTGAAATTGAAAAAGATAACACAGTAGAACATCCAGAAGAAATGAATAGGGAAGAAGACATATAAATAATAAACTTATGAAAGGATGTTCATCCTCATTCATAAAGAAATGCAAATCAAAGCAATGAACTGATATACCATTCTTTACTTAGAGATCGGCAAAGATTAAATATTTGATTATCATCGTTTTTTGGTAAGGGAATGGGCAATCCCACACACTCCTGGTGGGAACATAAATTAGGCTTTCAGAGGACAATTTGGCTTTAATCTACCCAGAATTAGCTATATCCTTTGATCTAGCTATATCCTTTGATCTAGCATTTCAACAATTAGGAAAGGATCTATAACTCAGGTCCATAAACATATGTGCACAGGAATATTCCTAAGTATTTGTAATAACCCAGAAGGAGAAACAAAATAAATGCCATCAAGGACATGTGAAAGAAAGAGGTAGATCACTCACTATGCACTAATATTTGGAAAGAGGTTCAGGGTATATTGTTTAAAGCAAAAAACATCTTGCAAAATTCTCATTCGTGTACACATGGTTGTGTTTATTTAGATTTCTGGAAGGATACAGAATACTGAAAGTGGTTATTCCAGGGAGTGGGACCATGTTGGGAATTTTTTTTTCTTTCTACTTTATTTTTTCAGTATTTTTTAAAACTATGAACTTGAATTACTGCTTAGTAAAAAATCAAAAGACCAAAGCTGCACATATAAACAGAGTAGCATGAAAATGAAACAAGACGGGTATGGTGGGAAGAAAGATGGCGGGGGGGCTCCAGCTGGAACTAGTCTGGGTACCCACAGGCTCGGGGGCACCTTTCACCTTCAGGGCCTGGAACAGCTTTCAGGAGTCTATAGGCTCTCGTTTTGAAAAATCCAGGCAAACCTGGATTTTCACATTTCCTACGGCACAGCACCCCAAACTCACACAGGCTCCCTGACCAGGTCCCCTGTGATCCAGAAAGGGCAGGGCTACTCTGTTAATGTGACCTGCAGCCTTGACAGGTGGGTACAGATTCTGCAGGGGATCTCAAGGCTCGAATCCTGGGACTGAGCTGGCCTTCAGATGGACTTGGGTGCAGTTGTGCATGCTAAGCAGGCAGTGGAAATCACACTGAGCCCATCAGTAGACCTACTTTTCTGGAGGATATTATACAGTGATGCAAGTTACTTTAGCTAGGCTTTGTTTTTCTGCAAGATATTTCAGAGACTCACAAGGCCTGACCTAGAGTCTCATTTGTAGGAAGGAGTCAGTTTATTGATTTAACACTGCACTAAATTATACAAGGGATCTTTCCCCCTTGGCTATTTCATTCTGGGATTCTAGAATGTGTTGAGATTTCTGGGGAAAGGGTAATTTTCCTCGGTAGAGTTCTACCCTGACAATGCTTTGTTCGGCACTTAATGAACTCTGAGAAAAACCAGTGCTATGGGAGTATCACAGGTAAGGGAAAAGCTGCTACCTGTCACCTGTTTAACGTAGGTAACTTTGCAGGAAAAATGTATGAAACTACTCTGTATAACGGTTAAAAGGACACCTCTGGTATCAATCCTACCGGGTATTCCACCCAAACACTGGATAAAAACTTCTGCTTGATCCATTTTTTGGATTAAAGTCAGCTTTCCCAACAAAGCCCAACCTCCAGGCATGCTAGAGAAGTCAGAACCACTCCACAAACCCTTGAAACTCGTTAATGGAGAGTTAAAGTCCTGAGAAAAATGAAATTATCAAAAAATTGGGGGGCAATGTATTACAATTTATAATGGACACTCACTACCAAATATGGAGTCAACCTGTACTAATGAAATCCATTCCTTCCAGTGTAAGATTGCTGTGTCTCTTGGATGTTCCCAGAAAATATGTGAAAAAGTCCAAGGAAAGTTAGATGAACAGATTTGAGTCAAACAATCTGAATCAGAGACTCTTTATGGATTAAAGTATCAATTTAGGGACATCTTTTTAAAATCTAAACTCTTCTCTAAGGACACAGGGCTATTTAAATGGTCTTGTTTGATAGGGACAGCTCAAGTGCCAGTTTTTTTTAAGATTTTACTTATTTATTTGACAGAGAGAGAGACACACACAGCGAGAGAGGGAACACAAGCAGGGGGGAGTGGGAGAGGGAGAAGCAGGCTTCCTGTGGAGCAGGGAGCCCGATGCGGGGCTCGATCCCAGGACCCTGGGACCACGACCAGAGCCGAAGGCAGACGCCTAATGGCTGAGCCACCCAGGCGCCAGCTTCTTTGGAGAGTCAGTCACTGGTCTGTATCTTGTTGTCTGGCCTCAGGCTAAGTGGCTCTGCTGTCACAGCAGGAACAGTGGGGATAGCTGATGTCTGGGGGAGGGGGTTGGCCTGTGCTGACGCTGAACACTGGTGTAGCTACTCTCCGAAATTTCAGGGCTGAAAAGGGAAGTGGTGGCCCAAGGGAGTGCCCGGCTGGAACAGGGTTAGAGCAAAGCCAGCCTGTAGGAGTGGGGGTGAGTCCTGCAAGTTCAGGGAATACAATTGGGGCGATTTTTTTCTGATCTCAGAGCCAGGGCCAAGCTACCAACACTGCTGAGTAAGTCAGAATTGGTCTGGTCACCCGGGGCCATGGGCTTGGTGAGCCCACTGGGACAGAACCTGCTGTAAAATCCTATGTCTGGGCCAAAGTATGTTCTCCTGGTCTGTGGAGCTGGGGCTGAGGTGCTGGGGTGGGGAAGTGCAGCAGGCTGCCTTAGCTTATTAGCTTGGAGGCCCTGCGCAGAAAGAAAGGAAAGGTGAGAATTTGGTTAATAGATGCTGGTTGCCCCGCTGTTCCTGAGAAAGGAAACTCTCCCTGTACAGAACCTCCTGCTCACAGTTTAAAATGTAGCTTCATTTTTTAACAGAACAGAGCTGTTTATACCACACGCTAAACCCAACATACACAAGAACATTAAAAAAAATCTTTTATGTCAGTAGGCCCAAAGCTACAAGATTCTATGAATGTTTAAATAAAATTGGATAAATATACATACACTCGGTATGGGAATGACCTGCCTCTGGTCACCCTAAGGAAAAAGAAAAAAGAAATCATTGTCAGGTTTGAAGAGAAGTAAGTAGATCATATACTCCAAAGAAACTTCAAAGCACTCTTGAGTACAGCAGCCCTATGATTTCCTGTTCTCTGTACCTTAGTGGTATTTAATGAACAGGAGGAACCCAAAGATTTTCCAGTTAGGGCACTGGGCTCCACTCTGCCTCCCAGACACTCCCTCCGCTGACAAACCAGGCTGGGTTCCTGAGGCTCATTAATCTTGTTTATTTAAATGGTGCCTCCCTTACTCCCAGGAATTTAATCCTTAATTGAAAAATAAAAACAAAAAGCCCATATATTACTTTGATCCATTAATCCCTCTAGTAGCTGGCTTATTTCTTCTTTTAAGTAAGTTTTTCCCTAAAAAGACTAAGCCTGAAGTCAGTACAATATGCAGGGAAAGGAAGACCAGTTATCAGGTTACGAGGAACACCCTGGCCTCTCCTGGTTTTCTTCTAGAGGAGGACTGTGAAGGGGGGACAAGGCAAGGCTCAAGAGGTTCCCCCTGAGGCCACAGACGTGGAGACAGCGTTCCCTTTAAGGGGGACAGAACCTGTACTCACAGGGAGTGTTAAGAAAATTCAGGCCCCAGGGTGGGGCCTCACCCATTCCTCAGCCTCGGAATGCCAGCCATTCCAAACCTGGTTGATGGAAACATTTCATTTTAGCATCATTACGAAATGCTAATAAAATAACACATTCTCTCCGTTATCTCTACTGAGCACTTCCAGTTTCTGTGTTTCTTCTTTTTTAGATGGTTCGATGGGAGACAATGAATAGCAGCATCATAGTTCCTAATGAGGAACTGTTTCCAGTCTCCCACACAGAAGGATCTGTGAATAGTATATCCCTCTTTACTGAGGGGGTCACTGGTGACACCGCTCTCATGGGAAGGGGTCAAACCTGACTTGACAGAGGCAGGTGGCTGGCACCGTTTTGAGCTCTGCTCTGCCTCCAAGCATCACTTAGCAGCTTCTTGATTATCTGCAGCCCTAGTTACCACCTCTGCAGTGTAACAGCGACTACTCTTCCCTCTCGAGACCGTCTTGGTGCTCTTTCCTTTTTCAGGACACTTGGGGCTTGTCTTAAGGATTCCAAACTGCCTTCTGCCATCATTCAAGGCAGGGCTGTGCTGCTCTCCAACACGACGGCACAATCAAATCCAACCCCAGTTTTTAAGAACTTCTGCAGAGAAGCTCATTTCCGAAGCTCTTAGGTAATATTACTCCCAACACCCGGACCTAGGAGCAGGTCACTGCTCTTGGTGGGGAGACTTTGACCAGAAGCTCACAAGCCCATTGGGCCACTACAGAGTAGGGTTTCTCAACTCTGGAGCCACCAACGTTCTGGGCCTGACAACTCTTTGCTGTGGGGGCTGTCCTGAGGATTGTAGGATGCTCGCCAGCATCCCTGGCCTCTGCCCACTGGAGGCCAGTACAATGCCCAGTAGTGACAATCGAAAATGTCTCCAGATATTGTCAAGTGTGCCCTGGGGGGGGGGGCGGGCAAAATCATCTCCAAGTGAGAACCACTGCACCAGTGGGAGGCCGCAAACAGCCCCTCCACACAGGTGCATCTTCAGACAAGCGGAGCACATCAGTGAAGGAAGAGGTGACGGTAACAAACATCCGAAGGGCTTGGCAAAACACAGGCTAGGACCAAAGACGCTACTCTGGCCAGGTATCTGGGCTGGAAAATTACCCTGGAAGTTTGCATGCATGTGTGTGTGTGTGCATGGGGTATGCATGCATTAGTGAGTGTCCAGCGATCCCTTTACTCTGCCCTCTCCCTGAGAAAGTCCTCCATGGTCCTGGCCACTGGGGTCTTCTGGGTGCTGGCTTCTTCTTGCCTCTGGCCAGGGCCTTGGACCCGTTTATTCTGCACAACTGGCCTGCAGGTTCAGGCTGTAACCGTGATGGTGGCAACAGTTGCCACTCCAGGCCACTGCTGCGGAAGCATGGAAGCATTTCTCCAGGGTAAAGTGAATGTGTAGGGTGGATAGAACCCTAGCTGCCACCCATTGCATTCCGCCCACAGCCTTCCCTCTGCCTCCGGCCTGTTGAGTTCCAAGAGGCAGGGAGAGCTGGAGGCCAGCTGTAGAGATGGGCCTAGAATCTGGTTCCACAACTTACAGGCCTGGGCTCTGTGTTCCAGGGGTCCTGACCAAGCTCAGTTTGAGGGAGGGCGGAGGGTCCTCCTCTAGGCCTTAGCTGCCCCACTTTGACCCTGGTTCTTTCCGTGGGGTCTGGTCTTATAGACTGAATAGTCAAGTGTTAATGCAAATGATTCATTACTCAGAGTTAATTAATTCTTTAAAAAGCCATTTTGATAAATGTTAAGTGAAGGAAGTCTACTAATGAACACTGAGTCCAGCTCAGCTCTGCCAGAGGAACTGACTTCAAAGGCCTTTATTCTCTCATAAATACAGCCAGCCACTCCAGGAAACCTGTCAGGGGTGCACCAACATTGTCTCATGGTATTTCATCTAGGCAAATACTACTTTTATTTTTATTTATTTATTTTTTAAAAGATTTTATTTTTAAGTAACCTCTACACCCAACATGGGGCTTGAACTCACAACCCCAAGATTAGAGTCACACGTTCTACCGAGTGAGCCAGCCAGGCACCTTGGCAAATACTAATTTTAAATAAAACTTTTACTATGACAGCAGTGATTCATCTCTTTTATCCTTTACAGACCTAGGGTACCAATTATGGTCCTTTTGCTAATGGCGATTCTCAAAAGATTCCCGAAAATGATTTTTAAATTGGTGGAGGGAGAGTATGAGGAAAGCTCACTGGGGGAACACATCAGAATTTGGGGCTGAGGGTTTACAATAGAGTTTCATCATGTAAATTCCACTAATATATTTTTCTATCCAGTGTACAGTAAGGCTTCATCTGTTAAAGCAAGTCATCTTTCATTATTTTTTCCCAAAATTTTCTCACCTATCCTTAGATATTATTTCTTCTATATAAATTTTAAGTCTTACCTAGAAACACAGCATATTTCTCCATAAATAAGAGCTACCATAGCAAAACCTTTTAATGATTCTATTTTTGAAGTATTTGGGTTTTCTATGTAAATAATCATGTCATGTGCAAATAAAACTAGTTTCCAATCTTTTTTATATTTACACCAAGTGTTTCATTTTCTTGTCTTGTTGCATTAGCCAGAAACTACCAAAGATTTTCCTATGTTGTTTGTTGTATTTATTTATTTTTTAAAGACTTTTTGTAAAGATTTTATTTATTTATTTATTTAAGAGAGAGAGCACAGCAAGGGGAGCGGGAGAGCGAGAAGCAGGCTCCCCCCGAGCAGGGAGCCCAATGTGGGGCTCGATCCCAGGACCCTGGGATCATGACCTGAGCCAAAAGCAGACCCAACTGACTGAGCCACCCAAGTGCCCCTTAATGATTTTATTTTTAAGTACTCTCTACCTCCAACATGAGGCTTGAACCTACAACCCCAAGATCAAGAGTCACACACTCCACCAAATGAGCCACCCAGGTGCCCCATATTTTTAGAAGATAGTTTTTTATCGTGTTTAAATGGTTTTCTTCTATATATTTGTCTGTACTGTTGATTAGTATACAAAGGTTTATGGCTATTATACACTTCATGTATCAGACCTATTATCATGAGAAAATGTCCCTCTTTCTCCTGTTTAATGTTTTTGACCTTGAATTTTGTTTTGTCTGATATTAATATTGCCACCTTTGCTTTCTTTTTATTTGATCTTCTTTTTACATTTTGCCCATCTATTTTCCACCTTCTTAAAATCATTATATATTAGATGTCAGAAACTGGTAGCCACCTACTGTAGCAGTAATTAGCCCTGTTATCCAAATAATTCCAGTTTTCTTTCCGGGCACATGGTAGGATCGCAATTCCATGCTCCCTGAAGTTAGGTGTAGTCGCGTGAATTGCTTTGGCCAATAAGATGTGAGTTACTTCTGAGTGAAAACTTTAAGAGCCAGTGTGATTCACCACATTCCCTTTGCCCTGCTGTGACAATGATGAAAGCAAAGAGATGGGCCTTCCTCAGTCTAGTCCACGAATGAGGATAAGATAGGTTATATAGTCTGATAATGGCAGCTACAGGTCACAGGTGGCTACTGAGCTCATGCAAGATAGCTAGTGCAAAGGAAGATGTGCTCTAAGTACAAAATATACATCAGACTTTGAAGAATTAGTGGGAGAAAAAGAATGTAAGTTTTATCTCATTAATTTTTTCTACTGATTACACGTTGAAATAATATTTTGGATATCCTTGGTTAAATAAAATATATTATTAAACTCAATTTCACCTTTTTAAAAAAATAGTTTCAAAATAAGGCTACTAGAAAAATGTAAATAACATATGTGGCTCACATTCTCTATCTACTGGACAAATGCCACAGAGCAGAGAGCCCACCTAATCCATAATAAATATGTAGCATGAGTGAAAAATACACTTTTATTGTTCTAAGCCTCTGAGATCTGGGGGTTGTTACTACAGCATAATTGAGCCCACACTGCCTAGTATGTCTACTCAGCAGTCATTCCTCCTTTCTCCTTTGTGAAAGAGCTCTGATTCTGTTGAGGGCAGAAATACGCCAGTCTAAATTCTTCCCTTTTCGGGCCTCCCTTGCGGCTGGAGGGTAGCTCTGTGACAGAGTTCTGGCCAATCAACATACGTAGAAGCCCCCTGGGGTTTTCTGTGAAAGCATTTACTTTCCACAAGAGGGACAGGCATGGGTAGTGCTGATCCTCCCTCTCTTCTTCCCTTGAATGTGGATATGCTGTCTGAAGCTTGTGACTTTGAGATAATAAACAAGCGTGAGGATGAAGGCAAACAAGCCAAGGATGGTGGAACAGAAAAATGGAGAGACAGAAGAACAGAAAGAACCTGGGTCCCTCATGGCATCATCAGGCCCCTAAACTAACCCCAGCAACTGCCAGACTCAGGCCTTTTATGTGAAAAAAATAATCCCCTATTTGTTTAAGCTATTATTTGTCAGTTTTCTTTTACTTGCTGCCAAAATCGTTCCTATCTGATACAGGTCTATTCTTGGAAACAGCATACAGATGAATTTGTCAAGCCAATCTGATATAGTCTTGGTCTTTTGTTAAGAGAATTTGGTTCATTGAACTTGGTTTCATGCCTACTCTTTATGTTCAGTTTACTGTTTATGTTGTTTGTTCTTTTTTTCCTTTTCTTAATTTTGATAGTTTGTTCACATTTCTGCCCGTTTCTCCTTTCACTCCTTGTGAATTTTGAGGATCTATTTTCTTTCCTTCTTTTTTTTTTAAGATTTATTTATTTGTCTGTGTGTGTGAGAGAGAGAGAGAGAGAGAGAGAGAGAGAGAGAGAGAGAGAAAGAGAATGAGCAGGGGGAGAGGGAGAGGGAGAGCGAGAATACCAAGCAGGCTCCATGCTCCGCGCAGAGCCCGACATGGGGCTCTATTGAGGATCTATTTTCTAATTGTGCTGCTTGTTACAGTTCTATTCCTAATAATTGTATTTATTCCTACATCTTCTATAATTATATCATAACAGAATATCAGTCTCACCCAGATTTTTTTTTGTCCCCTCTCTGAATCATTACATGTCTGAAAATGTACTTCCTTTGCCTTAATAAATGATATCTTGGCCACATATAGAATTTTTGGTTTGGAATTCTCTCTCAGTAGCCTGTAAATTTTTCTTTCATAGTCTTCTGGCTTTCAATATTGTTGATGAAAAGTCTGGTACTAGAATAATTCTCTTTCTTTTGAAAATATCTTGTTCTGGTAGCTTGCAAGATTTTCTCTTTACACTTAAATTTCAGAATTTCAACAGCATATATCTAGGCATGTGCTCCTCCACCTGCCTCCCTCATCCTGCTGCAGACTTGGCAAGCCCTTATAATCTACACATTCGAGATTTTTTTTCAACTCAAGAAAAATTTCTTCTATCACCGTTTTCTCTTTCTGGAACTCTATTACTTGCTGTTAGGTCTCCTAGATGCCTCTTCCTGCTCCCCCCCCCCCCCCCCCTTATCATCTCTGTCTCTGGTCTGAACTGTAAGATATTTTTTCCACTTGCTCTTCTGGAACATTAATTCAGTTCTCAGCAGTGACCATCCTCAGTCTCCTTTTTCTCAGTTTGTTTACTGAATTTTTTTATTTAGAAATCATGGGATTTCTTTTTTAAATTCTAAAAGTTACTTCTGTACTCAGAATTCATTTCTTGAAATATCATTTCCTGAGTTGTCTACTAAAGTTCTCTTCAGGGAGCCTGGGTGGCTCATTTGGTTGGGCATCTGACTTCGGCTCAGGTCATGATCTCCGGGTCCTGGGATCAAGCTGTGTCGGGTTCCACATTTGGAGGGGAGTCAGCTTCTCCCTCGCCCCCTCCTCCTCCCCCTGCTTGTGCTCTGTCTCTCTCTCAAATAAATAAAATCTTAAAAAAAAAAAAGTTCTCTTCTATCTCCTTCATTAGTTCTACCTCAGTGGGAGCCTCCTATTCTAGTTTTTCAACTTGGACCTTCTCAGCAGTGGCAAATGAGGGAGCAGAGCCAGGACCCACAAGGAGCAATGTTTTCATGGTCCAGCAGAGCCCAAAGTGACCAACCACAAGGACATGAAGAAAGTCCCTGTAGTGATGGGCTCCTTTAGGGTACATGAGGTGAAAGCAACTCAACTCATTAGTATAGCCCCTCCAAGGACCACACACAATAAGTGGGCAGTGTAGGCCCTTTCCAAGGGGATCCACAGCTCTTGCTGGCTGGGGGACCTCATAGGACTATCCGCTTCAAGTCTCTGTCCTAGGACTCCAAGACAAGCAAGCATTTTGCTCTGTTGGTAGTTCCCTGCTTCTCACTGAGGACCAGAGAGGACGAATCCTGTGCCTGCTCTTTCCCTTAGTGATGTCGGGAAAACTATAGGGTCCTTAATGCACTTTCCAGGTTCTACCAGCAGGCTCACCTGGGTTTATCCAGAGAGAGAATTTAAATGGTCAGAGCCACGTGCTCAGATTGTCACCTTCCCAGAATCCTTTTTCTTACATTCATATATACTTTTAAAGTAATTTATTTTCTAATCCCAAAAGTAATTTAAGCTTATTTTGTGAAAACTGGGAAAAGCAAAAAGAAAAAAAGAGAAAGAAGTAACGCACAGAAGAGGGGAGAAAATTCTATATATAATCCCATCTGTCTGAGATAATCTCTTCATATTTTGGCATATATCATTCTAGTCTTATAAATGCCCGTGTGTGTGTGTATGACTACATGTATACTTGTAAATATACTCACCTACTACATTTTATCCTCTAATATAAATATACTCACCTACAAGTTTTTTTATCCCCTAAGTGACATATGGTGAACATTTTCCTATGTCAGCAATATTTATGAGACATTATTTTTAATTGCTGCACACTATTTGATTGCATGGTTATTCTATGGGTTTTTTATTGTCTGTTGTTGATCATCAGGTTGCTTACACTTTTGCAATATTATAATCTATGCTGGACAGTATCCCATAGTTCAATCCTTGCACATCTATGTCAATAAATAATTGCTAAGGTTTTAAGATTACATTGTCAAATTTCCCTCCAGAAAGGTGTAACCAATTAAATGGCTACCAATAACCCATTTATATCTTCTACCCTCTCTGCGGCTACCCTCATCCAAATCCACCTATTATCTTTATAAATATCTTCGATAATTTGATAGATGGAAAAGGCTATGTCACTGTTTTAGTTTGCATTTCTTTGATTACTAATCATACTGAACATGTTTTCATGTTTATTGGCCAACTGTATTTCTTATTTTGTGAAATGCTTGCTCAGGTCCGTTGCTCACACTATTTGGGACATAAAGTTCTATGGTTTTTGTGTCCTCAATCTCAACTATCTTCACAGTGAATAATCTTGGCCTTTCAGTGATTGTTACCTGAAATTCTATTTGACTGAATGAATGTAGCAATCCCTGCTTTCTTTTTGTTTATATACTTGTGTGACATCTTGCTCATCCTTTTACTTTTAGCTGTTCTGAGTCACTTTGCTTAGGATATGTCCGTTAAACAGCATGTGGACAGAGTTTAGTTTTTTGCTTTTTTTTTTTTTTAACGTATTGTGAAAATGACTTAAAACTTTGTATCTGATGGATATAAAAGAATAACATATAACAAATATGTTTGTTATTAAACGACGTAGTTAAACCCATTTATACTTATTACTGGTTCTTTGGCATGCCTCTGTTTCTCCGTTTGTCTTCCCATGTCTTTCTCTGCTACGGGTTCTTCAGCTTTCCGTTTCATGCAGCCAACTTCCCAAGACAGAATGTTATAAAAAAGTGAAGAGATTCTTAGAACTCTCATCATCTATGTGCTTCAGTCGCTAAACGGGAATGACTGAGATATCCTCTGACGAAGAAGATGACCTTTTTGGTCATTTCAGATCTTTAAGTTAATGGCTGTACACAAAGCTATTATAGATCCCTTATTCAGGATGTTCTAGAAGGATGGGACAGATACGCAGCTACTGAGGCTCTGCTGAGTGCACAGTCCCCCCACCCCATCCCACCCCTTCCCCGCCCCGGCACTGACCTTCTGAAGCCCACCGTTCTCCTCCACCAGTGGTGGAAGCACACTGGGGCTGCTGGTGGGCGGGGCCTCCACATTGTAGTCCCGGAAGCAGCAGAAGAAGGAGCTAAGGATGCCTCGGCTCCTCGGCTTCTTTAAGCTGATGTTGCACTGGGATGCTGGAAAGAGAAACAACACACTGTGGCCAACTGCAGCACGTACTCAGAGTTGTCATGCAATGGGAAAACCCGAATGTGCAGTTGCCCCCCCACCCCCACCCCGGAGCCCCAATACCAGGAGACCCACTCAGTGCAAGAAGATGAGGAGCCCCAGGAAGTTACTCTAAAGGACTGTTATTCAACATGTGATTCCTAGAGGGCCAGCTGGTTGATGGAGCCCAATCCTGCTGGCTGGACAGAATTCCTCTGACCTCAGCCCAGTGGGGGCTGCTTGCTCAGTAACTGACCCATCCTCAGGGTCAGGCACCATCTGCCTTCCTAAACCCAGCAGACAGCCTTCCGATCCGGGACTAAGCACTACTTAAAAACAAAGATCCTTTCAGGCACAAATCAGACTTGACACTCTCTGAGAAGCATTTCTCTGAGAAGGGCACCAAGAAAGAGTCACTTTGAAACTAGGTTCTTGAACACTCTTAACTCCAAGACTAACTTCATTAAGAAATAAGAGGTGGGGGCACCTGGGTGGCTCAGTCGTTAAGCGTCTGCCTTCGGCTCAGGTCATGATCCCAGGGTCCTGGGATCGAGCCCCGCATCGGGCTCCCTGCTCAGCGGGAAGCCTGCTTCTCCCTCTGCCACTCCCCCTGCTGTGTTCCCTCTCTCGCTGTGTCTCTCTCTTGTCAAATAAATAAATAAAATCTTAAAAAAAAAAAAAAAGAAATAAGAGGTGTAAGGGCATAAAGAAGACCCCTTCTTAAACTCTGCCGTTTGTCAGGACATTGATGGGAGGGCTGGAGTCCTCCATGACACTGAACACATAAGCAGCAGATGTGGGACAGAGAACACACGGTCCGGCAAGCCCATCTTCCTGAAACCCAGGGCAATCCTGTGCCATGGACTCATCTCCCGGCCTGTCCTGGACTCAGTCTCCCGAGGGAGTGACGTTATCCTTTCTGTTATTCAGGCCTCAAGACGAGCTGCCACAAGTCAGAACTAAAAGGCAAAAATTAGTATAAGCTGAAAAACACACCTCAGGGGAGGAGACTGACAACCTGGAGGGCCAGGAGCAGTGCCTGGGAATGCAGCCAGTGCTGTCCCTCCACATACCACGTCTGGGTGGGTCAAGGGCACTGAGCAGACGCCACAAAGGGCCCGTGCTTGGGGTGAATCGGGAAATTACGAGGGTAGGAAATCACTGAGTCCACATGGTAACTGTTGGAGTTTCTCTCTCCCAAAAAACAGCTTTGGCATGATTCCTCTTTTTGTGTACTTGAGTGATTTGTACAGCACCTTCCCTCTCAAGAGATCACAGAACTTCTGCTAAAAGTCTTGGGGTACTCTTCTGCTGGCAGCAAAACCAAATGCATTCACATGAAAATTCACATGAAAAAAGACTGAAAAACTTCTTGCCAGCAATCCCACAGGCATGGGTGGCCTCCAGGCCCAGTAATTACGTGTGAGTTTAAGATCCCCATCACTAACGATGAGCTCTAGAACCACAAACCCCGGGAAACGCTGGCTGTTTTATCTTCCTTGAGAATGCCTGGGTGCATGTCGCAGGCACCAGTCTTCTCACTTGGGGCCCCTGATGGCAGACCAGGCCACAGGGACCTCCAGGTGCAGAGGCCTTCCAAGCAGCAGGTGGGGGGAAGTGATAATGACCACTGTTGACTGAGGACCAGCCCTCTAAATTCCACTACTTTACAGTCCTCATTTCATGTAACACTCAACAGCTTACCCAAGGAGATAGGCATTTACCGCTTTTGTCTTACCGCGGCAGGACTACAACTAGGAGTTGCGTGTGCCAGGATCTGAATCCAAGGGGGCCTGTTTCCAAAGTGTGTGCTCTCTCCATGTGCCCTGCTGAACGCAGTCTTGACAGATCAGGTCAGATCAAGGAGGGAACATGCCAAATGGAGAGAAAAGCACTGCAATAAACTCATATTTAATATATATGATTGGGGGAGGGGACGCCTGGGTGGCTCAGTAGGTTAAGCGTCCAACTCTTGATTTCGGCTCAGGTCAGGATCTCAGGGCTGTGAGATGGAGCCCCGTGCTTGGCTCTCTGCTGGGCCTGGAGCCAGCTTAAGTTTCTCTCTCTCCCCTCTTCCCCCTGCCCTGCCTCACCTCTAAAAAATAAACAAATAAATAGTTAATTTAAAAAATATGTATGATTGGTTAAACTGTTCTGTTGTTACTTTGGGTGCTTTCGTTTTTATGCCACACTCAAATAATTTAGTCAGAGGAAGAAAAAAATCCTGCCTCTTCCCCGGCTGATAGCATATTTCTCTGCAAGTAAACAAGCTATTTGTTCATGTCTCAGACACACTGAGCAGCCGATGCCCAAGCTGGGCAGGAAACAGCTCTGCAGAAAGCACCCCCTCAGATCCCATTTTCATCCTCAGGTCACATACATCTTCCCCACAACCAACTAACAAACAAATTAACAAACTCACTTATATGCTAAAAAAAGTCCTGCACCTGGAGCCAGTGAGCTACTTATAATTTCTACCGTATGACGGCTTACCACGTAGAAGCCACAAAGAGAGCTGTGGGAGTGAGTCCCTGGGAAGGTCTTCACCCCCTGATGGGAAAGTGGCAGCTCATTTAGGATCTCCCTTCGGTGCACCAGGAGGTGAAGCAGCCCAAAGGGGCCTCACTTCCAAGACTGAGGGAGGGGCCAGGCCTCTTCCCGCTAAAGAAGGTTAATTCTAGGGCCTGTAGGAAGCTTTGGGAGGTCAGGGGCTGCCTTATGTTCTAATCGCTCTTGGACTGGTCGGGTGCTCTCAAAATCAGGCCAGCAGGGGAAATGAATGGAGTTGCTCAGGACCAGCATCAGCCTCACCCCACCCTCGGCGCTCATTTGGTCCTGAAAGGGCTCAAGATGCTGGCTGGCTGGGTCTAATTACCCTACTGCCTTCCCCCACCTACAAATTGCTTTCCATCTATTACCGAGGCCTGGCCAATCCGAGCCACGTGGCTGGCTTAGGGTTGGGCATTTGACCCAACTTGGGCCAAGGAGAGTGTGCCCCCGGATTCATGCTACAGCCATTGGAAAGGATATTCTCTTTTTGCTGGCTTGCCAAGCAAAAAGCTCCAAACCCGGAGCCCCTGGTGTCTCCTCTGCCATCAACTGAGAAGCAACTACCTGAGCATGAGCCAGAACAGAGGAAAGAGGAGCTGAGATACGGAGAGGAATGGATCTCTGACAACAACCATCTGGGGACTTGGTTTCATTAAAACCAGATCCTCCTGGAATTTTCAGTTATGTAAGAAAATAAATTACCTGTTTCTCTGGGTTTACGTTATTTGCGATGGAAAAGATTATCCCTGAAAATGTCAGCTGCCCAGCAAGGCGGTGTAGAAACACCGGTGAACCACACAGGCATCGTCCCCACCTCATGTGGCCCACATCTAGCGCGAGAGACACTGAACAGCACAGGGCACTGACAGGGCCCCAAGAAGGGCGCACAGTCCAGATCTGAGGGAGGGTAGGAGTGATTTCTTAGAAGAAATGCTTTCTGTCTGAGCTGGGCTCACAGTGCATACAATTGTTGGAGGGGGCAGGGAAGTGGGGAAACAGCAACAGTAAAGAGCCCGATGTGAGAGACAGCACGACTGTATCTCAGAAATCAGAGCAGTGGTGAGGGTTGATGACAGCCTTGTAAGCCACGGTGATGAGTTTGCATCTGACTCTATGGCAATGGGGAGTGGATGAGCAGAACTGTACCACAAATGTCATGGTGTGACCTCTGGAACTGGAACCACTGAATTTAAATTTTAAATTGACTGATAACGGCTATCGATCTGCATCAAAGATTTCCAGGATATGTATTTGCAAATCAGAGATATGGACCATTTTGGCTAAAGAGCCTAGAATGGAAATTTCTTACTTAAAAATTGACTTTAAATACAAGTCCCATGGAGATAAAAAAAAAAAAAAAAAAAAAAAACAAGTCCCATGGAAAGAAAAAGGGCTTTGGGGTTCTATTGTGCGTTCAAGTCTCACGCCGCTCCTGGTTAGCCAGTGTTGACTTCATCTACCTAAGCCACACCACAAATATGGGCGTCTTCATACCTACCCTACAGGGAGGACTGTCGTGCGGATGCAGCAAAAACACGCATATTTGTTCAAGAGAGAAGATCTACCAGCACCTTAAAATACAGCAACAAAAGACTGATTTTAGGTACTGAGCAGTGTCTCACTGTGAACATTCAGAAGTTAGCGTGTCTCCAAACAACAGTCCTTACAAAAACAGCCTGGCTTTCTGAGAAAACATGGAGGCCGACCCATTTTGGTTTTGGTTATGTGAATTCTAAACTTAGAACTTGAAGTAGCTCCTTAAAACTTTACTTCCTATCTGGTGAAGCTTTCTTTATATTATAATAATGATGATGGTGATAATGATGATGATGATGATGTGGGAAACTAAACAAATAAAAAGCTCCACATGTGACACTTAAAATAAACCCTAGGACTCAGGCCTTTTCTAGGAACTCTTATATGAAATACAGTTAGAAAGAAAGTATTGTAATTAAAAACATGAAATGTCCAGGGGAAAGTCCACCGAGGTGGACAGTGAGGTCTGGTCCTTTGGTGGGATCAAGAGGACTGGTCTAAAGAGCTATCAAACTGTGTTTATGCCCACAGACACAGGAAGGTGCAGGTGGATCCACCACGAGTATGTACGCACCAGCCAAGAGGGGGCATTGCTAGTCAACCGCTTATACTTCCTGACCTACCTGGTTCCCTTCTGCATCCAGAAATTGAAATGTCGACCCTACACCAACAGTGTTTCTTTCTTTCTTTTTTTTTTTTTTTTTAAGATTTTTATTTATTTATTTGACAGAGAGAGACCCAGCGAGAGAGGGAACACAAGCAGGGGGAGTGGCAGAGGGAGAAGCAGGCTTCCCGCTGAGCAGGGAGCCCGATGTGGGGCTCGATCCCAGGACCCTGGGATCATGACCTGAGCCGAAGGCAGACGCTCAATGACTGAGCCACCCAGGCGCCCCGCAACAGTGTTTCTTAATCAGTGTGATAGCTGCCCATGCCACGTAACCACTGCCCTTAAACAATTCCTATGTGCTGACCTGGTTTAGATTACAGGTATGGGGGGGCTCTGGTTCCATCCTGAAACCCCAGCTTCAGGACCAAAACCTCTGGGGTCTACACCGACTCAGAGCTTCACATACTCGCCGCCTTTGTGAACACCCCCACCCATCTGTCCTTATCTCGGATCTGATCTGGAACTTCCACTGCCCCACACACATCCCTACATCAAACGAGTAGTTCAGGATGAAGCTCAGAGAAGCTGGAACGTAGGTGGAAATGTTTGCTACTCACTATGAATCCATCCCCAATCATTCAAGTTTCTCCCCAAGTGAAGAAACTGCATCTTGGCAGCTACAGAAAACAAAGAAGGTTTGCCTTTAATTTCCACGGTGCCAAGCCAGCCTACATGCCAGCACAGGGGCCAGACGGCCAAAGACCCAGCATAACAGACTTTCTAGGATAAAATGGACTCAACACAAGAAGTCTACCGCTAATGTGTCAAAGCACCAAAATCTGCCCTCCAAACCAGCTTCTTTCTTGTCACAAGAGCAGAATCAAGAAAGGTATTCCACAACCGATTTGTGTCATCCAAGTGTTCACAGCAGAACATTAAAAACATGTCCAAGCATCAACGTGGATACCAATGCTAAGGCTGCAAAACTGCACCCTGGGGTTTCCCAAGGAAAAGATGCTTCTTCACACATGGGGATGTCAGAACACGTTACAACCCTGAGGAGACCATGCAGCTGAATTCACAACTATACTACTACGGAAAAAGCTAAACACCTTTTTTTTTTTTTTTTTAAGGGGAGAGGGGGAGTTCCTCCCAATGGCCGGCATTTAAATGAATGCACCCTTTCTTCTCTCGTAGGACTGGGCTGCAATGTCTGGAATGCATCCCAGGGCCGTGGTTTGGAGTGGGTGTCTAACAGGAAATTCTGGGCAGTCTAGGCATACATTACATTCCTTTCCCACCCTGAAAGAGTGGTCAACAAACACAACTTTCCTCTGTTTGAATAAAAGGGGGGGCGCTGAGGGGGGCTGTTGGGGTGGGGAGAAGCCAGGGCACAGACCGCACAGAGTTCAAAAGCACATGTGGCTGCTGAGAATCCAAACATCCTTTTCTCCTAGAAAAAGGACTTAGTCACCAAAAGAGTCACCTTTTGAGATATCCAGGCAGTCCCTATTCTAGTTCCAAGCGATAAATTTCCCCTGGCAATTGCACCCAGCGCTCTGAAAGAAACACACCTCTGAAAGCTCTTTTCCCGCTGCAGCCTATTCCTGGCAGTGGTGCCCCCAGCAGCGAGGACCAAGGGGAGGAGCAGGGGCTGACGGCTAAAAAGCTGGGCAGGAGGAATTCCAACCTCGTCCTCCCATGATGGCAGGATGTGTTTCCCTTGTTTACTGTTGGCTCCTTAACAACCCTCTTTAGTTCAGTGCCTCGTTTGCTGGAGGCCCTTGAATTAATAATGGCTGGACTTCCCAGTGTGCAGTGCCCAGACGACACCCCATTTTCCAATGAGGAAACGGAGACTCAGAGTACTTACAACTGTGCGGTGAGGGTGCTGGGGTTCAAAGCCAGAAGTGCCTGACCGCAGGGCTCCCAGCCTTCCCACCACCCCTCCCCGCCTCTCCCCAGTCCTCTTCTGGGTTTGGGGTTGACTTCCAGGGAGAAAATGAATAAGAGGCCTTGTGGTGCCTGCCATTACTCCAAAGGCCGCACTTCTGGAAATTCCACAGTGAGCCAAGGATCCTCGTGGTAGGCCTATTAGATAAGGCCAGACACAGTGATTGTTCCACTGTGCCCTGAATGTACCCAGGCCACCAAACTCTGTGACTCAGCTCCCAAGGAGTGCTCCCGTGCTGGGAACGCCCTCCACACCTCAGCACATCCCAGACCCCTGGCCCAGGGCCACACAGCTCCTAAGAAGCAGGGCTGGACAGAAACCAGGTCTGTGGGAGTCTAGAATTGGAGCTCTCAGCCATCACTGTACAGTCTGTTTTTCACAGCAAGAGCCCAACTAAGCAACAGAACAAAGGATTTAAACAGAAAATGCACTTAAGAGGAAGTAAAGGTTAAAGTTTAACAGTAATCAAATAAGTGAACACTTAAACAGTGAAGCCCAGTTTTGTACCTATTAAATGAACAGAAATAATAGAAATAAAAACAGTGAGCCAACAGTGGTGAGGTTTTGATGGCCCAGGCCCCTTCGTTCACACGTGGCTGGTAACTCTATAAACTGGAACGATCCACTTGAAAAGCAGAGGAGTGACGTGGTGAAGACCATGAAGTATTCATGCAAACCATGTGCATGTCCAACAGAGCAGAAATGGTTAATTAAACAAATGCCGAGCAGCTGGACAGAATACTGAGCCGCCATCAGAAATACCACTAGGAAGACCCGTGGAGAAGCGCCTGTGGTCACTGTCTGGGGAAGCATCTCAGAGAGACACAGCCCAGGCCCTACGTCTGTAACTCTATCCTGTGTTTCTGGACAAGATCTAGAAAGCAGGCTCCAGGGCTACGGGCTTGGAACTCATCTTGTTCATGCCTGAGTCCCTAAGACATAGATGCATGCTGGTACAAACAGGCCTGTTGTGACAGATGTTCACCGAGCGAATGAATGTATGAAAGGAAACACAGAACAATGAAAATGACTGAGATAACTATTAGAAAGAAACAGCATCTACGACTGTCCAGAGAGAGGTCGGCTCAAGCAGCTCTACTTCCTGGGAAGCCCTCTTGCCCACAGCAAGCCTCTTCCCCCAAGCCGGTTTAATCCATGCCACCCACATATGGCCAGCCCCCCATCTGACGAACCCAACTCTTAGCTCCCAGACATTTTTAGTGAAGCCAGCAACCCCTATAAAATAATTAGTGCAAAGTTTCAGAGAGAGAGATTATATAAAATTCACCAATATGTTCAGTAGGCATGGCCATCTCTGGATCATAGGACTAGGTTAATTGCTATTTTTCTCCATACTTTTTTATTGTTTCTCAATTTCTACAATCTACAATCTATAATGGAAAAAATAGAACAAATATTAAAAATGTTTGTTTCTACTTAAAAATATATATGTGAACATTTTCACATATCTGATACCCTTCTACAACCTTACTTTGATTGGTTGTATTGTATTCCGCTGTGTGGATGCCATAATTAAACCAACTTTGGACATTTATGTTGTTTCCTTTAAAAAAAAGTGTCATGACAAATACTGCAATTCGTTTGCAACAGCAACGCTAAGAACAATCTAGTTGTCCGTTAATGTGGGACAAAATAGAATAGATCCCCGGTGTGGAATATTCTACAGCTGTTAAAAAGAAGGCTGCAGCTTCCTATGTACTAATATTAGCTAACACTTATGTCAGATGTGCTAGTTGCTATTTTCTGCACTTTGTATATAGTGACTCACTGAATCGTCTCAGTAATCTTATGGTATAAGGACTATTACTATACTCTTTTCATAGATGAGGAAACTAAGGCCCAGAGAAGTAAAGAAACTTGTCTAAGATGACATAGCTAGTAAGTAGTAGCGTTTGTTCAAACGCAACTCCTCTGTGCTTTTTAACCTCTGCATTATATTGCCTACTGATAATGGAGCACATGCTGAGATTTATTAAATGAGAAAAGCAAGGTACATATGGTACATATAGCATGCTACCACCAACCTTCAAATACAAAATTAAATAGAGATGCAAAATAAAAAGCACAAGCATCTGTCTATTCTCACATGTGCAAAGAGCATCTCTGGAAGGATTTGTAAGTAACTGGTTGCTCCATGGCAGAGAAATGGAGGACAGAACTGGAAGGGAAGGAAAATTATTTTTCACTCCGTTTCCTTTTAGTATCCTTTGAATTTTGTATCACTTATTAAAGTAATAATTCTCATGCATTATAATAAGCAAGAAACATCCAAAATAATACGACGGTGAAATTAGTGTACATAATTTTATGTGCATGTCTGATTACCCCATTAGAAGAAATTCCTAGAAGTGTAACTGCTAGGACCAAAGTCTCTGAAAAAATGTCAAGCCTCTTGATACCTGTGGACAATCTGCCACCTAGAGAGGCAGGGTCAATGTGCGCTCCCACCCGTGGGGTGTTCCACTGAGGCTGTGCCAACATCGAGACTTTAAAGAGCCTCTGCCAGTCTGGAAGGTGGAAATGACAACCCTGTCGCTTTCATGTGTATTTCTTTGATTGTCATCCAAATTCTATAATCTCTCCTATACATTTTGGCCATTTCTATGTCTTCTCCCGAGAACAGTGCTTATATATTTTTTGCCTATTTTTCCACTTTTTTCTTTTCTTTTTAAGAGTTCCTTTGTCCTATATTGGAGACCTAATCCTTGAACTGTTCTGTACTGGACTGTTCTGTATGTTGGAAATAGTCTCAGTTTGGTTTAAGCCTTTTGCTTTTGTTTATAATGGCTGTAGATATGCAGAAGTTTTAAGTTTTTAGGGAGTCAAATCTAATGACTTTTTAACTGATTCATTCCCATACTAATATGATATACTCTTTTTTTTAAAGGATTTTATTTATTTGAGATAGAGCGAGAGAGCACAAGCAGGGGGAGGGGCAGGCAGAAGGAGAAGGAGGCTCCCTGCTGAGCAGAGAGCCCCAAAGCGCTAAGCTGAAGGCAGCCGCTTAACCGACTGAGCCACCCAGGCACCCCCTAATATGATATACTCTTCACTTACATTTTCTTCTAGTTCTTTTTTAGTTTAAAGTTAATATCTTGTAAATATTCTGTTTAGAGTTTATTCTGTATACAGTAGGATATATGACTCTACCTACCTATTCTCCCCCCTCCCAAAGATTAAGTATCCTAATAATATTGATTTAACAATTCATCTTCCTACACTGATTTGGGCATCCTATTCTATACTATCCCTTCCCATCCCACTCTACTCCACTCCATTCCTCTGCTTGTACCAGTAACACAAAGCTTTGCTACTGCAGGTTTATTGTTTTATATTTAACAGTACCAGTTCCCCTTTATTATTTTCTTTCAAAATTTTCTTGGATAGCCTAACCCTTTATGCTTCCAGATGAATGTCAGAATCACTTTATCAAGTTCTAAAAAATGCCATTGGGATTTGGTTGCATTAGGCTCATAAAATATACATCCACTAATTCTAGTTAATCCCATTAAAGTAATTAAAGGAAGGTCAAAATGAAAAAGTTAAAAAAAATCCATTTGTTGTACCTTATTCCTAAAAATTGTGCCAAGATTAAAAATGGTCTTGGTATCAGCTTAAAATAGGTTGTTACAACTATAAGATGTTTTATATAACTCCCATGATAACAATAAAGAAAATACCTATAGAAGAGACACAAAAGAAAATGAGAAAGCGCCTGGGTGGCTCAGTCGTTAAGCATCTGCCTTCGGCTCAGGTCATGATCCCAGGGTCCTGGGATCGAGCCCCATATTGGGCTCCTGCTCGGCAGGAAGCCTGCTTCTCCCTCTCCCACTCCCCCTGCTTGTGTTCCCTCTCTCACTGTGTCTCTCTCTGTCAAATAAATAAAATCTAAAAAAAAAAAAAAAAGAAAATGAGAAAGGAGTAAAAAGCATGTCACCACAAAAAAGTCAATGACTCATAAGACAGCTAAGAAGAAAAAAGAGAGACAAAAGTTACAGGACAGAAAACAAAATGCACCAGAAGGTCCTTCCCTATCAGTAATTAGTATAAATGTTAATAGATTAAACTCCCCAATCAAAAGACATAGGATGGCTGAATGGATAAAAAAACAAGATCCAACTACATGCTGCCTACAAGAGACCCACTTTAGATTTAGGAACACACATAGGCTGAAAGTGACAGGATGGAAAAAGACATTCCATGTAAATGGTAACCAAGAGAGGAGAGTGGCTACACTTATACAGACAAAATAGATTTTAAGTAAAAACTGTCACAAGAGACAAAGAAGAACATTATTTAATGGTAAAAGGGTCAATTCACTGGAAAGACAACAACTATAAATGTATATGTATCCAACACCAGTGCACACAAATATGTGAAGCAAGCATGGGCAGAACTGAAGGGAGAAATAGACAATGACACAATTAATAGTAGGAGATTTCAGTAATGGACACAACATCTGGAGAGAAGACAAATAAAGAAACAGAGGACTTGAACACAAGAGACCAAATGGACCCAACAGGCATATACAAAACATTGCATCCAACAGCAGCACAACACATATTCTTCTCAAGGGTACACAGAACATTCTCCAAGATAGATCACATGTCAGGTCACAAAACAAGTCTTAACAGATTTAAAAAGACTGAAATCATAACAAATAACGTTTCCGACCACAATGGAATTAAACAAGAAATCAATAGCAGAAGGAAAATTGGAAAATTCACGTATATGTGGAAGTTAAACAACATACACTTGAATAACCAATTGGTCAAAGAAGAAATCACAGATACCTGAGAAAAATAAAAACAAAACCACAACATACCAAAACTTATGAGATGTAGAAAAAGCAGTACAAAGAGGGAAGTTTAGAGTGGCAAATGCCTACATTAAACAAGAAGAATGATATCAAATACACAAACTCAAGGGATTGGAAAAAGAAGAGCAAACCAAGCCCAAAGTTAGCAGAAGGAAGGAGGTAATAAAAATTATAACAGACATAAACAAAATAAAGACTAGAAAAACAATAGAAAAAAAGTCAATGAAACTAAGAGTTAGTTTTTGGCATAGACCAACAAAACTGACAAACCTTTAGCTAGACTAATTAACAAAAAAAGAGGACTCCAATAAAATAAAAAATGGAAGAAAAGGCATTACAACTGATGTCACAGAAATAAAAAAAAAGATTATGAGACAACTATGAAATGTTATATGCCAACAAATTGGATAACCTAGAAGAGATAGGTAAATTTCTAGAAACATACAGGCTACCAAGATGGAATCATGAAGAAAGAGAAAATCTGAACAGCTCAATAATGAATAAGGAAACTGAATCAGTATTCAAATAAATCTCCCAACAAAGAAAAGCCTGGGGTCAGATGGCTTCACTGAAAAATTCTATCAAACATTTAAAGAAAGATTAATGCCAATCCCTCTCATACCCATCCAAAAATTTAAACAGGATGGAACACGTCACTCATTTTATGAGGGTGGATTCATCGTGATACCAAAGCCAGACAAAGACCTACAAGAAGAGCACAGACCAATATCCCTAATGAATACAGATGTAAAAATCCTTAACAAAATACCAGCAAACCAAATTTAACAGGACATTAAAAGGATCATATACCATGAGGTAGGATTTATCCATGGGTTGCAAGGATGGTTCAACATACACAAATCAATCGATGTGATAACCACATTAACAGAGTGAGACATAAAGACCACACGATCTTCAACAAATGCAGAAAAGGCATTTGATAAAATTCAACACCATCTCATAATAAAACATTAAAAAATGAGGATTAAAAGAAAATAATCTCAATATAATAAGTATTTTTACATATGTAGCCCATAGTTGTTGTTATTGTTATTATGTTACAGTTAAACATATCTCTCCTATGAAATGGCTCCCCCTCTGAAAAGCCCATAGTTAACATCATACTCCAAGTGAAAAACTGAAAGCTTTTCCTCTAGGATCAGGAACAAGGTAAGGATGTCCACTTGCCACTTTTATTCAACATAGTAGTGAAAGTCCTAGCTAGAGCAATTAGACAAGGAAAAAAAGGTAAGAGGCATTTAAATTGTTAAGAAAGAAGCAAAACTACCTCAGTTCACAGATGACATGATCTTGTATGTACAGAACCCTAAAGATCCCATAAAAAACTATTACAAGTGAAAAACTGAAAGCTTTTCCTCTAGGATCAGGAACAAGGTAAGGATGTCCACTTGCCACTTTTATTCACCATAGTAGTGAAAGTCCTAGCTAGAGCAATTAGACAAAGAAAAGAGGTAAGAGGCATTTAAATTGTTAAGAAAGAAGCAAAACTACCTCAGTTCACAGATGACATGATCTTGTATGTACAGAACCCTAAAGATCCCATAGAACACTATTAGAAGTAATAAATGAATTAAGCAAAATGGTTCGATACAAAATTAATGTACAAAAATCAGCTGCATTTCCAGTCACTTACAATAAACAATCCAACAATGAAAAGGAAATTAAGAAAATAACTGCATTTTCAATAGCATCCAAAAAAATGAAATTACTTAGGAATAAACTTAGCCAAGGGGACAAAAGACTGAAAACTACAAAATACTACTGAAAGAAATTATAGAAGACACAAATTAATGCTAAGATAGTATGTATTCATGGGTTGGAAGCCTTAATATTGTTAAAGTGTCCACATTACCCAAAGCAATCTACAGATTCAATATAATCTCTATTAAAATCCCAGTGGCTTTTTTTTTTTCCAGAAATAGAAAAAAACAATCCTAGAATTCATATGGAACCCAAATAGCTAAAACAATCTTGAGAAAGAAGAACAGAGCTGGATATTTCCTGAAATCAGATTTCCTGAAAACATTAGAAAGCTACACAACGGTATGGTGCTGGCATAAAGATGAATGGAACAAAGCAGCCCAGAAATAAACTCACACGTATGTAGTCAAACGATCTTCAACAATGGAGTCAAGACTACAAATGAGGAAAATACAGTCCCTTCAACAAATGGTGTTTCTGAAAACTGTATATCCACATGCAAAATAATATAATTGGACCGTTTTATTACTCCATACACAAAATCAACTCAACATGGCTTAAGGACCTACACTTAAGACCTAAAATTATAAAACTCCTAGAAGAAAACATAGGGAAAGACATTGGTCTTGGCAACGATTTCTTGGATATGACACCAAAAGTGCAGGTGACAAAAACAAAAACAGACAAGTGGGACTATATCAAACGAAAATCTTCTGCACAGCAAAGGCGACCATCAGCACAGTGAGAAGGCAACCTACAAAATGGGAGAAAATATTTGCAAACTGTATATCTGGTAAGGGGTTGATATCCAAAATCCATACAGAGCCCCTGTAACTCATTAGCAAAACAAAACAATCTGATTTTAAAAATGGACAAAAGATTTGAATAGACGTTTCTCTTAAAGAAGACCTACAATGGCCAACATGTATATGAAAGGATGTTCAACATCACTAATCAAGAAAATGCAAATCAAAACCACAATGAGATATTATCTGATACCTGTAAGGATGACCATTATTAAAAAAAAAAACAACCCACAAGAGAAAATAACAAGTGTTGGCAAGGATGTGGAGAGACTGGAACACTTGTGCACGTTGCTGGAAATGTAAAATATTGTGGTTCCTTTGAAAACCGGTATAATCTCAAGTAGCAGTACTGTCAGCCCCCAGAGGGCAGTGAATTCACCAGCACGTTTATTTAATGTCTACTGTGTGTCACATAGTGTTATAGGTGGACAAAACTTACAGACACTCCTGCCTTCACTGAGCTTACTTACATTCCAATGGAAAGAGACAGACAATAAATAAACATGTAAAGTATAGAGTATGTTAAATGGTGACAAGTATTGTGAATAAAAGTAAAGCAGGAAAGAGGTGAAAGACAGGTGGTGTGTGTGTGTGTGTGTGTGTGTGTGATTTCAAATAGGGTATTTGGGGGAAGACCACACTGATAAAGTGACACCTGAGCAAAGGCCTGAAGGCGTGATAGGGGCAAGCCTTCTAGAGGAAGAGCACTCTAGGGTCAGAGTGCAGCAGGTGCAAATGTCCTGAGGTGGGGGGCATTCTGGCATGTTCAAGAAAAGCAAGGGGACTGATGTGGCTGCAACAGACTAACTGAGGAGACAGTGGTAGGAGTGGAGTTCAGTGGTGAAGCACTATGTCAGGTAGGGCCCGTAGGCCACTGGAAGGACTTGGTTCTTCCTCTGATTAGGATGGGAAAGTTGGAACAGCTCCATAAAAATGGCAGGCTTACAAAAGAACTTAAATAAACCTATTTAGGGCCAAAAAGTCAGGTCCTGTGGAGTCACCACCCCTGAGGAACAGTCCTGGCTTTGGAGAACTACCACCCCTTTAAGGAAGGAACCTCACAACCGATATATCTCCTCCACTTCTCCTTCTCCCATTCTGTCACCCACCTTCCACTGGCCTCCACACATACCCCACCCAGCATTCTTTCTGTAATGTTTCCCTATCCTTACCTGTCTGTCAGCAGCTGTCCTACTCCCAGCACCAGATATATACTTTGTAGGACCCAGTGCAAAATGAAAATGCAGGGATCCTTGTTAAAAAAGTAAGAATTTCAAGACGGTAACAGCAGAGCATGAAACCGAGCGTGGGGCCCTCTGCGGGGCACAGGATGCACACCCATGAACCTGGCCCTGCTTATTCCTATTCTACCCAAGAAGGCAGATGAAGGCAAGGCCGTGTGAATGAGGCCTTCCTCCCACCCCAAACATAGCCCCAGTTGGAGGTGCAGGGTAAGAGCGGCCCTTACTACATTCTACAAAGAGCTGAATGGGTGTGGGTGGACGAGAAGGACACACGCAGGAACCAGCAGCAGGAGGGCAGCCTCTTACAGAAGCAAGCAGCCAGTGTGTCTGAGGGGCAACGGGGAGGCCAATTTGGCTGGTGGCAGAGGATGTCCCACCAGGTAGAACCATGGTGGGGAGGGCCTTCAGCCTGAAGGCAGTGTGTGTGTGGGGGGGAGGGGGAGGTGTCAGTGAATGCTCTGAGGAGGGACAGGGACAGGATGAGAGCTGTGCTCTTGGAAGGCTTGTCTGGCAGTGTATGAAGGACAGACGGCAAGCAGGGGTGAGGGCGGGGGGGGGGGCGGGAACCTACCCAAATTAGATGGGTAGAGCCTTCCTACCATCAGGAGTGGGTCCGCCCAGATGGACAGACATGAGAGAAGGTTTAGATGCAAGCTTCCAAGCAAGCAACAACAAATAAGAGAACTGTACATCCCTGAGACAAAGTTCTCTGGCAGGATGCCCCAATTACGTGCATCCCGCAGAATTCCTAATTTTAGAAACCAGACTGGAACTTGTCTGACCAAAATAAACCTGGCCCCAAATATTTACTTTTGTCATTATTTTGCAATTGTGGAGGCAGGAAGATCAACATAAGCCCATAAGGTTTTCCATGTTACCCACCAGGATAATTCCTTATGGTGCCCTCTAACCCTTGCTGGAAAAGCTGGTAACTACAATACAGGGGAGTCTCCAAGTAAAAGTAAAAGCTGTTGGCACTGGGTCATTTGTCCCTGTTTTTCGGTCTCTCAAATATCAACTTTAGATTTCATAACTCTTTTGAATTCCTTTTTCGCATGGATAAACAAGACTCCCAATCGTGGGATAGCAACCACAAGGGACAAAAGAGCAAATGGCTGGCCTAGAGAAATTTATTTTCATCACATAAACAGGACACACAGCACTCCTTCCCTCTCTCTAGGCCAAGTAATGGAAACTGCTTTAGTATGAATCATGATGAACTCTGAATTCTTACCTCAAGAATTTTAAGACAAAGAAAATTTTACCTTGGACTAGTTTGAAGAGTATGGCAAGAGACCTGTTGTTTTAGTTCCCAGTTTTCAAACACAGAAACTCTTCCCTGTTTCATTTTAACAAGAGAAAGGTAAAATAGAGTTTAGGCTTGCAAAGTTTTGAGGAAAACAGGCATATGGACAGATGTTTTCATATTAATTTTGAAATTTCATCAAATCACATGTTTGTGTCATTCCTTTGCTCCAATCGTAGTTTTTCTGACAGCCAAAATAAGCGATTTAATACTGTCTGGATTTTATATTGTTTTGTAAGTGTGTTGTTTCATTAAAAAAAAAAAATAGAGAAAAGCAAGGAATACCTAGAAGGCTTGTTCTTATCAACTAGCTAAGAGTTTAATAATTCCGACAGAAATATGCACATTAAATGTCATTGTCGACAGCCTATGGTTTTAACTGTACATTTTTAATTCCCATAAGAGCATGACTTATTCATTAAAAATTATCATTTTTAATTCCCATAAGAGCATGATAAGAAATCCTCTCAGTTATTTGTTCCTTAACCAGGAATCTTCTAGGGTATATAACCTTTATAAATGGAAAAAATATTAACAAATGACCCCAAGAAACCTCTCGAGATAAAAAATGCTTAAACCACATATTTCAAAATAAACCCCACACTTTGGGGGACTGAACATGGAATAAGAAGTACCATGTGATTCTTCCTACACAGAGTTCCATTCTGCCAAGATCAGATATTTTAAGAACACATCTGAACTATCAGTTGGGATGCAATCCTCTGGAATTCTTCACGGCATTTTTAGGTTCCCCAGAAGAAGAGCTCAGGGCTCCTTCCTCCAGTTGACTACTTCCATATCTCTTCAGGCACACCAGCAACATGGACGGTGACCTCAGCTTTCCCTTCCGCATCCCCCACAATTAACCGGCTGCCAGGCGCAGGCTCTTCTCCCATCTGCTCAGCCATCATCCTGGCCCACGCCACCACCCCTCCCTCCCTGGGACCTGTGCAACTGTCTGACTGATTACAGGTCTCTCTGCACCCACTCTTTCAGAGCAGTCTTTTCTAAAATGCAGATGTGGTTAGCCCCTTTCCTGCTTACAGCCCCTCGGTGGCCCCACCCGGCTCAGACTGGGTTGCTGTCATGTTACAAGAGATAAGGCAACACGAAACACAGAAAACGACGCTCGATGAATTCACCCCTTATTGTCCAGGACGGAAATGCGGCCCTGGCTTGTCAGATGCCCACAGGCTGGGAGAGTCCTGCAGGCCTGCGGGCTCGGAGCCTGGGCTGTGCTGCAGTCCTTCCTCAGAGACACGTGGGCACTCCAGGCCAGGAGGTGGCAAGGCCCCGGCGGGCGAGCACGCTTTGCTCACAAGCCTCACTTCGCCAATCACTTGGTTAGGACCTGGAATGCTCTTTCCCATAAATACCATGTGGCAAAGAGTGATAAGGTGCCCATAAAAGCTGATTTAACCCATAACTTAACAGAGCTACCTTTGCGAGGAAAAAGAGTAGCAATCTATTTAGTAAAGATTTCTCTGGCACAGGATATAAGGATGCCTGCTAGCTCCTTTCCTAAGATGACACCCTGATCCTCTACCCTGGGCAGAGGAGGGAGAATCTCTCCATGGAATGGAGCAACTGGGATGTCGTAGCCCAATCCTTGTCCTGAGATCTGATCTCACTTTGGGAAACCAACTGGCCACTGCTGCCCCTGCTTCAAGTACCTCGGGGCACTGCTTCTCAGGCTGCTCGGGCTCAGTCTGGGCATAGACCCAGGCGTTCATGCTCCACCACACTGCAGGTCTGAGGACAGCACTCAAGAGTCAGACTCAGAGTAACCTGTAGCCGCTGCTAATCACACTCCTCTCCACGGGAACTCCATGGGGCTGTCCCCTGCTATCTCTCCACCCCCAAGCATAGGTCTTCACTCCCCATGACTTGGGAAGAAGTCCTCAGGCACATGTGAATTCTGCAGAGGCAAGGCCTGAAACAACAGGGTACAAAGAGAAAGGGGCTGTCCCAGGATGACCGGGAGGTGTAAGGACTACTGTCTTATAGGAGGTATGTCCGCCTACCACGTAGGGAAGGCCTCACAGACCTTGGAAAGTTGCAACAGTCACGCATCAGCTTAAAAGTTGTACACTGTGAGTGTGTGTGTGTGTGTGTGTGTGTGTGTGTGTGTGTGTGTGTGTGGCGGTAAGGGTTGGGATTGCTTTCCTCACACTAGCTATGTGCCGGACGCTGACTAGGCACTGAGAGCTTAACACAGTTAAGGCAATGTTTCTGTCCTTGGGAAAGGCCCATACTAACGAACGGGAGGAGACAGACACACACGCCCCCAGCTACCTGTAACCCAGCCTCTACCCGTGGCCGTATTGACTGTGGCACGAGTCGGACATGTCCAGCAGAATGGCCATTGGTCCCGCACACCCTCTGGTCTGTCCTGCCTGCGGAGAAGACGGTGCCATGGGGCACGTGCTACGCCGGTCAGCCAAGCAAGACGGAGGTGCCGCTCCTCACACGTGAGCGGCGCACAGAATCCCAGGCAGCACCCCGTCCCCAACAGCCTCTCCGCAGGCAAGTCACTGAGCCGCTCCGAAGGGAAACTGTTAGCTGGGAAATAAAGGCCCTGTGCCGGCCGCCTCCAGAGGGTGCGAGAAAGGGATGAAGTCACGGGTGAGAAAGGACGAGGAGGCTCTCTCGGCTCCCTCGGCTCCCTAAGGGCTCTGGTTCACAGAGGTTCACGGAGGCTCACAGAGGCCGAGGGTCATGGAGGCAAAACCACGGTTGGTGGAGCCAGGCCCGCAGAGCTAAGAAATGCAGCGGGGAGCAGGGCACATGGGGGTTGGGGCAGGGAAGAGACTAGAACTGGGCTGAACTATTAGGTCTCCTTAAGCCTAAGTGAGCTAATCAGGCCAAAACACTTGCCCCTGTCCATAGGGCAAGGGGAAGGCATCCACATTAAATCCCTAGTGACTGAAAGCACCGCAGTGCAGGGGTGAAAGGGATGGGCGGTCTTGAACCAGGCGCTGGTCTTCCCTCCCAAAAGGTCACTTGTTGAAAATACCACTCTTTACGAGGATGTCTCCAAATCAAAAATGCCACCTGTGCCTGGCCCTCGACCATCCAGACCCAAGTGAGGAAGAGCCCCGGCCTCCCACACACCTCCTGCCAGGGCGCCGCAGTCTCCCCCTCCACTCTGATGTTAAAGCACCAGGGTAGATGTTCACAGGCTGCGGACACACAGCTGCTCTGAGGGGGAGCAAAGCTACAGAACAGCTCAAGCTGCCGATTAAATGGAGGAGAAGACTGCTTCCTTCCTGAGCAGTCCCAGCAGCTCACACGCCTGCTTGCGGCAGCAGACAAGTGAGCTCTAGAGAGAGCTGCCCCCACGGTGCTCAGCCTCACCGAGACCTGGCCCAGGCCAGGCAGCGCCCCAGCGGCTGGAGGGAAGGTCCGAGGAGCTCAATTCTGGCAGCCAGGTCAGTTCGGCCCCCAAGACAGGGTTCTGCAGCACACGCTCAAAGACCTCAAGCGGAGATGTGAATTCCTGTCTTTCATCCCGAAATTGTTTCTCACCACTTAGTTAAATCCTTTCTGTCCTACAGTAGGTTGAGTAAGACTGCCCACCAAAGGCAGCCACATACCCCTGGGACCTGTGAAATGTTACCTTTATGGCAAAGGAAGCTAGTATACTTGATTGCATTAGAGATCTAGAGATGGGGAGATTACCCTGGATTATTCAAATAGGCCCTGTATGTAATCAGAAGGATGCCAAGAAGGTCACTCGTGGGAAGTAGGAGACACGAGAAAAGAAAAGGAGGCTGGAGTGAAGTGAGGAAGGGGTCATGAGCTCAAGAATGCAGGTGCCCCAGAAACCAGAGAAGGTCAGGAAGCAGATTCTCTCCTAGAGCCTCCAGAAGGACACAGCTCTGCCAATACCCTGACTCTAAGCCAGTGAAGCTGATTTGACTTCTGACCTCTAGAACTAGCAGGGAATATGAGTGTTATTTAAGCCTCTAGCAGAGCCTGAGAGAAGCAATCACCCTCAGGGCTTCCATAACTCTCCACCCTCTTAAATGAGCTTTCTGGTCCCTGCCTGCTTTTGCCAGCTCCTTTCTCCAACCATCCTGTGGGTTCCTTCACTGGGCTTACTCACTGAGGGGAATGCCCTGCAAACCAAACTTCCTTCTCTGTCTCCCCTGAGACCCTGCCACACACAGCTACTGGAACCCAGGAGGGTCTCTGAGGGCAGAGGCTGATGGAGAGCCCATTACCCTGAAGAAGGGGAGCCCTGGCCCTCCTTCCATTTGGTCCCTGATGATCCTTCCTCCACTGCAGGCTCCCATCTGCTAACTAATTCTCCGACTCCTGAAACTGCAGCCTCCCACCAATCCCTCAGCTTCTCCAGGACCTGGTTTTGGATTAGCAAATACCTGTTGTCATCAAATCCCTCTGGAAACGGTCCTCCACCCCTGCCCCACCTATTCCTATTCCGGGCTCTACCTCACACTTCACTTTTAAAATAAAGATGGAGGTGAAAACATTATTCAGAGATTCTGTCCTAGCATGTCGTGTTAATTAGTAACTTGAGGCAAAATTCCAGAACTGTTTTTCCAGGGAAGGGAAAAGCTTTAAATTTAAATTCTACATCGGGGCACCTGGGTGGCTCAGTCGGTTAAGTGTCTGCCTTCGGCTCAGGTCATGGTCCCGGGGTCCTGGGATCGAGCCCCGCACCGGGCTCCCTGCTCGGCGGGAAGCCTGCTTCTCCCTCTCCCGCTCTTCCTGCTTGTGTTCCCTCTCTCGCTGTCTCTCTCTCTGTCAAATAAATAAATAAAATCTTAAAAAAAAATTAAATTCTATTGAGGAAACTGTTTGGAATGTCCTCAGGTAAGGGGTCCTGTCTTGAAAGCAGACTCCTGCGAACAGCAAGGATCCTCTGATCATGAGACCCTAAGTGCAATTTCCCAAGGGTCCAGAGTCCATAGTAGAGTGTCTTCTATAGAAAAGTATAGTTTCCAAACTTTAAAATATCAATGGATGACCATTTTTAAAAGGTAACTCATACAAGGACCTTAATATAAAATCCTGCAAATGGAGATGAGCTGCTGGGGGGGGGGGGGGCGGGGGGGAGGGGGGCAGGAAGAAGTGCATCTGATCCTCTCAGCCCAAGGGGGATTTCAGAGCCACCTCAAAACCACTGATATTACACATAATCTATTTGTGTATTATGTATAGTCTTTTAAATAACAAATATCCCCATTGACACAAATCCTATTACAATAAAAGGTGCTCCTGCCACTCCCACAGTGCCCCTTAGGGTTCTCCTCTCACATTCTCTAGGCCCTGTTTCCCCTTCCAGAGCGGGAGCAGGAGGGAGGGAGCAGTACTTTCCTCCTGGTTCTGACTGGCTAACAGCAACCGATCACATAGAGTTCTTAATGTTTGCTGGGTGAACGACTCAAATTGTTTCCAAGCTCCAGGCACTGCCATTTATTTAAGACCCTACCTGATGCAAAAAGACAAACGAGAAACAACTCTACCATAATTGAAGAAGACAATTTCTTAGTGTCACCATAAAGCAATGTATGTTTTGGTCTATTAGTTTGTGATCATATTCAAGCAAGAGAACACGGGATGGAGAACTAGTAGGAGACTGTGTTGATATAAAAACAGAATGCGATTGGCAGGACAGAACGGAGCTAGAATCCTCTAGAAATGGGAGCCCAGATGATATTCCAAGGGAGACACAGACCACATCTAAAGGCTGGGGCGCTCCAAGAGTTACATTAAACGCAAGAAGGCTTGGGAACTATTCCACATGTGCCCCTAAAGGTAGTGGGCCAATCTGGGAGCAGGGGCATGGTGCTAAGAGACCAGGCACATGGCCCAGGGGGCCACAGGGACCCCCACCAGCCCAAGCAGACACAGGGACTTCCAAAGCTGGCAAAGCCTTGTCTTGATGAAGCAAGTGATAGGGGCAGGTCACGCAGGAGTGGAAGGGGCTCTGACAAGTTAGACTTTGAGGACTGTCCTGATACCAGGTGGATTTTTGAGTGCCTTACTAAAGGTACAGAGAAATGAAGTGACCTGCACAAAGTCAGAGTTGGTTAGAGGCAGACAGAGACTATGACTTAGGGCACCAGGCCTGAGGTCTGTTCTCTTACTTAACAAAGCAAATACGCATGTGAAACTGTGTATACTGAGCATGTGTTCCTTCTGGAGCGCCCTCCTGTAGGCTTCTGGTTCCTCCCTGCTCCTGTCTTTAGAAATTCCTCACTTCATACACCTGCCAGGCCTTCTGCTAGCCCCTAGCCCTTTCTTACCTTTTAAGGCCCAGTTCCATGAAACTTTCTGAAATTCTTCCCCAAAACTACAACCCACATTTCTCTGCCTTAATTCCTACTATGCCTTTGGGTACTTGGCTCACCCAGTTCTTTTCTCAAATTTTTACTGTCAAACACAAGAGCACTGAATTTTACACTTTGCTTATTCATGCCTTATTCGCCACCATATCCCCACTGCCTGGACACTCAAATTAAGGTTGAATGAATTGAAGAATGAAGGCTTCATCGCTTACAGTTTCTCCCTGGCTGAGGACAGGAACTGTCCAACACTTCCTTTAACACTCCTTTGAAAGTTACAAATAAAAATTTGATGACTAACACTGTGCACTAAATAGAAACATTTAATAGTAAAACTATATCTAGTACACTGTGACCTGGCATTTGCTGTAAGGCTACATTTTCAAGTAGATGACATCAATCTAATAAAGTCTAAATTTATTCATCTATATTGTGATATAATTTAGGACAATTTATCAGCAGATAATTTTCTAAATAATTACAATGAGAGTGTCTAACACTTTAGGGCAAAAGATGTGCCATAAACGCTAAACAGGATATACAAATGCTTTCTTACTTTTCATTTGTATATTAAACCAGAGTGGAAAACTCACTTTGCATGACTAAATTTATTCATACTCTGCTAAGTTCTATTTTAAAAGCTATAATAATCTAGTTGTGAAGATGTATCTTCTCTGCCATTGGACTGTGAGCTTCTGAGGAAAGAAACTGAGTCCTTATTCTATCCTTCCTGCATTTGTTCTTCCCTGTACTGTGCCCTGACCTCCCCCAGGCATAGGACCTTGGTGCTCAGTTAAGTGTCTGCTGAACAAATGAATGAACACAAAAATGAATGTGTGCACTGCCCAGGCAAGTACATGTTCCATTCCTTTCAACTCCAAAGCAATGAACATCAGCACAGGGTCACTGGGAACCTCTCTTGACCTAGGACACTAGAGAGATGTGATGAAGTGGGACAAAAATTATGGCATCTCCGTGGGTAGAAAGAAGCAGGACATCCAGATACAATCCAAACTTTGCCTGTGACTTGTGCACCTAGAATGTGGCACCTAGATGCTGCCTCCCTGGGCCTCAGTTTCCCTAACTGATCTCATTTAGCACCGCCTACCTGCCCACCTGCCCACCTGCCCACCTTCCTGTCAGGATAGTTGTGCAGAACAAACATTGTGGTTTCTGGGAAAGCACTTTGTACACTATAAAGCAATGTATTTGTTTCTTCGGGTTCCCATATCAAAACCACTTATGCTGGGTGGCTTAAAACAACAGAAATTTACTGCTTTACCGTTCTGAAGGCTAGACATATGAAATCCAGGTATCAGCAGGGCCATATGCCCTCTTTAACTTGCAGGGAGAATCCTTTGCTTCTTCTAGCATCTGGTGTTTGCTGGCAACCCTTGGCGTTCCTTGGCTTGTAGATGTACCACTCCAATAGCTGCCTCTGTCTTCACATGGCCATCTTCTGCCTGTGTGCCTCTTTCTCTGTGTATCTTCTGCGCTTCTTATAAGGACACAAGTCCATTGGATTAAGGGCCTACTCTGCTACAGTATGACCTCATCCTAACTAATTATATCTGCAATGACCCTATTTCCAAATAAGGTCACATTCTGAGGTACTGGGGGTTAGGACTTCTCCCCGTGTCTTTTTGTAGGACACAATTTAATCCACAGCATGCACCATGTGTAATAAAAGTACCACATTTAAAAACCACTGAAATAATGTTAGACTAGGTAATTCAGACTAACCCTCCTGCTGAGAATGAAAAAAGCTGGAAAAATATTTTTAAAATTCTGCTGGAGGTTATGGAGGATTATCAGGCAATGAAGAATAACAAAGCCAAGATTCAGAAGAAGAGAGAAATCCAGAGAGGCAAGCCTGGAATTTGCAGACACTTCCTCCAAGAGTGCCTATTCTGGAGGAGCTGGCTAAGAGGCTGAAAGGCTGAGCAGTGCTTTGGACAGCCTGTGGAACTAGGGGATCTAAAATTAGAGTCCTATTCCCAAAGTGCTACACTCTGAGAGCAAAGGTGAACCACAAACAGACTGGTCCTCACAGATACAAAAGCCCTCTCAATCCCTGAAATTGGATGGCAGTGATAACAGATCACTGGTGCTCCACGTCCTGCCAGAAGCAAATATAAATTCTCTTGAAAGTAAGATGACATCACTGAAGGCCTCAAGTTATTTCCGTTAAGTTTTCATCTATGATGTTTGGCACTCAAACAAAAATAACCAGGTATATGACGATATGACAATATGAACAGATTCTGAGTAAAACAACAGGCAATAGAAACAGACTCACAGGGGCTAAAAATAATATGTTCAAAGATAAAATTGAAAAGTTTCACAGAGAACTAGAAACAAAATAAAACAAAAGACAAAAACATAGAGAAACCCTGGAATTTAAAAACAAAATAACTCACATTAAGAATTCAATAGATGTGGGGCCCCTGGGTGGTACAATTGGTTGAGCCTCTGACTCTCGGTTTTGGCTGGGGTTATGATTTCAGGGTCCTGGGACTGAGCCCCGCATTGGGCTCCATGCTCATGCCCTCTCCCTTTGCCCCTCCCCCCATTCATTTGTACTCTCTAAAACAAGTAAGTAAATCTTAAAAAAAAAGAACATGAAATGCAAAAAGTTTACAGGACATTAAAAAAAAGAATTCAATAGGTGGGTTTAAGAGCAGCTTAAGTATAGCTTGAAAAGAAAATTAGTGAACTAACTGATAGGTCCTAAGAAAATACCTAGTTTTGAAATTCAGAGACACGAAAGGATAGAAAATAAGGATGAGAGAGTAAGAGATATAGGGGATGAAAAAGGAAGGGATCATAGATATGCGGTTACAGCCACAGGACAGGAAGGAAAGAACTGGGCAGAAGAAGTAACAGCCAAAAAGTTTTAATACTGAAAGAAGACATCAAGCACAGATCCAATATCTTAAATGGATAAACCCCACACAGGATGAATAAAAACAAAGCCATATCTAAGCACCTCACAGTAAACTGCTGTGCACCAAAGACAAAGTAAAAATCTTAAAAGCAGCCAGTGGGAAAAAAGACAGATAATCATCAAGGGACTTAAATAAGATGGACAGTTGATTTCTTAATGAAAATACTAAACACCAAAAGGCACTGGAATATTGTCAAAGTACTAAAAGAAAATATCCAAATGTTTAAAGAACAATTAACACCAATTTTGAATAAACTCTTAAGGAAGAAATAACACATATCTTACACAAAATCTCCCACAAAAGAAAAAGGATGGTACTTCCCAGTACATTTTATGAGACAGATTAAACCATAGTAGAGATATTACCAAAGGATAAAATTACATGCAATCCTTGTCAGGAGAACAGATGTAAAAAATCCTGAACAAAATATTAGAAAATGGACCCAGCAACATATAAAAATGATAATACACCACAAGCAACTGGGTTTAATGCAGGAATGCAATTCATCACATTAATAGGATAAAGGGGAAAAATACCATAGAGTCAGAAAAAAAATTTGATGAAATTCAATATCCATTTATGATAAAATTCCTTGCAAACTGGGACTAGATAAGGACTTCCTGAGTCTGATAAATGGTATTTATAAATAACTGTAGCACTCATCATACTTGGTGAAATGTTGAAAGCATCCTGCAGAGATCAAGGACAAGACTAGATGCCTGAATCACAGCCTCTATCCAACATCATACTAGAAAAAAAAGGAGGTGTAAGAAAGGGGGGAAACAGATTTTTTTTGATTGTGTGCATAGACAATCCAAAGGAATCTTCGGATAAATTTCTAGAATCAACAATTATTTGGGAGATATAAAGTCAGCCTGAAAATATCTCTTGTGTTTTTAACACAATAATAAATATTTAGAAAAGGAGAAAGAATCTAAAGTTATAGTTTACACTAACATCCAAATATAAAATATCTAGGAATAAACTATGATATGCAAGATATGCAAGACCTGTACGCAGAAAATTCTAAAATGTTATTTGGAAAAATTTTAGAGTCCATAAAAAATGGAGGGACATACCATGTTCATGGTTTTGAAGATTCCATATTGTAAAGATGTCAGTTCTCCCCTAGAGCCCATGCAATCTTAGAGAAAACCACAGCAGTGTTTAGTTTGTTTGTTTGTTTTATGGAAACTGGAAAGAGATAAACGGATTCTATGATTTAAGTGGAAATGCAAAGAGCCAGTAATAGACTTGCTCCACTGGATACTGAAATTTACAGAGCAACAGTAACTAAGAAAAAAGAACAGATAAGTAGACTAATGCAATAGAAAAGCCCTGAAAACAGTTGCAGGCAGATAATATGTTCCCACACAGAGAGAACAACATTGCTAGATTCCTGGAGCAACATCCTTACTCTCTGTAATCCTGGGCAAAGCTCATCCCCTGTCTGGACTTCAGTTTCTTCATCTCTAACATCTATAATCTGGACTGTGTCACAAAAATTCTGATTTGAAATAAAAACAGATTAATAAGCATGTCCAGTTTGCAGTGTCTCACTTCCACCTGAAAGCAAGACAATCTTCCAGGAAACCACTTCCCCTCTGCATTCTGGGAAAAAGGAAAAGCAGGAATTATGCCCTCTGTTCTGTCACCTACAGATTTTAGTCCTAACTATTCCAGGCAGTCTGAGTATAAAGGGTATAGCTTGCTGAGGCTTATACTGTTTGCTCATTTAGGAGGCATACTAGGTAGTGGATAAATCAAGTAGACCTTGGTTTTAAAATACTACTTTTCATTTACATGTCTATCAAGTTTCTAATCAAATTATTTAAGCTCTTTGAGTATCAGTTATCCTTATCTGTGAAAGGACAGTAACTGTCTTTTCTGTGAAGGTTAAATTGAGTAATGCTTATAAAGCATTTAGGAGAGTGTCATCAGCACATAGGAAGCATTTAAAAAGTAGAAGCCAAAGTGAAATAAGCCAGACAGAGAAAGACAAACACCTTGTGATTTCACTTAAATGTGGAATCTAAAAAATAAAACAAATGAACAGATACACAACAATAACAACAAAAGAAACAGACTCATAAATACAGAGAACAGACTGAAAGTTGCCAGACGGGAGGGGTGGTGGGAGGATGGGTGAAATAGGTGAAGGAGATTAAGACTTACAAACTTCCAGTTATAAAATAAATAAGTCATGGAGACAAAAAGTACAGCATAGGGAATATAATACTGTAATAACTGTATGGTGATGGATATTGATTACACTTATCGTGGTGAGCACCGAGTGATGTACAGAATTGTAATTATATCATTATGTTGTACACCTGAAGCAAATATGTCAATTATATTTCAATTAACAATAAAATAAACAAATAAAATAACATGTGGAAGCTATTGTTGAAAATATACCAGGGCTGGGTGTTAGGGCTATGGTGACGATGAAGACAGAATATCAGAAATAACAAAGCAGACTTGTGAGGGTTTATCACACAGTGCCTAATGTGTGGTTAATGTTTATGAAGTATTTGTGGAATGGGAAGGTTACTCATTACCAGGCTCTCACAAATCCTACAAGTAGTTAAGGTCCCTTGTTTATAATGTCAGACTCTCTTTGAAATAATAACTGGATTCCTAATACATTTCTGCCTCCCATTATTACTGAAGCCTGGGCTGGTTCCCATGTCCCCAACACCACACACACACACACACACACACACGTCCCCAACACCACACACACGTCCCCAACACCACACACACGTCCCCAACACCACACACACACACACACACACACACACACACACACACACCTGAAGACCTGGCCTCAGCTAACATCTTTTCCCTTTTTCCCACCCTAAACACATGGGGACCCTTCTGCCTCTTGTGGTCACCTGGTGCCTGGGTAGCTTGCAGCCTGGCTACCCTATTCCAGAACTTAGAGGCCTGAAAACAATGGCCTGGAAGGAAGGAGTGGTCGGGGTCGACTGCAGAAGGAACTGGCCTCCTCTCCTCGAGGGGGAGCCACAGCACTCTCCATCCTCCGCTGGGACAGTCATATCACTTCTAGCCGCCCCCCCCCCCCCCCCCCGCCCAAGACACCATAAATCAAGGTGCTTTAAAGTTACAAATGAATATGCTAAACTGTAATGAACTAAAGAGGTTTTCCTAATGACAGTTTTTGACTTGCAAGCATATTAGGGTCCTGCTCCTCCCTCTCTCTATAGAGAGGGTTACACCAGCCACTCAAGTGTTTGGACAGCTTCCTGATTCTTGCTGCTACCTCTCCTCTTGCCCTTCCTAGTAAGAGAATCTGAAACCTCTTTTGGAAATCCACTAAAATGTTAAAATTTCTTTGCCTGCAAAAAAATCCCTATTATTTGCCAAAGAGTCTTCTTGTTGAGTGTTCAGTGGAACAAGCACCAGGTAATCTGCACCCCAGATAAAGACTCTGTTATTCCTTCATTCCTCAGCCCGCTCTGTTCCAGATACACAGCTCTACTTGCCTCTCATATCTCACTGGCCCTTCTCTGAATTTTCTCCCAGTTCTTGCTGAGTAACAAAAAGGAAGTCATCACTCTGCAGCCTCGACTCAGTTCTGAAATTCTAAATGCACTGAAAATTGTTACCAAAAGGGATCTCCCCAAGTCTGTGAAACCCAAAAGGTACTATACGTTTAGTATTTAGTCACATCAGCAAAGCACACTGTGGAAAAGTCAATGTGGCAGCCGCCATAACCACATCTAGGGCTCACCCCTTGCTTCGATTTCCTGAGTACAGCAATAAACCAAGTCAGCCCATAATAAACTTGTTTTGAAAGAAGTGAGGGAATAAGTGATTTAAATTACCTACATGCTCACTGTAGGCTCTGTGTCTGTCCTAGCACCCATGAAAGACACAGGACAAAATCACCACCTAACAATGCCCTATTTACAGTCATAAAGCAGGGCAGAGGCCAGGACTTTGCACACAGGGCAGGGGCCTCGACCTTGGAACCAGTGGAACTTGAGAAGAGCTATACCCCACCGTCTCACCTCCCCTAGACATCACAGCCCACATTCACATATGCTGAGCTCACACCTCTCACATGGGCCCCTGGCCCCCACCCTGTGCAACGCAGTAATTCAGCCTCTATGTATTTGTCTGGGACAAAGGGACATCTGTTTCAGCAGCAAGCAAAATTCTTCCATGGGAATATAGCCCTAAATTTTAAAAATCAAAGCCAATAAAAATAAAATATTCGTTATATTCTACGGCTAATTTTTTAGGAATATATCTGCTATACTCTTGATGCACATTCTTTGCAAATTCTATCTACTTCAAATGACTGAAAAATTTCATCAAATTACCTTTACACTGAACTTCCAGATCTCTAAAGAGAAGAATGCAGTCCAACCTCCAAGAACCATAGACTCAAAGGGAATTCAGCAAGTAAAATCTTAGGGCCTTATGCAAACTATTGTAGTCACTCTATGTGGCCTAGAACTGTGCTAATACTTTATTCATACTACTTCATTTAATCTTCACAGCAACCCTATGAAGTAGTTACTGTTATTCTCCCATTTTAGAGATGCGGACACTGAAGCACAGAGAGGGTAAGTCACTCGCTCAAAGTCACATAGCTAGTAAGCGGGGCTGGGATTTGAATCCTGTTCATGACTTAACCCTCCTCCCAGAATATGAAGAGAATGGGAATGTGTGGTACATTCACTTTGTGGGAAATGAAAGTTTAATGTTTAATCAGCATGCTTGAAATCCATTGGCCTTAGTTCCCGGGTACCATAGTCCTGAATTCCAAGCAATGGTGACTTGCCGTTCCTTCCTCATTCCCTCCCCGCACATGGGACTTGGGATCAAGCCCTGCTCAAGGTCACATAGCCCCATGATGGCGGTCACAGAGCCTCTTGAAGGGGGCGGGGGGGGGGAGGGGCAGGCTTTCCCACTGCAGGAGGAGTTAGAGAACTCAGGTTACCCGTCCAGGACTATTCTTTTCCCTCCTGCCGCTGACCGAGAGAACACCACTACATCAGGACAAACAGGAAGCTGGTAACCAGATGTGCCAGAACAACAAGCCCACTGTTCAGAGCCACTGGTGAGAAGCACAGCCACTGCCTTGCGTCCCTGGGCCTCCTGCCTGGAAGGAAACAGGAGGCCCCAGGATAGGGTTGGGCACTGCAGCTAGTTCCTCCTAACCTGCCACTCAGCCGCCCTCAGCAGCCCGCTCAGCCCTAGGATCTGGAAGGCAAGGAGGGGGAAAAGGATCCCTGTTTATGGGGTAGCTACCATGCCAGCATTTGTTCACGACCCCAGCCAGTCCCACCGGTGGAAGGTGGGTCATAATTTCCATGGCATAAACGAAGACACGGAGGCTCAGAGAGCTTGAGTGATCTGCCCAGCCAGGACATCACAGTCAGGGACTGGACTGTGGTTTTGTCTGCCTACAAAGCCCTCAATTCAGTGCATTTTTCATTATGCCATGCTGTAAAATTTCTTTCTTAAATTTAACCAACAGTATTTTGATTTTTATTTGGCTTAACAAAATAAAACAAAAAACACCAATGAATCAGTATCAGTTTCTTTAAGGAAAAACACTTTATGTAAAAATTTTTAAACATTTTATAGGGAAAATATAAAACAGTTGCAGAATTACGACAAAAATTAAACATTGGGTAAAGGCTGCATACAAACTGAAAAGTCCGAGACCACCCGAATAGTAATATAAACAGAAATACTAATCTCAAACTTGGAAAAATTTTAACCTCTTTATTAATCAAAGGAAACGCAAAAATAAAATCAATGCATGTGAGCTATTAAATTGGCAATTAAGAACTTTTAAACACCATGTTGCTACAAGAACGTACTACTATTGTTAAGTGTAAATTGCTACCATCCTTTTGGAAAGCAATTTAGTCATCTGTACCAAGAGTACAGATGCTTTTTGTACACTCCTTCACCCAGTAATTCCATTTCCTGAGTCTATCCTAAGGGACTAATTTAAAATATGAAGAGGTTACATGCAGCATTTTCTGCATTACTTATATGTGGGGGGTAAGTGGAAAGCAGCTTAAATGTCATTCTAATAAGTGTTGGTATAATCAGTCAATGAAGTATTACACAGTCATTAAAAATGATGGTGACAGAGCCTATGTAGCAAAATGGAAAAATACTGTTAAATGCAACATTAAGGAAAGATAACTGGGATAAGGATGTAAAGTGTAATTTGTGTAAAATGGGAATACGTAGACACGGGATATCACTTTTGCAAAAAAAAAAAAAAATTACCCATAAGAGACTAAAAGTAAATACATCAAAAAGAGAAAAGAGGGTGTACCGCTCAAAATACTTTATGAAGGCTCTTCTGATAAGTTTACATGCATTTCCGTATCTTCCACTTTCCCTTAGGCATTTTTTTTAACAAAAGAGAACCATACTTGGAATAGTCTTGCCTGCTTCGATGGACGTTGGCCCACTTGGCGGGCACTACCAGGTGGTGAGTTTCCAGAAGTAAGCCTGAGGGGCGACTCACAGCATCTTTTCCTTCGTGTGGTTTCTACACAATTTTTGTGCTGTTTGTGTTCTGACCCTACAAAGGTTACTTTTGTTCCACTAACCACTGTGGTTCAGGGGCTACACTGAGGGCTATGGGGGAAGACCATTCAAACCTAACAGTAAAACCCTTTTTAGGCTTCTTTTAAAACCTAAAAGAAAAAGAAAAACTGAGGACTTTCTTTTTGTTTGTTTTGTACGTCAGGAGCAGAGGGCTGCATTTACCATACACAACCGTTCCTGATTAACACTGGCTAGGCAAAAGCCCTGTATTTATGTACATACGCACTGTTTTTCCTTTTATGCCTACAGCCCATTTCCATTCCCCTCGCCCCACAGAGAAATTTCCTAATGTGCCTGAGGTGTATCCTTATGTCCTCAACAGTGCTTACAAAATGTGCAACGGGGGTTTCTGTGCACCTATTTTTAACTTACGGAAATATTAGTTTGTGCACCTCGTTCTTCTTTTTTCCACTAAGTACATGCTCTTGCCATTGGCGCACATCGCTCTGTGCACAGTACTGAGCTGCTGGGTAATAAATACAGTGAGGTGTGTATCCACTAGGGCCCTGAAAGCCATGGACTCCCAGCCTGTCATCTCTTTATCCCCTCCCTCCTTCCCCAGCTCTGCCACTTGTTCTACACATACGGGCTGTATGCATATGGCCTAACATAATATCGACAGTACCAAGTGAATATGACAATTCTTTAAGCCCCTTTATAACTTTTTAAAGGAAAAAAATTGCACTTGACATATGTAGTCTACAAGCATGTATTTTTCTTGTATTCCAAGAAGTCTCTGTGATAACTTTGATAATTAAAGATGTATAAATAAAATATACTCAATTCCTTCATCCTCTCTCAGAACTATCTTGAAGCAGTTGCTTTTGGAAGGGCCATAAGTGGTCACCTAAGACTCTCAAGGCCGGGATCTGAATTCCAGAAATGTCAGAAAGCTGCTGTTGCTATTGATGACATGATTCTATAATCTGGTATCTCTGAGGTCACACTTTGATCCTGAAATTGACACTTGGGGAGCCACGTATGTCTCAGCAAGTGCACATAGCAGGACAGAGCAAATGGAGGCTGGGTTTCTAGCTAGGACGGGAGCAGGGGTAATGTCCCCACTGGGCTCTGTGCCCTGCCTGTGACTCCTACCACGATAAAAGCTGTTTATGACTACAGTCCTCTTTAGTCCTGAACTTGATGTTCATCAAAGCGGTTTCCCACAGACTTCTTCCTTTGCACCTCCTAACAATCGTGTGCGGGCCAGGGTCGGCGTTACCAACTCCAGGTTAGGAGGGAGGGTGCTGAGGCTCAGAGGGTGAAGTCACTTGCTCAAAGTCACAGAGGCAGCAAGGGGTAGGAGGGACAGTCCTGCCTTGGTTGGTGTGAGCCTCCCCTGGGGAAAGGTGGGGGAAGTCCCCACTACCACAGTGGGAGACCACACCCGTGTACTCTTTGGAAATCAGGGTTCTAACAGCCTATGCCTACCAAGGTGCGGGGGATTCTTATCGTAGTGACTCTGTGCTCTAGAGATCATGTTTCTACCAGTCCCTCCCTCCCCTGATCCCGGTGAACCATGAAGGGAGGCATGAGTGAAAAATGGGAGCCCCAAAGGGCCCACTCCTCCTCTGCTTGCAGGCATCTTTTTTTCGGAGCTGGAAAAGATCTTAGGAACCGTATCCGTCTGGGTTCTGGCAGGAAACAGATGGCACTCTCAAATTGGGTAATTTGAGGAGAGTTTAATAAAGGGGCCATTTATAAGGGGTGGGCAGGGACCAGGGGAAAAACAGTGCAGTGTTCTGGGACCAGTAACAGCGCCACAGTTACATCCTTAGGACCAGAGGGTGAGGGAGGAGAGGCTACTGGAACCTTGAGACAGAGTGCCCTGCGGAGAGGGCTACCTGCCAGGAGCCCAGACACAAGAAGGAGCCAGGAGAATCAATACTTCGGTCCCACTCCTCCTCCACTCCCTGCCCCTCAATGGACTGTTGGTTTTCCTCATAGGGTAAAGAACACAACAGGGGGCCAGGAAGTAAGGGAGCCCATTCATATAGTCCCTACTGGTCAGCTTCCAGAGCACAGGGCAGGATGGAGAAGGCTGGAGAGAGCATCTGGAGCATAAGAACAAAATGACCCAACCCTTTAACTTGAAAGGTACTGTAACTCCCAGGGAAAGTCCTGGCCTAGAAAATCAACGGATGAATTGCAGAGCTGGGCTGGGAACTCAATCCCTGGGTGCCAGTCCACACTCCTCCGCTCTCCATTTGACCTGAGGATTCCTTTTCCCATAAGCATGGCTCAAACCTTGAAAACTCATAGGCCTTCAAATCAGCTGGAAACTATGTCTCATTTAGGGATTGTGTATTCCAGAGCTACCCCCTCACCCCTATGTGGTTCAGTCTACACTACCTTGGCACTACTCGCCAAATGACTACTTTGTTCACACCTGTGTGCTACACCTTTGACACAGGAGTTAGGGTCCCCAAAATTTAAAGGGACCAGCTCAGAAGAAAATACCTTGCAGCAGGTACAGGCATGCAAACACAAATGGGGGAGCACATGTCTGTAGTTCTGTAGTGAAGCCCGGCTGTGGCACAAGAGGGGAAGAAGGAAGTCCCTCTGTCCAACCTCCCAGTTCAGACAACCAGGCCCCCGACCTTCAGGGAACTGGCAGAACACCCTCCCACTCTACTTACATACAGAAATAGCTGTGCATTGACCCATGAGCTGCCCAGGCCTGGAAAAGTCCTCCAGGATATTTTAAAAATCACATGTTCTTCCAAGCCTTTTAAAATTTGACTAGATAAGTGGCTGGCTAAAAAAAGAGCAAATTATCGAGATCCTTTTTGGAGGCACTATCTGAGCTACAAATTCAAAATAAAAGATCAAAATGTTATTTGACTCTCAATTTCCTTATATATTCTATAAACCCTGCCCTCTTTATAAAATAAGACAGGCTTCCCAATTCTTTGGATAAGAGACTTAGCTCAAGAAAACCATAAAAAGATTATCAATGATTAATTCACACATATGTTAGCATGATACCTCTATATAAAATTAAAAACACCAGAGAACTCTTGTTTGGCTTCCTAATTTTTTTTTCATTCATCCCATCTCTCAATAATTCCTGAGTATCTGTGTTTGCAGCTGTGGGCAGAAAAAAGCGTAGTGAGACTCAGAGTGGCAAGTGGGGACCAAATCCCAAAAGAAGCTTCTCCCATCTTCTTCTGTCTCTTGTAGGCAGTGAGGAGGCACTGAGAGCTTCCAAACAGAGGAGTAATTAGACTGTATCATGCTTTGGCAAGTTATGCTAGAAATATATACAGGATGATGATGAGGATGAGGATGAGACCCAGAGGCAGGAAGCCTCATTAGGAGGCTGTTGTGATATTGCAGTCAAGATATAAGGATGGGCAGAAAAACCACTTTTCCAGATCAGAGAACAAGGAGAAGGAAGTGGCAGATTTGGACCAGGTCTGCATGATGTAGCAGGGAGACGTGTCCTGGAATGTGGGAAGGAAGGGGACTCATGGCCAGACATGTTTTCTCCATGAAAAGGGAGCTGAGCAGAGAGCTGCGGGCTGAGTGCCCAGACAAGGGTGAGCTGTGCCCTTCCTCATGCCTTGTCTCAGGGTCTGGGGCGGAGCACTGCTCTGGCCAGAGGCTGGAAGGGGACCTCTCACCCCTCATGGGCGCCCCCGATCCCATCTCTGTTCCAGTGGGTCAGCACTTGGGTGAGCCTCGGCATAGCTCTTCACATTGTGAAGTTCCTTCTCAGTGTGGGTGAGACGAGTACCCTGGGTTTTCCACCTGCTGGCGTGGCCTCTAAAGCTTGAGAGCGTGTGCCTCTCCTTCTCCTCCTGGGTGTCTAAAAAGGGGCCCAGTGAGGATTCTCCCCCAAAGGGAATTAGTGCTAAACAGCTGAAAAAAGAGCCATGATCAGCGTGGCTCTGCTCAGCAATCTGGCTTTCCTCTCTGATTAAAACGAAAATGTCACATAATCCAGTTCAGAGTTTTAGTCTGACAGGCAGCCAGCCCACGGAGCCAACCTTATTCCACAGAATTGTTCATGCTCAGGAGATTTACTGTACAGCTCTCTTGCCCTGGACAGGCTGAAGAAGTCCAGGAGCCAGCGAGCGTGTGGTAGGGATCTGGTGAGGGAGGGGGTGCCACCCAATTACTTTCTGCTTACACCGTCCCAGCTCACCCATGTGCCGCTTCTAGGAACCAGTCACCCGGTGGCAGCGGCCGCGGGAAGCTGGCTGGCGGACCTGGCACCAGCCGGAAACTACATGGACTTGGCAGGCGCTCTGCCCAGCAGTGGCGGCGCCCTGACCCGTCGCAGCTTCTCAGCAGAAGAGGACGGATGCAGGGTGGACAAGAGAAAAGGGACAACGGGGCTTCTATGCCCGGTTTGCTATGAAGCCGTCGCATGGCCCGCAGTGACAGGATCTGGTGGAGGTGTGGCACACCCTCTGCTGACTGTTTGTCTGGACAGCCTTGCGCCAACTAGGGCATCCTTGCCTGGCTCTGGCATTTGACCCTCAGGGCCCAGATCTGCTCTCTATCTGCACCAGAAATCACACAAATACCCTACAGCCACAGCCTCATTCACCCACCCTGCAGGCCCCTTCCCCGCTCACTAACCGCAGGCTCTCACATCCCGGGCTGCCAGGCAACTCTCCCCCGCTCCCTGCCCCTACCTCCAGGCAGCCTCACACCTCAGGGTTCAAAGCTGTTTTGCGGCAGTGGCAGCTGTAATAACAGCAACAAGGAGGCCTCTGGACTGAGTCACCGTTTCAAAGTATGTGCACACACATTCTCTCATTTGTCCTGGTAACTGCCTCTCACCTCTGGGCGGCTTGGGACGGAGGGTGCAGCTAACAGCAGCTTCCTTCTCAAACAAGGTCCTCCTCAGGAATGCCAGCAATCTGACCAGCAGCCTTTTCCCCACACCTCCCCTCCCTCTCTTCAGAGAACCCACACTTTCCACTCTGCCCTGGTGTTAGTGCGCCAGTGGCCCAGGCTGCTGCGTGGCTCTCCCACGGCCAGGTAACAGGAATCACGTCCCTCCCCCCCCCCCCCCAGCCACGCCAATCTCAAAGTCTTAAGCAAGCCAGGCATCCTTGCCTAGCTCTGGCAGGGCCCAGAGAAGCCCACCTGGGGCCTGTACCTCCCTGTTGCTCCATTTCAGCGGAACGAGTTTTCTGGAACACAACTCCCATGTGTTCTCCCGTGATCCATCGGAGAGGATCTGGGATCCACTGGCACCTGCCACAGCCACAGGTCTCTGTCGAGGAAAGAAGCCACGGTGTGTTCTGTGGCTAAAGGGTGACTAGGGACCACTGGGGTGGCCTGGTGTAAGACTCTGCCTGACCGTGATGCTCCTCATGAGTGGTGACTATTTGAGCCAAGATATCATCTCTTTGGGGGGTCCGCCTGTGAGACACAGCAGTGGCAGCAGGGACAGCAGCTGGGGTGAGGCAGGAGAGAGAGCGCTAGAAGCAAGGGAAAGAAGTAGCCAAGAGCCCAGCTTTGCACGCCTGGAAGAATCCTCAGGGAAAGGAAACCTGGATGCCCAGTTCTAAAGTGATGGCCTGGCAGTAGGTACTGAGAGTTCCTGGCACGTCCTGACTGATGAGGTGTTAACAGGCTGCTGGGAAGTACAAAGACCCTGGGTGAATGGGGTGTGTGTAGCTGGGACCCAGACCTGAGTTTCCCCTTGTCCCTGAGGATATGCCCAAGGAGCTGACAAACTGGACACACCTCTTAGAGGCTGAAAAAGCCTGACTAGAATAGGAAGGAATTATTACCAGAGGAACAAGTGAACTTCCAAGATACTAAATGACTTGCTGGTACAGCCACTGACGGCTCACCCGTCAGACATGCCCTTGCCTCCCTTTCCAACAGAACCCTGATCCCTTTATGGATGACGGCGCGTGCAGCTGAAACTTCTCCACAGAGCCCTTTACACCTAGGTGGCCACATGATGGACTTCTGGCCAATCAGACATAAGCGGAGCATTTCGGGGGGAAAAAGCTTTTGCTTTCCTGATCTAGGGACTGGCCCTGCTTTCTTCTCGACTTCTTCTTCCTGCCTCAGATGAAGCAGCCATCTGCCACCATGAGGAGGAAAGCCACATGCCAGGGACAACACAGATAGGAAGGTAAGAGACTGAGTGTCTGATCACACTGTGTGAGCCCTGGACTGGCTCCTCCCAGAATTCTCATTGTGTCTGAGAAATAACTACTTACTTATTTAAGCCACTCTTGGTTGGGTTTTCTGAGTTTTGCAGCTGAATGCATTCCTGACCAATAAATCTGCCTAGTCACAGAGCTGCTGGTAAATGGCGGGGCTGGGCTCCAAGCACTGTCTGTTTAATTCCAGAGCCTGTCTTGCTTGTTTTCCACTGGGCAGCACTATTTCTCGCTCTCAGAACAAGGGGTCTGCAAATTAAGTAAGATGCTGTATATAAAACACTTGACACATTATAGCAGATGCCCAATAAATATTAGTTACAGTTATTACTATTATTATGAGGCCAAGTAGGCCCCAAGCCACTTCAAGCTCCTCTGTTTTAGCGTCTACGACCACAGTCAAGTGGGAACCCAGAACAAGGTCTCATTCTTTCTGAGGAAAAGAGAGTGAGGAAGGGTTAGGTCCTTGGGCCTACCGGGGCTACCGTCCACTGAGATGGACTCCCATTCCCAGAGCCTGCTTGTCCCTTGGGAAGGGCAGCACAGATACAAAGGGGCCCCTGCCATCATTAATGGATCGGAAGAGTCCCTCTCTGTTCCTTCAGTTTGGACCCAGCATCCACAGAAAGCCAGACAAAGACCATGACAAGGCTCAGTCAGGGGCATCAGGCACCCTGGCAAACTTACGCATTTCTCTTCCTTCCCCAGACACAGAAGTATGTCTCCTGAAACCAAGGATATTGCTGCTTTTACAACAGAACACTGGAAACAGGCTAAAAGTCTAATAGCGAGGTACTATTTTAAAAAGTGATGCTATGTCCACAGAAGAGAACAAATATTCTATAGTCATTAAATATGATATTCTCTAAGGGTTTTTATAATTTGGGAAAAACCCTCATGTGAAAAATAGCTGACATATTAAGCTATCCATGTATTATATTTCCCATGATCCCCTTATGACATTATACATACACATAAGTAAGAGAAATTCAAAAGGCAAGAAGAAAAATAAAAAAGCTAACAATGATTAACATCTTTAAATTGTGTTATTATGCATATACTTTTGTATGTTTTCTATGATTTCTATAGTTTCTTGTATAACCACAAGAAAAATCCTTACAAGTAAATTGAAGAAAGGGGAAAGTGTATTAGTGACAGAAGTTGTGACATTGTTATTACTATTTGGACAGGATATCTGGCTTCAAAACATGCTGTTTGCTAACAGCCAGAAAGCAGCCATTTCAGTGAAATATTTTTAAAATGGAAGAGAGTCTCTGATGTGGCACTCCTCATTTCCCAGCAAAAGAAAAACACCGCCCCCCCTCCCTTAATTGGGGCCTGGGACTAGAGGCACATCCCTTACCTCTTTGAAGTAGCTCTGATCTGAGACCCCTCTCACCAGGGATCCCTGAGAGAAGACCCTCCCTGTAGAAGACCATCTCTGCCAAGTTCACAGAGCACAGATATCTGAGACACCTGGAGAGGGGTGGCCTGGTGTTCTGATGAGGCCGGGATATGGTTTCTCTCCCTAGTAAGATGAAAAGTGAACAGATGCTAAGAGATGCGTTTTCTCTGCAGCTCAGCTCTCTGTGTAACTAGCATGCCGTAAGCATCAAGCTTGAGTCTTTGGAACCGGGGCTAAGCCAGCCAGCAAACAACCACAGCCACGGCAAATGCACTATGGAAGTGCTCTGGGCTACCTTTCTCTCTGTTCTTCCTCCCAAGGACTTTGGGTTCCCACACCACACAACTTTTTCAGCCTATCGTTTCTTTCCTCACATCAAACACTTGGACCCAGTGGTCTGGAAGTAACAACATCTCCACTATGTTTCCTTCACACTTGACACAGCAGGCGTCCACCTGGACCTGGATGCGTAGAGATGGAAAGCTAATTTTTCATCACGCACCCAATGGTTCAATATATTGTATGGGACTTTCATCTTTGGGACCACTCTTTTTTTTTTTTTTTTTTAAAGATTTTATTTATTTATTTGAGAGAGAGAGAATGAGAGACAGAGAGCATGAGAGGGAGGAGGGTCAGAGGGAGAAGCAGACTCCCCGCCGAGCAGGGAGCCCGATGCGGGACTCGATCCCGGGACTCCAGGATCATGACCTGAGCTGATGGCAGTTGCTTAACCAACTGAGCCACCCAGGCGACCCCTCTTTGGGACCAAATATCAGAACGCATCAGATATAATAATAAACCATTAATAAAAACTCACGTGGTAAAAGATACTCTTTTCATCCAGAGAAATTGTGTTGTTCCACACAGTTTTAAGATTCCATTTCCTTGCACTCAGGAATTACCAGAATGCTATAAGCATTCTGTGAAGAGTCTCATTTCAAGTTCAGATTATTCAGACTCATCTGTGACAGATGTAGAACTCCCAGATTCCCACAAAGTGTTGTAAGTTTTCCCCTGTAACCCCATCTGGCTTAACATCACCATCAGTGATTTTTTTCAGAATGTGAAAGTTCAACAGCTTGAAATGTTAAAACTCTGTAAAAAGCAGCATTATCACCCAGCAACAGCTCAGAGCTCTGACACTTGAATATGGGATTTGTAATATATCTAACAGTACAGTCCAGACTTGATGAAGAAAGAGTTGGCTAATAGAGTACAATAATACTGCAAGAGGAAATATTTACTGTTTGAGCAACAACTTTTTCAAGCGGCCATAAGATCACAGAATGTTGGAACTAGAAGGGCCTTGGAGATCCTCTAATCTAATTCCTTCAAATCAAAGCCAGGGCCTGGGCACTCCTCCAAGGGAGCACATGAATGGAATAAAGCCTTACAGTGAGGAGGGGGTCGGGGCTCCCATCTGGGCTTCCCGCATTTCTAGGTACCACTAAGTAACATTAATGTTAAAGCATCTGTCTCCCAGCCTTGTGCAAAGACACAATGTCTCCCTCCTATCTACTGAGTAAAATCCAAATCTGGTTTTCAAGGCCCTAGTCTCACCTTTCTACCTTTATTCCACACTCTCCAAACACCTGCACAGGCTCCTTTCTGTACCTGGGATACCATCTCCCCTGTTCAGGCCCTCTGTCCATTGGTATTCAATATATCCCCTCCTCCATGCAGCCTCCATGGTTCCTCCAACCTAAATACGCTCTCATTCTCCTGAACAACCACACCAGCTTATCCCTATGTCTATTAGAGAATGTTTCATATTCTGCATTCTATTATTGGTATGTTTGTTTTATATCCTTCATCAGATTGCAAGTTCCCAGAGGACAGGGAAAATGCTTGATTCATATTAACTAATTAGTTAATTCTTCCATGGTCCTTTGCTTATTAGCAGCGCTTGAGAAACTCAGAACAAATGTGTTCGTAATACATTTTTCTTGTTTATAAAGGCAGATCGAATAAAGGTTCAATTCACTGCACTGCAGTAATTCTGTGTACATGGAATTAGAAGCAAACTTTTTCCTCACTCTTTCTCCCCAACATTTTGTTATGAAAAATTTCACATATACAACAAAGTATGTTTAAGGCCACCTAGATTCTACCATTAACATTTATTTGACTGTACTTACTTTATCACATATCTGTATACATATCCATTCTTGTATTCATTCATTAATCCATTTAATCTTTTTGATGTATTTCAAAGTAAACTACAGGTACCATTCTACTTCCTCTAAATAATTCAGAATGTGTATCATTAACTACAGTTCAATATTCATTTTTTTCTCTTCAAGTAAAATTTATATTCAATGAAGTGCCCAAATCTTAAATGTGTATACACTGAGTTTACATAAAAATATACACCTGAGTTAAAAAAATCCCTACTCTGCCATAAGGACCACTGTTTTGATTTTTTCCCCCACCATAGATTAGTTTTGCCTATTCTAGAATTTCATATAAGTGGAATCAAATACTAAATACTTCTTTTTGTGGAAGGCTTCTTTCAGTTTTTTAGTTTCATACATGTTGCATGTATTATTAATTTTCTCTTTGATATTGCTAAGTAGCATTCCATTATATATCACTGTTTCTGTATCCATTTTCCTACTGATGGGGACATATAGGCTTTATAAGTGTTTGTCAACATATATTTCAATTTCTCTTGAGTAAATAACTGTGAGTAAAACTGCTGAGTCAAATAAGGATATATTTGTTTTATAAGAAATGCTAGAGGGGTGCCTGGGTGGCAGTTAAGCATCCAACTCTTGATTTCAGGGTTATGAGTTCAAGCCCTGTGTTGGGCTCTACACGGGGCATGGATGGAGCCTACTTAAAAAAAAAAAAAAAGAAATGCTAGAGCTTTCCAAAATGGTTATATCATTTTATATTCCTACCAACACTGAGAACTCCAAATTGCTTGTGGGAAGGTTTCTGACACTGAATTAGAATTGTTTTAATGGATATAGGGTTATTCAGATTTTCTGTCATCAGGTGTCAGTTTTTTTTAAAAAACAGACTTCTTTATTTATTTGCCAGAGGGAGAGAGAGAAAGCACAAAGCAGGGGGAGGGGCAGAGGGAGAGGGAGAAACAGATTCCCTGCTGACCAGGGAGCCTGACGTGGGGCTTAATCCCAGAACCCTGGGATCGTGACCTGAGCCGAAAGCAGACGCTTAACCAACTGAGCCACCCAGGTGCCCCCAGGTGTCAGTTTTGATGAGCTGTATTTTTCAAAGAATTTGTAGAATTCATCTAAGTTGTTTAATTTTTTTTGGTATAAAGTTGTTCCTAATATTCCCTTATTAATTTTTTAATGTCTGTAGGATTGATAACACCTCTTTTATTCTGGCTCTTGGTAATAAGTGCTCTCTATGTATCTAATCAATTTTATTGATCTTTTAAAAGACAAAGCATTTGGATTTATGGTTTTTCTCTATTTTTTGTCTATTTTCCAGTTTACTGATTTATGCTCTTACCTTTTTTTTCTTTCATAATTGAATTTTTATTGGTTGTTCCAAAGATCAGTACAGACATTTCAATTTGTACACAATTCTTAATGTACATACTGAAAATCTAAAAAATCATGTAGTTGTGATTCTTTCTAAGAGTTATTCCAGTGACTTTCCAGCTTAAAATTTGAAGGCAAATTTTCCTTAACAGTATGTCAAGTACCAATATCTTCAAATGTTGATACACTATTATCTTTAAGTCCCATTAATTCACAACTTAATATCATATACACTACATACTCAAATTTTCAATCTCACATAGCACATTAACAAGTTACTAGGAAAACTGGACTACCAGACCAAGATGTTGCAGAGTGCACAAAATTCTGACAGGGAGAGTCAAGATCAAGGAGTGGTTTTCTTTAGGAATCAATTCTACCAAAAACAACATGGAAATAGAAGTAATTTAAAATGTTCAAGGCACATTAAATGCACGACTGACTCCAAATTGCCATTTAGTATGCTTAGTATTACAGGATATAAAAACTACCCCACCTATGGAATGTTGAGCTGACCCATAAGACAATCAAAGCCTCCCAATTCAGTATCTCACGATTCTCTGGTTGTACCAAAAAATAAACAACCAACAAATGATTTCACCTCTTATAAAAAAGCATATACACTTAAAAAATGGGATGAGGTAGGATTCCTTCTTTCTTAAAAATGTTTCTAGAGATACTAAAAAACTTGGATTAATGAAATAGTTGATAAAAATATTTCCCTGGATTGTATAAGAGAGACAGGAACCACTGATAAGACATGATATAATGATATTAATCAGACAGCTTCTTCCTCTCCTGCTTCATCAGAGGCTGGACTCTCCTCATTTTTAGTTTCTCTGTTTTCGGCAGGTAAGTCTTCTTTCATTTCTTGGTTAGCCACTTCAGCCTGTCTTCCCTTTTCTCCCCTTTTCCCCTTTGTTTGCACTTTTTTGTCTAAAGATTTATCCTCTCCTGCTGCCTTTTTTGGCTTCATTTCCACTTTTGTAGGAGCAGGTTTAGCTGACAACCTCAGTAACCTCCTCGTGGGCTCCTCTTTTGCTGCCCCTTCGCAGGAGCTGACCTTCCTCTTGGGCATCATGGTGGGGAGTGGGCGAGTGCCCGGTGCCTGCGCCTGTGGGGCTGAGGTGTGTGCAGAGCCTTCATGAAGCTGGGCTGCCTGGCTGTTGTCATTCCTCCCCACTGCTCTTTTCTTTTTCATGTCCTTCTTACTACTTATTTTGGATATTTTTCTTTTTCTTTTTTTAAAGATTTTATTTATTTATTTGACAGATAGAGACATAGCAAGAGAGGGAACACAAGCAGGGGGAGTGAGAGAGGGAGAAGCAGGCTTCCCGCTGAGCAGGGAGCCCGATGTGGGACTCGATTCCAGGACCCTGGGATCATGACCTGAGCCGAAGGCAGATGCTTAATGACTGAGCCACCCAGGTGTCCTGGATATTTTTCTTACGAGGAAACCTTCAGTCACTGAGTTTTTAGACCTGTCTTATCTGATATCGTAGCCAATGACCACATGTGGGTATCTAAATTTAAATAATTTAAGTTAATTAAAAATTAAAGCCACATATGATTATTGACTATCAGACTTGACAACACAGATACAGAACATTTCCATTGCCACAGAAAGTGCTACTGTACAGCACATTTAAGACTTTTCTTTTTGGGGCTCCTGGGTGGCTCAGTTGGTTAAGCCTCCAACTCTTGATTTTGATTCAGGTCATGATCTCAGGGTTGTGGGATCGAGCCCCTGGCTGGGCTCAGTGCTCAGCACAGAGTCCGCTTTGGATTCTCTTTCTCCTTCTCCCTCTGTCCCTCCCCTCTCTCTCTTAAATAAATAAGTAAATAAAATCTTTTAAAAAATACCTTTTTATAAAACAAACATTTAAAGCTATAAAATTTCCTCTAAGTACTGCTTTAGCTGCATCCTATAAATTTTGCTGTTATATTTTCATTATCATTTAGTTAAAATTATTTTCAAATACCCTTGCAATTTCTTCTTTGAAACACAGATTATTTACAGTGTGTTCCTGAATTTCCAAATATTTGGGGTTTCCCAAGATATATTTCTGTTACTGATTTCTAATTTAATTCCAATGTAGTCAGAGGATATACTACATTCTCTACATAGTCCAAGTTTTTAAACTTTACTGAGACTTGTTTTATGGAATGTATATCCTGTTGTTGTTGAATGTAGTAGTCTACAAACATCAATCTGGCTTATGTCTTCATCTGTGTTTACTGAAAATTTTTTTGTGTGTGTAATTGGTCTATCAGTTGCTGACAGTGGGAAAATCTCCAACTCTGACTGAGGTATTTTTTGTTTCTCCCTTTAATTCTGTGAATTGGTATATTAAGTTGCTGCCTGGCAACTTTCAGTTGGCTAGTATGAAATAGAAACTTTAACTAAAAGATTTAACAAAGAAGCTTCTGGTATCTCATTAATATGTTGAAGTATACAACAAACTACGCTGCTTATTTGGTTGTTAATAGTAGTTTACTAAGACCCTAAAAATAACTGTTTCCTCTAGAAGTTTTCAAGTCCCATGTCTTTATCTACTTATAGATATACTTTTCAAATTTGCTAATCTGCACTAATTATAGGAAGGAGCAGTTTGCACTTTAAAAGTGTGCTTTTAGTTCCACCTCTGATATGGCCAAGTTAGCTCCTATTGGACCAATACTCCCGGAAAAAGCTATATACTCCAGACAGAATTTATAAAAACAATTGCCTGAAGGCACTGTAGAGAGACAAAAAAATAGGTAGATTCTGCAGGAGGGCTGAGATGTGGGAGAAAGGAAAAGACAGAGACGTGTTTCTCAATTTTATGGCTTTTAGCCTGGTGGCAGGCTGTGGTCAGTGTCATGCTGAGGGCTAAAACTCCCAACAGAAAGCATGCAGTCTTTCAGAGACAGATTTTGGGACCCCCCACAGCCACTGGAAAGTGAAGAGGAAATCCCAGAAAGAGAAAGCCTCAAATTCTGTGTAAAAACTCTGCCCAAATCTCCTGAGACATGGATGCATGGGGCAGACTCTAGGCAAACTAGCTAAGAATAAAATAACTGAGCCAAGAATTGAGATACTTAGCCCAACAGCCAGGGTTTGTGGTTTTAATTCAAACTGAGGTAATTGCTAGCTAAGGCAAAAACCAAAATAAACAATAACCCGCCCTGCCTGCAATAAACCTCTTCGGAAGAATATAATAGAATCCAGAGTCTCCATAATGTAGTAGTACAATGTTCAAAATACAACCTAAAATTATTAAACATGCACAGAAATAGGAAAATGCAGCCCATCCTCAAGAAAAAAGGCAATCAATAGCAATCCCAAGATAACCCAGATGTTGCAATTAGCAGATAAGGATTTTAAAGCAGCTATTACAATTATGCTCAATGGCATAAAAGAATATATGAAATATACAGAAAACCTTGGCAGAGAAATAGAGACTACAAAAGAGAACTAACTGGAAGTTCTATAATTAAAAAATACAACATACAAAATTTTCCAAAAAATCACTGGATGAACTTAATAGAATAGAAATTATATTGGAAAGTGTCAGTGATCTTGAAGATAGACCAACAGAAATTACCCAATCTGAAGAAGAGAGAGAAATAAAAGATTGAAAAAAAAAGAAATCCAGAACATCAGACCCAGGACAATATCAAAAGGTCTATCATAGTGGCCAACAGACACACGAAAAGATGCTCAACATCACTCATCACCAGGGAAATGCAAATCAAAACCACAATGAGATATCACCTCACACCTGTCAGAATGGCTAAAATCAAAACCACAAAAAACAACAAGTGTTGGCAAAGATGTGAAGAAAAAGGAAATCTTGCACTGTTGGTGGAAATGCAAACTGGTGCAGCCACTGTGGAAAAGAGTATGGAGGTGCCTCAAGAAGTTAAAAATAGGGGCGCCTGGGTGGCTCAGTTGGTTGAGCGACTGCCTTCGGCTCAGGTCATGATCCTGGAGTCCCGGGATCGAGTCCCGCATCGGGCTCCCTGCTCGGCAGGGAGTCTGCTTCTCCCTCTGACCCTCCTCCCTCTCATGCTGTCTCTCATTCTCTCTCTCTCAAATAAATAAATAAAATCTTTAAAAAAAAAAAAAGAAGTTAAAAATAGAATTACCCTACAATCCAGTAAGCATACTACTAGGTATCTACCCAAAAAATACAAAAACACTAATTCAAAGGAATACATGTATTATAGCAGCATTATTTACAATAGCCAAATTTTAGAAGCAGCCCAGTGTCCACTGATAGATGAATGAATAAAGAAGAGGTGGTATGTGTACACACACACACACGGGAATATTATTCAGCCATAAAAAGCAATGAAATCTTGCCCTTCACAATGATATGGATGGAGCAAGAGAATATAATGTTAAGTGAAATAAGTCAGTCAGAGAAAAACAAATACCATATGATTTCACTCCTATGTGGAATTTAAGAAACAAAACAAATGAGTAAAAGAAAGAGAGAGAGAGATAAACCAAGAAACATACTCTTAACTATAGAGAACAAACTGATGGTTACCACAGCAGAGGTGGGTGGGGGGATGGGTGAAATAGGTAATGGGGAGTAAGGAGGGCACTTGTGATGAGCACTGGGTGATGCTCAGAATTGTTGAATCACTATATTGTATACCTGAAACTAATATAACAGTATATGTTAACTATACTGGAATTAAGATAACAAGTAAGTCTATCATAGGTATAACCAGTCTCAGAAGGAAAAAAGAGAGAGAATGGGGCAGAAAAATATTCGAAGAAATAATGGCTGAAAATTCTCCAAATTTGGTATAAAACCTAAATTTACAGATTTAAGAAGCTCAATGAACTCTAAGCAGGATAAATAAAACCAAAGACAAAGAAAGGAAAATCTTGAAAGCAGCCAGAGAAAAAGGATAAATTACATAAAGATAACAATGATTCCAGTGACCACTGACTTCTCATCAGAAACCAAGGAAGCCAGAAGATGGTAAAACGGCATCTGGAAAAAAAAAATCCTCAACCTAGAATTCTATATCCAGTGAAAATATCCTTCAGGAATGAAGGTGAAGTAAATATACAGTATATTTGTCATATCTTTCAGACAAAGCTTTCTATTTTACACTAAAAGTTGGCTAGCTATGCAGCAGTTTGCACACCAATTCATAGAAACTTTAAAACACATATTTTAAAATGAACAGTAATGTCATTTCAATAATAATAATGTAGGACTTTCTTTTGCAGATATAAAAATAAATGTGTTATAAGGCTAATGCATGAAACTGTGATATTCGTTTACCCACACAGTGCCTGGCTGATTGTAAGCACCCAATAAATATTAGCTATCATTATTATAATATGCTAAATACTTAGCTCTTTTCTCATAGGGACACTCTGAGGACAATTTTATTCCCATATTATGTATCAGGAAACCGAGGCACAGAGTTTAAGTAACTTGCTACAGGTCACAAAGTATGGACTATCTGGAATCTGAACGAAGGCTGTGGATTTCAGAGTTAAGGATGTTATTGCATCAAGAATATTAATATCAAAAGTCTGGAAGAATCCAAATGTCCATCGATAGAGGGCTTAGATAAATGAAGGTGCATCCATATTAAAGAATCATGTGAACTGGAAGGGGCGGCGGTCAACAAAACAACCTGTCCTCAGTTTTTCCTTTAATGGTAAACAGTGGGTAACAAGTTATTTCTACGTAATCTAAGTCTGGCCTAATTCCGCCAAGATTTCCTGGTCTCAACAGTCTCTTCTCCTTCCTCCTTTCCCACAAATATGCCACTGGGAAAGTGAGGAAAAGTTCAATTTAGGCCTCTTAACATTATTCAGATCCAGAGACAGAATGCAGAACTATTAAAAGCTAAGAGTTCAAAATGAAGGGTGGGCAAGGTATGAGGCACAAGAAAAGAAAACAGGCCAAGATAGCCTGAAAGGACACATTCACGTTGGAGAATTAACTGCAAAAGGTTGAGACTGAGTCAATATTTGCATTAGAAATCTCAACCTGAATTAACACGTTTGTTGGACTTGTTAGTCCAGAAATAGTTCCCAAGAGAGCTCTGGAAGTGTGACCTTCGCTTGCACATCTGCTCTGACTTTTATGAGTTCTCTTAATACTTTTTAAAGCTACTGCTAAGTGTTAATTTTTGTTCAAAGTAGGATTACCAAACAACCTGTTAGCAACACAAAGATTCTCTTCATACTCGCCTTCCTTAAACCTAGAAGCAGACTGTTTTCCAAACTGTTAACATCCCAAGCTGACTGCCAAAACAGTTATTAACTAGCCTCTGACATCTAAACAACAGCTGTGTGCTGTCCTGCTAAAGGACAGCCTCACCCAGACAGTGACTCTCCAAAGGTCAGCTGTGTCCTGCAGCAGGAAGTCCACGCCACGGTTGGTGGCACATGCCGGCACAACGGAACAGTCTGTGTTTGTCCCAATTCCCTTTCCTCCCTTTTGGCTAATCTTCACTGGTCATAAATGTTCAGCTCGCCTTGCACAGGAAGCGGGGGCCTTAAACTTCATCCTGCTCGCTCATTGCAGTTCTTGCTCTTACACAAACTCTTTTCACAGAAGACCATCTTAGAGTTGCTACTGAAAATGGTGATGACAAAGGACCAGAAGACAAAGCAAAAACACTTGTCTCAGAAGCAAGCACATTCAAAAATATTGTCAGGTGCTGTTCTAGTGCTTTCTTACAATATCCCCGCCCTCTACTGCCATAAGGATCATCCCTCCCGGTTACTAGGTAGGGAAGCTGCAGTTGCTCAGAGCATTTACATGAACTGCCCATGGTCACACAGCTTTGGAGGGACACCACGAGACTATCCAGTTCTCTTTAACTCAAGTCCAAGGGTCTTTCTACTCTGGCAACCTTCAAGAGTACCAACACCCTTCAAAATTCCAACTAGATTAAAAAAAAACCAAAAAAACCCCTTGTCATATTGATGGGATGTAGGTGGAAAGTTGATTTAAAAATTTACCTGGAGGAGTAGATGCATAGGAATAGCTAATGTCATTTCAATAATAATAATGTAGGACTTTCTTTTGCAGATATAAAAATAAATGTGTTATAAGGCTAATGCATGAAACTGTGATATTCGTTTACCCACACAGTGCCTGGCTGATTGTAAGCACCCAATAAATATTAGCTATCATTATTATAATATGCTAAATACTTAGCTCTTTTCTCATAGTGACACTCTGAGGACAATTTTATTCCCATATTATATATCAGGAAACCGAGGCACAGAGTTTAAGTAACTTGCTACAGGTCACAAAGTATGGACTATCTGGAATCTGAACGAAGGCTGTGGATTTCAGAGTTAAGGATGTTATTGCATCAAGAATATTAATATCAAAAGTCTGGAAGAATCCAAATGTCCATCGATAGGGGGCTTAGACAAATGAAGGTGCATCCATATAAAGAATATTTCTGAGAATGAGGTAAATCTATATAATATGAAAAGATGTCTATAATATATGTCAACAGAAAAAAACAAGGTGCATTGCATAGGCTTATTTTTGTTGAACAATAACCATATATATTGAGTCATGATTGTTTGCAAAGATACATGTGCGCATACGTATGCTGTATACATGTATGTACATGTGTGTATATGTTATATAAAGTTGTATATACATACATATATACCACCCTTTTTCCCTATGGATGGGATTAGGATGGGGGAAATCCTTTTCTAACATACTTCTGTATTGTTTCAATCTGTTATAAGCATGCATTACTTCTGTAATAAACCAACAAGATTTTTAAAAATGGCTCACCACCTAAAAAAAAAAAAGGTGTTCTTTTCAAAGGAAAACACTTCCATAAACAGGTTAAACCTTAGCTAACTGAAAGTGCAAGCGGTCCTCTCCAACTAGGAGTTTGGTACAGTCATTTCCACTGTAAAATGGCACTCCAAGACTGCAATAGAGGACAGTCTGGGCTTTAACGCAGACCTATGTACACAAACAGCGTGTCCTCGCCTATAGCTGGCCTGGTGCCCTGCACATACCTGTGTGTAGGAGGAGAAAGGGCTTTCCTGTGCAGTCACTTCTTTCAGCCAGTGCTGATCATCAGGAGTAGAGTATAGAGAACTGAATGGCTGCTGAAATATGGCCATGGTCTGGATGGTCCAATTCTAAGAGACTCAGTGAACCCAGCTGTGGATTAGTCTGGACTGGGATAGGTCCCAGATTTATGATAAGGCACCTCCAGTGAGCAGTGGTGATAGTGGAGAGAAGGCTACCTGTGGGAGGGAAATCTGGCCCAGTCTATGTTTTCTAGGTCGACTGGGTCGGCCATCCCCAGGTTGGGCGAGCCTGGAACCCTTAGTACCCAACTCCAACCTGGGCAGTGGTGAAAACAGGACAGGCTGGTGTGCCCACCAGTTAACTCTACTCCCTGGGGCTGGCCTTGAGACACACTGAGTCACACCAACAGGCTTCACGTGGTGAAAAAGTGGAATCGTCATCTGATGCCAGATCCAGCTGGATGCATTTTGGATAGAATTACTCTGAAGCTGTCTCAATAGCAAAGTGGCAAATTGTTTTCTAAATTCATCTGTGAAGGGATTTTCTCCTTCCTTCCTTCCTTCCTTCCTTCCTTCCTTCCTTCCTTCCTTCCTTCCTCCCTCCCTCCCTCCCTCCTTCCTTCCTTCCTTCCTTCCTTCCTTCCTTCCTTCCTCCCTCCCTCCTCCCCTCCCTCCTTCCCTTCCTCCCTTCCTGTTAAGAGGCACACACCCCTGCTCTGTCTTACAACCTCACCTGAAACTTGGTATGGCTGGGGCAGGAGAAAACCTAGTCACCTGCCAGGGGACAGGAAGGATATCCTGTGACAAGGAACCTGGAGACAGAGAGCCCAGATCCAATCAAGACTTTGTTGGGTGATGCCTGTGCTGGCAAAAGCTTGTTGAACGATGCAGGCTTGAATTTCCCACCGATGACCAAACTTTGGACCTTCTATTATTTTTTTAAAATAATTTTCATTTTTATCAGAGCAGACAAAATCACCTGGTTTAAATCAAATTTCTGAAAAATACTGAATTAAAAAAACACTAGGCAAACAATGAGGTAAACACTTTCAATGCTTTTAGTTTTTTTAAAAACCAAGGAATACGTTAATATTGCCATTTCTTGGTTTATCTACTTATCCTTCTTCTATTGATTTTGTTATAATTTAGAATTCAGCTCTTTTACACCATCTACCACATTTCCCCTTCCTTTACATTAGTACGAGAATGAACTTGTCACTGAAAAGCCAAGAAGTTCAGTCTGATTTTTTTTTCTGTGTACCATTTTTTCCTTGGAGTTAACATTTCCCTTTTTATTTCATTTGTTTAATCTTCTATGCACTTTTATTCAAATTCTTCTAAACACTCTGCCTGAATTATCAATAAATATTATTTTCTAAATGGCCAAATATGTCAGATAATCTGGAATTTCAAAACAGCTGAGTCTATTTTATACACATTGAGCTTCTCTGCACTGTTTTCCTGTGTTGGTTCCCTGCCTTCTGGATTCTGTTTCTTCCGCCTTTTTTATTTATTTCCCCATTTTGCTGATTTGTATTTAGTCTGGTTGTTTCCTAGAAAAGGATCCACAGGAAGCAAAGTTTTGAGTCCCTGCAGATTGAAAAATGTCTTTGTCCTATCTTCACATTTGATTGAAAGTTCAGCTGAGTATAAAATTGTAGATGGAAAATTTCCCTCAGAATTTTTGTTGACTTTGTTCCATTGTCTTCTAGCTTCCAGTACTGATGTTAAGAACTCTGATAGCATTCTGATTTTCATTCATTTGTTTGTGACAAGTTTTCCCCCCTCCAAAAGCTTTCACTGTTTCTGGAGTTTTGACTGTTGATGACAATGTATGTGGGTTTGGGTAATTTTTTTTTTCATTTGTTGTACTTCTTAAGATTTTATTTTTTTAAGTCATCTCTACACCTAATGTGGAGCTCAAACTCAACCCTGAGATCAAAAGTTGCATGCCCCACTGACTGAGCCAGTCAGGCACCCCTCATTCATTGCATGTTTTAATCTAGAGCACCTTGACTTGATCTTCAGTTCTGAAATTTCTCTTGTATTTTTTTCTTGGATAATTTCCTTCTCTCTATTTCTGTGTTCTTTCTCCTTGGAATTCCTATTAGTCAGACACTGAAACTCCTGGATGTGCCATTAAATTTTTTTAAATATTATTCTTCCTCTATTTTCTCACTTCATCTTTTCATTTTACCTTTTGGAAACACCCTGATTTTGTTTTCCAGTCCTTCTGTCATATTTAACAAGCATTTAAGTTAGTTACACTTTTTTTTTAAAGATTTCATTTATTTATTTGAGAGAGAGTGAAAGCAAAAGAGAGGGAGCAAGAGAGCACACACACAGGGAGAGGGAGAAGCAGACTCCCCACTGATTAGGGAGCCCTATATGGGACTCAATCCCAGGACCCCGAGATCATGACCTGAGCCAAAGGCAGACACTTAACTGACTGAGTCACCCAGGCGCCCCTAAGTTAGTTACAATTTTTATCTTCCAGTATCTCCTTCTTGTTCTCAAATATGCTAATTCACTTTTTAAATGCTAATTCACTTTTTAAAAACTTTATTATGAAAAATTTCAAACTGGTATTCAAAATAATGCCTCACACACACGTGTGCTGAGACTGTACAGTCATCGTCCTTCCTCTACAGCACAGTGTGGCCCATGTCCTGCATGGGAGGTATCGTGTGAATAAATAAAAGTGATAGCTAGCTACGGCCTCCTGGCTGTTGCCTGCCACCCAGCCATCAAGCTAGCATTCTGCTTGGACAGGCCACAGTAAAAAAAAAAAAAAAAAATTCATCTCAAATTTTCTCTCATTTAAAAATATTTTAAGAAGTATTTATTTTAAAAGACCCCGAGGTAAGACTGCGTATTTCAATCCAACAAAGATTTCCTGGGCCTCAGCCATTCCAGGGACTCATTCCACGGCAGCACCTTGCTAGGGTAAACAGAAGCCTACTGAGTACAGAGGCAGAGGTAAGGCTTTTGGCCTGGCCTGGCCCACAGCAGCTCCCTCTGGCGCTCTCCCTATCTGTGGGTCTAAAGACCCCTGGTTTGAACATCATCTCCAAAACACGTGGGCAGTAAATGAGCTATTCTGGCTCCTCCTAGGAGATGAGAATGATGCTTGGCCTAAAGATAGCTCCTGAAACAAACTGGCTTTCTAGTCTCTAGACGCTTGAGCCTGAGGTTGTGACAAACACCAAGCAATCTATTTAAATCAGTCAGTCCTCTTTTAAAGAATATCGCACAACTCAAACAGGGCAGTCCAAGAAGTATTTTGGTAGCACAGGAGATCACTTGGGAGGTGCTCATGGACTAACATCTCCTATCCCCCAAAAGATTAGCTGCTGGAACTTGTGGTTCAGCACCCTTCCAGCGCTCTCCTGTGCTTGGCATCTGAAGCACCAAGAAAGGTTAACTTGGCACAATGACTGCAGCAAGGTGATGCTTTGGCAACCCTCTCAGTTGAGGTTTTTTTTTTTTTTTTAAAGAAAAGTTTGAAAAACCTGTAATTTCAGAGATTAATTCAGCTTTGTATCACTTTAGAGACCGAGGCAATCTTACTTTTAGCTTAAAAACATTACCAGGGAGTGAGAAAATACTGGCAATATGGCTCATATGAGAAAAATTTCAAACCTCCCATTGGTGTTAGCCTGATAGTAAATGTCGAGAGATGTTTTTCCTGTTGTCAAGCCAACATGTGCCAGAATGGGCATGCATGGATTTCCCGGACCCAAACTTTATGAAGCCCTAACTGCCGCCACGTCTGTCATCGATCACACCCTTCATTCCAGTACTAACACATCTTTTCAAAGCACCTTCTCCCCCACCTTTGGCTCTGTTCATCTGCGTGGTTACAGCCTGTTATATAACTGCCACTTTTCAAGAACCAAAACGCTGAACAGCTGTGTGTTTCTTAAATTATGCAAGGCTTGACCTTATTGCTAGGAAATACCTGGCATATTTTCATTGTCTTCAGAGGTCCAGGCTACATTTTGAAGAGCTCTTCCCACCTTATTAGTCATTTCTCTGATGCGCGCTCAGGCAACAAGGAGGGAACTGGTAACTCTTAGACTGATAACTGTGCTGGGCCGTGAGTCACGCCTTCAGGGTCTCATGATCTCATCACGGTTTCCATGAAACAATGATAGTAACTGCAGTCCCTTACTGAACACTTACTATGTGCTAAACGCTGCTTCCAATGCTTTACATGCACTGATTTGTTATCCTCGTAACCAACCTATGGTGTAAGAATTATTTTTATTTTTATAACATAATTTTTTTTTAAATCATTTTTATCCTCACTTTCTAGATGAGAAAACAGAGGGGAAAGAATGTCGGAGGTCGTGCTGTTGGGAATGGTGGAACTGAGGTGCAAACCCCGGGCGGGAGGCAGTACGCCTGGAGCCTTGCCCTAATGACTGTAACAGACTGCCTTTCCGCCTTGGCCCACTGGCCCAGGGCCGCACGGGCTGATTTGGAGAGCGTGAGGAGCATGTTTGGGTGTGGTTTACTTGGGTGTCCTGTGGCACAGACCGCTGGCAGGCCGCAGAGGCTGGGCATCCACACTTCAGAAGGTGCTCAGAAACACCTCGGCACGTGGGCTGTTTCCAACAAGAATTCCACTACACTCAACATTTTGCCAAAGTGTGCCTAAAAGTACTTTGAAAAAATAATTTGGCTCCTGGGGCCAAATGGCCAAGCATGTCAAGGGAGGGCAGCAGCTGGGGTCCAGGCCAGCTTGAGCCTGAGAAGGTATGCAGACTACAGCACAGAGCTGTTGCTGGTACATTCTGGGTGGGAATCTGGTTGTGGGTTAACCCAAACCCGCTCCTAACACAGGAAGCTTCAGAAAAGCTTAAGAGTGTCTACAGGGGCAATATCAGAGAGCTCAAAACAGAAAGACACAAACTCTATTTCCCAAAGGGTGATCTGAGGATCATCTATATCAGGGTCATGTGGAGAGTTGTCTTTGTTTTATTTTGTTTGTTTAATGAGGAAACTCAGGTTCTACTCCATCCCTACTGAATCAGAGTTTCCCCCTATTGGGCTTATAAGTCCGGAATTTTAGAAATCTCCCCAGATAATTTTTTTTTTTTTTAAGATTTTATTTATTCATTTGAGACGCAGAGATACAGAGAGAAAGAGAGAGCATGAGCAGGGGGAGAGGCAGAGGGAGAAGCAGGCTCCCTGCTGAGCCAGGAGCCCAATATGGGGCTCGATCCCAGGACCCTGGGATCATGACCTGAGCCAAAGGCAGATGCTTAACCGACTGAACCACCCAGGTGCCCCTCCCCAGGTAATTCTAATGTACTCTAAAAATTGATAATCATTGCTTTAGGTCTCTGGAGCTTCACATCCAGGTATCACAGAAAGTCTGTATTTTAAAAGCAAATTTCAATTCAACATGTAGCATTTAGATCTGAGAATCAGGGTTCTAGTCTCAGCTTTATTAACAGCTTGCTGGTTGACTATGAGGATGTTCCTTGGCCTTTCTGAATCTTAGGCTCCTCATCAGTAAGATAAGGGGACTAGGTTCCTCCCGGCTCTAAATCCTGTGCTTCCACCTTAGTGTACCCAAGTATACTCGACACACCTAAGTGTTTACTGAAATCGAACTGATGAGGTCCTAAAAAGAGGTGGTCAGATGAGTACTTAGGAGGCCAAACATCAGTCATTAGGGGCTGGAGTAGGGCACCAGGCCTTTACAGGGGTGGATTTTGGAATGGGGTGGTTGTCCTAACAGGGGCATCACAGTGAGGGGACAGAGACCCAGATGTGAGGATATGGGAAAGTAAGCTGGGAGGGAAATAAAGCATGTCTAAGAAAAGAGAAATATTTGGAAATGAGCATAGGGAAATAAGATGGTTCCACGTTAGAGAAGCCTTTGAAAGTCCAGGGAGGGGATGTAGTATATGATGGAACCTACCAAGAAAAGTGACAATGGAAAGTGGCATTTGGGGAAAATGACTATGTTGGCTTGTGCAGGAAGGGAAGGCTGGGAGAGGAGCTGGGGCAGGCCCGGGGGCTCAGCTAGGGAGAGAGATTTATGACCCAGAGGACAGGCTTATTGTAAAGATGATGTAGCCTTGACCTGGATCTATGGCAGTAGGAACAGGAGGGGAAGGACATGTCAATGGGAAAAGCTCCAAGCCCCTGGGATCATGGGTGGTTCTTACAGTTTTTTGTTTACTTGTTTTTGCTTTTTGCTTATCTGTAGTTTCTGTTCTCTCTGTAGTGAGCAGATATTGCTCTGTGCTAAGAAAAAGAAACATACAGTTCAGCATTTCCTCTGGGAACCCAGCAGATAAAGCTCCACCCCTTTGCAGCTCAGCCCTTCCTCTCGCCAGCACATTTCTCTTTAGAACCCCCTTTCTCATATTGTTTGCACACTCATCTGCACCCCTTTGTCCCTGCCCCTTGTCCCTTTGCTAAGAAGCTTCAACAGAGCATTTCTTCTTTTTGGACAATTCCTCCTGCCAGCCTCCTGCATTGCAAACCTGGCTTTGCCCATCAGCCTCAAGGACAGACCTCCTGCATCCCAGCGTCCTGAGACTTTATACGTCAAGTCAGTAAACTCCCTTCTCACTTGTAGTGGCTCCAGACCAGGGCTCTCCCGGCTTTCTTCATCAAGCCTTCTCTGAGGAGTCAGCCTTCTTTCTATCCTCGAAACCGATCTCTTAGTACCTGCCTCAAAACCTTCTTCCCCAGAGTTCCCATCACCACCCTGGGGAAATACTCCCATCGACGAGGAAGACCACTAAAACTCCCGCATCACAATCCTGACCTTCCCAACTTCTACAACCATTCCTGATACTCCGTGGCCACCTAGCCAACCCTGTGTCCCCTGGAACATGTCAAACCTTGAAACCCCACTTTGACCATGAATACCCGTCCTCTGGCTTCTTGGATGTTCATATTCCAACTCAATAACCAGTCCTTAGCACTCTCTCTAATTCACTTTCCTCCCAAGCATCCTGGATTCCAAGGCCAATTAAGTAAATTGCCCTCATCAGTATCCTGAATTCTGTCATCCTCCGAAGCTCTGCTAAGCCTGCTGCACCACCCTAAAACCTGACACCAACTGTGCATTCTGCTAGATAAAAAGTGCCAGCCATACCACTGGGCCCTTTCAAAAGTTTCAGTAGGCCCCCAGTCAGCTCAGCTGCCCACACACCCCACATCCCTCTCGTAAGGCCAACTTTATGAGAACCACCTGCCTCAAGACCCCTGTTCCACTTTCATTTCCCACTCTTGGCAAATGGTCTTACCTCCGATTTCACTAAGAAATCGGCAGCCATGAGTTGTGAACGTTCTTATCTCCCTTCTCTTTGGCTCTGAGCTTCTTCATATCTCCAGTTGTCTTTTCCTCCCTTCAGGGAAGAAAAGTTGTCCTGCTCCTTTAAGGCTAACTTCTGTGTCTGAATCCAGGCCCTCCTGTCTTTCTAAGGGATTTACTCAACTGATTGTCCCTTCTTTCTTATAGCTTCAAGCTTTCCTTCCTTCCTGGCTGTTCTCCATCAGGCAAGAAAAATGCTTTGACACTCCCCTCCCCAACCACCCTCTCATCTTGTGACTGCCAAGCTCTTTAGAAAGTTTTGCTATTTTTGTAGAAATGATGCATGTTCATGCAAACATTTTAAACAATACAGAAGAGCAAAAAGAAAATAACTCTTACCCAACATTCTACCACCCATAACAACTGCTGTTAGAAATTTGGTGGCTGGGGCTCCTAGGTGGCTCAGTCCGTTAAATGTCCGGCTCTTGATTTTGGCTCAGGTCATGATCTCAGGGTTGTGGAATCGAACCCTGAGTGGGGAATCTGCACTCAGGGGGGAGTCTACTTGAGATTCTCTCTCCCTCTTCCTCTCCTTCTGCCCCTCCCCTCCAACTCATGTACTTGCGTGCTCTCTCTCAAATAAATAAATAAATCTTAAAAAAAAATTTGGTGACTATACTTCCAAATGATTTTCTTTGTATACATTCACATATAGAAGTATGTATTAACATAGAAGAGACTACACTGTACATGCTCGTCTGAGACTTGCTTTTTATAGCCAATAGTATCCCCCAGCTCTTTTCTATGTCAATGTCCTGTCCTAAGTTTTGAAACCATAAAAGTTATTCTAATGAATGTAACTAACATAATTACTTCCCTGTCCCCCATTGATTTGTTTCCAGGTGTTTTTCATTTGCTTGTTTGTTTTTTGCTGCTATAGATAACACTGTGTGGAATATTTTTGCATTTGTGAAATTATTTATGGTAAATTCCTTTTTTAATATGTTCTTGGATAAAATATACTCACATTTTGTTTGATATACACTGCAAAACAGTCTTCCAGAAAGACGGTACTAATTTCAACTCCCATCAATAGTTGTCCTTTCCCTGGGGTGCCTGGGTGGCTCAGTCGTTAAGCGTCTGCCTTCAGCTCAGGTCATGATCCCATGATCGAGCCCCGCATCGGGCTCCCTGCTCGGCGGGAAGCCTGCCTCTCCCTCTCCCACTCTCCCTGCTTGTATTCCCTCTCTCACTGTCTCTCTCTCTGTAAACTAAATAAAATCTTAAAAAAAAAATAGTTGTCCTTTCCCTAAACCCTTCTGAACCCTGAGTTTTGTTCATGTTTAAAACTTTTACCTAATATCAAGAATGAAAAAGGGAGGGGCGCCTGGGTGGCTCAGTCATTAAGCATCTGCCTTCAGTTCAGGTCATGGTCCCAGGGTCCTGGGATCGAGCCCCACATCGGGCTCCCTGCTCGGCGGGAAGCCTGCTTCTCCCTCTCCCACCCCCCCGCTTGTGTTCCCTCTCTCGCTGTGCCTCTCTCTGTCAAATAAATAAATAAAATCTTAAAAAAAAAAAAAAGAATGAAAAAGGGACAGTGTTACGGATTCTATAGATATTAAAAAGAGGATAGTTTGAACAACTTTGAAAATGTAGATGAAATGGACAAATTTCTAGGAAAAAGAAACCTGCCAAAACTTAGAAGAAATAGAATATCTGAATAGTCTTAGATCTATTAAGTAAATTAAATCTACATTTAAAAACCTTCCTACAAAGGAATTCCAGGCCTCAAAGGGATTCACCAATGTATACTACTCAATATTTAAAGAAGAAATAACACTAACCTTACACAAAATCTTCCAGATAATGAAATTCTCCAATTTGTTTTTTGAGGCCATTATAACCTTGATACCAAAACCTCACAACGACATTGAAAGGAAAGAAAACCATGGGCCAATCTCTTCTGGACATGACGATAAGGTTACAGGCACTGTTAATACTACAGCAGTTTATCTCCAGTTATCTTCATAACTGAGAAAAACACTCAATTTTAGTTACGGGTCAATGAAAATTAAGAAGTAGTATCTTTTGCTAACCAAGTTGCTAGACTCCCTGAATTCTATCCATGGACCACTTGGGGATCTGTGGACTCCAGGTTAAAAGGCCCTTCACTGAAAAACCAGTGCTGGAGGCGGCCCAGGTGACTACGGAACCAGAGCTCCAGTCCAAATGTTGATCCCATCAGTTCAAAACCTTAGTGAGGGCCTCTGTGCGAGGGATGCCACAGGTCTTCAAACACTTTTTCAGTTGACTTCTTTTAAGATGACTCCTTTTGATTTTGCATTTCACACATTTCTTTGTTCTCCTTCCAAAATGATTTTACTTTGCTTAATATAAAGGACTTGACTAAACATTTCAATTCCTTTATTCCTGAAATAAATCCCCATGATAATGGGGCAGAATTGGCAAATCAAACAAATCATCCCTTTGATGATACCCAAGCTATTTGACTACACATTTGTAAAGAGAATGTTTTAAACCAACGTAGACTTTTGTGGCCAGCACTCTACACAAAGCCAACCTGACTGAAGACCAAGCACTCACAATACCCTTTGAAAGGTCACCTGAGAGAAACATAATAGGACTGGGGTGTGACCTGGCTCCAACCTGTGTATCTGGCACAGCCTGAGTTAGCACTGAGATCACTTGAACCCCCTCTGGAAAGCTCAATGACCAAGTTTTTTGGATATCTTCCTGAACACTCCCACTGGGAAAAGAACCAACTAAATTCAATAACTGCCTCTTTACCACTTCTGAATTTATCTAAAGGATAAATTTATCTTAATACTCAAAGTCCAGAATTAACATTTTAATTATGAAATATTTAAACATAAGAGAAGTACAAGGAATAAATATAACAAACAACTGTATATTAGGCTACCCAACTACCCAGCTCTAGCACCTCTTAAAATCATGCTGTATTCGTCTCAAGAAAATAGTTTATAAAAAACAAAACATTCAGTATACACCTGAAGGTACTTATATGTTATATAGCCTTCCCTGATTCCATTCCCTTTCCTCCCTCTTGGGAAATAACCACTATTATGAATTTGTTCATCAATCCTAAGGGTGTTCCTGCAGTTTTATAATATATGCATATATCCATACATTATAAACTATTTTTGTATGTTTTCAAATTTATGTATGGCATCACACTCTAACCATTACTACGGAACTTGCTTTTTCATTCAATGTTACATTTTAAAATTTTAGCCATGTTAACAGATGTGGCTCTAGTTTATTCCTTTTAACTGCCTTATATGATTTCATTGTTGGCTTCCTGGGGCACCTGGCTGGCTCAGTTGGTAGAGCATGCGACTCTTGATCTCAGGGTTGAGAGTTCAAGCCCCATGTTGGGCATAGAGCTTATTTAAAAAAAAAAAAAAAGGAATTGGCTTTGTTTCTAGTAGTTTCTAGAAAATGAGCAGCTCTTAAGAGAGAACAAGGACTGTTATGGTGATGCTGCTAAGTTGAATCATCAGCAGGTGGGGACAGTCATATATTTCACTAGTATAGTTCTAAGGTGTACTTAAACATTTTGTTCTGGCTGTAAAATAGCCAAGTCTGATTCTTTGGCCATATCAGAAGGCCTAAAAGTCACTAAAATCTTTTGACAAACTCCTTTCTGTCTAAAACAGTTCACATGGATTCTGTGGTTTGCCACTAAGAACTCCGACCAATACAATGGGATTCAAGCATCTTTAAGAGCCTTCTTAGAGCTTTTCCTTCCAAAAACACCTCAAAACTCCACTTTTATTTAATGACACACCTAGAAATAGTGTGTAAATGGTAAGAGGGAAACCTATCACTTCTTCCAGAACTCTAGAGATAAAAACTATTGGATTCTTGGCCTTTAACTTCTCTCATTTCTTTCTTTCTTTCTTTTTTTTTTTTTAAAGATTTTTTATTTATTTGACAGAGAGAAACACAGTGAGAGAGGGAACACAAGCAGGAGAAGTGGGAGAGGGAGAAGCAGGCTCCCCGCTGAGCAGGGAGCCCAATGTGGGCCTCGATCCCAGGACCCTGGGACCATGACCTGAGCCGAAGGCAGACACTCAACGATTGAGCCACCCAGGTGCCCCAACTTCTCTCATTTCTGTTTACAGTACACAAGTGAGTATGAAGAGGGTGAAGAGTTAATAGTAAGACTCAAGGAAACAGAAGTTGTTATATAAATAACAGAGCATGAATTGTAAGAAAATGTGGCCTGTCAACTTGGGTGAGCCCTAGAATTTATCCTGTTAAATATGCCACCTCTGGCAGAAGCAAAAAGAAGCATCTTTTGGAAAAATATGGTTGCTGTCTTTCAAGATGTAAATCTTTTGAGCATATGGTATTCTCCAAATATTTCCTAAGTTTCCTTTTAACGGAGTCACACACACTAGGTTTAACTCCTGGCTTTACTACTTGGTAGGTCTATATCTACATCATATAAGCAAATTACTTAACCTCTCTAAGACTCTGTTTCCACCGATATAAATATGGATCATAATACCTACATCTAAAGGTTGTTGGAGGATGAAATGAGATATGCATGTAAAGTACTTGGCATACAGTAGGCATAAAATAAATAATAGTTCCCATGGCACTTTGTATATCCTCTTCTTAGAGCACTATGCTTGAACACTTCAAATATATGGGCAGATCTCATTCATCTGTGCATCCCAGGCACCTGGTATGGGTGAACAACATATAATGAGTGCTCAATAAATGCTTCTGAATAAATGAATTAGAAATAATATGAATAATAACAAGAAGAAATGTTTATCAGACACTTATGTATTTTGATATGCATTATATAAATACACATATACTGTTTAATCCTCTTAATAATCCTATGAAGTATTAGGTACTATAAAATCAAGGGTCAGGGGCGCCTGGGTGGCTCAGTCGTTAAGCGTCTGCCTTCGGCTCAGGTCATGATCCCAGGGTCCTGGGATCGAGCCCCACATCGGGCTCCCTGCTCCGCGGGAAGCCTGCTTCTCCCTCTCCCACTCCCCCTGCTTGTGTTCCCTCTCTCTCTGTGTCTCTCTCTGTCAAATAAATAAAATCTTTAAAAAAAATAAAATACAATAAAATCAAGGCTCAGAGAGATTAACTAATTTGTCAAAGTTCACACAATTCATAATGATGGAGATGGAATTCAAACCCAAGCCTATGCCTTCGAACGTTACATTCTATTTACCGCATCCTGCTTAGGCAGTACAGGAGGTGTTAAGAGAAAGTGAGTGATACTTGAGCTGGATCTTAGAGGAGCACTAAGAATCCATCAGGCACGTAAGGGAAAAAGCATCCCAGTAAGGTGAATCAGTACATGCCAATGGAGCAAAAAATCACAGCCTGCTTGGGCTCAGCAAGTAGTTCATTAGAGTGTAGAAGAGGAGTCCCTGGACAGGAGACTATAAAGGTGGTCTAGGGTCATTCCATGAAGGGCTTACAGGCTATGAAACATCATGTTCCTATCTTGGGGCCAATGGGGAATCATAGAGAAACAGAACAGAATTAAGTAGGCAGTAGCATGAGCAGAGCTGTGCTTTAGAAATTTACCTCCAGCAGCCTCACAGATGAAGAGCTGGAATGAGAGCTCAGACAGGAGGTAGGAAGATAGAAAAGGATATTAGGCCTTTGCCCAGGCTCTCCCATCTCTGAGACTCTGATCATCTCTATACCATGTTCTAAGTGACATCTTGACATTAATGGCCAACACAACTGTGATCTCTATACAAACTGGGTCACAACTCCTGGATGAGGACTTCTTTCTTGGGAAAGTTTCACCTGTTTACTTACCTGGGGACAAAAGCAATGAAGCTATCCAGTGAATGAGCTGGTTCTGCCCTTTTGTTTCAGGTAGTATAAGCACTTCTCCCTGCGTCCACCACTCCAGACATCTGCGGACAGCCTGAAAGGTATCCGCAGAGCTGGAGCTTCGGTACATGTCTCTGTCCTAGCGCCATTCTACTCCTTCGTTCACTTAGACTCCATCAAGACAGTCACTATTTTTATACTATTATATAACTATGGGAGACTATATTTCCAACTCAAATGCTTATTTATCTCATCTCGTACTTTTGTATTAGCTTTCTGTAGAAGGATACTCAAGATTAGAAAAAACGCTCGGCCCCAAATCTAAATCTGAAAAAAAAAAAAAAAAAAAGATACACCATGCAAAATCTGTTTGGGTAAGTTCCTAAGAAAAGACTGGAGGAAGTTATAGGTTTTGTCTTTCAGAGCCCCCCTCACCACAAAATGCAGAGTAAATCTTCCCTGCCAGATTGTAAAATGTCTTGGTCTTCTCTTCTGCTTAAATCATGACTAAAAATTTACTTCTGAGGGAGGGCTGGTACTATATTAAGCTTAACACCACTTCACATTAAGGAGGTGATCAAAATTTAAGGAGAGTTCAGAATCCAGAAATAGACTCACCTATATGTAGTCAATTGATTTTTAATAAAGGTTCAAAGGCAGTACAATAGAGAAAGGATGGTCTTTTCAATAAATGAGGCAGAAACAGTCGCAACATCCATATGCAAACAAATAAACCTCAATTTCTGTTCTTCAGAAGACATCAGCATCTCACACCCATTAGGGTAGTTGCTACCAAAAAGACCAAAAATAACAAATATTGGCAAGGATGTGGAAAATTTTGAATCCTTATATACCTGAAGGGAATGTAAAATGGTGTAGCTGCCATGGAATACAGTATGGCTGGTCCTGAAAAAGTAAACATAGAATTACCATATGATGCGGCAATTCCACTTTTGGATATATACCCATTCACGATGACTAAAGCATGGAAGCAACCCAGTGTCCACTGACAAATGAATAATTAAGCAAAATGTGGTATATAAAATTTATACAATATGTATGATATATATACGTACTGTATATGTAACATATATACATACATATACAATACAGTTGACCCCTGAAAAACGTAGGTTTGAACTATATGGGTCCACTTATATGTGGATTTTTTACATATGATAATGTAAGTGTACTCTGTCTTCCTTATGATTTTCTCAATATTTTCTCTACCTACTTTATTGTAAGAATATAGCATATAATACATATAACATACAAAATATGTATTAATTGTCTGTTCATGCTATCAGTAAGCCTTCCTGTCAACAGAAGGCTATTAGCAGTTTAAGTTGTTGTGGAGTCAAAAGTTACATGTGGATTTTCAACTGCGTCAGGTCAGTGCCCTTAACCTCTGAATTATTCAAGGGTCAACTAACTGTATATATGGAATATTACTCAGCCTTAAAAAGGAAGGGAATTATAGCACATGCTACAACACAGATCAGCCTTGATGACATTATAGTAAGTTAAATAAGCCAGTCATAAAAAGACAAATACTGCCTGCCTCTACTTACATGAGGTACCCAGTATAGTCAAAATCAGAGGCAGAAAGTAGAATGGTGGGTTGCCAGGAGCTAGGGTGAGGGGGGAATGGGGAGTTAGTGTAATGGGTACAGAGTTTCAGTGTTGCAGGATGAAAAGAGTTCTGGAGATGGATGGTGGTGATGGTTGCACAACAGTGTGAGTGTACTTAACACCACTGAATTGTACACTTAAAAATGGTTACGATGGTAAATTTTATGTTGTGTGCATTTCACCACAAGTTAAAAATTGGAAAATAAAAGACATTGCTAAAAGAATGAAAAGACAAATCAAAGACTGAGAGAAAATACTTATAAAACATATTCAACAAAGAATGTGTATCCAGAATATATAAAGAACCTTCTAACTCAATAAAAAGAAATCAAACAATCCATGGGGTGCCTGGGTGGCTTTACTTTAACTCTTGATTTTGACTCAGGTCATGATCTCAGGGTCCTGGGTTCGAGCCCTGTGTGGAGCCCCATGTCAAGCTCTGCACTCAGAGGGGAGTTTGCTTGAGGTTTCTCTCTCTCCCTTTCCCTTTGCCCCTCCCCCTGCTTGCTCACATGTGCTCTCTCTCTCAAATAAATAAATAAATCTTTTAAAAAAGAAATCAATCTCATTTTCTAAAACTGGGAAACAATTTGAACAGACAACTTCGCACAGAATTTATTTACATGGCATGCAAGCACATAAAAAGAATCTCAGCACTATTGGTTGTTAGGGAAATACAAACTAAAACCATGACAAGACACCACTAGAAACCTACTACAATGGCTAAAATTAAAAACTGACAGTGCCAAGTACCGACAAGGATGGAGAGCAACTGGAACTGTCATACACTGCTGATGGAAATGCAAAATGGTACCACCACTTTGGAAAATAATTTGGCAGTTTTTTATAAAGTGAAACATATACTTTTTTTTTTAAGATTTTTTAATTTATTCATTTGAGACACAGAGATACAGAGAGAGAGAGAAAGCATGAGCAGGGGGAGAAGCAGAGGGAGAGGGAGAAGCAGGCTCCCTGCTGAGCCAGGAGCCCGATGCAGGGCTCAATCCCTGGACCCTGGGATCATGACCTGAGCCGAAGGCAGAAGCTTAACTATCTGAGCCACCCAGGCACCCCGTGAAACATATACCTTTAAACTGTGGTACTTCCATACAAGTGAATACTACCCAGCAATAAATGCAAACAAACGAAAGATATATGCAACCATCTGAATGAGTTTCAAAAGCATCAGGTTAAATGAAAGAAGCCAAACTCAAAAGGCTACATATTACATGATTCCATTTAGTATATGTCATTCCAGAAAAGGCAAAAAACGGGAGAGAACAGATCATTGTCGGGGGCTGAGTGTAGAGGGAGGATAGGGGCAGTGGGGCACCGGGAGTATTTTGAGACTGATGTTAATATTCTCTGCCTTGACTGTGGAGGTGGTTATATAGCTGCTCGAGTTTGTCAGCACTCGCAGAAGTTTGTAACCTTGGGTTACACCAGAGTGAGTGATTTTTTATTGTATGCAAATTTACCTCGATATAAAAGCAAACTTAAAAAAATTAAAAAAGAAGTCAGGCCTATGGCAGCGATACTGGGTATACAGCAAAGTAGAAAAAAAAATTTTTTTTTTAAAGATTTTATTTATTTATTTGAGACAGAGAGAATGAGAGAAAGAGAGCATGAGAGGGAGGAGGGTCAGAGGGAGAAGCAGACTCCCCGCCGAGCAGGGAGCCCGATGCGGGACTCGATCCAGGGACTCCAGGATCATGACCTGAGCCAAAGGCAGTCGCCCAACCAGCTGAGCCACCCAGGCACCTGGAGAGGGAGAATCTTAAGCAGGCTCCAGCCCAGCACAGAGCCTGATGTGGGGCTCAAACTCACAACCCTGAGATCATGACCTGAGCTGAAATCAACAGTCCAACACTTAACCGACTGAATCACCCAGGCGCCCGCAAAGTAGAAAAACTAATGCTCACTAATAACTGTTTAAACATCTAACTGAGTTAATAAGCTACTCAAATTGCATGCTTATTTGATGACTGCTATGAAATGTATTTGTTCTAAGCAAAACCAAAATGAATGTGTTGAGCGGTTTCCTCAAAAAGAGGAAAGAAAATATGGCTCTGACTGAAGTCTATGGAATTAAGGTCAATGGTTTCTGACTTGAACATAAGTGAGCCAAATCCTTAGAACGAATTTAATGATATGCTAAGCACGAAAGCTGAATCTTGATCAGAATGCAGGAGATATTCTATACAATGTAAAGTACAGTATACGTTCTCATTGGAACACTGACTTCTCTCTGGTACTAAAAGGCTACATTTCATTCAAGCCATGTTGACAAGGTGGTGCAGTTTTTTCTTCAAGATACCCTGAAACATTTAAAGCTTAGGCTAAGTACTAATTATGAAAAATAAGGATAGTATCAGTCATCAAATGTTAAGCCATTTCTCTTAAGTTTTTAAAGTGCTTTAAGTACCAGGATTTTAAAACATTTGGCAAATAGCCTTAATACAAATCATAATTACAAAGAAACCTTTCAGTTTTTAACTTGAAGCAGCTACTCAGAATCAAAATGAGCTATTACTTAGGTGATTACATAATCCTTAGCATCCATAAAGACCACTGTTGATTATGCCCTGGTTCCAGAGAACTGTATGCCACTAGTGTTTTCAGTCCTGATCCCAAACACAAAAAGGTCCACGTCCCAACCTAGTGCTACAAACAGCTCCTAAGCCTTTGCTCCATTATGCGATGTCATTTCAGAGCCATAGAGGCAAATATTTGCTTAATTTTATTTTAAATATAGCATTGAATATGTATCTTGACTTTTTTGAAAATAGGAAAATGTATGTTAAAAGATTAAAGGGAAGAAAACTATTTAAAGAAAGTCGATTTTAAAAAGAAAGGCAGTTCATTAAAATACTAAACATTAAACGTCTGATAGATCAGGATTTAAGATCTGGAAAATAAGTTTGAAGGTATATATCATACTTTTAATATTACTCGAGACTCCTTACATTCCCTGACCCTGGCACCATACGTTACTGACAAAGCAAGTGAAAAAAACATATATTAAAAATATATATGTACATTTAGGGCGCCTGGGTGGCTCAGTTGGTTAAGCGACTGCCTTCAGCTCAGGTCATGATCCTGGAGTCCCGGGATCGAGTCCCGCATCGGGCTCCCTGCTCGGCGGGGAGTCTGCTTCTCCCTCTGACCCTAACCCCTCTCATATGCTCTCTCTCATTCTCTCTCTCTCAAATAAATAAATAAATAAAATCTTTAAAATATATATATATATATATATGTACATTTAAATCTAGAATCATTGATGGCCAGAGTGTTTCCTGACTTCTGCCAGTTCCTGGCTGAAAAGACCCAGTGAACCCACTGGTACTGACATGTATCCCACTTCCTCTACCCTTAACTTCACTAAAAGAGAAAAAGGCATTTACCTAACTTCTGGGTTTTGTTTCCAAAGGAAACAAAATCACTATCTCAAAGAGACATATGCCCACCCCATGCTAACTGCAGCATTATTCACAATAGCCGAGAAATGGAAACAACCTAAGTGTCCATCGGTAGAGGAATGGATAAAGATGTGGTCTATGCCTATACAATGGAATGTTATGCAGTTATAAAAAAGAAGAAAATCCTGCCCTTTGTAACAACATGGATGGACTTTGAGGGTATTATGCTAAGTGAAGTAAGTCAGACAAAGATAAATCCTGTATGATCTCACTCATCTGAGGTATCCAAAAAAACCAAATTCATAGAAAAAGCGATCAGCTTTGTGGCTGCCAGAGGCAGGGAGTCGGGGAGGGGGACTGGGTGAAGGTGATCATAAGAAACAAACTTGTAAACTCCCAGTTACAAGATAAATAAGCACTGGGGATGTAATGTACAACATGATAACTACAGTTAACATTGCTGTATGGTATATTTCAGAGTTGCTAAGAGAGAAAATCCTAAAAGTTCTTATCATAAGGAAAAAAAAAAGGAATTTTCTGTTTTTTTTTTTAAGATTTTATTTATTTGAGAGAGAGAGAATGAGAGACAGAGAGCATGAGAGGGAGGAGGGTCAGAGGGAGAAGCAGACTCCCTGCCGAGCAGGGAGCCCGATGCGGGACTCGATCCCGGGACTCCAGGATCATGACCTGAGCCGAAGGCAGTCGCTTAACCAACTGAGCCACCCAGGCGCCCAGGAATTTTCTGTTTTGTAATTATACAAGGTGAAGGATGTAACCTAAACTTATTTTAGTAATCATTTCACAATAGGTATGTCTGTAAGTCATCATGCCGTATAACTTAAGCTTAAAGAGTGCTGGATGTCAATTGCATCTCAATAAAACTGGAAGATAGATAAATAAGTACATAACTGAATACATACATACATACCTACCTCAGAATTAAACACGAGGCTCTGTGGTCCCTCCTGAAAACCCAGTCCTGCCATTCCAAATGGGGCCACTCTCCAGCTGTCAAGTGCAGTCTGCTCAAGTTTCTGAAGCCCTAAAACCTCCTTCCAGAGCAGCCCAGACTGAAAGCAGACTTTTCCAGTCACTGGCCAGCAAGCCATGTCCAGGCGGTCATGAGTGCTAAATTCAGAGATAAGCTCCTCTGTGTTTAACCTATGAAAACATTTCTATTTACTTAAATTGATGCTTCTTGCTTGAGAAATAAAATCAAAGATATGAGTTTAAACATGCTTGCCAATCAAATGGAATATTAGATCAAAAATATATTTAAATCAAGATATTATGAACTCGTTAAGCGTCTGCCTTCCGCTTAGGTCATGATCCTGGGGTCCTGGGATCGAGTCCTGCATCGGGCTCCCTGCTCGGCAGGAAGCCTGCCTCTCCCTCTCCCGCTCCCCCTGCTTGTGTTCCTGCTCTAGCTATCTCTCTCTCTGTCAAATAAATAAATAAAATCTTTAAAAAAAAAAAAAGATATTATGAACTCTGATTTAAAATTCTGGTGTTAAGACCAAAGCTTATGAATGCATCTTTTTAAGGTTATTTAAACAACAGTTGTCACTGAAGCCCTACTGATCTAGCCTTGATTTCACACTGAATTCATTATCCTGTCTCTTTTTAGGGGACAATCAAGATTCTCAAAGCACTAACTCACTTTGACTTTTACATTACACAGTACTGAAATAAACCTTTAAAATGAAAACTTTCCAATGCCAGTCTTTCTTAAAATACTACTTTGGATCAGTCTAAAAGCTAATCAGGGGCTTCTGCTTCCAGGTACATGGAGTAGACGTATTTCTTCTTATTCTTTCTACTAAATATAACTAAAAACCCTGGACACTGTTTATAAAGTAAACATAAGAAGACTCTGAAAGGTGCAAAGAAGATAGACCAGCTAGGGACTTTGAGACTTGAAATGACATTGCAGTGATCTCTGGGGTTTCTTTTTCTCTCTAATAGCCCAGACTTAGTTGAAGAAGCTGGATAAAGCGAACACCAACAGTTGCAGGCAAGAGTTCCCTCAAAAGACTATTCTTTATAACCAAAGACCAGAAAAGGGATAGTCTAGCAAGACAGAAAACTTTCAGACAGTAACTTCTCTACTGTAGCCAAACACCACACACACACATACACACACACTCCAGTCCCAACCTCACCCATGCCAGCAAAATCTGATGGGTACCTAGAATTCCATGTCATCAGGGTGGAAGGTGGCTGGGGTAGTGTCAGAGAAGGCCGAGGAGGGAGCAGGAATTTTCATCCCTGACAACTGGTAAATAGCCTCCCCGTCTCCCAGGGGTATCAGTGGAGACCATGTGGCCAGCATGGACTTCCATCCCTACCTAGCAATAATGAGGTACTCCCCCTCTCCCACTGGGGCGGTGTTAGAGGAGGCAAAGGAAGAGTCAGGGCTTTCCCATCACCAGTGTAATAAGACCCCTCCCACTGCAGTTCAGTAGAGGCTGTGTGGGAGCTGAAACTCCCTCCATGCCCAGCAGGGTGTCAAAAGAGGCCAAGTAGAGATCCTGGGCTTCTACATCTGTCTGGCATAATGAGGCAGTGCTCTACCTTCTCTGCTAGAGCAGTTCAGAGTAAACCAAATAAAACAGAAGGTTTAAATAAGACCCAGAGTCTTATGACATAGTATGAAAATGTCCAGGTTTCAATTGTAATTCACTTACTATACCAAGAACCAGAAATTCGCAAATTGAGTGAAGAAGGACAATCAATAGATGCCAACACCAAGATGACAGAGATGTTATACTTATCTGACAAAGATTTTAAAGCAGCTATGATAAAAGCAATTAGGAACACTTTAAAGCAAACAAGGAAAATAGAAAGCCTCAGCAAAGAAACAGAAAGCCTCAGGAGAGAATTACAAGATATAAAGAAAAACTAAACGGAAGATTTAGAACTAAAAGATATAAAAATTGAAATAAAAAGCTCAGTGGATGGGAGATATCTAGCAGCATGGAGGGAACTAGGAACAAATCAATGAACCTGAAGATAGAACAATAGAAATTATCCTATCTGAATTAATAGAGAGAAAAGAAAAGAAAAAAGAATAGTAAGTATTGATAAACCCATGGTCTATAGCAAAGGATTTAATATTGTGTCATCAGAGTCCCAGAAGAAGAGAAACGGCAACGCTGAAAAAATATTTCAGAAAATAATGGCTGAAAACTTCCCAAATTTGGCAAGAGACACATAAACTACAAATTCAAGAAGCTGAGCTAAATCCAAACAGGATAAACCCAAAGAAATCCACACCAAGACATATCATAACTAAACTTCTGAAAACTAAAGATGGTACAGCCACGTTGGAAGACAGTTTGGCAGTTTCTTACAAAACTAAAAATATTCTTACTATGGCGCTCCTTGCTATTTATCCAAAGGAGCTGAAAACTTGTGTCTCCTGGAAAACCTGCACCCAGATGTTTATAGCAGCTTTATTCATAACTGCTAAAACTTGGAAGCAACTGAGATGTCCTTTGGTAGGTAAATGGTGCATCCATACAATGGAATACTATTCTACTCTAGAAAGAAATGAACCATGAAAAGACATGGAGGAAGTTTAAATGCATATTACCAAGTTGAAGAAGCCAATCTGAAAAGGCTACATACTGTATGATTCCAACTACGTAACATTCTGGAAAAGGCAAAACTACGGAAACAGTAAAAAGATCAGTGGTTGCCAGGGGTTGCGGGGAGGGAGGAATGAATAAACAGAACACAGAGGATTTTTAGGGCAGTGAAACTACTCTGTAGGATACTCTAATGGTGGATACATGCCATGACACATTTGTCAAAACCCACAGAATGTAAAACACCAAGAGTGAGCCATAATATAAACTGTGGACTTGGGGTGATAGCAGTGTGTCAATGCAGGTTCACAGAGTGCAGTAAATGTACCACTCTGGTGCAGGATACTGATAGTGGAGGGAGGCTGTGCATGTGTGGGGTCAGTGTTATATGGGAACTCTCTCTAATTTCTACTCAATTTTGCTGTGAACCTAAAACTGCCCTAAAAAATAGTCTATTTTTTAAAAAATACATTGAACTGAGTGAAAGTGAAAATGTAACATCAGAATTTGTGGGACACTGCAAAAGTAGAGTTAAGAGAAAAATTTGTAGCACTAAATGCATACATTAGAAAAGAAGAAAAGTTTTGGGGCGCCTGGGTGGCTCAGATGGTTAAGCGTCTGCCTTCAGCTCAGGTTATGATCCCAGGGTCTTGGGATCGAGTCCCGCATCGGGCTCCCTGCTAGGCAGGGAGTCTGCTTCTCCCTCTGCTTCTGCCTCTCTCTCTCTCTCTCTGACTCTCATGAATAAATAAATAAAACATTAAAAAAAAAAAGAAAAGAAGAAAAGTCTCAAATCAATAATCTAAGCTCTCCTCCAAAAACCAAGAAAAAGAGCAAAATAAACCCAAATCAAGCAGAAGGAAGGAAATAATAAAGAAAATAACAGAAATCATTGAAGTTGAAGTCATAAAAGCAATAGAGAAAATTAATGAAACAAAGAGCTGGGTCATTGAAAAGATCAAGAAAATTGAGAAACCTCTAGCAAGAATGACAAAAATGACCAATATCAGGAATGAAACAGAGTATATCACTTCAAACCCTGCAGGCATCAAACAGGTAATATGGGAATGATACTATGAACAACTCTACACATGAATTTGACAAATTATATGAAATGGATTAAATCTTGAAAAAAAAAAAAGCACCTATTACTTAGCCAATATGAAAGAGATAATTTGAATACCTCTATAACTATTAAGGAAATTGAATTTGTAGTTAAAAACTCCCCCCAAAAGAAATCTCCAGGCCCAGATGATCTCATTGGAGAATTAACACCTATTCTGCATAATCTCTTCCAGGAAAAAAAAAAAAAGAACACTTCCCAATTTATTTTGTGAAGCTGATACCAAACCAGATTAAAGACAATGCAAAAAAAAGAAACTGTATCACTCATAAATACAGATGTAAAATTTCTTAACAAACAGAATTCATCAATATATAAAAAGAATTATATACCTCATAAAACCATGAGGTTTATTGTAGGGATGGAAGGCTGGTTCAATATTCAAAAATCCATCAATATAATCTACTACATTAGCAGACCAAAGACAAAAACTCACATGATCATATCAGTTGATGCACAAAAAGCACATGACAAAATTACATCCATTTTTGATAAAAGCTTTCAGAAAAATAGGAATACAGGAATCTTCCTCAATCTGATAAAGATTTTCTACAAAAAAACCTACAGCTGACATTATACTTCATGGTAACAGACTGAATGGCTTCCCACTGGGAACAAGGCGAGGTTGTCCAATCTCCCCACTATTGTTCAACATACTTCTGGAAGTTCTAGTGAGTGCAATAAAGCAAGAAAAAGAAATAAAAAGTTCACAAATCAGAAATGAAGGAATATAAATGTTCTTATTTGATGATGTGTTTGTCTATGTAAAAAACTGCAAGAAATCTACAAAGCCTCTTACAACTAATATGTGAACTCAGCAAGGTCACAGAATATAAGACAAACATACAAAAATCAATTATATTTCTACATACTAGCATTGAATACTCGGACCGAAGTTAAAAGTACAATATGATCACTTAAAAAGAGAGAGAGAGAAGGGCGCCTGGGTGGCTCAGTCGGTTAAGCTTCTGCCTTCGGCTCAGGTCATGATCCTGGGGTCCTGGAATCGAGTCCTGCATGGGGCTCTCTGCTCAGTGGGAAGTCTACTTCTCCCTCTCCCGCTGCCCCTCCCCCTGGCTCATGGTCTCTTGTGCTTGCTCTCTGTCTCTCAAATGAATAAATAAAATCCTAAAAAGAGAGAGAAACATTTAAATGCAAATCTGACAAAATATCAACAGGACTTATATGCTGAAAACTATACAACCCTAATGAAAGAATCAAAGAATATCTAAATAAATAGAGAAACATAACACGTTAATGGATTGGAAGACAACATCGTAAAGATGTCAGTTGTCCCCAGATTTATACACAGGTCTAATATAATTCCTATCAAAATCCCAACAAGACTTTTTGCAGATATAGACAAGACTATCGTAAAATGCATATAGAAAAACAACAGAACTAGAACAGCTAAAACAATTTTTGAAAAAGAACAAAAACTGGAGGAATCAGTCTATTCTATTTCAAGACTTAATACATAGCTATGGTAATCAAGACTGCATGGGATAGACAGAGGTACAGACAGAGATGAGTGGAACAAAATAAAGAACCCAGAAACAGACCTACACTGAACTGACTGACAGAGATTGATAGAGATGCAAAAGAAATTCAAAAGAGGAAGGACAGTCTTTCCAACAAATGTGGCTGAAGCAATTAGACAGCCAGAGGCAAAACAAAAACAAAATGAACTTAAATTTCTCACCTTATAAAAAAAATTAACTCAGAATGGATTTTTTTGCTAGGCAAGTAATGTGCCCATCAGGGAAAATGCTTGTACATGTTTCTTTGATCACATATGAGGACATTCCTCTAGGACAAAAACCCAGAAGTAGAACTGAAGCATTGAAGGTATGCCAGTATTATTGACTGGTCAACCAATACCTGCTCCCACCCATTTCTAATCATCTCTTGCCTCCCATAACAAACTCACTTTGCTTGCAGCTAGGGGTGGCCATGTGACCCAGTTCTAGCTAAATAAACATCAGCAAAAGTTTGCTGAGCAGTCCCTAGGAACGTTTTTTTGCTTTCCAGGTAAAAGGGATAGACATGACTGGCACTGTCCCTTTTTTCTGCCCTGGAGGTGGCTGTGGTTTTTGGAGGGGTGGCAGCCATGTTACAACACTGAAGGAAAGCCTAGAGAATCTCCGTGATGTCAGTCCTGCTATCAATGAGTTGCTGAACCAAAGCCAGCAGGAGCTTACCTCCAGACTGTTTGTTATGTGAGAATAAACTCCTATTGGTTTAAGCCATAGCATAAGCCTGATTTTCTTTTACTTGCAGCCAAATGGATTCCTAAAGAATTCAGTACTAAAATACTCTCTAAAAAGTCTGTACGTATTTTATTCTCTAACAAAAGTCTGTAAGAGTGTCCATTTCCCAAAACTTTTATTTACTTTGTTGTCATTTAAATGTTCAGCCAAGCTGACGCACACAACTATTTCACATGAAGAAGAGCATCATTTCATATATTTATTGAACAGATTTCCTCTTCTATGACTTCCTTGTTCCTATCTCCCTTGTCCACTTTTCTGCTGTATTGTTTAGCTTTTTCTTACCGATTTGTAAGAGTAAATTTGTAGATAGCAAAGCAGACTGAGTTGAATTATCAACCCAATCCAACACAACTACGAAATACGTCTTCCCCATCCAACACAACTACGAAATACATCTTCCCTGACAGGCCAGGCTGACAGTGACAATCCTGACAGTCATCTCCAAGTAGTGCACCACCACGTGGCAATGCATCAAGAAGTAATTCAACTCAGGCAAAACACCATAGCCCATATTTACTAGTACTTTTTTTTTTTTAAACAAATCTACACCTAAAGAAAGGCTTATGGAATAGTGACACACTAGGCAGAGTCCTTAATGTACATCATCTCATTTAACCCTCATATCAAATCCAAGAGCAGCATTTTGATTCCTGTTTCACAGAATAAATGATGAAGGAAACTTTTAAAACCAATAGTTTCTTGGGGTGCCTGCGCGGATCAGTCGCTAAGTGTCTGCCTTCGGCTCAGGTCATGGTCCTGGGGTCCTGGGATGGAGCCCCGCATTGGGCTCCCTGCTCGGCGGGAAGCCTGCTTCTCCCTCTCCCACTCCCCCTGCTTGTATTCCCTCTCTCACTGTCTCTCTGTCAAATAAATAAAATCTTAAATAAATAAATAAAACCAATAGTTTCTTTCCTACCACAAAAACTTACAACATTCCAGGCCCCATAAATAAAAACAAAGTGATTGTTTACCTAAAATTAAAAGTATGTAAACTATATTGTGCCTATCTAAATAGATCAATGTGCTTAAGCTAGAAACACTGCTGAACCTGTTCAGTGGATTAGGAATCTGAAGAAGCTGTTCCAAAGTTTGGCCATGAAGTTTACTGCCACATCGTAATTGACCAATTTTTTCCCCCATTTTTTAAAGTGAAAAGCTGAATTGAGTACTATTTTAATGCTTTAGCAAGAACAACCTATTATAGCTAGCCACTCCATCCCAGAGCAGCAAGTATTCGCCTTATCAGTTAACAATCAGCCAACTTGACACTTGAAAATAAACAAATAAGCTGTTAAAGATAATAAAAGATCGTCATGAAAAGAAATCTAAACAGGTTGAAGAGAACAAGCACCATCCTTGAGTATTTGTACATGGTTGGATTTTGGCTAAATTGAGTCTAAAAAGCCCAGCAGCTAGAGGAAAAGAGAAAGTTGGGAAGGATCCCGCTCTGGGACTCAGATTGGGGGCAGCAGGAGGGCTGAGACCCTGACAAATATTTCCCTCCTTTATGCCACACCTCTCCTCACAAGAGCTGTGGATTCCCTCTCTGGCAAAGCATCACACAAAGCACTCAATCTGGAGTGGGTGAGAAGCACAGATATCAAACCACCTTCATGCCTCCCACTAAACCTTCCCAAGAGGACACACCCAGCCCAGAGCTTGCATGCCAGGGCCCCAAGAACTGACAGCCCCCAATGGCAGGAACCTATGTGTTGCCCACTTGGGCCCCAGGGAGACATAAGAGATTCACCTGAAGCACCCTCTTTGCATAATTTTTTAGCCAGTTTGTAAGGCACAGAAAAAATGCCTGGGGGGGTTTGATTTCTAATTCTACATAAAACAAGTCTGTAGACACATAATGTTTATGGTCTACAAAAGTGCAAATAGGTTGATAAATCCCCAATCTGAGGGTACCTCTGGCGCTTTCTTGCATTTTCTGATGGGCTTGCCCAGTGGTCCCTGCTTGGAAAGAGACAGAGGCTTGTTTTCTCCCACCCCACCCCCCTTCCTCAGAAGGGCTGCACACCTCACCCCACTGGCACAGCAAGGGTAGTAACACATGGAAAGAAAACTAATTCTTTCCCAAAGTTGGCCATTAGCAGGGAAGGCTGGGTGAGGGGAGGGTGTCCTGGTGGGCTGCTCCTGACATCAATCCAGGTGTTTTGGGGGCACACAGCAGGAAGAGAGGGAGGCAGGGCTTTAGTCACCAGAACAGACCAAGCCAGATTCCTCGGCCCTTCACAACCTCAGGACAACTCACTAGAGGGACAGTAAGCAGGGCATATGAGAAAAGGGGACACCGAGTCTCAGAGAGGGGCAGAGACACAAAGAAGAACCAGAAGGAAGGAGAAGACAGTGTTGGGGTCCAACGTGCTAAAACAAAACCAGGCATTGCAGCATAGAGGGAAGGGACACACCTGGCACCCTAAGGGCTCTCTGAGTGCCCATTAGAGGCAGGCCCTAAAAGGGCCCAGGGAGAACCAGACCTTACTGGCACTCCCAACAGGCTGGTGTCACTGAGACTGCACAGTCGGAGAAAGGGGGGACGGCTTAGGCACTGCCCATCCCCCTCCTTCCCCCAGCACTTGCACCACCAGCTAAAACAGCCAGGCACACGGCCTCAGTGGTGCACACCTGCGACACAAGCAGGCGCACAGCCTCCCTGTATGAGTGCACAAACACACACACCCTTGCCGTCCACGGACACAACACAGTCAACCTGCCAGCACACACTGCACACACACACCAACTCCGTCAGGACGGAACACACATATAAGCCTTCTGCAGGCTCACGCTCATGCAGACACACACACACCCACTCCACAACCTTAGTCAGCTACATACAAAACCTCTACATAAGGTACGTACAAAAACTCGTGGCCTGGCAGGAAAACCTGCACTCACAACCTCTCTGGTAGGTGCATACACACCCTTACAATCTCAGTTGGTGTGTGTGCACACACACACGTTAAACGCACACTCAGAATCCGCCAGGCACATATACACACTCACAACCTGTCAGGTGCACAGCATACTCAGCACCTCTCTGGTAGGTGCACATCCCCTTACCACCTCTCAGTCTCGTGCACGCACAAAACCCAGCAGGGCACACGCACTCACAGACTGCCAGCAACACACACACACACACACACTCACAACTTCTCCGTCGGCGGAGCGCAAACCCAAACTAGCAGCCCCTCAGGGTCACCGCCACCGGCTCACAGCCTAGCCCGCGGGCGCACCCCCACACCCACGCACCCTCCGGCGCGGGCGCACCCCTCCCCCAGGCCGGGACGGGCGCGCGGCGCCCAACTCGGGCAGCCGCGCGGGGAGTGCGCCCGCCCCCAGCCCGCGGCCGCCCGCCCGCGCCCCCGCTCACCTTTCTCGCCGGCGCCCCGCGCGCGGCCCTCGTCCTCCTTGGGGTTGGTCACCTGGGTGATGATGGCCGGGCCGTCCATGGGTGCGCGGCGCGGCGGCCGCCCGCCGGCCCGGCCCCCCGCAAGCCGGGCGCGCGGGGGCGCGGCGCGGGGGGCGCGCGGGGCCGCGGGCCGGGGGGGCGCTCGCCGCCGCCGCAGCCGCCGCCGCCGCCTGGGCGCGCCCGCCGCCCGGCCCCACGCTCAGGGAGAGGCGGCCCGGGCCCGCGCCCCAGCTCCCGCCGCCGCCGCCGCCGCCGCCGCTGGGCTGGAGCGGCCGCCGCCTCGTCACCATGAACCCCGGAGCCGCGCCCGGGAGAGCCGCGCACGGGGAGGCGGAGCGGGAGGCCGGGCGCCGCGGGAAGCGGGAGCGGCCGAGGGGGAAGGAGCGAGCGCCGAGCGAGGGCGGGAGGGCGGGCGGGAAGGAGGGAGGGAGCGAGGGAAAGAAGGAGGGCGGGCGGGTGGGTGTGTCCCGGCCCGGGGACCGGCCTCCGTCGCCGCCGCCAGCGGCGGCGCTGCCCGCCGGCCCCGGAGCGGGGGGGGCGGAGAGGGGTGCGGGGTGAGTGGAGGGCGGGAGAAGCGTGCAAGTGGGTGTGTGCGTGGGGGGGAGGTCTCGGGCAGACGAGTGGGGTGCAGGGCTTGCGATGCAGGAGATCCAGAGGGGTTCTGGCCGTAGATGCGAGGGGCCCGGGGGTGGGGGGAGAGGTGTGGGAGGAGTCTGGTAGTGGGGCGTGGGGGGCTAAGCGGGGGCTCGTGGGTGTGCGGGTGGGGTACAGAGGGGTGTGCGCTGTGGGACCGGGGGCCCCAGGAGGGCTCGCACGGCTGCGGGAGCGAGGTTGGGCCCTGACTAGCGATGTTCACCCGGAGAAGGCCAGAGGAGGAACTTGCGGGGGGAGGGGGGGTGGTCCCGTGAGGATGCATTGGGGGAGATGCTGGGTGAGGGACGTCCGGGTGCGGGGACCGAGGAGTCTGGGACGACGGCGCGGAGGGCAGCGGTGTGTAGAGGTAGAGGCTGCTAAGGAGTGGTCCCTTAGACACGGAGGCGGTCCGCCAGTGGGTCCCAGGCGCTGGTGTGAGGAAGAACCCGGGGGCGTGTGGGGCGGCGGACGGGTGCCAGAGTGGGAAGAATCCTGGAGGGCCCAGGAGTGAGCGGGAGGCAAGAGGGGGCGTCTGTGGTCGGGGCTGGGGGCTCCGAGCGTGGGGTGCCGGCGGAACCCGCATCCGCATTGGGCCTGAGAGCCTGCGAGCCAGGCGGCGGGTCCTCGAGGACCAACCTCTTGGCACGTGGGGGTGTCGGCGTCAAGGGGGGCCCGGGCAATGGGCATTTCCGGGTGCTCTGCCATAAGGGGGGTGGAGGAGCCGGTCGAGGGCTGAGGAAAAGAAGGGGCCTGTGGCGGGCCGAGCTGGGCAGGGACTGTGCTTCTGAAGAGCACTCAGCCACTGTCAGGCCTGGAGCGGCGGCCAGAGCGCATGCATGACGGGAAAGTGACCCCTCAGCCTCCGAGGGTCGGAGCCCTTTCGCGCCCGCGCCTTTGCGTTCCAACTTGGAAGCCACACAGACATCCTTGTAAGCCAGGGGGCGGGGCAGTGCCGCAGGAGGGCGGGTCCGAGGGCGGAGCGGAAGCACTCGCGCGCGCTCTCCACCAATCAGGCGGATTGGGGAGGGCCCGCGGAGCGTGACACGATAGGCAAGGCTGAGCTGGCGGACTGGGGCGGGTTGCGCGCGCACTTCAGGCCTTGTAGGCGCTTTCAGCCCCGTAGCGACTTACAAGAGGTGACTCTGGTAGGTCCATTCTCGTTCCTCCACGACTCCTGGAGCCCGGAGCTGGTTGCAGCCAGGTCGCGTGCTCACCGGGGGAGCCAGCGAACCTCTCCAGAGTTTTAAAGTACACTGCGGGAAAAGCCCTCTGGCCAGGGGCAGCCTGCAGACCTCACTGGTCTCTGCACCAGATGGAGCCCAGTGAAGGCCCCGGTGTGGGAGACCGGGCTCCTGTGGCTAGGCAGGTGGGAAAGCACTTCAGGGGAGCTGCTCTAAAAGATAGTTGGGCAAGCTCCACAGGCCCCAAATCCAAGATCTCAAGTGACATCCTGGCTCTGTGCGTGTGGAGGGGTCCTGGTGCCAGTTGCCTCAGTGTGTGCTCATGCTTGAGTATCTGCTCTTCTCACAGCACCTTTGGGACCCCAGTGGATTGCCTGGAGTAGCCGAGACATGAAGATCGAAGTGAAGTGCCCTTTTGGTTAGGAGGGCAAGCCCTAGAGTATGTAGCCCAGGCTCTAGGACATGCCCTGCCTAACCGTCCCAAGTGCAGACCAGATTAGGGCCCCATGGCATCCAGGACTACACTTGTCCCTACTTCTAATGCTCTTCACATTTGTTACGAGGGCATGGCTGGCCCAGGGCCCGGTGGATTTTACTGTTCTCTGAATTCAGCTTTTTTAAAACTGCAGAATTCTAAGGGGTCAGAGGGATCTTCCAGAGAAAGCCGTTCAGGGAGACATGTTTCTCCTACAGTTCTTAGTATATAACCACACAGAGCAGTATCCTTGCTGCCTGGTTGTTGTAGCATCCCGTTAGTCAGGGCAAGGTGATGGGAGCATTTGGATTCACCCATCCACATGCTTGAGGCCTTGATATGTTTTGGGTGGGGGACGTCCAGAGGTTCTGCTCACTTAGTTGAGGCTGCGAAGGAGCTCAAAACTTAGAGGTACAAGGCCAAAGAACATGATTTCCATACACAGAACCTCTCCTGTCCAGCCTTTCCTGGAAGAATGACTCCCCAGGACCCTCCAGTAACAATCCCTCATTGTCCTCAACTTCCTCCTGAGATCACCTCTAAAAAGAAAAAAAAAAAAACTACCTCACCCAAGCCTTTGTCTCAAGCTCAGATGAAAAAACAGCTTGCTATCTTTTAAGTCCTTCTTACCTTCCATATTTTGTTCATTTAAAGTTTCAACTTATTATTTCATAAATATCCAAAGAAATCAAAGAGAAAAACCACCCCAGCCCTATCACCATCCTCAAATCAATCTATTTTTCTACATTTCTCCCTGTCCTTGCCAATGTGTTGACATAATTTTATGTAGCTATAAAAATATCATGGTTAAGGGGTACCTGGATGGTTCAGTCCTTTAAGCGTATGCCTTCGACTCAGGTCATGATCCCAGGACCCTGTGATGGAGTCCCGCAGTGAGCTCCCTGCTCAGTGGGGAGTCTGCTTCTCCCTCTCCCTCTGCCCCTCCCATCTGCTCATGCTCTCTCTCTCTCTGTCAAATAAATAAATAAAATCTTAATATATATCATGGTTAAAATTATAGGGTGAGCATTTTTCCATGTGGTGACATAATCATTTATAACTACCATAATAAATGATTGCATAATACCTCACTAAATGAGTCTTAGATAAGGTAGTATCTTGGTTTGACAGATGAAGGAAAGATTCAAGAATTGCCACTGGTTCAACTGATTAGTCATGAGAAGAAAATACATTTATTTCAGTCTTTACAATGTATCAGGATGGATCAAATAATTAACTACAAAAATGCATAAATAAGTATAACAAAACAAAGTAAATGCTTTTTAAATGTGGATGGGAATAGGCTAAGAGTGACAAAAATTACAAAGAAATACAGATATTACAAAGGATAAGATTGATACATTTGGCTACATTTGTTCTTTCAACAAACATTTATTGAGTGCCCACTATATGTGTTAGGTTCTGTCCTAGACAGGCTCTCAGAGTTGTCTGAAATGAGGGTTAAGGAACTGGGCTGTCCTGCTCTCGCTTGTCAGTTAAAGCTATGGGCTGTCCCTGTGTGTGTGTGTGGGGGGGGGCTTAAAATCCCCAGGCACATTGGGCTCTTGGGGAATGGGAGCAAAACAGTTCCAGCGATCTGAGGACAGGTACTAGCCACTGGAGGCCAAAGCACATCAAGTCCCAGAGAGGGATGTCCAGAAACAGAGATTGAGGGGGTCTGAACAGAGCACCAAAATGTTGTTTGAGTCACAATTCCCAAACTGTTATCATGTAGTGTCCTTGTACCATTTGTGCTATTTAATGTTTTTCTTTAAATTAACTTAATTTTTATTTAAACAGAAAATTAGTGGACAACATTTTTTTAAGAGACAAATGGAGAATGTAGGAAGAATCACAACCCTAAAAAGGAAGCGCTGCAAAGAGTTGGGGGGGTAGAGACTGGGATATAAAGGGCAGGCAGATGTGGCCCTAGAGCTGGCAAGCCTGGCCCCACGAGGCCAAGGACAGGAGCAGGTAGGAAGATGGAGAGTATTGGCGAGGGCAGCCTGGCCTGGAGTCTCTGGGGTGGAGCTCCAGTGTGGGAGGGGACAATCGGACCAGAAGGTGAGGGATGGGGTGAGAATGCTCTTGGGGTGTGGGAGAGGCTACCCTTGGCAAATGGACACTGGGTATAGAATGGACAACTGGGGAGGAGGCACAGAATGAGTGTCCCAGGTAGAAGGAACAGCGGCATGATTTCAGGCTTAGAGGCCGGGGAGAGCAAGCTCAGGGAGAGGTCCACAGTGGTTGGAGTTGAAGGATCTGGTGATGAGCAGGGCTCACATCAAGCAGAGCCTTGTAACTCAGCAAAGGTATCGGGGATTTCTTACTCTGGGGGCTGGGGGAGTGACATATTCAGATATGTGTTTAGAAAGTTCCTACTGACTAGCAGATTGGGTCAGAGGTAGTGCAAGCAGCAGGGAAACCCATGCAAGATGTTGCATTAATCCGGGGAAGAGATGATGGCAATGCTCTCTGGACTTGCCATCCCCAGCCCTGCTCTCCATCTTTGAATCTCTGCCCTCCAGGCTCTGTCCTTGGTCAGCTTTCTCCCCTCTCTGTGGGCATCTCAGTCCCGGGTTTTGTGTCTGTTACTTAGTTTCTATCTCAGTGCCAGGTTTTCTGGTCTTTCTCTGATTCTAGCTGCATGTGCTTCTGACTCAGGGCAGCAAGTCTTATTGGGAAAGGAATGGAAGTAGAATATGGGCAGAGATTCCTGGGGGTCAGTCAAGTGGATACAAACCCGAGCCCACCCACAAGTCTCTCCCTTGGGGTCCCCTTGGGACCTAGATGAGTTTCTTCCGGGTAGCAGTTCTCTTCTGCAGTGGACCAGGCCCAGGGTCTTAGCAGCTCCAAAAAAGGCCTGCTCTAGCTAGGCGGGACAGGCCACAGCCACAGGGGTCATTTCTTTACTCTCCAGGTATGCAGGGTGCCTGCAGGGTGCCTGGCTTGGGCCAAATGCCGTAGACGCAGCGCCGTCAAGGGGCTCATAGCCTAACGGAAGAGGCAGAGGGCTAATCAGAGGGTGGCACAGAGTAGAACTGATTAATTCTCCTGGCAGTCCAGGAGTCCCCACAGAGGATATGATGCTAGCAAAATCATTTTTGGAGCCCACGATGTCCCAGGTAAGAGACTTTTCCAGCCACAGAAAAGGCTCCCTCCGAGGAGCAGTAGGACATGGTGACGGAGAAAGAGATTGGGGTTTTGAAAGCCAGATTGAGGTTGGACTTTAACCTGTGGGTAATCTGGAGCAAGGAACAGGCACCAGTTCCGAAACTTGTTCAGATCTGTGAGCTGAAGTGAAAAACAATTCGAACCAGGCTGAGCAACAATGGGGACTCTATTGGCTCATGTAACCAAACCACAGTTACATGCCTGGTCTGCAGGAGTCTGGGAAGAGCACTCCTGACTCAAGGCTGCGGAGCTCCCTAAGGGGAAGGTATGAATTTCCTATGACCTGGAGGATCAAGGTGTATTTAGGGAAGCCAGAGGGCTTCCTTATTGCCCAAGACAGCCTGCCCCGTCTTTCCCGTGCAGGTTGCCAAGGACGTCAATCCTAAGAGCTTCCCAAAATCTCATCCTCTTGCCCTCAACACCCATGCTCCCACAACATCCTGATTCTTTCTTTCCAAGACCCCTCTCCCCCATCACACATGGATTCCTCCAACCAAATGCCTATGTCCACTGACACTTGGGGCATCCGGGCCATCTTTGCCCTCTGCCGTCATCCCCAGGGATGCTTTCCATCTGTCCCCACTTGGGACCTGGGCAAAGCACCCTTCCCACCTACAGACGCTTCTCTGCCAAGAACAAGGCCCCCTGATGGGCCAGTGGTCCAGCAGGTACAGCCCGCCCCCTGGTGGCTCCCATGTTGTGAGGTCCTTTTCATGTGCCCAACTGGATATGGAACTTGGACTCTCCCTGCCAGCTCCCTGGGGTATACTGTGGGGCTTAAGGACAGGCTGCCCCCAAATGGGCCACTTTAGCAGACTGATTATTTTAAATAAGAGTTGCCTTAGAGACAGTCTGTTCCAGAAGGACACTCAGACCCTCTGTCCCCCCCGAAATCAGGAAATAAATCTCCCATGTGAAAGGTGCACTACCTGTCACAGGCAGTGAAGAGATATCCTTATCACCAGAGATGGGAAATTTAGAGCTCAGAAGCTATATAAACAACCCTTGTTATTGTTTACTAATTTACTACTCTAGCCCCAAGTTGAAGCTCCCAAAGTTAAGTTTTCTTTGTCTTATCAATTCCTCAAAAATGTATTATCTCTTTGTCTAAAAAGTAGAAAAAACTTCCTGCCTTGGTCATTTCTTTGAGTCTCAATTTCATTATTGGGCCTCCATGCACACATAAGAAAACTTTGGGTTTTTTTTTTTCTCCCATTAACCTGTCTCATGGCAACTTAATTCTTAGTGCAGCTAGAGGAACTTTGGGCCAAGGGAAATTTCTTCCTTCTCTTCCATACCATAGCCACAGTGGGCCCAGTCCTGTCCCCTACTTCACCTAGCTGTCGTGATTTGCACTCCTGGTCAGCTTTCCCCAGGGTATTAACAGAAAAGCCCTCAGGAATGTGAGGACCTGTGTGCTATCTGGGGCGGGGCGGGGGGGAGCAGGGGAACTAGAGCTCTGGGCCCCACTTGGCAGCCAGTCTTGGAATAGAAGATGAAGCAGCATTGGTGATGCTGGCCACTGGTGATGGAGAATAGGATAGTCAGCTGGGGTCCTGAACACAGAGAAGAGGACACCTGGTAGAAATTTGGTGGTCAGGAAGTGTTTGGGGGAATTTGAGAATAAGACAAATCCCAGTCTGAGACAGACTCTGGGGCTATGAGGCTGAGATGTTGCATCTTTAAAGATATTGCATCTTCAAGGTACCCAGAAGCCCAAGAAGCCTTCCTGGAGGAGGACGCCCTAGCCACTTCCCCTCTACTTCCCAAATCCCAGACCTGCCCTGCACAGAGAACTTGGGTAGAGTAAGGGGACACAGCCCTGTGCTCACATCCTCCCTGGGAGCTCTGGGTGGAGGGGGGGCAAGGCCCTGCCCTCAAACCCTGTTACAAAGGAATACCTACTGGTGCAGAGTGGGTAAGACAGCCCTGTGTGCCCTGTGTTCCCACTACCAGGCTTTGGTTCCTGAAGGGGCAGAGAGTCCGAGAGTCCCAGGTTGATTTGGGTGCCTGGGACCCCACACTTTTAGCGCCCCCCCCCACCATGGATTGCCCCTTCAATGCCTCCCTTGTATCCCAAGGCACCAGGTTTCGCCTGCCCAGGCTAGTAGAGGCTGCTCTTGTCTAGCTGATGGCATCTGGCTTCTCTTACTCAGCCTCCCCAGGCACCGGGCTCTGGCCCAGCCACAGGTACCCCCTTTATTCCCTGACCTGTGTTTGCAGAGGCTGAGTTGGAGCTAGGTAGACAAACCCAGACATGCCCAAAGTCTGTGGCATGCGATATTTCATGGGCAGGTCTGGTCACAGACACACATTTTGGCACACACAGGCACAAGCTCATTTGTAAGGCTCATCTACGTGCTGGGACACAGGGCACACACACAGCAAGGTTGTCTCTGCCCAGGCTGGTTTCTTCCACCTTGGCATGCCTGTTTCTCTCTCTCTCTGCCTTGACTTCTGGCTCTCCATGTCCCAGCCCTGCCAAACATTACCCTGCCCCTTCAGTTCCCCTTGAGCCCCACCTTCCACCCTCCTGATGTTTCTGGACATGATCACAAGTAAGAGCAAGGAAATGACTGCTAGCAATTTTTCTTTTTCACACAAACTTCCCCAGAGGCCTGGGTGGAGAGAGGGCTGGGCTTTCTACTTTGGAACTGGGGGAAGAGGAGAATACAGGGAGAAAAAACAGATGTCAATACATCAGCCTGTCCTCTGATACACGCACCCCTGCCGCCGAGCCACACACACCTCCTTGCTTCCCCCTAGCATATGCTCAGGTGCCTTCTAGACTGCTGTCCCACATGCCCCGCTAGAGCCAATTCTTAGGGCTCAAGACCCAGGGAACCGCCAGTCCCGCTGTGCTGCCAAGGCGGCCATGGGAGGCACTCCCCGGGCTCCACACCCCAGTGCTGGACTGGGGACCCTGTCTCCGCTGGGAGAGGCCACAGGCAAGTGCTTCCTCTCTCAGGGGCCTTGCTTTTCCAGGTAAGGCCCTGCAGATAGAGGGTGGCCTGTGGCCCAGAAGGAATGAGTGCGGATCAGAAGGGGGCGCCCAGCCCGGTCTGAGCTTGGAGATGGGACAGAGGAAATAAAATATCTGGACAGTTTGGAACCATTACAATTCTTTTTAAAATATTCAAAGCAAAATGTTTTTGAGAAGTGAGGATAAGAGCCACGTGGATTTGGCCAGACCTAGAGAGTCCACACAGCTCCGTAACATTTACTATCTCTGTAAGTCCCTGACAGTTCTTGGCGGGGGGAAGGTGGGTGGGTGTCATGCATCCTGATTGTTTACTGTATACCAAGTTCTGACTTGGTACTATGTGTCCCTGAGCGGGACAGGCTCCTTCAGTGGCAACGAATGGAGACTCTCTTAGGGAAGGACAGGGGTGAGAGTCCCAGAGCAGGTGGCTCTGCCCTATCCAAAGCTTCACAGGAACCCAGCTTAGACTCAGGAGAAACCTACCACCTGGTAGGCCTCAGGGATGACTGGGTTCCACTGCTGAGCTCAGGAAACTGGGCCATTCAGGATCGGAACCACTCCAGACTAGTCCTCTTGTCATTTGTCATGAATGTGACTCAGCTGTATCTCCCATCCGTGCTTCTCTTTGGGTCTGGTCACTTGTCTTCCTGCTACCAACTTACTAACTCTCTTAAACCCCAGTTTAAATTCTGGGGGGAGATAGAGACTCTGTTTGGCTCAGTTCATTACCATTGTTCAAGGCACTAGGTTGTGTAAAATTTTACTCCAAAGCTCCACGACTTAAAAAAAAAAAACACCAAAATATGTATATGCGTATGATCTGCAGTGAGGGCAGGACTTGGTAGAGATAGCTCACCTCTGCTTTATGTGGTGCTTCTTGAAGGCTGGGCGTCTTGAAGGCTGGGGCTGGGGTCATCTGAAGGCTCACCTTCTCACATCACAGTTGATATTGGCTGGGACTTTTAGGCCATTGTCTAGAAAACCTGCAAATGATTGTATTACTCATGCCTTTTACTCACTATACTCTGATGTTTTGAGATCTTGGAATCTTGCTGACTCTGGATGGACTATCCCTCCCTGGGCTAGCTCATTCCTAGAGGTAGCAGACAACTCACCTGTGAGCGTATCTTTCCTATGGAAACCAGCTAATGCAGAGCCTGTCCCCCCCAACCACTCCTTTATGGAGCTTTCCCACTGTAGGCCACTATTCCCTTCCTCTAATCACCCCAGGGCCATGTACATCCCAGAGGCCACTGAGATTATTCAAACTAGCCAATCCTAACCCAGCCTCAGCTGTCTCACTTGTTCCTTTCCATGGGAACCACAATAAAGTCTCTTATCACAGCTTCCCTTTCTCTTGGTCTGCTCCCTGACCAACCCTGGTGTTCTTCGTGAGGGTCCCCATGACATGGTGTGCCCCCTTCTCTTGGGAACTGTGAGTATAACAGACTTTCTCTCTTTTTTTTTTAAATATTTTATTTATTTATTTGAGAGAGAGAGAGACAGACAGAAATAGTGACAGAGAACATGAGCAGGGGGTTAGTGGCAGAGGGAGAGGGAGAAGCAGTCTCCCCGCTGAGCAGGGAGCCTGACATGGGGCTCCATCCCAAGACCCCGGGATCATGACCTGAGCCAAAGGCAGATGCTTAACTGACTGAGCCACCCAGACACCCCAGACTGTCTTTTCAATGGCAATCACCTCCTGATCTGTTGGTCTCACCATATGTGAATAATAATATAACCCATGTTTTATTTTTTTTCTTATTTTTTTAAATTTAAATTCAATTAGCCAACAAATAGTACATCATTAGTTTCAGATGTAGTGTTCAACAATTTTAAAACCCATGTTTTAAAACAGTGGTCTTTGGGTGCCTGGGTGGCTCAGTTGGTTATGTGGCCAACTCTTGATTTTGGCTCAGGGCATGATTTCAGGGTCCTGGGATGGAGCCCTTCATCAGGCTCTGCACTCAGTGGGGAGTCTGCTTATCCCTCTGCCCCTCCCCCCAACTCATGCACTCTCTCTCAAATAAAATCTTTATTTATTTTTTTTTAACAGAGAGTGTGTGTGTGAGAGAGAGAGCACAAGCAGCGGGGAAGGGCAGAGGGAGAAGCAGACTCCCCGTGGAGCAGGGAGCCTGATGCGGGACTTGATCCTAGGACCCTGAGATCATGCCCTGAGCCAAAGGCAGACTCTTAACTGACTGATCCACCCAGACGCCCCTCAAATAAAATCTTTAAAAATAAAAAATAAAACAATGGTCTCTCCAGTGGCCTGGGCTTCCTTACATCATCGTACTTGGGTTGCCAGAGTGAGTGGCTCTGAGAGAGAGCCCAGTTGGAAAGCCATGTCATATTTTCTGACCTAGTCTTGGAAGTTACTCTGTGTCACTTCCTTGGCTTTCTGTGGACCAAGGCAGCCACAAAGTCCTATCTAGGATCAGGGGGAGGAAAAACAGACTCCACCTCTTGCTGGGGCACAGCAAGGTGATGGAAGAACACGTGACTGGACATACTGCGGAGGCAAGTTTTGGAAAGTGCGATCCGCCAAGTCGCTTCATACTGGGCCACCTCTTAGGTCACTGGCCAGTCCATGGTTAGGCTGCTCCTAGGTCAGCCGTCTACTCCCACCCCAGCACTGTCCTTAGATCTGAGCAAGAGGGGCCCTTGCCCTCTTATTCATGTCCTTGTCCAGGCTTCCCCTTCTCCACGGGAGGAGGAATTTGCAGGATCACAGGGCATGTGACTACCTGAAGTCTTTGTACCCACTGGTCCTGTTTTAGAACATACTGTGCTTTAAGTGGGATGGCTCAGAAGATGAGTGCACTTGATTTATTTGAGGAAGAAATGACATTGACAGAAATCTAGAAAGGGATTCTGGGATAAACATAATCATTAGTAAAGCCTCCTCAATCTGAGTGGAGAAACATTCATCTGGGGCAAGTAGCACATAATCAGGGACTGAAATGGGCACTTTTTCCTACATTCTGGATAATGAGGCCTGAGACCCAGAATCTACTAGATGGGTGTGGTTCACTAGATCATGGAGACATGACCTCAGGAAGCCCAACTCACAACTCCGGACTGCATATCTGTGGACTGTTCCAAGAGAGATAAAAGGAGATGGAGAGAAATGGCAAAAGAGTAATACATAGCCCTAAAACTATGTCCTATCTATCATGCCTCTCCTTTGTATATGCTGTTTCCTCTGCCAAGAATGTTGTTCCCTGCTCTGTGCCCTGAGTAACTCTTCCCAGCCTCCCAAGGCCCAGATATCAGGGAGGCTCCTTTTCTGAGTTTAGTACTCCTGGTCTGTGCTCCCTTGGCCTTTGGACTGATTAATCTGGAAAGAGCAATAGCAAGATGAGAAGGGAGAGGTGACACGAAAATCCCCTAAATCAGTCTGCAAACTGATTTAACACATCCTGGCTCTGGCGGATTAAGCTGCGCCCTCAGATGAGACCACCCCATGTGCTGCCCGGATCCCCTGCCTCTCACTTGGCTTCTCCTTCCTACTCGGAAAAAATGGGTGTGCCAAGAACATTTCTCCTTCCAATACTGAAACACATTTTTCTTCTTTCAAAACTTCATTCAACTTGAAAGACTCTTTTTCCCCTTATTATACAGTTATACAAACATATTTCCTTCAACAGTGAGGTCCTGATGGATGACTAGACGCCCCTCTAGGGCTCTGGATGGTTAAGACCAGAAACCAAGAAGCAAGACTGCTTGCACCTCTCCAGAGGCAGCTAATGATATGCAGGGCTTTCACGGGCAAGACTATCTGGATCACACCACTTTTCTTCATTTTTGAAGAATCTGCATCCAGATTTAAACTGCTTTATTACCAAGTTGGTTATTTATATAAGGACCATCTCTGCAGCTTTCTTGTTGGTGCTAAGTTGGTTTCGAAGTTCCAGAGGCAGAGGCACCTGGGTGGCTCAGTCGGTTGGGCAAATTCTTGGTTTCGGCTCAGGGTCCTGAGATCAAACCCTGCATCAGGCTCTGTGCTGAGCATGAAGTCTGCTTAAGATTCTCTCTCTTCCTCTCCCTCTGCCCCTCTCCCCAGCTCTCTCTCGCTCTCCTTCTTAAAAAAAAAAAGATCAGGTGTAGCAAAGCATTCACCAACCTTAGCAATGGTTGTTATCAGCAAGACCTCACTCAAAATCAACTCAAGAAAATAGCTCCAAACCAGAGACTGCAAACTGGCTGCCCAGGGGTCCATGTTGGGGGCAAACATGGTTGGTTGTTGTTCTTACTGTTCTTGCTTGTTTTTGCTTGTACTGTGAAGACTCTCACAATGGATTTTTATTTATTTATTTTTTAAAAAAATTTTATTTATTTATTTGACAGCAAGAGAGAGAGCACAAGCAGGGGGAGCAGGAGAGGGAGAAGCAGGCTCCCTGCTCAGGACCCTGGGATCGTGACCTGAACTGAAGGCAGACACTTAACCATCTGAGCCACCCAGGCGCCCTCACAAAGGATTTTTAAAAAATAATTATAGGCTTAAAGAAACATTGTAAGAATAAAGAATTCCCATATCCCCTTCAACTAGATTCCCCAAATGTTCATTTTTTATCCTCCTGTATTATTATCATTTGAACCACATGAGAGTAAGTTGCAGATTTACCCCTAAATGCTTCAGGGAATATTTCCTAAAAAACAAGAATAGTCTCATACATAACCATGTACAATTACCAAAACAGAAAATCAACATTGAGACAGTATTATTATCTCGTCTATAGACATTCCTAACCTCTCACCAACTAAGCCATTCCAGCCTTTTGTAGCAAAAGAGAAAATTTATCTTTTTCTGGTCCAGGAGCCAATCTAGGATCATGTGGTTATGTTTCTATTATTTCCTTAATCTGGAACAGTTCCTTGGTGTTTCTTTGTCTTTCATGCTCTTGCCAGTTTTGAAGAGTACAGGCCAGTTCCTTTGTAGAAAAATCCCTTAATAGGAGTTTGCCTCTTGTTTTCTGATGATTAGATGCAGGGTATGCATTTCTGGCAGGAATGGAGAGACACTCCCTAACAGTGTGTTGTGTGACGAGGCCCATCATGTTGCTCTGTGGTATTAATGGTAACATTCACTTTGATCACTTGGTTAGGACAGCGTCTCTGAGGGTTTGTCCACTGTAAATTTTGTCCCTGTGTATTTGGCGGGGGGGGGGGGGGGCGGGGGGGGCGGAGGGTACTTTGAGACAATGTAAATATCCTTATTCTCACCAAACATTTAGCCTCCGGTTTTAGCATCTGTTGATTCTTGCCTGAATCAGTTACTATCAGATCTTCCCAGTTTGGGAAAAGTGGCAATTTGTTTAAGTTAGCTTTTGTGTATGTTTGGCATCTCCCCATTATTCTTTGAGCCCTTCTTCAATTTCTGGTACAAAATGTTCCAGGCTTATCTTGTCCATTCCCTGCCCTAGTGCTAGAATCAGTCTTTTGTCTAAGGAGCCTTGATTCTTTTCAGTGGAGAATGATATTTACAAAACAGGATCTGGGTGCTAGGTGTTATTGATTCTAGGCTCATTCAGTGGATGCAGCTATATAAATGTATCTATCTGTCTTCTTCTATCAATTTATTTATCTATATCGATCAAACTCAAAATCAGTCATCCATCCATATTCAATCTACTAAAACCATGAGCTTATAAGTTATTATCTAACATCACACAATTATGACCCCCTCTTCCCATATCTGTAACTCCCTTCTTGGACAGTTAAGAACTTTGACTCCTGTGATCCATGGTACCTTTGTATATTCAGTCCTAGAAAACCCAGGAAGTATGGGTCAGCTTCAGAATCCTAACCCATTCCACTGCAAAAACCCCCACCAAATTAGAGTTCAATATTTGTTTCAAGTTCTCTTCCTCTTTTGTCAAAATACTTTCTTCAAATGTTACCTGGGTTAGCTCTTCCACCCCCAAATTAAATTTCAGTTTATAGAGATCTCTCTCTCTCTCTCTCTTTTTTTTTTAGCTGCATGGCATGGGAGTATCTTAAGGGTACATGCCTGGCTAACTGGGTAAAAAGGTAAACATACGTGTAGTTTTGTTAGGAATTGCCCATTTCCTCCCAGAAGGGTTCTATCAATATGCATTTCCACCAGCAATGGATGAAAGTGCCTCTTTCCCCATAGCCACAATAGAATGTGTTGTCATATTGTAAATTTTTGCCAATCTGCTAGGAGAGAAATGGTATCACAGCACAGTTTAAATTTGTATTTCTCTTATAATGTGAATTGAACATATTTTCACATGTTTAAGGCCCATTTAAATCTCTCTCTCTCTCTCTCTCTCTCTATATATATATACGTTAGTGAACTGTCTATTCATGTCTTTTGCCCATTTTCCCATATTTTAAAAAGAATCTCACCTCCATGTTTTTAAGCTCTTTTTTTTTTAAAGATTTTATTTATTTATTTGAGAGAGAGAGAATGAGAGACAGAGAGCACGAGAGGGAAGAGGGCAGAGGGAGAAGCAGACCCCCTGCTGAGCAGGGAGCCCGATGCGGGACTCGATCCCGGGACTCCAGGATCATGACCTGAGCCGAAGGCAGTCGCTTAACCAACTGAGCCACCCAGGCGCCCTAAGCTCTTTTTATATTAAGGATATTGGCCCTTTATCTGCAACATTGATTGCAAATATTTTCTCCCATTTTATCATTTGACTTTGTTTATGGTGTTTTTTTGCCAAGAGGAAATTTTTTAGTTTTATGTGGTCAAATTTATCAATCTGTTCTTTATTGCCACCAGATTTTGAGGCATAGTTAGAAAGCCTTTCCTGACACCTAGATTATGCAGGGATCCATCCATATTTTCTTCTAGTACTTGTGTGGTTTCATTTGATACAGTTAGATCTCTGACCCATTTGGAGTTTATTCTCTTGTAGGGTGTGAGATAAGGATCTAGTTTTTTCTTTGTTCCATGGCTACCCTGTTGTCCCAGCACCATTTATTTAAAAAGTCAATCTTTGCCCTAGTGATTCAAGATCCCACCTTTATTGTAGATAAATTTTCCATATGTACTTAGGTTGATTTCTGCGCTTTTTATTCTGTTCTGCTGGACTGCCTATCCATGCATGAATATCACACTGTTTTAATTATAGAGGCTCTAGAGTATGTTTTAATGTCTCATAGGACTAGTCCTTGGCCCCTTGTTAAAGCTTTTTTTTTCCCTCAGTATTTTTCTAGATATTCTTGCACATTTATTTTTCCATATAAACTTTAGTATCAACTTTTCGAGCACCATTAAAAAATAATTTGTTCCCAAAATGTTCCTAAAATTTTGAATTAATTAATAACATTTATTTTTTTTAAAAGATTTATTTATTTATTTGAGAGAGAGAGAGAGCAAGGAGGGGCAGAGGGAAAGGGAGAGAGAGAATCTGAAGTAGGCTCCATGCCCAGTGCAGAGCCCAATGTGGGGCTTGATCTCACAACCCTGAGATCATGACCTTAGCCGAAATCAAGAGCTAGACGCTTAATTGACTGAACCATCCAGGCGCCCATTTCCTAACATTTAAAATGGAGAGAAAATATGGATTTCTGGTTTCACTTGAAAATTGGGATGGTCTATCAACATGGGCCTGTTCTTTCCACGTGATCCAAAAGTGCAGAGCAGAGTAGTAGCTGTGGCCTTCACAAAGGCCCCTGGCGTCCAGGACTACACGGTATTCACCACCCCCTCTCACCCCTGACCTCTCACTCCTGACCTTCACACATAGAAGTTCCTCCCGTGGCATGGGCGTTGGTGACACAGCTTTAAATGACCAAGAAAGTTATAAACCATGTCCCCCCTTTGTTATTCATTCCTCCGTGTCACAATAAAAGGTTATTAACGGGATTTGTGCCTGTTTTGTTCACTGCTGTATTTGCAAGACCTAAGAAGAGAGCTTTGGGCATAGTGGGCACTTGGTAAATATTTGTTCAATGATAGGAAACAAGAAGTGACCAAAACGTGTTCTCTCTTCAGAAGACCACTAAAAACAAGTCAAATAGACCCGGCACATTATGGGTGGGAATAAGTTGGTACAACCCTTAAAGAGGGCATTTTGGCAATATTTCTCAAAATTACAAATGCACAGGTCAGTTGTACTCACTCTTCTACTCCTAAACATTTGTCCGAACATATATGTGCACACAGGCAAAATGATGATGTCCAGGGTTATTTATTGTAGTAATAACAAAAGATGGGGGAAAATGAAATTTTCTTCAAATGGTGCCTGGCTGGGCGCCTGGGTGGCTCAGATGGTTAAGCGTCTGCCTTCGGCTCAGGTCATGATCCCAGGGTCCTGGGATCGAGTCCCACATCGGGCTCCCTGCTCCTTGGGAGCCTGCTTCTCTCTCTCTCTCTCTCATGAATAAATAAATAAATAAAATCTTTAAAAAAAAAATGGTGCCTGGCTGCCTAACTTACTCCTTCTCTATACATTAAAACAATGGAATACTATGCAGGTGACAAAAAGAGTAAGAATACTTTCTCTGAACTGAGAGGGAAGAACACAAGGCACAGAATAGTAGATATAGCAGGTTGCCTTTTGTGTATAAAAGGAAAAGAACAAAGATCCGTATTTATATTTGTTTGTAGGTACATAAGGAAACTGGATGCGCTCTTAAGGAACAAATCAAACGGTTAGTCAGGGGCTAGAGAAAGGATGCGGAAGAAACTGACAAATGGGGATAGGGTGAGAGGGAAACCGCTCTCTCTCTATCACTCTCCATGACTCTGAAGAGTAGGTTTTAAACCAAATACTTATATATGCACACATAAGGCATGCATACATATACACATGTGTATAAAAACAGCCATTAAACTGATAAGATGGTAGAGGAAGCCATCAGACCCTGGAGACCACAACTATTCTGCCAGGACCCTCTGTAGGGACAGCCCTGTGATGGGGTCACTTGCTGGAATTTCATCCAGTCCTGCTCAGAGATGATATATTGCACATGTTAATTCTATTTTGACAGAAAAGGCAATGAAATATGTTTCTGCTCCTACTATCTTGCATTCAGAAACTCCCAGAGAGCACTTTACAAATTGACAGTCAATAAACCACTTCACCCAGTGGAGAAATTGAGCAAACTCCAAGATGGAATGCTGCTAACCATGCCGCAGAGGATGGCCCTCCCCGCCCATGCTCCATGATAAAAAAGTGAAATATTGCAGCCAGTGAAATTGGGAATTTAGCAAAGAAAGAATTTATGGAGTAACTATAGTTCTAGAATGACAGAAAGCTATATCTTCTAAAATATTAAAATGTAAATTCAGGAAATCTGCAGAGAATAACACATATCTTATATATTATATAGGGCTTGGCACATGGCATATGATCCATGTGAAGTGAATTTTAAAAAAGGAAATGCATTAAGCTGAGTGCTGTTACTCAAATAAATTAAATAGATGAATCTGTATCTGTCATAGCATTTATCAAAATATTTTCAATTGGGGAGCCCAGAGAATCATTAGAACTAATACTGTGGCAGATAATATTTTGGATGTACGTACATCTCCATAACTTGCCTTTTGCCCTTTTTTGGTTTATGGTTTAATTTGTTTTCTGGGAGTGCCAGTTTCTTTGGAGTTATTAGCTTCTTTTAAAAATAATTCTCAAGTAGCAAGTCTGTTTTGCGTCCTTGCAGGCCTCTAAAAACAAACAAATTCTAACATTCTCGGGTCGGCAAAATACTGGTGTTTTAATTCAGTATGCTACAGCTCGAGGTCCTATATTCAAAGTAGAAGAATATTAACTTTCAAAAAACTTCAGCATAAACCAACTGCAAATAATGATACATGTGTGCAATGAAAAGAGTTTTTAGCTGATAGGCTCAGAGTAAGCAGTTAAGCATTTTTTTTTTACTTTTTTTTTTTTTAAGACTTTATTTATTTATTTGACAGAGAGAGACACAGTGAGAGAGGGAACACAAGCAGGGGGAGTGGGAGAGGGAGAAGCAGGCTTCCCGCTGAGCAGGGAGCCTGATGCGGGGCTCAATCCCAGGACCCCGCGATCATGACCTGAGCCGAAGGCAGACGCTTAACGACTGAGCCACCCAGGCGCCCCAAGTGGTTAAGCATTTATACATATGTACCTACACACAGACAGGGTAAAGAATCTCCATGAAATAGGCAAGAATGTAAAGAGCTTTAGAATCAAAGTATGCCTCTGTTACTTGTCTGGGATATGTTTAAATTTTTCTAGCCGCTGCAACATGCTGCAGAGCAAATGTTGCCAAGAGGTACCCACTGACTTAGTAACATTTTACCCATTGTTACAAAAAGATTAAGAGCCAATCTCCAGGTCCTCCCTGACCACCATATAGTTTCAGAGGAGGGGTGGGGAAAATAGGTTACAAAACGTAGAGAAGGGCCCCATTTGGGGAAGGATTAAGTTCCCCACGCCATTCTCTCACGTTCTCTGTTGTCCTGCAACTTGCAATGAGCGCCCGTTTTATAAAGCTGCTTTTATAAGTTTATGGTTGAAGTATTTCTGTTGATGTTGTTCTTTTAAAAGCTGCTTGCTTTCTTTTCCCATGAGTCCCACTGACTGCATAACTTCATTTCTTTATTCGTGTGGCCCCTCAGCACGTCTTCACTGACGTTTTGGGAAGTTAAATGCTCTGTTCCCATAAACACCAAAAATATCCACAGGCGTTTTAAGCAGCTGTTAGAAAGGCAGCCCTGACTTGTCCTGACCAGCAGGGGACAGCCGGGAGCCAGATTATTTGATTTCCACCCAATTATTCATACCCTTGAGGGTGAGATGCTGCCCTCACCTCAGGCCTTCCCTTGAAGCGTCAGAAGGGAACTGAGGGCTACTCTCCTTCCAGCCACCTGCTAGCAGAGTTCCTGGCTCTGCTTCTCCTGCCTCACTTCACACCCGTGCCTCTTGGCTCCTGCTGTCTGGACACTGGGCTCTTCTGTTTCTTGAACAGTCTAGGCTTTTGCAACTTTGCACATGCTGTTCCCTCTGCCTGGGATGCTTTTCCCTCCTTCTTCACCTGGTTATTTCTCCTTCTCAATCATGTCTTCCTTAGGGAAGACATCTTTGCTACCAGAACAGGAAAACCCTTTCATTTCATGCCCTCATAACACCCTTTTTTGGTATGATTATCTGTACGATCGTCTATGTAATTATTGTTAGTAACCGTAGTCATACAGCCTTGTTGTAGTTTGCTGAGGGGTGGGGTGCTAGCCTTGGGAGGCCCTGAGCCCTCCCAGTGAGGACCCACTTCCACACCCAAACTCACAAGAAACTTCTGGGCTGATGCCGTATGTTTTACAGCAAGACCTGTGACTACCAGTAGTTTCTTCAGTGACCATGAAAGTTGGGGGCAGGGGTTGAGGCTAGATGCATCTGTTTCCCTTTTCTGTTCAACTTTTGTTGTCCTGGAAATTAAGATTTGTCCCTTGTTCCCTTTTACTTAGTTTTCTCTGTATTGCTCGCTAATTCATCCGCAAACTTAGCTCAGGCTGTGTATATCTCCCTTCCTTATGACCAGCCGTGTTAGGTGTCCTTCAGCACTGGTTTCTTGATGAAGCAGCATCTCCCAGAGCCTTCTGACTGGCCCTCCATACGGCTGGGCTCACTCTCCCGCCCACTGCTGGTGGCAAGGCTGAATGGCACGGCCACGATGGAAGAGAGTTTGGCAGTTTCCTACAAAACCAAACACACCCTTCCCATACCATCCTGTAGCTGCACTCCTTCATATTTACTCAGATGAGGCGAACTCTTACGTCCACACAAAAACCTGCACACAGATATCTGAGCAGCTCTATTCGTAACCGCTAAATCTTGGAAGCAACCAAGACGTCCTTCAGTAGGTAAATGGATATATAAACTGAGCTGTATCCAGACAATGAAATATGATTCAGTGCTGAAAACAAATGAGCTGCCGAGCCACGGAAAGACATGGAGGAAATGTAAATGCATTTTACTTAGTGAAAGAAGCCAGTCTGAAAAGGCTATATACTGTATGAGTCCAACTATGTGACCCTCTGGAAAAGGCAAAACTATTAGACTTTCAGGAAAAAAAGCGGGAGGAAATATTCACAACCTCAGGTTCGGTGAAGAGTCCTTAGACATGACACCAAAAACATGATCCATAAAGGAAATAATCAATAAATCGATAAATGAAAGACAAGTTACAGACTGGGAGAAAATATTTCCAAACCACATATCTAACAAAGGACTAGTAATTAGAATGTATAAAGAGCTGTCCACCCTATGTTTATTGCAGCATTATTTACAATAGCCAAGATATATATATATAAAGAAAACTGTCCGCACTCTGCAGAAAATATCACACAGTCCAATTCAAAGGTGGGCAAAAGGCTTGGAAAGAGGTTTTAACAAAGAGGATATACTGATGGCAAATAAGCCCATGAAAAGATGTTTGGCATCACTACCTGTTAGGGAAATGCAAATTAAAGCTGTAGGGAGCTATTGCATCTAAATAAATAGCTAAATAAAAAATAGTGATGACACCAAATGCTGGCAAGAATGTAGAGAAACTGCGTCTTTCCTACATTGCTGTGGGAATGTCAAATGGAACAGCTATCAGAATATAGTTTGGCAGTTTCTTTTTCTTTTTTTTTTTTTAAGATTTTATTTATTTATTTGACACAGAGAGAGAGAGAGAGACAGTGAGAGGGAACACAAGCAGGGGGAGTGGGAGACGGAGAAGCAGGCTTTGCACTGAGCAGGGAGCCCGATGTGGGACTCGATCCCAGGACCCTGGGATCACGACCTGAGCTGAAGGCAGACGCTTGGCAGTTTCTTATACAACTAAATATACACTAACTGTATGACTCAGTAATTACACTTTTAGGCATTTATCACAGAGAAATGAAAACTTATGTTTTCAAAAACCTGAATATGGATGTTGTAATATATCATTATTTGTAACAGCCCCAAACTGGGAATAACCCACATGCCCTTCAGCAGGGGAATGGTCAAACAAGCCATGATACAACCATACCATGGACTATTATAGAAATAAAAAGCTACAGACTACTGATATATGTAACAACTTGGATGGATCTTGGGGGAATTACTCTGAATGAAAAAAAGCCAATCTTGAGGGTTATCTACTATTTTTTTTTTTTACCACAATGAAAAGAAGTTCAGACATTTTTGCTTCTCTGATCCCAGTCAGATAAAAGTTAACTCCCAGTCCACACAACGTTTGGTAAAGCAAAATTTGTCTACACAATTTCAACACAGTGTTTGCAAACACCTACTGACAGGTTGTTTCCCACGTCAGACTTTGGAATACAGTTTCTCACTATGTTAAGCAATGTTAGGGATAGCACTTAGGCCAACGGGGGAAAAAAGGCCTATTGAATCCATACATTGTATCTATAGGATAATACCAGAAAACCAGTGTTACCACTATGGAAACTAACTACCAAACATGAAATCAGGAATCTCCCTCTGGCTCTTCCCACATGGCTGAAGAAGGCTTTCCACACATGGCCTTTTATATGGAAGACTTATATGCAAAGTGAATATTTCTGCAGAGAAAAAAGGGAACTATTTCTGTGAAGAGAAATAAATCTGACTAGAATGTACAAGTGGAAAGAAAAAAGAAGGTTATGTACTCTATGATTCCATTTATAAAACCTCTTCTAAAAGACAAAATTATAGCGATGGAGACTAGAAGAATGGTTGTCAGGGGTTAGGAATGGTGGGGGAGGGGTAGCATGGAGTCCCTTTGTGGTGATTAATCTTAAAACTTTTTAAAATCGAGTTATAATTGACATATAACATTATATTAGTTTCAGGCGTACAAAATAATGTGGTGATTAATCTTGATTGTAGTAGTGGTTATGTGAGTCTACGTAGGTGATCAAATTGCATAAAACTATAGATCACTCACACACACCCCCACACACAAATTAGTGCATGCACATAAAAACTGATGAGGGAAAACTGTGCCCCCAGGGGGCTCAGTCAGTTAAGCCTCCAACTCTTGATTTCAGTTCAGGTCACAATCTCAGGGTCATGAGATCGAGCCCCTGGGGCTTGTGCTCAGCACAAAGTCTGCCTGTGATTCTCTCTCTCCCTCTGCCTCCACCCCACTCTCTCTAAAATCAATCAATCAACCTTAAAAAAAAAACAACTAATGGAATCTGAATATGGTCTATAGATTGTGCCAATGAAAATGTTTCCTTTTTGATACAGTATATATATCATAGTTACACTAGATGTTACCATTGGTGAAGGCTGGCTGAAGGGGCCATGGAACTTCTTCCTACTATTTTTCAGCTGCCTATGAGTCTCTATTTCCTCCAAAAGTTAAAAAAAAAAAAAAAAAGCTAACGACTCAACAAAGTAATTGAAGCAAACATGACAAAGTGGTGGTAGATTCTAAGGCATTTGTTATAATCATGTTTGCACTTCCCTGAAATATTTCCCAGAATTAAGAAAAATGGCATGGGGAAAATATTTCTTTTTTTCTTTTGTAGCAGTGCATTAAAAAATACCTAGGAATTGCCCACAACCTTATTATGAGTCAACAGGATGGCAAAGCTGCCAACGAAACATGGATAAAGATTCTAGTTACTGAATGTAATTCTATACCGGCAACTCACAGCAAGGAGGGAAATTTGAGGGGTAGCTTCATTAGAAGGTGACAGTTAATTTTTCTCTTTATGTCAGAGATGGTGCAGGATGTGGAAACTTCTAAAAATAGTTTTAGGAACTGGAGATTTCTTTATGCAGGAAATGGAAATTCTGTAGGTAATAATACTCTTTTTCATATGCTTTGAGTGTCTCATGGAGACAAAATTGACTTCTTTTTTTTTAAGGGAGGCTTAGGACAGATGGTGGGGAGGGCTGGTGAGACAGTGGGAAGAACAAATAGACCAGTGGAATAGACTAGAGACCCAGGAATGAACTCTCCACATATGATCAGATGATTTTTGAGAAGGATGCCAAGACCATTCAGTGGAGGAAAAGATAGTCTTTTCAACACATGGTGCTGGGACAACCAGATATCCCATGCAAAGAATGAAGTTGGACCCTTACCTCACACCACATACAAGAATTAACTCAAAATGGAGGACAGACCTCAATGTGAGACCTGAAGCAAAAAAGACTTTTAGAAGAAAACATAGGACAAAAGCTTCCCAACATTGGATTTGGCAATGATTTCTTGAACATGACACCGAGGCACAGGTATCAAGAGAAAAAATAGACAAATTGGACTCCATAAAAATGTAAACATTTGGTGCATCAAGAGGCACTATTCAGAGTAGAAGGGCAACCCATAGAATGGGAGAAAATGTTTGCAGATCATATATCTGATATGGGTTTTATACCCACAATATATAGAAACTTCTAAAACTCAGCAGCAACAACAACAATAACAAAAAACAACCCAATTCAAAAAAGGGGAGAGGGCTTGAGTATCTTCTCCACAGAAGATACACAAATGAAAAGATGCTTAACATTACAAATTGTTAGGAAAATGTAAGTCAAACCTACAATGAGATACCACCTCACACCCATTAGGATGGCTACTGTCAAAAACAAAACAAAAAAACCCCTCAAAACCCAGAAAACAAGTGTTGGCAAGGATGTGGACACATGGGAACCCCTGTTCACAGCTGGGAGTGTGAATAGTGCAGCCGCTATGGAAAATTGTATGGTGACTCCTCAAATAATGAAAAATAGAATTACCTGTGTGATCTAACAATTCCATTGCTGATTTTGTACCCCAAAGAATGGAAAGCAGGGTCTTAAAGAGATATTTGCACACTCATCTTCATCACAGCATTATTCACAGTAGCCAAAAGGTAGAAGCAACCCAAGTGTTCCGTGGACTAGTGAATGGAGAAGCAAAATGTGGTATGTACCTACAATGGAAAGGTATTCAGCTTTTTTTTTTTTTTAAGATTTTATTTATTTATTTGAGAGAGAATGAGAGACAGAGAGCATGAGAGGGAGGAGGGTCAGAGGGAGAAGCAGACTCCCTGCCGAGCAGGGAGCCCAATGCGGGGACTCGATCCTGGGACTCCAGGATCATGACCCGAGCCGAAGGCAGTCGCCCAACCAACTGAGCCACCCAGGTGCCCGGTATTCAGCTTTAAAAGGAAAGAGAATTCTGCAATATGCTACAACGTGGATGGACCTTGTGGACATTATGCTGAGTGAAATAAGCCAGTCACAAAAAGACAAATGTTGTATGATCCCACTTACATGAGGTACTTAGAATAGTCAAAATCCTAGAGACAGGAAGTAGGAGGGTGGGTGCTAGGGGCTGGGGGAGGGGAGAATGGGACCTGCTTAATAGGTACAGAGTTTTGGTTTTACATCATGAAAAGAGATATGGGGAGGGATGGTGGGGATGGTTGCATAACAACATGAATGGACTTAATACCACCGACTGTAGCATTAAAAATGGTTAAGATGGTAAATTGTATATTATGTATATTTTATCACAATTTTTCAAAAAAGGGGGGAAAAGGGAGGCTGGGGACAGATGGCTGGGAGGGCTGGGAAAACAGAGGGAGCTCCCAAGGTTCAGGTAGTGCTGAGCAGTAGGGTGGGGAAAATCACGTGAACGATCCATCTAATGGAATGTTCGACAGAAGCTAGAAGAATGTAATTTTGGGGATGCTGAGGAAAAAATTTCCATAACGAATGATCTCCAGAGTAGGTGACAGTTCCAAGATTCAGATTCTAGATGTAACTGATATGCGCCAGAACTTGCTGTTCGTGAAAGCACAGACAAAGCCATAATGAGACCATACCCGAGGATCTATACTTGAGCCAGACTCATTCAACCAAACACTCTTGAAACTCCTCTTTGGGCATGATCGTGATTGTATGCAGCTGCATGATTCCCTGCACCCATCTGGCCTGGGAGTCCTAGGTGAGCTTAGGACCCTTCTAAGGTCCCTTAGGCCAGGTTCTGGTACATGGTGAGGTAGTGGTAGTGGGGGGGGGCGCGGATTGCCTCACCAATAACCAGGGCTCTCTTCTGCCAGTCACCTGTCTCTCAGGGCCCTGGTGGGCATGGCCCTCGGCTCCTCTTCTCTCCTGCTGGGTGTTGGCCCATGATCTGCCTGAATCAATAGCTCATCTTCTCAAACACACCCCTCTACTGTATTTCTTACATGTCATCTGTCAACAGGTTTGGATGCGGCACTAGAACATGATAGATATTTGATATTACAAATATCCCGGGGAAGTCTTACATGGAGAGTCCATGGATGGTCATCACTTCTCAGAAAAGCCTGGAAAATAATATTTCTGTTATGGAAGGAGTTACTAAATGTTTTAATGATAAATGTATAGTGTCTTAGAGCTTCCTGTCCTGAAAATACAGGACCCCTCGAGGAAGCCATACCACTCACTATAGTTGGAGTGTGTGATTTATGTTGTGAGTCTCATGTTGCAAGTCCCCAGGCTAGGGAGTTAGCCTTGCAGGGACTAAGGAGGGAACAGAGAGTTCTGAGTTGTTCACCATTAAGTAGGAACCCTCATGTACAGTTGGTGGGAATGCATATTGGTACAACCATTGTGGAAAACAGTATGGAGTTTCCTCAAAAGATTAAAAACGGAGGGGCACCTGGGTGGCTCAGGTGGTTAAGCATCCAACTCTTGATTTCAGCTCAGGTCATGATCTCAGGGTTGTGAGATTGAGCCCCGCGTTGGGCTCCGTGCTGGGCATGGAGCCTCCTTAAGATTCTCTCTCCTCCTCTGTCCCTGCCCCCACCTCTCTTAAAAAAATTAAAAATAGAATTACCCTATGATCCAGTAATTCTGCTACTATTTACCCAGAGAAAATGAAAACATCTAACTTGGAAGGCTGCATGTGCCCTATGTTTATTGCAGTATTATTTACAGTAGCAAAGATAGGGAAGCAACCCAAATGTTCATTCATAGATGAATTATAAAGAAGATGTGGTATATGTATATAAGAGGAAATACCACTCAACCATAAAAAAGAATGAGATTCTGCCATTTGCAACAATGTGGATGAACTTAGAGGGTATTATACTGGGTGATATAAATCAGACAGAGAAAGACAAATACTATATGATTTCACTTACCTGTGGAATCTAAAAACAAAACAAATGGACAAACAACAGACTCTTAAATACAGAGAACACACTGGTGGTTGCTGGAGGGGAGATGGATGGGGGTGGGTGGGTGAAACAGATAAAAGGAATTAGGAGGTACAAACTTCCAGTTACAAAGTAAAGAAATCATGGAAATGAAAAGTTCAGCATAAGAAATACCATCAATAAAATTGTAATAACACTGGGGACAGATGGTGACTACCCTTACCGTGGTGAGCACTGAGTAACGTAGGGAATTGTCGAATCATTATGTCGGACACCTGAACCTAATAGAAGGCCGTATGTTAATTATACTTAAAAAAAAAAAGAATATGAAGTGATGCAGGTGTACGGCCATCAGACACATTCTAGCCGAATGAAACTATAAGCAACTTAAGATGTAGTATGTGAAATGCGTAGCGAGAGAGTTTCTAGCTCAGGTCCATGAGGGGCCACGGGAGAAGATGTTCATTTCCACAGGTATGGAAGTAGTCAAGGTCTGCTTCAGAGGGGCTGGGGAAGTAAGACACAGTGGAAACATAATGTAGAATGAGGTGCTGCAACCAGAAACAAGGAACTAGATGTATAAACACGGCAACATGAGTATATCCTTAAAAAATACAACACAGAATGAGCTCTCAGGCTCAATACCACTTAAGTGAAACACACAAAATAATACTATGTACATATTTCTAAGGCCATGTATTCCATTCATTAGACTTGGTGCCTCTGGGAGAGAGGGAAATGCGAATGGGGATGGGATGGGGTGGGTAAAAGAGAAAAGACAAAACAAGAAAAGCTGATTAACCAACTCTGTGTAGCTGAGATTCCAACCCCTGCCCCAAATAAAGGTTTTCCCTTTGCTCACATCCAGTCAGACTTAAGGATTGGAAGGGCACCTACTTAGGACTCAAGGCAGTTATATTCTGAGTATCTTATACATGGCAGGGGTAGCAACTCTTAGTGGTCTTCAGTGTCTGGCTGACTGAGTTGGTAGAGCGTGTGACTCTTGGTCTCGGGGTTGTGAGTTGGAGCTCCATGTTGGGTGTAGATACTACTTAAAAAAAATCTAAAAAAATTATGTACACTGCTCTTTTTCCTTAATAATACACTCCCCATTTTCCTTTATGGGCGGGCGCATTTTTTAATGACTAATTTCTGGTTAGTGTTGTATGGGACTTCTGGGAAGGGTAATCAAAAGGCTTGGAATGTTGCCATGATGGCTGGTACCCTGATAGCCATCTGAAACCATGAAACAACTTTAAGAATGGAAACCACACGCCTAGAAAGATAGGAGGTGATATCCTGATGATCCATGAATCTGCTATATGAGAACTTGATGACCCAGACCTGGTCTTCTTTTATGTGAGAGAGGAACATACTTCTATCGCATTTAAACCATTGTTATTTTGGATTTTTTTCTATTATATGGAGCCAGATATTAACAAGGTGGGTTCTGAATAGATGTTGATTTGAAGAGAATTTCATTTTTCTTAATCTGTAATTCCTTAGAATAAAGTTTTCCTGGAAATACTTTTAAAAATGCACCCTGTTTTTTCAACTATTTCACATCTTCAGAGGGTAGTAGTTATACCTTTGTTGACATTTGTTTTAATTTTTAGGATCTTTTTCAATTACAGAAGAATCATATCAAATAAAGTATAAAATGATCTGGACTAAATTTTGAGGCAGAGCAGAGGTTTGGCAGCAAGCCCAGATGGCACGGTTTGAGGTTTAACACAGAATTGACAATACCCTCTCATACCCACTTCAGTCGGATGTGTGCGTAGAATGAATAGACGTGATCTCAGGGTCAGGCGGCTTTGCTGATGGAAAGCTGCCAGTTGGTCTGATAATGGAGGCAGAGCTCTAAGTAAGCACTTACATTAATTCTATTACTAAGCACAGTAACCTGCTGAACAGACAGACTTTAAGGACCAGAGGCAATCTGGTGGACTGAAATACTCCCGATTGAAGGGGGCTGACATTACTAATTGGTGATTTTTCTTCCTCTTCATTTTGTATCTCTTGATTCTTTTGAGGTTGTCCAGACATTTTCCTGGCTTAAGGAAACAGGTTGGGCAATCTTAGAGAAATGTACTTAATTAGTATTAGTGATGGTGGCAGGTCTTGTTAAGCCAGGAAGCATCCGGAATTAAAAGGCTTGAAATTGCTCACTGGACCATCGCCCTCGGAGTCAGGCTCATCAATGCTCTTTGTTGCAAACAAATTGCATCCCTTTCTAGAACTGCAATTTGGGATCTCTTTTGGCTTAGCAACTCACACTTTCCCAGATGTAATTTTATTGAAAAAATAATTTGCGTATGTTTCATTGTTACAAAAGAAATGCATGCTTACTGTAGAAAACTAAAATTCAGTTAAGTAAAAAAAACAAAGCTAAAACGTTGGCAATCCCATCTACCTAAAGGCAACCATTTTTAACCCCTTGGTGTGTATCTTTTCACACCCCCTTCTACACTGTGTGGTGTGTTTGTGCATGAATTTTAACTACAGGGCAGTAAAGTAAATTTTAAGAAGTATAAAGGCAGTAATTAATGTTATAGAAAACAAAAACCAGCAGATCTGATTGGTACAGCCAAAGGCTTATTCTTGAAAAGGACTGGTAAAATAGATCTTTGTTGGTCTCCTCTAAGGGGAAAAAGAGAAAAACACACAAGTGAACAACATGTGAGGTAAGAACATGGATGTAACTAGACAGATGGGAGATTACAAATCTAAGAGAACACGATGTTTGTAAACGTGTAAACATGCTACCGAAAGGCTTCTGGGAAAATGCTTGGTGACTGGTGGAAACACGTGGAAGCAGTCTACTAACATTGAGGAATCCCCTCCATTTAATTCGGGCACTTTTATCTTAAGATCAAGGTCCCGGGTGTGGCCCTGGGCAGGTGGGTGATGCACAGAGAAGGTGGCGGCTGCAGGATGGAGGCCAAGGATGGGGGACAGTTCAGCCACATTGAACAAGATAGATCAGCACATGCTCTTCAATGCTCACGAAGTACTGCATTCAAAGCCCATCTTCAACATCCTAAAAAGGTTCAAGTTCTGCATTTAGCATAGAAATTACACGCCAAACTCCTGAATCATTTGCAGCCATTTTTTTATTCCAAATGTGTGTTTTTGTAAACCTGCATTTCCCAAACAGTGCAAGTAAATTAGAAGTGACTGCGTAGACTTTAATACACGTGACTTCGTAAGGAGGAGGAGCACCCTTCCCACAAAATCCCTCAACGGAAATGTACATGGATGCATCAGTCAGGTTCTGGAAGTGAAGTTAGCGTGGGTGTCTGCCATGCAATTAATCACTCTTAAAGCTTTTAAACTCACTCTGCCCGTCACACCGTGCACATTAGAATTTTTTTTTAAAAAACCTTAACAAAGTCTGAAATCTAGATCATTGTGCTATAAAGCATTGCACCACATGGGAAATTTGTTCATTATCCCCCCAGTGTGCTGAAAATCGGAAGACATTCTAGAAGGTTCATCTTGGCCCTACTGGCTCTGTATCCTCCCTTCAGCCATTCTTCATTTTAGAAAATATTCTCCACTGTGCATACCACCACTCTATATAGCAGAACAACACATCGCCGAAACCCCTGTCCATTGGAGCATTTCTGAAATGACACTTTCTGCCTTCTGTCTGCTCAGGGCCCTTTCCCCCCATGACCGTCGTTTTGCAGCGCCTCTAAATTCCCGGAAGTCAGGCCTATGTAGGTTTCACCTGATGCACATTTCCGATGTGACCTATGTGTAACTGCATTCCCCTGGCCATAATGCCTTTTTCAAAAATAAAAATAGTTGAATAACCTTTACAAACTGACCCTGCTAGGGTTTTAACAGGTAGCATGAAGCATACGTATCACTTGGGGGAGAAAGGCAACTATTTCCACATTGAAAACAGGTCCCAGATGTCCCTGTTAGTTTTCTGTTTGCTTTTAACCCCCTTGTCTTTGGCTCAAAGACGGTAGGCTATGCGTGACTTGGTGAAGGAGGACTACTGGATTTTCTACATTTCCCAGACTTTGGAATCCTCCTGGTGATGGGATTTTCCTGAAGTGCTGACTGAGAGAGCTGATTCCTGATGTGTGCCTGTCAGTCCCCATAAAGCCAGTGGACCCACTCCCTTCTCCTAGTGTCTCCTTGTTCCTAAAATTCATGGCCTCTTCTTAGTGACAGGTCTAGGACTCATAGTGGGGATGTTCCCAACTCATGAGTCCCATATCAACGAAGCATAAGCAAATCATTTTTGAACAGAGGGCATGATTTTCGTCAAATTTTAAAGGGTCCTTTTTCATACTTGAAAAGTGTCTCCATATTTCTGACAGTGAAAACCATACTGAATCTATAACTAAAAGCTGCAGCAGCTGTGAGAGAGAATATCTGATAGGATTCCACAGTGAACCCATACGAGCAGGAAGGTTAGAAACTGTAATGCACTGTGGACTTTTAAAAGAATATTCTGGAGGCGTAACACACAGATGCCATTCACCCCGTCTGCTTCCCCTGAGAGCCGATTGAGAACTTCTGAGCTGGGGTGGAGCTGGTAAGATGCCCAGCTGAGAGTGGGCTCACAGTGTGCTTGGCTTCTTTATCACTGTGTTAAACGGCCCCCTGTTGCCCCACCTGCTACTTGGCCCCATCGGACACGCAGAGGCACCAGCCTTCCCCAGATAGACTCTTGGAGTGGCTGCTAGTGTTTGCTCCTGGTGATGCCAAGGCCAATTGTTTTAAAAAACTGTCTTATGAAGTCGTAGTGATCTCCTGAGTATATGACTACTCATGTGGGTCTACCATTTGGAATCGACCAGAGGCAAAGAGATCCTGGCTCTGAGACTGCCCACAGGAGCAGGGTGAGTCATCCCCCTACACCACCGCCAACGTGTCTACACCCCTCGCGGGAAGCTGGTTAGTGGCTATAGATGAATTTGTCCAAAGCTGCTGATGGAGCTGACCCAGGCCTACCACCCAAGAATCTTCAATGGTTTATTAAAGGGCAGCGTGACATGGTGAACAAAAATCCATCAAAGGAAAGCTACACGTGCGGTCTCATAAAGGAGTCCACACTCTACATTCCTCTTGCAGGGAGGTTTGGCTCTCCAGGCCAAATGTGCCTGTGGTGTTCTTGGGGTACCTTGCAGCACCTAGCATTGCTCCTGATGCACTGCAGGGGCCCCATAAGTATCCTTGAAATGAGTGACTAAGACCCACTCAAAGCTGCCTTTACTACTTTTGATAAAAGTCCCAGGAGAACTCTGAGAACGGGCTTCTTTGCCTGCATCCACCCAGTAGTTACCTCTGTGCCTCCATCCCTCCGTTAGAAGCAACATCTCTGACTTCATTCTAAGATCAGCCTCGTTCATGCCATGGACCCTGTGGCTTGGTCGTCTATTCCCATATTCACCACGAGGGGACACGTGATACATACACCGTCTTCCTGCATCAGACTCAACTGCATAATGAGGCATGAAAAGACACTTATGTTCCATGCCGGGTTCACAGCTGCCCAGCATCCTCATGATTCTGCCCCAACTTGAGATGTCTTTGCAAATATTAGCCAAGTCCGTGCACAGAACACCTGTCTCCTCTGAAGCGGAGTTCTGTGTCTTTGCAACAGTGTCCACAGACCCCCAACATGTTAGTTTCCAGCAAACAAGGCCCTAGGAGAAAGATCCTTCATCTTATGTCTTGTTTTGTTCCCATCTGATGCCGTCTGTTAGGTACCTGGGGCATCAGTGGGCCATAATCAGCCAGTAAAGACTCTTTGTCAGACCCTGTTCTTGGCCACATGTTTTTTCTCTCAGCAGATGGTTCTCGGGGATGGCGGCCAGAGCTGCCTCAGTCACTGAGTGTTCACGATGGGCCAGGTGCAGTGCTGAGCACACTACACCCATCATCTCATTGCCCTTTAAGAAAATCACATTGTACTCAAGACCAGGCAGCAGTGCATCTGATAATAAACACTGTCAAACGGGGAGACTGGAACTGAAGGCTACAACTCAGCATTCGCACACGCAGGGGGCAGAGCAGATGTCAGTGCTGTGCCCAGATCCCTGTGCATCATTTCTTTCACATCGTTTCTGGACAGCCCCCCCTGTCCCGGCTGGGGGTGCACTTCCAGCTCTCCTTTAGAGGACCACCTTCGGGCTATCGGAGCCAGTCTGCCAGCAGGAACCGAGAGTGGGAAGTTTACACCTCCCCTGGGTGCAAGAATTCGGAAGCTCAGCTCCCTTGCCTCAGGATGGGACAACTCTGAGACCTAACTTGCCCTCCAGAGCTCCTCGTAGGCTCAGGCTGAAGCTGCCCTCCATGGGATGTCCTCTGAAATGGCACACTTCCCTGGCTTTTTTCCCTTCCCTGTCCTGCCTCCCTCACACCCCTACTGCTGTCTCCCGGGCACGGGACACGCTCTTAATCGGTTACTCGCATGCAAATCCCTGTATCAGAGTCTGCTTTTTGGGAACCCCACTTAAGACAGTATTTTAAAAACGAAGGATAGGTTGAATGGTCATCTCTGGGAAGGGATCTGCAGTCACCATTAGCTGGGACAGCAAGAAGGGTAGGGGAAGTGGAGACCTCTGAACTCGATGAAAAGGCAACGCATCACAGCATTCAGACACAAGTCTTTGCTCGCTGGGCACCGATTTAGTCCCTGTGGTGTGCGGACTCTGACGCATGATGTCCAGGATGAGACGCCATTCTGAGGTTTACCAGATGACCAAATGGCCTTGCTCCAAGCTGTCATCTATTAATCCAAGTGGAAGGAGGGTAGGATGTCTGCTATAGAGGTGATGCAGACCAGACCTGTGCCAGGGTCAGGTTTTTCCATCCAAACTCCTGCTGGAAATCTTCCAATGACAGGTACATATGAAAAACCACTTCGAGTTCTTTAACACTTTACTTCGAACTTGACTCCAGGTGATGAAGATGCAAATTGTTTTAGGGGTCTCGCCACCACCACAGTTTATACGCAGCACCGCCAGCTTGGTGGATTCATCCCACGAGGTTTCTTCAGATTATTTTATCCGCAAGTCTCTTTTAACAGCAAGTTCCAAAGTACGATCAGGTTTTTACTCTTTAAAATTTGTATGAATGCACATGTACGCTCAAGCTTTCAGGCCAGATATCAGTGCTTGAGTGAATTATATAACTATTTAATAGACATAATAAGACATTGATACAAATATAAAGACATAATCAGTATAAAAGGCTTATATTTATAAAAATACTTTTAGGTAACAGTTTTCCCCTGAGGGTCGACCACGCAGGTTGCAGCCATAAATATCGCTCAGCTCTGTAGCTTGCTTTCCAAAGTTTGGGGCTCATCTCTAAAAGGAAATGGGTGGTGGCTCCAGTCATGTGACCTGGCCAGAGTGGCTGCCTCAGGTGGGCTCCTGGGCTTGGTAACATGAGGAAGAGGACAGCGTCAGCGGGGCCTCCGGAAAATCTGGAGAAGATTCTTTCTTCCAAATATGGAAGATACAAAGATCAAGGACGCCAGGTGGATGGTGGGGTCACGTGACTGGTGGGGCAGGTCACTGGTTTTTCTGGACCCAGTCCCAACCATCTGCGTTCTCTTTCCGGTTTTTCTCAGCTTCAATGATTTCTTTGTACCTTCGGCGAAAGAAGCCCATCTGAAAGGTAGAGGGAGGAAAAGCCAGGTTAGAATGTTGGAGAATCAGTCGTTCTGCTCCCCTGGGTGAGGAGGAGGGATGACCTATACTCACAAAGCTGGGAGGGCTTGGAAAACCCCTCAGACGAGACTGACTTAGGAAAAGCATTATTGGGGTGCCGCCTTTCAAAATGCATGGACTTCCTACAGGTTATCTTCTGGTTGTTCCTCATAAAGTGCTTCTGGTGGCTTGTCTCCCAAATGGTGTGCCGGGGAGCACCCATTACTGAGCATAGTTACTCAAAGGCATTTGGGAAATAGGTTTCATGGTCAAGTAAGTTTGGGAAATGCTGCTTTCTTTCTTCCTTTAAGAGCTATGGGATGCACAGGAGAACAGTCAGGGTCTAATAAACCCTTAGTAAAGGATCCAAGAAATTCAGGGACTTAACCTTTCCTGAGCTCACTGGGCTTTTGATAAACCTATTACTATCCTGGGAGACATTAGCCATCGTGGGGTAATTGATAAATACCGTTCTCCCAGCAGCCTACCTCGCTGTCCCTCTAGATCTTTCTCTCAGACCTACGAAACATGCAGTGCCCACGCCATGACCAGCAGGGTGAACTCCCCTAGAACTGGCATCTCTCCGGATCCAGGATGGGTTTCCTCTAGCTTACTTCCGGAAAGGCCTTCCCCTCTGATGTCTTACAGTTTTTCACATACCAGAGGGCAAGTTTGTAGCGCTTCTCACCCAGCCTTCACTGCCCGAGAGGTAAGCCATGTTTGTAGCCCAGACCTGACCTTCTCCCAGGCTCAGGGAGACTTGGCATGTCTTGTCCTTTGCGCACCGGCATTAGTGGCCACTGTTTCTGAGGTCAGACACCCCTTCCTGCCTCTGCCCTTAAACATGACCGGGTGTGGGTTACTCCTGTTCCCTCTCTTCTTGGGTGTGACAAGCCTCAGGTGCGTGACCTACCAGAGTTTCCCCGTGGAACATGCTGGCAGGGGTAACTGGTCTTACCGCGTCTTTATTGCCTTCCTTCTCTTTCCTATCTCGCTCCCCTGCTCTGATCAGTGTTTCCTGAGGTCACCTTGTGAATCAATTACCCGCCCTCAAACCTCCATTTCAGTCCCCTTGAACGGAGGGACTCCAACAGCCACACACGTTCGGTCAGCCGTTGGCGGGTCTGCGGCGCTCTCGTGAGCCTGTAAGTCCTGTAGCCATGTGGGAACATGCTCACGAGCAGCGATTTCTGCAGCGTGCTGCCAAGAGCGAATATAAACCCTGCCCCGAGGGAACGATCATGCAAGCCCGGCTCTCATGCGCGCATCTCCCCCAACTCCTTCACTCCGAGCTGAGCACCCACAGTCATTCTGATGGTCACAATTCTTACCCGCCCCCCCCCCGCCCCCCCCCCCCCCCCCCCCCCCCGCCGAAGGGTCTGACTGCCTCGCTGAAGATGAGAACTGTCAAGCCAGCTGCCAGGAAGCATCTCCACCCACATTGCCAGGGGAATCCTGAGAGTTCACTTTGCGTGGAGTCAGTGAAGGGGTGGGTGCAGTCTGAGCGACGGGGAGGAAGCTTTCTTCAAACACCTGGCAAGGGTCTTGTGTTCTGAGCTTCCATTCTCATGGGCAGCTAGCTTTGCGGACAGACACCGAATTCCTAGGGTTTGCAGCCCTGGTGGCTTCTTCTCCGCATGTGCCAGAACCCCACTTTCTGACCCTCCCCTCCACCCCCTGTCCAGGCCCCCTCCACTTTTTCCTCCCCTTAAATCTCTACCACCTTCTCCCCTCTGCAAGGAATGTGGAACAGGGGCTGGATGTTTTGGGAAAAGGCCCTCAAAGACACCCACAGAAGGTCAGAAGAGCAACCCACAACTTACTGGAGAGGTCTAAGGAGTTACTGCTTGGAATACCATTATGATAAAGATGTGGTTGACGGAGCAAATATGTCACGAGCACCTTCTGTGCTAAGGAGAACACAATCCTGAGACTGAGGCTGGATGTGATATGGAAATGAGATTCTTTAGCAGAGAACCCTTCCCGCAGATGGTGGAATGATTCACGGATCCCAGGTTACTCACTTTCCAGCTCCAGAGAAGTAACTTATCTCTACTGTGGCACTAATCAAGCGGGATTTCAACTGTTCCCTCGTTAACTTTCCTATTTGTCTTAAGTCTTAGAAGTCCTGGAAGGTAGGATTTTGCATGTTATGTCCCCAGAGCTGAGCATATCACCTGTACTTGGCAGCAGAGATAAACTGCAAAAATCCCCACAATCCTGCATTCCCCACGTCTAGGCCCTTTACCACATGATTCTGTGGCGGTTTCCATCCTGAGGCAGGGGCTGACTCCCCCCACCTTGAATCTGCACTGTGATTTGTTCTGACAATTCGCTTCCACACTTAGGCCTCAAGAGGCCTTGTGTGCTTCTGCTTGCTCTCTCAGAACCCTGCCTGGCCTGCATGCGAACGAGTTCGATCTAGAGGAGAGTGCACTCAGCTGAGGACTTCCTAGACCAGCCAACCCCCAAGTGCCTGCAGGTGCAGACATGACACGTCCAGCTGAGATCAGAGAACCCCCCGGTTCAGCTCAGCCCAGCCCACAGACCTGTGAGCTATGTAGATATTTGCTGCTTTTAAGCCATTAAGCTTTGGGGTGGTTTGTTATGCAGTATGAGGTAACTGATTCAGTACTCCGTGTTTTTTTTTGTCCGACTTACTGACTGAATCAGCACCCGCAGGAAGAGAGGCAGAGGGGCAGCCGATAGGGTTCTGGATCTAAGGAGCATCACTGTGCCTTGTTCTGCTGAACAGACTTTTCTTGTTCATCTCCAAGCAGCACAAAAGTTGGTTTACATTCTCATGGCTATGCTAGCATAAGGATTTGAAATAGAGTGTGCAAACCATCTAGCAAGGATTTAGAGCACCTGGATTCCCTGTCACATGTAGCTATCATGTGCTCACATTTAAGGGTCATGCTTGTTTCCAACGACGTGGAGGCACCGTCTCCTGCAGGCTTCCAGAGGCAAGCTCTTTTCTATCAAGTAGAGTGGTGTTAGCATTAGTCCTAAGAATCACTCCCGCACCCCTAGAATGACTGGAACGCTGCTCTCAGAAACAGCCTTGCAAACTCTGTGCCCTGCCCCAACACTGCAGTGTCTCAAGAGCCCTGCGCCCCACCCAACCTGTGTGTGGTCTCTTCGATGGAAGCTTGGAGCTGCCGTTGATGTCTGCCCTCTGTCTATGCAGCCCGAAGATCATTTCTTAAAACACGGTCCCCGTTCAAGGCTAGGGAGTGCTGGGTATGGCAGAGCAGGCTGTGCGGTGCCCCTCACATCACAGATAGCCTGGACATGTAAGTGTATTACAACTATCCTCCAGCAGATGGAAGTAGAGTGTCTTTTCCCCCCTCCCCCTAACAAAATCAGAAGCAGGTTTTCTGATTTTTCGACAGATGGAAGTAAAGTTTCTGGACGAAGGGGTGCAGTTTACTGGTCTGCACAAAGATGCCATATAGTTCAGTGGGCGCTCTGTCAAACTAATATGCTTTCTTGCACGATCAAGCTAATTCCTTGTCTGAAAAAGAGACTATCACCTTTGTGCTTTTGTTTAGAGCCTAGTTTTGGCTTTTGATACAGAACCCAAAGCCCAGGCTCTGAGTTTACTGAGCAACGGTCCCCACAACTGTGTCACACCAGGCCTGCCCAGTACTCGGGAGAGATGTGGCAGAGGGAGCCCGGAGTCCTGATTACTACTCCCGCTCCAACCACCTCCCTCCTACACCACCAGGAAGGTCATTTTCTAGCTGTGCCCCAGAGACCGAAGGCATTCTTAGACCTCAGCTGAAACACAATGACAGCTTTTTATGTTGGTCCCCAAAGAAAACTTGGGCTGCAACTGTTTCCCAAGAGTTTTTTGGAAATTTTGGGTAAACTGAATTTTCCATTTTTGTATTAAAGTATGGGTAGATCGTAAAACATAAAGAGTCCTACAATTCTGAAAACGAGGATAAACGGAGACTTCAAAGACATTTCCCCCATGCAGCAGGTCCTCCCCTCTCTCTGGCACACGCTCTCACTCCCGTTAGTCCTCACGGTTACTTCGGGGAAAACCTTTGAGACGTGCTGGGCACACCTGTTTTTGCTGCCAGCTGAGCCCACTGGGAATGATCGGTCATGAGTTCAGTAAGCTGGACCCTCGGCAGCCCCACACTCAGTGCCGATCCAGTGGAGTCAATGCTGTCCTGCACTTTTTCTGGAACCTTCCACGGCTTGCCTTGCCACTTGAAGGGCAAAAGGCTCTGTTTACACGTGTTCTGTCTGTAGTGGAGGAAACATTCATGGAAACCCCAGAGGAGGAGAGACTCAAACCAAGCTCTGCTCAGTGGCAGACAGAGGCAGCAGAGTGTGCTTTCCGGCTTCTTGTGTCTGCGCCGGGCCTGATAGGAGCCTGCAGCCCCACAGGGCAGCTGCCTGAGCCCTCCTGACTGACTTACACAACTTTCTGGTGTAAACTTGCATCAGAAAACTGCCAGAAAACAACTAGGGAAACAGGAGATTTCCTCTGAAGGGCCCTCATTAGGGAGGTGTTGTGGGAGGCTTGAGGCCTAGGAAGAAAGGAGGCCTGACCAAGCTCTGGGGTCTGCCCCAGCCTCTACCCTCCCCGCCCATTTCGGGGTGAGTGAGGGACTAGCTGCACAAGTCCACGGCGTCTGCCTCCTGTGAGATCCCCACCCCCGCCTTCCTGGCCCTTGGGTGGCCTCTTGGGCAGCGATTCCAAGGACCTCAGACACACTCCTTCTTTGGACTAACTCGCGGCCTCATGTTTATGGGTCTCTTCAGTTACTTGAGTGTTTACACAGCATGTCTCTGTCTTGAGATGTCAACAGTGCGGCATATCAGCCCAGTATTTACTTCTGAGCATAAATAAGTCCCCACCGAGGGTCTCTGGCACATGGTTTTAATTGATATGGTGTGAAGGACGTTTGTGCGTGTGTGGACGCACACATGCATGTATCTGTGTCTTCTTTCTCTGGAGGAGAAGCAAGGATGGGTTCCCACAGTCTGGTTGGAGGGAAGGTGATAACCCAGTGACCCCTGGAGGGGCTGCCAAACCTTACACATTCTCTGAGCCATTTTACAGATTTATTTTCCTAAGTGTTTCTGCTTGAGGTCAAGTAACACTGCTCTCAAACAAAAACCATGAACCCAAAGCCAGCGTTAAAGCAGCAGGCTCTTGGAACAGGCCCTGCGGAGGGGTCAAGGCCACCCTTTCCTGCCAAGGCCTGCCTCCTCACTGCTTGGGAAAGGGAAGAGCCAGGGGGTCCCGGCCTTTTTGGGAAGGGCCTGGTCACTTCCCTTTGCCTCAAGGCATCTCAGCTTGCAAAAGGGGCAAAGAGGAGGGAGGGAAAAGGTTCCTGGTGTTTAGGCAAACTGCCCAAGGGCGGGAGGGACAAAGAAGCGGGGGGGGGGGGGGGGGGCCCTAAATGAGGCTCTTTCTTCTAAAGGAAGGACATCCCCGCATCTTCACTCTCTTGCCACTTGACTCAGAGGCTGCCTTCAGGACCTGAAGGCACTTCTTAATGTGCGAGTCCCACACAAGGTTGTGAGACCTGCTGTACCTCTGGGCAATTGCACTTTCTTCTATAAACAGGCCTTTAGGATTGTTGTGAAGAGGTCTGAGGCCCAGGGCCCAGGCAGCTTCAAACCCTGTCAGGAGCTAAAGGCAAGGAAAGGGGAACTCATCTGGATTGTTCTGCCTTAAAAGAGTTTCACATTTCAAAGTTTTCTTCCTGAGTGGTGGTTTGGCAGGCTACTGTAATCCTCACACAGAAAGTTTAAATTACGGCTCCCAGGGTCTGCTAACATCCCAGCTTTGGGAAAGCTGATTAAGACCCATTTCAGTATTTGAAGAAGGGTCTGGTTAGCTCGGGGGCCCTGGTTGTGGATTTTGTGCCCGAGCCAGGGCCTGCTGCCGCCAAGCCTGAGAGCGCCTGGGATGTGAGCCGGTGGACCTTCGAGAAGGCCCTGGGGTCTGCCCAGAGGCAGAGGCAGAGAGGGAAGCTGAGCAGTAGGCAGGGAGCCTGGGGTCCCGCTCTGGAAAAGGCATCCGCAGACCTGTAAGGGGTTTCTATTGTAGATGATCGGTGGATGACGGGCACGTTAGCACCACAGTGACGTGCAGGAGGGCTCAGGAGATGGTGGCTCAGCCCCTTCAGCCGGCCACGTCCTGCTCACCTCTCCGGGTGTATGTACTTGGCTCGACCACCATGTCTGGTCACTTAACCACATTTCCCAGAGGTCTTCCAGGCTGAATAAGGGCTCTTTGGTTAACCATGTCCCTCTACCCAGAGCCTGTCACCCAGTAGGGACCCAATGCTGTCTGACGAATGAAGGCACTAGCCATCCTTCAAATGTATAGCGTGCTGACCCCCTGGCCTGGGTGGCACAGAGAACGCATCAGCACGGCCACGTGCTCTGTTCCGTTTTCAGCACCACGCTACGATCCGTGTCTATGTGGCACATCCTGGGGAACAACCATTTCTGGCTCATCAGCTCAAGGCAATGGCAAGCAACCAAGGTAGCAAGGTCAGGGGCTACTCTCAAGGGACCTTCAGGAGATGTGGCTCCATAAAGGCAGAGGACTTGAACGGTGCTCACTTGTCTTCAAAGGCCCTCGTGAAGCTGGTCCTGGCCAGCAGTGGCAACTTGGTGCCACTCCGTGGCTTTCCCCTTGACAGGAGGGAGGGAATTACATATGAACCATGGCAATAAGCCCGAACCATGAAGACCTCCCATGGGAGTTAACTATTAGGCTGGCCTTAGTCCAACTAATCAACAGACTTCTACGCACTGGACTGTCAATATGCTTTAGGTCTCTATTCACTATGCGGAAGGCATCATTCTTAGGTTGTAGACCCAGGAATCACAGTGGATAGGGGGTCTGTAGGTGAAGTTTGGGAATATGTAGGTCTTCAAAATAATCCTACATTTCGCTTGCCATTTTCAACCTCCTCCAAAGTCATCATACTTAGCCATTTAAGAAGGAAGAGGTTTTTCTTGAAGAAACTCCCTCTGCCAACCTCCCTCCTGCCTTGCAGCTTTGCCTGAAGAGATTACCCACTCTGAAGGCTGCGTGCAGTCATGAATGTTGCACCAAGATTTACTTTTATTCCCTTTCCCTAAAGAAGCTCAATTGGGATTTTATCTATGACACTATGGAAGAACTGAGGTTTCAAATACTTTAAAACAATGGTGACCTTCAAAGAAAAGATTAAGAGTCTGCCCGTATTTCTGAACATCATGAAGGTGGCAGATGAAAGGTGGCCCCAAACCCTCTGCCACTCTTCCTATTGAGATGTGGGGTCCATTTCCCTTCCCTTGCATCTGGGCTGCCATGTGACTGCTCTGACCAACAGAGTATGGTGCAATGCCAGTTCTGGGCCAGGCTTTAAGAGAACCAGCAGCTTCTACCATGCTCTTTTGGGGCCAAAGCCACCACGTAAGAAGAGAGGCTCCTCCCTGGGGAGGTGTGATCTACATGGGGAGAGAGGAGGGCTCAGCTGATTCCGGCCTCCCAGCCATCCTCACCAAGTGCCAGCAAATGTGAGTGAACTGAATTCCTCAGACCAGGCCAGCCACCAGGTAAATGCCACCGAGTGACCCCACTCAATGTCACGGGGAGCAGAAGAATCACCCAGCTAAACCCTTCCTGGATTTCTGACCCATACGCTCGTAAGATATAATGTAATGGCTGTTGAGAGCCACTCAACTTGGGGGCAGTTCGTTACGCAGCAGTGGTTCCATGGTACAGTATAAAGCCCACAGTGTGGGCAACAGCACCACCACCAACTGTGAAACCTTGCTGCAGTGAATGCCTTTGGGGAAGCTGCCTAATTTCCTTCTTTTATGAGATTCGGCCCGACACCCTGCCTCCAGCCACAGTGGTGGACGTTCTCTCCCCCAGACTTGCAGAACTGGGAATGAGAGGTGGCTGATCAATCCGTGGCTGGGGCTAGAAGCCACTGAGATATACTTCACAGGAGGGGTGGAGGGCAGTGTGGAGAGGCAGGTCTGCTCTGGGAGAATGTGATGCAGGTGTGCAGAGGGGCAGTGGTGAGGGGCTGTGTGGGACGAAGGGAGTGATGGGAAGAAGGGGTTGTCTCGCTTGGCTTCTGGATGCTTTGTGGGTCTGCATGTACCTGTTTCCTTTGGGGTCTATGTGTACCCTTGCATTCTTAGAATTCTCTTTCTTGCTTAAGTGGCTGTGAATGGATTTCTGTTTTTGTTTGTTTGTTTTTGCAACTGGAAGAAAGGGCCTTGGTGACGCCTGAGATAAGTATGTTCGGCCCTGGAAACTGAAGGGAAAGCTGGCCAGACCAGTGAGGTGACAGGAATGTCCTTCTGCTGACCTTCCCCCTGCTAGGTGAGAGGGACTGGGAGTGACTCAAGCCCAGTCTAGTCTCCTATAGGCACCCCACACTCAGAATTCCTCATACCAAGCAGCTCTTTTTCCAAAATAATTTCAAATCTGCCTTCCTTACTCTGGCTAAGGGAAACCATCCATCGTCTAAGCTAAAAACAGCAAAGGACTGCTACTTTCCTTCCTTCCGACCTCCTCAGTCCCACCGGCCACCAAGGCCTGCCTGCTCTAATTTGCTCTCCTCCCCTCCATCATGGCGACTGCCCTCGCCCCCATTCTGTCCCCAGACCTGTCTCCTGAAACAGATCTGGCCATGCCACTGCTCTGCCTCCAGATCCCCCACCCTGCCCTCCCATGACACACCTCGCCACAATGCTGCTTACTTTCTCACCTTCTCTTCCTTCTGGAGGGAATATCCACCTGCCCTTCCCTGCCTGGAAAACTCACACCACATCCAAGGTCAGACTTGAATGACAACTCATTTGTGAAATGTCCTCTGACTTTTCTCAGGTGCTTCAATGTGTTAGAAGCTCAGTGCTAAGCATTTTGCCTGTGTCTTTTCTATAGCTCACGCTAGAGGTTAGGGTCTCTGTTTTACCGAGGAGGAAACTAAGGGTCAGAGGGGGCGATGCTCCCAAGCCGCACAGCTGGTGAGCGCGAGCGCCAGGTTCTAGTGCGCAGCCGTCAGCCTGCAAAGTGCTGCGCTCTCCTCCCACATGGTACTCTATGGCCTTTAGACATTGCCCCTTGGGGTGGGGGATTAACGGCACCTTCTTCTCAGTTTCCAGAGAAGCTTGTGCACACTCATCACCCACTATTATACTTATAGGTCTGCGTGCTACATGGTGAAGTGTTCAAGGGCAGGGAGGAGTCACACTCATCGCTGTATCCAGGTACCTACCCAGTGTTTGGTTCAGAGCAAGTGGTCAACACATGTGAGCTGAAATGAAATACTGCTTTTGGATGATGAGCAAAGTAGTTTTGAGCCCATGGCATCATTCAACTGCTTCCGTAAAGCTGTTTTAGACCATCCTCTTCCAGCCTCATTGGTCATGGCAAGACCTTGCGTGGGGCTAATGCCACTGATTGACTGCCAAGACTCTGCCCTCTCTCCCAGTCTGTGGCAGAGGGTGGTGTCTGCCTTCTCAGGTCCTGGCTCTTTGGATCCCATATAGCTGGGTGACATCAGGGTCCTGGCTACCCCATGACAGCCATCTCCTGCAATTGCACTCTTTAAATAAACACAACAGAAGCAAAGCCAAGCAGGTGGCAGGTGGGAGGAGGGAAGAGCGTGTACACAGCGTTGGGACACACCCCTGAGTGGCAGAGCCAAGGTCGGTGGCCAGAAGGACAGCGTTCTCGTCATGAGCTGGAATGGGGCATGGCCACCACACTCCCCACTCTGTGTCCCTGTCTGGTCTCACGCACCCAGCCTTGGAGGACTTCCTCTCATCTGAAGAGCCCAGACAAAGGCAGAAGGAAGAAATACCCCCCCCACCCCCAACCAAAGCCCTTTCTGTCTTCTAAGATCCCAAACACTGAGCTGGCTTTGTTCTCCACCCACAGACCAGAGGCAGTCGGGCAGGAAGGAGTTGGAGGAGAGAGGGGGGAGTTGAGCACCTATCTGGCCACGCAGATTAAACAAATGACAAATTGGCAGATTTTTTTTTTTTTTTAAAAAAAAGGTAATATCCACTCTTGGCAAATATATAGGAAAATGGACACTTTTGATACAGTGCTTGTGGGAGGGTGAATTGGTATAACCTCTCTAGAGGCAATTTGCAGTATATGATAAAAGGCTTCAAGTGTGTGTTTCCTTTGACTCAGTAATTCCATTTCTAGGGTTTCATCTTAAGTATATAATGAAGGATTTGTGCAAATATTTAGCTCTTAGGATAGTCACTGTGGCACTGTTAAAGGAGGTGTGAAACAAGGAACCACCTAAATTCCCGTGTCCTGGGGCTGGATGAGCGAGGGCAGACACTGCAGCCTCATGACTGTGCTGGAAGGGGGTTTTCAAAGACATGGAAAGAAGTTCAGAGCACTGTGTTCGGGGAAGAACAGGCTGAAAAAGAGTACATGGAATGTCTGAAAAGCATGGGAACATAAGATAAACTTATCTTTAAGTCATGTGCTCAATATATTTTTCATGAAACCTCCAGACACTTTTTCACGTGACGTAGCTCTAAATTTAAAGCAATGAGTCCAATTGTGAGTCTGAAAAATGTGTAATAAAAACAGTTTTTCCTGCTTCTAGACTTCTTGGATAAAAGTATATTTATTATTATTTTTTTCGAACCCACAGTTCAAACCCACAGTTTTGACTTTAGAGGTCTTGTACCTCAAAATATATCGAGTACATTACTGGAAAATTCAACATCCTAGTCAAACATAAGTAGATGCCATGAGTGTGCTTGTTCAACATCTTTATGCAGCGAGGAAGGTCAAGAAGAGACAACACTGTTCATCACGGTTATTCTGGGATGTGGACTCCTGAGTGCTTTACAACCTTTTTTTTTTGTTTCTCACTGACTTGTTACAATGTCTGATGGATGAATACAAATTATTTTGTAATCCCAAAGCAGGTAATGATTTGAATCTAAAGCATCCGTCCATCATGATGTAAGAGGCTGTTTCCACCTGCATTTGAAACCCAGAAGGAACCATGGAAAAGCAAGGCTTTGGTGGCAGCAAGCCCCAGCTGTGGTCCCTGGTGCTATTCTAGCAGCTGGAGACACAAGGACAGCCACGGGCTCCCCTCACCTGGAACACTACTGTGCAGCGGAAGAGACGCACCTTCGTTAGATAATGATCCTGAGGTTGTTACTAATGAATATAGAGGCACTGAAGCAAATGGACTCCAGATCTCTGAGAGTGTGAGGCAAAGAAACCATCTCGGACTTGGGGTGAGGACACCCCCCTTCTCCTTGAGAAAGTGACAGGAGGCAAGAAGGATGGGCAGGTGTGCCCTGGGGAAGGAGGCAGGGCAAATCTATCTCTTGGCTCACCTACAAGGGTTGGGAGAATGGACCCCACAGCTCCCCAGGCAGAACTCCGGACTTTAGCTCAGCTGAGGTACCCGAGCCTTCGGGGGCAGAAACCCTTTTCGTATTCCCCATGGGTAGAGAACAAAGAACTGTCCTGCAGTCCCTTTGCTTGTGTGTGTGCGTGTGTGTGTGTGTATGTGTGTGTTTTTCCCAAGTAAATGGTGAACCACCCCAAGCGCCGCTGTTCCTCCCCAGGCTTCTGTCGTGGAGTCAGGCTCCCATCCTCCCACCCTCCTGTTAGGACCAGCGAGAAGGTAAGAACAGAGCGGGGCTGAGATGTCTGTTCTCCATCTAAAGGTCCAGCCCTCGGGTATGAATGGCCTCAAGAGGGGCCAAGATTCCATCCGAGCCTGCAGGGGACACTGCCCTCCCTCCCACTGTACCTGCACCGTGTGGGATGTTCTAACAGGAAACTTCTTCCAAGAGCTCTCCCTCTGGTGAGGCGGAGGGCTGGGCATCCATGTGTGGGGGCTCCACGGGGCCCCGCAATCGATCGCCACACTCACCTTCCAGAGCAGTACAGCCAGCAGCAGGAAGATGAGGACTCCCACCAGCAAACTTATGGCAATGATCCACCCCACCACATAGCCCCGGGGCTCCAGATTGTGCAAGGCTTCGAAGACCACCTAGGAGGCAAAGCAGAAGGGGATGGGGGACAATTGTCAAACAGAAGTACCCAGAGCATGACAGAGCCAGGCCTGGGCTTGACGTCTGGAGGGAACTACAGATGTGTCCAGACTGTTGTGACCAAAGACTGGATTTTGGTTCAGTGCCTTTCTGCTTGTAGACTGATGGATTTTTCACTGGGATTGGAAAAGCACTTGAAATCCAAGCCCCAGTTCTTGCAAGGGTTGTCACAACAACAAGCCTGACTTCAGTATCATGAAGTGAACATAAGTGTGGTAAAGGCCTCAGAGGACGCACTCCGTTCTTGATTCAGGCAACGACAGTCTCCCTTTTATTAGGGTTTTGCAACGAAGGACGTGAGCATGCCCTCCATGTAAAACCGTGCTCTTCCCCAATGCGCACCTCACCTGTAGCTTAGTGCAATCATTTATCAATGCCAACTGCCTGACAGACTGTCGCTCCACCAGGGCCGGGACACCATCTGTCTCGGGTCTCATGGCCTCGCACACAGTAGGCCCTCACTCCTGAAGCGCTGGGCTCTGGGTTTCCACGGGAGCCATATGTAATCCCAGCCCATGCCACAGTGAGGCAAGTTTCCCCAAGTTTTATGGAAACTCAGCGGTGTGCCGGAACTGGCCATCAGCCTGCAAGAGCCAACTGGGTGCTTCTCTTCTTCGCCCCACATCTAGTGACGACACTGCAGTGGTGGCCTGAAATGGGCCGTGTGCGAGTATTTATTTATTTTTTTAAGATTTTTTAAATTTATTTTTTATTTATTTGACAGAAAGAGACACAGCGAGAGAGGGAACACAAGCAGGGGGAGTGGGAGACGGAGAAGCAGGCTTCCTGCTGAGCAGGGAGCCCGATGTGGGACTCGATCCCAGGACCCCGGGATCATGACCTGAGCTGAAGGCAGACGCTTAACGACTGAGCCACCCAGATGCCCTGCCGTGTGCGAGTATTTACACTGAGGAAACTGGCAGACGGGTCAGGGCCCCCCACCCTCCTGCCAGAGAACCAATTGCTTAACAGGTATTAACACTAATTGTACCCTTTGGCTCTGCTTTAGCCTCACTGGTCACAGTGGAGTTTGGTTTTGTAGAATTTAAAGCATCCATTGTGTCCTTACTGCCCGGTAACCTTCCCTACCATCCCCTGCCCACTCAAGCTTGCTGCAAAAGAGACGAAAATCCCAGCACTGGGTAGTCCTCATCTCCCCTGGCTGCCCGGCTGGCCCACCCCAGGTCTTTGTCCAAGCTGGGTCATCCCCTCCTTGGGGAAAGCCTATTTAAACCCAGCTGGATGCTGGAGGCTAGCTGAGGCTCTGCCTCTGCTGGGAAGCCTCGCTTATCCCGGGAGCCCACCCCGCCCCCCGCAAGCCACACGGGGTGATGGGGCACAGTACTGATTTACAGTGACCAGCACTGTTTATGTCCCCTTTTAGGGCCTGGCTCCCAGCTCTCTAATTCTTCCCAAGCGGTCGTCGGTGCTTTTCTTACAATCTCCTGTCCAGGTTCACGCAGCCACCCAGTGAGGGCTTCAACATCCACTTCACAGAGGGGGACCATTGAGGCCCAGAGAGGACAGCCTTTTGCTCTGGGCCATGTCACTTAAGTACAGAGTCAGGATTTGAACTCAGGTCTAGCCAACCCCCAGACCCCCAAAATCTGAGCTGGTCAACATGACACCACAGAGCGCCCAGCTGAAGGTGGCTCTTCTTAAAGACTACCGGTTGGTTCAATGGATCATTTGTTGTCTGTGCCCTGGTGATAAGGAAGGCAAATACGAGCATCTCCATCTCCCTGTGTCCATCCCCACAGCTGCAGTAGGAGGGGGGGGGTGTGTGCTGGGGGAGGGGTGGATGGTCATTCAGGAGGCAGATGAGCTGCCACAGTCACACCTGCAGACCCTGAATCCAGAATATTATCTCAAGGAAGACCAGGCAGAGCAGAGACCATCCCTTCCTGCATGGGGACAAGTGAAAGAAAACTGCCTACAAACACAGTAGTCATTCTGGGAATGGAAAGGAGGCCACCTTGTGGCACATACTCACTGGCTGTGTGACCTTGGGCAAGGTACTTTCCCTCTCTGAGCCGCATTTCTCTCATCTGCAAACTAGGGGTAAAACAGCACCTCCCGAGAGAATTCAAGGGACAATGTGCACAGAGCCCTGAGCCTAACACCTGGCAGAGCCCAACCTTGACAAACAGAAGGCAATTTTTCCATCAGTGCTGGCAGGAAGAGATTTTTGAGGTCATGCATGCTTGGTGACTCTTTAATTTTGAAAAACCATTTATTGATGTCTAAGATGCATACAGAAGAGTGAACATAACACAAGTGCACAGCTCACTAAATTTTTATATACTGCATGTTAAATGCACATGTGTGATCAGCACCCAGAATAAAAACAGAACATGTCCAGACCCCGAGACGCCCCCTTTACATCCCTTTCCTGCTAATACCTACATCAAGGGTAACCACTAGCCTGACTTCTCAGGGCCTAGATTAGCTGCACCTAATTTTGTCCTCAGTATATCTGGGACAGCACAGTGTAAACTCCTATGTCTGGCTTTTTTTTTTTTTTTTTTAAGATTTTATTTATTTATTTGAGAGAGAGAGAGAAAGAACGAACGCTTGTGAAAGCATGAACAGCGGGAGGAGCAGAGGCAGGGGGAGGAGCAGACTCCCCTGCTGAGCAGGACCCCCATGCGGGACTCAATCCCAGGACCCTGGGACCATGACCTGAACCGAAGGCAGACGCTTAGCCGACTGAGCCACCCAGGGGTCCTTTGCGTCTGGCTTCTTTCTCTCAACATCATGTTTGGGGGACTCATCCATGTTGTAGCATGTTTATGCTCCTTGCTGTACAGAACCGCGTAGTGTGAATACACCACAATCTATTTATCCATCCTCTCCCTTTAGGGGCTGTCACCAAGAGTGGTTTTCCAACATGGAGCAGTCCTGAAGGGAGGTGGGAGGTAGTGGCCCAGAAAGGGGTTCTGAAGTCACTCATCATACGCCCACTATTTTGTATCTGGATCAGACTAGAGATTCCTGTCTTTAAAGACAGATGCGTGCCTTTGGGTTCTTGCCCCCCAAAAAGCTGTGGACTGAATCACCTCCCACAAGCTCTCATGGTGTCTTGTACAGATGAACCTTGAGGCACTGTGGCCAACAGGTACGACTTTAGGGAACCAAGGTACTGCTCTCAGTTTACCCCTTTGTGAAATGGCGGGGGAGGGGTCTAAAGGGAAAATCAGACAGTGTTGTGAAGGGGCCCAGTGCTTGGTCAGGTAACAAGAGGCTGCGAAGCCTCCTTGACAGTGAGTTGCTGAGGCAGGCTGTGAGCTCAGGGCGGGCCGGCCATAGTCCACCTCCTTCGAGAGCCCCAGTGGCTTCTCGGGAACGCTGCTGTCCCCTTGCTGTTCGAAATCTGCATCCCCGCAAAGCTGCGCCGGAGCTCTGGTTTTGTGGATACAGACACAGTCAAGAGTATCCACTGCAGTTTAGTCTAACAAATTCCACAAGAATGCCCTGTCACTTCCCCGGAATGTGTGTTTAATCCTTCTTATTTTTAGTGATGCTGTTCCCCTTCTTGTGCTTTGGCAAAGCTGGTCACTGCATGTCAAGACTCTAATAAGCCTATTTGGGGGAGAAAATCAAGAGCGTCCTGCAGTTTTAAGAAGTCACATCTCAAATAAGACTCCAAAGGAAGGCACAGCTGCTGGACTCCAGGGGGGAGTCAAAAAGCAGTGACCGTGAAGCCTTGTTTCCACCACTGAGGAGCTGGTGACCCTGGTCAAGCCCCTGGACCTTTCCATGTATCTTTTCTGTCTTCTTGTTTCCATCCCCGGTCTCTGCCCCAGGTCAGGCCTGGTCGGCTCTCACGCCACCATTTCAGGAGCCCTGGGGAGGACCCCCGCTGTTAGGAGTGTCTTTCTAAATGCAGGTCTTCTTTTGCTTCTCTGCCTACACTCTGGATGTGAATACACCATCCAGGGTCCCGGGCTCTTTACATCTGGTCTCTTTCCTACCTTGCCAGCCCCTCACAGGGCAGCCATTCACATTCTAGCCAGTCTGTGTCATCTTGCCTGTGAGGCCCACGCTCTGGCCACCTGGAATGCCCTTCCATTCTTGTCCACTCGGCAAACTCCAATATTGCTCATCTTAAAAATTTGCATGCCCTTTGGTCCATTAATTCTATACTTGAAAATTTACTCAAAGGTGAAGAAACATAAAATATAGAAAAACTTTTGTCTTCAAAGATGTTCACTGTACAATTATTTATACTGGTACAGAATGAGATTTCCTCAATGCCTAACAATAGGGCAACAGATAAGTAAGAGATAATTATGGTCGATCACAAAGTGGAATCCCATAGAGCAGTTTTAAAAAGGATGATAATAAATTTGGCTGTCAAAGCACAATTTTCAAAAAGCTGAAGACATGCCTCTCCTACAAATATAGAGTGAACACATGTTAAAGATGTATTTAATTCATTATTGAGGGGGATCAGCAGGATGGTGAAACTAGTTCAAAGAAGGATCTGTAAATCAGATACAAGACTGGGTAAAACCCCATAGGGCGCTGAACTACAACCTTTGGGATTTTATTTTCTGCCAGAGAAATCATTTTCACCTTTACTGGCAAAAGGCATAATTTATAACTGATCAGTCTTCTACCATCAACTTGTAACTTCACAGAATCCAGGCCCTAGAGAGTTAGGCAGGCCTGCTAAACCTTTTCTCAGATTTCAAAGTGTCCAAGATTCACATGCAGAACCTGGTTACAAGTCTGGGTTGGGGCCCGAGATTCCACATTTCAAATTAGCTCCTTGGTGGTGCTAATACCGCTCGTCCATACTTTGAGTCGAAAGGAGCTAGGGAATGTTCCAGCCTACCATCAGAAGGACATGCAACCATCTTTTTGCCTGATTTCCATGTTTTAAATACTTTTGAAAACATGATAACATGGGAAAAATGATAAATATTACAACATTAAGTGAAAAAATGAGAACATCAATTTAATATCTAGAAGACATTAGCTTTGCAGAAAAATGGTAGGAAGTTTCAAAAGTACACAGGTGCTTTTTGATATTATGGGCATTTTTTTCTTTTTTCTACCTTTTTGTTATTAAAATTTTTTCTTAACTGAGCATTTTAAAGCCAAGTTAAAAAAAAAAAATTGAGAAAGAGAAACTCTGCTCCAACATCTCCTGTTCCAAGAAGCCTGACCTACCCCTCTTTTTGGCAGAATTAGTCATTCATTCGCTGAGCTTTTGGAAACAGCACCTCTTTTAGCAGAGGAGAACTACTGTGGTATCCCAGTGTCCCAAACAGAAAAATGTGGAGGTTCTCTGGTTGTTAAGAAGGTAGGCAGCCAGAGCCCAGCCTGCTCAGCCCCCCTTCCCAAACCTGTCCCTCCTTACCCCAGCCCCGGCAGGCCCTGAACTGGCTCAAGGGAACCCTTGGCTCCACAACATTTAGTTTTAAAACCACAGCTAAGCACTTGGCAGTCCTGGCCTTAAGTCCTTCTCACTCTGTTAGGTAATGATGTATCTCCCTGTTGATGGATTCCAGCACCCTGTGAATTCTTATAGAATAAGGTTTCAAATGTATGTCCTCCTGTCGCCTAAACCAGGATCGTGATTCATGATGTGATTCATGAATGCACACATTAATAAATTCAGTGTCCTCTTGGCTATAGCACGAGATGAAGCATGACTATGATTCAGTCTGCAACAAGAGAGGCTGGGGTTCGAAGCTGGAGTCTCTGAGTGTGCTTCCTGTCTCTCTATCTCAAAAATATATTTGCAAATGTGATTTCTTGGCAGGGAGTTCTGGCCATTCATCCATCCATCTGCCCACCCACCCCTCTGTCCATCCAACCATCTGTCCATCCATCCCATCCATCTGTCTGTCTATCCTTTCATCCATCCATCCATCCATCCATCCATCCATCCATCCATCCATCCATCTAACAAAGGTCTATGCAGCAACTGCTAAGTGCTGGGCACTGTGGGGGTCCCGTGATGAATTAAGCAGGTGGTCCTGGCTCTCACAAAAATTCTAGCTCTTAGAGAATATGACCAGTTAGACACATAAATGTGAAATCATAATTTTGGCAGGTACCCCGAGGGAGAGGTTTATGGTTATAAAAGACTCTGAGATAGACATAGCAGTCAGAAAGAGTTCCTGAGGGAACTGCTTGAGCTTAGGGTGATGAGTCAAAAGGAGGGGAGGGAACAGCATTCTAAGGAGAAGGAGAGTGTGTGCAAAACCCCTGTGGCAGACATGGGCTTGGCAGGGGTAAGACAGAGCCAGCAGACAGCGGGGTTGGGGCAAACAGAATGAACAAGAAGCCAAAGGAAGATGTTCAAAATGCAGCTAGAGAGACAGGAAGGGCTGGAGGCTGTGTTAGGAATCATATGCCTTATCTTAAGAGGAATGGGATTGTGATGCAGGGTTTTGACCAGGGGAGGGACATGGTCCACAGTGTGCCAGGAGCACTTAGCTGAGAAACGACTGGAGATTAGAAGGGAGAACTTCCCATGGCAGGTTCAAGGAACAAACAGCCTGGGGAGCAAGGTTGCAGGGGAAGTGGTGCCGGGAGGTATATGCTTCCGGTAGGGAAGAGGGTAGGAGAAAGGGAAAGAGACTGAGGACGAGGGAGAGTCTGGTGGTGGAGGCTGATAGGAGGCTGAGAGACGGGGAGGCAGATGTTCTGAACATAGAAGGGATGGATGATGGCACGGCCATGGACTGAAGCTGGAGAGCTTATGTGCTGGGTGTTAACTAAGAATACAGAGGAGGGTGCCTGGGTGGCCCAGTTGGCTGGGCGATGGCCTTCAGCTCAGGTCATGATCCCGGAGTCCTGGGATTGAGTCCCGCATCAGGCTCCTGGCTCAGCGGGGAGCCTGCTTCTCCCTCTGACCCTCTCCCCTCTCATGCTGTTTCTTACTCTCTCAAATAAATAAATAAATAAATAAAATCTTAAAAAAAAAAAAAAAAGAATACAGAGGAGAAGGAGGAGCTTGTGGGTTTGTCTCCACAGAGGCTTTGAGGAGGAGAGACAACAGGCTGGGCAATAGCCGGCCCAGATACTGGGCGTCCCACCCGCTGTGGTAAAGTTTCATGCACCTGAGGCTGGCAAGCTGGTGTCCGGGGACCACTGGGAGCCAACTTCCAGGCTGAGGCAACAGGCAAGCCAAACAAGAGTGCTCAATTCACTTCTGTGTTTCTGGAAACTTTTACGTGCCCACCACTGCAAATAGGCCTCATGTCATAGCTGGTGATGCTCGGGTCTCTGTAAGGCCTGAGGATATGACCACGGTGGGGTGTACCTGGCCCAGCCTCTGCTGGATGAGGGCTTCCAGTGCTGAGACAGTGCAGTCAACACGCCCCAGAGGGAGGTTCAACCTCAGACCCAGGTCGGCTGAAGGTCAATTGCAATGGCAAGATGCTTTCTGCAGTCAACCTCACACCCGTCTCACAGAAAAGGAATTCGAGTACAATAAAAAGTGGAAAGGGAAGAACATCTGGGACAAAGAAATGACATTTCCACCTGCTTCTGATTACACCAGTGAGGGGTGGGGGAGGGAGGATGGAGAAAGGTCTGTCGGGACTGGAAGAAATGTTCTCGGCAGAACCATGTCTTAAACTACTCTCAGAACACAGCCTGCGGGAAGCTGGGGAGCAGGGAGACCTATGGAGACAACATCAAGGAATAGAAAATAAACTGCGCATCTGGCGAGATTGAAGCTGTATGTTTATGCTGGGACACGCAGAGATGTCAAACCCACTGTGGCCGCCAGGTGCCGGGGTTCAGAGAAGCCTTGCTCTGTTCGGATGTGCGGGGGGAATGAGCTGGGCTGGTGCTAATTTCTTTGTTGTTAATAACGGGTCACATTTGTTGGGAACTTACTGAGTTCCAGACCCTACGTTGAGAGGTTTTATATCCACTGCTTCGTGTAATCCTCACGACTGCTCTTTAAAGGGAGGAGAGGAGGGCAGCTCATTTACCTCCAGACTATCTTGATGAGAAGCTGTGCATCTGGTGAGGACCCAGACCACAGCAGGAAGAGCTCCAGAATCAACAGACCCTTAAGTCTGCACATGATGTGCTTCTCAGGCCACCGGAGCCAAGGGTCGCTCTTAAAGACCAAGGGCCAGCTGCTTACCACCCATGACCGTGATCCCTACCACCTGCTGAGAACAGTGTTCTCATTGTGTGTGGGCGCAAGGCCACGGGCCAGCCCAGGGCAGAGGAGCACGGGATTAAGGAAGACTCAGGACTTGCCAACAGGCCGAGCCAGCAGCCAGTGCTGCTCTTCGACCGACAAGCAGTGGCACCTCAGCTTGGAAGGTCTTTTCACCTTCTGGAGCCTTAGTCTCCCCAACAGGAAATAGAGTAAAGACGCCTAGTTCGGAAGGTCACCAGAGCTAATCACATCAAATGCTGGGCACATCATAGGAATTGAACAGACACGTGCGGATCTGAAACAACAGAGTCCTCAAGCACAATGTGACATCCCAGTGGATGGCAGGATTTAGAGGCCACTTCCCCTAGGCTACGCTGGGAGAGAGCAAAGGCCCTTGGAACTTCCTCCTGGGGCAGCCCCCAGCCAATGACAAGCAGGTCTGAAAGCCCAGCTTCCTCACTTCAAGGTGGACAAACTCTGGGGTCTTACGTGTATTCCAGAGTTCCCCACAGAATCAGGCTGAGCCTCATCCTTCCTTCTCTCCTTCGTCTTCCCTATCCCGTCATCTCACTTCTTTCCTGGGCTCACATGCTCGTCTCAAGTTCGCTTCTTGAGAGTCTAGCCTAGGACCCGTGTGACTTCCTGTGGCGTGCCTGCCCTTTCCCCTGGCACTTGGAACACTCCTTCAGGGCTTGTTCAGGGTCATGCCTCCTTTCGTGCAGCCTGTCCTCACCTCTTCAGCAAGGCACTCTCAGCACATAACCACACCGTGCTGTGTGCATGGCTCCGTGTGCACCCATGTGCACACACGCGCGCACGTGTGTGTGTGTGTGTGCACGCGTGTGCGCGCACGTGCACTGTGGAAGTCTGGAGGGTAAAAAATGGTTCTTGTTCACACACTGGGGGTTCAACTCATGTCTAGTGAAAGAATTTGATGGACCAGACAGCAGCCTTGTCCTAAAATACAATCTTTCATGGCAGAACTCTCTAGAGTCTAGGGATTCAGTGAGGGGGTACAGAGGCCACCAAGGGAAATGGACAGAAGGGGCACCTGGGTGGCTCAGTTGTTAAGCATCTGCCTTCGGCTCAGGTCATGATCCCAGGGTCCTGGGATTGAGTCTTGCATCAAGCTCCCTGCTCAGAGGAGTCTGCTTCTCCTCTCCTTCTACCCCTCCCCCTGCTCTTGCTCTCTCTCTCTCTCCCTCTTTCTCAAATAAACAATATATTTAAAAAAAAAAAGGAAATGGAGATTAAAAAACTGGGGGAATTTGAGGTCCCCCAGCCCTGATTCAACCAGAGCATATTTCAATTTAGGAGTGGGTTCTGTTGTTTACAAAAATAACAACGATGATGACAGTCATGATGATAACCAGAGATCCCTGGTTTAGGATAAACTGACCGAGACTCTTGAGGATTTGGCAAAAGGAGAGGCTTATTCTTCATGTGGTTCATCCTGTCCTTGGCTATCGCTTTCTGCAGTGAGAGCCACTATTAACTGAACCACCCATGTGGACGCACCAGGCAAGGGGTTTTGCATCAAGATGTCATTTGATCCCTCCCAACCCGTTTGGACAGGCATTCCCTACATGGGACCTGCACAAATTGCCACGTCTTTACTGATAGAAATCTACCTGTCTGCTTCCATCTCCTCTGCCACCATCACCTCTTGCCATGTAACTGTTGCAAGCTTCTAACTAGCCTTTTTATGTCCACCTTTCCTTCTTACGATCCACTAACCCCACAGCAGCCTATGATTTTTAAAGAATCTACAGTTGACCCTTGAACCCCACAGGTTCGAACTGTGCGGGTCCACTTATATGCGGATTTTTTCTCGATAAATACAGTACAGTGCTGTAAATATATTTTCTCTCCCTTATGATTCTCTTAACAACATTTACTTTTCTCTAGCTTACTTTGTTGTGAGAATATAGCACGTAATACAGATAACATACCGCATACGTGTTAATTGACTGTTCATGTTATCAGTAAGGCTTCTGGTCAATAGTAGGCTATTAGTCATTACGTTTTTGGAGAGACAAAGGTTATATGTGGATTTCTGACTGCCACAGGGGTCGGTGTCCCTAACCCCTGCGTTGTTCAAGGGTCAACTGTGTATTGGATCATGCCATTCCCTGCTTCAAACAGAAGCTCTCAGGGGCTTCCCTTCACTACTGCCCCCTGGTGTGACATGGCATGGCCCTGCCTACATGGCCCCCCACGGACATCTTCACTGTTCCCCCGGCTCTTGCCACACTGGTCTTTGAACTGTGAACATGGCAGGCCGTTCGTGTCTTTAAGCAACTCTCCCAGCAAACTGGGGCGCTTTTCCTCATCCTTGGCCAGCGAATTCCTTCTCACTTTCTAGGTCTCAATGTCCTTGGAGAAAGATTCTCTGACCCCCCTTTAATAGAAAGCAGGTTAGTCCCATAGAACTCACCTCAGTTTGAAATGAAATTCTCTTTGCTTCCCTGTTTACCATCTGTTCTCCTCTCAGTCAGCTCTGGGAGTGCAGGGACCGTTTATATTGTTCCCCATTGAACCCCTAGTGCCTAGTACAACAGCTAGCTCTTAGCAAGTCCCCAATAAGTATTCATCAAGTAAATAGGCAAACGGTGACTATTAGGAAGTAGGACTCACGTTCTGGCAAACTGTGCTGTCATACTACTCAATTCCTTATGGTTATAAGTGAATTCTCGCTTGTGGGGGTGGTGGGGGAGGGGGAGGACCACCTTCAGATGATGGCAGAGGATGGGGATGGTGGTGACCTTCCAATGACCCTCTCCTGCATCCTACATTTCAATGTAACTTGAGGTGCAAGGGGGAAAACCTCTCTTGCCACGTGGAACATAATTTTAACTGTAACTGGCCACATAAATGGTAAAGCACAAGTTGCAAACTACTAGGTGACTGTAAAAACTGTAGAGCTTGCGTCAGGAAGCAGTCCAACAAAAGGACCATAAGTGGCACCTTTTGGAGTCACTTCTGTTTACCATGTTAGGTGATGCCCCTCTGGTTGAGATGCCCTGGCTTGTGTCTTTGGTTGGGGGGGCAATGGTAGGGTGCAGAACAAAGGCAGAAATCTCTAGCAAGTAGAAAGCAGCTTTGCCGTGTTATGGGTGGGGAAACTGAGGCTCGCAGAGCCTACCTGGCACCCAGAGTCACACAGCTAGGATGTGAGGGAGATGGATTTGAATCCGGGCTTTTCTGAATCCCAAGGGGAGATGCGGTGCTCTGTCTCCACAGAGGACTGACTTCTTGAAAGGGCCAAGCCTGGGAACTGAACTGAAATGGCTTCAGAGAAAATTGCTGTGCTGAGCAATGAGTGCTTGACAGGGCAGGTTTCCTTAGAAGTGAAAGCATGGCTGTGGTCCTGAGGCTTCCTTCTGGGTTCTGATTAGGCCGAGAAGGGAAAGCCCCCTCTGGGGGGAGGACATCGAGGTCCAGTCTGAAGGAGCTCCGGGCTCCAAGGCCACCTGGGCCGTTTTATTTATTTATTTATTTATTTATTTATTTATTTATTTATTTATATATATATATCAGCAATTTGGTATTTTTATTTTATATTTTATGTTCAACAAACATTGAAAAATACTATCTCACACTCATACTGCTATAGGGAACTTCACTAAGAACTATGTAGCATCAATTAAATAATAGGGTGGATCTAAACTAAAAGGAACAATGGGCATGGCTTAATGGGGCAGCCCAGGAGCTGTTGTGCTCTGGTTGGGGGTGTTGGTGGCTGCTGGGAAAATCAATCAGACCTGCAGGGGACCCCAGGCCCTGGAGCCCTCCCATTACACCCCTGCTCCCTGCTGGGGCCTCTGGCCCTTGAAGGTATATGAAGGCTGTGGGCAGAAAGCAGGAGCAGGAGGCCCCCATGCGACAGGCCGGCCCATGGGCCCCAAATTGGCCAGCTCCTGCATGAGGCAATGGTTTTCTTCCTTCAGCCTTTGGAACTCTCTCTCTGCCAACAGAACAGCCCTCTTGCTCTCCTCGCTCCTCTTCTCATACAGGAGGATCTCCTGCTCATGCCAGGAGGTGACTTTCTGCCATTCTGCCTTCAGGTCCTCCGCCATCTTCTTGTAGACGCAGAAGTTGCAATAGGTGGCGTCCACTTCCCTGCGCACCTTGATAGGTTGGTTCTCCGCTTGCAGGCAGAGTGTTTGCTCTTCTACCTGCTTTCTCTCCAGTTTCTGGATGTGCTCGTCCCACATCTGAGACTTGACTTCGAGCTTCCGCTGGAACCTCTGAATCTCATTTTTCAGGAGGGCGTTTTGAAGTTGCAAGGTTGCTTCCTTAATTTGGTACAGTGTTATTTCTTGTGTGAGCTCTTCAGCCCTCTGCTTTTCATTCATCAGTTCCCTGGACAGCTTTCCTTTTTTTCCCCTGGCCCCCGCCGGAGGGCATGCCGACGTGGACGCGGTCAGGGGAGCCCTTCTGATGGACTGCTGACGGATTGAGGGGCCATTAGCAGTCTCCGCCTCCCTCTTCCCCTCTCCTGCTGAGCCCCCACCTTCCACCTGATGTTTGATGAGCACATGCTGCATCTTCAGCATGACCTGGCTTAGGGTCTGGAGTCGGTCCCCGTCCTCACCGCTGGCCTGCTGCACTCCTGGACTGGGAAGCTCTGGGCTGTCTTCCTGCTTTGGCTCCTCCTGCACACTCTGCCTGCAGCTGCCAGTTTCCTGAACCAGATGCTCTGGACTTCCCTGCGGGTCGGGGCTGTCATTTGAGCCTTCCGTGATCTTCCTCGCAGGGGGTTCTCCATCTTCCTGTAGTGCTCCAGAGATGGGATTTTCATCAGTCAGCTGGGAAGGGTTCTTAGGCCGGCATCTCCAAATTCCCTTCAGCAGTTGCACAGCATTTGCCACTGAAAAATAGCTGAAATTTTTATTCAGGACAGCCAGAGCAAGAATCTGTAATGGGAGAGGACTGGCCTTCTGCACAGGTGATGCCACGGCTTCACAGGCTTGTGCCTCTGGTTCTGTCTCCTCCACTCCTTTCCCAGATACTTCACCCTGGGCACACTGCCCCTTTCCTCTTCTTAAGCTGTGTCCACACTTCACTATGCATATCACCACTGCAGTGCATACCACGATCTCCCAGCGAAACCCGGAGACTCGTGGCATGTGTGGTACACTTTCATATATCACCAACAGGGCAGCCCACAGCTGCTCCAGAACAAGCTGGGGAGACATTTCGATGGCCACCAGCTGGCTCCAAAGGGCCTTGTGGCTCTGCCTCCGATCACCAGCGTCCTATGGGCCACTAGTAACTGCTTGGAACCCCAAGGAGGGTTCCATCTCCAACACAAACCAGTGCCTGGCAACAGGGGCTGACATCAGTTGGGGTGGGGGAGGGGCACCGGAGTTCTAGCAGACCCTACTCTTCCTTTGCATTGCATGGACAGAGAGGGAGACTACTTACACAGTGCATGGGGGAAATAGATGGGCAGCCTGGAGCTGGGGCCTCTGTCAGCCCACCTGGCCCTATAGCTCACCTGGAGGGTCATAGCAGGGCCATGCCCTTTTCCTCCTCTGCCCGTGGGTCAGGCAGAGGGGGACATGTCCCTGGGTGAGGTTCATTCCCCCCCACCCCCATTCACAGAAGCCTGGTCCCAGAGATCTCCTTCCTCTGAGGCTCCCCCTCTGTCTTTGTCTTTTGTTGATGTGGGAGGAGTGGGGTGCAGGGGCACCAGACTGAAGGGTGTCCCCATAGGTACTAACCAAGAGAGTAGATTTTCAATTGTAACAACACATGGGAAAAAAACAAGAACTGGCCCAGTCTGAGAGTTTCATGGATGTTCAGTGAAGCCTGTTTTCCTCGTGAAATCCATGTCTTCCTGGAAGCAGGTGAATCTCTGTGGAGGTGGCCTATATCATTTTCCTTCACCCTGAAGAAATTTTTTTATAGTTTTTGCATGGCAGGGGTATCACCAAAAAATCCCTCAATTTTTGATCTGTGAGAGTCTTTATTCTCTTTCACTTTTGAAGGGTAACTTCAGAGGCGACAGATTCTTAATTTGGTGACTTTTTTTATTCCACTTGACTCCTTGGTTGTATGGTTTCTAAAGGGAAGTTTCTGTGTAGTCTCATCTGTGTTTCTGTGTAGGTAAGGTGGTTTTTCCCAGTGGATCCTTTTCCCTTTTTGTTGTTTCTTTGGTTTCCTGCAGTTTATGATATGCCTATGTACAGATTTTATTTTTAGCTTTATTTATTTAATCTCTACACCCAACATGGGGCTCGAACTTGTGACCCTAAGATCAAGAGTTGCATGCTCTTCTGACTGAGCCAACGAGATGCCCCCTATGTATAGATTTTTTGGTATTTATTGTGCTTGGTGTTCTCCGAACCTCCTGGATCTAATGTTTAGTGTTGTTGTTGTTGTTGTTTTTTAATTCATAGACATTATTTCCTCCAATCTCTTTCCTGTTCCTCTTTCTCTTTCCTCTTCTCCTGGTATTCCATTGCAAATGTGTTACACCTTTAATATTGTCCCGCAGTTCTTAGATAATCTGCTCTGGCTTTTCTCTTTCTCCCTCTCTCTCTCTCTTTTCTCTTTCCATATCGTATTTGTCTTTCTCCCTCTTTCCTTTTTACTTTGAGAAATTTCTATTGATCTATCTCCAAGCTCCCTCCCTCATTCTGTCCACAGCTTTGTCTGGTCTACTGATGAGCCCATCAAGTTCATTCTTCACGCTGTTACATGAAGTTTTTTATTTTAGCATTTATTCATTCTGTCCTAGAATTCCCATCTCTAACATTGCCAGTCTGTTCTTGTATGCTGTCTACTTTATCTACTAGAAACCTTAGCATATTAATTATCATTCTTTTATATACTGATCTCGTAATTCCAACATCTATGCCATGTCTGAAACTGGTTCTCATGTTTGCTGTGTTTCTGAAAACTGTTAGGGTTTTTTTGTTGTTGTTTGTTTGTTTTTGCCTCTTAGCATGCCTTATAATTTTTAGTTGTGAGCCACACATGATCATGATGTGCTGAGTATAAGGCACTACCTTCAATGACAAGCCTATAGTGGATGGTGGGTGTGTGGCAGAGAGGCATTCTTAGTCCAATTATTCTGTCTCCAGTGCCCCTGAGCCCCAAGGTTGTGATCTCCTGCATGCCCCCAGTCCTTCCCCTCGGGCAGGAGAGGGGAACTTGCCAGGGGGCGGGGGGGGGGCCGCAGAGTGGGGTGTTCCCCTTTCCCAAGTCAGTTATGTTCTGGTAAAATCCCAGCAAATTAGGCTCAGGTTTAACTAGTTTCCCCTGAGGGCAGGCCTTGTTAGGAACAGAATACTCTGAAGAATTTCTTCTTCTTTTTTTTTTTTTTAATTATGTTATGTTAGTCACCATTCAATACATCATTAGTTTTTGATGTGGTGATCCACGACCCATTGTTTTCATATAACATCCAGTGCTCCATGCAGTACGTGCCCTCCTTAATATCCATCACCGGGCTAACCCATTCGCTCACCTCACTCCCCTCTAAAACCCTGTTTGTTTCTCAAAGTCCATAGTCTCTCATGGTTCATCTCACCCTCCGATTTCCCCCCCTTCATTTTTCCCTTCCTTCTCCTAATGTCCTCCATACTATATCTTATGTTCCACAAATAAATGAAACCATATGATAATTGACTTTCTCTGCTTGACTTATTGCACTTAGCATAATCTCCTCCAATCCCATCCATGTTGATGTATAAGTTGGGTATTCATCCTTTCGGATGGCTGAGTAATATTCCATTGTATATATGGACCACATCTTCTTTATTCATTCATCTGTTGAAGGGCATCTCGGCTCTTTCCACAGTTTGGCTATTGCGGACATTGCTGCTATGAACATTGGGGTGCATATGGCCCTTCTTTTCACTACATCTATGTCTTTGGGGTAAATACCCCATAGTGCAATTGCTGGGTCATAGGGTAGCTCTATTTTTAATTTTTTGAGGAACCTCCACACAATGATCACCAAGACAGCATGGTACTGGCACAAAAACAAACATATAGATCAATGGAACAGAATAGAGAGCCCAGATATGGACCCTCAACTCTGTGGTCAAGTAATCTTCGACAAAGCAGGAAAAAATATGCAATGGAAAAAGACAGTCTCTTCAATAAATGGTACTGGGAAAATTGGACAGCCACATGCAGAAGAATGAAACTCGACCATTCTCTAATACCATATACAAAGATAAACTCAAAATATATGAAAGACCTCAATGTGAGACAGGAATCCATCCAAATCCTAGAGGAGAACATAGGCAGTAACCTCTTTGACATCGCCCACAGCAACTTCTTTCAAGATACATCTCCAAAACCTTCCTCCCCCGGGAGGAGCCCCGCGGCAGTGCACCGCAGGGATCTGCTGGGTTTGGAGACTCCACCCGGGGTCAGGTGCCAGAGATAGAAACGCGCGGTCACAGGCCTGGCGAGCACGGAGTGCGGCCGGAGACCGGGGAGACGCGAGTGACTGAAGGCTTTTCTCTGGGGGCTCACTGAGGAGCGGGGCCCCGAGTTCTCGGCTCCTCCGGGGCGGAGATTGGGAGGCCGCCATTTTCACTCTCCGCCTCCAAAGCTCCACCTGGGCCATTTTAAAAGAGATACTTTAAAACGAGTCAACAATTTCCCTACTGGATACTTTGCATTCGTCCAGGCTCCTTCACCCCCACAGGCTCAGAGCCTTCCCGCCTTCCCCGTGGGACTGGCAGGCTGCAGCGGGGAGGGGGAAGGAGCACCCGGCTGGGAGTCAAGGGTCCTGGGCACTGTTTTTGGCTCAGTCACTGTGAGGTCTTGGGCAAGTCATTTCTTCTTCCCAAGTGTCAGAGGCCCTTCGTTCACTGGAGGAAGAGGCTTATCGGTTCTAACCCGGGGGGTGGGGGCACAAGGGAATCTCTGGTTTAACAACGGGCACGCGTTAGAATTCTGACCCATCTTCCCATCTGCAGGAGGGGTGCTGATGGCAGTGGGCTGCATGAGGAAGGTGAATGCCAAAGTGGACATATGGTTCCCATGCACCATGGCAGAAGGTGAAGGGCCCCCAACATTTGCCCTGTCAAATTAGCAAGGAAACGGCACACATTCAAGCACATTAGTTCTTAAAAAAAAAAAAAAAAAAAAAGCGAAAGAGCACGAACACTCCTTAACCATCTTTGGACAAAGATTTTCACATTCTCTCACACCCAAAAAGTGGTCTAAATGATCGAACGAGGACTCTGGCTCAGATGGGCACCCTAAGAAGAGCCAGGGGTTAGCTGGCCCAATACTGACCCTCTGGATTCAAGAAGCACATGGGAGGGGACATTTGTCACTTTTTAGCAGTCCCGTTATGACCCCCCCACCCCCTTCTAGTGCTGGGGAATCCTCCCCTGTGTGTGTCTCAGGGCAATGGTGAGGCCGAAGTGCCTGTGATCTGCTTTCCCTGGAGTGTGGTCTCCCGGCGACAGGGACCTAACCTCAGCCAGTGAGAGGCTCCTGCCTGACTCAGAGCAAGAGGTGGAGAGAAGCCAAGCAGCGACGGTTGCATCCAGGGCACCACGCCAGGCTCTTCCTATGATCGGACTGAGCCTGGGGTCCTGGTTCCTCAGGCTTCTTGACTCCTCTCCTATCCTGTCTGGTTCTCAGCATTCCTGGTGATTCTGAGAGCCACCAGACAGCCTTTGGACCCATTCTGATTCTGCCGAAAAGGGACAGCATAGTCCCTCTTGCTCGCTCCTAAGATCTCAGCCTGGTACCCACTCCACATGGCAATGACTTATTCATCTGGGGACTTATGTGTGTGTCACATTTTCTGCTATTTGAAAATATCAAGAAAATAGATTTGCTATGTAATTCCTACAAGCTTCTCATCCAGCCTGAGAAGGTAGCTCGAGGAGGGTGGGGTGGGAGGGGTGGCTCGAAGTCACAAAGCCGATTCTCCAGATTCTTGGTTGGCCCTGGGGGGGGGGTGTTTAGCCTTAGTTGTTGGCCACTCTCCCTGAAAAGTAAGAAGGGCTGGATTGAATAAGAAGAGGAAATTCAGTATACTCTTGGCACCTGGAAAGCGGTACGGAATGCCCGCCCACCAGTCTTGCCTAGAACCCTCAGGTGTGGATCTGCATATAGCCAGGTACGCTTGGTGTGGTTGGTCTTGGACAAATGCTAACACCCGACCTGGAAAAGTACTCCCAGGGCAAACGCTTCAAGAATCTATTACATATTTCTAGTTATTCAACCAAATGCTTTGTCAAGCACTACTCAGACCATAGCATCAAAACAAAAGATCCCAAAGGTCACAGGAAAATCAGTTGATGTCCCTGTTGATGAAATTTACCACTGTGTCCACAGTAGGTGGTTACAAATTGGGTCGTTTCCTCTTCTCACATCCTGCTCCATCCCAGCTCCAAGTACACTTCCTGATCATTCCAAGGCCCTCAAAATTTGGTACCTAACCTAAAATCTTGTGAAATTTTGCTTGGTTTAAATTTGGTGGCTATCCTCCATGGAAATTTCCCCTCCAATAGATAATTGACAGAGAGCCAGACATTCAGAAGACTCACGCAGGGAAGAACGTGTTTGTTCTAAAAAAGCAAACCTTCCTACTCAGAAAAGATTTTTTTTTTCCCTGCCAGGAAAGTTGAGAACAGATTGTAGGACTTCATCTTAGCTCATGGGTTGAAAAGGCAAAGTCCCGGAAAGGAGGGAAAAGGGTACATTGTAGGATTCTGATGGCTGAGTGCTAAAGAAAAATCAGTGGAAACGAGAGCTTCTTCCAAAGAACTCTTGATCATGAAAATATCACCACAGTGCTCAAAAAGGAACAGTAATTAATGCAAGTGGTATTTTGGGGGCGTACAGATGACTCAGAAGCTGACAATGGGATGTTAAGCAATGTCTTCCTGGATCCCACAGTTCAGTGTTCTCATCGAAGGCAATGTGCCCGGGGATTTTTTTTTTTAATCTACACAAGTAATTCCACCTGTAGAAAACCTGCTAATTTACATCCACTAGCTCTGAAGTGGGAACACCGTGGTCTACCCAAACATTCCAAACCTCTCCATTGGACATGGATTGCATTCTAGAAAACTTTTTAACCGGAGCTATGACAGTGAGTGATGGATCACAGTCTCCTTCACTTCCCAGGTGAGGGTCTGAATGAGCAGTGCAATGGCCATAAGGCAGGGAGGGAAAGGCAAGAGCCGGCTCCAAACATCTGACCTGCCAGAAAGCTCACCCTCGAGGGTGAGAGATGCCAGTGCTTTTCCTTGTCATTCTGTTCGGTTTCTGTTATTAAAATTAGCGGCTGGCCAATTCCTCGGCGTGAACAGAGGAGTCAAGCTCCGCATCTGACGGTCCTTCCCCGCACTGAGCACAGGTCCTGGTGTGGCTCTAACATCCCTTTCTGCTTCACAGACCCACATTCATTCCGGACCAGCCGATGTTCTTCTCTCTTATTCACCACACACAGGAGCAGGACTGAGGTTTCGTGGTGGTCCCCAGAGACTTATTCTTTTAGGGTCTTATAAGAGTGGGCTTTGGTCTGCTCCCCATCCTAACCTTTAGATGTGTGGTGTTTCCATTGTTGATGGGAAATAAGTTAACCACCTTTTCTTTGTAGGTACATAATCTCTATGAATTTATCACATCGGTAAATTTGTCACAGCAACATGGACTCTTCCAAGAGTCCCCCGAGGGAAGGTGAATTCCAGGGAAGGGGTACAAACAGGTAGCATCACTGCCTAGGTCAGCAGCAAAACCAGTTCAAAGGCTTCCGTGTCCCCTTTCTACCTGCCTAGGATCCGAGTGTGGGTGTCAGGGATGCGCCTCCCCTCCCTACCCCTGAAAACCAGTAAAGGGCAGTAAAATCCCAAGGCCACACTTCTCCTCCAGCCGCTCCCACACCCCCACGTCCAAGCCTCCCGGCTGCTGTGCCCGCCTATGTCTCTGAGGCCTGCTTCCCAACTGCGCTTTATAGAGGACAAGGGCATAGAGAATGAAGGAAGGTCCCAGGGCTTGGAAATTTGGATGTGACCTCTTTAAAGTTATTCAAACAACTTGTTTTTAAAATTCCCAATGTTTATCCATGGAGCAATGTGATTGGGGAGGCAGATGAAGTTTCAGGGAAAGGTCTGAGAAAGATAAAAATAGTCTTGGCTTTCAGAGTGGAAATCCAAGCCCTATCAGGGTACTTCCAGACTATTTTTCCTTTGGCCGGTCATAGCAGGGAGCATTCACATAATGATGGCATGGTAAAGAACAATGCTATCACAAGAGTAGACCGCAGAAGTTCTCCACGGGGGCCTGGAAGCCAAGGCAGGCCTGGTCTTGGGTCTACCACAAAGCTGACATCTTGGCTCAGAGACCATCTTTACCCTCAAATTCCAGCAGCACGCCACCCAGATTCCCTCAACCTCCGAGGAGGGCTCTTCTAGGGGTGGCTGACTCACCATTATCTCTTCTGGGTTCCCATTGGCTATCTCCACCACCCTCAGGGCAGAGTCCACCTTGACCTTCGCGCGGGTCATAAACTGGATGACAGATGAACTGTCCTGTGGAGGAAACACAACTCAGTGATGGATTTTTTTTTTTTTTTTTTTTTTTAGTGACAATGTCTGGGCCTTCAGGTAGTGGGAAGAACTAAATTCCAAGATTCCACGTGGGCCAGACCAACATGTTATCACTGAACTAGATACCTCCCCATCCCTGGCCCCCACATAAAGCAGAGCTTTCCAGTCTCTCTCTCGAGAATTCTCTCATGCCATGGTGGATGAAGTTCTGCCAATCATCAATACATGCAAGTCTGTGCTGTGGTTTCCAAGTGGTAAGAGCCACATATTTGGATATTGATACCGACGTATTCACAAAGAGTAGAAAATAAATAAAGCTGTTTAATTGTGTACAACAAATCCAAGCCTGGCATTCCGTAGAAGGCATCTGATTTCTATTTCTCAAGCATCTTCCTGCTCTGACCACAACCCTCAAACCCTTCACATGAGTTACTTTTAACTCTTTCTCGACCCTTAAATGAGGCTGCCTGGCGGTCAACCCCGCTAATGTGGAGAGAGGGGACCGGATGGAGGGGTGAGAAAGGGAAACATCTGGCTTAGAGGTGATGGCCCGAAGAGCAAGGAGCCTGGGGTGGGCATGGGCTCATCTAAGACTCAGGAAGAGCCCACCGGCCAGAGGCATTTGCCAGCCTTGGTGGGGGCTCAGATCCAGATAATGAGAAAATGGCTCCCAGGCAGGGACGGAGGAGGAATTTGGAAAAAGACAGGGCAAAACTATGGCTCAGGGAAGGGTCAGAAGCTTGAGCCCGTGGTCCAGACGGTGCTGCACTGACCCCAGATGGAGGAGCAACCTGGCTTCTGGCGGGGACACTGGAGCACTGGGCAGCCCACCTGTGGGGGCGGCTGGGGCTCTGCCGACAAGGTGTCGCCTGGCACACCCAGCCACATCTCCTCAGCCAGCCTGCCACACAGGAGGTGCACATCACAAGCCAGCTGTGCCCCAGTGACTAATGGAAGTGGTATTTGGGGGCGTACCCTCTCCTAGAAAACAGTTCTGAGGGAGCCCTCTGCCCCTCTCTGCCGGAGAAACCACAAAGGCCCTCCTGGGAGGACACACGGGGATGCCACTTTGTGTACTTTACCTGGGAGCTATGCACTGATTATTGCTCTCTTTTAAAACAGCAACAAACCCAATTTTGAATGCTTCAGGGAAGCTTGTCGCTCAAATGGACTGAGCCAGTGAGCTCTCATTAAGCACTAAATGTGTAGGCAAATAAGCTTTTACCAATTTAATGGTTTTGCAGATTTGTGGTTTTATGTGTCAGGATATACTGTGTTGGCAATCTTGGATCGTTGTCATCTTGGATGTCCCTACAACAATAGCAATGACGACGACGGTAACCGGCAGAGCTAAAGGCCAAGCAGATGAGGGGCCTGCCGTGCGACAGGCCCCCGGCAGCTGCCGAAGAACACTTTCAGAGAAATCGGAATCCTCTGCTAATTTACAAAGTCAGACCCTACATTTCAAATGAAAACTTGTTAAGATCAAAACAATAAGACCTCAAATTCCCTGGTCTGGGGCCGGACCTTGAGGTCAAAGGAAATAAACACAACTGCAGGCCCAGGCAAACCACAAGGCTGGAGCAGCTCCATATCCTTAGGGAGACCAGAGGGCTCCGGGAGCCAGCTAGTGCTCACTCCCCTAGGGAGGTCGTGGCTGGCTCCGGGGGACTGACATTCCGCATTTCAAGCCCTGGGAGCAGCTGGGGCCCCATCTGGTTCCAGGTCGGCCTCATTTTAGGCTTTCCTCTGCACCTGGAATTTCTGGTTTCTGCAGAAAGGGCACTTTCAGGGAGAATGAGCCTCTAACACCTACAGAGGACACCCCACAGCTGTCTCTTGGGGTGCAGACTGGGCTGGATGGCCCTTGGGAACAGTAGGCAGGGGGACACGGCCCTTGGCAAAGGGTCACCACGGAGCACTGGGAGAGAGGGAAGCCAAGGAGCAGGCCGCAGCGCTGTGTGCAAGAAAGGCCTTAGGCCTTGCGGTTAAATTAAGGACAGATGACTGAAGTGCAAGCAGCCTACACCTGGGTTAAGGGTGCAAGAGGAATCAGTGGCTTCCTGCCCTCGGCGCCATAATCAGGGCTCTAGTGACAGTGATGAGTGTGGCGTGGGGAATAAAACTGTCACCAGGGCCATCTGTCAAGAAGATGAATAGGACAGGTAGGATTACGGGATCCTGGGGACCCATGCCGGGAAGGCACTTCCTGTGATGCGGGCCTTCCAGACCCCCTTCCTGGAATCCCAGGACGGCCACTGGGGCTCTGGCTCCTCTCTGCCTGCTCCTTTCCCAATGCTGTCCTTTTTTAAGGGAGAAGCACAACAGGGAGTCACTGCTGTGAGAGCACAACGCACCCCAAACTGATCTCCCTGCAAAGGAAGCCAGACAGAACGGAACTGCGCACAGCTCTGCCTGGGTGTGGGGGGGCTGCGCCAGCTACAGATGGAAAGTGGGCCGAACATCTTGCATCCCCCGTGCCTGGGACTTCTCAGGTCAGCATGCTACTGCCACACCTAATTTAAAAACTGACATTGGAATGACTTTTCTAAAGATATTCATTCAGGTTTATACTGAACACATTTAGTTCTTCCAGAGGAAAATAAATAGAATCTCTGCGGCTAACAGGCATATTTTATTTTATCTTCACAAGTGATTATTTTTAAAGCATCTTGTTGGACGTGGCCTTTCATACTCAGCAGCTCTTATGTTAAAATAAATCAGGGAATTTGCCTGACATTTTTTTAAGAACCACTAATTCACTGACTGAGATATTTTTAAATGAGCCACTTTTGACATGATAAACTCATGATAGCAAAGTCACCTGGAATTCAAAAGTTGGACTTCTCTGAAATAAGGTGTTGTCCAAACAAAGGACTGGCAAACTACCACCCAGGGGTCAAATCTGGCCCTTTGCCTGTTTTTGTAAATAAAGTTTTATTGGAACACAGCCCACGTGAAACACGCCCACTCATTTGCGGATCGTCTATGGCTGCTTTCACAATGCAACGGCAAAGCTGAGCTGTGGCAAGAGACTGTAAAGGACTGTAAGGACTGAAATATTTACTACTGGCCTTTTATAGAAAAGGTCTATCAGCCACTGATCTAGAACGGGGTCCTGAGAGCAGCAGTATGGGCATCAGCGCATCAGGGCATCACGTGGGGGCTTGTCAGAAACACAGAATCTCAAACTTCACCCCCAGGAATTTGCATTTTAACAAGGTCTCCAGGTGATTCTGATGCAAGCTAAAGTCCGAAAAACTTAAATGTGCAAACAAAACACCTGGGGAGCTTATTAAAATGAAGATGCTGATTCAGTAAGTCTGGGTCATAGAGCCCAAGAGCCTGCGTTTCTTTTTTTTTTTAATTCTGCATTTCTAATAAGTTCCCAGGTGATACGGATACTGCTGGTCCTCAGAGCACACTTGGAATAGCAAGGGTCTGGTATCCCCCACCCCCAGCATCCTCTAGCAGCAAATTACCAATGGCAATTACCAGAAAAGTTTTAAAAGGGGCAGGCAGAGTTCTGAGAAAACCCACTCCAATGCTTTTAAATGAATCCAAAGAGTGCAGTTCCCCAGGTATTACCTTCTTCAATATTTCTGTGTTCAGCAGCATGTAAATGTCTATAGTACGACTTTCTTCTTTAGCAAGCGCACTAAGGTTACAGTGCATTGTTAGGCAAGAAATTCCTAGTTTTTCACAGTCCTGAAAAGAAAAATAAGAGAACTGTCAAATGGTATTAAAAACAAAGACAAACGCACAGCAGTTTATGGAGCAGAGGGCTCCATGAGGTTCTATTCTGGTCACTAAGACAATCCCAGGCCGAGGAATTCCATAAGAAGGTGCAATCATTCCTTCTTGCCACCAGAGGGCAATAGAGGGATTTCCTGCCCAGCAGGCACCAGAACATACTTTTGTCAAGCAAATGGAAAAAGCCATCCACTGGTTTACCCTACCAAAAAATTGGATTTCACAAGGAGAAATAATTGTTTTTCAAAAACAAACACATTTACATATTCCAAAAGCATTTTTCTTACGAGTTCTGGACAAAGATGTGTTTCCTACATTATGTAATTTTTGTCTGTATGGTGGTAAACATACTTTCGTGCTCTTTTTTTTTTTTTTAAAGATTTTATTTATTTATTTGAGAGAGAGAGAGAATGAGAGACAGAGAGCATGAGAGGGAGGAGGGTCAGAGGGAGAAGCAGACTCCCCGCCAAGCAGGGAGCCCGATGCGGGACTCGATCCCGGGACTCCAGGATCATGACCTGAGCCGAAGGCAGTCGCTTAACCAACTGAGCCACCCAGGCGCCCACTTGCGTGCTCTTTTCAGGTAGAACAAATAAGAGGGCTGAGAAGTCATAGGATTGATGAAAACATATGAGTAAAGAAAAGCACAGGTTTGACCAAGAAAATATGTGAGTCACCCACAGAAACCTAAATTCCAAATTAAAGTTATAAAAGAGGAATTCTTCCAAAAGATGTTTGGGAGGGTTTCAAGGGTGGGGTAAGACTGTCAGTCATATGCAGAGTTGTGTCTGTCCAACCACTAGATATCAATGCACCTAACAATTCTAAGGGCTTTTAAAAATAGTTGTATCATCAGCACTAGGTAAGTAGTAAGTAAAAACAAAACAAAAGTAAAAACAAAACAAAAACACAAAAAACAAAACCAAAAAAACACCCCCATATTCCCAAGTGGCAAACAGCCCTACTTTCTCTTTCAGGAAAAAAAGAGAAAAAAAATGTGAGGGAGATGTGCCCAGCCTGAAATAAGGAGCTAGAGAGATGTAACCAAATATATGGGGGAAAGGAGGCTTCGGCAAAGCACACAATTCCATCTTCAATACCCTCACTTTTAAAACAATGGAGGTATAACTTACACATAATAGACAGAATTAAATCTTAAGGGTCCATCTTGATGTATTTTACATGTTTATACCCAGATCAAGATATAGAACATTTCCGGTACTTAAGCAGGTTCCCTCATGCCCCCACCCCTTTTGATATTCCTTCAAGAGTAACTACCATCCTGCCCTCCAATACCACTGCTAGTCTTGTTATTTCTGAACTTCATGTAAGTGAAATATTATGTGTGCTTTGGCTCCAGCTTCTTTCAGGCCTTATTATGTCTGTGAGGTTCACTCATGTTGCTATGTGTGGTAGAATTGTTCGTTACTCTGTAATATTCCCGCGTGTGGCTACACCACAATTGTCTACCCATTCTCCTGTTGTTGGGGATCTGGACTGTTCCCAGCTTTTAGTTATAAGATTACCATACACATTCTTATCCATGTCTTTTGGAGGACATAAATACTCATTTCTCTTGGGGATATACCTGGGAATGGAAGTGCTGGATCACAGGGTACAGAGATGTTTAGTTTCAGTGGATCCTGCCCAAGAGTTTTCCACAGTGCTTATAGAAGAACCATCACTCTTGATTAGACTCATACTAGTTGGAGAAATGTTTTACTTTGTGCTTGGTGGGTTGCGAAGGTTTTCCCTTTGCCAGGCAATGGAATTTGGAATGTAAATTTAACACTTTGATTGAAACCTCAGGCTGAAAAATAGGAGTTGACCACAGTCCTTGTGACTTTATACGCCAATTGATTAAAACCAGATTTGGGAGTTAATAAATGCCAAATAGAAAACTGGCCTCTCATCTCAGACTTGCGTTCCTAGTGAGGACCACCCATGTTAACCCAACTAGTAAGCAAATCCTTACCAAGACTTTTCTTCCCGACTTTGTGAAAAAGGCAAATATTGTATGGAAGATATTTTCTTGCTCTTGAGGGATGATGCAGGGGGTTGGGTTTTTCTGGAAAGAACAGTTTCCCTTCTCTTGGCTCACCTGAAAGTGAAAAGAAATCTGTCAGAGCGGTCTGTCCCAAGAATGAATCCTGAGCCTGGAATCCCTTGTTGCAGGGGTGATAACAAAGTCTGCACTTTCCCCTTGTCCATTCTCCAGTGGACAATATGGCTGCAAAGCTGAAGGGCAGAGTAATAGCCTCAACCATGCCAAACAATCCTAAGTCCTTAAATAATTGAGATGAGATGGTACACAACATGCAATTGAGATGTGACTAGGAGACAGTAAGACTTAAGGAACAAAACAAACCCTACACTTCACGGTTTCCAAAGCACATTTATAAACCTCCTCGTAGCTACTCTCTGAGGTGAGCTTTCATGCTCTTTGTCTGGATGAGGAAACGGAGACTCAGGTTAAGTCACTGGCCAACAATCACAGAGTCCAGAACCCAGGTCTTCTGAGACCAAGCCCTCACGCGCGGTCCATTGCCAGAGGATTTCCATAGAACTCCCAGGGTGCTGTAAAACCCCCCAGTCATCTCCCCAGAGAGGAGAAGAGGCATCTAGCAGGACCCCTCTGGGCCCCATTCTCTGCTCCAACTAGAGCCGCAGCTACATATAATGTCACTTAAAAAATGAGCATTCTGGGCGCCTGGGTGGCTCAGTCGGTTAAGCGACTGCCTTCAGCTCAGGTCATGATCCTGGGGTCCTGGGATCGAGTCCCGCATCGGGCTCCCTGCTCTGCGGGGAGCCTGCTTCTCCCTCTCCCACTCCCCCTGCTTGTGTTCCTGCTCTCGCTGTGTCTCTCTCTGTCAAAAAAAAAAAAAAAAAAAAATCTTAAAAAAAAAAAATGAGCATTCTCCTAAAAACAACAGCAACAAAGAGAAAAGTTGGGCAGCCGCGCCACTGAGCCATATAGGGGCTTATATGCCCGTGAGCTCTTGGTGAGTTATCTGATTTTGCTTCTGATGGCAGTAGCAACCATGCTGAGCAACAGCAACAGTAAAAACAAAACATACTGAAACAACAGTTTATGGTCTCCCATGTTGGTTTCTTTGAGGGCAACACTATTTTTGAGGAAATGCTGAAAAAACCAAGACTTCTTATATACATCATCATAGCACACTGGTTGTAGCTGAGGACTAGACAGAACTGAAGGTCAAGTGGTAAAAGTCGTAATTAGTAATTCATAATTTAGGATGGTGTTTATAATCCCATTTCTAACCAGAATCATCTGTTTAAATCAAACACTCTTATTTTTAATGCCCTTGAGGGAAATATAGTGTGTTTGAATTTATTCAAGAATGTTTCAGCTTCTCATTCATGGTAGGGAGCAAAACTTAAAACTTTTATATAAAGAAACTTCTAACTTAAGCCAACAGTGCTAATCTTTTCATAATGAACTATAAAATAAGACCCCCAAATTTGCTGCATTAATCTCGATTTTTTCTTTGCTCTAATAAACACATACACCAGGATTTACTATATATGCCTAAAAACAAATAAGATGAAGGTCTCTTTCCTCAAATTATTAAAAAAGGGAGAGTTGCCTTTACCAATCTCTCATAGTTTAGGATTTATTATTCTTTAAGAATGTCTTATAATTTGGGACTGTCTCAATTACTTTATTATTTTTTTTTTTTTAAGATTTTATTTATTTGAGAGAGAGAGGGTTGAGAGAGAGATATAGAGCACAAGCAGGGTGAGCAGGAGAGGGGGAAGCAGACTCCCTGCTGAGGAGGGAGTCTGATGCAGGGCTCTACCCCAGGACCCTGGGATCACGACCTGAGCCGAAGGCAGACGCTTAACTGACTGAGCCACCCAGGCGCCCCTCAATTACTTTATTTGAACCACAAAATCTGGGAAGACACATCAGCCTGAAACGGTCTCAATCAATATTGGTTTTGGCCGCTTTTAGAGGTTACGAGAGGGAATTAATGGGAAGGAGGAAATGAGATTTAACACAGATTTGGGGATTATTCCTCGGGTGCAAGTGTGTCAAACTGTGCTAAATATTTTAAAGCTCATTTTAGAAAGCAAAACACACGTTGCTTATGTAGTGAGGATTATGCATAATCACAAGACAAATGAGAAAGACTGTTGCAATGTTATGCAAACGAGCACTTGTGTTTTGCCATAAAATTTCAGCAAGAAGCTTGAATTCAAAATATACTGCATTTCAAATTAATTAGACAAATTTGAGATGATATGCTCTGGAAAACGACTAAAAAGTAGCTTCGTTGTGATAGACGCTGATCTCGAAGGAGATACATTTGCATAAAATAATTTCAGGAGACGTGTGAATGGAAAGAGTAATATAAAATTAATATATTATTCTTATACAATTTTAAGTATGCAACTGCATGGTTAGGTTAAATATTATAAGTAGATATTATTTCATTCCGTTTCTAACTTCTTTTATTGAGGTAAAATTTACATTCACAAATATGCACAGATCTTAAGGGTATAGTCTGATGAAATCTGACAAATGAAATCACCCACATCACCACCACCCCAATGAAGGTACAGAATCTGTCACTCACTCCAGAAAGTTCCCTCTGGCCTCTTTCCAGTCCATTCCCATCCCCTACCTTCAAGGCATCCACACTTCTCACTCTTACTAAGTCGGCCAAAAAAGCATTAAATGTACCTCATCAGGGAAGTGGGGATTATGTTATTTGGGGGTTACCCTCCATTTAGGCACATAGGGCACATTGTGGATAGAAAACATTTCGTTCATCAAGCATTTGAGAACTTGAATGTGTTGTCCTCATGTTCTTAATTCCAATCATTTTTCGCTCTGAAGCATCCTCCACTTTCCCTCTTTGTCTTCTGAGGTGGACATTTGCTGAAAGGCTACTGGAAAAATGGTCCTTCTGCAGGCCTGGGGTGTGCACATTCCTCTGTTGAGATGACTGGGCCTGACCACACAAACACATTGGTCTGGGTTTAGAGAAACAGAATCTCTGAGTCTTGCAGGATGCATTCGTCCTTAATTAAAATCAGGGATGGGGGCAGAGTTCCTCCTGGCTCTGCAAATTGGTGCTTCAGGTCTCCAGGCTGGGAGAGCAAGTGTGGGAATGGAGCCCCAACTCAGCCAGTTTTGCTAACTTGGGGTGCGAGGATCCTGGCACTGTGAAGACCCCCACACAGACTGGCAGGAAGCTGGGAATGGCAGGGCAAGGGGGTGAGCAGCGGCTGAAGCCTCAGTGCGTGCCAGGCAGGGGCAGACACATGGCTCAGAGCTTCCCTCTCCTCTTTCCCCTGGAGTCTCGGGGGCCAGTGAACAGGGTGCCGACCGTGATGTGATGTGATCCCATGTGACATTTGATCTGCCCCAGTGGAATCTGGAGAAGGGAAGTGGAGACTGACTCTGTGGTGAATGAAAATCTCAGCCAGTTGTGCTCCCGACTGTGGTTACACGGGCATCACATCAATCGGGGGGGAAACATTTTTCTGTGAGGTTCAGGGTGGTCCTCTTTCAAGGGGAGATTGAAGGTTGCCTGGTGTTGCATGAGTCTGATTCCGACCCACTAATCCTGCTGCAGACACTCCCTCAGCTAGAATTGAGCAGCTCAGACCCTGGCCAGGTCGTGGAAGGGAAGGAGTTTTCTATGTTGGATAGATACGTATGCGACAGTCACAGTAACACCCAACATGTGCGCGGCCCTTACTGTATGCAGGTTCTGAGTGCTTTACACATACTAGCTCATGCAGCCCTTGCCCCCTGGAGGTGAGTGCTGTTACTATCCCCATTTTACAGATGGAGAAACGGAGGGGCAAGGGGAGACCAGATGACTACCTGAGGTCCCCCAGTTAGCAGGCCATCCAGCTCCAGAGTTGGTGCTTATAACCATTTTCCTGTCTTTCAGGTATAGAGGCTGAGGATGGGGCTGGGGCGGGAGTCACGGACTGGCAGAGGTGGAGGGAAACCAGACCTTCTTGTTCCCACCTAGGCCAAAAGGAAGGGAGCACTAACCTAGAAGCCTAGGAAGCCCAGAATCCTCCATCCTGGCCCATTTCTGCCACTGTGGCCAGAAAAACAACTCCTGGCCAGAGCATGGGAGATAAAAGTATCTGCTGGCTGGGGGGCCAGGCTCCTCCAGGCTGTCTTGGGTTGGAAGGGGGACAGAGCATCCTGGAATGTGGTTTCTGGGAGGCAGCCTGCAGATCACGCAGTTCCTTGGCCTCAGCTGACAGATAAAGAACCAGAGCCCCCGAGTTCCAGGACCCGTCCAAGGTCACGTGACTGCCTGTTGGCAGCAAGAAGCATGCGGTGAGGGAATCCCGTGGCACAGGTGGTCTTGATGAGCCCTCGACAGTCCAGGAGCCAGCCCCAGCTCTGCCTCCTGAGAGCTGTGCCAGCTTGGGTCTCCAGGGCCTCAGCTGCCTCGTGTAAAATGAGGATGGTGGCCTAGATGGCCACTAAGGTGGTCCTCACCTGCTAATTCCTACTTCGAGGACTATCTGTGCATTTTGTAAGAGCACGGGGCCGCCCAATCTCACATTACGTAGCTAAGCAATTGTCGATCAGCCCCTGCTTGGTTCTAATCACCTTCTTTGCCTAAAATCAAGGGGGAAGTACTGTTTTCTTCTCCCATTGCAGACAATCCAAACACCATAGTGCTCATGTCCAACAGCTTCATTTCTGTGGCTGGCCAAGGGCTCTGTGGCCATTGACCCCTGCTCATCTCTACCCACTCACTTCTCATCAATTTTCCAGACCATCTGAGTCCAAATGCTTCCCATGACATGGCTGCTTATCTTCCAGGACCTCCGGGAGCTGGAAGAGGTCCATGTCTATTGGAATGTGAATAAAAGGACTTCACCAGATACACACACAAAGGACAAGAGGATGCAGGACACAGTGTCAAGGCTGGATTCTGCAAAGGCAGCTATTGAGGGTTTTCTGCTGGCTTTTGGTCTCCCCCACTCCCCTTGTCCTGACCCCAAAGAAAACATTGTGCAAGTCGGAAAGGGAGAGATGGTAGTGATTTGGGAAACTGTCAGGAGCCCAAGAAGATGTGGACACCACTTGGTGGCAGGGTCCAGGTCAGCCTCGGTCAGGAGGGTTCACGGTCAGAAGCCACCAAGGTGCTAGGCCTATCCGAGGACAAAGTGCTCAGTACACTCTAGGTGGCCTGGCAAAATTTCACTTCATAAAATACTGGGTTCAAAGTATGAATCAGGGCGATTCCACGGGTATGAAGCCACGAAAGAGAATCTACCTTTTGCATGTTATAAGTCAAAGGAACATCTAGAGCTTTAACTAAAGACTTTCTGGGTTGTGGTAGTCTGGTAAAGGGGCTGGAGGAAAACAAAGCATTTCCATGTTGTGGTCTGGTGATAGGGGCCTGCATAAGGTATTTCAGAGTTGTTTGCTGACCTTCCCTGAGGTCCCAGAACAGAGTAGCCCTAATGCAGTCTTTGTCCCTGGGCCTGAAGACTGGAGGGACTGAGAAGTCCTTCGATCTGTTTTCTGGGTCTCATTCCCCAAGTGTATCACCCTGGAAACCAATTCCAACTGCTTAAGGCCCCATCCCTGTACAGAGATCAGATATAAACAGGAATAATACTAGCTAACATTGGTACCAACCTAAGAGCTATGGCATGCACTGAATCTTTACAGTACCCATGCATAGAGAATACACATAAATCAGTAAGGTGACCATACTATTTATTGTCCAAACCAGGACATTTTTGAGAGTGAAGTGGGGGAGTCAACCACACAGACTAGTAAGATAGAGACCAATATCAGGGATGTGCCAGGCAAACTGGGACATCTGGTCTCCTTAATTTTTACCTGTTTTACCGATGACAAGACTGAGGCCCAGAGAGGGTAAGTAGCCAATCAGGTACCTAGATGCTTCAACTGTGGAAGGAGCACACCTCTGAAGCCCTTCCCGGACGCCCCGTTCCTGGTCCACCTTCCCTGGGCCCAGGCTGCACAGCATATGTCCCCCACACACCCGGACCCTCATCCCACTGTCCATCCGCTCACAGCCCTCAGAGCAGCGGCCATGCTACCACCATGACTCTTCTCCACAAATTTCTCCCTCCCCCAGCAGTTGGCTTGTCGTGATCTGCACTCTGGACTCAGGGGAGGTGGCGCTTCTCATGGATCCTGGAAGGTAAAGAGAACTTTCAGAGAGCAAAGTGAGAAAGGGAAGGTAATTCCAGGCAGGGAGGAACAGCATCTGCGAAAGCACAGAGGTTCGGACAGTAGACTTGATCTAGAGAGAGCCTAAGAGTTCAACATGGCTCAGGCATCAGATGAATGTTGGGTAATGGTGGTCAGAAAGGAGGCAGGAGAGGTGGGCCTGGACAAAGAGGAGGGTCTTACAGGCAAATCTTAGATTGGGGGTGGGGTGGGCAGCTACCCAGATGGCAATGAACATGTCTCAGAGTGAAGGAACCACTCTTCACCTGGAGCATGTGCTATTTCTGGTATGTGTTTAACAGGCTGAGGCACAGATGTCTCCTTTCTACCAGCATCAGCCCCATTCCGTGATCATCCTCCAGCTGGCTGGGGTCCAGGGCTGGGAAAGGTCACCGAAGTGTCCCTGGATTGATGGGCTGCCTTCAACACAGTACACAGCCAAAAGAAGAGAAATGGGGGATTCAACTAGGGGAATAAACTGACAACAAGCACCCCCCCATGAACAATGCTTGGAGTCTTCACCAATGTGGGTCTTAGGGGAAGTTTGATTTAAAAACTATGTTTGTTAAATTGACTGGATTAAAGAGGGCACAGGTTCATTTTTGAATAACATGTGTTTCATGTTAACTACCATTTATCTGTTAATCACTGACTCTATGTCCTCTGTTACATCCTTGGGCCACTTTTCCATCTGGTATTCCACCCATCACAGCTGATGGCAACTGGGTCAATAGGACCTGTCCCCTGACTTGCCACCTGCTTCTCTAGATTCACATGCCCCTTGAGCTTGAAAACCCAGACAATGTTCTGAATGCCTGCTTTGCTAATTCAATTACCTACTGCCTCATCTGGGAACTGAGTATCAGAAGATAATAAGCCCCCTTCTCCCACAGGAGGCCGAACACTTACCATAGTAATTTTGGTGATATTTAAAGTTTTAAATAAAAGCAATACTCATAGGGGCGCCTGGGTGGCTCAGTCGTTAAGCATCTGCCTTCGGCTCAGGTCATGATCCCAGGGTCCTGGGATCGAGCCCCACATCGGGCTCCCTGCTCAGCGGGGAGCCTGCTTCTCTCTCTCCCACTCCCCCCCTTGTGTTGCCTCTCTCACTGCCTCTCTCTCTGTCATATAAATAAATAAAATCTTTAAAAAAAAAAACCAATACTCATAAAATGATTGAGAAATTATACCAACTGGCTAATTCGGCTGACCTAAGATGTTTACCCACAGAAAGATAAATAAAATACATATTTTCCATTCAGCAAAATATAAAACTGTGATAAAGTCTTTTCCAGTCTTACAGCGCTCCTTAGGTTATGACTTACGTTAAATCACATTGCTCTGATTCACTATTGAGTGTTTCTTGGTATTGACCAAAAAGTGGGGAAAGAGGATAATATTTTACTAATAAATCCTAAAACAAATACTTTCATGGATTACCAGTCATTTCGAGTCTTTGTAATAATCCAGACCCAGAGTAACTCAGTAAGCTGCTCTAAGGTTCCATTCCCTCCCTCTGAGTTTTCCCCTGGAACGGCACTACTTAACATAAGGGCAGAGAAACCAGTAACAATCCTGGGTACTTCCCCCTAATGGGTACGCCTAGCTTTACGTTACTACTGTATCTGAAAGGTCGAACACACAATGTTTGTGTGCATGCATCATTCCATGTAAAGGAAGGACTTCTCAGAGGCGTCCTCTGGTAGACCCTCCTGGAGCACGGGTTCTTTCGCTTTGTGAAAAGGGCTCCTTGTTTATCAGTTCAGCGAGTTCTGATTTTCTGATAGTTACCTCTGTGTGTAGCTAGAGACTCCAATGTGTTCATACAAACAAAAGGCAATACACTTTGGAGCTCACAACGATACGAGGTAAATTAATAGGAGGCTCTCTGGCTTTGGCCAGTCCTCCCCACCTCGATCCTCAAATGAAGAGCATGCTCGGTTTCTGAACTGAAAAAGGTAAATGAGAGCAGAGCAGTCGTCCATAAACAACAGCAGGCCTCCAAACCGGACAGAGTTGGGGGATGCAGCAGGAGGAGCAAGGAGTTTAAGAATGACCTGGGGTCATTTAATTTCCAGACGGGCAAAGCCAGTAACTTAAAAAAGCCTGAAAAGATTGTAACTTTCCCTTGAGATGTCGCCTCTCTTTCAAACTGAAAATTATCTTCTAAATAAAATGCTTGCTTCCTCTTCCCCCCTCCCCCATCCCTTAAGGCCACCACCACTGTGAAAGGTCAGGGTGTTACTGAGACCAAAACTGAAACAGGAAATAAAGGGGCAAAGCCTCAGAATCAATCTTCCAGAGGAAAGGGAGAGCATAATCCATTGTACAATCCTGACCTCTGTATGAGTCTGCCGTTATTGCATAAAATATTTCACTTCTTAACTATAAAAGATTTTTCCCAATGATTTTTCCCCTTCAGCAGCTCTAGGGTTTGGTGAAAACAATGGCATGCCCTCCCCACTACCCGCCCCCCTTCTCCTCTGGGTGTGGCCGGCCAGCCTGCTGGAAAGTTGAGAGAGAGAGACACACACACCCAGGCTGCCACCAGGGGACACAACACAGCCCTTGGAACTGTATCAGTTAATTTAGATTCTGGATCTAGCTTAGATCTAGCTTATGGCAAAGAACAAAGTTCCTCTCCATCTTACATTAAAGGATAAAGTAACGCACCTAGTGATTCACTGAGTTATTGTTGCATTTATGAGATGTATCACTTTATAATTATCCCTTTATCAAAAAGTAAAGGGGCGCCTGGGTGGCTCAGTTGGTTGAGCATCTGTCCGACTCTTGGTTTCAGCTAAGATCATGATCTCCGGGTCATGAGACCGAGCCCTGTGTCCAGCTCCACGCTCAGCGTGGAGTCTCCTTGAGATTCTCTCTCTCCCTCTGCCCTTTCCCCTGCTCACATGCAAGCGCTCTCTCAAGTAAATAAAAGTAAAGAACAATTGTTTTCTGATTGCTGTCTCACGTGTAGCCATCTGTCTAACCTCCTGCACAACTTTCTGAGAGTACATACTTCAGAGCAGTTAAAAGAGTAACCTTAGGTCTAAAGTTTCAAGATTTCACGAGAGGTCTAAAGTATGCTGTCGCGCCTCAGTTTGGGTCATTAAGGAGAAGTGAATGAAGCTGCGCTCCTGGACAGCTGGGGAGAGAACAACTTCTCAGCATCTAACAAGGTCGAGAAAGTTCCTTTTGGTCAGAAGAAACATGGTGTGTATGTCAGAGAGAGGAGTTTTCCTGTTTTTGTGCTTCTGAAGCATCCACAATGAGTCCTGGGCAGGTTAAATGAGAACCACGTGTTTCTGGGCAAGGAGTGATGAGCTCTGTTTATCCTCAGTGAGATTTCCTGTTAGCAACTTCAGTAACAACCCCTCACCCAGCAACAACTGGGCTCTGTGTCATGTTGCTTTTAAGGAATGAAGGGAAGTAAACGGCATTATCACTGACTTTTAAGGCTTATCCATGTCGGGGACCAGAACCTTGCACCGAAGCATGGGCATTCCAACTGGCCCACATGCGGGTGACGAAGCGTTAATGCTTCCAGATGTCACAGCGGCCGTGAGCACAGGACCCTGGGCTCCTTGATAAGCTGGCGCCCTCAGTCAGCAGGGAGATGTCACTGCTGGCTTGATTCATGCACTCTGTCCACACGGGTTAGAGGGCAGCCTCTGGACCACACTGTGCATGGACAGCCCAGGCTGAACCTTATCCCCACCTTCCAGAGGGTGTGTGTTGAATGTTAAGCTGTGCAAAGAAACACACACTTTCTCCCTCTAGCCAAAACTAAAATTGACCCAAGAGCCCAGGAACGTAACTCTCTCTCCAAAATTCAATCAGCCATCTCCCCACTTTTAAGTGCTTGGCTTCTGTTGAGAAAAAAAAAAAAAAAAAAACCAAAAAACTGAAGCCAACCTAATCCTGACTCATTTCAGGAACTTGACTATTCAGCTCACATTCAGACATATGCAGAAGGAAGAAAAAGAAAAAAAAAATGGTTTGAGGCCATTGCTGAGATCAGTGGACTTGATTCTGTGTGTGTGTGTGTGTGTGTGTGTTTGTGAGGAAGAAGAATGTTTTCATGAAGTCTCTGACCAAAATTTGTGGAGTTCAAGTTTGCTCTTAGAAGCCTTCATTTCTCTTACGTGATTCAGCCCCTTCTTTCAAAGTTTTACCTTTTTACTTATTCCCACATTAAATTAAGGCAACATCTGCTGTGGGTTAAGGGAAGTTGCCAAAACATCTAGACATGGGATTTCAACTCAATGCAAATCTCCTGAGTCCCTAAAAGACATATGAGGTGCTCAATAGATGTGCTGCAGGGTGTGCAGGTGTTTAAGGACACACACCCTACACTAAGGCAGAAAGAAATACTTGAGTTGATTTCAATAGCATGGGCGTGGCCAATTCTTTCATTTATCTGAGCACATACTATGGTCGGGGCACCATAGCTGGGGAGACACAGGAAACAAGGCAGCCATGACTTTCCTGTCATGGTGTTCTCAATCTTGTGGAAGAAGACATACAATGAAAAATAGTAATTTCAGACAGTGGCAAGTGCTATGAAGAAAATAACACAGAGAAATGGGATTGAGTTGATGGAGGTTTGCAACATTAGCTCAGGTGGTCAGGGAAGACCTCAGTGAAAAGATGAACTTGGGGCTCAGACCCACACTATGAGAAGGAGCTGGCCATGCAAAGATCTGGGGGAAGGGTGCTCTCAGAAGAGGCAGGTGCAAAGGGCCTGAGGCAGGACTACCCAGGAAGGTATCTGAGAGGGCATGATGGAAGAGAGGATGTGTGAGAATTAGGTCTTGAGGAATGAGTGGGCTTTCCATAGCCAGAGGGAAGGAAGAAACCAGGAGGTCAGGAAGCCCAGGGAAGTGCATAGTGGGTGGATCAGCAGCCTTCACTGTCCAGAGTGGCTGGAGGACAAGGTCAGACAAGGCTGAGGATATTAGAGGCAATGGCCTGGAAAGGTGGATGGGAGGTCATGCTGGGTTTTAGACCACATAGTTTTGACCATTAAGATCTCCTTGTTGGGGCACCTGGGTGGCTCAGTCGGTTAAGTGTACAACTCTTGATTTCAGCTCAGGTCATGATCTCAGGGTCATGAGATTGAGCTCTGTGCTGGGCATGGAGCCTGCTTAAGATTCTCTCTCTCCATCCCCCCACCCTCAAGAGAAAAAAAATCTCCTTGCTCATCTTTTTACAGAGAACCCCAGCGGTGTCTCTGAGAGTTACACAGATAAGTTAATATGAGTAGAAGGCAGCAAGTTCTCAAAAGGCAAACCAGTTACTCAAGGAAAAGAAGGCACATCACCCACGGACTCTGCATCCTGGGGAGGGTTTCTAAGCCTTGAATTCTTGTTAGCAGGAACCTCCCTCCCAGGATGAGTGCTGGGGTATATAGGAAAAGCCCTCGAATTTCTACAGAAAAGTTGAGGTAGAAGGTGGGGGAATAAAAGAAACATGTGTTCAGTATGGAGGAAAGTAATAGACATTGGAAAAAAAAACAAAAACCCAAGTTGTTCAATTCTGGGATATTTGTTGGGTTGCTTTAAAGTGCCAGACCTGGCTTGTGCACAAGTTAAGTTCTGGCCTCCAGCAAGCTTGCTGCAGGGCAGACTTCTTGTTGCAATTACCCTCCAAGCATAACTAAGTCATGAAACCCAGGACTTCTCTCCTGCAAAATGTGCCTTAGCCACCAGCCAGCTTTAAAAAGTAGTGTTACTGTCCCCTGCTGTTGCCAGTGACTAAGTGATTCACTTTGTGGCAGAAAGCTCCCCCAGGGTGACTCCTAATGAGCACACACACAGAGGCTCCTGGATGTCCAATCTGGACACTGCACAGGGCCTGGGGTTTCACAGGAGAGAAACCAAGCAGAGCTAAATGCAAGGAGAGAGAATTCCCAGGAAACAGAGACTTGCCAAGGCCTTCATACACAAAGACCACATGACAACCTCCTGAGACAGCTCGAGTGCCCCCACCCTGAGTGAAGGTCTCAGCAACCACTCCTGAAAATGTCTACAAACTTTCTCATCCTCACACCCTTGTCTCCTTTGTTCTTCCCCAGAGTACTTGCCATCATGTAATATGCTATTATATTTTACTTATTACTTGTCTCTACCAGAACGTAAGCTACACGAGGGCTGGAAATTATTAGTTCTTGTCTGCTTTTTTTCCCCTGCAGCAAAAACCAGTGCTTGGCATATGGTGGGTGCAAAGCATTTGATGAATGAATGAATATGTGGATAAAAGATTCCCCACAACAGGCTTGCCTGGCAAAGACTGTCATCACCATTTTATAGATGGGGAAAGGGAAGCTTGGAGTGATTTAAGTAATAGGCTTTAGGCCAGGGCTTCTCAGTATTAATGTGCAAATGCATCACTGGGGATCTTGTTAAAATGCAGATTCTGATTCAGCGGCTCTGGGTGGAGCCTGAGACTTTGCATTTCTACAATTCTAACTTCCAGGTGATGCTAATGCTGCTGGACAGCTCACATCCAGACAGAAAGATGTCATGAGGCTTGGCAGGTGGCTGTGCAGTCTAGTGGTTAAGAGTGCACACTGGGCGCCTGGGTGGCTCAGTTGGTTAAGCGACTGCCTTCGGCTCAGGTCATGATCCTGGAGTCCTGGGATCGAGTCCCGCATCGGGCTCCCTGCTCGGCAGGGAGTCTGCTTCTCCCTCTGACCCTCCTCCCTCTCATGCTCTCTGTCTCTCATTCTCTCTGTCTCAAATAAATAAATAAAATCTTAAAAAAAAAAAAAAGAGTGCACACTAACTTAGCCACTTACCAACTCTGTGACCTTGGCACCCCCTGCTGCCTCTGCTTCCTGGCGAAATTCTCATGAAGATTAAATGAATTTGTCCAGGTAAATTACTTGGTATTGTGCCTCATCTATAACAAGTTCTTAATAAAAATGTCTTATTATTACTCCTTATTTATTTATTTATTTATTTATTTATTTATTTATTTATTTATAAAAGATTTTATTTATTTATTCATGAGAGACAGAGTGAGGCAGAGGGAGAAGCAGGCTTCCCAAGGAGCAGGGAGCCCTATGCGGGACTCGATCCCAGGACTCTGGGATCATGACCTGAGCGGAAGACAGACGCTTAACCATCTGAGCCACCCAGGCGCCCCTCCTTTTTTTTTTTAAACTGAATCTAACAGCTTCCTCTCAGAATCCTAGTGGCATATTATTTTCTATTTCACCAAAATAGAAAAAGCTCACATTTATGCTGAGAACAATGACATCTACATCTACTGTCAAAAAGTTAGAAATTTCTGCTGGATACATATTATGTGAGAATTTTGAGACAGGTTCCTAAAAGTGGAATTGTTGGTATTCATATTTTAAATTCTGACAGTTACTGTCAAATTGCCTTTTACACTAACAGTATTTAAGAGTGCCCATTTCTCATCTTAACCAACAATGGATATTAACAATCTTTTGGATTTTGCCAGTTTAACTGGGTGGGGACCTTATTTTCATTTGATTTTACATTGCTCTGATAACCAGTGATGCTAATGTTTGTCACTTATTTGTATTTGTTTGTTTATATGTTTATTTGCCATTAAAATTTTTGTGAATTGCCTGTTCATATCCCTTCACCCATTTTTATAAATTTTGGCTTTTTCCTTATTGATCTGAAGACATTTACATATTTGTCTGTTAGCCATGTTGCAGATATATTCTCCCAAATATCTTTTAGTTTGTGACATTTTATGATCACACAAAAGTTTAACATTTTTATAGATTTAATCTGTCAATCTTTTCTTCGTGCGTTCTGGATTTTATGACTTGCTTAGGAAGAAGAGCTTTCCTATCCAAAGATTATGAAAATATTCAGTACTTTCCACTAATATTTCCTTTTTTATATAACTTTCTAATCCACTTATTTTTTTCCAGTGAGGTAGAGATTTTCTGTAATTTCTTTCCAAATGGATAGCCAATTGTCTTCATATCATTTATTGTACAGGAGTCTATATAACTCCACTGTTTGGGGGTTAATTCTTTCATTAGACATTTTTTCTGCCCTTTTCTATCCTCTCCTTCTGGAACTCCAATTATGTGTATTTTTATGCATATACTTTATGGTGTCTCAGAGATCTCTGAGGCTTTGCTCATTTTTCTTTATTATTTTTTTCTTTCTGTTCTTCAGATTTGATGGTCTGCACTGATCTATCTTCAAGTTTGCTGATTCTCTGTCAGCTCAGATCTGCTACTGAGCCCCTCTAATGAATTTTACTTTCAACTCCAGAATTTCTACTTGGCTCTTTTTACAATTTCCATCTTTTATTGATATTTTCTATCTGATGAGTCATTGTTATCATACTTTCCTTTAATTCTTTAAGCATGGTTTCATTTAGTTCTCTAAACACATTTATAATAGCTGCTTTGAAGTCCTTGATGACTAAATCCAACATCTGGGTTCCTCAGACGCAGCTTCAGTTGATTCCTTTTCTCCCCCTGCACATTGTTTACCCTGTTCTGATTTCTTCATGTTTCATAAATTCTTTTAAACTGAATGTTTTAGATATTGTGGCAACTCTGTATTCTTACCCCTGCTTTGGGAAGTGGTAGTTGCTACTTTTTTTGTTTTGCTTATTGGTTTAGTGCCTTGCTTGGACTAATTCTGTGGAGTATGTTTCTCCTGCAGTGTGTGATGTCTCTGCTCCATATTTATTTTTACACTTGTTTTATTTTTAAGCCTGGTTTCCTAGGGGTTGTCCTGGGTTGACATAACTTAGTGATCAACCAATGATTGGCCAGAGGTCATACATAAACACCTTGGTCCAGTAAGGCTTCCACCCTTAGCCAGTGGATCAGTGGGTGGCTTGCAGAATGCGTTCAAAGGTCACGTAATTTATAAGTGTGCCCCAGCTTTTACTTTCTGCATTCACAAGGCCTCACATTCAATCAGTTGATTATCTCAGATTTCCTAGGGGATAATAACATTGTTTGCCACAGTGATACTTCTGTTTCTTATTTTTTACAATAAAGGTTATTCATTTCTTTTTATCATCAAGACCTCTAACACTACTAAATCAAAGAAACAAAAGCAGGAGCTCATGTCTTGCTCCTCACTTAGGTGGGACAACTTCTAACATCTTAGTATCAGGTTTCTATCCCATAGGTTCTATAGGCTTCTGATGGAGGACTTTTGTCAAGTTGAAGAAGTTTCTTTCCATATCTTCCTTACGGGAAATTTTTAAAAATAACATAAATGTATGTTAAATTTAACTTTTGTCTTTTTTGGAAGTCCTCATCCTGATAATTCTTTTAATATTCTTTTTTAATTCTTTTTATATTAACAGTGAACACTGTTAATGTCTTCATAAAGAATCAATGTAGCATTCCTGGATGACACTGTACTTTACTCAGAATATGTTCTTCTTCTAACAGGAATCGCTTTGCAAACATTTATTTAGAACTTCTGTATCTGTTTTCAAAGTGAGTTTGGCCTGCAGTTTCCTGTTCTGTGTAAGTGCCCACTCTTCATTTCTAGTTAATGACCCAGAGTATGTTAGTCTCCTAGGATGAGTTTTTCATCTTTTTCTACTCTCTGGAAGAGCTTTTATAACACAGAAATTATCCATTCCTTGACCACTTAATAGAACTTGACTATATAGCTAGCTGGGCCTGGTGCTTTTTAAAGGTATAGGTCTTTGGCTACTTTTACATTTTTTTCTAAGGTAATTGGTCTAGTTAGACTTCATTTCATGCATTTCTTTGAGGGTTTTTTTATGGGAATAAAATTGTGAAAAATAATAGAAGTTAAAAATCTTCTCTGTATGACTGTAGTTCATCATTCTAGCGTTTTTGGCATCATCCCTCTTTTTTATTTCCTGATCAAGTTTGCTATAGGTTTGTCTGTTGTGTTGGATAACCCCCCGCCCCCATCCCCCAGCTTTTGGTTTTATTGATGTGGAATACTTTTGTTATTGTTCTTTTTATCTTTCTATATCATGACTTCCATTTTAACAATATCTTCACTTTACTTTTTTAGAGTCCAATTTATTTAATTGTCCCTTTTCTAGCTTTTATGTTTTCAATTTAGTTCACTTTTTTTTCAGTCTTTCCTGTTTTCTATGTATATGGTATTTTCCTCTGTGTGGGTTTTGTCTGCATGCCATTGCTTTTGGTATGAACAAGTTTCACTGTCCTTTATTTGTAATTTGTTCATAATTTCCTCTTTGATTTCTTATCTAAAAAGTTAATTCAAATGGTGTTCAAATATCCCCAAGTGGTTATGTTTTTGGTTGGCTGTTTGTCTAACTTTGGTTGTTAGCTTCCAAGTTTATGCACTGTGGTCTTAGAGGGTGGCCTGTAGTGCTTTGACTTTAACATTTCTATTGAGGTTTGCTTTTGTGATGTGATACATGGGTAATTTGTGAATATTTGCCTATGTTTAAAAAGAATGTGCATTCCCTATTTATGTATTAAAATCTCTACAAATTGCTCCATATACATTAGCTTCTTCAATCCTCACAATGTATTAGCCCATTTTACAGATGAGGAAAATAAGCTTAGAGAGTTTAGGTAATTTCTCAAGGTTACCAAAAGCTGGTAAGCAGGGGACCACTACTGAAATCCAGACATGCTGACTCACTCTGTCTTGGTGTCTGTCTGTCTCTCTAAGAGATCACAATTGCTAGTTCCATTATTTAAATACTTATTATTTTATGCCTACTTGTCTGATGATATTTGAGGAAAATATATAAATTTTCCTGCAATGACTGTGACTGTCAATTACTCCTTGTATTTCAATCAGGTACTGCTTTATATGTTTTATAGCCGTGTGGTTGGTTACATAAAAGTTTGTTTATATTACAAGTTATCAGCAGATTGTGTCTTTGGTCATTTTGAAATGCATTTTTTTTTTCCCTGTTTAATGATGTTTTTTGCTTCAATTCTATTTTGTTTGCCATTAATACTGTTTACTTGCTTTCTTTTTGTTAGCATTTGCCTTTCTTTTTTTTTTGGATACATTAAGGGTCATTTTTAAACGTGCATTTCTGATAAATAACTTATGTTTGGATTAAAAAAATCCAATCTGACAGTCTGTCATTTACTAGGGCATTTATTTCATTCATAGTTATTTTGTTTGGATTTATTCTTGACATCTTATTATATATAAATGTGTGTGTGTGTATTTATTTTTTTTTTCTTCATGAGTTCCTTTAAACTTCTTGAGTGGTTTGGATGTCCTACATTATTTTTATTCTTCTAAGGAGCCATTAAAATTTTATGTATTTAAACATTTTATTTTATCAAAGTCTTGAGCTAAGTGGTAGAGAAACTCTTCCACAAATAAGACAAGAATCTTGACTTGCTTTCACTTCCATTTTTCCTGCCTTCTAATTCTTATATTGTGATCATTTGGATCTCCATTCCAAATTGTTATAAAATAATGGAATAATAAGTTTAACTGGCTTTTTTGGAGGGTCCTTTTGTGCTATGTTATTGGGAAACCCCTCAAGTTTCCAACTCACTGCTTTGTTTTTTTCTATCCACACTACTACACAGCTCATATACTGAGGTTTTTGTTTGAGTGATCAAAATTTTAAATTTATAAAATGCTAGCTTATTCTATTTTATGGAAACTGTTTTTGCATCTCTCTGAAGACACCAATCTTGCTCATTCTAAAATCTTCTGTTCGCTTCAGTATTACACCCTCTGGTATTAGTTTTTCTTTTTTTTAAAAAAGATCTAATTAATTAATTTATTTATTTGAGAGAAAGAGAGTGAGTGAGAGAGAAAGAGAGAGCATAAGCCGGGGGCGGGGGGAGGGGGAGGCAGAGGGAGAAGCAGATACCCCGCTGAGCAGGGAGCCTGATGCGGGGCTCCATCCCAGGACCCTGGGACCATGACTTGAGCCAAAGGCAGGTACTTAACTGACTGAGCCACCCAGGTGCTCCAATTATTCTTTTGATAGCAGTTGGTGCCTCTCTGTCCTAGGGTTGGTGCTCCTCATTGAGTGAGTGATTCTTGGCGATCTGCTCATCACCTGTTGACTGTGTCTGCCTCTGGTGAGTGGGAAATGGGCAGCACTCCGCGGAGGGGTGTGAAGTAGAATACAGTATGAAACACATGAGCTTTGGAGCCAGACAGACCTGGTTACACACCCAGCTCTATTGCTTACCAGCTGTGTGATGCTGGGCAAGTCTTTGAACCTGGTTCCTTAACTTAGGATAATGACCTGTCTTTGAAGAGGCTGTGTGGATTAAATTTGACAGCACATGAATACAGGCCATTAAAGCCTCAGGAGGGCAGTAAATGGTATTTGTTTTTTGTCAGTTATTTAGGAGAAATTTTCTTCATTCTTTACTCTTTGATTAAATGTGATCAGTTTAATGGTCCCGACACCACTTTCATTAAGAAGCTTCCCCAAATCATCCTAGGGGAAAGCAATTCAGCCCTCCATTTCTAAGTTTAAGCTTTTGTGTGGTTACTGATATATCAGGTACATCTTTCCTTTACAGGGATATAGACTCGTCACAAATTAAGTGAGGGTCCCATATCAACTGACTCATTTTGGCAGAAATTAGATCATGGGCAGCCCTGTCCGATGTGCCTGCATGAATGGGGTGGGAGGGGGGTTTACAATTTACTAAGATATATTTCTAATGGACACTGGTATTAACATCATATTGATATCAATACCCTAAATGGTGCCCTATGGCAAAGTTATTGATGTGTCTCCTTGGAAAATCATCCCTCATTCCCAAACTCTTTTACCTCCTGGAAATCAGGTCAGTTCTTCAGAACTGCTGCCCAAAAGCAAGGGCAGAGCTGGCCAGAGAGGTAGACTTTTTCAGATGGTTTTGTAGGAGGAAAAAAGAATGGAATGACATTTATTTAATGTCTCTTCTAGATTAATACTAGAGTTCTTCAAAAGATCCGGACTTTCACCTAGAATATAGTTCCAGCCCTTTACTCTCTTTAAGCTGTCATTTAGGACTTTCTTCCTTCTTGCATATTTACAAGAGCCAAACTCCAAAGCCTCCTCTTCCAGCATCAGAAAGCTGTTCACAGACAGGTTTTCAGTGTCAACAAGAAAAGATTGAGTCTTGAGACAAACCTCCATCCTTGCCCTTCAACTTCATACTTTGGGAGTGAGACTTAACTTTTGCTTTATATGTTTCATAGCTACATATAACTTTGCGGTGGGATGACCATCTGAGTTCCAATGGCCTCCCATCCACAAGCCATAAAGTTTATGACGTATGTGCTAAGTTGGTTTTTTTGAGGCCCGGGCCCAGGGGCTCTGCTAAAAGGCTCGTTTGTGCAGAGAGACTACAACAAAGTGAAGCCATTACATTTCCCAGGCCCATTCTCATCAAGCTGTGTGAGAGGTCATATCCTCACTTGAAACAGGAACCTTCTCTAAGGAGCAAAGGTTTGCCTTGCATGGGCTGTCTGGCCCACAGAAGCCACTGCCCTCTGCAGCAGCCCAGGGTCATTTCTTGGCCACATCCATGTGTGCTTAGACAGCCTCTGGTATCAGCGGGCTTGGCCTTCCCCATTTCTAAGTCAGGAGAAATGAAGGAGCAGATCCACAAGCGCACAGAAATGATGCACCCCAGAAGGAATGATTAACTTACCAACTGTCACAGGAAATGACTGTGATGTAGTACTTCCTGTCACACTGCCCAGATATCTAACTGCGGTATACTCTGGAGAAGGTGTAAAGAATGCTTACCTTTGCCTATTTGTGTAAGAGCTAGGGCACAGAGAATCGAGGACCAGATCCTGCCTCCACTGAACACTTACAACTTAGTGACCTTTCCCTCTGTCTGGAATGTTCTCCCCTTCACATGTTCTTCCGATGAACTACTACACATCCTCTTAAGCCCTGACTCAGAGAGTCTGCATTTCCTGTGCCCTTCCCAGGGTGGGATTTGCACCTTTGTACTGTCCCTGGTTCTGGGCATGCCCCTATGACTGCGTCTGTTCCATGGTATTGCAATGATGTTTTCTAGGTCGCTCTCCTGCACGACTGACTTTCTGGGAGTGCTGTGTGACTTATTTGTCTTACAGAGCCTGGCACATAATGGGTGATTTTTCTGCCGGTGTTTGCAGAAGAAATCCAGAATGATTTATGATTTGCAATGATTTTGTCTTACACAGACTAAAGAAGTCTGTCATTTCTCCCCTCTTGCACACTCTTTCTTTCATGGTTATTCCAACTTGGCTTCCATATTCACAGTGGCTTGCCCACACTTTTGCTATGCAGAGGGAAGTCCGTGTGTCCCGACAGGGCGCCGCACAACCCCAATGGGTGGGAGGCAATGGAAATTAACAGTCTTTTCTCAGACCACGCTATGGCTCGGTTTCTAAATAGAACACAGGCAGTGTGGAGGGGCTTAGGACATTTGCTATAAGGAAAGATCATGAACCATAGCCAGGAGTAGGAAGTGGTCACACTTCCTTAGGCTCCCTAGAAAAATCTCTCCCATGCAAGCAAAGGCACTCTCCACTCACAGGCAGCTGGACCTTAAGAAACCCTGCAGGAAAAAAAATAAGAATCTTTGGTGCAGCCTAGAGGCAGGTCTGTCCTGCCCAGGGATCACAGCTGCAGCCTCAGAGGCGTCTGGATGAATTCTGAACCAACAGTTGGAAAACTGTGCAACAGGCTCAGGGCTATAGGTGGGGTGATGGCCCAGGACTTGTGGGAACAGCATGCCCACCCTTAGCATTCTATATGGATGAGGACCACAGGTAAAGCAGATACCAAGGGCACTGTGAGAGCAAGAGAAACAATCTGAGGGGCCCACGGGGTGTGGGGAGGGAAGACAGATGGGCCCTCTCTCAACTGCCCCTGGGCTTCAGTTGGCTTAACAGGTTGCTGGTGGCTGGCTGCCCAGTAGCCTGTCCAAGACTACAGACTGGTGGTGCTGAGAGTGGGGTGGGGAGGGAATGCCACCAGGCAGTAGGGGCATCTCCTGGTGCAGTAAGGGCTACAAGGACTGGTTTCTCCCAAAAGGAGTAAGTTCAACTGGCACCAAGCCACCCAAAACTCCTGAAGGAAAGCCCTGCTCCATTCCAAGTCCCAGAAGGCCAAAGTGGAGAATGGCATGAATGTTAGGAGCCCCACCCACCCCAGTGAGCATCTTCGGGCTCTGCTGAGGAAGGGACGGGCTGAGGCTGGGAACTTGCTGAGCTGCAGGACCCCCTCGCTCTCAGCTCTGTGGGCTTTAGGGCAGAGGGCGTGCTGCCTACTGGCCTGAAACAAGTACCCGGGGACCCTTGCCTCATCACTGCATGGCACCACACATCAACTCTGCTTTCCCAGTGTCACGGTAAGCCAGTCTTCACTACTTGCTTAGGGAGATTTGCCAGCGAGTTGGATTTTCCATGCTGTGAAAATGCCATAAGCCTCTGACCATGGGTTGGTGTATCCAACTGAAGGCTTGGCCATTCTTGAGAATTCTGTTATAGACTTTGTGAAAATTCTCAGTACAGTCCTGAAAATCCAAAGGGTTTGCTTCTGAGAACTCAAACAATGGAATGAAGCCAGCCGATACCACTTGGGTTTTTGAGGGCCCATTCAGCTAGACGAACAGTCATGCAGTTCTGCAAATCTTCAGGAAAACCACTTCTCATACCTCCCAAGTGAGCCAGCTATTTATAAATGTGTTCCAAAGTCCATTACAGTGGCTTTTCCTTGGTCTGATGATTAGTAGAGAGAAAAGGGGGGATAGTCGGTTCTGAGATACCCTTAGAATCTGAGTGACTTAAATTTCCTGTTTGGCTCAATAAATAATTTTGTCTGTGAAGAAAAAATTCTCTGTACAACACTATAGATATTTCTGTGAACAACTCTCTGAGCATGCTCCAGAGGAAAATACTGCCAGACGCTGGGGAATAGGTAGAATGGTTGGTATGATTAATAATATCTAAGAGGGTAGACAAGAGCACGTGTAACCTTATGCTAAGCAAACCATGGTACGCTGTGGTTACAGAACACTGGGGCTTTTCTTCTTTGGTTTTAGCAAAGCTCACAGACACAGGCACTTGATGGAGCACGAGTGGAATATCGTGAGGGATGGAAAAGATGGAGTGCGCAACTCAGGAGGGGTGACCTGCTCTACATTTGACCTTTCATGTGGTCCAGGTTTTCAGGCCACATGAGCCATGAGGACAGCAATTCCAGACACTGCTATCACCGTCACATAATGCTTTCTGTGCCTCCTGTGGGCAGCATCCTCTTCAATGGTAGGCTCAGATGTGTGACGGGCCGTTGGCCTTGCTGCCCCAATTTTTAAGCTATCAATGGAGAGACTGCCCCTTTGTGTGGCTAGCTGTCCCTCATGTGCCCATATGAAGAGCACTGATCCATGATTCTCTCAGCGTGACTGCATGCATTCTCCTTGTGCAGTGACCCACTCGAGCTTCCTGTGCCAGTCCTTCCCAGGAGGGGTCACCCTCACACCCAGCCACTGGAGACTGTGAAGCACTCTGAGGCACTTCTGCTTTTTTTTTTTAAAAGACCTTTTTTAAAAAAAGATTTCATCTGAGAGAGAGAGACAGAGAGAGAGAGAGAGGGCATGCGTGGGGTGAAGGGCGGAGGGAGAAGCAGGCTCCCCACTGATCAGGGATCCTGATGTGGGGCTCGATCCCATGACCCTGAGATCATAACCTGAGCTGAAGGCAGATGCTTAAGCGACTGAGCCACCCAGGCGTCCCACTCTGAGGTGATTCTTAACGGTATGAAACTTTTCCTGAATTCACACAGACCGAGTAAACAAGTCTGTTTTATACTGTAGATTTTTTTCTTTCAGCCCACAAATATTTACTGGGCATATACTACATGCCAAGCATTGTACTAGGGCCTGGAGATACAGTAGTGAGCAGAGAGAAACCCCTGTCCTTATACTGTAGGGGGCCAGGAGGAGGCAGAGAAACTGGTCAAATATGGAAATACATGGAATGTCAGCTGGTGATGGTGAACTATGAGCAGGAAAGGGGCACGAGGAATGCTGGGACTGAGGCCGGGCAGAGACGGTGTCCCTGGGAAGCTGGGATTTGAGCCCACAGCTGAAGGAGGTGAGTGAGGAGGTCATGTGGCTCTCTGAGGGAAGGGTGTCTGAGTAGAGGGAAGATCGAGTGCAAGTTCTGGAGGTGGGAGAGTGTCTGCTGTGCTCTAGGACAAGCAAGGGATGGCATGTTGGGGGAAGAAAAAGTGGGAAAGGAGGAGGAAATGCGGTCAGAGAGTGTCAGGGACAGACGGTGGGGCCAGCTGGGGTGCTGGAAGACTCTGGGGGGTGGGTAAGCCATTGGAGGGGTCTGACCTGTGGAGTGACGTGACCTGACTTGCATTTTGGAAGGCTCACTCTGCTGCTGGGCCAGAAACAGACTGCAGGGGGCCAGGACAGAAGCAGGGACACCAGGGAGGGCCTCCTGCAATAACTGAGGGCAGGTGATGTCTCCTGGGAATGGGGTGCTGGCAACGGAGGTGGAAAAAATGGTAATGTTCTGATTTGTTGTGAACGCGGAGACATTAGGGCTGCCAGTGGATCAGATGTGAGATGTGGGAAGACAGGTGTCAAGGATGATCCAAAGTCTCTGACCTGAGTAATTGGAAAGACTGAGTAGGCATTTGCTAAGACGGGGAAGGCTGTGGAAGAAGCAGGTTTGGAAGGGTACCACTGAGAGTTCTCTTTGGGATAAGATCGAGATTTGTCAGGCATCTAGGTAGAGATGGCCTGAAGGTGGTTGACTATCAAAGTCTGGATTTCATGGGAGAGGTCTGGGCTGCAGAGGAATATCTGATGTCATCAGTACACGCTGAATATAAAGCCACGAGTCTGGGTGACATCTCGGAGATTGAGTGCAGACAGAAGGCAATCCTGAGCCCTATTGATGTTGGGGAGATGAGGAGAAAAGCCAGTGAGAAAGGAGGAACCAAGGGAATGTGATGTCATGGAAGCCACAGAGACTGTTTCAAGGAGGTGGGCAGGAACGATCACATACTAATAGTCAAGCTTCCCTTGAGACAAAATCTACAGTGGACTCAGGATTGAGTAGAACTGCATATTCAGGATATAAACTTGAGTTTCAATCTACACTTCCATCTTATGAACTAATCCTTCATCCTCCAGGCCTCAGTGACCCTTTGAGAATCTTCATGTATACTGTGGATCTTCCCCTCAGAAAAATGCAATCAGATACACCTAAGGTTGCCAGGAGTTCCCTGTGCCAGAAAAGTCCATTCCGGAAGTCATGTTCATAACCAACCCTTCTCCATCCCCAGAGAGGTCTTCTTATGACATTAACCAAAGTGTCTCAGAGCCGAAATTCAGGTGTTGAGGGTCTCCTGGCTTCTCCAGGTATGTTTCCAAAGGTTAGAATGAATTGAACTTTCTGGGCCCTCAGGGTAGTTTGTATAGAATGTGAATGGGTTGGTTCAAGTCTGAAAGCAACAGTGACGACAAGCGAGAACTCACCACCATCTCCTGGACATGAAACATCTCTGCACCTCCAGATGACAGTCGATTGGGAAAAGCGATGCTGACAGATGACCCAGGAAGGGTGCTTGGCCCGGTGTTATAGACCTGTGGGTGTGAGACACACAGCACATTTTAATAGAAATACAGACCTTCATTTCATTGCATGCAGTAGATACATACACAGAGACTGTAGGGTTTAGGATCCAAAAGGTCATGACTTCAAGTATACTGAAATATCGAATAATGGCAGACTTTAATGAAACAGAAATCCTTCCAATACGAATTTAAAACCCCCAAACTTTCAAATTACCTTATTCCCTTTCATCATGTTCTTGCCTTCTTCCTGCTAAAAATTATATTTCTTTTTACATACCTAGAAATTACTCACAGACTATTACACTTGGTGGGAATATAGACATAATGTGGTCCAGTGGTTCTCAAACTTTAGCATATATCAGGATAACCAGATGGGCTTGTTAAAACATATACTGGGGGAGGGTCATGCCCAGAGTTTCTGAAGTAGATCTGGTGGGGGACGGTGAGGGGACTTAAGGATATACATTTCTAGTAAAAGTTCCCAGGAGATGCTGATGCTACTGGCCCAGGAACTGTACTTTGAGAAGCACTAATCTGGTCCAAGCTCTGCCTTTTACAGTTTGAGATAACTGAGAAGACAAAGTAGATTGTCCCCAAGCCAAATGGTGTAACTTACAGAAAGGGCTGTTCTTACCATACGATCCAGATGATGGGGTTTCTCTGTAACTTACAGCTAATCCCTTGCTAATCCTGTTTGAGGACCTCTGTGCACCTCTTTTCTGCCCCAGCATTTGGTCCTGTAAAACTTTACCTTCTCATCCCCCCCACAGTCCTCCCTGTTTTCTGTCTCCATCGGCCCATCATCTCCTGAGAAATGAGAGAAGATGGCAGCCACCCCACCAAGAGACAGATAAGGGAAAGGAGATGGAGCAAAGGTTGAGCATGAAACTCAAGGAAGAAATGGAATATGAAGGAGAATAAAAAAGATGGGTAGATGTGTAGAGACAGAGAGTAGATTGGGGGTTGCCTGGGGCTGAAGTAGGGGGATATGGTCAGCAGAAGAATGGCCTCCAAAGATGTCCACGTCCCCAAATCCATGGACCCTGTGAATATGCTACACGGCAAGGGGGAACTAAGGTCGCTATTCAGTAGTCCTTAAAATGAAGAGATTACCTTGGATGAGTCAGGTGGGTGTAATGTAATCACAAGGGTCCTTATACAGGGAAGAGGGAGACTGTCAGAATCAGGGAGGTGGACTGTGAGAAAGATGTAGCTGGCCATTGTTGGCTCTGAAGGTGAAGGGGACCCTGAGTCAAAGAGTGTAGCAGTCTGGAGAAGAAGCTGGAAAAGGTAAAACAGATTCTCCCCTAGCGGCTCCAGAAAGGAACCCAGGCCTACTGATACCCTGATTTTAGCCCAGTGAGACCCATGTTGGACTTCTGACTACTAGAACTACACAGTATACATTTCTATTGTATTCAGCCCCTGAGTTTGTGGTAATTTCTTACAGCCCAGGAGGAAACTAACGTAGCGAGTGACTGCTCAAGGGTATGGAGTTCCTTTTTAGGGGCGATGAAAATGTTCTAAAATTAGATTATGGTGATGGTTGCACAATTCTATAAACACACTAAAAGTCATTGTACTGTACGCTTTAAATGGGTGAGCTTCAAGGTAGGTAAATGAGATCCCCAAAAAGATGCTATTGTTTAAAAAAACATGGGTGAAGCAAGAGAGAGAAGAACCTGGATGCTTGCTCTGTGACCTGGGGGCTAGAGAGAGAAATCAGGCATTCAAGGCATCTCTGAAGTTGGGGTCAACAGAGCAAAGCTGGGAGGTGAATGGAAATATAGCCAGGTCTTCACACCCGACAGAACGTATAAGGATCTAGGCTGCAGCCAGTTCTTCCCTAGAAAAGCATGTGTTCATTTTTCGCAATAGTCGGGTTCTGCTTCAAAGCACAAAAATGATGGAGCGGACGAGGGGTCCCTGCCAACCCTTGATTCAAAAAGAACAAAATTCACCAAAGACAACAACCCTGAGTCACAAGAGAAGGAAGGAATATCTAACCACAACTGAAATAACTAATTTGAAGTGAAACACGAGACTACAGAATTGCAAAGATAACTACTGACATGTCTGGGAAATCCCAGCGAAAGCAGGAGGTGGGGGAGGAAAGAAGAGACTGGGTTTGCTTTGCACGCTTTCACTCACTATAGCCAGCCGGGTGAGAGAGCCCGTGTTACCATATTCATTTATTCTTAACACATGTCTTAACATTTGATTCTCTGCATATGTTCCTGAGCAGCAGCTGCATTATTTTTCATCGTTCTTTTTCAGGTAAGAAAAATGATGGACTCTCGATGGAAAAAAAAAAAAAAAGCCTATCAATGGTCAGCACATTATCATGTTGCTGTTAAGAAAACTTTGATGGAATGTAGGAACCAGGCCAAAGACTAGTATTTCTGCCTTTCTCCCATCTGCATCTGCAGTGAAGTCTTTAAACCATCTCATAGCTTGTTGAATACCAGCTTTTAAAAGGCAAAAAAATCACTGTATGTGGAAAGTCCTGTGCTCTTCATCAGGAGTGATGCTATCAGAGTAAGGACATATAGGAGAGTTTTATCTACATTCCTGATCCCACACTCCACAACTAGATCCATCTCTTGGTCATTATCGCTGTCAACCTGGCCCATGGCCCTCCTGCATGACAGTCATTGTATCAGAAAATGAGTCATCAGAGCATTCTCAAGCAAACAGTCAGCTTTGCTGACACAAAAGGATCTCCTTTCCATCAATGACATACACTATCCATCTTTCGGACCCAGTGGACTCTCTTAATCCTGAACGGAATGCTGTGTACTTCCTCAGGCAAACTGATAATCAAGAGGTTTATCTAAGGGGCATGCCCATCACTCATCCCTGGCCCCATTCTCTAGCCTGTATCCTAGGTCAGGTCAGATGTGAAGAAAGCTCTTTGCTTGAATACCAAACTTTAAGCTCCCTGTAAAGATGCCTTCAGAGAAACACGACTTAACCATATGCCCTCAAGACTGATCTTTCTATCTTCCCTTCCTTTCCTTCTTTCCTTTCTTTCTTCCTTCCTTCCTTCCCCATCTCCTCCCCTCCCTTCTCCTCTTCCCTTCCCTTCCCTTCCCTCCCTTCCTTTCTAGAGGGTGGTAAGAAGATTTTCGGATCTCTGGTATAACTCCGACTCTTCCTTGCCTTCTCCTTTAACACCTATACCTTCTTCATTACATGGTGTGTGTCCTTTGGACCCTTCTGAATCATTTTCTGGACTGTATCTTTTGTTGTAAGATACCTCAAAAACTCCAAGAGTGGGTAAGTAATTAAAATTAAAGTGATTTAAATGAAATCACTCCATCTGGTCTTTATCTGTTTTCTATCCAATTGCAAAAAGCAGTGGGGAAAAAGAAACTACCTCTGAGCAGCAGTTCAGAAACACAGAGGACCTACTCACAGTGATCACTGTGAGGTCTCAAAAGCAGGTCTAACCCCATCTTCCCCTTTTCCCTGGAAACTGAGCATAGGGTGGGGCTTAGCTGGTCAGGAGGCGCCTTCTCTCCTAGCTGGGGACATGTGTTCTCCAATCATGGTTTCAGAGGAACACTTTAGAGAGAGGGAGACCATTGTTTGTGAGAGCCCACAAATGTCTCGCTGCCTCTTTCTCTGGACCCACACCCCATGATTACGTCTCATCCCCTCGGTCCACCTAGGAGTGGCCATGGGGAAAGAAAATAGTCATTATTGGCCACAGCAGTCGATGCCAGACCAGGAAACCACCTTCTCCATGGGGAGGAATGGGGAAGAGGCAGGGGACAGCTCTGGGAGAGACACTGCACGTAGGTTAGAGGGCACCATGGGTGAGGCAGGCCCATCTCCTTCACTTCATCAACAGCTCTTGGCAGAATGCTTGGGCACACCGGGTTGTCCAATACGAGCCTGACCCATTCTTGTCAACTGAGGACAAGGGACTGGATGAGGCTGAGGTCCTTCTAGCTTAACATGCAAAGATGCTCATGTTGAACAGTGCTGGCCTGAGAATTTATACTTCACAGCAGGGCTCAGCAAACTGTGGCCTGCAGGCCAAATCTGTCCAGCCCCTGTTTTTGCACAGCCTGCAAGCTAAGAATGGTTTTACATTTTTAAATAGTTGGAAAAATATTTTTAAAAAGAGTAACATTTCATGACATGTGAGGATAATATAAAATCCCGAATTCGGTGCTCATCACTTCAGTTTCGTTTGTGCATAACCTCTGGCTGCCTTGGCATGTCGGCAGCGTAGTTGAACAGTTGCTACAGACAGTATATGGCCCGCCCAGCCTAAAATACTTACCTGCTGGCCCTTTACAGAAAATGTCTGCCCACCCCGGCCTAGAGAAGGAAGAGTGTTCTTCATGATGTCCAGGGTCCACATGGAGTGGACCTGCTGAAAATGATGCTTATGTGACTGGGGAGAGCCAGCCATGGCTCTGTGAGGGAGCAGCATGCTGCCTTCCCTGGGGAGTGTATGCATTCTCTATTCTCACACTGTTCTGCTATTCTGAATGCCTGTCCCTCTGCGGGAGGAGTGGGGTCCAGGCGGGGTTGGCATGGAGAGCCCCAGGAGAGAGAGGACACAGCAAGTGCACGGGACTGCCCTGCCCATAAGGTGAATAATGACGGAGAACTGAAAGGGGCCCTTTGGGGCCATTTGGGTTGGGATGTTGGCCAGAGGCCTTCTTGGGGAAAGAGAATGTTTATCATGCAGTGTTCCTTCCAAGAGCTGAGAAGCAGAGGGATCTACACAACAGAGTACCAGACAGGGAAGAGATTAATTTTGTGTGGTTACAGAAAACACATATACACATATACTACACTCCAGCCAACCAGACTGGGACAAGTTTCTCCTGGAAAGAGCCTGGCTCTTTAGCTGCCTTTCAGTAGAAGACCTATCCCCATGGGCCCTTCTGTTGCCACGAGTGACAGAGACTGTCTCCAGGGGTGGGTACCTGAAGGGTGATGTTGAGGGGCTGGAAATGACATTCCAGGTCATCCAGCTGAATGAAGTTGGAGGCATCCACAGACTCGCCGTACACAAAGGAGGTTGGAGACATGATTCTGAAAGAGGAAAGCATTTAATCCATCATCCTAAACCTCGGTCAAGCAACCCATGGTCACAGCTGTCCTGAGAACCCAAACATCTGTCTCTGTTTAATCTAGAACCTTGTTCCCTCCAGTGCCTTCACCAAACCCTTCCCTTCTGGAATTGTTACTTCTTTGTCCTATAAATGGACACAGCCAGACCTATGTTTCCTAAACAGAAGTTTCCAGGAATGTCTTCTCATCTTAGGTCAACTCCAATAAGCTACATATATAAATAGGTACTGGGATTACATTTCTAAAATGAGGAGGAAGACAATGGTAGCTTTGATTTCAGGTTTTGTTTTTTTTAAACTGGATGACAGAATTATACATGTTCTATCATTTCAAAAACATTTTGTGGACCGAGGAAGATTATGGCAAGTTTTTAAGAAATAAATATAAATGAATTATATATTTAACATCCTAAACCCCGCTCTGTGACAAATTCACTAAAAAATTTAAATTTGTCAGACTACCAAAACCACTAGAAATTAGGTATTAAAAGTTGGATCTGTTCAATGATAGCATTTTTCTTCAGATTTCAAACTGTGGCTACTGAAGATGTGATTAAGAATTCAAGCTCAGTCTGTAGTGAATGCTTATCAACACTGTCCATATGAACAAGCCCGAGATGAGACCAAGCCCGGACTCACTTAAATTCCCAAAGAATGGATTCTAGGTTAGATTCTAGAAGCTGCTCACGTGCCCAGACACAGTCATGTAAGATTTTCGGTACCAAGTCTGAATGGACAGAAATTCTACTTTCAATTTAAATGTATTATTTTAGAAACGTCATGAGTTCCCAGTGTTATCGGATGGCAAGAACTGGTTCGTTTAAACCAGCCTTGTTTTTATGTTCCTGGAAAGATCAGAGGTTGACTCATGTGTTTGATGGATGGCTTCACTGGGGGCTGTTAACGCCTCAACAATGAGGCTTCCTAGGGCCTGACAACAGGATCAAGTGTTTTCTACCCATCCTACATCCCTCCCCCCTCGGCCAGGGACAGGGTTTGGTTCAGGCTGCATTCTCACCATACCTCTGATGAGACAAGTAAATAAACCACATGGTTTAAAAATAGAGCCATGAACAGAGGCAATCTATGCTAATTTGCAAATATATTCCACTGATGCCTCCTGTCTGGAGAACGTGAGGAAAAGGCCCAGAGTGCAGGAAACATTCAGAGGCTCATTCCGGCACCCAGCTGCGTGTGAGCTACTGCAGAATGACTCCTTCTGCAACGTATTAACCTTGCTGCTTCTAGCCAAGGCTGGGACCCAGAAGAACTCGAAGAGTGAAAAATGAGAAACTGTGAACCCCCAGAAAGTTCAGCTCGCATTTGGGGCAGGGGTTCAATGGGTCCTCGTTTGATCTAAACTAATTGTGTGAATCCTTTTTCCACTATCAAAGAGGTATGTGCTCTGTTTTTTGAAGTCAGAAACAGGAACTGAGTTCTCATTTTCCCAGGCCTGGGCTTTGGCTGAAAATTGCCCAAGCTGTGTCGGGCCCCTGCAGCCTGCAGCCCTGCCTTCCTAGGCCAGCAGCACTGAGCAGCCGTGGACTTGACCCAGCACATGCTGTGCCCCGTCGTCCTCCCTCCCTGCCCACCTCCGACATCAGGCAGAGCTGCCACTGGCTCTGCAGAAGGGGTTAACAGAAACATGCAAGGCCAGCCCTGGCAGTGTAGCTAATCAGAAAGGCGAGCTTTTCTGCAAGGCCACCAGGGCCTTGGGAGACATCTGGCTGTAACTTCTGGCCCGGCAGCATTTGGCTGAGATTTGAATCCCAGGAATCATGGCCCTCTGGAGGGGTGGGTGCTGGGCATATAGGCACATAAAGGTGTACAGAATGCTCAAAGACATTCTGGGGCTTAGCCTTGTCATCAAACTTCTTGTGCCACCCAGCAGGTGGGTGGGTAGCTGGGAAAGGGGAGAAAACAAGGCGGGAGGAGGGCATGAGCTGGTAGCTAAAGCTTTGCCCTGTGTTTTCAAAGCTGGGAAGAAGGGGAACCGGGAGGCCAGAAACTCCTGGCCACACGTGCAAATATAAGAAAAACACAGCACTCCACCCTGGGGCACCTCTGAGATTTGGCGACCCAGGACCGGCTACTCACGCAGTGATGGACGAGTCCACTTCATGCATCAGCGGCACTGTCAGCATGAGGCTGTTGTCATGCAGGGACTCAGAGCGTTCCACGTTGCCACTGCACGGGAAGAGAGGGGTGAGTGCTGGTCAGTGCTGGCTACCCCGCAGCAGGCTTCATTGTTCCGTGTTAGACCTCAACCTGTCACTCTCCGAGGGCCGGCTGTGCACCTGATGCACCCTCGGTTCTGTTTCTGGTCCCTGTGCAGGGGCACGGTGGACACTCTGTTGTCTCAGTTGTGATCCCCTCCCAAAGATAGGAGTACAAGCAGTGGGCCGGGGAGGCGACCCCAGGAGACACCAGCAGGGAGTGGGGAAGAGACAGGGAAGGGAATGAAGGCAAAAAAGGCATGTAATCCAGGAGGTCAGTGCTCTGGGCAACTGAGTTTGGACTCGCTGGAGACATCTGGGAGGCAGCGTGGAGCACACCTCTCGGTCTTCCCATGGGAGGCAGGACTTTATCCACGACTGCTGAGATCTGCCGCTGGGGGGCAGGGAGCACGAATTTGCTGGCTCTCGTACTATGCACCCAAGATAAAGCCTCGGCAGAGGGGCAGGTGCTGGGAGCTGGGAAGCTGTCTGGGGGGTGCAGGGGAAAGATGAGTGCTGAATGGTAATGGCTGGGCACCAGCAGCACGTGCCCCTTCTAGAAGTGCTTGTTTCATCAAGAATGGACGGCAAGGTTAGGGCCCCGCAGCTGGGAAGGGGTTTGCTGGACTTGAGCTGCCATTTCCCACTTGGAGGCACCACCCGCCCTCCATGGACAGCCAGCCAAGCCTGGGAGAGAGGCCCTGACCAACCCCGTCATCATAAAGACCAAGGGAGCTCCCCTACAGACTTCTGGCTGCAGTACGTTCAGAGACAGGCATCGCCTTTGGAGTGAGAAAGCGGGAATGGGGACTGTTGGGGTCTTTCTCGAAAGGGGAGTGCAAGGAAGCTGCTGCTGTTGGGTGGCTGCTTGTGTCAGGCATACTGCACAGCATGGTCTCACCGGGTCCTCAGAGGGACCCTGGAACGGCGGGGGATTGCCTGCCTCTGACGGGAAAGGAGTCGCTCACAGGGATTAGGGAACTTGCCCAAGGATCCGTAACAAACCAGGTCAGTCAGACTCCCAAACTAGGGCTTTGTCATTGTGATTCCTTCTCCAAATCTGATACCAGATTTGGGAGGTTGTGGGGGGGGGGGGGGCAGGGAGGGGAAGGGAGAGGAAAAAGAGGAATAAAGGGAAGAGGAAGAGGAGGAGAGAGAAGACCTAGCTTCCTTTTACTATTTTGATACATTTCCAAGAAGACTGTGATTATTATTCCGTGGAAGTACTGCCTTGGGAAAAGACAGGGCCGTAGGGTGCAAGCTGCAGGAGCCAGCACTTCTAGTTGGTTCTACCACATGGCATGTATGTGGCATCCCAGTTGGAACCAAGTTCATCTTCCAGGGGTGGAATGTAGTGGCCCCAAGACCCACTGAGGTTTGGGTACAGCTCCCTGGCCCACTCCCTGACCCCCTGCAGAGTTCCTGCCTGCTCCCTGCCCTCCCACTGCCCCCACTGTCTTCCTCTCCCACCAGCAAGTGCTAAATGCAACAATACTTAAAGAGCAGCTCATATCCCCTCTCCTTCTTTCTCCTATTGTTCTGAAACAATGGTGCTCTGTGACTCTGACCCCTGACTCCTCATCTGTCTTCCGCATATGCCGGGACATCCATCACTCAGAGGGCAGTCTGCAGAAGCAGCAGGGTCAGGTGCCCACCTGGCCTGATTCCCTTGCCCTTCCTGCCCCAGGGGGGCAATAAAAGCCTGAGCATCGCTGCTAGAGGCAGATCAGAGGTGACTATGGAATGGATGGGCCTGGTAACGCCCTGGCCCGCTCCCTCCCCCCACCCCGCCGGGTCTGAGTAATTGGTTCCTGATGGAGGCACCACCCCTTGCCCTGCCATTTGTCCAGCCACCTGTGGCTGCTGGCAGCTCAGGCCCAACAGTCTCATCTGTCATCAGGGGACTGCTCCAGACCGACTGAAGCTGAAGAGTTGAGATACAGAGGCCAAACATCAAAAGGCTTCCAGCCACTCTGCAAGCTCGTGACTTGGGATGCGTTCCCATGGTCTGCAAAGCCAGGCTGCTGAGAGAGCTCTGGAGGACTGTTCAGGCTCAACTTTACGTCCTCCTAAATCCACCAGTAGGCAGGAGAGCTTCAAAGGGTGGTGACGGGGAGGACAGAACGATTGATATTTTAACTGTGGCTTTCAAGATAAGGAGCTTTAAGGATCTTTGTGCCAGAGCAGGGAGTCAAGTGCTGGGGGCCGCCCTCTGGAGCGGTAAGACCGGTTTTCACCAACATTTGGGAAGAAATGAGTGCCTGAGATATTCTGTGGCATGTTTAACATATAATACAGCTTCCTTACTGTCCATGATTCCAATGTTAGAACATTCTGCTAATTATTTAAGCGGCCAATACTAGGCGTCCCCTGATGCGACATAGCACTCTTCGTGCACATAAGGGGATGTTCTTGATTTTAGTAAGCGATTAGCATTTTCTTATGTGCCCAGCGTTGCATCTGATAAATAGTATGTGCTCAACAGAAGTTTGCTGGGTGGAAACGCGCCCCGTATAGAGCCAGGGAGTGCAGATGGTGTCTCTCTGCCTTGGCTGCTTATTAAGAATCACCTGATGCAACTATTCCACAATCCCAATGCCCAGATTTCACCCCAGACCAATCGATCTGAACCTCTGCAGGGTGGACCAGGGATCGGTGGTTTTTAAAGCCCCCCAGGTGACTCCCATGGGCGCCGCCGGCCGTGTGACTCTAACAGATAGCGCTTTCACCCTGGTGGTGTTGGCTCCCCCTTCTCTTGACACCACTGATTAGCCTTGGGCGGGGTTGGGAAGCAGGTGGAGTTTCCTCTTTCCCTATCACTTATTTCCTGCCCCAGTGTTCCTTCCCAGGAATATCGGCGGCCACAGGTGGGGAGGACCCAAGAGAGCACACTAATGGATCTGCCCAACCACAGTGAGTTTTCTGTGGGTCCAAGAAACAGCAGGAGAATTAAGGAACTTCCAGGTTTGATTGGCCATTTGCCTCCGTTTATGAAATTCAACAAGCTCATGCTCTGTGGGCAAACTGTTACATGCATCACTTCCCTCTTCACAAACTTTCTGCCTCTGGAATGTAGTGTGACTCTGAGGCTACATGGGCCTTCCATGGCCCAGCCCAATCTCCTCTGTCAGCCCATCTTCTGCTGCCCTGTATGCCCACCCCCCCCAGAGATGGCTCATGAATCCCCAGTTCCCCACAGTGCCCACCACCCACCTGGTTGTCACAGAGCAGGCTGACCTGTGTACCTTCTCAGCACTGTGCCTCTGTGTCTTCAGCCTGAAAACAGACTCCTCTGTTTAAATGCTATCTCCCCAAGGAGGCCCTTCTGGATTCTGGCAATGGGAATGAAGTCCACCTTCTCTACGCTTTCTATGTATTTCTGTTAGATCACAGTCATGTTTTTTTTTTTTTTTAAGATTTTATTTATTTATTTGAGACAGAGAGAACGAGAGAGAGAGAGCACATGAGAGGGGGGAGGGTCAGAGGGAGAAGCAGGCTCGCTGCCGAGCAGAGAGCCCGATGCAGGACTCGATCCCGGGACTCCAGGATCATGACCTGAGCCGAAAGGAGTCGCTTAACCAACTGAGCCACCCAGGCGCCCCGATCACAGTCATGTTTTATGTGAACGCGAATTATGGGATCTTGAAACAGGATGAATAAGAAATAACCAAGTCACACGATTTCCAAGCTTGCAAGCCCAGCCAAATGTGATCTGTGTTGAAATGCTAGCACCCCACGGCAGGCCACCCTTGCCACGCTCGAAAGCTGTGCAGGATTTCTGAGCTTGCTGGGCTGTATTTGAACAATCACGGCTGTTGGTATTCACGCCAACTTTTTACATATGCTTAGTGTGTGTTCTGTAACTTCAACCAGTGCTGAACTAAAAGCCAGAAAGCCATCAGCTCTGGAGTGGAAGCTGGATGCAATAACACAGGGTAAAGAAGGCCAAACACACACTGTGATGTGCTGTGCTCTTATTTTTAGGAGAGAGAACATTCTCCAAAATATTTGTGATAATGCTAAAAAAAAAAAAAAAAGCAAAATACAGAAAGCAACACTGAAGCCAAAATATGCGGTTGTGGCTGTGGATTGAAGGAGCTCTGATAATGTATGCTTCCAGCATCAGTCAGCCCCAAGGGAAAGGGAATCTTAATTCTGTGAGCTTTAAATAACCTCGAGCCTGAGGAAGGCCTCAAATGAAAACAAAATTAAAGAGCAGTGGGAGATGAAATCAGAGTTTCTTTGTGTCTGCATCCCACAGACGTGGCTGCAGGCCACTGTCGTGCTGTACTTGTTGGGGACCGACCTGAGCTTCCCAGATGCCCAGAGGGGGTACCTGAGGGCAAAGCCATTAGTGAGGGGCCAGAACAGACCACAGAGAACTGAAAGATGCAGGGCTTGGGAAGAATCTCAGTCCAAGACTCTGGGGAATTGGTGTTTTTGTGAAAATTCAGGAATCACTCAGGGGGTGAGTACGACAGTATGTTCGTTCAGATGCACATTTTGGCTGGGGTATAAGGGATGCCAGATTCAGAGGAAAGCACCAGATCAGGATTTACTACGGCTCAGGGCAAAAACCCGAGATGTCATATCAAGGATGTAACAGAGCTGAGAAAGGAGGATTTCTGAGAAACAGCTTTTAGAGAGAGAAGTGTTGGGGGGGGGGTGCGGGGGGAGGGTGTCCGCCCTTTAAAGCACACTTCAGGGCACCTTGATCAGCACGGTGGGGTGGGGGGTGCTGCCCAGGGAATGGAGGGGAGGACTGCTGGCTTTCCTTCTCCTGGCCCAGCGAAAGAGAAGGGGACATGCAAGAATCCCGGCATTTCCAGAGACCACCAGGGCAGAGGCTACTGAGTGGTGCCTATATGCGGAAGCCGAAAGCTGGTGTGAGGTGACCTTTGGTCCTGTCCCTGAGGGCACGGTCTCAGCAGCAGAAGTTGAAGGGGTGGGTGTCTGGCTGCAAGAGGCTGAGGTTGGAGGACAGGATGAGGGCCTCGCAGGCGAGAACCCCCAGCTGGGGGCTGGCTATCCAAAGGTAAGAGTCAGCTTGGAATACCCATGTGGCCCTGGGAGTGCTCCTACCGGTTAAGGGGAGTGAGCACTTTTCTATTTGACTCACACTTCCCACAGGACCTGCTGTGAGCCTGGTGGGGGGCGGTGGGCACTCAGGAGCTCTCCCAGGGGAATTGAGGGGTGGGGTGGCGGGACACAGCAGCAGAACCACTGCAGGAAAGCAAGATTGTTCCTGAGAGAGAGGCAGGCTTCCCTTCTGCAGCTCGCCCTCACCAAAGGGAGAAAGCCTTCGCTTTAAACCAAGTTTTGATGATTGCAGGGGACACCTTAATTATAGTTTTGTGAATCTGTTGTGACACTTGAAGTGATGGCAGAGCTCTGCATTACCCAAGAGAGACCTGAGAATGCACAGGACTGTCCTAGACCACCCCCCTCCCCCCAAGACAAGGAAAAGATTAATCCCACCAAGTGGGCTTAAAGAGAGTACAGGACACAAAAAAGATGCTTTGTGATTGCCAGCGAATGCGTCACGCTTGCCGGATGAATGGGCACACTCCTGGCTCCCGCTGACGTTATATATTCACTTGCTCATTATCTATCCCCCTGCCCCCAGCACACTCGCTCCCCAAGAGTAGGGACTTTGCCAACATCTTACACAGTGCCTGGCTTGTGGGAAGGGCTCAAACATTTGCAGACTGAATGAGCGAAGCATGCCTGCCCTGGGCTAGTTCTTCTTTCCTCCCCTGTAGGAAGCAGTGTGTTTGCCTCCATCTCTAGACTGAAGCCTTCTTGAGATGGTTTGGGATGCAAGACTCGCTCTCACTCATCCACGATCCCTCTCAGCCCTGGCCTGGTCCTTTCCCCGTGGCAATCACTTGATGATCGTGCAAGGGAGTGGGCAGAGTGGTCCAAAGCGTGACTCCTTGCTCTCTCTGGGGGCCAGAGACAGCTGAGCCAGTGCCCCTGCTATTCTGTACAGCACATCACCCCAACAGGCTGGCCCCAACCTGGCTCATCTGAAGAGTCTGGGAAATGGCATTCTTTATAATTCAGAATGTGGGACGAGGAGCTCCTTCTCAGCTCCTGAGGGCATTGTCCTCCTCAAAGGAAGGCTTGGGTTGAGCACCCTCATTTCAAGGGTGACCATGCTGGTGGTGGTGGGGCTTTAGTTCCATAAAGCTGAGCCCGTTGCTTCACTCTGTACCCCAGATCCTGAGGGTCTTTAGGTCTGAACCCTGTGCTAACCTTGTGACTCCACTGAACATCCTTCCCTGGTTGACTTTCAGCCCCTGGTTCCACTGGCTGCTCAACAAGTGTCTGGCCTTCCGGTTTCCCGGGCTCTATTAGCCATGCAGTTCCTCATTTTGTTTTCTCATCATTTTCAGTGGATCCTGCCTGACCTTGGCCTTCAGGGTGTTTGGTTCTGATCTCCAGACCACCTCTGGGATGGACTTAGGATTCTTGGCATGAAATTTCCTTTGGAGGTTAAGGTAATGACAGATAAGACACAATAACTGAATGCAATGCATGACCCTTGACTGGACTCTGGACCCGTGAAAAAGGGGCTGAAAGGTCACTGAGAAGACTAGAACTACTGGAACATGGACTATAGAGGAGATAAAAGCATTGTGTCAGTGTTACATTTCCGACATCTGCTGTGCTGGTTATTGAAGAAAATGGCCTCATTCTTAGGAAATGCACACTGGGGTCCTTATAGGAAGGACACGTGATTTCTGCAACTTACTTTCCAATGGTTTAGAAAAAAAACTATACATTGAGAATGATAAAGTAAATGGAGGAGAGTGTCAGCATCGGGTGAGGCTGGGTAATGGCTGCATGAGACTTCCTTGAATTATGCTTTGCAACATTTCTGGTAAGTTCAAAACCGTCTCCAAATAAAAATTCAAATTACAAAAGTAGCCTTGGGTATCCAACCTACACCGCAATCAAAGTTTGCTTCTTCCTATTCACCCACCTAACTTCCTCTCCTTCCATCCTGCTGTCAGCCGAGCGCTACCCAAATGGCACTTCAAGGCGCACGTGGATTCTGGCTGGTGGAGGCAGCTGATGACCCCTAAGGCCCTCCCGTGGCTTGAGGCCACAGTGGAGACAGAGGGGCAGGAGTACACTCCTGAGGGTAGAAGTCACCCTGCACGGTCCCCTGCCCTAACTCTCCCTCCACCCACAAAGCGTCCAGGACAAGCCCTCTCTCGAGGAGCATGTCTTGGGGCCTCTGACAACAGCCTTGGCCCAGCCCTCAGGCTGCTGGGCCCTCTCCCTGCATCAAGGAATGCAGCCCACAGAGGAACTCTGTGAACTAACCAACCACGTGAGCTTGAATCAGAATCCTCACCTCCCCTGGTCTGTCTCTCCTTGGCTGTAAAAATCATTACCTCCGACCGGGATGGTCCCCAGTCCCTCCCAGCTCAGTCCAACCTGGCTAGCTGCATAAACACAACTGGACAGACGACAGCCCTGAGAGCTCCCTTCCCAGCCAGTGCTCTGGGGCTCTGTCGCTCAACTGTTTCTTCCTCCTCAGCATCCGGAGCATCATCAAAGCGTGACCAGGGAACGTCCTTTCCTGTTCCCATAAATCAAAAAAAAAAAAAAAAAAAGTAAAGCTTCCCCTTACCTCTGAGCAGTAATGATGAAGCTAAGGACTTCCTCTTCCCCAGACAGGTGGCTTGTGTCAAAGATCACGCTGAATTCGTACTAGGGGAAAAGAAAGTGACATCTGGCCTCAGCAAGCATTCCACACTTAGGAACACCACCGTCTTCTGCAGTTTATGACCTCTGGAAGCTCATTTGCAAGGCAAGCTTTATTTTTTTATGTGTATCTTTCCAGTTGCCAGGCCAGAGATACAGCTTTAGCAATAAAACCAAGCCTAGAGCGTGCTCTGTTGAGAGGCACGCTATTTTTCAGCAACTGAGGGTCTCTAGGAAGTGATATGTTTGTCTCTTAAACCAGGCCTTTCTAAGTGTCGCCCCCACACCATCTTCCTAATGTCTGCCACACCTGCGTACCATATCACCTATGTCATTTACTGTTACTTTCATTGCTACTCTTTTTGTTTGAAGACTGCTTTATTTTTTAAAATTTTATTTTATTTAAATTCAATTAGCTAACATATAGTGTATTATTAGTTTCAGAGGTAGAGTTCTGTGATTTCATCAGTTGCTTACAACACCCAGTGCTCATTACACCACACGTGCCCTCCTTAATGCCCATCACCCAATTACCCCATTCCCCCACCAGCAACCCTCAGTTTGTTTCCTAGAGTTAAGACTCCCTTATGGTTTGTCTCCCTCTCTGATTTCATCTTATTTTATTTTCCCCTCTCTTTCCCTATGATCTCTGTTTCATTTCTTAAATTCCACATATGAGTGAGATCATATGTCTTTCTCTGACTGACACTCTCACTTAACATAATATCCTGTAGTTTCATCCACGTCATTGCAAATGGTAAGATTTCATTTTTTTGATGTCAGAGTAATATTCCATTGTGTATATATACCACAACTTCTTTATCCATTTATCTGTCGATGGACATCTGGGCTCTTTCCATAGTTTGGCTGTTGTGGACATTGCTGCTATAAACATTGGGGTGCAGGTGCCCCTTCGGATCACTACATTTGTATCTTTGGGGTAAATACCGAGTAGTGCAATTGCTGGGTCATAGGGTAGCTCTATTTTCAACTTTTTGAGGAAACTCCATACTGTTTTCCAGAGTGGTTGTACTACTTTAGCAGGAAAATTTCTATCATGAGCACAGATGGGAATCAGGATCACTTATCAGTAAGAGAAGGTTGTCATAAAAATAAATGAAAACAAAGCCCCATTGCATTCTGTGGCCTGCTGAGGGCTCTGAGCCTAAGGTCTACTCTATTTTGATAAGAGGGAGATTAGCAAGAGCTAGGGAGGTGTTGAAGACAGGATGGCACTATGGGAGACTTTCTCCTGCATGTGATCCGGGAGAAAGAGTGTTGAATAGGTAATAACTGTCTCGCTGTTAGAGTCAATGTTGTTTAGTGCAGTGTCCATGTTTGGCCTAAAATAATTTAAGGAGCGGCCTACAATCATCTCAGGCACTCCCCGTGGTGAGCATCCTATAACTTGGGGAAGACTGCCCTGAGCAAATGGTTTTCACCATGTACACACTGGGCATGTATGGGAATGTGGGAGGGACCCCCTGGTAGGGGTTACAGGGCCAGGCTTGACCACAAACTGAGTATGTGATCTTGGCTAAGACACTCACACTCTTTGCCTTTCAATAAAAATTAGAGGATGGACACAATGCTTCTTAAGTTCCATCAAGCTCTGAGAGTCTGTGATTATTTAATATCTAAGTATTTGGGTTCCTTAGTGACTAATGCTAGGCACTGGTCTACCTTTGCAACACTGGATTCAACTGCACTAAATGTGGCCTGAAAGTAATGAACGCTGACCCATCAAATAGAGCGGACACCGGACATCGCTCTCGAGACAGAAATTTCTGTTGCTGCGGGGCTTGTCAGTCGCCAGGGAGGGTGGGGACATAGAGACAGGACAGGAAGCAGAGCTGGAGGACACAAAGGAAGGGAAAGTCAAGGGGACAAGAGTCAGAACTGGCAGGAGATCTGAATCAAATACTCTAAAGACCCAGGTGAGGTGAGAAGCCAAAATCGGAGAGGGGGGCCTGGGAGAATGGAAGGTCAGAGACTGGGCAGGCTGGTCGTGAGAGACAGAAACAGATGGCCACCAGAGTAAGCTGACGATGCAGTCATGAGGCTTAGCAGGCCGGCTGCAGCCTGATGAGCCACAGGGGCCGAGGCACAGGGCAGGGCAAGCTGGGCGTGGACACGGGTGGTCCCCGGCCCTGCTGGGTCACTCCTTGGGCTCTTTCTAGGGACTCAACCCTAGACCTCCTGCCTCCAGCTTTAGTGTTGCTCTGGTCTAAACCTCTGTATGTGGGAGGAAGGTAGCGGCATTACCGAGCTGGGAAAAAATCCAACTTTCCAACGTTCCTACTTCCGTTGGTTCCATGACTATTTTGAGAGTTAATGACTTTTGACAAAATTTAATGCTCCAGAATTCAACGTGGCTTTGTTTTCACTGTATTCATTCTTATGACTACCCTCACTTTATTGTAAGTGATCCTGGATCCGTATGTGAGAGTGATAAAATTTTCCTTTTAAAATAACCTTTAAACTAAAACTAGAAGACACACCTTAGGTTTGATTTGGGATGTCGGCTTTATTTTACCCATGAAATGGCAACTATTAATGTTTTTCAATTAAGTCTATTTTCTGTTGCTGAAAAGATTTCAATGAAATGTGTGTGTGGAGGTGCCACGTATGTTTCTAAGGGCAATAATGTCCAGGGTTCAAGGACATTGAAAGGTTCCTAAAAGGGTTAGGAATCACGGATGTAAGAGCCATTGTCATTTGGAGTAGGCACCTTCAATGGGGCTGAGGGGTTCGAGTGATTTGCTAGGAAATCAGCAAATCTTCTTTCTCACTTGAACATTCTCACAACTGGCTTGCAAAACAGCCACGAGGTACTGGGACCAAAATGCCTTGGAGATTAAAACAAGTTGATTCTGTGACATAGGCAGGAGAGGAGGATTAAACTTTCATTATTTTTTTTTTAAGGGGGAAAAAAGTTAGACAAAGGAATATGAAATTTCCTTCAAATCATAGCAGGAAAAATAGCTTCCATTTCAAAAGGCAGACCTGATCTTTTAGATTCTAGTTTTGCTTCCAACAATCACATCTTCTATGTATCTTTGCATATCCTTATAATACTGGCACATACCAGAATGTTCCATGAACGTTTGAATACACTGGACCGTATTATTGATTCAGCTTAGAAAATTTGGCTCCGTATAAATACCAAAGTGAGTCTAATTTCTTTTACTTTAAAAAAAAATGAATTGCAGTACCATTATTTATGTTTTAAGAATTTTAAGAGGTCTCTTCAGAAAATTGTGAGTGCCCAGGGGAGTGATAGTCAGAACCGTAGGTCACTAGCCCAGACCACATTTCTCCTATATAGTTGTACTCACAGTGGCATGGAATGTCCCAGAGAAAGCTTTTTAAGGAGGCCAACCAGATGGTGCTTGCCAAAGTACCAAGGCCATGGTGCGTCTCTCACATTTGGGGTATGTCATGTGGATCAAACAGGAACAGCATGTGGGGAGGGCCCTTGTGGAGTAGTAGATCGCAGCCCCCCTTGGGAGCTAGACAGTGCCATTGTGCAAGGCAGGGGTGGGGGTGGGGTTGGGGGGATAGAGGAAGGCTGGGGGGCAGGGTACAGCTGACAGGGCAGGTGGCTGGTGGGAAGGGTTGGGGGCCTGCTGCAAAGCAAGTGTCCCATCTCTGCCCCTTACCTTCGATTTTGACCTCATGAAAGGAAATCCCACACTGCATTTGAGGAAGTCTGATTCGAGCAGTTCACAGGAAATGCCCATTTCCTCCTGAAAGAGAAAAAGCACCAAAGGATGGGCTGGCTGCGTGGAGACAAATGTGTGTAAGTGGCCTCCACAAGGCAAACTGAGACTTCAGCAGATGCGGTCCTTCTTTGGGGAAGTTCCCAGATAATATCATTGTTGGCTCGGGTGGGAGGGAAGCCTGCAACCAGGCTGAGTCCCCAGTCCTCCTCCGGCAGCCCACCCTTCCCATGGGCTCCGTGGGAAGCCAGGCGTCCAGAACATTCTTAACTAATGTTTCGGCTCTGAACCCTGGTGCTCTCCTGTTGAACTGGGCCAGGCTGCATGTGAGCCAGATGCCTTCAAAAGTTTGGATGAAAGACAACCATGTCATCTTCTTGGACACTTTCTCCTAAGCCCACACTCTAATCCTGCCTTTCAAGATCTTGCTAGTTTAGGAAAGACAAACTAAGAAAATCACATCAAGGAAAATACAGGGATTCTTTCCTTAGCCCGAGGTAGTGAGGGCTGAGCTGGTCCCCTGCAAGCCTTCCCAGGTACAAGAGCAAGGAGAGGTCTCCTAGTGTAGTCTGCTGAGGCTGGACTCTACATACAGCGGCACGAGAAACCAGGACAGGGGTCGTGGGGGACTGCTGCCTTTCTACCTGGACACGTGGTCTACAACCAAGGTCAAAGGAAAGCCAGGAAGCTCTTCATGACCCACAGGTTCCAAGTTACTGAAGCCAAATCAAGACTTCCATGTTGCAGATTTTGGAGAAGGAGAAGCCACAGAACTAGCACTTGCTGAGTATCTAGAAGCCAGGACATCAAAGTTCAATGAGGTCATGTACCTTCCCCAAGGTCATTCTTGGTGGACTCTAAAGTTGTTCCCACTATCAGGAATACTTTTCCTCAGTCCTCCTTCCAAGGCTTACTTCATGCATCTTGGCCCCAAATCCTCCTGGGTGCCAAGTTCACACACGTAGTGTGGAAGCGGCACAGGATTCAGAATGGACCCTGAGCTTCTATGGGGTAACTGAGTCAGCATATCACCTACTCCGATCAGCGTGAAGGGCACAGGTCTGAAAGATGGTAGTTCCCATCCTTGAAGAGCTCATAGCTTAGAAAGAAGAGACCTCCCAGCAGATAAACAGACATTTACATGGAAGTGTGAGGGGCTGCTCTTGGAACCTAGAGGATATGCATCATCAATTTCAATAAGGAAACCAGAGGATAACTTCTCAAATGCTGTCTCAGGACCTGCATGTCCCAAAGACTGGTCCTAATGATTCATTGTGGGGGCTTTGTTCCCATCTCCTTCCTCTTGTTCCTCCCTGCAGAAGCAATGTCCACAACTGGCCCAAGGAGAAGCTCCTCTAAATCCTAGCTAATCAGCTTGTGGGCATCAGGGGCAGCGAGCCCAAGCCTAGGTGACGTTGGCTCTCAGTTTCACATCCGTCATGGGATACAATTACTCTCAAGAGCGTCCCAGCATATATATAAATTACATGAGTTCTCAACTTAGTTCTAAACTCCCTTTGTGAAGTTCCATACCTCACTGGAAATCCCTTTCAAACCAGGAGAGAGGTTTTCCATTCAAGTCAAAGGTCTATCAGTTCTTGAAGTAAAGATTCATTGCTCTGAAGACTTTTTTAGTTTTTGCGTGGGTGTGAAGGAATGACTGTGACTTCAAAAATTTGCTCTGGAACTTGAGAGGACCTCAGGTTACTTGGCTTTGGCTTCAGACTGCTTTTGATTATTCAAGAGCTGCTGAAATTACTTCTTTCTGTTAATTCCAAAATGCTAGAAAATAATGCACAAGCCAGCATTTATTGCATTATTCCGAGTCTCTCTGCCACCCTAAATAGTCTACTAGAGATTGCAGAATTCTGGTTGGACCTTGGTGGGGCTAGGCAGAGAGAGCAAAAACCACAGACCTCTCTAGGATAGAGAGTGCTCAGTGGACGATTCATGACTCACACACTCCTGGTGGTGCTATAGGAAAGGATGTCGGGCATCACCCTTCTGCCGCCTGTCAGCACCGATACAGTCCTCCTGGGGTTATTTATTCCTGTGCTCCACTCTCCTACTATAGTTGTGAGGTAAGCAAACACTACGGTTCCCTGTGTGGATGGTGTGGGTGCTGGTCCTAGAACCCCTTTACCACATGGGTTTAAAAGCCCCCAGCTGAATGGGAGCCGCTTTGCCTGGGGTGGGCGGGGGAGGGTTACAACACCCACCTTCAGAAGCATTCTGAGGTTTGACATTCTTGGATTGACATCCCTCTGCCTCCAGGTAAGACTGGCTCTGTAGTGAGGTTTAGGTTCCAGAGCCCCTGTGGGATTAGGCTGAGGCAGCCTCCAGCTGACAGCACATCTGTTGGGTTCCTTCCTCTGCCCCCTTCTGCTCCCTTCACTCCTCTTCTTTCCAGAGCATTTCCCTAGTAAGCTGCTTGCACAGAAATCCCCATCTCAGGTTCTGCTTCTGGTGAACCTGACCTCCTACAACACTTTTTATAGCTGAGGCTCCTGGCACTGAGAGCTACTGGAAAGGACAGGGCGTTTGCTCCCAGGTGAGGAACGACAGTGGAAGGGGAACATCACATGCTAATAAATCTTTTTTAAATTCACACTAACCAAGAGAAAGCTTATCTAACTGTAGTTTATGAAATCTGGATAGCCAGGCCCATCAGGGGAGCAATTTACCCCAAAGCAGCATCAACATCCTCTTCGTTCCGGTTTCACACCAAGCCCAGGGCATAACTAAAAAACAGGCTCATTATGGAGCCATTCACACCCTTGGCAGCCAGGCAGGCAACCTTGAAGGCACAGAGAGACCCAGTGAGGCTTCAAAGTAGTGATCTCTTGGGGGTTGCCTATTACTTCTGCCAGACACTTGGTGCCCACCAGGAAGTATGTGGGAGAGGTTCCAGACATCAGGCGTCTCCTTGGCTCTGCCTTTTCCCATGTCCCAATCATTGCCTATCCTGAGTTTAGGTTAGAGAATGCAACTTTATCATTGTTGCAAGACTTAACGATGATCGGCTCTCAGCTGACTGGGAACACGGACCAGTGAACAGACTTCTGATGACCCAATTCAAATACAGTACAATCTACTGCAGAGGGAAACTAAGACCTTGCTGCAAAAGAAGCAGACTTCCATGAAATCAATGAAAGTGATGATGGAAAACTGCTCAAGCCACACAAAGCCACTGATAAATCTGGATCTGGCTGAGTTAGATCACTTATCTGATAAATATCCCTGGATGATAACACTTTAAGATGCTTCCAAAGATAAGGATTTAAATAAAAAAGATCAAGAGAAGCCTTTGGAAAAAATATGCCTTTGTAAAAATGACCTTTTGCGAGCACCTGAATGGCTTAGTTCGTTAAGCCTCTGCCTTTGGCTTGGGTCATGAGCCCAGGGTCCTGTACTGAACCCCATGTCTGGCTCCCTGCTCGACAGGGAGCCTGCTTCTCCCTCTCCCTCTGCCTGCAGCTCTGCCTACTTGTGCTCTCTCTCTCTGACAAATAAATAAATAAAATCTTTAAAAAAAAAAAGATGCTAATAAAGCAAATAAGCTTTTGTCTTGGGTCTAAGAGATCTTTGACATTATAATTCCAATGTTACAAGAGCTGTTAAATGTAAGATAATATAAACTTATTTCCATATTTCAAGTAAATGTCCCAATCAAATCTTAAAAAAAATTTTTTACTATGAAATTTTGGATCTTATTCTAAGAAGATTCACATAACTGGCCTTTTTCTCAGTCCCGCTTTCCTTGGCTAACAAGGATCTCTAATACCATACAATGCTATCAGGGCTTCTCCCTGGAGATGGAGTGATTCAATTTAAATGAAATTAATTTCTTTTTAACTGACACACATTACTCTTAGGATCAGGAAAACATCAATGAACATTTTCTCGAACATGTGATGAAAAGCATGCTTGATTTAGGCACATTCACCTCTGTATCCTCAGTGCCTGGCACTGAGCCTGGCACTTAGTAGCTCCTGAGTTTGCGCTTATTAAATGAATGGGCCTTGGCTGGTCGAGGATTCGGATGAAGGGACTGCAAGAAGCAGCTCATTTGCTGGTCTGCCTGGCATGGGAGATGCTTGCCTTGGCAAAGGCCCCCTCTTTTCCAGACATACCTCAGCTCTCCCAGGCCCGGGAGTGTGGCCAGTGGAGCCAAGCCCCAGCCCTGTTCGTAACGTGCAGTGGTTGACAAGAAGAATCAGATAATGAAGTAAGGGAGCCCCGTTGGCCTTTGGACTTGTTCCTCCCAATCACACAGCGTTTGATTTCATTCTGGAGTGTGCTTTATTTGACCACCAACACAGTGCTCTTTGGGAGCAACAAATCTGCAAAATCCGGCAAGGGCTCAGCGCCAGGAAAAGTTTGAAATTTGACTTCTCATTTTTTAGCTTCCTCATGGGTTTGTCAAAATGAAGAGGACACACATGTCCCCATGTCTGGCAATTTGGTGTTCATCTAAGACCCCCTTCCTTCATCTAGGCACTAGAGGTGTGACCCCTATGAGCTGGTAAGAGAAGCCTCCATGTTTACTCAGTGAATACAGAATTCGGGTAAATTTTGGAAGCACTTTATCCCCAATTCTCTAATCAACTGAGGAGTCAGAGGTGAGCAGGGGTCCCCAATAAGCTGGCCCAGGAAGAACAGAAAGATATTTCATTCCCAGGAAATACTTTATTGTCCCCATTCGACCATGAGTCAGCCTGAACCTCACCAGAAAAAAAATTCCCGGAGGGGAAACCTTTGGGACAGGGTCCATGAAATTCCTCCCCATGAAGAAAACCACATGAGCTTACAGCATAGAAAGTGCACAAGTTAGCGTCCCAGCTTTAATTACTGGCTCAGGTCTGCAACAGCTATGTGTCGTCAGGCCAACCATTCTTTCCTTAAGCCTCCATTTCCTTACCTGTCAAATGAAGTCATAACATCTGCCCTCTAAGACTTTGTTGGCCTGCTAGTGCTGATGTCTCTAAGGATGGAATACACAGATGGCCCCTACTCGGTAATGGCTCACTACGTGCCAGGTAGCTCCTCTGGGTGGTGCCTTCCCTTTTGAAGCCCTTTTATAAGGAGGAAACTGGAACACAAAGTAATTATATCACTTGCCCAGGGGTTTCTAGCTGGCAATGTAAGAATGGATCAGAAGGGGCTTGGGGTGGGGAAACCAAACAAGGAACAGACAAAGTCCCCTTTTCCCTCCTCCACCAAAAGAATCCATGGAAACTAAGCCTGAAAGGTGGGGAACATCACTCAATGAACCAAGAGCAGCCTTTATGTAACTTAGAACATATGGTGAGTCTAATACGGATGCCCAATACGGCTGATAGCCTGGCAAGGCTGGGTCAGTGGTTACAGACCTCCTGCCAGATAGGTGCTGCAGCGGAGCAGTCCGAGGGAACCGGAGATGATCACCCACACACATGGGGGATTTGGAGGAATCGGGCCAAGAAAGCACTACAAAGCAAGTTCCTTTCTTAAATTTTGTCAAAACCCCGTTTGGAAGCCAAGGCCCAGACTATGCTGGGTTTGTTCTTTCCATGCTTAAAAAAGTGAAGCAAGTAGGAACTACAGTCAGGACAGATGTTTGAGATGGATGAACCACTAAACTGTTAGAGCAAAATTCTCCTGTGACATGGAGTATCAGAATTTGGTGAGTGCACGTTAAGCCACTCTGAACCGATCACAGGCAGGCACAGAAGGAGCAATTATCTGATCAAAGGCGAGTCTTCTCCCCAACAGTGCTCGTGGTCTTAGAAAAAAAGTGTTCTGAAAGTTTTAAAATGAGTAAAAATACTACATTTTAAAAGCCAGTATGAATTAGAAATGAGTTGAATGGACTTATTCCTGTAACATTCCCTTCTTGGCGGGCTCTAAACCCTGTTTAGAGCTAATCTCTATATTTTCCCAAAGTGCAGACAAATAAAAACACCTCCCCCAGTGCTGGTGATTGCTCCCTTTGGGACCACAGGGATACGAACTTGAGAATATAAACAAACAAATACAAAGAAATCAACCAGCTCTTACTGAAAAAGCCCCAAATGAAGAGACCAGTAAGCCATGTCTTCTAAGGCTGAAGAAGAAATTATTTGATTTTCACCTAGGAAGTTTGTCCTCCTGTTAAATAGAGGCAATGTCTTATTCTTGGATCTTTTAAAACATGGTTTCTCTTCTTAGATTAAAAAAAAATATTTCCCAGAACTTGCCAATTCTTAATCAACCAGCTAAGAATTCAATGTTGCATTCTATCTCACAAATCAAATTATTTTGATTTTCTATCGCTCTTTTCCTTTTCCCTACAGGCTGACTGGAAAATCAACAAGGTGGAAACCTCTCCCAAAAGGACAGGAAAGAATTTAACATCATGGCATAAAAACAATTTATGAGCAGTGTTTGGATGAAAAGGTTTTGTAGGAGTCAAGTGTTTGAGGGGTACTTATTAAAATCCCGGCCAGGAATCTTGGTTAGAAATGTACTCACAGTGAAGAATTTTACCCCGCCTACAAACCCATTTACACTCCTGCCCACTCAAAACTTGTTTCCAAAGGATTTTGTCCCTAAGGGCCTTGCTACTCAAAGTGTAGTCCTTGGGCCTACAGCGCCAGCCTCACTTGGGAGCATGCTAGAAATGCAGACTCTCAGGTCCCACCCCAGACCTGCTGAATTAGAGTCTGTATTTTAACAAGATGTCCAGGTAGCCTCTGTGATCATGACCATTTGAGAATCACTGCTCTAGATCACTGAGCCCATCGGCTTGGGAGACAGGCTGTCAACCCATGGAGACCACCTTCCTTATGCTCTCTACCCTCCAGAAAAATAGGTATACTGCTGATGCTATTTGAGGGCTACTGTATGTGTGAGGACACACTTTTCCGGAGCTGGAGATCTGCCCGTTCACATGTCCCTTATCTAGGTTCCCCTGAAAGCGGACTCTGGGACAAGGGGGTGACCTCTGGGCACTCCATGAAGGAGTGGGCAGGTATGCCACTGGTGGGTGAGAAAGCTGGGGCATCTATCCTTCCATATCCACCTGTCCTTGGTTGAGTTGTTCTAGAAACACCAACTGTCCTGTGTTTCCAGCCCCTCGGTACTTGACTATAGCGCACGCCTGTGGCCAAGAAAGCCCCAAGCAGAGAGACACAGGCAGGCCTCGGCCTGCAGAGGAACTGGCACAGATGGCCTCCAGGGTGGGTGGAGGGGATACAAAAGGACATGGACAGTAGTCCCCTGTCCTCTCCCATCTCCACAAGCAGTTGGGGTGGGGAACTGTGGACCCGGAACAGAGGCAGCTACTGATGAACTTGCCTTGGCCACAGACGAAGAGACAGGGCCTCAGAAAGGACCTCTCCCCGAGTACTGTGTCTCCACACAGCACGCTGGGGCCTCATGGAGGCCTATCTCTGGGGGCAGCCGCCTACTCATTTCTTCCCTCAGGTTGGTGCATATCTGCTTGGCTACCTTTGGACACACCTCAGGACTCTCCTTAAAGAACCAGCATCTTCTTTTAGAAGGATTCCTCCCTCCTTTTTCTTTTCTTGCTGCCACAACACATCAGCTCTAACCTCCTCCCACCCAGGTCAGCACAAAACCACCTCTTAGTGGATGCCCTACTCTCAGCTGGTCCCCAGTCTGTTCTATAAGCTACTCCGGGTGAATCTTAACACACTCCTTGGTTCACTTTTACTTAAAGACCTTCAGAGGTTATTACCTATCAACACCCTTCACTAATTTCTAACTGGAGTGTGCACTGGAGCCGGCTGGGGCCAGAGATACCATGCACAGCTGTGTAGGCTGTTTACTGCACAAGAGACCTGGCGTGGGGAGAGGGGCTGAACTCCAGCCCAGACTGCTCTCCCCAAGTCCTGCTCCTGGCCAAGAGGCTGGGGACCACCAGAGGGGGCACTTCTCTCTGATTTGTATGATGTGCCAGAAAAGACCATGTCTGTGTGCAAAGCTTTCTAAAAAAGACCCAGATGGAAGCCCTGCCTAGACCCACTGAATCACAGCACACAGCATGGGCAAGCATTTGCTGAAAGCTCCCTGGGTGGTTCCAACGTGCACTCAAGTTAAGAGCCCTCAAAGGTTAGATTACATCATGATCCTTGTTAAAGATGCCGATTGCGGGCCCTACCCTTCCGAGTGGGATTCTTAAGAGCAGAAGAGGGGTCAGAAGATCTGGATTTTGAATCACGTGGAGCAAGTGTTCTATGTCAGCTTTTGAAACACTGACCCCAAGGGCGAGGACAGTCACTGCCGTTAGGGAGGTGAAGAGATTGAGAGCTAGCCTGAAGGAAAAAAGGTGCCTTCCCTGGGTTCTAACTCCCGTGAGGACAGGATACCTGTCATTATGCCCTCCCCTGCCCAGGATGGGAGCCTCACAGACCACTGCCCTGCCCCCCATGCCCTCAGGGCAATGACAAAGAGAGAAAAACGGGAAAGACCGTGGCCCAGCTCCAACACGGGTGCTGGCCTCCCACTGCCCCCCAAGGAAGCCCATCCATTCACTCAACAAGTGTTTCTTATTTTGCCTCAAATGGGAAACAGCTCCTATAGCATAATTCATACGTATGAGATACGCATGTTTTCTGTTATGTCTTTACATCCATTCTCTCATTTAATAATTATTTCGTGGGCAGCCTCGATGTCCTTCACTGCTTTTATAAGCAGGCCCTGTTGTCTCCCGGGTGGTGCTCCCAGCCTGTGGGGAGGGAGAAGGACTCGGCTGCTGAGGAAACATCCCTGTAGACCTGGGTGTGATGACTGCCCGGGTGGGGTGCGCTCAGCGGGCTGACATGGAGCTCCGTGTATAAGAGAAGCTAAGACACATAGGTCAAATGCTATTATGAAATGACAACAAAAAATATTATTCGTAACATGGCAAGATCTAGCTGAGGGCCCCCTTATTCAGAACTGTATCTAACAGACTAAAAGGCAGAGGATGGATCCCTGCAGGACCTGTGCTCTGCTATTAATTTACTCAACAGGTATGAGTAGACTAATCTCATGTGCTAGGCATGGAGGTCCGAAGCAAGCTTTCCCGCTCCGTGCCAGACGCAGAGTGACTGCCTTGGTGAACAGAGCGACATACACCAGCTGCAGGCTCCAGCTGTTGGAGATGCCCATGGGAAGGACAGAGAGGGGAACACAGGCTGTATCTCAGGACCTTCAGACTGCACACCTTCCAAGGAAAAGCCTGATGCCAAGAACCTCAAGGCTCGATACCACAGTCAGAACAAGAGCAGGTCCGTTTTACAAAACTGAATTGAGAAGGACCCACTACTGTAACTAAAAGGTTATGTGTCCTTTTTGTATTTTCAAAGGAGATGGACTGGGTTTCCTAGGATTGTGGTTGGTTTTCTCTATATTTGGTTTTAACATTTTCAGTTAATTGGGCACTTACGTAAACTGACTCACACAAAGCGTAAACATTGTTTTTGGTTGTTTTCATGGCTAGGTTTTAAATTCAATCTTGCTACAGTTGTTTGTGAAAGATCTTCGGATTCTTCCTGGTTCTTGGAGAAAAAAAAAAAGGATGAGCTGCAGGTTCATAACACTGCCTAAGAGCCAGTATGTTCTGAACTTGTTGGATGTCAGAGGCTGGCTTGGTTGCAGGGCACAGATGAACGGACTGGCTTCTTCATGGCTTCCCATGCCCTGGCGCTGCAGACGGAATGGACTGATCAGCACTCTGTGTGTCTCCCTCTGTCATTTGCTGGGTGTCTCCCTCACAGGCGGTTTTGCTCATTCTTTAGTCTCCCTTTGATGATGTTTTCATTTGTCTTGCTTTCCACACTGGTTTTTAGTGCAGCTTCTGATGGCTAGACTGACCACACACCACCCCGCTCACAGCAGGGCATGGAAGGAGACAGCGCCCCCTCCACACCCCCATGCCTGTCTTCCCATGTGGCTGTGCGCAGTGATTTCCAGCTGCCAGCACCTGTTTGTGAACGTGGAGAGATGGAAATGCTTGGGAATTCACACCCCCTTGGGGGACCCCTTACCCAAGAGCCCTTGTCCCTGACTGGGAAGCACAGAGAAGTGACCTGTACTTTGTGCCAAAGTTACCCACCTAATCTTTCTCGCCCCCTGAGAACTGTGATATACCTTTGCTTGGCGTCCTTTTCCACTTCCCTACTGGTCTCTCCTGGAAACACTTCCTCGTAAATTACTTTCACGTGATGTCTTATCTCAGGATTTCATTCTAGGGAACTTCGAGACCGTCAGAGACACACCCAGCTTCCCTCCTCTCTCTGTGCCCCAGCTCGGGGATGCCAACCTGGCACCAGTGGGAGCACTTCAGGCTTTGAGCAAATGGCCTCCCAGGTCTTAGAAAACCTCTCATTCTCTCTAATGCACGATGCCGAGCAGGGCTGCTTTACTGGGAATGCCAGTTCTAAGCAAACCAGGCTCTTTTAAAACAAAGAATTCCACCCGCCAAACATGAAGGGTGCAAGCTAAGATGGCGGTGCAGACAGACTTACATGACTCACGTATCGATTTTAATCCACTTAAGTGCCTCGTAAACATGAACTCATTTAATTATTGCTCCTGAACGTCTTCTCTTTGTCCACTTTGGGAAGGAGGCCTCCCACCCCGTCTGCACCAGGCTCCAGGCAGGGACCCTGAACAGCAGGTTAAAGCCACTCTCCTCTTTACAGAGCTTCCCAGGGGAAGGACCTGGGACCCTGGAAACTTCTCAGCTTGTGATTGTGCAATGGTTTTTTTCAAACTGACTTGGGTTCAAGTCATAGTTTGACCACTTACCCAGTGGTGCCTTAAGTGCCTCTGTAAAAACACAGATAGTCATTCCTACCCCACAGCCTTGCTACAAGGATTTAGCAAGTCACTATGGTGGCTGCCATCATATCATGGTGGTGGTTGCTCCTCGGCTCTCTCGAGGGACTCTTCACACGTGTTTCCTTTGCGCTGCCGTCTACATTGGCTGGCAAATCCTAAGCTGTTCAAAGCCCCTCCCAGAAATATGACCCTCCACCTGGCTGGGCTGCCTGAAAAACAGGAGACAGAACTAACTTCTACTGAACTCTGGTCACACGGCAGACACTGTGCTAAGCACTTTGCTAGGATGGACAGATTTATGCTTCTCAACAACCCTACGAGGTATTAGATCATCCTCTTTGCAGATGAGGATCGAGAGGCCCAGGGAGGGTGAAGGAACTGGTCCAAGGTCTCATGGCAGCTGCATGGAAGCGAGCAGCCTAACCCCAGGGCCCCTACCGCCTCACACACACTGGTCTGCAAAGGGGCCTTCAGGGCGCAGGGCGCATGGGTTTTCCTTCCTTTGCTCTGTGATAACCTGCCTACAGCACAGAGGTTCTCAAACTCTGTCGCCATCAGATGCACACTGCTGGGACTCACTCACCCCCAGCGCTTCCGAGTCACAGGGGACCAGCCTGTGAATGTGCTTTCCTCATCAGGTCTCAGGTGGTGTGGACGCTGTGTCAGGAGACCATGCTTGGAGGAGCACCAATATGGATTCTCAGAAACACTGGCCCCGGGCAAGACCCCCACTGGAGGACAGCCTTGGAAGATGGAGTAGGATTTGGTCTGCTGAGCCAGTGGACATCTGAGGCGGCCCCTTCCAGGGATGCTATGAAGTCTGTGGGGCCCCCGTGGGGCTGCTAGTGTAAGGGAGCCCTTCACAGGCCTTCCACTGTCACTGGGATGCCCCATGTCACCTTCCTCCTCATTGCCTCTGACCCCCGGACCCCTGCAACAAATAGAAGAGTAATGTAATGGTGCTATGGTGAAGAAGTGCTGAAGAGAACAGAAGGGGAGGAGGGAATAAACATTTACTGAGTGTCTTCTCATTTTGGGACCTTGAAGCGCCATCTTATTTAAGCCTGACACTGTGAGGTGGGTCTCATAATCCCCACTTTCCAGGTGAGGAAAATGAGGCCCCGGGAAGTTGGATGACCTGCCATAATGTGCGCAGCTATTTGGTGGTTGAAGCGGGGGGTACACAGTGCCTCCGTTTCCTCTACCCCGAGCTGTTTCCTTGTGACCGTCTGGATGGTGGCCATCCTGTCTCAGACATAACCCGCACTGAGCAGGCTGCATAGGGGCGGCCTGGGACCCCATGTGCTGTTTCTGCCGGGGAAGGAAACATTTCATATGTAGCATTTCAGACCACGAAACAGACTCCGGTCTGCGTGGGGTTTCCCAACCAGAACTACAAGGGTCGGCTGGTATCTCAATGGCCTGGAGGATCCACAGCTTGCCCTTAGAGCAGACAGAAACAGCAGTGTGCCTGCAAGGAGAGCGGCCCCAGGCCTTCAGAAATGGCCAGGAGACGGCTTGCTGGCAGCCAATGGGCCCATTCGTGAGTCTCCAGCATCTGCCCCCTGGTGAAGAGAGCTCGGCAGGCTTTTTACGAAGGGCACAGAGTTTTCTTTGGCACAAGATTCAGGCTTCCTGCCGTGTTCCAATGACCTCATGAGGGAAGCACCCCTGGGCCCTTCCCCAGTGCCAACAATCTGGGTTTCACAGCTCAGGCTTTCTGCTTATTTGGGGAGAGAGCTTGTTTCTTGTCTTCTTGAGGCCTTCCTCCCTCCTCCATCTGTGGCTCAGTCCACTGCCCTCCTCTGTATTTGAAGACAAAAGGCAGTCCTTTCAACTGGAACCTTCTAGACAGGGGGATGTGGAGGAGGGAGTCCCCTCTGTTGTGAGCACCAACTCTGCATCTCCTCAGCAGATGAATTTTTAACTTCTGAGAAGTGACACGTGGGAGAAGAATTCTGTGTTTGAATCTTAACAATTGGCACTAAAAAGCAAAAGGAAAAATCACATGGACCTTGAGACAACAAAAGCTCCTAGTTCTTCCAAGGGTTTCTGAGAGGGGTTTTCCTAACTGGAAATTCTGGTTCCTTCCCTCTGCGGGTATCATCCAATGCCACGATCCACCAAGGGCATTTTAACCCAGTCACTTCTAGAACCATTGGTCATGTCCTAGAGTTTTAAGTGGACACTTAAGATGGCCACAGAGCACTTACGAGTCAAGGCTGAGGTAGAGAGAGAACCTCTTCCTTCGTCAACATGAGCAGGAGAAGTAGGATCCCTACAACAACTATTAGCTGTGAGACTATGGCCAAGCTCCTTGCCTGCGCTGAGCCCGATTTCTGCACTGGTAAATGAGGATAACAATGTTGTCCTCCAGCTCTGTGAGGACCCATTACAATTCCTTCTGGGGAGCCATCTCCTCCCCATATTCAGCCCAGGAGCTGTGGGTGGCACTCCATCCCCACTCCCCTAAGAGGTGGGGCATGTGACCCAGGCTTAAGGCAATTAGACCAATGAGACTCAATGAAACTTTTGCGAGGACTTTTATGCCATGAGACTGCTCATTCACTGCGGCTTGGCAGCCATGTTGCCACCCCAAGGGGACAGCCTAAGGAATGAGCCAAAATGAGAAAGAGAAGCTGACAGATGGAGAGACACTGTGACAACTTTCTGAGGCCCTACAATAAGCTGTGGCTAAAGCCAACCCTAGGTTTTTTTCAGTTTGCAAAACAAGAAATTGTTTTCTCACCCAAGCCACTTTGGGATGAGTTTTCATTGCTTGCCACGAAAAGGGTTAAAACAGGTATAAATACTTATCTCCCAGTGTTCTGGGAAGCAAATTAAATAAAAGCCCTTGAAAGGGCCTAGCAGAGGGTGGGCTGGAGAACAGAAGCAGAGTAGGCCTGGGTGCCCACCCAGGTTCTGGGGCGCACCACCCCTAAAAGGGGAGGACACTCAGCCATGATGGCCCCATGCACCAAAGAGGGATTGGGGGCGCTCATCAGAGGGGTTTAGGGACACATGTGTTAAAGTCCACACTGAGATGGAGTCCTCTGGCTACCTGGTCCCACAGATGAATGACCTATATCTGAAGAAGCCTCAGAGCTGACTTAATTTCCTCAGACCTAGATGTAAAAGTGACTCAGGTTCATTCATGCCTGGCAGGCATGCCGAGACTTACTGGATCTCGAACCCTGTCTTTGTCCATCATCATTTGGGAATGCTGCTGCTAGACCCTGGAGAGCTAAGAATCTTTGATTTTAATGAATGCTGGGTACTGTTGCAGGAACCTTACAGACAGTACCTAAATTATAAGTCTGGAACATGCATCCTGAATAGGAACAGTGGTTTTCAAATATGTCCATAAATTATTTGACCCTCCTCCCTTCAAGAGGTGGAGCCTCAGTCCCTGCCCCCAAATGTGGGCCAGATTTATGGACTCCCTTCCAAGTAACAGAATGTGGTGGAAGTGATTCTGTGTGACTTCTGAGAGAGGGTCATGAGCTGCCTGGTTCCCACTGGGGAAAGTCAGCTGCCATGTTGTAAGGACACTCGGACAATCTGCTAGAGGGGCCCTCGTGTGGAAGACCTGAGGCCTCCTGCCAACCGCCACCTCCAGTCCATCAGCCACGTGAGAAGCTACCTTAGAAGCAGATCCTCCAGGCCCAGTCAAGTCTTAGATAACTGTACCCCTAGCCAACATCCTGACTGTGCCCTCATGAGAGGCCCTGAGCTAGAAACACCCCGAATTCCTGGCCCACTGTGAAGGATATTGACTGGCCGCTGTTTGCAGCTTGTAGGTTTTGCAGTAATTTGCTGCACAACAATAGAGGACTAGGCATCGTCAGGGCTGCTGTGCAGAGACCCAGAGTCAGATAGTGGGGGTGGGAGGCACACGAAGGCCCACCTCGTCTGGCTCCAAGGCCAGAGTCTTGCCCTGTGTCCACTTCAGGGAGCCTGCACAGTCACCAAGCCTTCCTTGTATTTTGGCCATTAGTAGGGTGACTGTGCATCCCATTTGCCTGGGACAGTCCCAATTTATGCCTGTTTTCCTGGGGCTAATAACTAATAATGCTCCCAGTCAGTCCTTGAAGTGTCCCAGTTTGATAGACTATATCGTCACCCCAGCTCTGATGTTCAGGCTTCAGAGTCCCTTTTGGAAGACACTCTGAAGCCAGAATGACTCTGTTCAGGGTCCAGGTGAGAGCCCTGCTCACCCTCCTCCCACCTGAACTGCACTCAGGAGTTCATCCTCAAACCCTACCTTTCATCATTCTCTATTTTGGGCGGGACGTGTGGTGGGGTGGGGGGACACAATATTTACTTCCTGTCAGTTCCCTAATGTCAGGGATCAGGCCCTGTCCTTAACTGTGAGGCAGGATGGCAACGGAAAAGCTTTGCCATCAGGCAGATGGGGGTTCGAGTCCCAGCGCTGCCACTTGCTGGCTTTGTGAGTTGGAGCAAACCGCCATCTTCCTGAGCTGGGTCTGGCACTCAGTGAAACGGAGATGATCATTCCATCGCCGCAGGGTTAGCAGGGGTGCTCCCTGAGACGACAGCTGTGACTGTGCCCAACAGCGTCCCCCTCCCACACGGGGTGTGTTCCTCTCCCTTGCAGGGCTCTGCCGAGTCTTTGTGAAAATCAAGCCAGAGCGGTAAGTACAACGCTGTACTCGGTGTTCTCTATGACAAGAAAGAGTCCGACGGGATCCCTTCCCCATCCTGGTGTCAAGTTCACCCTGAGAGTACGCTTTAGAAACACTGGATTCTCCAGCTCTGCTCCAGACTTTCCAAAGCCTCCCGAAGGTGTGCTCTGCCTCCTCCCTGTAGGATTCTCGAGTTAAGGGTGAGAAGTGAAGACAATGACATCTCCCTCCACCTCTCCCTATGTCCTGTCTCCCTGCGGCTGCCCCCAGCACAAGGTGGACTTCTTTGCTCCACCTTGAGTCTGGGCAGGACACACCACTTGCTCCGACTGACACAAAGCAGCAGAAGTGATGCTCTGCCTGTCCCCGAGGCCTGGGAGCTTCCGCTGGCTCTCCTGGAGCCCACGTGCATGAGCTGGGGCCTGTCTGCTGGAGGACAGGACCACAGAGCTGTTGCTCCCACTGCCCCGGACCCTGGGGGGCCCGGTGGGCCTGCCAGCTCACCACAGATGCCTGCATGAGGGCAGGAGCCCGGCCTGGAGTGGAGGGACCACTGCCAGGGTGATGAGCGACATTAGATGGTTGCTGTACTGGGCCATTACATCTGGCAGTGGTCTGTTACGGTGACGGGTACAGAGTTGCTGTGAAGAGTAAATGAGGGTCCCTGTGAGTTACCTCGGTCCTACCCCGCCAACACTCAGGAAGGGGTGGCCATGAGGACGGGGTTTCGTAAACTCCTTCAAACACATGGTTTTCCTCACCTGCTGAAGGTGCAGTCACTCCCCAAGATCCCATTTAAACAGTAGATAACTCACTGATAAGACTGTTCCTTAACTAAGTATCTGTAAATTATTGAAGCATATTTAACTTTTTATTTGAATTGCACTGACCTCTGTCAAGATGTTTATAAATTTTTCAGTATTAATCTTTTTGTAAACAGAAGGAGTCTGAGGTTAAAGTAATCAATTTCTTATTTACCTTCCCTAAAGTCTGGATTTTATTTGTTTAGCTCAAAATAAGGTTTCTGGCACCATACGGTTTAAATGTCAAAACTTTTCAGACATTTTCCCATTTACATGGGCCTTAATTTATATCCAGTGTCCAGCATAGTGATCAGGAAGAGCCAAGGTCTCAATTCAAACCCCACCCATCTCCCTCCAAAACACAAAGTCCCACCTGTTCAGCTCTAGTTAGAATGCAGACTGTCTTCCATGTGGGCTCATGGAAAATCTCAGGAAACTGAGGAGGAGAGCTGACCAATGCATTTGCTCAAAAGGAAGAAGGCAGTGAGGGGCTGAGCTCAGGTTCTAGGAGCTTGGGTTGGGATTGGGGTTAGAAATGGGTTTAGCATATGCCTCAGACCTGTGTGTCCTTTGCTCCTGGCGCAGCTCTGATCTCAGCTCCGGCACGGCAGACGGTTCCGTGGGTGCTCACACTCACCCGCACCCTTGCCAGGCAGGACAATCTACTCCTTCAGAGGCAGCCTGCAACTGACTGGGAGCCGGAGCTGGGGAATGAATGCCGTCTCATGTCCTCTAACAGAGGTTTCTGAGTGACTTTCTTGACACCTCTCAAAGGTGCAGCGGTGACCTAAAAACACACACTCATGTGGGCTTTTCTTCCCTCCTTCCTGTTCCCTGGGACCCTGCTCCAATAGACCACCTGCACCCACATCCTCATTTCAGGCTTGGCAAATGGCAGACACCATTTGCCTGTGGTTAGTAGATCATAGGGAAAGGAATGGTCTGAAAAACACCACTTTGGGAAAAAGTTGAATCAAAAAGCCCAGCAGTCCAACCGAGGCCGAGAGAAAGATTTCCCGAGGGAGCTCACGGGGAAGAGTCCTGCTGACAGCTCAAAGGGCTCACGGGCAAGATACGCAAGGACAAGTGGCTCTTCTGGAGCAGGCCAGTATGTGTGCAGGGGGGAGGGAAGCAAGAATGTAAGAGATTCACCTGCCTGGGTTCTTGTTCTGCGAAACCAAACTTCCTCTGCCTCACTTCCAACCTGCATTCCCATTTTACCCCCAACGTCAAGCCCACCCCATGGAAACTGTTGGACTATCAGTCAGTCAACCTTTTCATTTTCTGCTGCTTCCAGCCCGAAGTCCCCATGAGGCCTGGCCCTGCTAGAACACACTCCTTCCTTCCCAAATAGCAAGCTGGATTCTAGAAAGCTGAGTGGATTGTGGCTTTTAAAAAAGCCCAGATGCCCAGTGTGCATACTCTTTCCCCTCGTTGCCCAATTAATTCGTGAGGCGCAAGCAAAATAAAATGGTTGCCGTATACTTTCAGCCAAGTAAAAGAGGCCTTATTTCCCAAAGCCAAAACTAATATTGCACACTGGAGCTGGACGGGAGCCGATGGGGAGCGCAGGTAGAGCATTTCAGGGAACACACATCGTAATCCCAAGCCTGGAAACCGGAGCTGGGAGCCTCAGAGATCTCCTGCACCAAGCTCCACTTTCAGAGAGGCCGAAGAAAAAAGGAACTATTCTGAACCCAACTTTGGTTTTCCGAAACAAGAATCAAAAAATTGATATGCATGTGGCTTTGTGACATTCAATACACCATTTCCTTTCCCGGGGGCTTGTCCCACCTGTAAAATGTAACGTTTTAGGTCTTTCAGAGCCTGAGCTTCCCTCCTCCTAGGACAAGGTTCAGATTTAGAGCTTGGACTAATGACCATCAGCAGCAACCAAATGTGTAAATGATTCTTTTGTGATGACAATTCTGGTCTCAGTTAAAAAGCTTCTCTTTTCATTAAGGGCAGCTTTCTTTGGCTAATACTCTAAAGTAAGGAAAAATGGTAACAGTAGGCCCTTTTTTCTTCAGACATAAGTGCTGGACTAGAGCTTTATAATAAATAAGTACATAAACATTCTTATGTTATTTTATAAACCTATTTGGAGGCTCCAACAATAAGGAAAAACAGAAGCTGAAATGCACACACAACCTCCCTGCCACTTGTGTGGGGACGTCTGGCCGTGGGTCTGAACACAGCCTGTGCCACCAGGCCCCTCCCCTCACCTTGGTCTCTCCCTGGCTCACTTGCTCCCCCATCTTCACCACACTGACCTTTCCTGCAGGGTCTGTATTCCCTCCAGTCGCAGCATCTCTATTCTTCCCGGAAACCTCCCACAGCACCTCAAGAAAATCTGTCATGACACCCACGTGCGATCCACTCACCATGGTCTTGATCCACTGCATCCAGAACTGTTTCCCCAATGGACCGTAAGCAGACTGAGGGCAGGGCTTATGTCTGTTTTGCTCATGCATCTCCTACACCTGATCCGTGTTGAACACATGATTTATATTTGCTGAGAGAAGGGATGGCACTGTGATCCTAGTCATGACTCAGCTAGCTGCCCTTTACACCTCTCTAAGCACCCACTTTCCCATTTGTTTAGTTCTGTACTTGCAGGAGAATTAATCCCTATAGATCTTTAGGATATAGGTTAATGGTTACTTCCCAAGCCTCATTCTAAATGAAGCAAAAGAGGGTTCCATGTTATTCACTCAGCCTCGTGTTGAGAAAACTAGCCTTTGGCTTATTCAGAGTAAAATAAAACAAAACTAGAGGCTTTTATCTCATGAAAATCATAGCTGTCTCTACAACTCAGCATCACCCCATTGTACTCGGTACATCAGGAAATTAGAACGTGTCATAGTATTCCGCTTGTTACATGATATATGTAATCAATCATTCAATAACATCCTGGTTCGTCAGACTCACTGTGCCAAGAGCACAAAGCCACCAGCGTCTCCCCACCCAGCTGTCAAATGCTCAACAGGTAAATGTCAAAACAGGGAGGACGGTGCTATTTCCACCTTTCCAATCCCACTTCAGGGCAAAGCTTTCATGTGCAATCTTCCTTTTATGTTGAGTTCACTTGGGGACAAATTAATTTCAGAGAGGAAAACCCAAGGGATCCAGTTTTCCAGGATCCAGCGTGGAGACATGCAGGCACCGCAGGAAAGCTAACTTCAGGAGGAACTGGTTGGGAGCTGGGTTCGTGTGCCAACATCCTTGGGATACTGAAGAGAGCCTTGTTCAGCCCAACTGCAGCTGTCTCTGCAAATTCATCAATGCTTCCTTGCCCGTTACCTCCTGCACAAAAAACTGCTGATGATGTCACGAGAAAGACCTCATTCACGAAGCACCGGGCCCTCCCGAGGGGAATGGCCCCGGAGCCACGGGAGCAGCCAGAACGCTGCGCTGGACATGTAAACAAGCCTCTTTATGCAAAGAAGATGCACTTGAGCTCCTGGAGTGGCCGGTCTGCGCCTGAATTCCCACTTGGCCACTCACTGCCTATGGCTCTTCCTTAACCTTGCTAAGCCTCGGTTTCCTCATCAGGAAAACTCAGCTTGTAATTGGACATACCTCACTGGGTGGGTGTGAGGCTTAAACACAGTAATGCAAGTGAAGTCCTGAGCACAGGTGCATTCATCGTGCAGCTCTAAGGGGTGGCTCCCTCGGCCCACTGCTGTGGCCATGACCGTGCCACGTGCGTTCCCAGAGTACAGAGAATGTAAACTTCCTGCTTATTTTTTTGAATGCTCGCAAAAGCCTGACACCAATCTGACAGAGACCACACAAGAAAGAAAACTGCAGACAAATCTTGTTTACGAATACCGAAACAATACTAAACCAAGTATTCGCCAACTGAGTCCAATGACGTAGTAATGACCAAGTAGAGGCTGGAGATTTTAAAATACACTTGATCTTATTAAAGGGTCAAAAAAGAGAAGCAACATTAATAGTTCCAGAGGCCAATAGTTTAAGAAGAGTAATTAACAAAAAAGTTGTTATTTCAGGGACCCAAGTTGATCAAAAACTTTAGATTTCACTGAATTGGATGGGACCTGACTCAGAACAAGTAATCACTCAGAACAAATACTTATAAAGTAGATTGAGATTAGGTTGTGTTACAAAGATAAGATACTCCAAACAGGGTCATTTGAGGGAAAAGCCTGTGGTCACAGAAAACAAAACAAAACATAGCTGATTGGTCAGATCAGTTTGGGAAGTTTCTGCTGTGATGAACAAAGCCTATTTATAGAAAAGGGGGCCTGTCTGCTGTAGGTCTGGGTACCCAGAAGCAGACCCCAAGATCAGTATTCTAGATCAAAAGATGCATTAAAAAACGTGCTCCCAGGGCACCAGTAAAAAAGTATGGGAAGCAGGAAAAGGGGTCTGGAGGGTGGGGGGAGTCAGGCAAGGATGTGAGCTCAGGCCAAGTCCTGCAGAGGGTGGCCTCTCCTGATCCCACAGGGGAGCTCTGGAGTGAGTCACCTCACAGCTGTCCTGATCTGGGAGCGCTGGGCGTTTGTAATATCTGTACCACATGGTCATGGCCAAAGGCTGCCCAAGTCGAGGCACTCATGGCTCTTCAGGACTCCAGGTAAAGTGGCTCCTGTAACCTGAGGTCAGTCCTCAGTACGAGAGTCACATGCCTGGGTGTTAGAAGAAAACCAAGGTGCGGCGTTGTGGGTGGAGGGACAAAGATGGCAAGAAGGGACTGGAGGGGACCAGGTGGAGCAACAACACTGTTGGCTACGTTGGACAACTGAATAAAGGACCAGAGTAGCATCCTCATGTCCCTGGATCCGAATCTCCCACCAGCAATGCCAGTCCATGCTTCAGGCTTGAGCAGGTAGCCCTAACTCTTCTGGGAATGTCCGTACAAGTGCAGCTCCAGGAAGAAATCAGAACCGAAGTCAAAATTAGAACTCGGACTAGAGATAATAAATTTAGATTTCTGATGGCAGCAATTATGTAGTTGGTTTTCAGTGTTAGCCCACTGACTGGTGAATCAAGAGTTTGTTTTTTTAAGGTATTGAAAGTATTTAAGAGAGTCTGAGATTTATGAAAAAGTTCAAGTGATTTAGCTTGTGTTCAAAGCTAAATGAGAAAATCTATTAAGTTGAACCACCTGACACTGCCAATATTTGGCTATCTTTGAGTGACAATAATATCAATTTCATATGGTTCAACCTAAACCCCTGAAATCCATGTTTTTGACTTAAAAGTTATGTAAGTACTATGTGAGTATTTGTAAAATGGTAATTGTTTGAAAATAAGTGACTTGGGTATTAGATATCATACCAATGGAAGTGACAATTCCTTTTCATGCATAAAAGCTCTTCAGGTTTGCAAAGATCTTACAAATAGACTGAAAGTATATTTGACAGGATGTCAGTGCTCATCCATGTTAATGCACTTCCTTAATATGATTAATAAAACATAGAACTCAGGTCTATAACCACCATCATGACCCATTACAGTTGAGAATGAGAAGGATGCTCACTATGCCCGCTGCTCTTCAACCTGCCTTGAAGTGAGAGGAAGGGTACTCCTCTGGGAGAGGAAGTGAGATTTTAATATTAAAAGGGAGGGGCAAAATCATTATTTGCATAGGTTATGATTTCTACCTAAAACAGGCCAAGATGAATGAAACTCAGAAGCTAAGGTACAAGTTCAATAAAATCACCAATTAAACTTATACCAAACCTGAAAGCTTTTTTTTTTCATATTATTTAAGAGCCAGTTTAAAAATACCATGGATTTTCTAAAAAATATAATAGATTTCCCAAAATATATAATATTTACAATAGCAAATATCCAGGAATAACAAGAAGAGGCAGGACCTCAGTGGGGAAATGATGATATTCTTCTGAGGGACAGAAAGGAAGAGTAAATGGACAGAGTAGATTCTTGGATGAGAAACCTGAAAACTGAAAAATGTGTATGTTTTTCCAAAATTAAAGTATATACTTAAAGTAATTCCAATCACATTGCAATGGAATTTTTCTGAACTTATAGGAATGATTTGAAAAAATAAGCCTGTGACTTTAGGCAGAAAAAGTTGAAGAAGTTGAGTGCTAAGGGAGACATTGCTTCTTCCAGATGTTAAGCTGTCATATGAAGCTTCAGCAATTAAAGCTGCATTGATGTCTCCTTGAGGTAGACAGATCAGGGAACAGAACACAGAAATCCAGAAATGGATCCAAATGTAAATGGGAACTCGGAATAAGAAGAAGATGGTGACTTCAAGTCAGGGGCAGTGTGGGTGGGTAATGGGGTGTTTAACAAATCTTTTGGAGACATCCAGACTATCTGGAAAAAATAAAGTTGGATCTGTATATTTTTCTCCTCACATCAAGGTAAATTCCACCAAAGACGGACTGAAAATTTAAGTGTGAGAAAAAAATGAAACTAGGAAGTATGGATACATATTGGGTAGATATCTGGAGATGGGGAGGAGTTTCTTTTTTTTTAAGATTTTATTTATTTATTTGAGATAGAGTGAAAGTGAGAGATCACAGGGGAGAGGGTGAAGCAGACTCCCCACTGAGAGGAGAGCCTGATGCAGGACTTGACCCCAGGACCCCGAGATCATGACCTGAGCTGAAGGCAGATGCTCAACTGACTGAGCCACCCAGGCGCCCCGATGGGGAGGAATTTCTAAGCCAACACCAAAGTCAGAAACGATGCATAAAGAAAAAGATGAATGAATTTAACTGTATAAGAGCTAAAGACTTCTGTTGGGCTAATTGCCACAAATAAATTTAAAAAACAAAGGACAAATTGGGGATAAATGTTATTGGCAAAGGATTAGTACTTCTGGTAGGATATGCATAAAATACTCCCCATGTCCTCTCATAAAATATATATTCAAATGCATAAATAAGTACATAAAAACACAAGAAAAAATTTGAGACATATGCCAACAATTCCTAGCAGTCATCGTTGTGCTGTGGGATCATAGCAGATCTTTCTGCTGAGCACAACTGACACCCATCGCAGGCTTGGACAGCAACAGGACCCCCCTCACCCCCACACCAGGCTCTGCTGTGCCCTTCCCAGAGGCAGAGCGGACACCTGCTCCATCTCTGAGTCCTGGGCCTCTCCAGACACCACTGAGGTGCTCAGTGGATGTCTATGGAATTCTCACGTCTCTGTTCAGAGGAGGGCCGGGCTGCATTCAGAAAGGCTGGGCTTTCATTATGGAGATGCTCGGCCCTGTGATGGTGTATTTCCCAACTGTGACTTTCAGAAACATGGCATCCTTAGGAGGAGTGCTGGCCACTCCTCTCCTGCAGCTGACCTCATAGCAAGGTGCCCGGCGGCAGCTGCCCCCCTCCCCGATACAGCCCCACCTCTCCTGCCAGGACCACCCTCTGCTCAGCCCCAGACATCGGCAGCCCCAGTTGTCCTCATTCCCCTCTGGCAAAGCTTTGGAGAGCTGTGTCTGCCTGCTGCAGTGAAACCAAGTGCAAAGGGAATGGGGCTCTCCAGTCAGAGGCTGGGGGCTCCCCGAGGTCCTGCTTTTCACTTTCTCAGAGGAAAAGTAAAACCTCCGTGGAGACCTCTCAATGCACAGCTCTACCCACCTTGCCATGTTCCGGGGCCCCTGAGGGGCTGTCACTCTCACACACACACACACACACTTCCCCTGGGTGAAGGCAAACCTTCACTTGGGAGAGGCGTGAGCATAGTGAACAAAACGTAGCCTTGGCCTAGGCTCATAGCCCAGCTGTGCTGTTTCTTGGAACTACCTGATCCTTTTGGAGCCTGCTTTTTAAAATGGGTTCCTGAGAGGCAACAGTGGGTGATTATAATGACTTTGCATCCCACCCGCCCCCACTCACAAGTAGCTCTGCGCTCCCATTGCTGCATGTTGGCAGTCTTCGCTAAAATTAGGCCCCTAGAGCACCAAGTAACTCACTCTTTCGCCTGCCAGAAAAATGGGTCCTGAGCCACACCACTGGTGGGCCTTGTGCCTCTGAGGTCATATTACCTGCCCCAACAGGCTCTGGGAGTTCCCTGAAAGCAGAGGGGGCCTGCCTCATGTCTGTCAGCCTGAGGCCAATGCTTCCAGGTACCCCGGGGTAGTTTGAGGCCTGTATTTGCTCCAATCTCCTCCTTAAATCCTACAGCCTGCAACTGCTCTTCCATCTCCTTCCCTCTATCTGCATGAGCACCAGAAAGAAGCAAGTGAAAAAGAAAGAAATGTGGCCAGTGACTGAGGAGTCGGAGGTCAGCTGTGACCGTGAGATTTCTTGTCGGGGTGGGGGCAGTCATAGCAGACCCTGCTGGTCCATATCCCTGGCTCTAGCTCTCCAGCTGGGACACCTGCAGTTTTTCACTGGAGGGCTTTCTCTAGTGACAGAGACGCTGTGGCCTCTACGCAAGGCAGGCCAGGAGCGTTCGGGATAGTAATGTCCTCAGGAGCAGCCCTCAACCAGTGACTGTGGGGAGTGCGGAGAAAGCCCCAGACCCTCACCCCTGGGGCAGCTAGCTCTGAGCTGCCTGATCTTAGAGCCCAGAGCTCCCCAGTGGGAGGGGACCCAGCCCCCCCCAGAGTATCCTAGCTTGATGACCTTTCATCTGCTGCTTTCTTTTCTTTCTCACTCTACCCGCCCCCCCCCCCCCCTCCCGGCAAACTTCTGCTTTTGCCTCTGCAACAAATACCTTGAATTTGAACTCTTGTCTCCGGGTTTGCTTCTGGGGAAACCTAAGGAAGACATGTGTGCTACTTTTTGTTCTTTGAAAGAACCCAGAGCATAGATGATTTTCAAGCCTGTGGGACTGTCACTCATATTCCCAGGCCCACCAAGGACCTGCAAACCTAGGGCAGAAACGCATGGACAGAGAGGACTGCTCTGGCAGGAAAAAAGCTGCTGGCCTCAAATGAGGGAGCGCAGGGGAATCTGCACGGCCTGTCACCCCACAAGGCACAGACACCACATGGGGTCCCTCAGCAGCAAGTGACAGTGACTTTCGGCACCAAAGGACTGAGCTGGCTCATCAGGTCAGGCCTGATCCTACACAGCAAGACTCTCTCACCAGGTGGGGGTAGCATTGCTCCAGTTCTTGGGAGTCTTTGTGGTTTGCCTTTCTAGGGAGATAAGAAAATAGCATACCTTTCCAAACCACCAAGTTATTTAAAAAGAGCACTTAGCACTTAAAAAGTCCTAGGGCAGTCTAAAACTTAACGATAACTGACAAAGTAACCATAAAGTACATAGAAGGATGGAAATATCCTTCATCTCTCTATATACCCATTTGCCATCCATTCATTTATTTATGGAACAATATTGACATCTGACTATATCCCAGGCACTGCTATAGGTGTTAGGGATGAACTGATGAATAAAAAGTCATTCCATACGATATGGAACTTATAGTCCAGTGGCAGGGCTAAGACAATCAGCAAAACAAATAGTACATCAGATGGTAATAAGTTCTATGGAAAAAATCAGGGTATGGGGATATGATGGGGGTGTTTGGAACAGTAGGGTATTTCTAATCAGGTGAAATTTGAGCCAAGACAGGAAGGAATTGAGGGATTGGGCCATTTGGATATCTGACAGAAGAGCCTGTGCAAAGGCCCTGAGGCAGGGACAAGCTTAGCGTGTTGCAAGGAACAGCAAGGAGGTCACGCTGGCTACAATGGAGAGGGCAAGGGGAAGAGTCATAGGAAAGGCAGCAACTAACGGATTCAGATCTTACAGAGTCTCATAGGTATTGCAAAGAATGAAGTTTACAGTGAGCTGGGAAGCCATTGGAAGGTGCGGGCAAAGGAGTGTAAAGGGACAAGGGTGGAAACAGGAGGAATAATTATGAAGGAAGCTACTGTAGTCAATAATCAGGTGAAATAAGGTGGGGACTTGGGCCAGGATGGGAGCAGTGGTGATGGTGCAAAGTGGTGGATTATGGCTATATTCTGGAGGTCTAGCCAATGGGCCATTTGTGGAACAGATGCAGAGGTGAGAGACAAGGGCAGGGGCAAGAGGAAGGGAGTTGCTATTTCCTGCAAATGGAAGGTTTGGAGGGATTAGGATCCCATTTCAGACATCTTGAACTGCTAGAAATGTTCTCATTCTTGATGTGGGTGGTGGCTAGATGGGTATCAACATATATAAAAATTATAGATCTGTATCAAGATGAGTGCATTTTACACTATGTAAATTATATCTCAAAACAGGCTACTGAAGACTAAAAACAAAAAAGGACATAAAAAGGGAGGTGATTAACCATGCTACTAGCTGTGATGGGTCCAGAAAGAAGACTGGATTCCTACTTGTCTTGTATATTACCTAGTAACAACACAGCTGATTTCAAGCACAGCCCACTCTTTGGCCCAGGGGACATTTTTTTTTTCTTTCTCTCCATCTTAGTCCATGGCAGCTGTGCTCATGGTTGTGCGTGACCTTCTCACCCCAGGAAGGGCTCCCCCTGGCCACTCTAAGCTGTCTTGAGACCTTCTTTTGGATCCCTCAAGATCTCTCCTTGAGGGGCACCTGGGTGGCTCAGTCGTTAAGCGTCTGCCTTCGGCTCAGGTCATGATCCCAGGGTCCTGGGATCGAGTCCCACGTCGGGTTCCCTCCTCGGCGGGAAGCCTGCTCTCCCTCTCCCACTCCCGCTGCTTGTGTTCCTGCTCTCGCTATCTCTGTCTCTGTCAAATAAATAAATAAAATCTTTAAAAAAAAAAAAAGATCTCTCCTTGATTTGGGGCTTCTCTGTTTCCTCCAGCATATGTACCAGTTAGCCTCCTTTCCTTCAGGGAAGAGCCCACCTCATTGCTTCCTGCATGGGCAGCCCCTAAATGGCTGCCATTTTAACAGTTAATGCTAGAGAGAAACAGCATTACCTCTAACCACAGAGGCAGAGACTAATTTCCCTGGTTAGCCAACCACATTGTTGGCAAAGCATCTGAGAGATTTCCTGGCAGATAAGACAATGAGATCTGGGCCAGAAGGTGACGTTAGCACCAGCTTGCCACTTTCTAGTGTGACCTCAGTCTTGTTAACCTTTATGAGTCTTGAGCATAAAAATGATCATGTTCATCTTGTGAGTTTCTCTTCCTTCATCTATACATTGGAATAAGAGCACCCATCACACAGGGCTGTGGTGAAGATTCAGTGAAATAAAGCACCCAGTATAGTGCCTGAAGAATGCTCCAGAAACATCTCTTCCTTCCCTCCCCATCTGCTCAGCAAATGGCCCCATGTCTGCCCACAGGATATCACACTTGGAGCCCACCAGGCCCGTTGCTCCAAGTGCATTTAAGGGGTCTTATCAATGTCTTGGTAAGTTACCAAGTTAGATGACCTAAAGTCAGGAGCTATGACTAACCTCAAATTTTGCTATGTGTACAAATACCCAGGGATCTTGTTAAATGCAGACCCTGATTCAGCAGGCCTGGGGTGGTCAGGTCTAAGAGTCTGAATTTCTTTCTTTCTTTCTTTTTTTTCTTAAGATTTTATTTATTTATTTGAGAGAGAGAGAGAGAGAGAGTGAGCACAAGCAGCAGGAGGGGCGGAGGGAGAAGCAGACTGAGCAGGGAGCCCAATGAGAGCTCGATCCCAGGACCCTGGGATCATGACCTGAGCCGAAGGCAGATGCTTAACCGACTGAGCCACCCAGGTGCCCCAAGAGTTTGCATTTCTAACAAGCTAATTGATCCTAGGTGATGGCACGCTGCTGGTCTGTGACCATATTTTGAGTAGCAAGACTATAAATGCCACAACTAAACTTCCAAAGAGCATAGAAAAACTAGAAGAAAAATAGAGTAAATGCATCACAAATGAATATAATTGTGCTATGGCTGCCACATTAATAGAACTGGGGCAGTACTAATTCTATGCTGGACTCACTGGATAGCAGTTCAGGCCTGGGCTCCACATTTTAAGAAGGAAGGTGCCAAACTAGACACAGCACAAAAATAGAAATAGAACAGTGAAGAAGGGACTGGAAATATATACACCAGTCAGGAGGACAGGGGTACTGGATGCTGGCCTTTCTAGTGCAGGTTGGCCTGGATAGAGAGCTGTGGTGGCACCTTTGTGGGAGGCCCCAAATCCAAATCTGTTGACATTATCATTGGAATGGCTTCATCTCGTGAAAATAAGAAATGCATATGTCAATGAAGATAGATAAGGCAGACAGATAAAGGTCACCTTATAAGTTATCAGGGTCTGACATCACTGGGCACTGCTTGATAAGACCAAACTGAGTCGCGTCACCTGCTGGTTCACTTCAGGTGCTCTGCGACACTTGACCATGGCTAAGCCAGATCTTCCCAACAGGTATTCTTGATGATGACTTTAAAATATCCTAAATGCCATAAGGCAGAGCCTGAAGGAACTTTAGCGAAAGGAAAATGAGACAGTGATCATGCCGGTCATTTGCCTGTTTGTCTGTGATTCATCTTCTCTCCTTCCCCCTTTCTCCTGTTTCTCAGAGACATGTACTTGCAAACAACCTCTGTCAGGTTTCACTAATGCCTCTCAATCGCCACTCTTCCCTTCCTCCCCATAGGCAGAACCGGACTGTATCTGAGGCAGCAATGTGCCCAGCTCAGAAAACTCATCTCTTAGCCTCTATTGTGGCCTAGGAGGGCCCCATGACACAGTTCTGGCCAATGAGAGGTACTTGGAAATGCTAAGTGGGGCTTCAGGAAAGCTATTTAAAAGGGGGCAGGCCTAACTGGACAGCTACATGCAAAAGAATGAAACTGAAACTGAACCACTTTCTTATACCATATATAAAAATAAATCAAAATGGATTAAGGACCTAAATGTGAGACCCGAAACCATCAAAATCCTAGAAGAGAGCACAGGCAGTAATTTCTTTGACATTGGCCAAAGCAACATTTTTCTAGATATGTCTCCTGAGGCAAGGGAAACAAAAGCAGAAATAAACTGTTGGGGGTACTTCAAAATAAAAAGCTTTGCACAGCAAAGGAAACAATCAACAAAACTAAAAGACGACCTACAGAATGGGAGAAGATATTTGCAAATGATATATCTGATAGAGGGTTACTATCTAAAATATATAAAGAACTTATACAACTCAACACCAAGAAACTCCAAATAATCCATTTAAAAAATGGACACGAGCAGACATTTCTCCAAAGAAGACATACAGATGGCCAACAGACACATGAAATGATGCTCCACATCACTCATCATCAGGGAAATGCAAATCAAAACCATAATGAGATATCACCTCACACCTGTCAGGATATCTAAAATCAAAACCACAAGAAACAACAAGTGTTGGCGAGGATGTGGAACCCTCTTGCACTGTTGGTGGGAATGCAAATTGGGGTAGCCACTGTGGGAAAACAGTATGGAGGTTCCTCAAAAAGTTAAAAATAGAACTACCGTATGATCCAGTAATTCCACTACTGGGTATTTACCAAAAGAATAGAAAAATATTAATTTAAAAAGATATATGAACTCTTATTTTTATAGCAGCATTATTTACAATAACCAGATTATGGAAGTAGCCCGTGTCCATCGATAGATGAATGGATAAAGAAGAGGTGGTATACATATATAATAAAATATTACTCAGCCATAAAAAAGAATGATATTTTTCCATTTGCAACCTCATGGATGGATCTAGAGAATATGATGCTAAGCAAAATAAGTGAGTCAGAGAAAGACAAACACCATACAATTTCATTCGTATGTGGAATTTAAGAAACAAAACAAATGAACAAATTTAAAAAAGAAGGGGTGGGGGAGACAGACCAAACAAAAGACTCTTAACTATAGAGAACAAATTGATGGTGACCAGAGGGGAGGTGGGTACGGGATGGGTGACACAGGTGAAGAGCACTGGGTAAAGAATTGTTGAATCACTCTATCGTACACCTGAAACTAATACAACACTGTATGTTAACTATACTTGATTTGAAATGAAAACATAAAAAATAAGTAAAAGGGGGCAGGGCTGTTATCTTTCCTCTTCTTACTGCCTGGAATGCAGCTGCAGAGCTGGAAGTGGAAACCAAGAAACAACAGGTGTGAAGAAAGGCTGAGTGCAAAGACCAAAGAACTAGGTTTCTTGATGGCATCACACAGGTGCCTACCAGTCCTGGCCTGTCCACTTCCACATTTATTATTACAAAAGAAACAGCAAAATCCCATTAGGATCAGCTGCTACAAGCTGGCCTTCCTGTTACCTGCAGCCAAACACATTCCTAACTATTTTTAAAATCAGTTGTTTAATCCACTTGCTTCGGGAAGAAGACGAGCTGGCCAGTCCTGGATACAGGTGCCTGGATACGAACGAGGCCAGTGGCTCTCAGGAAGCAGCGAGGCTACTGGCACTTCTGGCCTCAAAGGGATGGAATGCTAGTTCTAGCAAGCTGGATCGTCACAGGATGTGGCTATGCATTCAGATTCTCCGTTAAATTCCAAGGGCATCTACATCTGCTGGTTCCTTAATTCCGATGCTGGCAGAAATATCCTACGTGTCACTGACACTATCACCTGAGAATGTCACACACACCTCAAGAGCTGCATCTTTGTCAACATGCTTATGACACAGCCTTCGGAACACAAGGAACGCCAGCAGACGGCAATCCTACTATTGCCAACACTCTCAGGGTTCCGCCAGATTCCCTGGGACCCCGTCTAGGTGCCCACCTTCTGGCTCCTGCATGTGTTTTCTTCCAAGAACCAGCACTGTGGGTCTTCTTTGGAGGTCTGCCCTCCGTCTGGTAGGCCACCATGTCCACACGTCACCCTCAGAGGGCAGAAAGCCCTGGGACTTTTATTCCTCGGTAGGTGGCCCTTAACCAATGACTGGTGCTATGGGGGAACAAAAGCCCAGCTTCCTGACCTTGAGATGGACCTTGCTGAAGTGTGACTCACCCTTCAGAGATCCCCTGCTGGATGAGGCCGAGGTCACCCTCCGCAGCACTGCACCCGAGATCACGCCCTGCCCTGTCCTGCTTCCCCGCTCCCTCCACATCTGCTTCAGGGAAACCTAGCCTGAGACACCCATGTTCTTCTTGATCTTTTTCGCTTTCTTTTGTTTGCCTTGGCTTAGCAGTCCATTTTCATGGCTTTCCTTTTAAGAGGTGTTGTGCTGCTTTATGAAAAAGATTTAAAATCCAAGGCTCCCCTTTCCCCTTAAAAGAGGAAATTATTAAATTGCTGTTTTGCAGTTCATTAGAAAAAAAAATCCAGAGGTTTAACACATGTTTTCTAAACTAGCCCCCGCCCACCCCCCCGCCCCCAATCAGTAAATAGATTTACCCAAGTCCTGCAGCTCTGGGAAACGTCCTTCTTAATTGATCCTTGTTGTAGCTACAGCTCTGTTGACATTTCTAAAGCAAAACGTAGCCTTCCTTCCAAACACAGTGAATACACAAATGAAGCTTTTCATATATGTGAAAACTGAGCCCTGCCATGGAACACTGAGGCCACGTTGTAATTGGAAATGGACACCTGGGTTTCTCTACCACCTCCTCATTGGCCACCGCCGCAAGAAGGGCCCAGCTTGGCTCTCAGGACGGCTTCACTAGGGGTTAGAATCTCTCGGACCGCAAGGCCAGACAGTGGTAACACCACGGCCACAGGTAATCCAGGTGAGGAATTATGAACCTGGCCTCAGGGTACCTGCTCCCTACCACCCACTGTTGACTGCTCTAGGAGGAAAGTCAGCACAGGCAGAAATAGCTTAGAAACGGGAAAGGCTCTAGGGAACTTAGGATTGACCTCTGACATGCAGGACGGAGAAGACCAACAAGGGGAGAAAAAGGGAAAGAGCTTGCCGCTGTGTCAGAACCTCAGATGGGCTGGGAGCCAGGTGAGGTTTTTCTGCCTGGCATTGTGCAGGAAGTTCAAGGTAAAGTCACCAGGGGGCTTGGGGCACTGGATTAAAAACAGAAAAGGGGCGGAAAAGACTTATTACTTTCTGAGTATCGATATCCACCCTCAGGGCTCCCTTACAAGGGCAAGAAGCAAGTTCATTCATCATCTTAATGGCCCAGCCAAGATGACTGTAAACATCTAAGGGTTGCATTTTACTCGGGGCTACTATTAACTTGACGGGAGACACCGGAGAAAGCGGAACACAATGAAAATCAGTTCCTGCCATGAATGAGAGCAGTGGCAGAGTGAAGGCAGGCGGTTTGAAATCCGCTTACACACCGCCAACGGATGAGGCGCACGCGTTCCTGCCTGCAAACCCTTCCTGATAGGATGTGGGCCTTCCCAGCTCCATGGGACACATCTTGTTTTGTTCCTATGTATGGATGCAGTTTCTGTGTGAGAACAGGTCAGGGCACTCCCACAAATATAAAGCTATATAAACATGTAAGTGTCTAATCTTTCCCACTCTATCCGGGTTAGAAACTGGCCTGGCGCCATCTTGAGCGGCTTGCCTTGAAAGCGAGAGGAGAGAAGCCCTTGAGAGAAAGGGACTGCCTTTCCATGGTGAAGGTAGATATAAACTGGAAGGATCCCTTTACAAGAAAAACAAACTTATAAGCCCTCTATGCCTTTTGTCATAAAGAATAAGCCATGGAACACCGCAAAAGCTGACCTGGTGCTTTTCTGCCCCCAAAACCAACTTGGAGGCCAAGTTTCCTTTGGAATTCAAAGCACTCCTCAGAAAAAGCAAAACTAAGCTTTCTTTCACGCAACTTCTAATGGACGTCATCAGGCTTCCTACATTGGGCCCTGTCACGGGAGGAGACAGAAGGACACAGGGCCCACCCCTCCATCTTCATCTCTCAGGGAGGTTAGACAGTGACACAAAACATGTCAGCCAGATTCAGTGACTTACAACCAACCGGGGCTGAGCACTAACTACGTTTCTTAGGAACCTGAAAGTGCAGAAAGCTCTAACATGCATTCTAAGTGGTAGATCTCTGTTTTCCGGGCTGGATTCATGGTCTTCCCCCAGCTTCCTCACCAGTCTCTTTCACTTCTGGCAATCCCAAGACTGAATCTCACCTTCTGGCTTCCCTGTCCTATTTGGTCTTTCTTGGCTCCTCCTCCAGCATGTCACCAGCTTCTGTCCTTTCTTCTATTTCCTCAGTCCATATCCTCAGTGAAGAACACAGATGGCCCATCACTGTCTACCTGATAAAAATCCCGGATTCCCCCACCAGGCCTCACGGGGCCTGCAAACCTCTGGGCTGGTCCTCTCCCTGCCCAGTCTGCAAGACTCAGGGCCTAGCCCTGCATTGTTTGGTGAGTATATTATTTTCCTCATTCTGTAAACGCTGATATTATTCATCACACATATCACACTTGAACCATTATATATAATGGATTTTAAAAAGTCAACATCCTCAAACCAAAAAGTCTAATACTTCAGCAAATAGTAAGTAAATGAAAAAAAAAAAATCAACAGGCATTATTACAAGCAAACAAACAGGAGCCACCAAAGCTAGCTCATTTACTTAACCGATATACATTCATCAAGTTTTTTTTTTTAATTTTAGTTAGCATACAGCATAATACTAGTTTCTGAAGTAGAATTTAGTGACTCATCACTTATGTAGAACACCCAGTACTCATTTTATTTACCAAGTTTTTCATTAGTTTTCATATAATCTTATTTTTTTAAATAAAGGCTATTAGTTAAATATAAAAAATATGTTCTATTTAACACGAGCTCTATTTTTTTACACTATGAAGGCACACCCCTGTGTGCACACTCAGCCCTGCAATCCCTTTGTTAAAATCACAAGTCTTGATTTTTAGTTTAAAAAGGAAGCGTCAACACCCTCTGACTTAGAAGCTTTGTCTTATATTCTTGCTATTCTCCCTCCAACCCCTCAGCATGAAACCTTGTTCTGAAGTAGGTGACAATATATACCTTCTGCGTAAATGAACGAGTTATAAAGTTTGTGCTTGTGTGTAGAGGGGTACCATGGCAGCTACATAATGATGTACAAGTAGTTGGCAGGGGCCCCATTTAATCCTCAGCACATCTCATTTTAGAGAGAGAAAGAAACTGAGGCACAGAGAGAAGGCCCCTGGCTCAAGGTCACATGGGCTGCAAGAAACAGAGCTGAGTTTCTGCGTCCGTGTCTGATGGTCCTAAGAACCTTGCTTTCCCTCTACCTCATGTTGGCTATTTGCTATGTTACTTCTAAGAACTTCTGAAACACAAACCCCAGCTTAGCTGCTTCTTGCAACTGCTGCAAAGTACAAATATTCCAGTCTGGGAAAAGTTTTCAAAACATCGCTAGCTTTAAAAATACTATGTAAATTGACTCTCTCCTTCCCTCAAACATATACTCACACTTGAACCCCAAACTCCAATCTCTTTGGCTAGCTTCTCTGCCACCCAGGGATGGGTGTGAAATGCAGTCAAGCCTGCAGATGCGCTCGGTTCTACCACAAATACAGATCCGTGTGACAAACAGGCAGGCAGGAGAATGGGCCTTCAGCATTTGGAAGACAGTGAAGCTGGAGGTCACAAATTGGTGGCCTGCAGGCTGGATGTGGTCAGTGGGACATGTGTTTGGCCCACAGAATGTTCGGAGAACATTTTAATTAGCTGCAAACTCATGTGATTTCACATAAAAATGTGGATTTCTGGCTTTTATTGAAAAATAGGAAGTCTGACAGCACCAGCCCCTGCTCCCACCTGGTAACCATTGACTGCTGCAGGGAGCTGGCTGCTTTCTCTGGATGAGGCTCGATTTTTCCACAGTCTTCACTGCTTCCCACTGTCCCACACCTGACCCCCCTGTCCCATTTACAATACTTGCCGCCTTGCCTTGCCCCACTCCTGTAAGACTGTGAAATGTGCACCACCAGTTCTCAAGCTAGAACCTTGGCGAAGTTCCATTAGGCTAACTCACAACTTCTGGAAGCCTAGAAAGTGAGGTGCTTAGGTTGTAAATGCTTCCAGCCCTAGGGGCATCTCTGGCAGGTGCTGGTGAGCCTCACCCAGATGCGCTGCACGGTTCAGGGTGCTCCACTCCACTTCCAGTTGCCAGTGGCTACATCTCTGTGCCCGAGTGCATTTTTCCAGAACCAGGACCATTGCTCTGGCCATGAACATTACAGGACAGAAGTCCTGGGGAAGGTGTACTTCTAGAAAGCTTCAACTGTTGACTCCTTGGGAGGGGGTATAAATCCCCCAACTCCCTCCACCCTGAGGTTGTGTTTTGCACAGTTTCCCAGGGTTGCCCTGGGATTAAGCCCCAGTGCCCACTGTGGCAGCTGGCTTAACAGCACCATCTTCATTAGCTGCCTCCACTGGTCTATCACTGCTCTGCCTCCCTCCCAGTGTTGTTGCACTTCCCCAATGAATTGCCCTCAATTCCTTTCTTCAAGGTCAGCAGCTGGGAGATCCAAACCAAGAACGCACTCACGCTGTAGAGAAGAGGCTAGGTCAGGGGCCTGCCCTTGTTCTTCCTTCTCACCCAGCATGGCCTCCTCTGTAACTGCATGGCAAGCTCCTGCGTCCCCTTTGTACCCAAAGGTCACCTGGGAGCTCCCCTGCACTAGCTTAGAGCTTACAGTTGTCCATGTCCGTGTCTGTTTCCAACGTGGGCCGTTAACAGTGACAGCCATGAAGACGTACTCGTGAACCCAGCCCCTTCTTTGAGCTTATCTGTCTTGGTCACATGAAGCATTCCTGAGTGCAGGAGTCCTAACTGACAAGCAACTTCAGCATCAGACAGCAGACATCTGCATTCCTCAAGTATCCCGAGGTCACCCTGCCACTAGGAATGTTGCTGGCCCTTTGAAGCCCATGGGCCGCCTCTTTGCATCTTGCTGGATGGCTCTTGTCCCTTTTCCTCTGCCCTCTCACCAGGCTCCAGCCAGCTCGCCCCTTCACTAAATAAACTCACGCACCTACCCCTGCTCTGCAATGGCGGCAGCAGCAGATTTCAATTCTTTGGAGGCCCGTCATCTTTCCCTAAGCGCTGATCTGGGGACTTGGGGCACCCCGAGACTAGATGTCACAGTCATCACTTGCTGCAGGGCGATGTTTCAGCGCTCTGGACAGTAGTTGGTGTCTTGTGCTCTGCTTGCTGACATGCCTCACAGCCCATTAGGCCATGAGTTCTTTGGGAGCAGAGACCAGATCTTACTTATCTTTGGGTCCCCTAGCGGCTGGCACGGTCCCTGGCACTTAGCAGGTACTTAATAACTACTGTCCCAACAAATGCATTCTTGTTCCACGGAGGCAAGAAGAGACGAAGCCTGTGTGCTGAACGGCATCGCAGTGAAGAAATTAAAACTCAACTTGATCTTGACCCCGGGGTCACGTGGCTGCACAACTCCAGCGGGCACCATTCACGAAGTCTGTGGAGTGGTGCTCTGTGGGTGTCGCTCACACAGCATCTAATGTGGACGTGATCGCGGGGAGGTGTGATACAGATATGCTCCAAATGCATTTTCGCCATTCTTCTTTCTTCTCCCTTTCCACCGTGCCCCTCCCCCACCCCTAGGGATCCCACACTGCTCCACGGGAGGCCACTCTATGACCACAGTATGCTGTGCCCCAGCCAGCCCACCAGCCAACCAGCCGGTGGCCACCAACGCATTAAGTCCTATTTTATAGTGTTTTCAAGTTAGCTTATGGAGGTGAGAGGAAAGTCAGCAGACGGTTGTCCATGTGCATCCCACATTTTTTATAAGCAGCCTTCCCTTACAGGAAAGAACCGGCATAAATCTATGAAAACAGCTTTATGTTAGAGAGGCCCCACAAGTCCATCTTCAGGGAGATGTTTTGTTCAGTCTCAGAAATGAATACATCTCGAACTGTGTGATGACACAGAAGACTGGAGACCTTGGAGGCCTAGGCCCTGAGCTGCCTTGAGGCTTTGGACAGACGGATAGCCCCCCACCCTCCCACCCACACCACCTGGGCAGCCAGGTGAGGCATCTGAGCTGAGATCTGAGGGCAGAGAGGTTGATTAAAGAAAACGGGGGCGGAGGGGATGCCAGGACTGGATTATAGCTGGATTCAAGTGTGTGTGTGTGGGGGGGGGGTGAGCAATGAGGCTGGGGAAGAGGGAGGGCAGGAAGCATGGGCTCAGAATGGCCTCTCAGGGAACAGCTGAGGAGTCCAAACTCCATTCTGAAGAATGTGAGGCAGGAAGAGTGATGAGATTAAGTTTCTTCTCAAATTTTTATGGTATAACTGATATTATAAGCTTATTTTTTTAAATTAAGTTTTAAAATTATGTATTTACCGTGGCAATCATTTTTTTTACATGTGCTTACTATTTTAAATGCTTGCAAAATTTATTTTTGCTTATGTCTACGTTTATTTGGCCTTAACATTTTATTCCACGACTGTATTCCAGAGTGCTTTATCTGTAGGTGTCCTATTTCTCAGGAACAGTTTCATGCTTATTAAAGCTTTAACAGTCACTGAAGCAGATGTTGCCTTGCTCCCATTCCCTAGAACCCACCAGAGGGTTGGTCACCTGAGGCCAGCGCCCTCCAGGCCAAAGGCTTCCAACTCCTTACTGCTGGAGTTGTTTGCTCACCCCAGGGAAGGTGGCCCATAGCCAGAGAAGGCTGGAAGTGCTAGGGAGTGAATGCCTTTGGAGTGATTCTCCGTGGATGTGTGGTAAGAGGTGGTGGAGAAATCTGCTAGCAGCTTCCTTACCCCTGGGAGTGATTCTGAGGGGTGTTCCACAGAGTCTATCTCTCTGAAGATCTGCAGCTGGACAGAGCACGAGTTCCCCGCAGCTTATCAGGGCACACTGTCTTGTCTTTCTTCCCTTCCCTGTCTAAACTCACCACTCCCACAAAGTGCCTCTTGAGATCACTCCCCAAATAAACTGCCTGTACCTACATCGTTGTGTTGGGGTCTGCTTTTGGGGAAATCCAAACTGGGCAGTTAACAGACTCTATGATTTCTCATATATTCAAGGATGTCTTTATTTTGTCTTCACAATGGAGGGCAAGTTGGCTGGGTATAGAATTCTTAATTCACCAGAGAACCTATTCTGATTTTTTAATACTGTTACAGAAAAGAAGCCTACGGAACACTGGTTTGTTTGTTTTCTGTTAGGTATCAGTATCATCACTTTCATATTTTTCAAATTCAAAATCTCATGAAGCTGTGTGTTGACAGTGAAGTGCTCTCAATATTTCTGCCTGGTGTTTGCAGAGCTCAATCAAGAGAATGGAGATCCTTCCTTGCTGTCTACTCATGTCTTCTAACTATTATGGAGCCACTTTTCTTTGCTGATTTCTCCGGTCTCCACTTTCCACATCTATAGTTCTGTCATTCTTCTTCATTGTTTTGTTCTTTTTCTCTGAATTCTCAGACACCATCTCAAATATGCCAGGTATAACAATGAATCAATTTTCCATACTGCTAATTCTGCTCTTTCCTGATTATAACACATTTTAATTCTGCCATTGCTTTCTTGGTTTCATTATATTTCCTTACCCTATCTACAACCTTTATTTTTGTTTGCCTCTCAGTTCATTCCTTTTTCATCCCAGCTTATCGTTCTACTATCTGATCTTTTGCTATGCTCATTTTTTTTTCTTGAATTTAATCAAGAAAAGTGGATGCTAGAATAAAATTTACTTTTGTTTTCTATTAATAATCCTTCTAAAAGGTATGCTTTCCTTCTGTATCCTGAATTGCACTTTTCTTAGTTTATGTGTTAGAATCTTTTTGTAGAGTCCATGTTGTTTTTGTTAGGTCTGTGCAGCGTGAGTGGGCTCTCCTGGTTCCTCTTTACCACCCATCTGGTTGCTGTGAGAATCTTGCTCTGGGCTGAGTGATGCCATTTACATCTCCCGTTAGAGTTGTGGTTGTGGTCACGGGAGAGGACTTTTTGTTTCTTTACCTTTTGTTGCCACATTGATGGTCATTTTGCCTAATTGTTTTTCTAGTTGGTCCTGCCCCCGTGGTGGCTACGGGAGCTACGGGATGTCTCTGTGCCCTGCTACCTTTCTCACACTAAAGCTTCCCACATCCCAAAGAGCCCCTGATACCTTGTCAACTTTCTGAAAAATTGAAACTAGGGCTCCCTGTGCCAAAATTTGCTGGGATTCAATGGAAAAGAGATGAAAATGATCAGCTATAGTAGCTAATGACATATCTGTGGTCTTCTCAGGCACACTGTCCTCACCTGGCTAGAGCCCCTCATCCAGAATGCCTGGGGGGGCTACTTACTACACCTCAAGGTGCTCAATATGATACAGGGGTGGAAATGATGCTCTCCTGCCACTTAAAGAGGAGACAATTCTGCTATGCTCTTGGGCATCCCTCCACCTCTTCCACCCTATTACTCAGACCAAGGCTACCTTTTATGATGGCACACCCTTAGCCTTTTCCCTGCCTAATCCTACTTCCCTCACTTCTTCCCTACAGCATTCTCCACTATGGCAGATGCACCCAGGTCGCATGCAGGAGGGAATGGGAAATGTATGTAAAACCCCTGGTATATAGTAGGTGGTCAACAAATGCTACATTACATCCCCCAAATAGTTACAAGACTAAAAATATAATCATTTGTTCATAGCAATCTCTGTGAAAAACATTCGTCACAGTATTTTTTTTAGATTTATTTATTTAAGAGAGAGAGAGAGCAAGAGAGAGAACATGAGCAGAGGAAGAGGCAGAAGGAGAGGGAGACAAGCAGACTCCTTGCTGAGCAGGGAGCCTGATGTGGGGCTTGATCCTAGGACTCTGAGATCATGACCTGAGCTGAAACCAAAAGTTGTGGACACTTAATAGACTGAGTCACCTACACGCCCTCATTCATCACAGTATTAAAGAGAATAAAACTGGAATGAAATATCTACATAATAAGAATTTGAGGGTAATCCATTGTATACTTTATGATAGACTATTATGCAGCCTCCAAGCTAAAAAGAAAACTATGATGAAGGGAAATAGAGTAATACATAGCAACCTACACAGTTTGTGAAATACTACCACCAAATCCTATATACCAACAGAGTGGAGTCAGCTCAGAACTTTCTAGCAGACAAGAGAGAGAGCAAAGCCTATTCATAAGGGATGACTGTGCCTACAGATAAAAATAAGCCAAAGTACTCAGGGAAAGCACAGTTATTCCTAATTTTGAGACTGGAGAGAAATTTCTCCCATAGGTCCTAAGTGAGAGGAATCTGCAACGTAATGGCCCAGTCGCCAACCCCATCCTTTCAGTTACCACAGAGATGAGTTTTACAGATCTGTCCTGAGTGAGCCCCTTTCCTGCCACCCCCTACAGGAAGATGGCATCATGGCACAGGAAATTCTGTAAAAGAGATTCTATGTGGAGCCAGAGATACTAGGACCTTGTAGATACTTGGTTCTCTCCTGACTGGGCTTAAACCAGGACAATTTTTAGGGTGTAGAAGACAGATGGGAAGCATGCCTTTCTCACAGTCCTTCTTGATTGCTTTTGTGGCCTCCCCAACCCTGGTGCTCCTAAAAGCTATTAAGCAGCAGAGTTTAAGATAACCTCTTGTAAAGTTCTTGGAGCATGACCATTACAGATCGCTCTATAGGCTTCACTTGCCCCCTAAACTGGGCAAGGTTGGTATAATCCTATCAAAACTGTTGAGCTTGCCAGGATCTGTGTCTGAACAGAAGTTTGCCCATTGGCTTGAAGGTGCACCAAGTGCTCATCTGTGGGCAGAGCAGAGCTGTTCCTCAGAAAGTGATCTTAGTTTCCTTTAACACAGACACCAAGGCACTGCAGTTCCGTGTTGTAAACACTTCGAAAAGCTGCAAGAATTGCCTTCAAAACTGCTGTCAAGAGTCAGAACAACCACCAGGGAGGGTGAGGTCTGTCTGAGCCCACTCATTCCTGTTGCCTGCTGGAGACTCATTCTTTTTTTCTTCCCATAGATGGTTTGTTGAGTTGAATTATGGGACAGGAGAGAATACCAACTCCTTTTTCCTTTCAGAGTCATTCTACTTAAACTCAAATACATGAATTCATGCTAAAAAAACTCACTCAGTTCATGAAAATAATTTAATTTCCTCAATTCACTCAAATATATCATAAACAAACATGTCAAAGCACAGGCTAACATACGTGACCCCCTAATGGAAAACATCAAGTGCACCAGGGGTGATAACAAGCATAATAAGCTGCGATCTGTCCTCATTTCTTATCTTGTTATTCACAACTACTGACATAAAACTGGAATTCTTTAGAACACATGAGTGTTCAGAGAAGGGGTCAGACATTAAACGGTAGGGAGAGGGTTCCATAAGAGAGAAAGGATGGGAGACAATATTAGAGATGGGTATTGCTCCAACACACCTTCTAAGTCCAGGAGGAAAAAATCCTCATAGTTCCAAATGATACCCCACATAGTAAAACAGTCTCTGCAGAATCACTGCACATTGCAAGCTATGATGAAAGTTAGAAAATGCACCCGATGGAACAAAGACTCTCTTTCAGGGGTGCCTTCCTTACCTTCTGCCACATGTTGATGAAGAAGAGCTCCCGGGAAACATTGAAGGACACGTTGGCATCATAGGCATCATCCCCGAGGTTTGAGATGGAGATGTTTAGGGAGATATTCTTCACAGCCCCCAAAGCTAGATAGGGGGTTTTTCCATCAACACTGCAATGAAAAGTGAACAACAATGAACGCCCTGAAGTTTTCACTAACATAATATAAGGCATCAGAGGGTAGCTGAGGGTTGGGGCAGAAACTGCACTGGGGTCAGAACTACAAGTTCCAGCAACCCCATTAACCAGTAATGCATCCTTGGGCAATCAGTTAGCTCCCCTGGGCCTCAGTTTCCTCATCTAGCAGCCTAACTTGCTGGTTCTGCTGGGGCTCACATCAATCTCAGAAAATTATAAGATATTTAATACCATAGACATGGAATTTGGCCATGTATTCATTCATATGTTTTTGAGTACCTACTACATGCCAATCATGACTACTCTCTGTGCTAGAAGAGAGACCAGTGAACAAAACAGAGTTCTTGCCTTCTTACAGCTTCAGGGAAACAGAAAACACATACACCAAGGAGAAAACATACAGGTCAGATTGTGATTAGAGCTATGGAGAAAACTCACAAAGGGTAAGAAGGGTAGAGAATGCCAGATCTGGAGGGAGAGTGGGCTGCAATTTTAAATAGGGTGGTTGGGGAAGCCTCACTGATGAGGTGAACTCTGAGTAGAAATCTGAAGGAAAAAAAGGAGCAAGATACACAGACACCTGGGATCTAGCAAAGGGAAAGTCATGCCTGGCACGTTCAAGGACTGGCAAGGATGCTAGAGTGGCTAAGAGGAGTGAGCAAGGGGGAACGTGGGAGGAAATAGGCTCAGAGAGGCAAAGGGAGTGGGGACAGACAGATCATATGGGGCACTGCGGGGCCGTCACAAGGACCTTGGGTTGACTCTGAGAAGAAACTCCTGCAGGGCTCTGAGCAGAGGAGTGGTGTGACCTGACTTCCACATCTGTAGGCTCACACTGCCTGTGATGTGAACAGTCTGTGGAGTGCGTGGTCAGAGGGGAAGCAGGGAGCCTGGTTGGGAAGCTCTCACAATAATCCAGGAGGCAGCTCAGACCACAGTGGTTGAAGCTGAAGTAGTGAGAAGAGTGAAGTTGTGTTCTGGATGTGTTTCCAAGGTTATGCCAACAGATTTTGCTCACAGATTGATTGGGTGAGGGGTATTAGGGAAAAAAGAGGAGTCAAGGACAGCTGCAAGGATTTTAGCTTCAACAACTAGAGGGAAGAGTTGTCATTCATTGAGATGGGAAAGAGTATAGAAGGTTCAGCAGAAAAAAATCCAAATGCCTATTGGATCTTTAAGAAGAGGTGTTGGATAGCTGGATGCTTAAGTTTTAAAGGAGGGTCTAGGCCAGAGATACACATTTGGGATGAACTGGATATGATCACTAGGGAATGAGTATAGATAGAGAAGAGGTCTCACACTTAGGAGTTGCAGGTGAGGAGGAGAAGAGAAAGCATGACAAGGGAGGTAGGAGGAAAACCAAGAGAGATGGTATCTAAGTGGCCACAGAAGACATGTTCCAAGGAAGGAGTAATCAGTTTTGTCAAATGTGGCAGACAGGCCAAAATAACATGAAGACTTAGGATTGGCCACTGGAATTAGCCACGTGGAGGTCACTGGTGATCTCAAAAAGAGCTGCATAAGTGGAGTGATGGGGATGAGAGCTTGGAGTTGGCTTAAGAGATGGAGGAGTAGAATAAATGGAAACAGCGAGGACACTCAAATTTTGGAGGAGTTTTTCTGTAAAGGGGAGTGGAGAAATAGGATGAGAGCCGGGGGTGGGGAGTGGGCTCAAGGCAATTGTTTTGTTTTAATTATTTTTTTTGATGGAGTGTTCCATGATTCATTGTTTGCGTATAACACCCACTGCTCCATTCAATATGTGCCCTCTTTAATACCCATCACCAGGCTAACCCATCCCCCCACCCCCCTCCCCTCTCGAACCCTCAGTTTGTTTTTCAGAGTCCATCATCTCTCATGGTTCGTCTCCCCCTCCGATTCCCCCCCCCTTAATTTTTCCCTTCCTACTATCTTCTTCTTCTTCTTTTTTTAACATATATTATTTGTTTCAGAGGTACAGGTCTGTGATTCATCAGTCTTACACAATTCACAGCACTCACCATAGCACATACCCTCCCCAATGTCTATCACCCAGCCACCCCCTCCTTCCCACCCCCCACCACTCCAGCAACCCTCAGTTTGTTTCCTGAGATTAAGAATTCCTCATAACAGTGAGATCATATGATACATGTCTTTCTCTGATTGACTTATTTTGCTCAGCATAATACCCTCTAGTTCCATCCACATCATTGCAAATGGCAAGATTTCGGGTTTTTTTGATGGCTGCATAATATTCCACTCTGTGTGTGTGTGTGTGTGTGTGTGTATACATACATACATACACACCACATCTTCTTTATCCATTCATCTGTTGATGGACATCTTGGCTCTTTCCATAATTTGGCTATTGTGGACATTGCTGCTATAAACACTGGGGTACACGTACCCCTTTGGATCCCTACATTTGTATCTTTGGGGTAAATACCCAGTAGTGCAATTGCTGGGTCATACGGTAGCTCTATTTTCAACTTTTTGAGGAACCTCCATACTGTTTTCCAGAGTGGCTGTACCACCTTGCATTCCCACCAACAGTGTAAAGAGGGTTCCCCTTTCTCCGCATCCTTGCCAACACCTGTCGTTTCCTGACTTGTTAATTTTAGCCATTCTGACTGGTGTGAGGTGGTATCTCATTGAGGTTTTGATTTGGATTTCCCTGATGCCGGGCACCAGACAAATTAGATTTTAAACCAAAGACTACAATAAGAGGTGAGGAAGGACACTACATCATACTTAAAGCATCTATCCAACAAAAAGATCTAACAATTTTAAATATCTATGCCCCTAACATGGGAGCAGCCAGTTATATAAGCCAATTAATAACAAAATCAAAGAAACACATCGACAACACTACAATAATAGTAGGGAATTTTAACATCCCCTTCACTGAAATGGACAGATCTTCTAAGCAAAAGATCAACAAAGAAATAAAGACTTTAAATGACACACTGGACCAAATGGACTTCACAGATATATTCAGAACATTCCATCCCAGAGCAACAGAATACACATTCCTCTCTAGTGCCCATGGAACATTCTCCAGAATAGATCACATCCTAGGTCACAGGTCAGGTCTCAACTGGTACCAAAAGATTGGGATCATTCCCTGCATGTTTTCGGACCACAATGCTTTGAAACTAGAACTCAATCACAAGAGGAAAGTCGGAAAGAACTCAAATACATGTTCTGTTTTGTTTTTAAGATGGAAATGATCATAGCATATTTGAGTGAGCATGAGAAGGATGTACCCAGAGGGGACAATTAATGACATGTCACGGAACAACTGCTGGATGGCCTGGTGAACAAATGGAGGGGCTGGCCTCAGCTAGCACAAGGTGAGAAACTGGAGCCAATGGTACCAACGTGTTAGTAGATGGGTGTTAGAAACAAAGCAGCGGTTCCTTAGTGATTGCTTCCATTTTGCACTGAAACAGAAGTAGGGTCAAAGACGGGGAAGGAGTGATTGTTTGATTGTGAAGGAGGAGGAGGGATTGTTTGAGGGGCGAAGAGAAGAAAGGAAATGGCAACCCAGGAAAGTGGGGGAGTGAGCGGGCCATCAATGGGATGACAAGGGAATGAGGACGATGGGGATGATGACAATGATGAAATCACATGAGATGGATGACTGTTATGTGACGTGAGATGGGGACAAAACAAATTCACACTGGTAGCCAATCTTGGATGGGCCAACCAGTTAATGGATGATGTGATTAAGCTAATCAGGGTTTATGTGATGGACAGTTGGTATTTTTGGCTGCTCAGCATCCTGACAATTTTCTGTTTGGGAGGAATCTCAAGATAGGTGGGAAGGGCACATCAGAAGAAAGGGGGTAGGCCCTCCCTCTCCCCTCTTCTTGATAGCTAAAGTGTAGGCACCTGACTATAGGCAGTCATGTGATCTAAGCATAGTCAGGGGCCTCAGGATGGTGAGCAGAGGCTCCCAACCAGAACCATGAATTTTGAGGGTTGTACAAAGGCACCAGTGCCCTCTGAGATCATCTGAGGTGGCTACAGAGGTGTTGAGAGCCCAGAGGTGGAATCCTGAGCTCAGCCTGGTCTCCCTTGTTTCCTGTCCATGTTGGTTCTCCAGGCTCCCTGCCTATGCTCTGAACCAGCCCACATCCTTCCAATAAATTCCTTTTCTGCTTAAATTAACCAGCACATGTTTATTGTTGTTTGCAACCATTAGTACAGCGAAGAGAGCATGAGAGAGAAGAGAAATATCCAAAATCTCAGTAGGCTATAATCCTTTGAAATACAGATTGTTGTGGGAGGAGCAATCCTCATTCCCCATCCATGAAGAAAAGACCTCACTTTCCTGCACGCCCTGGTGCATCAGCAAGAATAACATGTGCAACGAGAGATCTGACGGCCTTGCTTTTGGAAGCAAGAGCTCTAAGGATCCAAACAAGATGTGAAACATTAACTTAGAGAAAAGCTTCAAATTCTTGAATGGCCTCCAATAAATTAAGACCCTGACCTCAAGCTATTGTGGCAGTTATTTATTATTGTTGGCCATTTTAATTTTAAACAATTGATGGGTTATTTCTGTCCTCCTGTTTGCTTTTGTAAGATTACAGGAGTAATCCTTGGGCCTTGAGGAGTTATGAGGGCGTGCTAAGCTTGCTTTCTCTTGAGAAAGATGAAAGTAGCCCAGTCGCATCAGAAAGTTATCCACAGTTTCCAAATGGAACATAGGGAGATGATACAGAAAGCACAGGACTGTGGGATAGGGAGCTGCCTCCTTGTTCCAATTTTGTTGTTTGTGATCAGCCTCCCTTCCCCATATGTAAATGGCAAGGGTGCAGGCCCCAGATGTCTAAGCTTCTCCAGCATCCAGAACTCGGGCTTCTTTCACTAAATCAGGCAGCAAGATTGTTCCTGGGCTTTCAGAGTCAAGTGATTCTAACATGGCTCCATGACGAAGGGAAGCCAGGCGCCTTCCAGGATGGAATGTGAACTATCAGACTTCCTTAAAAAGGGGTGCCTCAAAGCTGTTTTCACTCTTCCTCCACAGTTGAAGACCTGTGTATGAAACAGTACGTCTCTGCTTCCAAAGCTATTCTTAGAAATGAAATGAAATGTAATTTGCCTGGTGCTGGGTGCTTTGAAACATGTCATCTTTCTGAAACCTTACAACACTGTGAGCCGTTCCTGACGTTAGTCCCATTTTTAGAGGCAAGGAGATGGAGAAGCCGAGATAAAGTGGCTGGCCAAGGAGCTGTGCTGGGCTTAGAAAGCAGCACAGACTATGCCTTCAAAGCCCCACCCCCTCCATCGTGGGCCCCTTCTGATCTCCCTCCTGGGGGAAATAAATCTCCCTAGTATGAGCCCCTCCAGCCCCATGTGCTCCACCAACACTTCCCAGCACTTACCAAGGTTGGGATGACACATTTATTTGTGTGGTTATTTGATTAAGAAACACCTCTTCCCTATTAAAATCTAATTCCCAGGGGGCAAGGACCCTGCTGTGGTTTTGCTCATCAATGAACCCTCGATGACAGTCTTGGGCCAGGCACATAGTAGGTGTTTGGTGAACCCTTATGGAATGGATGAATGAACATGCCCAACATCCCCACGACAGTTCTTCAGCTCAACCTTTGTATTTTACAGTTGGAGGCAATGAGCCCACCTCCCCGCTCACTGCCCAAAGGGGAACCCACTTTGGTCAAGGTCACCAAGCCATGTAGGGGCTGAGCTGGAGCTAGTGCCCAAGGTTGTGCCCAACTTCCTTTGGCATGAAGGTTGTCTGAGCCACAGCTCTTATGTAAACTCCATCTCAGTTGGGATGCGCTTTGGCAAGAAAAATCTTTTAATGACATCTAAAAAGAACAGAACTCCACAGAGACCAATCTCTCTGTCAAGACTGAAAGAGTAAGACAACTGGGCATAGGGGTTTTCGCCAAACATCCCACCGGTGCTTCCTTATTAAAGAACTGCCTTTCTAGTTCTCAAAGAATTTTGTTCCCTGAGAAAATTTCCCATTAATTCTAATTTGCTTGTGCAATCTTTTAAATGGGTCATATTACTTTGTACACCACTCACTGGTGTATTTTTATTCAAAAAGTGTTACTAACAGTCAACATATGATACAAGTTGTATAGTTTCTATAAAGTTCTATAAAGTATAGTTTCTATATTTCCAGCCTGTTGGAAATACACTGCTCATTTATTATGAAAAATGACAAATACAACTGCTCTAATACATCTTATAGCAGCTGTTTTTGGGATATGTTGCGCTTATATTTAAGTTTAGTGCTGATTCGATGTTACCACTGCCATGTTGGTAGCCATGTGGAGCCCGAGTGCCACTGAAGAACCCTTCTCTGATCTCTCTCATCATTGTGCATTCAGAGTGTGTACCACTCAGAAGTCCTCACTGGGGAGATGCAATACATTTCCATATTAGCCACCATATGCTGAACGACTGAGGCCACCAAAGTGAATTCTTTCCCCTCTACAGTCTCACAAGCAATTTTACGCAGATAATTTTTTGAGAAGATGCTAAGGGAAGAAACTAAAGTAGCTCAATGGTGTTTAATAATTAATGATCCATTTGATCATTTTAGATTTTCCCTAAGTCTTAAAGATAAAAGCTATGACCTTATGTAAATAATTTGTGGTTATAACCTCCCTTCCATGAAATGTAATACTTTTATTTTCTTTTGCTGTTAGCTTTAATCTAGCCTGAGTAAAGGATGCTAATACAGGAGTTAATCAAGCGTATTGTAGTCCACTGTATTTGAGTTTTAAAAACTTGTCATACCATTATTATTACTGATGACATATTTGCCACCCACAACTGTATTTGATAATGACAACTAGGATAATAGTATGGGGCAGCCAAATCCATCCATGTTTTTTCTTCCCGCCTTCATTCTTTCGTCTCCCCCCTTCTCCCTCCCTTCCTTCTAGTCATTTATCCGTCCATCCATTACTTTTTAAAACTACCTTCTCGACTTAGGTACCAGGGATACAGGTGCCAGACCCCTAGGAGTTCACAGTCCAATGGAGGAGGCAAACACATAAGACATAAGTTGACATCAACATGTGTGTAGTGCTGACCCAGAGGGATGAAGAAACATCCCCAGGAGGTCCCTTATGCTATGAGAGCACCAAGAAGGGATTCTTCAGGGGGCAGTGGCGGGGAAGGGTGGGGAGTATTTAGCAAGGTATTACTGACGGGGTGAACCATGAGTCCTACAATAATGGGATGACAGCCCTGTCAACAAAAGTGTTGCTAAGCCTGATTATATAGACGTGTGCGCACGCACGCACACACACACACACACACACACTCACACGCAATCCTTAGTTTTTCCATTCATGGAAATCATACTAAAAAGGACACTGTGAAGCAGATCATATTCTCCCCTAGGACAAATGTCAAAATTGGGGGCAGCATTCCTGAGTAACGATCCAGTATCCAAAAAAATCACAGATATCCTCAACAGTGTGTCATAAAGGCAAGAATATAAACTAGAGCCACTGTGATTTAAAATCATAGACAATGCTTCCTATTCTTACAAATGGGCAGACACCTTAAAATCAGAAATGGAATTGGACAGCTGGATGGGGCTCACTTGAGTCATCATTTTGCAGCTAAAGGCCACAGAGTGAATCTCGCATCTGTGTGGCTGCTCAGCAGACAGTGGCAAAGCGAGGCAGCCCTCCCAACTCTCGTGGGAGGTCTGGTGCTCCTCCCTCTGCTCCCAGTGTTCTTAAAGTACAGAAACATGCAGTTAAATGGACTAAAATTCACAGAAAGCTTATTTGGCTATAATAAGATGAGAAATGAAATTGTGTTTGCCTTCTTAGCATTTAGAATATTTAGAATATTGGGAGGTGCCATCTCTTTACAAAAGATATCTGAAGTGCTTATTTTCCTCTTGACAGTTTTCCTTGAAATTGGTGGAGGTGTTCAGGATGATTCCGGATACCTTCAGCAGCTCAACTGGGCAACCCCCTTCTTGACACTTTGTTGACAAGTATCAGAGTTTTTCGATGATTAGTGCTTAAAACCACAAACATGATAAAACCATAAAGCCACAGTTGCGCATCGATATCTTCCTAGAAGGGATATGCACAAAAGTACCAAATAAACTGATTAAGATATGAAGGACATATACCACAAAGCTGATAAGATGAGTCGCACCAAATAACAGGTACAGAATAAGGTGCAAAAAGAATTCAAAGGAAAGAAATCACTGTAGACTGACTAAGAGGTTCCTGAGAGAGGTAGGAAGTGATCCCCACCTTAAAGAATGAGGAGCACAGGGGTGGAAACAGGAGGTAGATTTCAGTCATAGAAGAAAATAAACAATAGGTAAAAGGATGGAGGTGACTCCAATAATACAGAAAGGAGCAGGAACAGCACATCCTTAGCAGCAAGATGAGTGGGAAGCAAGAAGATGTAGGATGCATCCAGATTCCCATGAATCTCGAATGTCTCAGTTTTGGGTTGATCCTCTAGACTAGTGAACTTAACTATTATCTTGAGTCACCAATGCCAGGCAGTATGGCAAGCAATTAGTAAATAACAGGCACCAGATTGAAAGTATTACAGAATGCAGTAGGCTATAGGGGGTTCTACCCTGTCCCCTAGGGTCTTATCACTGCAGCCTGCAATTCCATCTGCCAGCATCCCCTTCTTTTGCTGGAGGATTTTTCTCGGCAGGCCAGCAGAGTGCCAAAAAATAAAGTCCCTGACTGCCCTGGAGCAGCCCTTAACCAATGACTGATGGTGACTGGGGTATAATTACCTTGGCTCCCTCGCCTATTGGGTGTGACAACTCTGAAGGTCATGTTCCAGGCCTGTGCTGTCTAACACAGCAGGCACTAGTCACATGTGGCTCTGGAGCACTTGAAATGTGGCAGCTCTGAATTAAGTATAAAATACATATCTGGTTTCTAAGACTTAGTACAATAAAATAAAAAAGGATGTAAAAACCTCAGTCATCATTTTCATATTAATTACATGTTTAAATGATCATTAAAATATGTTAAATAATATTTGTTCCATCCATTTGTTTCATTTTAATTCTTCAATGTAACTATCGGAAATTTTTTTTTAAGATTTTATTTATTTATTTATTTGTCAGAGAGCGAAAGAGAGAGAGCACAAGCAGGGGGAGCAGCAGGGGCGGGGGACAAGCAGACTCCCCACTGACCAAAGAACCCGATGCGGGGCTCGATCCCAGGACCTGGGATCATGACCTGAGCCGAAGGCAGACGCTTAACCGACTGAGCCACCCAGGCGCCCCTATTGGAAAATTTTTAATTAAATATGTGGCTTACTGGCCAGGACTGTTCTAGACTTTCAGTAAATTCTGTGTATTTTAACAGTATGGTTGATTTATGATTCATCTTCAGTGGTACATATTTGTTCATGTTACTTGCAAAGTAGAGATTTAGGGAAAATAAAGTACATTTGGGTAAAAATAAAATTTAAAAAATAAAATTGATAATGCTTAGCTCGTAAAACCCACTTGCTTGTAAAATGCCATAATAAACATTATGAAATGTCAGAAAAAGGTGTTCCATGTGTGTGCTTCCCCCTCCCCCAGGGCAATTTTGAGTTTCACCGAAATCGGATGCCCAAAGTTGTACACGGTGCAGGTAGGCCTCACTGGCTACGTGTGACATGGGAGATGAGGAAGCCAGCCACGCGGACCTTGGCAATGGGGAAGGTCTCAGCCTGGCCCTGTCAGAGCGGACCCTGAGGTAAGTCTGAGAACAAGCAAGTCATTTATTCGGGAGGTGGTCCCAGGAAACACCAGTAGGTGAGAGGTGGAGTGAGACATGGAGGGACAGGCAACCAAAAAAGGATGTGACATCAAGTCCGTCACCCCTGGGGACACCTGCAGCTTCACCTTGCTGGAGTTTCTGGGAACCTACAGAACGTTCACCTCAGAGTTATCCCATCTGCCAGGTGAGGGAAGTATTGACATATGAGTCCCATAGGCCCTGGTCACGGGCTGCTGCTGGGAGGGAGGGTCTCTCCCCGGCGCCTCCGCCTGCTATGTGGAGGGCAGAGCAGGCAGAGATGCAGAAGCGGGAGCTGGGAGCTGTTACACAGGGCCTGCTGGGGGGTCTTACTCCAGCTTTATAGATGGAAGCATGACCCAGTGAGCGAGGCCTGTCGCTGGCAGATCAGCTCAGTTAATCCTCTTACCCGTGAACGCCTGGCAAGGGCCCAAGGCCCTGGAGAAACCCCACCCTACCCCTTGCGATCCTGGCCCTGCACACTCCCCTTCCTGAGCCACTGTTAAAGGACCCATCTCAGGTACCACAGGCTCCACTTCCATGGATGGTTCCAGCCCACGCAGGCCTAACAGTCCTGCCAAATGTAGTATGGGTGAAAGAACACACCCCTTTATGGGGGGCGGGGGGGGCGCTCGCCGGGGGTTACACCAGGGGCGCTGTCCTGGTTGCCCGTGACCAGCAACTGCTCTTCAAGGTAGCCACGCCGATCCTGTAGAGGTTGTTAACGATCTTGAATATTGCTCCTGCCCTAAACCAGCCAGTATCCATTGGGGTAAAACAAACAGGACACTCCTCTTGCAAAATCCGCGGGGTATATATTTCTGAGCTACCCTAGCACAATCCACTCTGGAGAGAGTGATCAAGGTCCAGATGACAACGAACACGAATTTCCGAGGCTGCTTCTGCAGGGCACATGCTCTGTGAGGGACTTCACCCAGCTGCCCAGCCTGGGGAGCCAGCTGTCCATACTTCCAAGGCTCAACAGGGTTCACCCCAGAATGTTGTTTGGGTGTTAACGCCTCAGCCTCTGTTCACTTCTAGGGGCTGAAAGCTCTTACAGTCCCGCCTACTGCTGCTTCCGAGGGTTATGCCAAAGCCCTCCGGATTCGTCACAGAAGAGCCAGGCTGGAGGCATCTCCTCTGTGACACAGGCAATCCCTCTATAGAGAAAATTAGGGATCGAGACAAAACCCTATGAAAACCCAGTCTCAAAACCCCAACATTTCTTTTTTTTTTTTCTTTTTTAAAGATTTTTATTTATTTATTCATGAGAGACAGAGAGAGAGGCAGAGGGAGAAGCAAGCTCCCAAGGAGCAGAGAGCCCGGTGCGGGACTCGATCCCAGGACCCTGGGATCATGACCTGAGCCGAACGCTCAACCATCTGAGCCACCCAGGCACCCAAAACCCCAACATTTCTATGTCTCCAAAGAACAAAGCTGCCAACCTCAGCCTTTATAGGTAAGATGCCAGGATGAATGCCCTCACAAATTCTGTATTACTCTGAGCGTCGTGCACCATGTTTTCAGACTCTTGATCCGTTTCTCTCAGCTTGTAATAAGCCGGAGAAGCTATCCTTTTCCCAGGATGGTCATTCTCATGTGACAGAACTCTGGACAAGGAAACCATGAAGTACAACAAGGGACTACGAAGGAGGAAGTTCTCATGGAAGGTTCTATTATCAGCTCTGAAATTTCTCTTTCCTTAGGGATGGGAAATTGTTTTGATTTGCTGGCTTATTTTAGTTAGTGACTGCCTCTTTCTTTGGATTCCCGTAGATCTCATTGATAAGCTATTTAGAATCCAAATACCAATTTTCACCGCTGTGAAAACTCACTAAAGTTTCCTGATTTATAAGGTTCTAGCTACTGTGGCAAATAGGAATTTATTTTACTAAAAAAAATTACCAGGAAATATCCAAAAAGTATATTGTATCAAAAAGGCACAATCCTAAATATATTAAAGAAATCAAATCTCATCTTGTTTTATATTTTAATAAACTCTAGGATGATAGGAGTTGTTATTTCTGCCTGATGTTTAGTCTTATCCTGTGGTGACCCTACAGCCGGTCCCACATAAACCCAGGCCTCGGGCAACCTCCTGCCATCTACAGCCTCAGCCCTGAACCACCTGCTCTAACCCATTTGATGTTCCTCAGGCTGACCTGCTCAAGATCCTCGCATTTCACAGCCTACAACACATTTTGCTTTTAAGCCCAGTGCCACATCTGGGAGCAGCCTGCTTCAAAGTTGTCCGTGCCCTACGTCTGCCACCACTCAGCCTCTCCTCCAGCTGTCCTGCCTTTGGTCTCCCTGGACATGCACCTCCGTCGTCTGTCTTGGCTTTGGCTGCATCCCTTGGCTGATGTGCTTACATGGCTTGTCCCAGAACCCTCCCAGCATCTGTCCAGACGTGTGTCTACTTTCAAATATACTTAAAAAAATCTAAACAGCAACTGTCTACTTTAATTTCTTCTTTCATTTTAAATCCATAACTTTAAGTGGTTTTGATATTCATATTGTTTGTATTCTCAAATGCTGCATCAATCAGAAACACTATCATCAAACAGAACACACTATATGGATATGTTTTAAACTTCTCCAAAAGTGGGTTATCATGTCATATAGTTTGAGACGTGCTTCACATCTCACCAGGCTTTATAAACCCCTTCTAATCACGCAAAACAGATCCATATGGTTATTAACTCCAGATAGAGATCATGAGGCACCTCTGTAAGGCACGTCAATTAAAGTTTACAGTGGGTCACCAGAATGATTCCTGGGACTGAGTTTCTGGTTTGAAAACCACTTATATGAAGCCAGAAATACCTCTGTCTCCCTCAAGTGTACCCACCTGGGCCAGTTTTATGCTCAAAAAGTGAGAGAAAAGCATTTACTGAGGTGATCTGAGCCCAAATAGTGGCTTCCCTAGCAACATTCAGATAATTCACATAAATATGTGGTACTTTGAAAAAATAACATGCCTATATCCTGTCTTGGCTAGCATCAGTTTGGTCCTAGATCTGGCTCATTTAATAACTCATGGAGTGGCAGAATCAGTATTTGCTTCAATGGTCATCCTCATCCTTTTCCTAACAAGGCAAACATGAGAAGCCAGAGGGTCCGCCCTCCCCCCTGCCCCCATCTGTTTAACTGTGAAAAGAACTGCTGCTTCTCAGCTAACAGAGGAATTCAAATCCTCATCAGCCTTTTCTTTAGTAGTTTCTGGAATCACTAAATCTTAGGACATCTGGAACAAATCAGGTCCACTCACTGTAACAACTGGATTAAAGACAAAGAATACTTCTGGGGCAGGGGGAGGGCAAAAAGGGATTCCCAAAATCTGTGGGCTGCTCAGAGGTCTGATGTCATAAGACAGGATGGTGTGCAGCGATTTATGACCCGACCCAGCAATGGCATGGTGCCACCCTATACAACATGTCAGCTGCTCCTAAAGCCTGGCCACCACATACCCAAAATGCAAGAAGTTTATCTGCATTTCACGGAAGACGGCAGGCCAGACAACTCAAGAGAACCCAAATCAGCAGGGCCACTGTGGTCCCTTGACAAGGAAGTTGGTTGTGGCCATAACTTTTCCCTGCTTCAAGCTCAAGAAGCAAATGGGGGACATAAATGGTCACAGACAATAAAACGTGTTGAAATTACAAGCCTCCCCAGTTTGGAACTGTTTTTCCTGTGAGGTGAAGAGCCACGGAGAAAATAGCTCTGCCTGCCTGGGTCCTCTGGAGTTCCTTGAAGGTAGAAACAAGAACACACACAGCAGACATAGCATGTCGAACAACCAGGAATTGGCTCATTTGTCCCCAAAGTGGCTACCACATTCACCCCCAGCCCAGTTTCTCTGCTTTGGGCCTGCAGTACTAGTTTTCTTGAGCTCATCAAAGTTTTTATGGACAGTTACCTGTGTCCTTAATAAACCAAGAACAAGGAACGAATGTATACTTTTTAATCAGTATATTATAGACCCTAGGATCCAGAGAGTCAGGGAAACACTTCCTTCAGTGGTTTCCAAGTTTGGTCTTACATTAAAAAAAGAAAAATATAACGTGACAACAGCTTTATAATGAGATCCCAGTTCTGCATATTATAATAAAAATCTTTGTCTACTCCTGTTAACAAGGCAAAACATTTGCTTCTCCAGCATGTATCTTTTCCCATAATCAGGAAAAATTTCTGAACAGGGGTTTTTAGCTTGTTTTTGTGTCATCAGATACTCTTGGTGGTCTCCTGAAATGAATGGTCCCCTTATCAAAATAATGTTTTAAAATGCATAAAATGAAAAATCAGATTACAAAGAAACCAATCATACAAAAATATAATTACATTTTTTTAAATGTATGGTTTAGTAATATGTGTTCTTTCTTTTATAACATTAAGTAATAAGATTTGGCGGTGGGTTTAGTAACTACCATAACTTTGAAGTAGGGATGAATGTAAATGATATTTTGAAACATCTGCAACATTGTAACTTGATAGGAAAACATGAACGATTTCTACCTGTGACAGTCAGAGGTCCTGCTAATATTCCTATGCTTTGTTGTCTACATTCATAATCAAATAAAATGCTACATTTCAGTTTGAAGTTAGTAAAAATAAAGATTGTTTTCCTATTCAAGTTCACAGACTCTGTGAACTCTATGCACAGATCACTAAGGGGATATGGACCCAGGTTACAGCCTCTGTCCTGTGGGAAAGGGAGGGAGAGGGGCTGCTTTAATGACGGGAAGAAAGGACCATGCTGGTGGAGAGAGGAAAGACAAGAATGTCATTTCTGGAAGGTGTATAATAAGATATTTGCAATTTCCTTCACCTCAATTCCACTGTCCCTGGACTAACAATGAGCCATCTTTAAAACTGATGACCCTGGGAAGGCGGGCCAAGGAGGTGCATAAGAGAATCTTCTCCTTCTTGGCTTAGAAGGTAAATTTTTTATATTCTTCCACACGAGGAGAAAAAAAAAGGAACAATTCATTTTTTTTCTCTCTTGAAGAAACACAACTGTCAACCGAAACAATGGCATTCATCTCTTGTTCAAATTTCTTATCACAGAAAACATTCTTAAAAAAGAGCCCAGTACCCCTAGCAAGGAAGACTGATTACTCTGAGTTCATGTGTTCCCTCATGTACTAAGCACTGTAACTGCTTTCAGTCCCCCACCATTCAGGACCTTTGCAGTGAAAGCCATCTCTCACCAGGGTAGCCCCTCTCCTTTAATCCCTTCTGTCTGCAGAGCCCTCTTTAAAAACAAAGTCCCAGGGACAAAGCAACCAGAAGTAATCCTAAAGACACAAAATCCTGGGGTGTCTGGGTGGCTCAGCCGGTTGAGCTTCTGACTCTTGGTTCAGTGTCGTGAGATCGAGTCCTGCACCGGGCTCCATGCTCAGCGCAGAGTCAGCTTGAGATTCTCTTTCTCCCTCTGCCCCTCCCCCTGCTCACATGCTCTTTCTCTTAGATAATATATGAATGAATGAATGAACGAATGAATGACACAAAATCCCTCTCACCACCTGAAGGGACCTCCTATATATCACTCCACACGCCTGGTTTTTAAAAACCCAAAAAACCCTCCAATTCCAACAGGGCAGATTAAAAGTCCATTGACAACTCTTTCCCCCCACCGATATCTGCTAAACACATTGGATTTAGCTTCCTCTCAAAACTCACATTCCTAAAAAAGAATCAGACTGCCTAGCGAGGCGATCTAAGAATGAACAAACAGGATGTGAGGTCTAAGACGTGTAGCCTCTCACGTCGGTATCCCTGGAAGCAGTCTCTGATGGGGATTCAGGTGGTTTATCAAGGGATGCCATGGGGAGCAAGGGGCCACGGAAGGAGGATGGGGCAGGGAAGATGCTGAGAAAGACCATGGTCTTGGGTAGAGTCGCCTAATTTCACATGGGGGCTCTGGAGCACAAACTGCAGCATGGAATTACCTACACTTGAGACAGGGGGCTGGCCTTTTTCTCCCCCAAATGAGTCAGTCATTGGCTGACAGCCACCCCGGGGTGGGTGTAACCTCCCAGGCCAGGTGACTCCTGTAAGCGAGGGCCATTCTCCAGACCTGAGGAGGGGCAGCTACGAGCCCTTAGCAGCCGACACTTAACGGCAGCTGGGACCTGGCCACCTGCACAGTAAAAAGGATCCGGGTGTACCACCCAATAGCATCCACCCAGCCTCGTCATGTCTGGGTCAAGATCACCTGGCATGGAGTCAGAAAAGCAGGATCATAAAATCTAGAAGTTCTTTACATGGTACCTCCCTTCTCACGGCGATCTGCGATGAACCGTGACTCACAGGTGGTCTACGTTATGCCCAAGTCTATCACCTTTGGCTCTGGGGGAGGGGCCAGTGACCACTGGGGACAAAGCAAAAGGATCATTCCTCCTCAGCCACAGGTGTCTTGGGTTTTTCATCTGTGGAGAGCGGCAGGGCCAGAACAAACTTGGGAAAGATGCTAACGAGGGGGTGTGTGCAAGACAACAAGGAAAGTATGTGTGGAAAATTTACTTCGGAAAACAAAACAACTGCGTGTCCTTGGAATCTGGCTTTTCTTACAGTAATAAAAGTCTGCTCCGGGATGAGTAAGGCTAGTAACAGTAGCAGGAGACCATTGACCCAGCCACAGAATAAACTGCAAACATCTTAGCAAAGAAATAGCACGTGGCTCCCCGTCTGCTCTAGACTTGAGAAGTGAGGGATCTAGTTGTTACCTTCTCTTCGTAGCTCCTTTTCTTGGTTTAAAAGTCCAGGGAGAAGGAAAGAAACTGCCATATCATTTTGACCCTGCTGGAAAGATGCTTACATATAAAACCTCCAATGGTCGGCTATATTTGGAAGCCAAGGAAAATATTACCAAATAAAATTTTATTAGGTACACCCGTGAAGTAGACCCAGACTCCCCAGGTCGCTCAGGAGGGAGGTGGGCTACGGGCAGGCACGGTCCCAGTGGCTTCTGCGGTTGCCCTGGTTACTCCGCAGCCCTGCCTTCCACGTCCCTTTATGGATTCCCCATCCTCTCACCATCCAGATGGACTAATCAGCAGGGGGAAGGCTGTCCCTGAAACCCAGTATTTGTTGGGATAGATTTCTGCTGCTCGTGCATGTGTGTGTGTGTGGGTGCCTGAAAATGAAGTGACCTCCCCTCCATGTTTTCAATCTGTCTAACAAGGGAACACAGTTCCTCAGGTGGTGGCCCACTGTACCCAACCTCACACCGAGGCTGGTAGGCCCTTTAGGAAACCACAAATCAGATCCGCCCTGAGATAGGAAGGAAGTTCCTAAAGTCATTTCCATTTGGTTAGTGGCATAGTGGGCATCAGAGATAGGCAAGCTGCCATGGCTATTTAAAGACAAAGGCCATGGGTCTAATGGCTGAAGCACTGGACTTGGATTCAGGAACCTACCAGCAGGTGTTTTTCCTGCCACTGCCTTGTAACTTTCTTTTGGACCTCAGATAAGTGACTCCAATTCCTGCCTATCAGTTTCCCATTCTACACCTGAAATGCTATGGCTCCCAGCAAACCATCAACCATGAACCCCTGCAAGCTGGGCTTGTTGCTACCCTGCCTGAGTTACTTTGTAGGACAACAGAGAGGGCATCTCAGAACCACAGAGTCAGCCTCTGTGCTCATCCCCAGCCCAGGCTGGAGCCAGGGCTCCAAAGAAAGACAGCTGCTTGGCCCGGCTCCACTCAGGTCTCTCCCAGGGTGGTGGAGGGGCCAGAGGTCTTATCCTCTCCACCTGGGATGTGCTGTGGACACATCCCTTACCTGCCTTTCCTGCTGCCCTCAGGAAAATGGGAACAAAGCTCCCAGCCCTGTACTTGGCTCGTAGGTTTGCTCTAAAACCAAATGCTCTTCAGCATGTGGGCAATAAGTGGTTATGTTGGCTAGAGAAGGGACAAAGGCATAAGATACAAACAAATGCAATAGGAAATAAAGTTACCATAGTAATGGAAAATGTTGGGTACTTGGCAAAACATGGAAAGAAAGCATTCTCAGTAAGTTTTAAAGGGAAGAAGGCTTGGGGTCAAAAGGTGCTTTAACGCTCCTGTTAGAAATTCCAGAATACATTCATCAACTGAGATTCTTTGAGAAAGTGGGTGTAGCAGACATAATCCATGCCCCTGCCACCTCCCTCAGATTGTTCCTAATGCTCTTGCTGACTTCCAGCTGCCAGTGTTTGCATCTTCGTATCCAAGGGTCTTTTTCTAGAACCAGACAAGGTTGCTGTCACAGGCTGGTGGTGCCAGGGAATTAACTGTCCCTACCCTCCCAACCCCAGAGTAGCCCTCAACCAATGACTGAGAGTCAGATACCCCAGCCCCTTCATCCCTCTGATGCCGTAATTGTGAGGTGAGTTTTTTCCACCATTCCTTAGCATCTCCTTGCAGGAGGAAGCTGCAGCCATCCACTGTGGTAGCTGGGGATGATGAACTGACTGACAGCTTCTTTCCATTTACATCCCCTGTCACGTGACATTGCCTCTCCCATCAGGAAGCAGAGTTTACTTCCCCACCCCTTGAATCCTGTTGGCCCTGTGACTTTGCTTTGGTCAACAGAATGTGACAATGAAACTAGACCTCATGAGTCCTTGTGCATTGCTGTTTTAGATTCTGGACCCCTGCCCCACCATAAGAATAAGCCTAGGCTAGCCTGCTAGAGGATGAGAGACCATGTGGAGGCCAGTGGAGGAACTCTGGCCAACAATAAGCCAATCACCACAAACAGAGGCAACTAGCTAATTCGAACTTGGCTGCAGATCCATGAGGGAGCCCAGGAGACGAGAAGACCCAAACAGCTGAACCCAGCCTAAACAGATGATCCACAGAATCAGGAGATAAATAAACAGTGGTTTCCCCAAGGCATGAAGTTTTGGGGTGACTTGTTACACAGGACTAAGCAACTGATACGCTAGTGTTGCATCATGACGCACTAAATTGTCCCTATTTGTTTCCACCAAGCCTGGTATATCCATAGCCAGTGCTCTGTTACTATCTGTCAAATAAATGAATATACTAGCGCTGCGTCACTTCCTGCCAGGTGAGTAGAAGCTCGGCACTCTGGAAGGGTACTGCATCCTTCCGTACCCCTCCCAGTGTGTGAATGTCTCTTTGCTTGCCTGACCCTGCTGATTATCTTCCCAGGGGCCTAAACCCTACCCTCTGCCTAGGTAACTCCCACAGAAGGACCACCCACATGTCCATTCAGCCTTGATGTGTTCCTGAAATGTGGGAGACACACCTGTTGCCTCCCATTAGGGAACATCAGAGCAAAAGCAAAGACTTATTCCAAGAGAGGGGAGTGAGGGTGAGCAATCCTTTGACTCATTCAAAAACTCCTATTCACTGGAGCATTTCATTTTTCTTTCAAGAATAAGCCCTCGAAAAACCCATTCCTATTTCCAGAGATTCCAGAAACAGCAACTAAAAAAGCCAGCTGCTCCAATCAACAAACTTCTTTTGCATTTTTCTTCCAGATCTGGGACAGTGAAGGAAAAAAACAGTAAGTCAAATGGCTAACAGTTTTCCAGGTTTCTGATCAGCTCCTGCCCACCTTCCTTCATAAAAAAATAACAACGATGGCAGCTTTACATTTGAGGAAACTGCTGATGTGCCAGCCACAAGCTTGAGGTCAAATCTGAGGCCCTCCATGGAGAGGAAAATCCAACCTATATGGGTTAAGAATGTGTGACTCAATGCAGAGACCACCACCGACCCAGCAGAAGAGGCAGCAAAAGTCTCCAGATGGAAAAGCTGTTGAATAGAGCTTCCCATGCCCGACAGCTCATGAGGGAGCATGAGCAGGGATGGAGGGAAGCCATCTTGACAATGGATTTTTTTAACCCATCCACCTCCTTTCTGGATGGGACTTTTCAAACAGAGGAGGACTTTCTCCCCAAGGTCCCCAGCTTTGGCACTTCTGGTCCAGAGCCAGCAGAGATCAGACCCCAACAGCAAGTGAGGCTAGTGCACAGGAGAGCAAGACACAGAATTAGCCATTCCTGGCTTTAATGACTTGAGCAAGTAACCTGGCTTCCCCGAGCGTCTGTATCCTCCCCACTAAAAAGAGTGTAATAATATTTACTTCTTAGTGTCACTGAGAGGATTAAATGAAAGAATAATGCTAACTCTCATCTGCTGAGTGCCTATTATATGCCAAGCACTTTTGGAAGCACTTAAATATGTTTTAATTCATTAAATACTTGGAATAACTTAATAAGGTGTTGCTATTATTTCTCTCGTTTTATGGATGAGGAAACAGGCACAGAGAGGTTGAGCAACTTGCCCAAGGATGCACAGCTGGTAAGATACAGTGTGTCTATGTATACTGATGACTCTCTAGGGCATCCAGTGCATGGCAGGTGTTCCATAGACAGGGGTCTCTTCCCCTTTATCAAACAAGACTTTACGTCTGCCATATGCTGTGCAGTTGGTAATTCTGGTCACTTTGCCACTTTTGAGAAGAATAATTTGTTTCAGGTTCTAAATAGTTCTCTGGGTGCAGCGATCCTTGTCTCGAAGGCTGATTTTTTCATGGATGGAGCTACCTGTCTCCCAGCCAAGGATTTTGGGAAATGCACTTGACCCCACACCTCCACTGTGATAATAGCATTGTTAAGGCTACCAACAAACTGAGGGTTCTAGAGGGGAGGGGGGTGGGGGGATGGGTTAGCCCGGTGACGGGTATTAACGAGGGCACGTACTGCATGGAGCACTGGGTGTTATACAAAAACAATGAATCGTGGATCACTACGTCAAAAACTAATGATGTATTATATGGTGACTAACGTAACATAATAAAATAAAATTAAATTTAAAAAAAAGGCTACCAACATAGGACCATTATATGTGGCCACTAGATGGTTATTCTAACTTCATAAATATTTTACTGTGTCTTTTCACTTCCCTTAAGAGTTCTTTCATTATTCAAGTTGGCTAGCCAGAAGGCACTGAAATGTTCCACTGGTCTCCTACGGGAGGCATCAAAATATATATGTAAGTATTTTTAGATCAACTGCCATAGTCTACATTGCGTTTTCTTTATCTTAATCACATGTGATGTAGTCTTAGATACTGTAAGTATTCAGACAGACAAAACAAAACACAGTTGCATCATTTTACAAATGGGAGTTTTCAGTTCTGTTTAATAGAAACAGTCTAAACAGCTTCATCCCCGTTTCTGGACATTTTGGAAAAGGTGTGTCTTGGAAATAGGATCAACCCATTAAATACTGTGAACCTTTAATTAAAGAGTTGATTGTTTTAAGAGACAACAGGCCTGCCAGAATTCATGCTCTCTGGAGAAAAAATCAAAACATCCATGAGTCCCTGTCACAGATAGCATTTCCTGGCTTGATCCCCGGCCACTCTGGGGGACCCAATTACTCCCAGATGTCTTTCCCTCTGTCTTCTCCAGACAAAGACTCCTCAGTCTGGTGGGTACTTGGCTGCTTTCAGCCACAACACCTTGTCCTGCACTGTCCGCCCAGTCATTGGAGGGATCTTTCTCTGTTACCACTTGGCTTCAACTTTTTATTATAGTGGGTCACAACTAGCATGAGAGCTAGGATGTAGAGACACTATGAAAGGCAAAAGTCATGTCCAAATTGCCCCTTTGAAGTCCTTTGGGAGGCACCATGGTGGAGATCCACACAACAGGTCTCGTAAGTCCAACACTGCCAAGGGTGTACTGTGCCAGGACAAAGGGACCCCACGGACCTGTGACAGGGACTAGGAAATGAGATGGATGGAGAACAGCTGACTCAAAACTCAAGCTGTTGCTGAGTGGAAGAGAGGACCAGATGACCCACACTGTGTCACTCTTTCTCAGTCTTGCCTCATCCCTCACCGTGTCCTCCTGACCCCTTCTCCTTCATTCCAGGCACCTGCAGATCTTCATGGGCATCAGTCCTCCACACCTCCATGCCTCTGCTCACATTTTCCCTCTGCCCAGAATACCTGCATCCTCCTCCTCATGCCCCTTTATTCCTCCTCTTGGAAGCTGCTCCCTGGCCCTATAATGACCCATCTACCTCTCTTCTAGCACTGACGAGGTGGTGCCACTGCCACCCAGCTGCCCTCTCCCACAAGCTGGGAGAGCAGGGCACATACACCGTTCATTTCTGCAGCCTGGTGCCCAGTGTTTCCTTGATTTGAGCAATCACAGGATGTGCATCCCACCTGGGGAAATCATGGCTCAATAGAGTTCAGTGATAAACCAAAGCAGCTTAGTTCTGGTTCCAGTAACTAAGTCTTTGCCAACCAAATTCAGACCCTGGTTTCCACCAGCAGTTTACTGACTATGCCTTCTCTCACTTTGTGTCTGGCTCTACATGAAGGTCTGGGGAAATCCAATGTACCCAAAACCACCATTTGATTTTGTATCTCTCCCCATCCAGTTACCAATTAATGTTTCTTTGATGACTCTTTTGGGGACAGCTATGGGCCCAAGATACAATGAAGGTTTAATGGGGGATCCAGACAAAAGGCTATTTTGAGAGACCGGGGAGGGGGGGCCTGCTGGGAAATAACTCATCTTAAGGAAAGGATCATAGCTTTCGTCCAAAGACACCGCTTCTGAGATTCAGAAAACCTCCTTACCCAGTCTCTAGCTCTCATGTCTGAATCAAGGATGATGGAATTACCAGAAAGGCTGAAAAAGCCCTGAAAACTATAGGTATCAGGAAAGAGAGCAGCCCCTCTTCTTCACATGGGAGAGCAGACAGACTTATAGGTCCCAATTCACCCCTCCCTGGACTTTTGCCCTCTGCTGTGTGACTTTGCATTTCCTCTCATTAAGGGGACACAGAATATTTTCCTGTCCCCTGACTTTGGGGTTGGTCATATGACTTGCTGTGACCAACAGAATAAGGCTCAAGTAAGAGTGCGCCAGGTCTGAGCTGAGACTTTAAGGGTTATTGCATGTTTCTGCTTGCTCTTTGCACTGTCGCCAAGCCATGAGAAGAATACGCCCATGCTGGCCGAGTGGTTCCAGCAGGACAATGAAAGACACATGAAGCAGAGCTAAACTGGGTCACCTGAACCTAGCTGAAATCAACCTACCCTCTGCTGAACCCCAGATGCATGGGCAAGTCAGCCAAGATCCAGCTGAACCCAGCCTGAACCAGCCAACCCTCAGTCAACCTGCAGAGCCATGAGAATAGATGACTGCTATTTTAAGCCATTGAGTTTTGAGGTGCTTTGTTATGCAGCATTTTTCTGTGGCTATAGCTCGCTGATACATATGGAGGTCTGGGTCCCGGCCACTCAGATTATCAATTATGGGGCCCACAGAGCAGAACTGGTTCTGATCAACACTCCTGACGGGCAGCAGAAGCAGTTTTAACCACAAGGTGCTTTACTGACCATGAGCCTTGGGTCTTACATCTTAATACATGAAAGCACAATTGAACAGAGATAAACTTGACTGTGTCCATCAATGGGCAGTAAGAACATCAGGACTTCCCTAACCTAATATTTAACCTTGGAGTGAGTGAACATTTTCCCACCACACAAAGTTTTCTGATCCAACACAAACTTCCAACGTTAACCATCTGACTCAAGACAAAACAAATCCGTGTATTTTTGTTTTATGTTACTTTGTCCCCAAGACACTTTTAGGAAGACCTATTTAAAACTAAAAGTAATGACCTGATAATTTATGAACTTTCTTTAGAACTGGTTTCTCTAATAAGCCCAGGAACTTCTTAATGTTAAAATTCCAATATCCACTTCATTTGTTTGAAGTCATCTTCTAAGCTTGGCAAAACATGTGCCACTTTAATCTACCACTTTTGTCCTAAGTCAAAGTAATGCTAATTAACATTTAAGTGGCTTGGAGGAGTATTTGTGTGTGTGTGTGTGTGGTGGGTGGGGGGGGAGGTGGTGGTGGTACATCACCTTTTGCCCAATAAATGAAAAGAAAAAGAATCTTAGTATTACTTTCCTTTGATGAATAATAGATTATTTATCAACATAAGTAAGTGTTTTAGTGCAGTCACTGGTTCACGATGGGATATTTCTTACATCCAACCCAAACTTAACTCTCATGGTTACAAATAAGGGACATAGTATGGCATTTGGAGAATAACTATCAAAAGTGAGGACTGGGGCGCCTGGGTGGCTCAGTTGGTTAAGCGACTGCCTTCGGCTCAGGTCATGATCCTGGAGTCCCTGGATCGAGTCCCGCATCGGGCTCCCTGCTCGGCGGGGAGTCTGCTTCTCCCTCTGACCCTCCCCCCTCTCATGTGCTTGCTCTCTCTCATTCTCTCTCTCTCAAATAAATAAATAAAAAATCTTTAAAAAAAAAAAAGTGAGGACTGTTTTTGAGAAATGGTAATAAACGTATGGGGAGGCTTTCTGGCCCTCAAGCTAAAACAATCTTTCAGAAGGAACTGTCTTGAAAGGAAACCGTTCTCTGAAATGTGGCCAAATGATTCAGGACCAGCACCTTCATTCTACAAGACATCTAGAATAAAAGGCTGACAGAGAGGAAACAGAAGGCCTCTGTGTGGTTTACGTTCGCCTGGGGGCCTCTTGTACTGTGGGAGGGAAGCCTGAAACAATAGAGACTGTTCCCTTGGATCAGCACCACCTGCCCCTCTCCTGCACCCCTCCCATTGCCATAGAACCTTCACCTGTTGTGAAAGCAGATGCCGTTGTTAAGTGTGGGGGGAAAAATTAAAAGAATCTTTATATAATAGTAAGTCGAATCATATGAACTGTCCCAGTTAAATACTGGCAATTTCTTACGGTTCAACCTAATACAATGAGTGAGTATAAAATACCCCCTCCATCACGCAAATACTCACAAGAATCAGAAATACAGGCTAAACAGTGAGATATGTGGAACTATAAATGAAATAAAAAGCAGATTATCCCCACCAGATGATAGCTGTTGTTAAAATTATTGTAGGGGTGCCTGGGTGGCTCAGTTGGTTAAGCGTCTGCCTTTGGCTCAGGTCATGATCCCAGGGTCCTGAGATCGAGCCCCACATCGGGCTCCCTGCTCGGCTCAGGGGGGAGTCTGTTTGAAGTTCTCCCTCTTGCTCTCGCACAGTGTGCATGCTTTCCCTAGCTTGATCTCCCTCAAATAAATAAAATCTTTAAAAAAATTGTATAATATACATACTTCTTTTTAAGTTATAAAATACCATTGTATACCATTGTATCCTACCAACTCTAGTTATCCTCTTTGTGGGGCAGGGGGAAACCTGCACATTCAGGCTTCAGGGCTGGGGTCACGACCAACATGCCTCCCAGAACGAGGTTGCCGAAGGAGCACTGAGTTACCTGGAGAGCAACAGCTGACCCTGGAGCTGCAGGTCGGCAGCACAGTCCTCTGAACGGCAGTTCCTTTCAAAGATGGTCTGTGGGCGAGAGACAGCAGGAAAGAGGATTTAATGGCAAAGGAGCAAATACCAGCCAACTACTTGCTTCCAAATCAGTAGGGGAACTCTTTCTGTGGAAGCTTCACGCCCCCCCTCCCACAAAGCCAGCCCCCCACCACAGTGAGGGCTCCTCCTCAGGCCCAGGGGTGAGGGGAAACCCACATCAGTGGGGGCCTGGGCTGCAGAGTGCATTCCTTATGTGGTTCATGTCTCAGTCTACTGAAGTGCTTCTTCAAGTAGGTTCCTCAAGAAGGGTACCTGACAGGTGTCCTTTCCACATTTGAGAGGATCTTTAAATGCTCTCAGATGCGCATGAATAATAATCCAGCTGTGTAAAGAATTCTTAGATTATAGTGTGGTCATTTTCTTCTGTTTGCTGTCTTGGGGAGGCAGAAAATCTCTCTTTGATATGGATTCTGCCTGAGCGATGGGATATTATAATGGTTAGTTCCAAAGAGAAAAGTCAAAGGCCATACGGCTATTAGGCTGAGGGCATCACACCAGGGCTGAGGGGACCCTTTCCCACGTCTCCGGGGTGGAGGGTGGGGGGCGGCCTCTAACCCAGATTGGACCTCAATGGCCAAAGCCCCACCCAGTGCTGGGGCCGGACGCTCAGTGTGCCAAGCCTGCCCTCTGTCCAGAGGGCTTGTGCAGTGTGCCGAGCTGGGCCTCTCTGTGGAGGTTGGCAGGGGAATGGAGAGTGGCGTTTGGGGAGGAGTTACAGTTTTCCCCCTACGCTCCACAGCGGGCTGGCCAGTCCCTCCCTCATACTGGTCTGGAGCTCTCTGACGTGTCTAATCTACGGACAGCAGGCTCCCGGCGTTCGTAGACACTCCTCACTACTGTGAAGTGGCTTTGATCATTCTGGATTCTGGAGAGAAGAGCCTGTTGTCATTTTTTTAGTTGTAAGTCATTCACTATTAAACTTCTCCTCTGTCACTGCTCATGTTTGTGGGGTTTTCCCCACCACAGAACACAGCGCCAAGTGATTTGTTCCCACACATGGCACGGGGTACGTCCAGGCGGCTCCCAGAGCGCCAATGCGGACTCCAGTGAACTCGCTGGCCCACGGACAGTCTAGACCTACCAGACAGAATAATTCTGCCTGTGGAGATTCATATTTCTGCGTCACATTTCCAAAAGAATAAAGTGCCCAGCCAACATTCCCTGCCTTGATTGTGGCAGGGCAGAAACTCAGAGAAGGCTTGGGCAACAAAAGGAAATTCCCATGTTCCTTTGGCTACTACTGGGGGGAAGGAGAGAGCCAGATTTCCAGGAGACTTCCATAAAAGACACTGGTGCTTTGTTTGCCGTCTTCAGCAAGGAGAGAACAGGAGGAAGTGGATGTGGACTGCACAGATATCTCAGGTGAGAGAGGCAGGCTCTCTGAGGGTAGGAATGAGGGAAAAGCACCAAAGGTGGCTTCACCTTTGAAATTGAACCTAAAGGTCCCTCCCTATCATGCCCTGACTGAGGCCTTGCACCTAACTTTGTCTTTTGTAATTTCACATTTTTCTTCAAAGGAACTTTATTCCCAAATTATATAAGCTTCAGGCCCCACAATACCCAGCCCTGCCCCTGCTGATAGGCTCCTCCTGGTGCGAGACTTTCCAGGGTCACAGGCGAGAGGGACAGTTGAGTTCCCCATCGTTGGATGTGGGGTGGGAAGCAGGTGAGAAGTGATGAAAAGGATGTGACCTAAATCATCCTGTGGCACACAATCTGACAAGACCTAATCCCTGCCCTCCTCACCTCTGTCTTCTGGCTCTCTTGTGCTGGCTACCCCAGACTAGCCTTCCATTTTCCCGCAGGAAAAGCAGGGCCTCCACCAAAGCCGGTCCCCAGTTCCTACACCTGGTTCACCCAGTGTGTGTCCTCTCATCCTTCCACGAGCAAATCAAAACCACATCTCTGAGTCCCCCATGAGCTCAGGCTTCCATTGTAAGTTCTTATAGTTCCGGGCACTTTCTCCTGCTACTGCTCATTTCGGTCATAACTAATTGAGTTTATCACTACATGTTTCCTGTTTATCTCCCCTGCTAAAATTATGCTCCATGAAGATGGGGACCGTATCGGTCCTTTTCACCTTTGTGCCTGTCTCCAGAGCCTGGCATGTTGAAGTTGTCTGGCCAACACTGGAGGACCACGTGGTGCTCTGATGGGGTGACCAGTGGAATGGGGAGCCCCATGGTGGATGCCCCAATCTGGGCCAATGCTAATACACTGCTCATCAACGCCAAAGCTGTAGCACCCATCCCTCAGCAACATGCAAGTGTAGGGCCTCCTGATGAGGAGCCTGTGCTTTGTGAAAGCTCATTGTCCTTGGTCTGCCTTCCCCTTGTACTCTACTATTTAAACCTATCCCTGAAACCGGCTTAGGTCTTCCAGTGCTGCTAAATTTCCACCCAACAAAGGCAAGCACTGAGTCCACCATTTATGTATGTTGATGTATACACATGGATACACACACACACATATATGTATGCTCACATGTTATGTGAGTGCATACACTCACCCGCTAAAATTAAGCACGACCTATTCGAGAAGATGAAGCACCAGCTTAGAAATTAGCCCAGGACTCAATTTCCACAGTTATAAAATGAAAATAAGCCCAGGCTTCAGGCAAAGACCCTCCCAGGCTGGGAAAGCAGTTGTCTTATAGGTAAAATAGCAGGACAGAGGGAGTCGAGAGACTTGCCTCAGGCACCGGGGAGGCTGAGGTTGAAACTCAGAGTTCCCGTGCTTTGGACCTGGATTTATCTCTCTGGGCAAATGACTGTACTGTTCCCTGAGGAACTGAAAAACATCTTTCTGGGGCAGAAGGTAGGCAGACTGAGGCCTCAGAATGCCAGCTGACAACATAGAGTTTCCAGGAGCAAGTCAAGACTAGTTCTCCTTTACTAAGTACAAAGAGTACAGGTTCCCCATGAAGCCAATGGGCCAGACTCCCAATTTTCCTCTTAGGAACAACCCTGAGTGCCAACCAGGGCCTCTAAGAAATTCCTCCACCCACTTTTGCCCCCCATCTCCCTAGTGTTCTGGGCAAACGCAAGCTTGGCTGTCTGCATCGGACAAATGCCCCACCAGCTTGGAAGTGGTCTCTCCCACCTCCCTCCAGCCTCCACCTACTGGTTGGAGGTGGTTTCTTTACCCAGAAGAAGCTTTCTGGAAAATAGAAACAGATCTGAGAAGCCACCATCTTTTAATTCCTCTCTGGTTACAAGAGGTGAACCCTTTCTCTTAGGAGACAACTGTTTCCCGCCACAGGCTTTAGAGACTTGGGGACACCCAGCAGCCTCCTCAGCCTCATGGACTGCATTTCCATGTTGGCTCCTGCCTCACCCTGGTCTTCACCCAGGTTTTCATGGAGAATAGTTTTCCTTCTCCCCAAATCCTTACTCTGTTTCTTTTAGAACAGGGTTGGCAGACTATTTCTGTAAAGGGCATCTAATAAATACATTTGGCTTTAGGCCATATGGTCTCTGTTGAAACTAGTGGTGTGCAAGCAGCCATATGCAATATGTAAAGAAACATGCATGGCTGCATCTCAATAAACTTTATTTATAAGAATAAGCAGCAGACCAGATTTGGCCTGCAGGCTTTGTTTGTGGACTCCTGTTTTAGAACATTTGGCTATTGGTTTCCTCATTCTCTTCAGGCCAGGGAAAAGAAAAAAAAAAAAAAAGAATACAATGAATCCAGCTCAAGCTACAGTTCTCTCTGAACCAGAGTACAGAGGCTGGAGCTGGCTGTGCTTTCTTCCCAGTGCTGTGGCCACCAAGGCCAAGGCAGCCTTGGGAATGTGTGGCATGAGGCTGGCAGCTCAATGGCTGTCCTGGTCAAGACTGACTTCAGAGAGGAAGTTGTCTAGGTACTCAAGCCTTGGGGTGCCCATTTCTCCTACTCAAATTGCATTGGAAAAAATCTTCATTCTGATCTAACAGGAAGTAGGATTCTTCACCTATTCCAGCTGTCATGTTCATAGGAGGGTCAATTTCTTGGACTTGGTGATATTTGCTTTAAAAAAAAAATATATATATATATATATATATAATCATTGACACAGATTAGCTACTGTTTACATGGTTGCTGTGGCAACCACATCCATGCTGAGGCCTGAGAAAATAGGACAACTGGACTGGGTGGGAATATATGTTTTTCAAATCCCACCCCAAGGGCACCAAACAAGAAGGCTATTTTTAAGCTAACATGAGCGAGGCATTTTCTGACGGGCAACGTGACTTAGCAGAGGGTCTCTGCCTGGACAACAGGAGGTACATTTCTGAACTGCTGTTCCTCCCAGTCCCATAGAAGCTCCCAGAGGCCCCGGCCACATGTAAATCATGTCTGGAACCCCGAGCACCTAGTACAGAGTCAAAAAATTGTTTGTGTAAATGCCATCACCCGAGTGCAAAAGGTTTCTCTTTCCAATTCTGTTTCAACAGGCTCTTTTTTTCAGAATCCAACACTGTCTTTAATGTGAGCTCAGGGTGGTCCCAGGATTTCTGGGTTCAGCCCTGTGCCCAAATGAAGAAAGGAAATATCTCATTGCCTGGGATTTAAAATCAGGTCATACACACAGAGTTGCTTTCTAAAAAATATCATGTCCAAAGAAATAAATGAAAGACAAATACTCAAAATTAAAGTGGAGGAATTCCTTCTATATCAGGGTCTGTACAAATTATCCTTTTAGATTTTGAAATCATGGGAAGAACAAGAGTCCCGCCGGTCTTCCTCTAAACCAAACACAGCACCGATTTTGCCTCATGTCTTTATGGAAAAACTGGAAGTGATTAGTTCTGTTTGGGGGTATCCTTCGGTTTACTCCATGGCCCTGCAGTTCATAGCACAGTCCCCTCTGCCTAGAGACAGCATTTCTTTCCCATGATCCAGCTCAACCCCCGTGAGAAACTGAGCAGAGAGCTGAGCTGGCCCACCTGGGACTGCACCTGGCCTCTGGGCTCACCTGGATTCCAGGACTGCTTGGGCCTGGCTGGCCTTTTACAGGCCACACTTCACGTCCCCCTACAACCTCTGCCTTTTAATATCAGCCATAAACTTGCTCCTGGAGACCTTCTGCCTCCCAGGTCCCGAAATGCTCTCCCTTGATTTTCACCCTGGAATCTTTTGTGTTCTATGCCTCATTTATTTATTTTTATTATTTTTTTTCCTTTTCTTTTTTGAAAATTTATTTATTTATTTATCATATACAAAGAGTCTGTGGAACGGTACAAAGCTGACGGGTCCGGAGGATGGAAGAAAGAGAGCATGTCACTAGTGAAAGCCAACTAGCTTCAACTACGTGTGAGGAAGACATGTAATTCAGCCTCCTCACTGACCACAGAAGTCTGGTTATCATAATTTATATGATAATGAAAATAAACCTTCGAGCTGGCATTTTAAGGCAGCTGGGCACCTCACCTGTGAAACTATTACCTCATGTCCAGGCTGAACAAACAGTGAGTTCTCGTAGGCTTGGGCTATATTTCCACACACGCAGGCACTGAGGGGTCTGGGTGGGTGGGTGGGTGGGGGAGACAGATGGTGACGATTTCCAGCACAATGGAGGCCCAAAATGTATGGCTTCAGCATAATTCAAAATTCACATTAGAGTAAAACAGCTCACTTTTCACTTGAAACAAGACAAAGTGAGTATTCTCAACACAGGCAATGTCTTTTCTTTCACCTCCATCTTATCTTTCGAAAAGGACATTCACGCGTGCACAAACGTACTACAGTTGTTAGGTGAATCACCCTGAATCCCACACCATGCTCTCCTGCCTGGGAGGAATTCCCAGAGAGTTCATAAAGCACATTTTAAAAAATTATACAGCTTTGCTGAATCTGTCAGCAAAGAAATTCTGATATGATGTCCAACCTTTGCAGGAAGCCCTAGCCTTGTGTTCTTTCAGAAGGGCTGTCAACAGAGATAGATTTCCTGAGCCTCCACTAAGGGCTAGGCACTGTGTCAGCTTCCAGGGACCAACAGAAAATGAGACAAAATAGATCCCTGCCTTCTTGAGCCTCCATTCAGGTGAGGGAGACAGAAAAGCAATTAGACAAAATAGTAACAAACTGTGACACATTTCATGAGGGAATCAAATAGTTAAGTCAGGGAATATAGATAGTTGGAGTACAGTTCTCTGAGGAGGTGATATGTCAACTGGAACCCGAAGAATGACGAACTGGCTGTGAGAAAGACACAGCAAGAGCTTTCTACAAGAGGTACCATCATGTGCAAAGGGCCCGAGGCAGAAGAGGGTTTGGCGAGTTTGAGGGTGGTTGGTCCACAGCGTGTAGCTAGCACTGGATGATGCTGGAGAGGCCAGGGCCCCATTGTGCAGGGTCTGTGGACCTTAACAAGAGTCTGGATGTTCTTCTAAGGGCAGAGAGAAACTGGGGGGAAGGGGGGGTGGCAGGCATTATAAAGAGAAATGACCTGGTCTGGGTGAGAAACGATGGTGACCTGGACTACAGTGGTGGCAGCAGAGATGAAGTGTAGAGGTGGGGATTCACACAGCATTCCAGCTTGTGCTGGGGGAGCTGGCTCTCAGGTTCTGGTAGTGTAGATCATCCCCATACCATCCCCTCTAGGACAGGGGCATCTCTGAGCCTGATAGGCAAGGACCAGTGCTGAAGATCACGAGAGGTGCATATGAAGAACCAGCCAGAGCCCTTAGATAGTGTCACTGCCTCCTACCCAGGGAACCTGCTCATGGACCAGCTGAGATTGGACACACCCCCAGCAGAAAGGAATCAGCTTCAGTGGAGCACTGTTTCCTCCAGCCCTGCTCAGATGCTCCCATTGTTTGCCTCATTCTTTCCTCACGATGATGCTGTGAAGCTGCCTTGTCCCCTCCACTCACTGGGGAGGAGACAGAGGCTTCCAGAGCCTAGGTGACTTGTCCTTCCCAGGAAGGGAAGAGCAGAATCTAATGCTGCCTCACCATTTCAATGCTCCTCATGTATTATTTCACAGAGTCCCACAATCACCCCCAGGTAGGCGGAGGAGATGATGGCACCCCAAGTGACAGGTGATGAGCGGGGCTCTCAGGAGCTAAGTGACTTGTCCCATGCCACTGGGTGAGTACATTCTGCCCTGGCCTGGGACCCTGATCTTACTCTGGGAGACCCTGACTATGCTCCTTCCCCAGAGAAGCCGAGGGAAGAAAGAAGCCCTGGGGTTCTCTGGGGCGTGGAGCACATTGATTTTCTACTGCCGCCGTAATGCAGGAGCACAAACTTAGCAGCTTAAAACAAGACAAATGTATCATCTCACAGCTCTCTAGGGCTTGGCTGGTTTCTCTGCTCTGGGTTTCACAAAACCAAAATCAATGTGTCAAGGGTTGGGCCCTTCTCTGGAGGCTCTGGGGGAGAATCTGCTCCTAGGCTTACTTAGATTGTGGGCAGAGTTCAGTTCCCCGTGGTTGTAGGACTGAGGTCCCGGTTTCCTTGCTGACGCTGGCTGGGAGCCTCTCTTGGCCCCTGAAGGTTCCCTATGTTCCTTGTCAAATTGCACCTCCATCATTAAAACTGGCAAAGGCCAATCAAGTCCTTCTCATGCTTCAAATCTCTGACTCCTTCTCTTTCATCTCCCTGACCTCATTCCTCTGCTTCTAGCTGGAGAAAGATTGGGCCCACCTGGATAATCCAGATGACTCCCGATATTTTAGAGCCCATGACCTCAATTACTCCTGCAAAGTCTCCTTTGCCATGTAGTTTATTGTATTCACAGGTTCCAGGAGTTAGGGGGTGGACATCTCTGGGGGGCCATCTGTCTGCACAGTGGGCGACCTGGAAGTCCAGCCCCAGTCAGGTCTTTGGGGGCCTCCTGAGAAAGCTGGAGAGCAATTAGAGCTTTCAAAGCTCTATTCTGTGTAGACAGTTTGAAGACAGGGTTTCTGTCATAGCCACTGGTATGCTCCCCTAAAGGGGAAAGGTAAGGGCCCCTCAGGTGATAAATCCAATGCCAGCCTTGCTTCTTTCCCAGCACACAGGCCAAGTGGGGCCTTGCAGGATTCTTTCATTCTGTTCTATACTGTTTCAGCAGCTGAGACCACTAGGAACTAATAATGAGTCAGCTCTCTGGGTCTTCCACACTGGATGAGCAAGGCCTTCCTGGGGCCACTGTGAGAGCTCCCAAGTGCCTCTCAGGCCCAGGCAGACCAGTCTCCCTGAGGCACGTCTCTGATCTCCCCGCACGCAAAACTATGTAATGGTCTCCTGTTCCCAACAGCATCAAGTCTGGCTCCATGGCCAGTGAACAAGGGCCTTAGACCGCATGACTGCAGTCCCAGTCTTCATGGTCCCTCCCCTTTCTTTCCCTGACACTAGACATTCAGCCACACGGAAGACCATTAGTATCCATCAGTCCTTCCTCCTCTTTTAGCCTGTCAAACTCCTCCAGCCTTGAGTGTCCAAATCCTACTTCTTCCTTGGCTCCAGCCCATTTTCCCTTTCTCCACAAAACACCTTCTCCTCAGCTGGAAGTGGTCTCTGGAGTGAAACACACACACTAATCTGAATCTCACTTTCTTCTCTATACACATTATCCCTGCACTGTGAGCCCACTGACGGCAGTAATGTTTTCTCTTTTTATCAAGGTCTTACATGGAATAGACACTCAATTGACTGAACTGCTTTTGGATTTATTATATCCTTTTAAATACTCTTCTGGTTAAAGGATAAAACGAGTTGCTTTTTTGTTGTTGTTGTTGCTTGTTTTTGTATTGAATATCCCCTGAGGAGAGGTAGGTCTCTACTTCCCTTAAATTTTTTTTTAAAGATTTTATTTGTTTATGGGCGCCTGGGTGGCTCAGTTGGTTAAGCAACTGCCTTCGGCTCAGGTCATGATCCTGGAGTCCCAGGATCGAGTCCCGCTCGGCAGGGAGTCTGCTTCTCCCTCTCCCACTCCTCGTTTGTGTTCCCTCTCTCGCTGTGTCTTTCTCTGTCAAATAAATAAATAAAATCTTTAAAAAAAAAAAGATTTTATTTGTTTATTTGAGAGAGAGAGAGAAAGCACGAGCAGGGGCAGAGGGATAAGTAGGCTCCCCACTGAGCAGAGAGCCTGATGCGGGGCTTGATCCCAGTACACTGGGATCATGACCTGAGCTGGAGGCAGACACTTAACCGACTGAGCCACCCAGACGTCCCAATTTGCCTTAAATGTCTAAGGTGAAGTGTATGCTTATCAGGCTGAATGTCCTACAGAGGTCTGCAGAGTGCCCAGGATTCCAGGAGGTTCTCAGCACTGGTGGCCACTGCACTATTATTCACTTGCACAGGTTAGCACCTGCGTTGAGTAGGATTTGGACACAGAACACTGCTCTTTACCCAGCAGAGGGGAGCCTTGGCCTCCTGCCTGTCCACTCACGGCAGAAAGTCGCAGATCCCTTGGGAGTATGTACTGCACAGGCTCTAGTCACTGCCTCCATGGTAAACACACTGTCTGTGCAGCTATTCCGCCTGAACTCCACCATCCAGGAGGGCAGCCTGCGACTCCAAAGGATCCCCAGGAGGCAGTTCACCCTGCTGCAAAATCCCGCGTACCAACATGGGCTCGGTGCCTTTTAGTTCAAGATGCTACAGTATTTAAATCCTAATGTTATCTGGCAACATGACTTGAATTGCTCCAAAGAGGTTATTCTCTCCTAGGAAAGAGGTTAGATGCTCTTTGTGGAACTGTCATAAATACACACATGGGCTGAAATTCAGCTCTACTTTCTGGAGTGGGCCTTGCTCTCAGAATCTTTCTCCCCCTGAAGCTGCATCAACATCTGGAAGACACATGGTGGATGATCATTAAATTAGCCACCCCCCACCACCTAATCAGGAAAAGGAGAAAAAGCCAGGATCACTCTCCCAGAATATTTCCCAGACTCCTGGAAAATCTTTCCAATCTAAGAACAATATTTTTCTTTCATTTGAATTTCAATCAAAGAATCACATGTTTAAAAAAATAATGACCCCCTGCCACAGTCCGCCTTACACTCAGTCCTTCTCTCCAGGGGCAACAACTATTACCCATGTCCACATATATTTCTTTTGATGATTAATCAGATTTAGACATTATCTTACTGAATTCCTGCCACAATGGACAAGAATTTCTCTCTCCTCCGCCTTCCTAATTTTGACAGGCAAATCATTAGTCTTAGCTCCTCTCCTGTAGTGGTTCTGAAACATCTGCTGCTGTCACCTGGTCAGAGGTGCCTGGGTGGCTCGGTCGATTAAGTGACTGCCTTTGGCTCAGGTCATGATCCCAGTGTCCTGGGATCGAGCCCCACATGGGGCTTCCTGCTTAGCAGAGAGCCTGCTTCTCCCTCTCCTCCCCACTTGTGCTCTCTCTTGCTATCTCTCTCTCTCAAATAAATAAATAAATAAATAATCTTAAAAAAAAAAAAAAGAATCACCTGGTCAGCTTGTTAAAAGACAGATTGCTGGGGCCTGGCCCATAAGTTTCTGATTTAGTGGGTCTGGGTGGGGCCCAAGAATTTCCATTTATCACAAGATCCCAAAAGAGGTTGACACGGCTGGTTCAGCAACCACAATTTAAGAAGTAGTACTCCACTGATGACTTCTGTGATTTTAAGTAGTATTTCTTGTTTCATCAAGTTTTGCAATACCTTTGACCCACCAATTTAAGAAATTAAGAGAACTTTGGTCATTCTATTTTTACCTCTATACAGTCAAATTTAAGGACATTTACATTTTATAGTATACTAAAAATCAATAAATAATGCTAACGTTACTTTGGCTACATGATTATTGATCACAGTAGAACCAAGACAAGTGTCATGATTACATATCGTCTTCTACAGGTGCAAAGTTCAACTCCTAGAATATTCAACTTTCACTTAAGGAAGAATATTTCTAGTATCAAAGTCCTTCTCTTCCATATACTCCTCTACTTGCTCAAAATCCCATGACATTTTGTTCTATGTTTGAACCATGACACATTGACCATATTTCTATTTTTCTGAGAGTTTCTGATTGCCTTTATTTTTTCTTATTTAGAGAAGAAATATTTTTCTTCTACACTGTATCCTAAAGTTTTGTTATTTTCTGTTATTCTGCCTATTGCTGGCTTTATTCTTCCCGAAGTTCATTGATCCTATGTTGTAAATTGGTCCATTATTTTTTTGAATTTGCTGTTACCCTTTTGTTTTGTTGGATGCATCTCGGATTATTTGCTTGGAAGTGTTCCTAGGGAGGTAAACTATATGGTCCTTGCTTGTCTGGAAAATGACTGTATTTTGACCTCATACTTGACTGTTAGGCTAAGTATAAAATTTGAGTTTCAAATCACTTGCTCTCAGAAATTTGAAGCCTTTATTTCACCATATTCTGACTTCTAATATTGCTAATCAGGAGTTTGATGGTCTAGTTAGTATGACTGTACTTCTGTTGTAAGCTGACATATATCCCCCACTATCACCATCCTGTACTCCCTGTCCTGGAAGCATTTAGAATTTTCCTTAAATTTTAGGAGCAGAGATACTGCAAAATGATGTGTCTGGGATATTTTGGGTTTATTCTGCTTGTAAGTTGGTGAGACCATTAAATTAAAAAATAATGTCCTTTACCTCTGGGAAATTTTATTCTATTGTCTCTCTCATAACTTTTTAAATTTCCTCTGTTTACTTTTTCTGGTATTCCTATTACTTGAATATAGGACCTTGTAATTTGATCTTTCAGCTATCTTTTCTATGTGTCTTTTAGCTCTGCTTACTAGGGGATTTCTTACCATCATCTTCTTATCCTATTAAATTTTTGTCTCTGCAATGATAGAGTTATTTTTAAGAACGTTTTTCTTTTTTTCTGTTTCTTCCCTTCAAAAAGAAATAGAATTCTAACCATTTCCCAATGGACAGAATATACTCTTAAATCTCCTTGTATTTATTTTAAGGTGGTTTTCAAATTTACATAATCTATTCTATTCCCTAAATAATCTATTTTCTTCTAAGTCAGTTATTCTGTTGTTTATTTTGTTTCTTTTTCAATATACCACATTTCAATAGTGCAGTTGCCACCACTGGCTGTCCATTTGTATTTAAGAATAAGGCAAAAGGACTGATTAGATAATCTGTGGATGTGTCTGGGTGAATGATAGGAGGGGAAGCTAGCACTTACACTGGAGCCTCTAAATGCCAGGGGAGGTAAGGCTTTCCTCTGGGGAACCAGCCAACTCACACTATCTCAACCAGTTTACTAAATTCTTTACAGAAGAAAAATGCCTGGTTGCTTGCTATTCCCCATGCCTAAAGTATATAGGGACAAGGACAGGGGTGAAACATCAACTCTTCCACTTACCAAGTTTCACTTAATACCCCCCCTTCCTTCCCTATTTCAGTCCCACCTGTCACTCTTGCACCCTTCTGTAACTGCTGGTTTGGCCATGCAGCCTTTCTGGATCCCTGGGTAGATGGACACCCAGCTCCTCTATGTATATAAGGTTCACCCACCAACACTCTTCCATCTTCACTCACTCCAGAAAATTATGACTCTCTTGCTGACTGATGCCCCTTCTCCCACTGGGTTCTCCTCCTTGTCCCTATTAACTCATCTATAATCACTGTAATGGGTGATTTAAATGGGTGAAATAAACATATGTGGCCATCTTGAAAGAGAAGTGACCAAGAAGGGCATTTTAATATTAATCTGTCCCTGCATCTTTGGCTTTGATCACGCTCATTCACTGAGACTCCAGCCTACTCCAAGTGTCAATAACCAGCAGGACATACTGGCCCCCTTCCAGGGTACCTGTATTTTCATGAAAGAAGTTCATGTTCAAAATCAAAAGAAGGATCTAAAAAGTCAGTACTGCCAGTAGGTTGTGTGTATGTGTGTAGCAGGCACTGGGAGCCCTGCCCACATCCCTGTACAACTGCCACCTATCCCCCAGCTCATGTGAGTGCAGGCAGCTAATGGATCACATCTGCATCCTTCCCCAGAGAACTATCCAAAGCTGAAGGGGCTCTCCTTCAAGGAGACCTACACTCCTTTTCTACATGGGATAGCCAGGCAATGGTGGACTAACATGGGACACAAAAGGCCAGCCCCCCTGCCTCAAGAAGAAAACTCTTTGGTGTACTTTATGCTCCTGAGTTCCCCAGCTCATCTAGGGCTAGCCTAGCTGAGGCCACATCCTTGCTTAGTCCCTTCCACTTTCCTCACTTCCTTAGGTTTCTCCCATGTGCTCCCAAATCCCTACCTTAGGCTCTGCTTCTAGGGAACCTGACCCAAGACCATGTGGGAGATACTTTGGTAGAGAATTGGGATGCCTTGGTAAAAATCTCACCACTTAATCGAATGTCTGGATGCACATGTCAAACCTCAAACACTCCTCTGTGGCTTTGTTCACAAGTGTAATCTGCAAGGCATGGCTCACTTGACGAGTGAGTTTTCCCCTAAGCTCAGCACAGTCAGCAGGAGGGTGGGGCCGGCAAGTGGTTCCACAGCTTTGCTCCCATCCTGCACAGAAGTCTAGTTTAGCCAAAAAGCAGTTTTGCCTGACCATCCCCCCACCAGGGTCCTGGATCTGTGGTGATCTTGGGTGTTGAGGAAAGACTGAAAACCGACTTGGGACCACAGTGTCTTTGCCTATTTCTGGAATAGTAGTGCTGCATGTGTCATGGACGGCTCAGGGCAGACAGGCAGCACTGCGGCCGAGTCAGCTCCCGGGCTCACTCCTATTTGGAGGGCCTGCACCTGACATGGCTCTGCAGCTCGTCTACACAGCAGCACATCCGAGAATCTGATGAGCATCAGACAGGATGGGTGGCCCACCAGCACTTGCCCTGTTTTGGGCTCTAGGGATGCTTGGATTGGGAATTTCTTTTTTTTTTTTTAAAGATTTTTTATTTATTTATTTGAGATAGAGAATGAGATAGAGAGAGAGCATGAGAGGGGGGAGGGTCAGAGGGAGAAGCAGGCTCCCTGCCGAGCAGGGAGCCTGATGCGGGACTCGATCCAGGGACTCCAGGATCATGACCTGAGCCGAAGGCAGTCGCTTAACCCACTGAGGCACCCAGGCGCCCGGATTGGGAATTTCTAACTCAACCACCACTTCTACAAGATGACGTTCTCATGCCCTCACCAAGAAAACATTTAGTGAGCACCTACTATGTGACCTAAGTTCTGGAAATGGTCTAGGAACAGGTGTCAAGTTGAGGGGCCAAGTAACCAGTTCATGACCTCCAAGGGGTTATAAGTTTATAGCTGCTAGGGAATAGCCTCACTGTGTTTAAATCACATAGTTCTTAGACGCAACCCCCCAAACCATATATTTTATCATTTTGCAGATCAGGAAAGGGAGGTGCAGAGAGAGGGTGTGCCAGGCAGCCAGGGCCACAACTTCCGCTGCAGGCACCTGCCACCCTGGGTCCCGGCCATGAGCTTCAAGGATCTAACCTGATTCTTCTGGGCAATCTTCTGTCCCTTTTTCCACCGGAGCACTGGTGTTAGAGGGGGCAGTTCTCTCTCCTCCTCTCCAGTCACATGCTCGCCCAGACTGTAGGCAGCTTCAAACACGATGGGACTGATGACGTCCTGCACTCGCCGCTGAAACAATAAACAAGCAGGCGCATGAACTGCTAATCTGGCCGACATGTGCAGAGCATTTCACAGTTTACCAAGACCTTCCACATGGATTGCCTCATAGGATCCTCACAGCCTGCCCTTGTGAGGTAAGATTTTATTGCTCTCATATTTTAGATGAGGTCACTGAGGCGGAGAGTAGTGAACGTCTTGTCCAAGGTCACCTTGTTAATGAGCGGGGGCGTCCCCACTCTACCTTGCGTGGTGCTAAATCATCCTCTCTTTAGCATATGGAACACATTACCTTACTCGTCTTCCAAATAGTCTTAATAAGCCAGCTGACGGGCGGGAGAGCATCTGCACTCACGCTGTAGGCTAACCCTTTGCATCCGTGGTGTCTGGATGACCAAAAGTCTTTTGTATGGAGATAAATATGGTTCTTGTGCTGGGGCAGGAGATCCAAGGACACGGAGGAGCCTATTGTCTTCCCAGGGTTAGGTATCGGTGGAGCCAGGATTGAATGTCTTATTTCTGGCCTTATGTTCTTTCTTCTGAAACCCCAGGACTTTAAGACCCAAAGGAATGAATGACAGGTTGCTAGTCAAAACAGGAAGGAGAGGAAGGAAGGGAAGAAATTAAACAGACAACGGACACCTACAAGATGCCGGGCACTGTACCAGGTGTTCTAGACAGATGAGCAACATGCCTGAGCCCTGTGAACTAGGACTTCTCATCCTCCATCATACAGAAAAGGGAAAGGAAGTTACAAGGATACGTTCCCCAGGGCACAAGGCTGATAAGGATTTGAGTTGCATTCAACCCTGGAGCTCTTGGCCTTTTGGTATGAGGTGTCACCATCTCTTGGGGACTCTGGGTCCCCCAGTGTAATGGTCTCCTCTTAGAGGCAGGGGTACAGGGTAGGCAGTCCCGTGTTAGGGCCAGCACGTCCTATGTGAGCTGGGCTTCCAAGTGGAGCGGGGCAAATCTGAGACGTGGCACGAATAAGCCAAGTCCCCGCTGCTCTGTACCTGTCATGGGCAGGGAGCCAGCAGAGAAGCACGGCAGGCCCGTCAGGGACTGAGAGAAGCTGGGCAGGTGGGCAGAAGTCAATCACAGAGCCAGGAGCAGAGCTGAGGACTTCAGACCACTCTCTGTGTGAAGTTTGGTGGAATTTCGAGCCAATTAGAGCTGTGTTCAAAATAGTAGAAAGTTCTAAAGTTCCCAAGCAGTGCACAGTGAGGAACCTGCTCCCAGCCCACCCTGGCACCCAGCGCCCCTCTCCAGAGGCAGGCACGCCTGTCAGGTTTTGGATATTGGTCCAGTGAAAGCGGATGCAGGCGAATCGCAGTTGGTGGCATGCTGTGGTTTGTTTTCTTCGCTTAGCATGAATGCTGGAGATGGTCCAGTCAGTAACAGAACTCTAGCACACGACGACGTGTTACTGTTGATGCTCTTACCGACCAACGTTTGCACTCAAATCCACCTTAACAAGTGAATGGGTGGCAGCCTGCCCACAAATTAGCCGCATTCTCCAAAATGGGGTCTAGGAACCTCAGTTCCTCAGGAAGGGAATAAATAAAAGGGTCTGAGATCAATCAAGTTGGGGAGGGTGGATGGAGGGGGGCAGAGACCAGGTTAAACAATGTTAAAGAGAGTTTTTATTTTGTTTTGTTTCTTTCTGTTTCTATTACAATTGCCTCTGAAAGAGGGTAAGGTCGACTGTGGAACAGACACACGCAGCGGAGGGCAGAGTAGGATTGCTCCACAGCAGCCCAGGAGAGGTGGCGGCGTGGGAACCAGGGTGCTGTGGGGCGGGGAGCCAGATGTGGCCACACCTGGGGAGCGTGAGGGACAGATGACTCTGGGGGTGGGGGCCTGAGTGGCCAGGAGATGATATATCTTTGTGTTCAGGAAAGCATTCAGCGGGGAATAGATTCAATCCTTCAGCATAACTAAAATATAGGACCTCTCCCAGGGGGAGGGATGGGGAAACCTTTTGGATAAACTGCTTCCAGAAAATTTTCTTGACTTTCAGATTTTAGGGACAGATATTTAGTACCTATGTCCTTTCCAGGAGCAAAACATACTCCTGGGAAACAGATCCCCTCTGCCTTGCTGACTCCGCTAAGCAGAGTTTAAAGACTGTTGGGGGTGTGGGGAATAAAAAACCAGTGCGATCTTCATGGTTTTACAAATAAGTGCTTCTGTGTTTGTTTGTTTGTTTTTAAGGTTGACTACCTTAAGGCTTTTCATTTAAATCCTTCACAGTGAAATAAGTCAGTCATTATGTTTTTATTCTTGGGGGAAAGTTTGAATCTGGGGGTGGGGTAGACCGAAGTAGTTCATCGTTTCTTGGCTACCAAATGCATGTATTCCGGAGACTGGGGCCAAGATGTTATGTTACTTAATCTGCATACCACTGGAGCTGGTAAGATTATTGCTCCCATCTTGTAGATGAGGCAACAGAGGCTCAGGAGCTCAAATAATCACGCACCACCCCAAAGCTAGTAACAAGTGGTAGAACCAGAAGCAAAACTGCTTTCCCTGAAGTCCATAAAATACTATTTAATGGTTTTCCCAGCTGCTTTAGGTTCTGACGTCACCCTCAAAAATCACCTGTTAACTGAAGAGGATACGGGGCAGGGGTGGGGGGGGGGTGGCTGTTTCTCACACAAGTGTGCCAGCACTGTTCCTAAACCTGCAGTTATCCCAGCCAGGCTCACCGTGGAGGGAAACCGTACTGGTGTGGCTTATTGGGGATGAGTCATGAAGTCTGACATCTAGGCGCGCAGATGCTATGCTCTGGCACTGATTGCAAGAACCTGTTTTAATGAAGAAGTCTGGAAAAACAGTTCTTATTACATGTCCTGGTAGCTCTGGGCAGAAGGGAACAAAACCACACCGAGCCATGGGCGGAGGCAGAGGAGGGTGCAGCATGCTGAAAGGTGCCAACACCCCCAAGAGGACATCCCCCCTCCCACGCTGTGTTTGTTTTATCTGAGCTGCGAAGGAAAAGTAGCAGCAACATTTAGTGGTTTCCTTTTCATTTTTGAAAGCTTCCCTCAGATCAACACTGCAATTAGTGGAGGAACTCCTTAGGATAGAGGAGGCTTAGCCTTCTGGCAGAGACTGTAATCACTGAAATGTTACTGCTTAAAAAAAAAAAAAAAATCACCACTATGAACTGAAACTTCTAACGTTGAACACTTATTTGACAGACCAAGAGGCAAGAATCTACCTTTTCGCACTAAAAATCTACAGGAAGTCTCCTGATTCTGAAAGCTGAAGGAGGCCACATAGAGAACACCCCCTGGGTGGTGGCAGAATTTGTGGTGGTTGAGGTTTAACAGGGAACTTACCATATGCTCAACTTGAAATTTATTGGGTGCTTACTTTATGCCAGGCAATGTGCTGGCCCTAAGGGAGACGGAGATGAAAGACCCTCGGGGAAACAGGTAAGCAATGACCATCTAGTGCAACACGCACAGAAGAGGCTTTGGAGACACAAATGAAGGACATCTGATTTGGACAAAGGGTCGGAAGGCTTCCCAGAGGAGGTGCCCCAGGCTCAGCCGTAAGACAGAAGGACATCGGCCAGAGAGCAGGCAGGAAGCATGGCTGGTCCAGCAGGGTAGAGAGGACAGGGGGTGTCCAGTAGATTGCATGTGATTCCCAAAGGTGGGGAAGTTGGGCTTGTGGGGAGGACTAGGGAGAGAAGAGGCCAAAGCAGAGAATGGATCTCAGGGGGACTCACAGGTTGTGCTGACTTCATCCTGGGAGCTGGGAAGAATTGCGAGGAGGGTAAGGTGATGCTAGAGGCTGTGTTCGAGAAGAGTCCCTCTGGTTTCTTGCACTGATAGGGGTGAGATGGGAGGCAGAGAGGCCAGGGAGGAGGCTGGAGGAAGCTGTGTTCTAGAAAGATCCCTCTAGCTGTAGAATGGAAGCAGACTGATTGGGGGGCAGGCCTGGGGACAAGCAGGATAGGAGGAGGAAAATAGATAGGAAAGGAAAATAGACAGATAGGAAAATAGATAGATAGGAAAATCTGTAAAAAAAAAAAAACCTGCCCTATTACAAAATGAATTATTATGAACTCCACATGTAGCAAGAACTGGTTTCTCATTTTATGAGAGAAAAAACTGAGGCCAAGTGTGATTTCATTTAGAGTCCTATAAATTGAAAAAATAAATGAAAATTTAAATTAAACCTGAGGGAAAAATTCCTGGAAAAAATTTTAAACAAAACTTTACAAAAAGCACAATGGACTATAAGAGTCTTACGAGACGAGATTTACCCTGGGAAGAGACAAAGCTTTATCTTTGGATGAGTTCAGTTATAAACACTGACTAGACAGAGCTCTGAAAAACAGCTGAATTCAAAGAACTCTGGGAATGCGGTCATGAGAAGCAGAAATAAATGGTGAGCAACTCAGTACATCTTGTTTCTGAAAGTTTCTTGATGAGATTAGAGATTTTAATTATGACAACAGATTACTCCATACATAATATCTTATGGAAATAGGTATCATTATTAGTCTGCTATGTATTATTCTCTGGCAAGCATCCATGCTCAGAAAGCCATCAGTGACTCTTCAATTGACATATTTGCATTCATTATATATGAAAATTACATAACCCACTGAAGCTTTTTCCTCGCTAAAGATAAAACAACGGCTAGCTGGATATCTGCAAAATGGTTTGCTCTTGTGCTTGAGAGTTTCTGTGTGTATGTGGTGGGCGGGTGTTGCTTATGTAGCTGATTTGTATGTTTGTATGTTTTGTGATTTTTTGTTTTGTTTCTTTTTCTCTGCATGCATTCCAAAATATGCCAGTAGGGGATTAGAACTTTGGACCATTTAGAAACAATCTTCTAAGAGCATGTCACGTCCTTGTAGAATGTTCTTTGCAAAGAGACATGTTAATTACATCACAGATAATTACACACATCATTTGTCAGCTAAACGACACCAGACGAAATGAGCCCAGTGTGGAGATTTTCCAGTCTATGTGTCCCCTAGGGAAAACCAAACTTTGGCTTCTAATCTACTGCCCTGCCCTTCTTAATTCTCTCTTCCCATCTCCTAGCCCCAATCCCCCACAGCGACTTTTAAAAATATTTGTAGGTGAATAAAAAACTAACACAGAAGAAAATGCTAAAAACATAACCCATGAAAGCAAAATGAGCAGAGCTGACCCAGGCAAGTTTTCCTGTTCCCCACCACCCTTCTCCCATATCATCTCAGCCATCAGTCCTATATCCCGTTGGCATATCAGCCTCAGTCCTCACCTCAGGACAGATGCTCCAGGATGGCCAGAGTTAAAAGCAGCCTTTGTGTTGCCACTCAGTGGAAGAAGGAGACATGGGGATGAAGGGCGGGGACCCACTTGGCTCAGCAGGCAGTTGAAAACCCTGGGATGTCAATCTCCTCTCTCTGCATCTTAAGCTGATAAGCAACCTTGTGAGGACGGGGATACAACTCAGCCAAGTTCATCTGCTCAGGTCCCACTGCTGAGACCAGCTGTGCCCCCTGCTCATGCTGTTCCCACGTCTGGAATGCCCTTCTCCCTACAAAACAGGATTCTACCCTTTGAGGTCCAGCTCAAGGTTGCTTGAGGATGCCAGCCTTCCAGCCACACAACCCCTCCCCCACCAAACCCAGTGTCCTCATGACCCATTCTGGCACTTGATTATTTTCTGTCTTCTACTCCTGTCTTTGCTTGATGTTAAGGATTTCCCCTTACCTCCCACGTAAAGGTTCTGAAACTAGGATGCATGTTAGCATTGAATAATACATTTATCATGAGAATGTTTCCCCTCCTCAACTCCTGCCTGAAAAGCTGTCATTACATTGTTAGCAATGTGGGAAGGGAGGAAATACAGCGCTAGTTCTTGGGTGAGCTAAATCATGGGTGGTAAGTGTAGCTGTGGGAATCAGATGTCAGCTCTACCTTGTCTCCTGGACAAGACAGAGCATGCTCTTGTCTGATGGGGTAGCACGTGGCAGCAGTAGGCAGGACACGGCACTCAGGGGTGACACGTGTGTGTGGGAGGGAGGTGGAAGGGCGAGTGCGCAGACATTGTGGTTGACCCTCCCGAGGAACTTCAGCTGGGTTGTCTTCAGCCCAACCCTTGGTTGTGTGTGCCTGGGCCGGACACCATATTAGGCATAGGGAAGCAGAGAGGATGTAGGCAGGAGGGTGTGAGCAAAAAGCCATGATGCAGAGGGGCAGGCACCCAATCAAGAACTGTGGGAACCCAGTGGGAGGGAATCACTTGGGACCCTGAAAGAGGTGCGGGTGGGAGTATCAAGAGTCCGTGGAGAGGTGGGGAGCCTGGAAGAATTGGAAGTTCAGTAGGCTGATAGGGGGATGGGTATGAGTGCTGTTGTATCAGCCAGTGGAGACAATCTGGAGGTCTAGGAGACTTCTGCATGGCGGAAGAATGGAGGCAGCAGACAGGTGGAAAGCAACGACTTCGACATGAGACTGTCCTAGGCCCGCGGCAGTCCCAGCTCCATCTCTTACAGGCTGTGTGACATTGGTTACTTCATCTCTCTGAACCTGTTTTCACAGATGTAAGATGGGTTGACACAGTCGACCCTGCACAGCTGTTGTGAAGACTGGAGACCATACACATCGAGCACCATGGAGAGCTCCTGGTACTCAGTTAAAGCCAGTGGCACCTGTGTTATCGTATCACCATCATCACTATCACCATCGGCACCACCGGAGAAGGGGCTGTGGGGCAAGATCCCAGGGTGAGAGGCACGGAGGGGCTTGCAGACAGCGAGCGAAAGTAGGCTGGAACAAGGTTACAGGACCTTGAAATTCCGTGGGCCATGGGGACTGTCATGAATTTTGTAAGCCAGCCTTGGGAATAAGAGGTGATCTGACGGACTGATGGGGGATGGAAAGGGAGGAGGACAGGACCTTTATGGGGCTGGTGCACCCATCTCCCAGCTGCATGTCAGCTGTCATAAGGTCACAGCTACCTCTTACAGAGAAACGTCCTTGGTTAAGTGGGAGCCACGTTATGAAACAGGTTTTATGCCCCCAGTCCTCCTCACTGGCAATGACTGACTGCCATAGGGGTATAAAAGGGGAGACTCCTTGCTAAAAGGTAGGACAACTTTGTGGTGTGCTTCATTCCCCAGAGCTCCTCCACAGGATCAGGCTGAGGCTGGTCTCCAGCTGGGACAATCCCCCGCCCCTGCCTACTGTCCTCATTACCCTTTGCTGATAGCGCCCCCTCCATAAATCCTATACAAGTAAATTCATATCTCAAACTCTGCATCCAGGAACCTGACCTACATAGTAACTCAGGGCTACAAAAAGTTGTGGCAGCAGACATACTTCTACATATACACACAATACATAAAATGTGGACTTGGACATAGGGAGAGACAGTCCCTGCTTGTTCAACATCTACCCTCAACCCCCTGCCATACCCAAAGGGAATCCTATGCCCCCTTCATGAAAGAGATGAAAATACCAAGGGCCAAGAAGTGAAGAGACTCACTGAGATCACAGGGCCAGGACCCCTTCTTTTTTTTTTTTTTTTAATTCTTATGTTAATCCCCATACATTACATCATTAGTTTTAGATGAAGTGTTCCATGATTCATTGTTTGTGCATAACACCCAGTGCTCCATGCAGAATGTGCCCTCCTCAATACCCACCACCAGGCTAACCCATCCTCCCACCCCCCTCCCCTCTAGAACCCTCAGTTTGTTTTTCAGAGTCCATCGTCTCTCATGGTTCATCTACCCCTCCCGATTTCCCCCGCTTCATTCTAAACCCCTCCCGCTAACTTCTTTTTTTTTTTCTTAACATATATTGCATTATTTGTTTCAGAGGTACAGATCTGAGATTCAACAGTCTTGCACAATTCACAGCGCTTACCAGAACACATACCCTCCCCAGTGTCTATCACCCAGTCATCCCATCCCTCCCACCCCACCCCCCACTCCAGCAACCCTCAGTTTGTTTCCTACAATTAAGAATTCCTCATATCAGTGAGATCATATGATACATGCAGGACCCCTTCTTCTGCACCCCTGGATTCTGTGAAGGAGTATGAATGCAGCAGTCAGAGCAAAGAGGGGGGCTCTGGTCAGGGAAGTCTTTGAACTGTGGTCAGGAGGAATGCATCCCACAGTTCTGTGGATCCTGTGGATCCCAGTCTCTCACCAGGAGGGAAATGTGGCAGACAAGGCAGCATTCTGAGAGCTGTGAATGGTCTCGAAAGTGACCCAGTCAGGCCCTGCGAGCTCCCAGGGGATGCTGCTCTGCAGGTGCCAAATTCCTCCTTGTTCGCGTTCTGGCCTGCGTGACCAGCGCTGGGTGCACGATGTCATGACTAACCCTCATGCCTGTCTCTACTGCCAAACTGTGAGATCAAAGTTGTGCAAGGGGCAGAAATCAGATTCCCAAGGCAGCTCATCCCACATCAGCTTTGACCTCTGTTTCTTTTAATGATTATAGTGATGTTGTAAAATATTATAAAAGGGGTGGGTATTTCGTTGGGTCTGGCAGTGCTAAAAAAAAATCACTGTTTTAAAGTATCATATCAAAAGGGATTCTGCATCCTCACTTGGCAACACATGTCCACCATTAAATCTGAACTACTGAGGTGAGCAGTTTCCACCCACCCACTACAGATGTCCAGAAAGTCTCATACATAGCAGACACCGTTACTGCCTGCCCAGATGTCCTTTACAGCTGGTGCACCCCCACCCCAAGCTGCTCCAGCTCCCACCAGCTCCCACCAGCTCCCACGTACAACCTTCTTCAGAGATGGCCTCTGGCTCAGGGGAGCCATCTCCTCCAGAGATGCCTGCCAGGTGAGGCTCTGTGGCAGGCAGAATTCTAAGGTGACCCCTGATGACTCCTGCTCTTGTATATCCCCCTCCCCTTGAGTGTGGGAAGGACCGTAACTGTGACACATGTTGCCCCCATGATTATGTTACATTATATGGCAATGGTGAAGGGATTTTGCAGACATCAGTAAGGTCCCAAATCCATTGAATTTGAGTTCATCAACAGGGAGATTACCTGGGTGGGCCTACTCAGGTGAATCCTTTATAGGTGGGCTTAGTTTTTCTCTAAGAGACTGGACTCAGGAGACACTCTTCCTGCCAACCTTGAAGAAGCAAGCCACTATGGCCTCCTAGCTGCAAAGAAGGAAGTCTACCACCAACCACGTGGGCCTGGAAAAAGAAACCAAGCCTCAGACAAGACCTGGTTGACAGTGTGGATTGTAGCTTTGAGGCCCTGGGCCACTGGACCCAGGTAGGCGGGGCCCCAGGCTCCTGACCCAAAGAAACTGCGAGATGATAAATGGGTATTGTTTTAAGCTGCTCAATCTGTAACTTTTTATATATCACAGGAAACTAAAATGTGCCCCACTCCCCTGGCTGGCTGATGCAGAGGTCAAACAGTCCATCCCGCTGGCCTCTGGATGGAGGAGCTCCATGGTGCAATTCAGAGTCTGTGGCTCCCTCGTGGGACCAGGCTGAGGCTCAGCTTCTCCAGAGACCACATCCTTAACCCAACATTTCCCTGCCCCCATCTGTCTCCCTCACTTCTGAGAGCCCCCTCCCCCAGCCGCCGTCAATCTCAGGCAGAAGTCCCCACCCCAGATTCTGTTCCTGGGGAAGCGGATGTGAGATACCACATAATAAATCCCATGTTGAATGTGTTGGCTGAAATATCCTTAAAGAGATGAGAGAAGCTAGATGTAGCAGGATGGTGACCCTGATCTCATGTCTGATCAAAACACAAGGAGATTTAGGACGACCGTGCATTGAGTTGGGGTTCCCACACAGGCTACCGTGTTGACCATTATGCTCCCCTACTTTCAATTCAGAGTTTCACCATGCCCTCCTTCTAGTTATTCTCGAAAAGAACAGAACTAGCACCCTGTGAATAAGTCTTGGGGCTCAGGGGGTGGATTAAAGATACAGATCAGCCCCAGGCTTCCTCAAGGCAAACTTTTTTCTTTCTTAGAGCTGCTCACAAAGCATCTCCAGTGCACACGGCTCTGAATTTTACAAAGGGCAGAGTAGCAAGAAAGGGACAAAATTAATAAAAGATCTGTGGCTTGGAGCATCCACAAAATTAATAATGAGCTCCTCATCCCTGAAGAGTTATATGATGCATGTCATGCAAACTGTAGGACTGTTTGTTTTTCTACTTGCAACCAAAATTACATCTTAAACCAGAGGTTCTCAACCCAGAAGAGAATTCAGGGGTCTGTGAACTTGGACGGAGAGAAAAAAATTACATCTTCATTTTTATTAGCCTCACACTGAAATTAAGCATTTCCTTTCATTATAAATGTAGGCAGCAAACCACTGAAGTATTAGAAAGACTTATGACTCTGTCAGCAATTGAAATCTGAGATATTTTCACATTATATCACAGTTGTAGAGGCCTCGAAATATTGTTCATGCTCATCAATACTTCAAAATTGTCAGAGCTCATTATTTAATGTATTAATAAAAAGTAATAATATTATAAATGCGGGTTTTCTTTTTAACACTGATAGCTGAATTTCAATATAAATCTACATATTTTTAAAAGTTCTATGTATCTTACTGTATGCGCTTAAAACATCTTCTCCCAACTGCCAAAGGGGTCCATGTACAAAAACGGTCAAGAACTTTGGTCTTAATGGTAAATGATACAATGAGAGGGACAATCTTGTGGTTTCTGAAGTGCTTCCAAATATGCTTCAAAAACTGCAGAAAGAAGCATTATGTTGTTTCAGTTTTCATAGGTTATATGAACTCCCTGGTTTCAGCAGTTAAAAATATACTGTCCATTACATTTTATGACAGGTTCAAGGCCTGCGCTCAAAATCATACCAGGGCTCCCGGGGTTTTAAGAATTCCATCCTGGACAGATATTTCGGGCCAGAGGAGAGCAAATCTGCTTCAATGCTGAGAGTTATATGAAAGCATCTGTTTCCCTGTGTGAGCCCATAGGAGGGGAAGGGGAGAGAGAGTGGGCTCTCCGGGCTACATGTAGTGTTCACTGCTTTTACAAAAGGAATCCTGACCTTCCCAGGGCAGGCCTGCTGCTTCACGAGCCCTGAGAGGGTATCTAGAAAGCTGAGAAGCTTGCCCTAGACCTTGGTGGTGTGTGAAAATCCTGAACCGTGACTAAAATGAAGGAGAGAGTCAACATACCGACCCCACAAGATTTCCAAGCTACTCAAACCACAGTGGGCCTATCTGCTCAGCTTGGGGGCTAACTGAACCAGCACAATTTCTCTGAATGATTTGCAGCTTAGCAAGTGAAGTAAGTAGCTCCCCTCCAGCCTGTAATAAAATGAGGTCATTAAAATTCCAGTGAATTTCATCAAAACTTAGGCACTCCTTGGTCTATTCCATTCTCCTCTTGCCACTCTGTTTCCATTGGTTTGGCCAAGATCATCAACAGCTGCCATGTTGCTAGATCCACCAGACAGCCCCTCTCTGTTTTCATCTTTCTTGACCCCCAAAAGCACTCCTTATAGTTGAGTCTCTTCCCCCTGAAGCTCATCCTTCCCCGACTCATCCAGGGGATGTCTCACTTCTTCTGCCCCCACTGTTCCTTGTCCTCCTGAGATGATATCTGAACAACACATGGCATTTACTGGTGAACATATTCCCCACCTCCCAAACTAGACTACAACTCCCGGGAAGCAGAGGCCATGTTGAATTCATCTTAGCATGTCCCAGGGCAAGGGATGGAGCAGACACTCAATAAACACTTGCTGAGGTGTATGAGTACTGACATGGACACTCACCCGAAAAAGAAGGCATTGGTGAATCTGAGATCACCCCTCCAAAAAAAGGCAGCTTTATTCAATAGACCAATCCTACACTATTAACCTACAGTTAATATACAATATGGGAGACATCTTACCAACATTTACCTGAAGCTTTATTGCTTTGCTCTACCTTTACTTCCTTTCAGTGTTTATATATCTCACCTCTTTACTGCCTTTCTTTTCAAACCAACCTCCTTCTTAACCTTGGCTCTTCTAAATATCTTTAAGTTCAAAAGAAGCATGTCACACCGATTCACAAAAACCTTATTAAACCACTTCATAACTACCATTTATTACACCTTTTCGTTAGCACTCTTGGATTTCCTGGATACTATGGGATCCCAACCCAGTAATAAAGAAAACAGACACTGGCTTCTTACTCATGGGGAAGGGCTGGAACCTTGGCAAAGGGACACTCCTTTAGTTTTGGTCCCTTCAGCACTGGCGCCTGTCACATTTGAGTTCAGCTGACACTGACACCCAGGACTGAGCCAAATGCTTTTATAGGTTACCTGGTATAACCTCTCCATAGGTATTATTTTTCCTCAAACAGTGAAACTCAGGCTTAGACAAATTAAATCTGTATATGTATCATTTCAGAGCTTATGGATATGATGATCCCAGGAAACTGTTAAAAGCTGTCAGGAATCACAGCAGAAGACTGAATTACTGTTGCATTTCTGGATATTATTCATCATGTGTTCTCCTCATTTCTTCCCCTTCTATTTGGATAAGCCTCTTTTCCTTTCCCACCTGGCCCTTAGATGGAAACTTTGTACAAATTTAAGATGACCTATGAGGTTTTTTTCTTTAAAAAGAAAGGGGGCCAGGGGCAGAGGGAAAGAACGAACCTCAAGGAGGCTCCACACCCAGTATGGAGCCCAACATGGGGCTCAATCCCATGACCATGAAATCATGACCTGAGCCAAAATCAAGAGTTGGATGCCCAACTGAGCCACTCAGGAGCCCCTGACCTATGAGTTTTAATTAAACAGAGAATGAAAAATCTCAACTTCCTGGATAACTACATTAAACAGCCCTGCCCCTCAAAAATGTCAAAGCTATCTGAAAAAGAAATAAAGAAAATAATCCCATTTACAATAACATCAAAAACAATACTTAGGAATAAAATTAATCAGGGAGGTGAAAGATTCATAAGACATCAATGAAAGAAATTGAAGATGACACAAATAAATGAAAGATATCTTGTGTTCATGGATCAGAAGAATTAATACTGTTAAACTGTCCATACTATCCAAAGCAATCTACAGATTCAATGCAATCACTACCAAAACCGCAATGGCATTTTTCATTGAAATAGAAAGGACAATCCTAAATCTGCCTGGAATCACAGAAGACCCCAAATATCCAAAGCAATCCTGAGAAAGAACAAAGCTGGAGGTATCATACTTTCTGATTCCATAGTATACCACAAACCTATAGTAACCAAAACAGTCTCGTCCTTGCATCAAAGTAGACACACAGACCAATATAACAAAGCTGAGAGCTCAGAATTAAACCCATGAATATACGATCAATATTTGACAAGGAAACAAGAATACTCAATGGGGAAAAAGTCTCTTCAATAAATGGTGTTGGGAAAACAGGATATCCACATGCAAAAGAATGAAATGGATCCTTATCTTATACTACTCAAAAAAATTAACTCAAAATAAAGACTTAAATGGAAGACCTGCAACTATGAAACTCTGAAAAGCTCCTTGACTTTAGTCTTGGAAAGGATTTTTTGGATATGACTCCAAAAGTATAAGCAATAAAAGCAAAAATAAACAAGTGGGACTCTATCAAACTAAAAGCTTCTGCACAGTAAAAGAATGATAGGCAAAACAAAAAGGCAACATACAGAATGGGAGAAAATATTTGCAAACCATATATCTGATAAGAAGTTATTATCGAAAATATATAAGGAACTCATACAACTCAACAGCAAACAAAAACAAAAAAACACAGTGATCCATTAGAAAAATGGTCAAAGGAACTGAACAGACATTTCTGCAAAGAAGACACACAAAGGACCAGCGGGTACATGAAAAGGTACTCAAAATCACTAATCATCAGAGAAATTTAAATCAAAACCACAAGACAGCACCTCACAGCTGTTAGAATAGTTATTATTAAAAAAAATCAAAAAGTCCAAGAGATAATGAGTGTTGGCAAGGATATGGAGAAAGCGGAACCCTTGTGCACCATTAGTGGGAATGTAAATTAATACAGCTACTATAGAAAACAGTACAGAGGTTCCTCAGATTAAAAACAGAACCACCTTATGATCCAGCAATCCCACTTCCAGGTATATAACCAAAGGAAATGAAATCTCTATCTTAATCTGCACCCCATGTTCACTGCAACATTATTTACAATAGCCAAGACATGGAGACAACCTAAGTGTCCATCAACTGATGAGTGGATAAAAATGATGTGAGATACACACACACACGAATGTTATTCAGCCATGAAAAAAAAGAAAAGAAGGAAATCTTGCCATCTGCAATAACATGCATGAACCCTGAGGGCATTATGCTAAGTGAAGTAAGTCAGACAGAGAAAGACAAATACAGTATGATCTCACTTGTATGTGGAGAGTAGAGCAGTGGTTGCGAGAGGTGGGGGTTGTGGGTGGTGGGGATGGGGAGAGGTGGTCAAAGGATACAAACCTCCAGTTATAAGATGGATAAGTTCTAGGGATCTAATAATGTACAGTATGGTGACTATAGTTAACAATACTGTACTATATACTTGAATCTTGCTAAGAGAGTAGAACTTAAATGTCTCACCACACACAGAAAAAGAAATTGGAACTCTGTGATGAGGTGATGGATGTAACAGCTAACCTTTCTGTGGTAATTGCTTCCCAATATATCCATGTCACGTAATTATCACACTGCACACCTTAAACTTACACGGTGTTATGTGTCAACTATAGCTTAGTAAAGCTGGGAAAAAATGTAAAATCTAATTTAGGAGACATAACAGGCCCTTCAACTTAGCCAGCCAGTCTAGGCCTGTACCTCTTCTCCCACTAAACAAGACTCCTCATCCCTACTTACGAACTTGCTGTGGACCCCTTGCTCTTCCTCTTCTAAAATTCAAGGTGAATCCTAATGTCTCATCCTCCAAGACAGTTAGACATTTTCCCCAAGGGCCTCTCTGTCATGTAGTAATAATAAAATTACCATTGGTGCCACTAATTTGGGCATTTACTTACTCTTGTGGATTATATTTTCCAAAGATGGCTGCAAAATATCTCCCACTCCACATGTTCTTCTGCCATGTGACCTTGATACTTCCCCCATCAAAAGGTAGAGTCTAATCCTCCTCCTTTTGAAACTAGATGGGTCTCAGGACCCATTGTAACCAACAGAACACAATGGGAGGGATGCTATGTGACTTCTAGAAAAAACCACGTGGTTTCCACCTAGCGCTCTTGGGATGCTTGCTCTGGAAGAAGCCAATGGCCACATAAGAAGCATGTTCCCCCTCAGCACCTAGATTATCATGCTGGAGGTGCCAAGCCCAGCTACGCCCAACCTTCTAGCCATCCCTGCGCCAAGGTGCCAGATATGTGAATGAAGAAGCTTGGATGTAGCCCTGAGCCATTCAAGTCTCTCCCAGCAGAGGCGCCAGCATTGAGGAGCCACTCCAGTGTGTCCTGTCCAAAGTCCTCACCTGTAGATGCTATGAGCACAATAGTTGTTGTTCCACACCATTAAGTTCAGGGTGGTTTGTTACACAGCAGTAGATAACCAAAACACCCAGATTTAGTGACACATAGTTATTTACAAGTGCCATGGGTGGAGACCCCATCATTCTTTGATAAATGTTCCACTGCACCTGGCACAAGAATGTGCACACAAGTGTGGAATAACTCATTTAGTTGTTCAACAGACACTTGTTTAGAACAGTCTGTAGGGCAGAGTGCAGTAGGGTTTACAAAGATGGGTAAGGTATCATTTTCCCGGTAGGGAGCTTACCAATTTTCTTTAGGTGGAGACACGACCTGCTTACAAAGAGTTCTAACACAAACCTAGAGACACAAAGTGCTATGAGAATTCACAGGAAGAAGAAAACCTTCCCTATCAAATTAAAGGATAGGTGGAGTATTTGAGAGGAGGACACGAGGGTGGGAGGTGAGAGTGGGATAGAGTGAGAGGGGCTACTCATGTGGGCATCCTGGATGGACAGAGGCAGAAAAGCAAACAGCACAGCCTCCCTCTCAGGAAGGGTAGGCAAGGGACTGAGCATGTGGCTCCAGTCAAGAGTTTTTTGCTGATCATCTGAAAAGGAAGGGTATAACATCACTTAGGGGGAGTCACAAATTTAGGGGATGTTGACCTACTTCTTAGTGCAGCATGACATGGAGGGCAGAGCCCCTTCCAAACAGAATGCCAGCGCCTGGTCCCAGGAACTCAGATATCTGGGCTCCATCTCTGCCCAGCTCCCCCTGCCTCCCTGTGCAACAGATAACACACCAGGGCCTACAGCTCACAATTTCAGGACTACCCCAAACTGGAATTTCAAAGAAAACCTCAGAGCAACAAGAAAAAATTCTCTAGACTTGTAAAACACACCATAAAAGAGTGGGTCCCTCTAATCACATAAAGCGGTATTTATGTCGACTCCATGCCACTGAAAAGTACAGTAAAAGCCTTTCACTGGAATGGGGAAGAGTCTCCAGGAACTCTAAATGCAGCGTTATTTGTACCAAGGACAAGCTCGTTTGAAATGATTCATAAGTGCCAATGGACTATCTGAGGCCCCAAGGACACACCTGTCTAAAATGATTCACACAAACCAACATCCTTGACATAACTAGAGCCAAAGATGATGAAAAAGTTTTTGTTTTGTAAGTCTTAGTTGATTAACCCATTTACCAGTAAATATAAACCTATTTGCACTGAGATTCCACATAGTCACACACCAGAAAAAGGACAGAAAAGAAAAAGAAAGAACAGTTAACACTTTTGGGTGTTCACCCTCAAAGACATTGTCCCAAACCCTTTGTTTTCAAAATAGCTGTATTTTGTATTCTTGAAATAGTATTCGTGCTGTATTTATGATTTCTTTTATCTTAACCCTTTCAGTGGGAAAATTAAAAACACTTTTTATACTGGAAAAGCCTGAGGCTTTTATGATAAATCACTACCCTCCCCAATCAACATAAATTTGATCATAATACTTAAAAGCATATTGGGAAATACAAAGCCCACAGATAAACCCATGCATATCCAAATCACCTGTTTATAAGCAGATCAGTTCAAACCCAGGGTGTCAACAAAGATGTGCCAAGTAGAGAAATCCAAGGCTGCCCTTAGGATGATTATCTGTTATTGAAAAGTTCTGCTTGGCTTTCTCATGCCTGGCTATTCTGGCAGGAATAAAAATAGCTTTTAAGGGGCGCCTGGGTGGCGCAGTTGGTTGGGTGTCTGACTCTTGGTTTCAGCTCAGGTCGTGATCTCAGGGTCATGGGACTGAGCCCTGCATGGGGCTATGCGCTGAGTGTGGAACCTGCTTGAGATTCTCTCTCTCCCTCTCCCTCTGCCTCTGCCCCTCCCCTCCAGCTCAAGTGCTCTCTCTCTTAAAAAAAAAAAAAAAAAGTTTTGAAGAATGACCACCAGTGGTGAAACAGGGCTACCCCCAAAGTAAAGTTGATTCCCATTCAACTTGAATTTTTTAAAAAAAAGAACCAGCAGTCCTTTCATAGAACCATGTCTCTAGGGCCCCAGCCTCCCTGTTCTGAGCTGTTTCTGGACAGTGATGTTTCTACCAGATTCTATGGGCTCTCCACTATAATAGCATCAGACATTTTAACCCCTTTCTTCCCTAGAAAAGTTATATTCTAAATCCAGGGCAAGCTGCTCTCCACCAAACATTCATCTGATATCCTTCAAGTATCTTTTGCTATGTAAGAATATAAATGACTTCCCCATATGCTAAATGCCGATACTTAAATTTGAGGGACAGGACCCACACAGACATCAAATTCCAGAATGGGAGAGAATTAGATGTCATTCACAATTAACACTCATTCAACCACTGAAGTTCAGCATGTCATAAATCTTTCCTTCCTCACCTAGAGAGTGAAAAGAACAAGGTTGAGCCCAAGTTCTTTATCCTTACACTACTTCCCCATCTCCACTAGAGTACCCTTCAACTTCTCCCTCTTTGAGATTTTATTTATTTATTTATTTATTTATTTATTTATTTATTTATTTGACAGAGACAGAGAGAGCAGGAACACAAGCAGGGGGAGTGGGAGAGGGAGAAGCAGGCTTCCCGCTGAGCCGGGAGCCCGATGTGGGACTCGATCCCAGGACCCTGGGATCATGACCTGAGCCGAAGGCAGTCGCTTAACCAACTGAGCCACCCAGGCGCCCCAACTTCTCCCTCTTTGGACAAGTGAGCTACCTGCTCTCTGACCTTGAACCCAGGAGTCTCCTGGTTCTGGAGAACACTGCGAGCTCATCCTGCCTGCCCTTCAGCAAAGGCCTCCTGAAAACACTCCTGTTCCCAAGGAAGTGGCCACACCCTGAAGTTCATTTGGTCTTGCTGTTGTCATGGCCCTGGCACTGCGGTCACTGTCCCCCAGAAACCTCTTACACAGCCCACAAAATGGGCACGGGCCAAGAAACCACTGACTTTCAAGTGTCTGTGTTAGTGGGGAGGATCGTAAACACCAAGAGTAGGAAGTGGCAAGCGGCCTCCCTCGGCCTTGCTGTCCTGCGCAGCCACCGCTAGGCAGAGATCAAACAGGAGAAGGCCAGAGCTCAGAGCAGTGCTCAGCGCAGGAGACACGCATCCCTCCATGGACAGCCTTCTCACTGACCCCTTCTCAGTACCACTTAAATCTCACCCCACGGACAGCAGCGAATGCTGGGGTGGCGAAGTGATGCCCCCAATCTGTCCAACAACAAATCTGCATTACAGTGCCCCTCAACCACGGGAGGCACGAGTCCTGCTGAGGTCCCCGGTAGGTGTCAGAATAATAGTCTGAGCTCATGGATTCACAAAACCCTCGGGCTCAGAGGAGAGGTCTTCCACGAGAAGAAACATTTCTCTAGAACCACACTGGCCGATACAGTAGCCGTTAGCCCCATGGGGCTATTTAAGTTTAAACTCATTAAAATGCAACATAATTTCAAACTCAGTTCTTCGGTGGCACTGGCTACCTTCTGAGTGCTTGGCAGCCATGTGTGGCTAGCGGCTACCCTACTGAACAAGGAATGCAGAGAACACTTCTCCCACCGCAGTACACTTCCAGCCAACACTTTTAAATTGGTCTCTCTGGGAACCTGGAGACCCTCTTGGATGACAGGGCAGCAAATCTCAGCATCTGTTCAGGGCCGTAACAGAAAATTGCTTTTGAAACAGGATATTTCCTTGTAACATAAGGATTCGGAATGGCCCCAACTCATGATGAAAGATAGACTTGCTTTGTTCAAAGGCAAATACGTACTATGTGACTTTACCCTAAGAACATCAAGGTTCTTGGGGGATGAGAATACATCACTCCACTGGACCAGGGACTCTGATGGTCCACCGGCCCCCACTGGGCACAAAAGGCATGCAGTCTCTTGTCAGTGGGAGAGTGACTGCAGGGAGATTTAATGAGCCTCCACCAGGCATTCCGTCACACCTACACACTTTATCACACTCATGTGTCACCCACAGATGGTGACCAGGGACATGAAGCTAAAGGAGAAAAAAAAAGAGGCTCAACCATTCCAAGTTATTACCCCACTAAATGACTACATATAAATAAATGACCACACCATGTGATTTTTCACCAGCGGCCCTCCCATAGAGAGACACTGATAGCAGTAAAAAAACAAAAGCATCTTTTTAGCTCCAGGCTGTAATAAGATGTTGCAGGGGCAGCTGAGTGATTTTTCCAACATTGCAGGAGTCCACCTCCTTTCAATATGAATCATATTATGGCTCAGATAAGCATATGGTCCAGGTTTATGGACGACTTTATGAATACTTATTCCTTCCAGAGACCACATGAGAAAATATTTGTCCCTGTTTTATGAGGGGTGAACAGTTGAATGCCAGAGAGATGAGGAGACCTGTCCAAAGTCGTCCAGTGATGGAGTGGCAGGGGCAGAATTAGAATTCTCTCCAGGTCATTGGGACGCATGGCAACTTCTTGCCAGACCTACCACGTGAATCTCCTCTCTGGCTCCCCACCTGCTCTCCTGCTCCTCTCTCTGTCTGCTGTCCATGCAAAAGCCAGGGTAAACTTCTGAAAATGCAAGGAAAACCACATACCCCTTGCTGAAAACCCTTCCATAGCGTCCCATTGCTCATCTAATTAGACCCACTCGCTGAGCATGGCCACGAGGCCCCTTGGGAACTGGCTCTGCAGACTTCTCCACTATTGCCTCCTTTCATTGCTCGCTCGTTCACCACACCACAGCCACACTGGCCTCCCTGCTGCCCCTATGCCCCTTCCTGCCTCCAGGCCACCACACTGTGCCCTCTCCTCAAGTCTTTCCCCCCAACGCTTAGCATGACTGACCCCTTCTCAAACATTTCACCCTGGTCACCTTCCTCACAGCACCTGTAACAATCAATTTCTACTTGTTCAGTTATTACCTGTTTACTTTCTAGCATTCTTATCGGCTGCTAAGCTCGGCAAAGAGTAATCATGTCTATCTGACCAGCCTCAACACCCAGCCTATAAGAAGACTCAGTCAACGACTGAATATATTAACGGACTAGATGGATGACTGCCTTTTCGGGCCTTGCCAACAGGCCTCGGCGCTTTCGTGGTCAGGATTTCCCTCAACTTTCTGAAACTAACTCTCTTTTCAGGGTTAGAAAGGGGTGGGGTGAGAAATACTGAACTCTACCAAGGACATCTGCCAAAAACTACATCTTTCAAGTTTCTGTTTCACAGCGAGCACAGAAGAGAGTGGACATTGAGGAAAGGTGAATCATAATTAAAGGCTGAACAAAGCTAGAGCCACACATGATTTCTACACCGTTCGCCAAAGCCACACAAAGTCCTCAGTGTGGAAACCCTGTGGCTAAACATTTGCTTTGATAAGCAAGCTTTTCCTCAATGTTTCAGCTTGTGCTTCTGGTTCTCACAAGAAACCCGTTTTCTGCTACCTTCCAGGCATATGCAATAGGGAAGTTATATAGATTTCCATGAATTATTTCTAAAACATACCAAAAAGGTCAGGCTTCACTTCTAGTAAATCTGCTTCTAGAATTCAGCTGCTACTGGGAATTTCTACCTCTATAACCGAGTCTAACACCAAGAGGTGGGAAGCGTAGAAAACTAGGAATGATTGCCTAACTAAATGGGAGCTCTGACTCCTCAGGAGTTCATTAGCATCTCTCTGAGCCTATTATCCACACCCGGCTGTCAGTGTCTCCCATTCCTTGTTCAAGTAAATCTCAGACACTTCAGTGACTCCAGATGCCATAGAAAGTAAGTACCACTTACTGCTATTGTCTCTGCTGAAGGGTCGAGAGGGGGTGTGATCTGGGAGAGGGGGCAGGGGAAGAACCTTGAAAATTTCTTCAAACTGAATCAGTTTCCCTTCTGATAGAAATGTTTGCCCGTCTGTATCCTTGGTCCATTTCCTGGCTGAATAGGTAGCCTGCTTTCCAATTCTAGTGCTAGACAGAAGGAAACCTGAGCAGTTAGGACACGGTGCGGACACACTTCGAATCGGGTACATACCTGATTCTTTCACACAGCACTGGGCCTCCTCATTGCCCTTCCCCATCCCAACAAGGTAAAATAATGGCAGCATGGTGTGGTGGAAGGAGCAGGGCTCTGGGGTCAGAAACCCCGGGTTTGAACCCTTTCATCCACGATGCCCTGGGTAAGGAATTTAGCCTGAGCTTCTGTTCCCTCCTCTGAAAAGGATGACCTTTGAATGGTTATGCATCTCATGGAGTCTGAGGCACTGGGCAAAGGGGAACCATCAGAACATATTCAGAGAAGCAAAAGCTCCTGTCACATGGCCCTTTATAAGTTACTTTCAAGATGGAAACACAGATGCTCCATTTAAAGCTTCACAGTACCCCTTAATCCTCAGGAAGCATCACGTATCGTGTCCCTTTTATGGTCATGTGAGTGGAACTTAGCATTAGGTGTGGGAAATACTGAGCAACACAAACTCCACTTAACGCAGCCCCAGGACATCAGTGGCTGGAATAAATGATTCTTCAGGAGGTCGTGAAGATGTTGAAGAGCTGGGTCAAGGGGGAGAGTGCTATAGGCACTTTGTCTGCATCTAGATCATCATGTCCAGGGTCCAGAGTGAGACATGCCATTATGTAAAGTGGGTGATCCACATTTCTCCACAGAGAAATTCTAGGATGGGTATTTCACCTTCACAAGAGAACACTAGAAAATAATGGCTGAAATGACCACCCTGAAGGAAAACGGACCTTTGCCCCAGCTTTGCCAAATGATGGCTGTGTGGCCACAGACAACCTATTTACCCTCTCTAAACTTCCATTCCCTCCTTGGCAAAATCACATTAATGGTGGCATCCATGTCACAGATGGTGGTTTTAATTAAGTGAGATACTACACACAAAACATCTGACATTCAGCAAGTTCTCAGTAAATACAAAATGCTATTGTTAAAAGAGAAACTTATTTATAATGACAGCTTGAATCCACTGACTCTACAGTTGACCTCACTTGCAAAAGGCCAAGAACTGTAGAAAACTAGAAAATTATGCCTGATTTAACAAGAATAAAAGAAAAGATACAAATGAAAGAGAGGAAATCTAAATCTTAACACAAAATTCATCATCTAATGAATGAAGACAGCACTTCAAGAGAGATACTTTGAAATATATTTTTAAAAAGATGATGGATGGATAGATGTGTGATAAAGCAAATACAGTGAAATGTTAATTATAATACTGGAGTGATGAGCATATGGTATTCACTGTGAAAAATCTTTAAACTCTTCTGATTGTTCAAAATCTTTCATAATAAAATGTTGGGAAAAATAATAGAGGCGGGAAGTAAGGATCCTAGTTTAGAACTCCAGACTTACCAAAAGGTTTGAGAAGAAGTTCATAATCCTTGAACAAACTCCAGTTTAATCCTTTAGTACAATCGTCAAAAATCATCACTTCTTCTCTGAACTTCCTTCATAGTGTTCCCATAGCACTTAAGGGGCATGTGTGTATATTAATTACTCAAGAAATACACGAACATATTCCTACTAAATAAGATCAACTCCCCTCCCTCCCCTTCTCAGTTCTCTTTCCATACACAGTCATGGCTATCAGCCTTCCAGAACTTTAATAATATACCTTATACATATATAAAGAAATATATAGCAATGTGGGGACTGTTTTCATGTAAATAATATCAGGACAACTTCATGGTCACAGGCTGGGTTTTGGGAAGTCACCTGTGGGGATGGTTATTAATGTGCATTTTCTCCCCTAATGAGGATTATGAAGGAGTACCCTTGGGATCAATACTGGTAGAGAAGGTACAGAAGCAGACCAGGCATATGGAAAAGTTGATCTGTGATGTGGTCTCAATGGAAGACTTAGCCAAATCTATTAGTTACTCAAGAAATAATAATAATATAATAATAATTATTATTTATATAATTATATTATATAAATTATATAATTATATTATATAAATAATAATATATTATTATTATATTATTATTATTATTAAAGAGTTCTAAAGATGGAATGACCTTTCAAATTTGTTCCAAGTTGGGCCAAGAACCCCAGGCCTTTATTCCTCTGTGAGGATCAGCCACTGGATACAGGTTGCTGCAGGTACGGGGTGTGACCTTGGACAAGGTCAACTGGGGGTGGTGCACAAAGGGAGAGGACAGCTGAAGGCGTCAGCTGGAGGAAGAAGTCCTTCATTCTTGGATGCAGATCTAAGCCATGAGCCATGTGTTATAGCATCCACCATATCTCCTTCTTCATTTCTTTCTTTTTTTTCTTTTTTTTCAAAGAATGATCTCTAAGAGCTTCCTACTTTAGTACAAATTGCTCTGCAGGTGGTTTCAATTTTTCTACCATTATGAACAACACTAATAAAAAACCTTGCTTTGAGCCCGGGGGGAAATATTTCCATAGAGAAGAGGTCAAAAAGTGGAGTTGTTAGGTTGAAGGATATGAACAATTAAAACATTTGATGGAAGTCAAGTACACTCGCAATACTGGTAAATTCAAATAACTATTGCCCTAATTTTCACCAACATCTGATATTGTTAATCTTTTAAAATTTTTGCCAATACAAAAATGATAAAAATGCTATCTCATTGTTTTGTGCTACCTTAATTACAAGTGGGCATAAATAAGTATATTTGTGCTTGTTTATTGGGCCATTGTATTTCCTAGACTATTAACTGCCTCTTCATAGCTTTTGCTAGTGGTAAATGGTTTTCTTTATTGTTTTTTAAAAAGTTCTTTATAAGCTTCTGCACAGTGAGGGAAACAATCAATAAAACTAAAAGACAACTTACTGAATGGGAGAAGATATTTACAAAGACATATCCAATAAAAGTTTAGTATCCAAAGTATATAAAGAACTGATATAATTCTACAACCAAAACTCAAATAGTCCAATTAAAAAATGGGCAGAACACACGAACAGATTTTTCTCCAAAGAAGACATCCAGATGGCCAACAGACACATGAAAAGATGCTCAACATCACTCATCATCAGGGAAATGTAAATCAAAACCACAATGAGATATCACCTCCTACGTGGGCCTCCCAGAATGGCTAAAATAAAAAAACACAGGAAACAAGTGTTGGCAAAGATGTGGAGAAAAAAGAACTCTCTTGCACTGTAGGTGGGAATGCAAACTGGTACAGCCGCCATGGAAAACAATGTGGAAGTTCCTTAAAAAGCTAAAAATAGAGCTACCCTATAACCTGGTAATCGTACTGCTGGGTATTTACCCAAAGAATACAAAAACACTAATTCAAAGGGATACATGCACCCCTATGTTAATAGCAGCATTATTTACAATAGCCAAATTATGGAAACAGCCCAAGTGTCCATCCATAGATGAATGGATAAGGAAGAGGTGGTAAATATATATACAGTGGAATATTATTCAGCCACAAAAAAGGAATGAAATCTTACCATTTGCAACAGAGTATAATGCTAAGCTAAACAGTCAGAGAAAGACAAATACCAGATGATTTCACTCATATGTGGAATTTAAGAAATAAAACAAATACGCAAAGGAAAAAAGAGAAAGTGAGAGAGACCAAGAAACAGACTCTTAACTTTAGAGAACAAGCTGATGGTTACCAGAGGGGAGGTTGGTCAGGGGGAATGGATGAAATAGGGGATGGGGATTAAAAGTACACTAATCTTGGTGAGCACTGAGTAACGTATAAATTGTTGAATCACTATATTGTACACCTGAAACTAATATAGCACTGTATGTTAACTATACTGGGATTAAAATTAAAACTTAAAAAAAAGTTCTTTATATATTCTGATTAGAAATCCTTTGCCTATTATATATATTCTCCACTAGTCATTATACTTTGTTGATGGTATCAATTGTCATAAAAGGGATTTTAATAAAATGCATCATTTATTCCTTATAGTATTGACATCTTCTATCTTGTTTGAGAAGTTCTCCCTTACTCCAAGTTCATAAATATGGTCTTTTTTCTGCCTATGTCTCCTATATCCTGTTTTTTACACTTAACTCTTTAATCCATGTAGAAATTATTTTTGTGAATAGCATGTAGTAGGATTTAATTTTTTTTCCAAATGGATAGCTATTTCTGCTAATATTTAATAAATAGTTTAGCCTTTTCCCCAATTTGAAACATAATCTCTATCATCTATTAAAATCTCATATACACATGTGTTTCTGAACTCTGTATTTCACTGATCTATTTACCTACTTTTGTGGGAATTCTATATGGTTTTAAAACTATTTTATAATAGTAATTTTCTTCTTATAATTATAGTCAGCCTGTCAAGTTCCATGGAAAAAATCTTGCCGTAATAGTGTTTGGGGGACAACTGATAGATTTGTTTGGTATATCTATTTAGTCAAATCTTTTAAGTTCTTTTTAAAAATTTAAAAATTTCCTTATATGGGTCTTACACATTTCTTAGGTTCATTCTTAGATACTTTATATCTGTTGCTATTGTGAATTAAGATTTTTAAAAAACATTTTCTAAGTACTTGTATACAAGAAAGCTATTGATTTTTGTATAGATTCAGCTAAACTGCTGAAATCTATTAATCTAATAGTTCAATTGTTCTGTCAATTGTCTAGGTAGATAGTATTATCTGTAAACAATGACAGTATTATCTTTCACTTTCCACTATTTCTACCTATTTTTCTTGCCTTATTACATTGGCAAGACCCTTCAATAGACAGTAGCAATGATAGTATGCATTCTTGCCTATAGTTTCTATTACAATGAAAATTCTTTTTATATTTCACCATTAAATAAGATACTTGTGGGTTTCTGGTTGAGAACTTATTAAATTAAGGAAATTTACTTTCATCCCTAGAGTTTGCTACCTATATTTTAGCTCTATGATATATATACCTCTAATATGATAATACAATGGGCAGGGACCGAACTGTTTCACTCAGCTTTGTATCTCCAATTCCTAGGACATCATTTTTTTTACAAGAGGTTCAGAATTAATGTTATTTGAATGAATTGATGGGATAAAAGAAAAAAATGGGAAGTTTTTTTAGAATAGTACTTTGGGGATATTTTTTCATTTTTTTAGAAAAACAAAGCCATCAATTTTAAGAATCTGCTTAAAGAAATTCAAGTTCTCATATATATATGTCAGATTTTCATTCAAGTCTGTGTATACAGAGTTCAAGTCTCATTAATACCAGAGAGAAAGCCTAATATTGTTCATGTTGATGGTTAGCAGAAGTGAAATTATCAGTATTTTATCTGCAGTCCTTAGAAAAATTCCTAAAAATCTGGAGATCTTATGAAGCTACCTTAGGAATATACCGCTTCTGAGAAATCACCAACAGCTGACTCATGCTAATGAAGAATCATGCTAATGAAGTGTTAAAAATTGGACTGAGATGTTGGTGCCTCTCCATTTTATTTTATTGCTTTCTGAAAGCAACACTGACTGCGTGACAAAGGAATCTTTGCTCTTATACCACTCATTGTCTGTATTCTTCCTGGCCTCTGAGTTCTTGCAGGTTAAAGGGGCTCTCTTTCCCAGAAAGCTGTTCTATTTCTGTCACATTTACCCTCTCTCCCCGATCCCTCTATCCCAACCTCCATGGACCAGTTAGGGTTTGGTTAAGAGCTGTTCCGCTAGCAAAAAAAAAAAAATGCCGTACAGGGGAAGCGGAAGTCTCCAAGGGAAGATGGAGACACGGTAGAAAAAAAGGAACCACTATTCCCCTTTTCCTTCCAATAAGGCTAGGAGGTATGTGGGAAGAGAGTCTGAAGTCTTACAAAGTTGCTGGTGGGTGTTAGAAGGGCTGGTGACAGGGAAAAGAGGGATTCCTGAGCCTCATCGTGGGTCCAGGGGGAAGGTACAAAGTCTCCCTTCCACAGGCACATGACTGGTGTCCTCGGACAACTTCAAGTTCTTTATGTCATTTATTAAACTAGCATTTGTATTGTGCTATATCCTATTCTTCTTATCCAGTATTTGCTAGTTAAGGAAGAAGAGGATGGGGCAAGATAAGCAGCCTCCCATTCCTTCCAACATGCCCTAGAAGTATGGGAGTATGGATATGGGTGTCTAAGTATGGGTGGGGGGTTTCTGTCATTGCCTGTGGCACTCCTAGGAAGGGGAGAACTGTCAACAGGAGGATACTATAGGCAGAAGAAGAGAGCATTTCTGCCCATTGAGCTCCTATAGGGTGTTAGACTGGTCCACTGGCCACTTTAAGGTGGGCTCTAAGGAATGGTGGATCACAGTGCATTGTTAAGGCTAGAGAAGTATCAGTAAAAGCCTCTTGAGATGGAGGTAATGGTATCATATCTACAGACTCTGAACCCCCCCAGATCGCAGCCATGTGTCAGCTCAGGATTCCCACATCCAGCCCAGGCCTCTTGCTCAACCTGCCTGCTCTCTACTACAGACCCAGCAGCATGAGTCCATTCTTGCCCTGGGTCTGTTTGGAAGAGTACAAAAGCACAGGACATGTTTGGGGCACAGGGAGGAGTCCACTTTGACTTGAGTGTAGCATGAGAACAGGGCACAGAGGGAGGCCAGGCAGCCTAAACTGAGACCAGATTGTGAAGGGTCTTGGAACTTGAGAATCTATGATTTCAGAAGCAATGGGCAGTCCGCAGAGTTTTCTGGGCAGGCAGTGAAGCTGAAATCCTTTAGTCCAGGGGGAACGCCTTGTTTCACTGTGTTTCTGGCTCCTGGCACAGCGTCTAGTATATAATAAGTGCTTGTTTTTATTGACGATATAAACGGTTAGAATTACTATATTTACAATGTTAAGATGTTAAGGAAGTGTGGAAGAAGGCTGAGTAATGAGAGTGAATGAGTGCAGTATTCTCCTGTTTTCCTGAAAGCCTTATTTCCTAGAGTCTCCAGCACAAATGAGAGCCCCCCCTTTCTTCTGTAAGTCTAATTCCCCAAATTTCCAGTGTCGATGAATATCCATCCCTTACTATTTTCCAAAACTTAACTCCTGAGTTCAAATTATACCACAACAGTAGAGGTGAAAATCTCCTCTATTGCCTCAAAGAAGGGGTGACCTACAGAAAGTGCATTTTCCAAAGTAAAAAGAAAAGAGAACATTAATATCAGTTATGAGGAAAACACAAAACACACAAAATGCTGCTTTTTAAAAAATTTTACTTTATTATGTTATGTTAATCACCATACATTACATCATTAGTTTTTGATGCTTTTTAAATGACCATTTACTATGCATTAGGCATACATGACTTATCTAATCCTCAAAATGACCTTTGAGGTAAATTCCATTAGTGTTCACATCTCACAGATGAGGAAACATTATAAGTGGAGAATCCTGGACTGACAGCCCAATGTGACTCCAGAACCCACATGCTCTGTGCACAGTACATGGCAACAATTTTCCACTCCTCCCTACATGTGAGCCCTGAAAATATGACATGGCGCCACCTCCCATCAAGAGGTGGAGTTTATTTCCCCATCACTTGAATTTATTTTAGCCAACTGAAGGCATCAGAAACAATACCACTTCTGAGCCCAGGCCTCAAAGGGCCTCACTTGCTTCCAAGCCACCATGTGAAAAGTCCAGGCTAGCCTGCTGGATAAGGAGAGACAGTGGCACCGGCACCCTGTCACCCAGCAAGTGCAAGACATTTGAGAGAGCCCAGCCAAGATCAGCCAAGCTGGACCCAGATCAGTAGAACTATCCGGCTGACCTAGAGACTCACGGACAACAATAAAAGGCTCTTGTTTTAATCCACTAAATCCGGGGGGAGGTCTGTTACTCAGCAAAAGCTGACTGATACACTATGCCATGCTCACACACACATCTGCTGTTCGTGGAAAGAACCGAAACCATCCTGCTAGAATGAGATTCTTAGCAGCAGCCTTTTCTGCTAGCCTACCCATCTCGACTCATCTCTGCCTACTTGTCATATGTGCTTTCACTTCACTTCTTTGTTATAATTCTTCACAAATTCTTTCAAGATGTCTGCATAAGAAATAGCAAAGGAAAGGCACCACCCACTGGGCTTAACAGTGGTGCAGGCTTCCCCACAAACCCAGAGATCCCATAAAATATACATGCCAACAGGTGCCCAAGTCCTAGGCTCAAGTGGAGGGGTCCTGGTGTGAAGGACCCTCTGAGACTGCTGAGCTTCCCTCCCTTCAGCTGCTTCTTCCTTAGCCCCATTATCGGATGGCTTTGGTCACAAAAAATGAGGTTCTGTACAGAGGGGGCTTCATACACTTTGGGCCTAAAAGCCAGAGCTCTGTTTGTAGATGAGGGGCCAAACCCCATACAGTGGTGTCATGTCTCAGGGCTGGTACTCCTCTTGGCCAACCAGTCTCTCTGATTTCACTGTGTGCCAAGGTCTTCCTGCCCACCCTGCCTGACTCTCCCACAAGACTGTGATTAATCACTGTTGCATCCCTAGCACCTAAAAGAATATGTTGCACATAGTAGATGCCAAAGAAATGCTTACTGAATGAAATAAACCAGTCGCTTCCTACAGAATCTTCCATGGTTCCCATGGGCAGCAAAATAAGATTAGGACTCCCTGGCACCACACCCCTAGAGCCAGAGACTTCAGCCAATCTTCCTGCACACTCTCTCACCTGTTCTTTCCCAGAGCCCCTGTCCTACCTTACACCTCCACACCTGTGGACATGCTACTTCTCCAGCCTTGTGTTCCCTCCCCTCCCTTTGACTCTTTCCTATCTTTGAAGAGTCTCCTTTTTCTCTTCTGTACTGTGCCATAAGTGGAATCATTTACCCCCTCAGGATGGTGCAGTGGGAAGGAGATATTACTGCTGTTATTTAATTCATGGCCCAGTGAGATCGATTTTCTCAGCCCCATTTTACAGATAAAGACATTAAGCCACAAGATGTAAAAAAATCTGACTGAAGGCCTCATGACTACTGAGTGTTGCAGATGGGATTCAAGCCTGAGTCAATCTGCGGTGGAATGATTACATCAGTGGCCCCTTCCATTGCCATGAGAACATGCCAGGGCTGGCCTTTTGGAGGACGAGATACACGTGGAACAGAGCTGAGCGGCCACAGTCACCTGAGACAGCCAAAAGCCAGCTGCCCCCCAGTGATGTGAACAAGCCCTGCCAAAACCAGCAGAGCTGTCCAGCCAAGCCACCGCTTACCCCAGATTTGTCAACAACATGCTCATTATTATATACCAACTGAGGTTTTGAGTTTGTTATGCATTATTGTTCTAACAGATAATTGAAACAAACCCCAATGCTCGTTTTTCTTACTACAACTTAAGAAATATTCATCAGTCATTTATTAAGCATGGGTACGTGCATATCACAGGTCCTGGGTGGGAAAGGAGGAGCTAATCAGAGTTCTTCATACAATAGAGACAAGTCCACAATAGAGACAAAAGGAGATCATAGGAGTCCTACATCACTGGATGCTGCCTTCTCTGTAGCCTGCCCTCCCTCCTCACCTCCACCACAGACCACTGCAAACTTTCTCCCTGTTCTCCCCGAATCCACATTCATCTCCTAACGCCTCTTCCCAAACCTGCAGCCAGCATGATCTTCCTGAAATGCGACACTGACCGCGCTGTCCTGTGCCTCCCAAACTCTGAGATACCTAGGCTGGTCCCTCTCTCCCTGGTGCCCTAGATGAAACCGTGGGCAGCTCCCATTCTCTCTCAGATCACTCTCAGATCACAAAAAGTCTTGCAAGCATTCCAGAATAACCTCATTCAGTATTAAAATGACTAGTCCCATGTAATAGTATAAAATTCCAAATTTCATCTAAAGTTAAACTTGAGGGGCTGTATCCCATTTCAGGCTTGAAGACTAAGCGGTGAGAGCAGAGGATGGAAAAGCAGAGCGTGATCACTTTCTTACCCTCTATTTCCCAGCAACTGCTTAGGACACCTTTTGGGGCAGGGTGACAGGGAGGAGGGGAAGACACACTTGGCTGGAACACCTGTCATTGGGTGTTGGTTTTCTCCGGCCATTGCCGATGTTCAAGGCTGTCACTCTCCCTGGACACTTGCATGTCTCTTGGCTTGGTGAGTGTTCCTGGTTAAGTTTCCAGGCACATTTAAAAGCTCCCTGGAGCTTTTCCAGCATTGGGACCGTTCCCTAAAGATCCTAAGAGGACAACTGGTGTCCAATCCCCTTTAGATGGTTCAGGAAGATACAGTGGGCCAGCTCTCCCTGAGATGCACTCACGCATCCTTCTGTGGGAAGGTAGGACCTTCTCTGGGCTCCACTAACTCCTCTTTAAGCTGTATGTCCAACATTCACCTTTGCGCCCTGAGGCCCTGGAAGATGCCTAGGCAAGCACTCTGAGTGGTCTGCTTTCTCTTGGCTTGAGGAGATACACCCTCCTCTCTCCTCCAACAAACTTAGGGGGGAAACCACCACACCACACCATCAGCCTTCTCCAAAAATGTCCCTCTTCAAAGTCAAACTTCCTGGGCATCTCTAATGGCAATCCCTTTGTATTCTGGACATTGTTCGGGGGCTCATCCAAAACTGAGTGGCAGCCTTTCTCTTTCTGAGTTCCTAACAGGTAGGCGAGCATCCAGACGGAGGATGTGGAAAGAGTGGCAACCTTGTGGGGCTTGGTGGAAACTGACAAGAGAATGTCACACGTAAACACTGAGCTACACTTTAATAGCAGCGTGTTTCTTCATGGCAGGCCCCACAGCTGGAAGGAAACATTTATTCACAGGGTCATTTTATTCATAGTGGAACCTCCAGCAGGCCAAGGACTATGTCTGCTCTTCCAGATCACGGTTATCTGCAGCACCTTGCCAAATGCTGGCCCATGGAGGGTGCTCAATGAATGCTTGCTGACTAACCAAGCCATTCAATGAATGAATGGAAGAGAAAAACCATCTGCGACCAGGAAGCATGGTTCAACCTTGCTGCCAGAGTGGGACAAGTGGATGGAGCTTTTCATCGCCTCTCAGGCCTGGGCACAGAGGTGGGCTGAACCCCACGAGGCGAGAAGTCCTGGCTGGGGGCCAGATTGTCTTTCACTGCTGCACACAGGGATGAAGAAAATGCTCTTAAAAACTGGGGGGGCAGGAAAGCATCCCGCGGCTTTCTTCACGCACACACAGCCATCGTGCTGACAGCCCAAACACCGGGCCAGGAGGGGGAACGGAGTGGAGAAGCAGACTTAGCAAGTAGTTCCAACACCGAGGAAAAGCCAAGTGGGGCCAAGGGGCTCTGAGTCAGACTTTGCTCTTACCAGCATTCCCAGTGCCACCTCCGATCACGAAAGTAAAGAGATGAAGTAGCCGAATTGGTTTTGCAGTGTTTGTGCTTTTCTGCCATTTTCTGAACTGTGCACTTTGGATAAGAGGAACAAGTTTCTCAACTCAGAGTCTGTTTGCTTTCCATTGGGTTGTTTTTTCTGTGCAGCTTTCGGACTCCAAGCTGGGCACACGCCATCAGAATTCGCTGACATCTGCACTTCTTGCTTCTGAGGCTCTTTTTTCACTGTTTTCTTCTTTTCCCTAGCCTGGCCCTTGGGCTGCCAAGGGTGCGGGTTGGCCTAATGGTACGGCTGGCCCGAGAAGGGCGGCCAACCCTGCTCCAGGGGTGCGGGGGACAGGCTTGTCCCTTGTGTGGCCTGGGAACCTCTGTGGTCTGCTGCCCCCTCACCTCCCCAAACCCAGGCCTCTGAGGCTCCCTGCTCCTACCAGCCTCCCAGACATGTCTGGGCCCCTGGAGGCCTCCCTCTTCCAGCCTGGCCCTCTCCCAACCACGACTCTAGTGCTGCTCTTCCCAATGTCAAAAATCTTCTGAATGTGAAATAAGGCAGAGATGTTACAGGTGACTCTAGGAGAAGAGAGCTTTGTTGGATTTACCAGTTAATCCTGACCTGGGCCCAAACTGTTCAGAGTTAGAAGCTACTATGTGGAAAACTGATAATCTGGAAATGGTTTCTGTTTAGTAGAAAGATATCCCTAGAAGTTTCTGTTTATTACTCAGACATTAACCCAGTTTTAAACCTAACTTTGTAATCTTATTATCTTATTCCAGCATCCTTTTCCCCCCTGACTATATGGAGCTTGCTCTCACCTGTTTCTCTCTCCCCTCTATGTGTTCAAAGAGCCTCTCCTCCCCCCTCCCCTTTCTGAAACCTAGCTCAGCCTTCTAGACACAGCCTGCACCACATACTCTATCAATCAGGAGGAGCCTCCTCAGGCCTGTAGGCCCCAAAGCACTCTCCGCAGCAGCACCAGCTGGAAGGAATCTGGAACCTCACACTGAGTCCCACGGTGTTCTGGGTCATACTGCAACATGCTCATGCCTCTTGTGTCTCCATCACTGTCTGATCTATAGCTGCCTTTCCTTTTCCTACAGTTCTCAACATTCAGCATGTGCTCAGTGAACATTGTGATCCATCATTGGAGGGCAAGTATAAGGATAATACTTCATCACATGACTGAAGCAACAACATTTGCAGAGAGAGGAAAAGCCTGGCATTGTGGAAAGCTCAGGGTCCTCTGACAAATGAGGGGTTTGAGTCCTGGGCTCTGGGCCAACCTCACTCTCTGGCTCAGTTTGCTCATCTGTAAAATGGACATAACCACCCCAACCCTCAAGGGTTTGTGTTTTATTTCAGGATTAAAGACAATTTATGCAAACTGCCTTGCATAGCACCTGCCAGCTAGTTTTGTTTCCTCTGCATTTTCCCTAGCAGCTGGACTACCTTGTCCAGAGTCTAGAAATGGTACCAAAGAGGATTATCTCCATCACTGCTTAGGGATAAAAAAACAAAAAGCAAAAAACAAACAAACAAAAACAACAAAAAAAAACAAGGAAGCAGATCTTTTTGGAGAAGGGCCTGAGAGATTCTTGAGGGAGAAGACTGGGGAAAATAAGGAATCACCACCCCTCTGGTTTATACCAACTCTTCAACTAAATTCAATTTTTAAAAAGGTAACATCCATTTCATGGTACTTGTTATGTGCCATGTGCTGTCCTAAGCGTTTTTGTAAGTATTAATTCATTTAGTTCTCATAATAATCTCAGGAGATGGGTAATGTTATCACCATTTTACATGTGGGGAAACAGGCACTGAGCAGCTAAGTGATTTGCCCAAGGTTGTAAGATTAGATTAGATTAGATTCAAACCTGGCCTGTCCAGCTCCCGAGTCTATGCCCTTAACCTCTGCTATGCAGACTCACAAACACTTTGGGCTTCATTTAGAAATTAAACAAACAAAATTTCCTTAACAGTGACCTCCCTACTCTATAAAATTCTGTGTGCTCCTCATTGTGGAATCTTCTCTGTAGGCTTTCACAGAAGGAAGGGAGAAGGGACACAGGGCTTTGGTGAGAGCAAGGGAAGAGGTCAGTGCGGAATTCAGCTGTCAACTCTCCCCTTCCTCAGCCCAGGCTCCGCCCTTCCAGGTACTGTGTGAGTCCCACCCTCCCTAGCCCCCGGCCAGTCCACAGTGCTCCCTCTTGCTCCTGGTGTAAAGGCATAATAGAAGACTGCAGTTTGACCTTTAGACAGGAAAGGGGCCAAGCTCCCCCTCATCCCACCCCCCACTCAACTCTCACTTGCAAAGTTTCCTTAAATCCCTGCTCCCGTGACGTGACGTGATGTGCTGCTAACTCAGAGCTCAGGTGGCCCAGGTTGCCTGGCATCTGGGGTCAGCCCAGTAGCAAAGTGGTCTGTGGCTACAGCCCAGGACCTGGCCTGCAGCTGGCTCCCCTTTCTTTCTGATGAGGGGGGAAAGGGGCAGCCTGCTTGCTTCTGGTCAGATGCCTGTTTAATGCCAGCTCCCGGTCCTTCGTGGAGCCCTGTCCCTAGAGCAACGAGCCTGAGGCCAAGGAGGGCAGAGGAAGCTGTGCTGGTACAAGGCCCACAGGCCCACCTCACCTGAGTCAGGTGGACCAGGATCCCCATCTGGCTTGCCCTCACCTCTTTCCCCAGGCTCAGAGAAACGAGAACCCAGCACCGAAGAGGGCTCGATGCCTGGGGTGGCATCCTCTTCTGGGTTCCCGATTATGCTTTTTCTCTCCCCGATTATTCTTATTATTAGCTTTGTATGTGCACACTGGTTGGCCTGATCCCATAGGGTGCTGGGGTTTCAGGCTGTGAGTACAGCTAGCAAATACCTTTTCTCAACTAGATGGGCAAGAAGGGCCTCACATTCATTCACTACTGTTCCTACTCTTTCCTAAATCACAAAACATTCCTATAGCACCCAGCCCATGCTGGGCATGTGACAGACAGGAGCCTCCCCTCTCGACATCGGCTCCTCTTCCTGCAGACTTCATTTCCTTGGATGGCAGAGCCATCTCACCTGTTCTCCCAACCAGAAACCTCGGGGGACCTTGGACTCCCCACCTCTCTTCATTGCCCCCAACAGACACTCACAAAGTCCTGCTGACATCACCACCTTGTCACCTCTCCAACACAGCTCTTTCTTTCCACTTCCTTCCACTGATGCCACACGGAGTGATCACTGCGCTGGCTCCCGACCTGGGACCACGTTTCCTGGAGGCCAGCTGTGGCCACGTGGCTGGGTCTCGCTAATAGAGATGTGCGTCATTTCTAGGCTGGAGTGTTTAAGAAGTGGATGTGCCTTCTCCACTGGCCCTTTCTCCTCTGGCCCCCAAGGAAAGCAGAGAATCTTGAGGCCCTGATGGATGACAGAGCCAGCAATGGAAGGAACCCAGGTCCCAGAATCACCATGTGGAAGAAGATGCCTCCACTGAGGAAGAGCCTCATTTGATGGATACATGAGCCAACTGCTAGTGGGTTAAGTCACTGAAAATCGAGGCTTTATTTGCTATAGCACGTAGCACTGGGTTAACAACACAGACACACACTGGGTTACCTTGTTCTTAATGTGGGCTAACAAGCATATTTAAGCAGAGAAATGATGTGAAGGGAGTCATCTCAGACCACACCAGGGTAGGGAGGGAGGGAGGTGGGAATAAAGAATGTGTTCCTTACCATCTCCCAAGATGGGGGTGCAGGAGGGAAGGCAGGGGCTGCATCCCCTTCTCTCCCCACCCCATCTGCCCTAACGGCCTCCTCGTGACTAAGCTGACAAAGTTCAGAGTTCCAAAAACCACTCTATGCCTTTGTCTCCTTTTAAAATCCAGAAGTTGGTTAAACCTCTAGCCCCTCATAACCCAGGGTAACACCCTGTCCCCTGTCAAAGTAATTCCCTGTAGACCCAGACCAGGTTTCAGAGTAGACACCACGGGATCTTGGGCTGGAACCTAGGGGTGGAAGTGGCCCTCAGTCGGGGTGAGGCCCTCAGGCCGATTCCGCTGGGGATCCACGGAAGGGTGAGACAAATTCCACAAGCTAGCCAGGAAGGACTGCACCAGAAACAGCTCCCACATCCTACCCAGGCTCAGGCAGTGATGCTCGGACTTTTTCCTGAGGTCCAGAGCAGACTGATGGAAGGGCCTGGGCCCCTGAGGAGAGGAGGAGGCAGCAGACCCAGAGAAGGTCTAAGAATTCAGCCCCCCACCCCCACAAAGAAATTGTCCTCCTGACTCCATTCTGACAGCTGCCAGAGCGTTCCTCAGTCAACTGCCCCCACTCCCCAGCTCCCTCCTTCTGGCAGCTCCCAGAGGCAACTTGGGTGTGCAGCCCAGGATGCTCACCCTCCCAGGAATGGCTATGGGTGGGGTGCGCTGGGGGTCCCCAGATGCCAATGGGATTCATTCCATCCCAGGTTACATAACCTCTTGGCTGCAGCCAAGGTCTGAACTAAATATGAAAATGGAAAATGCTCCAGCAAGTGAATTCCAGGGGCATTAGGCAAATGGCCCTTTTAAATAAACAATAGCTTTCATCTTCACACAGATGCGAGGAAAAGGAGAATGAAGAAAAATGGATCCTGCCCTGATCACAAAGCTTATCCTAAGAAGAGCCCAGGGCCCTGGTATCAGGGGCAGGGGGGTCAGCCGTGCTGCCTGGTGTGAGCCAGAGTCTCCGTGGGCAGTCCTCCTTCCCCTCTGCAGGGCAGGGTGGGGCAGAGCGGTACAGGGTAGCAGGGGGAGGATTTCCTCAATCTGAGCAACCCTGACACCCTGTGGGGCTACACAAAGGGAGCTGGTGTTTCCACTGGCAGTTCTTCCTGAAACAGAGCTACAGGGGGTCTTGTATTTACTCGGGGGGGGGGGGGGGTAGTGGTGGGAGGGATGAGCATATCAGCGGGAGCACTGACTCAACACTGACTCAACAGGAAACCCTCTGACCCAGGGCCACCCCTCACCTCTGCTGCTATGAGCAGTGGGTGAGGCCAGCCTTGCTTATCCCCATCCTGTCCCCTCAAGGGTCCACCCATAGAGCTGCAAAGGGGGACAACTGCCCTTAGCATAGGGTCCAGGAGAGCTTTCCGGCCCCAGCAAGGCTGTCTAGGCCACTGCCAAGGGCAAGGCAGATATCTCCTGGAGGGTGACCGGACTGATGTCTGTGCCACAGTCTGTGCCAAGCAGAGCGAGGGCTGATGTGGTCACAGCTAAATGTCTGGACTGTACCATCCATAGGAGGAACAATGCGTCTTCAGACTGAGCCCTGAAACCCCCTGGGAGAGCTTTGCCTGAGAACTGGTCAGAGAACAAAACCCAGCCCTGCTTCCTGTTGGCTCCCTAACACACACACCCCTCAGTCGGCTGCACTCCACCCTGCCCCTCCACCCAGCCTAGGAGACCTTCTTCCTGCCTTCCTGTCCTCCACTACAGTGCACCAGGACAGAGGCAGCCAGGAGACCAGGGGCCCAGGGGGGGCCTGGGCATGGGCCTGGGGCTCCATGGGAAGCAGGGAGAGCCCAGCTGAACCAAAGCTCACAGAAGGGTGGTCATAAGCAGCCCCTTCAGAGATGAAGTGATCGCCCCCAATCAGCCCCAGGCCTGCATTCCCACCAACAAGGTCACTCCCATTTAAGAGGGGCTCCAGGGACGCCTGGGTGGATCAGTCAGTTACGCGCGTCTGTCTGCCTTTGGTTCAGGTCATGATCTCGTGGTCCTGGGATAGAGCCCCGCATCGGGTTCCCTGCTCAGCAGGGAGTCTGCTTCTCCCTCTGCCCCTCCCACTTCCCCCTGCTTGTGCGCGCTCTGACAAATAAATAAAATCTTTAAAAAAAAAAAAAGCCCAAAAAACAAAACAAAAAAAGTACTTTAAAAAATAAATAAAATAAAAGGGGCTCCGGAATACAATGTATCAGATCACTGGCTGTAGACAGACATCTGGGACTTGAGGGAATGGGACCCAGGGCATGAGGGTGCAAAGGGGCTTGCAACATGGGTGGGGGGCAGTGAGCCTACAACAGGAGGAGGGGAGGAGGTGTGGGGGCTCAGATGGATGATGTAGGGGCAGCCTGAGGGCCCAAGCCACAAGGCAAGCCACAGGAAGATGCGGAGGGTGAGGTCACTTCCTTGTTAATACCCTGCAAAGGCCCTGCCTCAATCAGGGTAAAAGGCCAGGCTTTTCAGTGGTCTGTGAGGCCCTGCCTGAACTGGCCCATCATTTCTCCAACCTCATCTACAATCTGTATGCATACACACATGCACGCACACACGCACACTCATTCTGCCCCAGTCACACAAGCTTCCTGGTTGTCCCTGGAGCAATAGGAACTTCTGCCTCAGGGCCTTTGCACTGTCCGTTCCCTCTGCCTGGAATGCTCTTCTCCTGTATCTCTCAGGGCTTCTTCCTCCACTTCTTGCTCAGATGTCCTCTTTCATAGGGCCTACCCTGACCACCCTATTTAAAACTACAGCCCACCTTGTCATGACCAAATCTTCTTCCCCTGTCAAGTTTTTTTTCCCACTCTGTAGCACTTATTAGCTCCTATGCAACTCCCGTGATTATTTTGCTAATGATTTATCTCTGCTTCTGCCTATCAGGAGGCCAGCTCTGCTATGGGAAGGAATTTTGCCTCTCTTGTTCACTGGTGAAGTCTGAGCTCCCAGAATAGTGCTTGGCACATGGTAAGTGCTCTAAAAATATCTGTTGGATGGATGAATGGATGGACAGACATATGGCCGGCAGCCCCTTCTCAGCAGGGCCCAGGGCTCTCGGAGAACAGTGCCTAACACAATAGCTGCTGTTCACTGAGCGCTCACTGTGGGCAAAGCCACATGCTAGATTTCTACAAACACTTCATTTTCCACCTGTGCAACTCCTCCCGCAGATTGGATTTTATTCCCAATTTCCAGATGAGGAAACTGAGGCTCCAGGAGCTTAAGAAAAATCACCAAGGTAGTCCGTGGTGCTACAGAACTATGCACCTCAGAAGCTTGTCCCCAAAGCTTGCAGCTTTTGTATAAACTGTGTTCTGAAATCGAATCTCTGCAGCAGAGCTCATGTAAGCTGTAGTCACCCACTCAGGCCTGGCCTCGGATCTTCACACCTCAGAACGCTGCTAGGATGAGGTTTGGAAAAGCTCAGCCTTCTGAAACTCCGTGCAAGTGGCCTGCTTACCTTGTAAGATGAGAACCGAGAGCTGGCTGAGGGACTGGGAAACGGGGGCTCCTAGACGTGGCTCTGAGATTTACTAGGAGGCTCAATCTTGCATAAAATGCAGCCCCTTCTAGCTGGTGACTTAGCAGAGCTGGTATCACCGAGGATCCAGGCAAAGGGGCCCTTGCCTTGAACCCACATTCAAAAGAACCCTCTAGCTATACTTATCCACCAGGGGCAAGGAGTTGGTAAAGCTGAGGACAGAATTCACATTCTCCCCATTTAGACATGCTCTGGGTGCCCAGGATCCCCACATTTCCTGCCCAAAGTCCTAAGTCTACTTTCAAGGTCTATGTGGGCTTTTCTCCAGGCCCACCCCCCCGACTGCAAACTGTACCCCTCCTGAGGGGCCCTCTGGGCCCAAGGGCGGCCTTCTGTGGGGAGTGGGTGGGTGGAGGCTGGGTGGACGTCCCATGCACGCATGATCACCCTGGCTGGTGTGTGTCAGACACACACTGCCATGTGGGATGGAGCCAGATGGAAAGGGAATTGGGGAGCTGGGCTAGAGACCTCTCTCCTCAAGCCATCAATTTCTACGCTCTGAGGAACCTGAAAATTTTAAATTCCATCCTGGCCTTCCAGGTGGTCATAAAGGTATATATGGCACAGTAGGAGAACAGAACAAAGTTGACTTAACAGTGACCTTCATTTGTAGCTTTTTAATATTTAGTCATTTGCTAAGTGGATCCCCATTTATACTCTTGCCCTGGTGCCACCATCCAATGACAGGGTGAGTCTCAACAGAACCTCAAGTTTCCAAGAGATCAGAAAAGGTAAGGCAGAGAAGTGAGAGTTGATGAGCTTCCCGGGGGTTCCGTCTGGTGTACCCCCCTCTCCCTGTCTCACTGATAGCAGGAAGATACCCCAGGAAGAGAAGAGGTGACAAACCAGGGACTGTTCCAGTTCTGACCCTGCCACAGAATGCTCACTCCACACTCCAGTGTGGGTCTGGGTCCAGGCAAAGAGAAGAGTCCATGCAACGTCAAAAAGGAAATGCTGCTCTGGTCCTAAATGTCACAAAGACGCCTCAGGCCTGCGCCACCTTGACTGGCTGCGTGATCGGGTAAGGTACATTAGCTCTGTCCTCTCACAGAAGGGGAGGGACACCAATTGTTACCTCACAAAGATGCTTTGAACACTACAGACTATCTGGCAATAACAGGTGTATGATATACAAAGTAATGCTATGCTTTTCTGTGGTAAGCCAATATTGTAAACACAGTGCCAGGTACCTTGTAGGAGTCAGTAAATGCCCACTTGGATGAATGGATGGATGGGCAGATGGATGAACAGTAGAGTAGGGAGTAGATTCTTGGTTGGATTCTTTAAAGGATATTACAAATTCCCAGCACTCACAAACTCGGCATCCAACATTGCCCTTGAACTGAACCTCAAATACCAGGGCATAAAACTCCCTTTGTCTTTCAGGAAGAAAAACAATAACAAAAAGCTTGGAATTCATTACTGGAGTTAGGACTTGGACTTCAGTGTATTCTCCTAAAACATGTGCTCTAAGGTCATGTGCAACAGTCAGAAGCAAGGGTCAGAAGCTCAGTTCTGGAAGATGCATTTTTCAAGGTTCATGGCCCCAAGGGTCTCAATATCCACCATGGCCTAATCTCTGCCTGTGAACATGAGACCTTTATTAACATCACAATTATTGACTCAGTTAACTGAGGCCCGAATCTCAGTCAGTGCAGAACGAGAAAACCGATATCATACCATTTTCCCAGACCCGCAATGCTACATATGCTCGACCAGGGATGCTGGTAAATCAGCCTCAATCCCAGGTATTACCAGGGATGAGGAAAATGTGCCCACACCACAACACATGCACATCATAGCTCTGCACACCCTCTAAGCCCCTGGGCTCCTATTATTCATTCAACACTGTTACAGATTTTGCCAAAGGCAGAAGAAAGAGTGTGGATTGAGGGAGGAAAGTAAGCAAGGGAACTAAATGTTACGAACAACATGCATGGGGGAAACAGAAAAACGGAGTGGTCAGCCCCATGAGAGAACTCAGCTTTGCTGGCAAGACCTTTCTTTCCTCGGGGCGGGGGGTGGGGGTGGGGGACACAGAAAACAATAACCAGGTGAGTTATAAGTTAACAGGCAGCCCGGGATCTCTTACTAAAATAAATAACATGAAGCTTCCCCAAATGTATTAATTAATAGAGTTTGGGAATTTCCCCTCCAGAATCCCGGAGCACAATCATAACACATTTGATCCCGAAGGCTGCAAAGTCATCTGGTCTCAGAGTAATTCAAAGTTTTCTAGGCACGGCTCTCTGCAGAACTGTTAGAGAAACATGAGAGGGCATTCCTGAAGGCGGGCCTCCCAACCTGCAAGAGAGAAATAGCCCAGCATGCCCTGTTTAGGAGGGAACATCTGTGCTCCTCTCCAGAGAACAGTCAAATGGGACATGCCCTCGCCTAGAGAGGTCTGCAGGAAAACCCTCTGCAGAGCTTTCTAGAAACTCCTCTTGCAAGATCCAGACATGGGGTGAGGTGGAAAGAATCTTCTCAAGAAGTCCTGCAGTGGTTCTCAGAGGGTGGGCTAAAGGCTGTTTGTAGCTATCACGTGTATAATATGACCACTGCTACAGCTTTGCTTGTGGTGTCAAATAGGATATTTAACAAAAACCTGCTGGTACCATTCTTCCCATTCGATTCTGGTAAACTAACATTGGCACAGCCAATATTCGACAAGAACAAGTCTTTAAGGGGCCAATGTGGTTAGTAAAACAATACACATAAAATCTTGACAATCTATAGAATGCTTTCTAAATGTTACATATTCTTGAATAGGATCATCATCATCACTGGATTTCTCCGTAGTCAAAAGACCAAAACCTGTCAGAATCATAGGTGGACCCAGTGTATCCCCCACTTGATTAATACGACTCACCCGGGATGCATGTTGAAAGCAGATCCCTAGGCCCCACCCCAGGACCAGTGATCCTGAATCACTGGGAATCTGAACTTTTAACAAAACATTATTTTGACTAGGGAAGTTCAGGAAATACTCCAGTGGTTCCCAAACTCACTCAGGAAATTGAAATTTGGGTCCCTCTTTTTCTTGCTAAAAAAGAAAAAAACAAGTGCATTGTTCTATTGAGTCGGGCACGGTGGTGTTAATTAGCCCTTCAGAAATTAACCAAGGCAATTATTATTGGATGGATCTACCTATCTCTTCCTTACGCTGAGAATTCTTTAGCTACAAACATCACCTACATTCCCTTCTTGGAACTGATACGGCATAAATCACATCTCAGAAATAAAGCCCCCACAATTTATGGAGAAAATGTTGCACTTGAATGAATCCCTAATTATCCCCAAAATCCTCAGAGAAAAAAGCACAACTGTATCTATGTGAGTTCCAGCTGATGAACTTACTGGGCCAGGTTCTTGTAGGAGGGGAGGGTGGTAGGCCAGTAATGGCAGAGAGGGAGGGCTTCCTGATCTGAAATCTTACGGGGTTTTCAGGTAGAAGTGACCAGTTAGTGGTATAAAGGCCAGAGGGCAGGAAAAACAAGGAGCCCTGATACTCACTCAGGTGTACTTACTGAGCACCTAATGAATCCGCGAGGGTCCCCACAAGGAACAGGTAGCTCTTGGAAACAGGGAGAGAGAGAAGAGCTCAGGGAAGGGACAATTTGTGAGAGAAGAGCAGGTTTCACAGGTAGACCCTGTAGTGAGGCACCCCAAGCAAGCAACAGCAGGGAGTCTTGCTGCCTCTAGGGCTGAAGGTTATTAGGACACCAAAGTTATCAGGATGAGCCACCTGGCAAAGCTACAGCCTTCTGCAGAGGGTCACACACCAACCTGTGGGCGGGCACGCTTCTCCCCTCCTTTTCTAGTGTTTCCTCTGACTGAACCCAACTGACAGCCAGAGGGAAGGTCAGCCTTCCAGGGCACAAAGCATGGGGGATGATGACGTAGCATGGATGTGGAGAGGGAAATGGAGAATATCCAACATACCCACCACCAAAGGCCAGGTACTGCAGTCTGCCCACCCTGGCGCTCTTCAACTGAATCTATTGCCTGTGGGAGATTGCACCACCTCCCCCTCAGCTGGTGTTCATGCCCTTTTGTCATTAACTCCGAAGTTCCTCTCACTAGAAGCAAACTCTTTTTCCCTGCTCCCCTGATGTCGGATTTGGCCACATGAACCTGCTCTGGCCAAGGGAGTGTGGAAGAAATGACGGTGCTAGTTCTGAGTCTGCCCCTCATGAGGCCTCACGTGTTTCTGTTCACCCCTCAGCATGAGAAGAGCCTGCCCCAGTAGCACATTGGTTCTAGAAGAGTGAGTGACAAGGAGAAGAGCTTCCCCTGCTAGCCTGCAGACCTGCGGCTTGAAGCAGAACTGTCTGGCCATCCCTTAGATCTGTGAGAATGATAAATTCTGCTTGTTGTGTGCCCTGAATTTTGGGGTGGTTGGTTACACAGAAATGGCTGACTGATACATAGTAAATAAGCCATCCTGATTCAGTAACAGAAGCTAGAGGGCTGGAGATTAAAAGAAAAGCATGAGCACACCTGCTAGAGCCAGGTCTAATGTGGGCATTAAAGGTCGGTAGTGCTCAATAGCGAGAGAGACCATGTGAGATTCGAAGGCTTAGACTTGGGGCCTGAACTGATATGGGAGCCTACTTGCGGTGATAACATAAACTCTCTCTCAGAGGAATAGATGCTCTGTTACTGTCTTTTTAAAAAATTTACACCTAGCCTTGTTCCATACAGAATTGAAGTATGCTTATAAAAGTGCCCATAATAGGGGCACCTGGGTGGCTCAGTCAGTTGGGCCTCCATCTCTTGGTTTTGGCTCAGGTCATGGTCTCAGGGTCGTGGGATTGAGCCTCACGTTGGGTTCCATGCTCATTGGGTTCCACGCACTCATTGGGTTCCATGCTCAGCAGGGAGTCTCCTTCTCTCCCTCTGCCCCTCTCCCCGTTCACACTCACGCTCTCTCTCTCAAGTGGATAAATAAATCTCTAAAAATAAGCAAGTAAGATATAATAATAAAATAAGCAAGTAAGAACAGCACAGCAGAGAGAAAATGATGGTATATGAAACCAAGGGCTCAATAAACCAAACGCACGCCATAAAGCCATGTCCTCCTGCTAGATGTGAGCTGCAGAGTTGCCCAGAAGCTAAGGCAAAGACAGAAACAAGATTCATGGCATGAGTAAGGCACACATGGGCCAGAAACTCAGAAGAAAGACAATTATTTCCTGGAACTGAGATCTGATAGACACATCTTCTTTGGGGTCCTCATAAGACCCTACATAGTGAACAGAGGCTTCAACAGACCCTCACAGAAAACACACTGATGCCACAATGATGATGAAAACAACAGCTAATGCTCACAGAGTGCTGGCCATGCACATGTGGGTGTTTTCTACGTACTTAACATATAAGCTATTTAATCCTTTTCTTACTATCTTCTAAGAAAGAGCAGTGGCTGTTTCTCATCCTGACCCACGAGAGAGCAGTCTTTGGGAGGACAGGCATCTATGCACAAGTCTGGGAACTCCACTATCAGATGAAGAAGTATCTTAGACCCTTCGCGAGAATCCAGAAATCAAGGTCTGTGAACAAAATATTCCACTTTTCCATACCGACAATTGCATAAGTCAACACCGTGCAGAGCAAGCAAAACAAGACTGAGCAAGATCTGGCCTGCGGGCCACCAGTTTTCAACCTCTCATGGAGAAACAGATGGACAGTATAACCACCAGGCCCCCCACCATAAATATAATTAATTTCAGCCAAACAGAAATACTGAAGAGCAGGAAGTTTGAAGTCCTACTGATTGACAAATTTGGGGATGTTGATATTAGATAATATTGTTAAGTATGGAAGCCTGAGGACTGCCTCGACCAGGGGTGGGACAGACACCTCTGTGGGCTGTGGAGCAGGACAGAGTTAGTGTCCCTGCCCGGAAAACGGAACAGGGAAGGTCCAGGAATCAGCCGATTGGTCTGAGATAATTAATACCATTATTTCTTCAATTATGGGTTCATTTCTTCAACTTGGTGGATTTGTGCGGAACCCACTAAGATGGATCAATTAGACTGCCACCACCACTCCTCAGAGCGGCCGTCCTCAAACCCGCCATCAACAAGCATCATCACAGACACCATTCGAAATTCTGCCCCCTCCCCCCGGCACCCCCACCGACTCTACTGAGAAAACCAAGCCTTCCTTTTCTTAGGAGGAAGTGTGGAGTGATGCAGGAGGTAGGAAAAGGAAGAGAAGAAAACGAGAAATACCATATGCATTCAGCCATCTTCTTCCCCTTCAAAAGCAATCCCTATTTGGAAATGTTTGCTATGCCTTCTTCAGCAAGACGAGTGACCTCAGGGCTGGAGGACTAAAATCCCCTGCCTGTCTCGGCTCAACAGGTTCCCCGACAAGCTAAACACAGCGGCACTTCAGCCGCTATTTTTAGACCCTATAAATTCTGTTCTCTCTTTCTGTCTCTGAAATATTCTTCACAGATTTGCCAAAGACTTTTATCTGGGCCCTGACTCTGTGACAATAACTTCACGAGCATGAAGTCCTCGCTGTGCCTTTGTTTGCGGCTCTTGTCATTTTTGAAATATACTTGTAAAACACACGGAGGGTTTCTTCTTCCTTGGAGGGGAAGCTGCCTGCCCCTCCTCGCACCCCTCACCCCAAGTCTGAATGATGAACAGGAAGAGGAAACACCACCACCGAACTGATTGTTGTTAGAAAAATAAATAAATAAATAAAAGTGGAAGGAAAAGACCCAGAGCAGGAGTCACCGGGAACTCCTCCCCCAGGACAGGGTTTCTCAAAGTGGCTCAAAACCCTGATTTCCAGGTGACCATAACCCCGGAAGCCCCTGAGATCTACTTAGGTAGAAACCCAGAGGGTGGGGGCCTGACCCTGCCAGTTACAGTCATGCCATCATAGCGCCCAGACTTGAGAATGCTGAGAAGGGTCCAAAGTCTGTGGCTAATCCAACTCTGGGTTGGCTTTCACTTTGTTAGAGCAGACAGCTGCAGGTTGGGCGGGGGGGGGCCGGTGTCATCTCAGGTGTTATCAAGATGAATATCAGCGGTCCCCCAAGCTTTCAGGAGACTGTGTCGCTTTCCAGGCCTTGCTCAATACTGCCCAACTTGACTCAAGTTGAATGGGTAGATGGTCAGAGCACAATGGCTTCAAAGCAAGAGCAGAAGTGGACCTTGGCCTGTTCCACTGTATTCACCATCCAACACAGCCCAAGGACAGGCAACCGTTCTTTTCCCCGGGTACTCATGAGTCTGGCCCCCCAGCTAACACTCTGTAGCTGTCATCCACGTGCATGGTCCTTACCAGGTTCTGTGACGGGCACCACTGCACCATTACCCCCAAACGCAGGATTCCCACCTGATCGTTCTCCTCCCTTCCCTCCCTGTCCACATCTAAGACTTCAGCTACTGTCTCCACCATCAGACAGTCTCCAGGCCCATCTGCTTCCCCCAACCCCAGCCATGTAGTGTACCGCCTTCACCTTCTAGCTGGGCTGCCCACTTCCACTCCTGCTTGCCTACCCCAATGCGCTCTCTCTCCACAGAGCCGGAGTGACCTTCCGAAAAGACCTATCACACCATGTCACCACCCTGCTTCACAAAGCACTCAAATAAAATGCAAACTCCCAGCATGGCTTATGCAGCCCAACACAGTCTGGTCTTCATCTACCTTTCTGGGCTTTTCTCATACATGATTCCATGCGATTCTCCTAATAACCCTTTCAAGTAGGAATTAACCTCAGTTTATAGATGAGATCTGGGAGATTCAGCAAAGTGAAGTAACAGCCAATAATGGTGGAGCCTGAGTTGACACCCGCATCTTTCAGCCACCAAAGCCCATGCTCTTTCCACCTGCCCTCGAGCTCACCCGTTAACCAGATTCAGAAACAGAAAGATGGAAGGCAGCCCCCATGACTCCTGGCTCATGTATTTCCAAAGATCAGACCCAGGTTAATTCAAGGAGAGCAGGATTGCTGCACATAGGAGACAACCAGGGGTGGGGAGAGAGTAAGAGAGAGAAAGAGGCAGGAAGAAGAGAAAATGAGGAAGCAGCAGCAAGAGATGCTTCGAATGACATTTAGAACAGAATTACAAAACATAGCTGTAAAACTCCATCTGCTGCTGGCCAGAACTCTGCCAAGTTCCTAATGCCAGAGGGTTGGGCCAACAATGATTATCCCCCTCCCCTAGAAGTTGCCATCCCTGGTTACATCACCTCCTCGGGGACCTAGCAGACAGTGAATCAGCCGGTTACATCGGGAGGGCTCACTAGAGGCACTTTCCAACTGAGATGTCCGGCACAGTCAGAGTTTCCTTCCCTCCCAGAGCAAAAGGGAAAGCCCTTCCTTCCAATCACGCTGATTTCTTTCCGTCCACTTATTTATTTTTTTTATGCGGTGGAACATAAATTTACGTAACTAGATTTTCAGAAGGATTCCCTGCCTTTTACAAATATGAAGTACTGACACAAGTTTTCTCAGCAAGATCCCATCATCCTACATTGTTGTTCGAACTCACACAAAACAGCCAACATTTTTCATAAATATTTTTTGTAAAAATGTCCACCATTCTACTAATATTGATGAGTGGTGAAACTCTTATCTCTTGCTTCTCTAACATCTGGATAGTACAACTACATTTAAAACTGGTAATATGACTATGTATTTACTAATACTGCCAATTTTCATGGCCTAGATTTCTCCAGTTTTATTGATAATTGTGAGCACCTTTATTATTAACACATTTAAACTGGTGATCACGTAAAAGCCCTCTGGGAAGAAGTTAATTTTTACAAAATGCTTGTAAAGTGACTTCTTATTAACTATAGATCCATGGAGGGTAGGAGGGGCAAAGGTCAATCTGATTCAAATCCACAAAGATAGGCTGAGAACCCACCACGCATGCCCCTGGGTTAGTAGCTGTAAATGGTACAAAGAGGAGGGGGATATGCTCAGGGCTTTCAAATAGCTTGGGGTCTGATAGGAGAGTTAGATATTCTATAAATGGCTAGAATGCCAGGAGGAGTATGTTATGGTTCATCCATGAGGTACTTCATATACACCAGATCGTAGCAGAGACTGCTATTTGCCCACTCAATACCCATTCTCCCCTTCTCCCTTTTTACTGAACTTCAATTTTATTCCAGACTCCAACAAGCCGAGCTAATGGGCTAAACCCCTTTGCAAAGCTGATCTACTCGAGCTAACAGGCTAACCTATCCCCCCTGGAGGAAAAGGTGGTTAATAGGATATAAGCAGAAACCACGAGAGGCTTCTATTAAGGGAGACAGCTTCACTGAGACTTGTACTCTTTTGCACTCGTCTCTCTTCCTTGTGTTTCTTACGTGGAATTTGGACGTGATTGCGGGAGATATAACAGCCATACTGGGTGATAAAGCAGTTCTGACGCTGGACGCCATGGTCTGAGGACAGTGGAACAGAAAAGGAAGAATCTGGATCCTTGATGACCCTGAAGTACCAGACCGAGCCCAAACTTCTTTTGCATGAGAGCAATAAACCTGAATCTTATCAACTTCTTATTTGCATTTTGTTCCATGCTATTGGCCTGGCATAAAAGAGTGGTGGCATCAAGTAGTCACCAGGAGACGAATCGCGAGGAGGACGCGTGGTGAGAGGTTTTCCCTGGGGCTGCAGGCCACGGCCCAGACACCGAAGGCCAGGTTCCCAGAACTTCTCTTAGGAAGGACAGGATACTCCATGATGAGGGAGGGGACCACAAGGCGGGGGCAAGTCCCCTGCTCTTAACAGGATCTAACTTCCACTCACCAGTTATAAATCACCCAGAACAGCCGTCCTTCTCCCCTCTCTTTCTGCCTGGTCTCCCTTCACGGCTCTAGGTGACTGTACATAGCTGACCCTCAAGAGCAATGGGGAGGTAATCTGGGGACTTCCTTCTTACCTTCCTTTTTCCCTCCCACCACAATGAGGCTTATCCCTGCAGCTCTCTCAGGGACCTGGACACAGAAATACGTGGGGACATGCCAGGAAGAAATATTCTTGAGATTACGGATTATGGGAAGTAGGTTCCTCTCACCTCTCTCTCTCTCTCTCTAAGGACAAAAGGATGCCCAACAAAATTCCTGATCCCATGTAAATCCAAATCAGAGTGGTAGACCAGAGCCTATGAAGTTGGTCTCTCTTGTCTGCATTGGCAGATGTAATAATCAAGGCTAGGAAGTCATGGGACACATAAAAGGGAAGCACTCCCTAAGGGCACCCCAAGACGAGACTGAAAAGGGGGCAACCTGCAATCTTCTTTGAAACTTCAGCCAAAAGGAGACCGGCCTTTACCTGTCCCACAAGAAAGCAGCAGGCCATCCCACATCCCTCCAAGGATGCAGGGCCTGCTGAAGGAGGCAAGCTTTCCCACCCCCTACCCCACACCAGCTCTTAAGACATATAAATGTTTATGAAATGAACTCACTCCAAAGTTCCCAGCAATGAACTAAAACTCAGCAACACCGAGCAATACACTTAAAAGTTCCAAAACCTAAATTTTTCCCCCAAAATGCAAGTTTTTAAAGAGCAAAAGGAACAGGAAGCAAAGTATCTCCCCACACTAAACATTTCTTTCACCTTTTATTTTTTTATTTTTAAAGCTTTTATTTATTTATTTGAGAGAGAAGAGCACAAGCAGGGGGAATGGCAGAGGGAGAGGGAGAAGCAGGCTCCCTGCCGAGCTAGGAGCCTGATGCGGAACTTGATCCCAGGACCCCAGGATCATGACCTGAGCCGAAGGCAGACTCTTAAGTGACTGGGCCACCCAGGTGCCCTGTCTTCCACCTTTTAGATGCATCCCATCCCTGCCCTCCACCCCTGCAAATTCTTTTTGGAACTAAAAATACCACATTTATATCTTTTTTTCACTAGCAACCATGTTTGGGCTTGAGATTAAATAGCAAGAATTCTTTAAAACTACATTACTTTTAAAAAGTAAATAATGACCAAGGGAAAAAGAATCTCACATTTTTCCAATACAACATAAAGATGGCAGCTCAAGATAATACTGAAGGCCTCCAGGAGGAACGACCGATACAACAATCATTTAGGGCCCTGTTTATACCCCAAGTGACACTTGCTGTTGAATAAAAATGTGTTTATATTTCCACAAATCCACTCCGATTTCACATGTTCTGCTCACTTAGCCGTCACTGAACAGGAAGAAGTTACAAAACTTCATGGGAGTTGGGGAAATAGAAAATTTTATTAACTGTTCCTCTTGTACTACAACCAAATTTAAAACAGGACTGAACACAGAGAATTCAGGAGACTCTTCTGGTGTATAAGAATTAAAAACAAAAAAAAAAGCTGGTTATTCCAAAATTAAAGAGGCCACTGAAAGGGACTTAACCTTTTCAGCCATATCTGTGCCATTTCTTTATGCTTTTATAAGGGCCACGTTAAAAATGAAATGGCAGATGGGGCTGGAAAAACCCCTTTGGCTGATCCACTCGAGGCAGAAAGAGTTGGTTTCACTGCTGATCCTGGGGCTCTATGTGGCCACATTTTATGGGGCTCCAGAGAGGCCTAAGTCCACCCTGAAGTAAAAGGACTCTTTTACTTGCCTCTGAAGGACACGGAAAAGCCTGCTGTCCTCACAGCTGTCAGCCATGAGGGTGTGAACACACCCTTGGCTCAGCTGAGGCCGAAGTCATCAGTTGGTTTTTATGACTATTATAGTCACTCCATGTCCAGCCAGGATTCCTTTTGTACTCAAGAAAACTAAAACAATTAATTGAAGCTCAAGGCATTCCTACCCAAGGAAGGGGGAACTGAGGGCAATGAGGCTGAGGGGCCCAGCTGTGTGCAACTCTAGACACAGGGGGATCCCCTCATCCACAGGGCGCTGCAATGGGTGGTACCACGGAAGGGAATGACCTCCCTGCATGTGGCCCTCACCCGCCTGCTCTTCCCACCCCCATGACCCGCTGCACCGGGTCAGAGAACAGAGCTCGGGCCCCGCAGCATCCCAGAGCATCCCAGCAGTGCCTGGGTTCGGAGCTCAAGCACACCAACTTGATTCTCTAGTTCCTGCTTCACTTTCTTGAAACGAGAGCTGTAGCTGGGCCTGCGTGCTTGGCTAAGGCTCACAAGAGCACCCTGCCATGCTCCAGGAACTCCTCTACTTACTGTCTTCCCACCTCGACTTCTCCAGCATGGGAAATGATCCTTACTGCAACTTCTCCTGATTACCCCCTCACACCGGACTGAAAGCTCCCGGAACCAAATGGAGATCTCAGCACTTGGGTGTAACTTTCATCAAAAGCCTGCTTTCTCTTGTTAAAGGGGGAAAAAAATAAGAGGTCCCATTCACAGGAAGTGCACTACAGGAAGGTTTGAGTATTTCTAAAGGCCGAAGTCACGTTTTTCTCCCCTCTGCTTCCCTAGCCCTGTGTGCCTGCCAGAGAAGGGCCCCATCGCCCCGTGTCCTCCGGGAGGATGACATCCTTGAGGACAAGGACGTGGCTGGTTTACCTCTGTGTCCCAGGAGACCAGCAGGAGACCCGACAGTACCCGGGGCAAGTGCTCCACAAAGAGCAACAGAACTAAAGCCACCCGAGGGTCCGCAGGCTCTGGGCTCTGTGCTTTGGGCCTTCCCCAGGGTCATAGCTGACCCTTTCATCACTTCTGAGAAACCTTCATTCCCGAAGAGGCCTTCTACTTGACACCAGGTTTTGTTTCTTGAGAAGACTGTCAGATGGTCTAAAATTAGCAACCCCTCCAACTCAATTATGAAAAACTTGACATTTTATGAAAAAAAAAAATCTCTTGGTTTTGATGACTTGCCTCCAGAGTGCTCAAAGGACTTTCCAGACAGCCCCACTTCTGGTGAGCAGATACTCAAGGGACAGGATTAACTACACAGCTGCATTTTGTTACCCGGGTCCCAGAGCCCATCCTCTACCAGGATGGGCCGGGACATTCAAAGAAACAGCCCAGCCCTCAGGGTAGGAGTACAGGCTCTGGGGTCAAATAAACTGGGCTTGGGGCCTGTCTCACCACTCTCTGCTTCTAAGAGTATGGGCTGAGTCACTCAACTCCCCGGGCCTCGGTTTCCCTATGGGTAGAAAGGGGATGATGATAGCATGTACCTCAGAGGGCTGAGGTAAAGGTCAGCAGACAACTTGGGTTAAGAGCTTAGAATAGTGCCTGGGTGTAGTTAGCATTCAGTAAATACTAGCCATCATCACCGACGTTATTTTTGTCACTGTCACTACATTTATTCACGCTGAAATAGGAGGCAGCAGATAATGTCAAATAAAATAGCAGCCCGAGCGAAACAGGAACAGGTGTGCGTCTGGTGGCTTGTGTTGTGAAAGGCCCGCTGGCTGCGTGGGGACTCCCTCCTCTCTGTAGCGCTCTGAGCCACCTCTACACAGGCAAACGGGATCATCTAGGATCTGCTGGGGCATAAGGGTGAGCTACAACAGTGGCCTGGGGTGTGAGTCCTCTGGGGGACAGCAGTCTGTGGCTGCATGAGCTGCCCCACCAGCAAGATCCTCACCAGTGGGTGTCGTTCTTTTACCACCAAATGCCCACATGTAACTGTGCACCGCTGCCCCTCCACCTCTATTAGCCCTCGCTTGAGGGTTCCTTCAGGGGAGCCGCCTTCAAGGGAACTGACACTGTGGACAGACCAAAAGGACGATTCCAAGGCAAGATCTACTGGAAGGTTCTGAGAATGTTCCAGAAGGATCCGTGTAACTCTGGACCGGGTGGCTCAGATCCTGCTCAAGCCCCAGTGCCGATGTGGACCCGTTCTCCAGTGTGACTTCAGACTTGCCCCACCAGGAAGGGCCGCATGGCCCCACCCAGGGAGCTCTCCCTCTGCACTGAAGGAATGCAGCTGCAGAGCCTATGACCTTACAAGATCTGCGCAGCTAAGAGTCCCCCTCTGATGAGAAATGGCAGTGAAACATCAGGGACCTTTCCAAAGGCTCAATAAGAAATCAACTCTGGGGCTAAGAGACAAATCAGGAAGTTGAGGAAAAGGTAACCACATCCCAGTGGGAGTTCAACGCCTTTATAAAGCTTATTGGTTAAGACCTTGAGTTTTAATTTCAGATTGGATCTTAATGTAACAATCCTTGGCTGCAAGAGCTGCAGGAATATGGAATAACAGGAAAGAATAATAGGAAAAAATCAGCAAAGGTGACTCTTGGGACTGGTATTTTATTACACCACACTTGATCCTAACCCAAAGGTCAAAAAGCAATAGGATTTTACTCTCTACTTAACCTGGAGCTTCTCCAACCATTATTTAAAGTCAGATGTTCTGAGGATATGAAGATGGCTCAAAAACCAGAGAGTTACTTTGGTGGGGAGTGGCAAAGGAAAAGGAAATACACAATTAACAGTCTTAAAAGAAATACCTACCCTATGAAGAATACCAGGACCAAAAATAAACCCCACACAAATGTAAAATAAACTCTGACAAGCAATCTGGTCCTGGTGCTAATTCTTTTCTTCCCCTCTGACTTAAATACAAATGAGACAGGACGCTGACGGAGGACGCTCACTTTTTTTTACACAGTAAATGGAACCCTGTAGGTCCTGTGCTAAATATAAATAAATCTCAGCATGCTCTCCAATAAGGTCAAATTTTCAACAGGATGAGCCTATACTCCAGGGTCCTTGGACTTCTTTGAGAAGTGATTGCTCAGAAGCCCTGCTTGCTCACTCTGCTTGGCTCCGAGATAATCTGAACAAATGTTGGTGGGGTGAATGATGACCCAGCGCTCCCTTTTCTTCCTCTACTCCCCACCAAGTCTGAACAGCCCAGACTTTGCAGTCAGGATCTTCACTTATGGCTCCCTCTGCCCAGAACCTATCAGCTCATATTCTCTACTGTCAATGTAAAAACAAACAAAAAAAATGTATTTCCCTCTTTAAAGTCATCTGCTTTTCTATAATGTAACCTTGACACTCCTCCCACAGAATGGCAAGGTCTATATACCTTCCCTTTGAGCTTGGGCAGGTCATAACACACCACGCACTTCCACCCTGTTTTCCTCAGACTCCCACAAGGAATACCACACCATGTTGCAAGGGAACCTGGATCAGCTGAGAGGCCACATATAGGTGTTCTGGCCACTGGCCCACCTGAGGTCCCTGCCCCAGCCAAGTAGCTGCCAGACGCGGAAGGGAAGATGGCCCAGATGATACCAGCCCCAACACATGCATCTCCCCCACTAATGCCTGGAGCATCAATGGGACTAACAGAACCTAATAAGACCACTGTAAGAATTAAACAAAACACAGTGTGCAAAGACCCTTTCAAAGCGGGGGGGGGGGGGGGGGGTAGTGTGAGGCATGATTATTACCAGCACATGGGAGGTCTGATGATGTCATATACATCTTCACTTTGGACATCTGAATTTCATGACTCCATAATACCTGTCAAAGCCTACTGAAAAAGTAAAATGAGAGACAGTGATGGGAGTAGCAGTAAAAACTTAGATAAGCCTGAAAGAAATTTATAACTGTACCATTTTCCTCCCTCTAGCCGATTTTCCCTAGAATGCACACTGATTGCTTCTATAAAACAATCTTGGATAGGTGGGAAAAGTAAGAATTCCATTCCTAAAAATATACATGCACATACAGCATACTTTACAGGTCTTCTGCTAGCTTAAGCCTTCCAGAAATAATAATTAAACTTTTTTCTAAAAGTGCAATTTTAATTGCATGACATTGCTTTATCTAGTCCTTACAGCAATGCTATTAAATAGGTTCTAGCATTATCTCAATTTATAGGTGAGGGAACTGAAGCACAGGGAGGTCACATCACACGGCGTGAAGTGGCAAAACCAGAATTCAAACAGGAGGCCTTTGGAAGCAAGGCCATGTGTGCACCCCTGCACGATTTCCTTGAGGGTCAGATGTGAACCTCACATTAGGTTCACGTCCTATCCAGTTGTTGGGAACTTAAAAAGTGCTGTTAATGATAATCTGCCACTCCAGCTCCCTTGAAGAAACATGAGGGAATGATAAAGAGTACTTTCTCAATCTCTTAGATCACTCCTGTGCGTGATGCGCGGCCTCCAGCTGACCCCCGTGCCCCGGGCTGACCCCTGGCCAGGAAGCAGCTGCCCCTGGGCACTGGGTCTTGCTATGCATCCCTCCCTGCTCTCAGCAAGTGCCTTTGATGAGATAATTCCCAACAACCAGCTTTTTCCCAGGGGCTCTGTGCTAGGCTTGTTCTTCTGCTTTAAATCATCATATCTGTATGAACAGGCAATTTGTGTGACAGAGATTCAGTAAATTCTTACCATCAAACTGACTGACTACTATTTACACATCAAGTTTGATGAAGTGATCACTGTCCAGAGTGATTCAACTTTTAAGGGGAAATTTCTTACATCATGGATAATATAAAAACTTGAAAAAAAGTGTATTATCACCCAGAAGTCCACATTTCCTTCTCAGAAAAAGTGAGTCCTACGTTTCTGGCCTGAAGAGCTCCAGTTTCTTAGGAAATTGAGAGTGGTGGGCCTAATATCTAGCCCACTGCTAGACATGCTCCTAGCATCCAATACCAACAGCTTCATCGGAGCCCTGATGGGAATGACTGAACAAGGGTTTTTCAATTCTGTTCACCTCTCACCAGTGGGTTCTCATAACCTGGAGTCTCATCCAGCACTACTTCTGAACTGTTTTGTCTCCTAATATTTTCTCATCTCTCTCCTTTCTGCCATTATTCCATTATTTTCTTACTTCCTTTCTGCGATTAAAAAGAAGGGATAAAATAAGCAGCTCTATTTTCAGGAACTGAAGGAGGCGGTCGAATGTCAGTCTGCCTTGGTGGCAAGGTGCAGGCCTTCTCACTGGTCCTCACCCCAGTCAGCCACGGAGACAGAGCCTCCTGCTCTGGAAATCTCACATGTTCCCTGATCGGACTGACCGTGAAATATCCCAAAGGGAGTCTGAGAGATGATACCAAGGGGCAACAGGATGGGGAAGAACAGGTACTTCCAGAAGTACAAAGCCTCTATGTGGTTCAGAAGAAATCTGTAAAACCATCTGGTCCCCAAACTCCTCATTGTAGTTCATAGCTGTATCATTCCCCCACTCCTGTCCCAAAGGGACCCACCCAACTGAGATTCAGCTTGTGAAACTTTTGGACATTCAACACGTAAGAATAGTGACAGCCAGAATAGACCGCAGGACTCTAAAGCTATCCGGCAGAGGCTGCCAAACACCTGAGAGGTGCATCCCGTTGGGTCTTTGCTGTACCCTTGAGAAGGAGGTTAGCCAAGCCCAGGGAAGAAATGCTGAGACTCAGGATGAGTCTCATTCCCCCCGCTCACCCCCCGCCCCCAGGACAGCTGCTTCAGGGCAGGGCAAAATCACCAGCCAGTCTCACTTTGGGGAGCTGGTTTCTCACAATTGCATGATCCTCAGATAGTTTAAAAGCTCTCACTGGCATGACTCAGTAATACAATTCTCAAAGCTCTCAGTAGTACTGACATTTGTCATCCACATCAGGTGGTGGCCAATTCTAATCTGGCTTCATGCTCAGCCACTACATTCCCTCTGGAACCTACAATCTTGTCATACCAATGTTTCTCCACATCTCCCATGCTTACAAAGGCTATATCACAGGACCTCTGCATGTGCTATTTCCTCTCCCCAGAATGTCTTTGTTTCCCTTGATTCTTCCCCCAACTTCTCATCAATCCAGCCAACTCCAGCCCATCTTCTGTGGTCTAGCTCCTCTCTCAAACTTACACCCTCCTGGCCTTGTAGATATTCACACAACTACTTCCCCGCATCTGTCAGTACTTCACACCTGCATGTACTTGGGCACTTATTTACATTATAGTTGTGTATCTGTATCCATCTTCCCCGCTATATGCTGCCTTGTACGCACAATGTCTTCTTCATCTCTGTACTGCACGACCTAGAACGTTGCCTGGGATGCGGAAGGCCAGGATTTAATTCATGTGAACTAAGGAGACCATAGCCCAGGAAGTTAATCACTTTGGCAACTACATCAACGTGGAGTATCACTTGACTCATAGTCTAATCAATGTTAGTTACAAACTCTGCCAAGGCAATTAAGAATGACAGGATTCTCAGGGTGAGACGCTCAAAGAGCACCTGGTCCAAGCTCCCTCTTAGTGCTGGGGACAGGGATCCTAAAGTTCAGGCTTGAATGTCTCTGGTGATGAGAAACTTACTACCACATGAGCCATTTTATTCCAAAGAACAAGCTGGATCAGGCAAAAGCCATAGATGATAAACACAAGAACCCCATCTGGTCCAGTCCTGTTCCTCTTGACCAAGCTTTGCCAAGTACTATGGCTAACCACCCCAGGATCCCAGGCACTTATCTCACCAAAGTGCAGTTAATGGAGGCAACTCAAATAATTGTGCTGCAAACAGACTCCTAGTCTTGAGCTGGGTACTCTTCCCAAAAAAAGAGAAAAAAAGTATGGTATTATACTATGACCTTGTTTTGATAATGTTCTATAGGTAGATAAGATGTTATGAGTGCATAAAGCGTATGTGAGAACTTTCTATATTTTCCATTTTTATAACTTGTTATGAGTCAAATGATTTCAAAATTTTTAAAAGACTAAAATTTTAATAAGTTATTAAACTATTAAAAATAAATTATATATATACAGAGAGAAATATGGGAGGCAAGGTCACTGTCTTGAGGGTACGTGCCCATAATGGAATGCTCTGGGTATGGACTCATTTCTCTGAGGTCCTTACCATCTATAACGTAAGGCAAATTCTATTATCACAACAGCCTTGTCCTCTTACCCACTCCTTTATAGGCATCTTGAGACCAGATAAATCCAATCAGTTTATCTGCCAGTCCAAGTGTAATGCCACCCCAGCCCAGGACTATCCACAATATGAGGCACGTCCCTGCTCACATCAGCCAACCTGGCCTTTACCCAGCAGCCCAGGGAACACCTAAGCCCCCCAGGAAGCCAGGGAAGGGAAAGGAAATGGACCATAGGAACACCAGCTATGTGCTAAGCACCCTCTGTTACCTCCATTAATCCTCACTACAATCCCATGCTGTGTCCATTCTGCAGAGAAGGAAACTGGGGGGCACAGGAGGTGGGAAGTGTGCCTCAGGTCCCCAGGCTGAGGAGTGCAGAGGCGGAAGTCATGCAACATTTCGGTCCTTGCTCACCTATAGCTCACTGCAGGACAGTCACTGACCCTTGGGTCAGCAATGACACTGGACAGGTTTACAGAAGCCCAAGACCCAGCCTGTTTTGTTCAAACCCTTAACCTTCACTCATGCCTTGAATCCCAATACCCATTTCCACTCCTCTGGTGGGTTGGTCTCTTGGAATGTCTGTTAATCCTCTGGGCTTCAGCCCATTTCTCCTCATTAAGTGTGGGTGGGGACGGGTGTGGCTGGAGCTCCAAGGCCCTTCAGCCAAAGCATGAGGGCCCTAAGCCAGCAGAAGGTTTGCGCTCATAGGCATTCAACAGATGCCTGTTGAAGTAAAGGGGCAAATATATATCATCTTGGTGATGTGTCACAGTTTTTAAAAAGACACCCACTTATCCAGTGGCTGTTTCCTCTGGTCATAAATCAGTAAAAATTTAATGATGGGGAGTAGGAAAGAGGATCACATTTTCTTCCATTAAGACCAGCAATCAATCAAGCCTGCTGAAAGCCAGGCTAAATTTAGCATGACATATGGGCTTTCAGAAAGTCTTCCACAGTGTAGGAGGCCACTAAAAATATAACAAAACAATTAAGTCACCACAGGATTGATGGAGGTCTATAAATGGTGAGGGCCCTAGAGACTGGTACTAGGGCCTGCCATACCTTTAAACAGGTCTTATCGATGAGAAGGGCCCAGAGGAAAACCTCTGGATGTGAAATATCACTAAGTTCTTCTGTTATTAAAATGTGAAGCTACAGAAGGGTAACTGTGTGGGTAGGGAGAAAAGGCATAGGAAGGTACAAAGTCAAATTATTTAGAGAAAACAAATTCTTAGAACAAATCTACATGGTAGCAAAATCTACACTTCAGGAAAGGAAAGCATTATGTGGTCAAGTGTATTTGGGGAGATGCTGAAAGCTGTGTCCCCCTTGTGCACATGGGCTTCTAAAGCCCTAGGAGGTCCAGGAATAAGCAAACCTGTCCAATGTTAACTGCAGTATTTTCCAAAATTCATTTGAATACAAAACTTTATTCTGTTACTGACATAAAACCTGTTACCATCCTATGGGGAAGAAACACTGTAACTTTGGGAAATGCTAGATCATATTCTTTATGTTGTCAGTGTGATCTAAACAGGGACCTGGGTGTGATCAAAGACGGTTCCATAAAAATGATCCACCTGTGCATTGCTGCTGACCCACAGGATGGCAGAAAAGGTGTGAGAAACCCAGCCAGGCCCACTGTCTTCTGCACACGAGGCTGGACTTCTAGAGCGATGGGACAGAGGGAGAGGACAGCCTCACTCGTGACCCACGCCAACATCAGCAGGATGGTAAGTGGCTGGAATGTTGACCCAGCAAAGCCACGGGTAGGAACTTACCCTCCAGAATGGACCATCAGGCACCCAAAGATGTTCGCTGCAGCCTGACAGTAACAGGGGGACGGGGGGGAGGAACGAGAAAGAAGTAGGATCTTTAACAACAGTAGCTGACACATCCAGAAGGTGAAGTGGGCTTCTCTTCCCGCAGACCCTGGAGCTCCCAGCTGAGCATGATCAGCTGAGCACTGCCTGCACTCCCACCCCCAGAAGGGCTGGCTGAAAATGCACTGCTTCAGCCCACCATGTAGCTATGATAATCCCACATTTAGGGAGCTGCTGGTTACCTTCTCTGAAGCCAAACTTAAAATACAGCACCTCTCAGGCAACTGTTTTTCAGGCTTTCAGGCCCCGTGGTCTGACAGATATCCATTTACTTACAGTCACAATCAAACAGAATATTTTTATTCACACCTGTTTACGATATCCTGGATGACACACAGAAATGATCTCAAAATGGATCACTGACTTAAATGTAAATGCTAACACCATAAACTTCTAGTAGCATACCTTGGGCATATGTTCATCTTAGAGCCCAGCTTCTTCTCACATTCAGTGAGCATTTATTGAGTGATGAGTCAATGTCAGTTATTCTGCCTGGTGCTGGATATATGGTTGGAACGAGACAGTCCCTGATGCCAAATGTCTTAGCATCTGTTAGGAGCTTGTTATAGCTTTGTCTTTAACGAAATTATCCCAAACCTCTTTGAATCCATGTCTGTTTCTTGCCAGTACTACCTTGATTGTAACCTAGGTTTACAGAACTTTGTGGCTCATTACCTGATCAGGGAAGAATATCATCCACTATATGCTGACATTTTCTTACTAGGAAGATGGGAAGGAGGACATCCAGCCTGGGCAAGTATAGGATGAAAGGGGAACAAACATCAGATTCAGGAGAGCCTAACAGATACACATCACTGTTAAGTCCCGCCCAGCACGTGCTCCAATGTGCTGGAAGAGTCAAGCCAGCTGGGATACCAGGTGAGAGGGTATCCACCACTCAGAGGGAACAAGTTAACAGGAAGGAATTAGCACATCCATTTAACCTCCTTATCACAGCATCTTCCCCACACTGTTGTGGATAAACAGAAAACTGGCTGCTTTGAATTTTTTCTCCTTTGTTTTTTCCCTGACCTCTGGTGGGAAGGTCAGTGGGTGGGGAGCACAGACTGGCTGAAGGATGGATTCAAAGGAAGAGAAGAATGAAAACAGAGGATGGATATCTCACTAGTGCAATAACAAACTGGAGACCCAGAGGAACAGGGACATTGAGCCCCTGAGGAAAGAGGAAGTAGGGAGTTGGGGGGATAGACAAATGCCTACGGCTACTCTGGTGGGCCCAGAACTAGGAGGATGGCGTGATTACACAAAGGTGGTCTCTGGCTCGGTGTCAGGAAGGACTTTCGGGTAACATGCACCACCCAGAGCTGGATGGGCTGCCAAGCCCAGTGGAATCCTCCCACAGCTAGGGTGGCCAGAGCCGCAGGATACCTACAGTGGCCACCCCCACCCCGTGCTCTATTCATGGCTCTCTGCTCTGGGAAGAGGGGAAACCCCACCAGAGCAGCAGCTGTGGGCAGAGGACAAGGCCGGCCAAAGCTGCATTTCCCAGGCATTCCCACAGGTGGAAAGCATTATTTGTGGCACAGAGGAAATGCTTACACCCTGACTTCAACACAGGAAGCACTTAACCAGTAATAATGCTGGCTTACTTCATCCCCCTTTTGTACCCTCCAGGGCCCCTGGGTGTTCACAGGGCTGACGAATGAGTCCCTGGAAGGTCTGTCCTTGCGCCGTGGGTGAGAGCATTGACACCGGAAACAGGCCTCTCCAGCCCCAAGAGCTTCTTTACCCACTCCCTCGGTCCCATGCCCTCCGGTGTGACCCCAGGAAGCCTGACAATGTTGTCAAAAGCTAAGCAGCACAGGGTCACCAGCAAGCTGGGCGAACACCCCAGCTCAAAGCAATGAAGCCAACACTGTCAGCAGCGCGATGGCAATCACCGGGCCTCCCGCAGGCTTTCTGAGATGCTGAAAGGATTTCACAGGCCCTCGCCCACCATGTTTATGGACACTTGGCTCCAGAAACTCCAGCTCAGGAAATTGAGAAGCATGCTTCCTATTCGAAGCATGAGGTCAACCTTTACAATATTAAAGCGTTTCTCAGAACCTCAGGTGATAGGAGCATACTTTTACTCTTAGTTGATTAAGGAAATGTGTTCACATATATGAATTCACACTCAGGCCCCTGCAGCAATCCCAACTAGGAGGTCTGACTCTAGACCAATATGGCAGCCACTACCCACCTGGGCCTAGTGAGCATGTAACATGTGGCTAAAATATACACCGAGTTTCAAAAATCAAGTATAAAAAATATGTATTTCATTAACAATGTTTCTATTGATGACATATTGAAATGATAGTATTTTGGACGTACTGGGTTAAATACGTTATTAAAATTCATCTTATCTGTGTAACTTTTTCAACATGGCAACTAGAAAATTTACAGTTACATATGTGGCCTATATTATATTTCTATTGGGCAGCACTGCTCTAGACTCTCCACTCTGGGGACAACTCTTCCTGGATAGAAGTAAAAGAGCCACCACTACCTTAGGGCCTAGGCATGACTCCCTGTCACCTAAAACAACTTCTTCCCACCAGGCATCCCAGTGAGCCACAGAGCTGACTTTCTATACAGGGCGATAGCTCTTTGTGGTTTCCTTAAGGATGGTATAGCCTTGGACCACTTTCCTAAATTGTTTGGTCCCTCCCTCATTCCTTCTGAGCCAGGTTAAGTAATCTGAGAAGGCATGTGGGGTCGAGTTCGCATGTGACTCCACAGTCACCATCTGGTGGGCCTTTGGTATTAAAAAGCAAAATTACAAAGGACTAAAAACAGGTGATGAGGGCACCTGCCTTGATTTACCTCAATGGATTTACAGAAGACTCTTACAAATGCGTTTGCATATTTTCCAGTGTGTGGGCTTAGCACATTATAAGCAAGGTCTCATTTTATCCTCATAGCAACACGGTGGGGTAAATAGCTGGGCCCTGCCTTTTTCCCAGTATTATAATTACAGCCAAGGAGAGAGATTATCCAGAAAGCAATTCCTTATTTTTTTTAAATAAATGACCCCAAAATGGTAATGTTGTGCGTGTATGTGTTCATGTGGTTTCATCCAGCAAATTCTTTCCAGGGTCAGAGAAGTTTGATTCATTACATGAGGGGGAAAAAAAAAATCTCTCCTTCGAACTTCAGTCCATGAACTCTACTCATCCTTTGAAATGGACAGTAAGGAAGAAATGATGCTGGAATCTAATCAGTCATTTGACAAGCATTTGGGGGGTCCTACTCCATATTAGGCATGGCCCAGGATAACCATGCCCGACGTCCTCAGCTCCCTGCCCTAAATAAAGGAGACAAACAGGAAGAACAAAGTGTTACAGGCAAAATTGTGTCCTTCCAAAACTCCTATGTTGAAGCCTTAGCCTCCAGTACCTCAGAGTGTGGCCATATTTGGAGATAGGGTAATTAGCTAAAATGAGGTCTTTAGGGTGGGCCCTAATCCAATATGACTGCTGCCTTATAAGAAGAGTTGACTAGGACACAGACAAGCACAGAGGAAGAACCAAGGGAGGACACAAGGAGAAGGTAGCATCTGCAAGCCAAGGAGAGGGACCTCAGAAGAAACCAGCCCCACCCGCACCTTGACCTTGGACTTCTGGCCTCTAAATCTGGGGCTACAAAATTCCTGTTGTTGAATCACCTGATCTGTGGGATTTTGCTGATTGCCCGAGCAGACTAGGACACCAAATAACAAGCAGGAAGAAGGCCTCAACCCACCTGAGGAATGGGGGTGGGGAGAGGAATCGAAGCAGTGGGCAGTCATTCTGGAGAGGGAGCCTCATAGCTGGATCTGGGAAGGGCTGGTTTGTGCAGGGAGGTGGTGAGCAACAAGAGCAAGTGCAAGGAGTCCGGAAGGTCTGGGCTGCCTGACTTGCCAAGTCTCACTTTCAGAACAGATGCCCCAGCACAGCAAGTGTTCTTTGGGAGGCAGAGGCTGCGTCCGACTGTGCTCCATCCCTCGGGGGTTCAGCACTGTCTGGTGGGTGCTCAGCAAATGGAGTGGCCCACTTCATGGGCCACAACTGACCCACCTGGACGTAGGTCATCACATCAGTGACGCACGTCAAAATGAACTCAAATCAGGGAACGTGGGGTGAGAAAGGTAAAGCTGACGCGTGGCCAAATAAGACCATGACCCAAATGCAGATGGGAGAATCTGAGCTTCTTCCGTACTCGGTGGCACCTGGTGCCCAACACATACACACTGGTGGGCTGAATGCATGAACCAGACTTTGAGGTCCTCAAGAGGATTACCTGACATTTATTCTTTAAATGTTTGAGGCCAAAGACAGACTGGGAAGACCAAAGAGAGGACAGAGAACCTCCATTTCGCCAGGCTGCTCCCCTGCTCTGGGCTCACTGCCCCGCCCCAAGCCTCTCTCCTGAACAGACCACATCAGATGTGGGCAGGCACGTGCAGCCATGAGTCAAGTTCTCCAACCAATGTGGGAACCCAAGTGCAAATATGCCTGGAGACGGGGCTCCCAGAGCCAGGACCTTCTCTTCCTCAGACTGAGCTGTTGTCACCATTATACTAACCATCATTTCTTATGGGCCCCAGTATTATGATGACATATTTTTGTCCAAGGTCCCACAACTACTAAGTTGCCAGATGGGATTCAAACTCAAGACTTTGCTGTGGGTCAGTTGTGAGGTCTTGAGCAAATTAAATGCTCAAGTGTCAGATCTGACAACTCTAAAATGGGATTTTGTCTATATATGTATATAGAATTATAATACATATAATTCTATGTATAATATGATGTCACTGGGTTCTTATAAGGACTAAATGTATGCGTAAAACACTTAGCACATAATAAATGTTCAATAAGAGATAGGTATTACGACTGTTATCATTGCTGCTTATTCTCTTTTCCTTTGCATAGCCCCAATGCAGCATTTATAAAAAGAAGCAATTTCCTGTTACCCTCTTCACACAAAAAGTGTGGGATGCATATGGATAGACTCTTCTTTGGGGCCCCCATTATTCCAACTACAATGATGTAGGTCCACATCTGTCTTGGGAGAAGACCCTAAAAGCCATCTGTAGGCAGCCACTTGGGAGGGGCGGATTTCTTCAGTGTGGGGGCTTTCCTGGCTGGTTGTTATGTGAGAGCCCCCTTTCTGCCATCCATATCCACTCCAACCAGCAAATTCCCCATCCTCAAAAACAGAGGTCACCAGGAGCCTAGGAAGAAAATTCATGTGACCACCATTTTCTCTCAAATGTGGGAAGAACCCACACAATCTAAGTTGTTTCTCATTCTGTTTGCTCCGAGAAAGCAGACCCAAGGAAAAGAAAAAGAAAAAAAAATTTTAAAATTATTCTGCTTAATAAGAGTTTGTACTTCAAGAAGTTCATAGTCTTTGGGGAAGAGAAATGGATTTCTGACATGGTTATACCCAAAACACTCCAGTAAAGTTAAACAAAACTGCCAAAAAAGCTATGCTCATTAAGTGGACTGCTAACACCACCATCCTTCAAGCACCAGGCAGTGGGTGAACAGGAGATGCTGCAGCCCATACCCGCCCCCCTGTAAGGGACACGCCCTCTATTACCGCCAAGCATCAGCATAAGGTCAGGAAGAAGCCAGAGTGTTACTGGCAGAACTATGTTCCCTCCTCACTGATGGGGAACACTCCCACCAGCAGGATGAGGAGAGAGGTAGCTGTCCCCTCTGATGCCCCTGAGCTTCTGATGCCTGGGAAACTGCTGGATGATGGTCTTCATCCTTTGACTCTACTTGTAACTCTTGGTACTGATTTGGTTCCAGCTCCTTGCTTCGCAGAGTGTGAGCCATGGATCAGCGGCATGGGTGTGATGGGAGAGCGTGTCAGAAATTCACCCGGACCTGCTGTATCAGGATCTGCACCTGACATGTCGCACGGTCCCCAGGTGACTGGTGTGCACACTGAAGTCTAAGAGGCCCTTGTAAACGGACTCATGAAGGTAACTCTGCCTTTCTGACTCGCTCAGCTCCAGGTGAAGGAAGGCGTAGGTGGTGCTACACTTTGCCCTCCTCTCTTCCCATATGGATTTCTTTTTTTTTTTTTTTAAGATTTTATTTATTTATTTATTAGAGAGCGAGCGAGAGAGAAACAGCATGGGAGAGGAGAGGGCCAGAGGGAGAAGCAGGCTCCCCGCTGAGCCGGGAGCCCAATGTGGGACTCGATCCCAGGACCCTGGGATCATGACCTGAGCCGAAGGCAGTCGCTTAACCAACTGAGCCACCCAGGCGCCCATTCCCATATGGATTTCTTGCTTGTGCCATACTTTCTAGTTTTTTTCACCATCTGCTTCTAATCATTAAAGTAACAATCCCCTGAACACCTATGTAACGAGTCTTGGCCCATTCCAAACAGAGAGGCAGCAAGGTAGAGTCACTGATTATGGGCTAGAGAAGGAAAAAGGGGCCCCATGTTTCCTGGCCCCTTACTATGGAGTCAATATTCTCCCTCTCACTTTCAGCCAAGGAAATGGAGGCTGGGCGAGAAAGGTCAAGCAGGTTGCCCACGACCACATGAAGGACCAGCCAGACCTGCCTCTCCTGGCCTGGCCACTCGGGAAAGTGCTTTAGCTCCCATGCTGCATGAATCCTGAGCTCAGAAGAAATTGCTCCTGCCAGGAGCATCAGGACGTAGGGCCTTTATGAATTACAAGGCAGTTCTATAATGTGTCTCAAACCTTAAAATGCTCTCCCTTCGGACCCAGCAATTGCATCTCTATCCTCTATGTTGCCACTGGGTATATAGTTTCATGCCACAAAAAGAAAAAACAGAAGACATCAGATGCAAGATTGTGACATTCCTTAAATGAGGGACTCTGGGCGAATGACCGATTTGCTCAGTGCTAATGCTCTTCCTCGCCCTCCACTGTATGTGGCCTACGGACACTATGTTTGTGGATACAGGCATGTGCGTGTGTGTGCGTGTGTGCATATACATGTGCATGCATGCGCGTGTGCTCCACAAGAACCCTGGAAAGAGAGACTGTGGTCTATGGCATTCTTGAAACTCAGGTTTTAATCACTGTAAATACAAAGTGAAACAGTCAATTTAATTTCAATCCAGTAATTTATGTTTCCATTTGGCTTATAAGGTTTGACTTATGTGACCAATGTCCTGTGAAGACTCCATGTCCATCGGTCACAGAATCTGCAAGTTACCTACCCAGTGTGCATGCCTCCTCCTTCAGTAATAATCAAACTTCAATATGAGCACTGTCCAATATGGTAGCTACCAGCCACATGTGATTATTTAAGTTTAAACTTAAAGTAAAAAGTCAATTCCTCAGTTAGTTCCATTTCCAGTTCTCAATAGTCAATCAGTGGCCACCATATTAGACAGTGCAGATGTAGCACATTTCCATCTCAGAAAGTTCTACTGGACAGCAAAGCTCTACACTGTTAGAGTTGGTAGGATGTCCAACCAAAACGGACATCTCCCAACCTCCCTTAAGATATGGTCAGTGAGGGGCAGCTCAGTTGGTTAAGCATCTGCCTTCAGCTCAGGTCATGATCTCATCAGGCCCCGCATCGGGCTCCCTGCTCAGTGGGGAGTTTGCTTCTCCCTCTGCCTCTGCCACTGCCCCCCCTCCTGCTTGTGCGTGCTCTGTCTCAAATAAATAAATTCTTAAAAAAAAAAAAAAAAGATGTGGTCAGTGAGTTGGCAGAAGTCACTGAGGACTCTCTCCAGGGCCTCAGATCAGATGGCAAGACCTTTTCCCCTTCTCCACTCATGGAGAGCAGACACAGTAGCTGGAACTCAGCAGCCATCCTGGGATCATGAGGAAAAAGTGCTCCTAATGTTCTTGGAATGTCTTTACTCCTCCTCTCTCCCTCCACCTTTGTGACCTCATCAAATCTCATGGCTTTAAATATAATCTATCTGCTGCTGACTCCCAAATTTATACCTCTAACCCAAACTACTACTCAAACTGTAGATTCATATACACATCTCCACTTCAAGATCTAATGGGCCCTTCTAACTCAATGTATCTAAATATGAACTTAAAACCTGGTCCACCAGCAACCTTTCTGATTCCAGTCAAAGATAACACCATTGACAACTCCCTGCTTCCAGTTACTCAGGCTGAAAATCCTGGAGTTGGGCGCCTGGGTGGCTCAGTTGGTTAAGCGACTGCCTTCAGCTCAGGTCATGATCCTGGAGTCCCAGGATCTAGTCCCGCATCGGGCTCCCTGTTCGGCGGGGAGTCTGCTTCTCCCTCTGACCCTCCTCCCTCTCATGCTCTCTGTCTCTCATTCTCTCTCTCTCAAATAAATAAATAAAATCTTTAAAAAAAAAAAAAAGAAAGAAAATCCTGGAGTTGACTAGGACATCTAATTCCCTGATACCTGACCATCGAAACCTCAGGACCCACCTTTGGAATGAATGCAGAGTGCAACCACTTCTCCCCAGCTCCACTGCTGTCACCCCTGGCAGAGCCACCAAGCTCTCTTCCCCGATGCTTGAAGAGTCCCCTAGATGTGTCCTGCTCTTACCCACCTCCCACAGTGCATTACAACACAGCAGCGAGAAGGGTCCTTTTGAAGTAAGAGCCCTTACTTTAAAGCGGAAGGTAAGACCATGTCACCGCTCTGTTCAGACCCTCAGAGTAAACACAAAGTCCTCCCCATGGTCTGTGGGGCCTGATGGGGTCTGCCCCATGCCCACCACTGCCATTCAGACTCCTCTCCCCCATTCTCTCCCACAGCCCCCTCTGTTCCTCCTCAAACACGTCTCACATCCTGGGGCCCTGTTCATTGGTTCCTGCAGGAATCCACCTTGCTAGCCACCCGCCTCCTAGTCTCTGCCCAAATCCCACCTTCTCAGTAAGGTTGCCCTGACCTCCAGAAGCCCAACCCTGCACTCCCAACCCACTTCACCTTGCTCTATTTGTTTTCTTTCTCCAGGGCCCTCATCATATAACACAACAGAAGTTACTCCTTTATTATATATCTGTCTCTCTCCACTGGCATGTAAGCTCCCAAAGGGCATGGATTTCTGTCTGCTCATGGATGGATCTGAAGGCCCACATGGCCCAGGACATGGTAGGCACTCACTACATACTTCCTGGATAAGTGAAAGGTCATGAGAATCGCATCCTTGAGCCTCTGAAAGAGCACCAGCAACCTCTCTTCCTCCTATAAGTCTTACAACGTGGGGAAAGGTCAACTGATGTGCTTAAGCCCCTGTAGCCAGGACTCCCTTCCTGGTGGCTGAATGAACTCCTGCAAAAGCCAAGGGTATCATGCTGCATTCAGTGTGCAGGGTGAACTGGGGGGTCCTTGCAGAGGTCATGGTATTGGAAGGCCCACGAATGACCCAATCAATGCCTTACCTCGCAGGAGCTGAAATTCGCCTCGGCTCCAGGGAGCAGAGGAGATGCGGTGGGAAGCAAATGATCCTATTATTATAGTCATCTCTTCAAATCCTTAGCTGGCTTGCAATTTTCCTCAGAAGAAGAATTCCTTGGACTGCCCCCCGCCCCCCTGACCCTTCCACCCAGTAAGAATCCTCACCCTCTGACAGATGTCTTTATCCATAGCCTATCCTGACGTGCAACACAGCACAAAGGGAGCTCTCTTCCTCCACTCCCCCTTACTGCAGCTCGCACCCAAACACAGGACTCTCATTATCAGTCTGGGCTTGAGCCCTTCCCTCCAGGTGCCTATGGCCAGCCTCGGAGACAGCACTGGGTGCCCAGCGAGCTGGTGGCAAGGTCCACTGCCTTTGCAGGGAGACACTGTGGCTGGGTCCACTCGGCCCACCGTGGGCCCTCCCACATGGAGCTGGACATGTTTCAGATGCAAATGCTCCACTTGGGAAGAGACAGCAAGGATTATGTGGTCTGGTGGACCAGCTGCTACAGTGAAGGGTGGTTCCCAGGCCTGGTGCTTCTTGATTCGTGTGGAGCTCATTTATTAGGCCAGAGAACCCTCCAGATGGCTTTCGGAATGGAGGCCTCGGGAGGGAGTGAAGACAACCAAGAAAAGCATAATAGTACAATTTGGGCCACCTTGATATGGTGCTTCTGATTACTGCAATTGGTAACAAAAGGGCAGGACCAGCCCGAAGGTTCTACTTGATCAAATGACCAAGCAAGAAAACCAAGGGGCTGAAGAAAGCCTCACGGTGCATCCAACCTACCTTACACTAATCAGGACTAGGCCAAACTCAGTCTCCAGAGGTAAGGGGATTGCTAGGGTTTAAACTGGCCTAAGGGAGGTAATCTCCCCTTCACCAGGCCCCTTCTCTCCTCCAAGACAACTGAACAATCAGCCCATTACTCTTTGGTGTGTAGAGGGGTTGCTGAACAGGATCCCAACATGCATATGGGGTAGGGAGTGAGGAATGGCTACCTCAATAAATTTAAATAAAATCCTGTTCATTATTTTAACTGGAAATTATTAAACCATCTAAAATTTTCAATCACAATGCAGAGTGTCTCTGAACCAAATGTACAAATAGAAAAGCTGTAGTCTGGTGGTTAAACTAACCCTGCAAATTTAACTTTCCTAGTATTTGTCAATCTAAAAAAAACACAGGAAACAAGAATGAAAGGCTCTGATAATCAAACATCTGTGTGTAAGGCAGGACGTGAGTGATATTATCGACTTAGAGACAAACACAGTGTGTAAGGCAGGACGTGAGTGATACTATCAACTTAGAGACAAACACAGCAGACACAGTGGTCACGCAGTGGAACATTCTGCAGTAGGCTTGCAAGAGCCAACTGTTCAATTTTCAGAAAGTGCATGAGCTAGTGGTGATAACAGCCACTATTAAATTGCATAAGCTTATAATCAAGCGAATTATATTAAGTTAAAGGTGGGTAATAAATACTCAAAACTCCTCACTTCCTAGTTATTTTATTATGTTTTACTGTTATCAGATCTGGCATAGTCTCGCATGTATGGTGTGGAAATACTATACAATAGCACGCTACAGTGCCTTTCTTCCTAATGCCACATCCAGTGATGTCACACTGATAGGATGAAATCAGCCATGGTGGGAATATTCATACCAGGCCGACTGGCAAAATGCTCCAGGTCAGGTCCGCTCCCCTGAGAGCTGGCTGTTACACACTACCAGGTGCAGCCCACTATCGCTCCACAACGTGCTCATCAACAGTTGCCACCTGTGGTGGCCTGCCTGTGGGGCCACATGCTCATCCCAGTAAAGGCTTTCGCTAGTTCTGCAACGCTGGGCAAATCACATACCCTCTTTATCCGTGCAGAGCCCTTAGAAGAGTACCTGGCATACAAGTACTCCGTTCGCTGTGGCTTATGCTTATGAGAGGGGCTACAGTGTGTTGGTGAAGAGCCCAACCTTGGGAACCATACTTGCTGGGTTCAAATCCCACCTCTGCTCCTTGTCAGCTGGAAGGTCCTGAGCAAGTTCCTTCACTCCTCTACGCCTTGTCTTCTAAATCCCCCCCAAGAAGGCCAACAATAGTAACTACCTCTCATGTTAGTGTGAGGAGAAAATGAAGAGTAAAAGTAGTAATGGACAATGACACATACTAAGTAAATACTCGACTCATGTTTGTGGCTTCTGCTATTGTGGGAATTCTTCTTTTAGGAAGAATCATTTTCCAAGGGGTTACTTACCAAATTCTTTACTAATTTCCACATTACCACACCTCACTTTTTCCCAAATAAACTATTATCTACTAGAGAGGAGCACAGAGAAATCCCGCTGTTTTTTAAATTCAAATGAACTCCAAAAGTTTATCATTAATTAAAAGTGAACATTTAAAAACAGAACTACCATATGATCCAGTAATTCCAATCCTGGGTATTCACCCATAGAAAACAAAAACACTAATTTGAAAGGATTATCTATACTCCCATGTTCATTGTAGCGTTATTTACAACAGCCAAGATATGGAAGCAACCTAAGTGTCCAGCGATGAGTGAATGGATAAAGATGTGGTGCACACAACACACACATACAAGAATATTATTCAGCCATAAAAAAGATGGAAATCCTGCCATTTGCAACAATATGCATGGACCCTGAGGGCATCATGCTAAGTGAAATAAGTCAGCCAGAGAAAGACAAATACCTTAAGATCTCACTTATATGTGGAGCCTAAAACAAACACAACTCCAGATAGAGAACAGACTGATGATTGCTAGAGATGGGGGGGTGGGTAAAATGGGTGAAGGGAGTCAAAAGGTACAAATGTCCAGCTTTAAAATAAATAAGTCCTGGGGATATAATATACAGTATGTGCTACAGTTAATAATATTTGAAAGTTGCTACAAGAGTAAATCTTAAATCAATTTATAACTACGTGTGGTGACAGATGGTAACTAGACTTACTGTAGGGGCCATTCTGCAATGCATACATAGAGCAAACCACTATGCACACCTGAAACTAATCTAATGTTATATGTCAATTATATCTTCATTTTTAAAAAAAGTGAATAAACCATGAAGGAAATTCCAAAACAGGAACTACTGAAAGATAATTACTTTGAAGGAAATCACTCTTATAATAAACATGGAAGCTTTAGGTTTGAGGGGTAGAGAAAATCCTTGTAACCCTTTAAAATCATATCTCAAATACAGGGACAAAACCAGTAGGACAGAACACATTATCATGTGTGATTTCAGAAGAATATTAGTGTTAGAGGGTATCAACAACATACTAAACCTAGAGTACATAACTATAAAGAGAAAGCTGTCTCTTAAAATGAAAATTTCACCCACAATTGACATAAGGCTTGTCTCATACAAAGTACAAAAAACAAGCCTATGATAAACTACTAGTGTCAATGCCATGGCTCTGTATTTATATCAGTCTTATTTCCAGGAAAAAAAAAAAAAAAGGTGAGGTGGGGCTCCTGGGTGGCTCAGTCGGTTGAGAGTCTGCCTTTAGGGATGTCCACTATCACCACTGCTATTCAACATAGTATCAGAAGTCCTAGCCACAGCAATCAGACAACAAAAAGAAAGAAAAGGCATCCAAATCGGCAAAGAAGTCAAACTCTCACTCTTTGCAGATGATGTGATACTTTATGTGGAAAACCCAAAAGACTCCACCCCAAAACTGCTAGAACTCATACAGGAATTCAGTCAAGTGGCAGGATATAAAATCAATGCACAGAAATCAGTGGCATTCCTATACACCAACAACAAGACAGAAGAAAGAGAAATTAAGGAGTCGATCCCATTTACAATTACACCCAAAACCATAAGATACCTAGGAATAAATCTAACCAAAGAGGCAAAGAATCTGTACTCAGAAAACTATAAAAAACTCATGACATCTGTGAAGATGTCAATGCTCCCTAGAGCAATCTACACATTCAATGCAATCCCCATCAAAATACCATCCACTTTTTTCAAAGAAATGCAACAAATAATCCTAAAATTTGTATGGAACCAGAAAAGACCCCGCATAGCCAGAGGAATGTTGAAAAAGAAAAGCAAAGCTGTGGCATCACAATTCTGGACCTCAAGCTCTATTACAAAGCTGTCATCATCAAGACAATATGGTACTGGCACAAAAACAGACACATAGATCAATGGAACAGAATAGAGAGCCCAGAAATGGACCCTCAACTCTATGGTCAACTCATCTTCAACAAAGCAGGAAAGAATGTCCAATGGACAAAAGACAGTCTCTTCAACAAATGGTGTTGGGGAAATTGGACAGCCACATGCAGAAGAATGAAACTGGACCATTTCCTTACACCACACACAAAAATAGACTCCAAATGGTTGAAAGACCTCAATGTGAGACAGGAGTCCATCAAAATCCTAAAGGAGAACACAGGCAGCAACCTCTGTGACCTCAGCCACAGCAACTTCTTCCTAGAAACATCACCAAAGGCAAGGGAAGCAAGGGCAAAAATGAACTGGGACTTCATCAAGATAAAAAGCTTTTGCACAGCAAAAGAAACAGTCAACAAAACCAAAAGACAACCGACAGAATGGGAGAAGATATTTGCAAATGACATATCAGATAAAGGGCTAGTATCCAAAAGAACTCATCAAACTCAACACCCAAAGAACAAAGAATCCAATCAAGAAATGGGCAGAAGACATGAACAGACATTTTTCCAAAGAAGACATCCAAATGGCCAACAGACACATGAAAAAGTGATCAACATCGCTTGGCATCAGGGATATCCAAATCAAAACCTCAGTGAGATACCACCTCACACCAGTCAGAATGGCTAAAATTAACAAGTCAGGAAATGACAGATGTTGGCGGGGATGCGGAGAAAGGGGAACCCTCCTACACTGTTGGTGGGAATGCAAACTGGTGTAGCCACTCTGGAAAACAGTATAGAGGTTCCTCAAAAAGTTGAAAATAGAGCTAGCACATGATCCAGGAATTGCACTACTGGGTATTTACCCCAAAGATACAAATGTAGGTATCCGAAGGGGTACGTGCACCCCGATGTTTATAACAGCAATGTCCACAATAGCCAAATTGTGGAAAGAGCCAAGACGTCCATCAACAGATGAATGGATAAAGAAGAAGTGATATATATATACAATGGAGTATTATGCAGCCATCAAAAGGAATGAGATCTTGCCATTTGCAACGACGTGGATGGAACTGGAGGGTATTATGTTGAGCGAAATAAGTCAAACAGAGAAAGACATGTATCATATGACCTCACTGATATGAGGAATTCTTAATCTCAGGAAACAAACTGAGGGTTGCTGGAGTGGGGGGTGGGGTGGGAGGGACGGGGTGGCTGGGTGATAGACACTGGGGAGGGTATGTGCTATGGTGAGCACTGTGAATTGTACAAGACTGTTGAATCTCAGATCTGTACCTCTGAAACAAATAATGCAATATATGTTAAGAAAAAAAAAAGAAGATAGCAGGAGGGGAAGAATGAAGCGGGGGAAATCAGAGGGGGAGACGAACCATGAGAGACGATGGACTCTGAAAAACAAACTGAGGGTTCTAGAGGGGAGGGGGGTGGGAGGATGGGTTAGCCTGGTGATGGGTATTGAGGAGGGCACATTCTGCATGGAGCACTGGGTGTTATGCACAAACAATCATGGGACACTACATCAAAAACTAATGATGTAATGTATGGTGATTAACATAACAATAAAAAAAATTTTTTAAAAAGGAGAGAGTCTGCTTTTATCTCAGGTCATGATCCCAGGGTCTTGGGACTGAGCCTCATATCTGGCTCCTTGCTCAACGGGGAGTCTGCTTCTCCCTCTGCCCCTCCCCCCCACTCATTCATGCTCTCTAAAATAAATAAATAAATCTTTAAAAAAAAAAAAGGTGAGGTGGGCAAAGCCACTGTATTAGAATTATTGTACCTTCACTAATCATAAGGTCTCCTGCAGCACTGTCCAAATGCCGAAGACTTCATTCCACCCAGCAAAGAAATCAATGGCCACATGGTACTCACAGAGGATATCAACACCCATGTGGAACATCCACCACACCCCCTGATTTTGTCACACCTCCCCAATTTGCTCTCCAGCTATGCACAACATGGTTTCCTGGAGGAGGTGGTCAAAGTAACCACACTCTGGGGGCTTCAAGCATGGTCTGCAGAGCCCAGGCTCCAGCTCCTTAGTGACATCTGTGTGACCAGAGTGCATCAACTGAGCAGCTTTACAACTGAGCTGAACAATGATGGCAGCTCCCCACACATCAGTTCGACCCATCTCAGCCTCCCCACTTCCCATGCCCTACTTTTTAGCATGCCCTTAGCAAACACTCAGGCTACCTGTGCCACCTCTGGCCAAAGAGGACCTGCCAAAGGGACAAAGATAACTGCAGGAATGAAGAAGGATACCCCCAGTTTTTCTTGGGCACCCCATGGTGGGAAGGCTCATCATCCTCCCTAACACACCTGTCCAAGGCCACCTCAGGGACCACTCGGGCCCCTCCATCTGTCCTCTTCAGGGTCCCTAACAAACCCTCAACCAGGACACTATAAGACCTGAAGCAGGGAAGAAGAAATGACTGTAGGTGGAGGGGATTTCATTCACATTTCATCCCCCTTCCCAAGGCAGGTTGAGGGTTTTCTGAAAAGGGACCCTGAACCACATCTAGAGAAGCAAAGTGAGATTGCTGATCTATAAACTCCAGATGAAGTCAGCCTGGAGCTGGCATTGAGAAGAACCCCGGGACAGGTTAAATAAATGAAGGGATAGTCTTTCAACAGGACACCATGCAGACATGAAAGAGAACAGGGAAACTTCATGCACCAATATGGAACAACCCTCAGGATCCATTTTTTAAAAAATAAGTTTGATGGGAATATGATTTACAAACAGTAACATTTACCAATTTTAACTATGCACTTTGATGAGCTTTAATAAATGTATTCAATCATATAGCCATCACCACAATCGTGATCCGGAATATCTTCATCACCCTAAAAAGGTCCCTCTTGCCTCTATGCACTTAATCATCCCCATCTCCTCCCCATTCTTGGCCCCCAAAGCCACTGATCTGCTTTCTGTCTCTGTAGCTGGCCTTTTCCACAATGTCATATAAATGGAACCCCTATACTGCTAGTAGCTTTTTACGTCTGATCTCTTTCACTTAGCATCATGCTTTTGAGATTCGTCATGTTATTGCATACATGTGTATATACATTATCACACGTTATACACACGTGCATACACATGTGATTGTGTACATTGGTAGTTCACTGTCATTGCTGAGCGGTACTCCATTGTACAGATTTACCAAAATCTGTTTATCCATCTTATTGGACATTCGAGAAGAAAAAAGTAAGCTGCGCCACTGTGTCCCGTGGCACTCTGCCATCCGTGTAAAAAGGGGTAGATGCACACAACTTTGTGTCTATTGACCAGCACTTGAAAAACACACAAGAAACTGGAATCATGGTAGCCTCTGAAAGAGAAATAGAGTGGCTGAGAGATGTCCTTTCTCTGTATACCCTTTAGTACAGTTAATAAAAATGTTTTAACTATGTACATATATTACCGATTAAAATGGTTTTAAGATGACTTCCTCCATCTAAGATCTGCATCCCTTTTCCCCAAATCTTACAACTTTTTTTTTTTTTTAGCTATGTCTTTGACTTATCAAGATAAGGTTTAACAGGGTATTTTCCAGATAAAAAAGGAAATTTTGCTATTTTCCCGTCCTCATGGAGTTCTTACACACTCCAACTTAATCTCCCTTAACTATGTGCTTCGTAAACTTAGGAAAATAAAAGCCTCCGACATCTGACTACTGCATTCAGTACAGCCAAGCCCTGCAAACTCAGAGGCTGTCATGTGAGCAGAGCATCTCGTTGGATGAGAAAACAGAAACAGACTGGACCACCTGGGCAGAGCCCACGGCATGACCTCTGAGGAGCCCTGGTGGCCCGAGACGCCCTGCCCTTTGCCAGGCTGAGTCGACCATCTGCCCCCGCAAGCAACAAAGGAGCTGCAGTTCCTTAGGTTTGAACTCCCTCGAAGAGCCCTCCAGCAACATAAAAGCACAACCGCATGAACATCTGCAGCTACTCAGGAAAGCCAGTGCGCATTCATATTCCCTTGTCTGGGTTGGGGTGGGGGCTTTTTTTCCCCTTTTTACATTAATCCTTGTTCTTGGCTCTTTTGACAGCGTCTGACACATGGCTTTGCTCACTGAAAGTCTTCTGAAGGCCTCTAGAGGGGTGGCTGATCCTCAGAGCTGGGAATGATGTCACCGACGCCATGCTCGGCTGGGCCTGGGCTTCTCCCCGTCCTCCCTGTAGAGACTCAGGCTGTTGCCCTGATCCCCAGCTCCTGAAGAGGCCCTCACCTGCCCAGCACACACAAGCATCTGGCCTAAGAGGGCCAGCTTCACAAGGCACCATGCAAGACCTGAGGCCGGAGCACGGTTGTTACCCCGGTAAAGAGACAGAGACCCTAAAACAACGGAGCAATGACAGGTCATGCTTATTCGGTCTTCAGCTTGGGCCTTGCGCCCGCAACTCTTCCCCGCCACCTCACACCACCACCTCCCAGCAGCAGGTTCCCAGGGAGGCGGGCAGGCCCCACCCTGACAAGATACTCCCTGGGACCCCTCACTCCAGCTGACCCAACAAGTCACTTCAACAAGGCTCGGTTGGACGAGTATTGGTTTTGTGCCTATCATCCCCAAAACCAGAATGAGGCGGCATGAAAGAAGCTCCCAGGAGACAGGCGGTTGCCGGCGGCGTCCCGTGGGCTCATGACAATGGCCAGCTGTGGACTGACGGGGCCTTGAACAGACAACCTTCAGCAGGCAAGAGGGATGAGGTGTACTCTGTCAAAGCAGAGCACGGCCAGGCCTTCCTGGACAGGGCCCAGGACACGGTTTTCCATGGCACTATATAATATATCAGGACCCACATATTTGGAAAGTATTCCCCGGTCAGCACCCTTCCAGTCCTTCTGATTGCGTCAGGGGGAGAGTTCAGTATGGTTGCCAGGACGTCTTTAACACTTCCCTAGCACTCCATAATTTCCCCTTCTCACACACAGGAAGAGTGGGCGGCTTCTTCACAGACTTTGGCAAACGATGAAATCCAGTTAGGGTTCGATGACATTGTTTTGTCTTCAATGTATTTACTTTTATAGTTACTTTCTGTTTGGTATAGAATAATTGGTAGAGGGGGGTACAAAGTTTCTGCTTCAAATTATTTTGAGGCAAAAAGTCAGCTGATTTAAAGAAAAAATATGAAATAAGATACCACAGGAGGTGTGTGTTTAAGATAAAAATTAAAAAAAAAGCAAAAACCATGTAGGGGGTATGTGGTTTTTCATGGATCTGACAAAAATGGGGACTCTGATCACTGAGGTGCCAGAGACACTGGGGTGAGCCCGAGAAGCAAGGTTCAGAACCACACGAGGCACCTTCCAGAAGAAAAGGAGTCAGTTCAACCTGGACAAGAGCCCAGAGCATGTGTGTTATCATGAGGAAGATGACGCTAGCAGTGTGAGCTGAGACCAGCTTGTGGAGAGCCCTGAGGCTGAGTGGACCTGCAAGGGCTTTCACCTGTGACTGGGAAGACCCCCGAGACGCCTCCAGCCCACTTCACTAGTAGGAGGGAGCCAATCCCCAAAACTGGGCTTATCTGGGGGAGGAGGGGAGATAACCTAGGGCATGTGGACTCTGAGGCCAAGAGGCCAGGGAAGCAGGCCTGACCTGCCTCAGCTCTGCAGGCCCCAGTGAGCCTTTGAGAATGGACCTGGCACCCCAGGTGGGTGGAGCCAGAGGAAGATGGGGCTTATCATGAAATTCTGTACGTCCTGCAGGCCCCACCAGGGCTGAGAAGGGAACAAAGTGTGGGACAACACAGCTAGTCTGGGAGGCAGGTGTTAGCTCAAATAGTCTTCCACGATAGAGATACTTATCACCATATATGGCAAGAAAACTTCTAGGGAAAAGGAGGAAGAGAGAGACAAAAAAAAAAAAAAAAAAAGATTGGAATAGGCTTAAAGCAAAAAAGCAAAAAAAAAAAAAAAAAAACCTAAAGATAGCCTAAACAAAACACACCCAGCCCCTCGTGCCTGCCTCACAGTCTGCGAGCCATATGGTGTGCGATAAGCCGGGGCACTTTTGTTTACCTTCCGTCAGTGTCTACAAAGCCGAGAGCCAGCCCATCAAGAAGGCCCCACTTGCAGCAGAGGCTATGCCATGCCCTCAGGCCCAGATGACCAGCTCCCAGTCCCCAGTCCCCACTCCAGGAGGCCACCTGCTGCCACTCCCACCCCACCCTTGTTGCCTGCCTCGACCCCAACAAGGGCCATGGCCTCCCCAGCAGTTTTCCCACAATGGACACACCAGGGCCAGGCCTGCTGCTTCCTTGGCCAGGTGGGCCATTGGGCCACATGTACCATCAGCCAGCTCATGAGTGTTCGCCCTAATGGGGCCATTCACCAGCGTCCTCTGCTACAGCCCAGACAACAACTGGTCAATAAACTTTCCTGGTGGCTAAGAATGATCAGCCACCTGAGCACCACTTAACAGGCATGCTGCCTCTTGAACCATAAAGGCCACAGAAGCCTGTGCTTTCCTGACGCATTCCACCACCCCCATGTCCTTGTATGAGAAAACAGCCAAGTACTAATCACATCCAAACTTCTCTAGATCTGATGTACTGGACCACTCTCTGGCTCTTCCCCAAGATGACCCAAATCATCACAGAGAGGTGTGTGCTTGGTCTGCGCTCCTGGGCTGCTGTCACCCCCCAAAATCTTGCGACCACCATCTCCATCTCTCTTCTTGACAGCCATGGTTCCTTTGTGGGTTTAGATTTTTTTTTCTTTTTTTATTCTTTTTGTGTTCTACACACTGACACAGAGGTAAAAGAAAATGACATTTAAATAGGAAAGAACTCTACAATTAAACGCACAACTCTACACATTTATCTCACACGTTGGTGAATCGGAAACATCGTATCACGGAAGAACCAAGAAAGCTCATGAAGAAATATATCCAAGTATGAAAGTACTGTACTCTTGGTGCCTTTACATTTAAGTACAACTCACCGGCTCCTCGGAGAAACACATCGGTGGCCTTGTTCTAGAGGTGTCCATTCAGGAATTCTGCCGTTTACTCCAAGGCTGCGCTCACATAGCCATCCAGGCAAGCCCCTCCAGAATTTCATTCTAGCACAACTGGTGTCCAGTGATTTGCTTTAAAAACTCCCTGGGGGAGGTTTCCACAGACTCACCCTCAGGGAGGGGCTCTCAGGGCCCGTGAGCACAGATCTCCTGGCATCCCAGGCACCAAGGAGCAAGCATGGGCATGGGGATCTGTTGGGGGACCAGCTGCCCCACAGGCTCCAGAGTCAGTGTTCCCACTTGGTCCCTTTGGGGGCTGTGTGGCTCACCCAGGGGAAGGGAACCCCTGTCAACCATGTTTTGATCAAATGGAGAAGTGCCAAACCGTGGGGTGAAGGGTATCGGGAAGGTTGAATCTTCCAACAGAATGCCCAGTTAAATCTGAATTTCAGATAAACAACAAATCATTTTTAGTTTAAGTATATCCCATGCACTCTTTGGGCCACACTTCTTTGAGAACAATGATTCGCTGTTTATCTGACTTTTGGATTTAATGAGGAAGGTTTTATGTTTATTTGCTAAACTCTGGCAGCCCTGGCTATCAGGAAGTAGCAGGACCAACAGCCTCGGGCAGCCCCGCTCTTCCCGTTTACCCCCAGAGGCCACCACAAAAACAGCCCCGCCTCTGGCTGGTACCTCATTACTGCTCTTCCCTGAGTGCACTCTGCAAAGGCCTGCAGGCTCTTTGGGGCCCTATCTTTGAGGCCAAGACATGGAGGGCAACCCCTCAGCCAAAGCAAAAAGTCAAGGCACCAAGAGCCCTGAAGGAAAGCATTTGTGGAAGAGACCCAGCATGAGGAAGCCCGAGGGAAGATGCCCCACCTCTGGGAAGTATGGAGACACCAAGCACAGGCACTTAAAGGTCTTGCAGTATGCAGATGTGAGCCTGTCCTGGGCAGCCTCACATCCCCAAGGGCACACATGAGCCAATGTAATCTAAGACCTAGAGACGCGAGTGGCTGGTTGGCTTAACAGAAGCATGAGCCCCTTTATAAATGGCCTTCACTGGGCCATAGGGCAGAGGTCTGGGCAGGCCCCAGCACGAGTCCTGGCAAAGAGATATAGCCCAGGCCCGCTGAAAAGCATCTCAGGGGCATGGACTCATGGGCTCTAGGCCAGACCAAGTGCCATGGATGTGGGGGGCATTTCTCTATATACAATCCAGAAGCAGCTGTTACTCTCCTGCTCTGGCACTAATGACTCAAAAACGGAATGAGATTCTAATCCGTGGACTATTTTTACTATTGCCCAGAAAGCCCCTGGCTAATATTAGGTTGAACTACATGAAAATACCATTTTCCTAAGTCAAGAATGTTAGAATATTGGCAATTACATATGGCCCAAACAGATAATAATGCTGAGTGCCTGCTGGGGGTCAGACTCCATGCAAGGTCCTTTCGGTACATGTGCCCATTTTAGAGATGCAGAAACTGAGACACACAGAGGTCAAAGTACTCATCCAGCTGGACACACACCAGGTCTGTGTTACTCCAAAAGCCATATTCATTGAATGCACCATGTGGTGTGTTTGTGTGGGTCCTTCTATCTCTTGGGCTCTCTGCCTGTGGGTTGATGCCTGGCTATTCCGGCAGCATTGGGCACCACCAGGACTCCCACCCTGTCAGCACCTGTCTACGCAGGGGCCACTTTGGGGCTAATCAAAGCCTGGCCTCCTGAATTAGCAGCAAAGTGTATTTAACAAACAATCTCAAGAGGGAAAAAACATTTGAAAGTTTATTTAGAGTGAGAAGGAAAGGGGGCCAAAAAAAGCACTCCTAAAATAAACAGAAAGTAATCAAAGGATAAAAACTGAATCCTACTAGTTTTAAAACACCTTAACCATGTCACTATGAGCTAACATGTAGTGGACCACTGAGAAAGCCGTCAGGTGCAGTGTGATCCAGCACCACTGCCGACCCAGACACGTGGACTTCTACGGCTCTCCTCTGAGAAGACCACAGAGCTTCAAAAGAAGGAAGAGGATGAGAAGCCTCCCAAAAGGACAAGTCAAGGTCAGGGAGTGTCACTGGTCTCCTGGCCCACCATAACTCCCCTCAGAGGCTGAAACCAGCACAGTAAGAAAAATAAAAGGGCTGTCAGACTCCAACTTGAAAAGAAGAAACGAACGTTCTCCCCCTTGTGAAATAAAATGTTTGAAGTCAGAGCATACATAACACACAATAAAAGTAGCTTCCACTAGTTCTCAATGAATATCCACAGAGATCAAAGCTAGAGAAGAAAAGGGAGGACTGACCTTCACATGGGCCACGTAGTGATGACACGTCTCCTCCATGTGGACCAGCTGCAGCTTCTCTGTGATCTGACCCACGGACTCTCCCAGCAACACAAAGTAGACCCTGGGCAACTGGCCCTTTGCCTTTTTGTCCACATCAGCCGTCAGAACGTAATTGAGGCCTGCCGATAAATAAGGTCAAGACGTCAGCAAGGACTCACATGTGGGGACAAGGCCACCTGCGCTCCCCCTTCTCAGGCTCACAAGCACACTTGGTAATGCTTCCTGCCTCCCCACTGCAACCGAGGGCTGCAGCCCACGTCAACACCCTCTTGGAGAGAAGCACGCAGCCAGCGTCCTCACAGAATCAAGAGACAATCGGGCCGCCCCCTGCCTTCCCGGTGATGCTCTGTGTATCACATGTTATGGCTCTCCCTGTCTTAAATCCCCTGAGTTACCAACTGAGTCACCAATGTACACATCAATAATTAGCTGAGCCCAGCACAGTTGGCGTCCTTCACACCAAGGTGAACCTACAGAATATTACTAGAAACTGCAGAAATTATCACGGCTGCACATAATCCCAATTCCTATAAAGCAATGGGATATATGCCCAACACAAAGGAGCAATTAACCCAATAATTCCCAGATGTTGACTTGTGCTCTATGACCATGTGTCATCACGTCCCCCGAGCACCGACTATGTGCCAGGCACTGTTCCAGGCACAGGGGATAGAAAAGCCCTGCTCTTCCCCTGTTTACCCTCAGAGGCCACAACAGAACAGCCCCGCAAAGCCCTGCCCTCATGGCGCTCACGGAAACTCAGACCGAGGCTAAAGCTGACTTTATTCCCAGGGAGCTGAGTATACGGATCGCGTATATTACAGTGTCTATCATTTCAACAGAATCATGAGCACTGAGGGGCCTATGCTCAGGCGTACTGAGCTGCACTCCTGAGGAGAAAAACCCCTCACCTATTCCTGAACACGTAATGTCAGGAATAGCAGAACCTACCGGGACACAATCTGAAACTTAAAAAAGGTCACAATACAGGATGCACACTGGATGAACACAAAAGGTCTTCCTTTCATAATTTCAGTCAGTCACCCTACAACAATGTGCTTCATTAGGCGAGTAGGGTGTCAGTGTCAATAGACCTATTTCACTGCTTTTCCGTACCACAGCAGAGATCAGCCCTCGGGGACCCTTTTTACTTTTTAACTGCTTTGTGGATTCAGGGGAATGTGGCATTTTTAAAGTGAGAGAGAGGGAATATTCTGTCCCCCCAAATGCCCAGACGAGGCTGCAGAGCCATGGGAAAACAGATGACCCTGTCTCCACGAACCAGCCCCTTGGAAGCTGGGTTCTTGCCCCAGTAAAGAGCAGCCCACACCTGCCCACATTAAGTATGTGAAGCAGGGCAGTGGGGGTGGCTCCGGCTTTTAATAACATCAAAGGAATCAGCCCCCAGGGGAGGTCCGAGCCAGGAGGGAGGAAAGTGACCAGGACAGGCCTTCTGCAGCTGCCACAGGGTGTATTTTGGATGCGTCTAATGGTTTTCCTGGGCCTCTGCCATCTCAGGGATCTTGCCATGCAGAGCTGGCGGATTCCTGGTCAGCAAGGGCCGGTCTGCCCCAACTTGTTTATTTCAGCAAACAGCTGATTGCCAAGGCGAGGCTGGGTCACCGGGGGACCTGAGACCTGGATAATCGAAGGCAATATAGTAGTGAAGAAGAAAAGAATGCCTATGGGAAAGTAACATGACAGAGAAAACACGGGAGCCCAGACAAGAGTTACACACCGGCTCCTTTGGCAATACCAGGGAACGGGGCAGACACATAGAATGTCAAAGCTTCAGGGCAATCCAGGGGCCATCTGGCTCAAAACCTTCATTTCTCAGATGAGGAACTGAGGCCCCAAAAGGGAGCCAGACTTGCTCCAGGCCAGAGGGCCATCCACCACAGAGCTGAGTCTAGAACCCTCCTAACCTCCACTGTAGGGCTATTCCTACCACACTGGTTCTTGGTGCACTTTTGAAATTTTTTGAATGCCCAGACAGCAGAACCCAATACATGCAGTGATCCAGAACTAAACTCTGGCCCATTTACTTTCTACTCATGACAATTTCCCTGAGCAACAGCCAAACAGTAAGAAAGGATAAGTATATATGGATTGTATTTCCAAGTTATGTTTAGCAAGTCCAGAGCTAGAGATGGACATTGCTGGAAGATGAGCCAGGCAAAACCAACATGGTAGCTGTTGAGTGGACCCCTCCCTGGCCTTCCTCCCAGGTGCAAGAGCTGCCCTCCCTTGGGAAGGGTGGGCATGGGGAGAACAGAGAGTGTGAACCCTCTTGCCAGTGATAAGCTAGCTGAGCTCAGAGAAAGCCAGGGTAGAAATGATCACAGGAAGACAGAGCAGAAAGGATCAATGACCCACCCATATCCTCTTGGCTTGTACCATTTCTCTGCTGTCCAGCCCAACTTGTAATTGCCAGTACCTGTACCTCCTGAGAGCCTTCTCTGGTGGCTCTGTCCACATGTATGGCAGACCAGAAGTGCCAGAGAACAAAAGTCCCTGCAGCAGACCTCAGTACTGCAGAAGCCCAGCTCCCTCATTCCTTGGGTGGGGTAACTAGGAAGGGTGCTCCCCATGGACTGTCAGGGTTCCCCAGCAGGATTCAACAACAACACACCTTCTGTTTGGCTGCTGTGATGGTTTACTTTATGTGTCAACTTGAGTAGGCTGCAGTACCCGATCTGGATGTCACTGCAAAGGTATTTTTATTTTTTTAAAGAGTCGTTGATTTTTTCTAGCAACACAGCACGGCAGGGAGGCACAGGGAGGAGCAGAAGGAGAAGGACAGAGAGAATCTCAAGCAGACTCCACACCGAACACAGAGCCCAACGTGGGGCTCGATCTCACCATCCTGAGATCATGACCTGAGCCGAAACCAAGAGTTGGATGCTTAACTGACTGCGCCACCCAGGTGCCCCTGCAAAAGTATTTTTAAATGAGATTATGTTTAAATCAGTAGACTTCAAATAAAGCAGATTACCCTCCATAATGTGGGTGGGCCTCATCTAATCACTTGAAGGCTTTATGAGAAAAAGACTAAAGTCACCCCCAAAGAAGAAATTCTGCCTTTAGGCTGCCTCCAAACTATAACATCAATATACACACATCCAATTGGTTCTGTTTCTCTGCAGAACCCTGACTGACACAGCTTCCTTCCTTCCTGTCTCACTTTCCTACTGGTGCTTCCTGGGATTGATCACAGCCTAAATCAACCATGTGCACCAAATCCTTGATTCAGGCTCTGCTTCTGGGAGAATTTGAATTAAGATGGGGCAGGTCAGGAAAAGGGAACAGATTCAGCCTTCACTGTGTGCCAAGCACTGTGCTGGATCCTTTTCAAACACCACTTTAGGCCTGTAACACCCCATCTCGCCATAAAATCTCTGACCCAATATATCCCTCAGACAACTGAAGAGAGGACAGAAACAACTCACAGTTACTAGAACCTGAGCTGAGGACCACAACCACTGCTCTGCTCCAGGCAGAGCGTGGGCATGCCAACACGTTCACCTATCAGATTTTTCTAAAATGTTAAAATATACAATCACAGACTGACCGAATTATCCAATTCACCAAGCATAATCATTTTGGAAGCTTTTCATCTTTGTAACTGTCTGCTTAATACTTCCCCTTGATTTAAAATTTACTTTGACATTTTAAATCACACAAAAAGAAGTCGGTTCCATATCACACTCTCTCTTCGAGAAGAAAGCCACCCGAAGACTCATGATGGGAAGCCCAGCCTGAGTGAGGAGGGTCTCATAGCTGTCAGGGCAGTAAGAAGTGCAGACCATTCTGGAGCCCTGAGTTCAACTGGCAGTTTTAAACAGTACCTACCCCAGGAGTGTCTGAAAGGGAGCCCCTAAGAAGTGGAAGAGATGCCAGAGAAGCAGCCAATCAGTTGGCATGCTCAAGCAGCCTGGCCCCATGGGAGGGTGGCTGCCCCTAATGCAAGCCAGGCCAGCCAGCCCCCGTCCCGGGGAGGGTGCTGGTTCTGATTAGCGCCTGATCCCACCGCACAGCCCACATCTTCAGGTTTTCCTTCTGGCAGCTTGTGTCCATGCCATGTCGAATGATGTCATGTTGATGGAAAAGCTGACCAGCCGCAAGTCATGTTGCAGCCTCCTCCTCTCTCTGCCCCCAGCTGGTTCCCAAGGGCCCCCCATACTGGCCTGGGCCAGGAGGGAGCCAGCTGTCTTGCATCAACTGAGCTCTGGTCGGTCACAGCAAGTTTTTGACTCATTCTCATTCTCCATCACAACATGATTTCAGCTGTGAAATCCTAATAAATCCTCCTTCTAGGGGCGCCTGGGTGGCTCAGTCATTAAGCATCTGCCTTTGACTCAGGTCATGATCCCGGAGTCCTGGGATCGAGCCCCGCATTGGGCTCCTTGCTCAGCAGGGCGCCTGCTTCTCCCTCTCCTGCTCCCCCCTGCTTGTGTTCCCTCTCTGGCTGTCTCTCTGTCAAATAAATAAAATCTTTAAAAAAAAAAAAAATAAATCCTCCTTCCAGACTTACTGAGCTTCCCTTAGAGTCTCCGAAGAGAAGGGAGGAGAAAGGATATTTCCCCCTTTACTAGCTCTCCTAAGCTTGCTCCCCACCCCACAAAGGAACGAGGTGGTAATTATTAGATTAGGTTACCCCATGCTTCATATATATGGATTTGCCTCGTTATCCCATCTCCATGCTTCTCAAGAGACCACAAGGAGCTCGGAGAATGTTCTATGTGTGTGAATGCTCTCTGGAGTGGAAATGTACCCCTCCCCACCCCCGAAGCCAGAGGAAGGGTCTGGGGACAAGTCTCCTGGTTTGCACCCTACTTCTGCTACTGGCTTGGATGACCTGGTGCCATCTCTCAGGATCTAGGCTCCACGGCTTGTCCAAAAGTCTCTGAGAGCCATGGAAACAAGGGGTGCCGCCAGATCAGAGCACAAAACACAACCATTTAGGACTCATCCCTCCCTGGTTTTCATTTAGCATCTGGTGAGAGTCCATAATTGCTGGCTCAATCCCTAGCCTCCAGAGACTGAGGAGCACATTTAGGCTTTAGCCTAAGTAGGTAGAGGCTCAGCCCCGTGGGGAAGGGGCAGAACGCTTCCAGGCACACATTCACCACCCTTACTTACGGCAGCCAAGAGGCTCCGAGGAGTGGCAAGCTGCCTCCCAGGCCAAGAATGAAGTGATTAATAAGACTTGGGATGGGCAGAACTCTTGTTTTAAGCTGCTTGGTGAAATGGGTTGTAAATCTGTTCTTTGAACCACTGCAGCTGGACATGTGCCCGCACCCCAGCACGGAACGGAGGGCCTACCACACAAAGGGGCCCCGGACACATCCAGAAGGGTGAGTGGGGGAGCAACAACTGTTTGCATCTGCCTCCCTCCCTGCAGAATGCAAGCTTCCTGAGGGCCAGGGCTTTGTCTGGCCCGACCTATGCTCTGCGCCCAGGGAGCGCACAGTCCGGCACTCTTAAGAACTTAATAGCTATTTGTTGGTTAATGACCCAGTAGGTACATCAGTGACTCCGTGTGACTGGCTACTTGCTGGGCTGGTTCCTGAAGCTGTTGTCTCTCTGCTCCCAACCCACCCTGCTCTGCGAGGCTGGGTCTAGGGCTCAGCACACCTCACTGCTGCTTTGCCAGTGGTTCCGTGGGAGGCTCGACCCGGATGGACAGCTGGAGGGAAGCTGGTGGAGGGAGAAGGGACTGCATCTTCCTGCCTGCTTCCTATTCCTATCAGCTTAACCTGGCAACAGTCTTCCCGGAAGCTGGTTCCAACAGCAGTTAATACCAGTTTCAGCTTTTTCCCCACTGCACCCCTCGGAGACACTGGCAGCGCTAGTTACTGCCCCCTCCCCACCAAGGTTGAGTTCTCAGGTCCGCAGGGTCCCTTCTGCATGTTTCTAGGTTCTGATCACCCCAAGTGTGACCTTTTTTTTCCCCCTTTGTCCACTTGACCAGCGGTTCTCAAGTCTCAGCCACCCAGAGGCTTGCTGAAGGGCAGGTTGCTGGGCCCCACCCTCAGGGTCTGATGCGGTTCGAATGTGCATTTCTAACATTCCTACGTGCTGGCTTGCAGCTGGACTGGGGACCACACTTTGAGACGCCCTGGTGCTGACCCAGAAGTCAGCGACTACCAGGTCCTCTGTGACCTGCTTTCCTGATTCCCAATGTTAAATTCTGTCAAAATAACTGGTTTCTCTTTTCCTAACTGGATCCTGCCATTCCAGGGGCCATGGCAGAGTCAACCCCTACAGAAAATCTCTGGAGTTTCCACGGTCCTGCCAGAGGCCACAGCTGCCCCTCCAGTGGCTTGGCAAATCAGCTGGCCCCGAACACCCCGGAGACCAAGTGGGAGCTAAAGCTAAAGCTGAAAATGAAGAGGAGAATGGAGTCCCGTCCCCACCAGGTCCTACCGGAGAGAAGAAACCAAAGAGGCCAGACTGTAAGTAACATGAAGCATCTATGGCTCCCCCAACCATCCCCGGGGAGGTCCCGTGGCTCAAGATGTCAGCAGACAGAAAATGCTTCCAACAGCTGTTCAGAAGTACCTAGCACACACTGGTGCTTCTTGGTTGCACTGTGCCAGCCACATGCACCAAAGCAGCCACTCGACAGACACAACCTGGCCCCGGACATGCAGACACGGAGAGGGGCCTGGAAGGTCAGCACGAAGCGGACATTCACTTGCCAGGCATTCCATGGCCAAACCCACCACCACCCAGGCTCCTCTGCAGCAATGGGAGAGAGGGAGGCTCATCACCAGAGCCCCGGCCTTGGGTTCCCAACACAGAGGCCTGGGCAATGACGCTGAGCCTGGAAGACAGTGGAGGGTGGCGGTGCCCCCACCCTCCACTACCCGGAGACCAGGGACCTGATCTTCCTGATCACGCAGAGCCAAGGCACTGCCTTCTATGCCGGACCCCAGGGACACCCCACCGCAGCTGGACCCCCACGAGCTACCTGTCACTCCCATGATTTCTATCACATTTCCATAACAACTGCCCATTTTCCCCTCCTCAAGGCTCTCCATATTCCACTGTCAGCTCATGTTTTACCAGATTTCTGCAGAGATGGAGATCTAGCACCTTTCCCTGAATGCCAGAGGAGGACAAAGAAAAATGGGATGGGTAATTTTCTGCATTGCCCCACCAATACCAAAATTCCCCAGTTATCATGATCTGTAAGCCTCGATCTTAAATAAACGTGGAGAAATACCACTTAGATTATAAAGGGATGTCTGATTTCAGTGGGAGAGTGCGCTGCACCAAAGTCCACCCCCTGCTCAGAGTCCACCCCCTGCACGTGGGCGGCCTCCTGCCTGCTCCACACTGCCCACTAGGGGCAGTACGGTGTGCTACCCAACCGCCCGTTCCTCCTGATCCTCCCCGACTCTTCAGGGGTCATGGTTAAACCTAGCCTTCATTATAATTCTGCCTAGAGGTCAATGAAAGGGGCCCCAGTCACTGGTGTGGAGCAGCATGAGAAGACACCCACATCTCCTCCTGACTCAGCCCACAAAACTTCTAATCAGAGTTCACTCTACCACCTGTCTTACGCTCTGAACTCTCCCTTGCTCAAAACTGGCATCTTGGGTTTCTTCTCGTCTGTTCCTACTCTGCCAAATTACCTTCATTACCACCACAGTGATGTCATTAAAGAGCCTGGAAACTGTGTATACTGCTTCAGGATAAAAATAATAGAAACTCTGTAATTCCCATTTGAGACTCCATGAGGATGTGCTTGGCACACCCAGGCACATAATAAACATTTGTCAAATGAACACACACATGAACTATTAATCACTTGCTTATTTTAGAGTTATAGAATAGTCCTGCTTATTTTTATGCACACCAACGTAAACCTTCAACTCAACAATTCTTTTATAATGTTTTTTAATGGAGTCCAACTACATCATGAGTTGGTATTTGATAGAAGACACACCATCTAATTAGGCAAAGGACACAGGAGTTCTAGGACCAATAGAAAAAAAATTTTCCCTAGAGACTGGTATCTTAAAATAATTAGGGAGGAGATGAGAAATAGTTTTTGGAAAGCAAAACTAAGTATCATCAAACCAGGATTCAACTCCTGGCTTCACCAACAGCCATGTGATCCTGAGCAAGTAGTTTTCTCACTGAGCATGGTCTTTTTCTCACTGGGCTCTACATAAAACGTTAGTCCTTTCTCACCAACCAAGTCCTGAGTTCCTGGTATATTTACATTCAGTTTTGAAATTTCTAAGTTTTTTTTTAAAGAAATCTCTAGGAACAAGTTCAAGATTTGATTGTTGAACTTATTCAATCCACCTGAAGATCAAGATGAAGTATCAATGAAACCATTAGCCTAGAAGGATTAGCACACTGTTAAATAATGTACAGCTTTCAAGGTACAGCTGAGAAACGGACCAGCACACACACACACACACGTGCACACGTGCTCCAGAGAAGCGCCTCTTGAACATAAATGTGCACACGGATCCTGTGGGATCTTGTTAAAATGCAGATTCTGATTCTGAAACCCAGAGTGAGGCCTGAGATTCTGCACTTCTCATAAGCTCCCAGAGGATGCTGGTACTGCTGGGTCCAGGGACCACACTGTGAAATAGGGAAGGGAAACACTTGACTCTAAGAATGTCTAAGAAAGGCAGTAAGTCCAGGTCCTTATTGTTTTGTGGGTTTTTTTTTTTTTAATTTTCCTAGAATTCTATTTTCTATTATTAAATCAGCCTTTCAAGTAAAAACAAAGCACCTATTAATCTGTACAAATGTTCCAGATTCATTTCCTTCAAGTGACCACACACTGAGTTCTACTCCACACTGATCCTATCCTGATCCAGGGATTGGATCTCTGGAGTTGGCTAGCAAGTTGGCCTTCCCCAACCAGAGAAAACAGCAGGGCCAGCTGTCTCTTTTCAATCATCTGAAGCTGACAAAGCAGCTCCCCCTCTTTTGTAAGTCTAAGCCTTCATAAAACTCAGCATCCCAATCCTACCATCCATCCCTGGTCTCAGATTCCACAGTAAAGGGCTTAAGGCCCTGACATCTGGCTGGTGCCGCGGGCTCAGGGGAAGCCTCCAAAGACCCACCACTTCTTTTTTCTAACTGAATGGAATGTTCTGTAAGGGCCAGGCTCCAGTCACTACCTTTCCACAAGTCCCACTGGCCTGTGACACCTGTAGCCCAGTGAGGTGTCAGTCTGGTCACACATTTGGGGAAAGGATGCTTGAGGTCAAATATTATTTGTTCTAGAGCTGGAGATTATGTTAAATTGGGAAACTATGGGAAGCAGAAAAAAGCAGGAACTGCGGAGGGAAGGGGTGTCTGGCCTGTGCGTCTGCTGCCTGCAAAACCAGCCAGAATGCACAGTGAGAGCAAAGGATCCAGAAGAATCCCTCAGTGGCCACAAGCCCACTCCAGCTGAGATGGCCATCCCGAGCCCTAACTCAGTGGCTCATTACCAAGTTCTCCTGGAACGTGCTTGCCGTGGAAGCTAAAGCAGGCGGTGACATTGAGGCAGTTCACAGGCTGCAGCCCATCGTGACACTGAGGCGCCGTGATGTTGATGGAGGCTGGGAGGAAGATGGAGACATCCACTGTAATGACAGGTCTTGCCCTGCACGTCAAGAGAGGGAGGTGACTTAGTCATGCTCTCAGAACCAAACAAGAACTAACCTAGCAAGAGAAATCCTAGGCCTTCAGCCTGGCATTTAATTAAAGCATGAAATAACCAACAAGAGAGGGGCCAATGTGCCCTGTAAAGACTTTTTCCTGGTTTTAGAAGTGACTTATTTCCTAATAAATTAATAGTTAGCTTCCCAATAATAAAGGCAAGTAAGTTGTTAATAAAACACATCTGGTTGAAGCCATAAATGAACCACCAGATGTCGGGTGATTATTTAAAATTTCACCAACTAAGTTCCGATTTTCATTTTATTAGGCAGATAGTAATATATTTAAGAGGCGTTCCTACAGCAGATGCTGGGACTCGAGAAATAGATGTATCATTGGGAATTCCCGAGCATTTACTGTCTCTGTAAGCATGAACTGCAGAATTCCAGTCCCATCCAGTAGGTTAAACCTTCCCCCTTCATTTCCTCCCTGCAATTCATTAAGCATTTTTCTAAAAGAACTTGATTAACAGAGTCCCAGCTGGTAACAGCAAAGTACTTCAGAGCTGAAGGAATCAACCTACCTGGCCTCAGGAGCAAGTGAAACCCTATAAACATCTGCATCCCTTATCACCAACATGGACCACCAGCACTACCTCCCACCCCATGCTTGATAAATGCACTGCATCCCTGCGGCACCTTCCATGGATCCCCAGGGTCAGCCCACAAAAGCTGATAATGACTCAGGCATTCTGCTCTCATTGCAAACACCTGCTCAGGGATGGTTCACCTAAGCTGTGCCTTAACCTCCCCTCCAGGCCTCACAAAGAGACCCTTTTACCTCTAGGAAGCCCTGGCCTTCATGCCACTGGGGTGATAATAACAAGATTAAGGGGCATTAGTGGCTTGAGAACAATGACCTCCCTTGTGTACAATGACCCCGAAGAGCGCCCACGGTGAGAAGACAGATGGGGAAAAAGGAACACAACTCTCAGAGAAGACAGTATTAAGGAAAACCTCGGGAAAAGAGGGAAGGAAGGAGACACGTGGCCGGGGGGGGGGGGTAGGTTTCACTGCTGCCACCACTGCCATGGATGTGGGTCAAGACCAGAAGAGTTGTGACAAGTACAAGGGAACGGTGGGTCTCCCAGAGCAAATCCAGCTGTAAGGCCAACAGACGTCAGACAACAGCAGTGCCTGAAAGAAATCCAAGGTCCTGGCCTTCCAATTTCCTTCTGGGTTCATCCTTAGAAGATGCTATAAATAACACAGAAAACAAATACTCTGCTCCTGGTCTATGTGTTTGTACAGATGCCAACGGACACTCTATAAAGCGCCGGGGTCCTTCCACAGCCAGCTTACATTCCATTCCCTCTCCTGGGAAGTCTCCTCCAAGAACTCTGGCAGTTGGATGTCCCCCTCCACGTCCCCAGCACTATCTTCACACCTCACCTCACTTACTGATTAAGGTCTTTGTCTAGTTGCACACCTGCTCCACCAGCCTTCAGGCCCCTCAAGGGCTTGGACCCCGGCAAATTCATCATGACAGCCTCAGGACAGGTGTTCAAAAACCCGAGGTGATTTATTAAATGGGTGCCAATTTCACTCCAGGCCCAGGGACTGAAAACCACCGGAGTGCCCAAAGTTTCATAAAACAGACAGAGGCACCAGGGAGAGCTGGTCTCCACCCTGTGAGAGCCTCCACCCTGCCCAGGGCACATCCTGCCAGGTCACCGCATGGAATAAAGGCCTCACCCCCTCCCACCATCCCAGGGGCCACCATGTCGGGGAGGCTACCTGGTCCCTGCTCAGAGCAGGGCCCTGCAGAGGAAGGCAGGGTGGGCAGGCTGGCAAACTGAAGTCGATGGAGGCTGTCAACACAGAATCCTCTGAGGTGAGGACAAAGACCTTCAGAAGCACATGTCTCACCAACATCAGTCAGATCAGGCACTTGAACCTGTGTCAATTCCAAGAATTGTTTTTGGACCAGGGAAAGCCCAGAAATCTTTCCTAAACTCTCTCATCGCTTCCTTTGAACTTCACCGGCTGGCACAGCACCAGGCGCCTATCACCCTCACACAGGCCTTGCCCGCCCCTGCTAATCTGAGAGCGCAAAATCAGCGCGGGCAGAGTGGGGCCAGCCCGCAGTCCTGCCTGCAAAGGTGCCAGGCTCAGTGAGAAAAGCAAAGGGGCACCTAAGGACAGCACCAAGACCTGATTTTTAACAAGCTGGTAGCTAAAGTACTTCTTTCTGATGACTCCGACAGTTCAAATCCTGATACAGATGCTCCCTGACTTACCACGGTCCGAAGTAACGATTTTTCAACTTTATGATGGGGTGACGTGCACTTAGTAGAAACCGAACTTTGAATTGTGAATCTGGATCTTTCCCCGTGCTGGTGCTATGTGGGATGATTGTGTGGTGACGCTGGCCCAGGGCCACAGCTCCTGGGCTCCGCCACCGATCACGAGGGTGAACGCCCCATACACTGACACCCTTTCTGTACCCGCATGGCCTGTTTGTCACTTTAGGTACAGTATTCAATCATTTACATGAGATTGTCAATGCTTGATTACGAAACAGGCTTTGTGTTAGATGACTGTGCCCAACTGTAGGCAGCTGCAAGTTGTTCTGAGCACAGTTAAGGTAGGCCAGGCTAAGCGATGGTGTTTAGGAGGTCAGGGGTAGTAAATGCATTTCCACTTAGGATATTTTCAATTTATGATGGGTTTATCACAACATTAACTCCTTCCTAAGTCAAGGTAGGTCTGCACTTCGCCTGTATTTACTTCCAGGTAAAACCAGTCAGGATGCCCTCTGATGGGGTATCGCTCCCTCACCCCAGCCTTCTGCGGGGGCAGTGCTGTTTATGGGACAGACACGGGTGGACACACTGAGAGCCTACACCCCCGGGGAAGATGGAGGCTACTAAACCAGCCCTGGAGCCATTTCCTCCAGGCAGCTAATTCACGTCTATGTACTTAGAGCCACCTGCAGTAAGGTGTTCTCTTCGCGGCAGCCCAAAGGATTTCAAGCCCGTACACATGTGGACTCTCTTCTGGAGGATGTGTCAGAGTGGGCATGGTGTGTTTCACGTGCATGCACATCCTTGGTTTCTTTTTCTGGTCCCACCCAAACTCTGAGGGGACTCAAAGTCTATCTAACTTGCCGGTCAGCTAGGCCATGCCTGGGATGCCCCCCAGCTTAGCCAGCTGACATCTCCAGACCTTCTTGTCCATAGTCATTCAGCCACGTCCAGCACCTTATCAACAGATGCCACTGTGGATGACCAGCCTTCCTGGCCCCTCAGACATGCTCAGCAGTCCCTCTGCCTAAGGGGCCCCAGCTTGCCTTCCCTGCTCCCAGAAGATACCTGAGGTGGTCACCCTCACCCATGTTCCACGCTGAACCTTGCCCTGGGCCTGCTCCAATCTTGGGGCCTGGCTCAAAGATCAGGCCCCTGCCACCCACAGCCTATACAAGGCATCCCACCTCCCTCTCCTCCCTCAACCCCCATTCATCCTCGTCCCCTTCCCACTCTGTCTCTTCAGGCCCCAAGGCAGGAGTGGGGTCAAGGCAAGGTTTGTATGGATGAAGGTGAAGCTAAAGGTGACCACCTCTGGTTCTTGCAGGACAGGAAAGGACCCAGGAGAGCAGGAGAGGTTTCAAAGACACTCAGGCTAATCTCTGAGCCACTGGCAATCCCATTTGCTCCTCTGCAGCCAAGCTTCTGGAAAAGAGTCAAACTTCATCATCTGTTTTCTTGCTTCTCCTTCTCTCTCCCACCCACAGTGATCTGACTTCCGCACCTCACTTCTCTCGACCTGCCAGAGCCAAGGGCACCATTGGCTTCACACCGCCACCTCCAACAGGAATATGTGGCCCGCTCTGCTGCGCTTGAGGCGGGCAGGTGCCCTTGACCACACGACCCTGCTTTATCATCCTCATGGCACTGACCACAATCTACAATTATCTCCTTTTTAAAATTAATAGAACTTCAATGTCACTTGGTTTCCTCATCCATAAAATGGGAATAACGGTAATAATATCTAGGTCATGGAGCTGTTAAGAAAACTAATAATTAAAACACGTTCTATCAGGGCGCCTGGGTGGCTCAGTCAGTTAAGCCTCCGAGTCTTGATTTTGGCTCAGGTCATGATCTCAGGGTTGATTCTCTTAAGAGTCTCGCTCTCTTCCTCTTCCTCTGCCCCTCCCCCCTCTAAAAAACCTATGTTTTAGCAACAAGAACAAACTACAGGGTATTCAGTAAATGGACTACTGCTCAGTAAGGGGAGAAAGAACTGAACACCACACAACAGCATGGGTGAATCTCAGACACACTGTACCGAGTGAAAGAAGCCAGAACCAAGAGAGTGTGTACTACATACTTCCATCTATGTGAAAAACCAGACCAGGCAGAACTGATCTACAGCAATGAAAATCAGACCAACGGTTGTCCATCAGGAGGGGACATAACTGGGAAGAGACAGGAGGAAACTTTCTGGGGTGATGGAAATTGTTATTTATCTTAATGGCGGTGGCACTTACACACGCGTGTACGCTGCTTAAAGCTCATCAAGCAGTATACTTAAATCAGCAGGCTCTACTGTGTGCAAATTATACCCCAATACGAAGAGAAAAAACAAAAACCTCCAGAAAGAGTTGCACGTGTGGGAGCCTAAGCAGTGTCTGGCATGTGGTAAGCACTTAGCAAACACTGGTTGTATTAGTTACTTGTATAGTTGTTCCACGAGGCGCACCTGGGAGCCGACACATAGTTGAACACCACAGGTCAACTGTATTAGCTGAACAAACGAGGGAATGGATCTCTGATCTCCTCATCCCTCCACACTCCTCCCTCGGCTATCAGGGCCTTCTGCTGACTACCTCGTCCAGGCATGCCCAGCAGCCCCGCTCCTAAAGCCTCTGCTCTTGATAAGCAGTCTGTGGCATTCTTCCCAAAGGACCCTGCCTTTGTCCCTGGATGATCTCCCCTCACCAGCTTCAGCCTCCACCCCAGCCTGGGGTCTGGGGCTCCCATCTGCCGTGGAACTGCCCCACTTTATGTCTCCATCCACGTGTGGGCAAAACTCCCAGAGGAGGCCATACGTCACCAAGAAGGAGAGAAAAAAAAAAGTCCCTTGGGGCTGAGGTTCACAGCTGGAAGCTTATAAAATACAAGAATGATGAAAAAGCAGAATCTATAAGTTTACCTTAAGCCAGATGCTCCCGGTTTTAAGAGCGCCTGTTTTCAACTGCGAGAGCCGGGGAATGTGTTTTATTCTAGAGGAATCGTGACAAGCCGGAGCAAGCTGCTTGGGACAGCGAAGAGGGGAGAAGGACACCACAAAGGCGGTGGGTAAGCTCAGCTTCTAAAGTGTCACCTCAGTCATTGGAGGCCACGTAAGCTGTTTTACCTGAGAGGAAATGGCCAACCCACAGGACGGCGGGGGGGATGAAGAAAGCAGAGATCCAATCACAAAGCAATAGTGAAGTCACCGCCTGGGGGACACACATGCCACCATCAAATACTAAAGGGCTGCTACATGAAAGATATAGGATAAAGAAGCAGAATTTTAGGGAGGCAGATTTAGCATAAGTTATCTAAGAATTGCTAACATTTATTGACCACCTACCTGTTCTATGCATTTTGCATGTAGTCCTAACTCACAGAGTTCTACAGACCCAGTGAGGAAGTACTACTGTTCTCCTGGTGGACAGGTGAGAATCCTAAAAGACAGGTTACCTGACTCACCCAGGGAAACTCGCCTCCCAACAGCAGAGTGGGGGTTCAAACCCAGGCCGCCTGGCCCCAGAGTTCACCCTCTTAACCCAAGGCAATTCTGCCTCCTTAACAATTTAACATCCTGAGTTAGCTGGGGGTTAACTGGTTCCCTCCAAAGTTACTAAGCTCTCACCCCTAGGGGCAACTCACTCAGGAGGAGGCCGGGTGCTTTGCAGCCAGAGAGTCGGAGGAAGGCGCTGCTGAATGAGAAGAATCTGGGGTGTGCAACTACATGGCCTCTGGGACCCCTTCCAGCTCTAATATCCCACTGGCCTATTTTAGAAAGTTCTGCCATCAGGTTATTAACAAAACCTAAGAGCTGGCTCCCACTCCAAAGGGTAATTCCACCTCCTCTGACTCATACAGACAGAAATACTTGGAGATGGTTCATGGTGGGATGGCAGGCCACAGCATTTGTAGGAGAGATTCAGGCTGCATGGGCTGCAAGGGCTGCAAGGGCTCCCAGCCCTCACCTCTGCCTCCGCAGGCCAGGAAGTACTGTCCACAGGGCAGGAGGCTCCCGGCCCCTGGGGTCTGGGGACTGACAAGGTAGGGATGAAGAGCTGGGACAAGGCAGTGCTTTGGAGCCCGAGTGTCCTGGCACCCGTAGGAAATGACGACATAGTATACACACATTTATGAAGCTGATCATGGCAAAAGGCAAAACCCCTAGGGCTGAAGCCACCCCAAGCCCCAGGGATGCTACAGTCTCAGAGCTGCAAGCCACTGGAGGCCCACCAGCTAGAAACTCTGCAACAGGGGTAAGAGGATAAGAAAAGAAAGGCCACATTTCCACTTCCTGAGCACCTCCAGGAACAGGACAGAGGGAATTGCTGACTAAGGGGGAATAACTCCCCCAACCACCCCCATCACCAAATTCCAGCCCCCACCGTGAAGAATGGAGTCTGGGAAGCAAGAGGAAAGCATCTCACCTTAGAAGAACCACGCTGTCAGACATGAAGGCTCCAATAGTTACATCTGAAAACCAGAAGTTTGTAGCATTCAGAGACGTGCTGAAGCCCCTCCCAGCCCACCCACCCCCTGGCAAGGTCCACAGCCACGGCGGCCCAGCGCTGAGGTCGGGGGCCCCTAACAGCCTTCCTCTGGGCCATTCGATGATCTTGTAAGAGTGAGAGCCACATTGAACCACGTGGCAGCCAATCACCGGGTGTGGCTTGGTGAGACCTTGAAATGTGGCTGGTACAAAAACCATGAACTAGCTCAAAAAATTTTATATTATTAAAATTGATTTCACCTATTTCTTTTTATCTTTTTCATGTGGTTCCTAGAATACATTAAATTATATATGTGGCTCACACTATGTATCTTTTGAACACCAGTGAATTAGAGAGACAGATACTTAGAACTAAATGAGCTAGAAAAAAGCTCTAGGTTCTGTAGAACATGTGAATCATCTCTGTTCTACCCCTCATTCCGTGTGACCTCAGAATCTCTCAGAGAGTCCTTGTCTGTACTGTGGACATAATTATCCCCAGTGTCTTCTTCAAAAGCTGATAACATTTCATAATATTTAAATCAGAAGACAGCTATTAAATATTTACTAAACATAAGGGGCGCCTGGGTGGCTCAGTTGGTTAAGCGACTGCCTTCGGCTCAGGTCATGATCCTGGAGTCCCGGGATCGAGTCCCGCATCGGGCTCCCTGCTCAGCAGGGGGTCTGCTTCTCCCTCTGACCCTCTTCCCTCTCGTGCTCTCTGTCTCTCATTCTCTCTCTCTCAAATAAATAAATAAAATCTTTAAAAAATAATAAAAAATAAAAAATAAAATAAATATTTACTAAACATAATATTAGTTGTTAAATAGTGTATTTTTAAAATATTTAAATACACGTGACATATGTTAAATCACATATTTAAATCAGAAAATTCATGAAATACTTAGTACACTACAAACCAAGACACAAGTGTTAGCTGGTAATGTTTATTTTTTTTTTTTAGGATTTTATTTATTTGTCAGAAAGAGAGCACAAGCAGGGGGAGTGGCAGGCAGAGGGAGAAGCAGACTCCCCACTGAGCAGGGAGCCCAATGCGGGACTCAATCCCAGGACCCTGGCATCCCAGTAATGTTTATTCTTAAATAACTTTATGAAGTATATACTCATCCAATAGCTCTCTGCCTTTCTTCCCCTTGACTATAAACTCCTTAGTCCTAGGTGTTTAGTCCTTAGTTCTTCCTCAAGACAGCAAGATGACCATTACCACTTTACAGAACCAAGCATCTGAATCCGAGAGCCTGAATCCACATGTCTATACAGTGCCCTCATTAAGGAAAAAGAAACAGTAAATCCATGAATTATAGTGCTGTTAAATTTCTGCACTTGGGTGTGCTTGTTAATTTTGCTATTTTTTAAGTCTTTTTGAGTTGACTGGATGTTTGAAAAAAAACGAACCTGAGGAATTTGTCATTTCATGAAAAATGTAAGAAGTTCAGGGGCGCCTGGGTGGCTCAGTCAGTTAACCATCTGCCTTTGGCTCAGGTCATGATCCCAGGGTCCTGGGATCGAGTCCCGCATTGGGCTCCCTGCTCAGCGGGGAGTCTGCTTCTCCCTCTGCCCCTCCCCCCAATTCGTGTGCTTGCTCACTCTCAAATAAATAACAATTTAAAAAATCTGAAAAAAAAAAAAGAGAAAAATGTAAGAAATTCACATGCATCATGAAGCGTGGACACACCTCCTCATATTGCACGTGCATCTCGGCCTACCACGATATGGCCTCTGGCTGGGCCCCTAAGTTTTCTGTGGCTCGGTACCCTTGTTTATCAAGTGGGGGATACCCCACCTCTACCCACCTGCTGCACTAACTATAAGAGGTAAACTGCACGTGGGAGCATTTTGCCAACATCAGGTATTATTTCAGGACGGCCACAAATTACCCAAAACAAGAAGAACTGCTTTCTCCGACTTAAGAAGACCCATGAGGGTCCATAGGAACAAAAGCTTCAGCAATGACCCTTTCCTATCCCCTCCTCCTGGCTCTGTAAGGTCACAAGAAATTATCAAAACTGCTGCCCGTAAGAAACTACCAAATGCACGGCCCTCGTGCGGCACTGCCCTGGGTCTCAGAAGTCCTTCCGGGGCATTTTAAGTGGAAAGAAATACTTCCTCAAGACAGCAAGATGACCGGTAGTTCCAGGGAAATGTTTGCTGAATTCCAGGACGATTTCGGATTTTTTCAAATTCTCGTCTGTGTTTCCTCACCTCACCCCACTCCGTCCCCTTCAAACCCTAGAAGAACCACCATCTCCCTGCCCAGTGCATTTTCCCTAAACTGGACAACATTTGGGATTGAGGTGGGAAATGCGGATTTTTATTCAATTAGCCTCAACCACCACGAGGCATGAATTCACCCTGAAGACAAGGCAGCCAGCCTTGAACGGTGAAGGTCTGCTTTGTCCGTCAGGAAGAGGGCATGGTTTTCTTCTTTGCTCCAAATATTTCAATTCTCTTGCAGGGGTTAGGAGGTGGGAAAGGTGCTGCCCAGATCCTTTTTCCCCTCTCAAGGGTTAGAAGCCTCTATGCTTAAATATCGAGGAAAACATGAGGTTTCGCTATCATTTTTAATGTGGTCAGTGCTTTTTTTTTTTCTTCATTAGAAAGAGCTGCCACCATAGAAATCACTGGTTTTTTGTTTTTGTTTGTTTGTTTCTTTTGAAATCAATCCATCCTTTTGGTGCTTAAAGTCTTCAGAATAGATCATTCTAAAGCCCCAAAATAAACTTCAACACCTTAAAATCAAGTACCAGGCAGAGCATCCCCTTCTATTGTGGGAATTTTCCTCATCCTAAATAGATGTCACCACTGCTTAACCAGACTGGAAATGACTACCTCAGCATTTATCTTCATTTATCTCATATGCCTTCAAAGAGAAACAGCTTACCAGGATAGCCATTTCCATCCATATCAATGCCCCCTGATATGGACTGCCCAAACATCCGCAGAACTGGACTTATCTTCCGGCCTGACAGTTTCTGAAACAGATAATAGGGAAATTGAATCACCGGATAGGAGCAGAGTGGTAAATAAGAACCCATGACTGTTCTATGCAGCTTCCGTTGGACACTCGGTCCTGAAGCTGTGGAAAGAGAAAACTGTAGTCCTAATTTGATCCTGGGGTTTTTAGCACCCGGATGAAGACCACACACTCCATTATTGTGACTTGCCTTAGCTACATGTCCTTGTTTAAAAATTTTTCCAAGCTCAGTGTTCACGAAAAACCCACGCAGACTAGTATGCCACATGAAGTTCGAAATAGATGTTTACTTCCATTTCCAACAGCGGTTCTGTTTCATTTCCACATAAGTGGAGCTGGCTGAAATTCTAAGAACATGTTTTCCTTAGCTCTCTCTACCCAAATACTAAACATGGACCACCCCTGTCCTTGGAGGTGCACGTGAGTCTTTCCCTGGGTGGACAGGCAATGAGCATGTCTAGCTAGAAAAGATGCCACATGGAAACCGCCTCTCCTCAGTCAAGCTGACCAGAAGATCTCATAGGGCTCCAGAGCTTCACAGACAGGATGAGACTGGCCTATCTAGTAAATCCGGAGCTGCATGGTCCTGAACCTTCTATAATCTGTAGGAAATCCTAAAAAAAAAAAAAAAAAAATCAGCTGAAGCCACCCTCCTCCCCAATCAACCAGTTAGATTCACAGCTCTACCACCAAGGGGCATCTGTTCTTTTATTCTTCATGAAGTTCAATCTATATTAACACACACTGTCTTGGTTCAGGACTATTTACTGTACACGCGGCCTTCATCGACATCTGCGTAGCACAGTTCCTCAAAAGATATCAAACTTCCTGAATCTGAAAAGTCCCAGGGATCTGACCTGCTCCTTCTTCCCTTTGTTTTTACAGTCTCTTTGGGGAGGCTTACCTCCCAATGCCCTCACTGTGGATGATAAGAAAAATGCTTTGTTTTCATGCTGTACAGCACAATCCCTATCGGAACCAGGTTTACAGATAGTCAGGGGCTCACTTTGGACTTTCCTTCTGTATCCTTTTCCATACTGAGTCATCCTGCAGAGAAGTCATGAGCGTGGGGAGAGGGAGTTTCCATAGGATCTACAGATGGAGACACCAGGGAACAACCCTCCCCCACAGCACCTCCCAGGAGCCCATCACTGCAAATAACCTTCCACTTGGCATCTTCAGTTAAGCCATCCACCAGGAAATGTGCAAGCCTCACAGTACAAATCAGAGCACCATAGCAAACACTAAAGAAATGTTTCTTGCTAACATGCAGAGCTCCACATCCCACATGGCTCTGTCTAAACAAACATGTATGTATGTCTATTTCTTAAAAGCCCCATTTTGAGGCATTTCTAAGCTCTGCTGTGGCTGGGACAAGGGGGAAGAGTGAAGGGGTGGTCCATTTGGGGGTGGCGATGCAGGCTTAAGTTATCCCACAGACATCTGCAGGCCATTAGGCCATAAAGCCAGGAAGATAAGTCTGCTCAGTGCTAATAACCCTAAATGAAAACCAGGAGCCTTGGAAAAACTCCGCTTGCCCAGGTTTATAGGCAGTGTCCTTACGGCAGGAGAAAGATCACAGGGGCCGCCATGACATGCCCAGGGGGTTCTCAAATGGAGAAAGGCACACAAGGATCTTAAAATCAACACTTTTCATGATGAACTCAAGAAAAGAGGAATGAGTTAAAGAGTAATGTGGACGAACTTCAGCCCTGATCTCACAATTTATCCGGCAGAAATAATACCAGTCTGGGCCAAAGAAAAGCAACTCCTTTGCCCAGAGCTGTTTCTGATTTCTTCCTCTGGTTCACCCGCACAATGCCCACTCTGTCCAGACCCCAGCCCTAAAGAATCTGTCGTTAAAGGATTATTTTTTTCCTTTTAAATCACTGACCTTATCATACACATATCACCAGCTTGGAAAAGTATAAACATAGTTGTTTCTTTCTTTCTTTCTTTCTTTTTTTTAAAGCGCCCCAAACCACTTCTCTTTGTCAAAGCTAACGAGCCCACCGGCATGCTGACAGAGGCAGGACGCACCCAGCTGCTGATCCCTGCTTCCTACTAGAGACACTCCATGCTAACCACAAAATCTGTACTGCAGTTCTCTGCGGGGATTCCACCCAGCAACAAAACAAAACACTGGAGGGCTGCGGGAGGAGGGGAAGCGGGGGTCTCTGACAGGTTGCCTCTCTGTGTGATTTGCTTCCAAGGTCTGGGAACAAGCTTCCAGGAGGATGCGTGGAAAGTGACCCTGGCAGCTGCTGGAGGACCGGGCTCCCTGGATGACTTCCTGCTTGTCACATCGTGAAGAGGGTCCCTAACTCAGACCACAGCAGCCCTCCTGATGCGGATGTGGCCCCCAACCTGTGCCCAAAGCCCTCTTCCTCCTGCCACATTAGCTGAGTCACCTAAGTGCTTACTGTCACCATTATTCATTACTAATGAGAAGAAGATGGTCCCGGTAGACCCATGCCCCTTGGAGTATGTGGGCTTCAGAGCAAAGTAAGTTTCCATATTTCTAAGTTTTCCAGCTGAGCCTCCCTGGGTGTTCCTTCCTCCAATGTGGAGTTGAGGACGTGGTTACAATAAAAGGTTGGGAGTCAGAAGGGGAACGTTTCAGGGGCCATACTGCCACTTACTAGCCAGAGACCTTGGGCAAGCCGAGTCCCCTCCCCGGGCAGGAGGCACCTCATAAAGACAAGGCAGATAATAAAGTCACCATCTCACAGGAGTAGGACAAGGACTAAAGAAAAGAGGGCAGAGTGGTCCCCCCTCTCTGCCCTCTGACTTGTGAGGGAGTCACTGAGCTGGGCTGGCCCCAGCAGAGAGGGCGCAGGAAGCTGGCCACTAACGAACCCTCAACCTCTAATCAGTTCACTTGTATCTGCTGCAAGAAGAACAATTATGAATGCATGAATTGAACTTACATTTACGTACTGGCTCTTAAAATCCACTTGTAAAGTCTCTTTCTTACCTAGAGACTTCAATACATGAACAGGTTTGGACACTTTCCTAATACTTCATTTTAGAGAGCAATTCTAGAATATTTTACAAGAACACGACTCAATTGAGAGTTCTGTTTCCTTAGAGATATCAAGATATGAGGCCAGCTTCTTCGTGATGAGAAATAGAAGCATGGGTAGGAAGTGATAAGCACATAAGAAGCGCTCAACAGATCAATATTTGCTGACTGGAAATTTCTCAACTTGTGTTGAGTCCCTTTCTGTCACTGACCCACTCACTGGGAGAATGACACAGGCCTGTGCCACTCCAGACAGAGACATCCACAAATAGCCTGATGATGCTTCTGTCAAGAGAGTGACTTCCTTTTTTCCCATGGGCTGGGCTTGAGACCATCAGCAAGATTGAACACCAAGCTGATATGGCAAAAAACAAAACTCACCACTTCCACGTTCCCAAGTCTGGAGCTCAAGGCCAGAGCTTTGACCAGCTCCTCACTGCAACACCAATTACAACAATCAGCACTGTGGAAGCTTTCAGGCCTCTCCTCCGTGGACCGTTTTCTCTCTAAATTACATTTTACAACATATTCCTTTGCCCTGCACAGATGGTTGACAAAGGAGTAACTAAAAAAAGAAAACCTCTTCTTCTTCAAGAAATAACTCTGAATGTGGGTAAGGGTGTGGATATAATCTTCCACAGGCAGAATGCTTCCCTGACGGTGAGCAATGGTCTCTGTCTTTCACTGGAGGGCGGGAAGGTTGAACGTAGAGACCATGTTGCGTTTTCCTCTGTACTCCAGGGTGTGGTACAGACTAAAGGGTCCCTATGTGTTTGTCAGATGAATGTATGGACAGTTACCATGTCGTTCTCATTGCAATTACCATTGAGTACTGAGGGACGATCCCGCCAGCGTCGCCATGATAGATATAGACGGTCCCGGAGAAGTCATCCTCCTTGGGTGCGCCAATGGCCACATCTGAGGGGAGAAAAACAGCTATGGGTTCGAGAGCCATATGGAGTAATATAAGGAGTTTTCCTAATTCCTGCCATCAGCTGGGTCCCTCCATACCGAAATTTCTTGGTCGTTGGTTGTTCAGGCATTAAGCTAGACACACAATCTCTTAGCAGGGAAAAAAAGGGCTGGGAGGTAGAAAGAAAATTATTGAAGCTGAGAAGGGTTTAGGTTCCAGAAGACTTCCTACCTCATCCTCACAGAAAAAAATCATTGACCCATCCAATAAAAGAAAGGCAAATATAAACCACCCACCCGAATTTCTGTCAGGGGAATTCTGTCAACTATGGTTGTTGCACAACTGAGAAAGACGACTCTGTTCCTGGAGAAGGGACTTAAATAAAATGGCATTCACTTCCCAAAAAAACATCGTTACCCTCACAAACTGACAGCCCCTGGAACAAAGCCGAGATCTTCCTGACTTTATTCCCTTTGCTTCTAACAAAAGTCATGTGTTTGCAGAAGTGAGGTCAAGGGTGAGGGGCACATTCTCACAGGACCTCAAGCCGGGATTCTCTCTGGCCACGGGTGTGAGGGTTTCGAAGGAGCCTGGATGTCTGGCCTGAGGCAAGAGCTGCCCCCCAGCCTGTCCTCCACCTCAGCTGTCTCCCTAGTGATGTGGCTCCCACAGGTCCTGATGTCCGTCTGCTGCATATACAGTAAGTGGAGGGGGCACTGAACAGACCAGAGCGAGGAGCCAAGAGACTGGGAAGGAATCTGCAGTCCAGACAGAACTTGGCATCAGGTACACATAGCCCTACCCTCTCAGCAGGGGCATATTCAAGTCCACCCCCATGCTGTCCTTCTCGGGGCTGAGACTAAGTCCCTCCTCACTCATTGTACTAACCACGTGGTAGAACCTTAGAGGCTCAGACACGAGGAAGCCCGTTCAAACACATCTGCAACAAGAAGTCCCAGTGGCCCAGCCCTAGGTTCCCTCACATGGTAGCCATGACCTCGGGACTGCTGAGAAGGTACCACGTGGAAGCAGAAGCACAGTGGGCTCAGAGCCCAGCCCTGAGTGTCTACACAGAGAACATCTTCTCTAAGGGCACCCCTCCCTGCAGGGGCCTTCCAAGTGGGAGGCAAATCCAGGAGCACCTCATGCCAGGGCGAAGCCAGAGGGCGGTGCGAGCTCACTGACCTGGGAACCCGTCATCATCAAGGTCGCCCAGGCTGGCGATGCTCTCCCCAAAGTGTGCGTTGTAGGCGCCATCACCACTCAGGGCCAGCTGCTCCTCGAGGGCTCCCTGGGAAACAGGATGGAGGAAAAAATGGAAAACAAAACAAAACCAGAACCAAAACAACCCCCAATAAAACCAAAGCTCCGAATGCCACCCTGGGAGCACACCCATCGACAGGAAACACCTGGGCAGGATCACGGGCACCCAAGCTTCTCTCTCCTGGTGGCAAAATAAGTCCCTTTCACCTGTGCAGCAGGAGGGTCTCCCACAGCCTGAGATGCCTTTTAGAGGGAAGAGGATTCTCAGGTTGGCCAAGGACTCCACCTCTCCTTTGTCCTGACACTCCACAAACCTACCCACCTACATACCTGTCACCACAAAATCCTCTTAGCTGCTCTTACCTTTTGTTCCCCAAAGCTGTTTTATGTGGGCATGCATATTTCTACTTTTTCCTTCCTGTCCCATTTAATACAAGTTTATAAAGCTGCTTTGCAAGGTGCGTGTTATCAGTAATCTTGACAGAGTCATGGTTCAGAAAACCCAACACCAGCGTTCTTGGCCAGGGAAGGGGTGGGGACACACACACCTGTGCCCATTATCGTGGGGCTCAGATTTGGATTTCTTGAGCAAACACCACCCAACAGAGGGAAGGGGTCAATGGTGTATGGTGGAAGTAAAAGCCATCTGAGGATACCCATTCTACCCCAAATCACTGACATGTCAGTATCAGAGTATTAAAATACAATCTAAGATTTTGAGGCATAAGAATGTCAAAACCTGCCCCAGTGTAGAGGTACTCTGGACCCACTGCCCACCCACAAGCCATCCCAGAGAGTGTCTGGCTTTAGATTGGACCTTATGACTCTCCCCATTTTATAGATGAGGAAACTGAGCCACTAATTTTAAGCTATTTGTCCACATCACACAGGCTAGTAAGTGGAAAAAAAACAAGGTCCAGGTCCATGTATCTCCAAAGTCACCATGTTTCCACTCCTCTACACCACTTCATCATCATCAACCAGACAGGGTGAGGCCCAAAAGATATAATGTCCAGGTACTCAGGGTAGCCACATGGCATTAAGATACATTGGTTGGAGGTTGGAGTGTGTGGGCACAATGTGTCTGGGGGAATTCTCCTGCTCCAAGATTCCACACCCTAATTTAGACACACTGTCGAGCTATTGCACTGTTCTCCTTACTACCTGACAAGTTCATACCTACACGAATGTTTCATTCTCCTACAAATATAGTAGCTGGTGGCCACGGAATGTAGCTGTTCTCATCTCCATATGACTACCTCATTTCTCCCCACACCTGCCTGGCCCTCTTCCTGGAATTTCCATGGGGATGCAAGTGCCAGGCATCACTGCAACAGGTCCCAGGAAGTACGTTCGTTCCCAGGTTTTAGATCCACTTTCTCAAAGAGTTTGCAAGCATCCAAGAAAGCCCAAGGCCCTAACATTCCCTGACTTCTCTTCAAATGGCTTCCTTTCTTTGTGACATCTGCCCACCTATAGTTAAACACCACTGCCCCCTCCAACTGAATGAGTTATCCAACTAGGATAACTAGCATCTTTGTCACTGCTTAAAAGTACACTTTTTTTTTTTTTAACTAGAAAGTATTACATTCTTGCTCTTTGGATAAAGATAAAACTAAAAATCTACCCAAGCCTTTCCACCCACAAAGATCTGTTATGAACATTCTCTACGTATTTTGTATATTTTTAAAGGTTCTTTGTATAGGCAGTTTTTATCCTGCTTTTCACTGATTACCTTGTAAGCATTTTCTTATGTTCGGTGACAAAATTGATGCATTTAACTCTCTTGTTGGACATTCTTAATTCTAGATGCTGAAAAGATTGTGTTTTCTCATCGGTTTCCCGCCTCACTGATGCATTGCTCCCGTCCCTGTCCCCCCAGCCCTCTACTCGGCTGCAGAGAGGCAGAAGCATCTTTCTGATGACATTACACCCCTTCCATGGTTCTGCAGGGTAAGGGACATCGTGATCACGGCCCTTGGCCACTGCACTGGCCCCCACCCAACCCCCAGAACTAAGTGGTCCTGCTGCCCCAGGCCTCAACCTGCCTGCCCAGCTGCTAGCTCACCCCTACCTGTCTGCCTAGCTCCTAGTCCTTCAAGATTCTCCCCAGCCACTGTGCCCTCTAGGAGGCTGCTCGGCTGCCCTGGGCTCATGTGCACATACTCCCAGGGAGCCAGCTGGCCTGGTTCAAATTCTAGCCCACTGCTGCTAGCTGTGTGCCGCAGGCCTCGTTTTTTATCTGAAAAATGGAGACCCCTGATACTCTGTGCACATTACATGGAAATCATTTACAAAAAACAGGCGGAATAGTTTCAGGTACAGAATAAACACTCAAAATCAAACACATTACAATTTTTCTCAATCCCTATATGTCTGCAGTGATAACACCGTGTCCAGCTTTCCATTAATGGAATATTGAGGTTTCTGAAGGTAGGAAGCAAGTCTTTTCACCTCCTCTGGGTCATGGGGCCCAGCGCACAGCCCAGCAGTGTGCTCGGTCACTCCTCGCTGGACAGATGTCCCTCTCCCGCACCCATCCACCTGGTGCCCAGCAGTGTACTCACATTTCCTCTGTTGATGTAGACGGTGACCTGCCCCTCATCCCTGATCTCAGAGAACATGGGGGCCCCCACAAGCAGGTCAGAGAGGCCGTCCGCGTTCAGGTCAACTGCACATAAGGAGGAGCCGAAGTAAGAGCCCATCTGCAACCAAGTCGAGTTGCAACAAAGCGTTCAGTGTCTGCCCTCACACAGGAGGCCCTCGCTTTCCTCTAGCCCACTGCTTTAGAAACTCTTGCCCCCAAACCCCTCAGAGGTTGTGATGGCTGTGCTGCCCCATAAGCCAGAAGGCCTGGGCCAGTGGTGAAATGCCTGACTTCCCTGGCTCCCAGCAACGATGCTGGGCCCCTGTCCACGTGAGACTGAAGCTAACTGGCTCAGAGTCCCCTCCTTGGAGCCCTACCAAGGGGAAAACAAGTGGACCAATTCCAGGAGAATAAGGTACGGTTTTTAAAAATGCAAGCTGGGGTTACAAAACAGGTTACAACCATAGTAAAAGAGCCTCCTATAACAGACATTTGACAGGGCTAACCAAGTAGGAATATGAAATTTCATAATACAAGGCAAGCATGAAAAGAAATGCTACATGGGGAAATAGATTACCCTCTCCCGGGCCTGCACAGAGCTAAAGCCAAACAGAAAGGCCTGAACTCAAGTGACAGGAGAAGGTACAGCTCCTAAGACCATGTAACGGATAAGGGAGCACAGTCAGGTTCCACTGGCTCTTCTTGAATCAGAGCTTAATCCGATGCCTATTATCGTAAACCAGAGGTCTCAAACCCAAATGGCAATGGGATCCAGGCAGGGGAGAGAAGAGGTATAAGAAAAAACAAGTAACACTGCAAGTATGCTCACAGGTGGTAAGTGACGCCTGGCTTCAGTGTCTAACAGGCAATAGGGAGTGGTAGGGCCTGTGGCAAACTGGGGCCCACACAGCCAGCTACCAGAGCCGCTCCTACCCAGCGGCAGTCAACTGCTGCCATGAGGGAGGCTGACCCAGAGAAGATCAACCTTCCCATTTTTCAAGAGAAGCCAAAATTCTAAAATTTTATTTGAGGTGCCTCTTTCTAAAATGCAGGGCAACTCGTTCATAATAAAAAAGAAGAAACAAACATAGTGGGCAGGCCAAACAAAAAGTTTTATGGGCTGCATCCTTCCCAAAGGCTGCCAGTTTGCAACCTCTGTTGGAAAGAAAAAAAAAAAAAAAAAAAGACCATTCTTTTAAAATAAATGTTTTCAGATAAAAGGGTTGTGGTTCTGCTGATGGGAACAAGCGTTTTCTTTCGGAGCTGGAGTTTGCTGGCAGCTGCCCCAGGGAGTGTGAGAGCAGTGGAGGGCACTCCGGTCCATTTCCTGCAGTGAACCCGGGGACAGGAGCCCCTCCCCAGTCCCACGCTACTTGTGCTCAACCCACCCCGCCCTGCCAACACCCATTCCCAAAGGAGAAGGGTGTAGGCAACACTTGGATTCACAGCAGAGACCAAGTTGCCAGTCACTAACTCAGTGGCCTTGCCGATCTATCTGGACTTTAGTAAAACAAACAAACAAACAAGCTGGTGAGACCCACACAAGACCCCGAGGACCAAAGTTGCTGGCTGTTCTCTCTGGCTGAGCCCCAGGGGAACTATTTGTTTTAGCCCAATGGGCTATTTAACTTGGCATCTTCATTGGTGTTCAATCAGAAATCCCTGAACGTCAAGTTTCCTATCTAAGTTTTGACATGCAAACACTTCAGATACCCTATTAACGCAATAAAACTCCTATATGTGGCAATGACATGCTTTGTGTGTGCGGGGGTCAGGGGGGCGGTGTTCCTTGATCAGAGTTCTTCCATCAGCCTGGAAATGCAGGGACCTGTGACTATATTAACATCTGGATTGTGCACATATTGATGATTTCTTAGATGTACTATATGAAGGATGTCAACCACTAAAAACTGGAACTTTGGGGTTTTGTTGTTTTGTTTTTCTTATGGTAAGGCCAGGAGACAGGACTACCCGAACAAATTCTGGCCAAACAAAAGCAGAAGTGGACCAGTGGTCGACTGAATCAGAACCCTCCCCTATGTGTGTGGCTCCAGACACAGGGGTAAAGCTACAGGCATCCTTTGAAAGCCTGGGGTCATGTCCTTTCCCTTTGAAATAATGCAGAAGTCAGAGAGGCTAGAATTTCCCATTTCTTCTTGCAAAAAGCAGAATAAGATGTATACAGAAAGTAATGGTCTTTTTTAAAATCAGAGCTCTGATCACGGGAGTAAAGCTAGAAGCCAGAGACACAGGAGGGCAAGAGTGAGTGACACAAGGAAGGAATGACTCTAGCTAGGATGGTGCAAAGTGAGGAAGTGGCATGGTCACAGAGCTGGTGGGTGAAACACCTGGTCCTCCAGTCCCCTCCCGGGGAGCCCCAACACCTCACAAGGACATTCAAGCAGATACGCAAGCCAGTCTGCCCTGGGACTCCACGTCGTGAAATCCTCAGGAAGTGTGGCTTCTCAAATGTTTACTTCTCCCTCCACCCACTCTTCTTTTTTTCTTTAAGATTTTATTCATTTGAGGGGCGCCTGGGTGGCTCAGACGGTTAAGCGTCTGCCTTCGGTTCAGGTCATGATCCCAGAGTCCTGGGATCGAGCCCCGCATCGGGCTCCCTGCTCCTTGGGAGCCTGCTTCTCCCTCTGCTTCTCTCTCTCTCTCTGTCTCTCATGAATAAATAAATAAAATCTTTAAAAAAAAAAAAAAGATTTTATTCATTTGAGAGAGAGAGACAGAGAGAGCACAAGCAAGGAAGCAGGGAGAGCGGCAGAGGGTGAGGAAGAAGCAGGCTCCCTGCCAAGCTGGGAGCCCGACAAAGGGCTTGATCCCAGACCTGGAGATCATGGCCTGAGCCAAAGGCAGATGCTTAACCATCTGAGCCACCCAGGCGCCCCCCTCTTACATCTGTTGCCCCAAACCTGACTGCAACCTGTCACAGATGGGTGGCTGTGTAAGTTGTCATCTGCCCCGGGAGGTTTTTGAGAAGGAGGGGGCACAATTATAGGCTGTTAATTACGCCAGGTTGACCGGCATTAACTGGGCCTGCCCTGGGCACAGGCAGCTGGGCGGGGGGAGTGGCGGGGGGCAGATAAAGGCAGCAGGCGAGGAGACACACAGGTGGAAATGAATATGAAGAAACTCTGAAAACTGGGTGACAGGTGTGCTCCTTCTCCACACATCACTTCAGAGTCTTTAAACAGTAGTTACATGAGGTGATGGATGTGAGTTCACCATATATGCATGGACCAAATCATCACATTGAACACCTTAAGCTCACCCAATGCTATATGTCAATTATATCTCAATAAAGCTGGGTCGGGGGGCTGGGGGAGACTCCTTTCATTTTGTGCTGTCAAACCCAGGTATGTTTGAAGGGGAGGGGGTAGGGGTCTGGGTTTCCCAGAGTAGACACACTCACCCGTTTATTATTTTTTTGTAAGAAAGACCTAAAATGTTAGGCTTAAGAGCATTCACACCCTCCTTGCTCTAGGGCTCTATCACAAATGGTGCTGTGTTATTTCTTGTCTGTCAGGGGTGCTTGGAAAACCTTTTTTGTAGAATTGCTCACAGTCCTTTTCCAGTGTGGCTGCTTTGGGGTTTTGGAAATGTTAAAATAACACAGGCCAGTGCAGTTCCCAGGGGAATGCAGAGCTGTTCTCAGGGAAAACTTTGCAAAACTCATTTGGTGATGCATTTTTTTTATTGAAAAGATTATGACAATTCTCTACTAAGTACACACATTAAGGTCGTTAAAATTGAAAAAAATAATTCTACTTGTGAGTAGGATTTGGTGAAATGAGAATATGCACCATCAGAACAGTGTGTAATGGTGCCAGGCTTTTGTAGAGCAGGTCTAACCCCCGGCAGGACCTGAACTGGGCTGGCGCACGTGGCCTACCCACAAAGAAAACAACTGTTTTCTCCCCTTTTCTTAGAGTGATGGTAGGTAAAACCACCTTCCACATTCTCCCATCTCCTGGAATCTCCCTCCCAAGTCCCAGAATCCTGTGCTTCTTCCCAGAGCTCACTAAGGCCTCCACACCAAGGCAAGCCTCCAAATTACCCCTGGCCTCCCAGCCTAAATGTGTGTCCCCAGAGAGCAGCCAATCTCCCTAAAGGATCCTGCTGGTCTGAGCCACGCTAAGGTGTGCAGGACTAACAAGCCCATGAAAAACGTGGCTTATTAATCCAGGGACTCTCTACCTGCCTTCATCTCAGACTATGGCGCAGCCTAATGGAAACGGAGAGAGCATTAGGGCCAGGACAAAGACAAGACAATGCATGCAGATAAACCTTGGCCGGGACTAATTCCAAGGCAGCCATCCCAAGCTATTTCTATTTCAAGGTTCTTGAATGGGGGGCTCAGGATGACAGGAGGAGGGGCAGCGCTGGGCCAGAGACGCAGGGAGAGAGCCATTTGCCTGCATGCCTACTCAGTTAGATGTCATGGGTTTGCTACCATACTTAACTGTGTCTGATCTCTCTGGGGTGTTGATGTGTAGGTATAAGAGAAAGGCAGATGGAAGGTCAGAGAGGTAAAAAAAAAAAAGGCAGACACACAGCAAGTTGTAATTCTGATGACTATCTGAACTATGGAAATCCTTTTTGAACTCTGTGTTGTAACTTGGTTGTGTCCAAACTCATCTTGCTACCTGTGTCCTACAATAAGCATGAATTCCACAATCCATAGGTTACACACAATGCTGAGGAGGTTAAAGCAACTGCATGCAGGGCCGCCATACAAACTTAGGGCATAGGTAGGGCCTCTACACTGATTTTCTAAAAAGTGAACCGATTCCCACAGGATGACATCTCACAAGCAAAAAGACACCAGTATCCAGAATCTCACCTTTTTACCTGATGCCTGAAAAATCTTAATTAAGGTGCCTGATCTTCGATCAGCTCTAAAAATATAAACCTATGGAAGGAAAAAAAAAAATCTAGTTAAGATAGAAGCCATGACCAAAGATATTAACCAGCATCCTCCTGAGAGTCCTACTTAAATTAAGGCCAATCAGGCACATGGCAGGTGTACTTAAGCTGGCTGATGAGGTTCCCTGCACTTAATCAACTCTGCAAAAACGAGTGTCCTTCAATCCCAAGGCACCACGCATCTCTACCACAAAGAGGATCACTGATGTAGAACTTCCCAAATGGCAGGACTACGGGAGTTCTTTTCCAAGTTGCATCTTATAGGAATAGCGTCCCATGAGAACCAGGGTAGGGAACCCTCCTGTGGGGTAAAAAGCTGCCACCCTAGTAAGAATGTGTTTGTGCCCTGGCACCAGAAAAGAATAATCCTTCAGGCCAGAGGTCTAGTCTAGGGTCCCCAGGAATGGGACAGTCGGCAACTTTGTCAACTACGACCAGTTTCCCCAGCACCTCTCACATGATCCAACTGAAAGAGGCATTTTCAGGTTCTTTGTGGTTAGCTGAATCCAGGATTCTCTGTCTGGTTCTATCAGTTATAAATACTGTTCTCATCCTAAGACCTGGCTGTCTTAAGACTATCACAAGCATCTGCAATCAGATCAAAGTTTGTGTAGCTGGTGAGAAAAGGAAGCACTGAGGCATCTGCACGGCTGTGAGCTGGGAGGCAGGCGCTGTTACCAACGCTACAGAGAAGCCTGGTCACACGCACGCAGCTTCTTTCCTGGATGACATTATCAGCGTGGGGACAGCTCTCGGTGCTTCTTCCCTCTACCATGTAGAGGAATTCATGTGACCCTGAAGGACCCACCTCTTTCCTAAAGTTATCAGAGTTCATCTGCATGCCTCCCCTGGCTCAGTGCCCTGCGTTTTTATCTGGTTTCATTCCCCGAGATCCTTTCTCCCTCGCACTAGTGTTAGCAGGGAGGGAGGCACAGATTCCAGAAACAAGAGTTGAGAGTCCTAACTCCTGCCCAGGAGGATCCAAGGAAATGACCTTCATGATGTACCAGTCAAGTCCAGTCCACTGACACGCTGGCTCAAGGCTCCAATGAACACTGGTTTTGGCTCATCTAGGCCTCTCTAAAATTCAGACCCCACTTCGCTGAGCCCCTGGAGATATGGCCGTACTCTATCCAAGGTCCACCCCATGGGCTCGGGTCCAGAGATCATTCCCTTGTTCAGAGTTTTCTATCAGAGAACCTATGGAGTTAAAAATGCAGGTTCCTGACTCAAGCAGACCTACCCAATCTAGATTTCCCATACCCTGGAGCTAAGGAATCAGCAAGCACAGTTCTTCATACTCTTGGCCCCATGGAGGCCACAATTCCTAGAGGGACCAGAAAGCCCTAGATCCATGGGGTATTTTCTATACTCTGGGCAGATCCTTTAGGAAAACTGACCTACATATCCCTAGTTCAGCCACTGGACTGAACCAGTCTTGACTCTAAAACACTGGGGAAGTAAATATGAAACTGTAGGCCCCAAGATAAATAAAGTCCTAAAGATACCTGGGACTAGACCTGGCTCTATTAAGTCCAAGTCAAAATTGGGAAGGGCTTGGCAGAGTGGAGAATTTAAATCTGGGTAGTGCCGGACACCATTCCTTTGGAGGATGCCATGATGCCAAGGGTCAGTCTTTACAGTATCACACAGAGTCAGCTGCTGAACACAGAGAACGTGCAGAGAATGGAGAGGTCTGGGAGTAGCACTCACTCTCTGATTACACTTTAAAGTACGCTCTCAAAAGTGGTTGGAAGGAGGCTGACGGGAGACTCCTCATTACTTCATCATTTACCCACCAGCCACCCAGGAGAATGTTCAGATCAAATCAATGACCAACCTCTACACCAGGGGCAGCACACCCGCCCTTGGTGTCTGACCCCGTGCTATTCCACAGACTTTTCTCCTCACCTTCCCGATGCCTTCGTCCTGGGGGGCACCTCCTACCACATCGGTGGTGGACGGGCGAGAGAAGGAGCCGGCCGTCACCGCATAGCCTGTAAGAGATGTGCATTAACCGAGGAGAGGATGAGAGAGGGCAGGGAAGAAAAAGATCCACCCGAGGAAAAAGGGTTTCAAGCAGCCCTTGTCTGGACAGTGAGGACCCAGCTAGTCTTGGAACATAACCTCCCAGGAAACAAATTATATCTGTCAGTCTTCTCGTGCTGAAATGGCTCATCTCACAAAAAGTGAGGTTCACAAAAACATGGGGGCAGGAAAGAATGTTTTCTGAGGGTCCTCTTTACAACAGGTATGCTAAATATGTTTTTTTCTTTTTGAGATATAATTTTCATACAGTCAAGTGCATACATCCGAAGTGTAGAACTCAGTGAAAGTGTCCACATGTACACAGCCATGCAATCACCACCCAGAGTGAATATAAGTACAGACCCCAAACTAGAAGGCTCCCTCCTACCCTTTCAAGTCAGTGCTCTCCTACAGGCAGCCACTCTCGTGTTTCTATCACTGTATATGAGGTTCACCTGTTCTAGAGCTTCACCCAACATAACACCTGTGACACTCATCCATGCCGAGTATAACAGCAGCTGTTTTCTCTTGTTGTGGAGCAATGGTCTGCTGTACAAAGAGATCAGAACATCTTTATTCTAGTGCTGGGCATCTGGGCTGTTCCCAGCTGTTCCAGCTTTACGATGAATAAAGCTGCTGTGAACGTTCCTATGCGTGTCTTTGGACGCCGGCAAATTTTAATTGCACAACTGTATGAGGAAGGTATGATTACTTCTCCCATTTTCCAGATGTAGGAACTGAGACTAAACATGGTTAAGTAACATGCCCCAGATACACGGCAAGATTCAGATCCAATCTAGGTGTCTCCAAAGCCTCTGCTGTTAACCACTGTGCCATCCTCCCTTCTAAGAGAAGGCAGAAAGAAGCTGACAGTGGAGGGGTGGGTATGGATGAGAAAAGACTCTGGATGCAGAAGGAATCTAGAAACAAAGGTAAAAGTTCTCTGAGCTTAGTCTAAATGTCTCCTGCTTATTGAGAGCCTTGTGGGCAGGCTGAAAGTTCTCCTTTCGCCAGCAGAGACCCTTACGGGTGGCCATATATTCCCCAAACCTTGTCTTCACCTTCAAACCCTAATGCTGTGATCACAAGCTGTTTGGATTTTGTGATGACACCATACTGTGATCAATTCTTTTTGACCCTGTGGCCCGACCACATTACCTAAGAGCATTATGAGTGATATCAAAACCTTAGGTCACCTTGAAAGCCCTGCAGCAGTAAGGGTCTCTGGTATATAGGGAGAAGCCACCGGCCCCTCAAGGTCAAAGGACCTATCCTGGACCTTAAAGCTACACCCAATGCAGCTCTGCATTTAGATTCTAGGCTCAGAAACCATAGGTTTAAGCCCCCACTCTGCTATTTACGAGCCATGTGACCTTGGCAAGTTATGTCCTTCTTTGTGCCTCAGTTTCTTTGCCTCTAAAATGCGGGTAATGATAGTTGCCTCATAAGGTTGTTTCAGGAAGAAAAAGTAGTAGTATCCAGAATGATAGCACTTAGGACATGAACTAAGGAAAAGAACCACACAAAATTTTCAAGACCACAAGCAAAGACAGCCTATCTGTCCCTCAATAGGTGCAGTGTCATGCTTGTCTGGTGGCTGTTAAATCTTATCTATTTTCTTTCTAGAAGGTTGAAAGAGTTGCGAAAATAGGAGAAATTTTTCTGAGCCTGTGATTAACCTTCAGCATTACGCTGCCATCCACGATGCTAATTTCTGGTTCTCATTATTTTTTTTTTATTCTTATGTTAATCCCCATACATTACATCATTAGTTTTAGATGTAGTGTTCCATGATTCATTGTTTGTGCATAACACCCAGTGCTCCATGCAGAATGTGCCCTCCTCAATACCCACCACCAGGCTAACCCATCCTCCCACCCCCCTCCCCTCTAGAACCCTCAGTTTGTTTTTCAGAGTCCATCGTCTCTCATGGTTCGTCTACCCCTCCAATTTCCCCCGCTTCATTCTTCCCCTCCTGCTACCTTTTTTTTTTTTCTCTTAACATATATTGCATTATTTGTTTCAGAGGTACGGATCTGAGATTCAACAGTCTTGCACAATTCACAGCGCTTACCAGAGCACATACCCTCCCCAGTGTCTATCACCCAGTCACCCCATCCCTCCCACCCCACCCCCCACTCCAGCAAACCTCAGTTTGTTTCCTGCGATTAAGAATTCCTCATATCGGTGAGATCATATGATACACGTCTTTCTCTGTTTGACTTATTTCACTCAACATAATACCCTCCAGTTCCATCCACGTCGTTGCAAATGGCAAGATCTCATTCCCTTTGATGGCTGCATAATATTCCACCGTATATATATACCACATCTTTTTTATCCATTCATCTGTCAATGGACATCTTGGCTCTTTCCACAGTTTGGCTATTGTGGACATTGCTGCTATAAACATTGGGGTGCACGTATCCTTTTGGATCCCTACTTTTGTATCTTTGGGGTAAATACCCAGTAGTGCAATTGCTGGATCATATGGTAGCACTATTTTCAACTTTTTGAGGAACCTCCATACTGTTTTCCAGAGTGGCTGCACCAGCTTGCATTCCCACCAACAGTGTAGGAGGGTTCCCCTTTCTCTGCATCCCCACCAACATCTGTCATTTCCTGACTTGTTAATTTTAGCCGTTCTGACTGGTGTGAGGTTACGGTATCTCACTGAGGTTTTGATTTGGATTTCCCTGATGCCGAGCAATATTGAGCACTTTTTCATGTGTCTGTTGGCCATTTGGATGTCTTCCTTGGAAAAATGTCTGTTCGTGTCTTCTGCCCATTTCTTGATTGGATTCTTTGTTCTTTGGGTGTTGAGTTTGATGAGTTCTTTATAGATTTTGGATACTAGCCCTTTATTTGATATGTCATTTGCAAATATCTTCTCCCATTCTGTCAGTTGTCTCTTGGTTTTGTTGACTGTTTCCTTTGCTTTGCAAAAGCTTTTTATCTTGATGAAGTCCCAATAATTCATTTTTGCCCTTGCTTCCCTTGCCTTTGGTGATGTTTCTAGGAAGAAGTTGCTTCGGCTGAGGTCAAAGAGGTTGCTGTCTGTGTTCTCCTTTAGGATTTTGATGGACTCCTGTCTCACATTGAAGTCTTTCAACCATTTGGATTCTATTTTTGTGTGTGGTGTAAGGAAATGGTCCAGTTTCATTCTTCTGCATGTGGCTGTCCAATTTTCCCAACACCATTTGTTGAAGAGACTGTCTTTTGTCCATTGGACATTCTTTCCTGCTTTGTCAAAGATGAGTTGACCATAGAGTTGAGGGTCCATTTCTGGGCTCTCTATTCTGTTCCATTGATCTATGTGTCTGTTTTTGTGCCAGTACCATGCTGTCTTGATGAATACAGCTTTGTAATAGAGCTGGAAGTCCGGAATTGTGATGCCGCCAACTTTGCTTTTCTTTTTCAACATTCCTCTGGCTATGCGGGGTCTTTTCTGGTTCCATACAAATTTTAGGATTATTTGTTGCATTTCTTTGAAAAAAGTGGATGGTATTTTGATGGGGATTGCATTGAATGTGTAGATTGCTCTAGGTAGCATTGACATCTTCAGCATATTTGTTCTTCCAATCCATGAGCATGGAACGTTTTTCCATTTCTTTGTGTCTTCCTCAATTTCTTTCATGAGTATTTTATAGTTTTCTGAGTACAGATCCTTTGTCTCTTTGGTTAGATTTATTCCTAGGTATCTTATGGTTTTGGGTGCCATTGTAAATGGGATAGACTCCTTAATTTCTCTTTCTTCTGTCTTGTTGTTGGTGTATAGGAATGCCACTGATTTCTGTGCATTGATTTTATATCCTGCCACTTGACTGAATTCCTGTATGAGTTCTAGCAGTTTTGGGGTGGAGTCTTTGGGGTTTCCCACATAAAGTATCATATCATCTGCAAAGAATGAGACTTTGACTTCTTCTTTGCCCATTTGGATGCCTTTTATTTCTTTTTGTTGTCTGATTGCTGTGGCTAGGACTTCCAATACTATGTTGAATAGCAGTGGTGATAGTGGACATCCCTGCTGCGTTCCTGACCTTAGGGGGAAAGCTCTCGTTTTTTTCCCCATTGAGAATGATATTCGCTGTAGGTTTTTCATAGATGGCTTTTATGATATTGAGGTATGTACCCTCTATGCCTATACTCTGAAGAGTTTTGATCAAGAAAGGATGCTGTACTTTGTCAAAAGCTTTTTCTGCATCTATTGAGAGGATCATATGATTCTTGTTCTTTCTTTTGTTAATGTATTGTATCACATTGATTGATTTGCGGATGTTGAACCAACCTTGCAGCCCAGGGATAAATCCCACTTGGTCGTGGTGAATAATCCTTTTAATGTACTGTTGGATCCTACTAGCTAGTATTTTGGTGAGAATTTTTGCATCGATGTTCATCAGGGATATTGGTCTGTAATTCTCCTTTTTGATGGGGTCTTTGTCTGGTTTTGGGATCAAGGTAATGCTGGCCTCATAAAATGACTTTGGAAGTTTTCCTTCCATTTCTATTTTTTGGAACAGTTTCAGAAGAATAGGTATTAATTCTTCTTGAAATGTTTGGTAGAATTCCCCTGGGAAGCCATCTGGCCCTGGGCTTTTGTTTTTTGGGAGATTTTTGATGACTTTTTCAATTTCTTTAGTGGTTATAGGTCTGTTCAGGTTTTCTATTTCTTCCTGGTTCAGTTTTGGTAGTTGATACATCTCTAGGAATGTATCCATTTCTTCCAGGTTATCTAATTTGCTGGCACAGAGTTGCTCATAATATGTTCTTAGAATTGTTTGTATTTCTTTGGTGTTGGTTGTGATCTCTCCTCTTTCATTCATGATTTTGTTGATTTGGGTCATTTCTCTTTTCTTTTTGATAAGTCTGGCCAGGGGTTTATCAATCTTGTTAATTCTTTCAAAGAACCAGCTCCTAGTTTCATTGTTCTGTTCTACTGTTCTTTTAGTTTCTATTTCATTGATTTCTGCTCTGATCTTTATTATTTCTCTTCTCCTGCTGGGTTTAGGCTTTATTTGCTGTTCTTTCTCCAGCTCCTTTAGGTGGAGGGTTAGGTTGTGTACTTGAGACCTTTCTTGTTTCTTGAGAAAGGCTTGTATTGCTATATACTTTCCTCTTAGGACTGCCTTTGCTGCATCCCAAAGATTTTGAATAGTTGTGTTTTCATTTTCATTGGTTTCCATGAATTTTTAAAATTCTTCTTTAATTTCCTGGTTGATCCATTCATTCTTCAGTAGGATGCTCTTTAGCCCCCATGAGAAAGGCTTGTATTGCTATATACTTTCCTCTTAGGACTGCCTTTGCTGCATCCCAAAGATTTTGAACAGTTGTGTTTTCATTTTCATTGGTTTCCATGTATTTTTTTAATTCTTCTTTAATTTCCTGGTTGACCCATTCATTCTTCAGTAGGATGCTCTTTAGCCTCCATGGATTTGAGTTCTTTCCAACATTCCTCTTGTGACTGAGTTCTAGTTTCAAAGCATTGTGGTCTGAAAATAGGCAGGGAATGATCCCAATCTTTTGGTACCGGTTGAGACCTGATTTATGACCTAGGATGTGATCGATTCTGGAGAATGTTCCATGGGGACTAGAGAAGAATGTGTATTCTGTTGCTTTGGGATGGAATGTTCTGAATATGTCTGTGAAGTCCATTTGGTCCAGTGTGTCATTTAAAGTCTTTATTTCCTTGTTGATCTTTTGCTTAGACGATCTGTCCATTTCAATGAGGGGGGTGTTAAAGTCCCCCACTATTACTGTATTGTTGTCAATGTGTTTCTTTGCTTTTGTTATTAATTGCCTTATATAATTGGCTGCTCCCATGTTAGGGGCAGAGATATTTACAATTGTTAGATCTTGTTGGATAGACCCTTTAAGTAGGATATAGTGTCCTTCCTCATCTCTTATTACAGTCTTTGGTTTAAAATCTAATTTGTCTGATATAAGGATTGCCACCCCAGCTTTCTTTTGGTGTCCATTAGCATGGTAAATGGTTTTCCACCCCCTCACTTTCAATCTGGGGGTGTCTTTGGTTCTAAAACGAGTCTCTTGTAGACAGCATATTGATGGGTCTTGTTTTTTAATCCAGTCTGATAACCTGTGTCTTTTGAATGGGGCATTTAGCCCATTTACATTCAGGGTAACTATTGAAAGATAGGAATTTAGTGCCATTGTATTGCCTGTAAGGTGACTGTTACCATATATTGTATGTGTTCCTTTCTGGTCTATTTTGCTTTTAGGCTCTGTCTTTGCTTAGAGGACCCCTTTCAAGATTTCTTGTAGGGCTGGTTTTGTGTTTGCAAATTCCTTTAGGTTTTGTTTGTCCTGGAAGGTTTTTATCTCTCCTTCAATTTTCAATGACAGCCTAGCTGGATATAGTATTCTTGGCTGCATATTTTTCTCATTTAGTGCTCTGAATATATCCTGCCAGTCCTTTCTGGCCTGCCAGGTCTCTGTGGATAGGTCTGTTGCCAATCTAATGTTTCTACCATTGTAGGTTACATATCTCTTCTCCCGAGCTGCTTTCAGGATTTTCTCTTTGTCTATGAGACTCGTAAGTTTTACTATTAGATGTCGGGGTGTTGACCTATTTTTATTGATTTTGAGAGGGGTTCTCTGTGCTTCCTGGATTTTCATGCCTGTTTCTTTCCCCAAATTAGGGAAGTTCTCTGCTATAATTTGCTCCATTATACCTTCTGCCCCTCTCTCTCTTTCTCCTTCTGGGATCCCAATTATTCTAATGTTGTTTCGTCTTATGGTATCGCTTATCTCTCGAATTCTGCCCTCATGACCCAGTAGTTGTTTATCTCTCTTTTTCTCAGCTTCTTTATTTTCCATCATTTCATCTTCTATATTACTGATTCTCTCTTCTGCCTCCTTTATTCTAGCACTTAGTGCCCCCATTTTTTATTTCACCTCATTAATAGCCTTTTTGATTTCTACTTGGTTGGATTTTAGCTCTTTTACTTCTCCAGAAAGGGTTTCTCTAATAACTTCCACATTTTTTTCAAGCCCAGGTAGTATCTTTAAAGTGATGATTCTGAACTCTAGATCTGACATCGTACTAATGTCCATACTGAGTAGGTCCCTGGCAGTCGGTACTACCTCTTATTCTTTTGTTGAGGTGATTTTTTCCGTCTTGTCATTTTGTGCAGAGGAGAATAGATTAATGAGAGAACAAAATGCTAGCAGAGTAACAACGTCCCCAGAAAATATACTCTAAACAAATCAGAAAAGACCTGAAGCAGTGGAAAAAGAAATGGAGAGAGAGAAAAAAGAAAAAGATAAAAACAAACAAAAACAAACAAAACAAAACAACAACAAAAAAACCCAGAATGTGATCAAATATGATCAGGCTGGTATATAGATCAGTGCCACACACTAGATTTGGGGTGTATTTTGGTCTTTTAGAAGAAAGTGCCTCCCAAAATTTTAAAGAAAGAAAAACTTATATATGTACAAAAATAAGGGTTGATATGATGAAGGGATAGAATATGACTGTAAAGATGGAAATTATAAAAAAATTTATAAAAGGAATTGATAAGAAGTTGTTTGAAAAAAGAAAGAAGAGGATTTAAAAAAAGAAAAAAGAAAAAAAAAAGGGAGAGAATGTGATCAGGCAGGGGAGTAGAAAAAACCATATACTAGAGATTTAGGGTATATTTTAATCTGTTAGAAGAAACTATCTCAAAATTTTAAAGAGAGAACAACTTATATATATATGCCAAAAATACGGGTAACTACTATGAAGGGATAGAATATGACTCTAAAAATGAAAAATAAAAATGTTTTTTAAAAAAAGGGATTGATAAGATGTTGGTTGAAAAGGGGAAAAAGAAAAATTCAAAAAAAAAAGAAAAGAAAAAAAGACAGTTAAAAAAAATTAACTTTGAAAGACTAAAGAATCATGGTAAAAAAGCCATGAATTCTATGTGCAGTATTCCCCTAGCGCTGGAGTTCTGCCATTCTCATTGATCAGTAAACTTGGTCTTGGCTGGCTGTTCTCGCTGATCTTCTGGGGAGGGGCCTGTTGCCGTGGTTTCCAAATGTCTTTGCCGGAGGCGGAATTGCCCCGCCCTTGCCCCCTCCCAGCTAAGTTATCTGCTTGGGTTTGCTCTCTGGAGCTTTTGTTCCCTGCGAGCTTTCCGTACAGCTTTGGAGGCGGAGAGTGAAAATGGCGGCCTCCCAATCTCTGCCCCATAGGAGCCGAGAACTCGGGGCCCCGCTCCTCAGTGAGCCCCCAGAGAAAAGCTGTCAGTCACTCCCGCCTCCCCGGTCTCCGGCCGCACTCCGCGCTCACCCGGCCTGTGACCGAGCATTTCTATCTCTGGCACCCGACCCCGGGTGGAGTCTCCAAACCCAGCAGATCCCTGCGGTGCACTCCTGTGCGGCTCCTCCCAGGGGAGGAAGGTGAGTCTCCCCGGATCTGCCGCTTGTTGGGTCCCTGCTGGAGGAGCAGTGGCCCGACTGTGCTGCGGATCACGGTCTATGGCCACCCCGAGCTGAGAGCCCGCGCCTGGGCTCCGCCTCTGCAGCTGGATTCCCTGCTCCGTTACCTGGGAGCTCTGCCGCACTCAGGCACCCCCGGTCTGTCTGTGACCCCGAGGGTCCTGAGACCACACTGTCCCAGAGGGTTCCACCCCCCGCTTAGCCACCAGAGTGACGTCCCTCGGCGGAGCAGACTTTTAAAAGTTCCAATTTTGTGCTCCGTGGCTCTATCACTTGCCAGAAGCGGCCGACGGAGGCCCCTCCCCTGCCATCTATCCTCCCGAATATTGCCTCGGATTCACTTCTCTGCACGTCCTACCTTCCAGAAAGTGGTCGCTTTTCTGATGAGAGAGTTGTTGCTATTCTTTTCTTCGATCTCCTGTTGAGTTTGTAGGTGTTCAGAATGGTTTGATCCCTATCCAGCTGAATTCCTGAGAGGACATGAAATCCAGGTCTCCTACTCCTCCACCATCTTGCTCCGCCCTCCTTATTATTTCTTTTTTAAGGAGAGGGAGAAGCAGGCTCCTCACTGAGCAGGGCGCCCAATTTGGGTCTCGATCCCAAGACCCTGGGAGCATGACCTGAGCCCAAAGCAGACACCCAACTGACTGAGCCACCCAGGCACCCCCGGTTCTTACTATTTCTATTTGCAACTGGTGTGACCAGGAAGCAGAGACCACAACCAAAGAAATACCATGGAAAACCAGAATTGTACTGCACTCATTTTGTATCTGAACTTAAGTAATTGCTCAAATAAGAAAAAACTGTTGCTTCCTTGGAGGTCCAACTGTCAGCTCTGTAATTAAATCACAGTTTTATTCAGACCCCTCCTTTGTTCTCTAACCACTAGGTGTGAGGCTCGATATAAGGGGCCCTGGCTAAGAGCATACCTAATTAGAACAATAGACGTGAAAGCCAACAACTCTTCTTTCCACCAGTAAAGCAACAATTTGTGAGCCAGGTGAGAATCGCTCCCATTTCCCCTTCTTACCTGTCATGTCCCTGAGCTACTCACCCAGGTAAGTGTACCGTCTGTTCATGATTGCTTCATCGTTCAGTTTGAAATAGGTGTTGTCCGTAAGGTTCAGCACTTTGACTGTGCCGGCCCAATAAAATGACCCTGGGGCACCCATCACCACCAGCTCCTACCAAAGAGAAACCCAAAGGTAAATAAACAGAGAAGGAAGCTGAGGAGGGGAGCAGGTGGTACAATGAGAAACACAGCCACAGCCAACAACTCAAAGATACCTCACATGAAGGACTTTCTTCAGCTGAGCAACAAAAACAAAACACCAGATTCCTTGGCATTATGGAATCCATCATACATGCAGGGTCATCAGGAATAAAGACGAAGATAGCCGAGCAAGGTGACAGAATGAGGAACATACCAGGTTCCTATGCTACCCACAGATAAGCTCTTGCGTACTTCCTCACCTTCACAACGGGATCAAATCAGGATATGACAAATATTGCACGTTGTCCTAAATTGCAGAATTCCAGGAAACAGTGCTCATGAAAAGACACCACCCCCTCACCCAGCCTGGCCCCCAACCCCACCTGCCCCATACAGAGCAAGGAGAAAACAATGACCAGAAGCATCTTTGCAAAAAACCGTGCACTAACACTCCAAGGAAATCCCCGCCCCCCACCAGTCCTCGCTCAGGATGCCCTTCTCAGAGAATAGAATCTGGATGCAAAAGGAATGTAGAAACAAAGGTAAAAGTTGTCTGAGCTTAGTCTAAATGTCTCCTGCTTATTGAGAGCCTTGTGGGCAGACTGAAAGTTGCTTTTGGGGCCACTGTGGCCCATTGCAAAATCACAACAAAATCAAGAGAGCAGAGAGGCACACCAAGGGAAGGACAGAGACTTTTGACAGCCAGAGACAGCACTGCTATTAAAAACAGACCCAAGGAGCGCCTGGGTGGCTCAGTCGTTAAGCGTCTGCCTTCAGCTCAGGTCATGATCCCAGGGTCCTGAGATCGAGCCCCGCGTGGGCTCCCTGCTCCGCAGGGTGCCTGCTTCTCCCTCTTCTACTCCCCCTGCTTGTGTTCCCTCTCTCTCTCTGTCAAATAAATAAATAAAATCTTTAAAGAAAAAAAAAACAGACCCAAGAGGGGCACCTGGGTGGCTCAGTCAGCTAAGTGTCCGACTCTTGGTTTTGGCTCAGGTCATGATTTCATGGGTCATGGGATCTAGCCCTGCACTGAGCCCTTGGGATCCATGCTCAGTGGGGAGTCTGCTTGAGATTCTCTCCCTCTGCCCCTCTTCCCATTCGCGTGTGCATGCTCTCTCTCCCTAAAATAAATAAATAAATCTTAGGGGAAAAAAAAGACCCAGAAACACAAAGACACAGTGGTCTCCAGCATTTGCATCAGGGGCAAATAGCCCTGTGCCCTCAATGGGGCCAAGAGCAGGTTTGTGCTACAAAACCATCTAATGAGCAATACTGATGAGAATCCCAAGTGCTTCCAAATGATGCACCTACCTAAGGAAGTCAGCACAGATAACTACATGCCTTCACCCAAAAGAATAGGCATCATCACTATGCTAAAGAAAGTTGGAAATGATCTAGGGGCGCCTGGGTGGCTCAGTCATTAAGCGTCTGCCTTAGGCTCAGGTCATGATCCAGTGTCCTGGGGTCGAGCCCTGCATGGGGCTCCTGGCTCAGCAGGAAGCCTGCTTCTCCCTCTGCCCCTCACCCCTGCCCGTGCTTTCTCTCTTTCAAGTAAATAGGTAAAATCTTTAAAAAAAAAAAAAAAAAAAGTTGGAAATGATCTACACATCTAGCCGCTGGCATCCTAAATCACGGTACGCCCATTCAACAGCATCATGCAGCAGTAAAAACGCTGTAGATGTAACAGCACTGAGACAGGGCCACAAAGTGCTGAGTTAACGAGGACAGACCAAATAACATGCAGACTATGATCACGTTTTATAAATGGAAAAAAAAATGTGTACAGACAGACAAAACAGAGACCAGAAGGAGAAGCCCCAAACGTTTATGGTTTTTTTCCACTGGGTGACAGGATTACAGGGATCCCTCCTCTCCCCCCTTCTTCTGTCACTCTCTCTTTCTCTGTGTCTCTGACTCTCTCTCTCATCCCTAAAATTTATTTTGTGCTTTTCAAAATCCTATTTTTTATTTTTTAAAAGATTTTATTTATTTATTTGAGAAAGAGAGCTCAAGTTGGGGGGAGGGGCCAGAGGGAGAAGCAGACTCCCCACTGAGCAGGGAGCCCGATGCAGGGCTTGATCCCAGGACCCTGGGATCATGACCTGAGCCGAAGGCAGCCGCTTAACTGACTGAGCCACCCAGGCACCCAGTGTTTCTTCAAAATTCTAGAACAATGATTAAACACTGACAAGGAAGTCACCTCAGAAAACACACAACACATGCAAAATGGAGCACACACTGTGTGGAAACTGTTCTGAGGAGAGGTGCCCACTGCCTCCTTTCATCCACTGGATGACCCCGGCTGAGGCTTTCATTCCTTCCTTCCCCAGCAGGGAATCCCTTCTTTTGATTATCTATCAAAATGTCTACACTGCAGTAAGAAACAATAAAAATTATTTTCCTAACAGAATCATTAATTTTTCATTCAATAATATTAAGCATCTACTATCATGTATGAAAGCTTATACTAGATACACAGATCAATAAAGTCCCTTTGTATGACATTCCCAGGGGAAGACAACATGGAAACATACAAAATATTTTAGAAAAAAAATTCTATCCAAAAGGGTTCAAATAAAGACAATTTCAGGGGAAACCCCTCAGCAGCACAAAAACCCTATAAGTGCAGACCATACAGACAGTGGACACCAGACGCCGCAATGTCATCGAGGCCTCTCAGTGCGAAAACACACCCACCGCTCCCTTGGCCCTTCGAGTTCTATTTCAGAAACGTCCATCCAGGCTGACCCCTCTCTGCAGAGCTGGCCTCACCACTGTCAGAAGCTCCTGCTTTCTGACAAGTCCCTGAAGGCTAGATCTTACTACAGGGATCCTGAGTTTCTGATGACAATAGAAAGTCACACTGAATTCCCAGAGAGCAAATGTCTGAACAAGCCAGAGCCATCTAAAGAGAAAGAAAAGAAAGAGCTCACAGGCAGGACAGCACATGTGCAACCGTGGTGGCAAGAGGGCAACGCTTTGAACGACGCATGTGCTGTGGTCCATTTGGGAAAGAACCTTAAACAGGAGGGTGTGAGCACAGACAGAAGACAAGCCACCAGATCCTGCCTGAATGGCGTGTTGCTGGTGATTCGGGAAGGTGGAGACCAGGAAAGACTGTGGAGGGACACTGCATTCAGGTTCTGAGGTCCTAGCCACACCCCCAAGGGAGCTGTTGATAAGTTGGACATTCTGAGGCATCTCACTGTTTTATAAAAACATATCACTTCCTGCACTCAGAGTTCATCACTGAAAAAATAGGTGGTCAGTGCATTCATTCACTCCTGCCCCTATACTCTTCTGTATAAGGGGCTGTGCTAGTTCTAGAAGGAACATTAGACAAACGATCAGTTCATCAGAGGAGAGAGACTTTTTCCTTGGCCTTGAGCTCAGAAAGGAATTTGGAATCGGGTGTCCAAACACACAGGGCATGGAAGAACATAACGACCATTGGCCTCAACACCTGTAGTACACAGCATATATAGAGCTTTCTCCACCTGCAGCTCTTCATAAGCCAAAGCCCTGAGCATGACCAGAGACCCATAAGGCTCTCTGGTACACCAGGTGGTAGACACATTGTTTTCTGATGATTTAAATCAATCCAATCCATGAGAGCTTCATGTCTAACATATCCCCACACCCGCTCTCTCAAACACCACAAAGAGGTTAAGACAAGGTAATCGCTCTCCTCAAAAACCTTTAAACCAAAGCTATTGTCTGTCTGCCCTCTCCTCTTCGTGCTCATGCCTCCTTCTCCCTTGGTTCAAACTAGAGAACCTGAGGCTGAGCCTGAGACCCGCGGGGCTGGGGCTGGGGCTGGGGCAGAGGAGGGGCAGGAAAACAGCGTCATCCTGGAACTCCCTGTATTTGGTTTTCCCATCCAGTAGAGATGATGCCTGTGCCCTTTGTCACTGTTCACCAGTGCCAGGAAAATGGTGTCATTGCTTAGCTCCCCACCACCCAGGAACAGCCAATGCAAACGGCACACAGAAACACAAGCTTCTCTGCAAGCCAAAGGCCACACCACCTAACTCCCATGTGGAATCCCTTCCATAAATAGTGCGGGCCTTTTCCCAAGGTACATTTATTAGCAGAACCTCCAGAGGCATAGGGGCATGTGGGTGTGCCTGAGAAGCCACGGACTTTTCTCTGTACGCCGCTGCAACCTGGTGCGAGTGGGGGAGGGGGGCAGAGGGGCACTCAGGATCTACAGCAGAAGTCTGCACCCCAGACTTCTACCCAGATGTCTCCAGGCTTCCATGGCAGTGCTCCAATGCTGGCGGGTTGGTCCATGTCTTCTCTTGCTACTCACAAGTATCTGTCTTTGTCACCCTAGGCTACAAAAATAAATAAGGTTCCCAGGAAGCTCTCCTTTATCCTCAGTGGCAGGCTAAAACTCACATGGCATCTGTAGCTCAAACAGCTTTGGTAACCCCTGGGTCACAGACCCTCAGGTCAAGCAGGCACCTCGGGCCAGACTACTTGGGAGCCACATGGCTGCATCTGGAAGGCCACAGAAGCACATCCAGCTTGAGGGGTAGCTGCCTGCCCTGTGCAGGGACAGCCCAGTCCACAGCGAAAGCCAGCCCAAGTAACGGGGTCAGCAGGAGGGCAGGGGAGGGGAAAAGTGCTGCCTGACCCCTTCAACCACATTTCCTGCTCAGCCTCCAACAGCTGATGTTCCAGAAACAAGAGAGGCAATGAGTTCAAAGACCTCCTGTTTAGGGAGGCCAAAGCTCAGGGCAGCCAGAAGACAGTGGCCGGGTCAGAGGACTGAGCCTCCCACTCACTGGCCCCACAAATGCCCATCCATGTACCACGGCCCCACTGCTGTTTGCCCACGGTTCCCAGAGCCTGGAGTTTCAATAGGTCCTCTCGTTCTTGCTCACCTGGAGCTTGCGCAGGCCCCTGGGCTCCCCTCCACCCCTGCCCTTTCTGCTCTTCCCACCAAGCCCTCCTTCTACCCAGCCCCAATGCCCTGTCTTCCCTGACCTTCTGCCTGGTGAGACCATAATGACACCCCCTCCCTGGGAACTCCTTCTGTCCCTCAGTTCTCCATCAACATCTCTGATGAGTTCTCATTTCTGCAATGAGTCTACTTTTTCTCTTTCCACTGTCGAAAGGAGGTCCCCTCCCCCGCAACCCCCAGCTCCACCCTGAGCACACCAGTCCCCTCAGAGAGGTACTAGCAATGACCAAATCAGAGCTTCCAACTCAGGTTGGGTTCTGGTCCCCGTATCCAAGTATCTTTTAAAAACACCTACAAGTGTCCCATCCATCACCTCACACTGCATGTGTTGAAAGTAGGCCCATTCGTTGACCTTCCCCAATGATTCTTCTCTAGACAGGCTTCTTCCCACTGGGGCATCACTGTTCTTCAGAACCCTGCCTTAGAACCTACTTCTTCCATCCCACAGTCCTCTGGCCACCCAACCCACTGATACTGCCTTAATATTCTCCAATTCCCCTGGTCATTTTTTATTCCTGTTGTTTTGTAGCTGGACCACATCATAGCCTCATACCTGGCCTCCCTCCTGGCGCTCCCACTTTTAAAGTCCTGGGCACACCAGCCCGCAAGGTCTCTCTCTCCCAGCACTGCACCCATGGTGCCCATCACCTGCTTGTGGACTTACAGTGGTGCCCTGTTGCCTCTTGGGCAGAGTCAGACTCTGCTAGACTTTACCAGAGAAACAACAGCCACGGAGGTTATATAATCTCAGTGTGCACAGAGATGGAAGGAGAGCATGAGCTCGGCATATGGCAGGATGGTACTTCAAATCAATGGGGATAAGAAAACCTGGTTAGCAGGCCAATATGAGAACAATCAACTACACATTTAGGAAAACAATGCAGTTTGTTTCTACCATATAATGTTTGCAAAAAGAAATCCAAGATGTATTGAAGAGAGAAATCTTAAAAAAAAAAAAACTGTAAAAATTCTAGAAGAAATTATAGGTAGATATTTCATATTCTTAGGAGAGGGATGATCTTTCTGAGAAGTCTAGAATCCAGAGAGAAAATGATTGATGGATTTGACAAACATGACTGTGGGACAGCAGTACAATAAAGACACCAGAAGCCAACTCAGACTGATAAAAAAAATTTACAACACATATAAGAAATAAGACATTAGTGTTGAAACTATCTTGCAAGTTCCTAAAAATTAGTTAATCAAAAATAAGAAAAAACAAGAGAATAATGGGCCAAGAACATAAACAAGCAATTTCTAAAAAGACAAATGGCCAATATTTGAAGAATACTACACTAATAATCAGATAAAGGAACATCATAGCAAAATGAGGTACCTTTTTATAATGACAAGAACTGGTACTGGTGAGAGGCTGTAGGAACAATGACACACAACTGGGGGGCTGTCGGTTGGCAAACACTTCCAGAGTGCAATTTGCCAGAATGTACCCAAATTCAAATGTTGGATAGCTTTGGCCCCAGCAATTCCTCTGCTACATTTCTCTTCTGCAGAAATGTGTATTTGTGCACAAAAATGCCATGTGTGGGGACCTCCAGCCCCATGCTGCCAGGGAGTCTGGTATGTTCCAGCAGCAGTCCCAAGTCTCTGAGGCTGGAGGAGGTGAGACTAGGAGGGCAGGTAACAGGGGAGGCAGGAAAGGTAGGAAGCCCCGGGCGGACAAGTGGAAGAGTCTGGATCTTACTGTAAGTATGATGGGGATCCAGAAGGTTCTGAGCAAAGGAGCGCCACAGTATTTTTCTCATTTCGAGAAGACAGCTGTGGCTTCTGTGTGGGAAGAGGCTGTGGCGAGGCAGGGTGGGAGTGGGAAATTGGGAGGGTCCTGCAGTGGCGTCCTGGGCAAAACAATGGTGCCCTAGGCTTATGGGAAACAGTGGAGGCAGAGAGAAATGGAGGCCTCTGGGATAGGTTCTGGGAGCACAGGAAGTGGGACTCCCTGATGGCTTGGATGCAGGAGAGGAAATAAGAGAGGAATCTTGCTCATTTGGGCCTAGGCAGCAAGGACAATGGGTGGCACCATCCACCGGGCCTCCCACGGAACTCTGTATGGATGGTCATAAGAATCTCACCAAAGTGACAGCGAAGGGGTATAGTAAGAATTAGAGGGTGCAGACTGCAGGGTTGGTGGAGAAGCATGTCATGTTTGTTGGTCTGAGAGTGAAAGACACCTTTTCTGACTTTTCTACCCTTTCCATGATGCTTTCTGAATGAGATGCTGCATTGCCGATTGTCTATTTTCTGAATCTAAATAGCAACGGCAGAAATTAAGGTAGGCAGTTTTGCTCCAGATCAGAAAGCTCTGGACACTGGTGGGTGTCCCCTCCTGCAGCTCTCTGCTCTCCTGGAGCAGGAGAAGGAGAGTGGATGTCAGAAAGCCAGGCCCATGGGCTAGGACACACAGTGTGGATTTTAATCTACCATGTGATGGGAAGCCACAGAGACAGAATGACAGGGTTTGATTCTGAAAGATTCCTCAGGCTACTGTGCAGAAAACACAGGGGCGGGGGTGGAGAACAGATGTAGACTGAGGTGATGGAAATGTTCTCAAGCTAGAGAGGCCGTGGTTGCACAACACTGTCAATGTACTAAATACCACTGGATTGTTTGCTTCCAAATGGTCAAAATGGTCAATTTCATGTTATGTGTATTTTACTACCAAAAAAAAAAAAAAAAGAACAGATGCAGGTAGACCAGTTCAACACCAGAATATCTCCAGGTGATGATAATGGCTTTTCCAGAAGGGTGATGTGGTGGGAAATTAAAGCTGTCACATTTGGGATATGCTTAGGAGGTTAAAAGAATAGGATTATAGATTAATTAGAAATAAAAAGTACTTTTTTGTTTGGGCCTGAGCAACTCCATGGACGCCTGAGCCACTTATAGGACCTGGCATGGAGCTTTGTACATGGCAGACAATCAAAAGATGTTTGGGAAATGAGGAGTTTATGTGAAGGGTGAACTCACAGTAGGCAAGAATCACTTAAGAACAGTCGGTAAAGTTGTACCGTCCGGCCAAAGATCATGGTACGACTGCATGACTGCACAGATACAGAAGTATTCAAGTCTACTGTCCTTTGGAATCTGGGAAAGGGGCTGGCTGAGTTATGTATAAAATCATAAAATCTCTCCATGGAGTTTGGAAGAACGATAGGAGGTGATGCTTAATATATCCTCCTCACTGCCAGCGATGAGACACAAACTTGACTGAGCACCATCTCACCTGCACCCCTTCGAATTGGTTCCTTCCATGGGGCGCAGGGTCCAGAGAACTCCTTAGAGAAATTGTCCAAATAGGTGTCTCCTCCCAATGAGCCCACCCACTCCCCACCCCAGTAGTCTCTGGCCAGCAGGAGCCCCCACCCGTGTCAATCACTTTCCCAGGAGGTCACATCCAGGGACCAGAATCTACTCACTCACAGCTCAAGTATGTGGGGGCATCGGCAACTCCATCTCAAGGAACTACCGAGACCACAATCCACCAGGAGACGAACAGCAGCAAGAAAGCAGAAATGCCCAAGAGCCGACACCCACCTCAGTGAAGAAGCCTGCTATCCCAGCCTGGCAGGAGCCGTGTTCCTCTCCGTACTTCTTCTTATACTCTAGAGGGGAGGGAAGGAGAGAAGCAAACCACAGCCTCGTCAGTGTGTGCCAGTCGTGTGGAGGAGCCGCCGAGAGTGCTGGCCACTTCCCCGTGCACCGCTGCGGCTGGGCCCAGGGACGCCTTCCAGACTGGCGCGCGGAAGGAAAGTCTCCGAATCCACTAGACCGCAAAACTCCAGGCTCTGGTGCCATCGGGCCCTGAGGCTGCCAAGCGCCCCGGCAGACTTCCTCCATGCGTGTGGGGAAAGAGAAGCAACAGTCCTGGTAATTAAGTGGGAGGCTGGTGACGATTATTTCATTTACTTCAGAAAGGATGGAGAGCCCCAGTAGGAAAAGGAGCTGAAAACATAACCCAGAAATGGCATGATGTGGCCATCTCTGTGTGGAGTCCCCTGGAAGACGACCAAGCCTCCCAACATGACACTCCACAGAACTGGAGGCAAGATGATTTCTGCCATCCAGCCAGATACCAGCCAACAGAGCCTGGGGCTACAGGAACAAACCCGCTAGACCTGCTCCAGCACTCAACGGTTACTCTCTCCCTAATGGTGTTTTGGTGACGCTACCCACGGACACCTCCATCTTCCATCAAAGGGGAAGATCTCTCCAGGTCAACAGAAACAAAAATGGTTAAGTGCTTTTCCTCTACCATTCCCTCACAGTTCCCAACACCCTGACCCGATAAAGGGGCTTTCTGTGCTGCTGTTGTATTTTTAAGTTGGAAGGAAGAGGGTTTAGCATGTTCTAGGCCCTGTTAGCTACATCCACTCATGCCATTCCACTGATCTCTCATCCCTGGCAGCGCATATTGCCATCTGTGAGTAGTATAACTCCCGAGGCTCAGAGAGGTTAGGTGAATTGCCCAAAGTCACACAGCTACTAAATGGCAAAAGTCAAGATTCACATTAGTTCACCTCTGTGGCCCATCAAAGGTTCTACGGAGTGAGTGATTACACAAAACCCAGGGAGTGACCAGCCAGTTGAAATCATTACATGGGTAAAGACAGAGAGATAAGAGAGATGTTCAGCTCAGATGACTCAGATTAATTACACTGCCAGACGAGGGCTCATGGCTGTCCCTGGGCACTTGTAGGCCTGGGCTACCCTACAAAATAACCCAGTGATCCCCCATGTCACCCCTGGGCTCTTGGCAAATCTCCGGTACCACTAAAGGCAATATACTTAATTTTGAAACAAAATAAATAATATGAAGGAACAATGCAGCTGTGATTGCAACAGTACCACTTCCTGCAGCTCGAGAGCGTGAGAGAGAGAAGGGGGAAAAGGGCCCTGGGGAAATACACAGAGTAATTCAGTTTCTAACAACACTCACCGCGGAGCCTGGTAACATTTTCCAGTAAGTGGCCATTAACCGACTGCTAAATTACAATGGAATGTCAATTGAGTTACTCCTCTTCCTTGTGAGGGCTAAATCAGTTCCTCCCTCCTTGTCCTGTTATTCCAAGGAGAACTCACAGGCCTGCCAGAAAGCAACCCACAGACTCGCCTATTCTCTGCAAAGTCTTGCACCCAGGCTGGGAGGGGGGGCTTGTGCAAAGTCATAAAGAGATCATGCATCAAACTGTCTGATGGCAAGAAATAATAAAAATTAATAATAAATCCTACATCAAATAGCATAATGGCAAGAAGGATCAAAATGTCCCAACCCAAACAGTTATATTATATCTGGAAGTTCTGGCAAAAAGCATATCCACCCCCACTGACTCGAGGGGTTACATACCCAACTCTAACTCTCCAGCAAATAAAACAAGGAAAAGTCAGACCCCAACAGCTGAACGAAGCTACAGCGTAGGACACACCAGTTCAGCCTCATACATTTATGACATGAACAAGAATTACGTAGGGATCTTTCATGTATTAAAGAAAACAGTCTCATGGTCTCCTTTGTAATGGGAACTCCAAAAATAGTAGATATGAAAACTTGTCTTTCTCCACCTCATCCCCAAACTGTGCTGGCCAGCTCTATGCCAGAAGCAGGACCCAGGGCTTCTAAAGGGGCCACAGCCATACTGGGAGCTAGGAGTACCCCACTCCTGGCCCCAGGAGAAAGTCCTGCAAAGTCAAGCCCTACTACCAGCATCCCAGCCTCAGCCAGCATCAAGGTACCGTTAGAGGCCAGCCCCAGAGTCCCCAAGCTGGGACTACCTCATCAGGAGTCTGAGGGCCAGGGACACACAGAAAACAGGCACCATCCCACTGGCTTTGACTTTCTGAGACCCCAGGGTCTACACCTGCCTTCTTGGAGTGCTCTAGAACAAGGAATCAAACCATGTGGGGCTCCTGACTAGTACCCATAACTCTGACCTCCCAGAAACTTCTGTAACTCTTGTTTAACCACTTCAGCTTGGAAACAGGCTCCAGTCCTAATGCCTCTACCCCTACCCCATCCCATCACACCTACTTTGGGGGGAGGCGAGGCAGCTGTGGCAACTCTAGTCTAGGAAGGCTCAACTGGTGGGACTGGATTAAACACTTTCCTATTCTGAGCCATCCACGGTCTTCCAGAACTCCTCTTCAGCTTCTCTGTGTGGGTGGTCTTGCAGGGAAATGTAAATGATACCCTCTCCCCATCACAACATGTGTCTGTTCATCACAGTTTACGGTTTATTCAACACCAAGATGAACTCATCGATCTCACTGTCCCCAACACCAGCCTTAGGCCAGCTACTGGTATGGTGTACTAAGGGAAGGTGTACACACAGGTTTCTCTGTGCACAGACTCAAGGCCCAGGCGGAAATGTGAGAGGACCAGATACCTTCCTCCAGGTGCTGAGACCCGAACTCTCCAACCTGCTTACTTGGGACCTTTGGCCCCCTGCTCTGCCAGCCCTGCCTTCTGTCTTCCAATCAGTCAGGCTCCCTGACCTCCACCCCCAGGCTGGCTTGGAAAGGAGTTGCGTCCTGGGTCCCGGGAATCCTGAGTTCTCCACCCAGAGACACCACTAACCCCAGAGGCCTAAGGATAGTCGTAGTTGTGAATGGAGTGCGGCAGGGACCCACAGGATTGATGTTTCTGGGCTTTCCAAACCTAGACTGGCTAATTCTACTTTGGGCAATCCCATCTCCTTTGGGGCCTCAGGAGGAACAAGATAGAATACCCAAGAAGAATTCCTCCTTCCTGAGAAGGGAGGTAGGTATGGAAACAGGAGGCTGCCCCATCCCAGTGTCCTCAAGAAACCCCCCAGGTCACAATCCCCCCCTCCACTGAGAAGTCCAGGCAGTGCAGGCTGGAAGGATGGGGTGGGACCTCCTCCAGTCTCCGGTGTTCCCAGAAGCACTTTTCCTGCGCACACACAGGCTGGGGGCCCTGCTGCGGGCAGCTGCTGGGCACGTCCACCCAGTCGCCACCTGCCCCAGGATGTGGCCGGGCAGAGAGCTGCAACAAGCTGGTTCCGTCCCTCGCCGCCAGGGAACAAAACATTTCTCCACCTTGAAGCAGCAAAGGGGCATCAGGGTTGGCACGACAGCAGCCCGCTGTCCTCCTGCAACCAACCTGACACTGCTAAATCCAGGGGAACTGAATCTCGGAAGCAAAAGATGTGGTTGAACAAGGGGACCTGAAAATCACCTGGAGCACGGAGGAACAGGTTGGAAAGCTCGGTCTCTCTGCCGTGGGTGGGTTTGAGTTACTTGGCCGGCGTCACACACAATTCATTAAGTTATATGGTTCCTCCACTCTAAAAATGGTAGTATTTTCCTTGGTTTAGCTGCTGGTTTTACTAAACCCTGTTTAAACAGAAGGCAATTCAGAGAGGAAAAAATACTCGTTTCCACATGTTCGCAACCCACAACTCAATACATGGAACTTACACTAATGAATTTTAATTCATTCAAGAATTAAACTGGGTGGGGTCACTTCCTGCACTCCTCCTGAAATGCTGGTGGGATAAAACCAACCCATGGAAAGATCAAGATCTATGGAGTGTAAGATATTATTCCTTCTAATCTCTTTCAAAGATAGTCTTTTTAATGCATCAATTTTAAAATTGTTTTTTTCCAGGGCGCCTGGGTGGCTCAGTCGTTAAGCGTCTGCCTTCGGCTCAGGTCATGATCCCAGGGTCCTGGGATCGAGCCCCGCATCGGGCTCCCTGCTCAGCGGGAAGCCTGCTTCTCCCTCTCCCACTCCCTCTGCTTGTGTTCCCTCTCTCACTGTGTCTCTCTGTCAAATAAATAAAATCTTAAAAAAAAAAAAATTTGTTTTTTTTCCATAGCTCCTGAACTTAGCCATGAACTAGAGAAAAAAACAGCTTTCTAGTCTCAAATTATTCCTGAGTTTTGACTCAATTTCTGAATGAATACCAAATAATTGGTCATTAAACAATTTAGAGGACAATGAACTTGGGCAGACAGATCTCTACTAGTAACCAGGCCATTTCAACATATAAAACTAAAAAGACAAAACTGCCCACAGTTGTGAGGGACCACAGTCTAAATGGGAAGGAAAAAAAAGGTAAATGACCTAAACAGCTAGGTTAGAGAGGAAGGGAAAATATTTTATTAAAATAATGGACAATTAAGCAATGGTGGGCATTAAAGGCAAACTGCATAAAGCTAGCAACTTACAATTATGTAAGAGAAGCTTTAAGAGGGGAAGAGATCTTTACAGCATGTCTATATAATTCGAATCCCATCCATTTCTTTTACAGATGAAGTCACTATTGCTCAGAGAGAGCAAGTAGTCTACAGCCACACAGCCAATGAGCCTGAGGCAGGATTAAAGGGTGGGGTTCCTGACTGCCAATCTGTTTCCGCCACACCATCTTGCTTCATGGAGCACATTCACCGTGAGAACATTTTCTTCCTTGAAAAAAAAGTGTTTTCCATCAATGGATGAATGGATACACAAAATGTGGTACATACATTCATTCAGTGGAATATTAAGTCTTAAGGAAGGAAATTCTAACATATGCTATGATATGGAAGAACCTTGAGGACATCATGCTAAGTGAAATAAGCCCGTCACAAAAGGACAAATACTGTATAATTCCACTTACATGAGGTCTCTGAAGAAGTCAAACTCATTGAGACAAAGTAGAATGGCAGTTGTCAGGGCTGGGGGGGGGGGGGCGGGGGCAGGATGGGGGTAAGGAGAGAACTCAGGAGGACAGAGCTTCATTTTGGGACGATGGAAAAGTTCTAGAGATGGATATGGTGGTTGCTGTACCATAGTGAATGTATGTATGGCACACTTAAAAATGGCTGAAATGGTAAATTTTGTGTTATGTATTTTTTACAAAAATGTTTAAAAATTTTTACTGTTTTGTAATCTTTAAACAGTTCCTTCCACCCAGAATCTAGTACCAACTTTGCCAACTCCCTACTTTAGAAGCAGAAGCAAGCAACTTCAACTTACTGTGTGTTAAAGACTAAACATAGGTGTCCCCCCAGAATCCGTATATTGAAACCATGCTCCCTTGGGAGGTGATTAGCATTAGATGAGGCCACCAGGGTAGAGCCCCCATAAATGGGATTAGTCCCCTTTTGTGAGGCCTCAGAGAGCTTGCCGCTCTCTGCTCTCCACCACATGAGGACACAAAAGAGGGCTCTCACCAGACATTGAATAGGCCAGGGCCTTGATCTTGGACTTCCCAGACTCCAGAACAGTCAGAAATAAATGCTTGTTGTTTAAGTTACTCTGTCTGTGGTATATCTGTTACAAGCAGCCTGAAATGCCCAAGATGTTGTACATTATGTTATCTTTCACCCCTGCAAAAAAGTGACCCTGAACATGGGACAGTCACATCTCAGTGAGAGTCCCAGCTCAGAGCTGAGGAAAATTCACATGATGACCAAAACTGAACAGACTCATGGAATAACTACCACTGAAACATGGACAGTCAAACCACTGTTCAGATGTGAAAACCAAATGCTTACAGTAAGGAAAGATCTAGAACATAGAGCAGAGGGGCTTCCCAGTAAAATGTTATCAGGCTGAGGGGCCCCACCTGCCCCCTGCACCTGCTGGGACTATATTTTGTGCCTACAACTGTAAAATTGCAACATAGCTCGAGAAGTCCCCAGTAGAGTGTCCTAAAAAATCATACTAAAATTATCACATAATAGATTTTGCTCAGTGAGGGGCCACAGCATGCCAGTAACCCCAAAGAAAACCAGCCTCCCAACAGAACAGGTGGTACAAAGAAACCTGCTATTGAACTTCAATGCCAACAATCCTTTCTCTACTTAATGAGACAGTGACCTTCATCAGCCTCCCCAAGACTGTTTTCTCATCTGTACAATGGGGACAAGAATTCTTACCCCCAAAATGAGGTCATTACTCAGTATGATCATATATGTTAAGGACCCTAACATGATCCCTGGCAGCCAGTAGGTAAATCTGAATCTGTCAGTTTCTCTGAAAAGAAAAAAACCCCAAGACACCCGTCATACAGATGAGCAATTTTAGAAGAGGAGATTCCTAAAATTTAGACATCTGTAAGGAAAATATTCCAGCAGTCAATAATTCCACACAATGTATGGAAACACGTTGGAAGTATAGAATATATTTGTGCCCATGGTAAAAATTCTTGGCACCAAACTGAAAGCTCGATGGGGTTCCCTGAGCCCCAAGAGCCACTGCCAGAGACCTGGTCACCTCCTCTGGCCCTGGCTTTTCCCTCCAGGTACCCTCCCTCCCACTCTCTCCACCTCAGGGTCCCTCTCCGCCTTAACTGGCTATAATACAGAACTACATCTGTTTCTAAATTTGCTGTATTTACTTAAATGAGATAATTTTTATGAAAGCTCTTTAGAAACCATAAAATTCTATGTAAATGTAGAGTTCTTTATTTAATAAAAAATTTATGGGGCTTGTTCTTGAATTTTTAAATGGATCAACTTAGCTTTTTATGGTTCTCTCCAAAACAAAAGAAAAACACAACAAAATAAGAAAACCTCAAGTCCTTTTCATTTGTAAATGGCTCTTGATTGATTTTTATCCCCTGTGGAGCCACAGCATTCAACACTAGACAGGGAAAGAAAACTTCACATGTGAATGGGTGATCTATTTCCTTCTCTAGAAATGAGCACTGTCTTGAGAGATGCCAAAAGCAACTGGGAATAAAAGGCCAGTCACCCCCAGATTTAAAAAAAAAAAAAAAGTGGCACAGAAATCTTTGGAATCAATGGGACAATTTTAAAGCACAGTGAAATTGGATAAATTCAGACCCCAACAATTCCCAGCTTGAGAACATTTAAACACGGCATGAATTAAACTTTAGATCATCTACAAAAAGGGGAGAGGAGTGCTTACCGGCAAGTAAATTGTGCAAATAGGATCTTTAAAGATACTTAAGAAATTATCATCTTTTCATGGAGTCTTTTTTTTTCATGGAGTCTTAAAATCATTTTTGTAATACCCTACTTTCTACCCTCCATTATCTATTCATTAAAGCAGGATTTGCTAGAAACCTTCTCTGAAGGCTTAAGGATACTTAACTAAAAAATTCATACTTATCGAGTGTTCACACTGAGCAAATACCTCTTCAGTAGGTTAATCTCCCCATTTTACAGATGAGAGCACTGAGGCTCAGATGGTTTACCCAAAGTCACCCAGACAAAGTAGGAGCCATGGGTTCAACCACGGGAACAAGTGAGCAGTAAAGCCAGATTCTGAAATTGTATGTTAGACCCTGAAAAGCCAGGGTCCAACATACAGTGGTCCTCTAATTGTGCTTCTTTATCTGTGTTTCACCTGGAACACTTTTTGTTAATGTAGCAAAGCTTAAAAAAAAAAAAAAAAAAAAGCCTCCCCAACTTTTCCAGATTAGTGAGGCTTTTTTGTCACAATAAAAAGATGACTTGGGGGCTCCTGGGTGGCTCAGTCAGCTGAGCATCCAACTCTTGGTTTCGGCTCAGGTCGTGATCTCATGGGTTGTGAGATCGAGCCCCCAGTGGGGTTCCATGCTCTGCGGGGAGTCTGCTTGAAGATTCTCTCCCTCTGCCACTCGCCCCGCTCACATGTGCACTCTCTAAAATAAATAAATCTTAAAAAAAAAAAATAAAAAAAGATGACTTGTTTATAGCCCCACTCCTGCCAAGCTCTGGCTTCTTGTCTTGGCGGGCTCAAGGGCAAAGGATGAAAGAAATCTCTGTGCCTGATATTAACAATGCACTGACTTAACTTCGGGGAGCCCTAAAGTACAAGTTGGTTAATAGTAACAGGTCTCAGAGTGTTCGCTCTTCAGTTTACAGTTTCCCCCACGTCGTCCCGCTGAACTTCCCATTTTCTCACACACTCGGATAAAACCAAACAACATATGGTAGTAATGATGCTGCTCTCATATCCCACACAAACTAAACGGCTGACTTAATAATGGTATGCTCCACTGGTTTATTTTACTTTGTGTCCGAAATTCATTTTTGTTTCCCATTCCCTCTACATTTCCTGGTTCCAAACAGGATATTCTGATAGCATTTCCCACCCAACCAGAAACAGGAAGCACCTGAAAAGTCACGAGAAAAATGTCTTTGTGCCAAAGACCGATGTTTTAAGAATTCGAAAGTTCGACACAGTCTAGACACGGGCCCACAGACTTCGAGGCTTTTATCTATTCAACCAACCTGGCAACGTTCTGAAACAAGCACAGTTGCCCCTCCGGGAGACCCAAAATAAGGCCGCAATGAGAGAACAATGTGTGGTCTTTCTGAGCACTTCTGAATTTTCTCAGGAGCCCCCCGATGAGAACCGTCAGAGGCAATGCAATGGAGGCCCAGCCACAGGCCTGAGGCCATAGAGACAGAAGCACGGAAGAGTGGCCCCCCACCAAGCCCCCATGTTCCTCAGTGGTCCTTCAGCTATTCCACAGCAGGCACACTCAGAAGAGGCAGGGCCCCTTCCTCCCCTCCCAGCACCCACTGCCATGACCAACAGTGGATTCCCATCATTCTTCTCTTCCAGGAGCCCCCGTCAGCAGCAGACTCTAAGCGGGCATCCATTTCTCCAGGTTTACATGAAATAAGCCATCTTAATGCCACTTAGAGCTTGGATGCAGCTTGGGCCTCTGGGGAGAGGTGCCCTGCGGGACACACTGGCATGAACTTCTCTCCCCACACAGCTCTCCCACTTAGGGAACATCATGTTTCCTCTGTTTTCCCCTGTAGATGGGGAACTTCTCAACAGCTGGGGCTGTGTCACTTGGGTTTTATCTATGAGGCACTTAAGATTATGTGGACTCAGGCGCCTGGGTGGCTCAGTTGGTTAAGCGACTGCCTTTGGCTCAGCTCATGATCCTGGAGTCCTGGGATCGAGTCCCGCATCGGGCTCCCTGCTCGGCGGGGAGCCTGCTTCTCCCTCTGACCCTCCCCCCTCTCATGTGCTCTCTGTCTCTCATTCTCTCTGTCTCAAATAAATAAATAAAATCTTTAAAAAAAAAGATTATGTGGACTCTATTCCTAGCAGACAAATTAGTCACCCCACAGTGATTAACACATTTGCCCAGCATATAGTATGCACAAAATATGGAATATCAGCATATATAGGCTTAGCATACACACACACACATACACACACACACATTGGGCACTACTCTGAGAACAGACAAGTTTTACCTCACTTCATCCTCTTCACAGAACCCTGAGGTAGCTTAGGCACATTCACAAGGGCAAAGCCAGGACTTGAACTCTGGCAGTCTGGGTCCACAGCCTGTGTTCTTAGCCACCATGCTACTTTGCCTCTCCATTGCATGACACATGAATAACAGAATGGAAAGAAAAACTTGGCCTTGAGCAAGCCACACCACATCTCTAGACCTCAGTAAAGATAGGCTCGTCGAGATGATATCCAAAATGTCTTGTCAAATTCTGAAATACTTCTGTTGTACTGTACTTAGCTGTAATGTGATCCCTCACTTGGAACAGAGAGCTTGAGTCACTGAGTTTTTCCACATTAAGAGAAAAATATAGTTGCTTTAAGACCCAAAATAGCCCACAAAACTGGGAGGGGGACATCCCCAAAGCCAAGAGAGCACAGGCAAGGGTCCTCTAACTGGGACAACATCCTGCCAAGTCAGTCTTCTAGAGAAATCTGAGCGTTTGCCACCCCTTGCCTCCTACAGAAACAAAAACCACAGAAGCATTCTCCTCAGTGCCCCATTCTTCTAGGGGCTGCTCTTATACCCCAACACTCCCCAGCCCCATGAATGAGTTAGCACACAGAAGTGTGTGTGTGCCCATGGAGAAGGAAGACTGGGCAGGGGTACCACCATTTTGCCAATTTCTTTGCTGGCTCCATTTGGCCACCATTAAGTCAAGGTACAGTCAAAGAGCAATCCTGGCAGCCTGGGTTGATTGTCCATCCACCGCTGTGTGAGGAATCTGGGATCACGCGATGAGCCCCACGTCAGCTATTACTGCATAACGACCATGAAATGTCTGTGACAAATGACAAGCGTTCCTGTCCCACTCCGACTCCCACAGATCAGCTGGGCTTTGGCTGATCTAGTTGGGCTCCGGCTGCAGGTTCGGTTCAGGTCTGTTCCACACGTAGCTCTTCTGGGATCAGTGAGTCACAGGGGGCACATTCCATGGTGAGGGTCCCAAGCACCCAAAGGGGGAAGAAACACACCACACCTCCTAAGGCCTCAGCTCAGAGCTCTCACACGCTTATGAATGAGGGACATGTGGAGCAACCCTGAACCGACAGGTCACCGGGCCCTGCCGTGGCTCCTCCTTGGCTCATGTGGGCTTCCACCTTCCTGCCAAGCATCAGGGGCCCCACCCAGACCCTGCCGCCCTCACCGTTTCCAGGATGCAGCCTGGCAGCCAGCACCTGCATCTCCCTGGCAGGGGGCCTTCCCTGCCCCCACACACGGCAGGACAGAATGATGGAAAGACTCCAGCCCCTACACGCCTCAGGTGGATAATCCCAAGGTGTGTTCTCTGCTGGCCCCAGAGCTCCCCAAAGACTGGGCCCCAGCTGCCCATGATAGTAACTTGTAGGTAGCATCCCTTATGTGCTGCCTTCCCTCCTCTTCTTGCTTCCCACACCCCCACTGGGGTCTTCTGGAATGACCTACAGAAAACTAACCATATTCAAACCCAAGTGAAGGGAGTTGTGAAGATTAAATGAGAGAAGGCATAAAGTCCCCAAACCAACACTGGCCCAGTGCTGAGCTCACAGCCACTTAATGACACATCATGTGCAAGCGTGAGCCACGGTGGCTACAAAGCTCTAGCAACCTCTTCCGAGGTCTCACCTTTTGCGTTCTGATGCTTACGGTGGGATACAGAGGAATCACCAGGGACAGCAACATGTCCCTATTTCACAACACGTCTTCTGGGAAAACCAACATCCTGGTCCTATTGCATAACTAGTCTGGATTCAACAATCACTGACTCCAGCACCCCCATCAATTCCCTCACCTCTCCCCAGGCCAACGAGCTACCCGAGGAGTTGCTCCAGGAGCTTCCCCTTTTCTTCTTGGGGGTGGGGGGGCAGTGAGGAATAAGCTGGGGCAGTCAGAACACAGCCTTGACCCCTTATTGATGTATTTCTACTACCTGTCCCTCTCTGTCAACTACATTATATCCATTTTTCAGATGGAGTTTTTCTTCTGACTGGGGCAATACAGAGATAAACAGGGCCAGAGTTCAATGCTGACACAGAGGAAAAGAACAAGGCTCGCCCTCATGGAAGGACAGGGTTCGTGCCTCCTGCGGAGAACCCACCAGTTCTTCCATGGGGCCACTGCACGGAACACCTGCTTGGGACACCAGGGTCCCCTTCAGGGCCCTGGAGGGTCCTCCAGGAGGCAGAAAAATGCATGTGTCCAGACAGCATTTCTCAGAACCATCTTTGATGGCTGCAAAATTGGAAGCCTAAGAAACCCCAGGGAAGCCCAGAGGAAACATGGACACAGGCTAGTGGAGACTTCGGTCCGAGCAAGTAAATTAGAGGGAGAATTAAAATATAAATAGCACAGCACTTAGAGAGGGAACAAGAGCTAGCTCCCTCGGAATTAGGCAAAGAACACCGGAGTGTACAAACTATAAAACCGATGAAAAGGAGAGCATTTCCTGAATCCTTAAATCTCAAGTTCAACTGAGCTAAATAATGATCAGCTCAACAAAGATTTTTTTTTAACTTAAAAAAATAATGATGATCAGCTCAATGGTGTTTGGAGGTTTTAAGCAGGGAGCCTGAGAAAATACATTTCCTTCCAAGATCCCAAGTGCCCCTTGGCAAAGAGGTCTTCAAACTGTTGTGAGAGTATGGGGACCAGATGGGAAGGAAAGTCAGCCTGGGGACGTTATGGAATGACTGACTCCTGGGTTTCCTCTTCCTGCTGCCCCAGGACATTTGTCCACAGGAGCTGTAGGACCATCTGGGAGCTAGGACCATGGAGACCATCTGAGCCAACCTCTGAATTTTCAGGCGAGGACATCGAGGTCCAAAGAGAGAAAGTAGGTCTCCCAAGGCTGCCCAGCATGTGGCAGTGCCAGAAAACCAAGTTCTGCCTGATCACTTGGCTGAGGCTTGGTGAATTTTGGTCTGAGACTTCATATAGCTAGGTAAGCACTGTGAGCTCTGGGGCAGAGATGGGCAGGGCTGGGGCTGGGTGGGGCCTGGAACCATGGCCCCCTGCTCACCCCCATTCCCTGGGCAGGGCCGTGGGTGCCAAGAGACCCACTGAGGACCCAGTGCTGCCCTCCAGTTAGAGTTTGGAAAGTTGAGGGAAACGGAGATGATGGGAGTTGTTCAGGGCACTGTGGCAGGGGTGGGGTGGGGTGGGGGTGTGGGTGGGGAATCAGCAGCGCTCACCTTCATAGCAAGGGATCAGCGTCCTGCCTTTGGCCTGGAGATTGGACGGGATGATGTAACAGAAGCCATGGGGCAGGATATGGTCTGTTTCATAGTAGATGTTCTTCCAGCGGTGGGCACAGGCCTAAAGGACAGAGAGGGGGTCAGAGCAGGAACGTCAGCGCCAGGAGGTCCCAAAGCAGAGCCCTGGCAATGCCAAGTGGTTCCAGGGGAGGAAAGGGGCAGAGGGGTCAGAAAGCCGTCCTCCCTCCTGCCCAGCCACAGCTTGGCACCAGGTACTGTTTGGGGTATCAGCAACCTATACAAACAAGAACAAGCCCCTGGGAGGCTACTAGGAATAAACAGCAAACAAACACATAAACTAATAAGGGTTGTACCTAGTGCTGAGCCCTGGGAAGGAAAGACCCGGGGTTATGAGACAGAGACTGGGGGTGGGAAGGACAGAGGTCAGGGAGAGAGCGCCAGCCACGCTGAGCACGAGGGTGTGGTCATCAGGTGCTGAGAAAGCACGTGAGAAAGGCTTGGAGGTTCAAGGGAAAGGAAGGTCATTGGTGGGCTGGTTCTGGACTGTGGTGGGAAGAAAGAAGTCAGAGAGGGGACAGGGTCAGCCCACGGGGGTCTTGTAGACCTTGGGGACTATTACTTTAGTGGACGTGCAGGGGAAGCTGACAGAGTCTCATACAGGTGAGTGGCACGATCTGCTCTACAGTTTAGAAGGACAACATAGCCACTGTGTGGAGACCGCAGGTGGGCAAGAGTGGAAGTGAACGTCCAGGTGAGAATGGACGCTGGCCTGGCCCAGGATGGGGGCAGTGGAGAGGAGAGGAGGGGCTGGCTTCAGGGTGCATGCTGGGGGTAGAGCTGATGGGCCCTGGGGAACCGCCAGAGTGGGGGAGAGCAGGAAAGGCAGGAAAAGGGAATCAGCTGAAGGTAAGACAACCCCCAACAGCCACCTTGAGGCCCTCAGGCCAGGATGGGTATGCTATGCATGCCTCACAGGTGCATCTGTTCACTTAGGCACCCAGCAAGTATTTACTGAGCACCTACTGTGTGCCAGGCTCTGTGCTAGGCCCTGAAGATACAGCAATGAACAGTCAGAGCCCTGGGTCAGTCTGGTGGGGGAGACAGACTCCAGCCCTCATGAGGCTGCTGGACAGCAGGGCACACTTTGGGGAGCTCCTGTTTTGAGCTGGTTCAGGGCAAAGTAGCAGGTTGAACCACTGCCCGTGTTTGACTATTTTTGCCTACAGAAAGATTTCAGCATGCACATCATTAACTACAAGTAGATGTTGATGGTTCTTCTTTCAAAGTATATTTACATACAGCAAAATGCACAAATCTCAAGTATACCATTTAATGAGCTTTGGCAAAGGTGTACACTCATGTAGACAGACCCTAAGCAAGATACAGAACATTTCCATTTCACCCCAAAGCTCCCTCATGCCAGAAAGTGGCTGGTTTCCGCAGGCAGGTCAGAGACGGCTACTCTGAGGAGGTGCCATCTGAGCAGAGGCCTGAGAAACTGAGGGAATGGCTGGGAGGGCTCTGAGGTGGGCTATAGCTTGGCATACGTGAGATGAGGCCATTAGGGACAGACAGACCCCTTAGTCAGCTCTCTGACAGCCTCTCAGCACTGGGGTCCAACAGACCCTGGAACGGCAGCCAGCGGCAGGAATGTGGGCTGGGTACATCCTTCCCCACCCACCAAAGAACACCCCCAGCATCACACTCGGACATAACTGCGCACTCCACGTGTGACCGCGGAAGTCCGAATACCCACAAGTTTGGTCGGGGTCCGACCAGCTCACGCCGAAGGCGTGCCTGGTTCTCGTGCGCATGCGCCACTCACGTCGGCTGCCTGTTCAGTCCGGGGACTTGCCCGGTTCTCGTGCGCATGCGCCACTCACGTCGGCGGCCTGTTCACTCCGGGGACTTGCCCGGTTCTCGTGCGCATGCGCCACTCACTTCCGCTACCGGGTCACTTCGCTCTAGCCTACAAATGTATTTCCTTAAAATACCACATTTTAAAATAATCATAATTTTTAACATCTTGGTTTCTCTACCTCAAATGCACAACAGGCACAATGTTCAGCATTTATATGGCCCACATTTGACTTCTGCAGCCCTGGAGGGTGGGCACAGGAGTCCGAAATTCCTGTTTTCCACATGGGAACCCCAAGTGGGCTCGGAGCTGGCAAGTGCTACAGACCGGACTGGAACCCACCATTTCAGGGCCCTCCTCATCTCACTAGAAAACACTTTCCATTTTCTTTTTTTCTTTTTCTTTTTTTTAATTTTCCATTTAAAACTTCTAATTCCTTGGGGCGCCTGGGTGGCTCAGTCAGTCAAGCGTCTGCCTTCGGCTCTGGTCGTGGTCCCAGGGTCCTGGGATGGAGCCCGGCATCGCCTCCCTGCTCAGCGGGGAGTCTGCTTCTCCCTCTGCTCCCCCCACCCCATTCTCTCTCTCTCTCTCAAATGAATAAATAAAATCTTCAAACAAACAAAACTTCTAATTCCTGCCTGAGAAGCCATCAAACCCACCGCCTGAGATAGCTCCGGTGGCTGTTGGGCTCCCAGCCTTACCCACAGGTCCTAATACCCCTGCAATAACCACTCTGGGGCCCAGTGAAATACCCAGGGCACCGAGGGAGACGGGGGCCTCTTTGGGGCCCTCAGATCATCCTCTGGTCAAAGTCACGCCCTGCCAGCCTCTCTGCTCTTCATTCCTTCAAAGCAACCACCCCCAGGACTCCTGACAAGGCCACTCTCTGCCCAAGGGCAAAACTACTGGAAAGGTGAATTTGCCCACACACTCACTGGCTCTTGCCCTAGGACATTAACTGCATAAAACAAATCTCTTGTTATTCCTTAAATTGCAAACCTTCATTCCTCCCCGCTTGATACTGTCTTGTGCTCACAGCATGCTTCTCAAGGAGCTGTACAAATCCGTCACAAAGCATATAATCGCTCCACTCCACTAAGTAGTTGATGTTTTAAATTTTTAGCTCTGACTCAATTCCGATGGCTTGCAAGCCATCCAGTTGGCTGGCAAATGACTTCTATTTTAGCGTATAGACTCAGCAAAGCCCTTGGCTTCAAGGGCTTACTGCATTTTATTGTATTTCTGGGCTGGAGAGACCATAAAAAGAGGCGGATGTTTATCATGGGACATGCTGACTCTTCTAAGGAAGGACATTCTGCATTTAATGTCTAGTTTATTGTCTCATTTGTTTTTGGTTTTTTTTTAAGTGCCATAAACTGTTTAAGGAGTGATCTTGAAGAATTCCTAGAAGATCCAAATATTGTTTTTCACAGTAAACTAAACTAAAATTAAGGCATTCTGTGAGGTCAGAGATCAAAGTGTCAAAGGCAGTATGCATGTAGGAAAACAACGAAGAGTATTTCTGAATATAAATTATAGAAAGAAAAGACTGTTTAGCCCCGATTATCATTATATATACACACGCATGTCAATCTGACTCCTACATTAAAAAAAAATTCCTAGGGACTGTCTCCAAGGGATTACTAACCCCATCAATCTCTCTAAATGAGTTCTGCTGTGAGGGAGGAAGGGGGGCAGAGCAGGGAAGAACAGGAAAAGAAGAGCATTCTCTAAAAACAGCAAGACCAGTCAAACTCAGATTCCAAATAATTCCAAATAAGGGGAGGAGGGTCTACCATCACCCCCAAATCTTAGAATCTGACATCTTTCCAGTTATAAGGAATTTTTCTTTTTTTTTTTTTGCTTCCAAAAAATAAAAAGGAGAAAATGAGCAATTTTTATTTCAAAGGTCTTTTTTGTTGTATGGAAACAGCACGTCCTTCCTGGGTGGGCGGTGTGGGGGGGGGGCGGGGGGAGGGGGAGGGGATCTTGGGCCTCTCCCAGTGGCTCAGCCACAAAGGCACAAAGGTCCCCACCCCACCCTCTTACACAGATGGCCAGAGCTATTACCACGCCTCGGGTCCACCCTGCACAGCCAGGGCCAGGCCATGGGCCACCAAGAACAGTGGGTGGAGGGGGTCAGGGCCATGATGCCACAGATCTCCCCTACCCAGCAAGGAACACCGCCTCCCCACCCCCTGCTCCAAGGGAGGACGGAGTGGCCTGGGAAGCACAGGGAAGGGGCTTCTGGGGTATTGGGAAAGTCCGTTCTGAGAATGACAATTCATCAAAGTGAACACAAATTATTTATGTACTTTCTTGCATGTGTTATAGCTCATTAAAAGTTCTCTAAACAACAACCACCACCACCACCAGGAAACACAGCAACAGAAGTAAATGCAGAAATGGACCCTGCAGCTTCGAAAACAGCGGACATATGAAAAGGGGTGAAATAGACAAGGACTGCCCTGGCATTTGGAAAGGACGCGGCATAGAGCTGAGAACACCGCTGCCACCAGAAATAATCTAGATGCTTCCATTATTTGTCGTCTGAGCCTTGGAGATGACTGAAAAGCAGAAACATCAGACTTGAACATTTTTAGGTGCCCTCCCAAATCCAATAAGAGTCCATGCCTATGCCGGGTGGGTTGGTAAGAAATTATTTCTTTTTCTCTATTTCTTAAACTGTCATCTGCACGCTGGGTGTGCCAGAGGACAACGTGGAGAGGCAAGAGGCTTGCCCCTAACGCCGATGCTGTGTCTGCACCTGGTATCATTTGTTTGCTGGGGTGAAAGTGGAAGGTACCGCAACACCTGTGAGCCAAGACTAGCAGCTACGAAGCCAAAGTCAGCCCACCAGAACTGGTTGCTGGGTTCAGGGCTGAGAAAATGTCATTGGTCAATGAGACACTTGAAGCCCTGTCACAGCTTTCAAATTCTCCATCTGTTCTTTAGTTTGAATCAGCACCAGATGCCATTTTCAAAAAGCCCACCCCACCTCCCCCCACTTCAAACCCACCCTGGAATCTAACATTATGTTCCTTGGGGATACAGGTCCCATGCTCACACCCCAGGTACCTCCTGAGCCTTCAAAGGTGTTTGAATAACACCCGTCTTCCTGTGTTTAATTTTCAAATAAATACTTGCCTCACAAAAAGCCTTGACAGGTGGACTTGACACATTAAAGAAAAAGCAAGTGAATAAAAGGCCTCCAAAATGTAAACATGGATGATGTTACCACTCCCTGTACCTTGCTGTCACCTATCATCTCTCAGGCCATTTTACAGCATTTAGCCTCACGCTTCTATCCACCACTCACTCAGCCACCAAGAAGGGATGGCAACTGATTTGCTTCCTAATTGTTTTAACAGTGACACTCAGCCCTCATATTACTCAAACACACCTTTAGACACCCCTCCTTAGAGAGATTGTCTCCAAGCACTGACAGTGAAAAGGGTAAATGATGCGGCCTCTCCCCAAGCAGCTTCCATAAAAAAGGAGACACACACACAGGATAAGTAATACATACAAAGGTAACGACATAATGCTCAGTTCCTAATGACCCAAAAGATGCTAAGCTTATTCCAGCAAGCACCGTTACCAAATGACAGGCTTCAAGGAGGAAGCTGAGTCTAACCCAGGGAGGATAGAGGGGGCTGGGAACAGAGAAGACTTAGGGCAAGCCTTTCCTAGCAAGATGGCACATAAGCAAAAAGCTACAAGGACAACTCAACAACAACAAAAAATCCAATTTAAAAATGGGCAAAAGAGTCGAACAGACATTTCTCCAAAGAAGGTATACAAATGGCCATCAAGCACATGAAAAGATGCTCAGTATCACTAATCATTAGGGAAATTCAAATATCATTAGAGAAATTCAAAACACCATCTTGCACCCACTACGATGGCCACTAGTAAAGGAAAGGAAATGTGTTGGCAATGAGGAGAAACTGGAACCCTTCTCTTGTGCACTGTTGGTGGGAATGTAAAATGGTGCAGCCACTGTGGGAAAAGAGTGTGGCAGTTCCTCAAAAAATTAAAAATAGTTTAGCAGTCCTACTTCTGGATATATATACAAAATAATTGAAAACAGGATCTTGAAGAGCTATTTGCACACCCATGTTCATAGCAGCATTATTCACAATAGCCAAGAGGTAGAAGCAACCCAAATAGCCATCACTGGATAGACAAAATGTGTATATACAAACAGTAGAATAGTTTTCAGCCCTAAAAAAGAAGGAAATAGGGGTGCCTGGGTGGCTCAGTCGGTTGAGCGTCTAACTGTTGATTTCAGCTCAGGTCATGATCTCAGGGTCATGGGATCAAGCCCACATCAGGCTCCATCCTGGGCAAGAAGCCTGCTTAGGATTCCCTCTCTCCCTCTCCCCCTCCTCTTGCCCTGCATGTGTGCATGCTCTCTCTAAAAAAAATTTTAATTTAAATTTAAAAGAAAGAAGGAAATACTGTCATATGCTACAATATGGATGAACCTTGAGGACATTATGCCAAGTGATATAAGCCAGTCACAAGATAAATACTGCATGATTCCATTTATGTGAGTTATCGAATATAGTCAAACTCTTAGAAACAGAGGAATGGTGGTGGTCAGAAGCTGGGAGCAGCGGGAAAGGGGCAAATGTTCAATGCATACAGTTTGTTTTACAAGATGAAAAAGTTCAGAGATCTGCAGCCCAACAAAGTGCACACAGGTAATGCTACTATACTGCACATTTAAAAATGGTTAAGATGGGGCGCCTGGGTGGCTCGGCTCTCAGATAAATAAAATCTTTTTTTCTTAAATGGTTAAGACACTAAGTTTTATATTGTCTTTGACCACAGTTTTTGGGTTTTTTTTTAAGATTTTATTTGTTTATTTGACAGAGAGAGACAGTGAGAGAGGGAACACAAGCAGGGGGAGTGGCAGAGGGAGGAACAGGCTTCCTGCTGAGCAGGGAGCCCGATGTGGGGCTCGATCCCAGGACCCTGGGATCATGACCTGAGCTGAAGGCAGACGCTTAATGACTGAGCCACCACAGTTTAAAAAAAAAAAAAAAAAAAAGGCCATGAGGAAAACGGATGCAGACGACTGTCCCTCCTTCTCCAGCACCCATGGGGTGGCTTATTGAATGGATGAAGCAGTAATTGTGTGAAACAAGAGAACAATAGCTCTGCGTGTGAGGAATTAGAGCAGGATTATCACAGCAGATTATCATATCATAGCACCATCTCCACTAAGCACCAGCTCTGCCTTCTTGGCTTCCTTTGCTAACTCGTCCCGTGATCCTCACTGCTTTCATGTCCCCAGAGATGGCCTCCTTCTCAGACTGATTTGCAGTGACACAGAATCCTCTGGAAACAAGTTCTTGGCCACACAGAGGTTATCCATCTGCAGGGAGAGGAAACGTTTTCACAGGAGCAACCTCTGGCTCTCGGGCATTGTGGGTTGTGCAGACCACCACCTCCCCTGCTCTGAATTTCGACCTCAGGCCACCCTGATTTGGAGATGGATCAGCTCCTTCCCTCCTTTCCAGAGGATGGCAGACCAGCATCCCAGGCCCCCTGGGGCCACGCTGTCTGGTCAGGGTCGGGCTACTATGTCTGGAGGAATGTCGAGGCTTGGAGATGGTCCAGGAAGCCCGCAACAGTGATTAAAGCGCTGGACATGGAGACAAACAGTGGATCTACAATGGTTCCACAGGGAGGCCCCTCCACACGGGTGACAGCATCCAGCTGCTTCCTCCCTCCCCAGGGGGCCCGGCAAGGGGCAGATGCTACATTTGTGGTGAGAAGGCAGGCCAAATTCACAAGAACAGCCTCTGCCATTGAGAACTTAACACAAAAGTGGGCTCCTCAAAGAGGGGAAGGAGACATTTGGCCTAGATCCATACGGAAAACCTGTTTCCCCGGGGAGAAAATATAATATGTAAAGCCCTCAACTTTACAGCATGTGACCCCAAAGGAAGCCTTCAATGAGCAGCAGCTGGTAATATTTTCCCTCCTCGATCTTATGCTTTAATAAGAAAAATCTTCATAGAGCTTCCAAGAAAAGCCAATGAAAAGAAAAGGCCCACGAAGTCAGAATGCTGGTTATCTCAGTGGAGAGGTGCACGAGGGAACATTCTGGTATCAGCAACAGGGATGCAGGAGTGTGGATATGAAAACCCCACCAAGCGGTTTGCGTCAGGCTGGGTAAGTACTTTAGAGTTCTACCATAATAGGAAAGTGGAAAAGACAGAGAAAAAAGTAGACAAAACTTCTGAGGCAGTTACGAATTCCTTTTTTGTTGCCGCCAATAAAACCTTCTGGAGTGATGGAAATGTTTTCTCTGTGTCCTGTTCAACACAGTAGCCAGGAGCCATGTGCCGCTACCAATCACTTGCAATGGGGCTAGTACGATTGAAAAACTAAAATTTTAATTTAGATAAATTTAAAATGTACTGACTCCATGTGGCTGGCAGCTACCTCACTGGATGGCATAGCCCTAGGATATCACAAATCTCAAGGGTAAAGACTTTTCTTTGCACCTCCTCAAAGCATCTAATGAACCTGAGCACCTCATATGCACTTTGGGAGCCAAACAGAGTTGACCCTTGAACAACATGGTGGTTAGGGGCCCCAAACTCTCATGCACTTGAAAATCTGCATAGAACTTTTGACTCCCCAAAAACGTAAGTCTGTTTGTTTGAAGCCTGTCTGTTGACCTGAAGCCTCATCGAGAACATAAATAGTCAGTTAACACATACTTTGTATGTTACATATACTAGACACCATAGTCTTACAATAGAGTAAGCTAGAGAAAAGAAAAAACTAAGAAAATCCTATGGAAGAGAAAACACATTTACAGAAAATCCACCTATAAGTTGACCCGTGCAGTTCCCACCCGTGTTGTTCAAAGGTCAACTGTAAAGCATGAGAAATAACCTGGATTTCCTAATATATAATACTATGTAGGAATAAATAGGAATATACTACTGATACACACAACACGGATTAATCTCAAAAGTATTTTGAGTGAAAGAAGCCCTACACAAAAGAGCACACATGGTAGATTTCCATTTATATGAAGTTCTAGAAATATAAAAAGTAATCCTCAGTAGTACAAGTCATAACAGTGGTTGCCTCGGGGTGGGACGAACTGACTAGAAAGGAACAAAGAGAATTTTTGGGGGATGACAGAAATATTCTATGACTCAGTGGGGGTGGGGAATTACACAGGAGTGCACCATGGCCAGAACCCAAACTATAATCTTAAATTCTGTGCATTTCATGCACAGTATACCTCAAAAAACACCCACTCACAAAAATGCTTATGTAAGGAACAAGATTTCCGAAGCACTCCTCATACATATTTTGTCATGTTAAAACAACCGTATCTCTACATCCTGGAACAGACATTAAACATCTGACCAGATAAAGAAAATAAAAAGATCAGTCATTGGTCCAAGCAGTAGTCCAGAGCAGGCAACCTCAAGGCCATTCCCCTGTCACTGTGCCATCCAGCCTGCCTACAGGATCACAAGGTCATTCGTCCTCAGAGCACCACCCTCCCGTCACGGCACCCCCAGGAAGCCTTACCAGCACGAGGCCATCAGCCTTGGACTGCCGAGCCAAGCTCACCCCCATCCACTCATCATCCCGGTCTTCCCGGCAAGTCTTTCCGCACGGCATGCCCCGATTCTTCCCTGGATGAGAAAGAGAAAAGCCAGATGTGCTTTGAGAAACGATGTTCTGCTGGCTGCTTTTCAAAGGGTGGTCTACAGTCCAAATGCTGGTTACCTGCCAGTGAGAAAATAAGGAACTTGGAACAAAGTGAAAATCAACTCCTTCACAATGTCCTGTGGGCTGTTTAGTTGAGCCAATATTTTTTTCAGCACAGGACTTGCTCCGCAAAGGAAGCGGTGCCGAGATTTACGTTCTGAAGCTGACTCCGTAATCTGTTACGTACCAGGAATAAGCGGTTCACAAACCCGTCATTTTGAGTATCACTAAAGAACACTGCGGACACCTCTCCCGTTCAGCTAAAGGATATCAGAACAATTCTTCATTTAAAAAAATACAACTAGAAGCTCTTGTTGGGAAAGGATTTTGGAGAAAGTGAGGACCTGAAGGAATTATAATAAAATAGCTCCCACAATGTGCCAAGCACAGATCTATGTATCACCTCTCTTACTTAACCTTCTGAAGGTATCTTAGTCCTGACTTTACAGGCAAGGTAACTGAGGCCAAAGAGGCTATGGGATTTTCCCAGTAAGTCCCAACTAGTAACTGGCAGAGCTGGGCTCTGAACCCAGGCACAGTCACCCGAATCGAAAGATGATGGATCATATATTTTCCACTGGACCGAAATGAGCTTTTTAAGACCTCCATCCATCATATCTTTCCCTACTTAAAATATAAAGCCTAAGATTGATTTTAATGGCCTCCCCCTTCATGCAGAGCATAAAATCTTCACACCTTACCCCAGCCTGCTGGGGCCTGTGTGAGGCAGCCCCAGCCCACCCCGTCAACCCCCTCTGCTTCTGCTCTCCTGCTCAGCACTCCAGCTATACTCTCCTCACTCAGTACTTTAAAATGGCACATGCTTTCCTTTGCTTGGAGGTTCTGCCTCCCGTAGCTGCCCAGCTAACTACTGTGAATCTTTCCAATCATGTGTAGATCAACTAGCCACCTCCCCTCTGGTCTTCTTGCACTCAACTATTCATTTTCATGTCTCTCTGCCCACTAATTTGTAAGGCCCAGGAGGGCAAGATCTTTGCTTTGTTCACCAATAGATCTCATGCTCAGTAAGTAATAGGTACTTGACACATGATAGATGGATGGGAGGGAGGGAAGAAGGGAGGGAGAGAGGGAAGAAGGGAGGGAAGAAGGAAGGGAAGGAGGGAGGAAGGGAGGGAGGGAGGGAAGAAGGGAGGGAAGAAAGAAGGGAGGGAGGGAGGGAGGGAGGGAGAGGGGATGAATGATCAGGCCACCCTGAGAAGACAAAGAGGAAGCATGAGGGTACGGAACCCATCTCCACTTTGGCAGTGACATCCACCTACCTCGAGCCATGTCCAATTCGGTGCATCTCCGGTCGGGGTTGGTGTGGACACGGCACTTAAACACAGCCCCAGGGGACTTCACTGAAGTGCTGTACTTGGACTCCGCCTTTGGTGCACCCACAAGGACCCTGCATATCAAGAAGAAAGAACATTCTGTCACAACCCAGTACCAGGAAAGAGGAGGCTGATGGTTAAATCCTCGCCCAGCCATGGGTGGGCTGCCTGAGCACTCACTGAGAAACCACACCCCAGCATTATCCTGTGCTAGGGGGCTCAGGCAGGAGACCCTCCTGCAGTGAACCTGTCAGATTTTCTCCAGGCACATTTAAAGCTTCAGACTGACTGAGAACACATACAACCAAAGGGTTCCTATCTAGAACCTATAAAGAACTCCTATAAATCAATAAGGAAAATCCAGATAGCCAACAGAATAGTGGGCCAGACAGTTGACAAAAGAAAACCAAATGGCCAATAAACGTATGACAAGATGCTCAACAACATTAGTTATCAGAGAAATCCAAGTGAGATACCACTTCACGCCTACTAGGTTACACCAAAAAGACCGAAAACGTCAAGTGCTGGCAAGGATATGGAGGAACTGGAACCCTCATACCCTGCTGGTGGGAGTGCACACCATTACGACCACTTTAGAGAACTAGCCAACAGTTCCTAAGAAAGAGGAACAGGGGCCTACCCGAGCACCCGGCGATCCCATTTCCAGGAACATACCCCACAGAAATGCATACGTGGGTCTACCAGGAGACATGGACAAAGATGTTCACAGCTAAAAATGTCATGGCCGAACACTGGAGGAGACTCAAAGTTCCACCCGTGCTAGAACGGACAGGTAAATGGTGGCACAGAAACACAACAGCATTCTACACAGCAATGAAAATCAACGAGCACGCAACTGCGGCCACACGCCGAGTCTCACGAATACAGCACTGAGCAAAAGACATCAGGCCCGACAGGCACTCACTGTCTGATTCCATTTATCTGAAGTCCGAAGCAGCTGGAATTTAACTGGTGCTAGAGGTCATGCTCTGGGTTACCTCTCAGGAAGAGCAAGGGGGGCTTCCGGGGGTGCTTACGATATTCTATTTGCAACCTGAGTAGTGTCTACACAAATGTGATAACTTTTCTGGATGTGTGTGATACTTCAGTAAAAAAAAAAAAAAAAAAATTAATAAAAAGTAGGAAATTTAGAGATGGCATTTCTCTTCTATGTCCCCCTTCTTCCCCTTGCCCCCCACCACACACAAAGCATGTATATTTAGGGGGAAATAGGAAAGAAATAACAGGAGGGTAGAATTATAAACCATATCCTTAACCCCAACGCCAACCAGAGGTAGAAGAGTTCACATACGAACAGGGGCAAGAACGAAGCTGCGCATCCTTCATCTTGAACAGGAGGCTGCTGTGGGGATGAGCTCTCCCCCGCAGGGCCCCTCCCCACCGGAGGACAAGAGCAAGAATTTGAAGACGACAGAAGAAACACATTCGGGCTGTGTGGACACAGAACATGGGGGAAACTGGCAACAAGCTCCCCTACATTTGCACGTATTGTTCCCAGAGAGCAGTCAAGCACAGAGCTATAGCGCAGAATACTAACTGGTGCCAATCAGGCACAGTGTGTGCTGAGCAGCAAGCCATGTGGAAAAGGCCTTGTAAGGTGAGACTTTGAACAAATCTACACCTGTGTCCAAAGAGTAGCAAATTCCAAGCCACCGCTCAAGGAGAACATGAGCTTCTCCTTCTATCTGGCAACCAGGAAAGGAGATGCAATTCTCCTCGAAAGGTACTGGGCACGTTGTGAAGTATACCATCCCCCACTGGCCTTGGAATAGAATGCAAGTGGGAAAGCGGGCTAGCAGAGGTTAGAATGACCCTGGACAGCCTCCCCGGAGATGGGGAATGCTGGCCCAGGCTCCCCCCACTTTGCCCTGAAGGCCACCTTCACCTTGGGATCATGACCTTCACCCCTAACCTGGCCACAGAGCAACACTGCACCCTGGATGAAAGGAGTGGAGATCTAGAGATCAAACAACAAAAGTCTGGGACCCTCAGATGCACCCGCAGCAAAGGCTGAACAGCCATACCAATCTGGCTCAGAGACGTGGTATCCGGTTCACACGAAAGCATGTGGGTCCTATCTTAATTCCCACTGCCTCCGAGCCTGATCCCTCAACGCCCAGAACACAAAGGATTGCTGAGGACACAGGGAGCCAGGGAAATCCACCCTTACTGGAGTGTTTCTTTCCAGGTCGGTCTCGAGAGTCTGTACTTGATTCCGTGCAGGGTCTGAGACGCACAGGCTCCTATGCTTCCCGGCAGCCCCTTAGTCGCACCCCAGGAAGCTGCCCCCTCCAGGCACTTGCCCACAGCTCCCGCTCCTGAGGCCTCCCCACGGTGGGCCCCAGCTGCAGACTCTCCAGGCAGCAGCAGGGCTGGAACCCACAGCCCTCGGAAATCTGAGCAAGCACTTTCCCACACGGACCACACCAGGGTAGTCGGGCTGACTCAAATGCATGATGACACGCAAAACGCAACTCTAGTGAGAAGAAAGCCACATTAAGGGATCCATTTCGCCCCCCGCCCCCGGCTTCTGGGGCTGAGCTTCAGAGCCACCAGGGCAAGCCAAGGGTTGCTCTCAATAATGCCAGTTATGTTTTCACAGGTGAGAAGAATTAGCAGTTTGACAGGTCGAAACGGCCAAAACATCCCCGGCCTTTCCACGTGTCAGGTTGTAGGAGCTGAGGAACATAAAATGCCTCCTGTGCTCAAAAACCCCAGCGGGACGGGGCTGGGTCCCAAAGTTCCCACAAACTCCAAATTTACATTAGCACAGTGAATAAATGTCACTTGCAATTCATTTTGTAAACATTACAAAAATTAGACCAAGGGGAGAATTATTCTTGTACCAAGGAAGGGAAATGGCTGCAAGAAACAAGCCATTTCTCTATCCCAACCCCCCCGAAATAGCACTGGAACCCTGGTCATGACAGCGCCACTGGGCCAAATTCAGCGACCCAGGTTCACAGGTTATCCCGGGAAGGGACCCTGGAGGGTGGAAATCCCAGGTACTGCTTCTTCCAGCCTAGAGCTGAGACCCAGAGGGGCGAAGTTTGTATCAAAATCTCAGGTGGAAAAAGGATCCACTGAATTGTTTTTCCCTTCCAAACCCAAGGTACTCAGGGGTTCGACCAATGGCTGATCAAGCACTGATAACGATGCTCTGGGTCCAACTCTCCACCAGGTGGTCAGATGAGAAGGTTTTTCCCAAATCCTTTGTAGTGGGAAATGAAGCAAGAGATAAGGGGGTGGTGTAGACACGTATGCGCTCCCTGGGATGGCACGGTGTAGCACGAGCTTGTATCTCTGTGTTTACAGAACACTGTGGCTTCCTCCGCAGCCCGGCGCTCTTCTTTACCTAGGCTGCCGGCCAGCAAGACTGCTGCCGCAAGCCAGCCGATGAGCCCATCTCTTCTGAAGTTAGTTCAGCTGGCTCTCCGCCAGGCTGATCCCAAGAGACGGAGAGCATGCAACCGCCCAGAGTTCAGGACAAACTACCACAAAGATGCCATCTGCCTTTTCTCTCATTATTCTCTGAGTTATAAAGAGACAGCCTGGCCACTTCAAAGATTCCCCCAAATCTTCCCTGGCACTCCTGACAAGACACTGAGAAGTTTCCTTCCTTTGTACAGTTACCATATGGAAGGGCCCGAGTGGCCCCACCAGCAGGCTCCCATCAATAAATCATCAGGCTGATTTGCACCTTTGTGGGCTACTTCAAGTGTGGTCCTCAGACCAGCAGCCTGGAGAACACCTGGGAACTTGATGGAAATGCAGAATCTCAGATGCTAAATCAGAACGTGCATCTTAACCAGCTCTCTGGCTGATGTACCGTCTAAGAGGCACGATATAACCACCTCCGCCAATTACAAATCATCGTGTTCCATTTAGAGCCAGTGTGAACAGATGAATCGAGAAGTGAGACTCTCCTCCTGTCCTAGCCCCAGTTAAAATGCACTCAAACTGCAAAGACATTTTCGGGTCCTCTCATTAATTCACAACTCTAGCTTTCTAATTACAAGGACAACCAGAGGGTATCGGGCACTTGGAGTGGGCACGTGCTGGGCAAGGCTCCTTAAAGGCAGAATTGCATTTAATCTTCAGAGCAATCCTGTGGAAGGCACGATTATCCCCATTTTACAGAAGGAGAAACAGGTGGCCAAAGGTAGTCATGGGACATGCCCAAGCCCACAAAGCACAGCGAGGTGCCACATGGCAACACGCACCCCGGCAGTCACGTGCAGTGCCAACCCCACTATTCTGCCCACCCCACAGCAGCCAGAGAGCAGGAAACGGGAGCCAACAAGTGCGGAGCGACCAGCCCCCTGCTGCCAGCCACCACATGTGATTTTGCATGCAAAAGCCCTCATGAGGCTCTGCGGGTGGCTCCCGGGTTAGAACTTCGACTGGGAATGTCTGTCTTGACCAAGGACTGGGCTTTAGAATAGAAAGAAGCCCTTTACCCTTCTGCATCAGGCTATCGATCAACTTCTTGCTTTTCTAAAATGTGTACATTGCCCAGAGCTCTCACACCTGTCTGGAGATGGGGGCCCATCTGTTCATCTGCCGGCACCAGTTATGCTCCCGGGTGGTCTGATCTCTTGCTCAAGGTAAGCCTGTTGGGCAGCTTCTCATGTGCATTTTACTCAGAGGTGGTGGGTTACACCACTGGTAAGCAGCAGAGCTCAGATTGAAACCCTGGGCATCCATGTCCAAGGGCGTCCTCCTTCCCGTCCTCCAAACTCCCTCCTCTTGTGGCAGTTTAAACACCCTCTATTTTTCCGACACGGCCTCCTCCTCAGTGGTCAAGCTGGCTACAAAGACTCCACTTCCGCCACCACCCATCTGCTCTGAACCCAACCCCCCCATCAGGAGAGCAAACAGCAGGTAAATGCCCTGGCTAGTGGGTGACAGAAAAGGCCCAAGCTGCCTCCCCGGGGAAGGCTCCTGCCCTACCCACAAATACCACAGCCATGGTTCCTGAGGGCGAAATTACAGTGCGATAGAGGACAGCAACTGGGCATTGAAAACCTTACATGCATTAGGCTTACTTTCATGCATTTGACCCCAACACCAAAGCTTCCCCAGGGACCCACGTGTCAGTGACGTGAGTGGAATCTAATCATTGTGTGTCCCACCGCACTGCCCAGAAACCCCAGGAATCACTCCGCCTCCCTCACTGGGCAAAAAATAGCCAAGACTTGAACAGAGAGAAGGCTGGTTGGTGCCAGGGAGCCACTTCTGACTGCACGGAACCCTCCATTCCCAGAGAGGAGAGACTCTCCAGGGCCAATGCTTGCCACCTGGAGCTGGTGAACCTGAAAGGACTCAGAAGCTCCTCTTTTTACAGTTGGGGAAACTGAGGCTCTGACTCAAGCCAGGGGATGCTAACTGTGTTTAGGGGTTTTAAACTAATAGTTCTGCTTGAATTCTAAGCTTTGAGGGCCAGTTACTCAGGGGGGTAACATGTAAGAAGCACGGGGCTAACACAGGGTTCAAGTTCTGCTACAACCACTGACAAGAAACTTATCTGAGGTCACATAGCTTAACTATTCTGGGCCTCAGGTTTCTTCCTCTGTAAAATAGGAAGAATTAAAATGTACCTAGTAAGGGTTCTTGCAAGGTTTAAGATAGTGTTTATAAAGTACCCAGGACGGTGCTTGGTACAAAGTTGGTGCTCAATGAAAGGTGAGAATGTTAGTCAGTAGGCCAAACACCCTAGCACCCAAATCACTCCAGCTCCCCCTCTTGGCAGCACTCCCGGGAGCTCCTTGGAATCAGGAATTTATTCAGACCCTCAGCTGAGCTCATAGAAATCCAGGAATGGCTAGGACACTCTCACCACTAGCAGCAGACTGCAAAAGTAGCCATGATTCTCCACCCTTCCTGTATCCATGTCCTTCTCCATGGGGCTTTGCAACTTCTTCCACCAGGAGGTACAGTCTATTTCCACCCTCCAACACCTTGAAAGTGGGCAGGCCCTGTAACTTGCGTTGGCCAACCGAATGTGACAGAGGGGGCATGGTTTGGCTTCCCAGCTTTGGCTTCAAGAGACCATGCATCCTTCTGATTGCTCTCTTGGCACCCTGCCCAGCCAGCACGAGTACAAGGCCATGCTGCTGGGGGACGAAAGCCACATGGAGATGAGCCATCCCAACGGAAGCCATCCTAGACCAGCCGGCCAGCGAGCCCACCCAGAAGCTGACAGCAGACACATGCATGAGCCCAGCTGAGAGAAGAACCATCCAGCTGAACTCAGTCTAAGCTGCCGACTACAGATTCATGAGCTAAGAAATGGCAATTGGTTTAGGCCACCGAGGCTTAGGGCAGTGTGACGCAGCAACACTGTGGGAATAGAAAACAGATCATCAAGATAGGACAGGCCCCTTCTGAAGGGAACTGGCCTGTGGCACCTCTGCTGCCCCTCAACTGCTCCTGAGTTCAGCCCACTGACCTAGCTCTGCAGCCGAGAACTGCTATGACTGGTTCTCCAGCTCCCTGGTCTCCTTTCCTCCCCCCAAAGGAATCTTACTGCCAACCAGGACCACAAACTTTTACTGACGGCCCTGATATGGGAAAGGCAGGGTGGGGTGACAGAAACAGCCCTGAAGAATGCACCGCCACCTCCTCTCCAGCTCCGTGAGCTCGGGCAAGTCCCCTGGCCACTCAGGACCTCCCTCATCCTTACAAGATGATACAAATGCACAGTCCCCTTCCCAGAACAGCAGGGAGGCACAAAAAGGAATGGCGAATGGCAAAGTGTTGGGGGGGTGGCACATCCAGGACAGCCCGACTTTTGAGAACAGGTAGGAGTTTTCATCTGCCAAGGCCAAGAGCAGACAAATGCTCTCAAAAGAAGCATCGGGGCACTTTTTCTTCCTCCTTAGGAAATGAATACCTTGGACAGGGGCTTGATGGGAGAGGGGACAGCAGCAAGGGTGACCCTGAGAATGGCCAGACAAGCATTAAGTCAAGTCCATCGGGGTTCAAATCGCAACTCTGCAATCTACTTGCTGGGTAACCTCGGGTTTGGCTTCTGCGGCTCACAGTAGCCCCACTGCCTCAGAGTGAGCAGGAGCATAGCACCTCTGGCACAGAGAAAGTACTCAATACTGGCAATAATATTTTTATCCTGGGAACTTTAGCTTGGAGCAAAGAAAGGGCGGGAGAGGGGTACAATCCAAATGCTGAGTCAGAGAATGAAACAGGTGACTTCCATGCCCAAATGAGACAGAGCAGCTGCTCACGCAGGGTCCCCCTCCTTGGAGAGGCCTCAGCCTGCTGGAGGCTCTGTCAGGGACTGAAGTGTCCTCAGAGGCGGCTGCCCTGGCCAGGGCCTCGGGTCGGGTCTTGGCAGATGCACCAAGAAGCAGCAGCTGGAGAAGGAAGCGTGGTAGAAGGGCCAATGTTCTCCTTGTCCCCCCCCCCCACCTTCCCCAGAGCATCGAGTAAATGCTAAAATCCAAGAGCGGCAAGCTACAGACCTCTGGGAGTTTTGAGTAAAAGCCATGGGGTCCTCCTGGTGTTTTCTTGTGATAATTTTCTTCTCCAAGCACAGGTCAACACTTTTACCTTTATTCTTTTGGGCTAAAATTCTCACCACCACCCCCAACTGTAGAACTACAGACTTACCTCTCAGACTTGTGTGGAGCCCAGAATGGGGGCCAGAGCTCCCCACAACAGGGGCAGCCTCCCACCTGCTGAGAGAAGAAAGGAGCGTGCAAAGCTCTGGGATATACAATCCCACAGGTCTCCAATTAAAGGAGCCATCTCAGAGCCTTTCTAGAAGCAGGTAGGATGTAAATGAATACACAAAATTGCAGATTTATGTAGAGCATGACCAAAATTTTAGAGACTGCACATAACGAGTGCATCTTACACAGGACTATCTTGTTCATTTCTGTATTGAGTATGGACACTCTGATTCTGATAAATGAATAAAGGCGTCAACAAATGTACTGAAAGCACTCTTTCAGCATCTCAAGTCAGGATGAAGATGATCATTAGTTCCCAAGGCCAGGCCACAGTAACAATAAAAAGAACTCCTGGTATTTATCCAGGGTTTCCTACGTGCTGGAGGTAGTGTTCCAGGCTTTGCAGACATCACCCCATTTAAGGCAAGAATGCAATGAGGGAGAAATTATTATTCCTCTTTTCCAGAGAACTGAACAAGACTCAAACAGCTGAAGGGACTGAAGGCCCCCCAAATGTCCCTGAGGCTGAAACAGCTAAATAGGGGCGGGGCTGACCTCGAAGCCCACCCTCGTCACTGCCATGCACTTGTGGCACTCTCGGCAGCCCCCCTTTTAAGGCATAGGAACCACAGGTTTGGTTGTTGCTGGGAAACCAGGGGCCACAATGAAGGCAGAGCCAGGAAGAACCCTACTCCCTGTGTCTGGACCATCCACTCCCTAGGACCCATCACGGTGGGTAAGAGGTGCAGGTGCACATTTTGGAACAGGCTGCACAATGCCGGTTTTGCTCTAGGCTTTGTACACATCACAGCATTGGAACACCGGCCGGTCAGGACAGGGCAGGAGGGGTCACCTGGGCTTCGACACACCAAGGGATGCGTGGACATGGACAAAGATGGTTTTGTGTTTTTTAGTTTCAGGTTTTGGGGGACACAAAGCATCCTCTCTCACACATTGGCCACTGGTGCAGAAAGGCTGACTGGGCGGGTTTCTTTAATAAAGTTACAAATCCAAGGGTGAGTCCTGAACATTGGGTGCCACAGCTACCTTCCCCGTCCCCTCTCCAAACAGAGCTGCTTCTTAAATGGGGATAAAGAGATGGTAACAAAAGCAGCCCAGGGAGGTTAGGATGGATATATAGAATATTCCAGAATGTGCTATCTTTCCTAGGACACTTTTTTTTTTTTAAGATTTTTTATTTATTTATTTGACAGAGAGAGACACAGCGAGAGAGGGAACACAAGCAGGGGGAGTGGGAGAGGGAGAAGCAGGCTCCCCGCAGAGCAGGGAGCCCGATGCGGGGCTGGATCCCAGGACCCTGGGATCATGACCTGAGCCGAAGGCAGACGCTTAACGACTGAGCCACCCAGGCGCCCCTCCTAGGACACTTCTATCTTACCCTCACACAGATGTGGTGTGACAGCAGGCCCTACAAATGTCCCTGGCAGAATCCCTGGGTCCCTGTTTACTCGGTGATCAAGCATCTCTGGAAAGCAGAACCCCAGTTTCCCCCCACAGGGGGCCAGTAGGTCCTGAATGAGTAATGAGTCCCCCACAGGGAAGCTACCACTAAAATAATTCCAAAACTTTCCCAGCACAGCCAGGCAGGACAGAACCTCATGAGACAGACGCCTGGATGCCTTGAAGCCCCAAGTTCAGACTCCTGACTCTGTGAGCGGCAAAGACACACACCCCAGCTCTGCCACTTTGGCCATGTGACCTGGGCAAGCAAGGCCCCTGTGGGTCAGTGTTCCCCTTTGCGAATGGGGCTAGAGGGACAACCAGCTGAGACCAAAGAACATTAAATGAGCTGATGCATCTAAAGCATGTAGAACAGTACTCTACACATGCTAAGTACTCAACGGGCCTGGCTGCCGCCACCATGTTGCCTCAGCTGTGAACTGAAACTCACAACAGAAGACCTTTCTGCTCTCCCACAGAGCAGAAACTGGGACCCAGTGAGCCTGGGTTTCAAAGACTCTAGATTTTTCCCAATCTTGGATTCACTCTCACTTTCTAAGGCTCCCTCAAAAAAAAAAAAAGGTCATGATAAAACACTTTCTTCTGCTTTGGTTGGTCACCAATCCACTTGGCTTAATGGTTTGTGGTTCACAAGGTACCAGGAATGAGGGGCTACTGCTCCCTCTGGTCAGGAGCTCATCAGCTGCCCGATGCTTCAAGGTAAGGGGGGGCTCTCTCCCTCCTCCAGCCTTCACCTGCGACATCCCTGAAATCAGGAAGAGGCACCCTGGGAGTCAGCCGGCAGCTAGAATGCTCTGGAGTCTGCTTTAGGTCAGAATCCTAATGTTCCCCATGCTGACCCAGTGTAATAAGCAAAGGCACAGATAATCCCCATCCAGGACGGCTGGCCGAGGAGCACATCTCATACCTTCCTAACAGCAACTCACAAATGATGGGCTCCGTGGCAGCCGTGGAGGCGTGCATCCCCTGCGTCACCTCATGTCGTTCAGCTGCAAGGGGGCGGTCAGCTGACAGTCCCCAGCGGCAGCCCCTTCAGGATGGCCACAGCAATCAAGCTGAGGCCATGTTCCTCCCAGGCAGGCCCAGCCAATGACCGATTATGATCTTGGTGGGGGGAGGGGGGTTCCCTGTCGAGTTGATAGACACCCTAATCAGATCTACAGCACAGTCTGAGGCTGTCCCTAGCCAGTCCTGCTCCCTGCCCCCATTCTTTCATAGCCCCTACCCGCCCCCCGAAGGGGGGCATACTCCTATCTCTGCCTGAGCATCCGCTCCCAGAGGACACCCACGGATGCAAGCCCCCAGTCAATGTGCACTGATCGCCCAGACTGGGGCAGGCTTTGGACAAGGTAACTAAGCTTCAGTTCTCTGACTGGCAAACTGCAAATCACTCACCAGCTTGTCCCGAAGATTCAACTAAAGACTAGGATGCCTGTGAAAGCCTTTGACCTCTTATAGATAGATGCCCAGCAAATACTCTCTGATGGGATTATCAATTTTTATTTCTTAAAGTTAGAGCCTACTCCCTTGATTTCTGAGAACACAGTGGCTGCTTTTAATACATGTGAAAACAACATTTTCCCTAGACAAATCACAGTAAGAGTTATCAGAAAAAGACCATTTCCGGACCAGCAGCAAGTCCATGGGGAGTCAGAGTTGGCTGGGGCCCAGCTCTTCACACCCTCACACCCAGAGCTGTTAGTGACTGGCTGAGAAGAATAGTCTTCTTGCCCCAGAAGTTTCTCCCCCGGGCAAGACAGCTGCCTCTGCCCCCGCCAGGTTTCAGCACTAGCTCAGGAAACAGCACCCTTGCCAGATTCTCCAGCTCCTCAGGGAAAAACCTTGGAGACCCCAAGAGACACTCTCTGGGACCCCTTAGAACTCGGGCCTCACACACACGCCATGCCTCCCTGAGAGCTTACTGCAGGGCAGTAAGAACCAGGAATAAGGTCTGAAAATGCGACTTCCAGAAAATCCAGATGGGGAGGGGAGCCACACTCCTACCCAAGGGCCTGGCATGGGCCAGAACTCCGCAAAGACATGCCCCGCGCAGGTCAGGAGAGCGGTCACTGCCATTTCTGGATGTCTCCTCACAAAAACGGGTAGTGGGGGACAGCAGGGACCATGATCCCAGGGTCCCCCCCCTCTAGAGGTTTTACCTTCACGGACGTCTCCCCGCTCTGCCCCTCTGAACAATCAGTGCCTGCCCAAGCACAAGCCTCTCCCCCATCAGAGCCCACAGCTTAGATTTTGCCCGGGACACCATCCTTTCACTTATCGGATGGCAGGTGACGTTTCCGTTCCCGAATCCCTCCACCTTAGCAGAGCAGGCACTCCGGTGTCTGACAAGGGAAAAGGCAAAGAAGTCAGCCCCCCTGGCTGTCCACTATTAATCCTGAGCTCGCTTTAAGTACCCCCACTTGTTTTGATACACAAATATGCCAAGGGTTGATTTTTCCTTTTTCTTCAATCCTCATCTGATCTTTGTCTAGCCCTTTAAGATTTAATTCATCGCTCTAAACCGGCCCTCTCCAACACTCTCCGTGGTAAGTGTTCTGTGTACGGTCCCATACAACAGCCACTGGCCACATGTGGATGGTGAGCACTTGAAATGTGGCTAGTATGACTGAGAAACGGAATTCTTGATTTTATTTGGTTGTAATTAATTTGTATTTAAATAGCCATCCGTCTGGCTAATGGCAACGGCGTTGGCAGTGCGGAACTGTCTAGCTTGTTCTCTTAATTCTCAACCTTAATGCAAATGGAGAACGTTATGTTCTCCTTGGCTCTGAATTACCTCCTATTCCTCACTGAACGATGCTCTGACAGCCTTAACAAAGCAGAAAGCAGGCACGTCTTCCATTTCCGAGCACTTGCTCTGTGCCTGAGCACAGCCGTCTTGATGTGTCCCGGGAGATGGGGCAGGAAGCACGTCGCCAGAAAGGAAGCCAATGCACCCAATCACCTCGGACTCCAGGGCGTCTGGGGCAGAGAGGAAGGACGGGAGGGGAGGGGTGTGAAAGAAACCCGCTTTGGGGGCTGGACGCCAGCCGGGCTGCATTTATTTATATCACAGGGTGTTACAGTTGTCTGCCCTGCAGCTGAAGAACCGGTACACGTCTAAGGAAAGGGGACAGAAATCAGCTTTGTCCATGTTCCCTGGCACCTACTGCTGTTGCTCAAAGGGTGCAAGACGACCCGGGGGCAGGGGTGGCGGAGAGAGGTACAGGAGAGGAAGCTAGCTCTGGCAGGCAGACACCCTCTGAGTGCTGTCGGAAAAGAGGAAACTGAGTCATGTGCATGTTTGTATCCAAACAGAGACAAATGACATCTGTAACACTGTCCAGGATATTCTGGTCCACCTGGCCATGGGGACAACTCACACTGCCTACAGCAAGAGAGGGACCAGGTTCTGGGTCTGGGCTCTTGCTCTTGATGCGACAGGACTGCAAAAGCTGTGTTCAAGCCTCAGGGTTTAGAAAAGCAAGGTCACCCCCAGCTCTTGCAGGGATCTAGGACTTTCTGACCCGTGACAATTTTGGCTTAAAAAAAAGAACTGACAGGTATGCTCGGTTATGGGATTTGAGAACAAATCCTAGCTCTCCTGGCAGAGCACACACACGTGCTTTGTGATGTGTATCTGGGGTCCGTCCGCCTTAATGCCACCGACCCTCGGTGGCAGAGCCCACAATGACCCTGGTGCTTGGGCTCTATCCCCGCCCCCTCTAGCACATTCTTCTTGCTCCTTACCATATCTACAACAAATCCTTCTACCTGTAAAAAGGTGTTTAATTAGCAGGCTGCCAACTTACTAAACCACTAATGCTGAATTAAGAAGCTAAAGAGTAATTTCCTAAGAAAGACACCAGATACAAGGTTAAATTAGCATTTTCCTTCTTTTCAAAGTTTCAATGTATTACTTTTCCTTTTCATGTCTATCACTTACTTCCCACACCCATTTTGACTATTTGTGATCTTTTTAAGTTCCCCTCATGTAGATGGCTAAGCTCCTCTCCTGCACTGGATCAGTCCTTTAGCAAATCATTCCAAAACTCCAGGGCCTGAATCAATGCATTTCTCTAAAGTACACACTTTAACTTCACTGGCACTTTAAAAATGCATAGAAAACGCCTCAAAATCTCCCTCTCTGACCCAGCAATTCTAAGCCCAGGAATTTACTCGAAGGAAATAATTAAGGATGTCCGCAAGGCATTAGTTACAAGGATGTTTACCCCTGCTGTTGCTTATAATCATGAATAATTGGAAACAACGTACATGTCCCTCAAAGCGGTGCTAAAAGATCCAGGGCCCTGGGACTGCCTGATAGGAAGAGACCATCAGTCGCTAAGTCAATCAACCAACCCCAGAGCTAAAAGTTAAGATAGAGACATAGGGTCGATCCAGATTCCCCTGAGCCTGAATCTTGTAAATTTAGGGTGACTACCTTTAAGAAAATACAAAATTAGGACTATAAAATTAGGCACAGGGTCTTCTTGCTAGGGGACCATGTGAGTTAGGGGCCTTTGGTGGAAGTTTCATTAGCTCCGTGGTAAGTCTAGTCTTGAGAAAGAAAAGAGAAAGGAGGGGAGGCTGGAAGTCTACTGCTTCAAGAGCCACAGCTGACAAAGTCTGTGCAGCATCATCAGCTGAGAATAATGTTCAAGGTCTAAGACAAAGAATATTTGGGGGAAGGGAGAGGAGAGAAAAGGATAAGGAGGAAAATATTTGGAAAAAGCCCCAGAAGCACAGATATCAGGGACGTAGCAAAAACTATGAAAAATTAACACAATGTGGGGCAAAAAAAGAAAAAGGAAATGTGCTTTAAAAAGATTTCCGTCAAGATTAGTCAGTACCTGGAAAACTATAGGGACAATCCCCCCAGTGGGTAGAGCAGCACGCTCATATGCTCATATCGGGCACAGACAGGGTACTTTTGAGACCAGCAGCCTGGCTATTGATGGGTTCCTTAGGACCCCGGAAATATCTGCCCCACATCTTCACTGGCACCAAGGCCACGCATCGGCATTACCTTCCAGTTGCACACCCCCCCTCTGCCGTATACCCTGGGTGCCAAGTTGAAGGCCAGTCTGTCATTTCCTACAATCGCCGAGTCTATTCCAATCACACAGTTTTTCCTCATCTCCTTTTTGAAGCAAAGCAGGTTCAACTTTTTTCCCATGTCAGACTCGCTCTTGCCTCTCCCCTCCCCCCCCCCACCGTTGTTCCCCACCTAGGGCAGCTTTGACCTGTGGCCGGTCCAAATCCAGGTGATCAGGTCTTGGCCCTTCTCCCCTGAGCTGAGCCATCAAAGAGCCCAGAGGCGCACAAGCCTGTGCAGTTACAGATCCCACACAGTGTCCCAACTCCACTGCCTACCCTTTTCTCTAGAGTCCCCTGCCCAGAGAAGCCCTTCTATTCCTCACCACTCTCCCCACACACTTTGTGCCAAGGTCACAGTCCAGGAGCCCAGCGGGGGCTTCTGGGATGCGTTCTCCAACTGCTCCTGCTGCATTCTCTACCAAATCCAAAGCCCGCTGAGCGTGTAGGACGTGGAAAAGGTGTTCAGCCTGCTTTGCTTTAAAAAAGGGATTTGGCAATGCAGAAAAATACAGTCTGGCCTTAAACTCAGCAACTGGGGTAAATGGTAGGGAAGGAGATGTGGAACTGGACAGGGGCTACACAGGACTTGGTTGTCTTGAAGGCAGTTCTCCTCAAAAACATGATTGTTAACGGGCTGGCCGGTCACAGAGTCCCATCTCCCCCCCCTCCCCACCCCCTTCCAGAAATGCCTCAGGACAGATCTTCAAACCCACTCTTCGGTCAGCCTCTGTCCGCTTCAGAGCAGAGACTGTCCCTCAGAGCCGCATGCTGAGAGCACACATTACTGACCTCGCCTTCCTAACCTGCATCCCCTAAGGATACTCACACTGGTGACCACACAATAAAACCAACTCCAGACTAGTTGTCACCCAGGGGCCCACTGGGCCATGACCTTGAATAGGGGAACTGTCCATGGCCTAACGCTCTGATGAAGAGGTGACCCTCGTGTGCTGTGGGATTCCCAATTGTCCAGGGAAAGGGTCAAAGAAGGACCAACCCCATCTCAAAGCTTCTCCTCAGGGGCTAAGCACTCAAGCACTGTACCTCTTAGCCGATGGCACTTATGGGGAGCGCTCCCACCCTTTGGGACTCTCAGGGAGCAACCAGACTCCTTGACCTCTACAGAACCACATCCCTCTCCTAAAACTTCAGGTGCTTGTCTCCGGGTCAGAGGACCCATGTGAAATGAGGCCCAGGCTGCCCCAGAGGTCACCCACCAGCCTTATCACTCAGGGTCCTGGACCATCCTCCTTTCCAGCATCCTGGACCCTCTCTGCTCACTTCCTCAGAAGGTCTAGTAAGGAAGGAGGGGGCCTCTGGACCGCAGTGTGCCCCGAAGGAGGGAGCCTCTGGACAGTAATGTGCCCCTCGGGCTGCCAGACACTCACCTCTGGGGAGCCCCACTCCTCCCCTACACACACAGCCTGTCCCCTGACGTCCCGGGGTCACTGCACTTCCTCGGCGCCACGCACCAGAGTGGCTTGAAGCCGGGGAGCGCTGGGTGGGGTGTCACCAAGAGCTCCCCGACACCGAGGAGTCTGCATCTCGAGTGCCCGGTCTCTTTGGGCCCTGGGGCATTCGGCGGAGGCCCCTCGGGGGCAGAGGAGCCAAGTTTCTTAGCGACCGAGAGAGCTAAGGCTCGTCGGGCTGGGAGGCCGAGGGGACCGCTCTCGGGGCTCTCCCCCCGCACGCCGGGCTGGCACCTCGGGGAAGCGCCGGCCCGGCCGCCTCCAACCCCAGGCGCCCACCGCAACGTCGGCGGGACGAGAGACCGGCGGCCGGCGTCCTGCCCGCCTGTCGTCTGCGGCTGAGCTGCGCGTCGCCGAGACCTTGCAATCTCCCCCTCGGGACGGCGGCGTGGAGGCGGCCGGAAAAGGCAGCGGCGGCGGGCGGGGGGCCGAGGCGCGGGCAGGGGCGGCGGCCCGGCCGGGGTCGCGGGGGCGCGGGGCCACTCACCAGCGCGTGTTGTCGTGGAAGTGCTCCAGCACCGCGTAGCCGAAGAAGGAACCGGCGGGCCCCTGGAAGCGCACGGGGCGCTGCGGATCGAGGTTGTAGGCGCCCGCGGGGGTCCCCGCGGCCACCAGCGCTAGGAGCAGCGCGCGGAGCCCCCCGGCGCCCCTCCGCGCCGCCGGGCCGCCCATCCCCAGCCGGCCGCCGCCCTCCGCTGTGCCCCGCGAGCAGGGCGCCGAGCGCGCGGGCGCCGGGGCCGCGGGGTCCGCCGACGGCCGGGAGGCTCCCGGAGGCGGGAGCTCTGCGCTCCGACGCTGGCGGGAAGCGGCGCCGGCCCGGGGGCGGTAGGCCGAGCGGGCGCCGAAAGCGAGCGCAGGGGCGGCCCGGAGCGGGCGGCGTCCTCAGTCCGGCCGAGAGGTCTGCGCGCTCGGAGCGAGCGGTCCCGGGCCGGGCGGTGCTGGACTGCGGAGAGGCGCGCCCGCGGGGTGGGCGGCCCAGAGGCGAGCGGTGGGACGGCGCGCCGGCGCCCTCTGCCGGCCGCGAGCCCGCACCCGGGACGGCGCCAGCGGCCGGATGGAGTGGGCGACCCGCCCGGGGGCCCAGGGCTGCAGCACCTCCCACCGAGCCCTGGGCCCCCAGGCCGGGACAGGCTTCCCTAATCCTCCCCGCAGCTGCGTGCTCGCCCGCCCTGCGGGGGTCGCGGGGTATCCCGTTCCCTCTTGGTCTCACACCCACACCAAGGACCAAAGGAAGCCGGGTTAAGGATTGCGTTTATATTCTAGCTCTGCCCATCTGCTGCCCCTTGCCCGTGCTGTGAGACAACGCAGGGGAGAAGAAGCGCTCAACCAATGCCACCTGAGGTTGTTACTAACAACCAGATCCACGCGGGAGTGAACCGAGCACCCTTCCCTATTCCGCTCACCTGGTCTCCTACACCGTTGATCCCTTAGTGTGGTCTCTGCACCAGCAGCATCCACATCACCTGGGAACCCGTAAGAAATGCACACCAATCGGTTCCACTCCAGACCTGATGAATCAGAAGCTCTGAGGGTTGGGGTCCAGCTGGACATGGGGAGACGGGTGTAATTGTGATAAAATACACATAATATAAAACTTACCATCTTTAAGTGTACAGTTTAGTGGTATTAAGTACATTTGCATTGTTGTGCAGCCACCACCACCCATCTCTAGAACTTTTCTGTCTTGCAAAACCGAACTCTATATCCATTAAACAATAACTCCCCATTCCTCCCCTCCCCCAGTCCTTGACAACCACCATTCTACTTTCTATGAATTGGACTACTCTAAGTACTCCGTGAGTGGAATCATATGTGTCTGACTTATTCCACTTAGCGTAATATCCTCAAGGTTCATTTATGTTGTAAAAGGTATCAGTACTTCCTTCCTTTTTAAGGCTGAATAATACTGTGTATATATATATGTTTTCTTTATCTATTGATCCCTTGATGGACACTTGGGTTGGTTTCACCTTTTGGCTACTGTGAATAGGTGAATAATACTGCTATGGATGTATGAGTACAGTTATCTTTTGGAGATAACTGCCTTCAGGTGTTTAGAGTATATGCCCCAAAGTAGGATTCCTGGACATGTGGTAGTTCTGTGTTTAATTTTTTTGAGGAACCGCCATAATGTTTTCCACAATAGCTGCATCATTTTACATCCCACAAACAGTGCACAAAAGTCTAACTTCCTTACATGCTTTTAACACTTGTTATTTTCTGGGTGTTTTTTTGTTTTTTGTGGGGTTTTTTTGAGAGATATATATGTAGTAACCATTATAATGGGTGGTATCTCACTGTGGCTTTGATTTGCATTTCCCTAATGATTAGTGATGTTGAGCACATTGGCCATTTGTGCATCTTATGAAGAAATGTCTGTTCAAGTCCTTTGCCCATTTAGCAAAGGACTGTATTTAACAATCTGATTCTGATGCATGCTAAAGTTAGAGAATCATACCACATCAATACTATATCAATATTGACACACCTTTATTTTCCTCAAGCAACTATACCCTGCAAGCCATTAGAAGCAGAACCTACTATCTAGTTGTTGCATGAACCCATGTTCCAAAACCAGCCCTAAGTTACAATACAGGCTCCCCAGGGAAAACAAAGTGAGAGCTCTGCCTCCTTAACCATCTGCTCCCAGCTGCTTACACACATATCAGAATAGACCTATGGTCCCAAGGGCCCCAATTATTATATAATAAGTATAATATTATAGAACTATAATTATATAATTATTACAGAACTGTAAGATCTGTCGTGATGTCCCCATTTTCATGCCTGTTACAGGTAACTTGTGTTTTTATCTGTCTTGGTAGGAGTTACCAATTTTTTTAAAAGATTTAATTTATTTATTTGAGAGAGAGAAAGAGAGAGTGCATGCACACACGAGAGAGATCATGAGCAACAGAGAGGGGCAGAAGGAGAGGGAGAAGCAGACTCCCTGCTGAGCAAGGAGCCTGATGTGGGACTCTATCCCAGGATGCTGGGATCACGACCTAAGGCAGATGCTTAACTGACTGAGCCACTCATGACCTGAGCCAAAATCAAAAGTTGGACACTTAACCGACTGAGCCACCCAGATGCCCCCAGAATATTTTCTAATTGCAGTTGAGTTCTCCTTGGTCCATGGAAAATGTATTCCTTAATTTCCAAGTTGTGGGAGATTTTCTATCTTTTTGTTATTGATTTCTTTTTTATTTTTCAAAGATTTATTTATTTATTTATTTATTTATTTATTTATTTATTTGAGAGAGAGCGTGTGCATGTGGGGGTGGGGGAGACAGGGAGAGGGAGAGAATCTCAAGCAGACTCCCCATTAAGCGAGGAGCCCCACTCAGGACTCAATCCCACAACCCTGAAATCATGACCTGAGCCAAAATCATGAGTCAGGCACTTAACTGACTGAGCCACCCAGGCACCCCTTGTTACTGATTTCTTAATTCCATTATGGTCATAGTACATACTCCGTATGTTTTCAATCCTTTGAAATTCATTGAGATATGATTTATGACCCAGCATGCGGTCAATTTTGGTGAATTTTTCATGTGCATTTGAAAAAAAAAATGTAGGGGCACCTGGCTGGCTCAGTGGAGCATGAGACTCTTGCTCTCAGAGTTGTTAGATCGAGTCCCATATTGGGTATGGAGATTACTTAAAAATAAAGTCTTAAAAAAAAGAATGTAGAACACATTGTTAGAACTATCATTCTATATATGTCAATTAGGTCATGTTTATGAATCATGTGGCTCAAAATTTATACATCCTTATTGATATTTTGTTTGCTTATCCTATAAGTGACTCAAGGAGATAAATTAAAATTTCCACCTACAATGGTGAATTTGACTATTTCTAATTTAGTTCGGTCTTAGTTTTTTCTCACATAACTTAGGGCTCGTTTTAGATACAAATTTAAGATTCATACTGAATTGGCTCTTTTATTGCCAATGAAGTTTGACCACACTATTGTGGTTTCCCTACCTGTGCTCTCTTCTTTTTACCTTTCCACAACAGAAACTAGAAAATGGTTTGAAACCTCCTGTTGCCTCCCCACTCCTACAGGTTGGAGCCAGAGCTCCTTAGCAAGACTGAAAGCAGGGTACGGGGTCTCTACCCTTATTTCCAGCCCCATCCTGTGCCGCCTTTCTGCCTCACTGCCATGAACCTTCCAAAGCATTGACACTCAACTTCTGTCTGTTCCCTAAACGCATCCAGCAGGGGTTTTCAGACATCTGTGCCTTCTCCAAGGTTGTACTTTCTTCCTGAAATGTCCCACCCTCTTATCCAAATGGCAAAATCTCACCTATCCTAATATTCTGGCCCAGCCTCACCCTTTATGTGACACTCCCTCTGCCCCTTTCTCCTCTGAGCTCCTACAGCAGTGTTCACATGCCTGTATCTCAACACTTATATTTTAATCACATTCCTTCTAGAATGTAAGATTCTCTACATAAAAAAAGAATATCTTAATTATCTTTGTATCCTCAAGGCCCAGCTCAGTGCCAGAAATAGGCAGATGCTTAAACATTGTTGAAAGAATGAACTGCTTGAAGAAAAGCAAGCTGAGTAAAAAGAGTAAGCCCTAAGTTGGGACACTTGGATGGCTCAGTCAGTTGAGCATCGACTCTTGATTTCAGCTCAGGTCATGATCTCAGCGTCCTGAGATCAAATCCCCGTCAAGCCCTGCATTGAACTTCATGCTCTAGGGAGTCTGCTTCTCTCACTCTCCCTCTCTCTGTGCCCCTCCCTCCACTCTAACGTACTCTCTCTTTCTCGAATAAATAAATAAAATCTTTAAGATAAATAGATAAAACCCTTTGGAAGAGACTCTGAAGGAGAGTTTTAACTTTCTCTGAGTTTTGGTTGTGAGGGTAAAAAATGATCCATTCTACTTTCAGGAAAGAAAACCCAAGTTTCCATTGATTGCTAGTAAGTTTCCAGTATCTATACTTCCCATTTTCCTAACTTACAGAGCTTGGAATTATTAGAGCATTAATGTATCTACCTTAAAAAAATAAGTAAATGAAACTATGTTTCCCAATCTCTCTTGCAGAAGGGGAAGCCATGTAACAGCATCTGGCCAATGAGATATAAATGTACACTGTGGGGGGTGGGGCTTCTGGAAAGGTTTTTTAAAGGGGAGCCAACTCAGATGGCCTGTGGCTTTCGCCCTATGTCCTCCCCTCTCTTGCCTGCATCACAGACAGAGGTCATGGCTGGAGATGCAGAGGCCATCTTGAGAGCTACCTCAAAGTGAAGACCAGATCACAGAGACCTCAGTGCCAGCATCCTCCAGCTGCCGCCCTTGACCTGGGCTGCCTTCCTCAGGACTTCTTATTATATAAGAAAAATTAAACACCAATTCATAGGAGCTACTGCTTTTGAGGATTTGGTTATTTGTAGCTAACTCAACACTAGAATGAACAGTTCCCAGAACAGATGCCCCTAACCTAGGGTCCACACAGCTCTACAGGTAGCTTCAGAGGTTCTGAGAGCCCTGTGGTTGGCAGAATGCCCCCCCAAATATGTTCACATCTTTATCCCCGGAAGGTGTGAATATGTTACCTCATGTGGCAAAGGGGACTTTGCAGATATGCTTACAATTAAGGACTTGAGATAGCAAGATTTTCCTGGATCATCTGCAAGGGCCCGATCTAATCATTTGAACCCTTCTAAGTAGAGAACCTTTCCTGGCAGTCAGATAAAAAGATGTGACCATTCAAGTAGGGGCAGGGGCATGCTATATTACTGGCTTTGAAGATGGAGGCAGGGTTGCACGAACCAAGAAATGTGAGCTGGAAGCTGGAAATGGTGAAAACAAATTGTTCCCCAGAGCACACAGAAAGAAGTGCAGCCCAGCAACACCTCAAAGATAGTCTGGTGAGACCTGTGTCAGATTTAGGACCTCAGAACTGTAAGATAGTAATTGTGTTGTTTTAAGCCACTGAGTTTATGCTACTTTGTTACAGCAGCAATAGAAAACTAATACACCCCCTAAAATTGTATGCAAAAGGGTATGTGTGGGTGTGTGGAGTTGTGTGTTGGTATGTGTGTTTCTCAGGGAAAGATTCATAGATTTCAACAAATTCCTAAAAGGGAAGGTAGTTTAAACTTCCATTTATAAAATTAATCCTGGGGATGTCATGGACAGCATAGTGACTGTAGTTCCTAATACTGTATTGAGTAAGGGACAGCAGGGGCTAGGTAGGGAGAGATAGGTAGGGAACTACGTGACTAGACTCACATGGGGGCTAGTGGGGGCTACGTCATCAGGCTCATCAAAAATCCCAGAAATGCTGAGGTGTAAGGAAACCAGAGATAAGAGAACAAACCAGACCACCCTGCCCTGGGCATTAGAAGTAGGGTCTTTTTATGGCAGTCACATGGTGACCAACAAAGAATGACCAGACCCCAAAGAAGAAGTGAGCCATCAAAGATGTTATCACCAGTCCTTACTCAAACCAAGATGTCACAAGAGTGATAAGGCCACAAGCTCCCTGGGTCAGTTCTAAGTAAAAAGACTGTGGGTGGAGGCCCACACTAGCAACCCATTTGGGACCCCTCTCACTCTTGAGAGCTTTTTCTGTATTCTTGCTTAATGAAATTCTGTCACCTTTCTCACTCTCCTTTGTCCATGAGATTCATTCTTCAACTCTGTGAGATAAGAACCTGGCTCTCCTGCTTCAGTATTGTATATTTGAAAGCTGCTAAGAGGGTAAATCTTCAAAGTTCTAATCACAACAAAAAATATCTGTAACGCTGTGTCAATGTTAACTAGACTTATTGTGGTGATCATTTCACAATATATACAAATACTGAATCATTATGTGATATACCTGAAGCTAATATAATGTCAATTATACTTCAATTTAAAAGAAAGGCACAGCAGTTGTGGTTTTTTAAGATTTTATTTATTTGAGAGAAGAGAGAAAGAGAGCATGAGTTGGGGGAGAGGGGCTGAGGGACAGAGAGAAGCTGAGCAGGGAGCATGACACGGGGTGCATTCCAGGACCCCAAGATCATGACCTGAGCCGAAGGCAGATGCTTAATTGACTGAACCACCCAGTTGCCCCCAAGGTAGTTTTTTTTTTTTTTTAAGATTTTATTTATTTATTTGAGAGAGAGAGAATGAGAGACAGAGAGCATGAGAGGGAGGAGGATCAGAGGGAGAAGCAGACTCCCTGCCGAGCAGGGAGCCCAATACGGGACTCGATCCAGGGACTCCAGGATCATGACCTGAGCTGAAGGCAGTCGCTTAACCAACTGAGCCACCCAGGCGCCCACCCCCAAGGTAGTTTTTAGAAGGTTAGAAACCGCTGATCTAAACCACACTGATTTCAACCTCTATAAACTAAATTTTAAAAGTGATAACAGGGGAAAATTGTAGCAGTAGTCATCAACAAAACACCACCTCCCAAACCTGGCTGTACATCAGACCCCCAAGCAACCATTGAAAAAGGCAGATTTACAAACACCCCTGAGTCAGGTCTAGAGGTGAGGCCCAGGAATCTGCATTTCAAATACCTCTCAGAAAATTCACCAAGTAGCAGGTTTGAGAAGCAAGGTGTACAAGGGACTCAGAGTTCTGCATTGTATTCCTGAACATGTGACACCACTATATGACAGGAAAAACATAGAATTTGGCTTCACATGTAGAGGATTTAAATCTCAGGTCTGACCAACTGTAATACTGGTATGTCAATGAAACAGGGAAACTAATAAATGAATAACCTCTGGATGAGCTTCTTGGGACATTATTGTCTAACTCTAAAAGTCTAAACATTTGTTATTCATATAATCTGACATCAAGAGTCAGCTCAATTTCCTGGTTGCCAGAATAAGCTTTCCCATAGACACTTGATCTGAAGTATGAGTCTGTAGGATGACTATTGGGGGACCGAAAGTTTCAAACCTGGCCATACAGAATGCAGATTTCTTCATGGGGGCGTGCCTTTGGGAAAGCGGAAACTCTTGTCAAACTTTCTAAGTGAAGTGACAACTGGCTGCTTTTCCTTCCTTTTTACCCTCTCACTTCAAGAACTGATCTGTGAAGAGTTTTCTGTTAACTCTGGTGGTTACAAATTGAACAGACGCTATCAGCTTACCTATCATTAGCCTCTTCAACAATCTGCCATCAATTTCTCTCAGGCAAACTTGACTTCCTCCCAGAGCTGCAGAAAACTGTTGAGAACATCCTTATCACAACAATGAGAAAGAACTGGATTGCCCTCACTCCCTCCCTGCCCCAGGCACAGCAGAATAATGTATTGAAATGATTAAATGTCCCAATGGAAACATTGGTTTCTCCTAAACTTTGGAAAGTCTTAAGATTTATGGGTCTATTTTCCCCCTTCCTTTCTCTACCAACTTCTTTTTTCTTATAAGTTCATTATTTCCTAACTGCGTAAATACTAGGTCGAAAGTTAGGTATATTTTTAAGGCTCTTACTACAAGCTGATGGACTCAGTACTCCTGACGTTTAGAATATGATTTTTCCATTATGAAAACCTTCGATTATGACAAAAAATACACATAGTTCTTCCCGTTGAAAAGAGAAGTCAAGTGAATATTTTCAGGCCCTATCTTTTTTTTTTTTTTTTTTGATGTAGTGTACCATGATTGTTTGCGTATAACACCGAGTGCTCCATGCAGAACGTGCCCTCTTTAATACCCATCACCACACTAACCCATCCTCCCACCCCCCTGCCCTCTAGAACCCTCAGTTTGTTTTTCAGAGTCCATCGTCTCTCATGGTTCATCTCCCCCTCCGATCTCCCCCTCTTCATCCTTCCCCTCCTGCTATCTTTTTTTTTTTTAAGATTTTTTTTTTTTAAGCTTTATTTATTTATTTGACAGAGACAGCGAGAGAGGGAACACAAGCAGGGGGAGTGGGAGAGGGAGAAGCAGGTCTCCTGCCGAGCAGGGAGCCCGATGCGGGGCTCGATCCCGGGACCCTGGGATCATGACCTGAGCCGAAGGCAGACGCTTAACGACTGAGCCACCCAGGTGCCCCTATCTTTTTTTTTTTTTTAACATATAATGTATTATTTGTTTTAGAGGTACAGGTCTATGATTCAACAGTCTTGCACAATTCACAGCACTCACCATACACATACCCTCCCCAATGTCTATCACCCAGCCACCCCATCCCTCCCACCCCCCACCACTCCAGGAACCCTCAGTTTGTTTCCTGAGATTAAGAATTCCTCATATCAGTGAGGTTATATGATACATGTCTTTCTCTGATTGACATATTTCGCTCAGCATAACACTCTCCAGTTCTACCCACGTCGTTGCAAATGGCAAGATCTCTTTCCTTTTGATGGCTGCATAATATTCCATTGTGTGTGTGTGTGTGTGTGTGTGTGTGTGTGTGTGTGTATATATATCACTTCTTCTTTATCCATTCATCGGTGGATGGACATCTTGGCTCTTTCCACAGTTTGGCTATTCTGGACATTGCTGCTATAAACATCAGGGTGCACATACCCCTTCGGATACCTACATTTGTATCTTTGGGGTAAATACCCAGTAGTGCAATTCCTGGATCATGTGCTAGCTCTATTTTCAACTTTTTGAAGAACCTCCATACTGTTTTCCAGAGTGGCTGCACCAGCTTGCATTCCCACCAACAGTGTAGGAGGGTTCCCCTTTCTCCGCATCCCTGCCAACATCTGTCGTTTCCTGACTTGTTAATTTTAGCCATTCTGACTGGTGTGAGGCGGTATCTCATTGAGCTTTTGATTTGGATTTCCCTGATGCCGAGCGATATTGAGCACTTTTTCATGTGTCTGTTCGGCATTTGGATGTCTTCTTTGGAAAAATGTCTGTTCATGTCTTCTGCCCATTTCTTGATTGGATCATTTGTTCTTTGGGTGTTGAGTTTGATGTGTTCTTTATAGATTTTGGATACTAGCCCTTTATCTGATATGTCATTTGCAAATATCTTCTCCCATTCTGTCGGTTGTCTTTTGGTTTTGTTGACTGTTTCTTTTGCTGTGCAAAAGCTTTTTATCTTGATGAAGTCCCAATAGTTCATTTTTGCCCTTGTTTCCCTTGCCTCTGGAGACGGGTTTAGCAAGAAGTTGCTGCAGCTGAGGTCGAAGAGGTTGCTGCCTGTGTTCTCCTTTAGGATTTTGATGGACTCCTGTCTCACATTGAGGTCTTTCAACCATTTGGAGTCTATTTTTGTATGTGGTGTAAGGAAATGGTCCAGTTTCATTCTTCTGCATGTGGCTGTCCAATTTCCCCAACACCATTTGTTGAAGAGACTGTCTTTTTTCCATTGGACATTCTTCTCTGCTTTGTCAAAGATGAGTTGACCATAGAGTTGAGGGTCCATTTCTGGGCTCTCTATTCTGTTCCATTGATCTATGTGTCTGTTTTTGTGCCAGTACCATACTGTCTTGATGAATACAGCTTTGTAATAGAGCTGGAAGTCCGGAATTGTGATGCCACCAGCTTTGCTTTTCTTTTTCAACATTCCTCTGGCTATGCGGGGTCTTTTCTGGTTCCATACAAATTTTAGGATTATTTGTTGCATTTCTTTGAAAAAAGTGGATGGTATTTTGATGGGGATTGCATTGAATGTGTAGATTGCTCTAGGTAGCATTGACATCTTCAGCATATTTGTTCTTCCAATCCATGAGCATGGAACGTTTTTCCATTTCTTTGTGTCTTCCTCAATTTCTTTCATGAGTATTTTATAGTTTTCTGAGTACAGATCCTTTGTCTCTTTGGTTAGATTTATTCCTAGGTATCTTATGGTTTTGGGTGCCATTGTAAATGGGATCAACTCCTTAATTTCTCTTTCTTCTGTCTTGTTGTTGGTGTATAGGAATGCCACTGATTTCTGTGCATTGATTTTATATCCTGCCACTTGACTGAATTCCTGTATGAGTTCTAGCAGTTTTGGGGTGGAGTCTTTTGGGTTTTCCACATAAAGTATCATATCATCTGCAAAGAGTGAGAGTTTGACTTCTTTGCCAATTTGGATGCCTTTTATTTCTTTTTGTTGTCTGATTGCTGTGGCTAGGACTTCTAACACTAGTTGAATAGCAGTGGTGATAGCGGACATTCCTGCTGTTTTCCTGACCTTAGGGAGAAAGCTCTCAGTTTTTCCCCATTGAGAATGATATTCACTGTGGGTTTTTCATAGATGGCTTTTATGATATTGAGGTATGTACCCTCTATCCCTATACTCTAAGAGTTTTGATCAAGAAAGGATGCTGTACTTTGTCAAATGCTTTTTCTGCATCTATTGAGAGGATCATATGGTTCTTGTTCTTTCTTTTAATGTATTGTATCACGTTGATTGATTTGCAGATGTTGAACCAAACTTGCAGCCCAGGGATAAATCCCACTTGGTCATGGTGAATAATCCTTTTAATGTACTGTTGGATCCTATTGGCTAGTATTTTGGCGAGAATTTTTGCATCCATGTTCATCAAGGATATTGGTCTGTAATTCTCCTTTTTGATGGGGTCTTTGTCTGGTTTGGGGATCAAGGTAATGGCGACCTCATAAAACGAGTTTGGAAGTTTTCCTTCCATTTCTATTTTTTGGAAAAGTTTCAGAAGAATAGGTATTAATTCTTCTTGAAATGTTTGGTAGAATTCCCCTGGGAAGCCATCTGGCCCTGGGCTTTTGTTTTTTGGGAGATTTTTGATGACTGTTTCAATTTCCTTAGTGGTTATAGGTCTGTTCAGGTTTTCTATTTCTTCCTGGTTCAGTTTTGGTAGTTGATGCATCTCTAGAAATGCATCCACTTCTTCCAGATTAGCTAATTTGCTGGCATAGAATTGCTCATAGTATGTTCTTAGAATTGTTTGTATTTCTTTGGTGTTGGTTGTGATCTTTCCTCTTTCATTCATGATTTTGTTGAGTTGGGTCATTTCTCTTTTCTTTTTGATAAGTCTGGCCAGGGGTTTATCAATCTTGTTAATTCTTTCAAAGAACCAGCTCCTAGTTTTGTTGATCTGTTCTACTGTTCTTTTGGTTTCTATTTCATTGATTTCTGCTCTGATCTTTATTATTTCTCTTCTCCTGCTGGGTTTAGGCTTTATTTGCTGTTCTTTCTCCAGCTCCTTTAGGTGTAGGGTTAGGTTGTGTATTTGAGACCTTTCTTGTTTCTTAAGAAAGGCTTGTATTGCTATATACTTTCCTCTTAGGACTTCCTTTGCTGCATCCCAAAGATTTTGAACAGTTGTGTTTTCCTTTTCATTGGTTTCCATTATTTTTTTTAATTCTTCTTTAATTTCCTGGTTGACCCATTCATTCTTTAGTAGGATGCTCTTTAGCCTCCATGGATTTGAGTTCTTTCCAACTTTCCTCTTGTGATTGAATTCTAGTTTCAAAGCATTGTGGTCTGAAAATAGGCAGGGAATGATCCCAATCTTTTGGTACTGCCTGAGACCTGATTTATGACCTAGGATGTGATCGACTCTGGAGAATGTTCCATAGGCACTAGAGAAGAATGTGTATTCTGTTGCTTTGGGATGGAATGTTCTGAGTATGTCTGTGAAGTCCGTTTGGTCCAGTGTGTCATTTAAGGTCTTTATTTCCTTGTTGATCTTTTGCTTAGATGATCTGTCCATTTCAATGAGGGGGGTGTTAAAGTCCCCCACTATTATTGTATTGTTGTCAATGTGTTTCTTTGCCTTATATAATTGGCTGCTCCCATGTTAGGGGCATAGATATTTACAATTGTTAGATCTTCTTGTTGGATAGACCAAAGCTTTAAGTAGGATATAGTGTCCTTCCTCATCTCTTATTACAGTCTTTGGCTTAAAATCTAATTTGTCTGATATAAAGATTGCCACCCCAGCTTTCTTTTGGTGTCCATTAGCATGGTAAATGGTTTTCCACCCCCTCACTTTCAATCTAGAGGTGTCTTTGGGTCTAAAATGAGTCTCTTGCAGACAGCATATCGATGGGTCTTGTTTTTTTTGTCTAATCTGATAGCTTGTGTCTTTTGATTGGGGCATTTAGCCCATTTACATTCAGGGTAACTATTGAAAGATAGGAATTTAGTGCCATTGTAGTGCCTGTAAGGTGACTTTTACTATATATTATCTGTGTTCCTTTCTGGTCTATGTTGCTTTTAGGCTCTCTCTTTGCTTAGAGGACCCCTTTCAATATTTCTTGTAGGGCTGGTTTCATGTTTGCAAATTCCTTTAGTTTTTGTTTGTCCTGGAAGATTTTTATCTCTCCTTCTATTTTCAATGATAGCCTAGCTGGATATAGTATTCCTGGCTGCATATTTTTCTCATTTAGTGCTCTGAATATATCCTGCCAGTCCTTTCTGGCCTGCCAGGTCTCTGTGGATAGGTCTGTTGTCAATCTAATGTTTCTACCATTGTAGGTTACAGGTCTCTTCTCCCGAGCTGCTTTCAGGATTTTCTCTTTGTCTCTGAGACTCGTAAGTTTTACTATTAGATGTCGGGGTGTTGACCTATTTTTATTGATTTTGAGAGGGGTTCTCTGTGCCTCCTGGATTTTGATGCCTGTTTCCTTCCCCAAATTAGGGAAGTTCTCTGCTATAATTTGCTCCAACATACCTTCTGCCCCTCTCTCTCTTTCTACTGCTGGGATCCCAATTATTGTAATGTTGTTTCATCTTATGGTATCACTTATCTCTCGAATTCTGCCCTCGTGATCCAGTAATTGTTTATCTCTCTTTTTCTCAGCTTCTTTATTTTCCATCATTTGGTCTTCTATATCGCTAATTCTCTCTTCTGCCTCATTTATCCTAGCAGTTAGCACCCCCATTTTTTATTGCACCTCATTAATAGCCTTTTTGATTTTGACTTGGTTAGATTTTTGTTCTTTTATTTCTCCAGAAAGGGTTTCTCTAATAACTTCCATGCTCTTTTCAAGCCCAGCTACTATCTTTAAAATCATCATTCTGAACTCTAGTTCCAACATTGTACTAATGTCCGTATTGATTAGGTCCCTGGCAGTCGGTACTGCCTCTTGTTCTTTTTGTTGAGGTGATTTTTTCCATCTTGTCATTTTATCCAGAGGAGAATAGATGAATGAGAGAACAAACTGCTAACAGGGTAACAACGTCCCCAGAAAATATACACTAAACAAATCAGAAAAGACCTGAAACCAGGGAAAAAGAAAGGGAAAGAAAGAAAAAAGAAAAAGAAGAAAAAACAAGAAAAAAGAAAAAGATAAAAACAAACAAAACAAAAAAACCAGCATATGATCAAATATGATCAGGCTGGTGCATAGATCAGTGCCACACACTAGATTTTGGGCGTATTTTGGTCTGTTAGAAGAAAGTGCCTCCCAAAATTTTAAAGAAAGAAACTTATATATGTACAAAAATAAGGGTTAATACAATGAAGGGAGGGAATATGATTGTAAAGATGAAAATTATAAAAGATTTTATAAAAGGAATTGATAAGAAGTTGGTTGAAAAAAGAAAGAAGAGGATTTAAAAAAAAAAAAGAAAAAAAAGGGAGAGAATGTGATCAGGCAGGAGAGTAGAACAAAGCCATACACTAGAGATTTAGGGTATATTTTGATCTGTTAGAAGAAACTGTATCTCAAAATTTTAAAGAGAGAACAACTTATATATATACACCAAAAATAAGGCTAACTACTATGAAGGGATAGAATATGGCTCTAAAAATGAAAAATAAAAAATATTTTTTTAAAAAGGGATTGATAAGATATTGGTTGAAAAGGGGAAAAAGAAAAATTCAAAAAAAGAAAAAAAGAAAAGACAGTTAAAAAAAATTAACTTTGAAAGACTAAAGAATCATGGTAAAAAAGCCATGAATTCTATGTGCAGTATTCCCCTAGCCCTGGAGTTCTGCCATTCTCATTGATCGGTAAACTTGGTCTTGGCTGGCTGTTCTCGCTGATCTTCTGGGGAGGGGCCTGTTGCCGTGGTTTCCAAATGTCTCTGCCGGAGGCGGAATTACCCCGCCCTTGCCCCCTCCCGGCTAATTAAGCTGCTCGGGTTTGCTCTCCGGGGCTTTTGTTCCCTGCGAGCTTTCCGTACCGCTTTGGAGGCGGAGAGTGAAAATGGCGGCCTCCCAATCTCTGCCCCGGAGGAGCCGAGAACTCGGGGTCCCGCTCCTCAGTGAGCCCCCAGAGAAAAGCTGTCAGTCACTCCCGTCTCCCCGGTCTCCGGCCGCACTCCGTGCTCACCCGGCCTGTGACCGAGCATTTCTATCTCTGGCACCCGACCCCGGGTGGAGTCTCCAAACCCAGCAGATCCCTGCGGTGCACTCCTGCGCGGCTCCTCCCCGGGGGAGGAAGAGGAGTCTCCCCGGATCTGCCGCTTGTTGGGTCCCTGCTGGAGGAGCAGGGGCCCGACTGTGCCGCGGATCACGGTTTATGGCCACCCCGAGCTGAGAGCCCACGCCTGGGCTCCACCTCTGCAGCCGGCTTCCCCGTTCCGATCCCTGGGAGCTCTGCCACACCCAGGCACCCCCGGTCTTTCTGTGACCCTGAGGTTCCTGAGACCACACTGTCCCGTGAGGGTTCCACCCCCCACTCAGCCACTGGAGCGACGTCCCTCAGCAGAGCCGACTTCTAAAAGTTCTGATTTTGTGCTCCGCGGCTCTATCACTTGCCAGAAGCGTCCGACGGAGGCCCCTCCCCCGCCGTCTATCCTCCCGAATATCGCCTCAGATTCACTTCTCCGCACGTCCTACCTTCCAGAAAGTGGTTGCTTTTCTGTTCAGAGAGTTGTTGCTATTCTTTTCTTCGATCTCCTGTTGAGTTTGTAGGTGTTCAGAATGGTTTGATCCCTATCCAGCTGAATTCCTGGGACCAGACGAAATCCAGGTCTCCTATTCCTCTGCCATCTTGCTCCTGAGTTTCCAGGCCCTATCTTGAGCCATACCTTTGCCTGGATCTCTTTTCCTGGAATGTAGCTCCTTGGTCTCTGATGGGAAATGCTGATTCCTTCCTGCTGGAGTGACCCAAACAGGACTCTGAAACATCTCCCTTGGCCTTCCTGGTGAGCGTGCTCTCCCTTCTCGTGTACCTCAGCAAGGTGCTAAGGGGGGGGGGGGGGCGGTGGTCCAGCCCACAGCAGGGACTATGGGTGCTGGTTTGCAAAGAACTGTTGGGAGTGCAGACAAGGAGCAGGATAGGCACACTATAAGCTGACTGCCTGGCCAGCCGCAAAGCAGGTGCATTTACTATTCATCTAACACTGCACCAAGCATTTCACTGACCATTTTGTCTCACTTAAACCACACAGTGATCCGATTAGGAAGATGCAGGCTAAGACTTGATCTCAGTTACCAAGAACCGTGTAACCTGAGGACTGCCTCTATTACCAGTTTGTAATCCTTGCCCAAAACTGTTGGGGCAAGGTATATATCTGAATTCAGATTTTTTTTTCAGAGTTTATAAGATAATATAGTATATTCATCACATATTATACACCTAGCCCAAAAATCAAACATATAACTAGGCAGCAAAGTGTGTAAATATTTGCACTGTGATTGGCAGAATGATGGCCCCAAGGCTGTCTATGCCCTAGTCCCCAAAACCTGTGAATATCCTACCTTACATGGCAAAAGGGACTTTGCAGATGTGATTAAGTTCAGGATTTTTTTAAAGATTTTATTTATTTATTTGAGAGAGAGAGAGTGCACACAAGCAGGGGGAAGGTGTGAGGGAGAAGCCAACTCCAGGCTGATCAGGGAGCCCAATGCAGGACTCGATCCCAGGACCCTGGGATCATGACCTGAGCTGAAGGCAGATGCTTAACTGACTGAACCACCCAGGTGCCCTAACTTCAGGATCTTGAGATGGAGAGGATCTCTAGATTATCCAGGTGGGCCCAATATAATCCCAAGAGTCTTTTTAAGAGAAAGAAGGAGAAGCAGAGCCCAAGAAAATGATGTGACCGCAGAAGCAGTGGGTGGGATGATGTGGCCACCAACCCAGGGAAGCAGGCAGCCTTAGAAGCTGGAAAAGAGAGCAGCAAAATGAGTGTCCCTTAGAGACTCCAGAAGGAAGGCAGCCTTGCTGACCCATTTTACACTTCTGACCTCCCAAACTGTAATCTGCGTTCTGGTAAGCCACTAGATTTGTGGTAATTTGTTACAGCAGCAACAAGAAACTGATACACTGTAGTATTATATCAGTTTGGGTGCAGTTTTGCCACCAAATTATTTTTGAGAAACTTTCAGTTTTCCGAGCTTTTTCTATTTTAGAATTGTGAATCTTCTCTCCCACCTCATCCTTATTTTACACATGGGAAAAATAAGGCAGAAAGAGGTTAAGGAGGGACACCTGGGTGGCTCAGTTGGTTAAGTGTGTGCCTTCGGCTCAGGTCATGATCCCGGGGTCTTGGGATCGAGTCCCGCGTCAGGCTCCTTGCTCAGCAGGGCGCCTGCTTCTTTCTTTGTCTCCTGCTCCCCCTGGTTGTGCTCTCTCTCTCTCTGACAAATAAATTAATAAAATCTTTAAAAAAAAAAAGAAAAGAAAGAGGTTAAGGAAAATATAGATATTAGTAACACTCTCATAAGTTTTCTATTAAATGAGATAATGCACAGAATAGTATATGGCACATAGGAAATGCTCTGTAAGTATGAGCTAGTTCTCCTTCATTCTTTTGACAAGTATTTATTGAGTACCTATTGTGTGTAAGACACTGTTCAAGGTTCTGGGGATTTAAGAATGAACAAAATACTAAAAAGTATAGGGGCGCCTGGGTGGCTCAGTCCTTGAGCATTTGCCTTCGGCTCAGGTCATGATCCCAGGGTCCTGGGATCAAGCCCCACATCAGGCTCCCTGCTCTACAGGAAACCTGCTTCTCCCTCTCCCACTCCCCATGCTTCTGTTCCTTCTCTTGCTGTGTCTCTCTCTGTCAAATAAATAAAATCTTAAAAAAAAAATACTAAAAAGTATATTCTCTCATCGAGCATACTTTCTTCCCAATAAACAATAAATAAGGTATGTAAGTAAACATAGAAAATATGAGATGGTGTTAAATACTATGGGAAAAAATAAAGCAGGCAAGAGAGAGTGGAGACAAGAGTAGTAATTTTAAATAGGATGGTCCAGGGGCGCCTGGGTGGCTCAGTCGGTTAAGTGTCTGCCTTCGGCCCAGGTCATGATCCCAGGGTCCTGGAATCAAGCCCCTCATTGGGCTCCCTGCTCAGCGGGGAGTCTGCTTCTCCCTCTGCCTGCTGCTCCCCCTGCTTGTGCTCTGTCTCTCCCTGTCAAATAAATAAGTAAAATCTTTAAAAAAATAAATAAATACATAGGATGGTCTGGAAGGAGCCATTGAGAGGGTGATAGTTTAAGATGACTATTTTAGTTATTGTTATTATAATAAGACATACATAAATGCATGCCAAGAAAGGATTTTGTATATTTCTCAGTAATCCTTTTATCCTGCTTAGAATTCACCAGTCCTCCCGCCTTTGAAGACTGGCATCTTTCCTCAGTTCTAGAAAGGTCTCAGTTATTACTCTTTGAATGTGACCTCTTCAGTTTTCTGTATCCTCTCCTTCCGGAACTCTAATTTGCTATATTTGTTTTAGGCCTTCTTTCGCTATCAACCATGGGTATAAGCCTTCATATTTGCCATCTTTTTGCCCCTTAGGCTGCATTCTGAGTAATTTCCTTAGCTCTGTTTTCTGGGTCACTCATTCTCTCTTCAGGTATAATCTGTTGTTTTACCAGTCCTTTAAATTTTTAATTTTCATTATAACTTTCTTTTAACCTTAAACATTCCAAAAAAAAAAAAAAGAATAAATAAAATAAAATAAATAAATAAAATTAAAAGTTCTCTGTGGTCCTTCTTTGAAAAACTGCCTTGTCATTTTGATGGTGTCTTGCTCCTTAATTGTACTTCCAACATCTCCCTTCATTTCTTTAAATAAATTAAACTTGTTTATTTTATATTCTGTTTCTGATAATTCTAATATCTTCATTCTGTACATTTGCTTCTGCAGTCTGCTTATTCTCTCTCACGGTGGCTTGTTTCCTGTGCATTATGTAATCTTTGCTGTGCGCTCAGGTTCCTTGGAAATTTATCTTGGTTTAGAATATCTTCCTCCATGAATGATTTGTGTTTTCCTCCTGCACGTTGCCCGGGACACTGCGGCTTCACTATTTTAACCTAAACTTCTGCCGGGATTTTTTTTCTGCTACAGGTAGCATAGCAAGGCTATGGTTCACTGGGCTCAGCGGATAGTTTTTCCTCTTCCTTTTTTCATTCCACCAAGAGCCAGGGAGGCCAAGACAGGAAAGACTCCCTATAATCCCTGTCTGTGGGCAGGTGTTATCCTAGTTGACCCACTAAAGGGGTTCAGCTTGCCTTGAGGTCTCCAATCTGACTATACCCAGGCTTGGGTTCCAGACTTGGTTTGCTGTCCCTGGCATGTGTGAGAGCCACTTAAATCCACATCTACTCAGCGTGAATGCTGACCTCAGCACTCACTTTTTCCCCTACATTAGAAAAATTCCTTTCATTATTTCTGGCCTCTGAAAATTTATTTCTTGCCAGCTTAGCAGACCATTTTTCATTTTTACATGTTGTTCAGCAACATGTTTTAGGTGTTTGGTACCAGGAAAGATCCCAATGTCTACCATTTATCCTACCATATTGCCAAAAAGGAAACCTCACTAATTTTTAAGTCAGTAAACAATAATTTAATAATAAGTCAGTGAGAATAATGACCTAATCATGTTTTTGAAACTTTTATTCTACTAAGAGGTTTCATGTTGTTTCAAATCCTTAAAGAGGAACCAGGATAAGTGTAGGGTCTTGGAATTTGAGGGTCAGTACACTGTAAAGACAGGCCTTTGCCACTTGGGCAAGATGCTCTGGAATAAAATGACTTACTTGGCATCCTTGCCCTTTAGTGACCCAGGATCAGCTGTAACAGGAACAGGACATTTACCAGAGGACAGAAGAGGAGGACAGGTAAAGGCTTTTATGTGTGTGGTTGTTTACTTATTTGTTTCCTCAAATGTATTTGAATTATGCATTCATTAGTTTCAACTTTTTCAAACAGGAAAAAGAGAGACAAACAAGCCTCACTTCCACTCCTTTGCTGCAAGCCCGCTGTTTCTAGAGACAAGCACTGCAGCCAGTTTCTCAGCATACTTCTAGAACTATTCTGTGCATCTTCAAGGAAAAGGCTTTTTTACATGTACTTAGCACACCCCACACATTGTGTTGTGCCTTGACTTTTTAAAATTTAGCAATATGTTAGAAACATCCCATACTGATACAATTTATTTTTCTAATGGCTGCATGGATTGCCATGGTATGGATGAACTATAATTGATTTATTTTTTTTTAAGATTTTTATTTATTTATTGAGAGAGAGAGAGAATGAGAGGGAGGAGGGTGAGAGGGAGAAGCAGACTCCCTGCTGAGCAGGGAGCCCGATGCGGGACTCATCCAGGGACTCCAGGATCATGACCTGAGCCGAAGGCAGTTGCTTAACCAACTGAACCACCCAGGAGCCCCGAACTATAATTAATTTAAGCAACCTCTCCTCCTGCCAGCTGGTAGACATTGCTTACTTCAGACATGTTGTGGCTGGGAACATTCTGGCATGGAGAACCTGTGACCATAGGTAAGTATTTATGTAGAACAAATTCCTAAAGGTGAATTCCTTCGTCAAGGGGAGTGTATGTTTTCATTGTTATGGATATCATCAAATCGCCCTGCAAACAAGCTGAGCCCATTGGAATCCAGTGAGAATACCTGCTTCTGAGGGCTCCTTTGAAATCTCCTTCGTATGTTCTTACTCTCTTAATACGTTAACAGTTTGTCCAGCTAATTGAATTCATCCAGAAAGCCCCTATATGAATGTGCAGTATATATTATGCCTATTATTATTGTGTATTATGCCTATTATTGAACATACGAATACCTCTTCATAGATACGTAGTTGGAAAATTGCATTTAAATTAATACATAAAAGTAATAATGTTTTATTTTTAAATTACTTTCTGATTTTAATACCTTACTGATTGCTAGTCAATTGGAAATGGATCCTTAGACATTAAATCTAAGTTTATATATTTCCTCTTCCCCACTCCACCTCTTCTCTGCGCCACAAACTGAACCTCAGATATTAACAATCTGATTATACTGTAAAGTCCTATCCTCCCTAGCAGTCACCTTTTAGGAATTTATTAGAAAAAAATTAATTGGATATAAGATCTTTAAATGTTTGGGGGCACCTGGGCAGCTCAGTTGGTTAAGCATCTGCCTTCAGCTCAGGTCATGATACCAAGGTTCTGGGATGGAGGCCCACATTGGGCTCCCTGCTCAGCGGGGAGTCTGCCTTTCCCTCTCCATCTGCCTCCCCACTGCTCATGCTCTCTCTCTCTCTCTCTCTTGCTGTCCCTCACTCTCTCTCTCAAATAATAAAATCTTCTTTTAAAAAAGATTTTTAAATGTTTGCATAGAGATTTTTATGGCAGTTTAGGGGAGCCTGGGTAGCTCAGTGGGTTAAGCATCCAACCCTTGGGCTTCAGCTCAGGTCATAATCTCAGGGTCGTGGGATCAAGACCCACATCAGGCTCTGTGTGGAGTCTGCTTGAGATCCTCTCTCTCCCTCTCCCTGTGCTCCTCCCCCTGCTCTCACACACTCTCTCTCTCTCTAAAATAAATAAATAAATAAAATCTTAAAAAAAATATTTTCATGGCAGTTTTGCAATAGTGAAAATCAGAAATTATTAAATGACTGAATTCTATAAGAAAGATACTGGCTTATATTTTATGGACAGCCAGAGAATATAAAACCATGCAACTATTATAAAAAATGAAAAGGGTCTGTTTCATCTCAGCATGTGTATATGCATGAAATGGCTTTATCTTGTAATCACTACCACCATAGCCCACCATGCAGCAGCCTCTCCTGATAATATCCGAGTACAAATCCATAACCCTTCGGTCAGTTTGTCCATAGTCTCCTCCTCTCAGGAGGACTTTGTCTTGTTAATTTAAAACCTCAAATTCAGGGGCACCTGGGTGGTTCAGTCCATTAAGCATCCAACTCTTGATTTTGGCTCAGGTTATGATCTTAGGGTTTTGAGATCAAGCCCGGTGTTGGGCTCTGAGTGCTGGACATGGAGCTGGCTTGAGATTCTCTCTCTCCTTCTCCCTCTGCCCCTCCCCCCACCCCAGCTCAAGCACTCTCACTGCCCCTCCCCCCACAAAAAAAGCAAAACAAAACCTCAAACGCATGTGTTTCAAAACCGTCATCTTAATCCCAGCTCAACGGCTATGAGGACTTGGAGGCTGAGTATGTATGCCTGCGTGCATGCGTGGGCACACACTTGGGGGGACACCTACTCTCTCACACACACCCTAGTCCCCGTGCTTACCCCTCTAGTGTTGGAGTGGAGGTGAGGGAGAATGAAAAGGAGCCTCCTTACTTGACTACCTGGGAAAGTTGGTGTCTGCTGCCCACTTTCTGTTGGTAAGCACACTCACGCAGTGGGACCGCACACTCACTGCAGACGGGACAGATGGGTGGGACCCCAGTACACCTTGCTGCTGAGGGGCTTAATCCCAAGCAGGCCTGCAGGCACTGGCAATTCTCTGTGAGACCTGGCTCTGTTGTCACCCAGCTGGTGGCTTCGCTCCAAGGTCTCTGATGCAGGCACTTCCTGTGCTCATCCCACAGTGGTCTCCCATGAGCCCCCACTGCACGTTCCGACTGCCTTCTGCAAGGTGAGACACCCATAAGTCTCAGGGAATGAAACCTCAAAGGGGCGATTATTGCCCCTCTCCAGTGCATTCCCATTCCTTCCCTACCATTGCTCTCAGCTCTACACTGGTAGCTTAGCATAACCAAGGGATAGACTCCTTCTTATAATCACCTAGAAATTTTATGACCAGTTATATTGAGGGCCCTGTCCATAGATTTGAGGGAGAAAAATCCGGTAAGCATCCCTCCCTCAGTCCTCCCCCCACGGGTCAGTAAGAGAAGAAGAAAGACTATCTCCATGGACACTCAACTCAGTGTCTGCCAGAAAAATAAGGCCCACAGAGTTCACCGTCCCTAGCTCTTGGGGCACGTGGCATCTCATGCTAACAGTCAGGTCTTCCTTAGAGGTTAGTCCTAAAGAACTTCACTTGGTTCTTCATAGGGCACAATCTAGGCTCTACTCTTGCCATTGTTGGGTTGAATCTGCACTCACACAAGCCTGTAACAAAAGGATAGTGGACAAGTGTATATACTGACAAGGAAAGACATCCAGAGTACATGAAGGGGGAAACTCAGGCTCCTTAACACCTGCCCAGTGTGGTCTGAAATACGTAGATTTTCATGTATCTAAATGTGTACCCGCACATCAAAGGAGGCCTGAAAGTTTATGTCAGGTGTTAGTAATGCATATGGTTGAGATCGTGGTCTGTTCTTACTGATCCATCTACCTACCTGTCCTTTCGTACTCTTCGAATTGTCTAAGAGAGCCAGCATGGATGTAGAAGACGCTATGCCCGAAGGCCGAAGTTACTAATCAAAAGAGAAAGTCTGTTAGAGACAGAAAAGTGGATCAGAAGCCGTGCGCATGAAACTGTTGCTCTTCCAGATAAGAAGGAAACTTGACCTTCATGCAACAGGGGACCAAAGCAGAGCCAGAGGCAGCCCTCCTCACCTAACTATTGACGAGCCTCTGCTACGTACAGGGCAGGCCTGGTGACGGCTAACCTCCCACAAAGGAGCTTTGCCAGCAGAGGCCAGGAGGAGACCAGCCAACATGCAGAAGGAAGTGGTCAAAGCCAGATGCCTCCTTACAATATTTCCAAAGGAGGAGAGAGAAATAAAAAGGGCCTAGATCATTTCCACACCAGAAAATCATTCTCTAAGTGGTTGACACTTCGCTAAATGCACTTCTTAGTGTCAGTTCTTCAAAACTCGCCTGGCCTTATTTCTTATACAAGACAAACTACACTTGCACATGGTTTTCCAATTCAGAAAGTTCAGGGGAAGGGCAATTACTATCACAAACCTTCAACTATAATAGCAGGCAGAGACCGAAGCAAATACTTTCCCACTGAAGTATTTCACAAGCCAAAAGTCCAACCGTTATTACTGGGTGCAACATTTCCAACCTGCTTCCATGCTCAAAAAAAATTATTTTTCCAGAGATCCAAATTTAGCCAAAGTGCTTCAGGCAGCCGCATCAATGTTAGAATACACATGTACACCAAGTTTTTAAAACATTTCTCACCTGAATTGAAATAGTAAAACTAGCATGACCCTTGTCCAAACATAAACATGTTTAAATGATGATACTTCTAGGAGGCGGTTTAGGGCAAAGAGCGAAGGCTCGGGAGCTTGTGATCCCAGTGCAGTGGGAGCCACCCAGACGCCCCGAGGTGGCTTCATTTTTAAGTGGGTTATCTTAGAGCCTTCTTTGGCTTAAAAGTTCAAGACCTTGGGGCACTTGATGGCTCAGTCGATTAAGTCTGCCTTCAGCTCAGGTCATGATCCCGGGGTCCTGGGATCGAGTCCCACGTAGGGCTCCTTGCTCAACGGGGAGTCTGCTTCTCCCTCTCCCTCTGCCTCTCCCCTCTGCTCGTGCTCTCTCTCTCTCAGAAATTAATAAATTAAATCTTTAAAAAAAAAAAGTTCAAGACCTCATGCTCCCAGTGTTTCAGGGGCACCTCGTGAAGAGCTATGAAGTAAATGACCCCTGAAAAGCCACGACCTCATCCTTCATGTCAGTGGTCTATGCCAGCTGGGCTCCTTCCTCAGGGCTCGCTCTACAATCACTTTGGTGGAGTTGTCAAAGCCGCATCTCACCAGTTTCCAGATGTGAACCATCAGCGGAAACTCCTGAAATGTCTTCCCTAGCAATTTCCTCAAGTTCCCACCCACCGTTTTCCTGGTTTAAATGCAGTGGGATGGTAAGATGTTGCCCTTAGTGTGTGTGTATGTGTGAGAGAGAGAGAGGGAGAGAGAGAGAGAGAGAGTTTCACTTCAATATCATTTGGTTGTGATGGGACATCCACAAACTGTGTCCAGAAGTTGGCTAAAAACTAGTGGAGTGTGTCTAAAAACTAGGAATGGAGACTTGGGAGTGAGGAAAGGGGAGGGTGAAGCTTCCAGAGAAATGGAAGGGCACTTCTAGCCCCTTCTGTGTCTCCTTTCAGGCAGCCTCAGCTTACCCCCAAAGTCTAGGTGGATGCGAATGTCTTCAGGGAAGGGCAGGTTGTTGGACAAGGATTCTAGTCGTCGTTTTCAGAGCCTAGGACTTCGTGCTGGAAGTGCTTATAGCTGCAAAATAGACATGTTATATCATCTGGGTGCATCCATTTTTTCAGCAAAGTGAAAGGGGAAATAAATAAGAGGTAGTGAGGCTGGGATGACCCTGAGCCAAACCCAATGACAGGGACCTGTCACAAAAGCGAGGTGACCAGCCCATGCCTAGCATTGGGGTGAGCCGGGAACAGTGATTCTGAGTCCATGAGGTGAGACGCAGGCTTACTCCCTGGACTAGGGCTGGGGGAATATGTCTGCATTGGTGACACCACAAGGCTGGGCCACACTTGCTGAGGTGCACAGGGGGATAGAAGATAGGTCCCCAAACTCCAGGGACCACTGCAGCTGTGAAAGGGTCAGCACCAGCAGCTGTGGGAACAGCAGGAACAGCCCACTAAGCCCTTGTCCCAGTACCTGGGGTACCCATGGGGAGGTGCTCACGCAGGCATATGGCATCCCCTGGCCTCAAGGCGGGGGTTCTGACTCTGGTTTCCCTTCACAAACCCCAGTACCTACCCCAGGTACAATGACTAAATGTGGGAGAGCAGATGAGCCTCCAGAAGAAAACTGTATTGCTATTACCCCATACTGGTAACCAAAAGTCAACGCACATAAAACCATGTGTATGCATTTACTCAATGAACAGTTCAGATAATGAACGCTTGTAAGATAGGACGTGTGCCATGCACTGGAGATGAAATGATAAATAATGGTGGGCCTGGGCCCACCATAGGTTAACAAGATCATCAGTTGAGAAGAGTATCAGGTCAACGAGAGGAGAGCAAGGACAAATGAAACCCACCAGTGTCTCTGAATCTGTCTGTCATCACATCCAACGACAACAATCTTCAGAGAGTGCTGGCCACTTCTTCTCTTTTGCCTTGCAAAGCTTGTGTGAATTCCTCTTTTGACGACCTCCAGCTTGAAAACATACAGGGAAGGAAGCTCTAGGAAACATACTTCCAGGTTAACCATGTTGATGGAGAACAAGCCACAGCAGAATCTCTTCACCACTATCCCCACAGTTGAACTATCTACTCTTCTGGAAAAAAAAAAAAGATAGGCTTGTCAACATTGCATCTGGCAAATACTTAAATTAGTGTTCCATATGAACTCAAAACATGACTTTGGGATCATCTTCAACCTAAATACCTAGATCGATCTTAGATAGCCACCAAATACTTGCTATTTGGTGCCTACTCATGGTTGTATGTGCAACGACTTTTGGTTAATCAGTATGGGGGGATAGCAATACAGTTTTTTTCTGGAGGCTCATCTGCTGTCCCACATTTACTCATTTACTCATTCACAATCACCTATAATTGTAAGTTAGAATCTATAAAAATAAAAAGTATGGAAAAAACCTAAAAGTCTGTTGTGAACTAGATAGCTCTTATAGGCCCAGATATAGAACTTGTAACGATTACCTACAAATAGTGTTTCCCCCTTACTGATGTGAAGTAATAATTATTAATAACAATTTTAATATATTATGTTTTGTTTTTATTTCTAAACTTTTGATGAGTTTTTAAAAACATGTACCTAGGAGTGCCTGGGTGGCTCAGTCAGTTAAGCATCTGACTTGGGCTCAGGTCATGATCTCAGAGTCCTGAGACTGAGTCCCGCATTGGGTTCCCTGCTCAGCAGGGAGCCTGCCCATCCCCCCACTCATGCTCTCTCTCTCTCTCTCTCTCTCCCTCTCTCTCTCTCTCTAATAAATAAATAAAATCTTTAAAAAAAAACATGTACCTAAACTTGGGGGTCTGCTCGCTCCTGGAACACCAGTTCCATTGCTCGTGGCTACTGAGGGCCGGAGAAATACTGGCTGGAAGGACCTATCCAATGCTGAGAAAACTGGCCAGGTCTTTGTTTCTATATTTTAAGGTATAAACAGGCTGTGTATCCTCCAGGAACTAATTCGCCATCTTCCTTCTGTGTGTCGTTGTTTGCCTTTTCTTTTTTTTTAAATTTATTTTAAAGATTTTATTTATTTATTTGACAGAGAGAGACACAGCGAGAGAGGGAATAGAAGCAGGGGGAGTAGGAGAGGGAGAAGCAGGCTTCCAGTCGAGCAGGGAGCCCGATGCGGGGCTCGATCCCAGGACCCCAGGATCATGACCCGAGCCGAAGGCAGACGCTTAATGACTGAGCCACCCAGGTGCCCCCGTTGTTTGCCTTTTCTTCGCTTTCTTTTTTTCGTCCTTTTGTTGTGGTTGTTTCACTTGGTTTGAATTTGTTTTTGTCTTTTGAAGGGAATGTTTTCTTTTGTCATACTCGATCCAGCCACTCTGGTTCAGATGGAGGCACATCCATCGGAAGCCTGGGCTCCCTGTCCACAAAGCAATGAGAGCCGAATGTCAGGAAGCACAGCCAGCTCATGAGGCAACTGTTGCTTAGATACACCCCTCCTGCCCAGAGCTGACTTCTCTCTGCAGGGTGCTGTGGGTGTCTGTGGTGAGGAAAGGTGACAGGGAGGGTGGGAGTGCTTGACGCAGCAGGACATCCATGTGGGGAGCTGGGCGCACCCCTGAGCCACCAAGACACCCACAGTCACATTTGGGAGAGAGAGCTTGGGGAAGGAGAGCAACCTGCACATATAAGACTCACTTCGTGGTCAAAATAAAAGACAACAGAAGTCAAAGCCCGAAGCTGATGTCTCTCCCAGTCACTGACCCAGGAGTCAGCTTCCTGAGTTTGAATCTAAGTTCTAACACTTACCAGTAGTCAAAACAAAACAAAACAAAACACCCAAGTTACTTAATCTCCTCAAAAATACAATGTAAAACGGTAATAGTAAGTACCTACTCGTGGAATTATTGGAAGATTCGTGTAGCGTGGTTAGAACAATTCCTGACATATATGAAGCCTCCGCCATACTGGTGGTGGTAGTAGAAGTTGTCTGCGTGTGTGAGGGAGGCCTCAGAGATCGATGTCTCCACACCCAAGACTGCTAAGTGCTTAAGCATACCCATGAACTTGGCATGCCTTTCCAGACAGCAGTCTGGTGAAGGGAGGCTGATGACCAACCGCTTAGTTACAACCATGGAGATGGTGGGTGGAGAGTGTTTAGGATACAGAGGAAGGGTCCTTGGTGGGGGGCCCCTAATGTCGTCCCTCAAATGGCTTCTCAGTTGAGACCTGACGCGCTGAGAGTGGGCCAGGTAAAGAGGGGTGTGGTGCAGGTGGGACGGGGATAAATGAGATGGTCATTGGAGGAATAAGGGAGGTCAAGGGAAGGTATTTTAAATTGTAGGGGAAGACTCGGGCAAGCTTAAACAATGGAGGGAAGAAGAAAGGACAAAGAAAGAAAGCAAATACCATACGGATGAAGGTTACAAAGAAGCCCTGGGTGAAATATGAGGGCAACGTGCTGTGTAGCTGTGTCAGCAACAGGACGTGCCTTTGTAAAGTGTCTGCTTAGTTTTAAAATGGGAGAATGGTGCCCAGGATGCAGACTCAATATCACCCATGGAGATGGTGGCAGAGGTAGAATTAGAAGTGGTTTGAGGGGGAACCTGGGTCTGGCTCAGTCAGTTAAGTGTCCGACTCTTGATTTCGGCTCAGGTCACAATCTCAGGGTTGTAAGATCGAGCCTGAGCTGAATGTGGAGTCTGCTTGGGATTCTCTCTCCCTCTTCCTCTGACACTCGCCTGCCTCTCTCTCTCTAAAAAAAAGAAGTGGTTTGAGGGCTTTTTGGTGTCATGTCCTCTATGCAGAAGGACAAAATTTAACACGGACTCACAGGAGGTTTTCAGATGAAGACCTACTGTACAAGAGAGGGGGAAGTAAGTCCCAGTTGCCAGGGAATCATGTGCTGGAGGAGAAATTCAGAGACGGTGCGGTCAGGGCAATAGTCTCCCAAACCAGGCCACTTTTACATATTTCTCATGGCAAATGGAATTTCACATCAGAATACTCTGGCTCATATTTATTGAGCATTTATTATGTGCCAAGCATTTTGGTCATCTACTGATGCCTAACAAACTGTCCCAGAACTTAGTGGTTTAAAATATCAATTGAATTGGGACACCTGGGTGACTCAATCGGTTAAGCATCTGCCTTCGGCTCAGGTCATGATCCCAGGGTCCTGGGATCAAGTACCGCTTTGGGCTCCTTGCTTAGCGGGGAGCCTGCTTCTCCCTCTGCCTGCCACTCCTCCTGCTTGTGTTCTCTCTCTCACTCATGCGCTCTCTCTCTCTCTCTCTGATAAATAAATAAAATCTTTTTAAAAAAATAAAACAGTCATTGTGTTGTATCTCACATTTTTGTGGATCAGGAATTTGGAAGGGGCTGAGCTGGGCAATTTTTCGCTTCTGTTTCATGTGACGTCAACTGACGCGAGTCAGTGCTACTCCGCTGGTGGCTGGGCTTCTCTGGAGGGTCCAAGATGGCTTTGCTCACATGTCCGGCACCTGGGTGGGAGTGAGTGAATGGCTGGGCCTGGCTGGCGCTGTCAATTACAGCACAGACCCATGTCCTCTCTGGTATAACACTCTCATAAGGCAGAGAAATGCTCAGATTTTCTTTCCTAAAAATGGCCATTCTTTCCCCTCTACAGGTGGGTGCCAGTAAACTTTCCCAAATGAAATGCAGATACCAAAGTTGCAACCAACTGTCACGACATTGGGCATATGTGGTCTGAGCTAATGGGCCTTCAAATATCAAGAGATTCTTCCACAGATGTGAATATTGTCCACAGGTTCAGTTCAGGATGGAGGACTGAGCATCAGTTACAGCCTCCCTTTCCACTACAAGCCTCTAAAAATGAGATGAAATGGCGTTTGATCTATAATAATGTTGAGAAATTAGAAGGGGTTTTCTTATGGATAATAAATCTTGCAAAATCCCTGAAATATGGAAGGTAGTCTAATCAGATTTTTAAAGGATCCCTAGACTGAGGCACACATGGGAGAGGACTCTTGCACAAAAGTGGAGAGTGGATATGGCTCCAAGGATGCTTAAAGCCTGAAGGTACCAGACAGCAGGAGAGGAGCAGCTCTGAGTGCCTGATGGGGAATCAGCTGGGACCCAGAATAGGAGCTGTCAGGTCAACAGTCCCTGTACCCATAGCCCTTTGGACTAGGCAGCAGCTATAGAGGTATCTGCCTCCATGTAGGAAGAAAGAGTATGTGCCTTTTTTTTTTTTTTTGAAAATTTTTAATTTATTTATTTGACAGAGAGAGACACAGCAAGAGAGGGAACACAAGCAGGGGGAGTGGGAGAGGGAGAAGCAGGCTTCCCGCAGAGCAGGGAGCCCGATGCGTGGCTCGATCCCAGGACTCTGGGATCATGACCTGAGCCGAAGGCAGACGCTTAACAACTGAGCCACCTAGGCGCCTGGAATATGAGCCTTTAAACAGAGAGCTGGGACAGAATCCTAGGGCCTGGTAACACCACGGAGGAATGAGGGGTTTCTGCCCCAAGAAAGCCTCTCCTGGTCAGACTATGTCTGACTCTCACCCCTTATCCTGAAGGCAGGCTGCAATAAACAAAGACCAGCCAACAGAGGTCCTCAAATAAATGATCCCTCAGCTAAGAGTCACCAAGCAACTGTGAAAAATCAAGCTCTGTGCAAGAAATTTGCCCTCTGACCCTCTTACCAACATTACCCTCTTACTAAGTGCAGAACTTACACCCAGGAAAATAGAGCTCATAGACTGAGTTGTACTGAATAATTGATATTCTCAGGGAGATGCAAGATTGCCATGTTGCAAACTTCATGGGTGATTTTTATTTTAAAAATCTGATAATTGATAGTAATTCAACATATAGGCTGAATAGTAGAATAGGTTGCCAAAGACCGAATTTTTTTAGTTGTAAAATCAATCCAAAGGAATCTTCCACAATGTAATGAAGATTTTAAAAAATATGAAATAGAAGTGATGTGGAATATTTATTAGACTTCACCAGAATTAAAAACATGTTTTTCAAGAGACGTTGTTAGGAAAATAAAAATACAAAACCAGACTTGGAGAAAATCTTTGCAAAACATATATTTATTAAAAGATCTGTATCCAAGGGCACCTCAGTTGGTTAAGCATCTGCCTTTGGCTCAGGTCATGATCCCAAGGTCCTGGGATGGAGCCCTGCATCAGGCTCCTTGCTGAGTGGGGAGCCTGCTTCTCCCTCTCCTCCGCCTGCCACTCCCCCTGCTTGTACTCTCTCTCTAATAAATAAATAAATAAAATCTTAAAAAAAAAAGATTTGTATCCAGAATACATTAAGAACTCTCAAAACTCAGTAAGAAGAGAAACAAATCAATTAAAAATATGCAAAGCATTTGAAGAAACACTTAACGAAGAAGATATATAGATGGTAACCAAGCACATGAAAACATACTCAAAATCACTGGTTATTAGAGAAATGCAAATTAAAACCAGAGGAAAAGTTGATACCACTACATGTCTATTAGGATGGCAAAACTTTAAAAAGACTGACTGCCAAATTATAGAAGCAGCCCAAGTGTCCATTGATAGATAAATGGATAAAGAAGAGGTGGTATATAGATATACAATGGACCATTACTCAGCCATAAAAAAATGAAATCTTGCCATTTGCAATGACCGGATGGAGCGAGCTACAGAGTATAATGCTAAGCGAAGTCAGTCAGTCAGAGAAAGACAAATACCATATGATCTCACTCATATGTGGAATTTAAGAAACAAAACAAACAAGCAAAGGAAAGAGAGAGAGAGAGAGAAACCAAGAAACAGACTCTTAACTATAGAGAACTGAGGGTTGATGGAGGGGAGGTGGGTGGGGGGATGGGTTAAATGGGTGATGGGAATTAAGGAGGGCACGGGATGTGATGAGCACTGCGTACTGTATGTCAGTGCTCAATCGCCAAATTCTACACCTGAAACTAATATAACACCATATGTTAATTATACTAGAATTAAAATTAAAACTTTCTTAAATTCCACATACGAGTGAAACCATATGATAATTGTCTTTCTCTGATTGACTCATTTCCCTCAGCATAATACCCTCCAGTTCCATCCATGTCAATGTAAATGGTAAGATCTCATTCCTTTTGATGGCTGCATAATATTCCATTGTATATATGAACCACATCTTCTTTATCCATTCATCTGTCGATGGACATCTGGGCTCTTTCCACAGTTTGGCTATTGTGGACATTGCTGCTATAAACTAATGATACACTCTATGTTAACTAACTGAATTTAAAAATAAGTTTAAAAAATTAAAACACTAAAAAATAAAGTAAAATAAAATAAAAAGACTGGCTATACAGTGCTGGTGAAGAGGAAATAGAATTCTATTACACTGCTGGTAGGAATATAAGATGCAACCACTTTGGAAAACAGTTTGGCAGTTTCTTTAAAAGTTAAACATATACTCACCATACGACCTAGCCATTCCACCCTTAGGTATTTATCCAAGACAAAAGAGAGCTTATGTCTTAGGAAGACTTGACACAAATGTACATAGCAGCTTTATTTGTATTAGCCCCAAACTGGAAACAGTGTAAATGTCCATCTATAGGTGAACAGACAAAGTGGGGCATATTCATACGATGGAATACTACTCAGTAAGATAAAGGAACAAACGTAATAATGTGAATGAATCTCAAAATAATCATGCTGAGTGAAAGAAGACAGGCAAAAGAGAATACATACTGCATGATTCCATTTATATAAAACTCTAGAAAATGCAGCTAATCTAGAGTGACAGATCAGTGGATGTCTGGGATTAAGGGTGGGAGGGACAGATGGAAGGAATTACAAAGGGCCACGAGGAAACTTTTGAGAGCAATGGATATGCTCACTATCTTGATTGTGGTGATGGTTTCATAGGTTATAAACATATGTCAAAACTTACCATATTGTATGGTTTAATTATGTATAATTTATTATACAGCAATTATACCTCAATAAGACTGTTACTATATAAATATGTATTATATATATACACAGATAGCATATATGTATGTCTCTATATAGAAAGATATTATATATAAATAAATACATACGTATCTCAGTGTTTCTCAAATTTATTTGACCATGACCCTTTTTCCCTGCTCAACTATTACCCTAGTTTGCAGAAACATGGCATATGCAGAGACAGACCTAGGACTGATCGTGGCTTCACTCTTTTACTGGCTGTATGCCCTTCAGTAAGTGATTTACACTTTCAAAGCCTCAATTTTCCTGTCTATAAAATGGAGCTGTGGTCAGGATTTGAGTAGTGAATTTCCAAGGCCGGCCACACTGTAGGTTCTTAAAAACTTTAGTCCACTAACCATCCCAGAAACCAAGCCAGCTATATTTATGGGTTTCCCCAACTGCATTAACTTCATTTTCAACTAAAGAAACCAGCATCCGTCATCTTGATTCCAAAGGTCCCAGGGGAAAGATGTTGAAATGCTTAGCATTGCCCTGCAGGCCCATCTGCTCTGCATTAGCTGGTCTTCCTCTGTTTATTATTCCTGGTGTTAAATCTCCTCCAATTCTTTCGTGAAAAGTTCGGACACACAATAACCTCTTTATCACATTTTCAAACTCTGGGCTTGTTCTGGAAGGTTTACACCTTTTTCTTGTTGCCATTGTTTTCATGTGGATTCAGATTTCTGAAAAAGACATTTGGAGCACTTTACTGGAAACATTTACGTGTAAGCTGAATACGGACAAATACCAGCAAAGAATGAGAATGGGATGTCAGAGGAATTAGAACTGCACTGTGTGGGCTCCGTGTTGTTCACTGAGGCGCAAGCTGGTAGTCAGGAGCTGGAGCTGGTCAGCCCCCTCCCTCAGCTTCTCTCCTTTGGGGGTAGAAATTGAATAATAGCAAAAAGATAAATAGAAACAAGCCAATGTTAGGGTATAGAATAAAAAGTGCACATAGCTATAAAAATAAATACATCATAATAACAATACTGGTTACCATTCATTGAGAATTACTTGTGCTCCATGCTTTACTAAATGCTATTTTTTTTTTAAAGATTTTATTTATTTATTTGACAGAGAGAGACACAGCGAGAGCAGGAACACAAGCAGGGGGAGTGGGAGAGGGAGAAGCAGGCTTCCCACCGAGCAGGGAGCCCGATGTGGGGCTCGATCCCAGGACCCTGGGATCATGACCTGAGCCGAAGGCAGTCGCTTAACCAACTGAGCCACCCAGGCGCCCCTAAATGCTATTTTTTTGAAGTAATCTCTACACCCAACACGGGGCTCAAACTCATGACCCCAAGATCAAGAGTCACATGTTCTATGTACCGAGCCAGCCCAGCACACCTAAACGCTGTTTTACTTAAACCTCAAAAACAAACCTGTATATCAAGTATAGAATCAGTGAGGTCTCTTTCAGTCAAAAGGGACAGAAAATTCACCTCAAACTGACTCATAATATAAAGGAATTTTTATTGGGTATGTCAGTTAAAAACCTAGATTTAATCTTAGCTTCAAGTGAGACTTGATCCAGCAGCTCCAAAAGATGTCTCCAGAGACTTAGATTCTCCCTGCTTTCTTATGGGCTTTCTCTTTGGCCTTCATGAAGTCAGTCCAGAAGTTCCTTGCTTTCCCATGGTGGCAAAATGTCCCAGACCTCACACCTTTACACCACACATTACTCAAAGAAAGAGAGAGGGAGCGCTGGAATTCACTCTCTCACACTGGTCCCAAATGAGGTGTGTGTCTGTCCCAGAACAGATCACTGTGGTGGGGGAGAGCAAAAGAAGTGAGTAAGAGCAGTTGACTGGATTAAGCCTTTGGGGTCGGGGAGTGGCCCATACCCAGGAACTAGTGGTGAGGACAATCCCAACCAAAGCTCCAGGCTGAGAAATTGGGAGAAGAGGTTTCTCAAAGGAAAATAGAAAAGAAGTTGATAAGAAAAGGGAAAGTGGGTGCTGGGGACATACTCACAAGGGTCTACTCTAGTATTCATTAATTTATTACAAAAAATTTAGGTGATGATACATTAGGGAATAAAAAAACAAAAATTCCTATGGTCGATCCTGTGGATGCTCACCCCTGCCCCTCCCCCCCCAACATGCCCCTTTGACCCACCTGCAACGGTGGTGGACCATTCCTCCTCAGGGAGACTGTGTGCATCTCTCTGCTTCTCCCCCTGAAGACTTTTTCTGGCACTGGAAGCTTGTTCAGCCTGTTCACATGGCTGCCTCGATGTGCTAGAGGTTTTGGGCCCTCAGGGCAGCCTGAAGCCAACAAGGGATGGGAGCCGGGGTACAAATGCTCCAGTTTTTTGTTTGTTTGTTTTTGTTTTTATCTCTAGGTAGGAAATCTCTGAGGCTGGTTTGACAGGGCTTCTCGAAGCATCTCAAAAGGGTTGAACCCAGTTGCCAGAGCAGGAATGAGCAGATTAATGCATCCCTTAGTGGTTTTGCCCCCTTCCTTGTCTCTCTTCCCCAACCCTCTCTCCTGGGCTCCTTGGGGTCACCTCCAAAATGAACAACTGGCACCAAAGCCCTTACATCATGGTCTGCTTTCAGTGGAACCCAAACTCAGACTATCCCTGCCTTTATGGGCTCACATTCTGATGGTTAAGAGAGACACATAATAAATGGAATAACTGAGCAAACTCTATGTTTGATGGAGATGGTCGTTATGGAGAAATATAAAGTGGGGAAGAGGGTAGAGCACCAGGATGGGTGTGGGGCTGCTATTTTATACTAGCATCCAGGAAGGCCTGGAGGAAAATGTGGCGTGTGAGTCAAGACCTGAAAAAGGGGTATCAGGTCAAGCTGTGTTATCTAAGTTAACGAGTAACCCCCAGATCATCATTGCTTAGAGGTTCATTGCCCACTGAAACTATGTGCCCATTGCAGGTCAGAAGGGACCTTGCTCCACCCACTTTCACTTAGTAGCTGACTGAGGAGACATTACTGGTTGTCATGGAAGGCAGAAAAATAATTCTGGAAGGTCTCACATCATCAAGGAAAAGTTCAGATCTGGGCTTTTGCGTTCTACTCACAACTCATTTGTAGAACTGGTCATGTGACCCACCAACCACAGAGGATGAAGGAATACAATTTACCAACTGTCTGGGTGGTAGAGAGCTAAAAATGGTGTGAGGAACAAACCTAATCACACACTATCTATCTTTCCAATCATCCAATAGTCAGACAAAATATATTCGTCCTCTTCCCAAGGCAGAAAAAGCCAATCATGGCATCAAACTCAAAGTTCATCTAGGGATGACTTGTCTCTGTATCAGGAGTATTATGGTTTCTCTTGATCCAGAGACCTATGAACCAAAAAGACAAGTTGTCTGAATCCACCAGGCAATACTTGCCTGGCTTTCAACACAAATTACAAAGCATACTAAAAGGCAAATTACACAGTTTGGAGAGACAGGGCGAGCATCAGAACCAGACTCAGATATGGCAGGGATGTTAATGATCAGACCAGGAGTTTAAGTAAGTCTGACTACTATGCTAAGGGCTTCAATGGAAAAAGTGGACAGCAAACAACTACAGGTGGGTAAGGTAAGCAGAGAGATGGAAATTCTAAGAAATACTTTTTTTAAAGGCTAGAGATCAAAACTACTGTAACAGAAATGAACAATGCCTCTGACGGGCTCATTTAGTAGATGGGACATGGCTGAGGAAAGACTCTCTGAGCTTGTGGTTATGTCAGTAGAAACTCCCCACACTGAAAAGCGAAGAAAAAAAGACGGGAAAAAATGGAACAGAATATCCAGGAACCGTGGCACAACTACAAAAGGTGTAACATACGCATACTGGGAACACCAGAAGAAGAAAGAAAGGAACAGAAGAAATATTGGAAGGAATAATGACTGAGATGTTCCCCCCAATTTATATCAGATACAAAACCACAGATCCAGGAAGCTCAGAGAACACCAAGCAGGATCAATGCCCCAAACCCTACACCCAGGCATATCGTATTCAAACTGCAGAAAATCAAAAGAGAGAAATAGGTGAATCCACTATTGTAGTTGGAGATGTCAACATCCCTTTATCGGGAACAGACAGGGGTGCCTGGGTGGGTCAGTCGTTGGGTGTCTGCCTTCGGCTCAGGTCGTGATCCCAGGGTCCTGGGATTGAGCCCCACGTCGGGCTCCCTGCTCAGCGGGAAGCCTGCTTCTCCCTCTCTCTCTCTGCCCCTGCTTGTGTTCCCTCTCTCGATGTCTCTCTGTGTGTCAAATAAATAAATAAAATATTTTTAAAAAAAGAAAGAAAGAAACAGATTCAGCAGGCTGAACGAAAGTCAGTAAGGACACAGCTGAACTCCACAGCACCAAGAGGCCAATTCTAAAAGGGAACAATAGAAGACACAGAGCAGGCGCCACTCCGTAGTAATTCAGAAACCCTGATGAGCAGCCAAGACAAGGGCCTCCCAGCCAGGAGGTAGGGAATGCTCCGTGAGTAGGTCCCAGTTCTACTGGTTTTTTTGTCCCTTGGCCCCCTACTCTGGGCGATTCTTCTTTCTCCATTCTTCTCCTTGGCCAGATCTAAGTTGGGCATTGGAGAATATGCCCTCCCTGAGGGCTGCTGTAAGACACAAACCCTTGCAACTTCCCAGATTCTGCTGATGGCTTCCTCCAACCACCATCCCAAAAATCCACCCTGAAGATATCCTTCCAAAGCACAAAACGACATATGCACAAGGTCATTAATTGCAGCCACATTTGTAATAACCAAAGACTGGGAACAACTCAGATGTTCATCAGCCGGGGTCTGGTTCAAAAAATTACATCCATACAATGAAATTCTGATGTAGCTGTACTAAGAATGAGGAAGTTCTCTGTGAACTGGAATGATCTCCAGAATATACCGTTAAATGGGGAAAAAAAACAAAAACAAAATACAGAACAATGCATTACAGTATGCCAACTTCTGTTTAAGAAAAAGGGGGAAATAAGTATTTTTTGCTTATTTTTGCCAAAAGAAATATTGAAAATGGGGTAAAGAATATAGGGAGGGCGGGGAGGTCCCTGTAAGGATGCCTTTTAATGCTGTTTTGACTTTGAACCAGATCATGCTTTACATATTCAAAAATAAAGTTAACACAGAAAGGGAAAAGTGAAAACCCCCAAACTGAAGGTAGTGTTAGGAGGGTTCAGTGGCCGTAAGATGCAGTGGGCAAGAAACAGGAAGGCACACAAGAAACTGGAAAGATGACACTGCTTTAGCTGATTTGGGGGCAGCAGCAGGAGGAACAGGCCTGGGGGGACCATCAGGACCCCATCTTGAATGTGCTAAGTTGGAGATGCTCATGAAGCATCCAGGCCGAGACACTGAACAGGCGCTTTGTGCGAGCCTGGGGACCAGGGAGGAGGTCTGGCTGCAGATAGAAACATGAGCGTCACCAGCTTGTAGCTGGTGTTTCAAGCCACGAGACAGGATGAGATCACCGAGGGGATGTAGATAAGAGAGGAAAGGCCTGGAGCCTGAACCTTAGGGCTCTACATTGTTGGGGTCAGGGAAACGAGGATGCACCAGCCAGCCAGGTGGGAGAAGAAGCAGGGGCCAGGCACCCCGGAGGCCAAGCAAGGGGAGGGTTTCTCAGAGGAGAAAGGAACCACCTGTGGCCTTTCAGATAGAGACCTAGATCGACCACTGGTCATAGCAGCTGACCCGGCGGAGAGCAGCTCCCGGGGAGGGGTGAGTATAGTTAACATACGGTGTTATATTAGTTTCAGGTGTACAGTTACCTCTTTTTGAAGAGTTCTCTAAAGAGTAGAGCAATGAAGTAACAGGTGGCGGGAGGTGTGGAGTCCCGACAGCCTTGCATTTTGAGGTCAGAGCCATAAAGCATGTTAGTCTGCAGATGGTCATGATCTGGTAAAGAGGGAGAAACATGATGGCAAGAGCAAGAGGCATTATTAGATAATTTATAAGACGAAGGAAATGACACTTCGGGGCGCAGTTGGTGGAGGCAGGAACACGGTGATTTGCCAGGGTCACCGGGCAGGACGTCCCCCACACCCCCAAGCCCATTGTGTTCCCCCCATGAGCATCTCAGGGCTCTGGCTCTGCCCATAAATGGCCACAGACCTGCGAGCAGCTTCTGCCCGGGGCCGCCAGGAGACAGGCTGCCTCAGAGGGACAATTAAAGCGAAACCACCTCCATTAATCAGTGCACGGGATTAGATATGAATGTCTGAAGCCTTGCCAACAACTCTGACAGCTGACCGGGAAAGTCAGGAGGCTCTTAAGCACTAGGATGCCTTGGAGAGCTTCCATGAAGCCTATCAGAGAGAGTGGTCACATGGCTCACAGATGCGGCCGTGGAGCCCAAGGTCAGAGGAGCCCAAGGTCAGGGGAGAGAGGACCCCCACAGAACCCGTCAGCCCCTGCAATCAGAGCAGTGCACCAAGGGCCTACAGAAACCAGAAAATGTGGTGGCCTAGGAATGAAGGGACATTGCTTCCTTTTCTTGCTCACACTTGTGGCATCTGCCCACTGGCCGTCTGTGGTCCAGAATTTATAAACATGGCCAAAGTTTGCCCCCTGCCTCCACCCACACCCCGCCACAATGGCACTTGGCAACTCCTCTCATGAAGCAGTGGCGTCTGTCACACAGATCAGTGGAACAGAATTAGAGCCCAGAAATAAACCCATATGCTTATATGGCCAATTAACCTATGACAAAGGAAGCAAGACGATCCACTGGAGAATAGACAGTCATTTCAACAAATGGTGTTGGGAAAATTGGACAGCTCTGTGCAAACAAAATGAAACTGGACCACTGTCTTACATCATTCACCAAAATAAACTCAAAATGGATTAAAGACCTAAATGTGAGACCTGAAACCATAAAAATCCTTAAAAAAGCACAGGCAATAATTCCTCTGACATCAGCTGTAGCAACATCTTTTCTAGATAATGTCTCCGAAGGCAAGGGAAACAAAAGCAAAAATAAGCCATCAGGACTACATCAAAATAAAAAGCTTTTGCACAGCAAAGGAAATCATCATTAAGATAAAAGGCAACCTACTGAATAGAAGAAGATATTTGGAAATGACATAGCCAATAAGAGGTTAATATCCAAAATTATAAAGAACTCATACAACTCAACACCAAAAACACAAACCATCTGATTAAAAAATGGGCAAAGGATCAGAATAGATATTTCTCCAAAGAAGACAACCAGATGGCCAGCAGACACATGAAAAGATGCTGCACATCACTGATCATCAGAGAAATACAAATCAAAACCACAATGAGATATCACCTCAACCTGTCAGAATGGCTAAAACCAAAAAAACCAAAAATAAGTGTGGGCGAGGATGTGGAGAAAAAGGAATACATGCACACTGTTGATGGGAATGCAAACTGGTGCAGCCACTGTGGAAAACAGTATGGAGGTTCCTCAAAAAATTAAAAATGGAGCTACCCTACGACCCAGTAATTCCACTACTGGGTATTTACCCACAGAAAACAAAAACACAAATTTCTAGCAGCATTACTTACAATAGTCAAGATATGGAAGCAAACTAAGTGTTCGCCAATAGACAAACGGATAAGGAAGATGTGGTACACACACACACACACACACACAGAGACAGAGGAATATTATACAGCCATAAAAAAGGATGAGATTGTGCCATTTGAGACAACATGGATGGACCTAGAGGGTATTTGCTAAGTGAAAAAAGTCAGACTGAGAAAGACAAATACCATTTGATTTCACTCATATGTGGAACATTAAAAAAAAAAAAGTGAACAAACAAAAAGCAGAATGAGACCTATAAGTCCAGAGAACTGACAATGGCCAGAGGCAGGGGGCACAATGGGTGAGGGGAGAGGGAGCAGAGGGGGAGGTACAGGCCTTCAGTTATGAAATGTGTAAGTTACGGAGATGAAAGACACAGCACAGGGAATCTAGTCAATGGTATTGTAATCGTGCTGTATGGTGAGAGATGGGAACTACACTTGGGAGCACAGGATAACATAGAGACTTGTTGAATCACTATGTCATGCACCTGAAACTAATGGAACATTGTATGTCACCTCTACTCAAATTTAAAAAAAGAAAGAAGTGGAGTCTGTGTCCCCAACACTTGAATCTGGCCTGGCCTTGTTTTGCTTTGACTGACAGTATGTAGTAGGAGCAATGGAGTCCAATTCTGAGTCCAGGCCTCAAGAAGCTCTACATGCTGGGGCACCTGGGTGGCTCAGTTGGTTAAGCGACTGCCTTCGGCTCAGGTCATGACCCCGGAGTCCCGGGATCGAGTCCCGCATAGGGCTCCCTGCTCGGCAGGGAGTCTGCTTCTCCCTCTGACCCTCCCCCCTCTCATGCTCTCTGTCTCTCATTCTCTCCGTCTCAAATAAAATAAATAAAATCTTTAAAAAAAAAAAAAAAGAAGAAGCTCTACATGCTTGTACTTGCCCTCTCTGCACCCCTGACACGTGAAGGAACAAGCCCAGGCTAGCCTATGGACTCTGGGGACCACATGAAGCAGAGCCCAGTCACCCTGGCCCCTGCAACAGCCAGACTCAGCCGACCCAGCACTTAACTCTGGTTGCATGAGTGAGCTAGCTGAGATCAGAAGACCCTCCCATTGATCCCAGCCCAAATGGCCAATCCATAGAGTTGTGAGCTCAACAGGTGGTGGCTATTTTAAGCAGCAAACAGTGACTTGTGCATCCAACTAATTGGTCCACAGATGACCAAGTGGAATTCAGTCCCTGTTGGTTTACAACATATCTTTTGTGAAGAATTCTTCAGTGAGACCTTAAACCTCAATTTTTGGTATCGTCACAAGCGAGTCTGGGCTGCGGCCAGGTGTGGGAATGATAGGCAAAGCCCTAAGGAAAGAAGCAGGAAGATGGGAGTGTGCCCAGAAGGGCACATTTAGGATGGCACACCCACACAGCCCTCTCTGTCACATGATGAGTTAGGCCTGTGGCCCATGTTTCTGCCCATCAGCCCCATCAGACCAGGCCTCATAGGCCTTGAGGCAGAACCTTCCAATGCAACCCCAGATTACCCCTCCTCAAGAGGTCACAGGCTCCCGATTCACCAGAGTCTAGCCAGCATGATCCCACTTCCATCCACAAAGACTCACAACCATGGGCACATTTTGCTTCTGCACAGAACGCATTCCAAGGCTGTGGATCAAGGAAGAGGGTCCAGAAGTCAACATGACTCCCTTACATTTTGGCAAACAGCCTGAGCTATTTACTCAACATCATTCTGCCCTTCTCCCCTACCTATAGGGTACCCATACATGTGGAGTGGACATGTGTCTGCCAAAAGACTACATATCCCAACCTTCCTTGCACTACGCAGGATAGTCATTCATTCATTCATTCATTCATTCATTCATTCCTCTAGGACTCATTGAATACCTAACTCATTTTCAGGCAAGTTCTGGGTTCTGAAGATATCCTAGTGAACAAAGCAGGGACTAAGTCCCTATCCTCATGGAACCACAGTCTGGTGAGGAGAGGAGGTGACAATAAATGAATGCCCAAGAAAAAATCTAGAGAGAGAGAGTCATACGGGGTTGACTGCTGTGGGAATACATAGAGCAGAGTGAGGGAGACAGAATTTGCCTAGCAGGAGTGGGAACCCTATTTTTTGTAAGATACTCAAAGAAGACCCTTCTGAAAATTCAAGTTTGAGCAGACACCAGACGAAGACGAGGGAAACAGAACATATAATATCCAGTGGAATAACATTTCAAGTGGAAAGAACAGCAAATGTAAAGGCCCTGAGGTAGGAACAAGTCTCAAGGAAAAGCAAGGAAGGCAGTGGGACTGAGGCAGAGGGAGCGAGCAGCGGAATGCTAAGAGATCACAGTGGTGATCATTGTAGGGCCTTGCTGGCCACCGGATGGACACTTTCCCTAGAGTGCTACGGGATCTATTGGGAGAAGAGAGTTAAGCAGAGAGTGAAATGGTCTTCTAATTTAGGAGAACTGTTCTGGCTGCCATGTTGAAAAAGGATGTTAGAGGCCAAAGGCCCAGACAGGAGGCACTGTAGGAGGCCACGGTCATAATAAATCTGTTTAAAAATGATGATGGTTTAGATCAGAGTAATAGCAGTGGGGGTGGGCAAAGGTGGTTTAGAATCTGGACACATTCTGAAAGTAGAGAGAACAGGATTTGCTGATGGACTGAAATGTGCCATGTGAGCTAAAGAGAGGAGTCAAGGGTCATGGTGAGATTTGGGGCTGAGCAATTAGGACAGAGTTTCCATTCACCAAAAGGGGAAAGGCTGCAACGGGGAACATGTTTTGGAGGGAAGAGTAAGAGTTTGGTAATGGATACGTTAAGTCTGAGATGTCCACTACACATCTGCTACGGACTGAACTGTGTCCCTTCCAAATTCGTGTGTTGAAGCCTTGACCCCCAGTGTGACCATATTTGGAGATAGGACCTGTGAGGACATAATTAAGGCTAAATGAGGTCATTAGGATGGGGCCCTAATCTGATAGCACTGGCGTCCTTATAAGAGGAAGAGACACCAGAGTTCTCTCCCTCCCTACACACGTGCAGAGGAAAGGTCATGTGAAGACACAGTGAGAAGGCAGCCGTCTGCAAGCCAGGGGACAAGTGTCAGGAGAAACCCACCCGCTTCCGGAACCCTGAGAAAATAATTTCTGTTGTTGAAGCCACTCTGTCTGTGGTATTTTGTTCTGGTGGCCGGATACAACGTCTACGTGGAGATGCTGAACGAGCAGCTAGATCTACAAGTCTGGAATTTGGTGGCAAAGTGCTGGGCCGGAGAAATATGTTCCGGAGTTGTCAAGCACTTGAATGACGTCTGAGGCCATGAGGCCAAATGAGTTCAGCTAGGGAATGAGTACAGGTGGAGAAGGAAAGTGGTTGCAGCAACGATCCTTGGGGCCTCTAAATAGGCTGGGGAACGAGACGGAGGAGAGAGGTGGCCAGGAGGGTGAGGTGAGAAACAAGAGAGGAATGTCTCAGAAGCCAAGAGGAGAGAATGGCCAACAACGTCACATGCTGTTGATAGTTTGAGCAAGATAAGCACTGAGAATCAACCAGAGGATTGGACTCTTTGGAGGCCGCTCGTGACCTTGGAAAGAGTCATCCTAGTGCAATGGGGGAGCAAATCCCTGATTTCAGTGGTTCAGACAGAAATAAGGTGAGGGGCGCCTGGGTGGCTTTGTTGGTTGAGCGTCTGCCTGTAGTTCAGGTCATGATCCCAAGGTCCTGGGATCGAGCCCCACGTTGGACTCTCTACTCAGCAGGGAGCCTGCCTCTCTCTCCCCCTCTGCCCCTCCTCCCACTCATGCTCTCTCTCTCTCTCTCTCAAATAAATAAATAAAATCTTTAAAAAGTGAGAGAGAGAGACACGTGAGGACATAGCAGTGATTTGTTGACATTCATTTGTTTTGTTTCTGAAGATGGGAGCTGCTACAGCATGGTCAAGGGCTGACGGAATGGGAGGGATCCAGCTGAGAGCAGCCACCCTTTTCAGCAGGGGGAAGCTTTATCCTTGAGGAGGTATGAGGGCACGGGCTCGGTGGAAAAGTGGAGGCGTTGGCTTCAGATGAGAGAATTGGGCTCAACCATCATGAGGGGAACAAAGGCAGAGTTGGTGGGACAGATGGAAGTGGGTTGTCGAAGTGGTGGGGAGAACAAGGCAGCTCTGCGGTCACTCGCTTCTTCTCGGTGAAGCAGGAAGCTCAGGCCTCAGCAGAGTGAGGAGGGGGACATGCCAGGTAAGGCTGTGGACCGACAAGGGAATGAGGTGGGACCCGAAGAGCACAAAGGGCCCCGTTTGAAGTGGGTGGTCCTGACTCTCAAAAGAGCAAGTGAGCGTGGCTCAGCGGGTTTCCCCAGCCACCTCCAGCTGCCAGGGTGCAGACCCAGAGTGGGTGGAAATCCACAGAACCAGGGGTTTGCCAGGTGAGTTTAATGAAGAGAACGAGATGGGTGCTGACAATGCATGACCATTATGCTAGGCCATGCGTCCCAGGCTGGTGGGACGAAGAGTGAGGGAAGAAATGATAGGGATGAAGTTGGGGGAAAAAGAGAGGTAGAATCAATCAGTGGGTCTTAGGCGGGGTGTTTAGTTTGGAATAATCATGGAGGTGTGCCAACAGAGATGGCAGTTGATGGAAGAATGGGAAGCCTGAAAAATGACATCATGGGTACAGATGGCAAGGGGTGTCAGGGAGGGGGAGGGTCACAGGCTGGGAGGGTACAAGGAGGGACAAGATGGACAGTGATGCAAAGGGCATGAGGAAAAATGCCCCTCTGCCTCCACACACACAAGCTGGAGAAAGCTGCTGGGGAGTCAGAGTCCCCACAGGAGAGTAAGAGTTTCACTTACTCAAGAAAGCAGAAGGAGAGTTCAGAGCAGGTTAGGGTTCTGGGGATTTTGCTACTCATGGAGCATGAATTTGTGAGGGCCCCGTGGAAGGTCTGGGATCACTAACCAGAGCTCAGAGTTCAGATCCCACCTTCCAGGTTAATGGCCACATAGCTTTTGTCATACTTCTTGACTTCACTGGCCCTGTGAGCAGCCTGTGCCTCATGGTCAGTTTGCGCCTAGGAAAAATTGACTGTACTGGGGGCACCTGGGTGGCTCAGTCGGTTAAGCGTCTGCCTTCGGCTCAGGTCATGATCCCAGGGTCCTGGGATCGAGCCCTGCATCGGGCTCCCTCCTCAGTGAGGAGTCTGCTTCTCCCTCTCCCACTCCCCCTGCTTGTGCGCTCTCTCTCTGTCAAATAAATAAATAAAATCTTAAAAAAAAAAAAAAGGAAGGGAAACTCACTCCAGCCATGAGAGCGACCTACCTTGTCTTTGTCCTTCACTAACCGACCAAGGACTGCCAGGCATCAGGGAACACCAGTAATGTAAAGAAAAATTAACAAACACAACTTGCCCCAAGATTTAAGAGAAAGTTTCATTAGAAGACTACCTTAGTTCGTTACAGAACCTGGACTGGATCGCCTGATGGAAGAACCAAGCGGCACCCAGAGATCTTGGAGGATCGGAGGTTTATTTAACCCCCGCGAGCTCAGCGGAGAGTGGTCTCCAAACGTCTGAACCCCGAGCACATGCAAAGCGGGTAATTAATACACTTCTACTTCTGCATACTTGGCACTTTGGTGCGTGCGCGAAGCAGGGCAGAGAGAAGAACCTGGAAGAGCCCCGGGGCAAGGACTGGGACTCTCTCGCTGGCTCGGTCAGCCATCTTAGGACACAGATTTTCACTTATCAAGTTAAGAAAAATTAGTATTGAATTTATTAACATCACAAATGTAGAACTTTTTAAAGTTTAAGTTCGGCTAATAAATCTCACTATTCTAATTACAAATCTAGCAAAATCCAAGCAATTATTTTAAGGAGGTTTTTATAAATTCATTGAATTTCCTTTAATAAGCTTAAAATTGCTGCATTAATGAATGTATCATACCTGATTTATTTTATGAGTATTTCAGGTATCTACCTGACTCAAAAAGATTTCCAAGTACTTAAGTAATTCCTTATTTATCCGATGATGATAAATCTAACCCATTAAACTTATAAATAACATATTCCTTAAGTTATCTTAAATATTCCAAAATTTAACAAAGTTTCAGTTTAAAATCACAAATCTAAATCAATTCTTCAGTCACGGCTTTTTAAAATGAATACAAGGTTAATTTGTTAGTAATTTAATATGCTAAATTATCTTAAAAATACAAATAACCTCAAAAGATTAGGACCATGGATTTGTTTTACTTCGACATTTATATTTGGTTCTAAATTCAAAATCATCCTAGAGAATGATCATGTCCTTCTAAACAATTTTTGGCCAAGACTGAATTTAAGGGGTGCCCAGGGGATGAAAGATTTCAGTGTGGAGCCCCGTGTGAGCAGGTGCTCAGGATGCTGCAGGGGACAGGGTGGGCTGTGGCCCTGTCTCAGCCTGAGTCCTGCTTCTCTGAGAGTCCAAGAGTGTTTTAGCTCCTGGCCCTTAGGCCCAGACCTGCCACCAGATCAGGCCTCCCCCTGGACTGCTGGCTGGGGAAGCCACGCCTGGATTCACAACCCCACAGACTTGGAGGGCCCTGGTGCCTCCACCCCCTTCTCTCCTGAGGATCTATCTGCCCTTCTCTGGCTGGGCACTGCCTTCACTGGCCCTGTGAGCAGCCTGTGCCTCACGCTCAGTTTGGGCCTAGGAAAAATGGACTGTATTGGGGGCACCTGGGTGGCTCAGGCCGTTAAGTGTCTGCCTTCGGCTCAGGTCATGATCCCAGGGTCCTGGGATCGAGCCCAGCATCGGGCTCCCTGCTCAGTGAGGAGTCTGCTTCTCCCTCTGCTGCTGTCTCTCTCTCTCTCTCTGGCAAATAAATAAATAAAATCTTTTAAAAAAAATTGACTGTATTGTACAAAAGAACAATCCGAGCCAGAGTATGCATATAGCAGAATCAGAAGGCAAGTCCAGGATAAAGGAAGAGAACAGAAATAATGAAGCTATCAGGGGCAGCCAAGTGGTTCAGGCTGAAACAGAATCTCTGCAGTTGAAGCCTTGGAATCTGTATTTTAAAAGCTCCTTGGGCCATTCTAGTTTTAAGAGTTGTTTAAACTCGTGATCCGAATTTGGCACCCAGCTTCCAGGTGGCCAAGGTGAAAAAGGATTTTACATGATCCATAAAATAGTCCTCACTGTCGAGGAGAGAAAATACACCGAAACTTTAACTGGCGCTTGGCTGTGAAATGAATACTTTGCATACAGGGGACTCTCGTAAAAGAGTTGTAAAGAACATACAACCATTGATTCCCTGATGTTCTCTCTCCCAGTGGCCTTTGAGGAGAGCCTAGGGCGTGGTGGAGCAAGATGTTGGTTCTTCAGGGACCAACTCTGTGCTAAGCATGCTCTTCCTGTTGGTCTGAATACATTCAAGGAGAGGACACTTTTTAAAGTCTTTTGATGGCAGAAACTTAAAAAAAAAAATTCATGTAGAACCCCGATATCTAAACCAAATCAAAGTGGAGCGGCTCTGAGCAGGGAAGGAGGGCCCAGAGCCCTGCCTTTTTGTCTGCCCCCGGCCCCTGCCGAGTTCCGTGCAGCGCCCCCGTTTGGAAGCGAAGGGCTCCACGAAACCCTAGCTTGGAGACCGCGCATCCGCAGTTGTGACGGCGAACAGGTTTGAGGTCATGTATGAACACAGCTGATGGGGGGAGGGCCTGGGGAATACGGAGTTGGGCAGTGTTCCCATCAATTGTTTGCATTAAGGGCCCCTTATGCCCTTATAGCACGCCCTTACTCCATTCAGTACACCCGCTTAGAATGTGACTTTCTTTTTTTTTTTTTTTAAAGATTTTATTTATTTATTTGACAGAGAGAGACACAGCGAGAGAGGGAACACAAGCAGGGGGAGTGGGAGAGGGAGAAGCAGGCTTCTTGCCGAGCAGGGAGCCCGATGCGGGACTCGATCCCAGGACCCTGGGATCATGACCTGAGCCGAAGGCAGACGCTTAACCGGCTGAGCCACCCAGGCGCCACAGAATGTGACTTTCTGACTCCTCCTCTCAAGAGATGGTATTTCTCCACCCCTTAATTCTGAGTTTGGCCCCAGGTCGTTATACCTGCAGAAGGTCCCAAGGCATCTGCAGGTGGCCATTTCCGCTCTAGCCTCTGCTCCTGCAAGGGAGAACATGACCTGCCCGCGGCTGGGAGGAGGACAGGGGCAGAGCGAGCGGAGCCGAGTTTCCCCAGTTGAGCTGCTGGCCGACAGCCCACGCACCCCCGCCTCTCGGAGGGGGCCCAGCCGAGGCCAGCACCGTCCAGCCTGAATCACTGACCTGCACGTGCCCTCGAGCTAAATAGACGGAGGTTAAGCCACTGCATTCTGCGGGGTTTGCTCTCCGGCTTGATTGTGTGTTGCTAGTTATGTCTGGCATGGCGCAGGAAGGGGCTTCAGAGCATGATCCACACTCCCACCGTCCCTGGTCTTCCCAACCGTCACCCACCACGGGGAATGCCCAGGCGCCCTGCCCCGAGGCAGAGCCTGAAGGCGAGTCCACTCCTGGCCACACTGTGAGATGCTGGGGAAGTCGGGGTCGCAGCTGAGGCTGGGCTAGGCACCTGCTTCTCAGCAGTCGTTCTGTAGTCCAGAACTGGGGGGGGGGGGGGGGGGGGGAAGGACTATGCTCTTGAAAGGCACAACAATTCCCTCCTTCCCTTTAGATCATTCTCCAGTCATTCAGTTGGCTTGCTTTTAGTCATTCACACCTTCAGCTGGATGTGGACCAGGCTCCCCATCTTGAGAGTGGGATCCATGGAGCCAGCTGAGCGGTGGGCCAAGGGGCCAGGAGTCTGGTCTAAATCTTTGCCTGTGAAGCTGTTCAGACTGGGGGCCTTGGTGACAAAGGCCAGCTGGCTGTAGCCTCATTCTCCTGGGCCTAGAGAGCGAGCAGTGGGGTGCCCATAGCACCAGTAAACAGACCTGACTTCAAACAGCTCCTCCCCCCGCGCAGATCCCTCAGTACATTGCATTCTGCTTGCGCAATGGAACACCCCATGTGCATTTCATTTTTTAGGGCCCACACTGGCAAAAGCTGCTTTTGCAAGATTCCTGGCAGCAGCCTTGGCCTTGAACTTTCAAGGAAGAAGATAAATGGCTTTGAGCTGAAAACATCAAGACTGTCATGCAGCTCTCTCTTGTTACTGCTTGGGATGAAGTCTAAGAACTGAGCACGGAGTAATGCGGCCTTCAGCCCCGGCCCGGCCTGCCTCCAGCCTCGTCCCCGTGCCGGCTCACACCTTGCTGTGGTGTCACACCCGCACCCATGGTCCCCGACCCCTGCGCTTCCGCTGTCCTGCCTTGGAGGCCTCCCCGCCTTCCCTGCCTTATTCCTGCTGCTCCCCTTGGGACCCAAGCCAGGTGTCATCCTTGCAGGGCTCAGTTCGGGGTTTTCTCATCTCGCTCAGGGGTGCAGTTCTGTGTGTCTGCTGCCGCCCCCTCTCAGGGACCTGTTCCTTCTGCTGATGGGTGTTCCAGCACCTGACCTGTGCCGGCCTCCCTGCCGAGCATCTCCTCGCTGGCTGATGCTGGGGCTCCCGAGGCTCCGGAGCTGTGTTGCTGTTCCTTTCCTTGCTCGGGGTTCTGGCCTGACCCTGTTCCAGCGTCACTTGAGTGGTGGCAATCTGACCATCACACGCTCACACCGTGCAGGCTTGGCCTTGAGTCACTCTCAGAGAACACTTCTCCTGGGCAGCTCCAGCCCTGCTCCCCCAGGCCACAGAGCAGGTTTTTCCTACTTCTGGTTCAACGGACAGGTGGTCTTCAGTGGCTCCCGGCTTTATGCAGGAAGTTCAGGTCGAACCCCCCATCTCACAGGGGTCTGGGGTCCACTCACATCCTCCTGGGCTCACACCTGATTCAGCCATGGCTGAACTAGACAGTTCCATGTGGACTTAAGTTCGTTTTATAGCTAAGTATATAAGCCAGGCCCCGAGAGCCAGTTTGTTCCCTCTCTGGGAGCCTCTCGGGCCTGTGATGGGGCAGGGCCCAGGGGCCAGGTGTGGACCACACAGGATGATTTCCTGGGGCAGCTGGTATCAGGCCCCAGGGGTGGTTGGAAGTGGTATCGAGGAGCCCTGGAGGCCAGAATTAGGGTTAGCTCTGAGAATATAATCAAGGGTCCGGACAGAAGGGCAAGTGTGAGACTGAGCAGAGTTGAGGCGAAAAGAAAAGGTAGTCCCAGTGGCTGGGGCTGTAAACCTGGTCACCATCAACACAGATGGGAACAAGGCAAATACTGGCAGTAGGTTTCCTGGGCAGCTGGTCACCTTGAAGACCTCAGGCAGAGCTGTACAGACCCTGATTGGCCCAGGAGGGTGATCACCTCCAGGACAAAGAGAACACCTGATAGTAATACTGGTTTGTAGGCGCAGGAAACCCTGAGTCTTCAACAGACATGGAGCCAAGGTTAAAGGAGGGGCTGGCTCCCTCCTGAGCTCCCCTCTGGGCCAGCACCCAGAGAATTCCTGGCCTCTCCAAGTAACAAAGATCCTCAAAGATCCCTGCAGGATGAGGGCAAAGAGGGTGCAGTATAGACCCAACCAACCCCGGGGGGTTGGAAAGGAAGGGAAAGAAAAGGAAATGTTGCTCTTGAGGCTGGGCAGCACGTGAGGAGAGCAGGCACTGGTGACACCACCCAGATCGGGGACACCCCTCCTCACGTTCTTCGCTGGGACTCCTCTTTGCCTACTTCCAGGCAGGATTTGGGCACCTGTTTTGCTTGAGCCCATTCTCTTTGAGGTCTTCCTGACATGGGCAGGGATTGGTTCTGGGCAGTGTCGACCACAGTCATTAGCATCTTGCCTATCATAATTGACATCTACAAGGACACGTGGCTTCTGTTTTGTTCAGCTTGTATCTTCCCTGGCACCCTTGCCTGTTGATAGTTAATTTCAGTGTCATAAGCTATTTACTAAAGACCAGCAATAGCCAATTGTTCTCTAGCTCTTACCGTGTTTGAGATACCATTCTAGGCATTTTATAAGTATTAATTCAATCTGAGACATAGATGCTATCATTGTTATTATTATGCCCATTTTACAGATGAAGAAACTGAGGTCTACAGTTTAGGTCCCTTGCCTAGTGAATGGCCAAGCCAGGCCTAGAACCCTGGCCATCTGGCTCCAGAGTCTGTGCTCCTAGCCAGCATGCAATGTTGCCTCCCCCAGAGATTAGGAAAAATTAATCTGTTTGGACAGATTCTTACCCTGGGCCTAACCTAATCTTCGAATCCTACATGGCTCAGTCTTCAAAGAAAAACATCTAGGAAATTAGGAATGAAAACACCAGGGAAGGGATTCTTTCCAGTGGTATTCAGTTCCACTGATATGTCCTGAGGTGTTACCAGGATTTGGTTCCTTAAAATATCAGTCTTTGTAACTAACTGACTTATAAAACAAGTGAAAACAAAGTCCAGGTTCAGCCACGATTGTGACCCTCTTGCTCCCCTGCATTCCCAGGTGCCTTCTCAGTGCAGAGAAAAAGAGGTCTTTAAAAAATGTTCTAGTCTTTTTAAAAAATTGTTTTTAATTACGGATAAAGTGCTGGTACATTTTATCCTCTTTCTTAATTTACTTGTTCATTCATTCATTCATGCTTATTGAGTATTTACTACATATTCTAGGTCCTAACGATACAACAGTGAAAAAGACAGATAATGCACCTGCCCTCTTAGAGCTTTTATTCTAGTACAAGGAAAAGGACCATGTTTACTGAGGGCAGGCAATGCTAAATGCCAATGAAGAAAGCTAAAGAAGGTGAGAAATAGAGACAAGGTAGAGGTGATCAAGGAAGACTAGTTTTAGCCACTATTGTGAATGAACTGTATGCCCTTCTCGTTTATATATTCATACATTTATTAAAAGTATGTGCATCTGTAACAATATGTAGAATTCTTTAAATTGAATAATACATAATAGATACCTGAATAAAATCACATTGTGTAGGAGACTTCCACTTCTAGGAGCATGGATAGATACAATCCTCCCTGTTTCTCCCACTAAGTACAACTAAAAACCCTGGACATTACATAGAAGGCAAACTTGAGAAGACCCTGAAGGTGGGGGGAAGATGGCAGACTGGCTGGGGGCCTTGGGGCCTAAGGAATGGCATGCTGTGAGTTCCTGAGGGTTTCTCAGCCTCATGCACATAGGCAGACCTGAGGCTGAAGAAGCTGGCTGCCTGGAAATGCTCAATGCTCTCTCTGGCTGGAGGACTGGTAAAGGAGCAGCCTGGCAAGACAGCTTTTAGACAACTGCCACTGTATTCTACCCAAACACTGCAGAAAACACCATGGCCCTACCCTCACACCTGCCAGCAAAGGCCCAGTGGGGAGCCTAGACCTCTAACATTGCCAGGCTGTAAGGAGACACCCCAAACTCATGCCAGGGTGCTGTTGGAGAAGACTGAACAGGTCGCAAGGACTTCCATCTCTGGTGGATAGCAATGGGCCTTCCCCAACCCACCCCATCCCCATGTCAGTGGAGAAGCATGGACTTCCACCCCTGCCAGCAGCAAAAGTCCCCTCCCTCTCCCTGCTGGGTGGGGGTGGTGGTAAGAGGAGACCTAGTGGAGAGTCAAGGACTTTCACTACTACCCAAAGGTAAAGAGGTCACTCTTCCCATCACTCCTCCTGGGGGTCAGTGGGGCTACATGGGGAAGAGTAAAGAGGCACTCATACCCTTCCTAGCCCGGGTGGTATCAGTAGGGATCTGTAATTCTACACCCCTCCCCATCTTGGGTGTCAGTGAAGGCCAAGCAAGAGAATCTGGACTTCTATCCCCACCTGGCATTGCCCCAGCCCTTCCCCTGCCAGAGCAGTCTCAGAGGATACCAGCTAAACAGGTTTAAATAAGTTTGAGTCTCATAACATAATATCCAAAACATCCAGGCTTCCATTGAAAGTCACTAGACATACCAAGAACCAGGAAAATCTCAAATTGAGCAAAAAAAGATAATAAATGTTAGCATCACAATGACAGCAATGTTAGAATTATCTGACTAAGATTTGAAAGCATCTGTCATACATTCATTGCTTCAATGAGCAATTACAAACGTAATTGAAACAAAGAAGAAAACAAAATTTCAGCAAGGAAACAGAAAATCTCGGGAAAGAAATTGAAGATGTAAAGACTCAAGTGGGAATTTCAGTACTGAAAAATACAATAGCTGAAATTAAAAATTCAATGGATAGGTTCAACAGCAGAATGGAGGGGACAGCTGGAAGAGTCAATGAACTTGAGATAGAACAACAGAAATAACTCAGTCTGAGTAAGAGAAAACAGGCTGAAAAAAGAAATGAACAGAGCCTCAGGGACTTATGGGACTATAACAAAAGATCTAACATTGTGACACTGGAGTCCCAGATAGAGAGGAGGAAGTGGAGAAAGAAGGTATGGCTGAAAAGATACTCAAAGAAATAATGGCTGAAAACTTCCCAAATCTGGCAAAAGAAAAACCTGTAGATTCAAGAAACTGGGAAAACCCCAAACAGGATAAACCTGAAGAAATCTACACCAAGAAATAGAGTCGAACCTCTAAAAACCAAGCACACTATCCTGCAACTTGCTTTTTTTTTCTTCATGATATACTAGTCAGCTTTCGCTAGGTTATGCTACAATAACAAATGATCCCCAAATCTCAGTGACTTACAATAAATGTTTGTTTCTCACTCATGTTACATGTCTAGTTGATGTGTCTTCACTATCCCAGGCCCCACATTGAAGGAACAACCACATCTCAAACTCATGGCAGAGGTCAAGAGCAATGGCTGACCTACGTGAGGGCTCTTAAAACCGCTGCTCAGATGTGGCATATATCATGTCCACTCAAAACCCACGGACAAGTCACGCAGCCACACTCAGTGTTGGTGGAGAAATGCACTGCGCCCACTCTGCTAGGAGGTACTATAAAGTCAGATGACAAAGTGTGTGAAGACTTGGAAACAGTCATCCAATCTGCTCACTGGATCATAAATATTCATTTCCTTCCTGGCTGCCCATAAAATACACTCAGCCTCCTCCCAAAGGCATCCCAAAAGTCTCATCCAATCATTGCATCAGATATTATGGCCAGGCTCTCAGGATCCACACCAGACCTTGTGTCAACATCTCCTGGAAACCTGTGAATGAAAAGACAAATCATCTGTCTACCCACTCTCAACGGATAGCAGTGAAAGAGCAAGAGGGACAGGGAAACATGAAATAGTCCCCGTTTAAAAGGGGAAGGCAGCCTAATCCGGGTGTGGGGTAACCAAGAGGCAGTCTTCCTGCAGTGGGGGGATGAGCAATTGGGGAAGTGTAAGAGATGTACCCATAGCTGCGTTTTAGGCAGATTTAGGGGAAAATATTTAGATTTTAAAATGGCTGTACTGTTTACTGTGTCATTGAGGAAATGTTTAGTATGTTTGGCATTTGAACACTTCTGAAGAACATAACAACAAAACCTAACTAAAGAGGACCCCAAATTGAGGCCCGAGAAATTGTTACTGCTATAGAAACAAAGGGCTCGAGGATGAAAGGAAAGCCACCTGCTGCCATTTCATCTTTGATACTTCAAATCTGGGTGAAGCCCAGTTTTGAAATGTACTATTCTAAGAGTGTACAGACTCAGAATGTTCCCCTGTGCGTCACATCTTCGGAATGTTAGGGGAAGTGATGCCGGACAAATGGGGCACACAGTAATGTAAAATGTGTCCACTTGTTTGGAAACCAAAGGCTGTTGAGAGAAAGACAGGTTGGTCCTGGATTGTTTCTTTCAAGTGTGCTTACAATATGGACAGGAAGATCACCTTGGAGTACTAAATGAAAGTGACTAATTACACATAACCCAAATGTTCAACAGGAGAAAAAGGGATTAAACAATGATGTATCCACTGGGCAAAATACGGAGCAATTAGAAATAGTTTCAAAGAAATTTTAGTGGCCCCAAATGTAAATAGACATATAAATGTAGGTTACACACACACACACACACACACACAATGGCCTGTCCTTCCATACATCCATTCACACATTAGAAAAATAGTCATGATTAAAGGCACCAATCAATCAATCAATCAATCAATCAAAATAAAGGTACCAAAGTAGTAATGGTAATGTTTTCTTTCTTTTTTTTTTTAAGACTTTATTTATTCATTAGAGAGAGAGAGCATGGGAACATGAGGGACAGCAGCAGGGGCAGAGGGAGAAGCAGACTCCCCACTGAGCAGGAAGACCGACTGGGGGCTCGATCCCAGGACCCCGGGATCATGACCTGAGCCAAAGGCAGACGCTTAACCAACTGAGCCACCCAGGTGCCCCATGGTGGTGTTTTCTTGGTGGGCGATTCTGGAAGACTATTTTCTCTTTTTAAAATGTACTCTCCAAATTGTCTACAATGAACCTAAATTTCTTCCAGAATCAGAAAGAAAATAAAATGAAAAGGTCTTTCCTGTTTAAAGGAACTTCAGTCCCAACACATTATTTTGTCCTTCAGCCTTGGATCCCTGCTTGCTGTGGAGGGTAAGCAAGCTACAAGGAAGCCATCGCCATCCTCTGGGCCCTACAGCAAGAGAAAGGCATGAGCACCCTTCTAGCATCTGTGCCCTCCTTACTCCACAGGCAGTTTTTGCGGCCAGTGAATTTTTGTAAGAAGATAAGGAAACACACATCAGAAAATCATAAATGATATTCTAGTCCTTTAATTTAGAAATGCCTAATTCAAAAATGTTCAAGTTGCTATAGATTGAATGTTTGTGTCCCCCCAAAATTCATGTTAAAACCTATCCCCCAATGTGATGGTATTAGGAGGTGGGGCCTCTGGGAGGTGATCAGATTGATCAGATCATCAAGGTGGAGCCCTCATGAATGGGATAAATGCCCTCATAAAAGAGGCCAGAGAAAAAAAGCTCCTGCTTTCCTGCTACATGAGGTCAGAGCAAAAAGGCGTCTACGAACTAGGAAGCGGGCCCTCACCAGACACCAGATCTGCCGGTGCCATGATCTTGGACTTCTCAGACTATGGACCTGTGAGAAATAAATATTCAATGTTTATAAGCCACCCAGTTTGTGGTATTTTTGTTATAGCAGCGTAAACAGACTAAGACACAAGTCAACAAAAAGGTAGTTGTCTACCAAGAGTCACATGCAGCTGACCTGAACAAAGTGACTATAAAATTAATTCCGGTAGCTACAAGTGAAATTTTTACCAAAAACTTGCTAATGTAACATCTTACTAGCATCTAACACCTTTAAAAGTGAAATGCTCGTTTCTTGGCAGTAAATTTATCCCATCATCCTTTGTGTGCGCTGCAGTCATGATGTCTTGGAGAACGCCTTGGGTTCAGAGCCCCAGCGTCCAGAATCTAAGTGCTGGGATCACAGCTCTCTATCTGTGGCAAAGTACTCAGCGGTCTGTATTCTATGATGTAAGCATGTCCTGTAGTATTTTTTGGAAAACTCTAGTCATTTCCCAGGCATCGATCAGGGACAGTTATAGGGGGCTCTTCAAGAAAAGGTCCCAGGTGGGTCTGAGACCCTGACACTGAGTCCACTGTAAGACTTGATCCTTCTTGCTGAAACAAGTCATTGAGAAAATGTCACCATCATTCTTAATCAAGGCGACCTGAATTTGCTGTACTTTTTTCTGAAAGAGAGGCTGTAAGCCTGCACTGAGGAAAAAGAAGCAACCCCTGATATTAACTGATTAGCACCCTTCCCCCAACTCGATGTTTTAAGATCCAGCTTATTCACTTTCTCAGGGGTTGGCAAACCACAGCCTGTGAGCCAAATCCAGCCTGCCACCTGCTTTTATAAATGAAGTTTTATTGGAACATAGCTATGATCATTAATTTATGTATTACCTATGATTGTATTTGTACTCCAGTGATGGGGGTGAGGCGGTGGATTATAGCCGAGACTGTATGGCCTATAAAGCAGATAATATTTACTATCTGACCCTGATCCTTTCTAGAAAAAGTGTGCTGACTCCCGACCCACTTTTTGATATGCTTGTCTCCATAAGTGAGTTAGTAGGAAGTTGTATATAAATTTTACTAGGAGTCCACAATTTCTACCTTAGGAAAAGATATATTAAAAAGGTAAGAAGCTGGGGCGCCTGGGTGGCTCAGTCAGTTAAGCATCTGCCTTCAGCTCAGGTCGTGATTCCAGTGTCCTGGGATGGAGTCCCACATCGGGCTCCCTGCTCAATGAGGAGTCTGCTTCTCCCACCTCCTCTGCCTGTCTGTCTACTTGTGATCTCTCTCTCTGTCAAATATATAAATAAAATCTTAAAAAAAAAAAGTAAGAGATGGTCATGTCTGTTGTCAGAAACCCTTTGGTGGCACAAAATTTTGCCCCTTAAGTGAATTCTGATTTAAAAAAAAGGGGGGGGGGCGGCGGCTAAGAAGACCCTCTTCCCTTGCTGAAACAGTAGTCCTCAAAGGAATCAGCTGTGGGTTATATAGGAAGACCCACTGGTCATTATCCCTCTGAGCTCGCCATTTTTGATCACACTTAAGATACACCAGCAATGCGAAGGTCCACACTGTCTGGATAATCGAGATGCCACCTTGAGGCAGAGGTTAGGCAATACCTACATGCTGCATACTGCGTTCGCTAGAATATAAAGGGTATGTGAAGCCCTCTTGAACAGTTCCCATCTCTTGCTGTCCAAGAGATGCTCTCTCTCATTAAGTTTAAAAAGAATCAAAGTATGGTCTACTCCAGAGAGAGGAGGCATCCCCAAGTTGGCAGACTCCTAAAACACACACCATTAAGTATTTTTTGTTTCCATACTTCTAACTTGGTCATGCTAATTTTGAACATAAAAAATCTTTCCAAATGGTTAGCATTTAGCTATCTTGACAAACAGTTCCTCAAAATATTCACCCAGATAGAACATCATTTCTTAACTATTTTGAAATAGATTTCAACATAATAAAAAAGCACAATAAGCAAATTTTATATAGTAAATAAACTTTATTTATCTGTTCTTCCAAGATGACATTGCCAACAGTCACAGATCTGCATACAATACAGTATGCATACAATACAATATTGACTATTTACAATTTACAGTAGTATTTTTTCCTCTGAAAAATATAAGTACAAAAGCTAAGTAAACAATGAGGTACTGCTGTTTGGATTTATCATATGTATAGCTTAAAGAACTAGTCTTTAGCAAATTTTCAACAAATCAATCTGGATAAAATACTCAATTTAAATGCTCTAATTTATCAGAAAAAATCTACTAAGTTTCACCTCAAAATGTATTGCACAAGTCTTTAAAAGAAATCACCCTAAAAATAAATAGGAAAGGCAAGCAGTTCTTCAAAAAGAGGGACAAAAAGAATGGAAGAAAGGAACATTAAATGAGCCCGTAAGTCAGGTTGAGTTATTCAAAATATCTTTTAAAACAACATAAAACTCCTCCCAACAAAAAAGGAAAAAACTATCACCATTTCTCCATTGATATAATTGATCTGAAAGGCAGTCTGCAATATATCTGCGGGCCAATGTCAGGTTTCTCCTGGTGTTTGGCTCCATATCGGGCCCTGAATAACAGCTTGCTTCTCAAAGAGGCAAACCCAGACAGGGCTCCACGCCTGCCCAACACCACCACCCCGTTTCTTCAAGATGACGATCGGAGCCATGACTGGAAAAGAAGAAGGGAAAAGGGGTAAAGAAAAAAAATTTTAAGCCAACTTTTTGCGAGATTTGTTTTTTCAAGTTAAAATAAAACTATATTCTATGGTCTAGGGATTAAAGTAGAAATATTCTCTAAATTAAATCCTAAAAAAAATCTTCTAAAAATTCTTGGAATGATCTGACCTATAGATCCTACAGGTCAGCAATCCTGAAAGACAGGACGTTTCAGTGACATCTGGAACTGCCACCTTTCACATGTCCTGAACGCTACTGATCATAGCTGGAGAAGCCAGGAGTACGTGTGCTGACTTGGCAGAACCTCACAAGGATGCAGTTATTTAAAGGGGACAGAGAGTTCTTCCCTTTTCTCTAATGTGTTGATTTTTCTACATATTGCAATTCTCCTAGGATGATATGCATGGCAGCAAAGGACAAACAGCATTTTGGTGTAAAAAAGCTATGCCTCATCGGAAATTAACAAACTCAATTTTAAAAACGCCTAAAATGCTAAAAGAAATGATGTTAATGAATGATTCCTAATAAGGTTTCTCTGATTAAAATGCTAAAAGCCAGTAGCTAGATTAAGTTAAAATGCCACAAAAATAAATTACCAAATAAAATTGAGATAAACTTTTTATACATATTTAGTGGAAAGACAAAGTTTTAAAGTCTTCACAATTTGTAAGTGAAAAATATAATCCACTGATACTCGTGATGTATTCCCAATAGTGTATTATTTATAAAACTTGCTCAACAATCAGGTTGGTCCTAGAAACCTAAAGAAGATGAGAAAAATATCTGCTGTCATATTTAAATTCCTATGTCAGTTATTATTTTGAAGCCTTAGCTTGTACTGTTGCGAGAAAAGAAATTCACATATGATTTAATAATGCTGCACAATGTCAATGTTATGAAAAACCAAAAAAAAAAAAAAAAAGGCTGGGAGAACTTTTCTAGTTTAAAAGAAACTAGAAAAACATGACAATGACATGCGATGTGCAATCTCTGAGTGGATCCTGGAATTTAAAAAATTATGAAAGACATTATTTGAAAAACTGGAAAAATGTGAATATTTACAATATACTAGGTAACAGTATGTTAATATTAAATCTCCTGAGAGTGATAATTGTATTGTTGAGTTTGTAGGAAAATGCCCTAAAGACATTTGCTAAAGTATTTATTTTGCAAGTTTGCAAGTAAGTGTCAAATGCTTGTAAGCACAAGTGTTTGCAAGCAATGGTCAAGTGCTAGGGAGGGGAAGATATATATGGAGAAAGAGCAAGAGTGAGACAGCAAGTGAGAAAATTTTGCAAAAGGTTAAGAATTGGTGAATATCGGTGAAGGGTATATAGGTGTTCACTGCACTATTTTTACAAATCTTATGTTTGAAATTCTTCAAAATAAAAGCTGAAGAGACAATCGATAAAATGCTACATAGTACACACTTCCAGTGATAAATGATAGTATTTAAATGATACAAAGACAAGCATTATGGAGTATTCATAATACCATGAGAAAAGGAAAATGTTAAGGGATTTACAAGACTAAAGATAGTTGTAGATAATCACTAAGGCAGGTTAACTGATGTACACTAAAATCAAAATTAGACTCAAATATAGGCATAAATGATTTTTAAAGCTAAAAGATTAAAAAAGAAAAGCTATATATTTGGCATTTTAAACCTTGATACCATTAGCTGAATACTAGCTGAATTAAGAATCACAGAGAATCTTTATCTTAATTCGATTAAGCTCTATTAATTGCAATCTAGCTTATTTGTCAATTGTAAAAATTACAGCGAAGTCAGAGGTAAAGATGTACCGTGAATGTTAGGTGGTGCCAAGTCAAGCCACTAGCATGACTAATACACGGAGCTGATGGCAGGGTGTTTAAATGGTGAAGACAGTTAACTGTGTCCAAACAGTTTAGATGCCTTCACTTCCTAATACCAATATGCTAACGACAAACAGCCGCATTCAATCGTAGCAGGCTGCCTAAGGGTCTCCTCGGGACAGATGTTCCTTGTTATACCATATGAGCCCAGGAAGTAATAAAATTACATTTGTTTTTAAAATCAACTTTACTAGTTTTCATTATTTCAGACTGGCCTTGATAAGTGGGCCTTACAATATTTTAAATTCTGGTTTCATGAAATATATCGTTTCACCTCTATCTAGAAAATGAATTTTCATTTCTCTCTCACAATCTTTATTAATTGCCAAGACTAATCTTGGGAAATAAAAACAAAAAAGATGATAAAATACATAAATTTTTTTGAATTAATACAATTTTAAAGAGCAATTTTTAAACTTTCAATTATTATTTAAAGAAGCAAAATTTCCTAAGATTATGTAACTCTTACTGGTGGTGGTGATTATTAATCTATATATTATTAATCTATAAAACAGAATTAACAGAAAATACCTATATTAACCCACAGCATAATCATATATTCATTAAACAAAAGAGCAAAAGAATGCCAGCGAAATGGTTAGTATCATGCAATACATTTGATTTTTGCACAAAAGACACAAGACATTATTCTTCACTCACCACATGCTAACTAAGCACAGACTGATGGTTTACTCAGAAGATACCACTGCGAGGTGAAGTATACTACAAGCCAGGAAGAAAAAAAGCTTATTGGGTTAGTTTTAAGACTTAATATAACACAGAGATTATATGTGTATACGAATTTCAAAGGATTAAACAGAATGTACTTAACATTTTCTCAAATCTCCCCAAATCAAGGGAGCATAGGCAAAGTATAAGGAATCTGTAACACCTCCCTCCCATCCTAACTATAGTATTATGTAGCTTTCATTTGCAACTTTAAAAATTTGAACAACATAATTAAAGATACTTCACACTTTGAGTAAATATTTATATAGAAGATTAACTGGGTATGATTATTTGCTTTATAAAAAGATTTATTTCATAGTTCCATTAAAGTACACATTAAACTTTGATTTATATAATCTCAATTTACCATCAAAAATTTGGGGAAAAATTTGGGGGAAAATGTTGATGGATGTGAATACAGTAGGTCTATATGTTGAACTGTCATTCCTAATATACATCAGTTTTATCACTGAATAACCCTCCTGTAATTCAACAGTATATTTTCAGGAATGATGACCCAAACCAAAATTTCCAGTCAAGGGGACCCAATCTCAAACATACTTTTTACTGTAACAACCTCCTTAAATAAATTCTTTGTCCTATCTAAAATGGCCATAATCTTATTCTGGTTTGCTTCGAAATAGCATCAGTAAAAAGGGTTATTTATAAAATCTGAGTTTGTTCTTAGTGTAACCATCAGAAGAATCATTTTACTTTTCTATTATATTTAATTGTGCAGTTAGTAAGAAGCAGCAAAATCAAGACAAACTAGAAAATAATATTTGCAACACACACAACATAATAAGGCCAGTATCCTATTGAAAAACTTGCAGAAGTAGGCAAAATATATATAAATGGCTGCTCCCTGTGTCTATGCTTGTAAGCATTGAAAAACTGGAAACGGCTTACGTGTCTATCAATGGGAAATTGGTGAACTAAATTGTAGGACATCCATATAATCATACAATCACCCAGTAAAAAGAATAAGGTACATCAATTTGTAATGAGGTGGAATAAAATAAAAATAAACATGTTAAGTGAAAAAAGCAAGCTGTTGCATTCTGCCACTTTTATAAAATACTTAAGTGATTAAAAACATAATTATAAATATATATTTATAAATCTTATTAGAAAGCCTGGGGATATTCAACAAACTATTAACAGAGATGACCATGGCATGGTAGAAAGTGTTGGGAAGCTGAAAACATGAAGGTCTCCCTCTCTACGTAATATGATTCTGAATTGTTTGCAATGTTTTCTTTTGCAATGACCACGTATTATACAATTCTAACAAAATCAAGAGTCAAAACCACTTTTGAGACAACAAATAAGTACTTTATCTGTACAGTATTTTTCACTCTGCATCAGTATCTATTTCTTTTTTTTTTTTTTAAGACTTTATCTATTTTTTGACAGAGAGAGAGACAGCGAGAGAGGGAACACAAGCAGGGGGAGTGGGAGAGGGAGAAGCAGGCTTCCCACAGAGCAGGGAGCCCGATGCGGGGCTCGATCTCAGGACCCTGGGATCACGACCTGAGCCGAAGGCAAACACCCAACGACTGAACCACCCAGGCGCCCCTGCATCTGTTTCTTGATCCACCTTCCATGCATCTACTGAGCCCACACAAAAGCAAAGGTAAGCTTCTTTTGGGATGGAAAACTTCTGTATCTAACAATGCTTGAAAAGTTCAGATGAATTATTAACTCAGAGGAGATTCTTAAAATTCCAACCAAATGGAAAAAGTGAGAAACATTAACTTAAGTACAAGACTGGTCAGGGCAAGGACTGATCAAGAACTTGACGCAACACAAAGGATCAGTGTGAAAGAAAACCAAAAAAAACTCAAAAGAAAATCAATTTTTAAAAATGACAAGAGTGAGGGCGCCTGGGTGGCTCAGTCGTTAAGCGTCTGCCTTCGGCTCAGGTCATGATCCCGGGGTCCTGGGATCGAGTCCCGCATCGGGCTCCCTGCTCCTTGGGAGCCTGCTTCTCCCTCTGCCTCTCTCTCTCTCTGTCTCTCATGAATAAATAAATAAAATCTTTAAAAAAAAAAAATAAATAAATAAATAAATAAATAAATAAAAATGACAAGAGTGGATGGGGAATGAAAATAAGCCAAATGTTCTTCAATAGAAGAGAAAAAAATTTTCCTTCAATGGAGTCCTCAAGAAAATAGCCATCTAGGTGAAACATGTCAGTTTGCTAGTACCCTAAAAACAAAAATGCATTTCTAAGAACACTTTAAAAGAGATGTCTACATAACAAAAGAACCTCTCAATTCCAAGAGATGAGTTAGCACCTGATTAAAATAAACTTTCTTAATAAAATTATCCTAAATAATAACACTCTCCTTAAAAAAAAAAAAAAGCTGATGGTGTACTCGTAGGGCAGTTTTATTCAGCAAAAAAATAGACAAGTCAAAGACTTTTGCACTCACTCTTGCTCCTACCCTGTTACTCAAAGTATCTAGTGTACTCTGGCCGTCTAAGTTGCCTAAACCATCATAAAATGAAGTATCAGGTACAGTAAGCTGAAAAGCTGAGAGAAAGAAAAAGGCTGTTCCCACCAAAAACAGCACGTGCATTTGGTGTGAGTTTTCTTCTGAACTTCTGTTATACATAAGGCAATTTTTTCCCACTTGAAACAAATCTAAAACTTGAAAATCTACAAATAATTCAGTGCTGCCTATGGCTGGCACTCCAAGGCACTGGCATGGACACGGGGACATTTTCTGAGCTGCTATCATTCCTGCAAAATGACCTGACTGTCCTCCTGACATCTGTAATGACTGATCTTACACACATCAATATTAACTGACCATACTAAGTCTCCTTTGCTAGGAAAGACATTCTACACACACGTATTGCTGCGTGGCGGCTAAGTGATCATCACCGCCCCCTCTACCATTATCTCAAAAACCCAATGCAAGCACTATACTCTGGTCTTCTGACAACCCTAATAAGGAGATGTTTGTTTTGTGAAGAAACAGAGGCTCTGAGACTTGTCAGTGAAGGACTAGGATTCCTTCTCTACACATCACAGCCCTCAAATAAGCCAGCATTTAATTATGCTGTACAATTTAATCTTGACTGGTAACAATTTCTCATCTATGAAATATAATCTTGAAATTAGGTTAAACTCTGACACCACTTACTAAGTAATAACCGTTGTTTTCTATAATGGGGTTTTCAAATACAGAGTATTAAAACTCACTGAGGGGAGGGGAGGTAAAGCAAAAAGAGATATATTGAGAAATGCCTTACCAGCAGTCACAGAAATTCTTTGATCAAGGCCAAAAAGCAAATACACAATCATCAGGGTCATGAAGTAAAGTTTTAGACTGCATTCCTCCTACAACACCCACTAAATAATGCAAATGCTGGCGTGGCTACACATTGTCAGCACAAAGCGCGGTCCACACTCTCTCGAGCATCCCCGAAATTAATGGATGGGAAGGCAGCTCTGTAATGTGCTTGGGTTTGTTTTGGTTTACTTTTACCAGCTTTTTAGCGTCCAAAGTTATACTAACAAAGCACTCAAGGTGCTGATTTTAAATACAAAGGAAATTGTGCTGCATATTTATAACAAATTACAGAGAAGATCCATCTGGAACACACATTTAAAGCTAATGTGAAAAATAAATAAATAAATAAAGCTAATGTCACTAAACAGTTTTTAAGTGCTCATTTAATAAACTCCTAAAAAAGCCCGTAATCTATACAGTTATATATCAAATGTAAAAACAACCATGAATCATTCTCAAGTACCAAGAATCTCAAACTAACAAAAGGTGACTCCAACTGATTTATAAGCCATCTTTGAGCCTCACTTCATGCTCATTATACATTATTTCATATTTCCTAAGCATCTATTTTTATTATTTGATTTATATTACTAGAAATACCTTTTATTTGTGCACAGTGAATGGGTGCTACCTCTTCCCCCTAAAATTAAAGGCTCCCACAAGGTCAACAACCATTATCTTCCATATCTTCAATTTTCCTATACCCGCCACAACAAACAGAAGAGTAGGTGATTGCTGATTGAATTCATTCATTAAGCAAAAGCTAATGATGGATAAGACTCTGCTTGAAGTAGTAGTGGAAAGAGTGGGACTTTCTTCCTGGGCAGGTCAGCCTCTGGGACAAGGGAGAATTATTTCAAGAAGGAACGAACAGTCACCATTTCATCCCTATCTAGAATGAATACCACTTTATTCAGGAATAAAGAGTGTAATGTTTTTCAAAGATTTCTTTTTAGTTAAAAAAAATTTCCATCTGCTTTAAAAGGTTTTTCTTTACATGGTTCACTATTTACACTATCAACTCACCATTTCCTTCAAGACAAACAAATCTAAGACTGCATGTGTGCATGGGGTAAAGGGGAATATTTCCCACCATATTGCCAAAGCTATGATAAAATGTAGCCCAAGAGTAAGAGGAGAGTTTGCCATACCCCAACATCAAGATGATAAAGAGGCCATGGGAGAATGAACAAAGGTATATTAGATCATTTAAAAATATTTTCTTAAACTGGGCCATAATGACAGAATCATGTCGACAGGTTCCAATTACACTGGAGAGTTTTATTTTCACAAAGACACAGCTGTATTATTCAGTGAGGAGGAAAACTACACAGAGTAACTACATGGTTTTAGAATTAAAGTTTGCTATAATTTAAAACAACATTCTATTGACCAAGGGCGTACATTATAGTGATATACTTCTTATAAAAAATATTTATAACCAGAAATATCACCAATAATAACTACAGAAATAACAATGTTTTTCAGGCCATTAGATACAGGGAGGCATGCTTTCCAAAAAACACTTAAATGCTAACCAAAATAACTGCAACTGTCTCAGAAAATATACAATAGGTAAGTGATATAATGTGCAATGGAGTACTGGGACAAAGGTCAGGGATGCTGGGATGACTTTAGAGAAAGCAAGGAAGAGGAGGTCAGGATGTGCCTGATACACTGGGATTCCTTCACAACTGGCCCTGCGCAATGCATGAGAAGAGAGAAGCATCATGCCTGGCTGGCTCAGTTGGTAGGGATGCAACTTCTTTTCTTTATTATAAGTATGCTCCACACCCAACATGGGACTTGAACTCATGACTTGAGATCAAGAGTTGCATGCTCTACCAACTGAGCCAGCCAGGAGCTCCAGGGTGCAACTCTTGATCTCAGGGCTATGAGTTCAAGCCCCACATTGTGCATGGAGCCTAACTTAAAAAGAAAAGAAATAAAATGGGCAAATTAAAAAAAGAAAGAAAGAAATGGCTGACAGGTGCAGGGTGTCTGGCCTAGAGAGGAAAAGTGCTCCACTCAGGCTATCCACAAATTTTTGGTTGAGTTCCATGGGTTAGAACCAGAACAAATTGGTAACCACTACAGGAAGGAAGATTGGGGCTCAAGATAAGCAAGAGCTGTTGTAAGAGACACACTCTGTCGAGATCAGATGGGATGCTTCGGGAGGTTTATTGACTTAGTCCTTCTTACTGGAGATACTCAGACATAGGCTAACCCATCATAAAGGAGACCTTTGCTTGCTTTAGTGAGAAGAGAATAGTGATGCTGGGATCATGAAGCAAGTAAAGAAACGGGGGAGGATGTGAACGGTGCTGCAGGCTACCAGCAAGACAAGAAAAGGAAGCAGAAAGAGAAAGCTGGGGCAGGACCCGAGACACGTCACATATTTCACACTCTGCTTAGAATGGATCTTCTTACTGAATTACTGGCCCAGGGCAAAAAGAAGTTAGGCTTGGGAATAATTTTGCATAATTTATGAAGTGTTTCATTGTTTCATTTCAATTACAGCTAACTTCACACAAAGGTTTCTAATAATTCAATTATCTACATTTCCCTTGCTGGGTATGTCAAAAACTAAAAAATGCTTAAATTTTTCACTCAGAATTATTATATTTGAAAATAACTAAAGTAGGAAAGAGAGATGTAATCTATAGAACACCAAACATCATGGTGTAAACTGGTTTTAAAAATTATTACTGGAGATACCAGAACAAATGCCTTTTCTGTACTTCCCATAAATAGCCCAAGTTCTGGAAATCCCACATACAGCATATATGGGTGTCAACCTCATATATGCTATTGAAGAAGACTGCTCTTTCCTTGAGGGCACCATTTCATATTTGCCATTGGTTAAACTTTCTTAATGTAGATTCACTCTCATTTTTTAGGCTACGGTATAATAAAAACTAAACATTTAAAATGTCTTCTATCAACTCAAAGTCTTTGTAAATGAAACAGGATATAAAAAGATGGGATAAAGTCGTCTTCTATCTGTAGCCTACTTTTAAAGCTTACCATTAGCCGAGCATCTTCTCTTTCCAAAATTTTCTGAGTCTGATCATCAGGGAACTTCAGTACAGTGGTTATAACCTTTGCCATGGTCTACAAGAAAAACAACAAGAGATGAGCACTAATAGAAGGTGAAGCAGATGAAGTCTCACCCCATTCTGACATGTTCTGCTGGTGGGATTCTTTAGTGCTCTCAATGGAAGCCACGACCAAAGAAGTATGATGTGAAGGTATTAGTCAAGGAAATAACAGCCAACACTAGAATTTCAATTTAAAAGGACTCCTCACAATGTCTGGGTTGATATCATTTCAAGAAGATGCAATTACAATAGCATGAAGCTATATAAAGTTCTAATGCTCTTGGCCCTTTGTCTTAATTAAGATGAAACTTTATTACTCATTCATTTTATTAGGTTTTTTATTTGTAGAAATCTATCTAGTAAGTGATGTATTGCCAAACATATGCTCTAAAGAATCAGAATTATACTCCCAAGTTCAGCTTTAACTAAATCACATCATATATCTCATTAACATGGGCTACTGCATGAACATGAACATGCTTAGTAGATATTTTTTACAACATGCAGCACATCAGCCTAATAGAAATACAAATTACATTTTAAATAAACACAAGATGTTTTGTTCGGTAGGAAACATGATGAATCAAAACATTACACATGGTGGCTTGCAAAACAAGATCATAAATTGTGCAGATCTAAATGAATATACCGTAAGTCAGACTGTCACCCAAAAGCTCGTGGAAAATTCTCCTCAAAGGTGGAAATTCCCTATTTTGTATCAAGATGAGATGTTTTGAGGGAGACAGAGAGGAAAGAAGATACCTTATGAAATAAGATACACTTACGAAATAAGTAGGATAACAAGTTCAGTGCTTACATACAAATTCAGGTGCTAGTGCTCTCCCCTGAGGATTCCCACAGAGGATGGCAGGGTCACCTAGATAACTCACTCTAACATTCTTGGTTCACAGTTACACAGACTCTGTGTGTGTGTGTGTACGGGAGGGGGCCGGGGACTAAAGAAGGCCATAAGGAAAAGATGACATAATAGAGTTAACCAAAAATTTTACAAACTCACATCATATATAATGTATATGCAGAATTATCTCCAGGAAGGAAAGAAACTAATGTTTTTTAAAATTCCTATTATGTGCCAAGCCTAGGCAAGGCACTTTACATATTTCTAATACTTATTTCAACTAATACTGTTCTTCCACCACAAACCCCATACACAGCAAGATTTCAGCCCCCTTCCTTCCTTTCATCTTTACCTCTGCCATTTTGAGGATCAAAAAAATACCATTTAAGGGGCAGCTGGGTGGCTCAGTCATTAAGCGTCTGCCTTCGGCTCAGCTCATGATCCCAGGGTTCTGGGATGGAGCCCCATATCGGGCTCCCTGCTCCGCAGGAAGCCTGCTTCTCCCTCTCCCACCCCCCTTGCTTGTGTTCCCTCTCTCGTTGTGTCTCTCTCTTTCAAATAAATAAATAAAATCTTTAAAAAAAAAAAATACCATTTAAAACAATGCAGTTCTTGGAGAATTCCAAAGGCATTTTACAAAACCCTCATCTTTTTAAATTGTATTGCCTAGATAGAACAGAATCTTCCATGCTAAACCAGTCTAGAAACTAAGCATATGTGGCATGAAATGACAAGAGGAATATGAAGTAGAGACTATTTCAGTATTCTTTTCATTAACAGTCTGAAGCGATTTTTAATGGTTTTTGTATACTAAGAAGACTGTTTTGGGGAATTAATTTCAATAGCTGGTAAGATTCAAAGTACCCAAAAGTCCACTTATATTCACTCTGAAACCACATACATGCACACACAAACATGTCTGTCAAAAAAAACCCCCAAACTGTCGCTAGTTGTCTTCACATTTCTAGACAATGTTAACGAGAAACCCACCTCTAGATTCATCAGCGATCCTGAAATTGTAGCAGATTACCCAGTAAAGACTTAAAGCTCTTCCCTGGCTTGCCAAAAAACTTAAACGGAGAAGCCTAGGCTCTTTGCCATACCTTGGGAGAGAACTCAGTCTGTCTATTCTATATACAATATCCTCAGTCCCTGGGAAGTAAGGCAAAGTTCAAATGAGCCACCTGGTTTAGAGATGGCATCTCCTGCCAGGTTTTCTTGAGGGAGAAGCTTTAATAAAAATTAGGGTGAGAAACACTTTCTACTGAAAAGGAAAGCAGGCTGAATTTAGCATGGAGGATCAAAACCCAAGAAAAAGAAAGTGAAGGACAGAAGAAAGAAGGGACACTTACTTAGCTTCATACTATAAGAATATGTGTCCTACATGTGGTCCTCTTAAATAAATCATCTGCCTTATAAAATAAGGAACACTGTGTGCAAAAGCAGATGAAGAAACACAGGTGGGATGACATACATATCCTGCTGGACAAGATACAACTTCAGATGAGGATCAAATCCCAAAGGCCACAATATACTCTGGCTCACTCTAAAATCACAACCTGGTCTCCATTTCAAATTCTTTAATGTGTAGAAATGAAGCAAATCAGTAAAAGATATGTCTAAACCAGCTCTGATCTTGTCAATCTCTGCTCAAGGGCTAACTAACCCCCAGTCCCTACAGGTAAAACTCTGAAAACATTCCATGCCTTCCACACCCTGTGCAGCCCTAAAAGGAGTCACCGCCACCATAGATCCAGTGTTTCAGTTGGACCAGACTACTTGTCATTCCAAAACCCACACTCAATTTCCTGCCTTGGACCTCCTGTCTAGGCTTTCCCTCACATCTGAGTTCATCTATTCAAATCTAACCACCCCCACATACCCCCCCCACCCGGCTTTAAAGCCCAGCAGATACACCTGCTTCTTCACAATGTCCTCCTTGACCCTCCCACAAGTCAACAGGAGAACTCTGTGCCTCTCTTAATGACATTCTGTATCATGTTATGCTTAACTGCGAACAGGTCCACTTTCCTACTATATAGTAAACTCCTTAAAATTAGGGATGGTGTAAAAAAAAATTAGGGATAGTGTCAAATTTCATCTTTCTACCCATCGTGGTGATAAACAAAAGGCCGCATGTAGCAAGTGCGCAATAAATAAGCAGTAAATTAAGCTGAATATCTGCTACCGATTTTCTATATTTACCTGTAAAATGTGATGGCAGAATGACAGACTCATCATTAACCAGATGCATTGAATGCTGACGATAAAAGACCAGAGAGAGCACTCTGCCACATGGACTCCCAGTCAGGTATTAGACGGGGTGTCTTGTGTCCTGAGGACACCACTTTCAGCTGTTTCCTAAGTCACAGCCTAAAACAAGCTGCACAACCCTGGAAGCACAAGCTTGCACTTGGCAGCCTGGCACTGCCCCCGAACGCATCTATGCTTGGGCTGGCTCTTTCTTCAGGATTCAAACTCTGTAGAGATCTCAGCCTCCACAGTTCACAACCTCCAGAAGACACAGTTTGAGGCAGTCAGTCTCTTCATTCCACAGATCAAGAAAAGGTCAAATAATTTATTTAGCACACTGGATCACAGCTTTAGATTCAACAAATGAACCAAGAGAGCTACAGTTCTGAGAGGCCTTTTTTTTTTTTTAAAGATACACCCTTCTCCCTTCCCTTCAGTAACAAGGTAACATTAAATTATCTACCCCACCCCAGATACAGGCTACTATCCAATACAGACTTATTAAGAGATTGTTATATTTCATTAGCTTTATTTTTAAAAAGCAGAAAATTCGCTTTAGCTATTCTTTGAATTTAAAAAAAAATTCCTTTAAGGAAAAAAACTGAATTACTATGAATTAACATACCCTTCCTGTGTTACATGCTCAGGATCACACTAGATACTACTTTAATTTGAAATTATTTGATACAATGAGATTTCTATAGATATTAAGGATTCAAATGACTTAGAGCCCTATAACTCCTAGTGTTTAGCTGAATCTATAATCCATAAATTCACAATATTCTTTCAAGAGATTTTCTTATGCCCTTACTTTTTAGTCTTCAAATATATCTGCCAAATTAATCCCTGAACTGGCTTAGCACTCTTTGACTTAGTAACCCCCAAAGACCCATAAGTTAAAACACTGATTGCTTCTAAAAATGGAAAACTCATGATCCCATTCTCAGCCAACGTATATAGACAATGTAAAAGTTTATGAAGGTAAAAAGTTGAAGCAATGTCAGAAAAGAAATTGCTTTAAATGAAAAATTCTGAGGAAAGGCTAATGAATTTCCCTAAATATATTCAATTCAAGACACATTTATCAAAAGTCCAATATAAGGCTCTTTTAAGAACACTGCAGGGGATACAGACAAGAAAAAGACAATAGTATATACTCAAGAACCTTACAATAAATTTAACATTCCAGAAAACAAATTTAGCCAAGCACTATTACTTATATTATGTGGTGATTTTAATGGTCAATATTCCATTTGTATAGGAATGATTTTTCTCACAGTGACTAAAGTAAAATATTTCTAAATATCTCTAAGCAATTACTTAATTATGTAGTCTACTACTTAATTCTTAATATGACCATTTCCAATACTTCCACATTACCCTAAAGTTTCCATGAAAATGAAATCTATTCTCCTAACTTTAAGACTTGAGATCAAAAGTAAAAATAGCCACATATTTCACAAAGTATTAGTTAATGAAATGTCAATTTTTAGTACTCAGCATCATCCAACAGTATTTTTTAATATTTTATAACTATAACAAATATAAGCAAGATATGCCAATTCACTTTTGTAAACTAAGAACAATAACCCAATTGCCTATTATCTATTATTAGCATGCATGGTCTGCCAACAGTAAAGATACAGCATCAATATGTGTATTAAAGTATTAAAAGTGGGCACATTTCCTTTTAAATTAAGCCACATGCCAAATTATCAGAAATGATTTATACCTTAGTCTCACGACCCATCATATACTCAAAAAGCACTTTTCGCAAATACTCAAACTCGGTAGGTTCTCCAAAGAGCGAGACATCAGTATGGTACAAACTGCCACCTGTCAAATAAGAAAAAACAGATCACATTGTAAAGAAAAACCAGATAAGCTACTTATTACTTAGACACTAGACAAACTAAAGAACAATTCAAGGAATAAAGGGAGGCATCATTCTTGTATTAATTATATTGTACTGTATAGTATTGTACATACATACACAAATCATTCCAATTGGTATTTTTCCATTTTAAGAAAAAATAAGAATTATCATAGCAATTTTATTTCTCGCATCTTTTCCTCCTCCTCCTTTTGGCATAGCAATTTTATTTTATTTTATTTTTTTTTAAGATTTTATTTATTTATTTGAGAGAGAGAATGAGATAGAGAGAGAGAGCATGAGAGGGGGAAGGTCAGAGAGAAAAGCAGACTTCCCGCTGAGCAGGGAGCCCGATACGGGACTCGATCCCGGGACTCCAGGATCATGACCTGAGCCGAAGGCAGTCGCTTAAACAACTGAGCCACCCAGGCGCCCCAAGGCATGGCAATTTTAAAAGACTATACTTAGGGAATACAAAGATTCCTTAAAACTGGTATTTCTCTTCTCAATATTATGTGGTTGGCTTCAGATATTCCACAATGACTAAAATTAATAATCATTTGTATTTATTAAGAACTTAGTATATTGGAACAGAATTCTAGTTTTTCTAGTATTCCAAATCTAAAAGCACTTAAGTTTAAATCAAGTTTTCAAAACTCTTTGGATACACAGGACAAATAAAATAACTTGAAAATGCATGAAATATTAATGCCATTTTAGTGGTTTTCAAATATTTTGGTTCAACATCTTAAAGCCTGTCATAAAAAGTTACAGTCCATCTGTTAACCAAGCCCCATTTCAACCTAAAAGTAAACAATAAATACAGTTCAGGTATATGAAATCACACTGAATATTATGTGTAAAAATTTATACCTTGATAACCCTGGATTTTTAAAAAACTGAATATAGGAAATATCACTGTGCAGCAAGATAATACATCAAGGCTTCCAATACTGGACGATGAACAATATGTGAACCTCTAAATGCCAAAGTTGAAAGTGGCCTCTCATTGTAACTTTCCATTTCTTTTGGTTGAGAATTTAAACCACCATTTGTTCAGTAAAAAGAAACAAATGAAATCTCATGGAGTATTATTGACACATATGAGATTGGTAAAATCCTAAAAGCAAATAATGCCAAGAACTGGTGAGTATGCAGGACAATGGAAATGTGGTTACCTTGAGGTAAAGCTCATATAGGGAAAGCAGGATAAGTTCTTTTTACCCGATTTAGTTATTCCACATTTTTGAGGGTCTGTTTTAACACCAGTAGTCTGTTCCGGTGATGGATTTGTCTACGCCTGCTCTAACACTTCACTCTATTAATTATGATGACTTCATAGCCTGTCTTGTTGTTTAGCTGGGGAAGCCCTCCCACAGCACTGACTGTGAAGTGTGAACGGATACAACCACTATAGACAATAACTTGGCATTCCTTTTCAGAGCTTCATAAAGTGGAAGACGAGCATACTCTATGATGCAAAAATTCAATTCCTACCAAAACATCCTAGAGAAACGCTTCACATGTACACCAGAAGTCAACGTTCACAGTTACAGTGTTTATAAAAGCAAAACTGAGACAATTCAAAGGTCCACCAACAGGAGAATAAATAAAATATGGTATACGGATAGAAGGTATTATTACTAAACTCAGCATTCAAAATGGTTAAACTATAGCTTCTAGAATGAAATTCAAAATCACAATGCTAGGTGAAAAAAGGGCAGGAATATGCAGAATATATACAGTATATCATTTCTATACAGCCCAAAACATGTAGCACATTGAAGTCAATTGTCTTAGAGAACCGTACATATGCTGTAGCATGTTACCAGTGGGTTACCCTTGGGAGAGAACAGAGAGATAGGAGACTGAAGAGCAGCACAAGGAGCACTGGCAACGTTCTAGAGGGCGAATTCGTAAGTGCTAACCAGTCTTCGTACTTGGTATTTACTTTGCATGCATTTGTATGTTTGGAATATTTCATTTTTTAAAAGTGTACACCTTTAAAGTCCCAACTCACTCAAACCACACCTTTAGCTGCGCTCCCCTGCTAGAACCTCTAAACAAGCTCTCAAACCACACTTTGTAAATACACAGCAACCAGAACTCAATAATGTTAATGCACTACTTCCTCTTCAAAAGCCATTTATATATCACTTAAGTGTTTCATTCCTCTAGATTGAGGCAAAATGCAAGAGTTTACAATGTTGTACCCTTTTCAGAAAATAATTGATTTTATTATTATAAACACGTAGATTACTTATGTATAGCCATTTTCCTGGACAAGTAATTAATATTGTTTTTCAATACATATACCCCCTTTCTTGTCTTCTCCCTAACAGTAGCATATAAAAGAAATTTCTTCCTCTCCTCATAATTCTTACTTTCGGTTTTAAGCAATGAGAGTGGAAATTAGTTATTCAAATAAAAATGCTTGCCAGGTTGTCTACCCATTGCTTCTTGTGAGTCTTTCCAAATAACTTTATCTGAGTACTACGTAGCATTTTTAATACAATACTTTACCTAGGCCCAATTCCAAAATGTGCAACTGGAAAATCCATTTAACTACACTTGAAACAATCTTAATCTAACTAAGCGTATTACAGATAATTTTAGTTAAAAGCAGGCTTGGCTCAGATTCTCTTTAAAACTGTACATGCATTTTATTTAATTGGAAGATAAAAATAAAAAACTAATTTTACATTTACAATCACACCTAAGAATAAATGTAATAAAAAAGGTGCAAGAGAACTACTCAGGACAATAAGCATTAGTGACAGAAATTAAAGAAGACCTAAGTAAATCCTGAAAGATATCATGATTATGGGTTGCATACTCAATACCATAGAGGTGCCAATTCTCTTCAATCTTTCTATAAATTCAAAGCAATCCTAATCAAAATCCTCTCACGTCTGGGTGTGTGTTTTGAGTGTAACTTGATAATCTCATTCTAAAACTTAAATGGACATTCAAAGAGCTAAGGATAGCTAAGACACTCTTGAAAAACAGAGTGGGAGGGCTTCCCCAGCTAAACAACAAGACAGGCTATGAAGTCATCATAATTAATAGAGTGAAGTGTTAGAGCAGGCGTAGACAAATCCATCACCGGAACAGACTACTGGTGTTAAAACAGACCCTCAAAAATGTGGAATAACTAAATCGGGTAAAAAGAACTTATCCTGCTTTCCCTATATGAGCTTTACCTCAAGGTAACCACATAGATAATGTGGGAATGTTTCCATTTACAGAAGAATTCCAGTTAATATCTGCACAAGAAATGGGAGAATGTGAATATCACCATTACACAATAACTAGTGAAACAACAGATCCTGGAAAACAGCCCCCACTGGGTGCTAAAATCAAGGTGAAAGATAATGAGTCAAACTGATGACACCTGGAACTGTGTGAAAGCAGTTACAAAAAAGACATGTGTCTTTTGATGTGAAACAATATATAGTTTGGCTCCCTTTGGGAGGTACTATTGCCAATAACACAAATCTAAATCTGACCAAGCCCCTCATTCTAACTACTAGGGGATGGAGCACCAAGAGTTCAGAATGCCTTAGACTTATGCACAAGTAATTTGGTCTCTTTAACAAATAAATAACAAAAGGAGAGAGAATGGGAGAGGGAGAAAGACAAGGAATCTAGAGTTTTAAAAAGAGATTTAAGTGATTTCTCAATCAAAGTAGTATGGGTACTACTTGGCTACTGATTCAAATAAATCAACTGTCTCCCACCACCACTGCCAGAAAACATTTATGAAACTACAAGTGTCTGAATACTGACTAGTTATTTGATTAAGGAATTACTGTGAAATTTTTTTTTTAAAGATTTTATTTATTTATTTGAGACAGAGAGAATGAGAGAGACAGAGAGCACATGAGAGGGGGGAGGGTCAGAGGGAGAAGCAGGCTCCCTGCCGAGCAGGGAGCCCGATGCGGGACTCGATCCCGGGACTCCAGGATCATGACCTGAGCCGAAGGCAGTCGCTTAACCAACTGAGCCACCCAGGCACCCTACTGTGAAATTTTTAAGTGTGATATTAGTACCATGGTTATTTCAAAGGAATCCTCTGTATAGATACATACTGAAATATTTACATATGAAGTAAGATATAATATCTAACTTACTTTAAAATAATGCAATGGACTAAGAATAGAAAGGTTGGGGTACAGATGAACCAAGATTAGATATGTCTTGGGTGCCTGGGTGGCTCAGTCATTAAGCGTCTGCCTTCGGCTCAGGTCATGATCCCAGGGTCCTGGGATCGAGTCCCACATCAGGCTCCCTCCTCAAGGGGAAGCCTGCTTCTCCCTCTCCCACTCCCGCTGCTTGGGTTCCTGCTCTCGCTATCTCTGTCTCTGTCAAATAAATAAATAAAATCTTTAAAAAAAAAAAAAAAGATTAGATATGTCTTGATAATTCTGGAGGGTGGCTGGTGGCTGATGTGTACATGTATGTTCATTATATGCCATATTCATTATTTTTCTGTATGTCTAAAAAAAATTGCATAATAAAAAATTCAAAAGGAAGACAATAAAGAAAACACCAACTAGTACAATATCTTTACTATATATATAAATATTATACTATATAAATACTATATATATACCATATAGTATATGTATTATATTCTGAATATTAATCCTTGTTTTTATAATGTGTAAACAAGGATTAATATTCAGAATTTTTTAAAACTCCTACAGATCAATAAGAAAATGATAGATGATCTTAGAAAACAAAAAAGAAATGGAGAGGAACTTCACAAAAGAAATATACACAGCTAAAATGAATGAATAAAAAAATGAACAATCGGGGCGCCTGGGTGGCTCAGTCGGTTGAGAGTCCAACTCTTGGTTTCAGCTCAGGTCATGATCTCAGGTCCTGGGATTGATTCCCACATCGGGCTCCACGCTTGGCACAGAATTTGCTTGAGAGTCTCTTCTTCTCCCTCCCTCTCTGCCCCTCCCCCTGTCCATGCACACTCGCTCTCTCTCTCTCAAATAAATAAATAAATATTGCTTAGAAATACATACATAGGTGGTAAACAATAAAGAACAAGAGAATGGTTAACATAAAGTCAGAAAAAAAGTCAGTAGAGGGGAGGAATAAAGCTATTATTGCAGAGGCCTATAACTTTTTATTTCTTCCTGCCTGGTGGATGCTCATTCTACTCTACTCTTTAAAGAGATAGCATGGCGAAGAGATTAACATGCATATTCAACTAGACTGACCAGGCTGGTGAGAGAATTAAATGAGCTGATATGCAAAACAGTGCCCGGCACTTACTGTTATTCAGGTATCCCCTGCCTTTGGAAAATTCATGTTACACCACTTCGCTTTTACAAAAACCTACATTAGTATTTGTCTTTGCTAACGAAAAAAATCTAAAGAGGTTTTTTGGTTTTATGAAAAAGGTGAGAAGTGACAATAGTGTTCAGCATTCGTTTTGCAGCGAGCCATCACAGAGGCAGCGCGCACCCCCAGCAGAGTGGCTCCATCAAGCTCCTGCCCCCGGGAACTACACTCGGCTTCAAGCCACCATAGCTCTGAACTGTGTCTGTGAGCATCTGTGCTTTGTCTTGGTTTATTTTGTGCATCTGTTAGCAAGATGTGTCCTAAGGTATCAGAAAAGCCTAAGAGAGGATATTTTTTGGGTCTGGGAATGCTAAAAATTTTTTCCATATAAACTAACTGTAATTGCTTCTTTGTTTTACACCATTTCGGCTTATGAAAGGTATCAAAGGCATGCTCTATCTACTTTTGGATGGTAGAGGAGACTGGTATATGTGTTAGTTATTAAATACACTGTACATGTGTGTTCGTTTTACAATTCAAAACAGAAAAAAAAGGAAATTATAAAAATCTTAAGTTGAAACTAATGAAAAGAATCAATATTATTCTCTATGCACTGCTGAGCACCGAGTCAGCAGCTGAGCTGACAATTGCATGTGTTGACTTAGATATGGCAAACAATCCTTGTAGCAGCAATCTTCTCTGCAATGAGCCATGAGACACTTCCAAGCTGGTTTTCTCTTGTTTTTGAAGAGCATTTTGGAGAGAATCCAAAGCAAGTCCTTGTTTAATTTAATTAAAAATTATATAATATCTTGTGTTACTTCATTGCAATAAGTAAGAGCTTTCAAAAACACAAAGGGATGTAAAATGGTTTAGATTTATGCCCTAGTGCTTCCCTGAAAAAGCAAAAAGCTTTACAAGACATTTAGCAAAATAAAACTATTCTTAATGAAGTGAGGCAGCAAAACAGATAGGGAAATTGTTATGAGATTGAATTATTCAAAGGTCATGGTTATCTCAAGTGAACAACTATGTAAACACTCAAGTTCATCTTTAAAATCCTTTGTAAGTGGCATATACTATTTCAATCAAGAGAATGTTTCCAAATCACTCTCTCCTACCTTGAATATAAGAGTTTTTATGAAATTATTTTCTCCTTAAATCAGAGTTTAAAATTAGTAAATATAGCATTATGGTAATATTAAAAATCAGAATCAGAGGGGCGCCTGGGTAGCTCAGGGTCCTGGGATCGAGCCCCACATCGGGCTTCCTGCTCAGTCGGGAGTCTGCTTCTCCCTCTCCCCTCCCCCTGCTTGTGTTCCCTTTCTCGCTGTGTCTCTCTCTGTCAAATAAATAAATAAAATCTTAAAAAAAAAAAAAAAAACAGAATCATAGAGCTGTGCCTGTATGAGTACATGTAGTAGATTTGCATACATACATAAGAGTCTGGAAAAATATACATAAATTGCCACTAGGCTGGTTCCATCTGGAGAGTGTAGAATAAAGTGGGAACCTGCAGTTCCACTTACACACTGCAGCTCTGTTTGATTTTTTTTTTTTTGCAACAAATATGCATTATTTTTGTTTTAGATTACCATCATTCTTTCCTTAAAACTAGCTGTTATTGGTGAATTACAAAGGTAAAATATATTCATTGTAAAGAGCAGATTAGCAAAGACAAAAATAAAACTCCTCTATAAATCCAGCATAAGATATAACTGTGGATAAGATAAGAGATCATTCCTACCTTTGTAAGGTGTTCCCACAGTTGTTGCATATACATTCTTTTCATATTTCTTCAAACGGTCTTCTAAATTGTGAATCTAAAAGTAACAAATACTCAAATCATAAGATTCGTATGGAAACCATATGTAAAAGAAAGGACTGCTATAGCTACTAGATTCTTTAATACTTAAGACAGTATATAGGCAAATACAATTAATACAAATGGTTTCTTAGATATGACACCAAAAGCACAAACAAAAGAGAAAATATATAAAATGGCCTTTATGAAAAGTAAAACTTTTGGCCTCAAAGGACATTATCAGAAAGTGAAAAGACCACCCACAAAATGGAGAAAATACTTGCAAATCACATATCTCTAAGGGACTTGTATTCAGAATAAAGAATACAACTGAACAAGAAACCAAATAACCCAACTAAAAAATTAGCAAATTAGACTTAGACATTGCTCCAAATAAGACATACAAATGGCCAACAAGCAGAATATAAGATGTCCAATCATTAGTCATTAGAAAAATGCAAATTAAAACCATAATGAGATACTAATTCATACCAACTACTATGGCTATAATCAAAAACTTGTTGGTGAGGATGTGGAAAAATTGGAATCCTTATATAACTTTGTTGGTGGGACTGTAAAATGGTGCTACAATGTATTTTGGTGGTTCATCAAAAAGCTGAACATATAATTACCAAATGATCTAGCAATTTCACTCCTGGGTATATACCCCAAAGAACTGGAAATAGGTGCTCAAATAAAAACTTGTACACAATGTTCCTGACAGCACTATACGTAATAGCCAAAAGGCAGAAATAACCCAAACATTCATAAACTGATGAATGAAGTATGGTATAGCCATATAGCTAAATAATATTCAGCCATAAAAAGGAATAAAGTACTGATACATGCTACACTGAATAACCTTAAAAACACTGTGCTAAGTAAAATAAGCCAGATAAGAAACACTATGTTTTATGTGATTGTATTTATATAAAATACTCAGAATAGGCAAATTTACAGACACAGGAGTAGAGTAGTGGTTGCCAGGAGGTAATGGGGAGTGACTGCTTCATGGGTATGAGGTTTCCTTATTGGGTGATGAAATGTTCTGGAACTAGATAATGGTGATGGTTTCACAACATTGTGAATGAACTACATGTCAATGAATTGTGCACTTTAAACTGGTTAAAATGGTCAATTTTATGTTACGTGTATTTTACCACCATAAAAATAACTAATACAAAAATTGCCATGCTAGCACAGTTTGAAGATTTGAGGATGCTATAAGAAGAGAGTTTTATTTTATTTTTAATTTTATTTATTTATTTGACATAGAGAGACACAGCGAGAGAGGAAACACAAGCAGGGGGAATGGGAGAGGGAGAGGCAGGCTGCCCGCTGAGCAGGGAGCCCGATGCGGGGCTGGATCCCAGGACCCTGGGATCATGACCTGAGCCGAAGGCAGACGCTTAACGACTGAGCCATCCAGGCGCCCCAAGAAGAGAGTTTTAAAGCAACAACCTTGAGAATAGATGAGAAAAGATAAACCACTGGGAAGTAGGAAAAAAAAAGGTAGCATTGGGACTTAGCATCTATTTTTATGATTTAAAAAATATATATATTGTGAAAGTGTTCAAACATAATCAACCACAGAGAATATAGTACAATCAATGCCCATATATACCAATCCATCACCTCATTTCAACAATTGCCAAGATTCTTGTATGTATGACTTTTAAGAAAACTGAAAAAGTGGGGCTCCTGGGTGGCTCAGTCGGTTAAGCATCTGCCTCTAGATTTCAGCTCCGCTCATGATCTCAGGGTCATAAGATCGAGTCCCATGTTGGGCTCTGCGCTAAGTGGAGAGTCTGCTTGAGATCCCCCCCTTTATCCCTCCCCCGCTTGCATGTGTGCTCTCTCTCTCTCTAATAAATAATTTTTTTAAATGTTTTATTTATTTATTCATGAAAGTCAAAGAGAGAGAGAGAGGCAGAGGAAGAGGGAGAAGCAGGCTCCCCGCCTAGCAGGGAGCCCGATGCGGGACTCGATCCCAGAACCCTGGGATCATGACCTGAGCCGAAGGCAGACGCTTAACCATCTGAGCCACCCAGGCGCCCCTCTAATAAATAATTTTTAAAACAAAGCAAAAACTGGAAAATTCCTGAAGATATAGCCTTCCAACAGCTTGCTGATTTGTACACTATCCCTCTAGAATTTGAGAGAAAAGACTACTAAAGATGATGCACCACAGATACGCATATACTGGTATTTTCATGCTTATGCATCCTTCTAGACATATATACACAGTCCTATTTAAACCTAATTACTGGATAATATATGGACAAAATTTATTATGTCAAGGCAATTTAACTACTAGGAAAAAGTAGTAAAGATTGATGTCAACATATTTCCCTGATAAAAGCAAAAACATTTTTTTAAAACTTAAGTTATTACAAATAAAGACAAATTCTTATCCAAGATGTTAAACACTAGAAAGAATAAGATGCAAATGTTCTTGTTTAAATACATGTGATCATGAATTTAAGAGATAAACTCCAGCGCCTCCAGATTTAGAAATAAAATTTCCTGTGTAAGACAAAATTGCAAAGCCAGCTATTAAATCAGTATTATATTAGTTCGAAAAGTCAGCTAAATGAGATCCAAGTACAAAAGAACATAAATTAAGACAGTCAGTTCAAAATAAAAGGCACCAATTAAACCCGTACCTGTTCTCTGAACTCTTGCTCTTTCAACTTTGAATCACTGATTAGAGTAGTCTTCTGTGCTAGTTGTGTCTAAAAAAACATAAAGTCAGATCTGAAATGCATATGGGTTTCATCACTGCCTGGATATACATTGTACTGCCTGGTAAATTATTTTTATGTTTTAACTTTTAAAACACAAAATACTCCTGGGGCACCTGGGTGGCTCAGTTGGTGGAGCACCCAACTTCAGATCACGTCATGATCTCAGGATCCTGGGACTGAGTCCCGTGTCAGGTTCCCCGCTCAGTGGAGAGTCTGCTTGAACCTCTGCCTCTGCCCCTCCCCCTACTCGTGCTCTCTTTCAAATAAACTCTTAAAAAAAAAAAAACACACACACACAAAATACTCCTGAAAATATACTGTCTTCAGTCAAATTCAGTGAAGAACTAGTCTTACCTGTAACTCCATAATTGTTATCTGTAAATGGAAAAGAAAAAAATGAGTATATAATACACTAAAATCTATAAGAAGCAATAAAATGGAACAATATGAACTAACAAGAAAATAAAAATTTAGTGTTTTAGTCTTAAGAAAGTGGTAAGATTTAAGAGTCTAGTTCCTCTCACTTTGTCATTGCCAGGGCTCTCCTCCTGCTGCAGCCTTTCCTGGTACTTATTCTGTAGCTCCTCCAGTTGAGTCTGCAGGTCCATTACTTTAGCAGTCATTTCTTCTTCACGAGCCTTTAAGATTAAAAAAAAAAAGTGCTAATGAACATACCAAAAAGAACATCGTAGAGGCAACATAGTATAGAGAAAACTCCTCAGAAGGAGAAAAAATACCTAAACATTTCTGGAGACACAAACCACTGTTTCTATCGTCATTCGTGACTACGCTCTAAATACCCTCCTTCATGTCCCACTTTTAATGTCAAGCTTGCTATTCATGCTATATTACTGTTCCCTCTCTCACTCCCTCTGTCCCCACCCCATAAAGCCTCATCAAGCAGTTTCTTTCCCCTTAAGCTTCCCAGGCTTGAATGACCATCAGGTATGTAACAGTGTGGTGACAGAAGTTGAACACAGAGCCTGTGTGTTAGGGACTCTGCCCTTTTCCACATTAGGATCTGATTTCCAGAAAACATCCATTAATACAAACTAGTAGATACTGTGAGGCACAGCACTGATCAACCAGCCGGCAACTTACTGATCACAAGAAGTTGTAGAGGTTTTTCCCAGCCCTTTGGATAGTTGTGTAAATCAAGAAATGATTCTTTGTCCTGGTTCAGCAAACCTTCATCTATACATCTGTCCCTAAACCACACCAGTGGTTCTTTGGGGTAAAATGTTCAACTAAAGTCTATTAAAAAAAAAATTATTGTCCAATGTATTAGTAACCATGTAATGTCTCCATTTGTCCTGAACTTTGCAAAAAAAATAGACAAGGCTGCAAAAGTATATGTGACTTATTGGTCCAAAAATCCTACTTAGAAAATTTGGTATACAAATCATTTCTCTCTTCTGTTTTGATTGCCCTAGTAAAGGCTATTGCCCATTCTACATTTCTTCATTTGTCTTGATAACTGCCATGATTTATTGTACAGAGCAGTCCAGACCTCTTCTTGCTCTTATAAATCTTGTAATAACCTTTGTACTAAAAGAACATTTGGAATTGAAATATTGATCAGATTGAGTAATGAAGACAGACAAGTGTTTGCTGAGTAAGAGACTGAACAGGAAAAACAGCAACAAATGGGTATCTGATTTAACAGATGCTGACTTGACAGAACCAAGAAACATCATCCTCAAAAACAAACAAAAAAAAGAGAGGCCCCATGGCACAAAATAAGGCAATGAACCATAAGGATACTTGGAAAATCTACTTTGAAATACCACTGGTCATGAAACTTAGACCAACTGAAAAAGAACGAACTCCTTCTGGCAACATAAGCAAAGCAGGGATGTCGAGTAACCAGCCTCCTTAGACATCTCTCCACTGAGGCTCACTTGGAGACATCTCCCCACTGAGGCTTACTTGAACCTAGCCTCCATCCCTAAAACACCATCAACCACAAACTCTTGTAAATATGTTACTGCCCAGTTTACTGTTTTTAGTCTACCATAGCATATCCTGTGTGGATGTCTATGTCAATGTGGTTTAGGCACCTTTGAAAGGATCACCTCTACAGCTACTTATTCAGTTAGGCCCAAATTTTTATTTTATTTTATTTTATTTTACTTATTTATTTATTTATTTAGTGAGAGAGTGGGGGGGGGGCGCAGAGGGAGAGAGAAAATCTTAAGCAGAATCCGCACTGAGCATGGAGCCCGACATGAGGTTCAATCTCATATCCCTGAGATCATGACCTTAGCCAAAATCAAGAGGCAGATGCTTAGCCAAATGAACCACCTGGTGTCCCTAGGCCCAGATTTTAATATGACAGTTAGCTATGTCTGACATTTCCTTTGACAGTTGTGGGATACTATCTAAATCAAGCCCACTAAGAATTAGGAAAAAATCCCTTCTTTGTTATTTCTAATTTAAGAAACAATTTTGTAAATTCCTTTATAAAAGCTTCCTAGTCTTCTTGAAGGAGGAAAAAAAAAAAACAGTACTGTTTACTTCAAAGTAAAAACAATAAGGAAAACCAGTTAAACTGAATGTTAATGCACATCCACGGAAATCATGTTTGAGAGTCTAGTTATTATGCCAAAGCCAAATCACTAAAATATAGTCAATGTCAAAAGGAAACCAGTTTTGTATCTAACGTAGCCAAGCTACCTCCTCCCAGTGGGACTGCTCTGAGTTGGGACCAGGCTATTACTTAAGCTCACTTACATGAGTACTTAGCTCTTCCTTTGAGATGTCATCACTCCCTCTTCCCAAATGGATTCTTCCCTGCCCTAGCACATGTCACCTCCTTCAAATTTACCAAGTGTCTAGTATGTGCCAAGTATCTGGCTAGGTCTTTAAGACTAGAGATGAATAACAAAATCCCTGCCCACCAGATGCTTATAATCTAGGAGAGACGACATACACATTAATATTATCCTACACACATTTGTATGTATGACAAAAATTCGTGTTATAAGTGAAGTAATGAATACAGATGAGTACCAAAAGAACACAGATGCAATGAATTATATTTAAGGGGTTCTTAAAAAAAACTATGTTAAAACAATATGATGCAGAAAAGAATATTCAAAAAGCAAACTTTTGAGTAGAAAAGGGAAAAAATAACATATTTCATTTTTGTTTCTGTTTACACAAAACACTGCAATATTACAAAAGAAACTAATCATTGATTTCTGGCTCAAGGTGGCAATACAGGAAGATCCTGAACTCACTTCCTCCCATGGACACACTGAGTCTACAGCTACATATGGAACAATTTCCTCTTAAAAATAAAAAACAAGGGCGCCTGGGTGGCTCAGTTGGTTAAGTGACTGCCGTCGGCTCAGGTCATGATCCTGCAGTCCCGGGATCGAGTCCCGCATCGGGCTCCCTGCTCGGCAGGGAGTCTGCTTCTCCCTCTGACCCTCCTCCCTCTCATGCTCTCTGTCTCTCATTCTCTCTCTCTCAAATAAATAAATAAAATCTTAAAAAAAATAAAATAAAAAACAAAAAAGCCTGGCTGAGTGACGGCTACACATCAGGCAAATGAGGAAAAAAACCACACTGGAGTGGGTAGGTGAGGCTAAGACACAACCTGGTCATAAATCCCATCCCCAGCATGACAACCAACAACTGGGAGGAACCTCAAAACCCAGAATTTTTCCCTGAGGACCGAGCATCCCAACTTTTAAGATACATACTTGAGAGACAAGCCCGCAAAACATCTAACTTTGAAAGCCAACAAGGTTTACATCCTGAGACTCACAAAACTAGTGATCTGAGAAACCACTCTTAAAGGGTTCCTGTGCCTCACTCACCCACCTCAGGGCCCAGCTCAGAGGTAGCCAGTTCCATCCAGACTTAAAGTGAAGGAGACTCACCTGCTTCTATTAAAGAATTGGCCTGAAGGGCAGACATCTAATTTAACACACATACCTAGGAGCCTGCTGGAATGCTCTCTGGGGACACAGACTGGCAGATGCCATCTTTGCATGCTCCTTTTGACATGTTCCAGAGCACCAGTATCTCCCAGAAGGGAGCTTTTACAGGCATCTGGTGCCCTGATTTTTGCAGCTGCCACCTAGGGGGACACCTCTGGATCACATGGCTCTGGAGGCCAAGGGAGCTTGTGTTCCTAGTCCCATGAGAGTGTAATAATCAATATCACCCAGAAAGGGGCTCATATCTCCATCTGGTGCCCCAATTTTTGCAGCTGCTGCCAGGGAACACAGCTATACTGGCTCTGGTGGACAGTGCCCATGGATCCCACAGGGCTATAGCCAACAGAGGAAAAGTTCTTAAATAGCTAACCACCCCCAAAGGCACAGCAAAAGACAACAGACACAGGAGCTCAGACTGTGTGTGAAGGAGGCCTATTGGTTAATCATCATGACTGTGGCCTAAGGGGAAGGCTTCTACTTAAACATGCACCTAAAGGCAGAATGTAATCCTTTCCTCAAGTCATCTTTGAGCTCACCCTCTGCCATACTCCAGAGCACCAGTGTCTCCTGGAGGGGAACTTTACATGTGTCTGGTGTCCTGATTTTTGCCACTACTGCCCAAGAGACACACCTTGATCACCTGGCTTTGGTGGCCAAGATGGCTTGCATTCCTGGATCCCACGGCACTATGGCAATTGGAGAGAGGGTTCTTGGCAGACTACCCACCCCTGGGGCACTGCACAAACAGTGGATTGAAGTATACCCTGCCAATCTTTCTGTGAAGGAGGCCTCTTTGCTTGTCCTGGAGCTCTGGCCTGAGGGGCAGGCTTCAGATTTGGGACACATTTTGTGGCTTATGGAGCTGCTCTCAGGGAACACAGGCTGTGGATGCTACCATGTGCTCTCCCTCCTTCTGCCTTGCTCTAGCTTGCCAGAAAAGAGCTTATACACTCATTTGGAACCCTGATTTTTGTGACTGCCACTCAAGGTACACTTCCAGATGGCCTGCCTCTGGTGGCCTGCGGGGCTTACACTTGCTTGCAGTCCCACAGGACTATATATGTTTGCATATTTTTAAAAGCTGATGCCTGAGGGTCTGGCTTCCAATCAGCATGAATCTAAGTGCTGAGATCCTCCCTTCTGAAATATTGACAGGTTGGTAGCACATCCTCAACTACTGAGAACTATTAAAAATATAATAGGCTGCTCAGACAAGCACAAAGGTTTAAGAGACAACCAAGAGCTGAGGCAGGGTTGAACAATAAGGCTTATCTCCTACATGAGCCAATCCTTCAAGACTGAGACAGGTGGTTGTTTCATCTACTGTATAATCACTTATAAAGCTAGTCTGAAGTTAAAAAGACAAAAGTAGTAAAAATAATTATGATTACAATAATGAATTAAGGAATACACAAGATAAGGGCACCTGGATGGCTCAGCTGGTTAAGCAACTGCCTTTAGCTCAGGTCATGATCCCAGGGTCCTGGGATCGAGCCCCACATCGGGATCCCTGCTCAGCGGGGAGCCTGCCTCTCCCTCTCCCCCTGCTTGTGTGCTCAATAAATAAATAAATAAAAATCTTTTTAAAAAAAGGAATACACAAGATAAAAAGATGTAGAATGTGACATCAAAAACAAAATGTCAAGGAGTGATTATAATGTTGAGCTTTACAATGGGATCAAACTTAAATTGTTATCAACTTAAAACAGACTGTTATAAGTTGTTCTATGTAAGCCCCATGATAAACACAAAGCAAAAACTATAATAAATACACAAAAGATATAGATAAGCATACCATCAAAGAAAGTCATCAGAATATAAAGAAAACAGGGAAAGAAGCATCAAACAGAGAGTAAGTACAAAAACAGCCAGAAAACAACGAACAAAATGGCAATAAGCACATTTTTATCAATAACTACTTTAAACATAAATGGACTAAATTTTCCAATCAAAAGACTCAGAATGGCTAAATAAATTAAAAACAAGACCCATCTATATGCTGCCTGCAAGAGACTCACTTTAGATGTAAGGACACACACACTAAAAGTAAAATGATGAAAAAAGATATTCCATGCAAATGGAAACAAACAAAAAAGCCAGGGTAGCAATACTTGTATCAGACAAAATAAGACTTTAAAACAAAGACTATAAGAGACAAAGAAGGATATTACATAATATCCTACAAAAAAGACAAAACATTTACAAATATTTATGCACCCAACATATGAGCACCTAAATATATAAAGCAAATATTAACAGACCTAAAAGGAGTAACAGACAGCAATACAATAATAGTAGGGGACTTTAAACCCTACTTACATCAATGAATAGATCATCCAGGTGGAAAATCAATAAGGAAATAAGGGCCTTAACTGACATATTAGACCAAATGAACTTAACAGAAATATACAGAACATTCCATCCAAAAGCAACAGAATACACATTCTTCTCGTGTGCACACAGAATATTTTCCAAGATAGGTCATATATTAGGCCACAAAACAAGTCTTAATAAAGTCAGAAGACTGAAATCATATCAAGCATCTTTTCCAACCACAGCAGTATGAAACTAGAAATTAATTACACAAAGAAAACTGGAAGGCACAGATAGTACTGGGAATAGAGTCAATGATATTGTAATAGCGTTGTATGTTGATAGATGGTAGCTACACTATGGTGGGTGTAGCATAACATATAGAGAAGCTAAATCACTATGTTGTATACCTGAAACTAATGTAGCATTATGTGTCAACTGTACTTAAATACAAAAACCACACACACACAAAGAAAACTGGAAAAATCACAAATATGTGTAGATTAAACAACATGCTACTGAACAACCAATGGGTCAAAGTAAAAATCAAAAGAAAAGTTTTTCAAGATCCTGAGACAAATAAAAATGGAAATAGAACATACTAAAATTTATAGGATGCAGCAAAAGCAGTTCTAAGAGGGAAGTTCATAGTGATAAATGCCTACTTCAGGAAACATGAAAATTCTCAAATAAACTAACTTTACACACACCTCAAGGAACTAGAGAAAGAATGAATAAGAAAGGAAATAACAGATTAGAACTAAATGATATAAAGACTAAAAACACAACAGAAAATTGATCAATGAAACTAAGAGCTGGTTCTCTAAAAAGATATACAAAACTGACAAATCTTTTTCTAGACTCACTGGGAAAAAAAGAAAGGGGATTCAAAAAATGATATCAGAAATCAAAAAGAAGTTACAACTGATACCACAGAAATACAAGAATCATAAGACACTACAATGAAAAATTATACATTAACAAATTGGGGAACCTAGCAGAAACATTCCTAGAAACATTCAATCTACCAACACTAAATCATGATGAAGTAGAAAATCTGAACAGACCAATTACTGGTAATGAGATTGAATCAGTAATCAAAAACCTCCCAATAAACAAAAGTCCAGGACCAGACAGCCTCACTTTGAATGTACTGCACATTCAAAGAGAAATCTTTTTTAAACCCTTTCAAAAAATAGAGGGAGGAACTTTTCCAAACTCCTTTTAAGGGTCCAGCATTACCCTGATACCAAAATCAGACAAAGACACCACACAAATTTGCAAAAATTATAGGCCAATACTCTAATAAACATAAATGGAAAAATCCTCAACAAGATATTAGCAAACCCAATTCAACAATACATTAAAAGGATCATATACCATGATCGAGCTGGATTTATTCCAGGGATTAAGGATGTTTCAACATTTGCAGGTCAGTCAATGTGATACACATTAACAAAATGAAGGCTAGAAATCATATGATTATCTCAATACATGCCAAAAAAAAATCTGACAAAATTCCACATCCATTTATAATAAAAACTCTCAACAAAGTGGGTACAGAGGGAATGTACCTCAACACAAAAAAGGCCAAATATGACAAGCCCACAGCTAACATCATACTTAATGGTGAAAAGCTGAAAGCTTTTCTTCTAAGATCAGGAACAAGATAAGGATGTCCACTCTCAACACTTTTATTCAACATAGTATTAGAAGTCCTAGCCAGAGCAATTAGGCAAGAAAAATAAATAAAAGGCATCCAAATTGGAAAGAAGAAAAGGAAAATACTATTTGCAGAGTACATATTATATATAGAAAATCCTAAAGACTCCATCAAAAACCTGTTAGAACCAATAAAAGAATTAAGTAAAGTTGTAGGATACAAAAATCAATACACAAAAATCTATTGCATTCCTATACACTAATATATAAACTAAAAAATTAAGAAAACAATCCCACTTACAATTGCATCAAAAATAATAAAATACTGGGGTGCCTGGTGGCTCAGTCGGTTGAGCACCCAACTCTTGGTTTTGGCTCAGGTCATGATCTCAGGGTCATGAGATTGGGCCCCACATCAGGTTCTGTGCTCAGTGGAGAGACTGCTTGGGATTCTCTTTCTCTCTCTCTTTCTGCCCCTCTCCCTGTTTGTGCACGATCTCTCTCTCTCTCTCAAATGAATAAATAAATCTTTAAAAAACAAAAATATATGTAGGAATAAATTTAACCAAGGAGGTGGAAGACATGTACTCTGAAAACTATGAGACACTGATGAAAGAAATTGAAAAACACATAAATGTAAAGAGACTCTGTGCTTATGGACTGGAAGAATTAATACTGTCACATGTCCATACTACCGAAAGCAATCTAAAATTCAAGATAATCCCTACCAAAATTCCAATGGCATTTTTCACAGAACTAGACAATTCTAAAATTTGTATGGAACCACAAAAGACCCCAAATAGCCAAACAATCATAAGAAAGAAGAACAAAGATGGAGGCATCCCTGATTTCAAACTACTTTTGCAAAGCTATAGTAATTAAAGCAGTATGGTATTGGTATAGAAACAGACATGGAGATCAATGGAATAGGATAAAGCCCAGAAATAAATCCATGCATATATGGTAAATTAATTTACAACAAATGAGCCAAGAACATACAATGGGGTAGAGGATAGTCTCTTCATTTAATTATGTGGAGAAAACTGGACAGCCACATACAAAAGAATGAAACTGGACTACCATCTCACACCATCTACAAATTAACTCAAAATGGGGCGCCTGGGTGGCTCAGATGTTTAAGCATCTGCCTATGGCTCAGGTCATGATCCTGGGTCCTGGGATCGAGCCCTGCATCACATCGGGCTCCCTGCTCCACAGGGAGCCTGCTTCTACCCCCCCCACTTCTGTTCCCCCTGCTTGTGCTCTCTCTAAAATAAATAAATAAAATCTTTTTTTAAAAAATGGATTAAAAACTTGAATGTAAGACCTAAAACCATAAAATTCCTAGAAGAAAACAAAGGCAGTAAGCTCTTTCAAACAGGCCTTGGTGATGGTTTTGAATCTGACACCAAAAGAAAAAATAACCAAGTGGCACCCCATCAAACTAAAAGCTTCTGGATAGCAAAGGAAACCATTAACTAACTGGAAAGACAACCTACTAAATGAGAGAAAATATTTGATCTGGTATTTTGATAAGGGCTAATATCTGATAAAGAGCTAATATCCAAAATATATAAAAAATTCATATAACTCGGGGCGCCTGGGTGGCTCAGTCGGTTAAGCGTCTGCCTTCGGCTCAGGTCATGATCCCGGGGTCCTGGGATCGAGCCCTGCATCGGGCTCCCTGCTCCGCGGGAAGCCTGCTTCTCCCTCTCCCACTCCCCCTGCTTGTGTTCCCTCTCTCGCTGTGTCTCTCTCTTTCAAATAAATAAATAAAATCTTTAAAAAAAAAAAAAAAAAAAAAAAAAAAAAATTCATATAACTCAACAGCAAAAAGAAAAAAATCCAATTTAAAAATGGGCATAAGACCTAAATAAACATTTTTCCAAAGACACGCAGATGGCCAACAGGTCCATAAAAAGATGCTCTACATCATTAATCACCAGAAAAATGCAAATCAAAACCTTAATGAGATATCCCCTCACAGCTGTTAAAATAACTATTATTAAAACAAAACAAAACAAAACTAGAAATAATGAGTGGTGATAAAGATGTAGAGAAAAGGGAACCCTTATGCACTGTTGGTGGGAATATAAATTGGTGCAGCCACTCTGGAGAACAGTATGGAAGTTCCTCAAAATATTAAAAATAGAACTACCATATGATCCAGCAATTCCACTTCTGGGTTATTTATCCAAAGAAAACAAAAACGCTAACTCAAAAAGTTAGTGTTCACTGCAGCATTATTTATAATAAATAGCCAAGATATGGAAACAACTTATGTGTCCATCAATAAATGAATGGATAACAAAACTATCATACACACACACACACACACACAGATGAATGGATAAAGAAATTGTTACACATAAAAGCAAAAATGAACCTTTGGGACTTCATCAAGATAAAAAGCTTCTGCACAGCAAAGGAAACAGTCAACAAAACAAAGAGGCAATCCAGGGGCGCTTGGGTGGCTCAGTCGTTAAGCGTCTGCCATCAGCTCAGGTCATGATCCCAGGGTCCTGGGATCGAGCCCCGCACTGGGCTCCCTGCTCAGCGGGAAGCTTGCTTCTCCCTCTCCCACTCCCCCTGCTTGTGTTCCCTCTCTCGCTGTGTCTCTCTCTGTCAAATAAATAAATAAAATCTTTAAAAAAAAAAAAAAAAACAAAGAGGCAACCCACAGAATGGGAGAAGATATTTGCAAATGACACTACAGATAAAGGGCTGGTATCCAAGATCTATAAAGAACTTCTCAAACTCAACAGCCAAAAAACAAATAATCAAGTCAAAAAGTGGGCAGAAGATATGAAAAGACACTTCTCTGAAGAAGACATACAAATGTATAACAGACACATGAAAAAATGTTCATCATCATTAGCCATCAGGGAAATTCAAATCAAAACCACATTGAGATACCACCTTACACCAGTTAGAATGGCAAAAATGGACAGGGAAAGAAACAACAAATGTTGGAGAGGTTGTGGAGAAAGGGGAACCCTCTTACACTGTAGGTGGGAATGCAAGTTGGTACAGTCACTTTGGAAACAGTGTGGAGGTTCCTCAAAAATTTAAAAATAGAGCTACCCTATGACCCAGCAATTGCACTACTGGGTATTTACCCCAAAGACACAGATGTAATGAAAAGAAGGGCCATATGCACCCCAATGTTCATAGCAGCAATGTCCACAATAGCCAAACTGTGGAAAGAGCCGAGATGCCCTTCAACAGATGAATGGATAAAGAAGATGTGGTCCATATATACAATGGAATATTACTCATCCATCAGAAAGGATGAATACCCAACTTTCCCATCAACATGGATGGGACTGGAGGAGATTATGCTAAGTGAAATAAGCCAAGCAGAGAAAGTCAATTATCATATGGTTTCACTTATTTGTGGAACATAAGGAATAGCATGGAGGACACTAGGAGGAGGAAGGGAAAAATGAAGGGGGTGGGAATTGGAGGGAGAGATGAACCATGAGAGACTATGGACTCTGAGAAACAAACAGGGTTTTAGAGGGGAGGGGGGAGGGGGGATTGGTTAGCCCGGTGATGGGTATTAAGGAGGGCACGTACTGCATGGAGCACTGGGTGTTATACGAAAACAATGGATCGTGGATCACCACATCAAAAACTAATGCTGTATTGTATGGTGACTAACATAACATAATAAAATAAAATTAAAAAGAAGAAATTGTTACACATAGAGGAATATCATTCAGCCATAAAAAAGAATGAAACCTTGCTATTTGTGACAACATGGAGGGATTTCAAGGGCATTACGCCTTTGAATGAAAGAAGTGAGAGGGAAAAACAAATACCATAATGATCTTACTTATATGTGGAATCTAAAAATAGGTAAAAATTTAAAAACCAAACTCATAGACACAGAAAACAGACTGGTGACTGCTAGAGGTAGGGCATGGGGAGGTGGGAGAAATGGATGAACTCTTTTTTGTTTGGGTTTTTATTTAAATAAATTGAATTTTTTTAAAAAAAAGAAAAGAACAGGGGCGCCTGGGTGGCTCAGTTGGTTAAGTGTCTGACTCGTGATTTTGGCTCAGGTCACGATCTCAGGGTCATGAGATTGAGCACTGCATCAGACTCCACGCTCAGCGCACAGTTTGCTTGAAATTCTCTCCCTCTGCCCTTCCCCCTGCTCATGCACCCTTGCTCTCTTTCTCAAATAAATAAATAAAATCTTTAAAAAAGAAAAAAAAAAAAAAAGAGAAAAGAAGAATGGTTACCTGTGGAGAGAAAAGGGGCAAGATGTAGAATACAGAGAACAGGAATGGGTTTTCATTATAGACCATTCTCTAACTATATTTTTTTATATTATTTTGATCTTTGTGTGAAAACATTTGATTCAAAAATTTTTTTCTAAATAAAAGCTAAATTGAAAACTTATTTTTTAAAGCCAAATTTGAGAGATGGTAGTAACTAATTCACAAAGCTTGAGAAAGTGATCTTTAGGCACATAGAAAAGCATGACCAAAGGTAAAATATGATGAGGAACAAGATAAAGTCGAGTTCGTCTAGCACAGAATAAACTGGAGGAGGTGTCACTGGGATAATGGGAAGCCATTGAAGGTATTTAAGAAAGTGATATGATCACATCCTCATTTCAAGACAGAAAATACCTCTGACAAGAAGAGATGAATACCTTAGAAAAAAGACCAGTAACAAAGACATCAGCTGGGTAATAGAAAAGACCAGACCGAATGGAAGATGGCAGTCAGACAGTGATAAAAGCGGTGGCGTTGAGAGGAGAGGAACATGCAGTATGACTCAATGAAAATCTATGTGCTGAGAGTCTACTATACGTTAGTTATTGTGCTGGAGGTATCCAATTAAAGGGAAACAGATGATTTCTATGCCTAGTAAATCAGGGAAGATAAGCAGATTTCATGCCCTAACAGGTGTGGGTATGCATATGTGCGAGGGGCTGAGAAAGACAGAAGGTGTGAATCAAGGATGACAAAAGTTCCCAGCATCTTCAAATAGGGGAAAGAATAGTAAGAATGACTTAAGACAGTAAAGGCAGGAAAATGAAAACGTCTCTGTGCTCCACTTTGCTATTAACAAATCACAGAATTGTTTTAAAGGATGAATGAAAATGAAAATGAAAATACAGCATTCTACAATGCCATCATTCAGACACATCATCAATCTGATAATAGCTTTCCAGAGGGGGAAAATACACCACTACATAAAACATACAAATCCCATATAAAACTCTAATTCTGGATATTTTAAAAGGGGAGAATGGTAGAGAATATGTCTCAGAATCAAAGGAATACAGTATTTGCTAAGAATTGCTAATATCTCTTTTAGTAATATTTGTACTTTTTTTTTAAGTAGGCTCCATGCCCAGTGTGGAGCCCACTGTGGGACTCAAGCTCACAACCCTGAGATCAAGACCTGAGCTGAGATGGATCTGGACACTTAACCGACTGAGCCACCCAGGCACCCTGGTAATACTTGTACTTTTAAAAAGAAATTCTTCAAGACACAGTTTGTATTTGAGTGTTCAGATGGGAACTGCCTCTTTGTCAAAGTCAGCCCTAGATCTGGCAGTTAAAAGTCTGAGGCCACACTGTCCAAGAGTAGCCATAAGCTACCCCAGAACTGTGGCTATGAGCACCTGAAATGTAGCTAATCCACACTGATGTGGGGGCTGCAAATATAAAAACACACAGAATCTTAAATAATACATATATAATTTTTATATTGACCACATATTGAAATAATATTTTGGATATAATGGGTTAATATATTCCTATTAAAATTACATTCACCTAGTAAAAGTCAGAGAAAGACAAATACCATATGATTTCACTCATATGTGGAATTTAAGAAACAAAACAAATGAGCAAAGGGGGAGAAAAGGAGGGAGGGAGGGCGGGAGAGAGGGACAGGGGGAGAGGGAGAGAGAGAGAGAGAGAAACCAAGAAACAGACTCTTAACTATAGAGAACAAATTGCTGGTTCCCAGAGGGGAGATGGGTGGGTGGGGATGGGTGAAATAGGTGATGGGGATGAAGGAGTGCACTATCCGTGATGAGCACTGGGTGTTGTATGGAAGTGCTGAATCACTATATTATACACCTGAAACTATTATTAAACTGTATGTTAACTAACTGGAATTTGAATAAAAACTTTAAAAAAAATTAAGCTCACCTATTTCTTTTTCCTTTCTTAATGTAGGTACTAGAAAATGTTAACTTACACGTATGGCTCCCATTTGTCTGCATTCTATTTCTAATGGACAGTGCTGGTCTGAGGCACAAGAAGGGGTTTTAAAGAAGAATCCACCCAACTCCTTCCCTCATTCTCTAATTCCTGTCTGCAAGCCTGAAACTTAGAGGATCATTCCTTTAATTTCCCTAATAAACACCAGATTTTCAAGAAGAACCATACCACAGGTTAACTTTCTTACCTGCCTCTCTGTTTCCTCACCCCTCTACCTATAGAGGTCTGTCACAACCTTGGAAAGTCTTCTGTCTGCTACCCTATACGTCCAGAGACAGAAGTAATTCACAAAAGGGAACATTCTAGCTGTGGCACAGTTCGTCCCCCGCAAATGAAGCTCCCTGACTTACTTATCCATGATGAATTACTAGTGCCTTCCCCAAGTTCCTTTCTTAGAAAGATGTCTTTATAAATATATGAAGCTAATGAAGGGTCAGTGCTCTCCCACTCACTGTGAAGTTTTAGGTAAATCACTTAACTATGCTGAACTTGCTTTGCCTTCTGCAAAAAAAAAAAAAGATGAAACTAAACTAACTAACGTATCTTCCAATTCCAACATTCTCTAAGCATTCAAGAAACAATAGCTTTTTTAAAGCTTCGCATATATACACTCTACAGAAGTATAAGAAAATGAGTAAAATTATTCAAGCCTTTTCATAATAAGATCTAAAGTTCAAAAATTACACAAAGGTGGCATTTCTATGCATGTGCCTTATCCTGGAATTCCAGCCTTTTCAACTGCATTTAAAAATAATTATTATTATACTGTTCCTGGCTCAGACTTCTATTGCTGCCATAGTCTGTTGAGGCATGATTCTCTGATTTATGCATTCTTAATCATCAAATGGTTCCTGGCATATAGTGAAATAAGGCTTGGAGTAACTAAAGAATCTGCATCCCAACATAGCATACTTTATGTTGTTTTACATTTGAAAATTTTCTGGAGTCCAAAATACTGGCATTCATGGCTTATCTTGACACACAGAAATGGCAGTGTTAATCCACCACTAGTAGAGTAAGTATAGTGAACCAACCTTCCACTAAATATAAAAGATTTGGCTGATGCATTCCATTTTTTTCCCATCTTTTTTCTCTCTTGAGAGCAACAAAAACTGTGAAAATTGGGTTGTGATGGAGTAAAGTTAACTGGCCCTCCTGGAAAGACCCCAGCTAGGTGGCCAACTCATACACACACACTAACTGCCCCATTACTTAGACTTTACCCAAGCACAAGTTCTCAATTCTTAGTCTGGTTCTCTTATAATTTAGTCTGACTGAGAGAAAGACAAGAAGAGAACCCATTCTTCCCCTTAGTAACTCACTGTTGCTTCGATAACTGCCAAGTGGACTGAACTGCTGGGTTAGCAGAATCTGCTCAGGAAACTATGATCCTGGCAAAAATCAATCAGACTCCTTATAAATATGCATAGAGTGCAAATATTAAATTTGGATAATACTGAGCCAAAACAAAAACCCTCTACATTAGAAAAGCAGGAAATCTGACAGCCTAATCTTTAGCACCACCACGAAATCCAGCACAGCTAAATTTCAAAAAAGAGAAAGAAAATAATGTACATCAAGGATTTCTTCATATCTTTTGGCTGTTCTTTGTAAATCATCTTCCTTCTCCGCAATTTTCTTATATAACTGATTTGTCTCTTCCTGATGGCTTTCCAAAAGTTCAGCTTCCACGTCCTGGGCTTTATCTAATCCATAAAAAATGGACACATACAAGAACACACATTAGGCAAGAATTAGTATCTACATCCCAATTTCAGTTCCAAATTAAATTTGATAAAAACCAATTGATCAGGGGCGCCTGGGTGGCTCAGTTGTTAAGCGTCTGCCTTTGGCTTAGGTCATGATCTCAGAGTCCTGGGATCGAGCCCCATATCAGGCTCCCTGCTCGACAGGAAGCTGCTTCTCCCTCTCCCACTCCCCCTGCTTGTGTTCCCTCTCTTGCTGTCTCTCTCTGTGTCAAATAAATAAATAAAATCTTTAAAAAAAAATCAACTGATCATATGTACCCTCTCACAGGGCAGGAATGTCTTTATAAGGCAATTAATTAGCTAATGTTTCAGGTTCTTTCACCAGCCCCTCCTCTCCTAAAGGCAAGCTGCTGCCAAGCAAGCACAGGTTCCCATTAGAGAACTTTCTTGGACAGGAATCATTTTTTTCTCTCCAGTTTAATTACTTAAAAGCACTTAGCACAGTGTGAAAACAGTAAGTGTAAATTATAAATAGTCTCTGCTGATTCTGACTTGTTCTTTACTGAATTTAAAATTTGACTCACCAATGGTTTCTTTTATGGTCATTTCCAGCTCCTGGTCCTTTTGTGCCAGCTGTGTATGGAACTCCCTCATCAGCTGTTTTAATGTGGAATTGTGCTTCAACTCAAGATCTTCCTGCTCCTGTCTGTGTAACAAAAATATAAAGAGCTAACTGTTGTCAAACACAAACCACGCCATATAGAGTTACCTAGTCTTCATAACAGTGCTCATAAGATCTCATTGGTATAAAAACAGGTTTAAGGGTGCATACGTGTGTATGTGTGCGTCCAGGCACAGAAAACTCCTGGGAGGATACAGAAACTATGATTATCTCTACACAACAGTCCTGGGGATTTGAGAATTCTTTTCCCCTTAAAATTTTCATCATACACATCTATCTTATATCATAATAATCCTAATACTAAAAATAGTAAAACGAAAAGAAAGTAATTACTGGGATATGTACATAATAAGCATAATCATATATGCAAGAAATGTTTTTTTCCCCTCTAAACAGACATGAAAGAACAATGCCTCTTGCCTTAAATTGTTTTATATTTCTTCTGGGCATTTAACAACTTGATTTATGTTTCATAGTTTGGGTAGGTGAAAGTTAGGTTTATTAGGCACAATAAAAGGCAATTAATTAAAAAGGACTGTCTTAAAAATATTCATGCTGGAGCGCCTGGGTGGCTCAGTCAGTTAAATGTCTTTTTGTTTTGTTTTAAAGATTTTATTTATTTATTTATTTATTTATTTATTTATTTATTTGAGAGAGAGAGAGAGAGAGAGCAAGAGAGCATGCACGTGCAGGGTGAGGGACAGGCAGACTGTGCACTGAGCACAGAGCCCAATGCAGAGCTCGATCCCACCCCCCTGAGATCATGACCTGAGCCAAAATCAAGAGTCAAAGGCTTAACCGACTGAGCCACCCAGGCACCCCAAGTGTCTGACTCTTGATTTCGGCTCAGATTATGATCTCAGGGTCGTGAGATCGAGCCCTGAGTTGGACTCCATGCTGGGCATGGAGCCTGCTTAAAATTCTCTCTTTCCATCTCTTCCTCCCCACCCCGTCCCCTGCTCTCACTCTCTCTCTAAGGTAAATAAATAAAATAAATATTTGTGCTGAAAAACTTACTTGATTTTCTCTTCCATTTCTTGTTCATATTCTTTCTTCATGATATCCAATTCTTGCTGATGCTCCTTCCGCAACATTCGAAGATCTTTCTGCAACTTAACAATCTCCTTGCCCAGCTTCTGCTTCTCCTGCTCTGCCCCTGCTAATTTAAATTCCAGGTCATTGTGCTCGGCCTCCATGTTACCAGGCAATCTGGGTTGGACGACATGTGATTTGGACTTTTCTTCAGCACTTTCTTCCAAAGCTTCTGTGGGTTTATTTTTTCCCTCCATCTGTTGTTGTAAAGCCTGTAATTTTTCAAATTTTGAGGTCAACTCTTCCATTTCAACTCTATGCCCTTCCCTCTCTCTTACTAAGCAGGAATCCAGCTCTTTTATCTTTTGCTCCAAGATCTGACAGGCTAGTTCCTTCTCCTGGAGTGTTTTCTGGACATCATCAACCACATTTTCCAAGTTTTGCTTTGCTCCTGTGTTATTTTTACCTCCCTCCTCTTCCACATGCTGGGATGCTATCAAGGAATAGTTCTTGCTTTTTTCTTCAAGTTCTTTCTGAAGATGATTTATCATAATTTGATCTTCATGCTGCTTTGCTTCAGCGTGTTCTATCTTTATTAAGAGGTCCTGGTATCTGCCCTGCATTTCAGAATGAGAGGATACCATCTCTTCTTTTTCCTGCTCTAGCCTCTGCAACAGCTTTTCTTTCTCCATTAGACTTCTCTGTAAAGCACTGACTTTGTCTTCGTATGCCTTCTGCACACAGCCTTGGAGGCCTGCTTCCTCTTGCTCAGCACAGGCTGCCACGCGTTCTGCCGATCTGGGTACAGCTGACGCCTCTGACTGTGGTGGACCCTCCACTGATTGAAGTTTTTCTTCCAATACCTGAATTTCTCTCTCTTTCTCCTGCAATTTTGTGTTTAGCTCACCCAAATGGCCCTCTGTGTCTTTTTTATATTGCTGTTCTTTCTCTTCCATTTGAGATAACAACTGCTTCTTGATGGCAGCAATTTTTTGTTCGGCTTTTTTCTTCAGTTCTGCTAATTTTGCAGCACTTTCTAACTCAAGCCTATCTTCCAGTGCCTTCAACTCCTCTTCTTTGCCCTTCATACCTGAATTCGCATGTTCCAATTCTTTCTTCTTGGTTTCAAGTTCAGATTTCATGGAAGACACTTGCTTTTCAAGTCTTGAGACTTTTTCTTCAGCTTCTTTAACTCTGTTGTCCTTCTCTTCTCCTAACTCTTGAATGTGCTGAAGTTTCTGCAGCATTTCTTTCTGTTCAGTGTCCTTTTGTTGATTGTATTTGTTAAGAGCTTCATTTAAGGACTCAATTTCAGTTATTTTCTGAGTAAGATGCTCCTGTAATTCCACAATTCTTGCCGTCTGAGTTTTTAACTCAGTCTCTAAATTACACTCCTTTTTCTCCAGCTTGCTCTTCTTATCTTCCATTTCACCCTTTAAACATACCAATCTCTCATTTTGCTGATCAAGGTTCTCCTTCAGTGAATGTATCTGCTCATCCTTTTCACTGACTTCCTTCGTTTTTAACTCAAGCTGCATCTGCAATTCTTTATTAGTACTATGATACTGTATGAATTTTGACTGTGCTTTCTTCTTCCATTCTGAGAACTTGTTGGACAAGTGATCTACCTGTTCAAGAGCAGAGACCTTCTCTTTACTCAGAGTTTCAACTTTCAAAGATAAATCTTGCACCTGACCCAGCAATTCACGTTGTTGTTCCTCATATCGCTTACTTAGTGATGAAATGGCTGCTTCTTTCTCAGTTAGGCTGATGCTGTTCTGAAGCTGGGTGTTCAAATCAGTTAGCTGTTTACTAAGACTGCTGATCTCAGATTTCTTTTCTTTAAGCTCTTCTTTCATCAGTGTGACAGCGTTGATGTTCTCTGATAACTCTTTCTTCAACTGCGTGATACAAGACTCCTTTTCAGAGGCAGCCTGTTGCTGGTTGCCTCCTTCCCTCTGTAAGGCTTCTTTCTCCATTACAAGACCTTCAATATCAGCCTTCATGCTCCTAATCTGATTTTCTTTTTCTTCTAATTGACGGCTAGCCTGTTGAAAAGAACTATTTAGTGTATTCTGCTCTTCTGTTAGCTGTCTAAGCTGTGCTTCTAATTCAGAAGCTTTGCAAGTTTTAATCACTAGTGCCTCCTTAACTTTTGTTGTGTGGTTCTGGCAGTGGGAAATTCTAGCAAGAATGGCATTAATTTTACTACTACTAATGTTGATGAGCTCATTTGTTTTAGCTTGTAACAGGGCTTCAGTTTTCTTAGAGTAAATTTCCAGCTGAACTGCTAGTTCCTCGGACAGTTTTTTTAATTCCAAGCTTTTGTCTTCTAGGCTTTTCTCATTTCTTTCATGTGAAGATTGCAAACTCTGGAATTGTGCATCCGTGGTTTTCAGCTTGTCAGTCAACTCGAAAACCTTCAGCTTGTCTTTTTCTGCCAGCATCTCCAGTTCAACCATACGCTCTTGCAGAGAAGTATTTTCCCTCAGAGAATGATTCAAGTCACCCTCCAGCTTTTCAAGTTGTGCTTTTAGTTTAGTTTCATTTTGTGAGAGAGAATTCGTCTGAGCAGATTGCTGGTCTAACTGTTCCTGTAATTCCCTTACTGCTGTGTTCTGCTTAACGCCTTCTTCTTTCAGCCATGCTAGTTCCCTGTTCATCTCTTCTTTTTCACATGCACTTCGGAGGATCTTTTGCGTCAGTTCTGCTACCTCTTGCTCTTTTTCCTGTAACTGGATTTCATGTTGTTCCTGGAGTTCTTCAGCTTGCTGATTAAGTCTCTTTTCCCAGACCGATACGACATCACTGAGTTCTCGTCTGTGTACCTCAGTGAGACTTTCTATCTGCTCCTTTTGGTTTGTTTCCAGTCTTGACACTGCATCACTGATTCCAGCGGAGTTAGCTTGTGCCATTTCCAAAATTTTGGCATTGAACTGTTTTTCTTTCTGACTAAGCTCTAGAACCGTATTTTCAAGCTCTTTTTTAAGTTTGGCTTCCTGATCCAGTAATTTTTTCTTTAATGTTTCTTGCATCTCCTTTGCTTTCTGCTTAATTTTTTCCATCTTTTTTTCTTGATTTTTGAATTTGATTTCATATTCCTCATGTAAAACACTAAAACTGTCCTCCTTGGCTGATAATTTCTGTTTGAGTGTTTCAATTTCTTTGCTCTGTCCTTCTCTCATTTGTAAAATTACATTTTCCTTTTCTATCAAGCTCTGCTTTGTCTGTGCCTGTTCTGTGTTAGTATCTCTAAGCTGGGACTCATAGCGTTGGGTTAAAGCCTGTAGTTTTTCCTCCATTTCACTTTTCTGGTTTTCTAGTTGCTGCAGTAAGTCCCGCACCTGGATTTTGTGAGTGTCTAACTCAGTACAAACATCCTTCTTTTGCGTTTCAACTTCAGCTACCTGTTCTGTAAGAAGAATTCTTTCCGTTTCCAAGTCCAACAACTTCTGCTGCAATTGAGCCAAGTGCTCCTCAGATGCTTTGGCCTGCTCGTGTGTAGTACTCTGCTGTGACTGAAAAAGAGCCAGCTTAGCAGATGCCTGCTGGAGTTCCTCTTCAGACCTTTTAATATCTGCCTCTAAGTTTTCCACATGAGCCTGCTGCTCTTTCAAATGCTTGTCCTTTTCCTTCAGAAGAAGCCCAAGTTGATTAATTTCATCTTTTAATTCCTTCTCAGTTCTCTGGATAGACATCTCTTGTTCTTTAATGATACTCTCGACTTGCTGCTGGTGATGGCTTTTCTGTTCATCTAGCTTGGCCTCTAGCTCCTGCTTTACTTTATCTGCTTGATCCTTTAGTACAGAAAGTTCCTCTTCTAGCTTGTTCCGGGCTTTTAATATGTCTGACAGTTCAGAAGACAATGATTCCAGTTCTGTTTGCTTCACGTCAAGTTTTTCGAAAGTCTTTTCATTCATCTCTTCTATGTGGGCCTGGAAGAGACTCTCTTTGTCTTTCAACAAAGTTTCTTTTTCTTGTTCATGCTTTTCTCTAAGTTTTTCCATTTCAGTCTGATGCTGTTGCTTTATCACTTGGAGTTTTTCAGTCCAAAGGGTATCCTGCTGATGCTGCAAGCTTTCCAATTCTGTCTTGTGTTTTTCAACCATGATTTTAATTTCTTTATTGTGCTTATTTTTTTCAGCTTCCAAATGAATAGCTAAATCTTCTGATTGATTTTTGCTTTCTTGCAAGCTTTTTTCCAAAGAACTTTCCAATTCAAGAATTCTCTGTTAATAAAAACAGATGTATTTTTATTAAAGTACAGACTTGCTTATTAGCAAAAATACATGACATAATGTCTACACCTGTTTAAAAATTAAAACTTAGAAAAATAACTCTATGCATCATGCCAAACACTAGAAAGCATAGAGAATCTGTGCTCAATTCCTAAAGGAATCGTGTAAGAAAGAAAAGATTCTATTTTAACACAACTTAAAACTTCAGATTCTTTCTACCTACTTGGGTAACTATTTCAATCATGCATATTTTCAAGAATATTCTGAATGGATAGTCAAAAAGAAATAAATCATAAAGTCGATAATAGTAACTATTGGTAGGAAGACGGTTATTTTTTTCTGTGTGTTTTTTAAGGCCTATATAGTATTCTATTACCTTCATAATTTGATTTTGGAAGATAAATAATGTATCTGGTTTTTCCACTGCAAAAATGATTATTTAGAAGATTTTTTGCAAAAAGTTACTTATACAAATTTTACCAAAGATTACTGTTAGCTCATGAAAATGTCAATCTTGGGCTCTAAAGGAAAAAGAGCTAAGTAAGGCAGAGCCATGCAACATCAGAATGGAAAAAGTCCTAAGGAATTACCAAATCCAATTTCTCCGTATGACAGGTGAAGAAATTAAGGTATGATTAATTTACAAAGCTGGCAAGCTGAAAAATCTAAGTCTCCTGAGTATCCTATCTATTCCCCTCCACCATGCCACCTTACATAAATGTTGGACATGGGAAAGTAAAGTACAGTTTAGAACTATGGGAAAGAAGTGTGATTCTTTCACTGTCTAAACCAAAGCAAAAGTATAAATAACATCAGTTTATTCAAAACAGGTCATACACTTCATATATTGCTAAGGGAAGGGCCAGAGGGCCTTAAAAATGTGCACACTGAGACATATAATACAAATTTGTTCACATATATATAAATTTGTCCACCATTGTTTTATTTTATTTTATTTTTTTTTTTTTTAAGATTTTATTTATTTATTTGAGAGAGAGAGAGACTGAGAGAGAGAGAGCATGAGAGTGGGGAGAGTCGGGAGGGTCAGAGGGAGAAGCAGACTTCCTGCTGAGCAGGGAGCCCGATGCGGGACTCGATCCAGGGACTCCAGGATCATGACCTGAGCCGAAGGCAGTCACTTAACCAACCAAGCCACCCAGGCGCCCTGTCCACCATTGTTTTAATATGGGAAAACTTTTGTTAAAAGCAGGGCATTGGGGTGCCTACACCGTGACAGAGAACAAGGGGGGCCTGGGTGGCTCACCATCTGCCTTCGGCTCAGGTCATGATCCCAGGGTCCTGGGATCGAGCCCCGCATCGGGCTCCCTGCTCAGCCAGGAGCCTGCTTCTCCCTCTCCCACTCCCCCTGCCTATGTTCCCTCTCTCGCTGTCTCTCTCTCTCTCTGTCAAATAAATAAATAAAATCTTTAAAAAAGAAAGAAAGAAAGAAGAAAGAAACAGGACGAATTATGTCCAGGACATGGCATGAGATGAAGCCAGGGCAAGTTCTGCCTACAAAGCAAGGCCACTTCCTAAAGATCAAGGGCAAGTAAGCAATGGAGTGGAGATGCTGCAGAGCCTGAGTGCAGAGAGTCAGAGTGGGTGGCTGACAGAAACACAGCCAGCTAAAGGCAGAGTCAGCAGCACCATGCAGCAAACACTAAAACCACTCACAGGAAAAGCTATTATCTGAAAATGCAGTGCAGGTATGTGAATCTAACCCAGTAAAACAAAAGCTTCTCAACAACTTTATACTGACTGGAGAGATAACAACAGTTTCTATATACAAATAATTCCAACCTGAATATTATTTAAACTTACAGTTCTGTAAGTTTCTGCTTCTTGCTGAAGGTCCCGAAGTTTATTTTCACTTTCCATGAGGATTGCTTTCTTCTGCAACTCTAACTCTTCCAGGGCCAAAGATTCTTGCTGTTCTTTTTCTTGGGTAATCTTCAAATATTCTGATTGACTTTTTTCCTGTGCCAAAAACAATACCACCTTAGACCCACATAAATCTTCAGCATTCCCAAAGCACTCCCACAGGAATCATGTCTTTCATTTGATCTGCACACCAGCCCTATGAGGTAGGCAGTATCATCACCTCTCTCTTCCCATGCCCTAGCCTGTAGAAACAAAGCACTGTGGCTATTCCAGTGTGGTCCAGCCAATATTTGCCACAATTACTACTGAAAAGAAAAATTTTGTTCTAGTAACCGCACTACATCTGCTATTTTTCCACTACTTAAAATATTTTGCAGAACACGGCTTAATGTGAAGGGTCCCCAAATTGTCACTACTTCTTCTCTGCACTCCAGAGTTTGATTATTTCAACTCTAGGCCAAGAAACTAGATTGTAAGTTTATATAATTTGTGAGAAATATCTCATTAGGGAACCCCACATAGAAAAGCAAATCAAAATCAGAAAATTACATATGAATATATGGATTAGATCAAGGAAATATCTATAAAAGCCTACATAACTCTTCTCAGATGACCTGGGCTCTTTTATCACCCTCTCAATCCCGAAAAGCTTCTTCTTTGATTGCCCTTATTATATATCAACATCTATATTAAAACCGTTTACTGCTTTGAAAAGAGAAGCTCTAGAGAGCACTTTTAACATTTAGTGGCTTTGGACTCCAATTAAGAATACTTATCCATACCTATTGCATAGAGTTCATGTTGCTAGTAGCAATATTTTCAGTTCACTACACTCTGGTGAAGCACATTGCTTTAAGGAAAGGTGTTGTGCCACATTATAAGCAGACTGATAGGAGAATATTAGTTTCTAATCAATTTTAAAACATCATTTTAAATATACTACATTGTCTAATGTAAACTACATTTTATTTATTTTTAATTTTTTAAAATATTTTATTTATTTGACAGAAAGAGACACAGCAAGAGAGGGAACACAAGCAGGGGGAGTGGGAGAGGGAGAAGCAGGCTTCCCGCTGAGCAGGGAGTCCGATGTGGGGCTCGAACCCAGGACCCTGGGATCAAGACCTGAGCTGAAGGCAGACACTTAACGACTGAGTCACCCAGGCACCCCTGTAAACTACATTTTAAATACATCTCTCTGTGTCCATAAAAATAAAAGAGGACATTTTAATAGTTTGTTGAACTTCGACTATCAACGCAAAGCTAACTTCTTTGAGGAACTAGGTAGAAAGGGGAGCAGAAAGCAGCAAGTGCACATGTGTGTGCGTGCTTCATGTCTATCTGTAGCCTGCTCTCTCTACTCAGAATATATGAGTAGATCAGTTCTAGAACGCAGTTTTAACAAGGCCAATGTTCAAGTCTCAGTGTTCCCAAAGGCCAATTACTCCAGCATGAAAACACACAGATCTTTATGACAGGAATTTTTTAGAACAATTCCTGGCTTCATTTATGTCCTGCTTTGTTCTTTAATTTTTATGCCCCTATGCTGTCCTGTTATATAGTTTTAAGCATTCTCGTAAACTATTTTAAATCCTTTCTGGACTGGAGTGCCTGGATGGTTCAGTTGATAGAGCATGTGACTCTTATCTTGGGGTCCCATGAGTTCTAGCCCCACGCTGAGGATAAAGTGTACTTAAAAAAATAATAATAATAAATAAATAAATAGGGGTGCCTGGGTGGCTCAGTCAGTTGAGCGTCCGACTCAATTTTGGCTCAAGTCATGATCTCAGGGTCATGAGACTGAGCCCCGCATCAGGCTCTGCACTCAGGAGGGAGTCTGCTTAAGATCCTCTCCCTCTCCCTCTGCCCCTGCCCCAGCTCGTGCTCACTCTCTCTAAAATAAATAAGGTCTTTAAAAAATAAAAAAGATTAAAATTATAAATACTATTTCTCATCCTTTTGCACTAAAAGTTTTTTAAAATTATACATACTATCTTATGGATAATAATTTCATATAAAAACAATCAAACTACATTTTTCGCATTAATACTTTTTCTTGGCATTAATACTTCTTACGGTAACCTATATAAAAAGGCTTTTCACAATTTGAAAAAAAATTTTTTTTTTTGTTTTAAACTTTCAAATTACACTATTCCCCAAAATCTTACCTTTGCTTTTCTGGATATTATTTTGGTTAGTCCAGTCAGTCATTTTTTAAATTTTACTTTATTTTTTAAAATATAAGTATTGAAAATTACTAGTGAAATTATTCTACTAAAATGAAAACTACTTGGTCATTTTCATTTTTTCTTCTTTAAAATGCATTTCAGACAAAACTTTCTGAGCCTTGAACTCTGTTATATTCAGTCTGGTGAGTTTCTAGACATTTTTCCTGAGTTATGCAGTCACTGGTTCATGGCTTCAATTAGCCTATCTTCCCCTTTACTTCTCCATAATCACAGCCTACTGCCAGGGTGAGAGGGATGACATAAAAACAAATAAACTGGTTAATGAGAGCTTGTTAGTTAATATAATTTTCACACAATACGAAGTTAACAAGCTCTGATAACCCTCTTCCCTGCCTATATCCTATCCTCTCTGCACACTCAAAGGTCAAGGCTGCCAGTAGTCTGACCTCAAGCTGAAAGGTAGGAGTGAGATGACAACTTAATAAAGCTGCAAAGTTTACCTATAACAAAAACAAAATAGGTACTTACAAGAGCTATTTTCATTTGCTCCTGAAATTGCCTTTCTTGGGTCTGAAACTTCTTGGTCAGTTCCTGCTCTTTGCTGGCCAGCTCCTCTTCATGAAGCTTCTGTAGTTTAGCAATTTGTTCTGAGGATTTCTGAAAGTCAGCCAAATAGTTAAAGTGAAACACCCAGAATAAAATATGTAACTCTACAATTAAATAATACTTTATTACAATTTAATCATCAAGCCAATAGTGTAAGAGAAAAATCAAAACATATTTCCCACATAAATCAAAAGTCACCAAAGTCTCAATAATTAAAAGAAAAGCCCATCAAGTATTGTTCATTTATTCTTTTTATGTTTTTATTTTTTTTTGAGAGAGAGTGCAAGGTGGGGGAGGGGCAGAGGGCGAGGGGGAGAATCTTAAGCAGCCTCGTGCCTGACATGGGGCTCGATCTCATGACCCTGAGATCATGACCTGAGTGAAAATCAAAAGTTGGACACTTAACCGAGTCACCCAGGTACCCCAAGTATTTCTCATTTAAGACAAGGACGGCTGTTGCTTCAGTAATAAGTCCTACCAGGTTGGAGCATTTCCACATCTTGCAGGGATGTTCCCCACCAATCATGATGGGGAAGTATAGGAGGAGGAATAAGTATGCTCTCAAAGAGGGCACTCCACTATGGTCAAGCTGCCCTGGCTGCACCAATCTAATGACGCCTAGCTTTCCATGCATATACTATTTATTAAAAAGTATTGGCCTTGTTCTTTCTTGGACAGGAAGACTTAATCTTATAAAGATGTCAAACCTCCCCAGATAAATCTAAAAATTTAATATAATTGAATAAAATTATCAACAGAATGGGGAGGGAGGGGCTCACTGGATAAAATAAACATGCAAGAAGACCCAGCACTCTTCTGAAAAATAAGAGTAATAAGGGGAGGCTACCAAATAATATAGTGAAACTGAGTAACTGTAACAGTGTAATACTGGCACATGGTCAGGAGAAGCAATGGAACAGCACAGAGAATTCAAGAAAGAGACCCATATGTAGCACAATAATTTAGTATGAAATAAAGATAGTGTGTCATACCAGAAGGGAAAACATGGATTATTAAATAAATTATCTGAAGACTACTTGGTAGTCAGTCATCTGGAAAAAAATTAAAGTTGGATCCCTACCTCACTCCTAATACCAAATAAATTCCAGTTGGATCAAAAATTTAATAATAAAAAATAAAAGCATGTAAGTACCATAAGAAAAGTAGAATTTTAAAATGATCTTAGTGAGAATGTATTTTTAAATCAGAATAAAAATCCAGATAGCATTTAAGAAAAAGAAAAAATCTCTGCATGCCATCCCCCAAAATAAACCAATCCCAAAGCTAAAACAAATCATAAACAAAGTCAATTTATTTATTTATGTATTTATTTTTAAAGATTGTTTATTTATTTATTTGAGAGAGAGAATGAGATAGAGAGCATGAGAAGGGGGAGGGTCAGAAGGAGAAGCAGACTCCCTGCTGAGCAGGGAGCCCGATGCGGACCTCGATCCCGGGACTCCAGGATCATGACCTGAGCCGAAGGCAGTCGCTTAACCAACTGAGCCACCCAGGTGCCCACAAAGTCAATTTAAAAAAGACAGGGGCGCCTGGGTGGCTCAGTTGGTTAAGTGTCCAAGTGTCTTGGTCCGAATATCTTGGCTTCAGTTCAGGTCATGATCTCTGGGCTCCATGCTGGGCATGGAGCCTGCTTAAGATTCTCTCTCTCCCTCCTTCCCCCCCACCCCTCCCCACTTGTGCTCTTTCACTCTCTCAAAAAAAAAAAAAAAAAAAGAGAGAAGATTATTTGGACAAATGCACTATATATCCAAAGAAATAATTCCTACTCTAGGTGTGAAACATCTACAAATCAGTAAGACCAACAGTCCAATAGGAAAACAAGTTAAAGATCTGACCAACCAACTCAAAAAGAAAAACTGCCAATTCCTTTAAAACATATAAAAATATGTTTATCATATTGGTAAAAAGATAAGCACATTAAAAATACAATGTCAGGGTGCCTGGGTGGCTCAGTCGGTTAAGTGTCCGTCTCTTGATTTCAGCTCAGGTCATGATCTCAGGGTCGTGGGATTGAGTCCTGCATCAGGCTCCACAATCAGCGTGGAGTCTGCTTGTCCCTCTCCCTCTGCTCCTCCCCTGCTTGCTCGCTCTCTCTCAAATAAATAAATAAAATCTTAAAAAAAAAACTACAATGTCATTTTTTTAAACTGATAAGCCTGAAAAGATTTGAAAAAGCTAGGTAACACCATCCTTGTGAGGTAACACCTTGCTTGTGTGTATAAAGTGTGCTCCACAGAGCGTGTAGCAACTATACAATAATTAAAAATACATAATCTTTGCCTAATATTCCACTTCTAGGAATCTATCCTAAAAAAACATACAGGTGAACAAATATAAGGATATTCACCATTTGCAATAGCAAAAAATTAAAACCTAAATATCCATCAGTAGAAGATTTATTAAATTATGACACATTCATACAGTGAAATCCTGAGCTGTCTTTAAAACAGATACAGCATTAAAAAAAAACAAAAAAAAAACAAATGCGGCACCATTACCAATTGTCAATGATGAGGAACATATTAAGCAGAAAAGCAAAACACAAGAGCAGTATATATAACATGCCATCTTTTGTGTTAAAAATTTAAAGAGAGGATTATAAAACATAAAAGAGAAATTATATGCAGAGACTATCTTTGGGAAGTATATCCAAAAAGATATAAATTCTTTTCTCTATCAAAGTGATTTTTTTCCTATATCCTGAACTCATGAAATGGTCAAGGTCTAAAACATAAATTAACTCTTCTTTACAATCAAAAATTGTAGGAAAAGCATATGACTTATGTTTCAAAATTGCTGTAGTCTGTTACAATCTAGAACTATTCTTACTTTCATCACATCAACAGCCTCCTGTTTCACCCGACTTAATTCCAGCTGAAGACTGGTGCGTTCCTCCTCCCTTGTTTTCTCAATAGCTTTTATTTGTTCATCCACCTCTGCCTTCATTTTTCTCCATGATTCTTCTGCTTTCTGGGCTGTACTCAAGGCTTTTTCAAGTTCCTCAAAAGCTATAATGAAAACAGGAGAAAACAAGTATCTCAAGAAATACTATCATTGAGCTAAAGTGTTTTACATTCAGTTTACGGGAACTAAGGGCAGCGGTAGCAAGACAGGTTAAAACAGTCATTTTGTTTTAAGCCAAGAGATATTTCTGAGCCGTTCAACAAAGCCACAAGAAGTGTCCAGTTACTGAAACCAATTTGTCCTTGAGTTCTGGATTCAGATCTTAAGACTGCGTATATGAACTGTTCAGGAGTTTGGAAAAAAATTAAATTACTAATGGCTCCCCACGCTCTCTACCCACACATAACAAATTCAAAGAAATGAAGACTTGTTCCTACTTCTGTATGATATAATTTCAACTGGTTTTTTGTTTGCTATGGAGTTCTTATCAATAATTAGGTTAATATTATCAATAATTAGGTAATATTATGCACTCACTAGGACATTTTTAAGAATAGAAAAACTATTCTTTGACTAATTCTATTTTTAAAAACCTCTTAACCATATAATACATAAAGAGCAAAGTTTTTTGGTTTTTGTTTTACCATTTACTAGTTGAATCACATATTTAAACAATGTATTCTGAAGTGAAACCTACTATTTGTATAAGTTTCAAACCAGGGCTGTTAACTAGAAAGAGATCTTTACCTGTTCAACAGTATATAGAAAGGCACAACCAGCAGGGAGTTTTTTGTGAGGTAAGAATTCAGGCCCTACAAAAACAATCATCAAGGGTACAGTAGTATGATCTTTAAGAAGGCTTCAAACCGCTCACCCAGCTTCCAACAAAATCAGACAGGTTGGATACAACGGCTGGAACTCAGCACTGAAAATATGCATGTGTGTGTGCTTGTGTACCTTTGTGTGTATATGCATCTGTGTGTGTATGTGTATGCACGTGTGCACCGTACGCTCTCTTTCTCTCCACTGGCATAGCGCTATGCTGTCAAAATCCTACTGCTATTATCACCCTAGATTATTTTCTTTAGTCCTCACAGAAGACACCAGATTTCCCTTTACCATAGAGATGGACTATAAACAAAACATAAATTTTCAAGATGGGTTTTTAATCCTGTCAAGAGACATATGTCCAGGGGAGAGACAGTTCATTAATATATATAGTATTTTCATCCTCAGTGGCATAAGAAAGGTACAACTTCAACCTATGGCATCTCAAAAAGTAGAGCCCTTTTACTAACCACAACTTGGCTTAACAGATGGTGGACTGGGCACAGGAATTTCATACCTGAAGACAAATATCTGTTCTATAGCATATTCTTAATGGTAAACTGCATTAGTACAGAAAAAGACAAAAGAAAGGCCGAATTCTGGTAACAACTGGGAAACACAACTTACTCTGCTCAACATTTAAAAAAATAACTTCTCTGGCAACCATTTTCTTTGATATGAAAACAAAACCAGTCCAATTTATTCATTTTATATGTCCAAAAGATAAAACTGATGCTCAAATAAGGTCTAAATTACAAAGGAATATTAATTAGCTGAAATCATTTTTAAAGATTCCTGATCTAACTTTACTGGTATTTGCCTGTAAAGACCAAGATTCTCCAGACATAATCAGGTTGGAAAATAAAATATTTAAAGAAAAATGTTGTTTTGTTTTTGTTTTATTCGGATATTCTTTTACTATAAATTTTAGTGTCAAGCATAAAGAAATATCTCTTGCTACTAACAAGAAATTAGTTTCCTAATTTCTTAAAAATCAGTTTCCTAATTTCCTAGAAATAAGTCAAGTGATCAATTATGGGAGAGAAATTCTATAACAAGGTGCTTACTGCTCAGTTTGTGCTGAAGGTTTAAATCTGGGAAATAGAAAAATGGGAAAAGAAATGACAATCCTTTTTAATGGTTGGATGTCACCATCATCTTTTCATTACTGTTATTATTCAGTATGTCAAATTGTATCTTAGGACTTTTAAGCACTTTACAGAAATCTCTTAGTTTGTAGTAGTTTTGATACTCTTCCAACAAAATTGAGTTTTAATGAAAAACTTTTCTTGATTAAGCAAAATAAAACAAAACTGTATACAGGCAATACCAAGTGACTTTTCCTCATTTTCATTCTTAAAATTCCACAATCCAGTACAGGATAAAAATAGATGCAGTGCTCTCACTTTTTGAAACAACAAAAAATCTATGTCACAAAGTTCCTATTGAGAAATAATTTTCTAATAAATAAGTTTTCTAGCCACATTCAGTAAATTTTAGAATACTCTCCTATATTATATTCTAATTTTAGTGTTTTGTCCACTTAATCATTTTCCTAAGTCACTTGATTATCCATCATACAATGATTAAAGTAGGATAGATCTGGTTCCATTCATCTAAATTTAATCCTCTCTTCCACTTTCTGCTACCATGTCAGAGAACCACATAATTTTATACCTAGAAAGAAATCTTTTAATTCAATATTCTCATTCAAATGCAAGAAGTGAGGCATCCAACTTTTCCCTCAGATGATAAATCAACTTGAATATATTAGCTTGATGCCAGAACTTTAAAATTATATTTAAGGAACACTCTTTACCTTGCGTTATTTTTAAAAACTCTAAGAATGCTGACATTGATCCAGCTCAATTGGGCAATAATGTATCTTACTAAACCAGAATTTCTGAAGCACTAAATTGCTGATGGCTTCTAACTCTCAACAAAATATAGCATGTTATATCTCTGACAGACACAGGAAACCTCCACTGCGTTCTATCTCCACCTTGCTGTATGGAAATGTGAAGTATCCGGGGCGGGGGGGGGGGGGGGGGCGGGCATTAAAACACATTACATATATTGACACACAGAAAACATATTTCAAACTCATTCTGGATTCCACACTGTACCACGAATGAAGCCACTTCCTTACAGGAAGTCTGCCTCCAACAATGAGTCCCATTTCAATGTTGAGGGAGAATATACTGAGTTTACTTACCAACCAGAAATGTCTTACCCTCTGATCTTACAACCATCAGATACAGAAAAGTGCTGTCCATAGCTTGTAATGCTCTAAAGATAAATTTCCCACACTTTCCAAAATGAAACTATTCTAGGATTCTAGTGTGAGAGTAAAGAAGTATGTTGTGAATGTCTACATAATTTATCTTCCAATTACCAACAAAGGATAAGTGAGTGGGGAGAAAGAAAGCGTGCATCAGCCACAGCTGACAAGTCCTCTGCCAACATGCAAGAGAGCGCAGGAAAATACAGTCACAACACACGACAACGGGAAAGCTAAGCACGAACTGCTGCCAAATCTTGCAAGAACACACTGTGTTCTTCCAAAGCAAAATTCAATGTATCTCAGGCACTTTTTATTAAAAAACAAAAACAAAAAAAAAAACTTTGAAAATATTCCTAGGCAAAAATTTAATAAACCTTAAGAATGGTCCTCTGTCAAAAGTAAAATGCAGGGGAGGCCTTTTATCGCTTTCCACTTCAGACGAGGTTCACTCACATCCATGGGGATTATAAAAATGGATAAATGCTCACAAGGAGAATTAAATGGGAAAGGTTGGCGATCTACAGCTCAATAATCCAACCATTCATTCATTCATCAAACATTGATTGGATGTTTGCCATCTGCCAAGCATAAGCGAGGCACTGGGTGACATGAAGACAATTTTTTCAAAGGCAGTTGATGAAGTTAAAGGTGATGGGGAATAAACCTTAGGTAAAACTAGGAAGAATGTGATGTTTGCTTTTGCCACTTCACCACCTTTGCCTCTCCTCATCCTCAACATCCTTACCCATCGCCAGAATTCTGAGATTCAGGGAGCATTACTGTTTTGTTGCACTATCCCGGAGTACACTTTACTATAAGGACAATAAGACCCATTTTTACTCCCTCTGCAGGAAATAAACATAGATGCAGAAGTGCAGAAAGGCTGCCAACCTGCAGATTAACTGTTGATCCTAAGAAGCTGATTAATGACATAAGAATGAATAAGTAAGCCAGTGCCCATGTCTTCATCCCAGCAAAAAAACTGCTAAAGTGCATGTCATTAAACTAAAAACAAAAACACAGGTAGTACTACAAAATGAATGAAATGCAAATTAGCAGAGAAAGCAATAAAATGAATTTTGTTTATCAGAATTCCCACCCATCATCAAGGCTCTTTTGTGAATAAAAGCAAAAGTCTAGAGCAGCAGTTTTCAAAGTGTGGTCCAAAGATCCTAGGGTCCTGAGGCCCTTTCAGCGGGTCTATGAGGGCCTCTTTTTTCCAAATACATATATGCATAAGGGCAGATTTTCCTTATATATTTCAACCAACATAACATATCACAACAGACTGAATACAGAAACAGGCATGAAAATTCACTATCTTCTATTAAACCAAACAATGAGATAAGCAAAAATGTAAAACAAGACCACTCTTTATACTAAATTTTGTTTTGGAAAATATAGGTAATTTTTATAAAAGTGTTTAGATTAATATGTAACAGGTTTATAGTTGTTATTTTTAAATGAACTAAAAACTTTATTCATTTCTTAGTTTTAATTTCTAATAGAGTAAATATCACTAAATGTAACCCATATAAACAAAAGCTCTTTGGAATCCTCAGTAACTTTTAACAGTGTAAAGAGGTCCCTGAGATTAAGAAGTTTGAAAACCACTTGTCTAGAGTTTACAAAAATGAAAATAACACTACCACCCAGTGGCACAAACCAGATAGTGCAATACTTGTATATAAATTGGGGTCTTCAGAAATTTAGTATTACACTTGCAATGGAAATCTACTTTTTAAGCCACTTTCTGAAATACATAACAAGACTCACTCTACAGATTGACCGTGCTTTGACTTCTAAAAATTTCACAGATCTATCCAAATTTTCATGTAGTCCTTACATTAACCATGCAAATTTATCTATTAAATACCTTGAAAACATCAGGCTAATCTTAAAAGATATTAGGCTAAAGCTAAGTAAATTTAATTAAATTGAAAATATGATTCTGATAGTCAATGACACTGTAAGAGCGCCGTATGGTGACAGATGGGAGCTACACTTGCGCTGAGCACAGCATAACATATAGTCTTACCCAATCATTATGTTGTACACCTGAAACTAATGTGATATTGTGTGTCAACTTTACTCAAAAAAGAAAGAAAAAAAGAAAATATGATTCTGTAGCAAAGAAATGGGTTCCTAATGCTTTCCAGTAATAGTGACACTGCCAGGGACTTAAGTGCAGGATGACAATGATTATGTATGTATGTAGAAACATATCAAGTACTCGCAAATATATGGCTATTAAATAAACTACTTATAATGAATGAAAATCTAATTCCATTTAAAATAAGAAATTTTTCCATCAGGTATACATTTAGTGACAAAATATGTACATACTACTTATCTAACATGACAGACATAAATTCTACTTTGATTCATACTTTTTTGCCTGAGAAACATGGAATTTTCTTTATAAAGCTTACTCTAAGTACCCATGATAAGAAGAAAATAGCCCTTACCCCAGTCCTGTTCATACAAGGCTTGGGAAAGGCACCATGATTCACTTATTGGCATGTGTGAATGCACAAAAATAAGATGTATTGTGAGACTTCAGACTCCAAGAAAACCGTTACATAAATTATCAGCAACTAACAAAGCACTTAAATACACATCTGATTTTTGTTTATTATATAAATATGCATAAATCTTACATATTACTTAAACACATAAACTCTATTTAAGAGGGCCCTTCAAATGTCAAATAAACATATTCCACTGAATGTCTTTGATATATCAGGCCTATACTATACAAATGAATAAAAAACTTAGTTCCTGCACAAACACAGCATGGCAATAAAAAAGCAAAGAATGTTATGAGTTAATCTAAATTTTTAAATGCAGCCAATCATAGAAAACACGTGACTTAGGCAAAGACAGGATAAATGAAAGGGAAACAGGATTTACAAAAGATACTCTGAAAAGCACTCTGGAAACTTTCCTAATCCAAGTAGAATATTTTATTCACTTTGCATAAATTGTAGGCAAGAACATTTTATGGGGGGCAAGGGACTTAACACTGTGGTGTGGGTTTTTTCTAATAGCTATATTTAAATATCTAAAACTAACTTACAAAAAAGACTAGAAGTCTGTGGGCAAGAATTTATCCTGAGAAAAAATTCAAATATGGAATAAGCTGTATCACAGTGTTGTTACAGTTATTATTCATAATAGCAAAAATATAAAATTATCTAATGATGATCAAGAGGAAAATGGTTAAGTGATGTACATGCATTCTGACACAGCCATTAAAATATGTTAGTACTTTAGCAACATGTAAAAGTGCTCAAAATAATGCTAAATGGAAAAAAAAAAAGGAGCATACAAAACTATATGTACAATAGGATTACAATAATATAAAAATAAGGACTGGAGGAAAAACTAAATGGAAGTGTATTGAAACAATAGTGATGTGCTTTCATTTTCTCTCTGTTCCAGTTTTTGCAATACATTGTATTAATAACTAGCCAGCTACCTCTACCTCCTACCCCACTTAAAACATACACATGCACACACAAAGAACAGCCAAAACCTAGGGCAAAATTTAGCAGCATTAACATTCTGCACTGTTGCACTGAACACTCTGTGTTGCACTGAAGAGATAATATTCTAGACTACTAATAATAATACCTAGCATCTAAAATATGGCATTATCCACTAAAGCTGAATCACCAGACTTCTTTAAGTTTAAAGTCTGGTTACTTGAAGATGTGGCCATCTGTTCTTAAGTGACACCTAGAAAGGAAAACTATCAACAATGGTAGTAAAATGCTTCTAACAAATATATTTGGTTTGGTTTTCTTTACCCACTAAAATAATTCTAACAAAACAAAATTGTGCTTCAGAACCATGCCCAACAGTTCTCTAGAGAGTAAATAAGTACTACATGTTGGTACAGTGTATATTGTAAAGTGGGCATGTCACCGTATTTCACATAGTTTCCATCTTTTTAGGGCAAAACTGTTCTTTTTAAAATCAGAGACATTTAGATTTGTGTGTCCTCCAACATATGGGAGGCATCACACTCATTTAGAAAAACTATGAGAACCAGCGCAATAGATTGTTTTCCAAGAAAAGTGGTGGGAAGTAGGGGGAAATGTACTTGAGCTGATTTTTACCGCCAGAATAGGTGAGCCAAAAAAATAAGTTGTCTACTAATAGCCACACGTCAAGAATTACTAAATATATCAGGGTTAAATTTTTATAGTTGAAAATTAATTAGGAGAGTTTAAATTCTTTATAATCATTTTATGTAGACAAATTTACTTTTAAAAATCCTTAACAACCACAAGCTTTAATGATGTTAATGCTGTCAATGCTTCTTTCTCATGGCCAGCTCTTATATGTTTAGTCTTTGAATTTTAAATTCAAGAAAGAGAAAGACAAATATTTCATAGAGGAATAGAATTCTCCAAGAGCCAGATTATGTTCACAGACTACGGAAACTCTACTTCCTTTACATAAAAAGGCCTTTTCCTACTTTGAGCATTAAATTAGAATTTTTCTGTCAACTGGCATACGCATTTTATATTTGAATTAAACATTTTATATTTCAGGAGTTCTGTTCAGACTTAACTACGATCATTAGATGAAATGCAGTTGTTGTGCAAGACCAGTTTTCATTATAGATTTAAAAGGCAGTATCTTCACTGTAGAATGAGTCTGTTATAACTTTCTGTTACGGTCCAATAATTAGGACTACAAATATAATTCTTAAAATATCTATAAAGGCACATACAACCATGTGATCCAAAGACTTTCCAAAGTTAATGTCTTTATTAAATAACTAAATCATACTTCTCTCTTTAAGTATTTAATTTTTGATATTTTTATGGTACTATTAACAGGAAAGTCTCCCAACCTACAAGCTTTGAAATATTTACAAAAATATGGTTTTATGAAAATACCATTTAAAGACAAAATACAATCATGTTCTGGAGAAGCAAGAGAAGGAAGGCTGTACTAACTAATGAAATGACTAAAATGGGAGCCTGGGAAATGTTTAACCTACATGTGAATTAACTGTGTATTCTGCCTACCTTTTTGTCACTCACCTCTTTCAACTTGATATTGGGTCATGGATTTCTACCTCCTCACAAGCTACACTCCAATTTTAAAGAAAATTTAATCCCCTAACCAACATTATTTTCTTTTGACTGGCTACATTAGTTAACAAAAGCAGCCCTAAAAATGGAAAAGCTTGATATGAGAAACTGAGACCATACATCAGGTTTCCTATTCCCTGAAAGCAAATCTGTTCAACAGTGCCTCACACCTCTCAAACTGCTTCAGGTAATTCCTCAGAGATTATATTCTGAGAGTTGCTGTCAATTAATGCTCTCTGGAGGGAAATTTTCTTGGGTTTACTGGGAACAAATTCATTAACTAAATTCCCCAGCCACTTATTAATAAAACAACTGCAAAGAGATTTTATGAGCACATTTGGTATCAACCAACTAGCTCTCTCATCCAGACCCATTTCCCATCTTAAACCTTACAATCTGGTTTCTAAAATCATTTCTCAAACTGCACCCAGGGAATCAAATCCTCATCAAAGTCGAAGACCTTTTTTAAAGTCTTCAACCTACCTCTCCCACTTCTGGAAATGCCTCTTATATTCTCCCCAAAGCATAACTACCCACAATTCCTCTGACTTCTTGGGTAACTTTTTTTCCCCTCATTTATTTCTCTCTGCCAAACTCAAGATCTCTATGGTTAAGAGCACAGACTCTGGACTCAAAATGCCCAGACTGAAGTCCTGACTATACACTTACTCTCTGTGCATGAACGTAGGCAAGCTACTTAACGTCCACATTCTTGGGTTTTCCTATTTGTAATAACAGTCCCCATTTCAAAGAAACTGAGAGGATTAAATACAAGCACACACACAAGTGAATACAAGTAAAGCATTTATAACAGAGCCTTGCATAAGAAAACTAACTAAATGCTGGCTCTTAGTGGCCGTGGCAACGCGGCACATGCACGCTCATAGATACTAGCAGCTTCTACCTGGAGAAATCAGCCGCTCCCACAGATTTAATCACAGGCTTCCACCTTAGGCTACTGACTCCTTTAAAAAGCTCTAGTTTCTTTTCCACATTCTTAGAAGACAATTTCATTTGGAAAGCTCATGATTGACAAAATTCAAAGTATCTAAGCAAACTCATCACTTCACTCCATTCCTCAAATTCCCCATTTAGATTTCCTGTTCTGACTTCTCACTATTCATTCAATCTCCTAAGCTTAAAACCTTGGAGTCATCTTAGACTTCTACTATTCTTCTGCCCCTGCAGTTGATCAGACACCAAGTTCTGCAGATGCTACTCTTCCTCTCTTTCCTAGATTCATCCCAGCCAAGGTGGCCGGAGCTCTCAGTCCCTCACACCCAGATTTCTACCTTTGCTTGTAGGTCTGACTTCCCACTTCATTTTTTTTCGTAAAACACTAGCTTCCATCACAGTATGCTTTCTTATTACTGGTTTCCTGTTGCCTTGTACACCAAAGTCTAAGCTCAATGACTCACCTTTTAAGATTTTAACAGTTCTTTCAGATCCACCTTTATTTCCCACTTGAGCAAGAACTGTTTGCAGCTGATTAATACATCCACTCTAGTCATTGTGCCTGCGATGCCCTTGTAGTAACTGGAATGTTTGCTGCCCCCACCTCTCTGCTTAGGCCCATTCTATTCATTCCTCAAGGCCCAACTCGAAACTCACACCCTAGGGGCACCTGGGTGGCTCAGTCGTTAAGCATCTGCCTTCGGCTCAGGTCATGATCCCAGGGTCCTGGGATTGAGCCCCACATCGGCTCCCTGCCCGGCAGGAAGCCTGCTTCTCCCTCCCACTCCCCCTGCTTGTGTTCCCTCTCTTGCTCTCGCTCTCTGTCAAATAAATAAATAAAATCTTTAAATCAAAAAACAAAAAAACCTCACACCCTCACTAACCTGAAATGCTCCTTCACTCTGGTCTCTCCTCTCTTTCCCAGCATTACTCTGTATCGTACCTTGTAGAACACTATGCTGGTCTCCACAGTTTCACAGCCTAGCATTTATTATGTCAAAACATAATTCTGTTATGTTAAAAGGCTTATCTTATACTTTCTTTATCTTATATTTTTTGTTTACCCTTTTGTTTACCCTAGAGCATCTATTTACAAGGTAGCATTTATTTAATATATACTATGCTGTGCCTACTTGGGGAGTTCCAAAAGTGTAAACCTGAATTTTGATACTCCAAGGCAGTAGTCAGCAAACATTTTTTTTTTTTAAAGATTTTATTTATTTATTCATTAGAGACAGAGAGAGAGAGGCAGAGGGAGAAGCAGGCTCCCAAGGAGCAGGGAGCCCGATGCGGGACTCGATCCCAGGACCCTGAGATCATGACCTGAGCCGAAGGCAGACGCTTAACCATCTGAGCCACCCAGGCGCCCAGCAAACATTTTTATAACGGGCCAAATGGTAAATATTTTTGGCTTTGCAGGCTATGTATGGTCTCTGTCACATATTCTTCTTCCTTTTTTCAACTACATAAAAATGTAAAAAGCATTCTAAGCTTGAGAGTCCTATAAATAGGCCGTGCATGGGCTGGATTTCACCCATAGGCCATGGTTTACCAGCCCCTGCCCCCTCTAAAGAACAGTTCAGTATCTTATACAGAATCTCTGTATCCGTACCAATATTTAACTAATTTTTCTAAATGTTGGTTGGTCAGCACTTTACATGACTTTTGAGTTCTAACATAAAACAAATAACCGCTGAGTTCTTACCAGCTCTTTCAGACTTTTCTTTCTGTTCCCGTAACTCCTCTCCCTGGGCAGTCATCTGTTTGATGCGACTACGGAGTTGAGCAATTTCTTCTTCTTTCATTTCCAGGGTTTCGTGCATCTGACGTTTTGTCTCTGCTATTACCATTCCCTAAACAGAAGTGCAGACACTGAAGTGTTTACATAACAAAACTGCATCATCAACAGCACATATCAAACTTACTTAAAAGGCAGAAAACATAGTATTTCTTACTACGTACAGCATAAGAATTATTTTAGTATTTCACAAACTGAAGTCTGTGTTCAGGATAGAGTCTGCACTCTATACTATACTACATAGTGTAACAACTCTGGTTACCTGGCAGACCAGGGTTATTTGTTAATATAAAAAATTATTTTAATAGTAAGTTTAGTCTTTTGAGTATTAAAAACACATTTTAATTAAAAATGTTACTTTATAATCTTTCTATAAATGTTTGCTATAATTTTCCCTATCTTAGTAAACAGTTTATAATGAACAAAATATAGCCTTTTGTACTTGGCTCAGGGCCACCATGAACTATGTGACTGATCTGTGCTGGAACATGGGGAGAGCCTCAGAGGCTACTGAGGGTAGACGGTTACGCTGCCACAAAGATGGGCCAAGCCTGTGGTACAGATCTACCTGCTTTTTCTTGTTTCTCTTGTGATAGTCTCTGGTCCCACTGCCAATCCTCACTACTGTCAGTGAGGCGCCCCCACTCCTCCAATTTGCTAACTGCTACTGTCTGCAAACTGTCTGCTACCTGCTACTGCTTCCCACTCTCTGGGTAATCTACACATAAAATGAAGGTCACTAGGGGGAAAATATTATATCCCGAATCAGTCATTTGTGACTAACAAAAAACAGGGTGGTTCAACCTGTCTCTTGAAAAACAAGATTTTGTGACAGCTATTTTATGGTCTTAAGAAGATTATTACTTTACTTGCAGGGTCTGTCAAACCTCGGTTTAGGGTTTGACTCTTCCAGATGGCTCATATCAACGGAGAGCTAAAAACCAGGTAAGTGGGGATTACACAAAATTTCAAAACAAGATTGCTGGCCTTCAGTTTCTTCAAAAACCAAATAACAGTGGAGAAAAAGAGACACAGAGAGAGAGAGACAATGGAACCTACAGATTAAAAGAAGTCTTAAGAGTCGTATCAACCAATTACAGTGGAAGAAACTTACTTAGATCGTGATTCATAAAAATGGAAAAAAGGTATGAGACAAAAGGCAAATTTGAAACTGACTAGTTGATGGTATTAAGGAATTATTAAATTTTTGGATGTGATCATGATAATACATTGTTACATTTTTATAAAAATAAAGAGTCCTTTATTTTAAAACTACATCAAAATACTTATGTAAGAAATTATGAGATTTCTTGAATTTGCTCGACAACAAAGTAAATTCTGGGTTGAGGATAGATAATAAAGGCTGGGCACGTACAGATAAAACAACATTAGCCTTGAAGCTGGGTGGTGGGTTCACTTTTTTTAAGTGGGCCTTCACGAAGTGTGCGGAGTAGAATCTAGCACAACAACATCATAGAATGCAAAGACTGCTAATACGTTTCAAAAGCAGAACAGCTCTGACATGTTCTTAATTGCACGGCCACTTAAAATACGGTAGCGGTAAAGTGGCATACTGAAGAAAACGTTGGACACTATGAACCAACTGGGAGCTGCTTTAGAAAAAGAACCCAAGAACTTGGGGCTGAAAGACAGCGCAAAAGCTTCTGCCCATGAATTTTCAGTTGCCTCTGCTGCCATCACCACAGCTGCTGTTCTACCGCCACTGCCAATCTCACCGGAAAGGAATCCCAAAATTCATCTGCAGAAACTTCTGTTTACGCTAATATATATACTACCACTTCTTCCCTTTAGGCAGTGTATCTGAGAGATTCGTCTGTTTCCACTGAAGACAATACGTAATATCATTCACATTTAGTAATGCCTTAACTATAAAAAATTCAACTTTTCTCTGAAAAAGAGGTAGGTCCTGTAAACAGATTTCTTTTGCAATAGCTATTCTAATCTCTGAATCAAAATGCTGACTGGGATCAAAAAATCACAGAGAATCAGCTTCACATGATACACAACTAATGCTAACCGCTATTTAAATTTCAAACTTACAACAAAAAGATTTTTCATGGAAGCAAGCTACAAATAACTTTGGAAAGCATAAGGCTGAATGCTTCTAACTGCTTCCAAAAGGGAATGCTGGGGCCCCCTGACAAATTTTAGTATCATAAGGTTTATTGGTTTACCTTATCTTGTTCAAGCTGTTCAATTAAGTTCTTTGCATCACGCAACTGAGTGATAAGTTTAGTCTTCTCAGCCATATGAAGCTCCTAAAAAAATTTTAAAAATTCATTTCCATCTCTAATAAAGCTTCTCCTCATATGAGAACTCTAAACATTCTATCGAATTTGGATATTTCTCAGTCCAGTAAGAGCCAAGTATACAGGATGTCTGAAAAGGATGGTGCAAGTGCTCTGAAGCCCAGGGCGCATGGGAGTTGTCTCCGCGCCTTCTATGGAGGGAGGGGAAGGCTCTGCAGAGGAGGGAGGTGCAGGCCACGCTGGGACCTGTGGATCTGGCTTCACAGGGTTACATAAACCAAACTCATTTGCTCTTTTACCTTCATCTTTTCTAGCTCTTGAAGCCTTTCATCTAGTTGTTCTTGCAGGGCTTCTTTTTCACTGGTTAATAGCGCACACTGTTCCTTATGTGACTGAATGGTTTCCTTACAACGCTGCAGGAGATTCTCTTGCCGCTTAACTCTCTGCTGAAGCACCTCCAGTGTTTTAGCAGAAGCTCCATCTACCACTATCAACAATAAAGCAGCACAGGCAGGGGTGGTCAGTAAGGAATAGAAGGGCTCCCTGGGAACAGTTACTCTGTTAGTACACAGGGGTGTATTCTCACCCCAATGCTCTGAGCCAGACGGAGAAGGAAGGAGTACCCTTCCCAACCTCGACTCTCACTATCTGTATGATCCGTATCCCAAGAAGCTGAGGAGCACAGTCACCTCCCTAGGGTTCAGCCCCAGCCCAAATGGCACAAAACATTCAGTAGTCAACTAACATTAACTGAATTCACCCTCCTTAAAAGACAGTTTGATGACCATCTTTTGTTATTCAAAAGTGCCCTCTGTGTCCTGGCTCCCATCCCTAAAAGATAAATAAAGAATTTTTTTCCAATGCATTCTAATCTGTCCCTGAGAGGAGTTCTGGTTAAGTACAGCTTTCTACATTCTCCATACATTTATGAGTTAAGTTTTCATATCCCAAGGGAATCTCAGGACCCTTTATAGCCTGGCGTTGCTCAGACAGCTGCTCAGCACCTTGCTCTGGCTGGACTAAAAGTTTACCATAAATGTCTTTGAGAGAAAGAGCCAGTAAATAAAAAGTGGGAATTTTACTGAATATGTACCTTAAAGCCTCAAAGAATATGGAGGGCTATAACTGGATTTTGAAACAAAATTTAACTATTTCTCCCTTTCTAATTAGAAACCAAATAATAGAATATAGATATCTTTGAATGTAGAAGTATGTAAGCAATATTACTTTAAAACTAAAATAGCCAAACAATGAAAATAGCAAATTCATTCATCTTAAACAGAACTGACCTGTTTATATGAAATCTAGCTACTGTATCAATAAAACAATGTAATATAATGAACTTTAGTATATGTGCTGCTGAAGAGAACACTAGAATGAATTTTAGTTACAACGAAAACGTGGTGCTACACACAGACTTTCAAGTCTTAAAACAATTACTTAGCTTTGTTCTCCTGAAGAACAATAACAAGCAAAGAAACAAAACAACAGAAACTCTTGCATCTTCCTGGAGGACACTTCTACCTCAGCCCACATCATGCCCTGGAAACTGTCAACATCCTCCTCTAGCTTTTAAATTACCCTTTCGATAAGATGAAGCTTACCTACTGGCTCTATATCACCGTCTGTGTTCTCTTTAGAGACACCTTCAGCCTGTGGTTCCATCTGAGGGAATGGTTTCGGTAAATCAACATTCATCGGACCATTTCGTAACCGCTGTTTCAGCAGAGAAACCTAAAAAAGAAAGATGCCTTAGGAAAAAAAAAATGAGGGGCACCTGGGTAGTTCAGCTGGTTAAGTGTCTGACTCTTGGTTTTGGCTCAGATCATGATCTCAGGGTTGTGAGACTAAACCCTGCCTTCTGGCTCTGTGCTGGGTATGGGGCCTGCTTAAGATTCTCCCTCTCCCTCTGTGCGGAACCCCCCAACTCTCACTCTAAAAAAGAGAGAGAGAGAGAGAGAGAGAAAGAAAGTACACAATAGTACTTTAAAACACAGAGTGGGGGGCGCATGGGTGGCTCAGTCGTTAAGTGTCTGCCTTCGGCTCAGGTCATGATCCCAGAGTCCTGGGATTGAGCCCTGCATCGGGCTCCCTGCTCGGTGGGAAGCCTGCTTCTCCCTCTCCCGCTCCCCCTGCTTGTGTTCCCTCTCTCACTGTGTCTCTGTCAAATAAATAAATAAAGTCTTAAAAATAAATAAATAAAATAAAACACAGAGGGGACAGAGTAAAAGATACTCTTTATCATTATACTGGGAGGAAAAATCAAAATAAAGTATTTACTCCCAATGAAGCTGATTTTTATATTTGCTATTTTCAATGATATCATAGTTAGCCAAAAGACAAAATACATTAAAAAAAAAATACTGAAAAACAACTAAGAAAAAGCAAGAGTTTTAAAAACAGGTCATTTTGTAACATCTGGAACCTATGAGATATCCCATCAAATCCCCTTTAATTTTTCTTTATCTAAAAATTCCACTCTTTTTCTTTTACTCTTTTACCTGAGTCTGGAGAACACTGATATGCTGATCTTTTTCCTCTAAAGATGCATCAAACTCCTCTTGTAGATGCTTTTTTGCTTGCTGATCCATTTGGAGCTCCTAAAACATAAAAGGTTTTGTAAGTAGTTTTTAATAAAAAACAAAAAAAAATACAAACTTGAAGTTTTCAAAGTTTAAAAACATGATCAATCCAGATTTGCATTTTTCTTAAGATGAGGTATCAGCACAATAATTAGAGAAGAATCAGCAGGTAAAACATTGGTATTTATCCCAGTGGATAATTCTGTTCCTTAAAAAATGTGATCCAAGAAAAGAAAGTATATTTTTAGAGCTGTAATGACTGCTCTGTAATGATAATGTGGAGAGGATAAAACAATTAATTAAGATAAAAAAAACTTTATCCTACTTTAAGACATATTACTACTTGTGCTACCTTATATGCACTTGATCTAAAACTACATTGTTTTATACCAAACAGATAGCCATAGCCAATAGAACTTTCCTCCTCCCAATACACAACAGCAGTCAATAGCCGAAGTCAGAAGATTCCTCATTTGTAAAATGAAAACGTTGAACTAGCTGATTACCAACCAGAAAAATTCCAAGTTCCTGAAATTACTTAGAATGCTACTCTCTTTAGGTCATTAATGAGGTTTCCTCACTAAATCCAATGATCTTGACCTCTCTATTACACTAGTCACCAATAATTCCCTCCTCGGTTGAGGTACCCGCTCTCTGCGGCTTCAGGCTCCTGTCTACACTTGTATCTCTTAATTTCCTCTACCTGCCTCACGGATTCTATGGGCATCTATTCCCCTGGACTCAGTTTGCATCCTCAGTCCTTCTTCCTTACATTTACTCCATTAGAATCCTAGAAAGTAACATCTGCAACATAGGAACTATCCCATCAAAACCCCTCTATTTTTCTAGGATTCCTACTTTTCTAATTCCCTGAGCTCAAAATATTCAGTCACATTTTACCTAACTTTGTCAATCCCTGTGTATAATCAAATTCTTGTATTACTTTTTCTACAATGTTTAAGTCCTATCTTTTCCACATCCATAACCGTAGTCCAGATCTTTATAATTTCAATGACTAATTTCCTTCGGTAGCCTTCTAGAGAGAATTCTTACCCCAAGTCTTCCTCTGGTTTAATCCATCCCTTACACATTTGCTAGAAAATTTTCCTCAAACAATATTTTCAAGGACTTACAAGCAACGCCTTCCTTTTGCATTGTTTCAAATTTACTAACTCTCAAAACACTGAAGCACTAACTGTCCTCTATTCTCCCCCACACCTACACTGCCCTAAAATCCCATTTGCACTGTGCCTCTCACTAAAGATTCCTGGCTTGACTCCTCCCATAGCAGTAGTCTACAAATGCCAGTCTTTGAATCAGGACAGGTCCACAATGAAGTCTTCACTGACCCATGGTGAAATAACAAAAAGAAAAGCGACAGAGAGAGTTTTTCTTTCATTTAAACAACTGTCCTTTACTCTGAGAATATGTCCTTCCTAATCTTTTTTGATATTAAAAAAAATCTTTCAGGGCGCCTACCTGGCTCAGTTAGAAAACCATGTGAATCTTGATCCCGGGGTCCTGAGATGGGTGTAGAAATTACTTAAAAATTAAAAAAAAAAAAAAAAAAAAGGAAAGAAAAAGCTTTCTTTCATGAAATAATGACAATAAAAGAATTTGGTTTCTTCTTTTCAACATCCTTACTTGAAAAAATAAAAGTTTGCAGCTCTGGGGAGGCTGGGTAGCTCAGCTGCTTGAGCATCAGGCTCTTGGTCTCAGCTCAGTTAAGTGGCCAGTTGGCTTGAGATTCTCTCTCTCCCTCTGCCTCTGCCCCTCCCCCACATGTGCACACACTCTCTCGGGCTCTCTCTCAAATAAATAAATAAATCTTTAAAAGAAAGTTTGCAGGTCTATGACAATTCTCCTTTCCCCCATATCTGGAAGGAACTGGAAGGTAGTTTTTCAGTCCATGAAATCCAAAAGTCTGGAAAGCACTGTCTTCCATGAATTTGCACAGGCCAATTCTTTAGTATGAAACAGTTGCACATCTCCTTAATAGTAATGCGGTCCTTTACTTTCCTTAAAATTCATTTTTTCCAAATAATTTTCTACATCCTACCATACTAGACTCTGTTACATGCCATCCCTAACAGCCAATAAAAATTCCTCAATTTATATGATGGTTTTCAGGTTTTAAACGTTTTCATCTCCCCATGTAGATAAGAAGTCCTTGGATACAATGGCAGCATCTTTAATCATATCTTCTTCTCCCTCCCCCTGCCACCTTACCCTATTCTACCAAAAAGCACTCCATAAACAGTAAAGACTACAAAGAAACTTAAGAACTGTCTACTTAGGGGCACCTGGGTGGCTCAGTTGTTAAGCATCTGCCTTCGGCTCAGGTCATGATCCCAAGGTCCTGGGATGGAGCCCCGCATTGGGCTCCCTGCTCCGCAGGAAGCCTGCTTCTCCCCTCTCCCACTACCCCTACTTGTGTTCCCTCTCTCACTGTGTCTCTGTCAAATAAATAAATAAAATCTTAAAAAAAAAAAAAAAAGAACTGTCTACTTATATCCCAACTAATTAACTGTTTAACTATTTTTTATCTCAGCCCTATGCTACCCATTATGTTTGGATGTGTTTCAAGCTGCAAAAAATGAACCCTCCCTCCCTGAAGTTAGCTTTGAGAACAGCAGTTGCTCGTAGCGAGCTGCATCTGGGTGAGCCTAGAAAAAGAACACACCATGCACAGACAGAAGGACAGAGAAAGGAGGAAATATCTAAAACAATGTCTTCATTTATTCCCCACTTAACTGGCCTTAAAAGGAAATCAGAGAACCCCCCCATCTACTTGGATGAGCTCATAATTTTCATAGCTTCTCATAGTATGATATTCCTATTTATTATCTGTTGATGTTAAGATTCAAAATCAGGCGAAGAAAATTACAGGGTATCTGTTGGGGTATGTTTTTGCTTACCTTTTTACTTCTTTATCTGATTCATTAACAAATCTCTAATATGCCAGAAATTGACATAATATTTGCCTATACAGAACTGTTGTGTTGTTTTATTCCCCAGAAAATATTAGGAGAGATGTTCATGGATTCTACTCATGTATATACTCCTAACAACATGAGGAATATATAAAATACTAAGGATTATTTTCTGAAAAAAAATTTTTTTTCTTTTTACTGCCCACAGTATTTGTTAGTTGTTTACTTATAAAGGGAAACTATTCCATAACCCAAACAGGTCAGTGACAAACTTCCATGGAACTCAACCCAAAGAAATTCTTTACATTCCAAAATTATTTTACACCCTGAGCGATACCAGCCTTCTTCATCTCCTCAAACTCTTTCATAGAATTATAATTTCTGTAGAAATCTGCATATGCCTTCTTTCTTGGTTCGGCCACAGCAAACTTAGAGAAAGCTGCAACCCCCGGGGATACAGTGAATGCTCCAACAATATGAAATTGCAGACATTTGGCCAGAAGGCCTCACATCTGAGGTTTCGTCAGAGCACTGGAAGTCATGGTAGTTACTCTCCTCAACACCAACCTCAAACCCAACATCTTTCCTGATATCTTTCCTGATACCTTTTTTGAGTATCTTGATATAACAAAGTAAGGAACATTATACTGTTTTGCCCAGTCTGAGTCAATAAAGTACTAATGAAACAGTATGTAACTTCTATTCAGACTTTAATTCCAAAGAAACAAAACATTTTGTGACATATAGCACTTTGAATGTTCAATTAAATACTAATCATGATTTAATGGGTTATACTATTTAGTTGAAGGAAATTTTTTTTTTTAAAGATTTTTTTCTTTATTTATTCATGAGAGACAGAGAGAGAGAGAGAGGCAGAGGGAGAAGCAGGCTCTCAAGGAGCAGGGAGCCCGATGCGGGACTCGACCCCAGGACCCTGGGATCATGACCTGAGCCGAAGGCAGACGCTTAACCATCTGAGCCACCCAGGCGCCCTAGTTGAAGGAAATTTTTTTCTTTGTGAACAAAATTTAAAATATCCAGACCTTCACTTATCTACCTAGTATTTACATATAAATTACTGAATAAATCTCTCTTCATGTAACTGTAACCAGGATTTTCATTCAAAAATATATCTTCGCTACTACAAAAACAGTATAGATATGCACCAAACAGCAATTTACTATATGGCCTCTAGACCCCTTATTTCTCCTCCTTTCCTTTATTAGCTGTCTCCTGGCCATTTCGTTGATTATAGTCTTGACTAAAGGCAGTGTGGTAGGCAGAATATGGCCCCAAAGATTCCAAATCCTAATCCCTGAAACTGGAACATATTAGGAAAATTTGCAGACGTGATCAAATTAAGAGCCTTGAAATAAGGAGATTATCCTGGATTATCTGGATGGGCCCAATCTAATAACATGGGTCCTTAAAATCAGAACCTTTCCCAACTGAGTTCAGAGAGAAGGGGAGGAGTGATTATGGTAGAATGGGTAGAGATGCAACATTGATAGCTCTGAAGATAAGGAAAGAGACTATGCATCAGAGGACATGGCAGCCTCTAGAAGCAGGAAATGGCAAAGAAACAGACTGTCCCCTTGAACCTCCATTAAGGAACAGCCCAACTGACACCTTAATTTTAGCCTGGTAAGACTTGTTCAAATTTCTGAGATTTGTGCTGTTTTAAGCCATTAAGTTTGTGGTAATTTGCTGCAGCAGCAATAGAAAACTAATACGAGTAGGCAGATAATAAAAAAAGAACTAGGGGCGCCTGGGTGGCTCAGTCGTTAAGCATCTGCCTTCGGCTCAGGTCATGATCTCAGGGTCCTGGGATTGAGCCCCACATCTTCTCCCACTCCCCCTGCTTGTGTTCCCTCTTTCGCTGTATCTTTCTCTGTCAAATAAATAAAATCTTAAAAAATAAAAAATAAAAATTAAAAAAAATTTTAAAAGAACTAATAAAACTTGTCAATCTGTAGCTCTGACTAGTATTTCCTTCGAGGGTTTTCATAAGGGTTAAAAGGGAAAGAATACATATGTAATGGCTTATGATCTAACAGTATAGATATGGAAAAAGATTTTTAAAGGCGGAAAAACAGAAATAGTATATAAAAATTTATTTAATCTCAGTAATCATAATTGATGGTGATAGTATTATTATTCTAAGAGTGTTGTGTTTATAATGCTGGAATAAGGCAAATGAGTAATTTTGGGGCTTCTAATTTATCATCAGGTTCTTCAACAGGTGACCTGTAAGGAAAACGGATGCAGCGGGGATGTATAGATTTAAAGAAGACTTAAAAGATGTATCAAAACAATTTTTACATGGGCATGACTGTAATACCTAGAGGCTCACATTTCAGTGATAAAACCTTAAAGAGACACAAGAAGCACAACAAAAGTCAGTAGTTATTTTTGGAGAAAGGGAGGGGCTATGACTGGGTTGGGAAACACAGAGGGGCTCTCAGGGTGACTGGCAACATTCTATTTCTTGACCTTAGTGGTGGTTACAATAGAGTTCACCGTACACATATAAGCTATATATTTTTGTGCATGATTTTCTATATTTGTTGTACTTTACAATTAAAATATTTTTACAATTAAGGGCGCCTGGGTGGCTCAGTCGTTAAGCGTCTGCCTTCGGCTCAGGTCATGATCCCAGGGTCCTGGGATCGAGTCCCACATCAGGCTCCCTGCTCGGCGGGAAGCCTGCTTCTCCCTCTCCCACTCCCCCTGCTTGTGTTCCTGCTCTCGCTATCTCTCTCTCTGTCAAATAAATAAATAAAATCTTTAAAAATAAAATAAAATAAAATAAAAATAAATAAAATATTTTTACAATTAAAAGATTTCAAAATGTTTAAATGATATCGCAGTGACATAGAATCCTACCCTCTAGCCAATATTCCATCCTTCTCAAGACAGGACAGGAGCAAAAATGAGTCAAGTATGATTCCAAACGATAAATATCTGCCTGGACTCTAATATTTCACTGTAAAAATTACCCCCCAAAATTACAAGGAACATAATTTTTATTTAATTTTATCAAGATTGTTGGCTAGGAACAATGAAAAGAAGCCTCAAATATCTAATAGAAGAGACAGGTTAGCCTTGGAAGTTGCCACTGACTGTCAAGCTGGCAAATGATATTCTGTTGCTAAATAAGGCATCCTTATGTCATAAATTCCACCAGCATATATCTTAGGGAAACCACACAAATAAAACCATAAGAATTGATCTCTGGTCTTAGGGGTTGGGCCAATTGGTTTTTACTATAACTAATGAAGTGTATATGAAACTATCCCAGCAAGTATAAGCATTCTGATAAATATGAGAGATTTAATTCTCAGAGTATTAATCACTACGACTTACCTCTCTTAACTCTCCAATTCTCCGAAGTGCTTTATCCTGACTCTGACTTAATATACCCTTTAATTTTAAAAAGAAGAAAAAAAAAAAAGCTGGTTCAAACAACTGCATGACATAGAAATGAAAAGCAAGTAAAAAAGAGCACAAGTCATTGAACTTTATCTTCAACATTCTTTACACCGAGACTATACAACCACAGTTCTCTACAGTTCTCTACCGCCACTTAGTGGTAGAATTACATACATCTAGAAATAAAACTCCAGAGACAATTCATAGAGACACAAGCAAGGTACCCCCAAACAGTAGGAATAAGATGAACTTCTGAATATGAATTTATGGAATATTAATAATACAATGGATTAAATCAGAGCTACCCTCCATTACAAAAGACCTCATGTTTAAGAAAACACTGTCAAACTAAAAACTCTATTTGTAATAACCTAATTTTCACACTTGTTATAGACAATGAGAACACTGAATCAGCAATAAATAACTGGTGTTACCCATTCTGAACTGATTATACTCCAGACCAAAGCCAGGAAATTTAATGTTGTACTTAATGGAGATTATTTATGGTAGATTAAATATTTTAAGAGAATGTACATGAGGAAATTAATTTTACCAAAACTCACTTTACAAATAACTTTTGGGTTATGTAATTAGTGTCTTCAGATGGGACAAAATGCTAAACTGTTTTAAATAACTTTTACTGTAAAAAATAAGACTATATTTTTTGTGCATGATTTTCTATATATTTTACCATTAAAAGATTTAAAAATGTTTATGATAAGTGATACAGTAGAGATACAGAATGCTATCCCCTAACAAATATAAGAATAAAATTCTCCATCCTTCTCAAGACAGGACAGAAGCAGAAATTAGTAAAGCATTATTCTAAATGATAAATATTTATGTATCTTAGCACAGCAAACTGATGGCACTGTTTGAAGTGGGGTGGATATTTCCCCTTAGCTCTGACCTGTGAATTATCACCTGGGATACCTAGTGGGAAATGTCTAGCCACAGAACAGGGTGACACAGTGGGGCCAAGTTGGGTCACCCAGAAGAGCTTAATGGCTTCCTCTTTCTCCACATACTTGACCAAGAGCTTTACAAGAAGCAGCCTCAGGAAAAAAGAGAGAGGATGCTTGTGTTTGGACCCTGGTATAATGATAAGGAACAGAAATGTCTGCAGGTATTTCAAAAACAGAAGGGAAAGCTTAGAAGGTTGTATGTCTCTACAACTAAAACAAAGATTCAACCTGCAGACAGAGACACTAGAAAGCATGTTTTCTTGAAAGAGGCAAACATGCCTTAAATCCAAACCTCTTGAACACTGCAGGGATCCAAAACTCAAAAAAGCCCATCCCTACCAGAGGTAAAATCTCTGGAATTTTCCACTCACTCTATTAAAATCCCCAGTAGTAAAATAGGTTAAATACATGGATCACATGGAGAATTATTAAAAGTGAGGGTCAGAACTATCTTATGATAAGACTCTAATTTTTAAATTATGTATGAATCAATATCACAGCCAAGATACCACTTACTTGTAACTTTTTCTTCTCTCTCTGAAGAGTCTGATAAGCTATAACAAACTAAAATAAACACAAAATCACCAATAACGTCATTCCTAAATAAATATTCTAAACTCTGCTAAAATATCTTTACAAAAGTAAAAAAACACACAAATCAGAAGAATCCTTTTATAGATAATTTAACCCAGTTAGATGCATATACAGTCAAAACAAACATTAGAAATATGTTTCTAAAAGGTAAAATGTAACTTGACTATAAATAAAGATATTAAATCCGTACTTGATTTCACCTCAGACACATACATCTTTACATTTCACTACTTAGGGGCGCCTAGATGGCTCAGTTAGTTGAGCATCGACTCTTGGTTTCAGCTCAGGTCACGATCTCAGGGTCCTAGAATCTAGCCCCACGTTGGGCTCCGAACTCAGGGGAGAGTCTGAGAGTCTCTCTGTCTCTCTTTCCCTTTTTCCCTCTGCCCCTCCCCCGGCTCGGCTCGTTGCTCTCTCCCTTTCTCTCTCTCAAATAATCTTCAAATTTCAGTACTTAATTATGAATGGGGTAGGGATTAAAGCCAATTTGCCCAAGGGGAAGAGACTACTGGGGTAGTCACCACCAGCAACAGCATCCCCTGGGAGCTTGCTAGGAGGAGAAATTTTGGGGTCCCACCCCAAACTAAGTGAATGAGACTGGGGGTGGAGGGGGGGACAGGTATGTGTTTATTTAGCAAGCTCATCAGGTGATTCTTGCTTTGGGCTATTACAGACCATGTAATTCATCTCTAAAAGTCTCTGATTATAGGAACTGTGACTATGTCTAGGTAAAAATCTGAGGAAAGGAACTTATAACCAACATATGAAAACTGGTAATTTTGGTCCTAAAGAGATGTTTAAACATTTAACCTAATTAAATAGGATATTTGAACATTCTAGCACAACCTGATGAAATTATGGATTAACAAATCTTTTAATCTATTAATTAGCATTATTCATCTGAAAAATAAGCACATGGCTCCACTGAATTATTTGGACCCTACTTTAGAAGTACAAGAGGACTCTGAAGACATAGGCTACAGCTTTAGGAGGAAGTACTCCCCTATTCTGAGCCCTGCCATTTCCCTTGGAAGGTTGCTGTGTGCCCCCAAACACATCTGCTGATGTCTTGAGAGGCAAGCAGCAATGGAAGGTGAGTCCAGCAATAAAGAAGAAAAAAAAATTCTGCCAAAGACCACGATCCTCCTCCTCTTATTACCTTAAGCTAGGTATCTTTATTACTGGATAGGAAAATGGTATTCAAAAAGTGGGGAGTAGGACAGGTGGAAGAGTAACCTAACAATTAGATGTCACTTATAGCACTATTTTATCCTGGTTACCTACAGTGCCAAGGAAAGACAGAGACAAAGACTACGTGCTCGGGGCACCTGGGTGGCTCAGTCATTAAGCGTCTGCCTTCAGCTCAGGTCATGATCCCGGGGTCCCGGGATCGAGCCCCGCATTGGGCTCTCTGCTCAGCGGGAAGCCTGCTTCTCCCTCTCCCATTTCCCCTGCTTGTGTTCCCTCTCTCGCTGTGTCTCTCTCTCTGCCAAATAAATAAATAAAATCTTAAAAAAAACAAAGACTACATGCTCTTTTCATCCCTAATAGGCTGCATGACTCGACTTGGGATGGCACAGAGGAATGGAAATCAACCAGAAAGACCTAAAATCAAATCTACAGGGGCACCTCGGTGGCTCAGTCGTTAAGCGTCTGCCTTCGGCTCAGGTCATGATCCCAGGGTCCTGGGATTGAGCCCCGCATCAGGCTCCCTGCTCCGCGGGAAGTCTGCTTCTCCCTGTCCCACTCCCCCTGCTTGTGTTCCTGCTCTCACTATCTTTCTCTATCAAATAAATAAATAAAATCTTTAAAAAAAAAAATCAAATCCACAGTTTGTTAACTGCTACCTGTGTGACTTTAAGCACATTATTTAATCTCTGTGATTAAGTCTCTAGGAGTCTCTAATCCCTATTCTACAAAACAGAGCTAATTAATATCTACTTCACAGAGACAGTGTAAAATTCAATGGCACTATAAACATAAAAGACATAGTGTCTTGCATACTTAAATACTAATTATACTACTGCCCCAGCTTCAAACTTAGAAGCCATGGATAAGTCAACAACAACAAATTCAGGACCATTATTAACTTGGATAGAAATAAAAAATAAATGGTGCACCTGGGTGGCTCGGTCAGTTAAGCGTCTAACTCCTGATTTTGGCTCAGGTCATGAGATCAAGCCCTGCATCAGGCTCTGTAGTCAGCCGGGAGTCTGCTTGAGATTCTCTCTCTCTCCCTTTGCCCCTCCCCCTGATCTCTCTCTCTCTCAAATAAATAAAATCTTAAAAAAAAAAGAAAAGAAAAAGAAATTTAAAGGAAAAAGTTGCCTGATTCCACAAGTACCTCATGAAATTAAAGATGGCTTTAATGCTGTTTACATCTCTAGAGTCCAGCCAACTGATAGATTTTCGCCTAATATTTCCTTTCTATTTTGTCAGTACTAGTTTTAAAAAGATATTTTATAGTTTCATTAGGGGTTTCTGTTGTTATTTTTGGCTGCAGGGTAAAACTACACATATTGTAGCCATAACTGGAAATAGAAGTTATGGCTAACTTTATATACGAACCTTGAACTTTATTATTCATTACTTAAAGTTAACTACAATGCTGGGTTACAAACTGTTAAGACAATAAAACATTATGCATTGTCTTAAAAAAAAAATCCATGGGCAACTTGCTCCAGAAAGGCTTTCCTGAAGATAAATTGTTTTAACTACACAGGGCAACTAATATAATTCAGCCCGAAAGGAAGAATAGAAAAGAGAGATGGAGCAGGACTACTTCCTCTCTTAGACCACAGAGAGTCATCCTCAAGGGCTTTAGCAGTTAAAGATTCATTTGAAGCAAAGTTTAAATGTAGGTAAAATGAGCATGAACCAAATGTGTCAGAAAATCAGACTACCTAAAACATAACTGGGATCAGTAGTAATGGAAATCTGGTTGGCCGAAGAGGTCATTTTGGAACTACAGCACTTAGAGGATGAACAAGGGCCGGGATGTGAGGAGGAAAGACGATGTACTGTGCACTAAGTGTCCAAGCAACTTTGGAGAGAGGGGCGGGGGGAAAAAAGGGGCACAGAATGTGCAAACCAGAAAGCTACAGACAGTGATCCTCTCCAAAATTTTACTGTCTTGCCAAAGGGCTTCTGTTTACCTGAAAATCTTTTAACTAGATAATGCCACAAACTCCCCACCCTTCATAATCAGTGTATCTAGGGAATCAACAGTTTAAGCAACCACAAGAGTAAAAGCCATACAGTAACATGAATCAGAGAACAATGGGAAAACTTTTCATATAGGCAAAAAGTCATGCTCCTACCTCAGAACATTTTCCTTTGTAGCTATTCAACCTTCGCTCCATTCTTCGCAACAACTGAATCAACTGTTCTTTGCTGAGACTGTCTAAATTAGGGAGTGAGTCTTCAGGTTCACTCTCCATATCAGAGGATGGATCAAAGGTGGCCACAGAGGAGTCCAGGTCAAATCGATTCAGGGACTCTCTGGAAGACGTTCGTACCAAAGACTCTTTAGAAGAGGATCGGAAGAGAGATTCCTTTAGTGGACTTCGAAACAAAGACTCCATGGAAAGCACCCGGAGCTGGAGCTTCTGTGCAAAAGACTGCATGTCACCAGACTGTAACCAAAATCCAATGAAACATGGTTAAAATGCACATTTAGACTTTCAGTATTCTCTCTCACCATCAATAATCTATTAAAAACTCTAACATTGGGCGCCTGGGTGGTTCAGATGGTTAAGCGTCTGCCTTCGGCTCAGGTCATTATCCCAGGGTCCTGGGATGGAGCCCCACATTGGGCTCCTGGCTCAGCAGGGAGTCTGCTTCTCCCTCTCCCTCTGCCTCTCCCCCTGCTCATGCTCTCTCTCTATCTCTGTGTCTCAAATGAATAAATAAAATCTTAAAAAAAAAAAAAAGCCTTTAACAAATTCAATTTATATTCCTGACATTGTACATAATACATTGTTTTCTGGGGACACCTGGGTGTCTCAGTCAGTTAAACGTCTGCCTTCGGCTCTCCTGCATCGGGCTCCGGGCTCAGCGGGGAGTCTGCTTCTCCCTCTGCCTGCTGTTCCCCCTGCTTGTGCTCTCTCTCTCTCTCTGATATACAAATAAATAAAATCTTTAAAAAAATAAAATAAATGAAATAAAAAAAATACATTGTTTTCTGAAAAACAAGAGACATCTGGTTATTTCTGAAAAAGCACTGGACCTGGAGTCAGAGGACTCAGGTGTAGGTCCCCAGGTTCGTCACCAAACAGTAGAACAAGCTTCACTAAGTCACTCCCCTTCAGTTTGCACATCTGTAAAAAAGACAGATGCCATGCTTTCCCAGCTGACCTCACAAGTATGCTGTGAGGATTCATCCCCTCAACTGTAAGATCCTTGGAAGCAGTGATATCTGCATCAGTAGTACATACCCAGTGCCTAAAAGCAGAGTATATAATATGAAGTGTGAAGTGTGTGGCTGAAATCAAGTGGGCTTTACCTTGAGTCTGTATGGAGGTGATGATTCCTTATCACTCCCTTCAACAAAAGAGGGGAATGTGGGAAGGGTGAGGGTAATGCTTAGTGAGCCCACTTTGTTCAATAAGAGAAAGCCAGGCAGAGCTGACTAGTGGCATCCAGCTCTGCTCTAATTATCATTCTGTCTACTGGGAATAAAAATAAGCATTAAAGGGCGCCTGGGTGGCTCAGTCGTTAAGCGTCTGCCTTCGGCTCAGGTCATGATCCCAGGGTCCTGGGATCGAACCCCGCATCAGGCTCCCTGCTCTGCAGGAAGCCTGCTTCTCCCTCTCCCACTCCCCCTGCTTGTGTTCTTGCTCTCGCTATGTCTCTCTCTGTCAAAAAAATAAATAAAATCTTTAAAAAAAAAAAAAAAGCATTAAAAAATCATGGAGGGCAGCTGAAAAGTCTGAGCTAGAGTCCCTCTGCACAGATCACTAAGTCTGATGTTAGAAATAGTAATAAGCAGGGGCGCCTGGGTGGCTTAGTCGGTTAAACAGCTGCCTTTGGCTCAGGTCATGATCCTGGGGTCCTGGGATCGAGCCCTGCGTCCGGCTCCCTGCTCAGCAGGAGCCTGCCACTCTGCCTATTTGTGCTCTCTATCTCTCTGTCAAATAAATAAAATAAAATCCTTAAAAAAAAAAAAGAAATAGTGATAAGCAAGAGCTGTTATCTCAATTAATTTGAATAACACATTCATTTCATTGGTAACAATGAAAAATAGTGTAATTCAACAAGCTGCTTTAAACTGCAGTATTTTGTTCAGGTGACAGCAGTCAGTATTTAACAGGTGTTTCCAACAAACTCATTCTCATTAGTGCCACAGGGTCACCTGCAAGATCTCAGCAATGCCAGGAATAAATGCTCAGAGAAGACTGAGGTCATGTGTGGGCAAAGATTACAGGAAAACAAAAAGATTCTCTTTAGTATCCAATTTTAAAAATCAAACCAAGAATACTTTACTCATGCATTTTAGAGATTTAGTAATAGTATTAGGCAAGGTGGGAGTAAGTAAGAGGGGATAACATGCCCCACCCCCTTCATATGCACAGAGATTTATCACAGGTTGTTTGTAATAGTCAAAACTGGAAGAAACCCAAATGTACACCATTAGAGGATACACGATGTAAATTATAATATATGAAGGGAGGTTCAAGACATACTATTAAATGGGAAAAACCAAGTTAGAAAACAATATGCATACTGTGAACTCATTTTGATTTACAGCAATGACATGTACTTTTCAATATACATACATAGGTGTAAACATATGTGTATGTTCACACAAACACCCTTAGAATCAGGCCATTAAGAATAAACACCAAAAGTTAACAGTGAGTGATTCTGCGTGGTAAAATTTTAGGTGGTTTTTTAAATTTTCATTTTTTATATTTTTTTACACTTTCTAGGGCTTTTCATAATGTATAAGTTTTACCAATATATTAGGGGAGGGGGGAGATGGAAAAAGAAGGAAGAGGAGAGACCTTTATGCTCAAAAACCTTTAAGAACTGCTTTACTGATATGCCATTACCAACCACTACTGACCTAAGCCAAAAGTGCTTTTCCCTTCACACAGTAAGTTGCCCTAGGTGAAGCAGTTTGAATAATAGGTGAAGCAAGTTTGAATAACACTAGAAATAGTTGGTTTAGGGTCAGCCAAAAGCTAATGAACAATGTCAAAGACATGTATTTGCAGAAGCTGATACACTTAATAACTGCCACCTCCACCATATTGGGAAGTAACATGTTTGAGTATAGTGATTCAGCCTGCGGACTGTTGAGTAAGGGTGCCTGAGTTCAAACCCTGGCTCCACCACTATGTTCTACATGACCCTGACCAAATCACTTCACTAGTCTTATTCCCCCTCTGTAAAATGGGGATGATAAAAAAAAATAATTATAATTAAACCAGCCACCTCATATGGAGGCCACAAGGACTAATGAGTTAATACATGCAAAGTGCTTACAATGTAGCAAATACTCAATAAACATTAGCAACTGTCATTAATATTAGAGAAAGGAGACTAAAACAAAAAACAAACTTACAAATAAGAATGTCATATACAAGCTTATGTGGCAGAGCCTTCTGATTATATGATGTGGTAGCTAAGAGCACAGGCTATGAAACCAGACATCTTGGGACCAAATCTTAGCTGTCCCATTTACTGGCAATATGACCTTGAACAAGTGACTTAACCTTCTGTGCCTCTGTTTCTTCATAAGTAAAATGGGGATAACAACTACTCACCTCATAGGTTAATTGTGAGAAGTAATAAATCAATACATATGTAGTACTCCGAAGTATGACTGGCTTAAGGTGAACAATATATACTGGCTACCATCTGATATCCAATCTTCCTTTCTTTCTTTTTACCAGACCCCAGTTTTGTTCAGAGTAACAATACACCCAGGTAAAAACATTCACCTTCCCAAATTCAAATTAAAGCCACAGGAGATACGCCCGTACATCCATCAAAATGGCTAAAATTAAAACTATGGAAAACACCAAGTATTGGTAAGGATGTGGAGCAGTCCACTTTGGAAAACTATTTGTCGGTATTTACTAAAACTAAACACGTGTACACAATCTCAATCAGTAATTTCACTATTATGTATATACTCAATAGAAAGGTGTAAATATGTTCAACAAAAGACAAACTAGATAGTTTATAGCAACCTTATTCAAAATAGCCCCAAATGTGAAGCTACTATTGATGACTACGAATAACCGAATGGACACATTGCAGTCTGTTCACCAATGGAATACTAGACAGCAATGAGAATGATTTACAACCACAACAATATAGACGAACCTCATAAATAAAAGTATCGAGCAAAAGAAGACAGACACAAGAGTACCCATTTTTATTCTGTTTACATAAATTTCAAAAACAGGCAAAATTAACCTAGATGTCAGATAGAAGTTACCCTTGGGAGTAAGAGCAGGGAATGGAAGGGAGCACAAGGGCTTCTGGGATACTGGTAATTTCTGTTACTTGATTTGGAGTGTTGGTTACAAAGGTGTAATAAGTTCAGCCACTATTGTACTATTTACACTAAGTGGAAATCTATAAAAGAGAACCTTCTAGGACAGGTATTATTTTCTTTATAAAAAGGAATATGGCTTTAGTCCTTGTCTTCGGTCTTTCCTCCTATCTAAAATGAAGATGCAATTCTTGGAGGCCAACTTGTAGTAGTGAGGGTGAAAGGCAGTGGCAAGGATGTGGGGGGACAAGAGGCTAAAGGGAGAAGGGCCCTTAATCCTCAGGCCTTCTGATATGTGAAAAACTAAACTCCCACTGGTGCCAACTGTTGTCAGGTTTCTGATCCAAAGACATTCACCAATTTATAATTCATTTTTGAAAAAACTGAAGGGGGTTAGAGAAGGAGAAATGTATATGCAAAAATAAATGAACACATTACAGTTACTTTTAATTCCTTTCTGTCTCCCGTTTGACCCTGTTTTCAACCCCTCCTTTTATTCCCCCAACATTGTTCTTGTTCAGACCCTTATCCTTTTATCAGCTGGATACCTGCAGCAGCCTTGTGTTCTCTTGCCTCTAATCTCTTACCCCAATCTACCCTGTTGCACTGTCACCACAGAACTGTCTTCCTAAAACATCATCCAGACCATTTCATTCCAATTCTTAAACTGGATTCCCATTTAATATAAAGTTCAAAATCCTTAGCTTATATTTAAGGTTCCCATTTCCAAGACCCTTTTCTCTGTGAATTCACCCCTCCATGTACCAAAACCTTGAGTCATAACAGGCAACTTCCTGCCCCAGAACAAATGCATCATTGTGTGCCTCTGTACCACTGCCCATAAGTTCCCTGCATAGGAAAACCCAGACATCCTTCAGAACTCAGCTCGAATGTCAGCTCTTCTAGGAAACCTCAGCTCTCACTCATCAGAAATAACCTCTCTTGATGGCCTTACCTTTTACTAGAACCATTACTGGAGCGCTTATTGCATTCCAACTCACCATTAGTTACTTACATGCTGGTATAAAACTGAGCTGTTTATGCCCCAGAATAACTACAGTGACATCACAGCACAGTGATTAAGAACACAAACTCTGAACCAAATTCCCTGATGTGAATTGCAGCTTTACCACTTAGTAGTTTGTAGTTTTAAGGCCTCCGTGTTTCAAAATGAAAATAGTAACAGTACTACCCTAGTAGGATTGTTATATAAGAATTAAATGAATGAAAACATTTAAAATATTTAAAATAGTGTATTATATGCAGTAAGCACTAAGTTTTCCTGTCATTATCTCTTCTTCGCACACACACCCTCACCCCAGATTTTATGCTCATTTAGAAAAGAATCCATATTCCCTATCTCTGTCTCTTTCTCACAGTGCTTTCCATAAAGCACCTACTTAGGACACATTTGTTCAGTTATATCTTAATCTGTCAATATGATGATGATGATCTCATAAGAGATATTTAAACATTCAATGCTTTGGTCAAAATGAGATGTATCAAACACATCATTTTACAGATACAGTATATGTTACTCTAGAAATCATCAAAAAGTATTAGTACACAATCTATAACAGTCAAAAAGAAAAAGAAAGAAATGAAAACACACATCCACAAAAAGATTCTACAATAATGTTTAGTAGTTCTATTCATAATAGTCGAAAACTGGAAACAACCTAGGTGTCCATTAACAGGTAAATAAACTGTACAATATCTCTTCAAAGGAATCCTACACAAAAATGTAAAGGAACAAACTACTGATAACCACAACGTGGATGAAATCTCAAAAACACTATGGTGAGTGAAAGAAGCCCTACAAAAGAGTACATACTACACACATGAGGCTACTTATATAAAGTTCTAAAACAAGCAAAACTTGTTTAGGAGATTGCCTTTACAGAAGGTATATTGGAGCAAATTACAGCAGAGAACTTCCCTAATTTGGGGAAGGAAACAGGCATCAAAATCCAGGAAGCACAGAGAACCCCTCTCAAAATCAATAAAAATAGGTCAACACCCCGACATCTAATAGTAAAACTTACGAGTCTCAGAGACAAAGAGAAAATCCTGAAAGCAGCTCGGGAGAAGAGATATGTAACCTACAATGGTAGAAACATTAGATTGGCAACAGACCTATCCACAGAGACCTGGCAGGCCAGAAAGGACTGGCAGGATATATTCAGAGCACTAAATGGGAAAAATATGCAGCCAAGAATACTATATCCAGCTAGGCTGTCATTGAAAATAGAAGGAGAGATAAAAAGCTTCCAGGACAAACAAAAACTAAAGGAATTTGCAAACACGAAACCAGCCCTACAAGAAATATTGAAAGGGGTCCTCTAAGCAAAGATAGAGCCTAAAAGCAAAATAGACCAGAAAGGAACATAGACAATATACATAACAGTCACCTTACAGGCACTACAATGGCACTAAATTCATATCTTTCAATAGTTACCCTGAATGTAAATGGGCTAAATGCCCCAATCAAAAGACACAGGCTATCAGACTGGATTAAAAAACAAGACCCATCGATATGCTGTCTGCAAGAGACTCATTTTAGACCCAAAGACACCCCCAGATTGAAAGTAAGGGGGTGGAAAACAATTTACCATGCTAATGGACACCAAAAGAAAGCTGGGGTGGCAATCCTTATATCAGACAAACTAGATTTTAAACCAAAGACTGTAATAAGAGATGAGGAAGGACACTATATCCTACTTAAAACTTTGGTCTATCCAACAAGAAGATCTAACAATTGTAAATATCTATGCCCCTAACATGGGAGCAGCCAATTATATAAGGCAGTTAATAACAAAAGCGAAGAAACACATCAATGACAATACAATAATAGTGGGGGGCTTTAACACCCCCCTCACTGAAATGGACAGATCATCTAAGCAAAAGATCAACAAGGAAATAAAGACCTTAAATGACACACTGGACCAAATGGACTTCACAGACATATTCAGAACATTCCATCCCAAAGCAACAGAATACACATTCTTCTCTAGTGCCCATGGAACATTCTCCAGAATAGATCACATCCTAGGTCATAAATCAGGTCTCAACCGGTACCAAAAGATTGGGATCATTCCCCGCCTATTTTCAGACTACAATGCTTTGAAACTAGAACTCAATCACAAGAGGAATGTTGGAAAGACTCAAATACATGGAGGCTAAAGAGCATCCTGCTAAAGAATGAATGGGTCAACCAGGAAATTAAAGAAGAATTTAAAAAATACATGGAAACCAATGAAAATGAAAACACAACTGTTCAAAATCTTTGGGATGCAGCAAAGGCAGTCCTAAGAGGAAAGTATATAGCAATACAAACCTTTCTCAAGAAACAAGAAAGGTCTCAAGTACACAACCTAACCCTACACCTAAAAGAGCTGGAGAAAGAACAGCAAATAAAGCCTAAACCCAGCAGGAGAAGAGAAATAATAAAGATCAGAGCAGAAATCAATGAAATAGAAACTAAAAGAACAGTAGAACAGATCAACGAAACTAGGAGCTGATTCTTTGAAAGAATTAACAAGATTGATAAACCCCTGGCCAGACTTATCAAAAAGAAAAGAGAAATGACCCAAATCAACAAAATCATGAATGAAAGAGGATCACAACCAGGACGCCTGGGTGGCTCAGTCGTTAAGCGTCTGCCTTCGGCTCAGGTCATGATCCCAGGGTCCTGGGATCGAGCCCCGCATTGGGCTCCCTGCTCAGCGGGAAGCCTGTTTCTCCCTCTCCCACACCCCCTGCTTGTGTTCCCTCTCTCGCTGTCTCTCTCTGTCTGTCAAATAAATAAATAAATAAATAAATCTTAAAAAAAAAAAAAAAGAAAGAAAGAGGATCACAACCAACACCAAAGAAATACAAACAATTCTAAGAACATATTATGAGCAACTCTATACCAGCAAACTGGAAGAAATGGATGCATTCCTAGAGATGTATCAACTACCAAAACTGAACCAGGAAGAAATAGAAAACCTAAACAGACCTGTAACCACTAAGGAAATTGTAGCAGTAATCCAAAATCTCCCAACAAACAAAAGCCCAGGACCAGATGGCTTCCAGGGAATTCTACCAAACATTTAAAGAAGAATTAATACCTCTTCTTCTGAAACTCTTCCAAAAAATAGAAATGGAAGGAAAACTTCCAAACTCATTTTATAAGACCACCATTATCTTGATCCCCAAACCAGACAAAGACCCCATCAAAAAGGAGAATTACAGGGGCACCTGGGTGGCTCAGTCGTTAAGCGTCTGCCTTCAGCTCAGGTCATGATCCCAGGATCCTGGGATCGAGCCCCGCATTGGGCTTCCTGCTCCATGGGAAGCCTGCTTCTCCCTCTCCCGCTCCCCCTGCTTATGTTCCCTCTCTCACTGTGTCTCTGTCAAATAAATAAAATCTTTAAAAAAAAAAAAAGAATTACAGACCAATATCCTTGATGAACATGGATGCAAAAATTCTCACCAAAATACTAGCCAATAGAATCCAACAGTACATTAAAAGGATTATTCACCACGACCAAGTGGGATTTATCCCTGGGCTGCAAGGTTGGTTCAACATCTGCAAATCAATCAATGTGATAAAATACATTAACAAAAGAAAGAACAAGAACCATATGATCCTCTCAATAGATACAGAAAAAGCATTTGACAAAGTACAGGATCCTTTCTTGATCAAAGCTCTTCAGAGTATAGGGATATAGGGTACATACCTCAGTATCATAAACGCCATCTATGAAAAACCTACAGTGAATATCATTCTCAATGGGAAAAAACTGAGAGCTTTCCCCCTAAGGTCAGGAACGCGGCAGGGATGTCCACTATCACCACTGCTATTCAACACAGTATTAGAAGTCCTAGCCATAGCAATCAGACAACAAAAAGAAAGAAAAGGCATCCAAATCAGCAAAGAAGAAGTCAAACTCTCGCTCTTTGCAGATGATATTTTATGTGGAAAACCCAAAAGACTCCACCCCAAAACTGCTACAACTCATACAGGAATTCAGTCAAGTGGCAGGATATAAAATCAATGCACAGAAATCAGTGGCATTCCTATACACCAACAACAAGACAGAAGAAAGAGAAATTAAGGAGTTGATCCCATTTACAATTAATTGCACCCAAAACCATAAGATACCTAGGAATAAATCTAACCAAAGAGGCAAAGGATTTGTACTCAGAAAACTATAAAATGCTCATGAAAGAAATTGAGGAAGACACAAAGAAATGGAAAAATGTTCCATGCTCATGGATTGGAAGAACAAATATGCTGAAGATGTCAATGCTACCTAGAGCAATCTACACATTCAATGCAATCCCCATCAAAATACCATCCACTTTTTTCAAAGAAATGCAACAAATAATCCTAAAATTTGTATGGAACCAGAAAAGACCCCGAATAGCCAGAGGAATGTTGAAAAAGAAAAGCAAAGGTGGCGGCATCACAATTCCAGACTTCCAGCTCTATTACAAAGCTGTCATCATCAAGACAGTATGGTACTGGCACAAAAACAGACACATAGATCAATGGAACAGAATAGAGAGCCCAGAAATGGACACTCAACTCTATGGTCAACTCATCTTCGACAAAGCAGGGAAGAATGTCCAATGGAAAAAAGACAGTCTCTTCAACAAATGGTGTTGGGGAAATTGGACAGCCACATGCAGAAGAATGAAACTGGACCATTTCCTTACACCACACACAAAAATAGACTCCAAATGGTTGAAAGACCTCAATGTGAGACAGGAGTCCATCAAAATCCTAAAGGAGAACACAGGCAGCAACCTCTCCGACCTCAGCCACAGCAACTTCTTCCTAGAAACATCACCAAAGCCAAGGGAAGCAAGGGCAAAAATGAACTACTGGGACTTCATCAAGATAAAAAGCTTTTGCACAGCAAAAGAAACAGTCAACAAAACCAAAAGACAACCGACAGAATGGGAGAAGATATTTGCAAATGACATATCCAATAAAGGGCTAGTATCCAAAATCTGTAAAGAACTTATCAAACTCAACACCCAAAGAACAAATGATCCAATCAAGAAATGGGCAGAAGACATGAACAGACACTTCTCCAAAAAAGACATCCAAATGGCCAACAGACACATGAAAAAGTGCTCAACATCGCTCGGCATCAGGGAAATCCAAATCAAAACCTCAATGAGATACCACCTCACACCAGTCAAAATGGCTAAAATTAACAAGTCAGGAAACGACAGATGTTGGCAGGGATGCAGAGAAAGGGCATCCCTCCTATACTGTTGGTAGGAATGCAAGCTGGTGCAACCACTCTGGAAAACAGGATGGAGGTTCCTCAAAAAGTTGAAAATAGAGCTACCATTCAATCCAGCAATTGCACTACTGGGTATTTACCCCAAAGATACAAATGTAGGGATCCGAAGGGGTACGTGCACCCTGATGTTTATAGCAGCAATGTCCACCTTAACCAAACTGTGGAAAGAGCCAAGGTGTCCATCGACAGATGAATGGATAAAGAAGATGTGGTGTATATATATATGATGGAATATTATGCAGCCATCAAAAGGAATGAGATCTTGCCATTTGCAATGAAGTGGATGGAACTGGAGGGTGTTATGCTGAGCGAAATAAGTCAATCAGAGAAAGATATGTATCATCTGACCTCACTGATATGAGGAATTCTTAATCTCAGGAAACAAACTGAGGGCTGCTGGAGTGGGGGGTGGGGTGGCAGGGACGGGGTGGCTGGGTGAGAGACATTGGGGAGGGTATGTGCTATGGTGAGCACTGTGAATTGTACAAGACTGTTGAATCACAGATCTGTACCTCTGAAACAAATAATGCAATATATGTTAAGAAAAAAAAAAAAACGAAGAAGGTAGCAGGAGGGGAAGAATGAAGCGGGGGAAATTGGAGGGGTAGACGAACCATGAGAGACGATGGACTCTGAAAAACAAACTGAGGGTTCTGGGGGGGAGAGGGGTGGGAGGATGGGTTAGCCTGGTGATGGGTATTAAAGAGGGCACGTTCTGCATGGAGCACTGGGTGTTATGCACAAACAATGAAACATGGAACACTACATCAAAAACTAATGTTGTAATGTATGGTGATTAACATAACAATAAAAATTAAAAAAAAAAAAGATTGCCTCTAGGAGGGAGAAGAACCATAAAGGAACTTTCTGGGGTGTTGATAATGTTCTATATTTCTGTATGGGTTTAGCATATGGGTTTGGCATATATATTTGTTAAAACTCAGTTAATGCACACTTGAGGATTGTATATTTCATTTTACATAAAATTTACCTCAAAAAAGGACACAACTCCTAGAAGAAAAGATAGGCACTAAGCTCTCTGACATCAGTCTTAGCAGTATTTTTTTGGACCAGTCTCCTCAGGCAAGGGTAACAAAAGCTAAAATAAACAAATGGGATTACATCAAACTAAAAAAGCTTTTTGCACAGTGAAGGAAACCATCAACAAAACAAAAAGGCAACCTACTGAATTGGAAAAGATATTTGCAAATCATACATTTGATAAGGGATTAATATCCAAAATATATAAAGAACTTACACAATATTAAGAAATTTTTTTTAATGGGCAAGGACTTGAATAGACATTTTTCCAAAGAAGACATGCAGATGGCCAACGGGCATGTGAAAAGATGCTCACCATCATCAGGGAAATGCACACCAAAACCACAATGAGGTACCACCTCACAGTAGTCAGATTGGCTATTATCAAAAAGACAAAAAACAGCAAGGGCTGGTGAGGATGTAGAAAAAAGGGAACCCTGGCTCACTGTTGGTGGGAATGCAAACTGGCATAGCCACTATGGAAAACAGTATGGAGGGTCATCAAAAAATAGAAATTAAAAATAGAACTACCATACGATCCAGCAATTCCACTTCTGGGTACTTATCTGAAACAAAAAAATGAAAACACCAACTCAAAGAAAATATATGTATCCTTACATTCACTGCAGCATTATTTACACTAGCCAAGATACAGAAGGAACATCTAAGTCTCCTTCAACAGATGAATGGACAAAGAAGATGTGATATATACATATATATATGTATTATATATATAACAGGAATATTATAGGAATATATATATATAAGAATATTACCTAGCCATGTAAAAAGAATGAAATCCTGCCATTTGTGACATGGATGGACCTAGACAGTATTATGCTAAATGAGATAACTCAGACAAAGAAAGACAAATGCCATATGATTTCACTTATCTGTAGAATCTAAAAAAAAATAAAACAATACAGACTCAAAGATACAGGAAACAAACAAGTGGTTACCAGAGTGGGGAGGGGTCTGGGGAATAAGGCAAAATACATAATGAGAATTAATTAGATAGAATCTTTCAGTTACAAAAGAAAGAAGTCAGGGGGATGTAATGTACAGCAGAGGGAACACAGTAATACTGTAATAACTTTGTATGGTGACAGATTCTGGTAACTAGACTAATCAGAGGGATCATTTCCTAACATATAAAAGTATCAAATCACTATGATGTACACCTAGTATGAAACTAAAGGTATATTGTATGTCAATTATACTTCAATCTAAAAAAAAATCTAGGGAGATAACTACCTTCTCATCAGATAAATTAACTAAAGTAAATTTTCATCATGATTCATTACTATAGAACCACTAGGCTGTGTGTCATTAGTAGCTATATACATAATTATACCACTAATTAAACCTCTGAAACTAGTCAATTCCATATCAAGGTCCTTTAAAATTTGATTTAACTTGTTTTTTTTAACTTGAGAATTCTTTTTTTTTTTTTTTAAGATTTTATTTATTTATTTGACAGAGAGAGAAATAGCGAGAGCAGGAACACAAGCAGGAGGAATGGGAGAGGGAGAAGCAGGCTTCCTGCCGAGCAGGGAGCCCGATGTGGGACTCGATCCCAGGACCCTGGGATCATGACCTGAGCCGAAGGCAGACGCTTAACGACTGAGCCACCCAGGCGCCCTAACTTGAGAATTCTTATATATGGTATTGCCCTTTCTCTCTTCTTAAATTAATTAAAGCATTAATACTTAAGTACAAATATTGAACTCTGATTAATGATGTACATGCTAAAATATTAGGGGGAAGGATACTGTGGCCTGCAACTTACTTTGAAATGCATCAAAAACGTTAAATGGATTGAGGGGCAGATAGAAGAATGTATACTGGGACAGATTTGTGATAAAGCAAGTATAGTAAAGTACCAATGATAGAATGTGGGTGGTAGGTACACAGATGCTCACTTTAAAGTTCTATTTCTCTATATGTTTGAAAATTTTCATAATATACTGTGAGGAAAAGGAAAAAGGAATAAATGCTTGTTAAATCATGATATTGTGTGCCAAAACCAACTGATTTACGTAGGATGTCTGACCCAGTAATAAGGGGATCACAGGCAGCTATGTTTACGAACTCTTGGGCTTGCTTTGTACCATCTCTTCTTCTACCTTGGTGTCAACTCTGATTTCCTGCTGCTGTCAAGATGCCCAATTATAGTAAGCATTCCACCCCCTTTAAGAATATACATTATTCCCAATTTGCTAATAACAGCCAACAATCAACTTGTCAGAAATGTGTTTAAAAATAGACTCTGAGGGGCACCTGAGTGGCTCAGTCGGTTAAGCATTTGCCTTCGGCTCAAGTCATGATCACAGGGTCCTGGGATCGAGCCCCGCATCAGGCTCCCTGCTCAGTGGAGAGCATCCTTCCCCCTCTCCCTCTGTGGCTCCCTCTGCGGCCCCCCCTGCTTGTGTGCTCTGTCTGTCTCTCTCTCTCTCTCAAATAAATAAAATCTTTTTAAAAAATGTTTGAAAAATAGACTCTGAGTAAAGGCATCTCCCTTATTAGAATCAAATGAGATCATATATGTAAAATGTTTAACAATGCCAGACACATAGTAAATAAATACTACTTTATTATTTTTTAGAAAAATAGTTGTATTTTTTAAAGAAAGTTCAAAGCCTTCAGTGGGCTTACTTCCTGAACATTATGCATGCTCATTCTTCACCTTAATGAAAACTTAAATTTCTCCTGAGTGTGTTATAAAACTGGTTATCATTCATTCTAGTTTTTGTATTCATAACAGTATTTAGTCTTTCTGGACTATTCTTCAAGAGAGAAAAATAGGCATTCTAAATAATATTTTTTAATAATATTCACTAAAGATCACTGGATCTGTCCAGTACCATTGGTGCATCCAAATATTTTACCCCTACTTCATGGCGCTCATAGAAAATGATGTATTTGTAGAGGACTTTGAATTAACTAGGGAGTCTGGGCAAAGCCAGAGTCAACAAGCTCAGGGACTTGGACTACGCCTAGAACTTGACCAGCCCCCATGAAAGGAATGAGGTTCTCAGTTCACAGAATCTGTTCATGGAGTTTGGGAAGCTATAATCCGTACGTTTGCTAGACAATACTTTAGAATGTTTAGTCTACATAATTTAGTTCATAGATCATTTAGCTCATAAATTGTCTACATATATACTCCAGGTTCACAGATTAAAAATGTTTTTGCCCTACATTAGAGACTGCTGAGAATGGCCAGGTTAATGATTATATCATCATCAAAGCCAAAGTAAACAAATGTTCATCTCAGACACTGCTGCCATTATGACGTTTTTAATGAATTTTTTTCTTTCTTTTTTGGAAAGAGTAAAAAAATGTCACTTGAGCTGTACTCCCCCAAATAACTTCTAAATCAAAGATAACACAAGTAAAATACTATGCATTAGAGCAAACTTTAAGAGAAATCCCATTTCCTCCATATCCCCACCTTCTAAATTAAGTAACTCAATATCTTTAGATATAAACTGTCCATAATCTTTTAAAACTATAAAGTCAGATTCCTTTTTTTCAAAATTTTTCTCTTCACTGCCATTAATTTTTTAAATGAGTAACAACGGCATGTTACATGACTGGTGTACATACATGAACTACTTTCATTTAAAACTGTTTCCAAGAAAGCATCAACCAACCTGGATCTACCATACATATTATATGAAATGTATGGACATCACTATTTCAATAGAAGGTCAGGTGCTAATAATATAGATTGACCAACACTCTGAAATGACTTGCTATTTTCTAAAACAACATCAGTAACAGACCTGAGGAGTTGTTGGTTCATTTCCATTAACACTGTCGGAAGATTTCGTGGCTTGGATAGATGCATTCTAAGAAAAACAAAGAAACATCATAAGGAAAAGAAACAAAAAGCTGAGCTTTTAAAACTGTTAAGAACAAAAACCAAGTACCAAGACCTATTAGATACATTTATCAAACAAAATTAGTTCATTTATTAGAATTTTTTCATGCAAGGCAAAACTAGTATGGTGAGTATTTAGAAAATTTATTTTGCTATAATATATGTAACTAAATAGCAAAGATTAGTATGTAGCAAAGTTTATTTTAAACTAATCACATACCTCTCCCCATTATAATGTTCCCGGTTTTGTCCCCCATGACAAAATTAACATCAGGGATTCAATTAGCAAAACTCATTCAAATAGACAACTATCCAGAAAAATGTCAAATGTTCCCTATGATAAGATAATACTCAAATTAAAGTTATTTGGGCTAAGACCTGAAACACATCTTCCTAACAAGAAATGGAAATGCCTCATTCATCTGAAACCAGCAATCTAAATGAAATTATTATGGCAATTTTCAGAAAAACTTATAATTTAAAAATCTTCCACACATGAAAGCTTTTTGTTTTGTTCTGTTAGTATGATGAATGTTCTAAGTGACACGACATCATTCTGGCATTGGTTCCATGATAATGAATGAGATTGTTCAAGATTCAAACTTCTATACTGCCTTCGTAATACACTAACAAAAATTAGAGCTATATAAGTAGCTCATGATAAAATAACTTTTAAATTTTATTTTATTTTATTTTATTTATTTTTTTTTTTTTTAAAGATTTTATTTATTTGAGAGAGAGAGTGAGAGAGAGAAAGAGCACAAGAGGGGGGAGCGGGAGAGGGAGAAGCAGAATCCCTGCTGAGCAGGGAGCCCGATGCGGGACTCGATCCCGGGACTCCAGGATCATGACCTGAGCCGAAGGCAGTCGCTTAACCAACTGAGCCACCCAGGCGCCCAACTTTTAAATTTTAAACAAAGCATTAGAGCAAATACTAGCCACTATGTTTCAGTAAGTTGGTAGTTAAATTAGACGTTTCCCATACATTTCCATAGTGGACCAAGGAAGGGTCAAATAACTGACCTTACTTATTCTTAAATATAAGCGGAGAAGGCACTTGGCCTTGCAAGTGTTCTCAAATTTTTGAACTCTCATTAGGTATTTGATACTAAGAAATTATTAATTTTTAGGTGTGATAAATGTATTGTGTTATATATTTTTAGTCATTATCTTTTAGAAATACATACCAAAACATTCAGATGGAATAAGGTTTTGAAATTTGCTAATAACGCAACAGAGATGGAGACAGAGGAAGGGAGGTGTGCATGTGTGGGTCGGTGGTTAGAGAAGTGCAGGTGTATGATAATAAATGAGTTATTAACTGAGGATATTGGGGGACGTGAGAGTTCTTATACCACTATCACTACTTACACTTTTGGTTTGGATTTTTCTCTAATAACAACTGAAATACCTTCTCCCTCTAATATAAAAAGAGTTTTGGGTGTGGAGCCTGCTTAAGATTCTCTCTCCCCCTCTCCCTTTGTCCCCCTACCCCCTGCTTGTATGCAGACACTCTCTCTCTCTCTCTCTCTCTCTCTCTTTCAGGGAAAGAAAAAAAAAAGTCATCAAATTTTATCAGTCCAAGACATTTTCCTTTGAGTTATACACAGGGGAGAAAAGTTGGGGGAACATAACTTTTATCTTCCTGTTCTCTGCCATTTCAAAGAATTGCAAGTTGTATATACGGCTATATTTGTGTAGCGTGATAATTAATGCTTGCTGGCCCTAAAAATATACTACACTACACACTATACAATCAAAAACATACCTTATAGAGTTTGACAAGTCTTTCAATCCATATTTTGAAAATTAACAGTTAAATTATGGAGAAAGGAAATGAAATGGTTCCCTAAAATATTTTAAGTTAGGAGGAAGAGTGGTGAGAGAGTCCATATTCTACTCTAAATTACTTGACACATGATTGTGATCCATACAAAAAGCTATTCTATTTGAATAGATATTCAATTAGCAAAACTCATTCAAATATTCTATTTGACCTATCACCCTACCAGCCAAACACAACCTAACATTTAAAAACTTTCCCTCCCTGCATATATATTTCAATATATGTATTATACAATATATCTAAATAAATGCATGGCAGTTAAAGAAAGAATTGGTCATGTTACCTTGTAAATTTAAATTACAAAACTGTATAAGCAAATTAAAGATTTTGAAACTACCTGAAATGCCTTCTTCATTTCTGCCCAGCAAATTCTCATTTACCTTTCAACTTTCAAATGCAGCTTCTTTAATGAGGCTTCATATGGCTTGCCTGAGGGCTAACACATTCCCTATACCTATAGTTTCTTCTGTGAAGGTTTAATTCCTTTGTATTTCAAGCATATGTCTCCATACTAAACTATAAACTCTTGGAGGGCAGGAACCCTGTATTTTTGTCTTGGTCCCCAGGACCTAACTTCTGCCTGACTGGTGGTAGAAGTTTAGTATATGCTTGTCAAATCCTTACGCAGTTACTTCCTTCAGTATAAAAAGACTTCTGAAGTCCTTCTCCCAGAGAGAAGCTCAACACATGTCAATACTCAACTGTCACCAATACCTTCTCCTGGAGGCAATTCTAAGACAAGAGAAAAATTCTTCTACTCTAACGTGCATTTAACTTAAAAGCACACACAGGTTCCCTGCCAGATTTATCTTCAATTATGTTTTGTTCAATCTTTCAACAACTATTTATTGACCGCTGAGCACTAAGCAATTTTTAGAATTCGGGGTCATTTTTCAAAAAACTGCATTAGCTAAAAGTCAACAGCTGATGAACTCCTAAGTAGACCCTCACTAAATTTGTATTCCATTATAGGTTATGCTATGGTTTCCCTTTGTTACCCTTGTCTCCCTTTGTTATGGAGAGAAATTTTTATCTGAACAAAATTTAAGTAAGATTAATGAAAACTTTTAGTCTACTTAAATTATTTTTAAATAGTTAAAAAGCCTCTATTTTAAAATCATTAGCATTTTTCACAATAGAAGAGGTACTTAAGTTACTTTTATGTATATGGAAGTGGGCCTTGGAGCTCTTTTCTTTTAAGTCTCTGTTACTATTACATGAAGTATAAAGTAATATCATTTTGTGTTTTTAAAGTAAATTGGTAAGTTATCTTTAACTGGGACTCCTGTCTCCCTCTCAAACCAGTTTTGAAAATAGTGAAGTGTTACTTATAGCCAGAACGAAGGAGAGACCCTCTCTGCCCTAAGATCCAAGCTAGGGCGCCACTAAAACCCTCAGGTGCTTTCTTCTCTAAAACCAAGCTCAGGGTGCCTGAGTGGCTCAGAAGGTTAAGCATCTGCCTTTGGCTCAGGTCATGATCCCAGGGTCCTGGGATTAAGCCCTATGTTGGGCTCCCTGCTCAGCGGGGAGTCTGCTTCTCCCTCTCCCTCTGCCCCCACCCCATTTGTTCTCTCTCTCTCAAATAAATAAAATCTTTTTAAAAATTAAAAAAAAAAACAAACCCAAGTTCAGAATGTAATTTAGGATTACTACTGACCATATGCAGACCAAGTTTTTACTGGCTGCATGGATTAAGTACAGAAATGTTCTAATTTCATCATAAGCTACTTAGTAAATTAAACCAGTTCTCATCATTTAGGAAAACCTTAATCCCAAGTCAGTCAGTGTCCAATGCAACAAAAAAAGCTATCCTTACTGGGCAATCAAACATCTGTAAGTTTTTAAATTTCCTATATTAAGAACTTAAGACACATATGAAAACAGTCTACTTTCTCAGAGTGAAATTATACACAAGATTCAAAATTGCATGAATTCAGTCAATTGAAAAATAATGAGATAATTACTTCCTTTCAGATGTTTAATATATAGAAAACTGGTATTCTCCCAAAATAAGATGTAATTATTTGTTACAGTAGAATCTACCTACCTGCTCAATGTTGTTCAATTACGGATTTACATACAATGCTTTTTTTTTCCCTAAAATTTGAGTCACATCTCAAAATATTCTTGGCCTCCTACCAATAGTAAGACAGAGATTTCTACTAATACATACCATTTTTAGTTAATGTGCAAACATTCCCTAGAGAGAAAATTTAGAGTTTAGACCAAGTTGAAGGCAGTCCTCACCACATTAATGAGAACAGTGTTATTTTGTTGTTGTTAAAAAGCTACCAGAAAACACACCAGCCATCAGAATTCAGCAATTCACTCTGATTTTTTAGAGCAGGGTTAGCAACAGGGCACTGAAGATGCTTTGAGAGACAGTCAGTGACAAGCAGCATGAGATTTGCTTCTAGAATTATCAAGTTACTTTGCTTCCCCACAAAGGGAATGCAGAAAGCGGTGGAAGGACTCACCACACTGTCAGTCTGTGTTTTAGGCTGTTTGGAGGAATCCAAAGCAAAAATAGTATACTCAGAGAGAAAAGCAGGCTCTGCTATCATCCCGGCTAGTAGCTGTCTCATTCAGTGTAAGAAGCAGAGGTATAAAAATAAAACAAATAATGAAAAAGAGATCACAGTAAGAGCATGCTGCAAAGTGTTCTCTCCACGCAGCATATACAACACTCCAGTGGTCTTGCCCCACCGCAACTGCTACCATCTCTCCACCCACAGAAATAACAAGTTACTGGGAAGGTTAGCAATGGAGAGGAGTTGAGCCGTTTAGAAACTCAAAGCCCAACCTGAACCAACTTGCTTACTGGCATACAAACGATATATGCAACAGCCACCACTGCACACCGCATGTCTGCCCATTTGGTGTAAGAGTCTAAACCAGTAAAAAACCATACATGGTAAAGAACACAAAGCCTTAATATAACAAATACTAACCATTTGTATACATTCAAAAAGACAGCATTGAAATTTACGGGGAGGACAAAACACATAAAATTTTAAATCATTTATTTCGTACTTAGAAACAAAAATAGTTTTCTCCAATATGTACAAAGGAAACTTTTGAAACTGAAATTCATATAACAAGTTTTAAGGATAAATTCTTTTATACTAATTCTTGTAATATGTATTCTCTTCTGTCCTTCAGTCTTCTTTCAGAAACTATATACACCAAAATATTAATAATCATGAACTGGATTTAGAAGAAATTATAATTAAAATGAACTTTTATATGTAAAACTGCTGAAATCTGAATAAGCTCTGTGGATGTCACACAGTTTACCAATGTCAATTCCCCCGTTTTGATAGCATACAATAGTTATACAAGACATCTTTGGGAGAAAATGGGTAAAAGGTACATAGGCCCTCCCTAAAAAAATTTTAAAACCTGTGAATCTATGATTTTTTCAAAATAAAAACTAAAAAAAACTAATCCTTTACAAATATTAAAACTGCAATTAATGTATATTATGTTATAATATTATCTATAAATAAAGAACTTATAGCAGAAAATAAATGTTGCACAAGCTTAAGAACTTACACTTTTCATCTTAGTATGGTAGAGTTATGGATATGACTATAGAACCTCCAGTAACTCTTCATCCGGTCCTAAAAGTTAAGTATTAGTGGGGTACTAAAATGTACTAGATGCCTGTTTGGCTCTGGGCACTCAACCTATCCAAGTTTCTACTCTTGTTGAAAATCTGAACTCTCCTGGCAACTCAGAAAGGTCATCCTTGAAATGGATGTGATTTTAAATTAAGGGCTATACAAATTCACTCCTCTTAGGCTTCCAAAATTAACATTTGAAATGAAGTCACTCTGGCCCACAACAAAATAATTTAAAATTTCACAGTAAAGAGTATATTTGAAATCTTAAGAAAAAAACACAAAAGCGGATACCCAGTATAGAAAAACATGCTGACCAAACATTTCAAAGGAAGATGCTGCCAAACAACAATTTACACTCCTGCCCCTAGCCCAAGTAAAAGCCAAGTGTATCAAAATTAGTTTCCATTGACAGCTACCTCAAAACCTAAAGAGCCTGTCTTCCCACTTGCTGTTCTTGTCATTTGCTTCTTATGCCTATGAAAATCTTACATCAGTTCCCAAATATTCTCAATCAAATTCTGTCTCAACTCCATATCTCTCAAACTCTGTTCAAATTCTAATCCAAATCTATTAAGAACTTAAGTCACCTCTTCCGTGGTCCTTAGGTGAAGCCATCAGTTGAATTAACATTGATTGAAGTTATATTATGTCTAAACATTCATGAAGATACCTAAAACTCCCATTAGATGATGTCTCTTATTCTCACATATATATATTTCTTTATCTCTATGAGTTTTTGGCGGAATTACTCTGTATTCTTTTTAAATACCCTGATTTTCCCATGAATTGGGACTTGTCTGAGTTTTATTCTATGTTTTTATATCAATTTTTTTTTTCACTTCAAGGATTTCTAATTGGTTCTTTTTCATATCTACCTAATCTACTTTTGTTTTGGTCTGTTTTTCCCCCATAATTTTATCTTCTTTTTCAGAGAATTATTACTGCATGTATCTTATTAAAGATATTTGTTTTAAAGTCTTTTCTAGACTATTCTATTATTTGAATTTCATCTAGGATAAATTTATATTCCAATTCCTGTTTTTATTGGCTGCCTTCCTAGCATTTGTTTTAGAATTTTCATTTACAGGTTCACTTTGAAGAAGGTATCATCTTTCTCCTTCCTTCTGCACTCATCTTTCCTTATCCAGTCAATCTGATTCCCTAGGCTCCAGTTTGAGTTTCCTGCCCTATGGCAATATAGGGGCAGTCCCTGACTCAGTCACAATAAGCCAATGTGAGTTTGCTTCAGTTCTTGGTCATGAGGCCTCCCTAGGGACACCAGCTTCTCATAATGGGCCACAGAGAGCTCAAGGCAGCAGTCAGCGAAAGCTTTTCTCCACCTCTTTCTTCCAGTGCTGGGAGCCCCACTTCAGCTCCTGTCTTGTAGCACTAAATCTAGCTTTGGCAGCACAGAACCCTCCCAGTCCTTCTTTTTTTTTTTTATCATTAGTTTTTGATGTAGTGTTCCATGATTCATTATTTGCGTGTAACACCCAGTGCTCCACGCAGTACGTGCCCTCTTTAATACCCATCACCAGGCTAACCCATCCTCCTACCCCCCTACCCTCTAGAACCCTCAGTTTGTTTCTCAGAGTCCATAGTCTCTCATGGTTTGTCTCCTCCTCTGATTTCCTCCCCTTCATTTTTCCCTTCCTACTATCTTCTTCTTTTTTTTTTATTAACATATAATGTATTATTTGTTTCAGAGGTACAGGTCTATGACTCATCAGTTTTACACAATTCATAGCGCTCACCATAGCACATACCCTCCCCAATGTCTATCACCCAGCCACCCCATCCCTCCCAACCCTCCATCACTCCAGCAGCCCTCAGTTTGTTTCCTGAGATTAAGAATTCCTCATATCAGTGAGGTCATATGATACATGTCTTTCTCTGATTGACTTATTTCATCCTTCTTAACCAGAGTTCAAAGAGAAAATTAAGTCCTAATGACTGCCCTAAGGCATCCACTAGCATTCACTGTATGTAACAAATTAGCATATCTCCTATGAATTAATGTATCTCCTAGTAGAGGAGGGTCTCTAAAAAGTTTAGTACCTTAGCAAGTGTGTATAAGTTTTGTTTCTATCTTCCTACATACTGTTATATAAGGATGTCAGCTACAACACTTACTTACTAGTAGGGGACATTAAACTCATTCTGCTTTTATTTCCAACAATGTACATTTTAAGAAGTGTTTGTCATAATATACTCTATCAAAGATTCAAGAATAAAATTGTTTACAGCATGTCGACAGCAGCAGCAGCAGAGAAAATATTCATTCAGTACAGACCATGGGTAAATCTTTTTTTTTTTTTTGCATTTTTTTTTTTAAGATTTTATTTATTTTTCAACAGAGAGAAAGAGACAGCGAGAGAGGGAACACAAGCAGGGGGAGTGGGAGAGGGAGAAGCAGGCTTCCCGCTGAGCAGGGAGCCCGATGTGGGACTCGATCCCAGGACCCTGGGATCATGACCTGAGCTGAAGGTAGACGCTTAACGACTGAGCCACCCAGGCGCCCTTGGTAAATCATTTTGAATAAATTCAAGACCATTTTGTCTATATAAATATATCTACTATATATAAAGTCTCTAAACAAAAAAGTAGCAAATCAGCACAAGCTGTTAACATTCCCTTGCCCTACTCACTACTGAAAAGACCAATGGTATATAAAAATGGGAAGAAAGTTATATCGGGCTAGGAAACCAGGAAGCAGCAATATGGATTCAAGGAATTTCTTTTTTTTTTTAAGATTTTTTTATTTATTTGACAGAGAAAGACACAGCGAGAGAGGGAACCCAAGCAGGGGGAGTGGGAGAGGGAGAAGCAGGTCTCCCGCCGAGCAGGGAGCCCGATGCGGGGCTCGATTCCAGGACCCTGGGATCATGACCTGAGCCGAAGGCAGACGCCTAACGACTGAGCCACCCAGGCGCCCCGGATTCAAGGAATTTCTACTAAGTCCTAGGGCACCTGTTTAAGAAAAATAAGTCTTCAAAGATCAGCTAGCAGGGCGCCTGGGTGGCTCAGTCGGTTAAGCGTCTGCCTTCAGATCAGGTCATGATCTCTGGGTCCTGGGATCAGCCCCACACTGGTCTCCCTGTTCAGGGGGGAGTCTGCTTTTGCCTCTCCCTCTCCCCCCTGTTCCTGCTGTCTCTCTCTCTCACTCATGCTCTCTCTCTCTCTCAAATAAAATAAACAAAATCTTAAAGAAAGAAAGAAAGATCAGCTCGCCATTCTAATTCTGAAAATGCTCAGCATACTCAACAAGCGGGGAGTCTGCTTGAGGATTCTTTCTCTCTCCTCTCCCTCTGCCCCTCCCCCAGCTCATGCTCACTCATGTGCACTCTCTCAAGTAAATAAATAAATCTTAAAAAAACAAACAAACAAACAAACAAACAACACTTCCCACAAAGAAAAGCCCAGGATCAGATGGCTTCACTGGCAAATTATACCAAACATCTGAATAATTACTACTAATCTTCACAAGCTCTTCCCAAAAAATATAAGCAGAGGGAATACTTCCCAACTCATTTTATAAGGCTAATATTATCCTGATACCAAAACCAGACATCACAAAAAAGAAAACCACAGACCAACACCTCATGAATATAGACACAAAAATCCACAATAAAATACTAGCAAATCAAACCCAGCAATATAAGATGTACACCATGAACAAGTGGGATTTATTCCAGGAATGCAAGGTTAGTTTAACATCCAAAAACCAATTAATACAATACACCATATCAACAGAATAAAGGACAAAACCACATGCCCATTTCAATAAACACAAAGAAAGCATTTGATAAAATTAAACACTGCTTCTAAGAATGCTCAACAAATTAGGAAAGAAAGGGAACTTTCTCAGCATAATAAAGGCAATTTACTAACTCCAACAGATAACATCATACTTAAAGACAAAAAGACTGAATACCTTCCCCCTAAGATCAGGAATGAGATAGGTATGTCTGCTTTCACCACTTCTGTTCAACACTGTACTAAAGGTCCTAGCCAGAGCAACTAGGAAGAAAATGTTATAAAAGGCAACCAGATTAAAGATATAAAACTACCTCTGTGTGCAGATAACAGGATCTTGTACATAGAAAATACTAAGTAATCTACTAAATAACTGTTAGAACCTAATAAATGAGTTCTGCAAGGTTGCAGGATATAAGATCAATTGACAAAAATCAATTTTATTTCTACAGTGACAATGAGAAAACCAAAAATGAAATTAAGAAAATAATTCCGTTTACAGTAACATCCAGAAGAATAAAATACTTGAAAATAAATTTAACAAAAGTAGTACAGACCTTATATTCTGAAAAGCATACTTCTTTTTTTGAAAAAAATTAAAGAAGATCTAAATAAATGGAGGGGGAGAGGGAAAAAAGAGAGGGGAAGAAGATAAAAAGCTTCCCAACTAATAAAAACTGAAAAAGACAACACAAAAAGTACAAGCCACTCTCCTTACAAATAGAGTTGGGAGACATGTATATAAAGTAACTATCAAAGTGAGTACAGCAGAATATTAATAATGCAATCTGATCAGTTGAGTTGATTTAAGGAATGAACAATTGGCTTAATATTAGGAAGCCTATTAATATAACTCATATCCTATCATTAGACCAAAAGAAAAAACTATGAGAGGGGCGCCTGGATGGCTCAGTCATTAAGCGTCTGCCTTCGGCTCAGGTCATGATCCCAGGGTCCTGGGATCGAGCCCCACATCAGGCTCCCTGCTCAGTGGAGAGCCTGCTTCTCCCTCTCCCTCTGCCTGCCTCTCTGCCTACTTGTGCTCTCTCTCTGTCAAATAATAAATAAAATCTTTAAAAAAAAAAAAAAGAAAAGAAAAAAAGAAGAAACTATGAGAACTGAATAGATACTAAGGCAACTTGACAGGGGTAAAATACTTGCATTAACTGACAGGTGGTAGGGACAGGTAGCTTCCAGTCTAATGTCTAACAAAGTAAAAGCATACCAGCTTTGAAAGTCAATCTATTTAGGGGCAAAATTCATTCCAAACTTAAGAAGAAATGTTTCTCACCCATTACTTTCAAGATACTTCTCAGTAACTCCTAAAGAACAATGCCTGTAGCCCTGAAATAGAATAAATTTATAAAATGTGCTTAAGAATTATCAAAAGCTGAGAGTGTCATAGAATAGTACAAACTGACTTGGAATGGCAAAGACAACTAGAGAAGCGGTATTTTATTTCTGAAAGATGTCTCAGACCAAGAAGAATAAAAAAGAGGGGCGCCTGGCTGGCTCAGTCTGTGGAGCATGCAAATCTTGATCTCAGGGTTATGAGTTCAAGCCCCACGTTGGGTATAAAGATTGTTTGAAAACAAAATTTAAAAAGGTGGGGGGAGGGGGAGGAAGAAGAAGAAAAAGTGACATCTTTCTCAACGTTTGGGAAAGCATTCCAATCCAAAGCAGCCTGACACTTCATTATTTCTTCCCTTGTAATGTCACAATTAAAAATTTAATGTCTGTGCTATCCAAGAGCTGACAGGTACAGAAAAAGCCTTTTCGTTTCTGTATCATAATAATCTTTTGTATGTGATTCAAAAATCATGAGTATTTTCATACTTCTAAATTCACTTGCTCCTCACAAGAACCCTATGAGAAGAGATATTCATTATAACACAATCCTAAAGATGCGAAAGCTGAGGCTCTAAGAAGTTAAAAGCAGTTTTGTCCAAAGTCACACAGGCAGTAAGGGATGATATCCTGTGATCCCTCCACCATTCCAGGCTGTCTCTCTGCACGTAGGGAAGCAAAAAAGCATATGGTATTTATGAACACACATCTACTAAACAGAATGGAATCCATCAATCAATTAACCAGAGCTATTTATTTCTATGCATCATTTTTTTAGCAAAAAACCAAACAAACAAAAAAGGATTCTAAGAAAATAAACTGATTTCTGGAATTTAATTTTAAAACAATATGAAGGGGTGCCTGGGTGGCTTAGTCGTTAAGTGTCTGCCTTCAGCTCAGGTTATGATTCCAAGATCCTGGGATCAAGCCCCACACTGGACTCCCTGCTCTGCGGGAAGCCTGCTTCTCCCTCTCCCACTCCCCCTGCTGTGTTCCCTCTCTCGCTGTCTCTCTCTCTCTGTCAAATAAATAAATAAAATCTTCAAAAAAATAAAACAATATGAAAATGTTGGCTAGACGAGTCCCTAGGATAAGGATAAGAATGGACAAGCCTAAACTATGAGGAAGTGTGTCCAAAAGACAGCAAATTAGAGAGCAGGGTAAGTAAAGATATCAATCCTTCCTTCAAAAGTTCAACAAGTAAAGAGACAGCGATAACATCCCTAGGACCTTAGTCTACATAATGGTCCATCTGCTTCCCTCCCTTCAGGTAGGGACCTAAGCAAAGTAAGCTGAGCAGACCTTCCCATCTTCCATGGCTGCCCCCAGAAACTACTTAAAACTTAATGAGCACCTACTATGTGCAAAGCACCATGCTAGAAGATTTACATGCTGGTAAACCCCCACAAAACAAGAATTATTATTTCCATTTTACAAAGAGAAAATCTGAGTTACTGGAAAGTTAACTTTCAAAGGTCCTTCAGCCAGCAAGTGACAAAGCCTGGATGTAAATCCAGGCTGATCCAGATGACTCCAAAAACTATCCTCTTCTCAATAGTCCACACCAGGTCTTACTCCAAACAAATTACATAAACAGATCTTCATGCTCTTAGAAAAATCATTAGATTCAGCCACAAAAAGGAATGAAGTATGAAACATGCTACAACATAGATAAACCTTCAAAACATCATGCTAAAAGAGCCAGACACAAAAGGTTACAAATTGTATGGTTCCATTTATACAAAATATCCAGAATAAATGGATCCATAATGACAGTAAGCAGATTAGCGGTCACCTGGGGCTGGTGGAGAGGGAGCATGGGGGAGTAACTGCTTAATGAGTATGGGGTTTCTTTTTGGAATAATGAAAATGTCATGGAATTAGAGAGATGCGATGAATGTACAACACTGTGAATATATGAAATGCCACTTTGAAATTGTAGATGTTATGTTATAGGAATTTAATCTCAATTAAAAAAACATCATCAGAGTGGAACAGAGCGCAGGAGGCTATAGTAGCCTCATCTGCCTAGTCAGCCTTTCACATGATCCTACATTCTCTACTACTCTAAAGCATCCAGCTCTAGAGAGGCAAAAAAGATTCATCTCAAGCAACAAAAGGGGAAGGAAGCTCTATGCTGAAGATAACAAGGCTATGCCCAGGATCACCGGAAGAAAGCGGATGGTCAACGTGCATGTGCACAGGATGAGAGAGTGCCAGAGCCCTGTAGACCTTAGGGTCAGCACAATCTCAGTCTGTTCTCCTTTGCCTTCAATGTCTGAATCATATAGATGATTTTTTATATCCTTATAATAAGGAAGCCTGCAACCAAAAACAGACTTATTTAGATTTACATATAGTATTTACTAACACAGTAAAACAGACATATTAGGAGGTATATAAAAACTTTAATTACCAGGAAATTATCTAAATGAAACTATCTACGTTTGAAGCATTCTGGATAACAGAGACTACTGTATTTACTGAAAAGGTGGACAAATATTTATATTTTGAGTTAAACTTCCACATTTTACTAAAAAGGAACATTATAACATTTAAAAACAGAAAGTCGGGATCTTCTATCTCAGAGATTTAACAAAATCAAAAACCCACAGAGTGGGAGGATGAATAAAAAGGTAATTCTTACGTAATGCCCATTTAATCAATAACTTAATTATGAAATTAGAAAGTCCTTTAATTTTGTAAAATAAACTGAACTGACCATTACATTGGTCAAAAATAGCTTTTAGAGTTGTTAGGAAACACTTTAAAAGCAAGGAGATGAAGGGATGATGCTGCTCTTTCATTCAGAAACCACTTCTTTAGTTAAACCTATGAAGTACAGGATCTTTAGGATTGAAATTTGGGAATTTGGGAAGGAATAAAAAATAACCTTTAGCTCACTTAGCCTATTGTAAAAGGATATTCAAATCATCCCTTTCAAAAAGGATTATTTTGTAAAGATATATTCAATTAAAATGTTTTAAAGCATCTTAGATAAAATAAATATTTTTTAAAAAGTTAATAGTAGGGGTGCCTGTTTGGCTCAGTCAGAAGAACATGTGACTGAGGATCATGAGTTTGAGCCCCATGTTGGGTGTAGAGACTGCTTACACAAAAAAGCTTTAAAAATATATAAAAAATAAAAAAAAATTAAAAAGCAATAGTAGCAATCAACAAGTTATTTTCAGGGTTTCAACTGTATTGTGTGTAAACCAATATACTATAAAACCAACCAATATACTGAATATAGTAATGATGCTATCAACACTGATTGCCAAAATGGTTCTACTCAGTACTGCAGCTTTCATTCAAATTGGTTACATGTATAAACTAAGTTCAACAGCATTAAATCTGAAATCACAAAGAGATGTAATACTGCAAGTGATATACAAGAAAATAAGATCCCCAAGAAAGCATGCACATACTTCATACTTTAAACAACTTTGTCAGATCATTTAAATCTATGCACCAAGGACATAGTCTATGCCAAGGGCATAGAATGCCAAGGACATGCCAAGGACATAGAATATGCCATTAACTTTGAATGCAAAAACTATACTATGAAGTGTTTATTTTGCTATCAACATCTACTATAAAAAGTTTAAAAATTTTTTTGTGTTAAAGTAACCTTAGAAAAAATTAAAAAATAAAGTAACTTTCATCAAAACAACTTGGAAATACCTCTCAAATTTTTAAATTTGAAATCCATCCTATAACCCAGCAATCCCATTCCTAGGATTCTATCTTGAAGAAGAATGGCATTATAAATGTTTATGTACAATGCTCAGTACAGTACTGCTTATAATACTGAAAGGGTGATAAAATTTGATTTATAATACTGAGACTCTCTCCAAACTAATCTATAGAATCAATACAATCCCAATCAAAATCTCCACAGGTTTGTTTTGTTGTTGTCATTGTCTGTGTTTCATTTCGTTGTGAGTTTGTTTTTCTGAGACTTGAAAGTCTAATTCTAGGGGCGCCTGGGTGGCTCAGTTGTTAAGCGTCTGCCTTCGGCTCAGGTCATGATCCCAGGGTCCTGGGATTGAGCCCCACATCGAGCCCCATCGGGCTCCCTGCTCCACGGGAAGCCTGCTTCTCCCTCTCCCACTCCCCCTGCTTGTGTTCCCTCTCTCGCTGTGTCTCTCTCTGTCAAATAAATAAATAAAATCTTTAAAAAAAAAAAAAATCTAATTCTAAAATTTATATGGAAAGGAATAAGAATAACTAAGACACTCAAGAAGAACAAGGTAGGAGTGCTATGGACTGAATGTGTCTCCCCAAATTCACATATTGAAGCCCTAGCCCTCAATGTGATGTTATTTGGAGGCAGAGCCTTTGGGAGGTAATTAATTAGAGAAGGTCAAGAGGATGGGGCCTTCATGATGGGAATAGTATCCTTATAAAAAGAGAAAGAGACAGGAGAACTGCCTTTCCCCTACTCCCACCCATCCCTTTCTTCCTAGGTGTATGTACCAAGAAGGGCCATGCTAAGACATAATGAGAAGATAGCTACCTGCAAATCAGTTAAGAGAGCCCTGGCCAGACAGCCAATCTGCTGGCACCTTGATCCTGGACTGCCCAGCCTCTGGAACTGTGAGAAACAAATGTCTGTTTAATCTACTAGCGTATGGAATTTTGTTAAAGCAGCCCAAACTGACCAAGACAGCAAAGACCTGCTCTACAGAAGACAAGATTTAATATAAAACTACTGTTACTAAGACAGTGTGGTATCAGATCAAAGACAGACAAAGCAAACAAGGGAACAGAATAGAGAGCTCAGAAACAAATCTACTCAAATATAGACACTTAATTTCTGAAAAAAGGTAGCACAGTAGAGCAATGTGGAAAGAATGGGACAACTGGATAGCCATATGGGCGGGTTGGGAGGTGGGAGGGAGACACACAGACTTGATCCCTACCTCACACCATGCTGAAAAAAATCATTTCCAAATGGAATGTAGATCCAAATGTGAAAAGTGAAACAGGATATGGGAGGATGGGCAAAATGGGTGAAGGAGAGCAAGAGGTACAGGCATCCCATTATGGAATGATTAAGTCACAGGAATAAAAAGTACAGCATAGAGAATAGAGTCAAAGATATTGTAATAGCATTGTATGGTGACAGATGGCAGCCACACTTTTGGTGAGCACAACGTAACTTACAGACTTGTCAGATCACTATGTTGTATACTATACTTCTTAAAAAAATGATTTTTGAAAAGTAAAACAGGAAAATACTCTCAGGGTAAGAAAAGAATTCTGTAATAAGAAACAAAAACACTAGCCAGAAAATAAAATATTAATAAATTGTAATACATTAAAACTAAGAATTTCAGTTCATCTAAGGATACCATTAAGAGAATAAAAGGGCAAGCCACAGGCCAGAAGAAGATTATCTGCTAGGCATATAGCCAATAAAAAACTCCTATCTGTATATGTTAACTGGAATTTAAATAAAAACTTGAAACAAAAAAAGAAGAAGAAGAAGAAGAAACATCAAGACACAGAAAAAAAACTCATTACAAGAAAAAAAAAAGTGTAACTATGTATGGTGATGGATGGTAACTAGACTTATTGTGGTGATCATTTCAGTGTATTCAAATATCAAATCACTATATAGTACACATGAAATTAATGTTATATGTCAATTATACCTTAATAAAAAAAACTCCTATCCACACTACATAAAAAAGAACTACAAATCAATAAAAGACAAGCCAAGAGAAAAATGAGCAAGATACATAAACAAGCACTTCACAAAAAAAGATATCAAATGGCCAACACAGAGATGAAAAGTGCACAATCTTATTTGTCATCAGAGAAATAAGAGAACACTACACACCCATGAGAATGGCTGAAATTAAAGAGACTAGCAAGAATGAAGAGCACCAGCAACTTTCAGAAACTTCTGGTAGAAAGGTAAAGTTCTACAACTATTCTGAAAAACAGTGGGCATTATCTTCTAAAGTGTTAAAACTCTGTATACCTTTTGATTCAGTGTTCCACTCCTAGGTACAAAGCAAAAGAAACGCAGGTACATGTGTACCAAAAGAAATGTACAATGATGTTCACAGCAGCATAATTTATAATAACCCCAAACTGTAAACAACCCAAATGTTTATAATGTTCACAACAGAAAGCATACTTACGTGGTACTATAAAGAAAAGGAAAGAAACAAATACCAAGAGGTCAGGATGATAGTAATCTTTTTGGGGGGAAGAAGGCAGCGCTATAATGCTGGCAGGGTTCCTTTTGGAACCTCAGTGGTTTCCTTCATAATAATTCATTGATTTGTGCATTTCTGTTTTACTCTCTTCTGAACCTGTGTGGCAGTTCACCACAACAAAAAGTTGAAAATAATCTAATCTGAGCTATGGGGCTAGCTGAAGTCACACAAAATGAGTTAAGTTCACAGATTCCAATCAATAGCTTGAAAATACAGAACTTTTTTCTATTTGATGCTATGTTAAACAAATTATTATCAAATTATTATAAACCTCAACTATTAAAGGCAGAGTATATTGTCCTCTCAAATTAAGATTCTCAAAGAAAACATATTTTACAAAAGCATAACTACTATTTACAAAGAAACAATAATGTTGTTATTAATAAAAATACCTAACAATTAAAAATTGACCTGTCAAAATAATTTTCCATTTTGTTATCAACAGTAGCCTGCATTTTAGATTAATAAGCTTCTTCTAAGAGGTTTATTAAAGAAGAAATTCCAAACTTACCTCTCTATTGGGTGTACCTTCATCAAGTTGCTCTGTAAATGAAAATGTCCTGTTCCTGGTTCCTGTTGGTGTCGAAGAATTGGAGGGAGCCTAGATTAAAAAATTATTGCATAAATTACAAAGACTACATTGACTAGTGGACTATGTATTGTGTAGTCTTTCTCTAAGTTCATGCCCAAAGAACCCCATGAAAGGAAGGAAAAAACAAACACATGAAAAAGAAAACAATACTTAAAACATCAACTAGAAGACCTAGGCTGCCTACTGGGTCCTTGGTCTGACTCTACCACCAACCAGAACTGTAACCTTAGCTAAACTAACTTTTTGAGGGCTATGTGTCCTCATATATAAAATAAGGCTGTGCTGTTAACATAAGATGATAACATTAGGGGAAAGTGAAACCAGCTGAGGAGTATACGAAAACTCTCTGTACGATTTTGGCAACTTCCCTAAAATCAAAATTATTCCAAAATTAAAAGTTCATGAAAAAAATAAGGTTGTCAATTCAATCTTTAAAGTGCCTTCCAGGGACGCGTGGGTGGCTCAGATAATTAAGCATCTGCCTTCAGCTCAGGTCATGATTTCCAGGTCCTGGGGTTGAGCTCCCAGCTCAGCGGGGAGTCTGCTTCTCCCTCTGCCTCTCCCCTGGCTTGTGCTCTCTCTGTCTCTGTCTCTCTCAAATGAATAAATAAAATCTTTAAAAAAATTAAAAAATAAAGTGCCTTCCAGCTCTAATATTCAATACTATGTAATGCACAAGTAAACATCTCTCTAGTCAAGGGCCTTGCTTTAAGTCTACCTTGCACACCACAGCTAGATCCTAAGATGCCAATCCATTTAGTTCTGTAAAGGAGAGCCTGACTCCTATCATTTTCAGTACAAAAATCCTCAGGAGAAAGGGCCCAAAATTTAAACTAGAAGGTTGAAATCTACTACTCTAAGGTGAACCAAAAAAGTCCTAAAAGTATAAAGCCAAAACTTTAAGACCCTCCCTCATCCATAACAAAACAGATCTGAACTCATCTACACATAGAAATAAGCCCTGATGTCTTACCCTTTTGTAGTCTGCAAAGTACTACATCAATAAAAGGCATTTAATAAATATTTGTTAAATAAACGAGTGAATGAATGAACCGATGGAACCCTGATCTGTCAAGTGGGCACATACTGCTGTGGGTAGGCTGGAACAGAGAGGTCATTAGGAATAGTGTACACACATACACATACATACATACATACACACATATACATATTTACTTTACAGTAACTGCAACATTTCAAATTAAGATAGATGTCCCAATACAAATGCCATCCATATGGGGGGAGAGACACCAATCAGATGCTTACTTCATACTTAAGCTATATTAAAGATTTAATTTTTTAAGTTTTCATTTAAATTCCAGTTAGTGAACATACAGTGTAATATTAGTTTCAGGTATACAACACCTGGTACTCACCACAAGTGTACTCCTTAATCCCTATTACCTACTTAACTCATGATTTTTAAAAATTGAAATATAAAAGAAGATATGAGAGTTTATTTCTATAATCACTGAATAGGAAAGAGATCTTTCTGTCAAAACCAGAAATCAAAAGGAACAGTTTAATTGGGAGGGGGGAAAATATCAACAAAATAATGACAAAAATTTAATAACCTTTTCTTTTTTTCTAAACAGCTCTTATAACTCTGTAAGCTAGAACTCAGAAAACTTACTCAGTCTCCCTCTCATCTAGAGCAGGTGACCTGAGCTCCACCAATGAATATACACCCATGAGACTCTGAGTCATAAGTGAGGGATGTGAGAAAATAGACACACAAATTTAAAGTTCATCATCTGGTGAGCAATGGAGACAAAAGCTTTATGCAGTTGTGCAGAGGAATTATTGATTCAGCTTTCCAGATACCAGGAAAGGGCTACTTTCAGACAGTGACCATCCAATCACTCAAAAAGTATACCCCCAATGTAAATATTTACGATCTTTATACTTTGGCTTCATGTGAGCCTAATCAGTAACTGAGAACCTCATCAGCTCTGGATTAACTAGCAAAATCAAATGTTGGGAGTGTGCAATAGGTAGGTCATAAAACACTGTATTCAGAAAAGTAGTACCACCTGGCAGGCTTGGCCTGATGGCCGGTAGGTCTTCCCCCGGAGTTGCAAGAGTAAGGATCACATATGTGACATATGATTGTAAAATATAAAACATGCATAAAAAACTAATTGTACTTGACCATTTATTGGAAGGTCCTGGATCTTTAATGGGCTATCCTCACTTCAAAATATAAAGGGATTTAGATTCCTCCAAACTAAATTTGGTCTCATTAATTCTCATAGCCATGAGAAATCTGCACAGGTTTCTAAGCTATTTGTCACAATTAATATCTTTATTGCCCACCAATGGATTATTAACTAACCACTGGCCTCTATTTTAGTATAGGGAAAACCATTTTAATCACTGTGGTAGGTAGAGTTCTAAGATGACCCCAAATGACCCTCACCCTGTGAATATGAGCTCACTCCCTTGACTATCTCACATTACATAGATAAAAGGGATTTCTACAGGCATATTTAAGGTTTCTAATCAGTAGTCTTTGAGTCAATCAAAAGATTACCTGGATGGGTCTAGCCTAATCACAAAAGCCCTTCAAATAAGAGTCTAGAGTGCAAAGGCAGAGGCAGAAGGCAGAGAAATGCACCCCTGCTGTCCTGAAAGAAAACAAAATGCCTATCAGGGCCAAGTGACAAGGAACTGCAGGTGGCCTCAGGAGCTGAATGGCCCTCTTCAACAGCCAGGAAGAAGTAAGGACCTTAGTCCTATAACCACAGGGGACTAAATTCTACTACAGCCACATGAGCACAGAAGAAAACCCTAAGGTCCAGATAAGAACATAGTCTGGGGGCACTTGGGTGGCTGAGTCGGTTTGGTGTCTGCCTTCCGCTCAGGTCATGATCTCAGGGTACTGGGATTGAGCCCCGTATCGGGCTCCCTGCTCTTTGGGAAGTCTGCTTCTCCCTCTCCCTCTGCCCCACCCCCCCTCTCCACTCATGCCCTCTCTCTCTCAAATAAATACATCTTTAAAAAAACAAAAAAGAACATAGTCTGGATGACACCTTGTGTAACTCTGAGCAGAGAAGCCAGTTGCCCATGCCAGACTTCTGACCTACAGACAATGAAGTAACAATTGGGTTATTAGACGCTAAGATTGTAGTAATTTGTTATGCAACATTAGAAAATGTATACAATCAATTTTGGGAATAATAAGCCTTGAGTGGCTTGTCCCTATACCATGATTTTTCATTACCCATCAAGACTCCGTTCAGATGTCACCCTGACTCTCTCCAGAAATGCTTTCCTGTGTGCAGCCACAGCACCCTGTACACACTACCACCATACTAGGAGTACTTGTCTCTCAACCCCATGGTACAGAGACTACAGCTACCCTTCAAGGCTAATGCAACACCCAACAAAGCAACTTAGGAGGCCCTGTTCAACAAATAAGTGCTCTAAAATTACAAATATATTTGACTAACTGATTGATTGATTGAGTGGCTCCACACCCAATGCGGGGTTTGAACTCACAACCCTGAGATCAAGAGTTGCATACTCTACCAACTGAGTCAGCTAGGTGCCCCAATAAATGTTTTTAAATACTGTATCTGTTTTGATCCTCACAACCAATCTGAAAGACAAGCAGGACAGATATTATCATCCCCAATTTCTCATCTCTGATGAGAAAATAAGAAGGTCAGAATGGGGCGCCTGGGTGGCTCAGTTGGTTAAGCGACTGCCTTCAGCTCAGGTCATGATCCTGGAGTCCCGGGATCGAGTCCCGCATCAGGCTCCCTGCTCAGCAGGGGGTCTGCTTCTCCGTCTGACCCTCTTCCCTCTCGTGCTCTCTGTCTCTCATTCTCTCTCTCAAATAAATAAATAAAATCTTAAAAAAAAAAAAAAGGTCAGAATGCTTATGTCGCTTGCTCAGGTTGCATACAAGATCTGTGTTATGGGTTAGGACACAAGTCTTCCAATTCCCTCATCCACTTCCCTGGTATTTTTTAAAGATTTTATTTATTTATTCATTTGAGAGAGAGAGAGAGAAACAGCATGAGAAGGGAGAGGGTCAGAGGGAGAAGCAGGCCCGCCGCTGAGCCAGGAGCCTGATGCGGGACTCGATCCCAGGACTCCAGGACCATGACCTGAGCGGAAGGCAGTCGCTTAACCAACTGAGCCACCCAGGCGCCCTTCCCTGGTATTCTTTAGATCACTGTTTCTCAGATTTTTTTTTCCACTGGGACCCATGATGTAAACAGACAAAACAAAGCACCCATTTTACATACAGACACCTCTAAGACAGAAGTTTTACAGAACCTTAATCTTTATGACAGAAGGTGTCATATTTCCTGACCCAGTTTATTCTTTCACTACAAAAAAAAAAAAAAAAAAAAGCTAGGGGGTGCCTGGCTGGCTTGATCCCCTTGAGTTCAAGCCCCACGCATGGTGTAGTTTACTTAAAAAAAAAAAAAAAAAAAGCTGATCTCAAACCACTGAAAGATTCCACAACCCTCTTAAATGCTTTCACCATACCATGTCCTTGTAAGAACAGTGTACATAAACACAGCCACTAACTCTTAAATCTAGACTACATCAGATATATCTACTATATTTTAGTTATCTTAAAAAATAAAAATTAAAAAACATTAATCCTAGGCTGAAAAACACAATCTAAAGATAACAAAAACACAAATTTTGGATATTCATATTACTGAAAAGTTCTATATTAAAGTCAAAACTATGTTAACCAAAGTTTACTCATTAGGGGCTCTACTATCTGGGAGTTTTCATGGAAAGAACTACTCAAGATAGCTGAATTATTAGATAGATTTAGAAAAATATAGATATAAATATAGACATTGGTAGAGATGCAGATATCTATCTAAAATTATAGATTCAAAATGGAGATATAATGAGTTGTAACCATTTTAAATCTATAACTTTCTGAAATCAATTAACTAATTCTAGTTTTTAAAGATAAAAGGAGGGGCACCTGGGTGGCTCAGTCGCTTAAGCATTTGCTTTGGCTCAGGTCATGATCTCAGGGTCCTAGGATTGAGCCCCACTCAGCAGGGAGCCTGCTTCTCCCTCTCCCTGCCACTCCCCCTGCTTGCGCTCACTCTCTCTTAAATAAATAAATAAAATCTTAAAAAAAAAAAAAGGAAACAACATAATTTAACATTTTCTTTTTTCTTTACCATTTTCTAGGTCAGTTATCACTCTTATAAATATGCTACTTATAGTAAGTCTTCTCTACCCATTTTAGCCTGCTACTAGTTTAGAAACTGGATAACTACATTTACTGGAATTATAGACAAAATAAGCATAAGGAAGCTCTAAATGAGGGTTTTTTAAGTTTCCTGATTAATAACTTAAGATTAGCTGTGGAATGTGAAGTTGGTGACATTAAAATCTGGGATGCCTTTTGACTTACTTCCTGGTTCTCAAGTTATGCCCCAAAGAGATGAGATATTATTCTTACACATGCGTAACAAAATCTGGCTTCATTTCTCCCTCCCACACCCGTGGACAATCAATCATGGCAAGGACACAACCACAGAATCCTTCTCATCACAGCCCTGCTAAGAGTCTCTCTCCAATCTATTTAATATCCCATCTCTATAGAGGTGGCCAAAGTAACTTGGAGTTAATTCTTCACATAAACTTTTATATTCTAATTACCAAAATTATTAGAGATTATTAGAGATTTTCACCATGTCCTTCGTAAATCACCTTCTGCATCCTGACATCTAAAATAGTAGTACTGGAAATGAAATATTGCTGTTCATGTTATAAATGCTTACCTCAAAACCAGCCCTTTAATATAGTGAAATCCACTCACCCAGAAGTAATTTAAGGAAACTTCCAGTTAAACATGGCAGATGGAGTATATGCTCCTATTTTCTCTGCCTCCCAAAGAGCTAAGAAATTTCAACCAGGGGAGCCTGGGTGGCTCAGTTGGTTAAGTGTCAGCTCAGGTCATGATCTCAGGGTCCTAAAATGGAGCCCCACATCGGGCTCCCTGCTCAGCAGGGAGTCTGCTTGTCCCTCTCCCTTTCCCTCTGCCCGCCCCCACTGCTCACACTCTCTCCCTCTCCTCTCTCTCAATAAATAAAATCTTTAAAAAAAAAAGAAAGGAAGAAATTTCAATCAATGTTCAGAAGATTGGTATGAATGGAAGAACAGTAAAGGATTTAACACAATTGAGAACACTACAACCCCAAGGAGCTACAAAGAGAATAATGATGAGAAGCAAGCCTATTTTCTCCCCAGAACCATGAAAAGACTTAGGACTTAAAACAAAAATATAACACAAGATGCAAAAGTGAAGAGACAAGACCAAAAACAGGAAGAATGGTTGAAAGATCCCCAGGTCCCTGTCCAACCTTTCAGAGCCTCTGAAGAACCAGAGGTTTATTTTTGAGAGCCAATAAGGCTCCAAACTGGGCGAAACCAAGCACAGTAAGATAGGAGTGAAGGGCAAAGTATATGACTAACCTTAGTGGGATTAAGTGATATCTGCACAATCAGCCCTGCTTCCAGAAGGTTGGCAGCTTGGCTTATAACCCTCTCACCCTTTCTCCAAAGCACACTGTGCTTCTCTGGAGAAACCAAATGACCTCCAGACTTATGGTTACCAGCATGAAGGTATTTCCCCCAATAATAACGCAGTAGAGAACCCCAGTGTCTCTGTCACATGCTACTTCCAAGTAGCACCAGATTTTTAGTGCCTCACCCTTAAATATGAATGGGAAGCCCAGAGCATGCAATAAAGTTTCCAGAGTAAAAAAGTGAGCCAAAAACAACCAAAAACACAAAAACTAGGAAAAAAAAAACCAATAAAGATTAAAAGAAAACTTCAAAAAAATCACCATTATTTTGAGAGATAAAAGATATTATATCTGTATAACAAGAACAATGCTATGAAAAAGGAAAAGACAGTAAGAAACAGCCCTTAGAAATTTTAAAATAAAATAGCCAAAATTAAAAATTCAATTGAAGAGTTAAATAAGTTGAAGAAATCTCTCAAAAGTAGAGCAAAACATCCCCATCAAAATACCATCCCCTTTTTTCAAAGAAATGCAACAAATAATCCTAAAATTTGTATGGAACCAGAAAAGACCCCGCATAGCCAGAGGAATGTTGAAAAAGAAAAGCAAAGCTGGCGGCATCACAATTCTGGACTCCCAGCTCTATTACAAAGCTGTCATCATCAAGACAGTATGGTACTGGCACAAAAAACAGACACATAGATCAATGGAACAGAATAGAGAGCCCAGAAATGGACCCTCAACTCTATGGTCAACTCATCTTCGACAAAGCAGGAAAGAATGGCCAATGGAACAAAGACAGTCTCTTCAACAAATGGTGTTGGGGAAATTGGACAGCCACATGCAGAAGAATGAAACTGGACCATTTCCTTACACCACACACAAAAATAGACTCCAAATGGTTGAAAGACCTCAATGTGAGACAGGAGTCCATCAAAATCCTAAAGGAGAACACAGACAGCAACCTCTTTGACCTCAGCCGAAGCAACTTCTTCCTAGAAACATCACCAAAGGCAAGGGAAGCAAGGGCAAAAATGAACTATTGGGACTTCATCAAGATAAAAAGCTTTTGCAAAGCAAAGGAAACAGTCAACAAAACCAAAAGACAACCGACAGAATGGGAGAAGATATTTGCAAATGACATATCAGATAAAGGGCTAGTATCCAAAATCTATAAAGAACTCATCAAACTCAACACCCAAAGAACAAAGAATCCAATCAAGAAACAGGCAGAAGACATGAACAGACATTTTTCCAAAGAAGACATCCAAATGGCCAACAGACACATGAAAAAGTGCTCAATATCGCTCGGCATCAGGGAAATCCAAATCAAAACCTCAATGAGATACCACCTCACACCAGTCAGAATGGCTAAAATTAACAAGTCAGGAAACGACAGATATTGGCGGGGATGCGGAGAGGGGAACCCTCCTACACTGTTGGTGGGAATGCAAGCTGGTGCAGCCACTCTGGAAAACAGTATGGAGGTTCCTCAAAAAGTTGAAAATAGAGCTACCATATGATCCAGCAATTGCACTACTGGGTATTTACCCCAAAGATACAAAAGTAGGGATCTGAAAGGGTATGTGCACCCCCGATGTTTATAGCAGCAATGTCCACAATAGCCAAACTGTGGAAAGAGCCAAGATGTCCATTGACAGATGAATGGATAAAGAAGATGTGGTATATATATATACGATGGAATATTATGCAGCCATCAAAAGGAATGAGATCTTGCCATTTGCAACGACATGGATGGAACTGGAGGGTATTATGTTGAGCGAAATAAGTCAAACAGAGAAAGACATGTATCATATGACCTCACTGATATGAGGAATTCTTAATCTCAGGAAACAAACTGAGGGTTGCTGGAGTGGGGGGTGGGGTGGGAGGGACGGGGTGGCTGGGTGATAGACACTGGGGAGGGTATGTGCTCTGGTAAGCGCTGTGAATTGTGCAAGACTGTTGAATCTCAGATCTGTACCTCTGAAACAAATAATGCAATATATGTTAAGAAAAAAAAAAAAGAAGAAGAAGAAGGTAGCAGGAGGGGAAGAATGAAGGGGGGGAAATCGGAGGGGTAGACGAACCATGAGAGACGATGGACTCTGCAAAACAAACTGAGGGTTCTAGAGGGGAGGGGTGTGGGAGGATAGGTTAGCCTGGTGATGGGTATTGAGGAGGGCACATTCTGCATGGAGCACTGGGTGTTATGCACAAACAATGAATCATGGAACACTACATCTAAAACTAATGATGTAATGTATGGGGATAATATAAGAATAAAAAAATTTAAAAATAAATAAATAAAAGATTGAATTGATATTTAAAAAAAAAAAAAGTAGAGCAAAACAAAACCCAAAACACAACAACAACAAAAAACCCAAAACAGAACATAAATGGTAAAAAAAGAAAAAAAGAGAACCTATCCTGAAGGCACAAAAGCTACCAAATTGCAGCTCAAGAGAAGAGAAAAAATAAAGGGGAGGGAATTATCAAAGAAACAATATGTAAAAGTTTCGAAGAATGTAAGCACAGGAGTGGCACCATACAATGCCCACTGAGTGTCCAGCACAATGCATAAAGAAATCCATACAGGGCATATTTACCATGAAATTTCAGACAACAAGATGTAAAGGGAAGATCCTAAAATCTCTAGAAAGAAAAAAGCAGCAGAATGACAATGGACTTCTCAATAGCAACACTGTAAACAGAAAACAATGGAGCAATGCTCCCAAAATCATCTACCTTCGCAGGAAATCAGTAAATATGGTTTATAATGTACAACTCAACAAAGAGCAAAGCAACAAAAACTTATTATTAGAAATATGAAGTTAAGCGATGCCTGGATGGCTCAGTCATTAAGTGTCTGCCTTTGGCTCAGGTCATGATCCCAGAGTCCTGGGATCCAGTCCTGCACAGGTCTCCCTGCTCAGCGGGGAGTCTGTTTCTCCCTTTCCCACTGCCCCCGCTTGTGTTCCCTCTCTCGCTGTGTCTCTCTCTGTCAAATAAATAAAATCTTAAAAAAAAGAAATATGAATTTAAATATCTGGGCAAACAAAATGTTGAGAACATGGAGAACAGAACTGGAGGGTTGGAGCAGACAATGGTTTTTTGCATAATATACTTTCAGTAGTACTTCACCTTTTAAAACCATGTAACATATTACCTTGATAAAAATAAAAGCAAAATTTTATTTAAAATTTTAATCAAAATCATAAGTATTTAGTATGTTCAATACAAGATACACAATAAAATTTAAAACATGGCATACAGATTAAAAGATGGTTGATAATAATAAGTGCACTGATATTCTCAACACTTCAGACACTAGCTATTGTTAACAGCGTATTTCAAGGCCGATCACATGGTATATGCTAACTCAACAAAGTGATTCTACAAAATAAATAAGATAGAAAAATCAGATAATATCTTTACAATCTAAGGAATATACACTTGTTGAAAATTTATAATTTAAAAGTCAAATATTTTAGGGGCGCCTGGGTGACTCAGTCGGTTAAGCATCTGCTTTTAGCTCAGGTCATGATCCCAGGGTGCTAGGATCGAGCCCCGCGTCGGGCTCCCTACTCAGTGGGGAGCCTGCTTCTCTTTCTCCCTTTGCCTGCCACTCCTCCTGCTTATGCTCTCTCTCTCTATCAAATAAATAAATAAATAAAATCTTTTAAAAAAAATAAATAAAAGTCAAATATTTCAGAAGATGAATTTATGTTGTTTTTTTAAAAGATTTTACTTATTTATTCATTTGACAGAGAGCAAGAGTGAGAGAGCACAAGCAGGGGGAGCAGCAGAGGGAGAGGGAGAAGCAGGCTCCCTGCTGAGCAGAGAGCCCAACGAGGGACTCGATCCCAGGACCCCAGGATCATGACCTGAGCCGAAGGCAGATGCTTAACCGACTGAGCCACACAGGTGCCCCTGAACTTATGTTTAAATACATCACGATGATTAGGTTTCCAGTACAAGAATGTAGACTGAATACTATTGTTTGCCTCCTCTCCCTCCTAAAAACCCATTGAAATGAAAGTTAAAAAAAAAAAAAAAAAAAAGTAGAAAAACATAGATTAGTTAAAACTCAAGAATAAGACAGAGAACATCAACAGTGAAAAGATAATGACGGGGCGCCTGGGTGGCTCAGTCAGTTAGGCATCTGCCTTCAGCTCAGGTCATGATCCCAGGGTCCTGGGATGGAGTCCCATGTCAGTCTAACTGCTCAGCGGGGAGCCTGCTTCTCCCTTTCTGCCGCTCCCCCTGCTTGTGCTCTTTCTCCCTCTGTCAAATGGATAAATAAAACTTTTGAAAAGAAAAGATAATGACATTTTCTGAAGAATCGAAGGCAAAAGGATTCAAATTGGTGGAGAAATCAGGACAAAGGTAGCTGTAACTCCAAATCTGCACAGGAGGTTGAAGAAGCAGCAGCAGCAAATTCTTCCAATGGGGGGGGAAATCACAGGTTTAGAGAACTAGAATGGGAGATACTGTTCTCATTATTGTTCTCAGGGATTAAGGGTTTGTATGACAAAAAGGTACTGGAGGTCAGCCTCCTCCTAACCAAACATATTTCCAGACAAAAATAACTGCAAAATGTAATAAGCAACCTACCTTGTAGGAGTTAGATCTTCAAAAGTGGGGGCTGGTACCACAAAGTAGCAGGGTAACAATACACTTTAGATTGCCCACCACAACCAGTCTTACCCAGTTTATGCCAGTTTATGTTCCAAGATCATTATTAGAAGTAGTGTCCCCTTTCATTCTCAAGATGTTTGCATGATAAATTATACGGTCACCTTTCAAAGTAGGTAGACCCTCCTTGTTTGGGCTGGCAGAGAGGAATCCTCTGACTGTTCCCTTCCCTAACCACTCTCCACACAGGGGAGAGGCACATAAGAGCAGAGAAAACCCATGTCAGTTAGCAAAATAAATCACCCACCAGGACTTCATAAATATAAGTGAACAACCAACAATCACAAGACATTGTTCTTAACAAACAAAAAACAACAAAAAAACAAGATGACCAGTAAGAATAAGTGACCCCCAAAAAATCAGATAAATCAAGAAACAGAACTTAAATATGTGTCTGTGCATATATATATATATATATATATATATATATACCATATAATGCTTATCCTCCCAGAGTTTTGATAAGCTCTAGTTTCTTTAAACAAACATAAGCTGCTACTAAAAAGTAAAACAAAGCAACAAGTATAAGCCCAGTGGTTAAAAAAAATGGGCTTCTGAGCCACACTACCTAAGTTCATCTCAGCTTTACCACTGATTAACTGTGTACCAGAGACAAGTTACTTTACCTCCCTCAGCCTCAATTTCTTATCTGTAAAATGGGGATAATACAAGTCATATATTATTTCATGTTTCAATTTAGAAATCATGCAATACAACCAAGAAAAGTACCTGATTAATAATACTCAATAAATGTTTACTACTGTTATTATTTGTAGAAATTAAATATATGATTACTAAAATAAATTTAATAATTTAAATACATTTATTCTAGTAATAAAATTTGAAGAAATCTCTCAAAACAATAGAACAAACAGGAAAAAAGGAATATATAAAAAGAAAGTTAGAATACACAAAGTACTTGTCCTGAAAGATTAATAAGATTTTTAGGGGGGGGCAAAAAACAACAACAAAGAATTAAAAGAAGAAAATTGGGAATTTCCTAAAATCAAGGGAAGAAGAGAAGATTCAAACATCAGGTTAACTACCAATGAAGAAAGAACAGGTTTGGAATTAGACTTCTCATCTGCAACACATGACGCTGGAAGATGAGGAGAAAGACGCTCAACAGTCTGAAGGAATATTTCCCACCTAGAATTCCATAAATAAATGAGAATGTCTTACTAATATCTTGTGATTTAGAAGGTGAAGGAACCAACCTCTGTTGGTTAAAATCCTATACTTTTAGAGCCCTGACCTTCATTATTAACACATTAACTGAATTCTACATCAGTTTCCAGCCTTGCTCTCTTGTCTGGACCCTGCAGGATACCCTTTGAATTTTCCTACAGTTTCCATGGGATGTAAAGTAGAGGTGTGTAAAATTACATCCATGTCCTGGAATCTTTGAACCTCACAATTTAACAAATTGGGTTAATTCACCCCAAAAGCTAGAAAGACAAAACTTCTCTTAGAACTTTTCCTCTAGCTCTATCAAACTAAGAAGGAGATGAAAGAACTTTGTATGACCAGTACTCTATTCAAGTTTCATAGCACATTTTTTAATCCCATAAACTAGGATTATTTTATCACTTAAAACATGAGAACTTAATGCACATTCTATCTAACAAATTACCAACAGCCACTATGTGCTATTGGTCAAAATACAGATTATTATATATTAATGTTCTCCCTGGGAATTATGGTTTCCCCAATTTCAAGATGGAGGGTAATTATTTAGTAAACATGGATTTACAATAAGGCTATGTTCCTTCAGAAAGGGACTCTTTTCCCTGCTATCTGTGCATTTTTTTAAAATTTCTATTACATAAACTATTATTTTGGAGTCCCACTTTCTGCTGTCTTTAATTCTTTTATTGTGGTGAAATATATATAACATAAAAGTTACCATTTTAACCAGTTTTACGTCTCTAGTTCAGTAGTATTAAATTATTCACATTGTTGTGCAACCATCATCATCATCCATCTCCAAAACTTTTTCATCTTTCCAAACCGAAACTCTACCCATTAAGCAATAACCCCCCACTTCCTCCTCTCTCCAGCGCCTAGCAACCACCATTCTACTTTTTGTCTCTATGAATTTGACTAATCTAGGTACCACAGATAAGTGGAATCATACAGTATTTGTCCATTTGTGTCTGTACTTTTAAGTTTTAGTAATATTTGAAAAAGGCTGAAAAATGTTTAAAAATATTTTTATTTATGCTGGGGTGCCTGGCTGGCTCAGTCAGAGGCGCATGCAACTCTTGATCTCAGGGTCATGAGTTAGAGCCTCACACTGGGTGTAGCGATTACTTAAATAAATAAAATTTAAAAATACATTTTTATTTATGTATTACATATATCCCAATTACAAGGTATTCTATATTATTTTTTAATGTTTATTTTATCCAATTCATTCTGTAAGACTGCTTTTAGACAACAGCCTTCAGCAACAGAAACTTGATCAAGGCAAAAAGGCCCACAGCGACCACCTACCTAAATACAGGCAAGCCCATCAGGCAACCCACCTCAAAATATCCATAGGCCCTAACTGACCAATGGGCTACTTACAACCAGGAACAGGTACCAAAAAAGGGAAAATTCCCTACGTCCCCATATGTCCTCACCTTCCTGCTTATATTGTCCCCACTCACTGCCTCGTTGCAAACAGTCTGCTTTGCTGTCCTGCCAACCACTCCTTTGAGGTGTATTCAATAAACTTCTATCTCCTTTGTTCTGCCTTGTGTGAATCCTTTCACTGCCCATGCCACTGGCCCCCACCTGATCAGGATGCCCCACATTTGGGGGGCCCCCATCCAATCGAGACAGACACCACATAGGAATTTAAGAATCCAAAATAGATACTCATTGTTAAAAAAATAATGTAAGTCGGGTGCCTAGGTGGCTCAATCGGTTTAGCTTCTGACTCTTGATTTCATCTCAGGGTCCTGAGATCAACCCTGGGTCAGGCTCTGTGCTGGGTGTGGAGCCTGCTTAAGATTCTCTCTCTCCCTCTTCTCCCTGCCCCACCTCATGCATGTACTCTTCCTCTCTCTCTCCTAAAATAAAATAAATAAATAATGATGATGATGATGATGATAATAATAATATAAGTGGGGGCACTGGGTGGCTCAGTCAGTTAAACATCCCCCTCTTGATCTTAGCTCAGGTTTGGATCTCAAGGTCGTGAGTTCAAGCCCTGCACTGGACTCCACACTGGGCGTAGAGCCTACTTCTAAAAAATAAATAAATAAACAAATAATAACAATAATAATTAAGTGAACCTTTATTTAAAAATTCTTTAACTTCGGGCACCTGGGTGGCTCAGTTGGTTAGGCAACTGCCTTCGGCTCAGGTCATGATCCTGGAGTCCCGGGATCGAGTCCCGCATCGGGCTCCCTGCTCAGCAGGGAGTCTGCTTCTCCCTCTGACCCTCCACCCTCTCGTGCTGTCTCTCTGTCATTCTCTCTCTCTCAATAAATAAATATCTTAAAAAAAAAATTCTTTAACTTCATTTTTAATTAGTGATTAGGCTTCAAGTCATCATCAGTGTTGAATAAATAATTACTTAAAACATTTGCCAAGGAAAGGTGCAAATAATCTTAGTACCAACCAAATAGAAGTGATTGGGGAATATCAGAAGGCTATTTCTTGTTTTTATTGAATGTTTTCAAACCCTTAAGGAACCCTATATTATATCATTATTATTTTTGCTGGAAAGTTTTACAAATATTGTGATGCAAATGGTTTATCCCAGAATTATCTATGCCTGACAACTCAATCTATTGGAAAAATACCTCTCAGGCCACCACACCTATGAAAAGCAAGCTAAGAAACAGAAAGTATGCACACAAAGGCCTCCAAACACTCAAAATTTGTATTAATACACTACACTGTGCTAAAGAATCCCTCAGGTACTTGCCCTTATTTCACACAAAATTGTATAAGTTTATGTATCTTAAAAAAAATAAGCTGCTTATGTATCTTGATTCAAAGCCCACAACAGTTCAAAGGCAGAGACAAGAAAGACACAGAGGTTACAAAATTACAAAAAACAGACCAAGAACAAACAAATCCTCTTGAGTGGGTAAAAGGGAAATGTCTTTCACACCCAGGTAAATTCTTGAGGCATGGTGCCTTCAAAACAAAATAATTTATACTCAAAAATGAAGAAATGATAATATTATACAAATTCAAGATCCTTTGCTTAAGAAGACAAGGATACGTGTAATCTGTTGCAAAAGGATTGTCATCAAAAAAGGGTTTTTGTTTTTTTAATTCACCCTTGAAAAAAAATCTTTAACTTTGAAAACAATAATCCAGAACTTCTCATCCTGAAGGATTCATAATAGCTGAAGATCTGAGACCAAAACAGAATCAAGTTTCTATGAGTAGATGATCACTAACAATTCAACTTTTACCTTCTTGATATACATATTATACATAATTGTCAAAGTTTTAAATCTTTTATACACAAAGTGATTTTATTTGATCCAGATGCACTGTCTCACCTAATACGTTAGTCAGCTCGTTAACTTTTTTACTATTCTAAAAACCACCTCTCTCTGTTAATGCACAAAATCAATTCATTTTCATGAAGAAAAATGAAACATTATAAGAAAAACAATCATGATATCTCATGAGCACTTCCTTCTTAAACTATTTTCATTGCCTGTATATAAATATACTTTATATACATATGGGGCGCCTAGATGGCTCAGTCTGTTAAGCGTCTGCCTTCGGCTCAGGTCATGATCTCGGGGTCCTGGGATCAAGCCCCACATGGGGCTCCCTGCTCAGTGTGGAGCCAGCTTCTCCCTCTTCCTCTGCTGCTCCCCCTGCTTGTGCTCTCTCTCTCTCAAATAAATAAAAAATCTTTAAAAAAATTAAAAAATTAAAAATACATAAATACTTTATATCATATTTTTTTCCCACAAAACTGGGATCACACTTGACATGCTGCTTCTTAATCTGTCCTTTAACACAAATATCTTTGCATGTTATTATTACTTTCCTGCAGGTTCTAACAAAAGGTGTGTTAGGCAAGTTAATCTCTTTGAACCTCACTTCATCTGTAAAAGTATCTACCTCTTTGGTGTATGTAAGAATTAAATAAAATGATCCGTGTAAAATACAAAGCAAAATGCCTCTCACATAGTAAGAGCCCAATAAATATTGGCTTTTGTTTAAGGCTGCATAATAACCAACTATCTTAAACAACCTGTTAATCAATTTTCTATTTTTAGCCAGTTTTTACCTATTAAAACAACACTGAAATAAAAATCCATGAGGTTAAATCTTTAATACATCCTCAACTGTTTTTTAAAGACTTTATTTATTTATTTGAGAGAGAGAGCAGGACAGAGTGAGAGAGAATGAGCAGGAGGGAGGAGCAGAAGGAGAGAGAAAAGCGGACTCCCCACTAAGCAGGGAGCCCTATGCCCCACTGGAACCCAGGACCCTGGGATTATGACCTGAGCCGAAGGCACACACTTAACCGACTGAGCCACCCAGGCACCCCATCCTAAACTTTCTTAGAATAAATTTCTAGAGGTGGAATCTTGGATCAATATTTTATACATTCCCAAATGTAACTTTCACATTCGCCAACATGGTGTTTCCCCACATTCCTCATCTCTACCTCACTCTTAAGTTTTTTGTTTCTTAAATAAATGTGTTTTGTAAAGTTAGAAAAGCTGGCAGTAAATAGTATGAAAAGTAAGGTATTTACTATCTAAATTTTAATCACTATTTACATTTTACTTAGGAGAACGAACAAGCTTTCAGTGTCATATTCCAATGTATTTCAAGCAGTTTTACTCTACATGAGCTTTAGCTTTTAAGAGAACAACTTCAATTTATAGTTGACAGTTGTTCTAATGCAATAGTTGATTTAATAGTTGTTAGTTGCTTAACAGTTGTTTAAAAGCTGTATAAGAAAAATGTATTTTTAAAATTACTTTTAAATGTCTCCAAATTAATTAAAATTCAGCCTTTCTTACAGAAACTCTAAAATTTGAGAGAGTGAGAATTGCTCAATCTGTTGAGACTGAGAAAGGCTGGGAAGAAATTTAGCAGAAGCCCTCATCTTTGCTCAAGAGACAAGTGCTGCGAGCACCAAAACACACATTCTCATTGGTGTCTAGCAGACTGTTTCTTTAAATTAACACTGCTAACACGCCCCCTTTTTCCTAGAAACTGTCATTTCCTGAAGCAACAGCATTCATGAAAAAACAAACTGAACAAGACTCTTGAAGAAGCAGAAGCCCAGCTGGGGATAGGCAGAACCCCGGCTTGGCCTCAGACTGTCTGTCCCTACGCCCGTCCGGGATCAACCAAGTTATGCGAAGTGACTAACTCGTGACAGCCTCGGGCGTTGGACGCTGGCCACACTGCCACCTCTTTCAGGTCCAACGCTCCGGCAGGCAGCCTGGCCTGGAATGGCTCGACCCTCGGCCCGCTCCTCTGCACCACGGTTTGACATTAGACCCCCGTAACGGGTCGGGAGCCTAGAGGGCTTCAGATCCCTCCGTACTCAATCTCGGGTCGTGATGGGAGAGGGAACTTCAAACAAGAAGTCAGATATTGCAAGGGACCCAGGTTTTCCCATCCCGCCTTCACTCCTGAGTTGGGGTCTCGGGTGGGTGGGGGAACCTTCGATAGGGGTCAAAAGTCATGCAAGATCGGAGCCCTTCTAACTTATTCTCAGGCCAGGGTCGTGCGCTGGGGGAAAACTAGAGGTCAGACGTCCCGAAGGATCCGGCCACCCCCTCCCACTCTCCTGCATGGAGTTTGGGGATGGGTGCCCCGGGTCCCCAGTAGTGAGGACCCGGGCCGCCCTGGACTCATTCCCAGTCCGGAGTTTGGGGGAGATTCTCAGGTCAAGGGTCACGGAAGAACCTTCCCTCCTCCTGGCCCCCGAAGCTGTGTCAAGGGGTGTCGGGAACTAGACGAGAGCAGCGGCCATAGTACCTGAGTCGAGGCCAGCGCCTGCTGGAGCTGCTGTTGCTCCTCGCTGATCTTTTGCTTCAGTTTCTTGAACATGGTGCAGCGCGGGGTCCTGAGTGTGCGACCTGAGGGGCGAGCGCCCAGGGAGACCCGGCCGCGGCGCGACGGCGGCCTCTCTACACCAGGGACCGTAGGCGCCGGGCCTCACCGCCTCCTCCTTGGGCTCGCGGGCGGATCGAGACACTCGTCCTGCGGGTGTCGGCGTCGCCGCCGCCGCGTCTCTTTCTTCTGGGTGCCACTGGTTGGCCTATGCCCCCCATCCAGCCCCGGCGGCGGCGGCGGCGGCGACAACGGCAGCAGGTGAACGGTGTGCCAAAGACGCCTGCGCGGCCTACGTGGAACTCGCCAAGGGAGCTCTACGGAGCGCCGGAGGGGCCAAGCACGAAGTCGCGCCGGCACATGCGCGCTCGGGGTGTCGCGCCCGAACGCGGCACCCGCGAGTAACACGCCGCGTTCCGCGCTGCTCCAGTTCATTGCGTGCGGAGCGGCCCTCCGAGCGGGGGCGAGGGCTGGTGTGAGCCCTGCAGTGACGCACACCCGCCCTTCGGCACTGCAGAGTCCAGCGGCGAGGGTGCTGCTTCTCTTAAACGGCCCGGTGGACAGGCCCACCGTGAAGAGCCGCCTGTGTGAGCGCCTGGGGTGGGAGAAGGCGGGTGTCCAGGGAACCTGCTTTGCGCTCTGAAGGATAGTGTACTTTTGTCCAGTATTTGTAGTTAAGAGTCTGCATCGTCAGTGCCTGGTACTCCTACTACTCCCCAGAGGGGCCGTCTTTCCTTCCCTGGACTTTTCCAGAGGTCTCAAGAAGTGCCTGACACAGACTTCCAGGGTCCAGACGTTCCAGGACGATATTGTAAAATCGCAACCGTTTGGACATCTGTCTGTATTTTTCATTTAACCGAAATCGTATATGTTCACGTATTCATTCCAAAGTCCTTATTAAAGTGCCAAGTCCTTGGGGATGTTAAAAGAATTCACAGCTGATGGAATACACAAATTTCCAAAAGGTCCAAGCGTCTGCATCTGCAATCATCCTAGAGAGTTTAATGTTTATGTGCTTAATTCTTCCAACACCCTGAACTTGGGCCATCTGTGAACCCCCATATCCATCTCAGCAACTACCTCTGCATGCTATACCAAATTGCTTCACATTGCCTCGTGTATCAGAACCTGAGAGAATATATGCTGATCTTCACATTTTAGCAAATTTTATTTATTAGCCAGTTCCTCTATAAGATCCCATAGCCTGATCCCTAAATGTAGTAGAGCCAGAACAGGGCCTAGTCTGAACACCGCATTGACAGCTGGGCCAAGTCCTCTCTTATCTCATAGTGAACACCTACATATTTACTGAGAAAGTAGTAGCACTATGACCTTTGGCCACATAGTACAAAGTCAAATGCCTGAAGGGAGCAGAAAGATTATGAGTGACACACAAATGGTATAAGACAATGGAGAATTAGGGAAAGTAACAAACTGGGTAGTGCAAACTCATCCAGAGGTATTTTTAAATCACTGCAGCAAAACAGCTCTTAGAATAAAATTCAGCCCAAAGGCCAGATTGTGACCTCTGAGTCTCAATTCTCTGCCCCTCGTTTTCCTCATCTATAACATTTTAATAATATTTCATGGGAATGTTGCAAAGTTTGATGTGCCTAGAGTATAGTTCATAGTAAATGATACTTAAAAATTCTAAGAGTTTCTTTCTCTTCTTAACACTCTCCCTCTCTGTGTTGAGAGCTCTAGCTTAGACCCTCTCCCCTGAGCTGCAGATCATACCATCTTCATTAGGCTGTCAGGTTCGGGAGGGCAAAAACCATGGCTGTTATACAACTCAACCAGTGCCTGGTACAGGGCCTGACACTAAATTTCTACAGAATTACTTAGTCTTAATACATCCAGCTGCCTACTGAACAGTTTCTCTTGATAGTGCATAGGCCCCTCAATTCAACTTGTCTGAAACTGAAATCATCTCCTACTACACCCCCTACCATCACCATCCCAATTTGCCCCTTCTGTGTTTCTTCTCACCCTCTTGCATCTTCTCCTCTTCACAAGCTTGCTTTGCCATCTGTATTTTCTGCCTTGGCTGGTGTCATCTCCATCTGCCCAGTTACGCAAGTGAAAACTGTTGAAGTTAGTCAAAACATTCCTCTCATTCTTCACCCATATCCAGCAAATCACCAAGCCCTCTGTCTTTTACTCTGAAATATTTCTCAAATCCATTCTCTTTCCTATTCACCCTGCCACTAGCTAGTTTCAATCTTCATTACATCTCACCGCTTAAATGATCTTCCAGCTTCCAGATTGGCTTCTCTCCAATCAATCTTCTATATAGCTGATGTTACTGTCCTGCCAAAACCCCATCAGTGACCTCCTTGTTCTGCAGGACACTATTCAAATTCCCAAGGAGTACAAGAAACCCTTAGCAGCCTGACTCCTGCTTTCTCTCTCACTACCCCTCTCCATACTTCACACTTGAAACCTCCAGAAATTTCAAATTGACTTGTGGTTCCCTTGCACATCCGGCTTTTGTATACCTCCTTACCTTTCTTTTTGTAGTCCCCAGGTTATATATAGTAGCTTTGAACACCTTAATGAATCTAGTATACTTATAATCCTCCATGACTTTGTACATTTCTTCTTTTTCCACCTTTCTTATCTCTCCTTGATAATGCTGCCCACATGTCATCTTCCCTTTCAAGCATTTCCTAACACCATCCCTAAAACCACACACACATCAGTGGACTTAATCATGCTCCCCTCTCTACAACTTCAATCTTACAAGCTTTAATGTATGTATCACACTGTATTTTTATCTTTTCTTACAAGAGTAACATATACTCACTGTAACAAAAACAAAAGTACAGTCGACCCTTGAACAACACAGATTTGAACTGCACAGGTGAAATCATACATGGATTTTGTTTTCAGTAAATACAATACAGTACTGTAAATGTATTTTCCTTATGATTTCTTTTCTCTTTGCTTTATTGTATGAATACAGTCTATAATACATATAACATACAAAATACATGTTAGTCGACTATTTAATAAGGCTTTTGGTCAACAGTAGGCGGGTCATTATTGGTTAAGTTTTGGGGGAGACAAAAGTTACACACAGATTTTTCAACTATGCGGGAGGTTGGTACCCCTAACCCCCGCATTGTTCAAGGGTCAACTGTATGATCTTATCCCCCCAAATAACCCCTATTAATAATTTAGTTGTATTCTTTCCATTTTGTTTCTGTATTAATGAAAATATAGAGATGTGTAAATGTAATTATCTATGTATTTGTAGTTTTAATTTATTTTATTAATTTAATTTTAATTTGTTTTATTAAAAATGGATCATACATATTCTCCATTTTGCTTTTCTCAATTAACACGCCATGAATATCATTTCCAATCAGTACCTGTATTTCAGTCACTTTAATGACTGCATAGTATTTTATACTATGGATAAAGTAGTTACGATTGATGTCTCGGTTTCCATGTGTTAATGGATATTTCACTTCTCCCCAGTTTTTGCTATTAAACAATATTAAAGTGAACAACTTTATAAATATGTTTGTGTACTTTTGTGTATGTTTCTGTGGAAAATAATGGATTCCCAGAAAGGTAGTTGAAGAATCCATTCATTATGTATAGTTAATGCCAACTTGATCTCCAAAATGAATACCAATTTGTTTCTTTTTTTATTTTTTTAAAGATTTTATTTATTTATTTGAAAAAGAGAGAGTGAAAGACAGAACATGAGCAGAGGGGAGGGGCAGAGGGAGAGGGAGAAGCAGACTCCACACTAAGCAGAGAGCCTGATGCAGGGCTCGATCCTAGGGCCCTGGGATCATGACCTGAACCGAAGGCAGACACTTAACCGACTGAGCCACCCATGTGCCCCAATACCAATTTATGTTTCTATCCACAGTGGAAATGCCCAGTTCCATTTTTTTTAAGATTTTATTTCTTGGAGAAAGAGAGAGCACACAAGCAGGGGGGAGGGGCATGGGAGAGGGAGAAGCAGACTCCCAACTGAGCAGGGAACCCGATGGTGGGGCTCGATCCCAGGACCCTGGGATCATGGCCTGAGCCAAAGGCAGACGCTTAACTGACTGAGCTACCCAGGCACGCCCCCATTTCTATATTTTAAAAAATTTTTGACAATAAAAAGATAACAAATGGTATTTTGATTTCCATTTAATTAAAAGCAAAGTTAAAATTCAGTCACAAGTATATATGTTATTATAGATCTCTCAGATTATATTATAAAATTCATGTAACTCAGATAATAGCTTTTCCTTTTCCCCTAAGGGACAACTCCCTCTAAGTAAATATGGGGAAATAGAGTGTTCCTTGATCTTCCAAGGTTCTTCTTAAAGTCTCTCCTAAATCCCATTCCACCATGAGAACGCTCTTCATTTGTTTTTGTTATTGGTCTCAGTCTGGAAATCAGGACTGCAGTCTCCCTGGGTACCTTGATGCTATACCTCTAAGGGACTTTGTAGGATGAGAATCAGGAGGGAGGAGAAAAACAAGTTGCATTTGGGGGAGATACCAAATATCCTTATGGACCCAGCTCTCATTTCCTTCCATTACGGCCCTACTCAAGACATGCAGACTTAGCAGGGGTGCCTGGGTGGCTCAGTCAGTGAAGCATCTGCCTTCGGCTCAGGTCATGATCCTGGAGTCCCAGGATCGAGTTCCACATCAGGCTCCCCGCTCAGCGGGGAGTCTGCTTCTCCCTCTGACCCTCCCTCCTCTCATGCTTTCTCTCTCTCACACTTTCTCTCTCAAATAAATGAATAAAATCTTAAAAAAAAAAAAAAAGACATGCAGACTTATCAAATGCATTAGCAGACTGGAAAACACTAAAGGAATTATGGCATATTAAAGGAAGAAATTTAAACTATATGCTAAATAGGGGGCGGGGGATTGGGCAAAATAGGTGAAGGGGAGTGGGAGATACAGACTTCCAGTTACGGAGTGAGTAGGTCATGGGAATAAAAGGCACAGCATCAGGAATCCAGTCAATGATACTGTAATAGCTATATAATGCGACAGATGGTAACTACACTTGTGCTAAACGTATATAACATATAAATTTGTCAAATCACCAAGTTGTACACCTGAAACTAATGTAACACTCTATGTCAACTATATTCCCAAATGAAAACAAAAAAACACTATATGCTAAATACAACTTTTACCACAGTTTAAGGAAAAAAAAAAACTCTTCAAAAGTTATAACCTTGGGGTGCCTGGCTGGCTCAGTCAGACGAGTGTGTGACTCTTGATCTCGGGGTTGTGAGTTTAAGCTCCATGTTGAGTGTAGAGATTACTTTGAAAAATAAAAAAGAAAAATTTTTTTTAAAAATTATATCCTTGATAGGATATAACTTGAAATTATCCATTCCCAGATCTTAATCTTCTTCCCTTATCTCTGTCCATAAGGACCACTCTGCTGGAGCATCCTCTTCTAGCTTCTACATTGCAAATCGCTACCGATCTTTAGGAAAACTTTTACCTTTACCCACAGAAGTTGACCCATGCTCCTTCAACATCCAGGCAATCTTGGAGACTCTGTATTCCTTAATTCTACATTTATCCCACTCTGAACTCTTCAAACTAAAATAATACCACATGGGAAGGGGACTGAGTTTCCAGTAGTAGAATCCATGGTAGACTGTGGCACTCCAGCCCATCCTCTTCAAAGTGTCCCTTGAGAATTGAAAGTATGCCACTTTATTCTTCTCAACAGCATGGAAGACCTTAAAAAGCAGCCAGAGAAAAAAGACATGTTATATGCAGAAAACAAAAATAATGACTTCATGGAACAGCATCTTTAAAATGCTGAAACAAACTAAAAAATGCAGAGAAAGCATTTATCTATAACAAAAGCAAACAAAGACATTTTCTGAAAAAAAAAAAACAGCTGAGAAAATTCTTTACAAGCAAACTTGTATTATAAGAAGTGCTCAAGAAATTACACCAGATGGATATACAAGAGGGAAGGAAGAGCTCCCAAATATGCAGATAAATGTGAAAGACTATTTTTTTTCTTTCTTAATTTCTTTAAAATCAAATTAACTGTTGGGGCCCCTGAGTGGCTCAGTCAGTTGAGCGTCCAACTCTTGATTTCAATTCAGGTCATGATTTCAGTCAGGGTTGTGGGATCGAGCCCCAGGTTGGAGACTACACTCAGCACAGAGTCTGCTTGGGATTGTCTCTCTCCCCCTCTCTGTTCTTTCTCCCTGCTTGCATGTTCTCTCTCTCTCTCTCTGAAATAAATAAATAAAATCTTTTTTTTAAAAATCAAATTGACTGCTTAAAACAAAAATCATGACCATAAATTGTGGAGTTTTTAACATACAAAGAAGTAAAATCTATGATAATAGTAGCACAAAGGACGAAGAGTTGGTAAATGGAAGTATACTGCTGTAAAGTTCTCACATTATATGTGTAGTACAACATTAATTCAATTTGGACTGTGATAAGTTAAGGATGCATATTGTAATAGCTAGAACAACCACTAAAAAAAGAAACAATAAAGCAGAAGATTTAACTTAAAGTCCCATTAGAAGATATAAAATACAATCCTAAAAACTCAAGTAATCAAAAGGAAGACAGCAATGAAAAGAAAAGGGAACAAAGAACTAATGTGACTAATAGAAAACAAGGAGCAAGATGGTAGACTTAAACCCAATCATATCAAAATTACACTCAATATAAATTGATTAAATACTCTGGTGAAAAGGCAGAGATGGTCATGATGAATGGAAAAACAAGATCCAACTATACATTGTTTTTAAGGCATGTGATTTCAATATAAAGACACAGATAAGTTAATAATAAAAACATGGAAAAGAACATACTGTATATCACACATCAAGATCCCCTGGTAACAGACTCTGAGATTTACTTACAGGAGATTTGTTAGAACCTGTTAGAGGGGAAACGGGTGGGGGTGGGGGACAATACATACAGCTGTGAGCCATCTGTAGCCACACTATTAGCTGCTGGTGAAATTAATGCCTCAGTTCTTTTTTTTTTTTTTAAGATTTTATTTATTTATTTGACAGAGAGAGAGAGAGCACAAGTAGGCAGAAGGCAGGCAGAGAGAGAGGGAGAAGCAGGTTCTCCACTGAGCAGGGAGCCTGATGTGGGACTTGATCCCAGGACTCCAAGATCATGACTTGAGCCAAAGGCAGCCGCTAAACCAACTGAGCCACCTAGGCACCCCAGTGCCTCAGTTCTGAAAGCACATTTGAAAAATGCACCAGAGAATCCAATATACTATGCAAAACTGAATCATAGGAAAGCTGTATGACTATATTAATATCAAATAAAATAGACTTCAAGACAAGGAATATTACAAAAATAAAGAACTCTTTTTTTAAGATCTTATTTATTCGAGAGAGGGAGGGGGAGGGGAGGAGCAGAGGGAGAAAGAATCTGAAGCAGACTCCATGCTGAGTGTGGAGCCAGATGCAGGGCTTGATCTCACAACTCTGAGATCCTGACCTGAGCCAAAACCAAGAGTTGAACGCTTAACCCACTCAGCCACCCAGGCGCCCGTAAGGAACATTTCAAAATAACAAAAAGATTTCATCTTTTTGATGAAACAATTCATCAAGAAGACATAATCCTAAATATGTTTCTATGTAATAACATAGCTTCAAAATCATGAAGCAAAAACTGACTAAAATCAAAGGACAATTACAGTTGGAGATTTTAAGATACCTCTCTTAGTCTTTGATAAAAGAAGTAGATGAAAAAGTAGGTAAGGATATAGAGAATCTGGGTCAGCTAACTCTGCCTAATTGATCTTTTTGGAAAACTACCACCAACAACTGCAGAATACACATTCTTTTTTGAGTACACGTGGAACATTCACCAAGATAGACCATATGCTAATACATAATACAAGTCTCAATAAATTTCAAAGGATTAATATCATATAGCATATTCTCTGACCACAAAGGAATTAAATTAGAAATCAATAACAAAAAGATATCTAGAAAACCCCAACTATTTTGAAATTAGGCAGCTAACTTCCAAATAAGTGATGGGTCAAAGAACAAAACTCAAGGGAAATCAGAAAATGTTTTAAATGAATGAAAATGAAAATATCAAAATTTGTGAAGTGCAGCTAAAGCAGTGCTTAGAAGGATTTATAGTATTGCATGTTTACATTAGAAAAGGAAAAGATTAAAAATAAATAATTTAATACTCCAACTTAAGAAGTTAGAAAAAAGGGGTGCCTGGGTGGCTCAGCTGTTAAGTATCTGCCTTCAGCTCAGGTCATGATCCCAAGGTCCTGGGATCAAGCCCCACGTCGGGCTCCCTGCTCAGCGGGAGGCCTGCTTCTCCCTCTCCCACTCCCCCTGCTTGTGTTCCCTCTCTCTCTGTCTCTCTCTCTGTGTCAAATAAATAAATAAAATCTTTAAAAAAAAAAAAAGAAGATAGAAAAAAGAGGGGAAAATTAAAACCAAAGTAAGTAGAAGGCATTAAACAATAAAGATAAGAGCAAAAATCAGTGAAATAGAAAACAGAGAAACAATAGAGAAAAACCAACAAAGCTAAAATTTGGTTCTTAGAAAAGATTAATAACATTGATAAGTCCCTAGTAAGACTCATTGAGAGAAAGAAAAACACTATCAGTATCAGGAATCAAAGAGGGGCTATCACCACAGATTCCACAGGTGGTACCAGGGAGTACCACAAAGAGGCTTAGGCCAACAAATTCAACAATGTAGAAAAAGGGACATATTCCTCGAAAGACACAAATTATCAAAACTCTGATGTTTCTCAGCCAGTGAATGGATAAACAAATTGTGGTACATCCATACCATGGATGTACTCTAAAATATACTCTAAATATTTTACTGTACTATGTACTCTAAAATATAAAGAACCAACTGTTGATACCCACAACAACCTGAGTGGATCTCAAGTAAGTTTTGGTAAGCAATGGAAGTCAGACTCAAAAGAAGCCATACATATATATGATTCCATTTCTATGACATTCTGGAAAGACAAGATGATAGGGAGAGAGACCAAATCAGTGTTTTCTAGGACCTGAGTAGGGTTACGGGTGGAGGTGAGGTGGGGGAATTATTAAATGGCACAATGAAGGAATCTTTGGGATGATGAAAGAATTCATATCGTAACTATGGTGGTAGATATACAACTCCGTGCACTTCTCAAAACCCAAAAAAACCTATACACTACAAACACTGAATTTTACTGTATGAAATTTTTAAAATAAAAGTTAAAAACCTAAAGCTCAGAGAGGTTAAGAATCTCACGCAAAGTAACACAGCCTGGACATGGTAGGGCAGCATTTGAACCCAGAGCTCTCGTGGCTCTAAAGTCCATGGCACATCACCACCCATACTACCTCTGGGTCCGTTCCTGTGGAGGCACCGACTCTCAGTGACATTGATTTCTCTGTGTTCTCCAACTCTGCTCCAAAATGATTTACTGATTGACACCGAAGTGTGCTCACTAAAATAAATTCTTTCTTGGTTGTCAGAAAAGACATATTTTCCTTCTGTACATGCAGAGCACTATCCTCAAATGTGAACGTGGTACAGCTGTGTTGTTCTTCACACACCAGATTTGTATGGGGCGGGGGGATACGTAGGTAGAGGTATTGGTATGTATATATGTACACACACACAATTTGGCTGTAGCGAGAAACAGATTTGGAACACTTTGAAATACTCCATTACACTGTTTTAATGCACTTCATGAGAACACTTTAAAACATATTATGTTTTTAATATTTACTTTTGCAAAAGAACATTGCATGTCTATGTAAAGTATAGTTATAAAACAGTTGGGAAGCCTCCCATGAAAGAAATCTTTGTCTAAACTTAGACTATGACTCTTGGGAATTTAGCCTACTTTTCTGCCTAAGGCCTTTTCTTTAAATAATTTTTTTGGGGGTATCTTTGTTTTTAATTTAATCCCTATTGTAGGCAGAAAGTAAGTAAACTAGGGGAAAGTGAATGGTTACATTGTCATTGCTATTGCCCCTGTTTGACAAATAGTCACAAAGAAGAGCAAAAAAATCAGTCTTCTAAAGTCATATGATCTCGGTGACAGAACTGGAAAGTGACCTCAGGCCTTCTTGCTATTTATCCTGGCCTCCCAACTGTCATAAATTTAACACTTCCTTCTCTTCTCTGAGACACACCCTGCTCAGTTTTTAAAACTTCAATGTCATCTTTAGCAGTTTTATAATTGTTTACATAACATGTCCTGGGACTGTTTACACAGCTGATGGCAGCAATTTAATGAGAAGAATCTTTTGAAGGGAAAGCCCAACACTGAGCTGAGAAAAAAAATCATTTCAAGAATGAGGTCTTGGTAACAAAGAGAAGGGTTGAGGGAATAAAGGTGAGAAGTGGCAAATTCCTTGCTCCTTACTAAGTAACTACTTGATAATCAGATACTAAGTAAACGAATTCACTCTTACAAACATTTGGATACTGTGTTTGTGTTGCAGGAAAAACAAAAAAGCCCTATATTCAAGATACTGTGTTGGTAGATTCCTCCCATAGGGAAAGGCTGGGTAGGATTAAGGAATAGGCACACAGACATTAAACTCAACTGGCTGTGTTCAAACCCCAGCTTCACATTATTCTGTGATGGGGGAAAGTTACTTCGCTTCTCTGTTTCAGTTTTTTCTCTTTTTTTTTAATTTAAGATTTTATTTATTTATTTGAGAGGGAGAGAGAGAAAGGGAGGGAGAGCATGAGTGGGGGAGGGGCAGAGGGTGAGGGAAAAGCGGACTCCCCACTGAGCAGGGAGACCAATGCGGGGCTCCATCCCAGGACCCTGACATCATGACCCGAGTCAAAGGCAGACACTTAACCAACTGAGTCACCCAGGTGCCCCTGTTTCAGTTTTTCATCTGCAAAATGAAGACACATAATTATATCCATCATACATTTCCTGTGAGGATTAAAGAAGTAGTTGGATAATAAGTCAGTATCTTGAAGGGGAAAAAAGCTGGATTCATTCCTCACACCTACAAAATGAAATTATTATAGCACTAGAAGAAAACATGGGATGGTTTATTCTATAATATTTTATTCTATAATCTTGGAGTGGTAAAGGCCTTTCTACATATAACACAAACCCAGAAACCATTACAACAAACAAAGTTGAATTTATCAATCTATATAAATGTTTTTTCTTAATTCTGCATGTCAAAAAATGCCATAATATAATGAAATATTGTGCAATGCATTGCTCTGTAGTAATCACATGGCAACAGAATGAATCTTATATAATGAGCAAAAGAAGGCAAACAAAAGAATGTATACTATGTGATTTCATGCAGGCAAAAATAATCTATGGCATTGGAAGTCAAGAAAAATATTGTCTTGGGGTGTAGAAAAGGCACTGCAACAAGGAGGGGAGATTGAGGGAAGATCCTAGGGTACCTGAGGGTAGCACTCTATCTTTGCTATTGGTAGTGCTTACATGGATAGGCTTGAAATATTTGTTTCCTGATGATAGTCATGGGTATACAGATCTACACATATGTTAAAACTCAGAGAACTGTATACCAAAAGTAAAATTCAATTTTACTGTATGTAAGTTTTAAAATAATAATAGTTTACCATGAAAATAATAGGCACAAAAGTTTTTTAAAAATGAGGCAGCTCTATACATACAAATATGGGAAGATCTCAAGATTTTTTGTTAAGTCAGGTATCAAAGTGCACTACACCATATACATCATGCTACTTTTAGAGGCATTAAAAATTGTATTCGTGGGGCGCCTGGTGGCTCAGTCAGTTAAGCATCTGACCTCAGCTCAGGTCATGGTCTCGGGATCCTTGGGTTGAGCCGCATGTCAGCTCTGTGCTCAGCGAGGAGTCTGCTTCTCCCTCTCCCTCTGCCCTTCCCCTGCTCATGCACTCTCTCTCTCTCTAGGAAATAGATAAAATCTTCAAAAAAATTTGTATCTGTATATACATATATGTTATGTTGAGTCTCATGAAATTGCTGATTTTTTAACTTCAAAAACGGTAACTTCATATGTTTCTACATATATGCATGTATATATATTTATAAAGGCATAGATATCACAAAATACATCTCAAAAGATGCATAAAAAACCAATGGCGGTAGTTATTACCAGTGAAGGAAACTAAGTAGCTGGAAGTATCAATGGTGAGGACATTTACCTTCATATGCTTTTCTATCTTTTGAATTCATATCCCAAGCATGTATTAACTATCCAAAAATTACTTTTAACACATTCAAAAAGAGGTAGGCAATGGAATGCTATCTTCACAATTTTAAAGGGAAATTGTTTTCAACCTCGAATTCTTTTTGAACCAAATAATCAATCATGTATGTGTCCACAAATGCTTAGGAAAAATACTTAAGGATACACACCAAACTATTAGTTGTGGATGGGTTAACCCTGAACAGTATAATCCATTAAAACGGGGGGGGGGGGGGGGGAGGGGTGCAAATTTCACTTTTTACTTTGTGTGTTTCTGTATGTTTTGAATATTTAAAATGTATATATAATATACACATATATTTTATATATAACCATGTGGATGAGCCCCAGAGGCAGGCATTGTCCCCTTCCTGCCTGTATCTCAGAACAATATACACTTCAACTGACTCTCCAAAGTAAAACAGGCTCCTCTCTATGCAATAGCAAAAACTGGATGTTTCACTTCAGAATCTAGAATTTCCAAAATCTAGATTTTCTAAGGAGAACCCAGGTTACGGTTTACACATTCTAGTGCACACTATTTTACTCTGAATCACTTTATTAAACATATCTTTTCTCCCCAAACCACCCTACCTGCTGCACTCTGGGTGGATGTCTTAATCTCCCCCTGCATAGGTCAGCCCGGTTTGGCTCAGCTTCCTCTGCCTGGGCCTCCAGCCATTTCTGTCTCATTCCTGAAGTAGGGCCCCCTCTGTCCCACCTCGCTAATCTTGCATTCCCACATCTATCACTTAACTCTGTCCTCAGGGGCAGGAGAGGCAATTGCTACAGGGAAGTTGATTTGGAACTGAGCAAACAGAAGAACTTCTGATTTACTAGGGTCTGCCTCCTTAGGAAGAAGGAAGGGGATCGTAAACAATAAGGCTTTTTCTGTCATCAATTTGTAAAGGGTCACACTTGTAATTTAAGAAAATCGGAGCTAGGGAGCATCTCTCTATTGGCTAGATGGGATGCCACCCGATTCATGAATTGCTTAATAAAGCCAATTAGATCTAAAAAAAACAAAAACAAAACAAACAACAATGAAAAAACCAACGCTAAAAAATACAGACTTTTTAACTGACATTTTCCTAACCATGGAAATTTGTTTTCAACAAAAGCTAAGGATGTGTATCTTAACCAGGGTTTGCAGGAATGAGGCTCCTATAGGAAGAGATGAATAAAATCAAAGTCAATGAGGCATTATTAAAAGAATCGGGCCTGAGTTTCAGGGACAAAAGAACAAGTGTCCCACATTTGTGAGGGGCTGGGATGCTCCCGGCTGCACCTTTTAGACTTTTAGAGGAGAAACCATGGGTGCCCACCTTCTACCAGGGGTAATTAACCCCAACTGCCCTCCGTCATTCCCATGGCAGCCAGGAGTATGTTGGATCACCTCTCCTCACACTGGGCACATAGTTGGGGCCTCTAGTCTCAGCCAAAATCTCTACTGCCCCACCTCCAGGTTAAGCTGTGTCTTCAGTTTGTGAAAGGTAAAGAAGCATTCCTTCCCCCAGGAGTGCTCTCACCTTAGACCACACCCCACACACCTGTTTAGCAGCTCTCCAAGGGGAGTGCCCAAGACCGGCAGTTCCTGGTTTAACCTCCAGAGGAAAAGGAGTGGAGAAACACCTTGGCTGATGAGTGTCCTTATGCGTGCAATTCCTACCTGCCCTGCACTCTCAGCTTTAGCTCTGTCTATATTTCCAGGCATAGTATAATTGTCATCTTGATCATGGGACACTTGAAGGGTGATAACATACATATACATACACATACAAACATGCAATATTCTGAGTAAATACACTATTTATTTCTGACTTTGAGGCTTACATTTCATTACAGAATCTTCTTGCAAAAATCATACTCAGTAAATTGCCATCTCTAACTGTTCCAGGAGTACGTGATTCTAGAATTCTATTCTTCTTCCATTTGAAAGGGCATTATTCAGAGCGCACTGGCCTTCTACTTGAACAGTCTTTGAGACAAAAAGACAGTCTCTCTTGTATCTTTTCCCATTATGTATGAAAGAATTGCCTGTCCTCCCAGAGCCAAGGGACAGACGCCAGGGTGAACTGTAGCTCGGCAATGTGGGATGACTGTGAAAATATTGACATTTGACAATAGGCCCCAACCACCAACTATGACAACTCAGCAGCTGGTCCAACCCAGACCAGTTACACATGCAGCCAAGAGAGTTGTCCCCAACCTGTTCCCAGATGAAGAGGTTTCTGTTGTGGGACCACTCCTCTGACCGCGCCCCAGGCAACTACACAGCAGCACTGATTTATTTGTGACTTACAACCAGAGTCACTCATGTGCAGGGAGATTGATTGTCCTCTGTAACTGCCCTTTTCCCTATTCATAAAACTTTCCCACAGGCCCCAGAGTAGAGGACATTAGCTTTCAAAGGAATGTGCTATTGGAGTGATGGTAGGTAAGAACTCATGACACAAATATGCTGTCATTGCCTCCTGGGCCCCATTACATGGGCCTGGACTTCAAGGTTGTCTATCGAGTCAAGTAGAATTTGCCTGTTTCTCTAGGGATCCTGGGTGGCTCAACTGGTGGAGTGTCCAACTCTTGATTTCAGCTTGGGTCATGGGCTTGGGGTCATGGGATCAAGCCCCACATCGGGCTCTGTGCTCGGCCAGCATCTGCTTGGGATTCTCCCTCTCTCTCTGTCCCTCCTCTCTCTCTCTCTCAAATAAATAAAATCTTTAAAAAGAGAGAGAGAGAAAAAGAATTTGCCTATTTCTCAAATGTCCTCCCTCCCCCCAACCTCCATTTTCTGATACTTCCATGTATCAGTCAGAGTACCCACTCAGGAAAGCATAACTCATCACAGGTGTGGGGAAATAGTTATATAAGTATTGGGAAAATCAAAAAGCCAAACTAGGGATGGTGAGGCCAAAGAGAGATTGGCAAGAGCAGGGAGCTCTTATGATCCCTGTGGCTGGAGGACCAAGGGCAGGAGGCAGTTTTAACAGAGTCCAGGAGCAGGACCAGAACCACAAAAGTGGTGCCGCCTCCATGGAGACACTCCTCTCCTCCCACCCTCAATCTTCCTCCAGTGCTTCCCACTGGCAGCACCCAGTGGGCAAGGGAGCCTGGAAATACAGTTGTAGGGTGGGCCCCTTGCAATATCAAGAGTGGAGAGTATACCTGAGAACAAACTGGAAAATGACTGACTCTGAGAATGTCATTTCTGCAACAAATCAGAACTCAAAATCCTCAAGTGGACTCTGTACTCTGATCACATAGTGCAAAATTCACAGGGCAAGGGAGTCAGGTGCTGTCACAAAGCTGGGACAAATGACTGCCCAGGGTTTACCAAAAAAGGTCCTTGGAAAACTCATTTTAGGAAATTAGCAGTTGTGGAATTGAGGGAGGGTGGGAAAGAATCTGGGAGAACAGGATGTTTCTGGTGGAGATTAGATAAGATCTGATTTGCATTTTTACCGGAGAATCTTGGTTGTGGTTTAGAGCACATTAATGTGCATACAGATCTCCTGGAAATTTTGTTAAACTGCAGACAATTAGCAGGCTGGGGTGGAGCTTAAGAGTCTGCATTTGTAGCAGGCTCCTAGGTGATGTTGAGGATGCTGGTTCATTGACCACATTGAAAGCAAGGATTTAGGCTCTTGAGTTTGTGGAAATGCTGATTGGAAAGATCCAGGAGGGAGAAGGTGTTGATCCTGAAAGAGATAAGGGGATGCACCCTGGCGGTCCCCCAGATCTATCTCTTGCTTCAAGTGTTTGGATGGGACCCAGGAACATGCCTTCTTTCAGCCTCCAACCACCCTCCAACCTCTCTTCCAGCCATCCCATCGTCTCAGCCATCCTCTGCCTCTGGGATCAGCGAACACCGTTGTGCATGTGTGTGTGTGTGTGCATAGCTTTTTATTGCCAACCAACCATGAACTCCCAGATTTGTCACAATTATACCAGCAAGGTGGAGACCGCTGTGAACCACCTGTCAATATGCATCTGTGGGCCTCCCATCCCTACCTCTCTCTCTGGGCTTCTATTTCGACCCAATGATGTGGCTCTGGAGAACGTGAGCCACTTATTCCTGGAGTTGGCCAAGGAGAACCGTAAGAGCAGGGGCTGTGCCCTCTTCCAGGACATGTAGAAGCCATCCCAGGATAAGTGTGGTAAAAGCCTGGACGCCAGGGAAGCTGCTATGGTCCAGGAGAAGAACGTGAACCAGGCTCTTCTGGATCTGCATGTCGTGGGTTCTGTAACTTCCTAGAGAACCGCTTCCTAGATGAGGAGGTGAAACTCATCAAGAAGATGGTCAACCGCTTGACACACCTCTGCAGGCTGGCCAGCCCCCACGCTGGGTGGGTGAGTATCCCTTCTATAAGGCTCACCTGCAAGCATAACTAGGTGCTTTGGGGGCTCAGTGGCCCCTTTGGTATCCCCCCTGGTGTCAGGGTTTCTGCCCGAGCTTCTCCCTGCAGCTTTTTTTTTTTTTTTTTTAGATTTTGTTTATTTATTTGACAGAGAGAGAGCGAGAGAGAGAACACAAGCAGGGGGAGTGGGAGAGGGAGAAGCAGGCTTCCCGCGGAGCAGGGAGCCTGATGCGGGGCTTGATTCCAGGACCCTGGGATCATGACCTGAGCCGAAGGCAGGCGCCCCTCCCTGCAGCTTTTTAACCACCCTGGAACCCTCCCAAGCCCTGGACCAAATGGAAACAATAAAAGATTTCTTGCAGCAAAAAAAGAAAAGAAGATTCCTGAGGATGGGGGCGGGGGGAGATAAGATGCTGGGCATAGATGAAGGGACTGGTTTTAGGTGGAAAGAGATAGTCGGGGAAAACAGGAGGCAACAAGAGAAGATGGATGCAAGAAGGTTGAGCATCCAATAGTTTTGCAAAATCTTTTTGCTCAACGTTAAAAAGAGCTCAGTTCATATAGGTTTCATAATTGTAGTTTCTTTCAGAACCTTTAATATACTAACATGCATTGTGAATTGATCAAAGATTTCCTAATCATAATTGACTATGGAACCCCTTTTCATGGATACTCAAGGAGCTCACATTCTGGAAAAGAAATCCTGGAAAATACCAACCTATCCAATGTATGCTTGGACTTTCCTAGTTAGTGAGTAGAGACAGTAAGACCTTATCTGACAATGACTTCACAATGATATTGTGAAGATGAGTTTGAAAGCTATGTTTCATAGCTAAGTTCTCAGTGTGAAGATTCAAAGAGCAACAGGCATAAATTCCATCAACAGCATAGTCCAGACTGAGAGCTGAGAAAGTAGAGCAGACTGTGGTCCAGGAGACCTCCCAGGGTGGCATTTACTAACCGTGCTGGATTTAGCAAAACTCTCAGCCTTGCAGGCTCAGAGACTGTTTCCTCAACACTCCAAGAGCAGACATCTCTGGGAAGCAAGTGCGTGCACATGAACTAGTATCTTTTTTTTTTTTTAAGATTTTATTTATTTATTTGAGAGAGAGAATGAGAGAGAGAGAGAGAGCATGAGAAGGGGGAGGGTCAGAGGGAGAAGCAGCCTCCCTGCTGAGCAGGGAGTGCGATGCGGGACTCGATCCCGGGACTCGATCCCGGGACTCCAGGATCATGACCTGAGCCGAAGGCAGTGGCTTAACCAACTGAGCCACCCAGGCGCCCCATGAACCAGTATCTTGAGATAGAAACATCAACTACAATTTATTAATATATAACAATGGGACTATATCCACCACATGGGCCATGATAATGTTATTCGTTCATTCAAGAATATTTACCGATTGCCTGTTATATGCTGGGCCATGAAATGGGCATAAGGTCTAGGCAGCACCTGTCAGTGTCCTTCCTGGGAACACAGAGCCCTTTCTGCTGACATTGGTAAACTTGGGGATTAAAGGTGCTGGGGGATTAAAAGTGTCTTAAACGCCTGCGTGTGGAGAGAATAAGATGAACATGCAAAGAAAAGCAGGACAAACAGTGTTGAGAACTGGATGGAGAGAGAGTCCTACTGGCAACGAGTCCACAGTTCCATTTTATGAGACCCTAGGTTCTATCCCTTGTAACTGACAGAGCCCTGACCTATATACCTGCCCTCTAACTTGTCTGGAACAGGACAGATTTGAAGTCATTTAGAGCAGCCAAGGTCCCCTCATGATTCATGAACCCTGGCAGAGAAGATGAAAGATACAAGCGAAGCAAGAGAGCTTTCTAAGGTCAACGTCTGCAAAATCTGAGAAAAGAGCCTAAAGAATGGCATTTTCCTCTCTGCGGCTTAACAAAGCACAGTAGTGCCCCTTTACAGACAAGAAGGAGAGAATTGAGCTAGTCTTTTAAATATCCAGTTGCAGAATGGATCAGTACCAGCCTGTTTCCTTACTTGTTTCTCTTCTGCCCACAGCTGCTGCCCAGCCTCCTGCCCCCAGGTCTAATCATAGCCTGATACAGGAGGCATCTGACTAGCTCAGGCCCCATAAGCTATGCATCAGCACGGATGATATTACCCCACTCTGGATGCAGTGATCCAATTCTGATAAATGAGCTCTGGTCTCATCAAAAGGATCACATCCCCAGCACCCCCGAGTGCTCTGATTATTTGGCTTTGCCTTGTCTCCGTTCCTGAATTCTTATTCTGGTATGCCACCTACTACCTCATTCTGCCTCCTCCTCTGTGGCTGTAGATCTGCTCCACCCCTCAGGCCAGGGGCCAGCATCTAGCCACCCTCTGACCCATCTACCTGGATTTTGCTCATCCTGAATTGCTACCTTTCTACCATGCTTATTGCAACAGTTTCAGGAGACCCAATTAATAACCTCCTACTCTCCTTTCAAGTTCTGAGCTCACCTAGAGATAAACAGCAGGAGTTGGAGAACAAAGTATCAGCTTTATAACTAATAAGAGTGATGGGGGCGGGGGAGTGATACAGAGCAACTGGCATGTTGTATGCCTCATACACTTGCTAATAATCTTCACTCCAGATTAAAACTAACTACTCAGCAGAGGTGGAGACAAGACATTCCCCTCCAGCCCCTGTGCCCTGATGATGGTCCAAGGGCTCAGGTTGGGCAGCAGTCCCCAGTGACAACTGGCCTGGTGGACTTTACCTAGGATCTTCACTGGGTTCCCCCGGGAGCAAATGCTGAGACAATGACTCAAGTACAAGTAGTTCATTTAGGAGCTAAAAAAAAAAAAAAAAAAAAAAAACCAAACAAACAAAAACCACCAGTAAGAGGGAAGTGAGACAGTATGGGAAAGGCAGTCAAATAAAGGGAGCTCAGACATTATCGAGCCAATTACCATGAGGACGACTGAAGTTCAATCATGATGGGGCACTTGGAGCCCATGTAGATTCACACTCAAGTATCCTATCCAAGGGATGAGGAGCTTTGGTATTTATACACTAACTTCCATTAATAAATGGTTGAAGACTAGTGGGGAGCAGGGTTTGGGTGAGGGGAAGGACAGCAATTTCTGGACACCTGCAGCCTCCCACACAGGTGAGCAAAATGGCCTTCAGTGGCCAGAGTACAGCCCTCAGACAAAGTTACAGGTGCCCACAGTTGGAAGTTGGGCTGCTGTGCACTGAGGGAAGGTGAATAGAACACCACTGCGGTCACTTAGTCTCTGGGTTCTATCTTTGACCCAAGGAGAAGAATCTGGAATGAGAAGCTCCTTTGCTTCCTGCTCAGGGGTGACTATGACTTAGGCTCACGCCATCGCCTCCTGCTCCACACCACCACCCTGCCTTCAGGGGCCAAACCAGTGATGGAACAGGTGCTCAGGACAGTGAAGACCTGATCTGAGCTAGACCGGCCACTCTGGCAGCAGCTATTGGGAGGTCAAGGAAGAGTGAAATCACAGGCTTGTGTTATCTGAGGACTTTCCCCTCAAGAGGCATTAACTCCTGATCAAGGAACTGAAGAGGAAGGTACGGATATGTCACTTTCCCTAACAAACTGTGGAGCTAAAAGAAATGTTTCTAAAGCAGCAATGATAAAACATGTTGATAAACCATGCAAGATAAAAGACTGAATTATCTGCTATTCTCTTTATAGAAGATGGCATTACAAAAATGGTGTCATAGGAAGAGGTAAACAAAGAGTAGACAGACGCAAGACATAGGAAAACGTGTTATGGAAGCATAATGAGAACTTAGTAAGAATTTATACCCTCATGTTCTTTCTAGTAGGGCACAGGGGCTAGATGTGGCAGGAGCTCCAGGTTCTGTGCAGAGTCACCACCCCTCTTTGACACTCGGGCACTTTTTGTAGGTCTTACTCACTGGGCCATGTGTCTTTCTCCCTTAGAGGCTGCTATCTGAGCCTCCACTGTCTCCCCTGAAATCTGAGTATCTCTGGAGTTGGTACACATCTGACCCAGGGGTGGCTATGGACCAAAGGTGCTCCCTAGTAGTAATCCCAGGAGATGGTGAATTCCCAGATTCTGGATTAGCCTAATCATCTACCACAAGTATTGCATCCCAGCTCATGCCTGCTTGACACCACGGTGGTAGTCATTGTTGGTATTTCACTTAGGTCCCTTTACCTAATGGCCAATCTGGAGCGGCTGTGGGTGCTGCGACCTTCCGTGCTCTGCCCTGGGGAATTGCCCTTGGCTGACAGGAGCCACCTCCTTGGATCTCCCTGGAGGGGTTACGTCACCACTCCCCGCAGGGCAGCAATGACTGACCAACATTGCAGTGCAAGAGCATCAAGGTGGGGCAACTGTGTGTTATCATTTACACTCCACAGAGCTGTCCAGTAGAATTTTCTGTGATGATGGAAATGCTTCTGTCTGCTCTGGTCAGTATGGGAGCCACCAGCTCCCATGTGGCTACTGAGCACTTGACAGGAGACTAAGAAACTGAATTTTAAATTTTAACTCCTTTTAATTAGTGTAAATGTAAATAGCTACATGTAGGTTACCATATAAGACTGTGCAGATCCAGAACCTCCCACGGGTCAGGCCAAGGATAGACTTTGCCTGAGACTACTTGTCTCTTCCCTTTTCCTACCCTCTCTCACTCCCTCCTTCACTGGCTTGTCCTGAGATCACAACCTCGATAAATCACGTACACTCGAACTCCTATCTCAGAATCTGCTTCCAGGGAGCCCACGAAGGTGTTATGTTACAATCATTCAGTAGTAGATTACAGAAAGCTTAAACCCTGAATTCAAGGGCACATACGAATTCAGGAGCTGTCAGAATGTTCTCAGCGGGAAATATAGAAGAATCTCAAACTTAGCCGGCTGAACAACACGGAAATACCCGGGAGTCCAAGGATAGGACAGCTCCAGGATAATTCCATGACTCAACGACATCTTGCCTCTCTGTCACCCTGGTGGGCAGGCTTCACCTTTGCGCTAGCCCCCCTCTAATTGTCACAAGGCAGCTATCCCAGGGCCAGCCTCCACACCTGGGTAACAGCCGTGTCCAGGGGGAAAAAAATAGAAATAAAAGACCATCTTCACCAGTGTGTCTTTTATTAGGAACAAGAAAATCTTTCCCAGAAGCAGCCTGCTCCTCGGCTTCATTGGTCAGAACTGTATCACGTGGCCATGTCTAAGCCAATCCCTGAAAAGGGGGAAGGAAAACCGTGATTGCCATAGACCAATCAGGCCCGCCCTGTGGGTGGGTGGCCCGCCTCTCCTGGAGCACGTGGGGGAGCAGAGAAGGGTAGACCCCAAGCACCACGTACCTTCCGCGTGCATGGGCCGGGAGCCGGATGAAATGGACGCCCGCGAGACGACCACAGTGTCAGTTAGAGGTTCCTTTAGGCCAGCTTCTCCTACAATGTTCTGCGAACCACCTACATGAAAATCAATTAGAGGGCTTGGTAATCATGCAGACTCTAGGGCTCGGTCATTGTCCGATACACCCGGAAGGAAGGGAGGGTGAAAAAGTGCCCTACTGAGTTCGAGTCACCCTCGGATGGTTTTTCTGCTGATCAATGCTGAAGAAACCACTAACTTAAGCTGAAAGCTAAAGACTCCCCCCTGGTCCCTCCACTACCAGTCTCCCTGCAGAAGGGATGCGGGCGCATGACCATGTTGCCACATGTACGCCTCCTCGGTCTAACACTCTCGGTGATGCTGAGAGGACAAGAGTACCTATCAGTTGTACTTAACATGCATTATTAATATGACTTTCAGCTTCACTTGCTGAATCCACGATTCCTGTTACAACACTTCATGAAAAATAAACGAGTGTGGTAATGGCTTCCATTTTATGAGCTAGTATACTGAAAAACATCTAAGAAGATGTAAGTATGAAATTTGTGGAAAGCAGCATCTGGGGCCATTTTTTAACGCAATAACAGGTCTCAGGGGGTGATTCTGGCATCTGGAGAGCAACTGCCACCAGCAGTAAAGCCTAGCTGTTTATGTTCTCCATACTGCTAAATGGAGTCTGATACAACGCTCAGTCTCGAGTTAACCGACATCAATCCCAGGGAAAGAAAGCCTGGGCAGTGACCGAGATTAGGTCAGAGGACGGACTTTGTTGCTGGAGCAACTGGACAGTGGTCAGATCCATGGGAATAATCTGAATCTTTTTGCCAAGTGCCTGCTTCAATTCTTCATTGGGTGTCTAAAGATCATTTCAAAATTTAATATATCTAAAATAAAATTCTTTTCTTAAGATTTTATTTATTTACTTGAGAGAGAGTGATAGCACACAAGCAGGGGGATGTAGGGAGCCACAGAGGGAGAGGCAGGCTTCCACCTGAGCCCGGAGCCTGATGCAGGGCTCAAAGCCAGGACCCTGAGATCATGACCTGAGCCAAAGGCAGATGCTCAACAGACTGATCCACCCAGGCACGCTTCCAAGATAAAATTCTTTGATTCTACCTTCACTGCAGATGTTCGTATCTTAGTTCTTCTCCCTTCTTTTTTGCCTCCACTCCTTCATGCTGAAACCGACCACCTCCCTAATTCAGTGCTTTACCCAAGTCCTTCCTTGTTTCAGTCTCTGCTTTTGAGGAAACCCCAACTAAGACAGGTGACATGAAACACAGGTTTCTTAAGATTTTACTGGAACATTATTTCAAAGAATTATGAATATAGGATGTATACAGCACAATGAACATATAATTAGAAGGATAGCCACGATTAAAGACGCACAAGAAACTGGCAATAACATTGATGTCTGGAGAAAGGAACTGGAACCAAGAGAAGGAATGAGAAGGGAACTTAGTCTTCATTGTGACCTTTTCTAACTTGAATGCTTTTGCCTAGTTAAAAATAACCACCTGTTTTAAATGTAGACAGACATAGCGACTCTGAAATCAAGGGCCTGGATTGAATCATCCCAGTATGGAATTTGCCTCATATCAGCATTTGGAGTGTGTATCCCTTGCTCCTGGAATCTCTGCTTGCTGTGAAAACCACAATTTAAGTTATTTTGTAAAGAGAGCCCAAGTATGTAAAGACCTACTGAATTTGGTGAACAGAGTAGCAAATAAGAGAGGATTTGTTATACGTAAAGCCCCATGGCTCTAACTAGGGGGAGAAAAAGGGTATTTCACAATCCAAAGGTAATTAATACAATAAGTTTCTACTGTGGTTTCCACTGTGTCTCATTATTCTCAAGGTTTTTAGGTCTTTGGTCTGGAAGTGACTCAGGGCCTGGAGGATGGAATTACCAAGGAATAGTTAGATGATTCTCCAGCATATATGCTGCAAGTTAGTGTTTCCCAAATGGTGGATGGGACACACATATCTTTAGGATACAGGAGGTGATTTTAGGTGATCCCTGGCCTTTCCTAACTGATCCTGCCTTTCATGGTGACTCATTTCATATGTGCCCTCTGGGGGAAAGGATTTACTAGTTCTGGACAAGGCTGGCAGAGAGAAATATGTTAGCAGGACCACTGACAGCACGTATCCCTTCCCCTGATGGAGGCCTGGGGAGCGGAGGCTGACCGACACCTCAATCAGGGTCACAGATGAGGGTGACCTCTCCATCCCAGCTCATAGATGGAGGGAAGGAGAAAGCATCATGCTACCTACATTCTCTGGATCTGACACTGAAAGTGATGCTGCAGTTGGATACATGGAAAACATTATCCTAGACAATGAAGGAGGCCAGTTATCAAGGGTGAGTCTCTACATATTGTAAAATTCAAGGCAATCGTACACCACTCTGCAATGCACTTAAGTAGGTTTAAGATTAGTTGAATACATTCCCTAAGTTATTCTCAGACACCTCTTTACCTCCTGTCAAGCTACCCAAAAGGCTCAGAGCTACTGTGCTGGTATCCCTGAGTTTTTAGTGTTGGTCACTCAGTATAGCCTTGAAATCTGGCTGGGTTCCTGGCGGTTTGCTTATCTCAAACTAGGGTTTTTGTGAGACCTTGGCAGACTCTCTTGAGCCCTGGCTTCAGGCATGCTTCTATCCATTTTTAACCAAAGTTAGAAGGGGACGCTGAATGGGCTGCAGCAACAGAACAGGAATGGTCAGGCAGGGCAATGAGCCAGACATCAGAAGAGCCAAATATTGAGAGATGACCAACCATTAAGTGTCAAGAATGGACAAGAAAGTTGAAAGTCAACCAAGAGATATACTTATCATATCTGTGGGTAAGAGCAGGCAGTGCTGGGTTAGGCGACAGAATCTAGATTCAAAAAGAACTCAGTCAGCTGGAATGTGAACTTAAAACAACAGGATATTTTAAAGTAATAAAAGTGCTTTTGCTTCAGGTATTCACCATGCCATACGCACTGATGGAAGACACTGGGCTTGGGAACAATTTTACGTGGAAAACATCTTAGGGGTTAGATTAGCAAAGCCCCAGCGTGAGCCTAGACTATGGATCCTGGGCTAAGAAGAATGGGATTTAATGGCCCCCTCGAATTTTACAGGTCAGACTGCGTCTGGAATATGTGGGTCTTGGTCTGGTATTACGACTGAGACAGGATCTTAGCAGAAGGTAGACAGATCCCCTTTTCTAGGCACCCATTCCCTACAAGCCATGACTGTTGGCTCTAACAGTGCCCAACTGTACCCTGTTCCTGAGAACCCCTTACAACGGGAACAGGAAGCACTTTACTCAGGAAGGTTGCTCCTAACTCCCCACACTCCCAGAGCTAGTGACTGAGTGGCATAGAATACAAAAGGCTGAACCACACATCTCATGGTGAGATCTCTGTGGTGCTATTCATGCTCCAGAGCCCTGGGGATCACCCTCAGCCTAGTCTCCAGCTGAGACCACATACTTGCTCAGCTCTGTCCCCTGTCCCATCCAGCATCCCTTATTTCCCTACAGGTGTACCCTGAGGGCTCGCCTCCAGTAAATCACTTGAACTAGAACCCTGTTTCAGATTCTGCTTCTAGGGAATCTGACCTGAGAGAGAAGCACAGGATGATGAGGCCTCTGGAAATCATATCATGTAAAGAGGGATAAAGGAGCTTAAATAGTCTAGGAATAAAAAATGTGGAAATATGATAAGCAACTGCCTTCAAATATGAAAAAGAAATAGACAATAGGAAAAGAGGACAGATTGGATGGAAATGAGACCAAGGCAGAGTTTGGCTCAGTATCAGAAAGAACTTTCTACTACTCAAATATTTACAACGTAGGTATAGACTGCCTTGCAAATTGGCATCCTGCATAGGAAATGTCCATTCAGAATCCAGAGGACCATTGGATGGGGTGTAGGAGGAGGAACTCTGGGCATTGTCTGGTGGGTGATTCGTAAGAACAAAGGCAACACTCTAGTTGTTATTATTCTAAGTGGCCACAAGATGGCAGCAGCGGAGAATTCCTCAAAAGATGATGAACCAGAAAATTCTAGTTGTGTCCACAAATTTAATTCAGATCTTCAGACATTATAGGAGGTGTTGTATATACCATTTTAAGCCCTTATAGATTTATGACACACAAAATTGAAAAGTAAAAACATTTTCCCCAAATTGCATATTTTACTACTGGAAAAAACAAAATCTCAGAGGTCAAAAGAGGTAAACCCTAATCATTAAGGTCACACTGAATCAGGGTAAGCACACCTCTTACATTCTGATAATGATGCTACTTCTATCTTGTCACACAGGCTTCTAGGTCCTGTCATTATGTACCTTCCAGGGGAGGGGTCTGTGTTTGAAATAGGCTCAACAATGGGGCTACGTGGCAGGCCTCAGCCCGTCCCAGCCCATGGTCCTCACGGAAAAAATTCTCCACATTGCTAGGCCTCTTCCTGCATCCACCTCAAAGTCTGCAAGAAGATGTACTGGTGCTGAGGGCCTAACACAACTCTACTGGGGAACCCAAATATACCAGTGAGTCCATGAAGCAGATTTACATCAGAATTCTGTTTACAACCCTGAGGCCAATTAATCTCACCAGGCCCCACAACAATCTATGTCTGCTCTCCATCTGTGGTAGCCGGCCTTCAAGATGGCACCATAGTGATTCTTTCCTCTTGGTATCCATGCCCTTGTATCATTCCCATCCACATTGAATTATGGCTGGTGAGATCAATAGGATTCTATAGAAGTGATGGTATATGTCTTCCGAAGCTAGATGGTGAAAGACGTTGTATTTCTACTATACTCTTTTGGGATCACTCGCTCTAGAGGAAACCAGCTGCCATATTGTTAGAACATTCAAGGAACTCTATGGAGAGTTCCTCGTGGGAAAGAACTGAGGCCTTCTGACAACAGCCAGCACTGACTTGCCATCCACATGAGTGAGCCATCTTGGAAACAGGTCCTCTAGATCTAGATAAGTTGTCAGGTGACAGCCCTGGCCAAGATCTCAACTGCACCCTCATGAGAGACTCTAGGTCTGAACTACCCAGCTACGCTGTTCCTGAGTTCCTGACCCACAGAAGCTTTGAGACAATGTGTATTGTTTTTCTAAGCTACTAAATTTTAGAGTAATTTATTATGTAACAATAGATAACTAATACAACACCTCCTTGAGAATCCCTACTCCCTGGCTTCCATGACAATCTACCAGCCTGGTTCTACAGATTTTCTCTTTCAGGTCTTCCCACCTCCTTCTCCTCCAAAGAGGCTCCTTTTCCACATGCCACATAAATGTTGGTCTTGCCTCAGAGTCTATGCTTGTTCTCTTCATTTGACCCTGAGCCAACTCCGTGGGCCATCTTGTCGTTCTCCTGACTGTCACTCTGCAGATGACCACCGAATCCATCTCTCCAGCCCACATCCCACTCCTGAGCATGACACCCTCACATCCACCTGCCTGCAGGCAGTGGTGTGCAGGAACCCACTCACAGCGACTCCTGAGAACCGATTGTACACATATCTTCCCGACTCTCTGTTTAGCATTGTCACACACCCTGAAATGGGCCACGGTGGGAGTCCTTACATCGTGGCATTCAACAAATGCTCCTAGTCAAGGCTTTATCAAGAGCCAGTTGATAAACACTTACCAGCACATCACTGTTCAACCAGATGCTTCGCCTTCTGTGTCCCATAAACACCTCAATTCAATATGTCCCAAACTTGAGTTTTATTTTTTCATTCACTTATTCAAAAATGTATTTCTTTTATTCAAAAATATTTCTTGCAGTTTCTTTCAGGTTCTAGTGAAGGGGAAACATTTTGTCCCTTTGATAAGCTTGCACTCTGTTGGAGTAGACAGAAGGGTAAACGGGCAGTTCCAATGGCATGGTAGAGGCCCGGTGAGCACAAGAGACTCAGTGGGCACAGAGCAGGGAAGAATTTAAAGAGGCTGTCTCATCTAAGCCCAAGACCTGAAGGGTAGGAAGTGTGCTCTGGGTGGAGGAAGAAGCACGTAAATGTTCAGGGTGAAGAACAGCCTCCCATGTTTATGGAGCAGCAAATGCTTCAGATAGGGATAGGCCTGGCATGAGCAAGTAGAGCTCAGCGGTGAAAGTCTTTATAAGCCTGATAATTGCCTTGGACTCTTCCTGAAGGCCGTGGGAAGTCACTTAAAGGTTTTAAGCCTAACGACATGACTTCGTTTGCTTTTTGGAATATTCACCGCCATTGGAGTCTTGGAAAGGGGCTAAATAGGACCCACTTTCTCCTTTGAAAGTCTTTATTCTCTTGGCTTCCAGGAAAACAGACTCTCTGGTTTGTTTCCTATTTCTCTGTCCACTCTTTTGCTGATTTCTTGTCTTGTCCTTGACCTGTTGGTGAACCCAGAGGCTTCTGCCCTTGCTCCCTACAATCTCCTCCCAGGACAGCAGCCAGAGTTATTCTTTTAAAACTTGAGTCAGACCATGTCATTCTTTTGCTTAGCACCCTCCAATGGCTTACTATTTCACTCAAAATAAAGTCAGAGCTCTTACAGGGGCGCATGAGACCCTAATGGTCTGCCTTGCTTATCTCTCCTAACCTCTTGCATACTCTGCTATAGCCACCCTGTCTGTCTTTGCACACACTAGAAATGCTTCTGCCTCAGGGCCTTTGCACTGGCTCTTCCATCTACCGAGAATCCTCTTTGCCCAGATATCTCACAGTTCAGTCCTTGATCTTCTTCAAGTCTTTTTCTCAAATGTCACCTTTTCAATGACACCTTTCCTGACCACTCTGTTTAAAATTGCAACACTTCCTCCCATCCTGAAACCCATTTTCCACTCTAGGAGTGAGATTAGGCTCCAGACAGAGTTGGCCATGGTCACAAGTCCACGTAGGTGGAGGAGGGACATGTTTGTCATAGTCAGGGGCTACTGATATGGGACATATTCTGACATACTCTCTGTGGAATCTAGGACTTCTAATTCCCAAGTCAGCACTTTCTCCATTCCATCTTCTTAAACAGTTATACATGAAATTACTGTAATAATACAATTATATTTTCAAGTCTAGTTCCTTGGGCTCACTGGGTACTTCCTGGACCATCATTCTCCTGTTGAAGTGCTATGTACTGTATCTGTATCTAGTTTCCAAGGATCTTTTTTTTTTTTTTAAAGATTTTATTTATTTATTTGAGAGAGAGAGAGAGAGAGAGAGTGAGAGAGAGAGAGAGAGCCCAAGAGGGGGTAGGGTCAGAGAGAGAAGCAGACTCTCTGCTGAGCAGAGAGCCCGATGCGGGACTCTATCCCGGGACTCTGGGATCATGACCTGAGCCTAAGGCAGTCGCCTAACCAACTGAGTCATCCAGGAGCCCTCTAAGGATCTTTATTAGAACAGGAATTATTTTAGATTTTGTCCCAACTCTGCCAGTTACCTGGCTCCTTGTCCATGGCATAATTCTATGTGTTGGACCACCATTTCCCTTTTAACACAATGGTAGAAGTCTCCACCTGTTGGATCTTTTCTTTTATAATATCTTATTGGCTTTGTCTCAGGCTTATTAGTCTGTAATGTGAGGCTGGGCCCCGGGGGCATTTCTGAAATATAATTGTGTTTTGTGTGTGGGTGGCTGTGTGTAGGGATGGTCTGGGGCTTTGAATCTGAAGTTTAATTTGTGATAATGATAATTGATAATTAACAACTTGGATTCATATAATCAAATTTTATTGACAATAATAATAATAATAACCACCATTTACTGAGTGCTTATTATTAGCCAGCCACTACATTAAATTGAAGTAGGGACTGTTTCAGGGTAAGGAATTCATTCCCACACAGTCACTGATGGAGCCAGGATTTAGACCCAGGCAGACTGACTCAGGAGTCCATTCTATCCTTTGACAATCACCACCTCCTTATATTCTCCCCTCCTCCATAGGTTTTATTTCTCATCATAGAGGTTCCCAACTTTTTGCTGCCTCAACTTACCAGGCAGGTGATATTGCCCAGCATGACTGGCTTCCCTGGCCCATCCCCAATTACTAATATGTGCAGTCCAACTCTGCTGGCTGGCTCTCCCTCTATCTGCAGCTCTCACTGATTATGGCCCAGAAGTGTGTCCCACAGCATCGTAGGAACCTCTGCTGTAGGAGAAAGATGAGTAGGAAATTTCCCACACTAGCCCCACCCCAATCTCCTACCTGATTTCTCATACTTCCTCCCCTGAAGTCTGCCCTTGAACCAGGCCAAGCAGAGTTCTTGAGAGGCTTTGCTGATACTGTCCTTCTCACCTGGAGTATGTCCCCTATCCTTTCCAGCCGTATTTGTCAGCTCACATCCCACATTTTCTAGGAACCTTTCTGTACAAGGCAGGGTTCTCAGGGTGCCAGCAACAGAAACTGACCCTAAAAGACCTTATTGGAATGATACTGGAAAGCTCACAGAATATATAGAATCTGACCTGGCAGGCCCCTAAAAGAAGAGGAATTTAGGTTCCTGAGGAGTCCAGGTAGCAGGAGTTAATGGGTGGTCCTTTTAGGGAGCTTCAGGATAGATTTTTCCACCCTATGTTCCTGTGCTCAAGATTCAAATTCCGGGAAGAAAGAGCATGAATGGCCTGATGGGTCACTTGGTCACACATACCCCTTGGCCACAGCACTTTAATTGACAATCCCATCAAGACCGTGTGCAATGGATTGGGGGCAGTTTTGGGGGAGGGGGGATAACCAAAGTGCTACAACCAGAAGAAGGGGGAAGGGAGGCCAGGCAGGTCAGACATGAAGACCACAGCCTTTTCTTCCTTCTCTCGAGACTTAGACCCACACTGCTGTCTTCTCTTGTGATGGCCTCTTGCCAGCCTGTCTTGCCTACAGTTGTCATTTAAATTATGTGCAGCAAAATCACCATCAGGGCCATCATTATTCTTGTTTCAGAAGCACATATGTTGCCTTCCTCCAAATCTGTAAACCTCTTGGAGCCAAGAGCTGAGGCTCCTAATTCTATATGTTTGCTTAAAGCCCCACTATTGCTCAGGTATCAGCTAGGTGATCTGCTGCATATTGGGTGGAAGAACCGGACACCAAGGAGGGCTCTAGGTAAATGGGAAGCTTTCCCTGGGGGAGCCCTGTATCCCCAAAATATACCTATTCCCAGGTAAGAGCAACTAGTTCAAGAAGCTCTGGGGGTATTTCTATAAATCATGTTCAGTTCAAGGCAGCTTCCACCAGATCAGGCTCCTCTAGACGTCTGTCATGGTTAGATGTGCTTCTGAAACAGTCCCTGTCACTGAATCTTCTTTTATGTTCTTTTTTCTCACTTAGTCTTTTATTTAAAGCCCTTATGAGAACCGCGGACTTTCCCTTTGTTAACCTGTAGTTTGGGGGAAAAGACTGGACAGGGATTCAGGATATGTTCATCCAGGGCCCACTCTGCCACGAACTGCTTTGCTGGTTGTCCATTCATTCATTCAACAAACAGGTATTCAGAACCTACTATGTGCCAGGCACCGTTCAAGGCACTGCTGGCGATGCGGTAGCGACAAAAGAGACCAAGTTCCTACCCTGCTGGAGCTTATATCCACACATCTGGGTCTCCATTTCCTGGAGGTGGGAGGCCTTTATCAACTCTCATGGCTTCTTCAGAACTATCATTCTAGAATTACATAAAGGGAAGACAATTTTCTATATCTTGTTCAAGGCAAAGGGGTATTCAAATTACCTGAAGAGGTAAAACATGGTGGTTGTGTTTCTGAATCTGGATGAAAAGATGGAGAAAGGGATGCCTGGGTGGCTCAGTTGGTTAAGTGTCTGCCTTCAGCTCAGTTCATGATCCCAGGGTCCTAGGATCAAGTCCCGTATCAGGCTCCCTGCTCAGTGGGGAGTCTGCTTCTCCTTCTACCCTTCCCCTCTGCTCATGATCTCTCTCTCTTTCAAATAAATAAATAAAACCTTAAAAAAAGGAAAGATGGAGAAAGACAGACAGACAGAGACACAGAGAGACTAAATAGTAAAAGCTCCACAAAAGTTTATGCAATGGCATATCCCCAGCCCCTACAACAATGCCTGACACCTAATGAATGTTTAATAAATATCTCTTCAGTGGATGAATCACATGGGAAAAACAAAAAGGGTGGTTGGGAGGGAAAACTTCTTCACCATGACCCTAGGTCCTTACATATACCTCTTTCCCTCTTTCCTGTCTTGGGAATCCTGCTCCTTCAAAGTAGTGCTTTCTGTAACTCCCCCACCTCCTCAGACATTTGGAGCCAAGTAGGGTCTAGGCCTGGGGGTTCAGAATTAAACTGTGGACTCTGCTTCTGTTCCTTCTCCATGGTTCTAAGAGGCTCTGACTCATTATTGCCCATAACCTGGGGCTTTCCCTCTTCTGATGGAAATCTTCCCTCTCTTAATCTTCCTGTTCCTTCTTCAGAGAGGACAATGTTCACTTCCTGGGCACAGAACATGTTCTTCCTTAATAGGTTTGGGCCTAAGGTCACAGATTTGTGTGCACACAGAAATAAGCCAGGCAGGTAATGTGACAGACAATAGGGAGTGCTGGGGACTGTGGCAAACTGTGGAGCTTAGCCCTCTGTGGCCAAAATCAGACTTTGAAAAAGTACGGTGTGGACAAAAAGAACCTTCTGTGTAGACACTCTAAGACCAGTGGACCCTCATTTATGGCCTCTACCAGTCAGCAAGAGGAAGCTAGAAAGACTCGTCAACTTTTCACTTGTCACTCTACACCAAGTCCCCCCCTAAGACCACAGGACTGTCAGCCTGAATGGAGCGAGGGGAAAGGAGGACATGCTCACTGGAAAATAGAATGTACGTTAATATCTTTTTTTTTTTTTTAAAGATTTTATTTATTTATTTGAGAGAGAGAATGAGAGAGAGCGAGTACATGAGAGGGGGGAGAGTCAGAGGGAGAAGCAGACGCCCCACCGAGCAGGGAGCCCGATGCGGGACTCGATGCGGGACTCGATGCGGGACTCGATGCGGGACTCGATCCAGGGACTCGACCAGGGACTCCAGGATCATGACCTGAGCCGAAGGCAGTCGCTTAACCAACTGAGCCACCCAGGCGCCCAAAAAAATATTGATCATTCTTTGGCATCATCTAATACCTGAATTTCCCCCATTGTCCCAAGAATGTCTTTTTTTTTTTTTAAAAGATTTATTTATTTATTTGAGAGAGAGAGAATGAGAGAGAGCACATGAGAGGGGGGAGGGTCAGAGGGAGAAGCAGACTCCCCGCCGAGCAGAGAGCCCGATGCAGGACTCGATCCAGGGACTCCAGGATCACGACCTGAGCCGAAGGCAGTCGCTTAACCAACTGAGCCACCCAGGTGCCCCGAATGTACGTTAATATCTTAAACTATCATTCTGCTAGATCCACATTTGGCTCCAGTAGCAACTTGTCTTGGGCTAAACTACTGAAAATTGCTGTAGAGGCACAAATAGAGGCTCCAACAAGAACTGCCTTTGACTCTTGAGAGGGGAGCGCCTGGGTCAGAAGGATCAATCTTCTGATGAATCAGTGAACACTTCTGAGTGGAACTAATCAGGCTTGTGTTGTGTCACCCTTTCTTTATAACCCATAGTTTAGTGATCCGAACTCTGACTACCCGCCTCCTCCTTCTGCCTCCCTAACGTGTGTCCAAACACCCTGCATGTGCTTGGCACATACGTATGCACACAGAGAATGAGGATGTAGAAAAGTATGTTGGAGGGATCAGAAGTGTCTGAGACGGCGCCTGGGTGGCTCAGTCGGTTAAGCGACTGCCTTCGGCTCAGGTCATGATCCTGGAGTCCCGGGATCGAGTCCCGCGTCGGGCTCCCTGCTTGGCGGGGAGTCTGCTTTGTCCTCTGACCCTATCCCCTCTCATGTGTTCTCTCTCTCTCATTCTCTCTCTCTCAAATAAATAAATAAATAAATACAATCTTTAAAAAAAAAAAAGAAGTGTCTGAGAGATGCTAGAGCCTCCTGGACAGGATTGGGACAGAGAGAGATGCAAGAGGATGATGTCCTCTTTTTTTTTTTTTCTTTTATCTTTTCCTGCCTCCAGGGAATCCAAAAGGTCTCGGGGAAGTATAGTCCTGGGTAACAAATTAGCTCCTTGGCAAGGCAAATTCCTGGAGGATGGGGAGCGTGCCCAGCAGCACTTCTAGTTACTGATGCCAAGGGAATAGGAAGGGTAATCAATTATTTTTTTCCCTCAGGATTCCAACGTGATATTATCCCACAAAACATTGGGTCAGATTTCCAAGGCCATGTTAGGTCAGGCTTGGATTACCCATCATATTAGTTAAGGTGGTACTGGTTTCAGGGCAGAGAAATGGACTTTGGCTGACTTAAACAAAAAGGGGGATTATCGGAAAGCTCCTGGGGGCTTTTATGAAATCAAAGGAAAGCTGAATAACCGCAGGTCAGCAAGGGAGGACTGGAGCTCCAGGAGTTCATGGTTGTGCTGACATTGATATGATTATTTCAGCCGCCTAGGCTCTCTGGCTCTTCAGGGGAAGAAAATCTTATGGGCCCTGTGGGTTAGCTTGGGTTCCCTACAAGCAGAGGGATTGTGGTGCAAGTGATTTTTGTGGGGAGTGCTCACAGCAGAAACCTACAAGGCAGTGAGGGAAGCAGGGTGGGGCAGGAGCTAGTCTAGTCTCAGCCTGATCTTACAGTGGGATCTGCAGAGTTATCCCATCTTGAAGCAAGGGAGTGTGCCTTTTGCATCCCTATGTCCATCAGTTATTGGCTGTGGGCATAGTTTCTCCAACATTTTTGGGCAAGGCTATTCAAGAGAAGTGGGTGGCTGTGAGCCACTAGCAGCCAACATTCACAGCAGTTGGGGATTGGTGCACTGCCCTCGAAAGGGGATCTGGGATCTAGGCAGAGCACCAACTGTATCCATGCACGGCACCTAGCTTGGGTAAGGTGTCCACCCAAGAGCAATCAGCCATAGAGAGAGAGGCCAAAACCTGAGATCTAGACGTGGCAGCAGGGGCTGTTTCCAGAGGTAGGTGAACAGAAGAGTGAAGGGCAGTCATGCCAAATGGTGTCCAGCATATCTACTTGTATCACTTCCACTGAAAATGTCCTTCTGGACAGAGTGCAGAGCTGTGGCCAGCTGTGTTTCCTCTTCAGTAAGGAGAACGTTTGCTTCCCAGGCACCCAACGTAATCTTCCTTAATGGCTTTAGGCTTGGAGTCACGAATTCCAATGTCAACAGAGATAAGCTAGCCAGGTTGTGTCAATTGTGATAGACAATAGGGAGTGGAGACAGTTTACCACAGTCCCTGACACTCTGTATTGCCTATCACAATTGATATTATTGCCTGACCTCTCTCTGTATGCATTTGAATGTATGATCTCAAGCCTAAACCCATTAAGGAGGGTTTATGTTAGGTGCCTAGGTATGAACCTGGAAGTGGAATCTGTAAGTCATAGGGTATAAATGTGTTGAGCCTTAGTAGACATTGCCAAAGAGTTTCCCAAAATGGTTGTACCATTTGATACTGCTTTTGATAGTATATGACAGTTCTAATTGCCCCACATCCTTACCAGCACTTGGTACTGTTTGTCCTATCTCATAGTGATATTAATCTGCATCTCTCTGATGACTAATAAAGTTAAGCACCATTTCATATATCTTTTTTTATTGTTTATGGGAATGCTTTATATATTCTGTATATGAGTCCCTTGTCAGATACATAACAAACAATATATAGAGATACATATAGCTACATAGACACATATATGCACACAGACACATATAGAGTGGAAGAAGATATATGTAATTTGTATGTAAAAATATATTTGTTATACATAACTTTATATTTAAAAGTAAATATTAACATATTTATATTAAAATATTTATTTAAAATACATTAAATAAAATATTTAATACAAATACATATTCATTTATAATATATAATTAGATATATGATATACTTACATAAAAAGCACTCTGTGACTGGCTGCTTTTTAAATATTGTCTTAAATAATTTTTTTTTAAGATTTTATTTTTGGGGCACTAGGGTGGCTCGGTCAGTTGAGCATCTGACTCTTGGTTTTGGCTCAGGTCATGATCTCAGGGTTCAGGGATGGAGCCCTGGGTAGGGCTCCAGACTCAGCAGGGAGTCTGCCTTCGTATTCTTTTTCTCTCCCTCCCCTCCCACCCCTCCTCCTACTCATGATAGCTCTCTCTCTCTAAAATAAATAAATAAATATTTTTTAAAAATAAAGATTTTATTTTTAAATAATCTCTATACCCAATACAGGGCTCAAACTCACAACCCCAAGATCCAGAGTCCCATGTTCAACCAACTGAACCAGCCCCTCTTGAATTATTTTTATTATTTTATTATATTTATTATTATTTTATTATATTATTTAAGGTGACCCTCTTAAATAATTTTTATAATGAAAATAAGAATTTGGGGTGCCTGGCTGGCTCAGCTGGTGGAGCATGGGACTCTGGATCTCAGGGTTGTTGAGTTTGAGCCCGACATTGGATGTAGAGATTACTTAAAAATAAAATCCTTAAAAAAAAAAAGAAGCATTTAAATTTGATTTAGTCCAATTTATCAATTTTTTCCTTAATGTTTAGCATTTTATGTTTCCTATTTAGGAAATCTTTGTCCATATCATAGTCATATAGATAGTCTCCTACTTTTTTTCCTAAAAGATGTACCACTCTACTTTTCACATTTAGAAATACAATTTATCTAGAATTTATTTTCTGTGTTTTAAGTTAGGAGTTGAGCCCCCAACCCCCATATTGATAGCCAATTACTTAGCACCATTTATGGAAAAGACCATCCTTTCCCAAATAGACTACTGTGCCATATTTGTCAGAATCAGATGATAAAACATGTATGAGTCTATTTTTGGTCTCTCTATTTTCTTTCATTGGTTTATTTGTTTAAACTTATGCCAATATCACACTATCTTAATAACTATAGTGCTATAGTCTTAGTGCTATAACTATAGTTATATAACTATATAACTGTAACTATAGTGCTATAAGTCTTAGGGTGACTGATTGTCCTGGTTTTCCTAGTACATTCTGCACACACACCTCCCCTTCCATTTGAGATATTATTGACATATAATTGTGTATTAGTTTAAGGTATACAACATAATTTCTGGGTTCTAAAACTGAAAGTATTGCATCTGAGAAAACTCCTCAGTCTCTGGCAAACTGGGACAGTTGGTTATCCTCCTAAGTTCTGATATCTGGTGGCATTGATCCTCCTTTGTTTTTCTTCTTCAAAATTGCCTCAGCTATTCTTCATCCTTTGCATTTCTTTAAAATTTTTAGAATCAGCTTGCCAATTTCCAGGAAAAAAAAGAAAGAAGGAAGGAAAGAATGAAAAAAAGAAAGAAATCAAGCCTTCTGGGATTTTTCATTGGGACTGCCTTAGCCTATAGATAAATTTGAGGAAATTGGCTGCACTTCTTTCATTTATTCCTACATATTTAGTGTCTTTTCATGCTATTGCAAATAGTACCATTTTTAAATTTTTATTTTATTTTTGTTGTTAGTGTGTTCCAGTATAGAAATAAAATGAAATTTTGTAGGTTGACCCTCATCCAGTGACTTGACTGAATTCACTTATTAATTATAATGATTTATAGATTCTTTTGGATATTATATGTATACAATCACTTGCTGTAAAAAATGATCCATTTTTTTCTTCCTTTACAAACTGTAGGTTTATTATTACTTTCTTGTCTTATTGCACTGGCTGAAAACTCTAGTGCAATGTTGAATAAAAGTGGGGATGGAGTCACACAATTATCTTTTAATTTGATCCTATGGAAGATATTGGGTTTTTTTTTTAAGATTTTATTTATTTATTTGACAGAGAGAGAGACACAGCGAGAGAGGGAACACAAGCAGGGGGAGTGAGAGAGGGAGAAGCAGGCTTACCGAGAGGTAGGGAGCCCGATGCGGGGCTGGATCCCAGGACCGTGGGATCATGACCTGAGCCGAAGGCAGATGCCCAACGACTGAGCCACCCAGGTGCCCCAGATATTGTTTGTTTTTAAAAATATTTTATTTGTTTATTTGAGAGAGAGAGAGAAAGAGAGAGCATGAGCTGGGGGATAGGGAGGGGCAAAGGAAGAAGGAAAGAATCTCAAGCAGACTCCCTGCAGAGCGTGGAACCAATGTGGGGCTTGATCTCGTAACCCTAAGATCATGACCTGAGCCAAAACCAAGAGTCAGATGTGCAACTGACTGAGCCATGCAGGGACCCCAGAAGGCATTGTTCTTTAACTTTAAAAAATAGTGTTTTGAGGGGTGCCTGGGTGGCGCAGTGGGTTTAGTGTCCAACTCTTGGTTTCTGCTCAGGTCATGATCTTGGGGTCAGGAGATCAAGGCTCCATGATCCACGTGGAGTCTGCTTGAGATTCTCTTTCCTTCTCCCTCTGCCCCTCACACTTGTGCCCCCTCTTCTCTCAAATAAATAAATCTTTAAAAAATGTATATTGTTCCAAGGGTAAGAATTTTATGTACAGTGGCCAATGAATAGTTTTATGGCAGGTGGGTCTAACTGTACCCCTCCTTTTGTACAAATAAGCCCAATAAGATGACTTATTCTCGCATTCACCCATTTGCTGCTGAAGTTGGGATTAAAGCCCATGTTTCCTGACGAGCTTCCTGTGAGTGCATCTGTTGGTTTTTGTCTGCCTGTAATCCCTACCCCTTTCTTACTTCCTCTTTATTTCTTCATTCCAACCATGTAATTCCAGAAAGACTCCCAATCACGTTACTCTATGCCTTTAGCTCCAGGGTCTTATACTAGGCCCATCAATTTATTTCTCCCCAAAATTCAAATGGAAGGCTCCTGAAGTCTTGCGGAAATGCCCTGAGAACAGGCAGAGGGTCTCTTGCTGTTGCAGACCTGGAGGTTTTCTGATTCCTGTCCTTTCAAAGGTTATAATCTCTAGCTCTCCCATCAACTCTGGAACTGTTCAAGAATCCTCTTTCCAATGAACTACCTTTTACCCTTAGCCAGAGTCAGTTTCTGCTGTGTATTAATCAGAGAATAGATATACCCCCTATTCTCTTTACTCTGCCACCAACATGGAGCAAAATGGGAACATACTTTTAGGGATTTAACTGTATTCTAATTATATTTTATTTATTATATTTTTAATTTCTTCCTAATTGACTGAAAACAGTCATTGCATATTAAAACCATAACTTTGAATTTCTCTTATTGCATATGCATAATTTAAATCCATATATTCCAGGTTTATTTATCCCCAGGAAAGTTAGCAAGTTAGATTTTTTTTTTTAAAGATTTTATTTATTTATTTATTTGAGAGAGAGAATGAGAGAGAGAGAGCAGGAGAGGGGGGAGGGTCAGAGGCAGAAGCAGATTCCCTGCCGAGCAGGGAGCCTGATGCGGGACTCGATCCCGGGACTCCAGGATCATGACCTGAGCCGAAGGCAGTCGCTTAACCAACTGAGCCACCCAGGCGCCCGCAAGTTAGATATTTTATTTTTGAATTTTTGTCCTTTCAACTCCTCTATTATAAGGATAAGAAAACATTTCTGTAAAGGGCCAGATAGCAAATATTTTGGGCTTTGTGAGCCATATGGTCTCTCTCACAACTACTCAACTGCTGTTGCAGCCATGAACAGTACATAAATGAATGAGTATGTCTGTGCTCAAATAAATGGACACTGACATTTGAATTTCATGTGTCATAAAATATTCTTCTTTTGATTAAAAAAATTCAAAATGTCAAAAACAATTCTTAGTTTACAAGCCATACAAAAATAGTGGTAGCTAGATCTGTTGCATGAGCTATAGTTGGTCAACTTCTAAACTTTCTCCCAATTGTGATACATTATTGGACAGGAGAAATAATGACTTATGAAATTGAGATTATAAAGCAATATGCATTATTTATGGGATATAGAGCAACTTGTTTGTCTCCTAAATTGATAAGCACATATTCAAGGATATAACTAGCAAGGAGATATATATCTATAAAGGATATAAGTAGATAAGATCTTCCTATTCCTGGGAATTCCTATGTAACATAGGAGAAAGCAGAAAGATCATACTATATACTAAAGTTTTCTGTAATTATTTCTTGACTATCTAATTTTATAATGTACTAATTAAACATTCATTGTTAATACAAAATCAAAGGAAATAAGGGGCTTTGAGATATAGATCACCTCATCACTTACAGTAATAATGATGCCTTATATTTATACAGCATTTGATAGTTCACAAAAATTATAGTTCCACATATTATCTTTTCCGATCCTCAAAACAACCCTGGAGGTAGAGAGGCAAGATATTATTATCCTAATTTCAAGAAGACCAACCTGCCCAAGATTACACAAGGACAAGGGAGTGGGAGGAATTTTCTAGTCATACCTCTGAGTCATAGTCAGACTCATTTCCATCAAATATAATGATACAATCATGTAATTCAAGAGCTGGGTAATGAGTAAATCCTGCTTCACCAGCTGATGAACACACAGTGATTCAACATAGGGATGCCTTTGGTTTGTCAATGCAAGCCTCACATGTCTAGATCAGTGGGAAATCCAGACCTCCTCTCCTCTCCTCCTTGCTCCACCTCTTTCTCTTGTATATCTAGGAATCACAGCAATCAAAATCATGGCTGATTGTTCTGGAAGGTGTTACCCTAGCTGCTGTAGCAGCTGGGAGTCTAGTGTCATTGCTGACTCCAGAGCTTTCCAAAGCTATGCCCTTGGAAAGCAATACCCTTGTCAACTTCCACCGCTGCCCACAGGATTTGAACATAGTGTCCTTGTAACTACTGAAGCACCAGTCTGAGATAATTACACTCCAACTCAGATCCAAGCTCCAGTGTCGCCAAGACCTTTGGCTACCATTACTTTGATTGCCTATGAATACACAGGCCATCAGAAGGAAGGGTCTTGGAGTGTGCTTCCTGTCCTGACTGTGGCTATTGCTGGAACACTTCCCTTCAGGGGTTCCACAAAAAAGAGAGATGCTCCTTTCCTCAGGATCATACTTTTAGACAATGCATCCACACCAACTGGCTCAGGGATCCTAATATTACAGGTCTTCCGATTCATTTACTCAGTAACTTCCCCAGGGCACAAGTCGGCTATAGAAATAAGCTGCCCTAAAGCCTTTATGTATGTTTGTATGTTAAGTACGTATGGATGGACTGATTGATTTAAATTTAATTTCCACTTATGGAAAATTTAAAATACACACAAAAAATGGAGAATATGGTATTAAACCCCATTTATCCCTCATGTACCCATCACTCAGCTTTAACCCTTATCAATTCTTGCTTAATCTTGTTTTCATCTCTCTTGCCACTTCCCCCCTTCCCTCTGGAATATTTTGAAGGAAATCCTGTAGATTATAGAATTCTGTCCTTATTCAGTATATGACTCTAGTAGACTATTTTCAAAAACACAACCACAGTATCATTATGACAAGGACAAAATTACAAACCCTTAATTAATAATTCCTAAATATCATCTAATAACCAGTCTACAGTCAAATTTCCCAATTGTCTCAAAAATGTCTGTTTATAACTTGTTTGTCAAATCAGGATCCACCTACTGTATTTGGTTGTTGTTAGGTTTCTTAAATCTTTCTTAATTTATTAAGGTAATTGTTTGGTTGAAGAAATCCCATCATTTGTCCTGTAGAACTTTCCACATTCTGGGTTTAGTTGATTGCATCTTCTCTGGTGTTGTTTTGACACTTTCCTATATTGCTCATTCTCCCTTCTCCTCATCAATTGTTACATTTAGAGGCTTGATTGGATTTAAACTCAAAATATTTAGGGGAGTAACAAAAATACTTCATAGATGATTCAATATATTTTGAATGCACCACATCAGATGCATATGATTTATGGTCGTTCGACTCTTAGTGATGTTAAATATTGATCAGTGGCTCCAGGTGTTTTCACTCTACCCATCAATCTTTCATTTAATGTTTTAGCAGCCATTGGTGATTGGTATTTAAGTCTATTTTATTAGGAGATTACAAAATTATCTTTTGTCATTTCTTTTATATTTATCAGCTGGAAATATATATATATTTTAAGATTTATTTATTTTGAGAGAGAAAGCGTGTGTCCACATGCATGGAGGTGGGGAGAGGAGAGAGAGAAACTCAAGCAGACTCCGTGCTGAGCACAGAGCCCGACAGGGGGCTTGATCTCAGGACCCTGAGATCACCACCTGAATCAAAATCAAGAGTTGGGCACTTAACTGACTGAGCCACCCAGGTGCCCCTCAGTTGGAAATATTTTATACAAAGAGGCTTTTTCTTAACAACTCTGGTCACCCTAAAATACAATTTGTACAGGAGAAGCAGACTGATTCTTCTCCTTTATTTACCAACTGCCATTACCATATAACTTAGCAACTTACTATGGCAACTTCCAGGTGACTTGTATATTTTCTTTTCCTAATGTCATCATAAACTTGTGGATTTTAACATCATTGATGTGATAAATGATTTAAAATATATTCTGTAGGGGCGCCTGGATGGCTCAGTCGGTTAAGCGGTTGCCTTCAGCTCAGGTCATGGTCACGGGGTCCTGGGATCAAGTCCCTCATTGGGCTCCCCGCTGAGCAGGGAGCCTGCTTCTTCCTCTGTCCCTCCCTCCACTCCTGTGCTCTCTCTCTCAAATAAATAAATAAATAAATAAATAAATAAATAAATAAATAAATAAATAAATAAAATCTTTAAAAATAAATAAATAAATAAATAAAATCTATCCTGTAGGCAATGGTGAACCAGGCAACCTTCAAATATAAAGCATAGCTGACCATGGATCTAAAAATCAAATAGTACATTTATTGTTTTAGGAGGAATCCTTCCTTATGGAACTAAAAATTAAGATCAAAATCTCCAAACATTCCTAAACTTTTAGTCCCAACACTTAACAATGAATATTTCCAGGATCTTATACTTGTTCTCTGATTTTCTTCTTTACTTTCACTCAGTTTATTCGACGTCATATCATGAATGTCTGAGTTATCTGAGGCTAGAGATTCAGTTTCTGGCACGCCTAATGATTTCCATCTTTATTTCATTCAAATTACATTTATAAGACCTACATTTCCTATAACTAGTATTTGCAATTTCATTTTTATAAAATAAGAGCAAGTTAACACCCAAATAATTGGCCAGTACTCTGGTAATTGAGCATGAGTGTGTGGACAATGGGGACGAAGCTCAAATGGAAGCATTGACAAATAGTGAGTGCCTGTGTGTGAGTTGAACGTGCTTGTCCGCTGACATACCAAAGCCGGAATTTGATGTGCAAAAGGAGGGTTAGGTGTTTTAGCAGAGTATGCACGAAACTCTATTATCGACTGTGACAGGCTGGATTGTTTGTCAGCTTGCTTGTTATATCGCCACCAGACAATTAGTTCTGAGAGGGCAGAAGCCACACCTGTATTGTTCGTTTACTCCTAGCATCCAGTACATGATTTTTTAAAATGGAAGAAAAAAATGATGTATGCAAGGCAAGAGAAAAATCTACAATGGTTTTGAACAGCGAGAGTAATAATTAGATCTATTTTTTAGTTGTACCTTTTGCATATTTTGACTCTGGGGTATGGTATGATACATATATTTTATTTATTTTTTAATTTATTTAAAAATTACTTTGAGTAATTACTTTGAATGGAGTACATTTTATCTAGAAATATCCTGAACAGTAAACAAATCAAATGAAATCACTGGTAGTTCCATTCCTTATGGTTAACATTTGGGTGTCTATGTCTGTATAATATTAAACAATACAGGAATCATCTTGAACATATTGTTTAGTAGTCTACTACATTAAATACATGGCTAATACTATCCTATGTTACCTTTTCCTACGATAGAAATTTTAATGGCTATATTCCATGATCATGTCTATTTTTTTTTTAAGATTTTTTAAATTTATTTATTTGAGACAGAGAGAATGAGAGAGAGAGAGCACATGAAAGGGGGGAGGGTCAGAGGCAGAGGCAGGCTCCCTGCCGAGCAGGGAGCCCGATGTGGGACTCCATCCAGGGACTCCAGGATCACGACCTGAGCTGAAGGCAGTCGCTTAACCAACTGAGCCACCCAGGCGCCCGATCATGTCTATTTTTAAAGTAACCAGACCCAAATCCAATTTCCAAACATGAGATTCTGATGAACAGGACCACAGAGCAGTGATTCTGATCAGAATTGTGCTTGTTAATAACAGCAGGTGATTCCATGGCACATACAGCTCCAGGATGTGAGATTAACTTCAACAACTATTCATTTAGTTCGGTTTGATTTTCTGCCAGTCTTATGACCAACTTGAAGCAGGTCCTAGAACAGAGAATGCTATGTTTGGTGTCCAGGGAAGTAGCAAACTAGAGAAGCCATCCCAAATTCCAGAGTAATAGAGAGAGCCAACATTCTCTTTATACCCATGTTACCCATTTTCTGCAGCAAAATTTGAACTAAAAGGATAAAAATGCCATGCAGGTCAGGTTAAACATCTTGTGGGGAAAGTAACCTATTAGTGTAGAAAGGAATGGAAATGGTGATACCAAAAAGAAATCGGAAAACTAATCTGTCTATATATTTTGCTTTCAAGCAAAATTTCTACACTGTGTAAATAGGCTTCAAGATAAACTTAAGCCGATTCATTGTCACTTGCTTCTGCAGTGGTTTCTCAGGTATCTTAGCTAGCACCCACCCTGCCCCCAGGGTACTGAGGGCTAGTAAATATTTTTCAGGCACACTGACAATAGGAAAGAATTGTAGGACAAGAAACTACCTGCAGTACTTAGGTGGGAGTATCCTGGAAAGTGATGTGCTGAAAAACTGACCCTTCCAGCTGGTTAACTTTTATATTCATGCATTTATTTACTTTTTGTGACATTCACTCATCAATGACAAGTGAATATATGACAGCCTAATGATACAGGGGAAATAGTGCAGTATTGTGTATAGAATTGGGAGAGATGTAAAATGAGTGCTGTGGTATTTCTTCTTTCTTTACTTTTTTTTTTTTTTTTAATTTCTACGTCCAAGGTGGGGTTTGAACTCAGGCCACTGAGATCAAGTCACATGCTCTTCCTATTGAGCCAACCAGGCACCCCCATGGTATTACTTCTTTTAAAAGCTTAAGGAAGGGGTTGTCTGGGTGGCTCAGTTAGTTAGGTGTCTGCCTTTGGCTCAGGTCATGATCCCCATGTCAGGCTTCATGTCCAGTGAGGAGTCTGCTTCTGCCCCTCCCCCTGCTCCTTCTCTCACACACTCTCTCTCAAATAAATAAATAAAATTAAAAAAAAAAAAGAGCTTAAGGAAGAATGCTTTAGGCCTTTGTTATTTGATATAGTATGTATTATTTTCTGACCACCAGTATCCATTTCTTTATTTTGGTGACAGCACCCCATTTTTTCTTCTAGGGAACCACTCCTTTCCTATAGTCCATGTTCTTTGGACCAAACAGCAGTGAAACATGTGACTCACGTTTGGCCAATCACAGCATAGAATTTTCCTAACTACAGTAATTTGTTAAGGGACAGGCAGATAATCTGTGTTGGTTTAATTAGTGAATCCAGGGACTTCTGGGAAGGATCTCTTTCTTGCTGGACTTGGACCAGGATGGATGCAGACTTGAAATTTTTGGGAACCGTCTTGCTACCACATGAAACCTGAATATAAAGGCAATATGGAGGAGAGCTGAGACTTTTTATTGTTGCTTTTTGTTTTTCAGAAGGCTCTCTCTGATCTGATCTGAAATGGGCATGAGTGGCAGTAGGTTGAAAGTTCTCATTCTATCCTTATTTTCACAGGACGGCTAGAAGTGTCTAAATTATTTATAAGAAAATTGATACTTTATGACAACAAAAGAAATGAAAAAACTGTATTGGAATAGTTTATTATATAAGCATCATAAAATGTTCTAGGGATATGGCATTGTAGAGTGTATAAAATAAAATAGGTCTTTTCTCAAGAAATGTATAATCTACTTGGAAAGACATGAACAACATTAAAAATGAAACCCTTTAGAACACAAATGAATTGCAAACAGTATGCATATAAATATTCTGCTTGGCAATATAAAATGATACCTGGAAACAAAACCAACCTACAACAAAAGTATGGGTAAAAGGGTTTAGGCTAAACTCTGAGTACTTCCATTTAATTCTCAAGGCAGTGGTCCTCATATCCCTAATCTTTAGGTAGATTCGCACATTTGTATTTCCTGTCTGGACGTTTCCTCTGAATTACTGACTTGTATATTTAATTGCCTATTTAATATCTTTACTTAGATGTCCAAAAAAAGTCTTTTCCTCCAAACTTGCTTGACCTAGACTGTTTTCCAAATTTCAGTAGATGGCAAGCCCTTCCTTCCAGTTGTTCAGGTCTAAAACCTTACGGGTTGTCTTTTACTTTTCTCTCTCCCCTTTTTAAAGGTTTTACTTATTTATTTGAGACAGAAAAAGAGAGAGAGGGTGCATGAGCTGGGGGAGGGGCAGAGGGAAAGGGAGAAGCAGACTGCCCGTTGAGCTCGGAGTAGATGTGGGGCTAGATCCCAGGATCCTGAGATCACGACCTGAGCTGAAGTGGACACTTGACTGAGCCCCAGGCGCCCCTACTTTTCTCTTTTTCTTGCATCTTGAATCAATTCCATCAGCAAATCTTAGTGTCTCTATCTTCAAAATGTATTCAGAATCTAACCACTTCTTACCTCCACTGCTGCCTGAATTATTGCAATAGCCTAACTGGTCTTCTTGATCTCATCATTGCCCCCCTAAAGTCTATTCACAATACAGCAGCTAAAACAGTCTCATTTTATTAGGTAAATTTTCAAACATACGGCAAAGGTGAAAAAATTTTACATTGCTCCATCTGTATACCCACTACCTAGATTCTATTAGAGGAGCATTCCTGCTTAAGATGACAGATCGTGTAGCTCCTCTGTCCAAAACCCTCAGATAGCTTACCTCATTCAGAAAGGAAAAGGCAGTTTCTTATGATAGTCTTCAAGATCTACTATGATCTGGTCCCTAATTCCATTCTTCCCTGTTGTCTATTACTCTTCAGCCACACTGGTCTGCTGTTGCTACTCAAACATGGCAAGTACATTTTTGCTTTAGCGTCTTTGCATTTTCTGTCCCTTTGCTTGGGATGCTCTTCTCCTAGGTATTTGAATGACTTGACTCTTTCTTTGGATCACTTCATCAGAGGTCTTCTCTGAGTCTTCCGAGTAAGTATTAGGTGTCATTCAACCACGTTGAATCAAATGAACCTAATATTGTTCTGAGTTAAAAAAAATGTAAAAAATATCAGGAATTTCATACGGTTCAAGCTAATAAAATAGCACCACCACCTTACCCTTTTATTCTCACCTGGGTTCCAATATTCTTTATAGAGCTTCTCACGATTTTATGTACTATCATTGTATATTGTCCAGAAGATCCTCAAAGACTGGGGATCTTTCTGTTTTGTTCAGTGCTGTGTACTCAGCATGCAGACTGGAACTTGGCCTATAGTGGGCACTCAGGACTTATTTAATGAATTCTTCAAGTTGAAGCCAGAGTGATCTTTTGGAAACACAAATCTGATGTCACTTCCACTAAAAACTCTTAAATTGGTTTGTATCACTTTTGAAACAAAGATGGGAATCTTTACCAGACCTATAAGACCCTGCCTGATGGATCCTTGCTTAATTCTCTGGACTAATCTCAAATTATCTCCCTCATTTCTTTTCAGGCCCTGGGACTCAGCTGGTTCCATTATGAAGTCTTTATGTATTCCCTTTATGATACTTCTGTTATCAAGTTCACTCTGAGTCAGTTTTTTTTTAAGATTTTATTTATTTTAGAGAGAGAGCGTATGCAATCAGGGGGTGGGGTGGGGTTGTGCAGAGGGAGAGAATCTCAAGCTGACTTCAAGCTGAGCACAGAGCCTGATGCTGGACTTGATACTACGATCCTGAGATCATGACCTGAGCTGAAGTCAAAAGTCAGACGCTCAACTGAGCCACCCAGGTGCCCCTCCCTGAGGCAGTTTTAAGTCTTGGCTCAAAGCATCTCTTGCGAGAAGCCATTTTGGACACCCCAGATTAGGTTGAGTTCCATTTCGATGCCCTCAAGCACCACCTCCCTACCCTTAGTAATATCTATTTGGATTATAAAGTTGCTTTTGTGTGATAATTTGTCTCCCTTATCAGACGGTAAGTTTCATAAGAAAACACAGCTTTCTTTTTACTTCCTCCTGGATCCCTATCATCTGTGAAGTATCTGGCACATAGTAAGAGCTTAATACTCCTTTAAAAAAATCAATCCTGTTGTGTCCCTGTTACTAGTGTCTAACTGGGTACCTGGTACACAATAGATGAATACCTTTGCTAAACGAGCCATAGTATGAAAGATGTTTGACTACTCATTTACAATAAATATAATGCAGAAGAGCCATCATTTGATTATCTGTGATTAGGCATTTATACATAATTGATACCTACACCAAATCCCAAATTCTCTCATCAACTTTTCCTCACCACTAAGACTGAAGAAAGTAAGTTACACTTCTTTTCTTTGTTTACTCTCTAGTGGAGTAAAGAGTGAGCTGTCTGGCTAGGAAAATCCACATAGAGCCAGAATTAGCCTTAAGTGAGATTTGGCTTCTGAGCCAATAGACCGTGGCATTCTCACTTGGATAGTTAGATGTTTAGAAACTTTTTAATTTTTATTTTATTTTTTAAAGATTTTATTTGAGAGAGAGAAAGAGACAGAACACAAGCAGGTGGGGGGGGGCAGAGGGAGAGTGAGAAGCAGAATCCCCACTGAGCAGGGAGCCCAACACAGGACTCAATCCTGGGATTTCAGGATCATGACCTGAGCCAAAGGCAGACGCTTAACTAACTGAGCCACCCAGGTGCCCCGAAACTTTTTTAAAGATTTTACTTATTTATTTAGAGAGAATGAGCAGGGTAAGAGGCAGAGGGAGAAGCAGATTCTCCACTGAGTGGAGAGCCTAACACGGGGCTCGGGTCTCCATCCCATGACCCCAGGACCATGACCTGAGCCGAAGGCAGATGCTTAACTGACTGAGCCACCCAAGTGCCCCTAGAAACATTTTTTCCCCAAATAAAAAGCTTTGCATTATTTTTCTTATTTTTTTGAAGATTTTATTTATTTATTTATTTATTTTAAAGATTTTATTTATTTATTTGACAGAGAGAGAGATAGCGAGAGCAGGAACACAAGCAGGGGGAGTGGGAGAGCGAGAAGCAGGCTTCTCGCTGAGCAGGGAGCCCGATGTGGGACTCGATCCCAGGACTCTGGGATCATGACCCGAGCCAAAGGCAGACGCTCAACGACTGAGCCACCCAGGCGCCCCTATTTATTTTTTTATTTAGAGAGAGCTGGCGGGGGGAGGGGGAGGGCAGAGGGAGAGAGAGAATTCTAAGCAGACTCTGTGCTGAGCTTAATGTGAGGCTCAATCCCATGATCCTGCAATCATGACCAGAGCTGAAATTGAGTCAGACACCCAAATGAGCCACCCAGGTGCCCCTATTTTTCTTTTAATTTTAACAGCAATCTCTTTGAAAACATTTCAGTGGTCAGAGGATAAATTAAAACACACACATACACAGGTTGTATATACATTTACAGGTTTATTAGGGCAGAATGACATGGAACAGTATAAGCAGAAAAAAAAGCAGAAATCTTACAAATGACTTCTTTTTAAGTGTGCTGAAAAGAAGTTTTTAGTAAACTTGTAATTCCAGGAGCACTGTGGCAAGCTTACTGACTTTGTCATTTATTAATTTAGGAAAGGGAGAAGAGCCAAATCAAGTACAATAAAGATGAATTTACAAAATGGTATAAAAATGGTAATTTTTGGATATAATGAAACATAAAAAGAAACTAAAAACCTAAAGAAGATAGCAAGATGTTAATTTTCTAGTTTTAATAATGTATTATGGGTATATAAGATGCTACCGGGGAAACCTGGGTAAAGGGTACACAGAACCTTTCTGTATTATCTTTGCAACTTCTTGTGAGTCTATAATTATTTCCAAATAAGTGAAATAAGTAAATTAATAAAAAAAGGAGACAGGAGGAAAAATAGTAAAGGGAGATAAGAAGGTATTTTTAGAAAGAGAATTTAAATATACATAGTTGAGGACTTGCTTTGCCAAATTTCCATAGGTTTGTAAGGAGTTAACCAAAATTTTAAAAAATGTTTCCAAGACAGACAGACAGGCACAAACTTTACTAATAAAAATATTAGGCTCTGAAAACTGTCATCCTATTTTTAATGTTTGAACTAATGATATTTTCCAGAGACATGTAGAGAGTGAAACATAGTATTGTTTGCAAAAAACAACTTAATTTTGCAAAAACCACAAAAATGAGTGTTTGCTCTTGAGAAAGGAAAACTTGTATTTCTTGACATCATCAAAGAAAAACGTGGAAGATCTGATATGAAAGGAACAAAAATGTACAAATCCTACCACTTCATTCCTCAAAACTGTATAAACATTTGCAAGATTTTCCTTCATCCATTAAATGTCCCTAGAGCAGCCAGCCTACACAGACCTGGGGGCATTCACATGTCACAATATTCCATAAAAATCTGGGAACACATATTTTTGGCAGAAAGAAATCACTTGATGTGCAAGGAAAGACTGCTTGTGAAAGAATTCAGAGGGACACATTTAGGCAGGACCCCCTTGCAATGATAAAACGTTAGTGTCATAATTTACCACATTCCTGGGAGCATTCAAAAGACACACGGCATTATGAACTTTTATGAGTAGCTTTTTCAGTGCCAAATAGATGGCAAATATCCTACAGAGGGAGAATTGAAAACCCAGAGAAGCTCCCAAATTGCCTCATCTCACTGTACTTTAAGCTTATTAAAGCAACATAGAAATCTGCTTGGCTGGACATTTCACTTATATTTCCTTCTTAAATATTAGAGTTTAGCAACTCGGTGCAAAGTAAAAGGGGAATTAGGGCTAGAAAGACCTGAGTTCAAATTCTGACTCTTCCAGCTACTAGTTTTGTTACCTTAGGCTAGTCACAGTCTCTGAATCTCAATGTCTTTGCTCCTAAAATGGGTATAATAATCCCCATATCTCAAGGTTGGTCCTAGTACTGAAAGGGATAATATATTTAATTGCCTAGCACAATGCTGTGCAAACAGTAGGTAGCAGTAAGTGTGAGGTCCTTCCCAGTTTTCCCAGAAGACACAACAAAATATTTCTTTCCCTGTTAGTGTGGTATGCATCAAAACAAATGGCTACAGCGTAAATAAAAAGGGCAAGAGAATCTAATCCTACTATTATCCAAACAATTGTTCTATTAATTATGCAGTTATATAAACTAATATTTAATAAACATTATTGGATTTATTGGTATTATTCAGGTAATGCATTAATACCTGAATAGGTCCTCTCTTTTGCAAGTCAGCTTTTTATTTTGACTTTAACTGATTTAGCAAGATAGGCCATTAATTCTTTTATTCAGATGATAACAGAGTAGAACCTTTTGGGAAGATTAAAGCGCCTCTATTTTTTTTTTTTTTTTTAAGATTTTATTTATTTACTTGAGAGAGACAGAATGACAGAGAGAGCACAAACGGGATGGAGGGGGAGAGGGAGAGGGAGAGGGAGAAGGAGACTCCCCGTTGAGCAGGGAGCCTGACCGGGGGTTGATCCCCAGGAGCTGGGATCATGACCTGACCCAAAGGCAAACACTTAACCGACTGGGCCACCCAGGTGCCCCAAACTCCTCTTGATCCCAGGTAAAAATAATAGTTTTAATGTTTACTCATGGGTCTGAGAAAAAGTGACATGGAAAAAGAAATGGTAAAAGGTTAAAGAATTTATCTTTCAAGGCTGATGGTGTAATTCTCCCCCGGAAGCGCCTATTGACGTTGGTCTCTCTGTCTGGAGACCAACGTTCCCTATCTCATGCCTTGAACCTCCGCTAAGAGAGCCATATTCCCAGGCTCCATCAACTCGAAAGGGTGAGCAAGCCTTGTGAAATTGCAAGGGTGGACAGCACGCAGACAGCCCTTAGAAGGCGTTAGAGACAGGTTCTTCACATGGAATCCGTGGGCTTACTCAAGCAGGTTCTGGAACCTGTAGTCCCTGTCTATAAAATTGTGGCTAAGTGTATTTCGTGCCTTTTCCCCAGGAAGCTGCTCAACTATCACCTCCCTCTAGAGGTTGGTTCTCTAGCCATCCTATCCTGAAAAAGGGGTCTCGCCCACACAATCTCTCACATCATTCTTATGTATTTCCTGCACAGCCTCACCACAATCTGTCGTTACCTTGTCTGTCTGCTTAAATCCCTCTACCCCACTAGAAGGTAAGCTTCCCAAAGAGCTGGGCCCTGGCCTTTCTCCAGCGCCTTGAACCTGCTGAGTCTCGAGAGACACTTCTGGAATGAACGACACGTCCGTGTCTAGCAGATATTTAACGGCCTCTACGTCCCTCCATCCACCCCACCCCCCAACTCCGCCGCATTTTTCTCCGGAAATCATTTTAAAATCACGCGTTTTCATTTTGGAAACAAGGCTTTTCGCGTTGCCATTACACCCACTCGCTCTCGCACACTCGTTCTCTACAGCCGGAACCGCCGCCCCGGCCCACTTACCCAAGCCCACTAGGCCGGACAGTTTAGGGGCGACCAGGGCAGGTGCAGCCGCGAGCGGGCGCCCACCTCAATTCACCTTCCGGGCTCCCGGTCCTCCGCCCACCGGGGTCGCACCCCGCCACCCTCCCTCCAGCGCGGCGCCGGTAGCTAGCAGTGGCCGCGCATCGCGGCGGAAGCACCGCTCCCGGAGCGGCGCACCGCTACCCGCGGAAGAGCCAGCCGTCCTCCGCCAGGCCGGGATCCTGCCCGTCCCGCAGCGCGCGCCGCCGCGGCCGCAACTGCTTCCGGGTGAGCGGGTCACCGACCCTGTGGCCCCGCCCCTCCTCCGCCTCCTTCGCCAGCCGCTCGGGCTGCGGCTCCTCCCGGGGGCCGGTTCCCGCTGTCTCTGTCTTAGCCGCCGCGCCGCGGGGCCACCGGCGTGACTGACTGACCGGCCTCGGGCGCCGGGAGCCGCCGCGTCCAGCCCAGACTCCCCGGCCTGGAGCCTGGGACCCAGTTCGCCGTCCGCGCCCCTCGCCCTCCGCTCCTCGCTTTTCGCCCGGCCGGCTCCCGGCGGCCGACCCGTGCCCCGGCCCTTCCCGGGTGGCGCCACAGCCACAGCCACAGCCCGCGCCCAGGGACAGGTAAGGGCCGTCCCTCCCGCCGTCCCGGGGCCCCCTTCCCGGCCTCTACAGCCCGTGCGACCCGCGCCGCCGCTGAGCCCTGCTGGGGGACGGGCTTCCCTGCGGGCTCTCGGGTCGGGGTCGCCCCCCGCCTACCGCGTTCGCCGGCAGCACGCCTGATTTCTAACGCGCACCCTCCGTCTGTGCGAGGGGAAGGGGTTACTCCCATTGTGGCAGAAAATACATTGGGCCGCGGTCCCTGTGCCTCGGTGCTCGAGGCTCCTTCTCCTCTCCCGCGGCGCGGCACTCCCTCGCTTCTGTCCCCGGACCGGCACCCCAGCGAACGGTGTCAGGCCGGTGGAGGGCGTAGCATTTTTATGGGATTTTTTTTCTTCCTTGACCCGAACTGAAGCGCGGGCATAACAGGCGCTTGCTAGGAGTGTCGGGGTTAATGCTTGACTAATATGGGGTGTTATTCACATCCAGATTGTTAAGTTATACAGCTCCAGTCAGGCCTGCTTCTCTTGCCTGTGGATATCCAGTAGGAAGCAGGCGGACATAAGGGAACGCACCTCTTTTCCTTTCTCAGACGGAAAAAGTTCAAGTGTTTGCTCTTTTACACCGTGGGAGATGCAAATATTAGGCTGCTGAGACACGGCTAGGGAAATATAGGGAAATATTGTATCCTAAACTTTAACTGTTTATAGCTCGTTTTCTTTGAGTTTCCATTTAATGACTCAGCATTTCTGCGGTAAACAGCAAAACTGTAGAGTAGGTTAATTGACTAAGAGATAATGTGTAAGAATAACTGAGGAGCCACTAATTTTTTATGTTATCACAATGGGAAGAGAACGTGGATGCAATGAATGGAACCAGAGAGATGGTGAACAGTAGGTGGGCGAGTTCATAATATAAAATAACATTTTTTGCAAGATAACATTTTATATGGGGATGAATCTATATATACAGGTGCAATTGTTGGAGAATGCAGTGTTGCAGATAAGAGTTAGTTGGCAGAGACTTGAGGTTTGCTGTGGTTTGGAAGTTTTGCAGTATTAACCCTTTTTAACCAACATCATGCTCTCTTTAACAAATATAGAGATGATGATCTAGTATTATATTCATGTTAGAGTAAGAATTTCAGAAAGTGTGATTCATTTAGAAAGTTAGGTCACTCTGAATCATTGATACGGATCTTAAAATTGGAATAGAGGAAAGCTAGAAGTTTGTTACTGCCTGTTTAGATGCCTTCAGTCATTTTATATGAAGTGTTGTATTATGCTTTGTTAGGTTTGTTGCTTTGTTACTTATTGTCATGAAGTGTGGTAAGAAAATAAAAATTGAACTTTTGCAGAGTGTTTGGCTTTAAATAGTTAGTTCCTAGTGAATTGTTGTAATTTTACCCTCCCCCACTCTCCCTATTTTTTTTTTTGCCAAATGTGGGAAGATAAATGAAGGGGTCTAGAAACAAAATAAATGTCAGTGAAAAGGTATAAAAAAGTTTACCGAAAGAATCTACAGTATACAAAATAGTCTTTTCAGTGAAAGGCCTCACCTATTTTGTGAATCCTTAAAAATGTGGAATGAGACTATACTGAGTTCTTACGTAAGTTCTGCTATAGAAGAAAGTGTGTATTGAAGTTGTGATTAATTATTGGAATGAATTCATTGTAAACTAGAAATAACTTTTTATTGCTGAAATGTAATTTGATCATTTTTGGCTTTAAAAATATTGTTAAGCAAAATAACCTTGAATCACAGAGAACTTGATACCCTTAGCCTTGTTTTCTTTTACTTCTTTTTGGAATTCAGCTTATTTTACCTTGATTTTCATTTGTAGGGAACTTTAGTTAGTTATCAGCTATAAAGTAATGGTAAGTTGGTCTTGCTTACCAGGTTCCTTTAATTATTTGACTAAATTTTGGCATCTTATTTTCTTGGATATTCATTCTTATATACAGAGTGTTCCCTAATGTTGCTTTTGATTTTTGTCCAGCTAATGGTGACTTAATTAAGAGTTTCAGTTCCCAGTAAACAGAGATTCCCTTTTGGAAAATCCCTTGTGGAAAGCACCATAACTAACAGTCTTGATAGGTAGATATGCAAGAGAAGCCTTCTTACGTCATGATCTAAGCATCTCCATAATGAAGGAAAAAAGTGATAGGAGGGTATATTTGGCAAGTAGATTCTTTTTTTCTAAAAACAAACCAAAAACATATTTTTGCTAGAAATGAGAGCTGTGTCTTGCTAAGCTTTTTGTGAATTGTTTTACTGTGCTCCTAGTGTGAAAAGGAACAGAATTGATGATGTATAGAAAAAAAAAATTCTGGCAGCATGCTGGGAATGTTGATGAGGATCATTTAAGAGAGATACAATTCTTTCTTTACCATAAGAGCACTATCCATTGCACCTACAAAATAGAGGCCATTTCATAGCCTTTTCCTTTTAGGTAGTTAGTTTCTTTCTGGAGACTTTGAATGGTGAGATGGACCTTTAACCAGGAAAATGTACTACCTTATCCAGTTTGCAATAGACTTAATAGACTTTATGACTGTTATTCAAAACTCAACTTTTAAAACTTCAGAGGGAAGGGATTGAGCAGAATTTGCCCTGTGAGTAGAATAATTTTACCTTTTTCTCCATTTCTCCTTTTAAGATACTAGATAGACACCTTTGGAAATAATTTTTTTGTGTTGCACATTGCACTTTACTTTTAAAACTTTTTGCCCTACAAGAAATTAGGCCAGACTTAAAAGGAATCAAACATGGGGCTAAAAACAGGGTTTAGTATAAGTTATACTTTTTCGTTTATTCTATTATTTCTTTATTCTGATGGGGGATGGAAAAGGATTCTGTTTCTTGGGGGAACTCTGAGATTTGCTAAATGTGTATGCTTTTGTTTTGGTTTAGTGGTAGGGAGAGCAGTAGATAAGAGTAAAAATGGTTGGGAAGACAAAAGACATGGCATACATACATGGAAAGAGAATGCCCACTTCATGGGTACAGTAGATGTTTGTAGGATTTTTAAAAATTGATAAAACATTTGAAAAGAAGATGTTATGTGGTGCAAAGGAAGCTTCCTTTGCACAACAAACTCCTAGCCTTTTCTCACTCCCCCACCCCCTAATCCAAGCAACTACTGTGAATGGTTTCCTGTATATTCTTCTCCAAATTTTCTATTACATATTATCACCTATGTTTAGGAGAACTTTCTTCTACCTTTCATTCTTACCCTTGATATATATCTTAGAGACTTTTCTGTATTAGCACATGTGTCCATCTGATTTTTAAAAAAAGACTGGATGTCTTGCCTAGTGTAGATGAACCACAGTTTATTCATTTTCCATGATTAGTTTTACCATTCCCTATTAACAGACATTTAGGTTGTTTTTAGCTTTCTACAAATGTTGCTATAGTGAACAACTAGTATATAAATCTTTGCACTAGTCCATAAGTATGTATATGGAATATATTTCTGAAAGAGTGATTGCAAAGTTAGACCTTAAATTGTGAAGATTTATAAATTTGTTTCAATCTTATATTGGATTTTATTTTATAATAGAAGTTAACTTCTTTCTCAACCTTGTAGGAGAAAGGAGCTTACTTTGTATTCTATCCTCTCCATTTTAAAAAATATTACAGTGTATTTTATAAGGCAATCTTAATTTAATCATTTAGAGTGACTGGTGGTTAATTTTGTTTGTACTGGTAAGGGTGAAAATACTGTGGCTTGAAGATTGGTGTTATAGACAAACCACTTCACTTATATATTGGGTAATAGTTAAATGAATACCTTTTGTAGTTGGTTGATTGTTTTAGGATTTTATGACCAGTATCAATTAAAAATATTGTGTATAGTTTAACGTCTTGCCCTGATGAAGTCTGCTACTATATTATTAGTCACAGAAAATAAATAGTCCACCTTCTGTCTTCCTTTACCTTCCACATCCTAGTCTATTCATAATAAAATAAACCTCTGTAGAGTTTGAGATTCCAAAATCCTTTTGCAAACCAGAGTGCTATGGATGGATTAATATCCCAAGGCAGGGGGTAGGTACAGTGTTAGTTTTTATTCTGCAAGTGTTTGTGAGCAAATTAAAAGTTTAAAAGTTTAATTTCTGTGTTATACAGCTCACTCATGACCAGGAGGAGGGGCGTTCAGGAACTTTTGCCCTTTGAAAATGAGAGACTCTAGGGGAGAAAAAAAAAAAGTACTGAGGGGCTAATGTATGATGATGAAGTTGGAACTTGTGAGTGGCAGTGTCTCTGGCTGGTGCCCAGGGTCTATTTTGAGGCCTTGTCAGAGCTCGTCCGACAGAACCTACCACATAACTGTAATCTGTCCTGGCCCGGCTGCCAGTCAGGAAGGCCTGTGGTTTAGGAAAAGCGGCAACCACAGAGGAGTGAGCTTATAAAGGACATTTGCCTCCAGAAGATTAAGGCTAAGTTTTGGGGTGAAAATCTGCTTAGCATGCATATCCTAGGATCATTTTTTTTTCTTTTTGTCTTTCTTTTTTAAGAAAAGAGCATGATTAAGGAAAACTAATGAGAAAAGTATTTCAGAAGAATGTGCAGAAGGAGGAGCACAGGATTGTACCAGTATTGATGTTATGGTCTGGGTCTAAGAGTGATCAGTCAAATGTTTTACAACGGGAAAACCATTACTGATACTGGCATAGGGAGGCCAGGGCCCTAGTTGAACTAGTTCACTTCAGAGACTTGCACACATATCTTTGGATCAAAAGGACACTGGGAATGATGGGCTGTTTTATAGGATTATTTTGAGTTCGTACAAAGAAATTAGCTTCTTCCCAAATTCTCGCGCTCTTCTTCCCATGGAACTGCTACAATCTCATGTACATTATCATGAAGTTATCTCTTTAAAAATAACTCGAGGCTGTTACCAGATGCTATCTCCCAGCACAGCTGCCTCTGTGTATCATGTGCTTTCTCATGAAAACCTTGGTGTTTTCTATACTCAGTGAATGAGGCCCTTGAGTTTAAAGTTCTTTAACTGATTTCACTACTTAGGCTAGAAAACTGTTTAAAGGGCTTAGTACTCTACCCATTTATCCAAGGTTCCTGTCACCATATTAAACTGCAGCCTTGTATTACAGTCAAGGTTGTTGGAAGAATTCCTCATGCAGTGCAAACTTAATTTACAGATGCAAAGCTGCAGATGGTTTCCTTTTTTTGCTTTAGATTAGGTTGTAACTCCAAGAAATTTAGTTTTTCCTTGCCCTCAGAAATTTGGATTATTTGCATTTGATAATAACGATGTAGTTAGTACTGTATTGAGTGTGAGGAGAAAAAGTAAACTGGAGTATTTTCCCTTTTTATTTTTTTCTATTCCTATTATCTGATTTATTCCTATTATCCCTTGCCTGTCTCAAGTCTCAGCCTTTCTCTACCAAAAAAAAAAAAAAAAAAAAAAAAAAAGGAGGTGAAGATAGTGCAGAACAGAGAGAGTGGAAAAGCTTTGGAGTACAAATGTGTATCAGGTTGTTTTTATTATTCAGTTTTTATTATTTAGTTTTATTATTCAGAAGGGAACTATTAAAACCCTTCTTTAAAAAATCGTAGTTCATCTTTTCATTGTTTTCACTTTGAACCTTGTATGTTTTAGTTGTTTTTTCATTATGAACACCAAAATCTTAACTAGTTTTGATATAACATAACTTTACTGTTTTAGGAAACTCTTTTTAAAGTTACTTGTTCTGATCACTTTGTTATTCTTTCTATATCCCCCACTTTCCTAAGTTGAAACATTTTAACAGCCAGGAGCACTTTTTTGGCTGTTTCTAAGTAAAATAGAGTATACTGTATGCAGAGGACTAGGATGTTAAAATATTTATTTCTCTGTTAAATGGTTTAAGTAATTTATAACAATAAAGAGTACAGTTAGTAAGCATACATGTTGCTATTAAAAAGAAAAAAAAAAGGATTTCAGTAAAGTGACCCAAGGATTATAGGATTAAAGATAGAAAAAAAAAATTCAGTTTTAGATTGGCTGTCTTTTCCCCTGTCATGGATATTGCCATATCTCAGTGGATAGTCAAAGAAATGAGAGAGTCATTGTCTGCCTGTCTTACCCAACTCACCCTTTGTTACCCATCCAAGTGGGGTTTTTAAAAAATTGTGTTAAAATATATGTAATATAAAATTTACCATTTTAATCATCTTTAAGTGTACAATTCAGTGGTGTTAAATACATTCACACTGTTGCACAACCTTCACCATCATCCATCTCCAGAACTTTCTCATCATCCCAAACTGAAACTCTGCACCCATTAAAAAATAACTCCTTCATCCCCACAGCACCTGGCAACCACTATTCTACTTTCTGTCTCTATGAATTTGATTACTCCAAGTACTTGATATAAGTAGAATCATATATTTCTCTTTTGTGTCTGGCTTATTTCACTTAGCACAATGTCCTCAAGGTTCATCCAAGTTGTAGCATGCATGAGAATTTTTTTTTTAAAGATTTTTATTTATTTATGAGAGAGAGAGAGAGAACACGAGTGGGGAGGAGGGGCAGAGGGAGAGGAAGAAGCAGACTCCCTGCCGAGCAGGGAGCCCAATGCAGGACCGATCCCAGGGTGCCAGGATCACGACCAGAGCTGAAAGTAGATGAAAGTAGAGCCACCCAGGCGCCCGCATGCATGAGAATTTAACTCCTTTTTAAGGCTAATATTCCATTGTATGTATATTCCACGTTCTGTTTATCCCTTTGTCCGTTGATGGACACTTAATTAGCTTTTACCAAATTGTGAATAATGCTGCTACCTATGAACACAAGTGTGTAAATATCTATTTGAGTCCCTGGTTTCATTTCTTTGGGGCATATACCCATAAGTAGAATTGTTTGATCATATAGTAATTCTTTTTTTTTTTTTTGATCATATAGTAATTCTGTGTTTACTTTTTTGAGGAATTGCCATGCCCGTTTTCCACAGTGGCTGATCATTTTACAGTCCTACCAGCAGTGTACAGGGGTTCCAGTTTCTCTGCATCTTTGACACACTTATTATTATTTTTTAAAATAATAGCCATTCTAATGGATGTGAGGTGGTGTCTCATCGGGGTTTTAATGTGTATTTCCCTAATAACTAGTGATGTGGAGCATCTTTTCATGTGCTCTTAGGCCATTTATCTGTTTTTGGAGAAATGTCTGTTCAATTCCTTTGCCCGTATTTGAATTGGGTTGTTTGTTTTTTGTTGTTGAATTTTAGGGGTTCTCTATATATTCTGGAGATTAATCCCTTATTAGATGTACTATTTGCAAATATTTTCTCCCATCCTGTGGGTCACTTTTTTCTCTTGATATTGTCCTTTGATGCACAAAGTTTTTATTTTGATGAAGTCCAATTTATCTACTTTTTGTTGTTGTTGCCTGGGCTTTTGGCATTATATTCAAGAAATCATCACCAAATCCAGTGTTGTGAAGCTTTTTGTGTATGTTTTCTTCTAAAAGTTTTGTAGTTTTAGCTTACACTTATTTCTTTGATCTACTGTGAGTTATTTTTGTTTGTGGTATATGCTAGTAAGGCACTGTTTTGGTTACTGTAGCCTTCTAGTTAAGTTTTGAAATCAGGAAGTGTGATACCTCCAACTTGTTCTTTTCAAGATTGTTTTGGCTGTTCATGATCCCTTGAGATTGCATATGAATTTTAATTTTAGGATGGGTTTTTCTATTTCTACAAAAAATATCATTAGGATTTGATAGAGAGTGCCTTGAATCTGTAGATGGCTTTGGGTATTATTGACATTTTAACAATGTTAAGTCTTCCAATCCTTGAACAGGGGTGGCTCTCCATTTATTTATGTCTCCTTTAATTTTTTTCAGCAATGTTTTGTAGTTTTCAGTGTACAAGCCTCCTTGGTTAAATTTTTTCCTAAGTATTTTATTCTTTTTGATGTTATTGTACATGGAATTGTTTTCTTAATTTCCTTTTTGGATTGTGCATAGCTAGTGTATAGAAATGCAGCTGTTTTGTATATGTGTGTATGTGTTGATTTTTTTATCCTTTGCAGAATTTATTCATCCAAAGGTTTTTTTTTAATCCAAAGTTTTAAAAGCTGTTGCATTTGTTTTCTGTATTGTGTAACAAGTTACACAAATTTAGAGTTTAAAACAACACACATTTATTATCCTACGTTTCTGTGGGGCAGGAGTCTGAATGTGGCTGAGTTGGGTCCTCTGCATAGGGTCTCATGAGGCTGTAATCAAGGTGTTGTGTGTGGCTGGGCAGAATTCTCTTCTGGAGACTTACATGATAAAAATCCATCTCCGAGCTCACTGAGGTTTTTGGCAGAATTAATTTATTTCTGTTTTTGGGACTGAAGCTTCTTGCTCACTAAAGGTTACTTTAGGATAACTAAAGGTTATGTAGAGGCTGTCTTCAAGCTCCTAAAGGTTGCTCTCAGCTCTTAGAGGCAACCTGAATTTCTTGGCTCTGTGGAATTTCCTGATATGACCACTTGGTCAAATCATTAAGGAGAGCCTAGAGCAAGTTGGCTAGCTGGCTAGTCTTATATAATATAACATAATCATGGGAATGACATCTCATAACCTTTGTCATATTCTTTTGGTTAGAAGCAAGTCACAAGTCCTGGCCACATCTTTGAGAGGTGTTTACACAAAGGTAGGAACAGAAGGAGGGGGAATAATGGTGGGGAGCCACCTTAGAGTCTGTCTGCCATAGCTGATTACAAAATAGCACATACTTTATAAACCCATTTTTGTCTAAAAAACATGAATGTGCAGTTAAAAGAAGTATCTTACAAAATGGCACATACTTTATGAACCTATTTCTCCTTGAAAAACATGTATGTGCAGTTAACTAAATATTACTGGTGGTTTTTATTGTTACTTTTCTGTTTCTTCATTATATGTGTGTATGTGTATCTCCTCTCTGCAACATTCCAGTTTTGCAATTTTAAATCAATAGTTGGTGTTTTCATTATAACTAAATAAATATTATTTACTGCTTAGCCAAGTATTGTACCATGATTGTTTTCTTTCTTGTTTAACTCAGTTTTTCCAGGGGGGCTGCCAGGGGGTTTCCTTTCTTCGCTTAGTTTTCTCTTCACCTTATTTTTTCCCAAATGCTCCAACATTTTTTTTCAAGTGCCTCATCCTATGTATCTGTTTTATTTTGAACAAAATAATTAGTTTATTTGTGAAACATGGCGAGATATAAAACAAAAATACATTTTGAGGAAGAACAATAAAATGAACATCTGTGTCTCACTACCTAGGCAAGAAATGAACATTACAATTATCGTAGAAGTTCCTGTACATATTCTTTAATGTGTGCCTTCCTTCTCAGGCAATCACAATGCCATCTTACATGTTAATCGCTCTCTTGGGACCATTCCTTGCCCAACTGTGCCGTCCCACTCTCCATACATGTATTTCTAATCAATATGTGGTTCAGTTTTGAAAAGTGGAATAGCTCTATCACCTTTTTGTGTCTGTTAGTCAGAAAGACTAACCAACTTAAACAACCCCCAAGTTTCAGTGGTTTAACACAATTCAGGTGTATATCTGTCTCACATCTCTATCGGTTGCGAGTTGGGAAGCAGGGGTAAAGGAGTAGTCACGGGAAGAAAGGAACCCGAGTCCCTGGCTGACTCTGCAACAAACTACTCCTTTGATTTTTCTCTTTTATTTGGTGAAGTATATCTTCTAGTAGCTTATTGACAAAGGGCATAAAAGAGGTAAGTTTTTGAGGCCTCAAATGTCTAAAAATGTCTTTAATCATCAAGTATGGGAAATAGAATGGTTTAACTGGGCATAGGCTGTTTATAGGTTGTCTGTAGTTTTCCTTCAGGAGTTTGAAGGCATCAATACAGTGATTGTCCTCTTTCCAGAATTACCTTTTTTAAAAAAAAGATTTTATTTATTTGTTTGTTTGAGAAAGAGCAGAGGGAGAGGGAGAGAGAAAGCATCTCAGGCAGACTTTGTGCTGAGCAGGGAGCCCTATGTGGGACTCGAACCCACCACCCTGAGATCATGACCTTGAGCTGAAATCAAGAGTTGGTTGCTCATCTGACTGAGCAACCCAGGTGCCTCATTTCCAGAATTACTTTTAAAAGTTTAAAGCCATTCTAATTGTTAATTCTTTCTATGTAACCTGATTTTCCCACCCATGGAAGCTTGTAAAATCATCTTTGTCTCCAGTGTTTGAAATTCACTCAGGTAATTCACTATGAAATACTTTGGTATGGACTCAGGACTTGTGTTGAGCATTCTGTGGGCCCTTTGAATCTGGAAACTTATGTCCTTAACTTCTGAGAAGTTACTAATGATATCTTTCTCTGTGTGTGTGTGTGTGTGTGTGTGTGTGTGTGTGTGTGTGTGTGTGGAGCTGTGGTGGATGAGCAGGTATGGGAGGAGGGATGGTCAGTTTGTCTTTATTTATATAAAAAGGAGCTACCCAAATGTTGATGTTAGGTCTTTTTTGAGCAAAGTCATGCATCTAAAGTGGAGCTCATTGCATGTGGCTTTAGATTGGATGGCACTTGGATTAGCTACTCTCACAGCTGTGCTGTCAGCTTGGTGCTCTTCTCTAATTATTCCCTTGTGAACACTGTACTTTACATTGCATTATATCTTGTTGATTTCCTTTTATGGTCCTGATTGGTATCTTGCCTATCATTTCAGAGTATTACTTTGCCCTTTCTAAGAAAGGTTTAAGTTACACAAACCTGACCAGCATGGCTCAAGAGAGGAGAAATGTTAGCTTCTCCCATTATGCTGTAAAAGTATCTCACGGCACTATTTTATTATCCAGTCAGTGAGCTATGTGGGTGGAAGGATTCATAGAATAGAGGTCTTCAGGGAAAGCTGATAATTTGAAAGGATTTTGCTTTGATAATAAAAAGTTGTAGACTTAAAAATTGTTGTTTTCCCCCAGGACTTTAGAGGACATTAATGCTTGCTTCTTTTTCTAATTTTGACCTGTTGATTCAAGTTAGATTTTTAATTTTAAAGGTTAATCCAGTGGTGCTCATTCTATTTAAAATTAGCAATGTGTTTTCACTTACTTAAAATGTCATTATGCCTGTAAAAGTGATGGTCACTATGAAATCTATTAGGAAATTAACAGTTTTACCGGAGATGACCAACGTAAATTTTTATAGTCCTACTTTGCAATTGCTCTGACAGACCAAATGAATCTTTCTCTTTTATCAGTTCATTAATATTGTTTCAAAGTTGGTTATTCTTGTAAGTTTGTATTTTCATACTATGAAGTAGCCCATAATTGTAAATTTTAGCTTAAATCATTTTTGGTAAAGTGATTATCAACAGTATATAAAACTTAAGAAAAAGGAAGATTCTTTTTATACATATTGTCTTTTTTTTTTTTTTTAAAGATTTATTTATTTATTTGTGAGAGTGAGAACGAGAGAGAGAGTACATGAGAGGGGGGAGGGTTAGAGGGAGAAGCAGGCTCCCTGCTGAGCAGGGAGCCCGATGCGGGACTCGATCCAGGGACTCCAGGATCATGACCTGCGCCGAAGGCAGTCGCTTAACCAACTGAGCCACCCAGGCGCCCCTATACATATTGTCTTTATTCATTATTTGTATGTATGAAGTTTTACGTATTTGCAGTCATACTTTACATGGCATTTTATTATCTTTTTGCACCTTATAGGCATAATATCAAATGTGTCCTTGTCTTTGCTTCCTTCCTATGAGTTTTTTCCTGCCACAATTTATTACATCATGTTGACTGGCCTTGACTTAAAGCTGTTGTTGTAAACTTGGGTCATTTTCAGTTTTATCTTTGGTTTTACTATAGACTAACAAAAAATTAAAAAGATCATATTTATTAATGTAATTTTTCCTCTTGTTGCATTATATTCTAAGTTTTATTTTTGTTATTAGTATATAGTTAATATAAGTATTGTCAGTAGAGTTCATCTTAATCAGAAGGAGAGCCTAAGGTCTAAGGCTAGTTTAAGTTCTTTTTTCCTTTGGGACTTAATTCTGGTTCTTTCTATTTTCTTATTAGTAACAGAAGTTAGTTACTTGCTTCTATCATGTTAGTTTTGATTTTCATTTCTTTTGGTGGAAGAAATATTTCAGTAATAATTCTCTATACCCCAGATAGAAAACACAGCCTTGTATAATTCAGTGAAAGGACTTTCAGTTCCTTTTATTGTTGCTACATATCTAGTAAATTGGAAATAGTGAAAAATGCCTTCCCACTAAGTATATAGGTATAGTGTTGGATTATATTTGTGTTTGAAAATATGCAGTTCCCCTGCCCACCCATGGCTCAACTAAGATTAACCTTAGCCATGGGATTTACTTCTGAATTTTACTTTACTACCTTCTCTTTTGCTTATTGTGATTTTAGATGTTTTTTGGTGTTGGTGATACAGTATATTTTCATAGCATTTTATACTCTATAGAAACTTTTTTTTTTAAGACTTTATTTATTTGTCAGAGAGAGAGAGAGAGAGGGCACAGAAGCAGGGAGAGTGGTAGGCAGAGGGAGAAGCGGGTTCCAGTGCGGGATTCAATTCCAGGACGCTGGGATCATGACCTGAGCAGAAGGCAGATGCTTAACCGAGTGAGTCACCCAGGAGTCCCTGTATAAACTTTTATATCTACTTGACCTAGGAATAAATTTAATAAAAGAAGTATAAGCATTCATTGAAAGCCACAAAACATAGTGGAATGAAATTAAAGATCTGAATAAATGGAAAGACATCCCATGTTAATGGATTGGAATCAATATTGTTAAGAAGGCGATATTTCTCAAATTGATCTATAGATTCAGTGTAATCCCTATCAAAATTCCAGCAGCCTTTTTTTTTTTTAATTGACATGCCAATCCTAAAATTTATATGGAAATATAAGGGACTTAGAATAGCCAGTAAAATCTTAAAAAGAACAAAGTTGAAAGACACACTTTTCCCAATTTTAAAACTTATTGCAAAGCTACAGTAGTAATCAAGACAGTGTGATACTGACAGAAGGATATCTATATCTATTTATAGATATATATAGATTTATGTAGATAGATCAATGGAATAGAATTGAGGGTCCACACATAAACCCTTATTTTTATGGTCAATGGGTTTTTGACAAGGCTGCCAAGGTCTTTCAGTTGTGGAAAGAATAGTTTGTCAACAAACGTTACTGGAATAAGTGGATATCCACAGGCAAAAGGATGATGTTGGTACCCTGCCTCAAACCATATATAAAAATTAACTCAAAATGGATCATAGACTTAAAGGTAAGAGCTAAAATTGTAAAACTCTAAGAAGAAAACATAGGAATAAATCGTTGAGATTTTGGGGTAGGCAGTGCCTTCTTAGAAATGACATCAGTGGTTGGGTGATGGACATTGGGGAGGGTATGTGCTATGGTGAACGCTGTGAATTGTGTAAGACTGATGAATCACAGACCTGTACCCCTGAAATAAATAATACATTATATGTTAATACAAAAAAGAGAAATGACATCAAATGGGGGCGCCTGGCTGGCGCAGTCGGTTGCGTATTGGACTCTTGGTTTCCACTCAGGTCTGATCTCAGGGTTATGGGATTGAGCCCTGTGTTGGGCTCTGTGCTCAGCGTGGAATCTGCTTGGGATTCATTCTCCCTCTCCCTCTGTCCCTCCTGCTTCTGCTCTCTTTCTCTCTCTCTCTCTCTAAAGAATAAGTAAATAAATCTTAAAAAAAAAAAAATGACATCAAATTAAACGAAAGAAAAAAATAGGTAAATTGACTTCCTCAAAATAAAAGCTTTCGTGTTTCAGAGAACACCATTAAGAAAGGATATGTAGAAATAGTATAAGTACTTTTCTCTGACTTTTTCTTTGCCATTTTAATTTTCCCATTTACTCTTTTGTCCACTTATAAGCCAAATGTACATAGTGCTTTGCAAATTCACAGTACATATTTGTTGGAAACAGAAAATTTAAAGGTATGTATTTTATTTTATAGTAATTTTCTAATTTTAGAACCTTCTTCATATTAATTACATTAAAAAATCACATCTTTATTACATGTTTCCCTACTTCTCCCTCGTCTTTGGTTTTATCTTTGTTCTTTGCTGCCTGAGCTTCTGTTGTTCTCCCTAGTACTTCTGTTCTTTTCCTGTTTTCTGCTTTATTGCACACTTTTAAGTCTGACCTGTCCTCAGCATATGTAATTTTCTCTCTCCCTTCCTTTCATCCTCTGAATGTATGTTCATACACACATTTCTGAGGTTCATTCTTTCTTTTTCTCTCTCTCTCTCTTTTTTTTTTTTTTTAAGTATAGTTGACACTGAGATACTTTTTAAAAGGCATAGGGAAAGGAGGGAATTTGGTACTAGAAAATGGTTTACTTCTCAGGGCATACTGAGAATACAGTTGTTGGGTAAGAGCACATCTTCCTAATTTGGGTTCTGCACAGTTATTGAAAATAGTATTATAAATCATGTCGAACATACAGCCCGTTAGAGTTCATTTATTTAAACACAGTTAGCTAGGAAGGAAGTGCAACCACTGGCATGTCATCTTACGAAAGGAGGAAATGGAAAAATTATCAATTGTTTTGGGTGTATGAGAATAATATGTATTCAAAATATGAGACTTTAAGAAACATTTTTGTTAATTCTTAGGACTACCAAATGTGGAAGTTGGAGATGGGATTATAAAGGTTCTCATTGACCCTTTATAGGCATTATATTTTATAAAATATGAGTTTAATTTAACCATTATAGGTTCTCATATTCTCCTGAGATTTAGTTTATGTTTTGCATCTACCTTTCTGGTTATGCCAGGTCTTCCAGTTTTGCCTCACATATACATATTTTCATTTTGTACTTTGCTTCAATTTCTAGATGTACCTTTTATTCTTTCTGTAGGTTCTGTTAATGATTTACTCATTTTGCGTAATGTCTTCATTCAGCTATTTACAGGAATTGATGTCTTTAAGTGTTAATTCTTTCCTCCTGCCTACCCACCCCCTCTTTCCCTCCCCTACTGCTTTGCTTGTACCTCTGCCCTTTCCCCTTCATTTTTTTCTCTTCTCACCAGCAGTTGAGGCATTCTCTCCTTTGCCCATAATCTTTCTAATGTATACATAACTATTGGTATTCGTCCATACTGTGATTACCTCTACCTTCCTTTTTGGTTTTCAAATCAAGATTTTTTTATTGAAATTATCAATTCCTATCTTTTGTTCACTTAGTCATCTACCTTTCTCAACTAGTTATTTTTTTCCAGCACTTTATTATACACATTTTGCAACTTACAGAAAAGTTGAAAAGAGTTCTACTATGAACACTTGTGTACTTACTACTTGGATTCCACTGTTAATATTTTACTGTACTTGGGGCTCCTGGGTGGCTCAGTGGGTTAAGTGTCTGCCTTTGGCTCAGGTCACGATCCCATCCCGCATGGGGCTCCTTGCTCAGTGGGGAGCCTGCTTTTCCTCAGCCTGCCGCTCTCCCTGCTTGTGCTCTCTCTCTCAAATAAATAAATAAAATTTTAAAAAAGAATAATAAAAAAAGATATGCGCAGATCTTAAGTGTACCATTTAATAATTTTTATCTTCTGAGCCACTTGTGTTCTCATGAGAGAACTAACTCCCATTATAAGGCCACACTTCTAAAACTTGTATATTCATTTGGATTTTTCAAAAATAGACTTTGAATGCCACAAAATACCTTAAAAATTTCTTCTTTTTAATTTTTTAATATGTAAATGTGCTATATAGTCTAATGATTATAGTTAAAGGTATTTTTTTTTTTTTTTAGATTTTTCCTTGCTTCAGCAAATATTCTTAGCATTGCTAATGATAATCACATAATGCATGCTGGAGAAAGTAACTTGAGGATGTTTTAGTTCAGTTAAAAGTATGAGAATGTAAAGAAAGGCCAGGATTGCCCTTTTGTCCACTTCATAAGCTGAATATGTAAAAGAGGTAGTTAATTCAAGGCACTTGAAACATTTATGGAGTGCTTTCTAAGTTTATTAGGTGCTTGCATTTACCTGAACTCACTTGAGCTCCCATTAACCATGTTGGATAGGCGGACAGATGTTGTGTCTGCTCTGTAAGTGAAGAAACCAAGCCTCAGGTAGGGGAAAGGGCAGTGCAGCAGTTGAACTCAGATCCTCTCACTTTAACTTTGGTCCAGCGGCAACAGCTGCAGTCCCACTCAGTCTTTAGTTCAAGTGCCATTCCAGATACTGCGATTTGCTGATGAATAAAGACCAAATATTTTAGTGCATAGGCTAGTGTTAACTGTAATGACGACTCTGAGGCAGAGGCTTATGCCAATATTTTGAGTTCCCCCATGATGAAATACTCAGATATAGAGAACTAACTGCAACTGTTGGGATCCAGACAGAACTCTCTAAGTGTGCTATATTTAGACATATATTATTATGACATATATTATTACATACCCATTCTCTTCTCACAAGAGTGAACAATATCATGATTGAAATGCCACTTAATGTGGCAAAGTGCCTATTTTTCAGAAACGTATTATGTGAGAAGCTCATTGGAGAAAAGAAAGCCTTGTTGATATATCTATCGTGGAAGGTTGCTATTTCACAACATCCTTGAAGGTACTTCCCTTCTTTCCCTTAGGTAGACAGATCCTTAATGACAAACCATCTGGAGAAAATCAGCTTGACATTGTCTGGGTAATGGATTTGACAAAATGTGGGCAGTTTTGTTGTCAGTGGATGTAAAGGTTTAGCTCTTAGTTTGGTCAGTACCACCAAGGAAAAGCTGGAAAAGATTAACACGGCTCCTGAAGAAAAGTATTCTTTTTTTTCTTGAGGAAACCTCCTTGCGGTAGCAATTTACTGAAAGTCCTTTAGGATCAGAAACTGGAAATAATCTATTTGAGATCACCTTTTGAGTCTATATCCTTATTTTTGTCATTTTGAAGATAGATTGCCTAGGAGCCGAAAACCTTTTACTTTTTCTAATATTAGTAAGGATGTCTGCCTACAGAATACAAATCATGTAATTCTTTCAAAAACATTGGATTGTTTTTTGACATAGGTAATGGTTGATCTTCCTCGTGTGCACCTGAAAAAGGTGACAGGACCTGGCCAATGAGTCATGTAAACCCCTAGATATTCTCTGTGGATAGGACAAGAAGGACAAGGAAGACAGGAGGTTGTTCCCATTTCCTGCTTATCCTGTGCCTCTGTCTCTTTTCTTGTCATCTTTCTCTCAGGGTTGGCTATCCTGGAGCCTGTTGAAACAGTTTTGTTTTGAGGCGTCTTTAAGGAAAGATAATTCTTTGTAAATCTGTGTGCTAGAAGTATCCTGAGGTTTAAGGCAGTGTTCTTGAGAAAGAAGGAAATGGATTATGGAAAAAGAGGAGATAGAAATCCATTCAAAAGAGTGCCACCAGCAGTGGCTTCAGATAGTGTGTCTCAGCTGTATACCATATGGTGCCTAATTTGGGTGTGATCCACTTTGGGGCCATTTTATTCTTTGAGTCTTGGATCTGGATTGATTGATTGATGCATCTCTCTTCTCCCCAATGTTATTGGAATGTTAGAAAATCAAGAAGAAGAAAAAGTGCAGCCATAATTCTTTCCTCCTAACGAAACCACTGTTAAACTTTTGATAAAATCTTTATTTCTTCTTCTATAACTGTTATTATGTTCCTGGAATTAGAAAATGCCTCTTTTTGTTTCCTGTCTTTGTGAAATGTCTTTGAATGTGTCCTTGGAAGGCCGGCTGAAGGACAAATATTGGGTGATATTACTGTGCATCAGTTAAATTGTCACTCCAGTCTTTGAAAAGTACTACATGCTGCTTTTTTCTCAGTAGGTGACTAACACTTGTACATCGGTACTATTAAGTGTATGATCTTTAAAGTGATGCTGAGGGTGAGGATGATGGAAGACTTCTTTTTTTTTTTTTTTAAGATTTTATTTATTTATTTGAGAGAGAGAGCGAGAATGAGAGAGAGAGAGCATGAGGGGGGAGGGTCAGAGGGAGAAGCAGACTCCCCGCTGAGCAGGGAGCCTGATGTGGGACTCAATCCCGGGACTCCAGGATCATGACCTGAGCCGAAGGCAGTCGCTTAACCAACTGAGCCACCCAGGTGCCCCTGATGGAAGACTTCTGAAAAAACAACACTGAGCTTTTCAGAAATTGCCCTGATTTGTGGCTGGGACTTCTCAGCTGCTGCTTTCAGACATAACATTCCTTCTTTTCGTTTCCATTTGAAGGAGTCCTTTCTTATCATATCCAGATAGATTTTCTATGGCAGAGTAATGAACTATCATCAGTCTTCATTCTGTGATTGACAAACATAGCATGCCAGCTATGTGGGAATAAAAAATGGTATCAGATAAGAGGGGAATGGCCTGAATTTTCATTGGAGAAGACTTTCTTTGGAAGAGTGAATTGATGAAGTGGTTCTGTTTTATTTTGCCTGAAACAAGTAAATTCCAACACATTAAAGTCACTTGGGAGTTTTAATATAGTTCATTCTACTGGGGCAAACTTATTTGAAAATTCCTTTGTGACTCACGGTGTAATGAAATTTCACCAGTTTATTTTGTTAAAGCTAGGAAAAAAAAATTTAAGTTAATGGGTATTTTGCTAAATGAGCTGTACTTAGGAATGTGTATAGGAGAGAGGGAGGTCATGCAAATGCATTTTCTTATGGGAATCTTTAATTTCAAATACCACGTGTTTGGAAGGCCAGATGATCTTTACTATCCTTATTATTAAATCCTGGCAGATGAATTTTTCTTCTCTTTTTTTGTAAAAATGGGTTTCTTTCATAATAACAGCAACAGTAATAGATCCAAGATATATTCTTAGTCGTTGGCCTACATCAGTTTTGTTTGTCACCGTATCTTTGGCACTTTCCATAGTACCTGGCGGTAACAGGCACTCAGACATTGTTGCATGGACAGTGTTGGTAATTGTTAATTGCAGAATAATAAATCTTCATTTGTTCTCTTATGTGGTAATAGCATAATTGGAATTGTTTTTTAAATTACACTAAAAAGCCAACTTACCTTTGTAAGTGTAAGGTTCTGTATTAAAATTTCTTGAATATGTTCTTTCAAAGTTTTAGAATGGATGACTTTGCTGAAGTGTTTCTTGCTCTGGGATGGAAATAAGTTTTAGAAATAGCTGTAGTAATTTTAAACTGTTAAGTAGAATTACTGTTGACTGCAGTTTTCTGAGGCTAATGTTACAACACATTCTTTTTTTTTTAGACTTTATTTATTTATTAGAGACCAAGAGAGCGCGTGCGTCCCTGAGAGCATGCGAGCAGGGGTAAGGGGTGGGGGTGGTTAGGGGGGTTAGACAGGGGGAAGGAATCTCCAGCAGACTCCTTGCCAAGCCTATAGCCCGAGGCCAGACTTGATCTCACAACCCTGAGCTGAAATCAAGACTCAGCGGCTCAACTGACTGAGCCACCCAGGTTCCCCTACAACACATTCTTAGAGGTTGCTGTCTGTGGGTAGCATGGTAAAAAAGAATTGGGAGGTTTAATAATTAGTATAAATTTAAATATTCTGAAATTTGTTGGAATGATTTTATAGTGAGGAAGAAGTATTTGGTGACTAATTTATATGTAAATACATAAATATAATTTCTCTTTTCTAAAAGTGAATGTATAAAGGAGCTTTAAAATGGTACAAAGAGAAACATCCTAAGTTAATTCTGTTTCTGTTTATTTCAGGGCTGAAAATAGTGAAATCACGTTTCACGGTTAAAAAACTATTAAGAAGGCAATATGGGGACTCCTGGTTCTGGAAGGAAAAGGACACCTGTAAAAGACCGATTTTCTGCAGAAGATGAAGCTTTGAGTAACATTGCCAGAGAGGTGTGTCTGGAAAACCCCCTCTCAATGTTGAGTTGCACAGTTGGGAACGTTGTAAAAATGTTGGGGGGAGATATATATAGACTTTGATTCACTGAGCTGGTTTCAGAATGCTTACTGTGAATAAGATGTTATATATGGCCTCTAAATACTGTATTAGAATAGAATATAGTTACCATCTCTTTATTTGGATATCTGTTTCTCTTATCTAAAATTAATTTTTCATTTTATTTTTTGTGGATTACTGTGAGGTACCTGTAATGTTTTGAAATTTATAATGAATCTTCAGTATTGAAACTTAAGGTAATTAGAATGTGGAAAATATGATAACTATATTATAGAAACACTCGTAGGCCATACAGTTAACATATTCCAGGAGGCACTGTATAAATGTTGACAGAAACAGTCCTTATTTGATGTCTGCCCAGATTCAGTTGTTTTAGCTGTTTTTTGAAATACTGCAGTGGAATTTTTATGTTTAACTTTCAGCTAGTATCAGAGCTTCTGGAGCATTTTTGTTTCGGTTTGTTGACAACTCAGAAGAAAGAAAAAAATGGAAAGGGTTGTCACCTATTGAATCACTGGCAACATTTCCTGTTGCATATTGGAAATTTAAGATAACTGCCAGCTGTGATTTCTTATTGAGGTGCCAACTTTGTTTCAGACTCTGACTCTATCTGCAGCTGCAGACCTGACCATAAATTAATCTGGTACAAGAATTGGTTAGAGCATTATTAAATTATATTCTTTTTGTGAGGATTAGTCCCTCGCCACTTCCTCTTTGTTATTCTTAGTAAATAGCTCATTTAGGACTGGTGCTATTTCCTTTTGACATATTATACAGTCTCTTTTTGATCCAGCTCATTGTTACATTTTTTTCCTCTGGTAAGCTACTCCGTTAGCTTTTGAATTAGAAGTCAAATTCCATAGAGGGATGTTTGAAGCAAAGAAAAGTTGTCTAAAAACTGTTGGCAAGCTTGTGATACTTTAACAAAATCACTTTTAAAAACTCAAGCGAGATATTTTCAGATAAAGGGGTAAAAGATTCTTTAAAATAAAGTGAAAATGAGATACAAGGATTTTAAGTATTTGCACAAATGAAGCATTTTGGAAGCCACATAGTTTTATTTGAAAACTGAAACTACTCAAAATGTTTACTTCCCAAATTAGAGGGATTTACCCAGATTTCTATAAGGAGAGAAAATGTTGGTACCTTCTAGGCTTTATTGTACTGTCACTAAATATTTGAACTCTTTTTTTGGATCTGTAATGCTTTGTTCACAAAGTGGATGCATTCTAAACATTTAACCCTTGAGTGCTTTCTATGTGACAAACACTTCTACGCATTTAAGCTGCATTAATTCATTTAATCTTTTTTTTTTAAGATTTTATTTATTTATTTGACAGAGAGAGAGACACAGCGAGAGAGGGAACACAAGCAGGGGGAATGGGAGAGGGAGAAGCAGGCTCCCCACAGAGCAGGGAGCCCAATGCGGGGCTCGATCCCAGGACCCTGGGATCATGACCTGAGCCGAAGGCAGATGCTTAACGACTAAGCCACCCAGGCGCCCCTAATTCATTTAATCTTCACAAAATTCTGAGATTGGTTTTATTATCTCCATTTTAACAAAGAAACCTTTGCACAGAAAAGTTAAGTATCTTTCTTAAAGTCACACAGCCAGAAAATAGCAGAGCTTGGGTTCAAACACGTGAAGTCTGGCTCTAAGGTCTGAGCATTTAATTACTTGCTGTGTTGTGCTGTTTCTCAGTATTCTCCAACTCCCCCATTAATAGTTTCTTTTTTGGTAACTATGCATGATTTTGAAAGTGCTTGCACATCTTGATTCTCACAACAACCTTGTGAGTTAGGAAGGATAGATATTATTATTAACCTTATTTACAGATGAGGAAACAGACAAAACTGAGAGATAAATGTCTAAAAGATACCAGAGCTGAGGCTCAAAATCAGCTACTTACAGCCATGATTTATTCTACTGTACCATACTGCTTCCAGAAGAGGCAGGCTTTGGAGAGTTCTAAGTGTGGCTTTGAATCCTGCCTCTACTAGTTGCTTCTTGAGTAATTTTGTTAAGTAACTACTATGGACTTCAGTTTTCTCATCTGTAAAATGGGAATAATATTGTCTTCCTGTATTACAGGGCTGTTGTGATGATTAAAGGACACAAAGCATGTAAACCTTTATCATAGTGTTAGGTTTGCAGTGGGCTATTTTGTGCCTAGTAATAAGTCAGAATTAAAAGTGAGACTAGAGGTAAAATAGTCTTTTTTAAAAAAGAAATTTATTAATATAGATGTTCTAAAACATGGTTGATCACTAGACTCCCTCAGGGAACTTTTTTAGTGTACAGAGTCCCAGGCTTTACTTGAACTTGCTAAATCAGAATCTGTGGGAGTTGAGCTCAGAAACCTGTATTTAAGTGCATGTGCGCCCATGCATGCACACATACACACAGACACACACTTTTCTTCCTGGGGGATCTTGATGGCCAGTCAGATTTGGGAACCATGAACCAAAATGCAGAGAAGAAAACAACAACAACAACAACAAAAACAAAAAGAAAACCCAAAAACAAAATACAGAGAAGATCCTATCCTGGATGGTCTGTTTTTTATATGTACAGGTTGTTTTCCTCCCTGTACGTTATTATTTTGCTATGAAATAACTTAGTTTAATACAGTTATTAAATCACAAATTATTGTATAATAATAAAAGTTATTATTATAAAAGGATTTAAAAGGCCAGTATTTTTAGTTTTTATTTCTGTTTTCAGAGCTCTGAATATGAATGTGCCAACTCTTAATAACCTGGTCAAAAGGCTCAGCTTAACCTTCAATATGAAAGGGTCAGTTTCTCTTAAGATTCAAGATTTTTATTTGTATGAGTGCCTAATGTATTATGTAGAGTTTGAAAACTTTAGAGGAACTAGGTTTAGCAGTTTTAATAATTCTTTCATATATTTCTTGTGATTCTTTTTTTTCCTTTAAATAAAGTTTTCATAGCTAATTCTCAGTTGTGCATTCATACATTATTATGTGGTTGACATTTGCAGATCGCCTCTAATCCTTATTTTCTCCCATATGATCATCCCTTTCACAAAAAAAATGCCTGAAACCAAAATGAACAGAACCCCCTTAATGATTAAAAAGGACAAGTAGCTTAATACCCCCTTTTTAATTGTTAAATCTCAACAGTTTTAATTTGTCTTTTCTCACTTCAAATTGTTTTTTGAGATAGGGAATGCCATAAATAAAGAAAAATAACCCCTTTTTCCTCCTGCATACTATTTGCTCAGGTTTCTTTGTTCCTCAGTTGGCCACAAGTCAGGGAACTAGAGGGAATGGGGAGGAAAAGAAAGAAAAGGCATAAACATATTCTGCAAACTGGATAATTTGCATGCTGAAATATGGAACTGAGTACATTTTGGTAAAACATACGTAACATAAAACTTATCTTACCCATTTTTACAAGTATAGGATTCTGTGGCCTTAAGTACATTCACATTGTTGTGCAACCATTGTCACCACCCATCTACAGAGTCTTCATTTTGTCAGACCTGTGTACATTTTAAAAAGATGTTTGGATGTTTGAAGACTGCTCTGTGAAGTCAGGAATGTGGATGGATTTAGAAGCCCCGTCCTGTCTGTAGTAGGTGTGTTGCTCCTCTGTGCGGGGAGCATGGGCTGTCATAGCTCTTTGAAGAGCTCAGAGGAGCTGTGTCAGAAGGGGTAACCAGCAAGTCCTCTCGGGTGTCAGAGGACCAATTCACATGCTTTTTTTTTTTTTCCCCCTTGCTTGTTTGGCTTTGATTGTTCCACAGGTTTGGGGGAAATGCAATTAGAGAGTTGACTTTAAGCGAAACTTACCTGAAAGCACAGAGTGTATCAAATTGGGAACCCTTAGGCAGCTAGCTCTCCAAAGGAGAAAGATGAGGGTAGCATGGAAGCTACTTATGCCCCCTTACTACAGTTAGTTTGGCAAATATTATGGTGAGTGTTCCCAGGAAAAGAAATTAAGCCTTTTGAAGGGATAGCAAACAGTCTTTTTAAGGCATCACAGAAGCCTGGAATATTACTGTTCTCCTTGTTTTAGAGCTGCAGATATGAAGAAAACATGTCCCATGCACATCTCTCCAAATGGAAGTTATCAGAATGTTGCTTATTTTTGGACCTTATGATCTAAAAGTCCTTCTAGCTCTAAAATTCTGTGAGTTCCCTTGAGATCCAGGACCCAAAGAGATTCATGCTTATAATGCGCAGGTCTCTTAAATCTAAAGGATCAATGACAAGCATAGAAATTGATAATCTTTTATAGGAATTAGAGTTTAGCAAATGGAGTGTTCAGAGACTTCTGTTGTTGAGCAGAATGTACATGTAGACATTGGGTGCATAGACCTACTTGTAATAAAGAAGAAAGGAAGCTTTTATGGCTTTTTGACATTTGTGGCTGCTAGGACTTTCAGATTTCATTTTTTTAAAAAAAGATTTATTTGTTGAGAGTGAGCGCATGAGTGGGGGGAGGGGCAGAGGAGAGGGAGAGAGAGAGAATCCTCAAGTAGACTGATGTTATGGAGCCTGATATCATGACCTGAGCCAAAATCAAGAGTTGGACACTTTGACTGAGCCACCCAGGCACCCCCAGATCTCATTTTTCAAAATAGCTTTATTGAGATATATTTCATCCATTTGAAATGTATAATTCAATGGTTTTTGGTATTTTACAATATTGATTTTTTTTAAGTTGTCATTATAACATGTATAACAAAATTTGCCATTTTAACTATTTGCAGACTACAATTCAATGGCATTCATTGCATTTACAATGTTGTGCAACCATCACCACTCTCTATTTCTAAAACCTTTTCATTACCCCACAGAGGAACTCTGTAACCATTAAGTAATAACTCCCCATTCCCCCTCTTCCGGATCCTGGTAACTTTTAATAAACTTTATGTCTCTATGAATTTGTCTAATTCTGAATATTCCATATAAGTGGAATTATACAGTATTTTTCCTTTTGTATCTGGCATTTTTTCACTTAGCATAATGACTTTAAGATTCATCCGTGTTGTAGGATGTATCAGAACTTCATTCCTTTCCCCTCCTTCAAATAACTTCATTCCTTTTTTAAGGCTGAATACTTTTCCACCATATGTATATATTACATGTGGTTTATCCATTTATCTGTTGATGGACGCTTGGTTTTATTTCATTTTGCTGCCTATGGAAATAACAGCCATCCCAGGCATCTAGTAGTGAGAACCAGAAGTTTGCAGGTTTTGATTATGTATTAGCAGCCTGTACAGAAGGATGCAAAGGCAAGAATTGTGCTTAGTTTAAAAGATACTGTCCACTGTTATTGTTTTATGGAATGATAACCATGATAGCTTGGTAGAACTGATGATCTCATAGTATCTCACTATTTTACTTGAGTAATTTATTCATTTTTAGGGCATGGCAAATTAAGGATAAAAAAACTTGGTAAAGATAGCAGTTTTTGAAAATGTAAAGAATTACCATAATCACAATAATTGATCTCAGCTCAGGTCTTGATCTCAGCTCAGGTCTTGATCTCAGGGTCATGAGTTCAAGTCCTGCATTGGGCTCCATGCTGGGTGCGGAGCCCTAAAAAAGAAAGAAAAAAGAAAAAAGGAATAGAGTTTTTAAAAACTGCACAAATTTTGAATGTCATTCATTCAGTAAATGTTTTTTGAGCATCTGTCCTCTGCAGGTGCTATGTCAGATGTGAGGGATAGACAGTGGACAGGTCGAACATAGTCCTTGCCCTCATGGAGCTTATATTCTATAAGGGGAAATAGACATTAAACAAAGAATTACAGAATGGACTAGTTCAATTTTCAGTTCCCTTTTTTCTTTAAAATTAATGTCTGCATTTAACATGGTAATTTCTGTCTTGAAAGCTATGATTGTCAGTGTATGTCACAGTGGTATTTTCAGAATTGAGGAAATACAGTAATCTATTTACAACTGTGTTAAGCGCTTTGAGTGGACAGTAAATGATTTTATTAAAAAGTGTGTGATAGGGGACTTGACATGTTTGGAGGCTTTGGGAAGGCTTCCCTGAGCCCTTTCAACTGAGTTCTGAAGGATGAATGGAATTATTGAGGGGATAGAGTTGTCAGATGTGGGAAAGAGCTTTCCAGTCAGAGGGAAGAATGTGTGACAAGCTTTTGAGCCTGAAAGAATATGGAGAATTCGAGGAATAATAACAACAGCTAACATGTACTGATTACTGAGCTCATATTACGTACCTGTCACTGTCCTAAGTTCTTTATTTTGTTGATTATGAATGCAGGGCATGGAGAAGTGAAGTAACTTGCCCAAGGTCACATAGCTAAAAAGGTAAGGCTGAAATTTGCACTTAGGCTCCTCTGCTTGTAAACGATTGTGCCTCCTGTGAGGTACTGTTAACACTAACATGCACAGCAAGGAGGAGAGTAGCCAGGGAGTAGGCAGGAGCCAGATCATATAAGCCAGTGGTTCTCAACCGAGGGTGATTTTGTCCCCCACAGGACATTTGGTAATATGTGGAGATACTTTTGTCTGTCCAAACAGGAGGAGGGATGTGCTACTGGTGTTTGTGGGTAGAGACCAGGGATGCTCATACACATCCTACAATGCCCAGGACAGCCCCCCACAGCAAAGAATTATCTGGCCCAAATAGTCAGTAGTTGAGAACCCTGTTACAGGTTCTTACAGAGTGTATTTAGGATTTGGGTCTGTGTCTAAAGAACGATGGAAAAACATTGTGAAGGGTTTTATGTAGGGGTATGACTTGATCATATCTGTGCCTTAAAAGGATGACTTTAGTGCAGATTGGAGAGTATATCTATATCAGAAAGGATATTAGTGGATATGGGGAGATGAGTTGTGATACTTTCAGAGGCAGTGGGGGCCTGGCCCAGAGAGACGGCAGTGGGGATGGTGAGAGATGGTTGGGACGGAGAAGTAAGTAGTTGATGCTCAGTGAGTGAGTGTGTTTGAGTAGTAGAGGGGGGTAAGTTTGGATTGTGCTTCTGGGTGGTGGTAGGGATCATTTGAGTGGGAAGGAGTCTTGGAGAGGGAGAACCATGGACTTACGTGGTATGTGTTGTATTTAAGGTGCCTGTGAGGCATCTAAGTAGAGACTGAAGAGGCAGTTGGCGGATATGGATCAAGAACTCTAAGGAGAGGTCTGGGCTGTAGATAAACACTGAGACCTGTGAGCATGTAGAAGGTAATTGAAATCATGAGTGTGGATGAAATTTGTCTAGGGAGGAAGTGTAGAGTTGAAAATAATCACTCCTAAAAAAAAAAAGAAAATAATCACTCCTCAGGCTGAGTCCTAAGGCTGCTCCAGGACTTCAAGGTCAAGTCTTGAGTCTTTCTTAATTCTGACACTTTTTTGGTCATCCTTTTGTGCTCAGTTCAGATTGTTCTGTGCAAATCGGATTTGTCTGGAAAGCTAACTTCACAGGAGGCATAATGACTCTTATTTAAAATGCTTTTGAGTGTTCTCAATGGTGGTACACAAAAATTTATTAAAAATTATGAAATGTAAATCAATTTTTTAGAGTTATGAGAAGTGACTTTTTTTTAATTTCTCCCCGGTTAAAAAAAAATTCTCCCCCTTTGTGCTTACAGTCTTTATTAAACAAATCCTTCGAAAGAGTAAATCTATGTTGTTTTTGATCATTTAGAATTCCTTCCAGTGGCATTAGTGCATGAATTCAGCCAATTCCCATTGCGTGCAGACCTTTTTCCATTTTTTTCCCCGTTCACCCCTGGAACTAAGAGCTCAGGCTCTGTGATGGCCAGCGTCGCTCTGAGTATCTTGCTTTTCCTTGATTTGTTCTTCTAACCAGCATTAACAAGACTGCGTTTGTGTGAGTGTGATTGAAAAATACCTGGTATAGCATTCAGTTGTCATAATCTTCACCATTCCTGTGACTTAGAGGAATTTGGGGAAAAAAATTCAAATAGCACAATATCAGTAACCTAAATGTGAAGACATTATTGGCAACACCCTTTTTCTTCCCCCAAAGTATTTCTGTGAGAACTATGATTCACATTTTCCCCTTTGGTTAGATATGTCACTGCAGATCCAGAATTTCAATTCTCCTGAGCTATTTATTGGGTTGTATTCAGACCTGAGTAATATAGTCTATAATCTTAAATTTCCTCTCTCATTCCAAAATAATATTTTGCTATCAGAAGGTCTCTGAGTAAAAGGAAGATACAGTTTTTTGACATCAGAAGAAAATGGCTTAAAGTCCGTAGATTTTTATCTAATACATACAGGTATTTGTACTCAGAATTTATATAGTTGGTTTTCAACTACCAAAAGCTTTTTAAAAAGTAGTTAACCATAATTACATTGTAAGATCTAATTAAGAAAAATGGTACCTGAGATTTTTCTACTAAAGGGAAGTTACTAAGAAATTGAGTAATGATTTTGTTAGTCTGGAAACCATAGCAACACCATAAATATTATGTCTCTTAATTTGTCTTTCAGGGTTCTTTGGCATGAGTGTCATGGAAAAATAAACAAAATTAAACACAGTAAACTCTGAGTCTTAGCTACCTGAATTAGTCATTTTCCTTGAATGTTTCACTTTCTAGAATTTTGTATTATACATTTCTTGAAATTAAAGCATAGTCTGTAAAGATACAGATTATTTTTTGTATTTCTTAACGTCAGTTGCATGGGTTTTATATTATGGGTATACATGCAAGTTGGCAGCTCTGCACTTGGCTTGATTAAGTGCATTTCTGTCAAATTGTGAATTTTTTAATACATTTTTTTAAGATTTATTGATTTTAGAGAGAGAGGGAGAGCGAGCTCGTGCGTATGAATGGGGGGAGGGGCAAAGGGAGAGGGAGAGAGATCCTCAAGCAGACTCTCAGCTGAGCGTGGTGCTGACTTGGGGCTAGATCCCAGGACCCTGAGATCATGACCTGAGCCAAAATCAAGAGTTGGTAGCTTAACCTACTGAGCCATCCAGGCACCCCTCAAATTACGAAATTTTAATTTGCCTCTCTTGAAAAGTGTTACATGATGACAGTAGGACAGAATTTTAAAGCTAGAGGTTTCCTTTCTTTTAAAGGCATTTGAGTGTGGGTTTTCATGTACTTCTCTTTGAAAATATTAAATGCAGGAAGGTTTTGATAATAGTATAACTACCCATGAGTCTACCACCCAACATTAACTGATACCAGTGTTTTTTGATAATTGCTTCAGGTTAAAAAAGCTAAGGAAGGGAGAAAGAAGACATTATAAACGAAGTTTAGGGCCCCTTTTTCACTTCCTAGGCCTCTCTTTCCACCTGCCCCTTTACCCAACAGTGAACTACTATAATAAAATCATAAAATTTCCTTCCTGTCTGTGTTCTAAAAGCTCGAATACATATCTCCGTAAACAGTATTGTTTTATGGGTTTTTGGGTATCATTTTCCAAGTGCTCAATAGGCATGCGGGTGTGAAACAAGTAGAACCATGTGGGAAGCTGCCAGAATAACAGCTCAGTATGGCTGGAGGGAGGTTGGGGAATGGGAGGAGATAATGCTGGAGAGACCGTAGGGCCAGTCATGAAGGGATTTGTGTGCTGAGGAGTTTAAATCTGATTTTGGAAGCTGTGGAGGAGCCATTGAAGAGTAAAAGATTTTTCGGATTTGATTTGTCACACAATTGCTTTAGCCATCATATGAAGAATGACTGGTGTAGGAGGCAGAAAACTAGCTGGGAAGCTGCTATGGTCATCTTGGCAAGAGGTGCCGAGAGCCTGAATTAAGGCAGTAATAGAATGGAGAGGAAAGTTTGGATGGTAAGAACAGTAAAGAGAGAATCTTGAAGGGAGCTATGTAGTTGAGGTTTGGTGACTGAATGTGGAGGGAGGGTAAAAAAGGAGGAGGAGGCTTGTGATGATTCTTTATCTCAGTTTTTGGGTAACTGGACAGCTACCAAGGAATAAAGAGAGGAAGAGGAAGTTGAAGGGAAAGATTATAAAGTCAATTTGTGATACACTGAGGCTGAGGTTCCAGTGGGACAGCCTCAGTGGTTCATAGCTAGTTGGAGCAGGACTGTGGGAGAAAAGTCTGAGTTGGACATAAAGATTTGCAGATGATCAGTATCATGGCGAGAGGTGGGGGATGGAGGGGGAGCATAGAGTGAAAAGGGAGATCAAGCCCAGAAGCTTTAGAGCTTTGGAGCTCATGATAAATTCTGAGGAAGAGAGGTCGGAGAGTCAGGGGTAAAACTGGGCGATTAGTATTGCAGAAAGCCAAGAGATGGGAAATTTAAGAAGGAATTGAGTGGTCAGGGATGTTGGAAGTCCAGAAAGGACAAGTGAGATAAGAATAGAAAAATCCTATTGGGTTTGGTAGTTACAGGTCATTAGTGACTTGCAGGACCAATTTCAATAAAATTATTTGGGCAGAAGCCAGAATGCAGTCACGTGGAGGAAGTGGGAAGTTAGGAGGAGGTGTAAGAAAAGTTGGCTATGAAGAGAAGACAAGGCAGAATCGAACCAGGATGGGATTGTTTGTTTTTATTTGTTTTTGAAAGATGAGAGGGAGTTTGAACCTATCTAATGAGAAGAACAAGCTAATAGAGGAGAGAGTGAAGATGGAGAAGAGAAATCACATAGTTGAGTCAACCTCCCTCAGGAAGATGGATTTCATATCATAACATGGAGTGTGTGTGTGTGTGTGTGTGTGTGTCTCAGGAGGGATATAGTTATATATGTTTTATATTTATAGTTATATGGCTTATAATTCTCTGGCCTTTGAATTTTAGGATGATGGATTCAAACTATTTTTGGATCCCAATGAGGGGATTGAATTTACAAGCCTGAGATGAGATTGAGTTGGATGCTTAACTGACCGAGCCACCCAGATGCCCCTTTTTTTTTTTTTTTAAAGATTTATTATTTGAGAGAGAGCACAAGTGGGTAGGAGGGGCAGAGGGAGAAGAGGGAGAAGCAGACTCCCCGCTGAGCAGGGTGCCCAACGCAGGGCTCGATCCCAGAATCCTGGGATCTTGACCTGAGCCGAAGGCAGACGCTCAACCAACTGAGCCACTCAGGTGCCCCAGCAGGATTGGTTTCAGTTGAGTTTCTTACTTGGGATGCCACTGGGAGCCACAGTGAGTTTATTTTAGCCTGTTCTCCTATGCTTATTTTACCAAAAGAGTAACAGAATCCAAATTTGTATAAGGATGCTTTTGGGCATTGGACACCACAAAATACATTATGGCTAATCATATTTTATTTGGGGATGTTTTATCTTGCTTGTTCCTTGGTGTTTTAGGCAGAGTAATTCAACAGTGTGTAGTATGGAATAGCAAGGGTAGGAGGAGAGTGGGAATGGAGAAAGTGAAGTTAGAATTAGGAAATGAAGTATTCTAGCTGAAAGTGGTAAGAGCCTGCTTGGAAGAGTGGTGGGAGTCTCTTGGAATGGAAATTAAAGGTGGTTGGAAATGGAAAATCAAGGGATATTGCAAAGTAAGATTTGGTTAGGAAGTAGGAGGCCCTGCGACCTTGGGGTTTGAGCAAGTGTGACAAGAGTTCCATTTCTTGAGATTGGAAAATAGGGAAGCAGAGCCTATGCCCTGGAAGAAGAGGTCTCTATGGTCTATGTTTGATGTTTTAAAGATCTGCTAAACTATTTTACCTTTCCAGTGTATAGGGTTCTGATTTCTCCACATCTTTGCCAGCACTAGTTATTTTCTCTTTAAATTTTTTTAAATTTTAGTCATCCTACTGGGTGTGAAGTATCTCACTGTGGTTTTGATTTGCCTTTCCCTAATGGCTAATGATGTTGAGTATCTTTTTCTGTGCTTATTGGCCATTTGTACATCGTCTTTACAGAAATGTGTATTCAAATCCTTTGCCCATTTTAAAATGGAGTGATTTATATTTTTTATTGCATCTCATCCACTTTCTTCTCTTCTCCTTTTTTTTCTTTTCCTTTCCTTTCTCTCTTCTCTTCTCTTCTCTTCTCTTCTCTTCTCTTCTCTTCTCTTCTCTTCTCTTCTCTCTCCCCCCCATGTTTTTATTTAAATTCCAGCTTCCTCGGTGTGGCTTTTTCTCTCCCTCTAGTTGTGCAGTTTATTCTGTCAGTTCTCAGGTCCATTTCATGGGTATTCAGAATGATTTGATAGTTATCCAGTTGTGTTCTAGGGATAGGCAAGCATAGGGTCCATTTGCTGCCATCTTAGCTTGCAAATCCGCTTTGTTTTCTTAAATTCCAGAAGAGCATAATACCAAATCCTGATGGTAAAGGAAAAGTCCTTAAAGTAGAAGTATTCAAACCATAGTATGTGGTTAGTTCTCAGCTTTCCTAGAAGTTCTTTCTAGAGAATTTTAAAAATTTTATTTATTTATTTTTTTAGAAGTTTTTAAGAGGAAGAGAGAGTGCAAGCGGGGGGAAGGGCAGAGGGAGAGGGAGAAGCAGACTCCCCACTGAGCAGGGAGCCTATGTGGGGCTCGATCCCAGGACCCTGAGATCACAACCTGAACCGAAGGCAGACGCTTAACTGACTGAGCCACCCAGGTGCCCCGAGAATTTTTTTAATTTTTTTATTTGAGAGAGAGATGGGGAGAGAGCAAGCATGAGCCGGGGAGGGGCAGAGGGAGAGGAAGAGAGAATCTTAAGCTGGCTCCAAGCTCAGTGTGGAGCTGGTTGCGGGGCTCAATCTCACAACCCTGAGATTATGACCTTAGCTGAAATCAGGAGTATCAAGAGTTGGATGCTTAACCAACTGAGCCACCCAGCGCCGCCCCCGCCGAAGTTCTTTTCTTTTCTTTTCTTTTCTTTTTCTCTCTTTCTTTCTTTCTTTCTTTCTTTCTTTCTTTCTTTCTTTCTTTCTTTCTTTCTTTCTTTCTTTCTTTCTTTAAGATTTATTTACTTATTTGGGAGAGGGAGAGAGAATGTGTGCATGTGGATGCACGTGCAAGTGGAGGGAGAGGAGTAGAGGGACAGAATCTTCAAGCAGACTCTACTCTGAGTGGGGAGCTTGATGTGGGGGCTTGAACCCAGGACCCTGAGATCATGACCTTAGTGAAACCAAGAGTCCAACGCCCAAACGACTGAGCCACCCAGGCACCCTTAGAAGTTCTTAGTTATGATTGTACGATTCCTAATTAGTAGTTGAGTTATAAAGTGAACAGCCAACAAATTTAGAAGGTTTCTGAATTAATACAACCTAAAGCAATTTGTTCCAGGGGGGATCAAGTCCCATGATTTTTGCTATCATTTTATTTTTCCATTTCCCCAAGCATTTAGTGGGAAATGGATTTAATTCTATTCAAATATATCTTTGCTTTTTGTTTTATCATTTTCACTGTTCTAAAAAGAATAGATTTCTATACTTATATGATTGCATATTTCCTTTAGTCATTCTTACTGTGCCTAATATTTGAAAGCATAATGATGAGAAAAACTTTTAGAAACCTAGTCCATTGACCTACTTGATTTCACAAGTAACTTCTGAACCTGAATTTCCAGTTCCTAAATTTTCCTATTAACTTTATTTTAAAAGTTTGAGTCATATAGAGCTTAAAGACTCTACAAATACTTAAATGAATTAGGCTCCTGAATAATTCTGATTTCATGTCTTATGGTAACTTTACCTTTTTTTGTGGTAAAATACATAACATAATTTGCCATTTTAATCATCTTTAAGTATACAATTCAGTGGCATTGAGTACATTTACATTGTTGTGCATCCAGCACTATTCTCCATCTTCAGAACTTTGTCATCATCCTATACTGAAACTGCGTACCCATTAGATAAAAATTCCCCATTTCTCCCTTCCCTCCAGCCCCTCAGAACCACTGTTCAACTTTCTGTGCCCATGCCATTTGATTATTCTAGGTACGTCAAATACATAGAATCATACAATATTTGTACTTTCGTGTCTGGCTTGTTTTACTTAACATAATGTTTTTAAGATTCATCCATGTTTTAGCATGTGTCAGAATGTCCTTCCCTCCTGGATCATATTCCACTGTATGGATATAATACATTTTGTTTATCCATGCATCCATTGATGGACACTGGGTTGTTTCTACTTTTTGGCCATTATGGGTAAGGCTGCTTTGAACATTGGTATACAGATATCTGTTTGAGTCTCTGCTTTCAGTTCTTTTGTGTATGTATCCAGAAATGGAATTATCAGATCAAATGGTGATTCTATGTTTAACTTTTTTTTTTTTGCCAACTTTGTTTTAAACTTCATTAATTTTTGTGACCCCTTATTCTTATATCTCATTTATTTTATACCTGTGTGTGTAAAGTGAATGTGTAGAAATCATGCAGTTGTATTCTGAGGGGAAGATGCTAGTGTTACTACCTGGAAGTATGCTTTGTGTACCTATAATTTATCTATTTAAAAATGCATTGGTACAAGTATAGAGTACATGTTTTGTCTACTGGGTTGGAATCACCTTTTGCTTTTTGCTACTCCTACTCTCAGTATTGCTTCAGGCATCTGGTAGCAATGTGTAGAAAAATACTAAGATGAAGTACTTTTATTTTTTATTTATTTTTTAGGATTTTATTTATTTGACAAAAAGAGAGTGAGAGAGGGAACACAAGCGGGAGTGGGGGGGAGGCGGGAGAGGGAGAAGCAGGCTTCCCGCGGAGCAGGGAGCCCCGTGTGGGGCTCGATCCCAGGACCCTGGGACCATGACCCGAGCCAAAGGCAGATGCTTAATGACTGAGCCACCCAGGCACCCCAAGATAAAGTATTTTTAGATCCTGTTTACCTTTTTTAAGCTTGTTTAGTGGTATTCTTCAGTACCATCTCCAAGGGAGGCATATCTGAGTTTGGATAAAGTTGGCTAAGGAACAAAGGGAAGGGTATTTTTGTGGCTCTGAAGCTCGTGCTCTTTCTGTTACACAGCAGCCAGGTTCCCTTTCCTTTGTGAAAGAAATCTTATCAGAGAGTAGATTTCATTTATCTATAATTTAGGTTTGGTGAGAGAAAACTGGTGAGCTATTTTAGCTTAGAATGTACAGAATTGGCCATCGATCTTGGAAGCATGAAATGGGCATTCTGAATACATTTCTAAAGAAGGCTACAAGTACAAAGCATGGAAATGACAGTCCCTACACATTGCCATGGCTTTGCTGAAATTAAAAGTTTGAAAATTTTCCCCAGAAAAAATGATACTTTGTAATTTAAAAATGTATTTGCTATCTGCTGAACTTAACCTTGAAGTATTTTTCTATAAAATACGAACTCTAGTAAGAAAGTGGTGTCTACCAGTAGTCAGAGGGGTAAAGAAGGTAAGAATAGCTTTTTTAAAAGATAGAGGCCAATGAAAAATTCATGTGAAAAGATTAATTGCTCTGGTCATGTTATTGTTTAGAGCTTGAGGTTGGCAGATACACGTTTAGGGTTTGTGCTACTAAAAGGCCAGCTAGGCATACTGGGAAAGTGCCAAAATTGGGGTAGTTGAATAAGTGTTAACTCTTAAGCTGTCTCCTCTTCTTAGAAGCCTGCCAGGATCTTGCCAGGGAAAACAAATTGCTCTCTACTTCATGCTCCTTCCCTTAGTGTTGTGTTTCCATGTCCCTCAACTAGATTGAGGACTTCTTTGGGGCAGAGGTGTCACATCTTACCCTGTATTTTCAGAACTGAACATAATTGCTTCCGTACAATAGACCCTTTTAAACATTGGCTGAGTCTCTTAATGTGAGACTTGGGCACAAATACAACACCACAGGAGAAGCAGCTATTGTAGTTATCAGGGGGCGATCTGAATCAGAGTTAGGATGTGGCTGAGAACAGAGGAAGCCACTGCAAGATAGAAATCACTGAGGAGATTTTTAAGTTTCATGTGGTACATCAAGCTGTTTCCTTGTCTCATTTCCTAGATGCGTTTGTCCATGGCCTGAAATTCTTCTATTTATATAGTAGCAGACATCTACTGACACATGGATGTTGTGGGGGTGACAGAAGCATGTAATTTTGTTTTGTATTTCTTAATATTTTTTTAGAGAGAGAGTGTGCACACAAGTGGGTACAGGGAGGGGCAGAGGGAGAGGGAGAGAGAGATAATTTTAAGCAGACTCTGTGCTGAGAGTGGAGCCCGATGTGGGGCTCCATCTCATGACCCTGAGATCATTACCTGAGCTGAAGTGAGGCTTAATGGAGCACCGTGAAGTCCTGGATGGAGGTAGGTGGCCTGCAGCTGTTCATATGGAGCAAGTCCTGGGAAATAAGGGGGAGATCTGACTGGGAGGGACCTTATTTCTGTTTGTGCCTTTCTTCTCTCTCTCTTGTCTTTGTGCTAGTCTGTGGAATTTTGCTTTAACCAGAAGTACTGGGGAGCCAGGGGAGGGCTTTGCACCGCTCACTGATATGATCGGGAACGTGTTTTGAAAGGCAGATTGGCAATCCTGTAACATTGTAGAAGGGAATTATAGGGCAGCTTCTGGAGGCAGGTAGGTGAATTTGAAGGCAGTTGCAGTTGTAGTGTTCAAACAAGAGATGAAGAGTTCCTATTGTGTAATTTCACAGATATGAAATTTTGAGAATGGGTAAATTTGTAGAGACAAAGTACCATTAGTGGTTTCCAGGAGCTGGGAGGAGGGGGAACGAGGGGTGCCTACTAATGGGCGTGGTGGGGAACATATCCTGGAATTAGATGGTAGTAGTAGTTGTGCAACCTTGTGACTGTAGTACCGAAAGCCACCAAATTGTCTAGTTGTAAGTGGTGAATTTGATGGTATGTGATTTGCATGCCAGTTTAAAAGGAGAAAGATACGAAGAGTTCCTGAAACAGAAACAGCATAATAACAGCATAACAGGCCATGGGGGTGAGAGAAACCCAGCGGTGGAGAATTGGCAGTACTTTAAGACTGGATATTGGCAATGTCCAAAATGAAATAGAGTCTAAGTTTCTAATTTGTATGACTGAATTGATAGGGAAAGAAATTTTGGAAAAAGTGAGTTTGCAGAGACATAATGAATTGTGTGAAATGTTTTGAACGTGGAATCAAGGCAAGCAGTTAAAAATAAAGGCGCAGATTTCAGGAGAGACTCTGGGCTAGAACAAAGAAACGAGTGTACAGGAGCTGACTGAGGTGGTCACACAGCTGAGCGAGAGGGTATCTTGTCCGCCCACCTGCTATGGACGGTCGTGTCCCATCTGCTCCTTACCCTCACAGCTGGTGTGCAGGTTGTTGTTGTTGTTCGTAAATAAAGCTGAATCTTTATATTACATTTCAGGCAGAGGCAAGGCTGGCAGCAAAACGGGCTGCCCGGGCAGAAGCAAGGGATATACGCATGAGAGAACTGGAGCGACAACAAAAAGAGGTAATCTAGGGGGGATGATCCTCATTCTGTGCTAGTCTCAAATAAATTAATACTTGGCTAGTTTCCTTCTGAAATAAATCTGGTTCCTGTTGAAACACTGGGAATAGTATAACCTGATGTGTATATTTTAACAAGCCATTCTATGTCAGCAAATTAAATATAATATTTGCTTTAAATAATAACAGCAAACACAGAAATAGCTCTTACTGTATGCATTGTAGCAAGTTGTTATGGTGTGATAAGTGCTTTACTTATATTAGCTGAAGTCAGCTTAGAGATGACAAAGTTATTTACTATAGTCCTAACTGTCTTAGAGTTTAGGTTAATTATATTATGATATCTACATAGTAAAACACTGTGAAGTCATTCAACCTTACAGTTTTGAAGCATATTTAATAATGGAGGAAGATAGTCATGCAAGAAAATTAAAAACAACAACAACAATTGTTAAGACTGGTAGGACTCCCATTGTGTGTTACAAAAACTATCATATATAGGGACAAAAACTACTTAGAAATGATTACTATCAATACTTTGGTTTGTCAATGGTGGAATTGATTAGTTTTGGTTTTTTCTTAGTGCTTTTTTATAGATAAATTTCAATACATTTTTATCATCAGAAAGAAAAGCAAAAAATAGAAAAATAAAATAGGCATATAGAAATTGGGCTGCTTTAAAATGAAATAAATACTCTTTTTAACTCTTCCCTTCTGACATCAACCTGACTCTGAAAATTCACATAAAAAATATTTCTGATGCCATATTGGTATAAAGGGGAAAAAGCCTGCAGGATATTATTAATAGTATTAAACACTTTATTTTGATGTTGGTGGTGGACTGCTGCTAATGTGTTGAAGACAACTGTATAGATTTTATTCACAGCTCAAAAAGTAAACCAAAAAGCAGTTGATACCTATGTTGCTATTTTTGTTTTTGATCTCATATATAGTTTCAAATATTGAATGCAATTCTTCGCTTAAAATGGAAGTGTTGCAATGCACAGTCTTTTATACTCCTAAAATTATAGTAAAATTATAAGGAGATTGTTGCAAAGTGTAAGTTCCATTACCTCTAAACTGCAGAGAGCCATATATCTCTTCATTGTTGAGCATATTTAGCTTAGTAATTATCTGTATTTTGAATGTGTAACTTATGTTGAGCTAACGATCACTGCTCTTCAGGGCAAATGTATAGGATTAATTTAAGACTTTTCAGATCATGCAGTATGTTGGAAACTTCAGTTGATGAAACTTTTGTATTTGTAGCACTGTCATTATTCCTTTGATCGGAAATGGGGACAGATTCAGAAGTGGCTGGTAGGCCAGGATTGCCTGCCCTGCATGTTGTGATCAGTTGCTGAAATAATGCAACCTTGAAGTAAAACATTCACTAATAGTTTGCCAAGTAGGAGTGTTTGCCATGTTTGAACCTAAAGGTTAGAGTGTGTCTCTTCTGTCTGTAGTGGACCAAATATGTACTTGGAGTCCATCCATTTTCTGTTGTAGTCTACAGCCTCACACTTTTGTCATGAATGCTCTTGACCAAGAAAGACTGAGTGAATGGATGTGTTTTCTTTCTCTGAGTTTGTTCTTGTCTCCCTCAAATTTGTCCCCCTCTCCTTTCCCTCCTTCTTTTACTCCCTCCTTCCCCCCTTCCTTTCTCTCTTTTTTAAAAAAACTAGGCAGAAATGTCCTCATTGAGAGATGACCCAAGTCATTCTTTAATTTTCTATGAAAATTACTCTTATGTTTTCACTTCTCTCAGTTCCTTTTCGAATCTTCTACCACCACTCCCAAAGAGCAAATCGTGAACCAGTAAAATATTAGTCATTGGGAATCATTCCTAAATTTGAACTTTTTTCAATGTTGATAATTTCACCAGCTGTCTCCTATTGCAGAGGTTCTTCCTGCATGTGAATAGGCTTGGGAGATGAAGCAGGAAGCCTTAAAATCTCACGCAGACTTTTGAATGTATGTATATTTTTAAGTGAAATGCCCCACAGGTGTTATGAACACAAGATTCTCAAGGGAGTCTGTGATCCCTAAAGGGTTAGGAACCACTAATTGCTGTTAAACAAGAAATTTTTATAAGCAAATTCCTTCTGTAGCAGCATTTTGAAGTACAACCAGAATTAAAATATTTATGAGTGTAAAAAATATTTATGACAGTACTGACCTACAGATTTAAAACTTTATCATACTTCTCATTGTGATATTTTAGAAAGGAGAGAAAGATGATGTTTGGTTACTTATAATTAAGTGATCCCTCATGAATGTGTTTGTTACTTTGGAGTAGAATCTGTCCTTTCTTGTTACTAAAGCTAGCCTAATTGGTTTTATTTAAAGTGTCTTCTGCATGAAACTGGGTTATCTTACTGTTGATGCATTAAGAACATTTTGTGTGAATAAAAGAAATCACTTTTGCTTGCAAATTTTCCATGGAAATACTAATTTCATTTTTTAAAATTATGTATTATAGATCTAAAATTAAACTACCTGAGATTTTATTATCTTAGGGCGCACAAAACATTAAATAAGAAGAAAAGCCTATATTGAAAGTCTCATATTTGATTCTCATATTCCAAGGCCATGAAGATAAAAACATATTTTTTATCTTTGAAATGTGTGCAGTTCAGGAAGTGAGTGCACTAGATTTTCATGGAAAGGGGAACATTTTGGGTTTAGAGGTTTAGAATGCAGATGGTGACTAACTCAAGTTCTGAGTGATAGCTCCAACTCGCAGAGAACATGGATGGGGTTTAGTTTCAGGTGGGAATGATTATCACTTAACCCCTTCTGACATTTACTTTTACTCTTTTCAAACTAATTTTTCCTTACACTTTTCAGCTTATTTGTCTCTCTGGCTGCATTCTGTCTATGAGCCTATAGTAGAAGTTGGCATGTTGTAGTCACAATGTAAGATATAAGGAACAATAAATTTATAATAAAATAATGCATATACAAATAATAGGGTTGTCAGTTATTAGAAGGGAAAATGTACCCATGTTAAACATTTCTCCTGATTTTCACACTTTCTGGGTGTGGGGGTGGATGTTGGCGGATGTGAACAGGAAAAGCCAGGGCATGAGGCTCAGGAATGAAGCTAACAATGAGTGCGATTTGTATGCTGGCGCTGTGCTAGTGGTTTTTACATATGTCTCCATTTCACACGATAAGATAAGGACCACCATCTCCATTTTACAGATAAGGTAATGAAGGATTGGTGAAGCCAACAACTTGCTCAGTCATTGGCAGAGCCAGAATTCAAAGGTCAGAGAGAGCGCCACACCTGCTAATGGGTTGGAAGGTGAAAGGACCAGGATGAAAGGGCCCAAGTCTTTGTAGGCCTCCAGACAGCCCTAGTGAGGCCAGTGTTTCTGTTTTTAAACCGAGTGTCTCCATCAGCATGTCGTGACCTGGAAAAGAATGTGCGACTTCTGAGGTTTCCTAATTTGAAACTGAGGGAATGGCTCTAGCCTTGAGTTAAATATTACTTGTTGACAGAGAACAGGGCCAGGTGTTTTCAGTGGGATGTTGTCTTCTTTCAATAAAATCACTTCATCCCCACATCAGGTGAATTTTTAAAAGCAGTCTGTGTTTCATTTCCATTAATTTAAAAGTATCAAAACAATTTTCCAGAAAGCCTTGAACAAATATACATCCATTTATTTATTCATTTGGCAGAGAGAGCGAGCGAGCACAAGCAGGCAGAGCAGCAGGCAGAGGGTGAGGGAGAAGCAGACTCCCTGCTGAGCAGGGAGCCGGACGCGGGACTCTCCATCCAGGACTCGATCCTGGGACTCGATCCTGGGACTCGATCCCGGGACTCCAGGATCATGTCCTGAGCCGAAGGCAGTCGCTTAACCAACTGAGCCACCCAGGCTCCCCTATACATCCATTTTTTAAGGCATTGTCCTGTTTTTTTTCTGCCTTGGATCCTTTATACTGCTAATGACTTCCAGGACAATGAAAATGGATTGTTTCCCAGACTGTGGACGAGAAGGATAGTCAGCCTTGTAGTTGGTACCTAGAAACACAGTTGCTGAAATTTTTTCTCTTGGCCCCTGGTGCTATTAATTCAGGAAAAGCCAATTGGCAGTTTAAAATACTATTCTAGAATACCTGGGAAATGAAGTTGCTTGTTCTTCCAGAGAAAGAGAAATCTTTGAGTAAAACCCAGGCTACCTGGCCATTTTCTTCATGCTCTTGTTTTGTAATCAGTGTAGATTTAGCCAGTGTAGGATGGTCTCTTTATGGTTTGGTGGTCTAGTGAGTCAGAAGATTTGAATGCTTGTCCCAGCTTTATGTCTTTGTGGATTCCTACTTAATCTTTTTGTGGTGCAATTTTCTTTACTTTAAAATGAAGGGATCAGATTGTATAATCTCTAGGGAACTTTCTAGCTCTTAAAAATAATTCTAGGGTCTTTTATACAAGAATTTCCTTCTCTTTCTCTCATATTTGTCACTGTGCAGAAGTATTCAAGGTAGGGGCAGTAATTCACAACTACCTGAATGCCTGCCTCTTTATATAAGAGTGGCACTACATGGCAGCCTCTTAGTAAAATATGTGCTTTGTGGGTTTTTTGGTATAATGAAAATTTGCTTTGGGTTCGCCTTACTGTTTGAACAGTAGCTACCAGCCATATGTGGGTAATTACATTTAGACTTAAATAGATTAAAATTAAAAATTTAGGTCCTCAGTTACACTTCTAGCATTTCAGGTGGTCAATAGCCACAAATGGCCATTGGCTACTGTTTTAGATAGCACAAACACAACATTTCCACTTTGTCAAAGAAAGTTCTGGTGGACAGTGCTGGTTTAAGGTGTAGTTTATGAGTGGAATAAACTGTATTCTCGCAGTTCACATTAACTGGCCTGTATGGGGTTTACATTTTATTCTGTAGTCTTCTAAGGTCTTTTTAGGCCATTTTTTTCCCAAACGGGGCTAAAAAATAAGTTTTTTTTTTTTTTTTAAAGATTTTATTTATTTATTTGAGAGAGAGAGAATGAGAGACAGAGAGCACGAGAGGGAAGAGGGCAGAGGGAGAAGCAGACCCCCTGCTGAGCAGGGAGCCCGATGTGGGACTCGATCCCGGGACTCCAGGATCATGACCTGAGCTGAAGGCAGTCGCTTAACCAACTGAGCCACCCAGGCGCCCAAAAATAAGTTGTTTTATTAAGAATAATTATTATTATTATTATTTTTAAAGATTTTATTTATTTATTTGACAGAGAGACACAGCGAGAGAGGAGATACAAGCAGGGGGAGTGGGAGAGGGAGAAGCAGGCTTCCCGCGGAGCAGGGAGCCTGATGCGGGGCTCGATCCCAGGACCCTGGGACCATGACCTAAGCCGAAGGCAGACGCTTAACGACTGAGCCACCCAGGCGCCCCAAGAATTAATTTTATAAGTAGCATAATTGAAAATAAATATGAATTCATCTGTCTTTGCTGCATCTTTAATGAGCTGTGGTTTTTAGAGGTCGATTTTTAAAAAGTGCTCTTGTGTGGTAGGTGGAATGAAAAAAAAGGTTAAAGGGAAGATTGAACATTAAACTATGTAGGTTGCCCTAGTACCCCAAATAAGACTGGGAAGGGGTGTGTAGAATTAGGCTGCCTGAATAGCACAAGGTTCTTTAAAGCTAACTAGCTCAGAACTGGTTACCACTCAATAAACTGTGCCTACTCTGCTGGGTTTATGCACATGCTCCCAAAACTTTTGTGGTATATAACCTGATAGGGAAAAAGGAAGAAATTTGCTTGGCTTCTTGCAGATTACATGTGTCTATTACATAACAAAAATGTAAACCAGAGATGAACTTCCAAAGTTCAGAACACTCTGTTGGGTTTTATATCATTGAATCATATTGGCGCTTATACAGACTTCTGAACAGATTTGATCACATGCATCAGTATACACAGCAGATGACAACCAGGAGTGTTTTGAAGGATGCTGAAAGATCATGACCAAAATAAGGCATTAGATTGTGGTGTTTCTGTTGAGTTACTGTTTCTATAATTTGAAATGGATGATCAGACATAGCCACATCTATTTGTTCCACCTGTAACGATCATGCTGTAGTGCCACGTGGTGTTGAGGTATTGATTCATTTTGGAAAAGACAGCGTTGATTAGCCATGAACCCAACTGGACAGTTGTGTGTAGATTCTTAGTTAGTGCAAATTACTTTAACACTCTGGACTTTGAAATTCTGAAAGATCAGAAGTTCCTTACTGTTGCAGTGATTAGACTCTAGGAACTAGTCATTTGATCTCACAGACAGGACTTAATGCTCCATTGCTAATAGCTGACTGTCAAAAAGTTTAGAATTGCATTTAATTTAGTCAACTCTTAGGCTGTGGTCATGTTTGTTTTTTTTTTTCTTTTCTTTTTTTACCATCTTCAGGAGGCATAACTCTTGAAATAACTTTACCAACTCTAAAATATTTATGTAGTTTCTTCTAATTATAAGTAGTTTTTCATATTAACAAGACACAGGGGTTATTTTATTTAGTTATTCTTTTCTTTTCCAGGTGGAGGGGTGCAAGAAAACAAAAAGAAATTCTTTTGCAGTGAGCACAAAATTATTTATGACCCCCAATTTTTTAAGTCCTTAAACTATCTTTGTAATAAACATTTCTTCCTGCCTTGCATAAATGAACATTCACAATGAAAAAAGAATAGATAAAAGTCTACTTTTTTTTTTAAAGATTTTATTTATTTATTTGACAGAGAGAGAGAGACAGCGAGAGAGGGAACACAAGCAGGGGGAGTGGGAGAGGGAGAAGCAGGTTTCCCGCAGAGCAGGGAGCCCAATGTGGGGCTCGATCCCAGGACCCTGGGATCATGACCTGAGCTGAAGGCAGATGCTTAACGACTGAGCCACCCAGGCGCCCCTTAATGCTGAACTCAATTTCTGTTTATTAAGTATACTTGCTTATTTTTATCTTGGTATATTGAGCTCTCTTGGTTGTTTATAGATTACATTCCACAAGTGGTCAGACACACATACACAAGATTATTATTGCTACTTGCTTTCCACCTGAAATATGTGGCTGCCCCAAAACCAACTTTAGAAGCTGAGTTGTCCACACCTGCTTGCTATAAGGAAGGTGCTGCTGTGCTCCTAACCGATTGTTGTTTGCGCAGTTCTTCTGATAGACAACCCTTCTGTCCGGTGATTAACTCTCCATGTACTTTCTCCTTTCCCAGGAAGATTCAGAAAGGGCCAGGTATTCCCACCGGTCCAGTCATCATCGACCTTATCTGGTTTGTAATAACCAATAAACTTGCCCCTAATACTTGCCCCTCTTTAACTTCATGCAGTCACCCACAAACTTATGCTATGTTTGTTTTTGTTCTTATCAGGGAGTTGAGGATGCGTTGTCCATTCGAAGTCTTGGCAGTCACAGGGTTGGTATTTTAAGTTGTTTGTACCATGATAGCAGAGCTTATATGTTTGAGCTTTCTGCAGCATTATTGCCTGAACAATCTGACCGTGTTCATATTGCTTTGCCTTAAAAAAACACAAAAAACAAACAGAAAATATTGGCAAAGTCCTTTCATTGGAAAGTGATCTTTCTCTTAAATTATTGCTATAATCAATATAAATCAATTCTACAATCATGAATATTTTAAACTATTAACATATGTATTACTCTTTTTGTATAAAAGGACCTTTGATTTTGGAAAAGTATCGCAAAATAAGAAGATTGATTTTTATGGAATGACATCTGTGTGGTTCAACTTTCAGATTTTCCTACTTTCCTACTTTTTAAAATAATAATTTATTAAATGGGTAATAGCTTTGGGGCTTGGTTAACTAATTCTAGTTTTATTACATGGAAAAATTGAGCTACTGATTGAAAAATTCCCTGCTTATCATATTTATAGTAATTACCAAACCTCAACATTTTGATTAACATTTTGTAGTATGCCTTAGCTTTTTAGCATACATTGCTGTAAATCAAGGTAAATGAGACTTCTTTCATTAAAGTCTTGTATATTGTGCCAAGACACTGATCTCTTTTTAAAGAATTGTGCTTTAAACCTTAAAGCAATGCGTTTAATTTGTGCATTGACAATATTATTATGTGTATATCTAGATTTTTCATCAGTAAAATGATCTTTCATGTTGCGGTCTATATTGGTTAACTTTCCCTAAGTCTAGTTTTCTTCCTATCTTGTGTAATATAATAAACCAAGTGTTTGGTATATGAGTTACGGATGTGTTTGTACTCTTAAATAGTCCTTTACTCTAGTCATATTTCTTACTGGTGAATGTAATTTACTTTCTCTTTTTACAGAAGTCAGTACACTTGTTTTTGAATCATAAATATTTTAGTTAATTGCAAAACTTTAGATTTATAAGAATATTAACAAGCCTTCACGGCAACCTAATCAGCAACTTAAGAATGATTTTACAGGAGAAACATTTTTTAAGATAATAAATTCATCCTGCTTCTCCCTGGAGATTTTTTTTCTCTTTAAACATCATACAGGGAGTTAGTCAATAAAAACTTGAAAGTTGAGTGTTGAGAGTTTGAAAACAATCTCTCCCCATTTTTAAAAAATTTATGGCTTTTTCCTTTGCTTTTCATTATAATGTTCATAGTATGAAGTTTCACACAGTTATCATCAAACTGGTTATTTATAATTTTCTATGTGGTCTAAGGGAAACTTGATTATATATTAATATTAGCTTAACCGAACTGTAGAACCATCCAAGTTTGACCTAATTTAAGAAACTATTTTTTTATCATTTTTAAAAAAGATTTTATTTGTTTATTTGAGAGAGAGAGTGTGTGCACATGAGAGAGCGAGCAGGGGGGAGGAGCGGAGGGAAAGGGAGAAGCAGACTTCCCACTGAGTGGGGAGCCGAGCGGGGAGCCTGACGCGGGGTTCAGTCCCGGGACTGCAGGATCGTGACCTAAGGCAAAGGCAGATGCTTAACCGACTGAGCCACCCAGGCACCCCTAATTTAGGAGCCTCTAAAACAAATCTGCAAACAAGCATAAGAGAAATTAAACCTGCAATTAAGCTAATAAGGAATTGGTTACCATGAATGTCTATAAAGTAATGATGATTTTCTTTTTATGGAAATTATATCATTAAATAAATTTAAGATAAAACTAGAACTCTCACAGCATTTTATTTCACTGTGGTGTGAAAATTTGCTACTGTGGTAAAGAGTAAAGCTCCCAGTATTTTAAAAAATCTGAGTGTGAACATGAAGATTAATAAAAATTTTACACCCTAGAGGAGACTCTAGTACGTTATTGTATATGAGTGTATACCCAGCACATTTTAAATAGTTAGATTTCCTGGAAATAAGTCTGAAAGCTCACTGATAACATTGTTTAAAAGAAATATAATTAGGGGGGTCACCTGGGTGGCTCACAAGAGTCGCATGCTCTACTAACTGAGCCAGCTAGAGCCCCCAGATTATTTACTTTTTAAAAAAATAACTACCACGGGACATCTGGGTGGCTCAGTTGGTTAAACGTCTGCCTTCGGCACAGGTCATGATCCTGATCCTGGAGTCCGGGGATCCAGTTCCGCGTTGGGCTCCCTGCTTAGTGGAGAGCCTGCTTCTCCCTCTGCCTGCCACTCCCCCTGCTTGTGCTCTCTCTGTCTCTCTCTCTTTTTTTTCTTTTTTTAAAGATTTTTATTTATTTGACAGAGAGACAGCCAGAGAGGGAACACAAGCAGGGGGAATGGGGTAGGGAGAAGCAGGCTTCCCGCAGAGCAGAGAGCCCAACGTGAGGCTCGATCCCAGGACCCCTGGATCATGACCTGAGCCGAAGGCAGACGCTTAACGACTGAGCCACCCAGGCGCCCCTCTCAATCTCTCTCTCTGACAAATAAATAAAATCTTTAAATAAAAGTTAAAAAAAAATAACTACCACATACATTAAGCTGAATATATAGACAGCTTTTGTTCTCTTTTAAAAATAAATGTGATGGCCTAAAACACTGACCTAAACTTTATTGGGATTTGCTATATAATTTGGGAGTTTTGATATTTCTTTGCCAGTTACTTTTTAAAATGTATGAGCTGTATATTAAAAAGGTCTAACACTTTTGGACTTTGTATTTGATGTGTGAACATAAGCAGTACCTGGATGTGAGGCAGATGTATTTAAGGTTTTCTGTCATATTCTTAGGACTTTAATCTTTTTTTATCCAATTAACTTCAGTTAATACTTTCTTGAAAGATGACCAGCCAGAAGGTATTTGGGCTGGAAATGGTGTCCATGTTATAGACATTCTATAAAAAATTAAAAGAACAAAGATAGTTCAAGACTGTGAATGATAGGTTTTGGGGAAGGAGGAAGAAATCAAAGCCCTGAGCTTAGAATTTAAACAGTCTGTTTCTTTAAACAACAATCTGCCTTTGAAAAACATCTTAAAAATGCTTGGTCACTGCTTTTTATATTGAAATTTGAGAAGACTATAAGGTAGAGGTCCAAAATTAGAAAATTGAGGCCATCTTGAACCAGAGTAGTAGGGGTACATTGCAATTTCTTATTGGTGCAGATTTTTACTGTTGTATATATTAGTTCCTCTTTAATTATCAATACCCTTAATATAATTTTAATGAATTCAATTTTAATATGCTTGCAATTTGTGTTTTGTCATTTACTACTACACTGTTTAATTCCATGGAAGAACCCATCGAAGGACATAACTGGGACACACTGGAGCAGAGCCAGTACACCCAAAAGGAAAGACATCATGGTGTGTAGTTCAGAAAAATGTGCAGTGTTAATATTATGCACTTTGACTCTCAGAGTTCTGCGGGCTTGAGTGATGGGTATATTCTAATGGAAATTGACACTTGCTGAACTTTGTTTCCACAAACAAAAAGTTGCTCTATTTCTTTTAATTTTATTTCAAATGAAGACTTTCAGGTAACTTTCTGTGAGAGTTAAATTCTTTCTGATAGACTGTCAAAGATTTGGAAATGTTTTAGCTAGAGCCCTTAATATCTTCAGTTCTTCCTCCTTTGGTGAATTATTTGTTTCTTTTTGTTTTTTTTTTTAAAGATTTTATTTATTTATTTGATAGAGAGAGGGAGAGCACAAGCAGGGGGAGGAGCAGGCAGAGGGAGAGGGAGAAACAGACTCCCTGCTGAGGAAGGAACCCGATGTGGGGCTCGATCCCAGGACCCTGGGATCATGACTTGAGCCAAAGGCAGCCACTTAACCGACTGAGCCACCCAGGCGCCCCGAATTACTTTTTTTTAAACAACGTAAATACCAATTGGCATGTACTAGGGGGATTCTTTTCGTTTACCCAGTTGTTCTAGTAGCAGTTGGAGTGTCCAAGCTATGGATTTCTTATCAGATAGATTCAGCAGTTTTTTTAAAAACCAGCTGAACTCTGCATTATATTTTAGAAAGGGAAAATTGAAATAGGTCAATTTCAATTCCTCTGTTAAATTCTATGCCTTTGTAAAATGCCATTGGTGCTACAGAGAGGATCAGAAAACATAAGACATGACTGTTTTCTTCAGTGAACTTACTGGTTGGGAGGGTGGAATAGTTTATATGCAAGAATGTGTGGCTTGAGCAATACATATTTTAGTGATGGTATTTTTTTTAAACAAAAAAGATATTTTGTTAATGGAGAGGAGACCTAAGTGAAATTTCTATAGAGAAGGAACTTTACTTTCAGGGAAATGTCACTATTTTACCATTGCACATAATTTACTAAATGTGCACCTTTAGGCATCTTAGAAAATTTTAGATAAACAAGATTTTTGTTATACATGTAATAACACTCTTTGCTGTTTGCCTCTTCTGGGTAAGATTGCTTAAAAGGTGTAAGCTAGAATGCTTAAAAAACAAAATTAGGGGCGCCTGGGTGGCTCAGTTGGTTAAGCGACTGCCTTCGGCTCAGGTCATGATCCTGGAGTCCCGGGATCGAGTCCCACATCGGGCTCCCTGCTCAGCAGGGGGTCTGCTTCTCCCTCTGCCCTCTTCCCTCTCGTGCTCTCCTGTCTCTCATTCTCTGTCTCTCAAATAAATAAATAAAATCTTTAAAAAACAAACAAACAAACAAACAAAAACAAAATTAGGAAATCACAATTCTTTTTTTTTTTTTTTTAAGATTTTTATTTGTTTATTTAACAGAGAGAGAGAGCACAAGTAGGCAGAGCGGCAGACAGAGGGAGAGGGAGAAGCAGGCTCTCCCCTGAGCAGGAAGCCCGATGCGGGGCTCGATCCCAGGACCCTGGGATCATGACCTGAGCTGAAGGCAGCCGCTTAACTGACTGAGCCACTCAGGCGCCCCAGGAAATCACAATTCTAAGTAGTTACTATTTAATTCAGTTTCTTGGATTCGAAATGTGGTATTATGCCTATTATCTTATTTTCTTAAAGACCCTACATGAAATGCGGTTTTTCTGGTCTTATCATAAATTTTATGTGTTTTTCTTTGATTGATATTTAATCCCACACTTGTATGTATACTGTGCATATTCCACACTTTGCTTGGACTAAGTTTCCAGTTTTGTTCAGTGTTTTTAGTAAGGAAAGGTCTTGAGAAAGGAAGTTTTTCAGCTGTGTCCACAGGCAGATCCAAGGGAACTTCCACATTTTGATGCTGCAATTGTTTTTTTTGTAAGCCTGATTATATATTAGTTATGTGCTCTCACTTCATTGTCCATGCCTTCCTTGCTTTTGCCATGTTTCAAACAATGGGAAATGATGGTAACAGCCACAATAATAGAAAGTAAAACATCTTTTTAATTTCAAAATGTTTAATTCCTGCATGTAAAGGCTCCCTGTGGGTGTTTTGTGCTAGGGTATACTGAGGTTGAGTCATCTCGCCATTATTGACTAGGAATTCTGTGTTTGAAAGAGAACATGCAGCGTTACATGTACAAAGAGTTTAGCAATCACTTATATTAGGAAAGTGTGGGTGTGGGGAAGAAGATTCTTTAATTCAAATGTAATAGCCTTTGTGTATAATAATTTTCAACTTTTAAAGTAGTGCTGAATTTTTTTAAATTGTTTTATTTAAATTCCAGTTTGGATTTTTAGTAACTTTGCAAACGTTGCTTTTTTCCTCTTTATATTTCTGATTTGGGGAATACAATCAACATTCAACTTTTTCTGAAATCCAGTATGATGCTCTCAAGGATAGATCATCAAGACTTTCATCATTAGTATGTAGTGCATGACTTTGTGTTAAATGTAGAGTTTTACTTTATAAATGTCTGATCACACTAATCATAGATTATGACTAACTTTCCACAGGTTTGTTATTATGTTTTGGGGAAAGCGTATGGCCAACGATGCAAAGACTGTTTTGCAATTGTGGCATAATTGAACATTTGAATAATTTTTTCTTTTAAAATTTCAGGATCAGATAAAAATGATTTGCTTCCTTATCCAGCACTAAGATTGGTAGTAATATCTTTTCTTAAAGTGATGAGCTCCTCAAATGACACATATGTGTTGCCTGGAAGACATGTTTCTGGCAGTGTTTGATACCCACTGAACTACAGGCCCTGCTGTGTTTGTTTCTTATTATGTGCCACAGGCTGGCAGGTGTGAAGTTGCTAAACAGGAAATAGCCAGCAGTGACGGGTGATACCTGAAACATCAATTATACCTGCTCGTTTTTGCTTGATTTGGTTGGTTTTTTATGTATGTCATTTTAGCCAAGGAAGTTTAGTTATAGCATGTTTTCCTTGGGTTAATATTATGTCAGTAGATTGCCTGAGTTTCTAGACAATATAGTCATCTCTTAAAATGTTCAGGGTAATCTATGAAAGGAAGGATATGCATATTCAAAAAAGAAAAATGAGTGGATGGATTCAGGATCTAGCTGTGCATATGACAGATGATTTGCCTGGAGCAGACTGCTGATAAGTAGGACGTTGCTAGCACCTCCTCATTTCAGGTGGGCAGTATATAGCTAGATTGGGTTTCTTGTCTACCTAATGATCTTTATACTAGTATTTCTGTCCTCCTTCATTCCCTCATATACACTTGGCTTTGTGCTCCTGGGAGAAGTTATGTATTGAGACAGGGCTGTCTTCAGAGGACCTGCGTGTAAGGTCATTGTCTGATAATGCTGTTGCTACAAGGGGCAGTCCATACTGTCTTGGCTGTTTTCCTCCTGAGCAGCATGTGCCGTGGGACCACTAACTTGGGTCAGGAGTATTTTCTTGGGCAGAGCAATGCTCAATCTTGTTTTGGTTGATCCCAAAGGATTGCCTTTTGGCCTTTTGCTAAGGTAGGCCTAGAAGGAAGTCGACCCTCTTGTCCCCCATACCTTTATAAAGAAGATAGAAAGCACTCAAATAAGATGTGGGGTGAACATCTTCACAAATGCCCTGCCTGGCTCTGAGTCCTAATTACATCTTTTTGAGCTGGCTGTACATGGAGATGGGATGGCACAGGGGAAAGTGAGGGGGAGTGAAGATGTGTAGAGGTGCTAGATACCTTAGCTAGTCAGTCAAGTGCCATGAATCATTTACTAACAGCTGGTAAATAGATTCCATGGGGACTGCTCTGTATCTCATATTCATCTTTCTGTGTATAATTTTAAGACGAAGTTTATTAAGTTATTTTTTAAACTTCACTATGTGATCATGAAAGTTAACTTCAAATGTTTACTTCCAGAATCATTCTTACAGTCATTCTTATGGAATGAAGAAGAGGTCTTCTGGTTCTCATAAAGACCCACTGGTTAGTTGTGTTCTGTCTCATGTCCCACTGTCTTGTGCTGCTATAAAATTCACTGATTACTTTTAGGGAACTTAAGAATTATGACTGCTTTGGTGTGTGCCTTAGGTATTATTGAAATTTGATAACATACTGAAACATGATTTATCAGAATCTTATTTAAAAGTAATTTTGTTTTCACTTACAGGATTTAATATCAAGTTAATACAAGAAGTTCATTAATCACCTACTTTCATTTATGAACTGTCCTTTGGAATATACTTCAAGAATAAGTTTAGTGAGGGCGCCTGGGTGGCTCAGTTGGTTAAGCGACTGCCTTCGGCTCAGGTCATGATCCTGGAGTCCCGGGATCGAGTCCCGCATCGGGCTCCCTGCTCGGCAGGGAGTCTGCTTCTCCCTCTCCCGCTCCCCATTTGTGTTCCCTCTCTCGCTGTGTCTTTCTCTGTCAAATAAATAAATAAAATCTTAAAAAAAAAAAAAAAAGAATAAGTTTAGTTAGATTATTTATTTATTTATTTATTAAAGATTTTATTTATTTATTTTGACAGAGAGAGAGAGATAGCAAGAGCAGGAACACAAGCAGGGGGAGTGGGAGAGGGAGAAGCAGGCTCCCCGCTGAGCAGGGAGCCTAATATGGGGCTCGATCCCGGGACCCTGGGACCATGACCCAAGCCGAAGACAGACACCCAATGACTGAGCCACCCAAGCGCCCCAAGATTTTTTATTTATTTTTGAGAGAGAGAGAGGGAGAGAGCACGAGCAGGGGGAGGGGCGGAGGGAGAAGCAGAGTCCCTGCGGAGCAGGGAGCCCGATGCGGGACTTGATCCCAGGACCCTGGGATCGTGACCTGAGCCGAAGGCAGATGTTTAACCGACTGAGCCACCCAGGTGTCCCCAGAAAACAATGTATTATGTACAATGTCAGGAATATAAATTGAATTTGTTAGAGCCTTTTTTTTTTTTAAAGATTTTATTTATTCATTTGAGACACAGAGATACAGAGAGAGAGAACATGAGCAGGGGGAGAGGCAGGCTTCCTGCTTGCTGAGCCAGGAGCCCAATGTGGGGCTCCATCCCAGGACTCTGGGATCATAACCTGAGCTGAAGGCAGACAGGATCGTGGGATCACGACCTGAGCCGAAGGCAGACGCTTAACCATCTGAACCACCCAGGCGCCCAATGTTAGAGTTTTTAATAGATTATTGATGGTGATAGAGAATACTGAAATACTCTTTCTGTTAGGCTGCCACAGTACTGGCGGGAGAATCACTCCCAAGCTGCCTGTTAACTGGGTTCCTGTGGAAGGGGCTCTGACCTTTGGTAGGGTGAGAGAGGATCAGTAGGCTTTGGCTGGTAGAAGGGAATATAATGGAGAGGACATTAGTGAGAAGCCCTGGAGGGTGAAGCCTTGGGAGCTCTGGGGAGAGGTTAGTCCTGGTGCCTTGTTGAGGGGGTGGTGTGGGGAGGCCAGGCCAGGAGTGGCAGGGGTCAGTGGGCACACGGATTCCCCCCCCCCGATTGCAGTATCAGCAGTGCAGGAGGAGGCCATCAGTCAGGGATTGCTTACATTTCCTTAACTCTGAGTGAAAAAGATGGCTGGATAAGTTAGAAAGGGAGTTTTATAGATGATGGCCTCTTTGCCAGGTAACCACAATCTGTATAATGGCCTGTTTGTGCGGTGTATTGAAGATGAACCTGCCATAGATGTTTTAGGCCAAACCTGTTTAGTACACACTTGCACTGTGTCTTTGGTAACTTAATTCAATATTTTGACAAATAATGGGACTAGGAAAAGTTTGAAGAAAAAGACTTCACTGTTTTCTCTGGCATTGCCAAGTGGATTATAAAAGTGGTAATTACTCAGTTGTCTTGGATTTTTCAAGGATGTTACTAAGTATGGCATGAGAATAAATCACTTATTATTTCCATTCCATTTTGACTGAGGCTTTATGCTCATGTTTTTAAAATAAAAAAAATTAGTAATGACTTGGTTTGAATACAGTTAACCTTTAATATTAGTCTTTTTTGGAGACCTGAGATAATTATTATTTTGACTTTTACTTAATGCAATTCAGTGCTTTAAAGTCATTGTTTTGGAGGAGAGAGGGTTTGGCAATATTAGAGTTTGCCTTTGTGTATTGTCAACAATGTTTAACCTAAGAAAAATGTGTTTAATTTTACTTTTTGCAGAGTGGCCTCTACTTTGACCAGAGAAACTATAGCAGTCTTAGACATAGCAAACCCACCTCTGCCTACTACACTCGGGTTTGTCTCAAGCTTTTTGGCTTTGTTTGTTTTATCCAACTTTAACACACTTCTAACCCCTGGTTTTGCATTTTGACTAGTTAGAACTAATCTGTGAGTGGCTGTGTGTGCACTGGTTTGTGGTAACTGAATTCATAGAGTCTATGTATCTTTAGCTGATGTGAACTATTGAACCACCACATTTATAAATGAGTACTATTTTCCCCAGTTTTTTAAAATGAAAAATACTTAACATACAAAAATGTTCAAAGAATTGTATATTAACCACCCACGTGCCTACTACTTAGATTCTACAATTCATATTTTACTATATTTCCTTTATCATATTAATGTCTATCCATCTATCCATCCATCGATCCATCTTTTTTGGGGGGATGTTTTTCAGAATAAGTTGTAGGCATCACTACACATCATGGTGGTTGGCCTTTTAATAAAAGCTTACATGTAAAAATTTAAACTAATTGGGATGAAAAGAATATTTGTTTAATGTTAGAATCCTTGTTTTTTCAAGACATTTGGCACATCATACATTTAAAACAAATATGTGGCACATAGTACATAGAAAATAATTCAGTTGTCAAAACCTGCACACGCAACTTAGATATTCTTATTTTCCCTGTCTGATGGGCTTGGAAAAAAGAGTTGAAAATTATTTTCAGATGACATCAGAAGAGGAAAGATTTAATTCCATTTTTAAAAATGCTGTGCCTTGTTAGTGACTTGAATTTGTTGTGACCAGTACATTTTTTCTGATTAAACTAAGATACTTTGTCCATGGCTTGTGTATTTGTAGTGTAACTTGGAGCTCATTTACCTGGTTCCTCAGCAGTCAGGCTAAGCTCATCAAGAGTCTGCTGTGAGATCTCAGAAAGTGTCCCAGGAGCTGCTGGTGACCCGGGTGTGGCCACTGTTCTCCACACTCCCTGTGCCGTGGCCCTCTTTTCTTGAGTGTTTTCTTAGGTTGCCACCCCATCTCCTAACATTACTATTGAAAGCCCAGTAAGACTTAAGCACATTTATAGAAAACTATTCCACGTGTTTCTCTTATCCCTTAAAATGGGTATTCAAAAAGATTTCTAATGGCTAAGTTTTCCTCACCTTATGTGTTACTTAACTCCCTTAAGCATTCAGGAATTGCTAATCAATTATGGAGTGTAGAATAAACACAGCTTCTGCTCTCGTGATGGAGAGACCAAGTCTCCTTTTGCTGAATTATCTTGTTCTGTTTTGTTTTTGTTTCTTAACAGTCTTCTTCCCTGTGTAGTGACCCTCTGGCGACCTCAAAGAGTACCAGGGTTAGTACTTTCTGAGAAGTGTCTTGCCTTCAGAGCTACCAGTTGCTTTTCTTTGGGTTAAATCATGCGCTTTTTTCATAGGCCTCCTCTACTGCAAATTCTGGTCTGCTGAGAAGTACCAGCCTGGTTTGTATTTTTCTCTTCCAACGTGTGTACTCCTGGTGGAGCCACTGTCATGGTGCTGACCCTGGCTTGACAGCTTTCCTCCAAAACAGTCAAGGACACGGGGCTTTGATGCTTTGTACACTGCAGAATGTGCTGCCAATGCTTAAAATGCAAAACTTTAGGGTAGTAAGAAAAAAAACAAAAACAAACCAGCCCTATTTTCCAGATAGTGCTGGCTGTTGGTAGGCCATTGCTTACGGTTGGTTTCCTGTAGAGAAGACAACCTTGCATGGGCCCCACTACACTTGTATACTTTTGTGAGATGGTTGCCCATGCACAGATGTCATATTTCCTTTGGGACAGCTGTGACCTTGGCCGTGTTAATACTAGGCTCTAATAAAGCAAGCTGACTAGGAAGCAAAAGCCATTATCTGTGTAACGTGCGCCATAGTTCTGTGTAATGTGCAAGTTGTGAGCTGGCTGCTTTCAGGCTGTTGCTTTGTTGTGCTGTGGCCTGTTCTCGTAGACTGGCAACTGGAGGCTTTGTAGGTTCATTTTATTGTGCCAGTGGGCAAAATGCTTTATGTCCCTCACTTTGCTTTTCTGCTCAGTCCCCTCTTTAGAGAGAATAAATTCATAAATGTTCCTTCTCCTAGTTTCATAACATGATGGTGAAAAGAAATACTGTAATGGTGCTTTTTAAAGGAAGTGTGAGTTTGAAGTTTTGGGACTGATGTAGGACTTCACGCGTATCAGTGAATGTTCTCACCTGACACACTACACTACAACACTTTTTTGGAACCGAGTACTTCGAAGAAATTGTGACATTTTCAAAACAACTTTGATACCTGAATAAATAGATGAGTGGTATTTCCTCTGTTCTTTAGGTGTCATTGTATCATGGTGGATTATATAACCCTTATGGGTCTCGAACTGTAAGTCCAACCAGGGGGAGGTGGTGAGGAGGGAGGTGTGTAGGTGGGTACAGTTTACTTACAAAGAAAAAGTCATTTAATCTGACCTGCAGTTGCTCTGTAAGTTGTGACCCATAAGCTAGCCAACGGTGACTCTCACCCAAATTGTGAGGAACTGCCTGCTGGAAATCATGGCTCACAGTATGAAGGGAATATAAGTGGAGAAACCTCTTTTCCTGCTCATTAGTCCCTGAGGAAGAGGATGGGAGCAGTGCTCCTCAGGGCATCCCCTTCCCCTCCTCACCCTCCAGCTGAGGGCTGCTGGATCTAGGGGGTTGGGAGAAAGGTAGAGTTCCAGACCTGGGAGAACAGTCACCTTCACCCCGGGATCCAGCGGCCACTTAGGTCCAGGGTCACGAATGTATTCCCCCAGCAGGCAAAGGAGGTGGCCATTATTGTAAAACCTTTCTTCTTGGAAACTTTATAGCCATCTGAATACAGTTACTACTCATCAAGAACAAGTTCGGCCCGAAGCAGTCCTGTGGTGAGCTGTCTGGTCTCTTTGCATGCTTTATAGATACTTTCAGTTGTTTCCTTAATCTGTACTCACAGTTCGGAATATTGAGGATGCGTGTTTCACTCTTTTGTGCATGGATTGTCATTTTCCTTCAGTACACAAACTCAGGTATACTAATTTGTCCTAATTGGTGGTTTCTGTGTGAATGTGACTTAGCACACAATTTCTGAAATGAGTCTGGAACCAGTGCCATTAGAAGTTTTAAAAAATTTGTATTGTCGTTTATGTGAACTTCTTATCTTTTCAGTGGTGATAATTCACTATATGGGTTGATTATCCTATGTTTCTCTTTTCTGTCTCTGCTTTCTGCATTGAGCCATTTCACTTGCTTGCCAGCACTTCAATCAATGGAGTGAAAGGAGAAGTAATAAAACAAGTCAGCTTTTAAAAATTGTTTACATAAAAGACAAAACTGGGATAATTCTAATCACCCAATCTTTCTGGAATATTAAAACTTTTTTTTTTTTTAAGTTATAAAAGTAGTATTAGCTTAAGGAAAGTCCAAAGTAAAAGTCCCCTGACCCTTTCTTTCCCTATGTTCCCTTTTCTACTGAGTGCGTTTTGGAAATAGTTTTATGTCAGCACATTCTTTTTAATGGCGGTATATTATCCCACTAGTGCATGGGTTGTACATTTCTTTTTGAGGATTTCTTTTCATAGGTATTGTTTTTGGTTTTTGTTTTTAAACTGTAGTTGACACACAAGGTTACATTAGTTTCAGGTGTATAACATAGTGATGTGACAACTCTGTATATTATGCTGTGCTCGCCACAAGTGTAGCTCGCATCTGTCACCACACAGCATGATTACAATACCATTGACTATATTCTCTATGCTGTAGCTTTTATCCTTGTCAATCATTAAATAACTGGAAGCTTGTATTTCCCACTCCCTATCGATGGACATTTAGGTTGCTGTATTTTTGCTACAGCAAACACTTGCATAATGGACTGTCGTATACAGTTGTATTTTTGTGTACTTATGAGTAGATCTCATGTAAGGTAGATTGCTAATCATTAAATGATGGGGGTCAAAGAGTATATACATTTAAATTATGATGCATATTGCCGTATTGCCCACCAAAAAAGACTAAACTAATTTACATTTCCAATGGCAAATGATGACTTTAGGAACTACTTTGTTATTCTTGACAGTGTCAAAATAGGAGAAATTACTAAAGCAGTTTCTTAATGGTCAGTACAGATTGCTCTGTGGAGTGGAATAGGTGAGCTATATAGATTTTATTTTATATTCATGTTGGGCTCTGTTCTCCTGCCATTTCCAAGGGGCACTTCTCAAGAATTCCACTCCTATGCTTAACAAAAATGTACACAGGAATGTTTAAGGAGATAAAGGCTTTTTGATTTAAGTAGGAAGTTTACTTTTACCTCACTCCATAATAAAATTCCACTTGGCAATTCTGGGACCCGATAGCATTTTTAATGTACCAATATGATGGCCCCTTGCAAACAGAATTATGGTAATACATTTTCAGTCAAGTGTAGAACCTTGTCCTTGTGTGCTGGCTGCATGTTATTTCATTTGCAAGTTGGGTTCAGAGTTATTATCTTGGTGATGCCAGAATGGTTCCTCAGTGATGTCAGAATAGAGGTAACTTATACACACGGAAGATGAGTCTTCTGCTGCTCATGGAACAGGAAGAAAACTGTAGGGTGACATTAGAAATATCTCCACGCATTGCATAGGAATGAATAAAGGAAAATAAGAATCATCATTTCAGTGTCCTTGCTGGTAGGAAATTCTGTCTTTGACTTATTTCACCTGAAGATATTCTTAGATTTTTTTCTCTCCCGAACTTAGGCATTAAGTATACTTGTTGACCCCCTGATGGGCTCCAAAGGGCCTAGTGGTTTAAAAAGCATGAAATCCAGGCGCCTGGGTGGCTCAGTTGGTTAGGCGACTGCCTTCGGCTCGGGTCATGATCCTGGAGTCCCGGGATCGGGCTCCCTGCTCGGCGGGGAGTCTGCTTCTCCCTCTGACCCTCCCCCATCTCACGCTCTCTCTCTCTCTCTCTCTTTAAAAAAAAAAAAAAAAAAAAAAAAGCATGAAATCCCTAGCTGGTGTTGGTTGGTCTGTTTATGCCCTAGCCCTCCACTCCTGTCCTCTTTTTTTCTACAACTTAAATAAAAGAGAAAGTAGTATTTTATTCTGTGTGCTTTGTAGAAATATCGTTTGGTTTTTAATGCTGCTTTATTATACTTTGAAGCCACTTTTCTGTTTGATGGTGCACAATAGGTGGTGCCAATTATATGCTCATGTAGAGTAATTGCATGCTTCCCCAAACCTTACCTAATGTGCTTGCAGCCAGGTAAGACCTATAGTGAAATCACATGTTTTTCATTATCTGCTTTTAATATCTGTAGTTTACCAATGATGACACTGCAAGCATTGCATCCTCTGGTCGCGCCAGTCGTGGGCGAAGGGACAGTGTGGTGAGCGTGGTTTGCATGCAAACTCATACAATAAGTTTTTAAATTGCCCCCCTGTATGTGATCCCATGAAATCTCCTGGAAAATGAAATTTGCATTTGACAAAAATGAGCATTTTCCTCAAATTTAGTTTATATGAATAATTTGCCTTCAAAAATGTGTTCCTGTGAATATGTATTCTCTGTGGGCTATGGAAGCTTTCATCAGTAACTTGCCTCTTTACACCTCTTATGTGCAGGTCTTTGTGTATTTGAAAGATTTTCACTTTTTATTCTTTGTTGCTGTTTTATGTGCATGCATTTATGTGCACAGTTCACCAGTAACAAAAGTTTCTCCAGCAAAATGAATGCTCCACTTTGCATAAAACTTGTTAACTATGGGTTACAAATCATGTTGCCATCAGTTGCTTTCTTCGCTGTGTATTTAAGATGTATTGTTTATAGTTTATACATCTTTTAAGACCTGTGAACTTTTTAATAGTCGTAGGTGGCAAAATTTAGAAATTCTGGTCAAAAATTCTGGTTAAAAATTCAGCTAGCATAATAATTGTAGAGACAACAAATAGCTAGGTCAAAATACAGATTGGTGTAATTTCAGATTATTCTTTTGATGATGCTGGAAGTTTTTCAGAGAGCTGATGACATTTTTGCTATATTTAAGAATTGATTTGAAAATTACATTGGTAAGCATGATATGTCAGCTTAGAGCTACAAAAGAGCCATGTTTTGTGAAAGATTGTAAACCTGAAGCTTTCATAGAAAAGGGAAACACCAAGTGTTTGTGAGATTTGTTGCCAAAAATGCAGTGATCTGTTTAAGGCAATTGTGGTCCATTGGCGAACCAGTTAATGCTCATACAGCTGAAGGAGAAAAAACAAGCCAGGACACCTGAAAGCACCTTGGAAAGTGATGGAGTAGAAAGGGCAGGAAGGGACTTTAAAGTAATGATGCCTGGGTTTGAGCCACTTCTACAACCTGTTAGTTGTGTTAATGGCAATTTATTTGTAATGGGGATGTTAATGACTGTCTTTGTAGGTAGGCTTAATATATGCAAATGAATTACTTATGGAGAAGAGCTACAAAGTTCTTGAGACAGTAGGAACCAGTAAAATATTAGGTATATGTAAATCTAAGTTGTATTACTATTACTATGAATAAAAATATTGTTGCTTGACTGCCTTAGCCCTTAGCAAAACTTCACACTTGTAAGCCTTCTTTGTCTCTGTGGATGGATTTCCAAATTCACTTCCTGGAATGGAAGAGTTTTTAAGCAAGGTAATCAGACAGAGCTGAGGTAAGAAAAGCTGATAAGTGAGGTAAAAAATACTCCCTACTTACTAATTCAACAGATGTTTATGGAGTACCTATTATATGTGAGGCATTGTATTAAGTGCTGGGAATAATGTGGTAAGCTAGACCAGATTTCTGATTTCATGGAGCTTATATCCTAGTGAAAGAAATAGAAAATAAACAAGTAAACAAAGAAAGAAAAGAGAAGTAACCCCAGGGATTGTGAAGAGAACAGGAGGTGATGGGACAGGGAACATTGAGGGATGCATGTGCGAGTGTGCATCCCTTTGGAGGGGGTGATCAGAGAAGGCTTCCCCAGGGAAGTGACCTTTGAGCTGCGACTTGAAATGGGAGGAGCCAGCTGCCTGAAGAGCGGGAGAAGAGCTCTAGGCCAATGACAAAGTCTCAGGTGGGAAAAGACTGAGTTTGGGGAACCAGAAAGGGGCCAGTGTAGTTCTTTCATTATTTTGTCTCACAGTTCCTGGTCTTGAGGAGTATGAAAAAGAGGGAAGTGTAGAAATTGAGCAAATAGTGCAATAAATACCCTGCAAAGAATGCTGCATTGAGCATATATGTGCTTAACAGAGTTGATAGCTGTAATGAACTATAAGTTTTTGAAATATGGTAGAGGCTTGAGGTAAATAGTATCCTAGTGAGGATGATGCATGTGCTAAACACGGGAGCCTTTGCTGGCCCTCGGCAGTAAATGATCTCTGTGGTATACAACTCGAGTTAAGGTGCATAAAAGCTTGTTTTAGAGAGCTGTGATTTCCTTTAGAAACCCTTTTATGTTTCTTTTCTACTTTTTTGAGTAGGTTAATTGCAGCGGTTTCCTCATTGCATGATACTTTATCAAGCACCAAAACAATATTTGTTTTCCTCATTTGACAATGTTCTTATCCTTCTCCTCTCTCTTTTCTTAACCTTTAAAGCATTTCATTTTTTTCTGATTGAAAGGTTTCTACCGCTGATTATTTTAGTCGCTCCAATCGTAGGGGGAGTGTAGTCTCAGAGGTGGATGACGTCAGTATCCCCGATTTGACCAGCGTGAGTGTATTGCATGGGGGTGGTTTTGGCGTCTCAGGCTTGTGACTAACGGCTAATACATTAGCTATTTGAAAGTTAGGAGCTTAATTTACTGCTTTAATTTTTATTGGGATAGAGTAACATAAAGTACAGTTATTTGTTTTGTTTTGGAATGTATATACTGATATGCTTTGATTTTTTAAAAAAACTTTTCTGTGAAAAATTTCACCTGTAGAACCCGTCAGCAGCTCCAAAAATTACCAGTGTTTTGCCAATTTTGCTTCATCTCTTTCCTCCCTTTTCCCTTTTTTTTTCCTGAATTATTTTAAAGCAAATCCATGTCATTTCCCAGTAGTTTAGTATGCATCTCTAATTGAGAATTTCTTTTTCATATTTACTCTACCATTATCATACCTAATAAAATTAAAAATAATTCCTTAAAACCTCTAATACCTAGCCCATATTTAGATATCCCTGATGAGTCTTAAAATTTTTCTTCCCTTTTTATTTTGGTGAATATATAAAGTACTAGACAGACTTTGAAGGTTGAACAATAGGAGATATATATATATATTTTTAAAGATTTTATCTATTTGACAGAGAGAGACACAGCAAGAGAGGGAACACAAGCAGGGGGAGTGGGAGAGGGAGAAGCAGGCTCCCCGCGGAGCAGGGAGCCCGATGTGGGGCTCGATCCCAGGACTCTGGGATCATGACCTGAGCCGAAGGCAGACGCTTAACGACTGAGCCACCCAGGCGCCCCTGAACAATAGGAGATATTACTTAGTAAAGTGTCACTAATTTATGGTAACTGGGAAGAATCTAAATAGATTTTAAACATTTGGACTATGGCATTATTTTGAAGAAATGCCTGTCCATTGCTTTCACATCATTGGGAACTGAATTTAGGAAAGATTGTCCTTGATGCCTTGAGGCATTTGTCTTAATGAAGGAACTCCAACCAGCATATACCTCCCTGCCTGATCTAATAGCCTCTTTTTCTCTTTGACACCTCCTGTCCCTTGCTGGGATTAGTTTTGTTTTGCCCATAGACCAATGCTGTCTGATTTTCAAGCACTTTGAAGCAGGTGAGAGGCAGTGTTTCCTAACCAAAAAGTTAGTTTTGAATGAAGAGATATTATTTATATTTAGCACATTGCTCGTTGTATTTAAATAGCTACTTTTGAATGACTTTAATCCTGGAAAATAATTTTAAGTGTGGTCTTTAAGTATTCCAGATTGTTGGATCTCAAACCTGGCTGTATATAGCAACCCTGTCTTGCCCTCTGTCAGATCAAGGAATCTCTGCACGCAGAGTTGGAAGATTGGCTCCCGAGTCTTTCCCCTGAAATATTGCTCATTTTATTGGTTTGCTTAGCAACTTATTCTTTTTTTTTGTAGATATAAACAATTTAATTTATTGTATACACCTTTTTTTCTTAAAAACTTTGAATTCTGTTAGCCTTTAATTTGTGATGGTGGTTATGTCCTCCTTATGTGTATTTCTTGGCAATTTATTTTAGTAACTACACAGAAGTGAAAAGCTTGATAGTTAAAAAAAAAACAAACTCCCTGCTTCTACTAATTTAATATAACTCTTTTCTTTACCCAGGTAATTATTTTGGTTTATTTACGTATTTTTAAATAAAAATTATACATATTTAAGGTGTATAACGTGATGATTTGATATGTATACGTTATTATATCAAATCATCATGCTGTACACCTTATAACATAAACAAAAGATTCTCTAGAGCAGTGGTTAGCAAATATGGCCAGCAACCCCTTATTTTATAGCCTGTGAGCTAATGGTTTTTATGTATTTTTTTCATGATTATCTAAGTACCTATATGATATCCTTAATTTTGCCTTTTGGCAAAGCCTAAAAATTTGCTGTTCCCCTCTCTAGAGCAAAAATTTTCTCTAATATTATTTCTTTTTTTTTTTTTAAGATTTTATTTATTTATCGGAGAGAGAGAATGGGAGACAGAGAGCATGAGAGGGGGAGGATCAGAGGGAGAAGCAGACTCCCTGCTGAGCAGGGAGCCCGATGCGGGACTTGATCCTGGGACTCCAGGATCATGACCTGAGCCGAAGGCAGTCGCTTAACCAACTGAGCTACCCAGGCGCCCTAATATTATTTCTTTTAAAGGGTAACTATACAGCTCATTGTAGACAAATGAAAAGTGGACTTGACATTGGTAAGATCCTCCCCACACACTCCACTTTTTGATATAAGCTAGGAAATCTGCATTTTTTTGTGAAATAGCCTGATTTTAAAATGCTGACAATGAATTCAAAATTTTAAAAGTCACTTTCAGGCTTCCGCATTGTGGATCAGATAAATGTGTACATTCTGCTCCATTTATAACTTCTGAGCTAGGTGTGCTGAAAAAGGGTGCCAGGCCCTGATTTGGCAAGACTCACTATCTGGATATTTATGATTGCTCAAGCCTCTGGTCTTTTCTTCTGCATTGTTCCTTTGTCCCATCAGTCAGGCTGGGGAAAAGGATGTAAATGTGCTTTCATTTTACTGATTGTTAATAATCAGACCATTTCTGAATGGAATCCTCAGCCATTTTTGCTTTAGGAGATTATTAAAATTAATTGCTCCCTTCCCTTCTGTGGTTAGGGAATCAGTCATTAGTTTTCTGGTTATTTTTTTTTCTCCATTAAACAGAATTTTTGATGCATATTATCATCCATATATAAAATTAGAAGTTAAAGGATTAGACTCCAATAACTACATTAAACAACACTATAAATACTTTGACTATAGTTTTATAACTTAAAAAATAAGTTTATTCAAATGCCTAATTATGAATACCTTTATCTTCTGATCATATATATTACATTAGATTTACTGATACAGTTGACAGGAATGGGTGCTGCATGATATACCTCAGATATGCATAGCTCAATTACATCAAATCTCTGATACCTTTTTTTAATATATTTTTTAAGACTTTATTTATTTGAGAGAGATAGAGAGCATGAGAGTGAGAGAGAGAGAGAGAAAGAGACCACAAGCAGGGGGAAGTGGTAGAGGGAGAGGGAGAAGCAGGCTCCCCGCTGAGCAGGGAGCCCGATGCGGGGCTCGATCCCATGACCCTGGGATCATGACCTGAGCTGAAGGCAGACGCTTAACCTACTGAGCCACCCAGGTGCCCTCAACTCTCTGATGTCCTTTTAAGAAAAAAATATAATTAGAACAAGATGTAAGTCTTTATTTCTAAACAACTCTTTTAAAAAATCTTTTTTATTTTTTCTTTTGAGAGAGAGAGTGCACACAAGGGGAGGTGGAAGGGGTAAAGGGAGAGGGAGAGAGAATTTTAAGCAGGCTCAGCACTCAGCATAGAGCCTGACCTGGGGCTTGATCTCACGATCCTGAGATCATGACCTGAGCTGAAATCAAGAGTCAGATGCTTAATCAGCTGAGCCACCGAGGTGCCCCTCTAAACAACTCTTAAATGACAGTATCGAAATGTATTTACAACTAGAATTCTCTATTTCTATTCAAAAGGTTCAATTGTATTTTACCATTTTAGTAAGGTAAAATTATCTGTCAAACTAAGTAACCATATGCTGAAATGAAGTTCAAAGGGCTTTTTATCCAGAGAATAAATAAACATCTTTCTTTTAAGAAGAAATAAAGAGTTTCAAGGATTTGACAAGATATGTATTCTAAGAAATATTTCTCACATGTACTAATTTCAACAAATATTCAAGGAGTTTAGATTTAAAGAGAAACAATCCATAATTTCTAATGTCAAGAGCAAAGCATTTTCAGATGTCCCAGACATAAATAAGGCAAAGGCATTTATCACTGAAATGTGGGAAAGATTATATTTATTTAAGATTTTGTTTACTAGTTGATAACTTGAAATTCTTTAAGAAAATACTACTTTTGAACTTTAAAGCATTCAAATTGGAATATAAAGTCTGCTACCATGTGTTCTTTTTTTTTTTTTTTTTTAAAGATTTCATTTATTTGACAGAAAGAGACACAGCGAGAGAGGGAACACAAGCAGGGGGAGTGGGAGAGGGAGAAGCAGGCTCCCCGCGGAGCAGGGAGCCTGATGTGGGGCTCGATCCCAGGACTCTGGGATCATGACCTGAGCCGAAGGCAGACGCTTAACGACTGAGCCACCCAGGCGCCCCTGTTCTTCTTTTTTTAAGAGTTGTTTGTTAAAGAGTATGCAGGCATGGGCATGTATACTCGCAGGGGGGACAGAGTAGCGGGGGAGGGGGCAGAGGGGAGAGGCAATCTCCAGCAGACTCCCCACTAAGCAGGGAGCTGGATATGGGGCTCTATCTCAGGACCCTGAGATCATGACCTGAGCTGGAATTAAGAGTCCAACTCTTAACCGAGTGAGCCACCCAGATGCCCTTGCTCTTCTTTTCACATTAATACGAATATGAAATATTACAAGCTTGTTAGCTGACTTCCAAGTTCCAGCTATCAAAGAAACCCTTTTCATGATTGGAAAATTACCTATTTAATTATTTAAGGGTACAGTGCCATGATATTTACTTGAAACTTTTTGAGAATAGTAAGGTACAGTTAACATTAATGACTAAGTCCTGAGGGCCATATTTGGGAGAAGGGAGGAAGCTTTGCTTAGTGTTTTCTTGTTTTGGTTTTTTTTTTTTTAATCTACTTTTTTATTAGCAACTTTCTTTTTTAGCAACTTGATTTACTTTTAGTATTTTTTTCTATCTTGGTTTAATTTGCATGTTTTACAGAATTGTGACCATAAAGTATATACAGCCTTTGTTTTCTGATTTCTCACTTACTAATCTTATAAGATCCTCTTAATTCATCTTATAGCTGAAACCTTGTATCCTTTTACCAACCTTTCCCTATTTTATACCTTAATGTATTAAACATGATTAAATTTTATTCCACTTAAAAGCCTTTTCAGGATCCGGCAGACTCTGGGTCATAATTATGAACATTAGTGTGTCATTGCAGAGCAGTTGTGTAGAGCTCCTGGCTGCTAGAGAGAGCACTGGGGCTTTTAGAACACCAGGTGTCAAGTAGTGTTTTGTCTAAGTGGAAGACAGCACATAATATAGCACAATCTGAGAAGTGAGAACTGGAGTCTCTGGCCAAGTCACTGCAGCCCAAATGACTGGACTGCGGCGTGGCTGCTCTTGGTATTTTTTGCTGCCTTAACAATCCATGAGGTTTGGCGCATGATCAGTTTGGGTTGCGACAGTTGGGATCTGTCAGAAGACAGTGAAAGCAATAGAATCAACATTGCGATGGACTAGTTCAATGATGCAGCCTCTGAAATGTAAGATCATTCCAAGTTGACTGTTAAAAAAAATGGATAGACTTGGGGGTCATTTTTGTGGGAGGGGAATATGAGCCAGGATTTTAAATAGACCTAGAAGAGTGTTTCTGAGTGTTGCTTGTTTTTGTCTTTAACTCATTAGTAGAAGAGAGTTGGGAGATACTCTGAGGAAAATACGGCAGTTTTATTCAGATACAGTATTTCTTTGATCCTGAAGAATAACACTCTAAGTATCAGGCAATGTGTTTTACTAGTATAAATGTGATGGAAGGTTATTCCTTTTTGTGACAATAATTGTTAACTACTGTAATTGTTTGTTTTTGAACATTTTATATGCGATTTAGAAAAAATTAAAGTTAACTAAAATTAATTCCTTTTTAAGAGTATTATAATAGGGTCTCTCTGTCAAATAAATAAATAAAATCTTTTAAAAAAGAGTATTATATTAAAAAGTAGCAAAAAGAGATCAAAGTCTGAGATAGTATTTATATTACTTTAAGTACTTTATATAGTACTTCTAATAAACACCTTTTATTATAAACAGTGTTTGTTATATAAACACTGAGGAAAAAATGAACATGATAAATGTGGGCAATGAAAAAGAACAGGAAAACTTTCAATTATGAGGAAGTTAGAGTGAAGTGATCTGAATAGAGCCAGAAATAATGGTATTTTGTGTTTTAATAATTAACTGAGGAAAGTTTTCAAATCTTTTTTCTAGATTGGGCTGGGAGGGTTGGTCTAGGTGTTGGAGTCTGGGTATATTTTCATTTAGTTAAATCTCTCTGTAACTTTTTCCCCCTAATGGTAATTGGGACAGTATATCCAGGTAAATTATGTGAACACAGGGTTAAAGATTTGCAAAACTGAGATCTGGACTCAGCCCTGATTAGTAGTAGTTCAGCTTTCAGGAAAATCTTTTGCCTCTGAATTTCTCTTTCCTCAGCTGTAAGGTCAGGGTTTGGGATTAGACCTATGAGGTACCTCTCTTTATGAAAGAAACACTAATCCTATCCACAGAAGATAGGATAACTCAGTTATGCGTACCCAGATGATAGGACACTATGTTGTTGTTAAAGTAAATGAAGTAAGTCTGTAAGTACAGATGAGGTATGATTCATTTACTCATTTGCCCAACAAATTTTGAGTCCTTCTATATGCCAGGTGCTGTTTTTGATGTTAGGAATACAGAAATGAACATATAGACATAGAACATACATTAAAGAGAAAGAGATCAAACAATAAATAAACGAATAAATATCATGGGATTAGGGAGTGATCAATGCCATGAAGAAAAATGAGGTAGTTTCTGTAATCTCTGAAACTTGGTAAGGAGAAAAAGAAGATATAGAATGTATTTGGGACATTACTTTAGAATTTGTTAAAGACACGGGGGCCGGTTGCCCTTGGATGGAGAATTGGAAGGTTTGGGTGTGGTATAGTAGGGAGAGAGGCTTACTTCACATACCCTTTTGTGCTGGTTGATTTTTTTAAATTTTATTTTTGACGTATGTACATGTATTGCTTAAAAAAGCAAAAAAAAAAAAAAAAAAAGCCAAAGAACTGAATCCTTAAGAGCTGTGGGGGAAATCTTTTTTGATGATATATTTAACTTGCTTTAGTTGAATTTGAACTTTTTTTGGCTAAGTATACTGGTCTTATCTATGTGTCCCGTGTTCTAATAATGTTTAGATAATAAAGTTTTTTGGCTTTTGGTTTTATCAGTCTTTTTCTTTTGATGTGTACAAGTTTTTTTGGTGTGTGTGTGTTAACATTTGCATTGCCAAAGCTCAAGTTTACATATATTTTTCTTTAACGTGTTTCAAATACCATGAAAAGGAAAATCTACAGGTTCTAAACATGCATAAGAACAGCTTGCTTACTGCATGTCATCCTTAGGGTAAGAATTGAAGTTGTTGACATTTTGTCTTATGTGTCTCAACTTTTATTTCAGTTTCAATATGTTTACTTTTAGGTTCCAAACATCAGTTGAACTTGGAGAACTCAAATGAGGTCACTTTTTTTCCTCTAAAAAAACCCCTAGCATGCTAAGCATCTCTCCTGATTTTTATCTCTGTTCTTTTCTAGTTGGATGAAAAATCTGACAAACAGTATGCTGAAAATTACACAAGGGTGAGTACATAAATTCCTATGGGAATTAGATTCTCAAGGTCAATTAAACTTAATTTCTACTGCTATTTCATTATTTTACTACATTTGAACTGGTGGAGCTACTCTTCCTTTCTTCATCTATTTCCTGTCCTTGACCCCCCAAATTCCTCTGAGGTTGAATCATGTGAAGCACTGGGAAGAGAAAAGACACTGCATTTTATTTCCTTGAATGTCACTTCTTAAGCTTTTGGCTGCTCTTTTGATTTTCATTCCCTAGAATTTGATCCTGAGAAGAAGCCATTAAACGCTGAAAATGAAGTGTCTTTAGGAATGGTGGTGACAAACTCTGAGGGTTTTTTTTTTCCCCGCCCTTAATAGTTAATTTTTTTTTTTTTTTGAGGTAAAATAATTCCTTTCTGGGAGTTGTTTTGTGTTAAAGTCTCTAACTTCTAGAGTATTTTTAGAAAGTCATCTTTGGGAAATTATCAGGATTAATTTCATGCTATATCCCCAAAAGATATACCAGTTCTGTCTGATAGAGATACAGTGCAAGCCACAAGTGTACCCACATATATGTAAGTTTAAATTTTCTGGTAGCCTCATTAAAACAGTAAAAAGAAACGGGCACTTGGGTGGCTCAGTCGTTAAACGTCTGCCTTCGGCTCAGGTCATGATCCCAGGGTCCTGGGATCGAGTCCCACATCGGGCTCTATGCTCCGCAGGAAGCCTGCTTCTGCCTCTCTCCCACTGCCCCTGCTTGTGTTCCCTCTCTCGCTGTGCCTCTCTCTGTCAAATAAATAAATAAAATCTTTAAAAAAAAGAACAGGTAAAATTTATTTAAATAATATATTTTATTTAACCCAAATATGTCAATGTAATCAATGTGAACAATTATTAATGAGATATTTTACATTCTTTTTTTCCATACAAAGCCTTTGAAATCTGGTTGTGTATTTTACAATTAAAAATAAAATCTCAATTTGGACTAGCCATATGTCAAATGCTCAGTAGCCCCATGTGGCTAATGGCTACTGTATCGGACAGCACAGATCTGTGTCATTTATTAATCCAGTAGCATAATCTCACATTTAAACTAACTGTGGGAATAGCAGTCTAAATTCAGAGTGATACACAATTTGCTTCAGCTGCAAATTTTGTTTCCAACTTTATCAAAATATTAGAAAAAGAAAAGATTCTGAAGGAGCATCTTTAGGAACTCGGTAGGAGGACTGCTAATCAGCATACCAGTTATAAGTCCTGAACTGTTTTAAATTAATCTGATGTGCTCACCCCAGAGTTGTTTACGATGTAGAAAAGATAAACTTAGAAAACAACTTGCACACAAACTATTTCCTTTGTTATTATGAATTCTAGATTCCCATAAAGTTGGAGCGAACAAAGTTATGCGTAGTATGCCCGGGCCCTTCTCTGGATACCCTCTTCCCATAGCAGTCTACACTCTCCCCATCTTCTCATCCACACCTGCACCCTGGGCCCAGTTTTAGTTTCCACAGCAAACGTATTTGGAAAGAAACAAGACTTAAATGTGTCCTCTTCCTCTTTCTCTAGCCTTCATCTCGGAATTCTGCCTCAGCAACAACCCCTCTGAGTGGAAACTCATCCAGACGAGGGAGCGGAGACACCAGCAGCTTAGTAGATCCAGACACCTCATTAAGTGAATTGCGGGTAAACCGCAGTCTTTGGTTTGCTTTTTAAAAACCGTTTTTTGGCTTCTTTATAGTATAGTATACTGGAACTATTTAACATTTAATGTGACTTAGTAGAAAGAAAAGGAATATGAGGTCTTTAAAAAAAAATTATTAAAGATAGTTCAGGAATGTGACTCAGATCTGAAAGGAAGGAGATTAGTTAATTCTTTTTTCTGTTTTCTTTCCTGAACATTTGATGGTATTGGAATGAGTTCTGCTAATTTACAGATGCCAGAAAAACTTGTTAATGTATGTAAAGTAATTCTTTCAGAAATAATTGGCCATATTTTAAATGGAAAATATGTGGATATACAAGGAACCAGACTCTAGGAATTGTCGGTCTTTTGAGCTATTATGTATTATTTGGCTGCTTGAATATAGTTATCTATCAATTTTTCATGAAAAGTGTAGTAATATTTGGGATAACAGAAATACCTGAGTTGAGTCCCCATTCTTATTAACCTTTTTATTTAAAAAATGAGGACTTTCAAAATGTATTTGAATGTTTATTTGCTGAACCTGCTATTTGTGAGCAATGGGGGAAGGGTAGTAATAAAAATTGCATTCATTCATTCATTCATTCATTCATTCAACATTTATTGAGCCTTTGGCCCCAGAGATTTAGGCCTTGAAACACACCGTGAACTTCAGGAGTTCACTGTTTCATAGGGAAGACAAACTGATAGAAACCAGTAAAACCAGGCCGTGTGATAATAGGTAGTAGCCAGAGTAGGGCTATTAAGGGAATTCAGAGAAGTGTCAGCCACGTTGGACTAAGGTATGAAGGAAGAATACACACGAACCAGGCAAAGTTCAAGGACAAAGCTTTTCTCAGAACTTCAGAGAACCAGAAGGTACTCTGTATAGTACAGTTGCCTAAGGGTAGGATGAGAAGTGAGGAGGAGAGGTGAGTGAGGGGGAAGACCGGGGAAGTAGTTCTGGGCCAGACCACAAAGCCGTCATGTATGGGAGCCTAGAAGGCATTTGGTTTTCTCCTGGCTACTGTGGGATATTAAATAGGGGAGTGAGTATCTGATTTGCATTCTTAAAGAGTGACCCCAGATTGGAGGAAGCACTGGCAGCAAGGGGAACAATACCCACAGTTCAATAGTGAAGTCAAAACTGTGATGGAAGAAGATGCAAGAAATTTGCTCTGAAGAGAATACTGGAGGATACTGGAGTTGATTGGTCAACAGCAGAGAGAGATAGGAGACTAAGAGAAGGTTTTTGTTTTCTTTCAAAGGTGGACTTGATTATTATTTTCATTGCTTGAGAGAGGACAGGAAGGCAAAGGAAGGAGAGGGTGACTGAGGAGCAGAGTGCCTGAGTGGGCGAGAGGAATGCCTAGGGTGCAGATGGAGGGGGGCCAAATGTGGAGGTTCAGTGCTGCTGACACAGGAGGAGGTGGGGACTGGGGTACTGAGTCAGATTGTAAGCGGGTAGGAGCAGGAGTCCGGCTTATGAAGTGGGCAGCCTGTAAAAGTGGGCCAGTGGTTAGAGGGTGGAGAGGTTTGCAGCAGTGACGGTGGCGGTCAAGAAGGAGAGCCGCCCCAGGCCGACATGGCATGACTTTGCGAGTATCAATATTTACCAAGCTCTTACTGAGTACCAGCATAGGTGCCGGGGGTGCAGAGTTGAGTAAGATAAACTCTTGCCTTCAGTGGGACAGAACACGGGAGGGAAAGGCCCTCCAGCCTCACAACTTAGCTCGTGCTTGCGGTTTCCCTGTATTGCTTCTTTAAGAGAATGACTTTCTGAAGGAAGTGAGAGCTTTGTATCCTTATACTCGGCTCCTCGTAGCCTTTCGATATATGTCTGTTGAATGAATCAATGAGCAGAAGACAGACAGACCTACAAAGGAGGGAATGAAGAGGGCAGGGGAAGTATAATACAGAAAGTGTGTGTGACTGGCCTTGGAGAATTGATCCTGTCTGTATTGCAGAATGGTACTCAGGGAAAATAACCGTGGCAGTTATTTTCTCCCTAAATTAAGCGTCTGAATCGATTGTATGTAGCAGGGTCAGGTATAAGGGAAACTGTATTTTCCATTTAAAATTTGACCTGCTTTACTTTAAGGATTATGGTTACATTTGGAGCAGATGCTCTTTTCTCATCATTTAAATGGCATCCTCAGCCTAGACTCTCATTTGACATAATGTTTAAAATGTTGGTGTTTAACTTCCTTCCCTTTACTTTCTTTCTCCCAAATTAATTGTGCTTGGTAAGCAAGTCATTGAAAGACAACGTTGTTCATATCCATTTATTAGTTTTTAAAACTTTTGCATGAGTCAGTAAAATTTGCTGCTTATAATTAATTTACTACATGTTTTACTAGTTCTAGGTGAAGCATTATGTTAAAAATCATTTGAATGATTTATAAAATTTTTAATATTATATGTTAAGCATATTATAATTTATATAGCTTTTTTCCATATACACCCCCCCTTTGCTAATGCTGTTTCAACACATGTTAATGCCAAGAAAATAGTGAATACTTTAGATTGATTACTCCAGACCTTCTCCAGCCCCACTATCCCCCCTGACCTGTTTGCCCTATTCCATGGTTTGGAGTGGCAGTTATGCTTGTGTACTTTGATTTCTTTGCTTTTAGTCTGGAATATACAAAAGTAGTTCATGTTTTCAGCTGAATCTCTGAGACTTAAGATATGTTTATGCATGGTTTTACGCAATGGTTCATTCCTATGTCCTGCAGGATATCTATGACCTTAAGGACCAGATACAGGATGTAGAAGGGAGATACATGCAAGGGCTTAAAGAACTAAAGGTATCAGGGCCCATTCTGCAGCCCAAGCATGCTGTCTGTACACAGAAGTGTTGCGTAATGGTGGTTTCACAAGTTCTGTTAACCCCAGTGCACAGAGCTTTACTAACAGTGTTTGTCTTTCAAGCATGTGCTTAACCTGCAGTGCATAGGAAAGGCAAGCTTTCAGTCTCTGCTTTGTCTAAATGTTTAGTATGGTTTTTGGAATATTCAGTAAAAGATATTACACCTTAAGAGTTCTTAAGTTTGTAAAATAGTTGCATGTCCCTTGTGTCTTAGCCATACAAAATTAAATTGGACAAACTCTTAAAAAGTATTCTGAGAATGAATTTATATATATATATTTAATTAAAAATTAGACCTTAAAATTTTTCCATGCTAAATGAGAGAATATTGCCTATTTCTGTCACCAAATTCAGTCAATATTAAAGGCAGGAGGAAGAAACATCTAAGAGTGCATTATTATAAATATTCCTTTTGGAGGAAGGACCCTGAGATAGAAGGTCTGTGTTTTCGTTTTGTTTCTTCTTCTTCTTTTTTAAACTATAGGTCAAAAAGGATTATACAGATTCAGTGCTTTAAAAAATTTGGAGGTAAATTTAAATGGGCCTAAATCTTTTCTGAGCAAGGATGGCTACCAGTTTTCAATATAAGGGTCCGAGTGAGGCAGACAGTTTGGTTGTCAGTGGCACTTGGTTATCATGCGCTTCCCCATGTTTTATTTTGAAGTTCAAATCTAATATGAGGAAACTAAAAGTTTTCCTGAGCACATGCATGTCCCTGTTTGAAATAAAAAATACACATCAGGCCTCTAAAATCACATAAGTAAGGTATTCAAAAAGGTGATTCAGGATATGCTCGAAGGACAAAGCATAGGCCTAATACGCAAGGCTTTCATCAGCTTTCCTGGCGTGATGTGAAGTAGCCCAGTTACCAGTCAAAACCTTCATGTGGATAATTATTGTCCATAAGGAACTTATGGTTAAGACTCAGGACCAAAAAGGGTAGGGAGTCCTGTGGAGAGTGTCCGGGAGGGAAGTGTGGAGGCCGCTGATATGGCAGCGTGTGAGGCTATCAGTAAACATCAGGAGAATTACAGAGGTAGTATGTGGATGTGCTCAGTTAGTTTTCATGGCTCTAATCTTCAGGATTTAATCCCCTCTTAACGTTTTAGAGATAAGACTTTTGGAAATATCTTGGATCAAGGGAATAAATCCTATATATTAAGTAAGTACACTCATGTTGAAGTGTCTTATATGTATCAGGAAAGCAAGCGATTCAGAGGCATTCTTACTTGTTGCTTTTTATTTTATTTAAAACATTTTTTTCTTATGTTTTAGATCTACCATTTACTACATTCTTTGAAGGATACAAAAGAACAGATTAAATTTATTTGAGACCAAACAGATACAAGATCCCTTTTTTTAAGACAAAAAAGCAAAACTTAATGTTCCTCACATAAATGATACCATGCTAAGAAAAACTGTAAAAAAATACATTAAATATATCCATGTTTAGTGCAACAGAAGCATATCCAGAGTAAAGGAAAAATTACTTTGTGATATACAGTGGTGTACCCTGCTTTATTTTTTTCATTTAGAAGAGATCTATTTTATTTATTTTTATGTTTATTTATTTTATTGGAGTATAACATACGGTGCTATATCAGTTTTAGGTGCACAACATAATGATACAAGAATTCTCTACATTACTCAGTGCTCATCATGATACGTGTATTCTTAATTTCCATCCCCCCCAACACCTCCCTTTTTTTTCCCCACCCCCCCTTTTCATAATTCATGGTCAGCATATAATTGAGCTTGACTTCAGGTTATATTTATACTTGAAATGACTTCTTTAAGTGGAAGAAAATCATTTTAAAAAATGGTCTGATTGGTGATCAAGCGTGGTGGTGTGAACGTGTCCTATTAAAAAAGGATACTGGGTCATTGCTTATGACATTACTCTTGATTAAGTGAGGCAGCCTTTGGGGTGCTTTTCCCTCATTCTAGCCTCCATGCAGAACCACCTGGGTTTTGTTAAATCACAGACTGCTGGACCCTACTCACAGATTTTCTCATTCACTGGGTCTGGAATGGGGTTGAAAATTTGTATGTTTACCCAGTTAATGCTGTTGCTGCTAGTCTAGAATCTACACTTGCAAAATCACTGCCTTAGACACATTTAAGTAAAATTAATTCCTAATAGATACCACTATGTAAGCTAGATTGAAATAATTAAAACTACCTTGACACAAATTTAAAACCGTCTTCCATGGTCTGTTTAAAGGAGAGTACATGCCATAAATGTTACGTCAAATTTATTGTTACTGTATTTTTGCATCTCTTGCTAAACTATCTTAGATTCTGATGTTAATAAAGTTATACTCCATTTTCTATGGGACTGAGCTGTGAGGAAGACTTTTCTTGAATGCTATTAGCCCCTGAGATGGATCAGAATCATTCTAAATTCTGTATTATATTAGGATCCCATTATATTTAAACCATTATACAATTGACTTTGCTTATATTTTTTTATTTGTTTTATATTTGTTCCCATTCCTGGTATAAATGCTGCCTGTTAATACAGCCCTGGTTTATGAAGGGCTTATTGTGTGTATATCCTTATTGAGATATACTTCACACACTGTAAAGTTTACCCATTTAAAGTGTACACAGTTCAAGTGGGTTTTAGCATAGTCACAGAGTTGCACAACCATCACCACAACCCTATTTTAGAATGCTTTCATTACCCCAGAAAGAAACCCTGTGCCAATTAGCAGTCATTCCTCACCCTTCCTCTTCCTCTTACACACCCAGCCTGGGTAACCACTAATCTACTTTGTCTCTGTGGATTTGCCTATTCTGGACATTTCATATAAATGGAATCATATAATATGTAGTCTTTTGTGATTGACCTCAGTTAGTATAATGTTTTGAAGATTCATCCATGTTGTAACTAACTTTCTTTCCTTCCTTCTTTCTTTTTCTTTCTTTCCTTCTTTCTTTTTTTCTTTCTTTCTTTCTTTCTTTCTTTCTTTCTTTCTTTCTTTCTTTCTTTCTTTCTTTCTCTCTTTCTTTTTCTTTCTTTTCTTTCTTTCATTTCCTTCCTTCCTTCCTTCCTTTCTTCCTTCCTTCCTTCCTTCCTTCCTTCCTTCCTTCCTTCCTTCCTTCCTTCCATCTATCCATTCATCCATCTATCCATCCATCCATCCATCTATCACAACTGGTTTATATTGCAGTGTATAGATTTACCACATTTTTGTTTATGTGTCAGTTGATGGACATTTGGGTTGTTTCCAGTTTTGGGCTGTTATGAGTAATGTTGCTATGAACATTTGTGTACAAGTTTTTGTATGGACATACCTTTTCATTTCTCCTAGATACCTAGGAATAGAATCTCTGGGTCATATGGTAACAATATATTTAACACTTTGAGGAATTGTCAAACTGTTCCAAAGCAGCTGCACTATTTTACATTCTCCCTAGCTGTGTGAGGCTTCTAGTTTTTCCACATCCTCACCAACACTTGTTAATCTTGTTTCTGTTTGTTTTTTTTTTTAAATTATAGCCATCATAGTAGGTCTGAAGTGGTATCTCATTGTGGTTTTGATGTGCATTTCCCTAATTACTAATGATGTTGAGCCTGTCTTCATGTGTTTATTGGCCATTTGCATATCCTGTTTGGAGAAATATTTAATCAGATCATCACCCATTTTTAAACTGAATTCTGTGTCTTTTTATTATGGTGTTGTGGGAGTTCTTTATATATTTTGGATACAAGTCCCTAATCAGATACATGATTTACAAATAATCTCTCCCATAGTATGGATTGTCTTTTTTTTTTTTTAATACTTTCTTGATGATACTGTTTGTACCACAGAAGTTTTTAATTTTGATGAAGTCTTTCATTGATACTGCTTTTGGTATTGTATCTAGGAAACCTACTCTGTCTACTCCAAGATCATGAAGATTTAGTGCTATATTTTCTTTGAAGAATTTTATAATTTTAGCTCCTACATTTAGGTCTCTGACCCATTTTGAGTTAATTTTTGTGTACCGTGTGATGTAGGAAGCCAACTTTATTCTTTTGCATGTGGATATCCTGCTGTTCCAACACCATTTGTTGAAAAACTATTCCTTTCCCATTGAGTTGTCTAGGTACCCTTGTCAAAAGTCAATTGATTAGATTTCTGTATCAATTAGGGAGGACGTTAGGTTTGAGGTTGGTGTTGAGGAGAATAACTACCATGACTTCCAGTGCTTTGATGAAACCTCAGATGTGAGGCCTTCTGGCCAAGCGTCTGTGATTTCATATTGTTGGAGAGTTCGCTGTATCCCTGGGGGTTGCAGCTTTCTCTAAGTTTGCTGTGGCCGAACCAAGAAAGAAGGCATATGCAGATTTCTACAGAAATTATGATTCCATGAAAGAGTTTGAGGAGATGAAGAAGGCTGGTATCTTTCAGAGTGCAGAGTGATTCTGGAATGTAAAGAATTTATTTGGGTTGAGTTCCATTGAAGTCTGTCACTGACCTGTGTTCCTGAACTATGAAACACGAATATTGGGTTATGGAATAGTTTGTCTTGATAAATAAACAACTAACAACAACAACAAAAAAAGTCAATTGGTCACAAATGTAAGGGTTCTGGACTATCAATTCTGTATCTTTGATCTTGGTTTGTTGAACATTTACATTAGTATTTTTATTTATTTATTTTTATTTTTATTTTTTTTTAAATATTTTATTTATTTGACAGAGAGAGACACAGCGAGAGAAGGAACACAAGCAGGGGGAGTGGGAGAGGGAGAAGCAGGCTTCCCGCAGAGCAGGGAGCCCGATGTGGGACTCGATCCCAGGACCCTGGGACCACGACCTGAGCCGAAGTCAGACGCTTAACGACTGAGCCACCCAGGCGCCCTACATTAGTATTTTTAAAATTTATTTCTAGAAGTAATGACTTTTCTTATGTGAAATGCTTCTTTTAAGATTTTATTTATTTGAGTTAGAGCGAGAGAGAGAGCACGAGCTGGAGGTAGGGGTAGAGGGAGAGGGAGAAGCAGGCTCCCCACTGAGCATGGAGCCCGACGTGGGGCTTGATCCCAGGACCCTGGGATCACGACCTGAGCTGAAGGCAGACACTTCACCGACTGAGCCACCCAAATGTTTTTTCTTTTTAAAAGCCTTAAAAACTGTTACTAGGTAGTAATAATCTACCAAATTAGATAGTTGTTAAAAAATAGACTTGTAAGCTGTTTTAAGCAGAAAACTTTGAATTATATAAAATTTCAGACATTTTGTTTTTGCTCTTTTTTTGTTGTTGTTACTCTTTTTTTTTTTTTTTTTAGATTTTATTTATTTATTTATTTGAGAGAGAGAATGAGAGACAGCACAAGAGGGAAGAGGGTCAGAGGGAGAAGCAGACCCCCGCCGAGCGGGGAGCCCGATTGCGGGACTCGATCCCGGGACTTCGGGATCATGACCTGAGCCGAAGGCAGTCGCTTAACCAACTGAGCCACCCAGGCGCCCTGTTGTTACTCTTTTTTTAATCATTTTTGTATTGCTTACTATTAAAGAATGACCAGAACTTGAATAATTGCTAGAAAAAAATGTTTATGCCTTTACATTAGCATTATTATACAGAACAAGAAAGTACTGAAAACAGATGTCTGGAAAGTAGCAAAATTCAAATGAGTATTACGTTTACTTGTGTGAAGAGAGGCTGTATTCTGTTCTATCATTGCATTCTGAATACCAAACAGCTTGTTGTTTAAAAACAAGAGTAACATTTCTGAAAACATCTATGCTTCTTCATTTTAGGACTCTTCACAAATATATGTGGTCTGCATACCTTTTTATCTTTCAGAGGCTACATTGCTGCTTGATTTTGTTTCTTGTATAGCAGAGAGCATATAAAGTTCTTATCCTGGCATAATTGGCTTATTACCATCCTTTCATTTCATGTGCATGTTACTAAACCAGGAATTCCCTCAACCGCTTGCATTTTGCAAAAATGCATCTTCATGTGTTTGTGCCAGTGCTGTATTTCCTGTTATATTGAATATAAGCAATGAACGTATTTTAGATATCAGGCTGATGGCTGTGACTTTCATCTAGGAGTCTTTATCCGAAGTGGAAGAAAAATACAAGAAAGCCATGGTTTCCAACGCACAGTTAGACAATGAGAAGAACAATTTGATCTACCAGGTAGACACCCTCAAGGATGTTATTGAAGAACAGGAGGAACAAATGGCAGAATTTTATAGAGAAAATGAAGAAAAATCAAAGGTAATTGTGCATCTTGTGTCATCCCTTTCTCTGGGTCAGAAAATTAGAACCTGCCATTTCGGAGGTGCTGGGCTTGATGGAACAGCGCAGCATACCCGGGTCTGAAGCTGCAGTCGAAACTGATTGGTCCAAGGAAATTGACAAACATGAGATATCAGGTCTTAAGATATTTTCTTTTTTAAATTTTTATAAAATCTATTTAATTTTCTTAAGGAAAATCTTATGACCTCCTTCATTTTCTGAAGATAGAATACAACTCAAGTTTTATCTTTATTTTCTATCTCTTAATGTCTTCTTGTTTTAACTGGCTAGAATGCCACAAAGCTCTGAGGACTTTCAGTGAGACAGTTCATTTTTTCTTTTCTATCATTTTTTAAGATAATCTGTTTTCTAAATGATTGGAGAGAAGTTTTTAACCAGTTCTTTAAAAACAGCAGGATGGAGACATGGGTCAGACGTCAGCAGATGTTTTCTTTAGAGGTTTGTAAGTTATATTGTTAAAATGTGCAGATGGAAAATAAAAGCCACTGTCCAAGGTTCAGATTTGCCCTTTGACAACTGCGGAAAGCAAATTGGCTTCTCTTACTGGATTTGGACTTTTTAAAGTGTTGATGTCAGTCCAAGCAGAGGACAAAAGGTTATTACTGCCAAAAAAATGAGTTGTGACTACATTGCAAAAATAAAAATAAAAAGCCCAGAAAACAATTTAGGACATGTTCACAGTGAATTGTTAGAAACATCAGTAATCTGAAGGGAGAGAAGCTGTTTAATATAACCTCAAAGGAACTGGTATTTTTATTTATTTATTTTTTTTATTTGAGAGAGAGAGAATGAGAGACAGAGAGCATGAGAGGGAGGAGGGTCAGAGGGAGAAGCAGACTCCCTGCCGAGCAGGGAGCCCGATGCGGGACTTGATCCCGGAACTCCAGGATCATGACCTGAGCCGAAGGCAGTTGCTTAACCAGCTGAGCCACCCAGGTGCCCTCAAAGGGACTGGTATTAATACTATACACTCTAATGGGGATTTTTTTCCTTGAGGACTGAAAATGTTCATTCCAGTCTGTTTTGGTCATGTTTAAAATGTGTTCGGAAGTGTTTGTCAAGGGCTTGGGGGAAGGAAGGATGACTAGACAAAATATAGAGGATTTTTGGGGCAGTGATACTATTCTGTATGATACTATACTAGTGGATACATTATTTTTGTCAAAACCCATAGAATATATAACACCAAGAGTGAGCCTTAATGTAAACTATGGACTTTGGGTGATAATGATGTGTCAGTGTGTGCTCAGCACTTGTAACAAATGTACCACTCTGGTGCAGGAGGTTGATAGTAGGTAGGAGAGGCTCTTTGTGTGTGGGCAGGGCTATATGAGAACTCTGTCTTTTCCACTCAACTGCACCAACCTAAAAGTGCTCTAAAAAATAAAGTCTATTAAAAAAAAAGTTAGGATAAGAAGACTTGTGTCTATGTAAGTGAAAAAGAGACCTCCAGATATTTTCATACTGGATGACAGGGCTCATTGAAGACTATGATTTGGTGGCATAGGTGGTTTCCTCTTTGATTCTTCCTGTTTCTCAAGGGCCAATTTCTGAGATTCTGAACTGTCATATTTTATGTAGAGCCCTTGGACTCCTTTTTTGCCTTTCCATGCATTTTTCATGCTGTTTCTGGCTCTTTGTTTCTAGTAGATTAGAAGAAAATCTCATGGTAAGTATTTAATGTTCAGTACTAAAATGAGTTATCATTCCATCTTCTCAAATGCCCTTGAGCATTAAAAAAAAAAACAACAACAACCCGCAAACCTCTATGATTAACTTACTAGGCAACTTAATATTTTTTTCCTTTTGTCTTTTTCTAATATCTAGAGATGTGTTAGTATACATAGAGCTGTGGTTTTTAATTTTTATGTAAAAAAATCCCACCTGTGCTTTTCAAATTAAAAAAATCCCAAGCAGGAGGAGGGACAGAGGGGGAGGGAGAGGGACAAGCAAGAGGCTCTATCTCGGGACCCTGGGATGATGACCTGAGCTAAGTCAAGAGTTGGCTACTCGGGGCGCCTGGGTGGCTCAGTCGTTAAGCGTCTGCCTTCAGCTCAGGTCATGATTCCAGGGTCCTGGGATCGAGCCCCGCATCGGACTCCCTGCTCGGCGGGAGGCCTGCTTCTCCCTCTCCCACTCCCCTTGCTTGTGTTCCCTCTCTCGCTGTCTCTCTCTCTGTCAAATAAATAAATAAAATCTTAAAAAAAAAATAAATAAAATAATAAAAAAAAAAGAGTTGGCTACTCAACTGACTGAGCCACCCAAGTGCCCCTATAGATATTGCCTCATGCAGTAGAATGTTCACGTTCAGAGACCTACAGAGAGGTCAGGCACTCAGGTATGTTTCATTATAGTTCAGAAGGAAAGGGTAGAGAAGGACCATTCAATTATAACAACAATGGTATTAATACAATTTTTCAAAATGTCTTCAGTGCTTCCTGCTGGGATTATAATAACTGTATCTTAAATATTGTCTCTATACCTACTCTGGGGAAGAATGCCTGATTAGGAATGTCTCAAGTATATTATTTCCTTAATAGCTATTTATTTTAGTAGTGGATTCTTTTCCTTTCTTTTTTTTAAAAAAATGTTTTTAAACATTTTATGTTTAAAGTTGTTTTAACATTTTTAAAAAATATTAGAGTTTTTATTTTTTATTTATTTTTTTAAGATTTTATTTATTTATTTGACAGAGAGAGCACACAAGCAGGGGGAGCAGCAGCAGAGGGAGAGGGAGAAGCAGACTCTCCATTGAGCAGAGAGCCTGACACGGGGCTCGATCCCAGGTCTCTGGGATCATGACCTGAGCCGAAGGCAGATGCTTAACCGACTGAGCCATCCAGGTGCCCCTAGAGGTTTTAAAAATACAGAAAATAGCAGACTATTCTGAACCCTCCTAAAGCCCATCATCTACCCCCAGCAACCATCAACCCATGGCCAATTTTGTCGTATTTCCCCCACTCCTGTTCTTTGAGACAAGACCTCAGTAACTCATATATTTTTTAAAGATTTTATTTATTTATTTGAGAGGGTGAGCGAGATAGAGTGAGCATGAGCCGGGAAGGAGCAGAGGGAGAGGGAGAAGCAGACTCCCCGCTGAGCAGGGAGCCCGATGTGGGGCTCGATCCTGGGACTCTGGGATCATGACCTGAGCCAAAGGCAGATGCTTAACCGACTGAGCCACCCAGGTGCCCCTCAGTATCTCATTTTTTTTTTTTTTAAAGATTTTATTTATTTATTTGACAGAGAGAGAGGGAACACAAGCAGGGGAGTGGGAGAGTGAGAAGCAGGCTTCCCGCGGAGCAGGGAGCCCGACATGGGGCCCGATCCCAGGATCCTGAGATCACGACCCGAGCCGAAGGCAGTCGCTCAAGCGACTGAGCCACCCAGGCGCCCCCAGTATCTCATATTTTAATATGAGTTTAGGCATGACTCTCTAAACGAGAGGGACTCCCTCTTTTTTTTATAACCACAAGACCATTCACATCTAAAAAATTAAGAATAATTCCTTCATACTACGTATCCAACCATTGTTAAAATTTTAATTGTCTCAAATGTCCTAAGTGGTTTTCTTTTTTACACTTAAATAAAAAAAAAAAACAAAACCCTGAGGATCCAGATAAGTTCCATAAGTTGGAATTAGTTGTCATGTCTTTAAGTCTCTATTTATAGCTTTCCTTTCATCTCTTTTTTATTTTTTCCTCCCTTGCAATTTGTGTATTGAAGAGACAGGATTGCTTGTCTTAACAGTTTCTGACAGCCTTAGGGATTTTGCTGTTTCATTCCTACGGTGTCTTTAATGTGTTCCCTTTTCCTCTGTATTTTCTGTAAACAGGTAGTCAGGTTTAGAGGCTTAACCAAATACAGGTGTGGCATTTTTGGCACGTCTGCTTCACGGGTTATCTTCTGGCAGGAGGCCCTGATGTATGGCTCTTTCTTTTTATAATGCTGTTGCTAGATGCTTCGATCTGTTAGTGGATTAAGGGTTGCAAAATGGGGTATACTAATTTTATCATTACTGTTTCACATTTCTTGTATTATTTTAAAATGGATTAGAGATAAAATTCACATACCATCTAATTCATCCTTTTAAAAGCGTACAATTCGGGGCTTTTGTATATTCATATTATGTGCAGCCGTCCCAGTTAGTTTTAGAGGACTGTGGTCATGTCAGAAAGAAGCCCTGTACCCTTTAGCTGTCATTGCTCTGTCTCCTGCCTCCTCAGCCCTGAGTAACTCCTCTGCTTTCTGTCTCTATAGATTTCCCCATTCTAAACTTGCAGTCAATAGAGTCATAGAATATGAAGGTGGCTTTTGAGACTGGCTTCTTTATTTAGCTGAACTATTTTTGACATTCATCTGTGTTGTAGTGTGGGTGACTACTTCATTACTTTTTACGGCCTCATACTATCCCATTGCATGGGCATACCACATTTTGTTTGTTCATTTGTGTGTTGATGCACATGCTATGATGAATAATGCTGCTGTAAACATTTGTGTACAAGTCTGTGTGTGGACGTATGTTGTCCTTTCTGTTAAGTGTGTACCTGGGAAGGGAGTTAGTTGCTGGGTCATATGGCAGCTCTATGTTGAACCATTTGAGGAATGCCAGACCATTTTCCACAGTGGCCGCACCATTTCACGTTCCCACCAGTGGTGTATGTGAGTTCTGATTTCACCACAGCCTCACCAACACTTAGTATTGTCTGACTTTTTTTCTTTTTACAGTCTTCCTAGCAGCTGTGGTTTTGATTTGCATTTTCCTGATGACTAATAATTATGAGTATATTTTCATATGCTTCCTTGGAGAAATAGCTATTCAGATCTTTTGCCTATTTTTATTTATTATTATTATTTTTTAAAGATTTTATTTTTTTGAGAGAAAGAGAAGAAAGAGAAAGAGAGAGAGCACAAGCAGGGGGAGGAACAGAGGGAAAGGAAGAAGTAGACTCCCTGCTGAGTAAGGAGCCTGATGCGGGGCTCCATCTCAGGACCCTGGGATCATGATCTGAGCTGAAGGCAGATACTTAACCGACTGAGCCATCCAGGTGCCCCTCTTTTGCCTGTTTTTAAATTGGATTTTTTTATTATTATTATTGAGTTGCAAGAGTTCATATATTCTAGGTACAAGTCCTTTATCAGATACAACTTAAAAAATATTTTAAAATATCATTAAGAATACAAGCATTTGATGATCTGAATTCATTGTAGCTTTTATTCTTTTTGATTTTCAAATTGTTCAACCTTTAACTAATCTGAACATGTTCAGGTTGATTTCCAAATAATTTTGACATGAGTCTAAGTTTTTTGTTTTTTTTTTTAAATAAATTCTGTCTAGCACAAGAAAGTGTTCCAGGCTCATCTGGTATTTCCTGCTCCAGACTTGGAGCTGTTTGTCCAAGGAGCCTTGGTTCTTTTAGTGGGGTGGTGTGGGTGCTGGAGAGCTCTTGCCACCAAGAAGATAACTGTTTATAAAGGCCTTTTTAGTGGAATATCAGGGAAATATTTATGTGGGGTACTTTTTTGTTTTTAAAGTCAAAATATATTATGAATTTATGCTAGTAGTTCTAGTTCATGTTCAGGACTCTGGCATTTTTCCTTACCCTCTCTGTTTTACATATGTGTATCTCCGTGTTCCCACTGCCAGTTCTCAAAGTCACTGGGGGATGATAGTAATTATGTTATATTCTGTTCTCTTTGCTCTATCCCACAGTGCTCAGAATAGCAATACCAGTGTCGCCACAAGTGATATAATTACTGAAAATAGTTAAAAGTTTTTTGTTTTGTTCTGGTTGGCTGTTATTTTGCTGCTATACTATGTATAGTCCAACCATTGTTTTTTAAAAGTTACTCGAAATAGTTTCTCTGTGCTTATGCTGCTAACTGGATGTATAATTTAGGCTCACTGCATTTTATTTTCAATACTTAGGAATTACTTTAAAAATTTTTATCTTTAGATTATTTTTACTTTTAATTGTGATAAAAAGTATAACAAAATTTACCATCTTAACCATTTTAAGGTGTTACAGTTCAGACAGTTCAGTAATATCAAGTATATTCACATTGTTGTGCAATGGGAACTTTTTCATCTTGCAGAACTAAAACTCTGTACTCTTTAAACAACAGCCCTCCCCCTCCCCCAGCTCCTGGCAACCTCCATTCTACTTTCTCTCTCTCTCTCTCTCTCTCTCTCTCTCTCTTTCTCTGAGTTTGGCTCCTCTAGGTATCTCATAAAAGTGAAATCATGCAGTATTTGACTTTTTGTGACTGGCTTCATATAATGCTTTCAAGGCTTATCCATGTTGTATTGTAGCATGTGTCAGAATTTCCTTCCTGAATAATATTCCAGTGTATGTATGTACCACATTTTGTGTATCCATTCATCTGTCTGTGGACACTTGGGTTGCTTCCATCAGGAATTGCTTTTTGAATTTAATTTTGTTTTACAATTACATAAGATATTTACATGTATCTGAAGTGAAATCAACAAAGAGTCAATCTTCTATCTCTGTTCATCCCTATTTCTTTCTTTTTTTATTTTTTATTTTTTATTTTTAAAGATTTTATTTATTTATTTGAGAGAGAGGATGAGAGAGAGCACATGAGAAGGGGGGAGGGTCAGAGGGAGAAGCAGACTCCCTGCCGAGCAGGGAGCCTGATGCGGGACTCGATCCTGGGACTCCAGGATCATGACCTGAGCTGAAGGCAGCCGCCCAACCAACTGAGCCACCCAGGCGCCCTGTTCATCCCTATTTCTTGAGGGGATTTTTTAATTAAATGCTTTATCCTTCCATACTTAAGAAGATAGATATATTTTGCTATTTGAAAAAGTATATACAAATATATGTTTTTTATCCCCGCTTTCTTAGAAAATGGTAGCATACTATAAATACTGCTCCACACCTTGCTCTTTTTATCACCTTATGACTGTGGGTCTTCTTCATTCCTTGGTGTATTACTCCATAGTGATTCCATGGTGCGCATGTACTATAGTTTATTCCACCAGCTCCCTGTTGATGGACATCTGAATTGTTTACAGTCTTTTGCTATTAAAAATAGTCCTGCAAAAATGATGTACTACATAAGTCTTTTTGCATTTTTGCCAGGATAGCCAGGGGATTCATCAGAGTGGGTTTACTGGGTCAAAAGGCATGCTCATTCTGCTGGATACTGCCAGTTTTCCCTTTGTATTAGTTATACCATTTTGGATTCCTACCAGAATGTACGAGAGGGCCTGTTTCCATCCCCATAGTATTTTCCTGAATACGTTGTCAAGTTTTTGGACTTCTACTAGTGTTTAAGTGAGACCATACAGTTTAATTTATTGTTCTCTTAGTATGATCATCTTTTTATATTCAGAGTGATTTCTTTTTCTGTGAACTGTCCATTTCTTTAGACTATTTTTCTATATAGTACTGTTTTTTTCTTTTTAGAGGCTCTATATAGAGAGGCGATAACTTTGTTTCTGATATAAGTTACAATTTTTTTTGTAGTTTATCATTTGTGTTTTTACTTTGCTTGGAGTGCCTTTTGCCATTTAAAAGTTTTTATGTAGTCTAACTTATTACCCATTTCCCTTTCTTGCTGGTGGATTTTTAGGTCATTTTTTAGTAACATTTTTTTCCTACTCTTTGGAATTCACTCATTTTTTTTCTCTAGTAACTATCCTTCTTTCCTTTTCTCTTTTTTTCTCTCTTTTTGCCATACACTTCCAATCCATTTGAAATTTGTTGTGGTGTATAGTGTGAGGTGTGGTTCCAATTTCCTTTTTCCATTTGGATATCCAGTTATTCCAGCCTCACTTACATAAAACTCTATCTTTTCTCATTGATTTGAGATGATCTTTTTGTTTTGTTTTTGCTTAGTACATTTGCACATGTAACTGGGTGTATTTCTGGATTTTCTCTTCTGCTCCTTTCATCTGTATTCAAAAACCCTTACAGGGCGCCTGGGTGGCTCAGTTGGTTGGACGACTGCCTTCGGCTCAGGTCATGATCCTGGAGTCCCAGGATCGAGTCCTGCATTGGGCTCCCTGCTCGGCGGGGAGCCTGCTTCTCCCTCTGACCCTCCCCCCTCTCATGTGCTCTCTGTCTCTCTCATTCTCTCTGTCTCAAATAAATAAATAAAATCTTAAAAAAAAAACAACAAAAAAAACAAAACCCTTACAAACATTGCTTTAATTATATTGACCTTATGTCTAGTGAAGCTAGCTTTCTTCTTTATCAGTATTTTTTTTCTGGCTGTTTTTTCTTATGTTTTTCTTCCAAATAAACTTTATAATCAATTTGTCAAGCTCTGATAAGAAAAAAGCCTCATGGTATTTTTATTTGGACTGCATTAAATGTATAGATTAATTTGGGGGAGAACTGACATTTTTATGATACTAAGTCTTTTTATCCAAGATAGTGTGCCTTTCTATTTGGTCCTACTTCTCTGTCCCTCAGGAATATTTTATATGATTTTCCTCATATTGATTTTGGGTATTTTTTTTAAGTTTACACATGTGTTTTTAAAAATTTTATTTTTTGATACTGTGTTTATTATATTTTCTCTCTAGATTTTAGTTATATTTATGAGGATTATTGGATTTTATATGTTAATTTTATAACCTGTTACTTTATTAAGTCTTCTCATTGTTCTTAGTAATTTTGTCATTGATTAGTCTGGATTTTCTAGCTGTATACTCCTAGGAGATGAAAAATGTAATTTTCTGAACCTTTCCATAGAATACAGAATTTTTCTAAGTTATTATGCATGGAAGTCCAAGTGTGTGTCTGGAGGTCAGTCTTAGCCTCTGAATTATTATACTGTAGATGTGCCAGTTTGTTGTGTGCCGTTATCTGTATAAGCTGTATCATTTGTTTATTAACAGGAGTTAGAAAGGCAGAAACATATGTGTAGTGTGCTACAGCATAAGATGGATGAACTTAAAGAAGGCCTTCGACAGAGAGATGAGCTCATTGAGGTATGTGCATGAACTGTGGAAATACTTAATTTTGAACAAAATGCATTGAATGGGACAAGGGGGGGTTGTGTGTTGGGAGGGAAGGGAGTTAAAATGCCACAGTTCCTTGTCTCTTCATCTTGGCTGTACCCTAAAATTTCACACTCACGAAACATAAAGTTAGGCTTAAAAAGTTAATGCTACCAACCTTATAAACATTCCCCCTTGTAATAGCAAAAGCTTTTGTAATGATCTTTTATTCCTAAGCACATTGTTTCCTAAAGTTATGTTAGGAAATGGGCAAAAGGAAAAATTATGAGTACCATTAGTCTTTGGAATATAGTGAATGCTGTCTGCTGGGACAGCATTCTTGGGGAATAAGACGTTTGCTCTTCATTGAGGTAGATCTATTTCTGAAGCAGCTAAAGGAAAGGAGCTAGGCAAGAAAGACAGCTTCTATACAAAAAGCTGGAGGTTGGCAGGTTGTGCTGGTGGAGGAACCCCTGCGTGCCCCAGTGTTGGCAGCATCCTTAGGAATGTGAAGCAGTGGGGTCCACCAAGAAATCTTTGAAAGCATTTATTGTCCTTTTGTTCCTGCTACCTTGTGAGCATCTCTGTGTTTCTTTAAATGTGGTTTTTCCTCTTGAGGAGGGTTTTCCTTGTGTTTTATAAGTATGCCGGGAAGGGATCCTGCCCACTGGCATGCTGTGGTTATCAAAGTGTCTTATGTTAACTTAATGTTGATGATGGGGGAGAGATTTCAGGAAGGCCAGTTCTTACTGATCCCTGGGAGATGCCTCCCGCACCACACGCACCACACTCATACTCATCCATGTTCCTGTTGCTCAGGACCCACCCCGCCCCCACTTTGTTCCCCTCCCTTCTCCTCTCTTCCCTGCCGCACTTAATCTCTCACCCTGTAAATGACTTAAAAAAAAAATTTACTAGAGGAAAACAAATGACTACTTTTCTATTTGTGGATTTGTGTTAACTTTTCTTCATTCTTGAGAACGATTGAATTGAATGTAGCCTGTAGATTGAGTTTGTGAATGCTAAATGCAGACACAGATAACCCTTGGAAAATACCAGATTACATGTGAAGTTAGTTGTCCTAGTTTTTCCATTTTTGGCATGAAGCATATTATCTAAATTTTGTATCCTCCTGGTATTTAAAAATAATGAGAATTCCTCTCCTTTTTTGTCCTTTTCTGTTTTTTGTGTCTATATGCCAGCCACTTGCTATTTCTTTTTCTAATTAAGATATATACTTTTCCCCACTTTTGATTTCAAAAGAATAATAAAGCTGCTTTGGCAGCTGCTTCTCAGATTCAGTAGTTTAAGTTAGAATTGGTTTAGTGTTTTAGTTTTTAATTTGATGATTGTGCTTAGGAGGAATTGTAATGCTTGATTCCCATAACTTGCCACTGTGGTTTCTTTAAAAGCAGAGGGTGCTACAGTGTGAACTTTAAAGACCTTAGTTTTAGGAGTTTTTATGTTTAGAATTAATGTCTCTTAGATGTTCATACCCATGCGTATGTATAACTGAAAAACCTTGAATATGACAAAATAATGCTTTTTGGTCTTTCATGGTAAAGTAGATAAGAAGTGTGTAAGTAGGAAGTAGGAAATGGTAATTTACCAATAATTCTTAAAAGAAAACCTGTTACATATTCAAGGGTATAAATTGAGCCTCGTTGTTTAAGAATTGCTACATGCTGAATTCTAGTTTTTCTAAAAATCTAGACTAAACTAAAAATATGACTATTCCTTCGAATTCATGATATTCTTGCTGTCATAGGTTCTGCTAACAAATTCAAAATGATTAAGCTGAGATATGTCTTGTATTTTTTAGTTCTGCTTAAGAAAATAAAGTTTAAAACTACGGCTTGTTCTCTGTGATAAGGATCATGTGTTCATGAGAAAATCTGAATTTCCCTCTCTAGAAATGTAAGTTGTTCCATGTTTGGAAAAAAGGCAGTTCTCAGAGGAAGAGCACACACATGGAGCTGCGTGTACACACAAACCCTAACTGGCTTGCTGCCACAGAGCTGTTCTTCCCACTTCCCTTGTGGCAAGCCAGTGGGAGTCCTGTCGCCAAGACACTGGACGTCATCTTTCCCTTTAGCAAGCAACTCTTTGCCTGTTGAGCACAGACTTTCTTTCTCCCTTTGTTAAGTTTCTTTATCAGCTTTATTTTTTGTTCTCTTTTCTTCCCTCTGACCCCCTCCGTTTTTTCTTTCTGCTCTTTTATTACTTCTCTTCCCACTTCCTCTGCAGGAGAATCAGCGAATGCAGCAGAAAATAGACACCGTGACAAAAGAGGTGTTTGACCTCCAGGAGACACTTCTTTGGAAAGATAAAAACATTAGGGTATGAAATGAAATTGGGCTTTGGTCTGAAGCTCATTGATGAGGAATAGACCAATATAATCTAATTTAGAGATTCCTAAAAATCTGTCCTTTTGGTTATTTTTGAGCATTTATACACTGAAATGGGAATAAGGAGAAGACAGAAAAAAACTTCCAGGGGAAAACTTGATACTGTGCCTGGAAAGAACTCTTCTTGCTAGCAGGACTCTGGGCTTTGTGAAACCTACAAAGTAGGAACTTTCTAGGGAAGCTTATTTCCCCAGGATTCTCATCCAGAAGCAGCCACAGGCATTTAATTCAAACTCTGTGGGTAACTTGATAACCTTACATTGCAAGAATTTTGGATGAGAAGCAAGAGAACAGTGAGTGGGGGGTGGAGGACAAGTAATTAGCATCCCATAAATCCTTGGTGAATAAAATAGGAAGAGATTAACATCAATTTAGTTACGGACGTGGATAGGAATGTAAGATTTGCCAGAGTTGCCAAACCATGACGTCATCTCTAATTATAACCCCATGACTCCCCAAAGCGGGGGCCCAGATAAGGAAAGTCTTCAGTGCTTTTTTCGCTAAACCCTTTAGGTAGATTCCAAGTGCACAGGAGGCTGGAAAAATTCCCACCAGTTATCCTGTGTCACCCTTTGACATGCGCCCCATCTCACGCTGTGAGCTCTGTTCCCTGTCCTGCACTGGGGGTGCCACGCAGCCATAGCTGCCAGAGGCTTACCTTGTCTGGGAAGGGCTATGGCGGAGGAGGCAGAGAGAAGGAAGGAAGCCCTTGTCCTGAGAACATAGAAAGTTTTGTTCTGCTTGAGGTTAGGTGGCCTAGGGAAAAGTCGGCAAAGATCCCCAAGAACACCTGTGATAGACATGCCTGGATGAGCAGTCTTCTGGGTCATACCCTTCATTGTTGGGGGGAGGGGTTCTCGTATCCAGTTCTTTTCATACATCCAAGGACATACCCTCTTTTTTTTTTTTTAAGATTTTATTTATTTATTTGAGAGAGCAAGAGTGCACCAGCTGGGGGGCGGGGCAAAGGAGAGGGAGAAGCAGACTCCCCGCTGAGCAGGGACCCTACTTGCTGGATCCCAGGACCCCGAGATCATGACCTGAGCAGAAGGCAGGACACTTAATTGACTGAGCCACCCAGGTACCGCCCCCCATCCTCTTATTAATAAACACATGGGAAACAAAATTACTTCTTAAGAGCTTTTAATATTTAAATACTGAGTTTCTAAAATTCCACCCAAAGCTGGAAGAGCCTTCTGGAATATAACCACTGTTAAGAGTTTTGAAATTTTGATTGTGAACTACTGATCTTATTTACATTTTTACTTGGGGAATTTTAAATGAGATGTGAAAAAATGTACGGCACAAAGTAGGTAATTTGTAAAGGCTAAAGTCTGGTCACTATCTAGAATGGTCTTCTTTTAGGACCTTAACATAATTTTCTTTCACACAGATCTGTAGGTCCATGATTTCTATTTTGTATAATTATCTTAGTATTTAAACCGATTATTTTGGATCAGCCGTAGGAAAACCCCAAACCACTCAGTCCAATAAAACAGCTATTCAAAATAAAACAAAAATTTATTTTCTACCAAAAAGATGTGCTCATAGTTAAGACAAGTTATTTGACTTTTAAATATTCATGGCATTGTTGAATGAATAAGTGGCTATCTTCTTTCTGTATGGTATATAATAATGTGTTCCTTTGGCTTTTTTAAAAAATTAAACTTAAGAAAACTTTTTTTGAGGTAATTGTAGATTCACATGCAATTGCAAGAAGTAATACCGAGAGGTCCTGTATGCCCTTTATCCAGTCTTCCCCAAATGGAACACCTTGCAAAAACTATGGTACAGTATCACTGCCAGGATATTGACCTTGCTATAGGCAAAATACAGAACATTTTCACTACCACAAAGGATGTCTCCTGTTGCCCTTCTATGGCCTCATCTGCTACCCTCCCTACTCCTCCCCAAGCCCTGGCAACCACTAATCTGTTCTCATTTCTGTAATTTTGCCATTATAAGACCATTATATAAATGGAATTAAAAAGTATTTAACCCTTTGGGGTTATGTTTTTCACTCAGCATGATTCCCTTGAGATTTATCCAAGTTGCGTGTATCAATAGTTGGTCCCTCCTTTGACTTTTAGGAAACCCTCTAAATCGTGGTAAAATACAAATAACGTCAAGTTTACCACTTTAACCATTTTTCAGTGTAGAGTTTGGTGGTATTAAGTACATTCACACTGTTGTGCTACCGTCACCACCATCCACCTCCAGAGCTCTTTCATCTTGCAGAACCGAAACTGTGCCCATGAAACAGCTCCCCACGTCCTCCTCCCTGTAGTCCCTGGCAGCCACCATTCTACTTTCTGTCTCTCTGGATTTACTATTCTAGGTACCTCATATAAGTAGAATCCTAGAGTCCTTGTCTTTTTGTGACTGGCTTATTTCACTTATCATAATGTCCTCAAGGTTTAACTGTGGTCGGGCATGTGTCAGAACGTCCTTCCTTTTAAGGCCAAAGGATAGTTCGTTGTACGTATGTACCACATTTTGTTTATCCATACATCGGTTGGTCAACAGGCACTGGGTTTGCTTCCACCTTTTGGCTATTGTGGATAATGCTGCTGTGCACATGAGTTTGCAAGTACCCTTCTGTGGCCCTGCTTTCATTTCTTTGGGTTGATACCCAGGGGTGGAATTGCTGCATAATATGGTAGTGGTATGTTGAAGTTTTTTGAGGAATAGCCTGACTGTCTTCCACAGCAGCGGTACCATTTTCCATTCTCATCAGCACTGCACAAGGGTTCCATGACCAGCACTTGTTTCCGGTTTTTCTGATAGCCATCCTAGTGTGGTCCTCCCATGACTCGCACAAGACACATTTTCACTTTAGTCAGTGACTACCTCACGTATCCTTTGTCTCTAGTTTCATTTTCAAGATTTAAAGTTAGTAACTTAATAAAGGCACCTGACCTTTATTCTCATGTTAGAGTTTGGTTTTCTTTGGCTCTCCTTCATCGATCCTTGTGGTCATGCTTGTAGCCCTAAAGCAGTTCCAAGTGCCAGGTGGCTACACGTGGAATAAGCACATACAAAGGACTGGTGTATCTGGATAGCCCCATGTGAGACTCCATCCCATTCTGACTAAAGAGATTTATGGCCCATGGAATTATATGGAGAAATAACCTTTTGCCCCCCGAGTTCAACCTGTTACACATATCTTTCAGGCTTCTTGACACTAGAATTTGAGGTTAGGTCAGGGGCAAAGAATTATTTAGATCTCCACAAGCATGTAGTTTTTATTCTAAGCAGGGGAAAAAAATCTCTAAGAGCTATTACTGAATGCAAACACAGGGTAGCGGTTTTATGGTCAGGTGCTACAGAGGGTTTCAGATCCGGCGTGACTACATTTGCTCCAATTATAAGGTATTTCAGTAGCCTCCAAACTTTGTGGTGAAATGGGAGAACTTATAGGATGTATTTTATTTTCCCGTCCATAATTATGGGAAGATGAAGTTAAAAAGTCCAAAAGCAAAGATAAAACCCATTGCTATAAGATGTAGGAAGAAGAGCAAATGGCATTTTCTAGCATTTGCTAGAATTTCTAGTTTCAAATTGGTCTGTTCCTAAGAGATCTTGTGTACTTAGCGGTGGTGTTTATGTAGAGCATGTGGCGGTGATCACTGACCCTGTCATACGTGGTGATGCATGGTGTAACTATGCACGCAGATGCCGATAACCCACAGATATCTAACCCCACAGAGGTTAAAGTGTCTGTCAACAGATGGGAAAATACTGCTTGTGCTTTTTTTGTCCTGATGTTAACATTTGTTATTAATGTAATGGAGTAGTAATAGTAGCTTGAAGTGTTAGGGTGGTAAATGCCTCGTGATGCTAGAAACTGAAATGATTAATACAAAGGCAGACTCAAGACATGCCATATGGTGTGAATGTAAATTGCTGGAAGGAAATTAGATATTGGTGTTGCAGTTTGGGTAAGTATGGGGTAGGGCTACTTATTGACTACTTTTCCAGCAGCATCTGGGATGACAGTAAGGAAACATAATTGTGGTCTTCTTGGGGCTGTGATATAGAAAAAGTATGCAAAGGCTTTGAAACCAAAAAGAACTGGATTCACTTTCTGGCTTTGGCACTTCGACTTCAGGCAAAAAAAATTATATATATATATATATATATAAAACCTCTGAGCTTCAATTTTCTGATCTGTGAAATGGGGATAAGACAAGTGCAGGATATATAAGGGAGAAATTATATATATATAAATATATTAGGGCAAAATTATATGTCTTTGTAGCGTGCCTGCTGTATAGTTCGAGCCACACGGTTGGTGGTCGCTAGCGTCCCTTATCGCCAGTTTGGGTGCACAGTAAGATTAGAATGATTTAGAACATTGTCCAACTACTCAGCAGTCAGTAATGAAGCAGTTGGCTCATTTCTAACCCCATAAACTGAGAGGAAAGTTACCTGTTGTAGTTAAACTTCTTGGCCTACTGGGGCTGCTGGGAGAAAATATGAAATATAGGAACACTTGTGTAGAGAAAGGCTTTTTCAGAATAGTCCAGCCGTCAGGTGTCCGCATAGACTGCTTGCCTGGGGTATGTTTTGAATTCTGGGTTATTTCATTACATAGAACAGATCTGATTTGTCACTGATGACCCAGGCGTGTGCCTGCATCTGCCCCGTTGGCCTCAGCTCTGACAGTTGTGATTCAGGCGGGGAGGGGGTGGGGGTGGGGGGGACTGGTGATCCAAGTGGAAAGAAAGTGGTAGGCTTTTCCTGAGCCTTCCTGGGACTCGCACGGCAGCAGTGCTTATGCTGTGTACGTGGGGTGGTACTACTGTTGTCCCTTCTGTCTTTCAGATGAGAAATCTGAGGCTTAGGTAAGTTAGTACGTGCCGGGACTCAAAAGCCTGACCCCCAAACACATATTCTGCCGCACTCCATAGGTGGGCTGTATTTATTTTGTCAGTGTTTTATTTTCCTTTTTCCCACTTAGAGAGGTGTATCAGAAACCAGATTCTTAATTGTATTTAACTAAATTAACGAAACACAGGTCCTTGGGAATCCCTTTGGAGATTAGCTATTTTGAATTAAGTGGTATTTGAGGAATATTTTGCCACACTGCTTGGAGAACACTCACTATAGCCAATATTTAATTAAAATACCTTGTGCATACTGGTTATTTTTTCTTCCAGGGCCATTAAAATTTTTTTAACTAAAAAATTTTAAAATTAGTTTTCTTAAAAAATTTCACTGTATTCTTGAGTGAACAATTTTAGTTAAACATGAAATGTATTTGTTTGCTTGTTTGGGTCACCGTATGAAAATGTAGTAAGGTCAGTAAGGAAAACTTTAATACAACTGCTGTCTTCATCTTCCTTTTCCTGTTTTTTTTTTTCATCAACTGGAAAAGAAAGATCAGTTCTCCAGCCTGATGTGATAAGCATGTTTTGGCGAATTGATGCACGATTAATCAGTTTCTGTTAAAACTCTCCTGTGGAGATGTGTGTCCATATGACTTTGTACTTCTTCCCATATCTAACTGCCGGTTTCCAAGCTTTTACCGCTCCCTTGTCTTTTATGCCTTTATCTTTGTTTATTTGAAGTAGGTGCTCTCTGCTACCTCTTTCACTTGCTCTTTTTCTGTGCCATTCTTTCCCTTGCTACCCTGTCTAAAACCAGGCCCTAGAGAAACAGAAAGAATACATTGCCTGCCTTAGGAATGAGCGAGATACGCTTAGAGAGGAGCTGGCTGACCTGAAGGAGACAGTGAAGACAGGAGAGGTACGTTAGCTTTAGCCTGGAGTTCCAAGTCCCTCACTGCTTTAGTCTTCCTTCCTTTCATCCTGTTATTTTTCTCAGCCCAAAGACAAACCAGTGTTCATTCTTCAATGCAGATTTGGTAGGTTTCAGTCATTTCTTCTACGGACCTATATTCCATGTAACTAGTTCTAACCTGGTGTTATCTGTGGCAAACATATTGTCACAGTCACCTCACAGAGCATACTGCCATGTGGGCCATGTTTTGTGATGGTGGGTTTTCTCCTTCTCCACAGAAACATGGCTTAGTTATAATCCCCGATGGCACTCCCAATGGTGATGTCAGTCATGAACCAGTGGTTGGAGCCATCACCGTGGTGTCTCAGGAGGCTGCTCAGGTCTTGGAGTCTGCAGGAGAAGGTCCACTAGGTAGGACACAGTTGCTGCTCTCTTGGCTTGGGTTTACTGTTCTGCTAGACTTCCGGCTTACTCATAGCCCATCTTGGAAAACAAAACAACACAGGGCTATCTGAGGTTTAACTGAATTCTTCACGGGAAGAAATCTGGGCACAGTGTCTTTAGGCACCCTTGAACTTGGGAAACCAGCATCTGGGTCACTGTAAGGCCTCTGGATGGAAGCATGTTGGTGTATACACATTGCTTTTTTACTTAAATACAAACCTTCCTGGAAGAGATAATCCAGCGTATGTGTCCCAAGGAACCGGTGGGCTGGTAGGGGACTTCCCCAGGTATGTTTTAAGTTTCTGCTTCCTGGAGAATCTGGTTTTATGCTCTGCTACTTATCCCGGGGTCCTGTAGCTCTTTGCAACCGCATTTCTTAAGGCAAGAAACAGGTGACCAAGAAGTCAGATCTTAGAAGAGTGTTCTTTTTAGAGCAGGGCTTCTGAGCCTCTTAACATCTAAGCCTCTTAAATTTAAGCCTTTGAGACTTTAATAACACCTCTCCCAGGAAACCACACAGATGCCCATCCATTGGCTCCACGAAGAATTCTGTTCTAGAGGAAGGAAAACACAGATACTCTAACACCAGCTCACTTTTTTTTCTTTTGTTTTCATATATGTGTAGGTTTCCTAGAGGAGTGGGACTTTTTCAGAGTTAGTAAACACATTCTCCAATGCACAGAATTGCAGAAACAGAGCACTTTGATATAGCAGAGGATGCGGGCTAGGCAATGGGAGCCGCTCGAGAGAATGCACTGAGTGTGTGGCTGGGGGCAGCCCAGGGCTTCCCCTGCTTGCTTGGAAGGTACTGGGGAAGCCAGCACTTAACATTTGGCCGTTACCCTAGTTGGTTGTGGGAGGCGCTGGCTCGGAGTCGCCTGCTGCTTGTACTCATCTGTGGTCCCCCTCACCCGGAGGGGCTTGTGTTAATGGCATGCTTGGGAAGCAGCGGCCCTCCCCCCAGGCCAGGAGCAAGCCCTGGCAATCCTGCAGCAGGCCTCAGATTAGCCCTTGACTGCCTGCACCTCCGAGTTGGGCCCCCGCTCGCCTGTGTAGGCCTTTGCCTCTTCCGTGTTGTGTTCTCATTTTCCCTGTTCCACCCTCCCCACCCAGGCCCCCTGGTACCCCGTCTGTCTTCTCTCCCAGATTTTGTTTGCTCCTGTGAGACTTAAATCTGTGGGAGCACCCCAACATTCTAGTTGTCTGTCTGCTGGTGAAAGCTTGCACATTTTTTTTTTTAAAGATTTTATTTATTTTTCGACAGACAGCGAGAGAGGGAACACAAGCAGGGGGAGTGGGAGAGGGAGAAGCAGGCTTCCCGCCGAGCAGGGAGCCCGACGCGGGGCTCGATCCCAGGACCCTGGGATCATGACCTGAGCCGAAGGCAGATGCTTAACGACTGAGCCATCCAGGCACCCGCTTGCACATTTTTGAAATAAGGAAGTGATCTTTGTACTTTGTTTTGTCTTTCAGTGGAAAATCACTACCCTTGGGAGCAAATGTTGTATTTAGTGCCTTGATAGCTATCTGTTGTGTGGAAATATGTGTTGAATAATTAAGTACTTTTCCTTAGCACCTTTAACTTAAGCCTTCATTTCTTTTGATATTGAAAGCTGTAAGTTGTCAGATAATGTATGGTGTTTTTGAATTTCAAGAATCATTTTTAATTGTTTTGGTATTATATCCTCACAAATTGAGTTTACAACCTTTTCCATTTGTTTTAGATGTCAGGCTACGAAAACTTGCTGAAGAAAAGGAAGAGCTACTATCACAGGTAAAGGCATTCTTCTCACTGGAAGGTAATGTTAATTTAATGGACTAAATAAATCACATGGCAAAACATTAGCGAATTAAAATATACACAAGAAAGAAACATGCTTATTTCAAACATCAGTACTCAAGATTTGAAGGACAGAAAGATAAATTCATATTTTGCCTCTTTGTTGTTTCCTGTTCTTTAAAAAAAAATGTATCAGACCTGGAGTTTAAGGAGTTAAATAGTGGTACGAAGCTTGTTGTCAAGACAGGAGTTCCGTGCTCTGCCTCCTCACGTTTACCCCTGTCCATTCCGATTGGTTTAGCACATTCTCTCCATGTGTCCTGTTCTTGTGTATTTCTGTCCCACACGCTCACGTTGCTTCTTGATGGTTCTGTTTGGGGCACTGTTGACATCCCTCTGTGGAAGATGACCATCTAGCCTTCTGTCCCCAGCACGCACACCCTTCCCATCCCCTGTCCTCCTGGTGAAGGCCCGGCGCACCTCCCGTCTGCGCGTGTTCTCAGGACTTGTGAGTGCCACTTGCCGTGGAGCCCCACAACATTGCAGGGCCACCTTCCCTCCTCTTCACAGCTCTAGCTCCCCCAGAGTTAATCCTGTGGCTTTTCTTTTCCTCTGCTTGGTTTCCTGTGTATTTATTACCAGTGTAGCTGCCGCGTCTGCAACGGTAGTAAATCTGCTCTTAGCGTTTTCAGATGCACCAAGCATGCTCTCAGTTCCACTTGCTGAGTTCTTGGAGCATCCGACCTGGCCCACTGGGAACATCACGGCCCGCTCTGTCTGCGCCCAGCCGGCCTGCCCTTCGCTGCTACCTAGGCTTTCCTCTGTCTGTGGTTCAGGTTGGATTCCCTTTTTGCAGTGCCTTAGGCCTTCCTCCTTTTTTATTTGTTCTCTTTTTGGTACATCCCCCAGTAACTTCCTGAGAAAAGGGTATATAGGCTGTAAATTTTTCTTAACTTTGGAGGCCTGAAAATGGCTTCATTTTACCCTATTACTTGATTAACAGTTTGGATATAGAATTCTACACTGCAATCATTTTCCTTTTTTTTTTTTTTTTTAGGAAATTGCTTCATTGTCTCTGGCTTCCAGTATGGAAGCTAGCACATTGAGGATTTCAAGGGCATTCTGATTTTTCATCTTTTGTCTGTGACTCTTTTCCCTCTCTGGCGGCTTATATCATACTTTCTCCTTCCTATTTGGAAGTTTCACAGTGATGTGGTTTGGGCCCCTGTCAATTCTAGGAATTCCTATCGTTCAATCCTGGGAAAATTTCTTGACTGGTTTTCCCCCTTCCCATATTCTGTTATCTCTTTTTGAAACTCCTATTCAGTCATGCGAACGTGAATGAGATTCCACTCTTCAACAGGCTCTATTCCAGGCATTTGGCATATTTCTGTGAACAAATCAGTTAAATAATCCCTGCCACTAGTAGACCTTACATTCTAGTGGGAGGAGACCAGACAATAAACAAGAGACGGAATGAATATGTAAGTTATATGGTATGTTCGAGGTCTGTGTGACCGCACTTACTGTACATTGAGCGGCCATAGGTGCAGGCGTGGGTGGGTGGAGTGGGATTTTACCCGGGAGTGTAATTGGGCAGAGGAGGTGAAGGCATGTGGAGGACAGTATTGATAATGATGACTGCAGAGATGAAGTGGGTAATGAGGCTAATGGGTAATCCAGGAAGATGTCAAGGCCCAGTGGAAAGGAGATGAGAAATAGAAGTGGGATTGAAAGACTGGGATTTGGGTTCCTGAGAGAGGGAGCTGGAAAGACCAGGAGTAGAGGTTAGAGAGCAGATAATGGGACTGACTCATGCAGGGACTGCATTTAATCGAGTGCGAGATCCAGTATGTGACTATGGGAGAGTAATGAGGGCAAGAAGGGAGAGACGTCAAGATCCTTGGAGAGGAGGTGTTTTGGAAACTGCCATCGGTTGTAGGAGAAATCATCTACCTAGATGAATCTTGAAATTGCTCAGGCTATACTTGAGGGAGCACAAGTCAGGAGGTAAATGGTGAAGGTGTGGGGCAATGGCAGGGATGAGGGGTGGTTGGTATGTGGAATTGGGAGGGGAGGAGGTCAGGAAGCAGGAATTTTAGGGAGCATCGAGGGAGAATATTTGGGCAGCAGCACAAAAACAGGTCATGTGTTGTGTTCTCAGGCTCAGTGGTAGGAGGGTTCTGGGAGAGATCACCAGAAGGTCAGAGGGCTGCAAAGGGAACAGGCTTCTCAGGGGGGAATGGGTTTCTGCTAATGCACTAGGTAAAGGGACCACTTAAGAGAAGAAACTGAGGATGAGGGGAAATAGTAATCCAGAGTTTCAGGCATTGGGAAGGGTTAGGAGGTGCAGATGGGGGCGACGGCTGTACAGAGCCCTTCGGGGAAGAGTGTAGGAGGATGACTGTTTCTGAGATGGACATGATGATGGGGATAATGAAAACTCAAGGCAGATGTTGAAAGGGTAGAGGTGTCTGGGAAGCATGGGTTTCCTCCCAGTGCAGAGCTCGCCCTTTCCCCACTGGGGATGTGGCCCACTTGGTCCTAGTGCCCAGGCTTTCCCTTGACCACTGTTGATGGGGTCCCAGCTAGGGAAGCCCCCTTAACTCTGAGCATCACACTCACCTTTGACCCTCGATGATGAAAGGTGAAGGAGGCCTGGGGAGGTTCGGTCTTGGTCCCAGAGGCAGCTCCCCGCTGTAGTTCTGAGCTGTAGTGCTCCCCAGATCTCTGCTGATAAAAGAGTTGTAGGCATTCGGGGAAACATGGCTCTGATTCCTGAAGGAAGGGGCAGTAGACCTCTGGGATCAGCGCTTTAACTTTTTTGTTTCTCTCCTGTTTGTCCATCCCTTTTGATCTCTTGCTCTACTTTTAAATGATTTTCTCAACTCTGTCTTTGAATACTTCCATTGGGTTTGTGTTTCTGTAGTCATTTCCAGGATATAGATATTTTCACTTACCTCAGAGCATACTGATAGTTCGTCACTGTTCTCTGCTGTTTCCTTCCACATGCATAGTTTATTTCCTAACTGATGCTCTTGTATGTGTATTTGTTTGGCCCTACGTTTCAGGGCGGGATGGGGAGTACTAAAACGCTGATAGGCAGCTCTGAGCATGGGTAAGGCTGATGGGGCTGGGTGTTTTGTTGGGAAATTTTGGCGTGGATATGTTGGTCTTTACGTTAGACTAGGCACACAGTTCTACAGGGAGACATCCCCCAGTCCTCTCATGCAGAGAGCAGTCTTGCTGGCAGCATTCTGGGGACTGAGGCTGGACTGGGGGCCTCAGCGTCAGTACACGTCTATTCATCTGCTCTTGTTCTCCGTGTGTGCGGGGCTCCTGTCTCCATTGGGCCTTGTCTTTTCCCAACCCTGAGTCCCTTTGCATTTGATTCATTTTTAGTTTCTTCAGTTTGCAAATGAAAAAACCCCCACAGCTTTATTAAGGTATAACTGATGTAGAATAAGCTGTTTGTACATAAAATGTACAAATAAATGCACCTACCATATTAGTTTCTGAGGGCTGCCCTAACAAAGTACCACAAACTGGGTGGCTTAGAGGAACAGAAGTTTCCTGTCTGCACAGTTTTGGAGATTAGCAAATGCCCAAGGTCGGGTGGCAGCAGTGTTAGTCCCCCTGAGGCCTGTGAAGGGAAATCTGTCCCACACTTCTCTTCTGGCTCCTGGTGCTTTGCTGGCGGTCTGTGGCATTCCTTGACTTGTGAGTAGCATTCTGTGTGTCTTCACATCATTTTCCTCTGTGCGTGTCTTTCTCTCTTCATCTGGCATTTTTTCAGAAGGACACCAGTCATGTTGGATTAGGGGCCCACCCTATTCCAGCATGATCTCATCTCAGCTTAACTAAATGCATCTTCAGTGACTCCGTTTCCAAATAAGTTCACATCCTGAGGTACTGGGAGTTAGAACTTCAACATATGAGTTTTGTAAGGACACATCTCAACCCATAACAATACTCATGAAACCATGACCACAGTCAGAACGGTGAAAATATTCATAACCCCTCCAAAGTCTCGGTGTCCTTGAGTGTCCCTTCCTTCCTGAGCCTCCCTCTCCCCCTGCACCTCCAGGCAGCCACTGATCTGCTTTCTGTCACTATGGATTAGTTTCCATTTTGTGGAGTTTTATGTAATTGGAATGATATAGTACGTCCTCTTCTTCTGTCTGGCATCTTCTACACAGCTTGCTTATTTTGAGACTCAGCCGTGTTGCACGTATCAGTAGTGCTTTCCCCTTTCTTGCTGGGTAGTAATTCCACTGTGTAGATGTGCCATAGTTTGTTTGTCCTCCTGTTGGTAGACATTTGGATTATTTCCAGTTTGGAGCTATTATGAATAAGCTACTATAAACATCCTTTATTTTGGGTAAAATAAGGTAGATCAACTGTGTAGCCAAACTCAAAAATATATTTCCAATTATTTCTGCATACAAAAGGCTTTTCTAAGTATTTAACCTAATATTTAGGTGTTAATATTTAATACTTAATTTACTATTTTCATTAAATTTACTTAATATTTAATTGACTTCAAGTTTTAAAATATTTAAGTTTCCTAAATATTTAACCTACAGTATTTACCCTAATTCTAAGACAAAAGAATTTTATTAAAAATGGAATTTTAATAAAAGTAGTGAAAAACCCTGACAAGATCTGCCATTCCACCAGCCTACACAAATCATAAAATAGGGCTGCTTTGATTGGGACACCTGGTCCTGGAGCTTCACTCCTTCTGATGTTCCCAGTTTGTCGCCAGCATGTCGGCAGTGTGGCCCCGTGGTAGGCACGCAAGTTCTGGGCGGATGACTTGTGGGGCTGAGGACCCACCGTGTCCTATGGATCTCATGACGGCCCTCTCCTTCCACTTCAGATCCGGAGGCTGAAGCTGCAGCTGGAGGAGGAGCGGCAGAAGTGCTCCCGGAGCGAGGGCTCGGCGGCTGACACGGCGGGGCTGCACAACGGCTCCGACCTGCAGTTCATCGAGATGCAGAGTAGGTACCGCAGCCAGGCCAGGGCCGCTCTGTGGGGAGGCTGTGTTCCAGGAGCGCGACTGCAGGCACGCCGCCGGTCTTGATGCGCATTTCTCTCTGGGAGCCAGGTTACAGAGATTGCTTAGTCCTCAGCGAGCCCAGAAAGTAGTCCCGATCAGTGGTGCAGCCAAGTAGAGGCTTCTAGTAGCCTCTGCACTTCAGGGAATGGATTACAAGAGGACCGGGTTAATGCAGTGATTTCTAGACATTTTGGAAACAGTGTCCTGGCACTGTCCTCTTCCACACCTGGGTCAACTGTCAGCTCCCATATAGCACCCTTCTTAACGACATTTTTCTTGTGGAATCTATCTTGGATAGTGAACGGATATATTTGGAACTAACTCACACTAATGCTGAGTAGTTTCAGAACTTTGCCAGAAGTTTTATTAACCAAATTAATCTTTATAAGCTGGAATTTAAAACAAGGCCAGAAAGTAAGCCTATTCATGCAGTTTTTCTCCCTTTCTGTTTTTGACCCCACGTTGTTTTAAAATGCCTGCTGTGTTTACAGTAATCTCCATGGTGGGGGGAGGTCAGCAGCCATTCATATATAGTTAGATAACGTATCGTTTGTGGAGAGGGGAGACTTACTTTTTATTCAGTTTGAATTGTGGCTTTTCTGATAACTTATTTTGAAATATCGGTTATTTCCTGGCTTTTTCATCTAAATATTTTTGCATTAGGCTAAATAGAAAAGGCTTCTTGGATTAAGGCTTATTGATACTATTAATACTGGCTTTTCAGGTTAGTGTCATGTCCTTTATTAGAGATCATTTGGGACCCTCGTGACACTTCCTGTTGAATATTTTATTCTAGAAATACTTTGGTGTGGAGGATAGATGAAGATGGGTACGAGAGGCAGACTGACTAGCTGGGAGGCTGTGATGATCAGCTGGACCAGTACAATGGCTGCCAACAGTCTTAGAGAGAGGGCAGGGGGTAGATTGGCCTAAAGCAGCAAAATCCAAAGGAGTCACACTGAGGGAGAATGGGCATGTCTTAAGTGTGACTGCTCCTAGGGCAGGTGGGCGTTATGGAGCTGGTATCTGGGAAGGACCCAGAGTGACTGTAGAATGAGGTGGGCTCAGGGGGACCCAATAGACGGGCCTGGCCGGCAAAGGAAGCCCAGGGATATACGCATGGTGTGATTGAATGGAATTTCATGGCCAGCACGAAATGGCAAAGATGAAGGACTTACACTCTTGAAAACAGGAAGGAAAGGGAGGTTTGCCATGAGAAGGAAGCAGCACATTGTGATAATTAATAAGTGGCTGGGATGAAGAATTAACCAGATCCTGAAGCTTGTGTTTTAGAGCCCAGCAGTAGGAACTCTTGTCTCTCTCTGCCAGAGGGGCTTTTGGGGTGAGAGTTTTATAGCCCCATTACTTTTCAGGTGACAGTAACTACCCGTGAGAAGAACCTCTCCCTCAAAATTATATAAGTAGTTGTAACCTCAGTGATGTGGAAAAGCAGAAAAGTTCTTAAGTTAGATAGCTTAGATTTGGTTTATCTCCTTTAGGCCTTATGATTCCTACCCTATAATCATTTCAGAGTGATTTTTGTTAAATTTGGTTTGCTGGAGGGAGTTTTTTAACTTCTCATTTTAAATGACTTCTTAGGTCAGAAGTACAACTGATGATTTAGAAGTCTACCCATCATATTACCACCACATGTTACTGAAAAGCATTTCTTTGAGCAGATGTTTACTAAGCACATGCACAAAGCCCTTGGCGAGATACAGAGGTAGACTGAAGAAGGCAGAGCCAGGGCGCCTCTCCTCACGTACAGTGTTCAGAAAGCACGAGTAGTGTTAGCAAAAACAGTGCCAATAAAACGCCATGGGGAAGGCGAAGTTACAGGGGACTAAGCAAGAGTCATGCCGGAGGGTGCCGAGGACTTCAGTCAGAGGCAGGGAGAGCAAGACCCTCAAGGTGTGGCAGCCAGAGGGAGCCCGGAAGGCAGGAAGGTGAGGGAAACTGGAGGCTCCTGGGGGAAGGGCAGCACCTAAGTTTGGCGGGGGCCACCGATGCACTGACAGGGCTCCTTGCTCAAAGGTCGGCCTCCCCCCACCATGGGGTAAAGAGTGAATTTTCTTCCACCTCCCTGGTCCAAGGGATGCTGGGATCAGGTGCTAGAGCTTCTGGCAGGAGAGCCGTTGTAGAGCCCAGGTTGCGGGCGGTGCCGTGGCTGCCCGTGGGCATTTGCACTCGGTCCCCTCCTGGGCTGCAGAGGCTGTCACTGCCTGAGGTCACACCTGCTCTCTGACAGGTGATTCACTATTCTCTTCTCTTCTAGGAGATGCCAATAGACAAATTAGTGAATACAAATTTAAGCTTTCAAAGGCAGAACAGGATATAGCCACGTTGGAGCAGAATGTAAGTACTTCAGTGCACTACCAAGTGATTTGCACTCCCTTGGAAACTTCCTGCACCCGAGTGGCTAACTCCAGGAGTACCTGGGTTTCTTAGGGCTGCCTCTGCAGTGGGGTCTCTATAAAAGCTCTCTATTATAAAGTACAAAAGCCAGCAGAGAAAACCTGGCAGGACACCTCAGCCTTCTATTAGCTGTAAAAATGCAGAAGACTGTAGCTATAATTCACTTTTTTTCCAGATTATTTCCGAGAGACTTCAGGAAGACTGTAATTTGAAAATCCCTTATTGTACATTTCAAAAAGTCTAAAAGCTTTTCCATTTAGTGAGTCTTGCCCTACAGTGTTACTTTGGCACTTAAACAATATGTTCATCATAAACTTAACACGGGAAATCGGCTCGATAAGGACTCTCCAGCTGTATTCCTCTCTGGGGACATTTCTTGATCTATAAATAGCCGTCGGGCGCAGAGAGGCCCTCTGACTCACCGTGAGGGGATGACTTGGGATTTGTAATGACGCTGTGTTTCCATGTGGCTGCGAGAAAGGGGCCCCCGGTGGCCATTAGCAGAGGCCCGTGTTCTCTTGTTGACAGATCAGCCGGCTGGAGGGCCAGGTGCTGAGGTATAAGACCGCCGCGGAGAACGCCGAGAAAGTGGAAGACGAACTGAAGGCGGAGAAGAGGAAGCTACAGCGAGAGGTACCTGCTTTTGCATGCTCACATTCGTACAAAGAACAGATCCTTCGCTGCCTGAGGAACTGAATCCTGGTTCAATCTTTTTTTTTTTTTTTTTAAGATTTTATTTATTTATTTGAGAGAGAGAATGAGAGCGAGCGAGTACATGAGAGGGGGGAGGGTCAGAGGGAGAAGCAGACTCCCTGCCGAGCAGGGAGCCCGATGCGGGACTCGATCCAGGGACTCCAGGATCATGACCTGAGCCGAAGGCAGTCGCTTAACCAACTGAGCCACCCAGGCGCCCCTCCTGGTTCAATCTTAAGGGAACCGCAGTGGAGTCTCTTACTCTTCGGTGTTGGTTTTCGACCTGCGCGGTGACTGCCATTTACTTTTAGGTTTCGGTCAGTTAGAGACTGAGAGAAAGGATAGGTCTCCCTTTTGTGGTGGAGCCGGTCTGTTTCCCCACCTGCTGGCTGTCCTTTCTGGGGTTGAGGCTTAGTGTCCCTGCTCGGTGCTGCCAGGTGGCGGAAGAGAGGCGAGGCCGCGGGGCGCCGTGCGGGGCGCCGTGCAAGGCCCAGTGGGTGGTGCTTCCGTGTCGCAGGCGGGGGGCGGGGGCACACTCAAGCGGCACTGGGTTTCGTGTGTGACCATGTAAAGTGACTGGGCTCTCCCTGTCTGCAGTTACGAACAGCACTGGACAAGATTGAGGAGATGGAGATGACCAACAGCCACCTGGCCAAGCGGCTGGAGAAGATGAAGGCCAACAGGACAGCACTTCTGGCCCAGCAGTAGGAGGCTGCCCTCCGGCCCAGGCGCCGCTCCTGGGGCCCCTCCCAGAGGGACTGACTTTTTGTCCATTGACACAGACCCCCCTTCAGTACTGTTGGAGTTTTGTCATTAAAATAGCCACCTTTGTATTTTATAATTTATGAGAATGAAACAGGTTTGAATCTTCATGAATGAATACTCTGGATTTCGTTTGTAGTTTGATTCTAGACTAAGAACTGGTCCATGCTGTTGTTTTTTTTTTTAATTTCCATAATTTTAGAATCAAGTTTACTCACCATTTTTCCCCAGCTGCCTCAGTGACTGGGCACTCGGAGGCCTTGGCACAGGTTCCGGAGGACAGCGACTCTGTGAGTGCCCAATGAGGTAACTCGGCTGGAGACCTCGGAAAACACAAGTGCCTTCTCCACGGTGCAATTCAGACTTCAGTCATCCCCAGCGGCCAAAAGACACTTACCCTTAGTATCAGACAGCATTTATATTTTAGTGAAGAAACAAGTTCACAGGCGGGCAATATATGTTTCACTCAAATTTCTATGTTTGGAGGAAAAAGCCTTTTTTTGTAAAATATTTAAATTTATATAAGAAAATGTTAGAAAAAGATATGGGGAGTGTACATAAAACTTGCTTTATTGCATGTGGCCGGGTAAGTCCAAAGCCTAACACTCTTAAAGTAAGAGTAGGGCCCTTCGTCTTCAACATCAGCTGTGCTGTATCTCATGTGAAGTATCTCATCTGCTGTTGATTTGTGGAATGAAACCTCAGACGAGCCCGGTGGGGGGCGGGGACAGGCAGGGGGGAGGTCGGCCTGAAGACTCTATTAAACGCACCCTCTTGCTGACCACAGCTGGCTGCCGACACATTCATTTTTGTTAGGGGAGTCTTTAAAACACCTCAAGGCAGCCACACCCACCCCTCTTACCTTGCCCCTCTTCTCTCCTCCGCAAGGAGAATGATCTGGAATGTACAGCTTTTTAAGAACTTCAGTTTCATCTTTAAAGGCACCCAGTTCAAGGGGCTTTTATCATCGAGTGTGGCTACTCTGCAGGATTTGTGATTCTCTTTTGCCCTCAGAATCAAGGTGGTTTTATGGAGATGGTGGCTGTTATCTTCAGAACAAATGCTGGGGGAAGTCTAATGAATTAAAGGCACATGAGATAAAGTTTAGACTTGAAACTAGATGCTAAAGCCAACTTGAATGTGAAAATCTCTACAAATTTTACCCCCTTCTTCAGAGCAATGAGCTTTGTAGTTCCATATTTTATTTTTAAAATACGGAAACCACTGTCCTGAATGGAGACCATCCTCTCATTCGCAGGGACTTGTCGGGGTACTTTATCCCAGGAACAGGAATGGGCATGAATGGATGAGAAAGCAAACAGGGAGTGAGGATGGGAACAGATGTCATGTGCTGCATCTCACAGGGGTGGGCGGCCTTCTCGTCCTGATCTCGGACCAACTACAGAACTTGACTCTTACCTGAGGACTACAACAGAGGCATAAAAATGGCTGTCACACACCTCCTATAAATTCTCTCTAGTCATAGTAGGTGCAATCACCCGTGCAGGAGCTGTGAGAGGGAGAGGGGGGCGAGGTTCTGGAGCCGGGCCCGGGGCTGCTCAGCCTGTGAACTTTTTGGAAGTTCTACATGGTTGAACCTGACCTTGCCCCTTTTGTGGTACAACAAATTTGTCTCTTCTGTTGTCCCAGCCTCTTCCAAAGGGAATGGCTCCGTGTCTTCATCAGGTAGAGTTCCCTGTTCTTTCCCATGGAATGTTCTTCACTGAGTCTTGTAATCTGATTTTGCCTCCGCACTGAAGGCGTTCTTCCTCCCCGTGCTCACTGCACATTTCTGTTAATGCAGGCTAGTGTTAAGGCAGCTTCTTGTAATGGCACCTACAGCTTAAATGTATATTTTTATGTCATCCTTCAGACAAGAATAACTAGAACTTTATCTTAAGCTGGTAGGATTCAGATCCATTAACAAAGGGGGCTTACTTAATGTGCACACTAGTTATAAATTCCATCAGGACTGCTGTCCTCTTGCAAGTTTTTTTTTCGTTACAAATTAATTAGCTTTGGCTACATATGGTGGTAACAGATTATCAATTCAGCCTTCTCCATACTCAGTGTCACCAGAGCCTCTTATATGTTCGGGACCTCTTTCCAAGGCAAGTGAACCAACGTAATTCGTATCAGCTGATACTAGAAAGTCACCAGAGTACACAAGAACCAAACCAGAGCAAGATCTATAAAATCTTCAAGGCCTTTTTAGAATTCTTATCAGATGCCCAGAGGGCTTTCAAATTGCTTTTGGATTCTTCAACACACGTATACTGTAGGTGAAAATGGATCTAGAAAACCTTTCAAGTGTAGTGAAATTAAATAAGAAATCATGTTAGGACACATATGACAATTTATTTCTGGTCGATCCACCAAGCGTGAAAGAGTGCTACTAGTTAGAGGGCAAACGGGAGTCTTCAACCCTAAGACCTACCCTCGTCAGGATGCAGTGCAAGAACCGCACAGCCCAGAGTCTGCAAGTGAGCGTGGTCAGCACCTCTCGAAGACTTTGTACAGATCGGGCAGGTTAGCAAGCTGTAGGATATTTCCATCTTCTGTGAAATGTTTAGGAGGCAGAAGGTGGGAGCGGAAGGCTTTATAAACAATGTGTTCCACAGTCCACTTCCAGGGGTTTGCAGAGGAGCCCGACACTTCGCTCTGGAAAAGACGCGTTCGAGGTCACAAGCCTGCCTGTTCGCCCCACTCACATCCCAGCATTTGTGGTTTCCTGGCTGACCTGTACTGGGCCTGGAAGTCTTGCTGGTTACAATGGACTGTTTTACCTACTGCTGGTGAAACATCCTCTCTGGTCAGCCTCTCAGGGATCCTACAGCCCTGAACGTGAGAGACACGAGACAAGGGGAAAGGAAGGCAGAGACTTTCTCCCATGGAAACTTTGTTTCCATTCAGGAAAACTGTTGATTGTAGCAGCATCTAACATAAGGTCTGATCCCGACTATGACGTTCAGCCCCCAATAGTAGGAAGTGCATTCACCCAGGCCCTTTCTGTGTACAGCTGATCTGTAAGAAGAGCTAGGGGTCTGACCTTAGTACCTGTCCTGTTTTCCTGGAAGAGCAGTGGTCAGATGTATAATGAGCCAAAGCTAAATGAGCGTGGGGAGTCTGGGGCAGAACCTGAAGGCTGGGGCTGCACACCTGAGGGCTAACGGTGGGAGACGAGAATTCGCTAGCCCTGGATCATCCACCAGCTCAGTCTCCCAGCTCTCATGGTGACAGCTTGCATTTTCACATTTGACAGGTACTGAGATCATTCTAGAGGGACCTTCCAAACCAGCAGAAGGAAGAAAAATTCATGAATAAAAGCTGACCATTATGTTGAAGCTTTATGTGCAGTGAAATCTTACGAATTCAGAGGTGGCAGGTTTCATTTGCTAAAGGTTGTGTGAGGCCCATCCCCATCCCGGGTGCTAATGTGCATCACCACAGTACCTGCTGGCCCGAGAGGGTCGACTCCTCAGATATATACTGCTTCCGAATGGAATAAAACATAGCACATTCTTTACTGAGGCTTTCAAAACATTCCTTCTCTTCATCCCAGTTCACCTGGTCCAAAGAGAGAATTTAATACCTCAACATAGGTACTTGCTTTAATAAACACATTTCATTTCCAAGTGGAGGTTACAGACTACTTAAAAGCTTTTTCCATGTAATGTTTTAGGCATTAAATCTGTAAACCATAACTGCTGGATAGGTGGGGTAAAGGGGGGCCTTCAGCTGTTGTATCCTTTTCACCTCCATCATTCCACGTGAAGGTGTGGCCCCGTGCCCTCTCCCGCCAGCCCACACGCAGGTACCCGCATACTTAGGAATGGTTTGACCACTTGCCTCCGTGGCGAGTCGAAGAATGAAGATAGGCAGACCCTCCAAAGGGGGCACATAGTTGTCAATCAGCAGGGGTAATCCAGTCAGGTTCCCTTCCTGCTTGTGCAGAAAAGGCCACGACAAGGGACAAGAAGTAAATTGTTAGAGTTTAATCAAGTTCTATTTCCCCAGTGCTCCCTCCAGGTCTTGTCCGCATGTCCGCACTCTGGGTGACCAGTTGCTTGACTGGGCTGGGCACCGAGGGCAGGAGAGCAAAAAGCTTAAAAAGAGCTTTTTGTATTGACATGAAGCAGAACAACGTCTTGTTTCAATATGCTCACCAGCTGAAGAACACATCGAGATGGAAAGCCCCAAAGCTTAAGGGATAAGAGGAAGAAACAAGGAAAGCAAGAGGCCTGGCATCCTCTCATTCGCAGGGACTTGTCGGGGTACTTTATCCCAGGAACAGGAATGGGCATGAATGGATGAGAAAGCAAACAGGGAGTGAGAATGGGAACAGATGTCATGTGCTGCATCTCACAGGGGTGGGCGGCCTTCTCGTCCTGATCTCGAACCAACTACAGAACTTGACTCTTACCTGAGGACTACAACAGAAGCATAAAAATGGCTGTCACACACCTCATCGATTTCCAAAGAGAAATAGTCTGCGAGCATCTCAGCCTTCTTCTTCAGAAACTCAACAATGTACTCGGCAAGTCCTTCTTTGGGACCATCTTCCTCCGTCCAGCCACTCTCAGGACTATCCAAGGCGAGCATGGCCAGGTCAAAGAGTGGCGCTGGCTCCTAGAACGGAGTTGGTGTCAACAGTGCATCCAAGTGAAGCCTGAATTCCTTCCCACAAAACCACCACAGGCACGCCTTGGCGGTACGACTGCCACAGTAAAGGAGTACCACAATATAGTGAGTCAGATGAATTTTTTGGTTTCCCAGTGCACATAAAGGTTATCTTTACACACATATATCCTATCTATGAAGTGTGAAATAGAATTATGTCTAAAAAAACAATGTACATACCTTAACTAAAAAAAACCTATTCAGCGGTAATCATCAAGACAGTATGGTACTGGCACAAAAACAGACACATAGATCAATGGAACAGAATAGAGAGCCCAGAAATGGACCCTCAGCTCTATGGTCAACTCATCTTCAACAAAGCAGGAAAGAATATCCAATGGAAAAAAGACAGTCTCTTCAACAAATGGTGCTGGGAAAATTGGATAGCCACATGCAGAAGAATGAAACTGGACCATTTCCTTACACCACACACCAAAATAGACTCCAAATGTTTAAAGACCTAAATGTGAGACAGGAGTCCATCAAAATCCTAGAGGAGAACACAGCAACCTCTGTGACCTTGGCTGCAGCAACTTCTTGCTAAACCCGTCTCCAGAGGCAAGGGAAGCAAGGGCAAAAATGAACTATTGGGACTTCATCAAGATAAAAAGCTTTTGCACAGCAAAAGAAATAATCGACAAAACCAAAAGACAACCAACAGAAGGGGAGAAGATACTTGCAAATGACATATCAGATAGAGGGTAGTATCCAAAATCTATAAAGAACTTACAAACTCAACACCCAAAGAACAAATAATCCGGTCAAGAAATGGGCAGAAGAAATGAACAGACACTTCTCCAAAAAAGACATCCAAATGGCCAAGAGACACATGAAAAACTGCTCCACGTCGCTCGGCATCAGGGAAATCCAAATCAAAACCTCAATGAGATGCCACCTCACACCAGTCAGAATGGCTAAAATTAACAAGTCAGGAAACGACAGATGTTGGCGGGGATGTGGAGAAAGGGGAACCCTCCTACACTGTTGGTGGGAATGCAAGCTGGTGCAGCCACTCTGGAAAACAGTATGGAGGTTCCTCAAAAAGTTGAAAATAGAGCTACCATACGACCCAGCAATTGCACTACTGGGTATTTACCCCAAAGATACAAATGTAATGATCTGAAGGGGCACTTGCACCCCAATGTTGATAGCAGCAACGTCCACAACAGCCAAACTATGGAAAGAGCCCAGATGTCCATCGATAGATGAATGGATAAAGAAGATGTGGTATATACATATACAATGGAATATTACTCAGCCATCAAAAACCCGAAATCTTGCCATTTGCAACGACGTGGATGGAACTAGATATGCTAAGCAAAATAAGTCAATCAGAGAAAGACAATTATCATATGATCTCACTAATATGCGGAATTTAAGAAGCAAGGCAGAGGATGATAGGGGAAGAGAGGAAAAAATGAAACAAGACAAAACCAGAGAGGGAGACAAACCATAAGAGACTCTTAATCATAGGAAGCAAACAGGGTTGCTGGAGGAAGGGGGGTGGTGGGATGGGGTAACTGGGTGATGGACATTAAGGAGGGTATGTGTTGTAATAAGCACTGGGTATTAGTAAGACTGATGAATCACAGACCTGTACCCCTGAAACAAATATACATTATATGTTAATTAACTGAATTTAAATTTTTAAAAAATGAAAAAAGAAAATATGTGCTTGTGGAAAAAAAAACTATTGCTAAAAAATGCTAACCATCTGAGCTTACAGTGAATTATGATCACTGACCACAGTTTGTATTATACACAAATACAGTAATAAAAAAGTTTGAAATATTGCCAGAACTACCAAAATGTGACACAGAGACATGAAGTGAGCAAATGCTGTTGGAAAGCTGGTGCCAACAGACTTGCTCACTGTAGGGTTGCCGCAGACCTTGAATTTGTAGAAATGGAAGGTCTGCGACGCGCAGTGAAGCACAGAGTAAAACGAGGTGTGCCTGTGTGAAAGCCACAAAGCCATGATCCTGACAGCAGCTGAGAAACCCCAAAGCTAACACTCACTCCCCATCTCCCACAAAGAAAACACCTGAAAATCCACAAGAAAACGTCTTCCCCCTCCTCCCCGGTGGCCATTTCAGTAGACAGGATGTGCCAGCCTGCTGAGCAGGTAGGAGGGGGAGGCCGGGTGGAGGCACTGCCCTCCCGTGTAGCTGCAAGGGCTCCCCTGCCTCACTGATAAGGAACCCAGGGGAGATGAGAAGTTTAGTGACCTCTCAGCTAAGTCATCTGATTAGGTAGAAGACTGAAATACATGGTTAAAAATAAGATGCCTAAATTTTCTTCCATTTCTCCCCTTCTGATGTTACTATGGTCATTCATTTTACATGTTATAAACCCACAGAACACTGTTCCTATTTTTTTTATAATATTAGAGGAGTCAATGAAAGGACCCGACAATCTAAATGTTAATGTACTTGGTACCAGAACTTTAAAATCTATGAAGGATCAAACTAATGGAACTGGCAAAGAGAAAGACAAATCTGCAATTACAGTCAGAGGTTTCAATATCACCCTTTTTAAAAAATAAACTGGAACAAGTCGAAAGTCAGGATACAGAAGATCTGAGCATCACTGTCACCTTGCTATTCCTGCCACTCGGAACACTGCACTCAAGCAGACCAGAATGCACATTCGTTTCAAGTGCGCATGCGTCATTTAGCAACACAGACCATACTCTTAGTGATTTCTAATTCACGAACAGGTATCAGGAAAATCTCCAAGTAACTGGAAACAACACACTTCTCAATAACCTGTGGGTCAAAGAAGAAATCAAAAAGGAAATAAACTATTTTGAAATGGATGAAAATGAAAACAACTGATCAAAATTTGTGGGAAGCTGCTAGAGCAGCACTCAGGGGAAATTTATTAGCATTTAACCCCCAAATTAGAAAAGGATGATGTCCAATCAGTGACCTCAGCTTCTACCTTAAGAAATTCGAAACAGAAGAGCAAATTAAACCCAAAATAAGTAGAAAGGAAGTAATAAAGATCAGAGTAAATATCAATGGAATAGAAAACAGAAAAACAAGAGAGAAAAATCAGTGAAACCAAAAGTCAGTTCTTTGAGATCAATAAAAATTGGTAAACTTCTGGGCACCTGGGTGGCTCAGTTGGTTAAGCGACTGCCTTCGGCTCAGGTCATGATCCTGGAGTCCCTGGATCGAGTCCCGCATCGGGCTCCCTGCTCGGCAGGGAGTCTGCTTCTCCCTCTGACCCTCCCCCCTCTCATGTGCTCTCTCTCATTCTCTCTCTCTCAAATAAATAAATAAAATCTTAAAAAAAAAAAAAATTGGTAAACTTCTAACCAGACTGATTAGGTTAAAAAGAGAGGATACACATCGCCAATATTAGGAATGAGAGGGGATCTACTTATTAAAAGAATTATGAAAAATACTATGAACAACTTCATGCCAATAAATTCGAAAACTTCAATGGACAAATTCCTTGAAAGAAACCAAAACCAAAGCTCTGTCAAGAAAAAAAAGATAACCTGAGGAGTTATCTAGGAAAGAAGCTGAATTTGTAGCTAAAAACCTTCCTATGAGGAAATCTCCAGGCCCCGATGGCTTCACTCACTGGTGAATTCTACCAGACATTTAAGGAATAAACCCCAATTCTATACAAACTCAGATGATGGGAAAGAAGGGGATAGCTTCCAACTCATTCTATGAAGCCAGCATTAATGCTGATACCAAAACCAAAGACTACAAGAAAAATAAAAACCAGTATCATTCACGAACATATATGTAGCAATTGTAAACAAAATTCTGGCAAATCAATTTCAATAATATATAAAAAGAGTAATACATCACGTACAAGCATGGTTCATCCCAGGAATGCAAGACTGGTTTTTAACATGAAAATCAATGTAATTCATTATATTAAGAAATTAAAAAAGAATACCACGCAATTATCTTAACAGATGCAGAAAAGGAATTTGAAAAAACTCAATATCCATTCCTGAATAAAAACAACTGTAAGCAAACAAGGAACAGAAGGGAACTTCCTCAACCTCATAAAGGACATCTCATCTCCACCTACGGCAAAAAGCATACTTACTTTGAAAAGACTGAATGTGTTTCCCTATAAGATCAGCAACAAGAGAAGGATTTCCATTCTCACCACTTCTATTCAACATTGTACTAAGGGTCTAGCCAGTGCAATCAGGCAAGAAAAAGAAAGAAAAGCCATCCAGATTGGACAGGAAAAATAAAACTGCCTTTATTCACAGAGGCCATGATCATGCATGTAGAAACTGACGGAAATCTGTAAGAAAACTAGGAGCACTACTGAGTTTGGCAAGGTTGCAAGGTACAAGATCAGTGTACATAATAAACACTTGTGTTTCTATATACTAGCAACAAACAACTGGACAATTTTTAAAATGCCATTAGCGTCAAAAAATGTGGGATATTAAGGGATATATCTAACAAAAGATTTCCTCCCTAAACTGCTCTGTCGATTCAAGACAATCCCAATAAAAATCCCTGTAGGCTTTTCTGTAGAGTTATGTCAGCTGTGCAAAGATGATATGAAACTACATAGATAAGTAGTCTGATTTTAATTCTAAATTAAAATTAAGCAATGAAAAGGTCTTGGAAGAAATGACCTAATACTGTCAGCTGGGGTTGGCTGTGTTTGGGTCATAGGCTTTAGGGAATATTTATTTCTATTTTTATCTCTTTACAAGTTTTCTTAGATATGTATTAACCAATATCATACTAAACCTTTGTTTAAGCTGGCTACCAAATGACTGTTCTGCTTTGTATTAAACTGTGTTATAACTAAAGATACTTCCATACACAAATCCTACAATACAGATGCTGTCCTAGGCGTATTTAGAAAAACCTAATACACTGCAAATCAGACATTAGGGTAGGGCTATTATTTTCAGAAATGACCAACTGTTGCAAGTTTCAGAAGTGAGAAGCAGGAAGTAAACTTACCGACAGCCTCAGAATACCGAAATTGGCAAAATCATAAATGAGTATCTGGTAGAACAGTTCTTCACTGAAAATAAAAATGAAGTGACTTTAAGGAAATGCTGAATCCATGCTTGAGAGCCAAGCAGTCAGGACAAACGGGAGAAAGAACCCCTGCAACATGGATGGGACACGCTGTGGAGCCTTCTTGACAGTCTATGAGACTCCTTCTCCTCTAAGGAGCTGGGACCTGCTGCACGCTCCAGCCAGGACTCTGGCTGGCGGGCCTCTGCACACGGCTTAGAGCACTAAGACTAAGTCTCTAAGTCACCCAGGCTCTGTCCCCACCCCCCGGTGCTGTAAAAGGCTGCTGAACACCCTGTAGGTGAAATGTAAGAAATTTTTGTTTACTTACTTTTTCCCCACTTACAAAGAATCCTCCTATAAGTCACTTTTTTTTTTTTTTTTTTTTTTTTACAACTCACCATTAAAAATAGTATGGAGTGTATAGGGAGGGCAGGAAAACTTACTAAATAATCACAAGTAGACACAAGGCAGAATTAGACCACCCGGGTGTGTTTGCTGTAGTATGATGCACTGCCTGGCAACACTCCAAAAGCAGCTGTGAGGCATACAATACAAAGACCTCCTTACACAACACGGTGCTGAAATAAATGGCACTTTATAGTTCTTAAGCAATCTGAACCATAGAGGTCTGTTTAAAGACTTCCCATTATCAGTCAAAGTAGACAAGGCATCTGCTACACCTGCATTACAGGGGGAAACTGAGGCACCCAGGGAGTACCTGACCTGTCCCGGGTCAGAGTTAATAAGGTGGAAAGGAAGGAGTTGAATCCAGATTCTGCACTCTGAACTTGGTTCTCAATCTGTTTCTTCTACCTTCTCACTGGGAAACCATACACATTTATTAATAGCTGAAATTCTTGGACGGGCCTGGCTTTCTGTTTGTAAAATGAAAGAACCTGAACACAATTTGACTTGGAGACTTGGAAATGTACTTAGATGCGCTGGAAAAGAAAGAACAAGGGCAGCAGAATTCCCAACACATTCTTAAGAGACAGCCCACTGCACAAGCCAAAGGATTCTCAAAGCAAAGACAAGGGATCTTGAACAGAGCTGCACCAAAAGGGCCCAGAAGGGGTGAGTTCTGAATACCCACAGAGGTATGTGTGCCAGCAGTCAGCTCTGGGCTGGGCAGTTTCTGGGTGAGGAAGGAAAGCGGTTCTTATCTTGTGCACCACCCCCAAGCAACGTATGGCGGCTGCCTTGCTCCGCGGGCTCGAGAAGCACTGTGAGGCGACAGCAGGGCTTGGTGGGAAAGGGCCCCACGGTGGCCAGGTGATGTCTAGTAGATGCAGGGTGGCAGCACCCTCCCATCTGTGCCACCTAATTGAGAACAAATTTGATACAGGTTCTAGACTCACTAGGAGCTCATCCACGAAAGCCTCTGGGAACAATCAATAGAAAGTTTGCTGGCTACATACGGGGCAAATGGCATGGCTTGTCAACCCCGCTGGCTCATGTGATGGCGAGAGCAAGCCTTGGTGACATTCCCTAAGGAGGAAAGGGGGCATCAGGTCTTTTTTCTCTTGCATCCCACAGTACCCCGCTGCACACAGCAGATGCTAGAATTCTCTACCTTGACACTTGGTTCAACCACAGTGGTCAACATTTACTGAGGACCGAGAACCTGCCAAACATTAGGCTTCTCATGTCATTTCTTATCCTCACAAAACCATGTAAATTAAGTAGTAATTTCCAAATTTGCCGATGAGAAGTCTGAGACGCAGTTTAGGAAAGTACCTTGTCCACCGTGACATAAACGGTAAATTGTTGGGTCTGGACTGGAAACCATCTCTGTCTGTCTCCAAAGCCGGGAACCTTCCCCAACAGCTCATGCCGCTGTCCCTGGCTTTTTGCGCTTGCACCTCCAGGACCATTCCTGTAGCGGCCCTGCTTGTGTCTTGCACTCACTCGTTTACCTCAGTTTGGTGGTGTTGAGAAGGTATAACTTGGTCTGATGCTGCGCCAAGGCCCACTGTGGATTCACGCAGCCCACAAAGCAGTGGTTATGTAGCATCTCCCGGAGTGCTGGAAAAGAAAGCGCAGGTCAGGAACGGCATCCCAACACCGCTTGGCAGCCCAAAGCCAAGCACGAGAGCTAGAGACCACAGATGAGCAATGATGCCCGCAATGTACCTCTTGCAGCAAACACACACAAATGAGGAATAAATTATAACTAATCTTTCAAAATGCAACAAAAACATTGCCCAAAGGTAAAGGAGAACTTGGCCCGCAGATCACACCCCGAGGCAACGCAGGAAGCCAGAGAAGTACTGCGAGCTCGGAAGCCAGAGAAGTACTGCGAGCTCAGAAGCCAGCTTCACCCAAAGGCACCAGAGGAACCTCAGGAATCACGAGCGCTAGTTTTCGCAGGCTCTCAGGTACGGGGAAGGAAAAACAAAAAGGTTGGAATGGTTTGAAACGGGGACTCTAGTAGGAGGCCACTTCCCCAGCATGTGAAGCTGAGACGCCAGGGGCCACACCCTCAGGCAAAAGAGAAGAAATCCTGCTGTGTCCCAGGCCCCAGGGCAGGGAGCCCAACTGCCCACCCACCTCAAGCCTGGGTGTTGGGGGTAAGAAAAAAATCATAGCCCGGAGAATCTGGAACCACCAGCTGGTCCTCACATGCTTTTACAGCAGGACTCACGCTAAGCACTGCCTTGTATGGAGATTTTAGTTTAACATTGATTCCAGGGCTGACTGTGCCTCCAGGTCCCTGATAGAATCAAATGCAAATTCTCTGTGGAGAAATTCAATTTCAGTCCAGGCTTCGAATTATCCCCCACAGATGAAACACCAGTAGCTAGCAGTCAAAAAATTACAAAACACACAAAGAATGCACCAAGAATTAGAATCCAGAAGAAACCACACGACCTCTGCAAAGGTTCAGAGACTGGAAATACCAGCAGAGAAGAGAAAATAAGTATGTTCAGCATGCTTCAGAGGGATTGTAATGAATAAGCGGCAAGAGACTATCAGAAATGATCAAGATCTCCAAAAAATCCAAATTTCTAAAAATGAAAAATATAAAATTGAAATTAAAACTCAAGACCGACTTCACAACAGATGAGACAAAGTTGCCAAGATAGTAACTGGTAGGTAGATCTGAAGAAATTACCCAGAATGCAGCGCAGAGAGACAAAGAGAGGAAAACTATGGAAGTAGCTTATGCAACATGGAGAACAACAAATATATATAACTCAAGTTCCAGAAGGGAGAGAGGGCAGGGGGGAGATGATATTTACAGACTTTGAAGCCAAAAATATCTGAGACTATCCCAAAAGTGATGGAAGACACCAAACCTCAGTTCTAGGAAGCCCAACAAAACCCACACTTGGCACACAGAGATACTGGACACTAAAGAAAAGAGATCTTAAAGGCACTCAGAGACAAAAGAGAGATTCCCCACAACGTAATAAAATATAAGACTGATAGCTGGATTTTCAGCAGTAACAGTGGAAGCCAAAAAATGACAGAACAACACCTCTGATGCATTAAGAAAAAGTAACTGTCAATCTGGAATTTTAAACCCAGCAAAAAACACTTTTCAAAATGAGGATGAATTAGACAAAACAAACCTCAGTTGGCCACACAAGACCCCACTAAATGCTATGCTTCAGGCAGACCATGAATGATCCAAGGGAAAGAACTATGAGCAAACAATATTCGCTAAATCCAAACAAGCGGACAATAACAATGTATTATGGAACAATTTGATATCCACATGAAAACCATGACTCTAACACCATGCACCAATGACGAATTCCAGGAGGACTAGGGATTTGTGTACAGCATTTCAGGAGACAATATAAGAATATGTCTTTAATTATCCCAGAGTTGGGAAGCATTTCCTAAATAAAATTTTAAAAAGCCAATCTAAAGAACAATTCACAATACCTATGTTAAATCTAAGAATTTCTGTTCATGAAACAAGTATTTGTTTAAAAAAAGAAGAAGAAGAAAACAGGTAAGTCCTAAACGGGGGGAAGATGTTTTCATGTAACTGATTATTATCTGGAATATATGAAGAACCCCTCGAATCAGTTCAAAAAGACCAAAAACCCAACAGAAAAATGGGCAAAAAACTAGAAAAGGCACTTAATGGAAGGGGAAATATCCTTAAGTTTAGAGTAATTAGGGAGATGCAAGTAAAACCACCATTAGCTACCATTTCATGAACACCAAACTGGCAAAAAGTCTGACAAGGTCAAATGTTGGAGAGGAAGCAGAACAAATGCAGCTTCCATACACTGTTGGTGGGACCAACGATGGGTACATTTATCCGACCCCTGTGAAAAAGAGTTTATCATCTTATGACCCAGCAGTAGCTCTGCTGAGTGTATACCCACAGCCGAGCTTCCCAACTAGTGTGCCAAGCTCTTGAATCTCTCATGGCCAGGAGCGGGATGGGGTACGAGGAGGCAGGGATGAGGCCATATGAGTCCAAATGTCCTTCAACAGAAGAATGAACAACCATGCAGTAATAGTCACCAAGTGGAACCTATTACACAGAAAAAGCAAACCAGAGCTGTATGTAGTAAGATGGATGAATCCTAGGACCAGAATGTGTGTGTATGTGTGTTTCACATATTTCACATTATAAACACACACACACCAAAAAAACCCTTATAATATGATTCCATTTATGTAAAATTTAAAATTTGCAAACTGAACAAATTTTTTAGGGCTACAAATATGGGTGGTAAAACTGTATTAAAAAGAAATAACAATCATAAAATTTAAGAGAGTGGTTACCTCTAAGGGAGAAGGGAAGGGGACAGTTTAGGGAAAAAGCACCTGAGAGCTTCAAAGGGGATAAAACCCACAATGCTCTATCTCTTAAGCAGGTGTTCACGTGTTTTCTTGTGTAGATCCTATGTATGTATTTTATAAATTTGATTTTTGATTTACCAATACATCTGTGTGTGTGTGTCTATGTGTGTGTGTGTGTGTGTGTAAGTAAAAATACCACCACCATAAAGGGGGGTAGGGGAAGAGGGTCTGGGGACCACAGGGAAAGGTCTGTATACCACGTTTTCACTATACTTTTCTTTTTTAGCTTAGGCACCACAAATGAATTCTAATATTGTTACATAAGTTCTGTAACACTCTCTGTCCCCTCAACCCCCAATAGAAAGAGGCTTATTTTCTTCATTTTTAGAATGAAGTGTTCCCCTCTGTTCCCACTGGAAACTCAATGTCTCTACAGGATGTACTGCGTAGGCGGAAAATGATTATTTTAAAAGCTGGAGAACATCGAATAATCTTGAATAATGAGGCACTGGAGGAAAGAGAAAGCAGTGTAATCCACTAAAAAAAGGGTCAGAGATTTTTCCATACGGATTTTTCATGGAACCTTCTGACGCATCCTAGCTACCGAGATGCAGCCTTGCCAGCCTGGGCAGGGAAGGGAGGAGGTGGCTGCTGGCTTGGCCTGGGGCTTCCAGAGTCGCTGCTTCAGCCAGGTGGGCCTTTTCTTCCCTGGGCTTCCTGAGGCTACTTGGACCTCCTTCACGACTTCTTATCAGGACCTCAAGAGCCTCTCTTTCATCCGTCCTCTAACTATCTCCATAGCATCAGAAGTCTGTGGGCATTTCCCTGCCATTCTGCCAGCAGCAAAATGGACAAGATCCTTCTGGGCTTCAAAGCCAAACCACAGAGCTGAGTTCTCAATGGAGGCCCTGGGTATCACTCAGGAGCGAGGAAAGCCAAACCTGAAGGAAGCACGACGGGCCCTCTAGTTCTTCATGGCCACATGCAGAGCAGGAGCTTGGCGCCGTGCCGGACGGCCTTGCAGACCCCTGTGCTTCTGGAGATGATCCAGAAGCCCTCCCCGGCAGGTCTCACCCTGGGCTCGGCTGATGTGGCCTTCTGCCTCTGTTACAGAACATCTTTCATTTTACCTGATGTTGTAGCCACTTACTTATTCAACACTCCCCACACCACCGCGGTATCCTGTATGGCAGGGGTCGAGGCTCATTCACCTCCCCCTCTGTTTTGGGGCCCGGCACTGGGCATTCTGTGCAGAGAACGTACTTGACCAATGTCTGCCAAGCTGATTTCATGTACCAAAGGAAACGATCACCTGGGGACAAGCCATATGGGAAGTATGAACACTGACACCCAGGACCGTTCCCCAAAGACCAAGAAAATAAAGTAAAACAGTGGGTAAAATGTTAAACACATTCACATTCAAACGATAGCAAAAAAAATTACAACATTCCTTGTCTTCATTAATTTTAGATCCAAATTTTGGGACTCGCACGTAAATTCAGTCATTACTAATCTGAGATGAGCCTAATCCCATGGAACTGAGTGGATACTGGGCCAAAAACTACCCTCATTTGTTGATCAAACGTGTGCCCACCAGGGCTGCGGAAATCCAGCAGACTCCAGAGAGCTGCCTGATTGAGTGTCCGATTCTGACATCCTTTAGAAGAAAGATTCACCTCCCGGGCAACTCCTCTCAATCATGTACACACCGTATCAGCAAATATCTATGAGTCCACCTGCCAGGCACTCTGGACAGCAAGGGTGACGCAGTGCGTGCAATAGACACGATCCCTGCACAGACAATACACTGATCGACCAGTCACACAAATGAGCACAATGCGGAACTTCGGTACAAGGAGAGCACTCCTTACTTCTCTCCTGGGCTAGGGGCACGGCTAGCCTGTGTGGGAGCAGCCGGGCTGTTGGTGTGCTAAGGCAAGTGGCCTTCCTCACCAAATCGGAGCTTCAGGGCAATCCTGTATAGCCTTCACCTCGAAGACAAGCAGCCTGCCCCACCTGGGGCCGCGGGCCTAAAGCACATGCCAGCGGGCAGGACCCGAGGCCCCTCCCGTCGGACAGAGGCCCGAGCTGACGACGCACGCGTGCGGTATCCCGGGCGATCATCACAAGGGCCCCGTAAAGCTGTAGCAGTGCTGTCATGCTGTGGAGCAGGAAGACGATGCCCCGAAAAGGTGCACAACTTCCCACTAGGCGAGCGAATGGTGTGGCTGGCAGGGGCTGCCGCAGAGCCCGTCCGGCTCACTCCACTCCCACAGGACAGACACCACGCCTTCCCTGAGACTCTACACCGGCGTGTCTGAAAAACCAGCCTCAGTGGCAGGGATCAAATCACAAGAGGCACATGCCCCCACACGCCACTGGTTTGGTTAGCCTGTGAGTCCGGGGCCAGCCACCTCGTGTGCAGGCCATGCCGGTCACCACCCACCCTCGGCAACGTGTGTCCCTGGGCCTGTTTCTGATTGCTGGGATGTTCAACTCATCTATCCTCTCCCGTCCTCTCCATGTTCCATTCCATGTCCTTGCCTTCACAACAGATAACAGCAGCTGCCCTGCCTCCCTCACAAGATGATTCTAGAATTAAATGAGATAACCTGTACAAATACATAGTTTGGGAACATTTAGATTCATCATCCGAGCCTCAGCAATAGACTCCAAACCTGACCCAACTTGACGCAGGTTAGGTGGACAATGCACTGTAAATAGTGTGCAACTAGTCAGAAATTTCTCGAAACTCTAACTTTAAATAGCCTGCTTTACATAAGGGATACAAACTCTTAAGGAATATGATGAAGTAAACTCCAAGTCTGAGGGAGGCTGTCAATTCAAACTACTGTGAACAAGCCTGCTAAATAAATCAAGGAACAGCCCACTTCTCTTACATTGTTTCAAATGGTTTTAAAAGCTCCCAGCTTGAAAGCCAATAAACGGAAGTAAAGAACAACTGGAGCAAGTCTTCCTGGAAACAAAAATCAGAGGCCAACTGGCAGCTCCTTCTACAGCTGGCAAGACCTCAGTCACAGGAAGCTTCTACCCCTCCCACGTGTAGTGACACCTATCGCTTTGCCCACATGTGGACAAAGGCCCAGAGCGCTGAGAAAAGGAAAGGCAAACGGAGGCTTTCCTGAATTCATTCAAACAAGAGGAGACTGGGACAGAGAAAAACACAGGGGCCAGAGTCACAGCAGTGCTTTAGAAGGTGGAGGATCGGGCGCCTGGGTGGCTCAGTTGGTTGGACTGCCTTCGGCTCAGGTCATGATCCTGGAGTCCCTGGATCGAGTCCCGCATCGGGCTCCCTGCTCGGCAGGGAGTCTGCTTCTCCCTCCGACCCTCCCCCCTTTCATGCTCTCTGTCTCTCAGTCTCTCTCTCTCAAATAAATAAATAAAATCTTAAAAAAAAAAAAAATAGAAGGTGGAGGATTGGGGCGCCTGGGTGGCTCAGTCGGTTAAGCGTCTGCCTTTGGCTCAGGTCATGATCCCAGGGTCTTGGGATCGAGTCCACATTGGGCTCCCTGCTCAGTGGGGAGTCTTTTTCTCCCTCTCCCACTGCCCCTCCTTGTGATCTCTCTCTCTCATAAATAAAATCTTAAAAAAAAAGGTGGAGGATTATTGCGAAAAGTGCTAACCTGCTCCTCGGCCACTCAGGACTTTACAAGCTAATCTAGATTGTCATATTTTAAGACACAGTGCTGAAACACAACTATTTTAACCAGGAAACATGTTAGAGATGAAACGTGGAAAGGCCGTGACTAACCCATGTGGGCCCAAGTGCAGAGCTGCTGTGTGGAGCCTGGAGCCGTGCTGTCTACACTTGGAGCACGAGTGTCTGACTCACCAGGTACGGATGGCCCTTTGGGCCAAGCTCCTGTTCTACTCCTCAATCCCTGCTCAGTTCGTGCCTGGGACATGACTAGCCCCCTTGAATTCCTAAAACCATGGTAGCTAGTTTTGAAGTAACAAGACCAAAACGGAGCTCTATACTCAAGTATTCTGAAACGCTAGTTCTGAGGAAGGTGATACTGATTTATGGCTTTGTCTTCGGGATATAAAAATATCTGTTGACTCCTTACTCTGTAACAAGTGTTTTACTTACATTTTATCTCTAATCAGCACAATCAGCTTCAAGAGCAAAATTAATCCCATTTTACAGATGAGGAAAAACCGAGACAGATCAAGGTTAAGTCACAAGTCCAAGGTCACACAGCGGAAGTGGTAGTGCCAGGATATCCCCTTGGGGCCCTCCAGAGCCTGTGCGCTTTAGCAAGAGCACATCCCACGCAGGCCACAGATTAGAATTTTGTGGGTCATCACACCGCTTTAAACTAAGAAACGAATTGAAGATTATGTAAATGACTCCTTTGCTCTGGCTGCTAGGCTTTAGTGAGAATACCAATCAATTATAATTAAAACTAGAGACTACTTTTTCCCTTCCCTCCCAGTTGAAAATGGTCTTTCAGGGCGCCTGGGTGGCTCAGTCGTTAAGCATCTGCCTTCAGCTCAGGTCATGATCCCAGGGTCCTGGGATCGAGCCCCACATCAGGCTCCCTGCTCTGCAGGGGGTCTGCTTCTCCCTCTCTCACTGTCTCTCTCTGTTGAAAAATAAATAAAATCTTAAAAAAAAAAAAAATGATCTTGCAGCTGCTGCCGCTGCGCCTGAGGAAAGGGAGGTGTGCTCGGCACGCGCAGTGGCCGCCCTACCGTCAACACTCTGCACTTCCTACAACGTGACGTTGGCAGCTCTGGCCCTCAGAGGCCCCACAGCCGCTGGCACTCACGTACTCGCATGTCCCCGCTCGTCAATTTCCTCCTGGAGGCTCAGCACGCTGGTGAGGTTGATGACCCTCCGCCGAGGGGTAGACGCTGCTGTCATTTCCTTTCGGGAATCCTCTTCCACCATTTCCACATCAGAGCTTTCCCGAGGCCTCTTTCTGCAACGAAGATTAAGGAGCCGGCAGATCATGACTATCCTTGAAAATGGTTTGTTTTTTTATAAGTCAGCCAAATTTTGCGTACTGCATTTTGGAAAAGGGAGCAGCTTCTCATGCTGGCTCTGCACGTCTGGGGCGGGGTCCTCGGTCTGTTCTCCTGCACCCGGCCTATCGGATGACCCTGAGCCCTCCGCAGGCAGCCCACGCGCACAGCAGGATGCTGGAGTCACTCGCCCTGTGCAGCTGCAGGGCCCTGCGCATGCGTGCCCACCCTGCCCCCACCTCGCTTGTTCAGTCCTCCGTCAGACACTGTTACAGCGCCAGCTCCACGCAGTGCCGGCCCTCAGCATGCTTACTTTCTAGCTGGGGAGTCAGCCACAGAAAAAGGATCATTTGAAGTAGCAGAAAATGCTAAGAAAAATAAACAAGGTAACAGGATGATGGGGCAGTGTGAGGGCCTCTGGCAAGAGGTGACGTGTGAGTGCAGGCCTGAGCAGCAAGAAGGCAGACTTCCTAGGCCCAGAGCACGGGGAGAATGGGCGTGGGGGAGCTCAGGCAGTTCAGGCCAGCCATGTGGCCGAGCACCCCGCGGGGGAGGGAAAGCGGGGGGTTGGGGGGGAGCAGGGCAGGTGCACCCAAGTGCGGGGGAAGCGTGGGTTTTCAGCTGAGGAGTGATCCAGTCTCATTTCTGGTTTCAGAGATTTCTTTTGACTGCTGTGTGGTAAAGAGCTGGTGGTGTTAGTTCCCCAGTGACAGACGTAACCCTGCCCTGCATGACACAAGATAGTGTACGTAAAGTACCCAGCACAGAGTGGGCTCCCCACAGGTGGCAGCCCCCTTGATGATTCCCTGGAGACATCCCTACACACCGTATTGCTAGACGGACTTGGCAATGAGAAACTGGAGCCAAGTAACCCGTCCAAACCCCAATGGCCACTCAGCGCTGGGCCGATGCGCAGGCCTGGGCGGGTGCCTTCACCCTGAGCCCAGGCGCGTCCCCGAGCCCGCTGGGGAGGGAGCGTCCCAGGAAGGCAGGGCAATGACAGCTGCTCTTCCGCCCGCCCTTCTCCTGCTCTCACCACCAGCCCCCGGGCTTCAGGGGCTTCATTCATAATTTGAACTGAGAAAATGTGTTTTTCCTGAGAGGAGTGGAAGCAGCTTTGAGGGCGATGAAGGAGAATCCTCTGGATATTTTAGGGTTCTCTGGCCACCTCTGCTACTGAGGCGTTATCAAAACCCGTACTAAAAATAAAAGAGACATTTTATTTTTTTTTCTGATGTGTGTTTAACTCATGCTTGGAACCATGGACATTTAAGATATCTCAAAGGCCACTGAGTGGGGTACTCTCAAGCCATGGTCAAAGGCGGAGAGCGGACAAGGCAGAGCACTGTCCCATTGGAGGCAGAGGGCAGGTCAGGCAGAGAGAAGCGGCAGGTGCTTCATGCCAAGTCAAGATAGAGGCAGTTTCAGTTAAGAACAGCAGAGGCAGGCTGCTCTCCATTCAAAGTCCATACCTGGGGTTGCCCGGGCTGGAAGGGGACCCTCTCTTCTCTGCCATTTCCGAAGTCCCCTCTCTCGCATCTCCCTCCGTGCCCTGATTTCTGGCAGCCACTTGAGCAGGCTCTGGGAGTTCAAGCATTTCCTCATCTTGCTGCCCAGCCCTGCCACTGTAAGCATCGGTCCTGTCTTCTGGGACAACGTCCTGAGGCTGAATGGACAGGGCCTTGCTTACAGGCTGCAGAAAGGCATCGAGCTTCTGTTCCCGTGAATCTGTGCGGACCATCTGGTGGGCATAGACCTTGTCGCCACTTCCAGAAGTAGATGAGGGGGTCACACCCATTGTGGATTTAACCACCTCCCCAGAAGGGCCAGCAAGACCTGGTAGTAAAGTCTATGTCAAAAAAGAAGGTAGTGCATGGTTAAAAAAAATTTTTTTTAAATAAATAAGATTCCTAGCCACTGTGGTTTTTCAAGCTCAATGGCATTTATATATGATTCACTTTATGTCTTTTGCTGAACCCTTTCTATATTCTGTCCTATATGTTTCAATAGAGTAGAATCCATATGGAAAAAAAAAAAAGAAGGCAGTGGGACGATTCAGAATATGAAATAAATAAGTTCAGGTCCTAGGGGGTGACTCTTGATCTTGGGGTTAAGTTTGAGCCCCAGACTGGGTGTAGAGATTAGTTTAAAAAGTAAAATCTTTAAATAAAAAAAAAAGAAGTCCAGATCCCAAAGTGGAGCAGTACTGGAGAAAGAAGCAAGAACCAAGTATAATCATCGTTACAGAAGTATTAATATAGAAGCAATTCTGTAAAAGATACACCAGTAAAAATACAAAAATTCAGAAAAATCCTTATAATTTTAAAATTGGTTTGAAATGGGGAATATTAGTGTAAAGTCCTTATATTTTTGTCTGTTTTCTTTTTTTTTTTGCTTCCATAAGAGGATTTCATTTTTTAATTGTAGTAATATATACATAAAATTTATCATTTAACCATTTTTAAGTGTAGTTCTGTGGCATTAAGTACATCACATCATTGTGCAACCATCACCACTATCTATCTCTAGAACTTTTTCAACGTCCCAAACTGAAACTTTGTACCCATGAAACAATAACTCACCATTCTCCCCTCCCCACTAGCTCCTGGCAGCCACTAGGTTTGTCTATTTTTAGATATACAATTTCCTAGCTCTGTCCACTGGGAAGGCCTAAAGCAATGACCACCCAGCAGCAATAAGGACCCCCTGATCCCAGATTATAGTCTCTAAATACCATTCCCACTAAAATAAACCAGAGTTCCTGAGAGAAATGGCCAATTCCAGGGCTTGGCTTGGAAAGTACAGAGTGAGCCTACAATATCTTCTCTTGAGAAACAAGAAACCATCAAAGACTAATGGAATTGGGTCAAAATGACAAGAGCACCAGTTTGAAGGGGTTTTTGTTGGTCTAAGATGGGGTAATTTGAGGATCCAAAAGAAAAATGACTATAATTAACTAAATTATATTGCTTTGTTAACACCTATGATAAAATATTAAGAGAAAAAGAAAAAGATGGCAAGGGAGAGGGAAAGAGAGAGGACAAAGTCATTAAACATCACTGGAGATCACTAGGACATGAACTCATCCCTTTGCACATGGATAATTAAAGGGACAGAACTCAGCATTTACCCTTACTTTCTAGTGTGAACTGTATTTCAGAATAACCAAAAAGTTCTAAAGTTATTGTACACAGAAGAATTACAATTAATTGAGAGAAAGTGATAAAATCAGAAAATCATAATCTTGCAATCCTAGTGAAATAACTGATTCAAGTAATGGTCATCAATGAGTGGTGAAACCATTAAGCTAAATATTCCTGGGGAACTTGACAATGAAGGAAACAGGCTGTCACCAGCTGAACCCACAGATGAGTCTTATCACCAAAATGACATAACAAGTCAGTATGCGCCTCCTGCTGGGGCGTGACAGAAAGTACATGGCATCATCTATCAAAAATTCTCACACAGAAATCTCATTCACAAATCTGAATGTAATCATGCCAGTTTATAGGAATTCCCAGGTTACAGGAAATGTGGAGGATTAGAACAAGTTAAATGACACTAAGAAGAAGCAATCAGCCAAACAGAAATGTGCATTATTCTACAAGAAGCCTTTAGAATAAGCCAGTAAGAACAACAAAAAAGTGTACAGGGACTTTTCTGGTTTCAAAGAGACTTAAAAGAGATTTAAAAGACAACAATTATAGTGAGTAGAACTTAACTGAATATGTATTTCAATGAAGCTACTTTATAAAAGGATTTTTGGACAGTTGGGACATTTGAATATGGACTAGATATTAAATGATATTACTATTAATTTTGTTATGTATAAAAAAGGACATTCTGATTATATAAGGAAAAAATATTTTTGAAACGCATAATAAAATACTAGGGAAAAAAGTAAATGCCTGAAATGCGCTTTAAAATATTCTTTTCCCGGGCGCCTGGGTGGCTCAGTCGTTGAGCGTCTGCCTTCGGCTCGGGTCATGACCCCAGGGTCCTGGGATCGAGTCCCACATCGAGCTCCCTGCTCAGCGGGAAGCCTGCTTCTCCCTCTCCCACTCCCCCTGCTTGTGTTCCTGTTCTCGCTGTCTCTCTCTGTCATATAAATAAATAAAATCTTAAAAAAAAAAAAATTATTTTCCCTTGGGGCACCTGGGTGGCATAGTCGGTTAAGCGTCTGACTCTTGGTTTCAGCTCAGGTCATGATCTCAGGGTTGTGAGACTGATCCCCACACTGGGCTCCATGCTCAGTGCAGAGTCTGCTTGAGATTCTGTCTCCCTCTCCCTGCTCCTCCCATTTGTGCGCACTCTCTCTCTAAAATAAATAATCTTTAAAAAAAAATGTTCCACATCACTTGCCATCAGGGAAATACAAATCAAAACCACAATGAGATACCACTTCACACCAGTCAGAATGGCTAAAATTAACAAGACAGGGAACAACAGATGTTGGCGAGGATGTGGAGAAACAGGAACCCTCCCACACTGTGGGTGGGAATGCAAGCTGGTGCAGCCACTCTGGAAAACAGTATGGAGTTTCCTCAAAAAATTAAAAATAGAGCTACCCTACGACCCAGCAATTGCACTACTGGGTATTTACCCCAAAGATATAGATGTAGTGAAAAGAAGGGGCACATGCACCCCAATGTTCATAGCAGCAATGTCCACAATAGCCAAACTGTGGAAGGAGCCGAGATGCCCTTCAACAGATGAATGGATAAAGAAGATGTGGTTCATATACACAATGGAATATTACTCAGCCATCAGAAAGGGTGAACAGCCACCATTTACATCGACATGGATGGAATTGGAGATTATGCTAAGTGAAATAAATCCATCAGAGAAACACAATTATCACATGGTTTCACTCATATGTGGAATATAAGGAATAGTGCAGAGGACCACTGGGAAAGGAAGGGAAAACTGAACGGGAAGAAATCAGAGAGGGAGACAAACCATGAGAGCCTCTTGACTCCGGAAAACAAACTGAGGGTTTCGGAAAGGGAGGTGGGTGGGGGAATGGAATAAGTGGGTGATGGGCATTAAGGAGGGCAGGTGTTGTGATGAGCACTGGGTGTTATGCGCAACTAATGAATCATTGAACACTACATCAAAAACTAATGATCCATTATATGTTGGATAATTGAATTTAAATTAAAAAAAAAATTAAACAAAAACAAAAAACCACCACTCTTTCTCCACTCCCAAGTTAGAAAGGGAAAGAGAAAACATTTATGGCAAAATGCTGATGGCTGTTGAAGCCGGGTGACAGGTACATGGATTATTTGTATAATATCTACTTCCATGTGTACTTAGAAATATTCAATAATAAGCTAAATAACAAAAAGTTAAATAAAGTAGCAAATGTGCTCAAAAAGGAAAAACCTCCCTTCATGGACAATATAAAACCCTTCCAGAGTAAACAGGCAAATAAAGTGATACATAATTGACCCTTGAACAAAGCAGATTTGAACACCATGGGTCCACACTTGTATGCAGAATTTTAATAATACAGTGCTGTAAATGTATTTTCTTCTCCTTATGATTTTCTTAGGAACAGTTTTTTCCTAGATTACTTTACTATAAAAATACAGTATATAACACATATACAAAATATGTGTTAGTCGACTGTTTATGTTACCTGTAAGGCTTCTGATCAACAGTAGGCTAATAGGAGTTAAAGTTTTGGAGAGTCAGATTTTTGACTGCCCACGGGATCGGTGCCCCAACCCCTGCGCTGTGTAAGGGTCAAATGTATTTGCTTCATTTGCCTTGCAATAGCCACAGAAGCAGAAATTAACAGAACTACTTTGCAGATAGTAATTTTAAGGTCCAGAAGAGTGAAACACCTTGTCCAACAGGATAGAGTTGCCACAAACCCCAAGAGCCCCCAGGCTTCCTGATTTCCATACCAAATGGTTTCCCTGCAAACCAGGGCTTGTGCTGTAGGCCCTGGGCAGTGTTGTGCAAGACACAGCTGGGGAGTGGGAGAGAAGGTATTCTGACGTGCCCAGAGGAGTGGCGACAGCTCTGAGTCTGGACCCCACCACCCAGAACAACGACCCTAGGCTTGTACCACGGCACTGACAGAGGCAGGCCGTCTGATCCAGAAATCCACTCTCCTGAAGACACCCGGGTCAGGACTATGCAGAATTCTATGGGAAAATACAATGTAAGCTAACTAAATGAAACTGACTTGTGCAAAATAAGACAAGGAGGAAGACGAGAAGTTCCTTCCCCAGTGCAGCCATAGACACACTCCAGGACCTCTGGCAAATCTTTCTTTTTGATCTCGGCTAGGACAGAGCAAGACCACCACTCTGGCCCAGACAATGTGCTCCTTACTTTCACCTCATACTTTGAGGCCGTCTTCCCGCTCCCCCGCAGCCACACCTTTTCCAGGTCCTGGCAATTCCAGATCTTCAACCATCTGTGAGTGGAGCTACCTCCTCTGCCCAGACCCTCACTGCTTCTCCCAAATAGCTGCGGGCCTCCATCGTGCCCCTCTGCTGTCCTTTCCCCACTCAACCACAGGATTCTTCCTAAAAGTTTTATATCTCAACCACCGGCACTGCAAGGATTTGTGTGGCACCAGGGGCCCAGCAAAACTAACAGAAGACTGAGCGCTGGTTCCCAGGCAGAACTGCCTTCTGCCCACCTGCCACACACACCTCTCTGGTGGCATCAGCAGCGACCCTCGCGGACTCACCACCCAAGCCTCGGCCTGGGCTCCAGGGGTGGTAGGGCTGCCCCCATGGCATTTACTCTCACCGCTTTGTGCCCACGGCGCCTCCCAGCAAGGGGCTTTCCGTGAAGGTTCCTATGGGAAGCATTCACTGGCTTGGGAACTTAAAAAGTTTTCTGTGAAGTAGGCTCCTAGAAGCCCACTCTCTGCTTGCAGGACCCGATGCTTCCATTTCTTTTTTTCTTTCTTTTTTTTTTTTTTTAGAGGGGAGGAAGAGGAGAGGGAGAGGGAGAGAGAGAATCTCAAGCAGGCTCCATGCCCAGTGCAGAGCCTGACATGGGGCTCAATCCCACAACCCTGAGATCATGACCTGAGCTGAAATCCAGAATCAGACGCTTAACCGACTGAGCCACCCAGGTGTCCCCCTCACCCCCGCTTTTTTTTTTTTAGAAAGGGAGGGAGAGGAGAGGGGAGATATTTCTGTTTATTTCTGTTTCTGTAGTTCTGGGGTCTGTTGTGCTTCTGAACACACCCTCGCCATGTGCTGCCTAGAATCCCATCCTGGCAGAACTGGGATGGGATACTGGAGATTGTATTATCCCCCCATTTATTTTACAGATGGGAAACCTGAGGCCCCGGAGAGCTGGGAGTAGCTTAGAACCATAAGCACTTAGAACCTGGGTAATTTTAATACGGTGGATGGTGCCAGGCCCTGCACTGGACACTTCCACCTACTGCTTGTCACCACCCTCAGAGGTGAGGATGACCAGTTCAGTCCTCACTGAGGGAGCCAGGGAGACCGGGGAAGGTTAGTCACGTGGTGGTAACCCAGGCCCGTCTGACACTAAGGCCCCGCTCCTCCCACTGTCCCACTGCCTCCCAGGGGCCCCACCCCTCCACTCTGGCCCTGTGAATGTGGGCTCAGCCTCCTCCTGAACATCCCCAGGGAAGACGAATGCCCCATGGAAGAGGTACCCTTATTCTGCTTCAGACAGCTTGTATGAGAAACTGAGAAGTTAGTCGAAGGTCCTAGATGGAGGCAGAGTGAGACCACGGGCCTCCTGACTCCAGGCCCAAGGATAACATAATCCTTTCGTGGTTAGGTTCAAAAAAGGAGAAGTTACCAAAGGAAGACTATCCGAGTAATCCTTGGAAAGACAGTCCTAGAGCAACAAGCAAAACTCTGGACTCTCGCGTCTGAGGGGCCACATTTTCTGGTGCTGGCGAAAGCACCAGAGCCAGGGCTGGATGGAGAGCGCCCTCACCTGGGTGAAGTACATCCTGGAGGAGTTGGAGCCCAGGAGCTTGCTCTCAACGTGCTGCTGCACCCGCTCCAGGATGCTGTCCTCGTGCAGGAAGTGAACTTCGTGCTTTGTGGGGTGCACATTGACATCCACGTTCTGGGGACTGATCTCTAAGCTGGCAGGAAGAAAAGCAAACTATTACTTCGGGTGGTGGGGAACGGGAAAAACAACTCTTGCCAGCAGGCTTGTGGGTTCAAATGACAGTGGTCAGAACTTCCAGGTCAAGTCCGAGTGACCTGGATTCTGAAGCTGTGTAGCCTGGGCTCAGTAACATCATCTTTCTTTGCTTCAGTCTCCTCATCTATAAAGCGGATATAACATGTGGTGGGGCTTAAATTCATGCAAAGCACGCTGCGTGTTTTTACCTGGCGTATTTATTATACATCAGCTGTTACCATCATTCCAGAACTAGCGGAATTTCTTATTGCATGACCTGGAGCAAGTCACTTAACCCCTCTGGATGGGTTTTGTCATCTGTAACCATGAACCTGTTCCCAACTTACTTTTCAGTATTAGGAGGATCGAAATAAGAGTACACGTGAGAGAAGGTTCTATCGTCAGAATGTAATGTAAAAGTCAGTTTAGACACCGTGCCAGCTATCACCTGACTGCCTCGGCTCCACATCCATCTTTCACTGCTTGCTCCGTGACCGCAAGGTGAATCTGTGTCAGGAGAGAGCACTGGAGGGACCGTGGAGGAGGAAGGGGTTTTTCTGCCAGGTAGGGGGCAGCTTCTGGCTGGTTCGGGGGCAAGATCCGTTATTCACCTTGGTTTCACCAACACGGGGGCTGGAACATGGGAGGTCCTCAGTGAGACTCTGCTGCGTGAGTAAATGAAGGCAAACTATGCCCTTCACCTGTGAGAAAGGACAGAACCTCCTTTTGCCAGTGGCGGATGGGTCCGCTCTGCTAGAGCTATGAGCAAGCCCATCTCTTTCAAAGAGGACAACTGGACAGAATCTGTTCCTTGTGAGTCTCGGGTGAGGAGCCCGACGCTGCCTTACCTGAGGTACAGGAATGGGTGTGTGTTTTTGGGCAAATATGCAGCATACACTGTTTCAATGGCTTTTCTTAAGGAAGTTGACTCTACCAGACGATCTAGAAAATAAAAGGAACATAACCAGCTCAAAACTGTCCTGAAGGGAGAGGCAACAGGTGCATGTTCGTACCATGCCATGAAATCATTCACGAAAAACACTTCTGGAGAGACATCCACAGCAGACCCCAGGAAAGAAAGGCCTCTTTTAACGTGGCGCTATCCACCAGCATCTGGCTCTGGGCTTCAGGCTCTCTCCTCTCAGCCAAGTCACAGGACCACGGGAGGCAGTAAGTTCTGCCTCCCCGCTTCCCTTCCCTCAGTCAGCCCAGGAAGACTACCTTTGCCCTTGCCCAGCACGGTGGGCAGCATGTGCCGTCAGCTCTCAGACTTTTCAGGCTGCACATACACACTGGCTGCCTGTCACATATGCGATGGGCTGGGGGACAATACGCTGGTGACTACATGAACTCCAGTTCCAGGTGGTAAGCACCACGACAGATGTGCATGCCAAGTGGTGGGAGGATGGAGTAACCAACTCTGCCCGGGGGGCACCAGGGGGTCCCAAGAGTGGGGTATCCCAACTGAGCAATGAGGGTAAGAAAGAGTTTTCCAGGAACTTCAGGCAGTACAACTATCTGAATGTATGTTTAAGGTAATTTAGGAAATGAGCCAGGGTTGAAGAGGGTGGAAAACACTAAAACCTGGGGGAGAGAAGACAAAAATCAGAGGAAAATCTATTTTTAGAAAACACAGACCTCCTTTCTCCCCAGATGACCTGCTCGTGGTCTGTTCTCCTGGGTTGGTGTAGCCAAGGATATGTCCCATGGTTTTATTTCCAATGGGAAGAGAGCCTATGACCTTACCAATGAGGAGACCATTATTTTCTGAGTGCTCACGACCTCCACGGGCCCTCAACAAGGGCGCTGTCCTCGGTGACACGTGCCCCGAGCATGCAGGCCTGGAGCAGGTGTGGGCCCTGACAAGGGCATGGCCAGAGCCCCTCTGCTGCGATTTCTGGACTGGAGACAGGCCAAAGGAGTGTTCCTTTGCCCACCACCTGAGTGAGAGCGCACGGCATGTAGATAACTGGACGATACACCTAAGAGTCTGACCTCTGGGCCAGTGGGAACTCGGTGCGGTGACAGACTTGCTAACGCCGACGCAGAGCCCGTGGGGTAAACAGCTCGCCAGCAGCACAGACGGGCTCCCCATGCGGCGCTTACCCTGATTTCTGCTCGTCTATTCTGAAGCCAACACATGTGTCACAAAGCAGTATTCTTCACGGTTAGAAAACCAAGTGAAAACCGTTTCTGAGCCTTGATTAGAGCCAGCTTTATTACAGATCAGCATTAAGTCCTTCTTAATGAAGTAGGAAAAACCGTACTAATATAATATAAATCAGTTTAACAGAATGTGTCTATAAAATATTGACTCCCTCTCCTCTGTTTCTATATGGCCTGGAAAACTGCTGTAAAACATGTATAATCTGGACACTTCTGGCTGGCTAGCATTATAAATGGAACAGGGGAATATACCATTTTCAATAGCAAGCCAACAAAACTATAAAATAATTACAAATTGCTTTGAACAATAAAGGTACTGGATCAATATGATAAAAATTTAAGTACTGAACAAATGGCAAGTGCATGATGCATTTCTGGCTGGAAAATAAAAAACTGAATTAGACCCATGTGTGGCTCCCTGTCACACTCTCTCAAAACCATACTATATGCAATCAAGTAAAAAGAAACAGAATGCAAAATAGTATTTACTCAACAAGCAGCAATCATGTAAACAATATGCCTGCAGAGAGAGAAAGACCAGAGAGGAATCTGACAAAAATCCGAATTTAGTTAATTTCCTCCCTGATTTCTAGTACTGCTCATTATCATAAATAACTCATTCTTTAAAAAGAAAAATCCCAAGGGGCTTAACATTCCATTTCTTTACTAATGACACTGCCTACACCCAAGGTACCCCCTCCCTGTGTCTCGCTATGCGATTCAAACAGCTGACTCTTGACCTAAGGCGAGAACAAACAATGGCCTGGGGCCTGCTTGTAAGGCTCTGAGGCCAGCAGGGAGGAAGCTGTTCAGGCTCACAGGCGTAGGTGATGCCCTTTCCCAGAGCCAACAACCACACTCTGCCAACAGTAGGCCAGCAATGAGCACATATCAGAGGGCTGAGTAGACTTAGGCTAGAAATTATAAATGCTTCCTAATCAAGCCACACTTCGGCCTCCTCAGGCTGGGTGTAATCCAGCTGGGTGTAATCAAGCCTGTCGATTCGGAATTTTTCCACAGTCCCATAAAATTCCCTGTGGACAGATTTCCCCACATGGTTCTTTTTCACTTACGGTTGATGAAGAGTAAGAAGATGCACTTCTTCACTGAGTAATTTGCATTGGATATGTAGCCATTCATTTTGAAGGCTAGGGTTTTATCCTCACACCCAACTTCTATCAGTTCTCTGGTTGAAAAAGAGAAATTTTGAGTGTCTTGAAAATAATGGAAAATTCAAACAGTATAAAGAATCAAAGTTGGAAAAATCAGGGCTCCTTCATAAACTAATTTTGCCAAATAAGGACTCTTGAAACTTGGTTGAGGTCCTCTGTGCCCATCCATCCATCCGTCTGTCTCTCCATCTACCCACCTACTACTCACCCTATCACTGTTTTCAAGCACTTATGTTCTATGCCAAGCACTGCTCTGACTGCTGGGACATATGACAAATCCAAGCTCTGAGACCTTATTTTGCTGAAACTTTTATGTATCTTACTAACTAAACCCCAAAGACGAAATTCCAAAAGGATTCATTTCTACTGAATCCCTTACTATATGAACACCACCAAAACGGGGCTCCAGTGTGGTGTCCTCAGGGTTGTGCTTATGGGGGGGTGAGGTTAATGGGTGAAAGGTGGTCCCCATATAAGCCACACTCATCTCTGCCTGAGGATCCTTCCAAGTGCAGGTCCCTCTGCCTGGAAAGCTCCTACTGATAGCTAGTTAATTCCTCCTTATCCCTCATATGTCTGGGCTTACTCCTTCAAAGAGCTTTCTCTGACTATCCCTCTCCCTGACCTTGAGAGATTCTCCTGTTGTGCCTTCTATTTTTCATTTGAGACATCTAGCATAATCACTAATGAATGGCATATTTATTTCATGTGTCTTTCCAACTGGATAGGAGTCCTCTGAGGGCAAGAAGCATTTCTGCTTTATGCCCTTACTGTATTTCTCAGCACAGCACCTGGCAAATAGCAGCCATTCATTAAGCATTTGCTGACTGTACAGTGGAAGCTATCAAGTAGTAATGTGTACCCTGAGTCTCTGAGCAGAAAATACAGCTTGCGGTGTTTCTCACACACAATAAACCAGCAAACCCTTTCTTCCCCAAAATGACTCAAGAGGCTGGTGTTCTGGAAACACCCTTTGGGAACTGCTGCTCAGTGGGATTTCTAATCTCTTACAGTCCCTCGGAATTTCGTAACAACTAATTCTGAGTCTTTAAATAATAAAGAAGCTCTTACAAGTTTCACTGTACAATAGTATTCTCTCTCTGCTCTGGGAAGAGAGTTTAAAAAACTTAATTGATTAACAGTTAGTAAAGAAGAGGGTAATTAAAGGCAAATTGACTGTTCCCTAGTTAGGAGCTTGGTTTCGCTCAAAGAAATGAGTAATTTGTCCTTTGAAGTAGAAAACTGGGCTCTGGGACTACTGCTGCTTCTAAGATTTTTGGAAAAAGTGAAGCCAGGGGCTGTCTTCTCCATCTGCATATGCCCCTCATCTGGGCCATGCCTGGCACATAGAGGGCCCTTAGTATTTTTCCCCTCAGATTATGACATGGGCACTTTGGGCTTTGCAGAGTCCTGAGATTTAGCTAGGACTCTGTGATAGAAATGGTGGTTTTCGCCTCCCAGGGAGGGCCGTGAGGCATCTATACTGCAAGTTCCCCTCGGAGGCTTCCCCTAACAATGAAGATCTGGTAACACTTAGAAGTCTGCTCGCCACCAGACAGGTAATATTTTATTTGTCTCTACATCCTTAACTTCCGGAACAAAGCCTAGAATATGGGAGACAATTAATAAATGTCGAACAATAATAAGTGAAATCCCAAAGTGATGATAGGGAAGTATCAGGAAAAGAGGGAGCGCTGGAAGATGAAAAAATTCTACTACACTGTGAATATTTTGAAGACAGAGACTAGAGAGAACACACTGATTTATAGCCAGAGCATCTGGGAGATAACATGTACCCAAGAAGTGTGGGTTCCTTGAAATCATGACTCCACAAACAAATGTGGAGCATGGAAATAAAGCCGGACTATTTCATTAAAGCAAACTCTTAAGGCAGGTGCTAATTTGATAGATTCCAAACTAATGTATGATAAATGGTAAACCAAGACGTGGAATGTAGATTTTTCAAAATATGATGAATTATCAACATACCGGCTAACAGCATTTCCAAAGATGGAGCGAATATTGTCCACCGTTGTGGCATTAGGCAGTGTCCTAACGTCAGCTACAGTCTCACCTTGCTGATAAACAGAGCAGAAAATACAACTATCTCACAGTTGTGAATGAAACATCCTAATCTTATCTCCTCAGGTGAACTATTAAAAAAAAAAATCCCTTTTTCTAATACATAACCATCCCTTATAAACCAATCACTTACTTTTTTAACTGAGAAACTAATGCCTGAATTGTGTATTGAATACCTGGCAAAGAAAAGAACAAAAGAGTAAGCAGAGTGGCCAAATGCACAATGTAAGGCAGAACTCCCTATTGGTTAAATGAATGGGTGGGGTCACGTGATTTAAACAAAGATATACACAGTCAAGAATATCTCCACGTATCAAATTTTACCCACAGGAAAAGAAGCCAGCACAGACTTCAGGGAGCTATCAATGCTAAATGTGGCAGAATCAAATAAAAAACAGGATTTTTTACTTTTATAGGGTTCTGACTAGATTCAGGGATATTTCAATACAATCCCCTCCTTGCCTACAGTTTTACTTTCATAAACCCACTAGGTCCAGCTTGCATCTTGAGAACCTAGCCTTTACAACTCCTGGGCTCTTTTATTCTCTCCCAGAGCCCCTCAAGACACCCCCCTCCTCACCCACTTCTTTTTTGGCCCCTGGTCCTGTTTCGGCATCTCCCAGTCTTTTCTCAGTTGGCTATTATTTATTTATTATTCCTCCCTCATGGGCCCCACAAACTGAAGGACTATGTCTAGCAAAATGCATTCATTCAGCTAACAATTAAGAATTCACTTGACCACACCTAGAACCAAAAGAGCCAACTACAACTCCTCTATTTCTAGGAGATAATTAATATTCTGATGCTGATTTATACAACTCCAGGGAAAAGCAAAGAAACTTCATGTAGAAGTATGTTCCACTTTCTGAGGAGCAAATGTTTTATTCATTTTGGACTTTTCAGAAATACTGAAAAATAGTTAACAGATCTCTGCTACGATTCAAGGATGTGCAGGCTTAGAGAGTCCATGCTGGATCCACTGAACCAGCAGATGAAGTCAGTCTACAGTGGACATAATGTTATTTTCACCTGCCCCGAACCCTTTCTCCTTCTTCTTTTAACAGGTCCTAGTCTTCCTTTGGGAAACTGCCTCTTCCCCATTCCACCCGATTACCCTTAGTGTGCCAATCCAAGGAATCTCCCCATAGACAGACTGGGGTGGGGTGGGGGGTGGGGAAGCCATACCAATCAGATGTACTCTCCCAGGAAACAGACTCTTGAGTAGAGTCAGGAAAGAATGAAAACAACTGTATCAGGGCCACTATCTAATCCCCAAAACCAGTCTGGTTCTCATCCTCTCCAGGGAGCAGCTGCTGACACTTCTTGCCATTCTTAGCCTTCCAATAAATTTCTTTTGGGCTCAAGTTAGCTGGAGTCCATCTGTTTTGCTTTCCACCAAAGAACCCTCACTGATGCACAGACCAACAGCTCTCTCCCAGGGAGATGAGAAAAAGCCCAGAACTGGCAACTACACCTTGACCAGAAACAATCCATAGGCTAGAACACAATGTGCCATTTTCCATCTAGCTCACCACCTGTTCTCAATTTACAAGCACCGGCACACATTCCTTCGGTGAGAGATGGCAAAGAACCACTCCCAGACTGTGGACTGTACCTGCCAACAACTTCCAAAATTTTCCCATACTCTTCACTGGGATTTTTTAAAGCTTTCCTCCTCGTGGATATGTTGTAAAAAAGGTCCTCCACCTGAAATGAAGATTGATTTTTTCCTTGTAAATTCACAGAAATACATGGAAATAAAGACCCAGGCTGTCTACCTAAAGCTGGCTAGCAGAGAATCCAACTATACTTACCAACAGTACAGTTCTAAGCACTGATTGGGGGAGGGGGGCAAGAGATAAGTCAGCCTTTAACAAAGGAAATAAAGGGTATTTTTCCTGCTTCCCATATTCATTCACTGATTTCTCAAATAGGTACTGGGGGCTCTCTCTAGGTTAGGCTCTTTGCTTTGTGCTGGGAATACGAACACAAAGCACAGTCTTACCCAGGATAGCACACGATTCAGTGGGGGGGCAAACATGTAAATTTACAATAATTATACTATCACATGGCATCCAAGCATATTTTCCAAACTAAGAATTCTTATAAAATTTCTGAGATCATTTGGGCTTCTTGGAAAGCACACTGTGGCCACCCTGTGTACCAGATCTGTCTCAACATGCGCTTAGAAGCACATGCATTTCTGCCTCCTGCCTGCTTTATCAAGGCTAAGGTTTAGACTTCAGGGAAATGTGTGCCAGCTGGGGCTGAGGTAGAGGGGTGGGACGCATAACATGACAGTGGGAGGCTTTCCAGGATCACACAACGGGAAGAGACCAAATGTGGCACCATAGAAATAAGGCAGCATACTAGATTTTCTGAGTAATGATACAACCATATTACTTAAACACCCTCTGAGTGGGCAGATATTCTTTGTTCCATTTGAGAGATGGGAAAAGTGAGGTTAAGAAACACTAAACAACTTGCCTCTGGACACACAACCACCGAGTGGCAAGGCTGAGACTCTAACTCACGTCTTCTGGAGCCAATTTTAAAGGTCCTTTCAATGCCAACTACTTTGCCACTGATTTCTGCCATCCCAATAAAAGAATCTGCCAGTCTCTGAAAAAAGATGGCGGGAGTACACACAGGCTGCCAAGCCATAAAAGCCAATAATCAGTCCTCTTGTTTAGAGAGAAGTATCTTGCTGTTTCTATTAACCAGCAAAGATTCATTTTATAATTTGAAAACTCAGAGACAATTTTATTTTTTTTTTTCCAGACAGTTTTATTCTTTATTTCAGTATTTCTACAAAGCTCTTTTTCAACAATTTATACTCCCTCGTACCATTCTTACCGTGATCTGGGTCCCCTGATTGCCTGCACATGGTTTAGGAGGAGCTTTCAGCTTTCCATCTGAATAATTCGCTCTTAACAGAAAATATAAGAGATTATTAACATCCAATAGAAGCAGAATATCTATCCAAAGGGTAAAAAAAGAAATTATATCAACAATAAGGTATAGCCATGTTATCTACTATCTTAATTACCATTTTCCTCTTTTTCTACTATTCCATTATTATTCTAATTGGATACCAAAAAAAAAAAAAAAATCCCTATTCTTCGAGCAAATGTTGCTTTTTAGTTCCTGAGTTTTGAGCTACACAATAGCTTTGCCATTGCCTACAGTGACAGTAAAATTTTTTCAGTAATTCTGTAATCATTTATGGAGAGGCTACCACATGACAGGCCTGCAGAGGCCCTGGTAACAAAGAAAAGCCCTGGAGAGCTCTCAATCTAGGCGACACACTTTTCCCTAAAGTGGAGAACATTGTGCTAAGGGATCTGGGAAGCAAATATTCAGCTGGGGACTGGGGAGGGGGTTGAAACCATCACAGAAGAGATGACAATTCATCTGGGCTCTAAGAGAGGAAGAGTTTCAGGGAGAAAGCACCAAAGACCATCCAGGAAGAGAAAAACATAAAAGCACAGAAGCTTTGGAACACCTGGCACCTGGGAATTTGTGCAGAGAAGAGGCTGAAAAGGTGGATGGAGAGCACAGTGGCGGGGGTGGGGTGGGGGGGTTGCTGTTTAGGGATGACTCTGGATTTCATACCACCACAGAAGGGGAGCCACTGGAGGTCCCAAGCAGGAGCATAATATAATCTCAGTGGTGAAGGACCGGAATTTGCATCCCAGGCTATTTAGGAAGACATTAATTCACAAGTATCTCCCTGTTTTGCGAGAAGGAATTCTGATCATATCAGCACACCCAGATCCTAGGGCAAGTATAATTCACATAGCGTCAAAATCCCCCAGCAACAGTGAAGTATACTCTGGAATGCTCCCTGTTCCATCACATTACATGTCTGTCTGCTGCAGACTGAGAAATATGCAGCACTGTCAGTGTTGGAGCTGTTTTCCATATTAATTTATGGACAATCGGTATGATTAAAAAAGAATTCTTTTTAAGGTACTCCTAAATAAGGTACTCCTAAATTAGGTACTCCTGTCTTCCACTAGTAAATGGCCAGTGCTCATAAAAACAGAGGTCTTTGATTCCTCAAATCCTGTTTTTGTGCTGTTCCGAGGCTGTCTGTCAGCTTCTGAAGACTGTGCCAGCACAAGAGAGGGCCAGTGGCTCCCATGGGAGGGCAAGCCAGCGCAGGCATGCACGGGGGGCAGGGAGCCGGGGGCTCACGAGCCAGCTAAGGAACCATGGGCCTCCAGCACCCCAGCCACAGCCCTGTCATCAAAGTGAGATCCTACTAAAGGGCACAGGGGCAGAATAACATCCGCATCTACCACCTACTTAGGATACATCCGTGTAACAGAGCTTGTAAGCACTTACATGTCACATCTTACCTAATTCTTAACAGATATTCAGCAAGATTTTTACCTAATAATCATCCCTGTGGATTATCAAGTAGTCCATAGAGAGGAAAGGAAACTTACCCAAGATCTTGGTCAAAAAAGATGACATTGGTGTTTAGATAGGGTCACTTTGAGATCTAGGCATAAAGCATGTTTCAGGATGAATACACGAATAAAGCAGACTGCACCGTACCTGTATGCGCACTTTGCATCAGCTGTTTTGGTTGTAATAGTAACATGAGCCACGTGGCTGATGCTGGCCAAAGCCTAAGGAAGAAAAGAAAATGGAATGAAAGAAAAACATTGCCGGGTCACCCACTGGCAGCTTATTAAGGAGAAAGGTGATCTAAATTACCCCTTCCATTTTGTATTAGCAAATGGCAACAATGGGCATTTTGCTCACTCACTTTCATGACATGTTAAAAAAAGGGTATCAAATTGAATTTGTAGCATATTATCAGAACAAGGGGAAAATACATATTTAAAAAAGTCCAAAAGGAAACACAACAGAGTATTTTTTAAAAATTTATTTTAAATCCAATATAAGTCAGGGTGTCTGGGTGGCTCAGTCAGTTAAGTGTCCAACTCTTGATTTTGGCTCATGATGATCTCAGGGTTGTGAGATCGAGCCCCACATTGGGCTCCGAGCTCAATAGGGAGTCTGCTTGAGATTCTCTCGCTCCCTCTGCTCCTCCCCCAGCTCCCATGTGCACACGTGCACTCACTTTCTCACTCTCTCTCAAATAAATAAATAAATCTTAAGAAAAAAAATCCAGTATAGTTAACATACACTGTTAGGTTAATTTCAGGTGTATAATACAGTGATTCAGTAATTCTATACATGACTCAGTGCTTATCACAGTAAGTGTACTCTTAATCCCCTTCACTTGTTTCACCCATTGCCCCTCACCCCCTCCTCTCTGGTAACCATTAGTTTGTTTTCTATAGTTAAGAGTCTGCTGTTCAGTTTGTCTCTTTTTTTCCCCTTTGCTTGTTTTGTTTCTTAAGTTCCACGTATAAGTGAAATCATGTAGTATCTGTCTTTCTCTGACTTATTTCACTTAGCATAATGCCCTCTAGCTCCATCCACGTCGTTGCAAAGAAACACTCCAGAGTATTAATGTGTTAGCAAGTGCGTTCAGGCAGCAGAATTACAGGCATGCTTAATATTATTCTCAATGATTTGCCTCCCAACAATTTGAAAACTTGCCTTCAGAAATGGGGGCACTCCAAATACTTAATGTTGCACACATACACAAAACTGTTTTCTGTAAGCACTTATAGGTTTAGAAATGTAAATTTAAAATTATCTAATTAGGGGAACCTGGGTGGCTCAGTCGTTAAGCATCTGCCTTCGGCTCAGGTCATGATCCCAGGGTCCTGGGATCGAGCCCCGCATTGGGCTCCCTGCTCAGCAGGAAGCCTGCTTCCCCTCCCCACTCCCGCAGCTCGTGTTCCCTCTCTCGCTGTGTCTCTCTTTCTGTCAAATAAATAAATAAAATCTTTAAAAAAAAAAGTTATCTAATTAAGACAAAACAAATTTTTTAAAAATTACCATTTTCCCCCCTTGTAACCAAGACTGGTTTCCTAGCCCACTGGAACCTGCTTCTCCTTTCACCAGAAGGACATCACAGAATACAAAATACAACCAGGCACTGTGATGGGGTCTGTGTGACAGCATCTCGGAAGACAGTGAACACAGCCTGTGGCAGGTTCAGTTCATTAATAAGGAACATGGCTTAGGCTCAGAGATTACCAGGTTCTAGCTGGATTTCCCTAGTTTAGGTGACTGAGCTAATTTTCATCATTAAAAATGTAAATGATTTTGAGACCTGTATAAGGAGGACATTAAATATACACAGCACATACTCCATCCCAGAACCCCCAGATCATGACCTGAGACGAAATCAAGAGTCTCGGATGCTTAACCGACTGAGCCACCCAGGTGCCCCAGGAATGTTATTTCCATAAATTTACCCTGAGACAGTAATTGAACAAAACACATTGTATATGAATATAGGAATATTCACCAAGAAAATGGCAAAAAGCATAAATGTTCAACAGGAAATCATTTAAATGAACACAGTATGTTCATATACAGGGTAAGATGGAACTATTAAAATTACATAGGACTATATATATACTGAATGTAAAGATATCCACAGCATATTGTCATAAAATTATAAGATCCTATTTTAGTCTTAAAATGTTTTTATGTACTTTTTTATATTGTATATTCCTCCGATGCATCACATAATTTGTACTTTTTATATTGTATATCCCTCTGATGCATCACGTAATTTTATTCACAAATATTCCCATATGTATTTTAAAAGATAAGGACGCCTCCAAAAACCATGGTCTTATTTTTTATACCAAGAAAATCAAATTTCTTTTCTTTTTTTTTAGGATTTTATTTATTTGAGAGAGAGAGAGAGAGCACACGCTCGAGAGAGAGCACAAGTGGTGGAGGGAGAAGCAGGCTGCCCATCGAGCAGAAAGCCCGATGTGGGGATGGATCCCAGGACCCAGGGATCATGACCTGAGCCTAAGGCAGCCGCTTAACCGACTGAGCCACCCAGGCATTCCAACGATTTCTTCTTAATACTATGAAATAACCAGTATGTTCAAATATCTGTCTCAAAATTTTTTTTTTTACAGTTTGCTCAAATCAGGATCCAAGTAAGATGTACACATTGGAGCTGGTTCATATGCTTAAGCCTTTTTTTTTTTCTTTAGAGAGAGAGCAAGAGACGGGTGGGGTAGAGGTGGAGGAAGAGGAAGAGCGACTCTTAAGCAGACTCCATGCCCAGTGCAGAGCCCAAGTTGGGGCTTGATCTCACAAACTTGAGATCATCACCTGAGCTGAAATTAAGAGTCAGACACTTAACCAACTGAGCCACTCAGTTGGTTTTTTGTTCCATTTACCATGTTCCCTTGCCTCCTATATTTTCCCAGTACCGGCACTTAGTAGGTATTAATCAGATTCACATTTGATAATTTGACAAAAAAACTTTGTGGGTGGTGTTGCATTCTCCATCAAAAGACACTTAACATCTTGGCAGGAGGGGAGGGGGGTTGTTATCTGTAGATAAAATAGTTTTCAATGTATTAAGTACTTTGAACAATCCTTGGTTTTGGAAAACGAAATTTAATTAAGTTTGTTTGATTTGCATATATTTAACAAGTAAAAAGAATCATATTTTATTTACTTCTGTTGAGAAACATATGTTGACAAATGGCAGAAATGTCATTCACAGAAGGATATTTTACACACTTCTTTAATCTTCAGCTTACCTCACCCCGAAAGCCATAGGTAGAAATACGAGCTAAATCCTCAAAGGACTGCAGTTTACTTGTAGTGAACCTCTCACACACAATATCCAGATCTTCTTTCTAGAAGATACCAAAAAATAAGTAAATAACTATGTTATTCATTTTTTCCAAATCCTGAATTTCCCTTTTCTTGACTGAATCCAAGAAGCAACCCCTCTTAGGAGAAGAGTTTTAAAATCAGCAGTAACTTCCTCATGTGGCATCCAGAATGCCACACTGTCCCTGTGTCCCTTCTCTCTCATGAGTCACATTTCTCACCTGCATTTGCTGGTTCCGCCTCATCTCTGACAGCGAGGTTACCCAGGACTCCAGCCTTGGACCTCTTTGTCGTCTACACTCACTCTCTTGATGAGTTCTCCCAGCCACACAAATTTTATAAAAATCATTATTATTATTAGAAAACTTCTTTATTAAAAATCTATAGGGCATTTAATTACAGTAAAATACACATAACAAATTTTACCATTTGAACCATCTTTAAGTGTACAGTTCTGCAGCCATAAATACATTCGCACTGGTGTACAACCATCACCACTATCCATCTCCAGAACTCTTCCATCCTTCCAAACTGAAACTCTGTCCCCATTAAACGATAACTCCCCATGCTCCCCTCCCCCGAGCCCCTTGCAACCACCATTCTACCTTCTATGAATGGGACTACTCTAGGAACCTCCTAGATGAGGAATCATACAATATTTGTCCTTTTGTGACTGGCTTGTTTCACTTAACGTAATGTCTTCAAGGTTCATGCATATTGCATCATGTGTCTGAATTTCAATCCTCTGTAAGGGTAAATAATACTCCATTATGTGTACACATCACATTTTTAAATCCACTCATCTACAGAACCCTGGATTGCTTCCAGCTTTTGGCTATTGTGAATATGCTGCTATGAACATGGGGGGACAAATCTCTTCAAGACCTTGCTTTCAATTCTTTGGGGTACATACTCACAAGTTCTGCTGAATTGCATGGTAATTCGATTTAATTTTTTCAAGAATCACCATACTATTTTCTACAGCGGCTACACTGTAGAATGCATTAGGGTTCTAATTTCTCTATATTCTTATTTTATTGTTTTTATAATAGCCATCCTAATAGGTGTCAAATGGTAGGTCATTGCTCCTTTTATTCATATTTCTCTAATGACTTGTTATGTTCAACACCTTTTCATGGGAGTCTGATGGTTTTTAATACCATCAAAATTCAATACACTAAATTTTTATCTCCAGCCCAAACCTCTATGCTGCCCTCCAGACTCACATGCTTACTCAACTAAGAGCCATCTCAAGGTTACCATGCCCCCAAACAAATTTCTGATCTACCCCCAAGTGTGTTTTTTCCATAGGCTTTTCCATCAGTAAATGGCAACTCTGCCATTTGCACAGGCCAAAACCTTGAAATCATTCTTGATTCCTCTTTCTCTTTTTTTTTTTTTTTTTTTTTTTTTTTAATTTTTTTTTTTTTTTATTTGACAGAGAAAGACACAGCGAGAGAGGGAACACAAACAGGGAGTGGGAGAGGGAGAAGCAGACTCCCTGCCAAGCAGGGAGCCCGATGCGGGACTCGATCCAGGGACTCCAGGATCATGACCTGAGCTGAAGGCAGTCGCTTAACCAACTGAGCCACCCAGGCGCCCATTGATTCCTCTTTCTCTTATACCATGCATCAGCAAATTCTGAGAGCTCTGTCTTAATAATCAATGCAGAATCTCACTGCTTCTTGCCTCTCTACTGCAACCAAACTGGTCCAAGACATGGTCACCCTGGACTGCTCCAAGAGCCCTCTTACTGCCTTGGTACTGTCCTGCTACAGTCTGTCTTCCATAATCTAGACAAAAGGGTTCCTAAAAAACTCCACAAACCATGTCACCTCTTTGCTCAAAACCCCCACTTTATACAGAGTAAAAGCCAAAGATTTTACAGTGGCCCACAAGGTCCTACGTGACCGGTCTACTTAGTTCTCAGACTTCATCTCCTATTATTCTTCCACTCCCTCACCCTGTTAGAGACACACTGGCCTCCTTGCTGGTCCTTAAACAAGTCAAGCGGGCTTCCGTTTTGTGGTCTTTGCATGTTCTATCTGCCCAAGAACATTCATCCTTTAAGCAGCCTCTTAACTCTCTCCTTCACCTTATTTTCCTGAATAAGTGTCCAGTTTAGAATAGGTACTCAATATATATTTAATGCTGGTATTGAATATTTCAGTTAAAAATCCCATCCACAAAAAGCCCAGAGTTTCCTGAACAAGGAAAGACTGTCGCTTCCTGTTACCACAAAGCACACAAACAGCCTGCTCCTCTGAGGTTTTACTTACCCTGATCCCAGTCCCATTGTCTTGGATCTGAATCAACTTGAGGCCTCCCTCTTTAACAACCACTTGGATACTGGTGGATTGTGCATCTAAACTGGCAAATTAAACAGAAAAAATTTATTATTATTCTGCAACTATCCTAATGTACATATTTTAATATGAGCCAAGGTATAAGAACAAATTCCAGATAAATACAAGACTGTCTGGTTATTGTGTTCTCCCTCTGTTTTATAGGCTCTGTGACTACACTGTAATGAGTTTACATGCTGTGTGAGAGAGGGGGAAGAGAGAGGCAGGAGGGAGCAATCATCATTTTCAATAAGACATTCAACACCATTTCTGTTCCTCTAGGAATGAAAGTGAAGTTAAAAGTAGGATCCTTTTGGGTGCCTGGGTGGCTCGGTCATTAGGCGTCTGCCTTCGGCTCAGGTCATGATCTCGGGGTCCTGGGATCGAGCCCCACGTCGGGCTTCCTGCTCAGCGGGAAGCCTGCTTCTCCCTCTCCCACTCCCCCTGCTTGTGTTCCCTCTCTCGCTGTGTCTCTCTCTGTCAAATAAATAAATAAAATCTTCAAAAAAAAAAAAAAGTAGGATCCTTTTACCACATGCCTATTTCTTACCCTCTTCTCAACTAATTTTGCCATTTATTACTTCAATTTTACTCAGTCTCGGGTTCCCAAGTGACCCTAATAAGATGTCATTTCAAAAAAATCATAAATGTGTTTTTCTACTATTTATTCCCTTTTAAGAAAATACATTTTGTTTCGGAAAAGAAAAAAAAAATGGCAATGCAGAAAGTTCTTTGAGAAGCCAAGAAATCTTTCGTACTTTCAAAGAGTAGCCAACATCACAAGAGCACAGGCTATAGAAAACAAATTCAGTCTGTGGCTGCTTGAGAAAGAAAAGTAATCGGCTCCACACAAAGAAAATTCTTTCTTCCAAAGTAAGACAGTAAGTTACTTAAATATTAAAGATCTTTCTCAGAAGCCCTTGAATTGAAGTTGTATTAGCCATCTCGATTTCCATATTAAAAAGGGCATAACTGGACCCCACACAAAATCCCTGCTGGTAGAACTAATTATAAACCACTTAGCTAATATGTTCAGTTTGGTTGTGCAGTAGTCTGGCCCATTAGATAACAGGCCCGGGTTAGTCTGTCAGTGAATTCTAACATTGCAGAAACAAAAGCCAGCCTTTACAGTTGGTGAAAAGAGAACCTGTTCCCATGTTCCCTGCTCCTTCTTTTGTCTACCTCCTAATTCTGTTCCTTTCCCTCAGTGGTCCTTTCTACACTGTTCTTTTAGCCCCACTACCCTGAGTGGTTGTTTATGTTTTCACGATCTTCTTACAAACCCACCATTCTTCGCTGGGTCATTTTGTTCTTTTCGTGTATTTATTTTATTAACATCAACTGATGTCAACACGAAGGTAACGTTTAGGTACATCATGAGCATGTCTTTTTTAAGTTTATAGTTTACACCCACCGTTCTTTCCAAGTTTTAACCTCTTCCTTCCACACTGTGACACTTCCAAACTTCAGAATCCACGGGGTACCCTCATGAAATCACATCTTCGATGTGCCCCCCACCCCCCCCGCCAAAAGGTAAAGGGGAGGAAAACACTAAGTTGGGCCACTAATTTGGCAATAGGGCAGTCAGAAGTTAAACCCAGACAAAGTCCATCGGCCTGTCTAAAATCTCGACAATCTGTTTGGAATAAAAATCAAACGAACTGTACTTTTGAATGTGCATGGGTTATTTTTGGAATATGCAAGAAACGTTAACACAGTACCCTCTGAAGTATGAATGGAGACCGTTCCCCCCGAAAATGTTTATGCATTTAAAAATTTTGCACCTTCTGTACATATAATTTTAAAAGTAGTTCCCTTAACTGATGGCGCCATTAAAACAATACAATGTAGCCCTCCACTTGGACCCCCCCCCCGACAACCCTACTAAAGTATCGCGAGAGCGCTCAGAAACTCGCGGCACCCGGGAAGGGAAAAGGCAGGCCTCCGAGGCCTCCGGCGCCGTGGGCATGCGCCGTACACGCCTCCGCCCGGGGCAGGGAGGCGTGTCCGCGCGCCCTCCTGAAGAGGGGCCTGTTAAACCGTAGCTGACAAGAAAGCCCGGCTCCACTCCCTCCCTACCAGTTCTCAATCATCTCCTTGATGGCATTAGCCGGCCGCTGGATGACTTCCCCTGCCGCGATGCGGTTCACCACTGTTTCGTCCAACCGCCGAATAACCCCCGCTACAAGCGACATTTTGGCGCCAGAAGAGCCTAAGTCACGTCGGGAGGCTCACCGGAAGTGCCTTCAGCCAATCACCTCAGGGCTTCGTGCCCACGTCTTTCCAACCAACTCTGTTTACGCGGTCTTGTCCCACCTTCCCGCGGCAGACGCTTCGGAACCAGGGAGCTATTGATTGGGCAGCTGGATGCCAGTCAAGTTTCTTAAGTCCGCGGGTTCCTGGGTCTCTTGGTCCCTCCCTAAGCGCACGGCTTCAGGCCCCTGGCTAGAAGGGTATGCGCCTGCGCGCTGTCCGCTCTCCCCATTGGCTCTTTCCTGGGCTAGGGAATACGAAATCTCCAGCCAATAGGAACGCAGGTGGCGTAGCCGGAGGTTGGTGTCCCCCGGCTGGGGTGATTTGGCGCAGAGCGGAGGAGGTGCTTGTTCCTGCCCCTGCTCCTCCCCTCTCCTTGCGGCCTCCCGGAGGTCGGCCCTCTTCTTGTGGCCTGCAGTAAAATGTGGATGACGCCCAAGAGGAGCAAAATGGAAGTCGACGAATCTCGGGTTTTCCGGACCGAGTGGACCCAGCGTTACTTGGTGGTGGAGCCTCCGGAGGGCGAAGGGGCCCTGTGCCTGGTCTGTCGCCGCCTCGTCGTAGCCACCCGCGAACGCGACGTCAGGCGCCACTACGAGGCCGAGCACGACTACTACGAGCGGTATGTGGCGGAGGGCGAGCGCGCGGCCCTAGTGGAGCGTCTGCGGCAGGGCGACTTGCCCGTGGTCGCGCCGCTCACTCCCGAGGAGAGAGCTGCTCGTGCAGGCCTCGGGCTCGCCCGCCTCTTGGCCTTGAAGGGTCGCGGCTGGGGTGAGGGGGACTTTGTGTACCAGTGCATGGAGGTGATGCTGAGGGATGTACTGCCCGAACACGTAAGCGTTCTGGATGGCATTGATTTATCTCCAGAGGTCACGCGGCAGAGGGTCCTGAACATTAACAAAAACCTACGCAGTCAGCTTTTTGACAGAGCCAAGGACTTTAAAGCCTATTCCCTTGCCTTGGACGACCAGGCCTTTGTGGCCTATGAGAACTACCTCCTGGTCTTTGTCCGCGGCGTGGGCCAGGACTTGGAGGTCCAAGAAGAGCTTCTGACCATAATCAACCTGACTCGTCACTTCAGTGTTGGTGCCCTTATGGCGGCAATCCTTGAGGCCCTGCAGACAGCGGGGCTTAGCTTGCAGCGAATGGTTGGACTAACCACGACCCACACTCTGAGGATGATTGGTGAGAACTCAGGACTGGTGTCGTACATGAGGGAAAAGGCTGTAAGCCCCAACTGTTGGAATGTTATCCATTATTCAGGATTTCTGCACTTGGAACTCTTGAGCTCCTACGATGTCGACGTTAATCAGATCATAAATACTATATCAGAATGGATAGTTCTGATTAAGACCAGAGGCGTTAGGCGCCCGGAATTTCAGGCTTTACTAACTGAATCTGAATCAGAGCATGGCGAAAGGGTTAATGGACGGTGTCTGAACAATTGGCTTAGAAGAGGGAAAACTTTAAAACTAGTATTTTCCCTGAGAAAAGAGATAGAAGCCTTCTTGGTTTCAATAGGGGCAACAACGGTCCATTTCACAGACAAGCAATGGCTGTGTGACTTTGGCTTCTTGGTGGATATTATGGACCACCTTCGAGAACTCAGTGAACTGTTGAGAGTCAGTAAAGTCTTTGCTGCTGCTGCCTTTGACCATATCTGTACCTTTGAAGTGAAGCTGAATTTACTGCAGAGACATATTGAGGAAAAAAATCTAACACACTTTGCTGCCTTCAGAGAAGTTGTTGATGAGCTTAAACAGCATCTTAAAGAAGATCAAAAAATATTTGATCCTGATAGGTATCAAGTGGTGATCTGTCGCCTACAGAAAGAATTTGAGAGACATTTCAAGGACCTCAGGTTCATTAAAAAGGACTTAGAACTTTTTGCAAATCCTTTTAACTTTAAACCTGAATATGCACCTATTTCGGTAAGAGTGGAACTAACAAAACTTCAGGCGAATACTAACCTTTGGAATGAATACAGAGTCAAAGACTTGGGGCAGTTCTATGCTGGATTGTCTGCTGAATCTTACCCAATTATCAAAGGGGTTGCCTGTAAGGTGGCATCCTTGTTTGATAGTAACGAAATCTGCGAAAAGGCTTTTTCATATTTGACTCGGAACCAACACACTTTGAGCCAGCCATTGACAGACGAGCATCTCCACGCCCTGTTTAGGATTGCCACAACTGAAATAGAGCCGCATTGGGATGACCTTGTGAGAGGAAGAAATGAATCCAATCCATAAGCCTTGGTAGTACAACATTGAGACACTCAAAGAGAATCTCATTCTAAAAGCAAACATTTGTCCGATTTTTCAAATGAACTAATTTGGATTGTGGCAAAGCACCAAGTTTATTCATCCAAATTGAACACGATTCAGATTCTTCTGACAGATGTTTTTTTTTCATCTCAAGAGGCAGCATGGGACTGAGACATGCAAATTCCTTTTTAAAAATTTAATTTAATGATGAAGTCATTGTTTTTTGCTTTTATGATATGATTGTTTTTAAAGAAGTTCAGTACTGATAATGTGAGTTGAATTAGAAGTCTGTTTTTCAGATGTTTTAAAGAAATTTTAGGTTTTAACAAAGTGCTAAAATTCTGATGCATATGGTCTGAAGTTATCAACTCCTTAAATGTATGTTTTAGTCAGTTTGCAGAAACTCACATAGCAAGTTCAGAAGTTTCTGAGAAGTAAGAACGTACATACGGTGGAGGTATTTTGTCTTAACTATCAAAATGTTAGAGACTATTTTTTTTTTTTTAACATTTTTCTGAGTCTGAAGTCAATACTGACAGAGTTCCTCCTCTCACCCCCCCCAACCTACCCTAGTGATAATATTACTAGTAGAAGAAAATAATCATACAAAATTTTAGTCAGCGGAGTAAGAATTATTTTAGGATGCTTCTTGCATTTTGGAGATCAGTTATTGGGGGTCTCCCCTGAATTTTTCACAGTGGGGTGCTGTTTTATCAGCTTGCCTAGTAAAGGACTACGGTAAGTATAGAATCTTAATAGTTGCCCATTAGTAATTCTTTATTCTACTCCAGACAGAAGTTTGGCCCTGTCAAAAAAGGATGACAATAAGATTATTGCCCTCCAGGATCAGGAGGTGTGAGATATTTTAGCTTATTATGCATGGGTGTTACTGCTTTATAAAGAAATCCTGTTTAAAGAAAACCCTTTATTTTAAAGTGATACGACGTCAGATTGTGTTAGCTGCTGGAAGTGGATTTATTATAGAATTTAAAACTGTCCCACACATTCTATATTAACGATAGTGCACAAGTAGAAATACTTAATCCTCAAGAAGCAGCTTTATTAACAGATTGTAGCAATTCCACATTTCTTTAATTCCATTAAAGACATCTGCTTTGTGCAAAACAGTGCTTTTCAAACTTACGTTAACCATGAAAAGGAAATCTTAACAGTAAAGCCAAATATAGAAAACGATTTAAAAGCAGGACCCAGCTGAGAGGTCCTCTCACGTACAATTTGCAAACCTGTGCTGAAGTCCGGTCTTAACTATTGTAACACATTATTCTTGGTCACTAATCCAGCACATTCATGGAACCAGGATACAATCAACCATTTAGAAGGAACTGATTCCCGAGCAATCAAAATAGATGCCGTAAGAGCTCAGGAACCAAAATTGTGTCAAGGGTTCTTGACCAGAAGCAGTAACCCGTCTTTCCAGAGGTTGTTGGAAAATATAGGGGACTTCTTTGGTTGTCAGACTTACCTGGGGGGATTCTGCTGGCATTTAAGCACAAAGCCCCCCCCCCCCCCCCCCCGCAGTGCGTAGGACAGCCAGGCACAATGGAGAATTATCCTTCCCAAAGTGCCAGTAGGTCCCCCGTCATACTGTTGTAGATTATTTTATTTTGAGGGACAGGGCAAATTACTGGTAGAAGCAGAATGAGAAAGGCAAGTCAGGCAAACTGACACTAGTCGATAGCGGAGACTCATTCCAACGTTCCAGATTTGACTGGTAAGATGAAGTAAAGGCCTTGATAGATTCTGGTAGCTCACAGTAGCATTTTAAGTCAGTGGCTTATATTGAACCAGACTAAAGGGCTCAGTTCTGTTAAACGGAATTAGAGCAGAAAAGCAAGTATTAACAAGCTAGTAATTGAGGATGGTCAAGTTGAGATTTTCGGTGAATGGGGAGTAAGCTTAATATCTGGAAAAACAACAATGAAAAACCAACCACCACTCCTCCCCCCCAAAAAATCTACCGGTAATTTGCCAGTAGTTTAGAGTCTTCTCTTTCATGGCAAGTGCTTTATTGAAAGAATGTTTGGAGGACCTGGCTTCTGCTTTCCTACCCTAGTTCCTATTGAAGTCTTGTACATTTTGTGAAGTTCCACTATATATTTTGCTTAAGGTAATAAAACTAGTTTGCATCATGTAGTCACTGAGTTGGGGGGAGATATAAGCTAAGGATTTAAAACTGACCCTAAATAATAGAGAATTTGCTATAAACTAGTCTTGTTTGTAAAAAAGAAAAATGTGTGTATATTACTGTTTTCTGTATTAAGTAATTCTGTAACTGCATGGCAGTCTTTTAAAAAAATTTTTTTTTTACAGAATAGTTGTTACTGGCCCTATTGTATCAGTGATTATAGTTAAAATAAGCACTATTTTTTAAAAACCCTATGTCCCTGTATCTCCCATTCCTACCAGTTTTCTTAAAAGATTTGTCTGTATTCCCAGTCTTTTAGTGCCACTCATACTGCTCTACCCAGCTAGATCCTTGTCAGCATTCTTACCCTCTGACCCCACTGACTACTCTTCCTTGAAGTGCTTGTATATGTTGGCTTCAGGGCTAGATACTATCGGCAGGTATGCTTCCTCAGTCTGCTTCATAGGCGCACCCCTTTCCCCTGACATGTTTGTGTTCTTGTGATTGTAAAATTTTGTTGTAGAGCCTCTTTCTACATCATCTTAGCTGCTCTCATCCCTGACCATGGCTTCTGTTACCATCTGTATGCAAATGACCCCCAAGTTCATATCTCCTTTCTAGGCCTTTCCTAATTCACGTATCTATCTAATTGCTGACCTAGTCACTCTGCTAACTTAAGTCCACTCTTGTAGACACCATAGCATGTCATTGATCTTGCCCCCAAACCTTCTCTTCTGTTCCCTCTTTGAGTAGATGGCACTGCTGCTACCAGTTGCCCCAGCCCAAGCCAAAAACTGATCTGTCCATGACCTTATCATATCCAGTCACGAAAACCTTTGTGTTAGGTCTACTGTCTCAAGTTTTTCTCACTTCTCCAGTGCTACCATCCTAATTCAGGCCAGCAGCCTGAATTATATTATAGCAACAGCATCCTTGTTAGTCTCTTTTTCTCTGGTTTTGATCATTTTTTATGCTGCAGCCAGATTGTTCCCGAACGACATACCTGGTCGTATCTCTCCACTGCTTTCACCGTGACATAGGATAAGATACAATTTCTGTTCATCTTTGAGGTCTCAGTTTAAGTACCACTTCCTCTAGGAAGCCTTCACGGATGCCCTTTAGGTGCCCCCACTGTGCACTCTCTAAATACCCTTTACTTTTCCCAGCCATACACTTTGTCACACTTTGTTGCTACTTTTTATCTGTCACTGCTAGACTGTAAGCTTTATCAGGGCAGGGACTGTGCCTTGCTAGCCGTTCTGTCTGTAGTGCTTAGCACGATGCCTGGCGTTCCAATAAATGTTTGGATGAATAAATATGTGTGTAGTGTTACGATCTTTGAAGCCCTTTCATAGTCTCATTTGACCTTCACTGAGGTCTTCCTGCCTTAGCCTGCTTGTTGGGTAATTGTTATTCACATATTATGAATTAAGAAATGAAACTAAGTTCTTTGTGACTAGGGAATTGTATTCCCAGAATTCAGCTCAGTGCTTGGCATGTGGCTCAAATATTTATTACGTGAATGTTGTTTGAGGAAACAAACTTAGATTGCAATTTGCCCTAGTACATGTAAGTAGTAAAGCCAGGATTCAAACCCAGGTATACTTACATGAATCTATGGAATATAAAGTCTTTACCTCCTTTATTTAGAAGTCTTAATTTCTTTTCTTTCTTTTTTCTTTTTTTTTTTAATTTCCAAAGATAGACTTCCAAAGGAACCTAGATGAAAAAGATTGGACAACTATTTAGTGGACTAAAACAATATTTGGTAATTAAAAAGTTACACTCAGTATCAGAAAAAATAACGCTGCAGCAAACATGCATACTATGTACTTGCCACTTTCCTTTACAGATGATTTCTGGCTCTTCTGGGATTTAAAAGTAAGTAAATTTAATAAAATATTAGAGGAATGACTCCGTCTTCCTGGTCCCTAGATACCCAGTTCTCTTGCTTTCTTGCCTACAGAATGTCCTTAGCACTTCTCCAAGGAAGATGACCCAAAACTGACATGTAATCAAGGTGTACTTCTTAGATTTGCTATATTTCTTTGCTTTCTTGTTCACGTGCCTCTGAACTTAATTTCTAGGTAACCAGGGCTTTTGGGATTCGTGGAAGAACTATACCCATAGTCTTTTTCCTTGAGCCATTTTGTCCAATTTAAGGGATTAACCAGTGTTACACTAAGTTGGACTTTTAGTCTGAGGCACATTAACTCATCCAGAAATCTTAACAGTAGGTGTGATAGTCATCCAGTGATACTTGCTGCAAAACTGGGTTTTAATGGGTTTCTTTAATCCTTTGGATTAAGCAATTTCTCATTTTTATCTTCTTATAATTGAGAAGTGGCCTCATCCTATCCAATAAGTACTCAAATTTGTGAACTCTACCCCCTTTCATTTCTGCTTGCAAATTGATGAATTCTGAGGTCATCTCTTTCTTACACATTTTGTCAAATGCAGCCAACAGCAACCATAAAACATTTTGTTTTACTCCTCGCCGCCCCCCCCTTAGTAAAGGATAGATTCTGTGCCTTACAGGCTTTCCCAAGAGATAGCTTCACCACTCCATAACATGAGTTGCCCCCGTAAGTTATTTCTTCCATCCTTCAATAGCAATTTCCTGAGTGCCTACCAACTAAGCCAGTGTGTAGTATGTTGAGTTTTTTTTAAATGGAGCCAATTTCTGTATCAGGATAGGCGAGGTTGTCATAAAGTAACAACAGCAAAATCTCAATGCCTTGGGAACTTTTCTCTTGGAACTTGGCTAGGGACTTTGCTGAGGTCGAGGGTCAACAAACTACAGTCCACAGGCAAAATCCATACTGTGGCCTGTTTGTGTAAATTTTATTGGAAGACAGCCTTGCCCACTTATTTATGTCTATGGCCACCTTTGCTCTATAATGGCAGAATTGAATAGCTGTGACAGTGTGCAATGCACAGAGTCTAAAATATTTGCCTCATGACCCCACAGAAAATGCTCACTGGTCCCTGCTCGAAGTTGTTCTCATTCTGGGTCTCAGGTTAACCAGATATCATGTACGGTGTGGCTGCTCATTTTGGGAAATGAAAAAAATGCAGCAAATCACTTAGAGGCCTATAAAGCACTTTCACTGCCCGAAACAAATCCCATGGCCACACCAAAGTTCCAGGAAGACTATAATCCTTCCATGTGCCTCAGAAGAAAACCAGAACTATGTGGAAGACTACACTAGATTAACACGTGGTTGTATCTATCCATTTATGTAATTTCTTTAAAAATATTTTTTATTGAGGTAAAACATACGCAGTAAAGTGTGTAAATATTAAATGTATGCGTCAGTGGGTTTTTTTATACACGCTTGAAGCCATTACCCAGATCAAGATACGAACCTTTCTAGTACCCCGGCAGATGCCCTTATGTCCCTCCTGCACACACATACACTATTCTGACCTTTATCACCAGAGTTTCCTTTTGTCTTTTTAAAGCTCCATGTAAATGTAATAATTACATGTGCTCTTGTGTCTTTTGTTCAGTACTATGTGACTCATCCACGTTGCATGTAGCAGCATTTTTTACTTCTGTGCAGTATTCCATTGTACGACTGTACTGCAATTTATAAATCCATTCTACTGTTGATGGAGATTTTGGTTGTTTCCAGTTTGTGGTTATTATGAATAAAGTTGCTATAAACATTCTCGTACCTTGTCTTTCAGTGAACATGTGCACCCATTTCTCTCAGTATACTCTGGTATATACCCGGCTTCCATACTTTCCTGTAATTATTCAGACAGCAACCAGAGTGATCCCTGTTGTAAAAATATAAATCAGACCATGCCAACCCTCTGCTCAGAATCCTCCCAATGGCTTAGTATTAGAATAAAGTCCAACATTTTTATCGTGGTCTACAAAGCCCTGCATGATCTGCACCCCCCACATAACCCTTTTTCTTCCTACCCTGTCTTCCGTCACATCCTTCAATCCCTTTCCCTATCCCTAGTCAATCCGTACTGGACACTGCAAGTTAGGGAATCAAGATAAATGATTTGACCCTGTCCTTAAAGTGGTTGTTACCTATATAGATAATTTTAACAAGACGTAACACTGGTTTGTGTTAAGTCAATTACTGTAGGGATTAAGAGGCAAATTTGCACTATGATTCATTAGTGTAAAATAATTTAGAATTATAAAAGTGTAAAGTAAATTGCAACCCCGGGAAGGGATTTAGAGGATAAGATTACAATGTAAAAGCTTCCTGATAAATTAAAAAAATGTGTATAGTCTTGCATTTTAGTTCTGTTGATTATGAATTAGAGTTCACCAACTTGACTACTCTTACAACTTACTGTTTGCTATTACATGTTCATTTCCTCGAGGGATAGGAGGGAGCAGGTGGGGGTGGGGGTGAGAAGGCATTGGAATAAATAAAGACGTGCTGATACTAAGCACGTTCCAAAAAAGCACCCTCATGACAAAGGACCTCCTTTAACATCGTACCATTACTGATACATTGATTATTGTAAAATAACTGAAAGAGTTTGACTTAAACTCTTTCCACATTTTTTTACTTTCTTGATATATAATTGAAGTACAATAAACTGCACAGCTTAAAGACACATGCGTGAAACTCACCACAACCAAGATAATGAGCATTTCATCATCCCATAAAGGTTGCCCTTTGGTTTTGACTAGTGGGAAGGGAAATTTACTCCAATTTAAGTGGGGGTGGGAAAAAAGGACATTATTAAAAGAATATGAGGTTCTCTCAGAGCCACTATTGTTGACTTCCCTCTCTGAACTTTTCTTTTAATAAAGATTTTATTTATTTATTTGAGAGAGAGAGAGAGAGAGCACAAGCAGGGGGAGCGGAGAGGGAGAAGCAGGCTCCCTGCTGAGCAGGAAGCCAACATGGGGCTCCATCCCAGGACGCTGGGATCCTGACCTGCGCCAAAGGCAGACTCCTAACTGACTGAGCCACCCAGGCTCCCCTCTCTGAACTGTCTTAATCAATTTTGCCAGCCAGCCTTTGTACATCTCCCTGGCTGTCTATCACTACCTCACTCCAGCGCCACTGACCACTGACCGAGTCTCCTACTATGCCAATTCCACATTCTTGGGCAGGACCTGCGACAGTGCAGGCTGATGATGTCTTCCCTGGGGCCAGGTGTGTTTACCCATAGTGAAGTGAGTAATGCCTGTGAAGGGAAGGGGCCCCTAATGTATTTGGTGGGGCTTTCTGGTTATAAGAAACCAACTTGTGCTAGCTTAATGGGAAACAAATGAGAGAATGATTAGAGAAAGACAAGAGAATCTCATGGAAACCAAGTAGGGGAATAAGATTCAGTGGTCATTCGACAATCACTAAATGAAAGCCTACTAGTGCCAGGCACTGGTCTGGGCACCAGAGACTCAAATTCCTAAGCCAAATAAATTTCTTGCCTTCATGGGTCTTGTTCATGCCCTCCTTGTACACCTGCTTCTTTGTCTCTGAACACCAACTTCCACTGCATGTATGTGTGTGTGTATAAATTTTTAGAATGGGGGAATATGGTTGTTGTGATTGCAGAGATGTTTTTCTCTAAACATGCAGCTCTAGGCCCAGTGCTTTAGTCGAGGTGGGTAGAAGAGGGAGCCTCTATAGGAGGATTTGGGCTGGGCAGAGGCACCAAAAGTTGCCTATCACATCTCTCAGTGCTTAGCAACCACTGATATTTAAAGTAATTCCAATAGTTTATTGCCTTCTGTCACCAGCATTCTCATTGACCCTTCTCAATGAGAATTTATAGAACTGAATATTCAAGAGTCCATAGAAAGATCATTTACGCCAACTCCTTTACAGGTCGAGAAATTGGGTCCCAGAGAGGTGGCTAAGGTTATTCTGAATTACACAGCAGACCCAGGGTGAAAGCTACTTCCTGTTCCTGTGCTTTTCCCACTCTGCCATTCTGTCATTGCCAGATTGGCTCTTTGCCTCCATTTCTTTCAAGGAACTACCTGTTTGCCAGGTGGGAGACCCCGGAGTCCTCACAGTCTTGGCCTTTGGCTCTGGCTAGCTATGGCTGAGACAGGGTATCATCTTAGCGCTTACACAGAAATCCTTTAGGAATCCAGAATTCTTTGAGATATTGTTACATTAGGTATACAATAAAAATTATTAAAATTTTCATATTTTGATGGGTGTTCTGAAACAGTCTGAGTAGCGTACAGTACCTGTTTCTAGAGGGTTTGAAAAAATCTGAAAAGACTGGGACTGGTGTCACTTAGGTAGTTTTTTTTTTAATTCTTTATTTAAATTCAATTAATTAACACATGGTGTATTATTAGTTTCAGAGGTAGAATTTAGTGATTCATCAGATTCATAGAACACCCAGTGCTCATTCCGTCAAGTGCCCTCCTTAATGCCCATCACCAGTTACCCCATTCCCCACCAACCTCCTCTCCAGCGACCCTCAGTTTGTTTCCTAGGGTTCAGCGTCTTATGGTTTGCCTCCCTATTTTCATCTTATTTTATTTTCCCTTCCCTTCCCCTATGTTCATCTGTTTTGTTTCTTAAGTTCCACATATGAGTGAAATCATATGGTATTTGTCTTTCTCTGACTGACTTATTTTGGCCTAGCGTAATACCCTCTAGTTCCAACCACGTTGTTGCAAATGGCAAGATTTTGGGTTTTTTGATGGCTGAGTAATATTCCATTGTATATATATGTACTACATCTTCTTAATCCATTCATCTGTCAGTGGACATCCGGGCTCTTTCCATAGTTTGTCTATTGTGGACATTGCTGCTACAAACGTTGGGGTGCATGTGCCCCTTTGAGTCATTGTGTTTGTATCCTTTGGGTAAATAGCCACTTAGGTAGTTTTTTTGACAATTTTTCAATTTCTTCTTATGACTCTTGCATATTGAATTAATTTCAATTTTTTTATTTTCTTAGGAAATTTTCCATAATATTAAGGTTTTCAAATTTACTGTGTTGTTCATAACATTTTAATTTTATCTCCTCTGTTCTTCTGGTTATATTCCCTGTCTCATTCCTAACGTTTGGGCTTTCTCTTTTTCTTAATTGGCCTCACTACAGATTTTTATTTTCTTGTCCTTTTCAATGAATTTGCCCTTGTGTTCTATTAGTGCTATTCTATTAAGTATCCTATAAAATAATTCTATTTTCTAATTCATTGATGTCTGCTTTTATTTTCTTTAATTAATTCTTCCTATTTTCTTATTCTTTTTCTACCTTCGATTATTTTTCCATATCCTTGAAGTGGATATTTGTACATTTTGTTTAATAGCTAACCTATCTTCATCATACATCAAACCTATTATCAATATAAATTAAATTTCTAAGGCCTTTATTATGCCTTTTATTGACTCGTATTCTTCTTTGACTGACGTGGATGCTGTACCACACCACCTAGATATCTCAGTCAGCACTGAGGTTCTTATTTCATCTCTAAAAACCAAGAACATTGTCATATGTAATTATAATACTATCATCATAGCAAATTAATTCTTCAACAAAAACTAATGCCTAGTCCATATTCAGTTTTCCCCAGTTGTTCTCAACATGGACTTTTTAAAGATAGTTTCTTCAACTCAGGATCCAAGCAAAGTCCACACTCTGTATTTGGTTGTTGTGTCTCTCACATCTCATTTAACCCAGAGGAGTCCCTCTGCCTGCTCCACATTTCCTCATGCCATTGTTCTGTTGAAAAAGCCAGGTCTGCTGCTGTAGGGACTGTCCCACAGGCTACATTGATCTGCCTTCTTTCTTGTTGTATGTAATTCGTTCTTCTATCCCCCATATTTTATTTAGTCTTGAAGTTCATGCTAAAGGCTTGATTTTAAAAAATTTTTTAAATGTTTTATTTATTTGACAGAGAGAGAGAGAGCACACAAGCAGGGGGTGGGGGCAGCAGAGGGAGAGGGAGAAGCAGACTCCCTGCTGAGCAGGGAGCCCACATGGGGCTCAATCCCAGGACCCTGGGATCATGACCTGAGCCAAAGGCAGATGCTTAACCTACTGAGCCACCCAGGTGCCCCTAAAGGCTTGATTTGATTCAGGTGGGACTGTTGTGGCTTGAAGGCTGGAAATATGGTAGTGTGAGCTCTCTGCTTCCTCAAAACAGGATCACAAACTCTGGTCTGCCCATTTCTAGTAATGCTAGGACTGGTCAGTGGCGCCAGGATTGCAGCTCCATCCTGCCTCTGTCAGGCTCCCTCCCAGTCTCTTAGCTGATGGCTTTGATCCACTGGTCACTGTCTCCTGGACCCTTTCATTCATTAGGACTTATAATATAGTTGTCTTCTAACTCTGTCACTTCTTCTATACTTATGAGCTGCATTCTTCTGGAAAGTAGAACTTTTCCTTAATAACAGGACTATTTAGTTACCTTGAAATATAGTTACATGCCAAGGAGTCACGGACAAGATCCACGAGGGTAGGAATTCATTTTGCTTTCCTGATGAATCTTCAGTACCAAGGCCAGTGCCTGGCACCTGTAGGCCTCCGCTAAACCATTGTTGAAAGAAGAATAAATGCATAATTCTTCCCCTTTAATTACTAATTTTCAGAGTTAGGAGTTGGTGTCTCCGTTTTTGTTTGTTTGTTTTTATTTTTTTACCTGTGAACTTTTTACATTTCAATAAAAACTTTTATTTATAAACTTGAAGACTTATTTTTTAATTGTTTCAATCAGTTTGCAGTCACTATTGTTCTTCATGCTCATGTTGACTCATCTTTGACCACTGGTGGCTTCTTTGCATTGACTCCTGTATCATTTGCCACAATCCCATTAGTCTTTGGTAGCTTCCATGCTTTTGTGTATCAGATGTTCCAGGTTCATCTCTATATTCCTATCCATACTTGGTTGGGAGTCCCAGTTCCTCAAAGTAGAGAATGGTTGGTGGTCAGAGATCACCGTTAGGATGTTGGTGTTGCTCATTCATTAGCTGTCATTGCTTCTAGGCCTTTCCAGTGCACAGAGCTAAGAAATACATATTTTATGGCCATATTAGTTTTTACAATTTAAACTTAACATTGGAGAGTTTTTATTTAACTTTTATTCAACTTATTTGATTTTGTACTAATATTTCTTTTGGGCTGAAAATACTTGTTTCTAAAACATTAGCAGAGTAACTTATTTGCTTTACCACAGTACACATAAAATACTTTCAAAATAACAACAGTTTAAATAATTTAGTAATATTAATAATAGTAAGATTACCAAATGAAGTTGAGATTTCTGTTCAGTTCTGGTTGTCTTTACAATTGTCTTTAAAATATATTCCATTATGAATGTACAGTCTAAATATTGTGCTATAAAGTTAATTTAAATCATTATTTTTGTGTGTATGGTTATGTCATTGACTTGATATTCATTTAAGTTTATTTGTTTCAGTTTGGGACAAGTTTTAGGTTGATTTTCATTTTTTATTTAATTTTATGTTCATATATAAAGGGAAGTATTGCTTCTGAAGGTAAAACTGTATGATGTCTTGGGGTGCCTGGATGGCTCAGTCATTGGGCATCTGCCTTCGGCTCAGGTCATGATCCTAGGGTCCTGGGATTGAGCCCCACATCAGGCTGCCTGCTCAGTGGGAAGCCCGCTTCTCCCTCTCCCACTCCCCCTGCTTGTGTTCCCTCTCTTGCTGTCTCTCTCTCTCTCAAATAAATAAATAAATAAATCTTAAAAAAAAAAAAACACACAAAAAACTGTATGATGTCTTGTTTCTACCCTGTTCCTTGTTATGCAGGGGGTAAGACTGCTCAAAATTAACCCTGTGTTCTCACCATGGATTGTCTAGAAAATGAACTAGCTAGGTTCTCGTCCTTTTCCTTGATGGGATGATAGCACCTGTGAAGAGTCAGGGCCAACTACAGAATTAGAGGGATACCATCCACACAAGACTGCTCTCCTTTCTGAGACAAAAGCAAGTTCAAGGGGGCTCCCAAAACCAACTCTCAGGTTCAATTACACACTAGAAGGACTCAGAACTCACTGAAAGCTCTTGTACTCATAATTATACTTTATTACAGGGAAAGGATACATACAAAACTCAGTCAGGGGAAGAAGCATGTGGGGCAGAGTCCAGGAAAGTATCAGACATGGAACTTCCTTTGTCCTCATCCCATGGAGTCAGGATGCATTTCTTTCCTGGCATTGATGTATGACCAAGGGCATAGAGTATGGTCACCCAGAAAAGCTCACCTGAGCCTCAATGTCCAGAGTTTTTATTGGGGCTCCATTACATAAGCATGATTGGCTGTCCAAGTGGCTGATCTCAGTCTCTGGTTTCCAGTCACTCTGGGTGTGATTCAAAGCCTGTGACCTAAATCACATTGTTGGACTACTGGGCATGACCAAAGGCCCCCAGGTAAACAAAGACACTTCTATTAGGCATAGTATTCCAAGGGTTTAGAGATCACTTTCCCAGAAGCCAAGGGCAAAGGCCAGACCTCTTTTTGGGTAAGGTAAATTTTTTTTAAGTTGAGATACAATTAACACAGCACCACATAGCACCTAAGCTCAGTTTCTCGTGGTATCAGTAGCTTTCCTCTTGCATAAAGGATATGTAAAATGCCACACACTTCAAGGTCCTTGGGTAAAGGATAAGTGACTTTCCCAGACAACCCTTGTGACTAACTGGTACCTCCAATCCCAGACAGCCTGTCATCAAACAGCCTGTTTACTCCCCCACTGATAAGATCACTTTATCACTTGTCCCACAGTCAGGAGGAGTTCCTCTGATGGAATTGAACACACACTGTATCTAGCAGATACCCTGGCCCTGGTACACCTGTCCATGGGATTATGGAGAGACTGGGTGATTGTATACATCTTTGTTTTGCTGAGTCTGGTCTTAAAAGTTTTCCCCAGTAAAGCCAGTTCTTCACCTATGCTCTGTGAGGGCATAAACTTTATCTTAACCTCTTGTGCAAAAAATGGCAGCCCCTAAGGGACCAGACACATGAAGCAGCATGATATCAACTTTCTTTGGCCCTTTTAAAATGAACAATATGAACAACATTATCTTGGAGATTACTTCAAATTGATACAAAGGTCTTCCTAATTCTTTTTAATGCTACACAGTATTCCTTTGTGTGAATGTATCTAATTTATTCAACTACTCCTGTAGCTTGTTTCCAGTCTTCCATTTTTTTTTTTTTTTTTTTTTTTTTTTTACAAATAATGTGTTTATGACTTACTTTGTGCATAGGTCATTTCATTGTTTTGTCAGTGGAATTTTGAGATAGATTTCTAGAACTAGAACTTCTAGGTTAAAGCATAAAGGCATCCATTATTTTCCTAGATATTGTCATATTTTCCTCCTTTGTGGTTGCTTTATTTTGCATCTTCACCAGCAATCTATGTGTATCTGTTTCTTCACAGTCTTACAAAAAACAAAAGTTGTAAAACTTTTGGATATTTTCCAATCTGATGGTTAAGAAATGGAATTTCAGTGTACCTTTACTATTTATCTTTTTAAAAGATCTTATTTACTTATTTGTCAGAGAGAGAGAGAGAGAGATAGCAAAGCAGGTGGAGTGGCAGGCAGAGGGAGAAGCAGGCTCCCGCTGAGCAAGGAGCCCAAGGTGGGACTCAATCCCCAGACCCTGGGATCACAACCCCAACCGAAGGCACTTAACTGACTGAGCTACCCAGGCATCCCAGTGTAGCTTTACTTTATGTTTCTCTTATGAATGAATGAACTTTTAAAAAATATAGTAAGATTATTTGTATTTTTTTCTGTGAACCATCTGTTCAAATCTTTTGCCTATTTTTTCTATTAGGCAGTTGACCTTTTACAATTTTTAGGAGCTCTTTATATATTAGGGATATTAGTCCTGTGTGATGTAAGTTACAGATATTTACCCACTGTATCATTTTTTCCCCGATCATATATATATTTTTTCCTATAGGAAAGTTGATTTCTTTTGACAAACCTCTAACTAGATTGACCAAGGAAGTAAGAGAAGACTCAAATTACTAAAATCAGAAATGAAAGAAGGGAACATAACTTACAGAAATAAAAAGCATTGTAAAGAAACACTTTAACAACTGCATGCCAATAACCTAGATAACTTAGATGAAATGGACAGATTCCTAGAAAGACACAAATTACCAAAATTGACTTGAGAAGAAATAGACAATCTGAACAGACTAATAACAAGCAAAGAGATTGAAATAGTTACCAAAAAATTACCCACAAAGAAAAGTCCAGGCCCAGATGGCTTCACTATTGAATTCTACCAAACATTTAAAGAAGAATTAATACCAGTTCTTCACAAACTTTTCCAGAAAATAGAATAAAAGGAAATACATCCCAACTCATTCTGTGAGGTCAATATTACCTTGATGCCAAAACCAGAGACATCACAAGAAAACTACACACAAATATTTATTATGAATATAGATGCAAATATCCTCAACTAAATACTATCAAACTGAATCCAGCAACATATGAAAAGAATTAACCACTATGAACACGTGAGATTTGGCCCAGGAATGCATGGTTGGTTTACCATCTGAAAATCAATTAACATAATATATCATATTAATAAGATAAAAACAAAGACCACACAATGCAGAAAAAACATTTGACAAAATCCAACACCTTTCATGATAAAAACACTCAGCAAACTTTGTCAACATGATAAAGGGCATCTATGAAAGAACCCATAGTTAACATCATACTTAGTGGTGAAAGATTGGATGCTTTCCCCCTATCAGGAACAAAATAAGGTTGTCCCCTCTCATCACTTCTATTAAACATACGGGTGGTTCTAGCCAGGGCAATTAGGCAAGAAAAAGAAATACAGGTCATGTTATTGGCAAAGAAGAAGTAAAACTATTCGTAATTCTAAGATAACATAACCTCATATATAGAAAATCCTAAGCAATCCACTAAATACAATTCCAACTAATAAACAAATTCAGCATGGTTGCAAGATACAAGATCATTATACAAAAATTAATTGTATTTCTATACAGTAGCATTGAGAAAACCAAAAACGAAATTAAGAAAACAATTCCATTTACAATAGCATCAAAAAGAATAAAATACTTAGTGAAAAATATAACAAAAGTAGTGCAAAACTTACATTTTGGAAACTACAAAATATTGTTGAAATATTAAAAATGAAAAATCTTTAATTTGTTTATTCTTTCATTTGAGGTAAATCTTCAAGTAACTTTTTCTAAAAGTATAGTTTTTTAACTCTGCATTTCCAAATCTATACTTCACAACATATTTTGGGATATATCTAGGTATGGGTGTTTTCACTGACTTTTTTTTTTTCCTATGGAGTAGCTAACTTGCAATGAACTATTTGTCTAGTTCATTGGCCTTTTGGGTGAGAAGTTAGGGGTGAAGAAAGGATGTTTTAAAATGCAAGTTTTGTTATTATTCAGTTATGATGAGACCAAGAGATCAGGAGATGACTGCCACTGAAAAGATAATTTATTACTGAACAGTTCCCAAGAATAGGGGGCCCTCCCTGCCATGCAGGGCAACACGGTGGGGGGGCACCAGGGTAGGTCAGGATTCATAAAGAACGAGGGGAAAGCATAGGCAGAAACCTTGTTGTGGTTTCCATGGGAAAAACAAAGCAAGGCAGGGTAAGCACGCTTAGGATTGGCTAGTTTGAATAATTTCAGCTGGTTATGGGACATAGGGGCTTTCTCTAGTTGTCCAGTAACCTGGCCATGGGATGATTAGAACAGAAGAGTATGGCCTCTTGGGGTGTAAGCACCAAAAGATGGTCCAGAGTATAGGCTCTGGATTAGTTGGTTTACATACGACAGACATGCTCAAAGGAAGTCATTTGCTAAGTCTAGGAATTAGCTAGCCCTGGTGGGGGTGGGGGGCACTTTCCTGGGTCAGGAAGGACCCAGACAGCAGAACATCAGGAAAACAGAAAATGAGAAAATACAGTTAATATGATGGGTAACTGCCATTCCCGATCCCATAATTTTCTGGCTGGAAAAATGCAAAGTCAGGGATAGCTGACTTATTCTTGCAGATGTTCAAGGGACTCATTTCAGGAGTTTCCTATTCAAAAGGATACTGGCTCTTTCTTCAAGCATGAATGTGTCAATCAAGGGCCAGCCAGTGGCTTGATAGAGAATTCAGTTCTGGCTTTTGTGCTTGGCTTGGGTTCCTCCAGTTTCCATGCAACTAGGCATGAACTGACTAGCGCTGTCAGATTACCAGATACCTACAGCATCTGGTTTAGTCTCCTCCTGGTGGATGACATGGGTCGCCAAGACAAATCAGAGCCTCCATCTCCTATAAAAGGGAAATCATTTGTTAGTTGGAATATGAAGGATGGTGGTGAGGGTTTCTTTATGGCCCCTTAATTGTAACCTCTCTCTGCTGCTCCTTTACCAAGTATGCTTGACTCTTTGTTTTTTTTTAAAGAGGAAGATCTTTTTTTTTTTTTTAAAGATTTTAATTTATTTATTGAGAGAGAGAGAATGACAGAGAGAGAGCATGAGAGGGTGGAGGGTCAGAGGGAGAAGCAGACTCCCTGCTGAGCAGGGAGCCTGATGCAGGACTCGATCCCGGGACTCCAGGATCATGATCTGAGCCGAAGGCAGTTGCTTAACCAACTGAGCCACCCAAGCGCCCTATGCTTGACTCTTAACCCATCTCTCTCTCTCTTTTTTTAAAGATTTCATCTATTTATTTGAGAGAGAGAGGGAGAGCCGAAAGCAGATGCTTAACTGACTGAGCTACCCAGGCGTCCTTCTACCACAATTTTTAAAAAAAATCAAGTTTCACTGCTCTATAAACATAAGCCTATCCCATGACTCAGCAATTTTACTCCTAAGTATTTAGTCAAGAGATATGAAAACTATGTGACAAAAATGTTCATTGCTAAGGAATATTCATAGCAGTTTGAGTCATAATAACCAAAATCTGGCAATAAACCAAATGCCCATCAATAAAAAAGGGATAAACAAATTGTGTTTTATTCATACAATGAAATACTAATCTGGAACAAATATGCATACACATTAAAGCATGGATGAATGTCAAAAACACTATTCTGAGCCAAAGAAACCAGATGCCGAAGGAAACATAATTGTTAATATGAAGGTTAAGAACGGAAGAATCCAAAAGGTGGTGATACTATGGTGATAGAAATCAGAGCCTTGGTGGGGGCGAGGGTGGGATGCAGAGAGGGTAGGGAGGTGGAAGTAAGGGGTGTGTGTGTGTGTGTGTGCGCGCGTGTGTTGTGTGTTATTGACTAAAACAGTCCAAAAAGGAACTTAACCAGTTTGATGAAAGTATCCTATACCTTGACTGGGGTGATGGTTCTACAGGTGTATGCATTTATCAAAACCCATAAAACTGTATACTTGAGATCTGTGCATTACTATCTGTTATTTATACCTCAACATAATTAGTACCAGAAAAATGTCCTCTCTCGGCTCCCCCCTCTGCCCCTGGGGTCAGTGAAGCAGGCTGAAAAAAAAAAATAATGTGGCTTTTACACTATGCTCTGTGCTTTGATGTATTATCATTTAAAAGACAACTGCTAGTCATTTCAAATGAGCAGGTTTGCTTGTAACAAAACAAAGGCCGCAGGTCAAGGTCATGCTGACTGGTGCTGCCCCCTAGCCAATGTGGCAGGCCACAAAGAGGGAAGTGAGAGAGAGCAGGTGTGAGCTTCCTGCAGCCGGGCAGCGTCACACAGGGGCAAGAGATAGTCCAGGAAAGTGGCGTGGCCCAAGAGGAAGTTTGCTTGGTGAATAGCAGGCCTCAGCATTGCTCTTGACATCAGTGAAAAGCTGGTTTCCCTAGCAACAGAGGCCTCCCTAATGAGCGGTGCTGGGCAGCAAGCACGAACACATCCGTAGCAAGCTCGCAGAGAGACAGAGTACACCTCCTCACCAAATACTCCCTTCTATACTCTGCATACTAAGCCCTAGTGATGGTTAAGAACAAATCAGAAGGGGCGCCTGGGTGGCTCAGACGGTTAAGCGTCTGCCTTCGGCTCAGGTCATGATCCCAGGGTCCTGGGGTCGAGCCCCGCATCGGGCTCTCTGCTCGGCGGGGGGCCTGCTTCTCCCCCTCCCTCTGCTTCTCCCCCTACTCATGTTCTCTCTCTCTCTCTGTATCTCTGTGTCTGGAATGAATTAAAAAAAAAAAAAAGAACAAATCAGAAAATGCCAAAAGACATGATAAAAAGCTTTGGTGCCCCCAGCCACTTCTCTCCCTGTCCCTGCTATGCTCTAGTAATAACCACTTGTAGGCTTTTCTTATATTGGTCCTTTTGGTTTCATATGAATCTCCATATATCATGAATTCCACGGATCCACTGTCGACATTGTCCCTTTATTGCCTATTACAATAAATAAGGACTTAGAGAATCCATACCACCCTATTTCTCCTTTCCTTCCTCTTGCCTCACTTTTTCTCTTGCATCATTGGTTTTCATTTCAGGGGTTTCTCTTGCAAATTCAGATGATATTCTAAAACTATTTGTTTTTCCTCTGTCAATTTTCACCAGCTTCTCTTGGCTCTGCCCCATCTGAGCCTCCATCCCTCCTCCCACCTCTACATCCTAGTGCCTCTCGCCATCAGCCTGGGGTTAGAATTAGGGGACCTCACTTTTGTATTTACACGGTCAAGGTTGAAACATTTTACGTTCTGTTCAGGAATCAGAACTATTCCCCACACCAGGTCCCTAGGTGATGATATAAGCTTTAAATTAGTAAATAATTAATTGCTATGACATATGATTAGTTACATTTTCTCCTATCCTTATAATATCACGACCCTGGGCCCCTCAAAGGACAATGTTCCTAGCAAATCATCAAATGGAGTCTCTTTTTTTAAACTACCACAGTTGCTCAAATTCATACCATATTTTAGTTTAGTTTGCTTTGAATATGGATCATAACTTTCCTGTCTTCTTTGACTTTTTTGTTGCCCCTTCCCCTCTCGGGAGAAGGAAAAGACTTTTTCATCATAGCACTGATAGTCTTTTTTTCATTCTAAATAGTGCAGGGCCTATTCTAGAACTCTTCTTAAAGACATCTCTTTGGAGATGACTGACCTCCTGTTTTAATTTGGACAGATTTCTTTCAAAACCTGCTGCAAGCTATCATCCCAGGATTTCTTTTCATTAGATTAGCAAGGTTAGTTCTGTCATTTCTTGTTTGTTACATACAGCTTACACTTGATTTCTTGGCCAACATCTTCGATTATCTCCTTCACAAAGGCTAAATAGTAGACTAACTATTTTATCTCTGAATCTTTACAGGTATAAAAATGGTCTTAGTTCTCAATTTTTTTTAAAGATCTATTTATTTATTTGAGAGAGAGAGAGCATGAGCGGTGGGGGGGGGGTGAGCAGAGGGAGAGGGAGTCTTAAGCAGACTCCCCCCTGAGTGTGGAGCCTGATGTGGGGCTCGATCTCACACTCCTGAGATCATGATCTGAGCTGGAACCACAAGTCGGAAGCTTAACTGACTGCACCACCCAGGTGCCCCTAGTTCTCAATCTTGATAGCTAATGTGGCTAGGTATAGATTTCTAGGTTCAAAATTATTTTCCCACAGTACTTTGAAGGTGTGCTTCACTAATTCATTAAAACAATTAAAAAATTGTGAAATAGAATCCATATACAGAAAGGTGCATAAACACAAATATGTATCTTAATGAATTGTTATAAAGTAAATACCCATCTAGGCCATAAAATGACATTTCATCAAAACCCTAAAGGTCTACACCAACACCTCCATCCCCAACTCATATGTTCCTTTCCAATTGCAAAGATATCCACAATTCTGACTTTTATGGAAGTAATACTTGCTTTTAAAAATAATGTTATTACATAAGTCTAATATATATTATTTAGTCTAATTTTGCTTATTTTTGAGCTTCACATAAACAGAATACTATAGTATGTATTATTTTATATCTAGTCTAATTTTGCTTATTTTTGAGCTTCACATAAACAGAATACTATAGTATGTATTATTTTATATCTGACGTCATACACTCAACATTATATTTTGAAAGTCATCCTTGTTGTTGCATGTAGCAGTAGTTCATTCATTTACATTGTTGTGTAGCATTCCATTGGATGAATCCAACACAATTCTACTAATGATGGATAGTTAGGTTGTTTCCAGTTTGTGGCTATGGTGAATAATGCTGCTATAAATATCTCTATACATGTCTTTTGGAGCTGATGTATAGGAGAATTTTTTACTGCTTGTTCTACCAGCTAGTGATATAACATGATTAAAATCTCCCACCAGCACTGTGAATTTCTCTTTGTGGGTCTGACACCTCTCGCTTTACACTCATGAAGGTCGTTATTTGGTACATACACATTTAATATTGCTAATTTGTCCTGATGACTTGAACCTTTTGTCATAACTAAGTGGCCTTCTCTAATGCTTTTTTGATCTAAATTCTGTTTTGCTTAATGTTAATAGAACTAGATGAGCTTTCTTTCATTTCTTTATTGTGGTAAATTACACATAATGCAGAATTTTCCATTTTAGCCATTTTAAAATGTACAGTTCAATGGCATAAAGTACATTCACAAATACTGCTATCTTATCCCAGAACTTTTTCATCATTTCAAGCAGAAATTCTAGACCCATTAAACAACAACTACTCCTCCCCCTTTCCCCTCAGCCCCTTTTAGCCAGTGCCGTACTTTCTGTCCTTACAAATTTGAGTATTCTAGGTGCCTCCATAAGTGGAATCATACAATATTTGTCCCTCTGCGTCTGGTTTATTTGACTTGTTTTTGGAGCTTTAAACAAACAGGTTATATCATCTACATATAAATGCACTAAGCAGAGATTCTTTTTTTCCTTAAAACACCTGCAGTGTGTAAGGCTCTGTGGGGAAGCAAAGACGAATAAATCTCTGTCCCTAAATCCTTTGGGACAGACTGGTTGGGAAGCAAACACAAGACAAGGAAGGGGCATGATGGATTGTGAAATGAGTATTGTGGTCTTCCTTTTGCTTGACTTCAGCAGATGTAAAAAAATCTGTATTATATTTAAATGTTATTGAAGTTATTGGGTCGATAAACGTGCTGGGCTTGAGTAGGGTTTCACCTGCCTAGAAGTGAAGCCGGAGCCCGCGGCCTGGTGGTGTAACTGCACACTCCTGCCGCAGGGGGGCGGCAGACCGAAATGCCGGCTGGCCTAGTCCCTCCAGGAAGGAAGCTGGGGAAAACAATCAGCGAGGAGCAATCACCCGAGGAAATGAAACCCTTTCCAAGTGTGGCATCGCTCACGGTGGCTGTCAGAAGGGTGCTGCAGGCACTTCCCCCCCCCAAAGATTTTACTTATTTATTTGACAGCGAAAGAGGGAACACAAGCGGGGGGAGTGGGAGAGGGAGAAGCTTCCCGCTGAGCAGGGAGCCCCATGGGGGGCTCGATCCCAGGATGCTAGGATCATGACCTGAGCCGAAGGCAGACACTTAACAACTGAGCCACCGAGGTGCCCCTGCAGGCAATTTCTAATTCTTATCCCCCACCACTTGGTTTGCCCCTGCACCCTACAGCTCCCTTTTAAGACCTTACCCTCCATTACAACTGCTTTGTTTCATCTGTCGCCTTACTGCCCCTACATCCTCACCATGAGAGCCCACCAGGCTTTTCTGCCCTTCGAGGCTTCAGTTTCAATCCAGGGATTGTCCTTTTTTTTTTTTTTCTTCCTGCTCCACCTCTTCCCGCTCTCCAGTGAAAATCAGTTTCCCAGTCCTTGGCCATTCTGCTGAACATTATTTTGCCCCATTCCTAAACTCTGATAATGATGATGATGAACTGATTGTCACAAATAGCAGTTTGGAACTACTGTTGACCCTTGAACAATGCAGGGGTTAGGGGTACCCACTTTACCCAGTTGAAAATCCGCCTATAACTTTTGACTCCCTCAAACTTAACTACTAATAGCCTACTGTTGACCAGAAGCCTTACCGATTAACATCAACAGTCCATTAACACATATTTGTATGTTTTATGGATTATATATTCTATTCGTACAGTAAAGTAAGCCAGAGAAAAGAAAATGCTGTTGAGAAAATCCTAAGGAGGGGCTCCTGGGTGGCTCAGTCAGTTAAGTGTCTGTCTTCGGCTCAGGTCGTGATCCCAGGACCCTGGGATGGAGTCCCCCCACCCCTCACCTTGGGCTCCCTGCTCAGCAGGGAGTCTGCTTCTCCTCCCTCTGCGGCACCTGCTGCCGCTCCCCCTGCTTGCGTTCTCTTGCTCTCTCAAATAAATAAATAAAATATTTTTTTAAGAAAATCATCAGGAAGAGAAAATATATTTATAGTGCTGTACTGTGTTTATGAAAAATAATCTGCTTAAAAGTGGACCAACACAGTTGGGATGGTGTTGTTCAAGGGTGAGCTGTATACCCAGCAGCTTCATGACCCCGCTCTCATTAGCGATATGTACTGTTTATTCATTCACTCTTCAGGCATTGGCAGCTGAGTGCCGGGGTGCTGGGAACACAGAATAAACAAGATAAAACCGTAGACTTGGAGGCGCTTATGGTCTAGTACTAGATGACAAGTCAACAGTTACAAAGTCATGTGGTATGGGCTGAAACTGAGACAAGAGTAAGGAGCCGGGAGCAGGAAGTGCTGAAAATGGAGAGGCCGGCTGGGGGGATGGGTCAGTCCAGGCCTTCACATGGGAGGTGATGATAGAGATGAGTCATATAGGGACTTTTGGGGTTTACCAGATAGAAGAGGGTGGATGCAAAGGCTGCATAGGGCTGCCAACATAACAACACGTGAAAACATCATTAGTTCCTCAAACCACCTGGAGTCCAGTGAGGGCAGGGCAAACCACCAAGTGGGGTACCTCCCAGCTAGCCTCAGCCTGACAACTGGATCTGGTATGGGTGTTGAGCTATATATTAGTGCCAATAAACTTGGCTCTCCTATGTGGCTTGTCTGGGGTTGGGTTTTATTTGGTGGGAACTTCTTCACAAGATTTCTGGTTTCCACCAAAAAAAAAAAAAAAATCAAAAGATTTTTTTCACATCAGGCCCACCTTCTCTATGGCAACCACCAGCTGAAGCCAATTTAGAAGGAGCCTGGCTGTCCTGGTTTGTTGCAGACCTTACCTCCCCCTGGTACTTACACCTGGCCAGATACACTAACTTGTGATTCTTGCCTGTAGGCAAGAATTCGTGTATTCGTCCCTGAAGGCAGCCAAATTTAGGACCTCTGCTTTGACTTTCTACCCAGCTATAGGTGTGGGCCAAGGTTCTTAAGAAGCCTGGTACAGATCCCCTTCCTCGGGGTGGTGAGGAAAAGGAGGGAGGGAGGGGAGCAGGAGGTGACTCAGCCACTGAGGTTATGTGTATAGAGGGTTACCCAGAGGTCCCACCCTCTGCAGAGAGTTGAGTCAGAGCAAAGGAGGAGGAATAAGGTGGCAGTTCATTCCTGTGGCCTGGATCTTCATAAGAAACACAGAGAGTGATGAAGAAATGTGCGCATTCCTTAGATGGTATTCCTGGCCTGGGAGTGTGAGAGTGATAGGTGCACCCCAACTATTGTGGGGGGCAGGGCAATGGTACAAATGGAGATCCACAGCCCACAGCCTGCTCTCTTCCTGTTTTCATCTCTGGCCCGCAGGATGAAGCGCACACATGTGTGGACACCCTAGCCCACAAGCTCAGTTTTGTTGGCAGCTCTCCATGCTCCTGGCAAACAGCCACTCCTTGGCCACCCCTTGGGTGGACACTGGAAGCTTGGTGTACTCTTGGGAGGACAGACTCAAGAACCAGTCCTGGGCAGACCCTATAAGCAGGCTTGGAGCCATTTGGGCCAGGAATTATGGCCCAGATCATGGTCTTGAAAGAAGGTGTGGGCCTTCCTTCCTGGAGGGGCACGTCGCTTTGGGCCAGTGGACTCCTTACTCCCTGGGGGGGGGGGGGCACAGTCAGAGGAGAGCCTGAATCCTGGAGTCCTCTAAAGCCTTCAGCCAGGGTGAACTGTTAAGGCCAGAGAGGTACTCGGGGTACCTCAGGATCATGACCTGAGCCAGTGGCAGACGCTTAACTGACTGAGCCACCCAGGCGTCCCGGACCTCCAGTTTAAATTGCTGAGTCTGGAAAACTCTGATCCAGAAAATCACTGTAGTCCCTTTTAGAACAGCTTTCTCATTACTTTGCCTCAGTGAGAACTAGCCAGTCTGCCTTGGCTGCCCCTGGGTAGATGCCTGCCCATCCCAGTCCAAGTGGTTGTGGCCTGGGTTTGGTCCTTGTGAGACAAACCATGGCTGGTTATCACAGAGGAAGCAGCCCAAGGCGGTTGAGTAGCAAGTTGTTAAGGACAGGACAATTGCCCTGTGAAGGTGAACTCTCCCAACCTTGGCACCATTGGCATTTTGGGGCTGGGTGATTCTTTGTGGTGGGGGGGACTGACCTGTGCATTGTAGGGTGTTTAGCAGCATTTCTGGCCTCTACCTAATCGGGGCCAGCAGCCCCCATTCCCCACTTGCACTGAGTTTTGATAATCGGAAATGTCTCCAGACATTGCCAAATATCTCCTGAGAGGAAAATCACCCCTGGTTGAGAACCACAGTTCTAAGGGAAATGGCGGGGGGAGGGGGGGGGCTCCAGGACTACCCCATCCACACCAGGAGAGTCAGTAGTCAGCAGTGTGAGAATGAAGGATGCTGATATATATTCAGTATGCCTGCCTTTGGCAGGGCTGGCTTAGAGGCTGAGAGGGGCAGCTCCTTTTGTGAGCAGGGGGTTGGATGGAGCACTGATGGGCTCAGACGTGAATAGCTGTGCTCAGCCAAAGTGTGGAAACCAAGGGGCTCCCGGCTGGCTCAGTTGGTTACGTGTTGCTTTTGTCTCAGGTCATGAGCTCAGGGTTGTGAGATTGAGCACCACGTCGGGCTCCGTGCTGGGTGTGCAGCCTGCTTAAGATTCTCTCTCTCCAGGGCACCTGGGTGGCTCCATCGTTAAGCATCTGCCTTCGGCTCAGGTCATGATCCCAGAGTCCTGGGATCGAACCCCGCATCGGACTCCCTGCTCAGCGAGGAGCCTGCTTCTCCCTCTCCCACTCCACCTGCTTGTGTTCCCTCTCTCGCTGTGTCTCTCTCTGTCAAATAAATAAATAAAATCTTAAAAAAAAAAAAAAAGATTCTCTCTCTCCTTCTCCCTCTGCCCCTCCCCCCTCCCTTTCTTAAAAAAGAAGTGGGAAACCAATAGAGAATATCATATGTGTGTGTGTTTTGAATGAGCATGTTCACTGGTTTACTCTTTGTGTGTACGTTTCTGAAAATGTGCAATTCTCGATGTGGGTGTAGGTATCTGAGTGAGGGTGTATATATCTGTACATCTCAAGATGGGATGGTACATAGTCCACGCTGTCCTCCTCTTATGTTATCAGGATAGATTAGTGTCATATATGACACACTTGATTGGTATTCTCAGAATGTTACAGAGGGCGAGAATCAGCTCTACTGACATTGAAATGAAAAACAGAATTTACTTCAGAGTGGTTTTTCTTGTGTAGACCTGTCTGCCTCTAGGCATATACAATAAGCAGTGAATGGGTAATAGCCCCAGGGATCGCAGTGACGTCTTGCTTCAGCACCAGAATCCAGGGTTGACCAAGCTCAGTGTCCAAGAAGCACAGGCAAGCCCATCCCAAGCTCATCTGTGTTTTCTAGTCTCAGCCCCTGACCAACTAGCTGTACAACAAACTGCTTGACCTTTCTTTTCTTTAGTTTTCCTTTCTGTAAAATGAAGATAATTAATACCCCTCTTAGAGGACTCTTTTGAGAACAACTTACATTATCGTACTTTAAAAAATAGTACTACATAAATGTTGAATGAAAATTAATTATACTTCCTCCTCTATTTGGCATTAGGTGAGTTTTCCCTTTAAAAAATCAGCTGAGGGGCGCCTGGGTGGCTCAGTCGTTAAGTGTCTGCCTTCGGCTCAGGTCATAATCCCAGGATCCTGGGATCGAGCCCAGCATCGGGCTCCCTGCTCAGCGGGAAGCCTGCTTCTCCCTCTCCCACTGCCCCTGCTTGTGTTCCCTCTCTCGCTGTGTCTCTCTCTGTCAAATAAATAAATAAAATCTTTAAAAAAAAAATCAGCTGATATTTATTTATATACTCTATGTTCCTGATCATTTATCTAAATATTTGTCCTTCTTACCTGGTTAGCTATCTGGACACACAGGGTTGGGTCCATACCTTCCCTTGATATAGTGGTCACTGTGGCCACTAAAGACTCAATAGTCATTTGTTCACATTGATGTTTTTGACATTGATGATTCTGGCCTGCCCAAGTTCCCAGATTGTCTGTCAGTTTTCAGTTATTCAAGGCCATTGAAATGGGTTCTTGGATACTTTCAAGGGAGAAGAGCTTGTCATTCTTTCAACAACCAGCCCACATGTGAGAAACAGAAAGGCATATGAGGCAAGACTGACTTCAAAGCATTATAGTAAGGGACAAGCCATAGACTCGGGGGAGAGAGACCCATGGACACTCTTGCCAGGTCATTTTCCTGCTCTTTCAAGTTAATATCCTTTTCATTTCTCCAGCTTTTTTGAGGTACACTTGACAAATAAAATTATATCTATTTAAAGGGTACAACTTGATGATTTGATGTATGTATTCTTTATGAAATGATTACCATAATTAACAAATCCATCACTTTACATAGTTACTTGTGTGTGTGTGTGTGTGTGCGTGTGTGTGTGTATGTGGTGAGAATGTTTAAGATCTATTTCCTTAGCAAATTTCAAGAGTACGGTACAGTATTATTACCTATGGTCACCATGCTGTACATTGTATCTCCAGAACATATTCATCTCATAATTGAAGGCTTGTGCTCTTTGACCAGCATCTCCCCATTTCCCCAACCCCCAGCCTGGTAATCACCTTTCCACTTTCTCCTACTGTGAGTTCAGCTTTTCTTTTCTATTTTCTTTTACTTTCTTTCCTTCTTTTTCAGGTTCCACATATGTGAGATCATATGGTTTTTATCTTTTTCTGCGTGGCTTATTTCACTTAGCATAATGTCCTCTAGGTTTATCCATGTTGTTGCAAATGGCAAGATTTCCTTCTTTCTCATGGCTGAGTAATAGTCCATTGTCTATATCTCTACATATGTATCATTTTCTTCACCTTTTCATCCATCATTAGACACATAGGTGGTTTCCATCTCTTGGCTACTATGAATAATATTACAATGAACATGGGGAGTGCAGATATCTCTTTGAGATACTGATTTCATTTTCTTTGAATATATACCCAGAAGTGGAATTGCTGGATCCCATAGTTCTATTTGGAAGTTTTTGAGGAAACTGCATACCGTTTTCCATATTGGCTGTACCAGTTTGCATCCCCACCAACCCTGCACAGGGGTTCCCTTTTCTCCACATCTTTCCCAAGACTTGTTACCTCTTCTCTTTTTGATGACAGCCATTCTAACAGGTGTGAGGTGATATTTCATTGTGGTTTTGATTCGCATTTCCCTGGTGATGAGTGATATTGAGCACTTCTTCGTGTACCGGTTGACCATTTGTATGTCTTCTTCAGAAAAATGTCTATTCAGCTTCTTTGCCAATTTTTAAATCAGATTATTTGTTTTTTGTTATTTAGTTGCTTAAAGTCTATTTTGTCTGATATAAGTATAGCTGTCCCTGCTCGCTGTTGGTTTCCTTTTGTACGGAGTATCTTTTTCCATCTCTTCACTTTGAGACTATGCATGTCTTTAAAGCTGAAGTGAATCTCTTTTAGGCAGTGTCTTGCAGTCAGGGTCTTGTTTTTTAATCCATTCAGCCACTCTGTGTGTTTTGATTGGAGAATTTAATCAATTCACATTTAAAATAATTATTGATGGATAAGAACTTGCCATCTTACTAAATGTTTTCTGGCTGTGTAGTTCCTTTTTCCTTTCTTCCTCTCTTACTGTCTTTCTTTGAGAATTCATTATTTTTCATAGCAATATGTTTTGATTCCCTTGTCTTTATCTTTTGTGTATCTACTGTAGGTCTTTTCTTTGTGGTTACCATGAGGCTTACACAAAATGGTCTAAGCTGAAAACAATTAAATTTGGACTGCATACAAAAACAAAACCTTTTTACTCCCCCATCTCATTTTATGTTTTTCATGTCACAATTTACATCTCTTTATATTATGTATCCATTAACAAATTGTTGTAGCCATATTTATTTTAAATACCTTTGTTGTTTTGTCTCTGTACTAGAATTAAATGATTAACACACTACCATATTACATTATTAGAGTATTCTGAATTTGATTATATACTTTTATTTTATATTTTTATATGTTTTTATATTACTATTTAGCATCCTTTTGTTTCAGCTTGAAAAGCTCGTATCAGCCTTTGTTAGAAGGCCGGTCTAGTGGTGGTAAACTCCCTCAGTTTTTGTTTTTCTGGGAATGTCTTTATCCTTCCTTTGTTGCTAAGAACAGCTTTGCCAGATAAAGTATTCTCGGTTGGCAGTTTTTTCTTTCAGCACCTTCAGTATATCATCCCACTGTCTCCTGGTCTGCCAGGTTTCTGCTCAGAAATCTTTCCCTGATAGCCTTATGGGGATTCCCTTGTGTGTGAGGAATTTTTATTTTTTTCTCTTGCTTCTTTAAAAATGATCTCTTTGACTTTGGACACTTTCATTGTAATGTGTCTTGGAGAAGATCTCTTTGGGCTGAATCTATTTGGGAATGAGAACTTCCCAAACCTAGGGAGACCTTTGAGCATCCAAGTTCATGAAGCTTAAATCCATGTTCAGCTTGTCCACAGAGGGCAGACTGGGATGTACAAGGACAAAGGCAGAGGAGGACCCTGTTGGGATGTCAGCCTCCCTTTGTGGGCTGGAGAATTTATCTCTGACTCGACCCTTCACATACTCTGCTTAGTACAAGCTGAGTCCTACACTTACTAGGATCCACCCTCCTTGGAAAACAGTGACCATCCATTGTTAGTGAACTTGTCCTTGGGGTTGCTCTCCATCCTTCCTGCCCCTAAACCCCTAACCAAATGGTGTTTCCAAGTACTCATTAACATTCCATATAAAACTCTCCCTGGAGTTTGGGTAGATACAAACTTTTCCATCTTTGGGACTCCAGTGTTTTGGGGCTCCTTAGAGGTAACATGGGCAGGTGTGCAGATAAATCACCCCTTGATCTGGCTCTGCACTCTAAGGCCATAAAGAAGGGATATGCAGTGTCACAGAGCAAAAGCACAGTTGTGGGTGAGAGCAGGGTTGTGGGATGGGAGAAGGAGTGTTATTCAGCACATTCTTCAAAAGGCGGAACTTTCAACCATTTAAAAAGAATATTAGAGGACAACAGTGGACAGAACACAAGTATATGGTTTTATTGGCTCCTGAAGCCCTACTAAAACTATAGTAAAGAGATTTTTAAAAGGCATATGGAGAGGGAGAACAGGAAAGAATACAAGCAGTAAAAGCTTGGTGCTGGAAAGCTACTAGAAGAATGGGAAATGACTTAGCAGACACAAGAGAAATGATGGTGAGCTGGCAGAGGGGAAGCCAAGGGCCAGCTCATTTTATACAACAGAATCTCCAAAAGTCTCAGAAACTATTGGCAGTGGATATTTTTGGAAGTAGGGCTAATGAACAGGATAAGTAAGTTTGGTAGAACGTCTATTTAAGAAGTGTAGGATCTCTAGATCCCACCCCAACTCAGCAGAGCTGCCCACTGCCCCTTCCTCACCTGGCCACAAGGGCTTTGTTCTTTGTGGAGGCAGAAAGGCAGGTCTCAGGACTGGCAAAGTTGAAGATAAAGGTACCACATTGCAAGCAGTCAATACGTGTATACTGGATGCTGAGGCCCCTCCCATACATCCCTTAGGTGCCCATAACACAGACAGCCAGACCTTCACCTTCTGGAAAGGAGATTGCTTACTCTGACCAGGCCCAGAGGGAAAACCCAAAGACCCTGATGTCAGAGATTCTTTATCTCAGAGGCTCACTGACTGCTTGCAAGCTAATAATCACACTCACTTGCTCTGAATTTCCAATTAGCTTTTAATCCATCTCTCTCTTTTTAAACTCTTCTGTATGGAAAAACTTTCAACTTCCCAACAGTAGAAAGAATAATATAATGAATCCCCATAAAACCCATTACCCAGCTTCAGTAATTATCAATATTTTGCTAATCTTGTTTCATTTATACCTCCACTTTTTATTGGTTTTGTTTTACTTGAGTATTTTAAAGCAAATACCAGGGGCACCTGGGTGGCTCAGTTGTTAAGTGTCTGCCTTCGGCTCAGGTCATGATCCCAGCGTCCTGGGATTGAGCCCTGCATCCGGCTCCCTGCTCAGCGGGGAGCCTGCTTCTCCCTCTCCCACTCCCCCTGCTTGTGTTTCTGCTCTTCCTATCTCTCTCTCTGTCAAATAAATAAATAAAATCTTAAAAAACCCCCACAAATACCAGACACCATATCAGTTCACTGATTAAAAAGGAGAGAGAGATACCTAGTATGTATCTTTAATAGAGAAAGACTTTTAAAAAACAACCATGGGGTGCCTGGGTGGCTCAGTCAGTTAAGCATCTGCCTTCGGCTCAGGTCATGATCTCGGGGTCCTGGGATCGAGTCCCGCATTGGGCTCCCTGCTCCTTGGGAGCCTGCTTCTCCCTCTGCCTCTCTCTGTCTCTAATGAATAAATAAATAAAATCTTTAAAAACAAAACAAAACAAAACAAAACAAAAAAACAACCACAATACCATTATCATATTCAACAAAATTAACAACAAATAATGCCTTAATGTCATCATAACATGCAGTCTGTGTCATATTTCCCAGATTGTCTCAAAAATTTACTTTAATGGGTTTGTTAGAATCAGGACTCAAACCAGGCTAACATGTTGCATTTGGTTGATATGTCCCTAAGTCTCTTACGCTCTATTATAATTACCCCTCCTTCATTCTCTCTCCATGTTGTTATTACCATTATTTTTGGTTGAAGAGAGGAAGTCATTTTCCCTGTAGAATTTTCCACATCATGGATTTGGTTGATTGCATCTTGGATGTGTCCTTGTAACATGTTTCTCTATCCTCTGTGAATCCTATAAAATAGTTGATAGATCTAGAGCAGGGATTCTTTATCTTTTAGGGATCACGGACCCCTTTGGAAATTTGACAGTGTCCATAGATCCCTTCTCAGGATAATATATTTTTTAAGATTTTGTTTATTTATTTGAGACAGAGAGAGACAGAGAACACGAACTGGGGGAGGGGGCAGAGGGAGAGGAAGAGCGAGAAGCACACTCCCCACTGAGAAGAGAGCCCGATGCAGGGCTCGATCCCAGGACCTGGGATCATGACCTGAGCCGAAGGCAGATGCTTAACCGACTGAACCACCCAGGCGACCCTCTCAGGATAATATTTTCAAATACATAAAATAAAATGCGTAAAATTACAAAGAAAACTATTTACATTGAAGTATAAATCTCAAAATAGCAAAAACACTAATTGTGATTTGTAATAATACATCTTCTTGATTAAATAGCAAGACCTTGCAGCAGGTATAAAAATTAGCATAATTTTAAAGTAGGTATAAACAAAAACAATATTTTGAGGTGTACACAACAATAGTGATGGGAGAGGAAAGAATCTTTGATTTCACTGTCAACAAAGCCTTATGTACTGGTTTTAGTGTAGTTTTATTTTTTGTTTGAATTTGCCTGTGTTCATAATTGAAGACAGTGTTAAGTTTCAGTTAAAGGTGAGTGAAAATTAAAATGATAATTAGGTTCTTGTTCAGATTCACAGACCTGAACTCTATCCATGGGTCTTTGGTTTAACATCTCTAATTTACAGACTAGCTTAGGTTCAGATTCAATTTTGGGAGACAAAAATTCTTCCTTCGAGTTGCTGGGTCCTTCCTTTTGCAACACAGCAGGAGGTACCTAATGTCTGGCTGTCCCAGTTTTAGTGATGGTAGAACTGACAAGTGGGGTTGAAAAGAAATAGCCAGATTCATCTTTTCTCCAGTGGTTTTACTACCACTGGTGATCCCTGGTAGATGGGCTCCTACTGTTCAAATACGGAGATTTAGAGCCTTAAAAAGAAAGACTATTGTAGGGGCGCCTGGGTGGCTCAGTTGGTTAAGTGACTGCCTTCGGCTCAGGTCATGATCCTGGAGTCCCTGGATCGAGTCCCTGGATCGAGTCCCGCATCGAGTCCTGCATCGAGTCCCGCATCGAGTCCCGCATCGGGCTCCCTGCTCGGTGGGGCGTCTGCTTCTCCCTCTGACTCTCCTCCCTCTCATGTACTCGCTCTCTCTCATTCTCTCTCTCAAATAAATAAATAAAATCTTTAAAAAAAAATTAAAAAAAGAAAGACTATTGTAATCATTGATTGAAGTACATGAAATGTTTTTAGAAATTCATGAGAGTTCATAAAAAAATTGTTGGCTACTAGTGTACCAACTCATTATTCTGAAAGCTAGTCAACAAAGTGGGGGAACAAGCATTTATTCTGCTTTTCCTACATGAGGTGTTTTTCAGGGCAACCAAATGATTATAGATGGAAAGAAGAACTCTCAGTAATAAATGCAGAAAGAAGGATAGAGTTAAAAAATGACTTCAAAATGCTTAAATTTCCCATGTGTGACCAATGGAAGCCTCTAGAAGTCTGGGTTGTTTGACATAACCCCATTCCCCTTTGGTAGCTTCTTTGCTTTCCAGAACAACAAAATCTCCTGGCTCAACTTGTACATCTCTGCCCCCAGCATGGAATTAGTGATTTTTTTTTTTTTTAATGAGTCTTTGTTCCTTCTAGAGAGGAATGATGTTTAGAGATCACCTCATGGGTGCTGGGGTGCACAGTATTATTTAATCCAGCAGTATGGCATCATTAGATCAAGGATGGACAGAATGAACAGAGTGAGGCAATAAACCACAAGGTCATAGTGATATTTCCAGTTCAGTTCTCAGATTACAGAATTTTTCCTTAACTTTTTTGATTTTATATTTGTATTCCTTTGCTCTTACACTGAAAGTCTTGGTTCTGGATAACAGTATCATAATTAATTATTTGCTTATTCTAATTTATACACAGTCTGAGTAATAAAAATATCACTCAGTAGTATTTTTAGATAAATGTTTTAAAAACATATCAATATTGAAACTTAAAATAATTTTTGGGTGGTTATGCTACCCACTTGATATACAGTTAAGTTCATTTGTTTCAGTATGTTTTCAATTTTAAGAACACTTTTTATTTACTTATTTATTTTTAAATTTTTATTGTTATGTTAATCACCATACATTACATCATTAGTTTTTGATGTAGTGTTCCATGATTCATTGTTTGTGCATAACACCCAGTGCTCCATGCAGAACGTGCCTTCTTTAATACCCATCACCAGGTTAACCCATCCTCCCACCCCCCTCCCCTCTAGAATCCTCAGTTTGTTTTTCAGAGTCCATCGTCTCTCATGGCTCATCTGCCCCTCCGATTTCCCCTCCTTCATTCTTCCCCTCCTGCTATCTTCTTCTTTTTTTTTCCTAACATATATTGCATTATTTGTTTCAGAGGTACAGATCTGTGATTCAACAGTCTTGCACAATTCACAGCGCTCACCATAGCACATACCCTCCCCAGTGCCTATCACCCAGCCACCCCATCCCTCCCACCCCCCCACTCCAGCAACCCTCAGTTTGTTTCCTGCAATTAAGAATTCCTCATATCAGTGAGGTCATATGATACATGTCTTTCTCTGATTGACTTATTTCGCTCAGCATAACACCCTCCAGTTCCATCCACATCGTTGCAAAAGGCAGGATCTCATTCCTTTTGATGGCTGCATAATATTCCATTGTATATATATATACCACTTCTTCTTTATCCATTCATCTGTCGATGGACATCTTGGCTCTTTCCACAGTTTGGCTATTGTGGACATTGCTGCTATAAACATTGGGGTGCACGTACCCCTTCAGATCCCTACATTTGTATCTTTGGGGTAAATACCCAGTAGTGCAATTGCTGGATTGTATGGTAGCTCTATTTTCAACTTTTTGAGGAACCTCCATACTGTTTTCCAGAGTGGTTGCACCAGCTTGCATTCCCACCAACAGTGTAGGAGGGTTCCCCTAAGAACTACTTTTTAATAATTAGATTTAAGTTGGGGCATTTGAGTGGCTTAGTCAGTTAAGCATCTGACTCTTGATCTCAGTTCAGGTCTTGATCTCAGGGTGATGAGTTCAAGCCCTGCATTGGGCTCCATGCTGGGTGTGAAGCCTACTTTAAAATTAGATGTAAGTTTTTAATTATGTTAAATATTCACATGGTTCCAATGTCAAAACTGTAAGACAAGGAATATATGTTTTTATTTTAATTCCAGTTAGTTAACATACAATGTTATATTAGTTTCAGGTTTACGATAGAGTGATTCAACACTTCTGTACATCACCCTGTGCTCATCACAACAAGTGTACTCCTTAATCCCCATCACCTAGTTAACTCATCCCCCCACCCACCTCTCCTCTGGTAACCATCAGGTTGTTATCTATAATTCAGAGTCTTAAAACAAGGTATATTTAAAGAACCTTAGCTTCCCTATCTTTCCCTCCTGCTCTGTTCTTCCTTATAATTAACGATTTGTCTTAGTTTTTGTTTTTCCTTCCATTGTTTCGTTCAGAAAATATAAGCAAATGAATGAAAATATTCACCTTTCTTTCTTACTACAAAGGTAACATACTATCAACACAGTTCTCACCAGCTTTTTTCACTTGACAGTATTTCCTGGCCTCTGCCCATAGTGTTATATAGCAATCCTCTTAATTTCTTAGTATAGCTGCATGGTTCTCTATGGTGTGGGTATACCATGATTTATTCAATCAGTTCTCTACTGATGGACATCTTGCTCCCTTAGTCTTAATCCTGAGCAGATAACCATCTGAGGAAAATCCATAACAAGGAGAATAAAACAAGAAACATTAACAAGAAAAGGAACCCAGAGAATGAAGCCTATGTAGAGAAAAAAACAAACAAACAACACTATTAATATCTGCAGGGAGATGAGAAAATTTATGTAACCATGAAAAAGAGAATGGGGTATCCCAACAAATCACAGAATAAGAAAGAGCTCTTGGAACAATCAAAGTATGCTATCAGAAATTAAAAAAAAACTCATTAAGAAGAATCAAAAGATAAAGTTGAGGAAATCTTCCAGCAAAAAATAAAAAATAAAAGTGATTTAAACATCAGGGAAACATATCACAGGGGCCAATCTTGGAAGTTCAATTTTTGAATAACAGGATTTCCAAAAAAAGAGAATGGAGAAAATGAAAGAGAAGAAGCAATCCACAAAATTATTCAAGGTCATTTCTTGGAACTAAGTTGCTTGAGTATCAAGAATTAAAGAACCCACACAGTACACAGTGGAATAGATGGATGGGCCTACATCAAAGTACATCATTGTGTAATTTCAAAACACTGGGGAGAAAAAGATTTTTCAGGTTGCCAGAAATTTAAAAGAGGTCACATAAGATGGGTAATTGGATGTGTTCAGATTTTCAACAGCAGTACTGGAAGACAGGGGTCACTGGAGTAATAGTTTCAAAATCTTGAAGGAAAGTAATTTCCAACCTAGAATTTTATACCCAGCCAAACTACATCAAAGGTGAGTTCTTTTCAGACAAGCACAATCTAAAAAAGAATTATCTGACGATGCATAAGACTGAGGGGAAAACCACCCAACAAGGAGTAGCAGCTTTATTTAGAGGCAGGAACAGAGCCAACAGAATGATTAGATAGCTAAACTGGCTGCCTCTGAAGAATAAGTCAGGTGGGGGGGGACTGCTCTTTTAATTGTGAAAATGTATAATTTTGATAAAAATATTAAAAAATCAGAAAGAGAAGAAATGATTTTAAAAAGAAAGGTGACTGTTTTGAGGTCTGTTTTGAGCTGATGTGATTGTTTTGAGAACCATGATGAAAGATACAGAGGAAGAAGTAGGACAAAAAGATTTTTTTTTTTTAAGGTTTTATTTATTTATTTGACAGAGAGAGACATAGCAAGAGAGGGACCACAAGCAGGGGGAGTGGGAGAGGGAGAAGCAGGCTTCCCGCAGAGCAGGGAGCACTATGCAAGTCTCAGTCACAGGACCCTGGGAGCATGACCTGAGCCAAAGGCAGATGCTTAATGACTGAGCCACTCAGGTGGCCCAGTAGGACAAAAAGATTCTAATAGGCTTGTGAAAACTGGTCAAAGGGTAGTGAAAGTTTAGACGCACCTTCTTAACCTACTGCACCCTCACCAACTTCTTGACTTGCTCTCCTTCATGTAAGAACCTAGAAGTCTTCTGGAAGCAGAGACTCCTTGAAGTTGGCTAAAAAAAAGAGCCATGCTAGAAGAGGTGGCATGGACCTTTCCCAAATATAGAACTGGGGGATATTGAGAAAAAAACTGGAGAAAAGATTTGTCAAGTTTCCTAAAAGTGAAAGGACGAATGATGTCTGGGAAATGGGAAGTGGCTCCAAGTATTCGGAGACTAGAAGTGTTTCCCAAACTTTGCTTTATGTTATCATTACCCAAGGAGCTTTAAAAAATCTCAAAGCCCATGTCATACCCCATACCAATTAAATCAGACTATTTGAGAGTAGGAGTCAGACAACAGGATTTTTAAAAGGCCCTCGGGTGATTCCTATGTGCCGTCAGATGTGGGAACCACTGGAGTGGTCTGTGTGTGAGGAAGTTAAGACTGGAAGGGTGTGGCAAAAATTGTGAAGATTCTCAAATGCCCGGCTACCTAATTTGATCTGTAGTAGACAATGGGGGTGCCACTGAAGGATTTGAACTGGAAGTGATGCAATGTGACATTTGGGGAAGATTAATGGACAGAAGAAATGGGAGGAGCTGAGATTCTAGAAGCAAAAAGACCACTAGCTAGACCAAAAAGCTGATTTTTGACTCAGAGTAAGCAGCACAGAGAAGGACACGGGTTGTGTGCATTAGGTGTGTCCATGTGTCATCAATGTGTGACATTGGTGTGACACCACATGACACACCATGTGTCACCTCCCTGCCTCATTGGAAACTGTACTGTCCCTCTCGGGAACCTCTGTGGCATCCTCCTCCCCGCCACGGGGCTGCCCCGTGTGGTGGCCCTCGATGGGTGAGAGAATTGCCAGGAGCAGTGTAGGCCAAAGCCTTGTCCCAAGAGAGGACTGTGGGCTTTGCTCCCGGATTGGGTCAAAGCCCTGGCGTCCGGGAAAGTGATCCCTGTACCAGACAAGCTGGGCGCCGAACCCGAATGGTGGGTGAAAACCTGTGCGGCCTGTGGCGCGACGACCAAAGGCGAAATGGCAGCCTGAGGTCGTCCTAACTGTCCCCAACACTTTCAGTCATCACTGCCCTTCCAGGAGGTTCCCCGCCATTCCACGTGTGGGGAGAAGCTCACTCCTCTGCAAACACCTTGAACGCGGCTGTGAGCGAAGACATCGGGGTCCTCGCTGGCCTCTTCCCACCTGAATGCCCCGCGTCCGCAGAATGGAGGCCTTAGCACACAGCAAGTGCTAGATAGCCAACCAGTGACCGCCCAAGGCGACCGCGGAGTGGGGTATAGTATTGGTTGACAGAGGCTGGTGTCTCTAGTTTCTTTGTTGGAGGGGACCGGAGGGAAGAGAAGAGGCGAGCCAGGTCCCTCAGCTAACCGTGTTCTCAGTTTCCCCCACCACCGCGGTGGGCCCAGCCTACGAAATCCCAAGGACCCAAACGTGTCGCAGGGTCGTGTGTGTGCGCTCGGTCCGCCGTGGAAGCCGGCTCGAAGCACTCGTTTTTCAAAGGCGGCCGGGAGCCACCCCATTGGAGCACTCGCACGCCAGATGGGCGACATCGAAACGCCTCTTTTGAACACGGTGACAAACACGCCCCCCCACCCAGCGGCGACGTGCACGTGACAGTTTTCGGGCTCTCGCAACTACGTGGAAACTTGGAATAGGGCTGCCGCTGCACACAGCCGGGGCGCCGGGGCCCCGCGCCCCCGCCCCCTCGGCAGGGCCCGGGAGCCGCGCCACCGCCAGCAGGGGCCCCGCGCGGCCGCCGCTCCCGCCGCTCCCGCCGCTCCCGCCGCCCGCACCCAGGGCCGCGGCTTTCGGGCTTCCGCGCCTCCCACCGCGCTCTGCCCCCGGGAAGCGGCCCCCGAGGCGGCGGCGGCAGCGGCGGCGGCCCGGGCCATGTGGGACCCGCGGGCAGCTAGGTGCGTAGCCGCGCGGGAAACGCGGGGGCGCCTCCGGCCTGCTGGGCCCCGCGCCTCTTCCCTGCGGGAAGCGGCGGCGCGCGGGAGCTGGCGACCCCCGAGGCGGCGGCCAAGCGATCGTCCCCGTGGGCCCCGCGGGCCCCGCGGTCATCCGGGGGCCGACCCGGGCCTGTTGCGCGGGGGCGCGCGCGGGGCGCGGCTCCGGCCTTCTCGGCCCGGGGGGACGAGGGCAAGCGCTGCGACAGGACTGCGGCGGCGCGCGGCCTGCCCTGTGCCCACCCCGGCACCGAAGCTGCGGCTCCCGGGCCCACCTCCCACCTCCCGCGCGGGACCGCAGTGCAGCTAGCAGGTGGCGATGAGCGGGCCAGCGGACGCACCCCCGGGGCACGCAGTCGGGCTGGCTGGTCCCGGCTCGGGGAGGGATTTGCGGGAACTTGGACAGCGCTGGCCGCTGCCCGGCCGGAGGAGGTTCGCGATTCCAGCCCCGGGCAGGCTTCGTCCCCAGCCCGCGCGATCGCGAGCTGGGCTGGCCCGAAAGGGGCTGTCCAGTCCTCGATCCTCGGCTAACGGAGTGTAGGGGCGGGTTAGCAGCGGGGCCCCCCGGCTGAGAAGTGGAGGGTTCTGCTTGCGAGCGTTTGCAGTCGTGGGCTCCGAGCGGGTAGGCTGTGCGGCGCACTCCGCCCCCCTCTCCGCGCTCCCCCCGCCCCGGGAGTCCCACAGCCCCGCTGGAATAGCGCCTCTCTTTCGGTGTGCAGCGCGGGCCAGCTCTGCTCCCGGCTGGAGGCGTTTCCGCGAGCCTGCGTGCGAGCTTTCGTGCTTCCCAGGGACAATTTCTAGGGAGATGTGCAGTTAGAAAAATTGAAGAGAAAATTTTTGGAAAGAGGGGGAGAGAAGGGGGCTTCTGAGGTTTCTAGTCCCCAGCCCAGTTGCTGTTGGCCCAGTCAATCCTTAGGCGGGGAGAAAGAGCTGGGAGCAAAGGGTCCTGCATTCCCAGTGACCAGGTTCTCCCCGGCTGCCTGGTGTTGAGCCTCCCCGGTGCCAGGCACCTTTTTGACGCAAAACTTTTACCCAATGGCTTGGTCTTTTGTTGGGCATCCTGTTTTGTGCCTTAATGAAAGTACTACCTTGTAAGAGAGTCAGAAGTTTGTTTTAACTGTTTTCCAGTCTGGTCTGTTTTGTAGAATTGCAGGATGGGCCTTTGAGTTTGAAGTAACATTTGCTGTTGCTGCATCCTCCGCAAGGGCTGGAGGTAGGATAGGTGTGTGTGGCATCCACCCCCAGAGTAGGATCCCACTGCCTCAGGATGTGGGTTTCTCCGTCTTTTTTTTTTTTTAACCAAGCCCACAATAGAGACCCACACCTACCCACATAAGTATAAAATTGCAACAAGGGCTTTACAGTATATTTATTCTCTCTACAGGATGGCGCATTCTATTAGAATCTATAGAATCTAATAGAATCTATAGAATATTCTATTCTATTTTCTGTTGTTTAAAAAAACTAGTCATAATCCATGAACTTGATGTTGTGTTCGACTAATCAGTTTTAGGTGTTTGAAAGAGGGTAAAGCGATCCTGTGGATGTTTTTAAGAACTGAAGTGGAGGTTGGGGTGTGGGCCTCCGGCCATTGTCAAGAGAGTGGCATTATTTCACTTGACCTTGAGGAATAAGCTCTCCTTTGCCTTTCCAGCTGGGGAAGAGGAGCTGACATTGGCTTGCCTCTGGTTTTCCAGTCAGTGACACAGCTGAGTATGGCCTTATGGCTTTGGTAACAAGCTTCCTTGGAGTGCAGCCTGAAGTTCTTATGGCCATCAAATCCTTGTTATAAGAAATCTTTACAAGAAAGAGGAAATAGGGGAAATGGACAATTTCTTTAGCCAAGATGACACTTCGAGTTACGGCAGAGACTGATGGTGGGGACAGTGGCAGTGGTGGGGGCAAACATTCAGGTTGAAACTTAAAAAGTATTGAACCAGGTAAACAGACATCTTGGGACCCCAAAATGTCACGGTGCCCAAACCGAGAGCAGTGTTCTTCTTTTGGTCAGCATGGTTGTCCATTCTGCCTGACCAGGCATTTTTCTTGGTCTCAACATTCATACGTAAAGCATTGCCTTGTTTTCTTGTTTTTGTTGAATATCTGGAAGGGTGAATGAGCTTTACCTGTGATACCTTGGACCCAGTTTACCTGAAGTGACTTCATCTTTTGCCTTGTCTGTATCAGTGCCCACCTGCACTCACCATGATGTGTTTACCTGAGCTCTTATGAGCCTGGCAAGCTGGTGGGACCCTCTGTCTGTCAGAGGCAGGCTGGGTCTGAATTTGGCTCTGTCTGTGTTTGACGTTCCAACACCACTTAGACTGAGATGTTTTTATTCTGAAGCACTGGGTCCTCCTCTCAGTGGGGTAGCATTTGGAAAGGGAACAAGATTGCTAGCCCTGGAAAATGCTGATGATATTTTGGGGGAAACCAAGCCAGCACTACACAACGTAGAAAATATAGAGAATTATAGTGCCATACTGGGCGAGTTGATTGCCGGTGACAAGAATACTTGGCTCACAGCCCTGACTGGGAATGAGCTTCATATCCAGCTGTAGCCTCCAGGGTGCTCTCCTTTGGTCACCTTTGGGCCAGCTCATCCTCTGCCCTTTGGGGTCCACTCTCCCTGGAGGCTCAAAAATTGGTAATTTTGAGGACTCACTCAAGTCTAAACTTATTGGCCAGGGACTAAGGGTCCTTATACTCTGGCCCTTAGACTTCTCTCTGATAGGCCCTTTCTTCTCCCCTCAGGGTCTTACCTATTCTCACCTCTTTTTGCTCTTCATTGTCCAAGTCAGTTCTCCTCATATACTGAGGCCCCTGCATTGGCCTATGGAGGATGTAAAGATAGGAGCCAGGAGGTGCTTCTGGTGGTGGTAGAGCAGAGTTAATGCCAGGCAGACCTGTGAGAAAGCATCCATGGAGATGTAGACAAACACTCTAAGACAGTTGCTAGCTCCTGAATCCTTCTCAGGAGGAAGTAGGGGAGGTGAGTGTTGAACCATGCCTGGGCCGATGAAGAGAACTTCCAGTGGGCAGATTGAGAGGTGCCAGCGGGGAGAGAGGGATAGTCCAGGTAAGAGAAACAGCTTTTAATCAAGAATAACAGTGAGCAAAAGGGCTTAGACTCTAAATATCAATATAATAATAGTAATAATAATAATAACAGTTGACCTTGAGCCGGGCTTTATGCTAGGTGTATTTCAGATATTCTCTTATGTAATTGTTATAGAAGTACTATGAACAATCCCCATTTTACAGATGTCCCTGCACCAGAATGTAAGCTTCTGGGCAGCAGTGTTTTGATCGGTTGTGCTCATCCATATATCTCAGGCATCCAGCAGCTTTGCAGCACATATTAAGCATTCAACGAATGTGTGTTGACTGAGGAAACAGAGAGTCCAGTCCTATAGGTGATGCTGTCCCTGTTTTCCAGGAAGGAAACAGGCCTAGGCTTACGTGGCCTGGAAGAGGTAAAGTGTGACTCTGGTCTCACGTTTTTGACCTTTCTCATACGAGGACACACCCATAACCTTATATTCTCCTTCTGGCATTAGCTCCAGCACTGCAGAGGCATATGAGAGGGAGGGAGCCAGAAGAATTTGGGGTTATGTGGCTACAACATGGCAGGCACATAGGGTTGGAGAATACTGGAAAGCTAAGATGAAGGGTGTGTGTGTGTGTGTGTGTGTGTGTGTGTGTGTAGGACTTAGAATGGGATTCTGAGCTATTTAGACTAAATGGGATTAGGAGCCATGGAAAGTGTGTGTGTGTGTGTGTGTGTGTGTGTGTGTGTGTAACTCTGTGTTTTATTTAGAGGGCTGAGGCTGTGGATGCATAATGGTTCAGGCTGGCCAAAGTTTATCCTTTTTAAAGGCCAAGTTCAAGTTCCCAGTGTTTCAGGAATCTGTCAGCGGTGTTAGAGCTGAGGCTAGAACTCAGGTCCTCCCAGCACTGCTAAGGGACCTCCCTTCACTGGGTGTGCCTTTCAAGGTCCCTGCCTGGGGGAGACTGTTTTGTTTATGGGGAGCTCCTGGGCACCTGTGGACCCTCCCCAGGCTGCAGTGGATGGTGTTTTAGTCCTCTGCAGGGTTTGTCTTGCCTTCCAGATTGAGGGGGAAGCAGACTGCTGTGGTTTTGACGGTGAGAGTTGGAATGGGGGCCATTAAGTAGCATTTAAATGATTAAAGAGAGGCTTGAGGGTGGATCTGGAGGAGAAGATGACAGGGCTGCTGGTAACCAAACTCCAAATTCTCCTTTGAATGAATGAGAAAGCACCTTTTTTCAAGGGCTGTCATAGGAGGGCCTTGCATCCTCCTTGGGTGCTGCCCCTGACTTCACAACCATCTATAGCTCCTGGGTGCTCCAACGGAGAGTGGAAAAGCTAACTGAGGGGAATGTGGCAGTTGTTGGGCAGCCCGGATTTAGCACAGACACCGAGTCCAGATTTGTGAGCAACCTGTGTTGGCTGATGCTTACCTTCCTCATCTGTCATGAGACAGAGTATGGAATGCTCATTTTTCAGTTACCTTCAGGTTTGCTTTTGTAGAGACTTTATTATTTTTTTTAAGATTTTATTCTTAAGTAATCTCTACACCCAACGTGGGGCTCGAACTTACAACTGAGATAGGGAGTTACCCGCTCTACCAACTGAGCCAGCCAGGTGCCCCTGGATTTGATTTTAATTTTGAAGGCCATCCTTTCTGTTTTCCCCAAACACCCTCACCCTTTCTGCATCCATCTTCTCCAAAGAGTTGTGACCAGTTGGTATCAGACTTGGGTTTGTACCTTGCTTGGAGAAGTCCTTTCACCTTGATGAAGCTGTTTCCTGACCTGTACTATTGGGGTGATAATTATATCTCCCTCACTAGCATTGTTAGGGATGTTCCATGAGAAAATGCCCAAGAAGGGCTTAGCACAGCGCCTGGCACATAGTAAGTGCTCAGTAAATTTCAGCTGTGATTACACAGCTGCCTTGGACTACTCTCATTCAAACAGCAAAATGGAAGGATGCTAGTCTGTGCACACACTGAGGAGAAATCATGCCCATCCCCGGCTCCCAGCTGGGAGGGAGGTCAAGTGATCGGAACTTCACTTCAGAACTAGGAGTTATAATTGATCCGTCTTTGCCCTTAGCGATATATTTCTTGAGTACCTTCCGGGGACCTGGCGTAATTTTAGGAATTTGGAATGTCTACTCTCAAAGCTCATACTATCTGCACACCGTCCAAGTCTACAGTGTACTCTAAGGTTCTTGGCTCATCCTTTTGCAAGAATGGCATTCTTTAGTCTGAGCTTACATTCTTCCTACCCCCCCTTTTTTTTTGTGAGTTAAAAATTTCTTCTTTTGTGAAATTCTGGGGGCAGTAGATGGTACACCTTAAAAAATTTTTTTTTAATTAAAAAATTTTTTAAAGTAAACTATGCCCAACATGGGGCTTGAAATCACGACTCTGGGATCAAGAGTCACATGCTCTAGTGACTGAACCAGCCAGGTCTTCCCTGATGGTACACTTTTAAAAAAATGCTCTTGGGCGCCTGGGTGGCTCAGTTGGTTAAGCGACTGCCTTCGGCTCAGGTCATGATCCCGGAGTCCTGGGATCGAGTTCCACATCGGGCTCCCAGCTCGGCGGGGAACCTGCTTCTCCCTCTGACCCTATCCCCTCTCATGCTGTTTCTCTCTCTCTGTCTCTCAAATAAATAAATAAATAAATAAAATCTTTAAAAAAAAATGCTCTTATTTGGCAAAATAAAGAGTTGGCAACTCTTTCTTTCTCTCTCTCTCTTTTTTTTTTTTTTGTTTAGAGTGTGCATGAGTAGGGGGGAGGGGCAGAGGAGGAGGGAGGTTGAATCTCAAGCTGAGCATGGAGCCTGGTGCAGGGCTCTATCTCAAGACCCTGAGATCATGACCTGAGCCGAAATCAAGAGTTGGAGGCTTGACCGACTGAGCCACCCAGGCCCCCTGGTACCCTTCAGTTTCTTTTCTCTGTGTGTAAATGTTTCTGTTTGTCAGTTCCAGAAGTCTAGGAACCACTGATCTATAGGATTATTCTTTGCTTTCAGTTTTTCTGAATCTCCAGGAACATAATTTCACATGGGAATATATGGCCCTGTGTGCTGTCTGTTGAATTTTCAACAGGTGCTTATAAATTTGTTTTCCCCAAGTAGCTGACAGCTTTGGCAGATTTTGGTTGGACTTACCTGGTTGTTTCTGGTTTGTCCTTTATGCGGTTGACTTTTATTAAATTTGTGTCCTTTTCCAAGGGAGCAGCTGACATTCTTGGCTTTCCAGGAGATGGTCAGAAATCTGAAACCAGGAGTGAAATTGTCTAGTTCAAATTAAACTCCAGAACCTTTCTTCCTTTCCCATGTCTCTAGCTTAATCTGATGAGTAAAGAAATAGCCAGAAAGTCATTTATTCATTTAACAATGCTGAGCCCTTGGTTGCAGACATAATAAGACTCAGTAAGACTTAGTTTCTCTCTTAAGAGTTTAGTCTACTGGGGAAGGCAGAAAAACCTAGCACTGGGTAAAGGCTGTGTGGGAGATACATGTCGAGAGGAGTAGATAGATCGTAACTCAGGGTGTTAAACTGTATGAAAGCTGCACACAGGGTCTGAAACCTTTGGGAACTTTCATGGAAATGATGCCTGAGAGGAGGTAGAATGGGAGATCCCGGAGGCTTTTTTTTTTTTTTAAAGATTTTATTTATTTATTTATTTGAGAGAGAGAGAATGAGAGACAGAGAGCATGAGAGGGAGGAGGGTCAGAGGGAGAAGCAGACTCCCTGCTGAGCAGGGAGCCCGATGCGAGACTCGATCCCAGGACTCCAGGATCATGACCTGAGCCGAAGGCAGTCGCTTAACCAACTGAGCCACCCAGGTGCCCTCCTGGAGGCTTTTAAACCCCCTCCCCGCCCCAAAGCACGCGGTCTGATGGATTTGGGGACCATCTCACCAGTTATGGTGAGGAGTCTGAGCTGGAGCTGGGTGAGGCTGGGGCAAGGGGAGGATCACAAGGTGGATAATGTAGTAACCCAGGCCAGTGGGGAAGATGTCTCTAGAGGGTGTGTACAAACCGGACTTGGGGACAGCTGTTCTGAGGCCTGGGTGCCTCTTAGGGATGATGAAACTGAGAGAGAGGTGGGGAGACGTTGCCTTGTCTTCAGCCTGTTGTTTCCTGGTTAGGGCACTTCCGGTGTTTGTGTTTGGAAGCACAAGTTGATTTTTGGCCCAAATCTTTGGTGTGCAACTGGGAATGGCACATAGGATTCGTTTGGGGCATGGATGTGTGCCACCTAGAGTGAATGTTGGGGGAAGGATTCTGAGGATTTGTCAGGCCCTGGAGGAAGGACTACTGTGATTGGAGATGTCTGGGGTGGGGTGGGGGCAGGACACCCCTGATAGAAATCTTTGTCTAATGTGAACCTGCAGAGAGGGATGAAATGGCAAGCCGCTCTCATTTCCTCCCTTTCTAGTGAATGCAAATAAAAACTCAAATTGTTTAGGTAAAAGGGGGAAAGTTCTAGAAGGCTGCTGATGTCTCTAGTAACTTGGGAAGGGGTAGGAAAGGAGCTGGGCCTCAGAGGCAGGGGAATGTGGAGGGAGCCCCTCTTTCTGCTCTCTCTGGGTGTAGGTATTGTGTTCTCTCAGCCCAGAGTGGCTTCTTCTCAGGGTGGGGGGTAAGGCTGTGGCCCTCTGGAGCCTCCTGCATCAGCTGCCACTACCAGAGGAAGCTCTTCCCAAAGTTCTGATTCAAAAGCCCCAGGGAAGTGTTCTGTCAGGGAATTCTGGCCCATAGAGCATGTGGGAGGCCCTGGGACCTGCCTCTTGCACCTCAGACCTCCCCTCAGTAGGCGTCAGTGGTGAGCCGAGCAGCCATTCCAGAGCATGCTCATCCTGGTGACTGTCCAGCTGACAAGAGTTTATTAGAGCCTGTAAGCAGGAGGTGGACCCTTCTTTTCAAAGGGACAATCCCGGTAGAGAAAGCTTGGGGCCATTTTCAGATGCTACAGTGCTGCCCCCCTCCGACTCCTCATCCAAGGAAAGCCTGGAAGCTCAGATTTTTCTCAGCTGTAGCGGTTTAACTGACTGTTAATTTCAGGGAACCCCTGTGGAAACAGGCCAATACTAGGGCTGTGTTTTTTACCAAATATTTTCTCTTTGCTGGGTAAACAAAGCAAAGGTTCTGTAAATGTTGCAGGGATTACACTCAAATAACCTACAGAGGTCGTCACGGCCAGTACCATTAACCCGAACCTTTGCAGACCAGGGGCAAGACCTGGCTTCTGGTCCTGGCTTTCCCGCCCATCCACAGTGCTGTGGACCAGGGCCCCGGGGTGGAGGCTGGGAAGTCAGCCCGCGTTTCAGCTCTGGTGCTCGCTACGGTGTGACCGTGGTCGGGCCCCCGAATCTTTGAGCCTTGGCTTCCTTGCTCCAGAAATTTTAGTCCAACCATCTCACTTTATTAAGTCCTTTCTATGTATATGATTCTGTGAGCATATTCAGAGAGGTGTCATCTTCGTTTCCCAGGACTGCAATAACCACTTACCACAACCTGGGTGACTTACCTCAACAGAAGTTCATTCTATCATTGTTCGGGAATGTTCTCCCCATTCCCAGACCTACACCCCAAAGATCACCACTCTTGTTCACTTCTTAAGGCCTTCCAGAAATTCTCCCGGTAGGTCAAGTGTACACACACCCTTAAGCTCTCCAAGTACCTCTACAAATTGATCTCCAGATTGCTTTATTCACCTTCATTGTGCATCTTGACATGGCTTCCTCTTACTTAGATCAGCTCATGGTTTTAACAACTGTATTGTGTTCTGCACTCAGCTGTACCTTTCTTTGGATAAAGGTCTCCACTTACTGGACTTTTGGATTTGTATCACACTTCTGCTTTCACAAAGGACGAGGCAGTTAATATCCTCATGTACGTGAAAGAAATATGTTTGTAGAATACATTCCCATTTAGCTAACTAGCTGTGAGGAAGTGTGTACATTTTTTTCCGTAGACAGACCCCCTCCCCGCCCCCCGCCCCTTTACCCGGCCATCACCTCTATGTGAGTGACTCGCCACCCATCATCTCGCCGACTCACAGTGTTTTGGGGGCTTTTTGATGTACAGAGGTTTTTAATTTTTAATGAATTATTGTCTATGGTTTCTGCTTTTGCTATCATAAGAATGCCCTTCTCGAGTGTGAAGATTACATAGTGTTTTTCATTGCATTAAAACTTCTTTGAATTTATCTAATTCAAGAATCCAAAAATATAAAAGGTTCCCGTGGAAAGGAGAGAGTAGGTCTCCCTCCTCTGCCCTCTGCCCCATCCCCCAATAAAGGTAAATAATTTTATTTCTGGTGGATCCTTCCAGAACTTCTTTGTGCATATGTAGGCAAATGCGAATATAAATTCTTATTCAACTCTTCCTTGTTTTTTTTTTAACTTGTACAAAAGGTAACATGATATACACACTATTCTGCATTTGCTTTTTTCAAATATATTTGGAGATTATCCCAGATCAGTACATAGAAAGCATCTTCATTCTTTGTTTTTCTTTCTTTCTTACTTTTGTAAGGCTTTGTTGTGGGGGCTGCACTATAATTTATTAAACTAATCTCCTGTTAATGGGCATTAATGCTCGTCCTACTCTTTTATAGTTACAACTTGACAAGTGAATAATCTTGTATATTTTCCATTTCCGGTGTGTGCAATCCATCTGTAAGATTCGTTTCCAGAAATGGAATTGCTGGGTCAAAGGCTCTATGTATGTGTCACTTGGTTCAGTATTCCCAAATTTCCTCCTAGAGCAGTTGCAGATGATCTAAAATTTGTACCTATATTTTCTCTTACTACCTTTATGGTCTCTTTTTCTCAATGGTTTTTTAAAAAGTGAGATATTTGCATGTAATAAAAGGTGCAGATTTTAAGTGTACTGTTCGATGAGCTTTAATATAGAACATTTCCATTCCCCACAAAAGTGCAGTCATTCCCCCTTCCAGTCAATAGCCCTCCCTCCCTAGGAAACCACAGTTCTGCTTTCTGAGATTTGCCAGTTCTAGAACTTCATCCAAGCCGAACCACACAGTAGACATTCTTTTGAGTCTGGATTCTTTTGCTCATCATAATATTTTTGAGGTTCTGTATGTTGCTGTGCATTTTATTACACAATTTGTATTGGTTTTCTGTTCCTGCCATAACAAATGACCACAGACTTAGTGGCCACATAAATGAATTTTGTCACGGTCGGGAGGTCAGAAGTCTGGGTTAACTTGGCAGGTTCCACAAGGCTGAAGTCAAGGTGTTGGCTGGTTGGGCTCTTACAGGGTGGGTCTGCAAAGAAGCGCCTTCTAGGCTCATTCACATTGCTGGCAGGATCCAGCTCCTTTAAGTGTTCCTACATCTACAGAGTCCCTTTTTGCATTCACAGGTTCTGGGTTTGGGGTGTGGACGTTTTTGGCAGGGGTGTGTGTGTCTCCTGTTTGGCCTATCACATGGTACCAGTTAGAAATTTAACTTATTTTCCAGATATACAGCCCGTTGTACCAAACCGATTCATTCTTTTCCTATTAAAAAGCCATCTTTATCACACGTGGAATTCTTTCATAGTATATGTTTGTTTCTGGGTATTCTGTTTTGTTTCGCTGGTCTGCCTACTCTCACATTAGTATCATCCTTTAAAAATTAGATAAGTTTTATAAAAACACTTTATTTATTTTTTAAAAAGATTTTTATTTATTTATTAGAGAGAGCGAGAGTGAGAGAGCACAGCAGGCGGAGCAGCAGGGAGAGAGACAGGGAGAAGCAGGCTCCCCACTGAGCAGGGAACCCAATGTGGGGCTCGATCCCAGGACCCTGGGATCATGACCTGAGCTGAAGGAAGACGCTTAACTGACTGAGCCACCCAGGTGCCCCTATAAAAACACTTTAAAGTGGTAGAGAAAATTTTCTCTAGATACTTCTTTTTTTTCCCCCTATAGAATATATTTCTACCTGGTATATCCCTGATAGTCACAGGGGATCCATCCTCAGGCTTTTGTGTATTTCCCCAAATTGTGTACTTCACAGAGCATATACTTTACCCCATTTGATTCAGTGTCATCAGAATGGCTATCCTCAGGGGCTAGGCTGTGTGTGTGTGTAGAAAAGATAATTCAACATTACATGTGTTTGTTTGAAATTTTTGTAATGCAAGGTAAGGTTTGACTAAAAGCTTTGGTGTTGACTTTCCCTGCGCTTTCCTCCCATGGAGTCTGTCTGCCTCCTGACTTGGTCTTACAGTGGCCCATTTCTCTCCATCCTACACAGCCAGCATTGATGCAGTTAGTTCTTAATCCCCCGCTCAAAACCCTTTAGCTCTGTGCTGTCCAGCATGGCAGCCGCTGTATACATTAAAGTTAGTGAAAATTAGGGCACCTGGGTGGCTCAGTTGGTTAAGCGGCTGCCTTCAGCTCAGGTCATGATCCCAGGGTCCTGGGATCGAGTCCCGCAGAGCAGGGAGCCTGCTTCTCCCTCTCCCACTCCCCCTGCTTGTGTTCCCTCTCTCGCTGGGTCTCTCTCTGTCAAATAAATGGATGAAATCTTTAAAAAAAAAAAAAAGTTAGTGAAAATTAGATTTATTTTTTTATTTTTTTTATTCTTAAAGTTAGTGAAAATTAAATAAAAGAAACAATTCAGTTCTTCAGCTGGACCAGCCGTATTTCAAAGGTGTCATAGCCACCTGCGGCTAGTGGCTCTTGTATTGGCCAGTACAGAACAGAACATCCCCATCATCACAGGAAGTTGTAATGGACACTGCTGCTTTCCCAACTGCATTTAAGATGAATTCTAGGACCCTCGGATGGCCTCCACGGTCCCAGGTTGTCCAGCCCTTGGCAGCCATTACCTCTTCCCCAGCCTTACTTCTGTCCCCTACCCCATGGCAGGCTGGTGAGACAGCTGAGGGAGGCCAACACAATGGTCTGGTCTTTCTTTTTCTATTTAGAACACCCAGGTAGGAAAAGTTTGGGCCCAGCACTTCATACTTTTCCACAGGCCTTTTGAAAAAATGTGAGTGAGTTTCGTAAGAAAATCTCTACTCTTCTTCCCCATTTGCACCCTTTCCCTCAGGAAAAAAGAAAGGCAAAGAAAACTAATTGGAGTCCCCAGAATGAGTTCTGACTTTGGACTTCCTTCCTTCCTTCCTTCCTTCCTTCCTTCCTTCCTTCCTTCCTTCCTTCCTTCCTTCTTCTTCTTCTTCTTTTTTTTTTTTTTTAAAGTAGGCACCATGCCTAGCACAGAGCCCAGCATGGGGCTTGAACTCAAAACCCTGAGATCAAGACCTGAGCTAAAGCCAAGAGTCAGATGCTTAACTGGCTGAGCCACCAAGGTGCCTCCTGACTTTGGATTTTTATCCTGGACCGTTTGTGGCTCCCTTCTCTCCTGTGGAGAGTAGGAAGGAGTCAGTTTTAAGAACTGTTCTCCCTGGCCTCAGTTTGGAACTCTCTTTATCCCCAGCATTCCAAATTTCATCTTAGATCATTGGCTGGTTTGGGGGTCTTTTGAAAAGATTTTAATAAAAAAGGGGGAAAAAAACCCAAAACAAGAAAAGTGAATTTTCTATCAAGATTTCGAGTAGCACGCAGATAATGTATGAAAGTGAAGCCTCCCTCTGCCCATTTTAGTGGCCTCAAGCCCACCCCTGTTTGCAGGTTTCACTCTATTCCTGTAAGTCAGTTACAGAATTTCATGTGTTTATACACAAGTAATAAAAGCCACAACAACCTGGATCTGTTCTCTTTCAGATTTGCTTGTTTCGAAATCTACTGAGTGCATTTGTATTTTTCTTGCTTCTAACTTCCTTGGGTCTAACTAGGCAGCCCATGACATCTCCCCACAAAAGGACCCTGAATTCTGATAGGGACACAGTGAAAGTGTGAAACTGCTTTCATACCACCAGCAAAACTGGAAGTGAGTGCTGGGTGTCAGCCAAATCATCACATGCCTGGGGGATTGACTGGGTTCTGACCTTTGAGCCTTTATATAGCTTAAAGTCACACCACCTGGGTTTGGATTCTAGTGCCACCACCTTCTAGGTAACTGTGGCAAGTAGCCCCAGACTCCCTGTATGTCAAATGGGGACGATCATGACTACCTCATGGGCTTTCTTGTAAGGATAGAATGGCATGATTGACATAAAGCACATAGTAGGTGCTCTGTACCTATTAGCCATCAAGCACATTGTCATTACCACTTGTATTCAACAATTTCATCTTATAAACAGACGGCCCAGTTGTTAAAAAAAAAAAAAGTTTCAACAACTGAGCCCTCTGTGTTCTAAGGAAGAGATGTAAAACATTCTTCTCTATAATGAGAATGTGACGGCCAATAAATCCTATTAAGAAGCAAAAAGCCTTCTGGGAGGTTGGCAATCCCCCTATTTCCTGTGACGTGATTTTACCAAGAAAAAGCGGAAACAAGCGAAGGAACACTTTTGATATTTCCTCACTTAGCATTAAGAGCTCACTCTTGGTGTCTAGAGGAGTATGAAAAGAAACCCAAATTCTGACATGAATAGTTTTTATTGTATTTGTAAGTACAGTGGATGGTTTGCTTTTGAATTCTTCAATTAAGCCCTTAAAGAGTCTCATTTTAATAACATTTATGTTCTGATTATTAATGTTGTATGTTGTAGAGCAGTTGAAAATTCAGAAAAGCACAAGAAGGAAAATTAAAACCCTGCCTCATCTTTTTTTTAAGGCTTTTCTTTTTAAGATTATTTATTTATTTATTTATTTGAGAGAGAGAGAGAGAGAGTGAGAGAGAGCACAGGCAGGAGAGGGAGAAGCAGACTCCTAGCTGAGTAGGGAACCTGATGCGGGGCTCGATCCCAGCATCCTGGGATCATGACTGAGCCACCCAGGCGCCCCCAAACCCTGCCTAATCCTAATGGTGTGGCTGTTAGTTAACATTTTGGCATATTTTCAATATATTATATGTGTTTAGAATTCAATTTGGGGGGGTGCTTAGGTGGCTCAGTTGGTTAAGCATCTGCCTTTGGCTCAGGTCTTGATCTGGGGGTCCTGGGATTGAGCCCCGCATTGGGCTCCCTGCTCAGTGGGGAGTCTGCTTCTCCCTCTCTCTCTGCCCCCACCCCCCACTTGTGTTCTCTCTCTCCCTCACTCTCTCAAGTAAATAAATAAAATCTTGAAAAAAAATTCAATTTGGGATTATACACCTATTTATGTAGACTGTATTTTTCATTTACTAACTTAGCCAATCATTAAATATTCTTTTACAACATGATTTTTGAAATAACTGTGTGGTGTTCTACCATATGGATATTCTATAACTGATTCAAATCCATTACGAGTTATAGGACATTTAGGGTTATTTATACTTTTTCACTGTGGCAAACATCCATGAGACTAAATCTAACCATGATGTAGTATATTTCCCCCGTAAGCAACATGATGTAGTGTATTTCCCCTGTAAGCCCCCAACATTTGGGGTCATTTTTTTAAAGTATTTTTCAATGATACCTTGTTGTTGTAATTCTTCATTTCTTTGCTCATCGGTGAGGGGGATCCTGTTTATCTGCTCTCCATATACTTAGAAATTACTTGTATTCCTGTGTGAATTGTGTGTTTAGGGCCTTACAATTTTGGACAAATTCATGGCCTTTTCTTGCAGTAGAAAGGTATTTCTAAAAGAGGCATATTGGGGTGCTAGGCTGGCTCAGATGGTAGAGTTTGAGACTCTTGACCTTGGGGTCATGAGTTCAAGCCATACCTTGAACATAGAGAGTACTTCATAAAAAAATTAAAAGAGGCATATTATTTTAATAGATTTTATTTATTCATTTATTTGAGAGAGAAAGAGAGAGAGAAAGAGAGCACAAGCAGGGGGAACGGCAGAGGGAGAGGGAGAAGCAGGTTCCCCGCTGAGCAGGGAACCCAAAAGAGGCATATTAATCTTTGTCAGTTAATGGTGATTTCTTTATCCTAGTTGTCTGGTCATGGCCAGTGTAAAAAACTGGACAGATAGATAGCTGACAATACTCAGAAGAGAAACATGTTTATATCTGTAGTCAATCAACTCTTGAACAGTTTTTCATGTTCAACTCAGTCATCTCTGTGTAAATTTGAGTCATGGAATTGAGAGATTGTTTAGTGGAAAGTATAGGTGCAATTTTGTACTCTCACTTGTTTCGGAACCATGAGCCTCATTCAGATTCAGCTCTGGCTGAAGAACGCAGTGCTATTCCAAAACCCCATCCTTGGTAAGCTCATATGGGTTTAAAATAGGCCACCACTTATATCTGCTTGGATATGCTTCCCCTGTCCCAAACCCCTCACCAAGATTTGAAATGATAAAAATAATATGAATCATTAGCTAAGATCAATAATAACCCCCCCGACAGATTGTGTGACCCCCCCCCCCAAAACTCCCAGGTACATGGCCTATGCAAACACCTGAATTGTCCTCGCTCATATTTCAGACTCCCCTTCCTACTGCCACCCTGGGAGGAGGAGATCCTAAGGGACATCTCTTCTGAGCCCCACCTTTTCTCTGCCTCCTCCGCGGCTGCTTCTCCAGGCTTCCCTAGATGCTCTCCTTTCTATTACCTTTGTCCAGCAAACACTCCTGGGCTCCACAGGCAGGTAGGGCTCCAGTCACTTGTCTCCAACTCCCCAGGCTACCCCAGACAGAGTCAGTAACAGGCAACCTTCTGGGTCCGGCCTTCACATCTGTTACACCACAAATATTTAAGCACCGGTTATATGCTAGTCTGTGGGGCTACAAAAAGAATAAGACAAAAGTTGTGACCTGCAAGAAGTAATCTGAGGGACAATACTCTGAGGCTTATTTTAATAAGTGTTTTAGGCAGGGAGGAGGGTGGGAGAGGCGGTGGTTGTAGCCCTGCGACCTAGCCCCTTGTGTATGGAGGCCTTTAGAACTGCCCTTCCGCTCCCTTTTCCCCCTCCCAAGAGAATGAAAGGACTGCCCACTGAGTTTGCTTGTACCGATAGGCGGTGTGGTGCAGTGGTCAAGAGCAGAAACTTGGACGTGAGGTCAGAACCGGGGAATGCCATTAGCAGATGCTTGGGCAAAGTGACTTGAACCTCCGGGAGCCTCAGTTTCCTCATCTGAACAGTGGGGACAGTGCCTCCTTATGGGCCGTAGCGGTGGGTAAGTGAGAAAGGAACAATAGTGCCCGTTTGGGGAAATAGCTGCCACTTCGGGGGCGCACGCTCCCCGCGAGGTGTGAGTTGTCCCGTGCTTGGCAGCAGCCTCCTCCCTCAATGCCTGGCTGATCATTGCCACGGAGTACATGGAATCGCTCTGGCCGCTGCCACCCAGGTCAGACGAGAACTGAGGAAGAAATGGGCTCAGCAGACGCCCCGACTGGTCCCCGGGGCGCGAGGGGCGTGGTCAGGGTGTGCTCTCCGCAGGTGGGCGGGGCCAGAGTGAACAAACTGCGTCTGCAGACTCCCAGCAATGCAGACGGGAAGGGAGAGGGTTTGTGTGTGGGGCCGGGCGGCGATCCCTAAGTCCGTCTCCTCACAGGATGGACCCCACCGCTTACGCCGAGCTGCTCAAAGAGTCTGGCAACCACGTCCTGAAGAACGGGAACTTCTCTCTGGCCATCAGAAAGTACGACGAAGCCATCCAGATCCTGCAGTTATACCAGTGGGGGTAAGTGCTGGGATTTACCCCGCACCTTTGGTTTTGGTTTTGGTTTTTGCTTTTTTCAGTAAATGGAAACTCCCTCTGTCACTTACGTTTTCTTCCCGTTTCTTACCACACCGCCTAATTTCTGTTTTCTTTCTTCGCCCCCTTCCTAAGTATCTGCTCAGTACTGTGAGCTCAGAAACTGCACAGAGAATACTAAGTAATAGGGAAATAGAAACTGAAACACAGGGGACTGTTGCACAACTTCCCCCTTTGCCTGGTGATGGAAATCAGAGCTCCTGGGATGATCCAAGGCCCCAAAGTCTCCGCTGTCATTTAATTCGTTTTCCTGCTTCTCTGTGACGCTTCCCACCCTGGCTACAGCGCGTACCACTGGGAAGCTCAGCTCACCTCTTCTCCTGCCCCTTCAAGTCGACCTGTACCCATTCATTTAAGTACCATGACGTGCTTAGCGATTATGGAGGACCCCTAAGAGCCTTTTGTTTATGTAAGCTGTAGCTATCACTATAGCCTGGATTCGAACTTAAAACTGAGATAAATTTAAAATATGTATTCATCACCTCCTTAAAATTTCAGTAATAAACTCATTCCATGTCAACCTCAGTAACATATTTTAATGAAAAATAAGTATATTTTCCAAAATCAGAAGCTTCATGAGAAGGGTGGCACATTTTTCATTTTTTTTTTTTTTGAGATTTTATTTATTCATTTGACAGAGATAGATACAGCGAGAGAGGGAACACAAGCAGGGGGAGTGGGAGAGGGAGAAGCAGGCTTCCTGCAGAGTGAGGAGCCCGATGCGGGGCTTGATCCCAGGACCCTGGGATCATGACCTGAGCCGAAGGCAGACGCTTAACGACTGAGCCACCCAGGCGCCCCCACATTTTTCATTTTTGCAGAGCTCTTTCTCAATAGAAGACATCTGACTTCTCATACCTGCTTCTACATTCAGTCCTTTGGGATATCACACATCATGTAGCCTGGAAGATTCCTTGAGTACATGTGAGACAATGTGTGAAAAAGGCACATAATGTCTTAGTTCCTTGTGACCACTGTAACCAATTACCACAATTTAGTGGCTTAACACAATACATGTTTATTATCTTACAGTTTTGGAGGTCAGAAGTCCGAAATGTGAGTCTCACGAAGCTAAAATTGAGGTGTCGGCTGGGCTGGTCTTTTGCAGAGGCGAATCCATTTCCTTGCCTCTTTCCGCTCTGGGTGGCTGCCTGCACACCTTGGCTTGTGGCCCCTTCCTTCGTCTTCAAAGTGCATCCTTCCAGCGTGCTATTGCACTGTCTCACTGTCTCCTGTTCTGTGTCACGTCTCCCCCTGTCTCTCTCTCACAAGGACCCTTGCGATTGAATCCTAACCCAGGATAATCTCCCCCCAAGATCTAGAAATTGATCACACCAGCAAAGGTTTTTTCTTGCCAATAAAAGGTAATATTATTTAGGGACCATTATTCAGCCTGCTACCATTGTGAAAATATTTGACCTTGGGGACCACCTGAAATGGTCTTAGGGACCCCCAGAGGTTCCCACACCATGCTTTGGGAACAGATGCAATAGAGGTTGTCATTTGTGGGGTGCAGGCAGCCTAAACTTGTGCTGGGAAATGCCACTGAATGAAATTACTGAACCATGCCTCTCACTTCCTACCTTCTCTCACCTTGGTGTCTACATTCTAGCTGGATGTGAGTTGAGTGTCATTGGTTTGGGTCTGTAATTCTGCCACTCCTGGCTCAGATCAGAACTGTGTCAAAGCTGGGCCTGGAGTGCAAGGCATCTTTCTTTCTTTCTTTTTTAAAGATTTTATTTATTTATTTGACACAGAGAGAGAGAGCACAAGCAGGGGGAGCGGCAGGCAGAGGGAGAGGGAGAAGCAGGCTCCCCGCTGAGCAGGGAGCCCGATGCGGGGCTCGATCCCAGGACCCTGGGATCATGACCTGAGCCAAAGGCAGACGCTTAACCGACTGAGCCACCCAGGTGCCCATAGCATCTGACTTTCTTAAAGAGGAAGTGTTGTGTAGTGGTTATGACTGTAGACCGACCCCATAGTGTGGGGCCACTCCTGGGACTTCTGCCTGGACCCTCACATACTGTCTTTCATGGCCTTCCTGACACTGCTGCCCTTGCCTATCACCTGTAGCCTGCCTTCCTGCCACTGCCAGCTGACATAGGGATTTAGTGCGTGTGGTTTACTGAGCATGGGCTCTCAGGAGGAGGGGACGGAGGGAAGCAGGATGGGGCAGGGGAAGGCTCCAGGCAGGGATGGTGTGTCAACCGGAGGCAGCTTCAGCCTGATCTTCTGGGGGAGCTCCGGAGCATGAGGTCTACTGCAGAGCTGGTCCCACTTTGGGGCAAGGGAGCTGACCTTTTGGTTCTCACGTCAGTCAGCCATCTGTTTAGGCTGTCTGGCCCCTAGGAATTTTCCTAAGGAGTGGGGCTGTACTAGTCAGCTTGGGCTGCCATAACAAAATACCATTGACTGGGTGGAGTCAACAACAGGAACTTATTTCTCTCAGTTCTGGAGGCTGGTAAGTCTGAGATCAAGGTGCTGGCCAGTGGAGTTTCTGGTGAGAGCTCTCTTCCTGGCTTCCAGATGGCTACCTTCTCACGGTGTCCTCACAGGGTGGAGAGAGAAAGAGGAAGAGAGAGAGAGAGGAAGCTCTCTGGTGTCTCTTCGCATTATGAGGGCTCCACCTCATGACCTCAGCTAAACCTAATTACCTCCGCAAAGGCCCCATCTCCAAATACCATCACAGTGGTGGGCAGGGCTTCAACATATGGGCGGAGGGGCACAATTTAGTTCACAGCAGGGGCATAACTTCCTGGGGAGAGGGCAGATCCCATTAGGCTGAGGGCAAATCCGGAGAACAGAGCACTGGGAGCCCCTAGCGGCAGCCAGTGTTCACTGCAGCTGGGGATGACTGCCCCGGCCAGGGTATCCGGGCTGGACACCTGCAGTCACAGCTTCCTTGCCAGTCACTCCCTGGCTGCCCCACTGCCCCTCCTGTGCTTCTGGGGCCTCATCCCTTCACCTAGAGGGAACAATGGGCAGTGACAGAAGCCGGAAACATAAAGCACTGAGGATGGGGCAGTAGTAGAGGTGATTTTTACTTTGCTTTTTATTTGTGCTTACCTGTATCACCTAACTTTTCTATAATGATTTTGTAGTACTTTTGCAATTAAAATATTCAATAAAAAAGAGGTATAAGCCTGGCTTTTTTTGCTCATGTGTCTTGAATTCAATGGCACCTGGGCTTTAACATATTGTGGTACACTTTGCATTTGTCTTCAAATTCTGATGTGGTTTGGCACCAACCTGGTAGTATTATGCCTAGCCCCAGGCAAGGGGACCCGCCCTCTCATGCTTTAGAGGGCCCTCCTGTGGCTTCCCTCCAGCTGGGCCCACCACCCAGGCAGGAGTCTGTGGGGCCACAGGCTTTACCCACCCAGAGTCTTTTCCTCCCCTTTGGTTCATTCCATAGGTACCAGGACCCTGGAATTCTTGCCCATGGACTCTACTCCCAGGGCCTTCACAGACCTCCTACCGCAGCCCATTCTTCCCAGGGCTGACCAAGTTCAGGGGTGTGGACAGCACTTGGAATCGTGCCTCCTGCAGTGCAGGATGAAGGCTGAGGTGGAGGGAGTGGGCAGGGGTGCAGTCCGGGATCACTCTGCCCTGACACATTTCCTACCGTTCTAAATTTGAACCAGTTATTGTAAAGTAGGAAGATAGAACGTATTTTATGGAAAACTTTGTGAACTTGATTTATGACCTTCAAATACTTAGGGTAGCACTGTCCAATAGGACTTTCTGTGATGATGAAGATGTTCTATAACACAAAATGTGGGTATCGAGTACTTGAAATGTGGCTAATACAGCTAAGGAACTGAATTTTAAATTTTATTTAAATTAAATTAAATATGAAGAGTTACACATGGCCAGTGGCTACCATATTGGACAGTTTGAATTAGCCCCAGGGTGTGTGAGCCCCATTTGCACTCTGGCCCTGGGTCCTGCAAATGTTAGGGCGGCCCTGTCTCTACACTACAACGGTGCTCATCCTGCACCTGTCATGGTAGGTCCGTGGGGATGGTGTGGTCACATGTTCTGAAAGGCCCTTCCCGTGATACGCTCTGCATCCATCCAGCGTGGACATGTACGTGGAGGGGCTCACCCCACACTGCACCAGTTAGTGTCTGGACTCTGCTGAGGCTCAGTGGGAACTCCCATCCTCCCTGTCCTTAGGACCCATCAGCACCTTCACAGCATCTTCACCAAGGTGGTCTCTAAAAAATGAAAAGATCCATGGAGATGAGTCAGAGGTAGAACTGAGGTGTTGAGAACATTTGTCATGAAAAGGAGCGGACAATTTGGGAGTGAGGAGGGACAGACTTGTCCCGGGTTTTCTGGGGGCGGGGGAGGGGGAGGGGGGGAGGGGGCGTGGCTGGAGGGCCAGACGTGATAGGTGTACTTGGGACATTAACTGGCGATGGTGGCAGCCAGCCCCAGCATTGTGGCTTTCAAGGGTGGTTTCTGTATTTGCAGAAAGACAGCTCTGCTGACCGCCGGTCTGGTCCGTTCTTTCTGACAGGGCCCCCCCCAGGCAGCTGGCTGTGTTGCTGTGCAGCAAATCCAGTGCGTTTTACAGCCTCGGGAAATGGAATGAGGCCTTCGTGGCGGCCAAGGAATGTCTCCATTGGGATCCAACCTACGTGAAGGTACAGTGACAGCCGGGGACCCTGCCTGTCTTCTCCTCACCTGCCTCCTCTCCTCCCTTCTTCTTCTTCTTCTTCTTTTTTTTTTTTTTTTAAAGATTTTATTTATTTATTTGACAGAGAGAGCACAAGTATGCAGACAGGCAGACAGTGGGAGAGGGAGGAGCAGGCTCCCCGCTGAGCAGGGAGCCCGATGGATGCGGGGCTCGATCCCCAGGACCCTGGGATCATGACCTGAGCCGAGGGCAGACGCTTAAAGACTGAGCCACCCAGGCGCCCCTCCTCCCTTCTTTTTAAAATGGAAATATGAGGAGAGCTTCGCATTCAACTCTTTGCACTTCAGACAGATGCCCCTAGGGCATGCGAGGCCCTCGGGAGAAGACTAACGACGATGATGGTGGCCGGGTGTGGAAATGCCCTTGTGGGGGGAACTCTTGTGTTCTGATGTAGTTACCTCCCGGCTGGGAGTCTGAAATGTTCTTTGGTGCTTGCGAGTTGTGGCAAAGCTTTGTTTCACTTGCCAGCTGCGGGGACACATGACACAGATTCTTCAGAAAGAACCTCTTAGGTGGAGATCAGGGGAGGTTTGGGAGGCCAGTCAGCCAGCCCCTCTCTGGTGTTAGCGAAGGTCAGTAAACAACCATTTGATTGTTTTTCTCAGCTGAAATGCTGTCAGTGCCCACTCTGCAAGGCACCTCCACGTTCTTCATGCCTGAGGCAAACAAACGGACAGGAAGACACCATCCCAGCTTTTGAGTAACTCACTATCCGGTTGGGAGGAGTACGGAAAGCAGAATCAGAGACCATAACGGCACTGCCATTCAGGAGCCACCTGAGGCACATACAAGGACGTGTCCCGTTAGTGATATAGACCATTGAGAGCGAGGCTCCGAGGTGGGGAAAGCGCAGGCCTTGTTGGGACTGGTTTCAGCAGCCCGGAGGAGCGCCTTTTCCCTCCCAAAGCCTTCCTTTCCCCCCGACTGTAAAGGGAGATGCCACCTAGATCCTGGAGTTGCTTCAAGGATTCAGAGACCTTGGTTCAAGTTGTTGGCACTCGGTAAACAGGAGTTTGCATTATTTCCTCAGGGGCCTGCATTTTGTGTACGACTGCTAGAAACGGAACAGTGGGAAGTGGCCAGGGACTTTGACCTACGGATTCTGCATCCTCGAGGGAGCGATTTGTCTGTTTTACCTTAGGCCTCTTCTATTAGAGGAGGGATACTTTAGGAATTATTGACTAGTTTTAAAAATGGGAAAGCACTCCTGAGGAAATCTCCTCAGAGGCATTTTAGGATTTTCCCCATCCCCCACCTGGATTGGCGGCGGGGGTGGGGGGTGGGGAGGAGTTGGGGCATGCGCACATCCCTCAGGCGGTGGACGGGACGGACTTCCTTGCGGGGCCAAGCCTGCCTCAGTCCAAGGCAGCACAGCGACCCGGACCCGCCCCCCTTCTTACTCCTGGGTGTCTCCCTCTTTCCCCATTCTTTCCCACCTCCCGTTCTCCCCCAAATGTCATCTGTAGGGGAAGAACTCTTTCTGTCTACCTTCTTTTGGTTCAGTGGCTGGGGCCCTGCAAATCTGACGGACAAGAGACAAATTAAAAAGAGAAAAACATACAAATTTTATTTTGTGACAGTTTTTACATGACAGAGGGCCCTTCTTAGGAAGGACCCCCCCCCAAATCAGATAGGCTTGAGAGCTCATATACATTTTTAAAAAATATTTTATTTATTTATTTTAGAGAGAGAGAGAGAGTAGGGGGAGGAGCAGAGAGAGAGAGGGACAAGCAGAGTTGGCACTGAGAGCAGATCCCTGCGAGGGGCTCGATCCCCTGGCCCTGAGATCATGATCTGAGCCAAAATCAAGAGTCAGAAGCTTAAAACTGACTGAGCCCCGCCCCTAGAGCTCATATACATTTTTAACAGAGAGCAATAAACTGTGGAGACAAGGTCAGACAAAGGAAAGGGGTTTAGACTTCTGGAGTCCCCGGACTGTGGGAACACACGTACATGGGGGAAACTAATGCGAGGGAGAGCAAGGCTATCTTAGCAACGCTTAGCAGTGCTGGTCCCACTCAGTGCCGATTTCCGTCTTCTTCATGGCCATAAAAATTCCCTGGGGGAGGGGATTTATGGCAGTCCTCGTTTTGTGGACTTTCTGCTCTTAGTCAGATAAGGGAAGCTCTAGGAAGGCTTCTTTCTACATCTGTTGAATCTCAAATGCCTTGGGCTCAAGATAACCCTTATGCCAAAGTGTCATATTTTGGGGTGGCATATTCTGACCCCCTTCATCCCCCTGCCAAAGTAAAAGATGAAAGAAACTTAAACCTGAGGAGGGTAAGGAAGTGGGGAATTCTGTATCTATTCTGAAAAAAAACCCCACCTTCTCCCACCCCTTTTTTCTGATTATCTAAGGCTCTAGACTTTCAAATGAAGGTGAAAACAAATTGATAAATAATCAGAGATTTGGTGTCAAGTGGAATTTTTAAGTGCTTGCTTTTTTTTTTTATGAAGCTGGTTGGTGAACACCTTTTATTTACTATCTTAGAATGCTGTCTTGGTAGGTCCTGGTGTGGATTCCTTTAGAGAATCAAAGAGGGGAAAAGCAGTATCATTTTGTTCCTACTCAAGGTCCGCAGTTTGTATATAGGCAAAACTAAACCATTTTCCTCTGTTACTCATTGTAATTGTCCTCTACAGAAAGAAAAAAATTTTTGCCTCTGGTGTACATGGCCCACAATGTGGAGCTCAATACATCTCAATGCTTGTCATTACCATTTTCATTCCCGCCCCCCCACCCCCACCCCCACCCCACATACCCAGTGGAAATTGTGTTTACTTTGATTGAAAGGAGCAGGGAACAACTTCTGTGTTTACATGACAATCTCATTCTTTTCTGGAACACTGTCATCATAGGATTTTTTCATTCTCTTCTTACCCGAGCTGTGATTGGAAGCATGAATAAATAAGCCACACATATAATTGGAACCAGTCCTGCTTCCTCGCTCCATGTCATGTGTTAGATGCTGTACCAGTCATGGATTTGAAAGTGATTATTTTCTTGGCGGTTAAAGAATGACAGGAAAAATGTGGCACACAACGTAATGTGGGAATGCTGTCTCCAGTGCTTGTTAGAAATCTGTGTTTACATAGAAGTGAAACCTCTACAATCCATTTCCCCAGGTCATCAATCTTGCCTTTCCTTTTAGCAGCTGGTTGGAAGAGATGGGCGAGTTACGGTTTTGCTTTTCTTCTGTCCCAGGGATACTACCAAGCTGGCTATTCCTTACTGCAGTTGCTCCAACCTTATGAAGCGGCTCGCATGTTTTTCGAGGGTCTGCGACTTCTGCAAGGCACTCCAGACCAGATCCAGGTTGCTGATTTCCTTGTGGGAGTCTTCACCACTATGGGCAGTAAGTTGGAAGGGGGAGGGGGGAAGCCTTTGTTCATTCTTTCTTTCCTTTTTTTTTTTTTAAGTCCTTGTTATTTTATTCGAATGGCTCCTGGGGAGATAATTCCAGGGTGTTTCTTTGTGGCTGATTTATGTCGTTTGACTGGAACTGATTTTCACATTAGAAAGCATTTTGGAAGCTTTGGTGGCTCATGTCCTTGAAAAAACAACAAAATCCTTTCGCAGAAACCACTTAAAGCTCTGCCAGTCAGACTTTAGTTTTCTCTGTTGCTACTTAGAGATCTTTCCCTCTCTATGCTACTGATTTTATGTGATTTGTGCTCTTTCCTGTGATGTTTACATGTGTGTCTCCAATATGCTGAGAAATAGTCCTGTTTGCTATCAAAATACCCTGGCAGGGCTGATGGAGGTGTCTCAGGATTTCTCTGCCTTAAGTGCCCGTGGTTCTTGGTCATGCCGCTTGGAAGAAAGAAGAGGCAGGCCAGACGAAGAGTGGTGGGCAGCAGAGCAAAGTTTACTGAGCGATAGTACAATAAGGAGGGGAGCTCGAGTGGGTTGCCCCCGGAGTTTCTAAGTTTAGCGGTTTTTAATGAGCTCTTCTGTGGAACTATCTTAAGCAGCCAGGTTGTGCTAAGTTGTGCCCATCAGGGCTTTGGTCACATTATCTGTCTACCTATTAGGTTAATGTCAACATGCTGATGGTCTTTTTTGCTGACATCTGGGGGCTTATGTCTTAACTGCCCCTGGCCCGTGATAGTGACAAGTGCTTTGTGGTTAATTGTCTTATTTTAGGACGTTTTGCAGAAGTCAGTTCTGCAAAGGCTGCAAAGCAGAATGCTAGTGCGCTCCTGTCTAAGCTGTGAAATAGGATGTTAGTGCTGTTTTATCTTAGCTGTCCTGACTCCGTATTTTCTTGTTGGGAACCCTGGCCGGGACTACCTCACTGTCCAGCTAACTGTTAACAGAGGGTGCTGTGGAAGCTGACGCGGTGCTCAGGGCGTCGCTGGCTATGCTCACTGCAGCGGAGGACCCGGGCACTCCATGTAGGAGTGATGCATGGAGGACTTTTTGCGTCACTGCCTTGAGTTATTACTCTAATGACCTGGCCGGTGAGCTGGCTTTGTCAGTGGCCTGGATTAGGCAAAAACTGAAAACCATAAAACACAATGTAACATATCCTTGCCAGTGACAAAGGAGCTCTCTTGTGCTTATCTTGGCACGGGCTGAAGTTTTGCCAATGACCAGGCCATTGTTTTCAAATATTGCGTTTGATCGCATTTAAGATTGTACTGACTTAAGATGTGCCGTTGAAAAATGTTTTGCCACTGAGAGTCAAAATCAGTTGTCACACATGTCCCTATTGTAGAGATGTTAGAATGTGAAAAATGGCACATGTTAGAATTGCAGGAAAAAGGTCTTTGGCTTTCAGAGGTGGGGAAATTGATTCAGCTGTTACAGATCCACCTGTTCCCACCGCGATTGTGGGAAAGCAGCTCTTGTGGTCTGTGGCCGACATTCTACAAATTTGGGCAAGTTTGGCAGATGGGGGAGTGGGGGACGTGAGAGCCATATCAGGCAGGCAGTGGGAAGGGGTTGGAGGTGGGCACAGCCGAGTCCCTTGGACAGAGAAGTGGAAGATATCCAGATAAATGCTGATGGGTCCCAGCTTTCCAGTCAGCCTTTTGCTGGCAGTGACCCGAGCCTGTTTCCCTTTCCTCTGAGTCTGATGGCTTGGCGCGTTCCCTACTATCCCTCATGTCTTCTCTGCATCTTTTGTGAAGTCACTGTTTATTTCTGGGGGACTGCTCCCTTAAGAAATCTGGATAGTTTCCCTTCTGCCGCCATCCTGAGAGGGGGCACTTCTTAGAACTTTGTAGGGCAATGCATCCCATACTTTTATACCAAAGTATTTCTATTTGTAGGGTGAATGTATGTCCACGGCCCAATTTATAAAATTTGAAGAATGTATTTGTGGAAATTTTGTATCCTTTTGTGCAATACTATTTATTTTGATATTTACTTATTTTTGGAAGTTGACCATCCTGGAGGAGGTGCCGTGTTATTCCGGCACCTGCCCTTGCTCCTTGGATGATCTCATCCATGAGTTTGAGAAACGTGGTTTGGAGGACCATGAGATGCAATGGGCCACTAGGTTAGAAGAATGTGTATTGACTAAGAGAGTTGGTAGATCTGGGTCCCCGTCTTTGTTTTTGTCGTTAACTAACTGCATGATGTGCTGTGAAGCCTGACCTCATTTGTCATCATTTCTCATCGGTTGGGTGACAATAATATTTGTCAACATCTTTCTTAAAGGACACGAGGTGCTATTTTTAAAATTTTTTTTAACTTCTTTTGAGTTTCTATTTCCTCCTCTATAAGTGGAGATAATAGGCCAGTGCCTTGTTGGTCTGTTTGAGGGATTAAATATTAGCACGTATTGCTGGGCTTGGCATATGGAAGAGCTAAATCCCACTGCCTAACTCTTGGGGCATTGAGTTTATAGATGAACCTAAAGTGATTCCACTTCGTTCCATTATAGAGTACTTTTACTTTGAAAATTCCTTTGACTTTACTTTTACTTTGAAAATGCCTCTTTTTCTGGTATCTTTAATTTTCCATTTGTCTATCTGTGGACCTTTTCCCAGATGTTCTAGACTCTGCCTGGGTTAAAATTTCTAAACTATGGAACTTTCTTTCAGATGACCCCATTGTTTTGCAAAGTTTCTTGCCCTGTTTTGATCATATTTTTACTACCGGATTCTCAACAGAAGTGTGGCAATCTGTAATAGAAAAGTTGGCGAAAAAAGGATTATGGCATGTAAGTAAAAGAAGATGGCTCTCTTGTGGGGAAAGTACATTCTTGGTTAAATGGATTTTTTCTGCCGCACTGGGGAAGGGATTGTAATTTATTATCTGTTTATTTTGATGCCAAAATAACTTTTTAACTGCACCATCATTAAAGATGGAAAGTCACTGAGAGATATTAATTAGCCAGTTTCTGTTTTTTTTTTAAAGATAGGATACATATTCAGAACACCTAATAATAATATTAGCTAATGTTTATCACCCTCACATTATCACATTATATATACTGTATTATATATATTATATAATGTATTATATATCACATTATATATAATGTATTATCGCCCTTATTGCTCTGTGTCTTCATTGTCATCACAGAAGTGTCAAGTTCAGGTGCTAATGATAATGTGGAATGAGGAAAATAAACAATTGCGTGTTCATCTTCATCATCTTTTTTTTTACTGCATTTGCTAGTGTGGGCTCAAAAGACCTGCCTGTGTTGCTCTGAGCGATTCTGTGCTTTTTTTTTTCTCAATTAAAAAAATTTTTTTTAAGATTTTATTTATTTATTTGAGAGAGTGCGTGTGTGCGAGAGAGCATGAGAGAGCAAGAGAGAGAGAGAGCGAGAGCGTGAGCATGGGGGTTGGGTGGAGGGGGTGAGGAGCAGAAGGAGAAGCAGACTCCCCGCTGAGCAGGGAGCCTGGGATCATGACCTGAGCTAAAGGCAGGCGCTTAACCGACTGAGCCACCCAGGCGCCCTGCTTCTGTGTAGCTTTAAAGGACTGCTGCCCACAGATAACAGTGAGGCTGCAGGAGCCAAACCCAGGGCTGGGAATCCAGAGAATGGAGGAACAGAGTGGACTGTGAGCCTGGGCTTCAGTGTCACACAGATGCCTCCTCAAATCATAATCTTCCACTTTCTATTTTGGGCTAATTACTTCCCCTCTGAGCCTCATTTCCTCATTTGTAAGTTGCAGGATATAAACTTACTCCTCAGGTTTTGGTGGGGATGAGAAATAAAGGACCAAGAACACCTACTAATAATATTAGCTAATGTTTATCAAGGACTTACAGTGTGCCAGGCACTGAGCTAACGGAGCTTTATGATACCTGGCATGCGCTAAATGCCCAGTGAATAGTAGTTGTCATTGATGGTGGGCTCTCAGTCAGCATGGAAAGGGCTGGTCAAGGGTGGCAGTTAGATCAGCAAGGGCCTCCTGGGCTTTCTGAAGCTGGGCAGCCCGGAAAAGTCAACAAAAGCAAGGGCAACCCAAAAGCTCTCTAGAGCCAGGCAGGGCAAATGACTTTAGAATACAGAATTCTTCAATTTTTAAAAAGCTCATGGATTCCACTGGAAATCTAATGAAATCGATGGGGTTCTCTTTGCATACACACACAGTTGTGGGTATAGTTTCAGGCGGTTCATGGGAAATCCCCTAAAGTCCAGCAACAAGTTCCCTGAAGCTCACTCCCATATTAAAAGTTCTTGAGAAAGCAGGCAGGCAAGGGAAGGCCCGAGAATGCAGCCCAGTGGCAGGTCCACTTGGTCCAATATTCCAGCTGTGGGGCCCTAGTCATTTTTTTCACATACTGGAAGTAGAGACATCTTGTTAAAAAAAAAAAAGCCAGGTCAGCAATCAGGATTGGCAGAATCCTGAGCATGTCATTTGAGATTGGGGTCTGTTCAGGGAGAGCAGGAAAGAGTGGGCATCAGGCTGAAAATCCGGAAGCAAGATGTGGCCATTGGCTTAGTCCCTGGGGTCCCACGTCCACTAGCAGGTGCATACATGACGGAGGTTGAGGCTGAGCCTGGGTCTCCGGTTGTGGCCATGCCAGAGCCTGGAGCCCTTAGACCTGTTGGCACACCAGGATGATCTCAGTAGGGACCTCTTAGGACATGCTGTCTGTGTGACCTAGGAAAAATTGCTTAACCTTTCCGGGATTCAGTTTCTTCAGTGACTTTAGATGGCGTCAGTGGTTTAACACCTGGCTCTCTGAGAAAAAAAATGTTTGTCAATTTCTGTAGTGTCAGTACTCTCACCATGGCCCAATCTGAAGTCATTAATAGGGCTACAGGATGTGGCATTGGGAATTCTGAACTGCAGTTGGTGCTCACTAGCTGCCTCGACAGCGTCTAGTGGACCCCAAACACTTGGGGCTTATGAAACACTAAAGTGCTAAAGAATGAATTGGAAGGAGCTACTTGTAAAGGATTGGATTCTTCTGCTTGCCAAGTAAGCCTCAAGAACTTTGCAGGGAATCACTTTTTTACCCACTGGTGCTGCTATCCTCAGCAGGCTTTGAGGACATGTGGAGAGAGCTTAGCTCTCAGCAGGAACAGGACATTGGCTGGACAGAGGGACTTCGATTATAGCTCAGGCTGTAAAGCTTGGCAGGTAGCTTAAAAAGAGAGACAGGGCTGGAGGGTGTTTTGTTTTCTGTTTTTTTGTTTTTGTTTTTTTTTGCTTGTTTTCACCCTGAAGATAACTTTTGCTCTAATAACCTATGTGGAGAACATGATTATTTTAGCTTTTTCTTTTTCTCCTTTCTCATCAGTCATTCCTACTTCTGTCGGCGAGAAAAGACCGGCTACCAAGAAATATCCATGTCCCAGGGTTAACACTGAAGAGTTTCTTTGAGGTAAGGTGGCTTCTTAAAACGTACGGTTTCAAGTCAGGCCACTCAGGCTTGTATTTGGGATCTCAGCTTGTATAAGGGGACTTCAGCTGTCTCACTGCAAATTTATTATTTATAATCATCTCAGGCTTGGGCCACAGCTATCCAGGTTTTACTGATCCCCAACGTTATGAATGAAGGAGTTTGAAGTTTCATATTGACAGAGTGACTTCCATGATTCTTCCTGTGTGTTTTTTACCCAGAAATACGTCTTCTTTGAACTTTATGAGAAGATGGAACAGATGCCCAAATTAGTTCAGTGGCTCATCTGCCTTGGTGCAAGTATTGAGACTATAGGACCATACCCTCTTCATGCCCTCATGCGACTCTGTATCCGAGCAAGTGAGTGTTCTTCCGGTTACACACTGTCCAACCTGCCATCCCAGCTCTGAGCTCCCGCGTGCTCCACTGAACTCAAGAGAAACCAGAATTTAGCCACCTGAAGGTGGAATATTCAAATGATTTGAATATGCAAATAGTTTGATTATTCAAATGCATGCAGGCAGCAGGGAAACAGCATCGTTTTTATTTCGCCTGGGACCTTGTAGCTACGGGGCCCAAGTGGAAAGGATTCCGTGTTCCTAGACAGATGCCAGGGGTAGAGGAGCCCTGAGACCCAAGCAGGGGACTTGGGACAGACAGTCTTTGCTGGGCAGAGCTCCCTGAGACTGTGGAGTTTCTTCCAGCTGGCCAAGGCACAGGTGGTCTTTCCCCCTTGTTCAAGTTCATTTTCTCTCTAGCCAGAGGGCTGACTGCCATGGTGATGGTGGTGCTGGGGGCTGATACCAAGGGAAACACTGGTTCTTACTGAGACAGAGTGCTTGTGGTTCTTCTAAAGAACGCTGATGTTCATAAAATTCTTTTTTTCTTTTTTTAAGTCTTTACCACCTGGCGATAGGATTTAAATTTTAAAATATTAAAATTTTTTCATTATCACATACACATGTTAGATAAAAAAGCTTGTTTTTCTTTTCCAAGCATGTATGTCATCAGTGTTGGACATGTACCCATACTGTTTTAGAGCCAGAAGGGGCCAAGAGAATTTTCTAAACAGTCTTCCTCTTCTAGGCTGGGTTGCCTTCCCAGGAATGAAGGAGTGAGGGGGTTGGCCAGGGGCTTCAAGACCTGGGCCGCTGCTTTGCTTTAGCCACATTTGCCTTGCCGTTATCCATTTCTTACTGGGGAGTCCATAAGATGTTTTATTCTCACACAGGAACTGGCGGATCAAAGGTTTAAAAGTAAAGTCTGATTCAAAGCAATCTGATCCAGTCCTCCCAGTTTTCAAGTAGGAATCTGGAACCCAGAGAAGTGTGTCTCTGGTTGTGAGAGTCACAATTCCCCACTGTGTCTGCTCTTTACGTTAGCTCCTGTGGGTACAGGCAGGAATCAGTAGGATCAGGTGTTTAACTCTATCTCTGATTTGTTTCTCAGAGGAAAACTCTGACATGGTGACAAATGGTGTTCGCAGAGTTGGCAGAAGCATGTGGCTTTCCTTTTTTTAGTATATGTGCTGCCAAAGGGAGCACGCATGTGGCTTTCCTTGAGCCCAGGAGCTACAAGGAAGGAGCCTGGGAAAATAATTTTTAAATATATGTCCTATCGATAGTAATGAGTAGGGTAGTCTTTTCAGATATTGACCTGATTCCTGACATGGGTGCTGTTGGTGCCCTGCCTGGAGCCTCTTTACCACCAGGACCCCCATCCCCCCCTGCTGGTTCACAGCTGCCTCCTTCCCCAGAGCACTGCTTTTTGCCAATATGCACCACTTTCTACAGAGGTTCTCCCTCAACCTCACCCCCTCCTTAGAGGTGTTTTGTAGCTCTTGACTAACTGACATGCGTACAAAATGTTAGCCCCTGCCTCATGGTGGGTCAACACTGGTTCGGTTCATGCTCCAGAGCTCCCTGTGGGATTGGGCTGAGGCTGACTCAGCTGAGACCACATCTCTGCTTGCCTCCTTCCCTTGCCTTGTCCTGCTTCCCTCAGTCTCTTTCCTGAGCTCCCTGTCAACAACTCACATGTACAGGAATCCTTGTCTCAGGCTCTGCTTCTAGGGAACCTGGCTGAGTTTATTATGAATAACGTTCTAGAACTCATCCTTTTAATTTACAAACTCTGTGTCTCCCGGACCTATTTGTGTTGAGTGCCAAATGTGTGTGGGATTCCCCATTTGGTTCCCTCGTGGCACTACACATTGATGTGCTTTACTGATTTTCGGTCTGTAGAAAATAACATCAGTCACTCATTTTAATTCCCTTCAGAGGAAAACCATCTTTTCAGGTGGTTAATGGACCACAAGCCCGAATGGAAAGGCCGCATCAACCAGAAGGACGAGGATGGCTGCACTGTCCTCCACGTCGTCGCCGCCGTGGCCCCCTGCACAGGATACCTTATCAAGCGTAAGTAGCAGCACCAGGCTGGAGGGTGCGCTATGGGCTGGATGACCTCAGGCATTAGAAAGCCCACACAACCGACCACATGTATTTCCCATCCATCCTGGGACAGGCCCAGGACTAAACCTCACCTTGAATTAAGCATGACGGGGAGGGCAGGCTGTACGCAGGAAGGACGGGTGGGGAGGTGGCGAAAGAAGGAAGAGTGGCGGGGTTCCAAATGCTCTTTCCGCTTCACTGGCTTCCGTGGGATTGAATGTCTCAAGGACAGGGGCTTCTGGCTGCACTTGTTCTCTCCCTCATCACGCGGTACTAAGTGCTTTAATTCATGTCAAATCTACGCTAGTTACCAGAGATACACTGTGAACCAGACCACACACGTGGTCCTGCTTCTTGGCCGCTGTAGAATCTAACCCAGGGATTTCATCCTCCATACTCACCAGGGCCAGACAGGCCGCGAGGAAGAGTGAGGCTGGTGCATGCAAGGACAAGCTGCTTCTTTTGATGCAGACATACCTTGTTAGCCTGTGAAATAGGAAGGCTCTCTGATGCCTCTCGCCTTTCTGGAAACCCATGGAGACAGCACATTTTGTTCTATAATAATGTTATAGCTTGATGATGAATGGTAATGGACTCCCAGCCTCCGTGGAAGGGAGGTGACAGGGAGGGCTGGGGAGTTTGGCTTGGTGTGGCCACAGCCTCCTGCCGATCATGGGAACTAGGCCATCTTCTGATGGCAGGAGACGTTGGAAAGATGCATTTTTAAAAAATAAGACAACTCATGATTATAAAATGTCTGCTCAAAATTAAACACGCCTGTGGACTAGACAGAGCCTGGAGGTGTCCGGTTGGGGACCCCTGGCCTGCTAGGTCCTCCTGGGAACTTAGAGTTTTGTGTCTTCAGCATATCCTGGAGGAGCACAGTGAGGGGTATTTCTCTAATGTTATTCCTCACTGGACTGGGTCCCAGGAACCCACATCTGGGCAAACGGAGAAAGGGTGAGCTATAGATACTGTTTTGAGCTTTATTGAAATATAATTCACATACCATATAATTCACCTGTTTAAAGCATCCAAATCCGTGTTTTTAGTACATTCACAGTTATGCAACCATTACCACAATCAAATTTTAAAACATTTTCATCATTTTTAAAAGAAACCTTGTCTCCATTAGCAGTCACTCCCCATTTCCCCCTCCCTCTCCAGCCCTAAGCAACCACTAATCTACCTTCTGTGTCCGTGGACTTGCCTATTCTGGGTATTTCATATAAATGGAATCATACAGTCTTGTGACTGGCTTCTTTCACTGAGCATGCTTTCAAACCAAATAATATCCCATTGTATAGATGAAGCACATCTTATTTGTCCATTCATCAGCAGATGGACATTTGTTCAGCTATTATGAATAATGCTGCTGTGAACTTTTACATATATGTCTTTGCTTTTGGAATATATTTTCATTTTTCTCAGGTAGATACCTAGGAGTGGTATTGCTGGATCACTTAGTAACTCTATATTTAATCTCTTGAAGAACTGCCAGACCGTTTTCCAAAGTGGCTGCACCATTTTATGCTCCCACCAGCAATGCTCAAAGGTTCTAATTTTTCTAAATCTTTGCCAACACTTGGTACTGTCTGTCTTTTTGGTGTCCCTTGAATTTCAGTACCCTCTGAGAGAACATGGTATTCTGGCAAATGTTTGACAACTGGGTCTTCAAAAAGAAAAGCCCCATATTGTGGTGTTTGCCAATTTCCTTGGTATAAATACTCCCACCATGGTTGATTTCAGGCTATTAATGTGATATCATTGAATATGGGACTGGGACATGTGCAGTAGCATACCATCATATTGTATTTTTACTACACAGATCAATTTTTTTTTAAGATTTTATTTACTTATTTGACAGAGAGAGACACAGCGAGAGAGGGAACACAAGCAGGGGGAGTGGGAGAGGGAGAAGCAGGCTTCCCGCGGAGCAGGGAGCCCGATGCGGGGCTTGATCCCAGGACCCTGGGGTCGTGACCTGAGCCGAAGGCAGACGCTTAACGACACTGAGCCACCCAGGCGCCCCCACACAGATCCATGTTAAGATAGATGTAAAGAAACCTCATCATAGACAATAGCAGAGCATAGTAAAATAATTAGGAAGTGATGAGTTTTGTTTTTAATGTGATTTATTTATTGTAAGTTTAAATAAGTTAGTTAATAATGGCTGTGTTTACCAACCATCTTGTAGCATTTCTGGATATTCGACAGTTGGCCCTCGTGGACTGGTGTGAGCTGGTTCCAGCACACCTCTGTGCTAAAGCTCTTGTTAGCCTGGTAATTTACGGTTCAAATCTTTGCCTCCAATCACTGTGCTCTCCTTACACTTCCCCAGCCAGAAAATGCCCAAGAAAAAGGATTTCCAGGCAAGACTCTTCGGTTTGCAAAGAAACACAACTCCAAGTCTCCTGAAATCCAGGCGGGTTGAGCAGTGTTTGGGTAGTTTATATGCACGCGGAGCCTTGGATACCTACTGTATGCATTGATAACTTGGCAAGCATTCCATTTCCTGGGACCTAAATGAGTGCTTTCCAGTACAAGCGTACTGAGAGCCACATACAAAATTCTAAAAATTTCTGGTAGGCCTGTGAAAAAGTAAAGCAAAATAGGTAAAATTAATTGTGATAATACATTTTATTTAACCCATCTATCCAACATACCATCATTGCCCTGTGTAATTAGTATAAAAAGTATGGAGACATTTTACATTCTGTGTTTCAGTTGTGTGCTAAGTCTTTGAAATCCAGCATGTATTTTGCTCTGCTAGCCCAGCTCCTTGTTGACTAGCCACACCTTAAGTGCTCAGTAGCCACCTCTGTGCCTCGTGGCTGCCATATGGGACAGCACAACTGAATACTATTTCTTACAAACTCTGAAACCTTCCTGACTTTCTGAAACATGGGAGAATAAACATAAGAATCAAGAGACGGCCCTTTCTTCATGCAGGTGTAACCTGGGCTGCCCCCCTGGCCTCTACCGAACGAGCCTTCACGACTCTTATAGGCTGCTTCTTCTCCTTTTAATTCCACCTCTCTCTCACTACCCACATCCTCTTCCTCTCTTTCGGGAGAGCTCACCTTTTTTTTTTTTAAATCTTCAATTTGAACTAATTTTAGACATACAGAAAAGATGCAAAAAATAGTTCCAAGAGTTTCTGTATATCCTCACCCAGCTTCCCTTAATCTTAGCATGTTATATGTCAGGGTTTAGTTATCAAAATCAAGAAGTTAACATTGACAGAATGCTGTCAACTAATACACAGACCTCATGCGCATTTCACCCTTGTTTTCACTAATGTCCTTTGTCCGTTTGGAGACCCACACTGCATTTACTTGTCAGGGCTCCTTAGTCTCCTCCAGTCTTTGACAGTTCCTCAGTTTTCCATGCCCTTGACCCTTTTGAAGAGGATTGGTCAGTTGTTTTGTAGATGGTCTATCGGTTTGAGTTTGTTTGATGTTTTTCTCATGATTAGAATAAAGTTATGCATTTTTGCTAAGAATACAACAGAAATGAGTTTGTGGTCTTCTCTGCATTGTATTAAGGAGTTCATCATGCCAATATATCTTGTGATGTTAACCTCGATTAGTTGGTTAAGGTGGGATCCGTGGTATTTCTTCATTGTAAAGTTACCATCTTTCCCTTTGTAGTTGTTAAATATCTTGGAGGAGATACTTTGAGGCTATGCAAATACCCTGCTTCTCTTCAAATTTTTGCACACTAATTTTATATTCATTGGTGGATCTTGTCAGCATCAGCTATCACTGTGATCTTCGATTAATGTTGATTTTTTATTTTCTTCTTTCCTTCTACATTTATTACTTGGAATTCTGTTGCAATGAAGAGCTGTCCCTTCTCTGTATGTATGTATGTATGTATGTATGTATGTATGGACTCATGGATATTTACTCTATGGGATAAAATCCATAGTTGCTCAGATTGTTTCAGCTTTGGCCATTAGGCACTCCTTTCTTCTGATTGGCTCCTGTGTTCCTTTGACAAGCCCCATCCTTTTCTGAGCACTTCCTTACTTTCAGACACCACAAGTTGCTTCAGGCTTACCTTGAATTTTCTGTGTCTCCCATTCCTCCAAGGATCCCTAGCTCCTTTTGTTAACCTTTTGTTAAAGAATGGTGTAGAAAACAAGGCCTGCTACTTGGTGTGATCATTGTTACTGGAGAGTCATTATTTCTAGGCCTTCTCAGCAGATGGAGGGAAGAAATATGTGGTCATGTACTAACCCATGGATACACACATCTGTATTACTGTGTCTCTGTATTAAAAACCATGAGTTTATGTTGATACCTCTGATTCCAGTCCAACACCATGGTCATTTAGCCTTTTAAAATTTGTAACATCTCTCATCTATAATATATTTACTTGTTCAGTTTTATGAGTTTCAGACTTGCTAACCCATGTCCCTTTGAGAAACACATCTACTAAATAGATGTATGTTTGTTTATGTTCATTTTATGTTTGTGTTTAGTTCTTTTTGTCTTCAGTTTTATAGCATCTAGTCAAGATGCTAAGTTATTTTCCTCCCCCCATTTACTATGGTTATTTTGCTCATTTGTAGTACACTTAGGTATATTTTTCAGTGTTTGCATTCCATTTTAGGGTTCTCCTCACATCCTGATTGGTTTTGTTTATATTTTGGTATGTGGAAGGCACATATGTAAAACATTACTATGGTTCTAGAAGTCTGAACTTTGTAGAAAGACATACTCAGAGAAGTGTCACTTCTTCCTCGTCCCTTGACCCCACTAAGTTTCCACTTACCCCCTTTTTCTGCCCCTTTCCCATTCACCCCCTGTAGGTGATCAGTTTCTTTTTCTTTCTTTCTTTCTTTTTTTTCTAGGTTCATTCTTTCTGGATTCCTTTTGCAGTAATGAGCAGACATATGTGTGTTTTCTTATACCTCCTTTTTTACATGGAGGGCCCCATTCTATAGATTCTGCCTGGCACCTGGCTTTTTTTTCATTAACAGTATGTCCTAGAAATCATTGCATATTCGTTCATATGCATGAATGCATATGTAGGTCTGTTAGATATTGTCAAATCTCCATTCGGAAGGACCTTAGGAATTTGAGATGCCACTAATTCTGGACTTTCTGTTCTATTCTACTGGTCTCATTGTTCATATAGGCTTCTTTTTTAAAAAAGATTTTATTTATTTGACAGAGAGAGAGAGAGGGAGCACAAGCAGGGGGAGTGGGAGAGGGAGAAGCAGGCTTCCTGCTGAGCAGGGAGCCCAACAAGGGGCTCGATCCCAGGACCCTGGGATCATGACCTGAGCCAGAAGCAGACGCTTAACCATCTGAGCTACCCAGGCACCCCTTCATATAGGCTTCTTTGAATCACCTTTCAAAAACTAGTTTAAAAATCAGAAGTACACTCCACACCAAGGCAGCTGAAATAAAAAAAAGTGGACAGCAACAAGTATTGACAAGGATGTGGAAAATTTGGGACCCACTGTGGTGGGAATGAAAAACTGTGCATCTGCTTTGGAAAAAAGTCTGGCACTTACTCAAATAGTTACCATATGATTCAGCAATACTCCTAGGTATTTATGCCTCACAGAAATGAAAACATATTCAAACATATTCAAACATTTGTACATGAATGCTCATAGCAGTATTACTCATAACAACCAAAATCATGTAGACAACCCAAATCTCCAACTGCTGAATGGACAAACAAAATGCGGTACATCCAGACAATGCAATATTATTCAGCCATAAAAAAGAACAAAATACTGATACACGCTACAACAAGGATGCACCTTGAAACGTTATGCTGAGGGAAAGAAACCAGACACAAAAGGTCACATATTGCATGATCTCATTTATATGAAATGTCCAGAATAAGGAAATCCCTAGAGACAGAACCAGATTACTGGTTGCCCTGGGGGAGGGGCAGGAGGAAATGTGGAGTGACTGCCAATGCATATAAGGTTTCTTATGAAATGTTCTGGAATTGGATAGTGGTGATGATTACACAACTTCTTAAATATACTGAAACCCACTAAATTATACACTTTAAAAGGATGAATTTTATGGTATGTTCAATCAAAAAAATTTAGAGGTAAAAAAATAAAAAGAAATTGAAAGGCATGCTCTTGGTAAAAAAAAAAAGAATTCAAACACTTTAAAAAGATATTGATAAAAAGTAAATTCTCTTTCACAAAGTCTACCAAGCATTTTTTTTGGTGAGTCTTGCCAATTTTTCTTTTCCTCTTTTAAATATGAATGTGCACATATTCTATATTCTATTTAGCAACTTGCTTTTTCCCTCAACAATAATCTTGGCCATCTTTCCCTAATAGTACCTGCATAACTATTTCATTTCTTTTTAACAGCTCACAGTATTCTCTGACATGACTATACTGTGCTGATGGATGATTAAATGGTTTTCAGGTTATTTTGCTACCAGAAACAATGCTCAGAGAATATTTTCCTATATACATCTTTGTGAACTGGTGAGACTATATCTGTAGGATTATTTCCTAGTTGAGAGATTGCTTGTTCAAAGAACTGTGCGTTTTATTTATTTGGATAAACTCACTTTATTTAAATTTTAAATAGATTACATTCACAAATCAAAAGATACAAAAAGTATACATTGAGAGTCTCTGTCCTTTAACCTGAGAAACCAATGTTACCAATATCTTACGATTTTTTCCCCACATTCTATTTATTTATTTATTTATTTATTTGAGAGCGTGAGAGAGAGTGCACGAGAAGGGGTACAGTCAGAGGGAGAAGCAGACTCCCCACTGAGCAGGGAGCCTGATGCGGGACTCGATCCCGGGACTCCAGGATCATGACCTGAGCCGAAGGCAGTTGCTTAACCCACTGAGCCACCGAGGCGCTCCCCTACAAATATTCTATAATGTATAAGTAAAAACATATGTGCAGTTTGAGGATGTTTTTAGCATGGTGGGATGTATTTGGCTTTTGAAAGCTATTGTTAACTTGAACCCTAGAAAGGTTGCCCCAATAGTGTATGAGATTATCTCCACCTTGAATACTTTTCTGATACATGGAGAGTCAGGAACTCTCCAGATACTTTAATGTGGCCCAAATTCCAAATTCACCATTTAAAATAATTGTAGCATCATAGAACCTCTGAAATCATCAGTTCTGTTGGCATTTTGGTGGGTGGACGTTGTTATGATGGTCCTCCTGGCTCCGGATCCATGTGGTTTGGGAGGCCCAGGGGTTCAGGCCCAGGGAATTACCAGGGCCCAGCAGCGGGACCCAAAGCCTAGTATCACCTTCTGGATGAAGAGTTAAAAAAACCTTCTGAACCTCATGTCAAGGGGCCAGATCAGTAGTTGCATCTGACTTGGTTACAGGCTACAGACACTCAAACTGGTTTAGGCAAGAAAGGGAATTTATTGGCTCATGTGACTCAATCGTCCAGAGTTTGCTCCAGGTGCTCCAGAGACGTCTCCAAGAATCTGCCCTGTCTCCCAGCTCTGCTTTCTTCTGCGTTAGCTTCATTCTTAGGCAGGCTCTCTTTCCGTTGAAGCCACCTGGTATTAGGTTTATATTATGCCTATTTGTCAGTCTCAGCCAAAGAGCATATCTCTACTCAGTGTTTCAGTTCAAGTCGTAGGAATGAGTCTCGGTAACTTGACTTTGGTCACATGCCTCCATGAACCAATCAGTAGAGCCAGGAGGATGGCATGATCTGATTGGCCAGATCCTGGTCAGGTGTTCACCCCTGGCTCTGGTGCTGGGGCAGAGCCGAGAATGGAATGATCTGGTTGGTCAGATTCTGGTCAGATCTTTATCTCCCCCCCCCCCCCCCCCCCGAGCTCGGGCTGGGGCGGTGGTGGAGTATGTCGTGGTGACTGAATGTGTTTACTCCCATCAAATCAGGTAGGCTGAAAACGCGGGGGAAAGGTGCTTTTCCAAAGGAAAACTGAGGTGTTGTTACCAGGAAAAGGGCTAATGGATGCAGTTAGTTAAAAAAATAAGTCTAGTATGTTTTCAAATTTTGCTTCCTTATCGTCAAGAATTTTGAAAACCTATGTACCTCTTTACGTGTTTTTACATTGACACGTAGACTTTTTTATCTGTGAGTCAAAAATATGTAAGAAAAGGTGATTTTCAGAATTGTGTACACAAATATTTTAAAATAAAGCTATTATCTCACTCCTTTAGTTGCATATAATAGAATATAAATACTACAGCAACTTGATACCCTCTAACACGTATTTAAAAAATTGTGGCCTAGCTCTTTAATAGTCAAAAATATCCAATTGTGCCTTCCTTTTTTGGGGATCATATTTCTAGTTTCCTTTTCAGAAAGAAGTTTACCCTCATATAGTTTATGCTTGAAAGTCTTATTAGTCATCCAGTGATCTTCTTTTGGAATAAAAGTACTTGTGTAGCTTTAAATTAGAAAAAAAGGTCTGTGATTTAAGACTCTAGGGGTTAATTTTTTTCTAGATTTAATTATTACAAAATTATTACTACAGATAATCAAAGCAACAGAAATATATTAAAATCTTCTGTAATTAATTATTAAAGGAGAAAATAGTAATTTTGGAGGGCAGTAAGAGGAGGGTAGATTATAGTACCTTTTATTTTTTTATTTTATTAATTTTTTAGAGCTTTATTTGAGAGAGAGAGAAAGAGGGAGAGCACTAGAGCAGGGGGAGGGGCGAAGGGAGAGGGAGAGAAGAGAGACTCTCAGACTCCCTGCTGAGCATGGAGCCTGATGCGGGGCTTGATCCCAGGACCCTGAGATCATGACCAGAGCCTAACTCAAGAGTCGGACGCTTAACCGACTGAGCCACCCAGGCGTCCTGTAGCGCCTTTTAAAAGGGGCTTGGCAGGCACCTAATTTTCCCTTCAGTGGACACTCTGGAAGTCAGGAATTTTCACCGCCTTTGGGGCAATACATTAACTAGTAATTAGTTCTCTGTAACAAATCACCATAAACTTAGTGGCTCAAAAGCACACCCATTTACCAGCTCACAGTTCTGGGGGTCAGTAGTCTGAAATGATGTGACTGAGTTTTCTGCTCAGTGTCCCCCGAGGCTGAAATCAAGGTACTGACAGAGGCTGTGTTCTCATCTGGAATTGTGGGCTTTCTTTCAAGGTCACATGGTTGTGGCAGAATCTAGTTCCCTCTGGTTGTAGGAACGAGGTCCTTGTTCCCTCGCTGGATGTCAGCCGGAGGCTGCTCTCAGCTTCTGCAGGGCACACACATTCCTTGTCATGTGGCCCCCTCTCTCTTCAAAGCCAGCAGGGGAGAATTTTTTATGCAATCACTTCCCTCTCATATTTTATTTATTTATTTATATTTTTATTCCCTCTCATATTTTAAATCTTTGCCCTCTTCCTGACTTCTAGACCTTTGACCTTTACGGCTCATGTGATTAGATCAGGGTAATCTCCCTATCTTAAGGTCAACTGCTTTGGGACCTTGATTACATTTGCAAAGTCTCATCACATTTAGATTCATATTTGATTGAGTAACTGGGGGAGAAGGTGTGTGTGCACCAGGGGTTGGGAATCCTGGGGACTGTCTTGGAATTCTGCCTGCCTCAGTGAGATACTCTGAGGGTAAAAAGTTTGACTTTTTATTTTTTTATTTTTTATTTTTTTAAAGATTTTATTTATTTATTTGAGACAGAGAGAATGAGAGAGAGAGAGAGCACATGAGAGGGGGGAGGGTCAGAGGCAGAAGCAGGCTCCCCGCCGAGCAGGGAGCCCGATGCGGGACTCGATCCCGGGACTCCAGGATCATGACCTGAGCCGAAGGCAGTCGCTTAACCAACTGAGCCACCCAGGCGCCCAAAAGTTTGACTTTTAAATTTTGTCTCATTTTTGTAAATGCAAGAAGGGCAGTTGTGACTGGGGAGATGGAAAAGGAGAGCGCCCTGAACAGGACAGTACCTGGAGTCCAGGTGTCTTGTCCGGGCAGGGGATTTTAGGAAAGCATGGGTATGGAAGCTGGGGATCAGGCATTGATTTGCTGAACTCTTTGTGCCCACGTCAGTCTTTGTACCCCCAGGGATACACCTGTTCCATTCGGAAAACTGTGGCATCTGTGATCACGGAGACCCCTTGATGCTTGGCAAATAGATACGTCAAAGCAGCAAATGGAGCTGGCAGCCAGAGGGTTGGGGCTGGGAGGGTGGAAACAGTGACAACAAAAAGACCCTGATGCAAAAGCAATTGCCACTTTCTTCTCCGATCCCCAGACAGGCTTTTTTTTTTTTTTTTCTGGGAGAATATTCTGTTTCCTCTCTAGGGAATAAAGAAATCTGAAGTCACAGCTCGCTGTTATCCTTACAGCTGTAACTGTTGCCTAGGAACCAGATTCCCCTTCTCCTTGCTTGTTGCCAGGGAGAGGGGAGAAAGGTAGAGAGGAGCGCACTTCTGAACCTCTTCAGAGCTATTGTCCTACCCACTCCACACAGGACTCCTTGCTTCGGGGAGTTGGGTGGATTGTCCAAGGCCAGCAGTTTAGATTCTAGGAGCAGAGCGACACTGGTCCCCTTGCCCCAGGCTGCTTGGGCAGGGAACTGGGAGGAAGAGCACTCATGGGGACGTCTCCTTATGGAAGGGACCATGACAGCCCCCCTTTCTCCTTTTGGCCCCGTCTAGGGCAAACAGAGGATGTGCAGATGCTCCTGAGCTTTGGGGCAGACCCTACCCTGCTGGATCGAGAGTCCCGCTCTGCCATGGATATCCTGAAGAGGAATAAGAACTTCAAAGCCATTGAGAAAATCAACAGTCACTTGGCAAAGCTGGCTGCATGTTCTAAGGACCTATCAGGTACAGCTTCTAGTGAAATAACTTTTTGGGAGATGGGTGGTAAAACGGGTCCTGTGACATGAGATACAAATCAGTTTATACTTTCTTAGTATATGAAGATGGAAGTGAGACCCCCAGTCTTTGGAAAACTTGTTTGCTTTTTTTTGAAAGACAGAGACAACTCTTATTTAGAGAGTGTCTATAACATCCCGATCACTTTGCCAGGTCCACCTTTGGGCAGTTTGGGTGATTTTTTTTTTTCCCCATGCATGCACACAGTATAAAAAGGAAAAAAAGTCATACAGAAGAGGGGCTAACAAAACATCAAGCCTACTCCTCCGAAGCAACTACAACCAACAATTTAAAATACATTCATATCTCTGAAATAGATATGGTTTATATTAGTTTGGGACAGCATCTATTGACTGGCTGCTGTATAGGATGAAATGCAACAAGTTAGCTCCAACTGATGAATTTTGCCCAGTAATGTCATTTGTGTCGTTTCCATTCTGTTCCTTAGCTCTGAGTTTTCTGGGCTTCATCCATAGATGAATTGTAGAAATGAAAAACCAAGTAAATGGCATTTACATGGTGGTAGTATGATTATGTAAATGGTTATGTAAACTACATTCTACAACTGGTAGCATAGCAGAACCCATAGAAAAGAACCACCAAACGTCCTGAAAACTTCGCTCTTTCAATGTGATACCATTTAAGCGTCCCAGTTTAATGAACCCTGTGTGTATACACGTATGTACGCATATATACTGTTTGGACCTTATTTAGACTTTTTATTTAGACTTCAGCCCCAGTGTGTGTGTGTATGTGTGTGTGTGTGTGTGTGTGTATAAATGCTTCCTTTAGTTCTTGCACTCATATATGACTTTGTGGCTCATGTTGTCTGTTTAGGTTTCTCTCTTGATCTGTTAGTATACCTACTCAAGTAAGTTTCTTCTGGAGGAGGCATGGGCTTACGGAGTTTTTGAAAATGTCTTTATGTTGTCTTTCTATTGGTTGAATATGGGCATTGTATTTTCGAATATAGGCATTGTATTTCATGGATTCTAAATTGCAGATTCTCCCCACATCTTTAAAATTGGAATGTGTTTTACCATCAGTGATGGGTCAGTTTGATGCAGTTGTTTCATGTGTAGGACAATGCACAGGATCTTAGATTTATGAAATATGCTGTAAAACCTTGTTCCTCCCAACTTTGAGGAAATTGTGTCATTGTATTCTAACCTCCATTTGCTACCGATTAGAAGTCTGATGTCAGTCTCATTTATTTTCCCTTCTAGGATTTTTCTGTCCTTCGAGTTTTGAAATGTCCCTGGGAAGTTTCTTGGTGTGGGTCCTTATACATTCTTCTCACTTGGCTCTTGTTGGCCCCTCTCAATCTAACTTTTTTAGCTCAGGGAAATTTATCTTCTATCATTTTGTTCCCTTCTGATGTCTCTTTGCTGCAAGTATTAAATGGCTGAGCTTCCTGAATTTATAACATGTCTCTCTACTTTTCCCTACTGTTTTCTAGGTATTTTTTCTTCCCAGACCTTTAACTTGGTCTACAGCTTTTCCTTTTATAACTCAGCTTGCCCATTGCATTTGTTTTAATTTGGAAACTCAGTTTTAATTTCTAAGAACTCTTGCTCTCTGATTTTTTTCTCATCCATGGCAGCTTTTGCTTGTTTTATATGTGCCACCTCTTTTTTTTTTTTTTTAATTTTTTTTAAGATTTTATTTATTTATTTGACAGACACAGCGAGAGAGGGAACACAAGCAGGGTGAGGGGCAGAGGGAGAAGCAGGCTTCCCGCCGAGCAGGGAGCCCGATGCGGGGCTCGATCCCAGGACCCTGGGATCATGACCTGAGCTGAAGGCAGTCGCTTAACTGACTGAGCCACCCAGGCGCCCCTGTGCCACCTCTTCTTGAATGGCATTTGCGAATATTGAATTTTTTTTTTTTTCTAAAAGAACATCCTCCTCTTCTCTGAATTATTTGTTTCTTTTGGGGTGAGTAGATTCACTTTCTTGTTTCTCTTTTGTGCTATTGCTTTTCTTTAATTATCTTCTGCTCTTTGGATGGTCTGTGTGCATGAATGAAGGACTGGACTGATTAATACTTAATAGATGGTTAGTGTGTTTACTGAAGTTATTTGGATGTGTTTCCCCAGAAACACTCCCCCGCCCCTGGAGTGGGTAAGTAGGTGGCGGGGTGTATGTGTTGGAGTGGGATGCAGTTGGACAGGTGGGGGTCATCGCAATTGCCAGGGTCAGGAAATTTTCACATGGGGGAGAAGCTGTTTTTCATTTAACGTCCCTGCCCCTCATTGCTCCATGTTTTCATTTTCATTTACTTATTTAAAATATCATCTGTTGTTTCTGTGAGATCACTGGAATGAGGGGAAAGAAGTGTATTTGCAGAGTTCTCTATTTTTCATGGATTTTTTTTTAAACTGATACATATATTTAGTTTTTAAAAGACCCCCGTGTTAAGGACTTGTAATTTCTTCTGTGAAGTAGTAAATTAATAAGTCACTGTGAGATGCTTTCTGAGAGTTTATGCCTGTAATCTCAGCTTCAGGATGGGTTCTACTGTTTGAGAAATAGAAACTAACTGAACAGATTTCTTTGCTAGCGAATTTCCAGGTTTTAGTATAACAACAAAAAAGGACCACCAGTTAATGGTAGAAAATGGCTGATTTGTTTGCAGATTTTTTGCTTGCATTTAATTTTTTTGTTTGCAATTATTTCTAACCTTAATTCTTAGAATACTGTATATGTGTATGTGTAGGCTATATCTAGTGGTATGGGCTTTAGCATAAGCCATGCTATCCTGTTTAGTTTTTAAAGTTTTGATTTTTTTCAGTTTTTTTTTTTTTCGGGAGAGCATAATAGAATCTTTGAATATCTGCTAATCCTAAAAACAGCTCAGTTTCTGAGATAGGGTCTAACCCTCCTTTCCTCTCTACCTTCACCAGCTAGATTTGTGGCCCAGATTTGGAACCAGGAGAAGAGACTCAGTAGAAAAGCAGCTGGTTCCCTTTTACTTATTAGAATTCAGTTATGCTCACTTGGGAAGAAAAGCACATTCAAGAGGAATGTGCCTCCTTCCAAGCCTGCCTTTTGGCTCACTGGGTAGTTTGTGATGACAGTGGATACAGTGAAGACTACAGCCCCTGATACTCCTTGGTAAACTTATTGGATGTTTGGTTACTTTAAAGTATTCTAGACCATCGACCATGAATTTTTCCTTGCCATGCTAGAAGAATATTGAAAGACTATAGGGAAACATGGAATCACAAAAAGCAAAAGAAACTGATAAAAATCGGACAAGCTGAGGATGACCAGTTATGAGGCAGGGCTAGCGAGTTGGAGTCTTCTGGGTAGCGTACTTCCCAAAGACCCCTAGCGGTGGAACCCTTGTAGACGTCAGTATTGGAATATGACGTCTGTACTGAGTAGCACGGTTACTTTGTGCATCCATACAGCTGTATAGAGTTGTATGCATGCATTTTGTTTCTAAGATTTTGCCAGTGGCATAAGCTTTAAAACCTGAGGTGGGGCTGGGGAATCTTTGTAGATGAGGACCATGCAATATAATTTTCGGTACTGATGTAAATGTTCTATATCTGCTCTGTCTCATAGGATAGCCTCTGGCCACCTATGGCTTTTGAGCACTTGAAATCTGCATGACTCATGCAACAGAAGAATTGAAATTCTAATTTTATTTTAAATACAGTGGCCACTGTAGTGGATAGTGTAGTTTTAGACTTTAGTCCCAGCATGGTCTTTTAAACCAGAGTAGTAGCTGAGAAGACAGGCAAAGGGAGGGCCTGGGGCCATGGGCATAAATGTAGATCTCCAGTCATAAAAATGAAGATTTTATGGACTTTAATCCCTCCCCATCCTCACCCATTAATGGGCTTGATGGACGCACACTATCTTTGGGAAGAGCTTCTGCTGGGGAGTTGGGTACCCTGGCTCCTGACCTGAGTCCACGGACTTAATGATTTTTGTTTTTTTACATCTGTGGCCCCAAGTAAAGCACCATCAGGATGCTAGGTTTTTGTACCCAGACGAACAGCATTCTAACTGAGAGACTAGGATAAAAGATGTTCTCACCCTTCGCTCATCCTGAGCGTTGCTGTGCAACATTTTAATGATTATGGTGATGATGACTTTGGAGAGGGTGGCTTTTGCACCGAGGTGTGAAATGAAGGGTCTTGCTGAAGATTTCTGCTGTTCTCTAAACCAGAGCTTCCCATTGTCTTTTTTTTAAAAAGATTTATTTATTTATTTATTTATTTATTTATTTATTTATTTATTTATTTATTTATTTAAGAGAGCAAGAATGAGAGAGAGAGAGCGCGCACATGAGAGGGGGGAGGGTCAGAGAGAGAAGCAGGCTCCTCGCTGAGCAGGGAGCCCGATGCGGGACTCGATCCCGGGACTCTGGGATCATGACCTGAGCCGAAGGCAGTTGCTTAACCAACTGAGCCACCCAGGCGCCCTGGAGCTTCCCATTGTTAACAGGAACCATTTGGGAGCCTGTTAAAATGCAGATTTTGATTTAGCAGGTTCAGGGCAGGACCTGAGATTCTGCAGTTCTTGCAAAGTACCAGGGGAAGCCAGAGCCCACTTGGAGGAACAAGGCTTTACCTCTAAGTAGTCAGGACTGTATACAGCAGTCCCCCTTTATCTGCAGGGGATACTTCCAAGCCTCCCAGTGGATGCCTGAAACCGTGGATAGTACTGAACCTTGTATGTACTGTTTTTTCCTATACATACATCCCATCAGGTTTGATTTATAAATTATGCCCAGTGGGAGATTAACAACAACTCATAATAAAATAGAACAATTATAACAATCTGCAGTAATAAAGGTTATGTGAATGTTGTCTCTCTCTCTCTCAAAATACCTGACTATACTGTACTCACACTTCTTGTGATGATAATGGGATGATAAAACGCCTGCCTGGTCAGGTGAAATGAGAATGATGTAGGCACTGTGACAGAGCATTAGGCTACTACTGACCTTTTTTTTTTTTCCGGATTTATTTATTTATTATTTTAGAGAGAGAGAGCATGGGGGGAGGGGCAGAGAGAGAGGGAGAGAGAGAATCTCAAGCAGATTCTGTGCTGAGTGCAGAGCCCGGCGCAGGGCTCGATCCCACAACCCTGAGATCATGACCTGAGCCGAAACCAAGAGTCGGAGGCTTAACCGACTGAGCCACCGAGGCACCCGTACTACTGACCTTCTGACGATTTGTCATAAGGAGGATCATCTGCTTCTGGACTGCGGTTGACTGGGTGACCGCGGTGGAAAATGAACTCTTAACTGCTTTTACCTGCCTCTCACGGCCACCACTAGGTGGCAGCACACCTACCTCTCTGGCCGCTGTCGATTCTCTCTTCTCAGGACCAAGAACAGGATTGGAGCCTTCCTTCTCCTCAGGGTTTGTAATCTGTGATTCACTCAGAGTGAGAACCATTCCAGGCCTCCGAGGCCTTCTCTCTGCTGCTCCAGTGGGAGCTGGCTGCTTTCTGCTCTGTGCTCATGCAGGCACCTCGGACACAGCACTCAGAGGACCCTGGAACCTTCTCTCTGTGTTGGTGTTCCCTACGGATGGGACACAGAGGCCCTGGTTCGTCCTCTTACCATCCCTCAGCACCAAAGACGGTGCCCTGTTTTCAGTAAATGCAGGCATCTGGAATCGACCTAAAGGATGCTCATGATACTTTTTCCTTACTATAAATGCAATGTTTTCTTTAAAATTACAAAATATAGAAAAGGAAAACAAGAAAACATGAATTCTCCATAAACTCACCTGCCCCCCCCCCCCAAATTAATATATTTGTGATTTGGTCATTTAGTCGTATTCCATGCTTTCATAATTAATACATTTTTCTTTTTTTTTTTATAAAAAATGAAATGGGGACATAAATTTGAATTGATAAAATGTGTGTACTAAAACTTAATCAGTTTTGCCTTTTTTAGCTTGAAAGAAAAATTTCAGGCTAGGGCAAAATCTCTTTTTGAAATGATTTATTTCTGTTTTCTAACACTTCTGAGCACTGTTGCAATTTCAGAAGATCTCTTTGTTTTAATTTTTAATTTCAAATCTGCTTATGTATTTACTAAATATCACTGTAGAAAATTTGTAAAAACATAGTTTTATGTAAAAAGAAAAATTTATTGTGATTATACTTTGGCATATTTTATCCAGTCTTTTTGTTGGTGTTGTTCAGCACTTACGTAATCATCTTTTGAAAAGCAATCTGTGATTATAATATACAAGCAACTTTATATTCTGATGTTTCTTTTGTCTCTTACTAAGCTTATAGAAAATTTAGAAAAAAACTAGACAAATTCAGAGTAATAAATAAGTCACCCACATCTACCCAGGGGTACCTTTGCCAGCACCTTTCCTTCTATGTGTCTTTACATTGTTAGTATCATTCTCTGGTTTCTTTCCTGACATGTGGAACTTTCTCTGACCCATTGCTTAACTATTCTGAACCACACAGCCGTGCATTTATTATACAACTGCATCTAATTATACTGGCCATCTTAGTCTATTTCTGTTCAGTGTCAAGTGACTTTTATACTAATTTCCCTAGTGGAAGAATGTTGTTCTAGAAAAGATTTTAATGGCATGAGGCTGGGGGACAAGTAACACATGATAGTGAAGGAAGTTGCTCCTTTTCCAAGGATCCTGTTTCTCTGTAATGTGAGCTTTCACCATTTCTGTGTGTTCATAGGTATTTTAGGATGAAGGTGGGAGGGCCAAGTCCCTGTCAGAGCACATAGATGTTTTCTGGGCTTCCAGCTGAGGTGATGTAGGTCTTCCTTTGCTAAGTGGTTTCCATTTCTTTTTCTCTGGAGGATGGTGCTAAAGTGGGTCTTGCTTCTCTCTGGCACCTGAAGGTCTCTTGAGTAGAGGGCAATGAGCCCCTGAAGTCGGTGTGTGTATGTGTGTGTTTCTTGTGTTCTGACTTGATTTGTTGAAAGGTGACCCAGGTGTGCATCAGAAGGCACAGCAGATAATGTTGGAGCTCTGCTTGGATCCCCTGGATCCCTTTCACCATTTGTGTGCCCCTCGACGTGGGGGTGCCTTGACTTTGGGAAGCTAGCACCTAAGGCTTCCTCTCAAGGAGAACAGCGTATGGAGCCACTTTTGCTGGGGCTCCTTTAAACTAGAAGTGCCTGAGGACTTACATCCTCCCAGGGCAGCCTATAGCCAGTGATAGATCGAGGTGAGAATTTGAAAGCCCGTCTTCCTGGCCTTGGATGGGGATAGCTGTGAGGGGTACTCTCACTCCAGAGCTCCCCTGGGGGATCAGGCAAGGCCACCTGGCTTCCTTCTGGCCCCTAATCTGCTTCCCACCCGTCACCTCCTTCGTGAATTACTTGCACACAAATCCTTGACCCAGGGCCTACTGCTGGGAAACCTGATGAAGGTAGGATGTTTTTCATTTTTTTTCGCATTTTCAAATAGTCCATCTCTTTTAAAGTGTTCCTACTTCGTTGGAACACGACATTGAACCTTTTGTTCATTTCTGCACAGTGTGACAGCACCTAATGCTATGGGCCGGGCCCTTTTCATTGGGTGTGAAAGCACGTCCAGTTTTGCTCCCTGATGTGCTCAGTAATATTCTATTTTAAGCGAGAGTGCTTTTTGAGTGTATCACCTGATAGCAAATAAAACATTTGCCCATTTCAACATTCTGTCAGGGGGGGTTTTCTAATCATGGCTACTTTCTCAAATAAACTGAACTAAGGGGATATTGTCTTCCCTTCTTTGGCCAGAGAGGTGGCTCCTTCTTCTCGGGTTTTTCTGCTGGCCAGTGAGACGCGTGGGTGGCTGGCATGTGGTGCTAAGCCCTCCTGTTTCTGTCACTTCCCTCAACTCTTATGTTAGTTATCTATTGCTGTGTAACAGACTGCTCCCAAATTTAGTCGCTTTAAACAACAAGCATTTATTTCGCTCGTGACCCTGCAGGCCAGCAGTTTAGGCTGGGTTGTTCTCATAGCTTTAACTGAATTCCTCCCAGAGGCTGTGGTCTTGCTGATCTTGGCCAGGCTCTTTCACATCTATGGACCCTCAGTTTGGACAACCGGACTGATTCCTCTTTGTTCTATGCTGTCTCTTGTCCCCCTGAAGTCGAGACTGGACCTGTTCACTTGGCAGAGGCCAGGGTCTCAAGAGAGTGAATAGAACTAAGCCAGGCCTCTTGAGGCCCCACCTTAGAACCAGGACAAAAATCACACTGCATTCTATTGGTCATACCAAGTCTGGAAGCCAGGCTGGAATCCAGGGTGGGGAAGAGAATAGGCTCCACCTCTTGATGGAAGGAGACCCAAAGTCATGGGGCAAACAAGGGGCTCCGCGGAAGGGTGGCAAACCGGGGTAACTTTTGCAATCTCCCTCAGCTGTGATCTCTGTATTCGGAGGCATCATGTGCTTGTTTTGCAGGACTGAACAATGGTGACGGACCTGTTAGTGAGACCGACATTTTCCGGAAGGCCTCTGAGCAGCTGGTGAAGTACATGAACTCAGGAAGCCGGCTACTGCCTAAAAACTTTCTGAAGCAAGAAGTCGTTCAGAGGTTCTTGCGCCTTCTTTCTTCTCTGCAAGGTAACTTTCCTCACAACATTTAGTTGTGCCAAAGATGACTTATGCCTATTAGAACTCTTTTCTGACATCTTTTTTTTTTTAAAGATTTTTTATTTATTTGCGAGAGAGAGAATGAGAGACAGAGAGCATGAGAGGGAGGAGGGTCAGAGGGAGAAGCAGACTCCCCACCGAGCAGGGAGCCCAATGCGGGACTCGATCCTGGGACTCCAGGATCATGACCTGAGCCGAAGGCAGTCGCTTAACCGACTGAGCCACCCAGGCGCCCCTCTTTTCTGACATCTTTAAAACAATTAATTAAAAGCATGAAAGTGATGAGCTATGTGTGAAACATTCAAATAGCACAGAACGTTATTCAGCAGAAAGTCCGTATCATCCACCCTGAACATTAGTACCTAAGTCCCATCCCCAGTGTCAGTCTCTGTGTCTGGTTTTTCATGTATCCTGCTAGAAGTACTTTTGCCTATACGATCCCTTTTTATTTTATTTATTTATTTATTTATTTATTATTTTTTAATTTTTTTTTAAGATTTTGTTTATTTGACAGAGAAAGACACAGCAAGAGAGGGAACACAAGCAGGGGGGAGTCGGAGAGGGAGAAGCAGGCTTCCTGCAGAGCGGGGAGCCCGATGCGGGGCTGGATCCCAGGACCCTGGAACCATGACCTGAGCCGAAGGCAGACGCTTAACGACTGAGCCACCCAGGCGCCCCTATACGATCCCTTTTTAAATATCCCGGGGGCGCCTGGGTGGCTCAGTCGTTAAGCGTCTGCCTTCGGCTCAGGTCATGGTTCCAGGGTCCTGGGATCCAGCCCCGCATCGGGCTCCCCGCTCTGCAGGAAGCCTGCTTCTCCCTCTCCGACTCCCCCCTGCTTGTGTTCCCTCTCTCGCTGTGTCTTTCTCTGTCAAATAAATAAATAAAAATAAAATAAAAATAAATACCCCGGATATTTCTTTCTTCCCTAGATATTGGCTAATGTTGGTATATAAGGTTATTGTGGAATTGAATGTTAATTTTTTTTTCATTGTGGGGAAATCAGGAAAGTTCTAGAAAAGGACTTCAGATGACACATTTTAGGTAATTAGGGAAGATTCTAGAAACCCTAAGTAGGTGAAATTTAGTATTTTTTAGGTTGGCAGTCAGCATGGACACGTTCAAAGGGTTGAGATTTCTTAATTTTCCAGAGAATGAGGGAAGGGGTGGCCAGTGGAACAAAAATGCTCTTCAGGGGATGCAGCAGATCTTAGTGTTTAAGGCTTGGAGTTTTACATTTTCATCTTAATTCTACCACTTAGCAGATCTGTGACCCTGGGCCAATTATTTAACTTCTTAAGTGTCCGTTCCTTCACTCCTGCATTAACTAGGGTACTAATCTGCTGAGATGATGGATGTCGAGCACTTAGTCCAGGGTCCTGCACACAGAATTGTTTTTCTTGTTTTCAAGTTAAATATTAAATATTAAAATGAATATTCGTGTTAGAAATCCTGGAGAATGGTGGGAAGCAAAAACTAGCAAATGCAAATTAAATTGCTCTTATTTAGGTTAACTCTTGATTTCTTTCCTTCTCTTTCTTCCTGCTTTCTTACTGGTAGGGTTGCCAGACAAGTTATAGAATGCTCTTAGCTCTTAACTTTTTAATTATTCTATAGTGTCTCCCTGTATTTTAGTGCTCCTTAAGCAGAACACTCTTAATATTATGCAAAACTTAAGCTGGGCTCTTGCCCTTCTGATCTCAGTAGAATGCCCTGACTCACGTAATCTCCAAGACAGTCAGTTCTGCTCTCCTGGGCCAGGCTCTACTCCCCTTAAAATATTTCTGACCTTCCCAAGAAGGTCACACCTCCAGTGCTTATACTGACAATTACGAGTGGTTGAGTACTGCCCAAAGTAATTACTTGCTTATATTTCCCCCAGAGGTTAAAAATACCGACGGATAATTCTTGTTAATTATGCCTAAATGTGTTGGGTGGTATCTGGGGGCAGGAGTCATATGAACCTTTTTGGGAGTGTGGTGTATTCTTATTTTTGAAAGAAATTCCTCCTGACCTGGTCTGTGACATTAACCATGACTGCGCCAACACCTTCATCAAGTTTTTACTGGAGAAACAGAAATGGCCGGAAGTGCTTCTGTTGCTGACCCGCAAAGTAAGCGGGGAGCCACCGCTGGGAGACTGCCTCATCAAGGGCTGCAACTTCTCAGACCTTGACCTCTGCGCTGTCATCCCCCGCCTCAGCGCCTGGGACCCTCGGAGGATGCAGCTCCTGGGCTGCCTCATCGACAGTGGAGGTGAGAATGCTCATGATGGACACTGGGGACTTGTCCCTTGGGACACCACTGGTACCAGGTCTTTCACTTGACTTTGGAGACTCCTTTAAATTCTGGCCCATTCTCTTCCTCCATAGCTTCTCATTTTGCAACAGCGACCAGGTTAATGCCGTTAGTGGGTGCTGGCCTTGTAGGAATTCTGCGTCTTTGTGAACTCTATTCACCTCTGTTGTCTTTTCTTCTGCCTTGTGTGAGAGACCTCAGGTGCGTGCAGGGGGGCCCTTGGCCCCGGTTGTGGCGCACAGGGTCCTTTCCTCACGACTGCCAGCTGGACTTTTCCCTGCACCCAGTATGCTGCGTGAGTCCCTGTCAGCTCTCCAGCATTCTTTTCTAATCGGTGGATTAGGATTTGAGGTGCTTCTTTGTAAAGAAACAGCCGAATAATTGGTGGGTGGATACATCTACTGCTGTAATCAGTGCAATCACACTTGGCTGGATGTATGTCTGGAGACAGCCAGCATCTTGCTGGATTGCGTTTTTTTTTTAATTTATTTTGTAAAGGTTTAATTTATTTATTTGAGAGAGACCGAGAGCATGAGAGGAGGGAAGAGCAGAGGGAGAGGGAGAAGCAGACTCCAGCAGGGGAGCCCAGTGTGGCACTCGATCCTAGGATGGCGAGGTCATGGCCTGAGCCAAAGACAGACGCTTAACTGACTGAGCCACCCAGGTGCTCTGGATTGGGTTTTATTTTAAATGCACCAGCCTCCTCCTGCCCCCAATTCCCACCCCCCTACTAATGCCACTACTGGTTGTGTGGCCTTGGGCATGCTCTATCTGCCTCCGTGTCCTTGTTTATAAAATGGGAACGTTAACAGTCCTCTTTTTCAGGGCTGTTTTGAATGTTAAATGAGCTCACGCATGCAGGTTCTTGGAAGAGCAGTGCGGCTGACCTGCTTGCTCGGCTGTTCAAGAGGGAATGTCCTTTATTGGTCCTTTGCTCTCAAAGCGCCATACAAAGCCTTTGGGCATTGGCTGTTCCCCACAGGTTCCAAGAGGTCGATGGAATGCCTCCTATAGTTTATTTCTTCAAAACCATTCCTCGAGTGGAATGTTACTACCTTTGCCTGGAAACTGCGGCGGTCATGGGCTTCCTATTTTATTCCTGAGTCAGCCAGTGCTTACGAAGCGCCTCCCTGGAATTGGTTGCTGGGGACCAGGGACAAAGTGAAAGTGTGGCTGCTGCGTGGGGGTGTGTGGATCGCAGGGGTGCAGGTCAGGGAGACTGCGGTGCAGAGGGGAGGCGTGGACCGAGCTAAAGGGAAGCTGATGTTAGGGGTGGAGAGGTGTCAGGGAAGATGCCATTTGAGGGTAGATGGGCATCCTCAGGAAGAAGCGTCATAGAAGCAACGGACGTAGGAAGCCATGCTCATATCCCCATCACCGACTATGTATCAGGTAGGGTGTTAGGCAGCCACTGGGGTTTCCGTTGTTCCGGGCCCCGTCCACACTCCCGGGCAGGGCTGAAGATGGGGCCCTGGGACACGAAGGGGAGCAGGAGAGTGGGGAGAGGCACAGCCCATGAATGGGACACTGGAAGGAGTTGGGCTTTCACTCTGAGGGCTCTGGGAAGCCTTCGCCTCAGAAGTCGGGTCAGCATCAGCTCTTCCCTTGGAGTATAAGGCAGACGTGGTCCCTCCTCCTCAGGTGAGCCAGGTGGTCACTTGGCACAGGGTACATCCCTCATGGGGATGCGCCTTTCTCCTCTGCCTCCTCAGCCTTGCCCGAGGGTCTCCACGACAGCCAGGAGACGCCGCTTGTCATGTGCCTGAAACATGAGGACTTCGAGCTGGCGTTTCTTCTCTTGACCAAGGGTGCAGACCCCCGCAGTATCTCCCTCACGGAAGGGGATACTCCTTTGCATGCAGCACTCCACATCTTTTTAGACATCAAAGGTAGGCCTTTATTTTTTAAGCAGTCTTTTCTTTGAAGAGGAAGCTGGATATTAGAACTGATGCTATGCTTTTTCATCTTTCCTATTGGGAAAACCAACGATCTGAAAAAGGACTGTTTCTTGGTCAGGCCCACCCATTATCTTCTGGCCCCTCACCCACAGCTGGATGAGAAGGAGCAACCATCATGGTGAATGGTCAGCGTGGGTTGATTGAGGAGGATTCTTAAGTTTCAAAGTTGGCTGTCCTCCAGATGTGGCCAGATATCCCTTGGGAGCAAACTATCCCTGGTTTTCAACCACTGGCTTACCAAGTGCTTGGGGAGGTGTGGCGTTCTGAGATGCCCCTGGCTGGCATCTCTCCAGATCCAGGGGTCTCTGTTCCCTGGGAAGAGCGGCTCAGCACTCAAAGCGTTTTGTTTATGTCTTTCAGCTGACATCGGTTTTAACTTCCTCAGCTACCTGTTGGATCTCTTCTGGTCCAACCCCACTGAATTTTGCTACCTCAACCCCAACAGCCAGGACAGCAATGGGAACACGCTGATGCACATCATCTTCCAGAAGGGCATGCTGAAGCGCATGAAGAAGCTGATAGACCTGCTGGTGAAGTTTGACATCAACTTGAACTTGAAGAACAAAGAAGGCAAAGATGCGAGGCACCGGATTAAGAAGAATGATGCTCTGCTCTTGACCTGGAACAAAGCTGTGATGGAGAACAAGCGGAGGAACCGGCAGGACTTTGCTGCCCACCCGGGGAAGCTCCCGAGGCCCACTGCCTCTGGTCACATGTCTCAGCTCAAGTTCCAGGGTTCATCCAAGTCACTGCCGTGCAGCGTCCCTGCCAGGACCCTGCCTGAAGGAACCATGGTTCCCGACAGCTGGGAGACTCTCCCGGATGCCCAGGCGATGAGGCAGGAGCCTGGAGCTGTCAGGCCCTGCTCTCTGAGAGACCGCCTGGTGCAGGACATCATGGGTTTAATTCAGCAGGTTGAATTGGATACGTCCCTCTCTGAGGACTGTCCTCAGGACTCCGAGCCTCTGGAGACAGGCGTTGGTACAGAAGTAAAGAAGAACGAGCTCCAGCGAGCCCTGGGGCCTCAAGGCTCTGACTCTAGTGGGAACAACCACAGCGTCCTTGAGGCAGGGGATGGATGTGCTCAGGCAGGCCTCGTGGCCTCGCAGCTCATTCCTGCTGGCCACAGAGGGAGTGAGGGCAGCGATGATCCGGACAGCTGGAACACGCAGGACATCGAGGCCTGCCTCCAGGACTTTGAGAACATGACGTGGGAGATCGAGTGCACTTCGGAAATGCTGAAAAAGCTGTCCAGCAAGGTCATGACGAAGGTCATGAAGAAGAAAATCATCTTAGCTATCCAGCAGCTGGGGAATGGTGAGTGGACGCAGGGCCTGCAGAAGCGGCTGAAGCACCTGAAGGGAAGCATCCGGCTCTTCGAGGCCAAGCTGGACAAGGGGGCCCGAATGCTGTGGGAGCTGGCCATTGACTTCTCCCCTCGATGCAGTGAGAACCCAGAGAAGATCATCGCTGCCACAGAGCGGAACCTGCACAGCCCAGAGAAGTCGGGTCGGGTCTACACAGAAATCATTCGGATCTGGGACATTGTCTTGGACCACTGCAAGCTGTCGGACTCCATCAGCGCCATCTGTAGTGCCTACAACCGGGGCCAGTCCTGTGTCCTGCGGAAGAAGCTGAAGGGCATCCACCAAGGCCAGATGTCAGCCAACGTGAAGGTCCAAAAGCGCATACCCCGCTTCTACGTGGAGGACACGGAGGCCGAGAATAGCTGGGAGCACGTGAACCCCGAGTATTTCCCACCGGCCAGCGCGGTGGAGACGGAGTATAACATCATGAAGTTCCACAGCTTTAGCAACAGCATGGCCTCCAACATCCTCAACGACACAACAGCGACGGTGGAGTACCCCTTCAGGGTGGGTGAGCTGGAGTATGCCGTGATCGACCTCAACCCCAGGCCACTGGAGCCCATCATCCTCATTGGGCGGAGCGGCACTGGGAAGACAACTTGCTGCTTGTATAGGCTGTGGAAGAAATTCCACATTTACTGGGAGAAGGCTGAGAAGGCAGGAAGCCCGTTGCTGACCAAGCAGTTGTGGATGAAGAGAAGGTTGGAAGTGGAACCCGGAAAGGAAGGTCCCCAGACGGAGGAAGAGGACAAGGAGGAGGAAGAGGACAAGGAGGAAGAGGAAGGTTCCATGGAAGCAGAAACAGCGGACAGCATAGATGAGGAGCAGGATAGCGAAGCCTGTGCAGGGGGATCCAGTGGGGAGCCCGGGGAGCCAGGCCAGGCGGTGGAAGTGTGCGCCACAGAGCATCCCCACCAGCTGGAGCATTTACATCAGATCTTTGTGACCAAGAACCATGTCCTGTGCCAGGAGGTGCAGAGGAATTTCACTGAGCTTTCCAAGTCTACCAAGGCCACCAGTCACTACAAACCACTGGAACCCAATGTCCACAAACTTCAGGACTTAAGGGATGAGAACTTTCCTCTCTTTGTCACTTCCAAGCAGCTGCTTCTCCTGCTTGATGCTTCTCTGCCCAAACCATTTTTTCTGAGAAATGAAGATGGCAGCTTGAAAAGAGCCATCGTGGGATGGTCCAACCAGGAAGAGTTGACCATCCCCAATTGGCAAGAGGATGAGGAGGAGGCCGAGGCAGATGGGGACAATGGCGAGGAGGATAAAGCTGCAGAAACACGTACGTGTGACAGTGACCCCCGGGTGTATGTGACATTTGAGGTGTTCACCAATGAAATATGGCCCAAAATGATCAAAGGGAAAACCTCCTACAACCCTGCACTGATTTGGAAAGAAATAAAATCTTTTCTGAAGGGGTCTTTTGAGGCCCTCAGCTGCCCCCAGGGGAGGCTCACAGAAGAAGCGTATAAGAAATTAGGGAGGAAGCGGTCCCCCAATTTCAAGGAAGACCGGAGCGAGATCTACAGTCTCTTCTGCCTGTACCAGCAGATCAGGTCTCAGAAAGGTTATTTCGACGAAGAAGATGTTCTATATAACCTGTCCCAGAGGCTGTCAAAGCTCAAGGTGCTCCCGTGGTCCATCCATGAGCTCTATGGCGATGAGATTCAGGACTTCACCCAAGCCGAGCTGACACTGCTGATGAAATGCATCAATGACCCCAACGCCATGTTCCTCACGGGGGACACGGCCCAGAGCATCATGAAGGGCGTGGCCTTCCGCTTCAGTGACCTGCGCTCTCTGTTCCACTATGCCAGTAGAAACACCGTGGACAAGCAGTGTGCCGTCCGGAAGCCCAAGAAGATCCACCAGCTGTACCAGAATTACAGGTCCCATTCGGGTATGTCTGGCCTTTGTGCTTGCCTGCAGGGGAGGTGGTTGGCCGTCATCTTGCACTGCTTTGGTTAGGCTTTTGTAGCTGAAGTAAGGAGAGTATGTTGGAGTTTGCTGGGAAATGCACCCATGCACAAGAAGTCTTATGGTTTCTGCCGCTCGTCATTCGTAGATTGGTAATTCAAGCTGTGGTTGAATGGAAATTACATTTTAGGGACCTTGCCATGACATGAAAACATTACAGGGGAACATTTAAACTGCTTTTGTTAAAGCACTTTAGAAGCACATTCTTGGGCCAGTTATAAGTCATTAATTCCCAAAGCAGCTTTTCTCCCGAGGAGAAGCCAAAAAAGAGGCCTAGGGGGTGGTGGGAGATAACACACACTCAGATGCTTTTAACTTGAACCTCAGTTGTGCCCCTTCTCTGGGCCAGGCGTGATGCTAGGCAGCCGATGTAGACCACCCCTACTTCATCCTCACAACGACCCTGCCAGGTAGGCAGCCTTCCCATTTTACGAAGGACACCAAAGCACAGAGGGTTTGAAAAACACAACATCCATGCCAGAATCCCTCCTTTAGGTTTATAAAGTGCTCACACAGTTCACCTCCTGTGTCCTGCATGTCCATGAACAATATAGAGTATCATTTTACTTTATTTAATGGGATCGTGCCAGACATATCTTTCTGCCACTTTGTATTTCTGCTTCATGTTACATTTTGGGATTCTGCATATTGATGATGCGGAGCTCTAGACCCTGCATTTCTAACTAGTGTTAGCATTCCATTTTAGGGCTGTACCACAGTTTGTTATTCATTTTCCAGTAATGGACATTAGGCTCCTGGCAGTTTTTCACTGTGACATACAATCCTGGAGCGAACCTTCCTGAGCGTCTCTCTGGATCTATGTTATATCCTCTTGCTTTACTCTTGGAATGGGTGTGAAAGGACATCTGGTATAGTTTGAATTTCCATTTTCTTGAGACGTGGCGTCTTTTCGTGTGTTTACCGGCGATTCTGTATTCTTTGAATTGCCTGTTCTCCTTTGTCTACCCTTTTAATGAGTTGTTTTTCTTACTGATTTGTTAAGAATTCTCTATGAATTTTTGCCTTTGCATCCTTTGTTGATTATAAAAATTGCAGAGCTTATCTTTTTAACTTTGTTACAGTAAAGGGGCATATGAGTGATGGTGTTCTTTAGTAGGAAGATACTTTAAAATTTTAACTTATGAATGTTTTCTTTTACGATTTGCTCTTTGGTGTCTTAAGAAATTTTTCTGATCTGGAGTTAGTAAGATATTCTCCTGTATAATTTTCCAATGGTTTTAAATTTTGCTTTTTATATGTAGGCAGGTATTGGGTAATTTGGGTAAATTTAAGTAACTAAATTTAGTCTATCTAAAATGTACATGTGGTGTGACATTGTCTTTATTGAACTAACCCTTCTCTGATCTAATTTTACTTTTTACCATATGGAGAATCTGTGCTGACGCCATTCACTGTTTGGTGCATCCTTCCCTCTGATTTGTAAGGCTGCTCTTCTTGTGTATCTGGGACTCTGTTTCTGGGCTGTTTTGTCTGTCTTGTACTGTTAGCATGATATCACATTTGCCATAGTTATCAGATTCTCTTTTTGTAATGTTGACCGGAATTTCATTGAATTTATTGCTCTTTGGGAAGAATTCACATCTTTACATCATCGGGATTTCTGAACCATGACCTGGGCATTTTTCTCTATTCAGGTCTTCTTTTAGTGCCTGAAATAATATTTTATAATTTTCCCCAGACATTTTACACAGCTGTTAGATTTATCCTAGGGATCTTATACTTTTTGTTACTATCACGGCTGCCTCTTTTTCTTTTCTTTTTTTTTTTTTACATTTTCTATCAGTTATTACTGGTATAGAGGAATGCTGTTGGTTTTTATATGTTGATCTGGTCAATCTAACAATCATACTGAACATTCTAACTTTTAGATTTTGGCATTTTTCTGCAGGTAAGGGCAGTCTTTATCTTCTTTTCTATATTTATCATTCATTTTTTCCTGCTATATTTCATTGGCTAGGGCCTTAAGCAGAAGCTTTAACAGGCATCTGTGTGTTATTTCTGAAGTTAATGGGAATATTTTTAATATTTTATCATTTAAGTCTGATGTTTATTGTAGGGTTTGATAGATGCTCTTTTTCTAGATGCAGCTCAGGTAGGCTGTGGTTTGGTGGAAAGAGAAAATACATGCATACCACACACACACACACACGGACGCGCGCGCGTTGTAAAATGAGATTAAAATTCTGATTTATTTAGCCAAGGAGTCAGAAAATGATTAGAAGGCAGGTGGCCTCCTAGAGTGTAGCTGCACCACACAAACTCAGCCCAGCTTGCCAGGGCTCTGGAAGTCCTCCCTGAGGTCGCATTTGAAAAAAAATCACAGGAGCTGGCTGGGTCTGAGCAGTTCAACTTCTTGTTCTTCTGTGGTCTTATACCTGGGACTCAGATTGTGTAGTAATTTATTCTCTTAATAGGAAATGGAGCCCTGGCCCTCGTTCCTCTGTTCAGGAGACATTTCCTGAGTTCCTCCCCTGCTTGGCACTGTGTGTGGTACAGAATTCTTTCTGTCCTCAGGAAGTGGCTCCAGTTTTCTGTTGTTGGACCCAGTAGAAGGATCTGGCATGAGTGGTTGAATGAGCCCCTCATTCTGATTGACCCTCTGGTTCAGTGCCACTGGTCTGGGGCCAGCAACCTTTCTGATTGGCAAAACAGAGCATGGCCGAAGGGCTGTTCCTGGGAGTGATTTTGATGTTTCTGCTAAGTAAGCCGTTAGGACAGTGGCTACATAAACCCCATGTTGGAACGGAGAAGATTGTGTGTATATGTTTCTGTGTATAGAGCCAGAAAAAGCCCCAATCATATGTACTAGATTTTAGGGACTTTATAAAACACATAAAATGTTAAAAAAAAATCACAAGCAACCTGTAAGTCCACTCACTGCAGACGTTTTGTTTCATTTCCTTTTGATCTTTTTTCCTTATAGACATTAAATGCATGTATCATACACACTGTAGTTATTGATCATGTAGTGAATATATACTGTTTAGTGAATATTTTCCCTTATGTTTTTTTCTTTTTTTAAAAATGGAGATTCACGTAGCGTAACATTCACCCACTTAAAATATACAGTGTAGTGGTTTTAATATATTCACAAGGCTGTGCAGCCATTACCACTACCTGATTCCAGAACATTTTCATCACCCCAAAAAGAAACCCTATACCATTAGCAGTCACTCCTCATTCTCCCTCACCCCTGCCCCTCTGGGAACCACTAATCTACTTTCTGTCTCTATGGATTTGCCTATTCTGGACATTTCATGTAATAGGAATCATACAATATGTGGCCTTTTGTGTCTGGCTAAGTTATTAGCATAATGTTTTCAAGGTTCCACCATGGTGTAGGATGTGTCAGAGTTTCATTCCTTTTTATGGTGGAACCATCTTTTATTCTTTGCGTAGGCTCATTTAAAAATTATTTATCTAGTTTCTCTAAAGGGGCATTTCAGTGGATTCCCATTTATCACTGCAATCAACACTTCTGTGCCCTTTTCTGATTCTCCCATTAATGTACATCTCTGGCCTTTGCTAGCTTTTAAAGAGGAGGGAGCCCCAGTAGCAGCTGATTTGCTTAGATTCGGCAGTTTCCACTGTGCTCCCGACTGTATACATCTAATACTATTACTACTGGGAAGTAAAATTTCTCCTTATTATTTGGTAATAGCAGTGGGGACATGTTTGCCCATTTCATGGTGTTCTGCCAAGAACACGGTATTCTACCTGCTGTCAGGCAAAGGGCACGTGGCACAAAGTGAACCATGGAGAAGACCCAGGATGATCTGTGTTCAATTCAGCTTCAAATCCTGTCATGTGGAGGTTTTTACTAACTTCTTAGACCTTGGAGTCTCTGCTTGTAAGGGTGGGATTGTCTAGTCTATGTCCCTGGGCAGTCCTAACGATTAAATGGGATATTTTTATGAAGGTGCCTGTCTTGTGGTAGTGTTCATTCATCTTGACTGGCAATGTTACTCAGAGCTTAGATAAGCAAGGGGACCCAGGGAGAAAGCTCTTCACAAAAGCCTTTCTCCAGTTCTACCTTTTTTCTTAGAATAGTCCTCTCGGCTGGGTATAAACCTGGTGGGGAGGGGATGGCGGCCTTGGTTGCTGCCCCCACCTAACATTCAGCCCTGCTGTTACCATGACAACGTCTCTACGGCTCCAAGCTCCAATGAGAGGGTCCGAATAATTTTTGTTCCCTTACCATCCATGCCAGCCGCTTATATTAGCTTTCTAACAGCTCTAATTGTTTATATTGCTGCCTTGATTTTTCTTTATGAGGTAATTTTTTCTAATATGAGTATAGGTCAGGAACGAGATCCAACAGAACCTTCTTAGCAACGCATCTCTGCCTTCATCCCCTGTACTGGGAGTAATATCACGCAGGGGCAAAGTGATAATCTAATGGGCACTAGAAACTGACTTGCAATTATCCATACTATCAGGACCAATATTGCTTCTCAAGAAAAAAAGCCAAAGCCCAAATAAAAAAACCAAACAAAGCACAAAAGCGCACACACACACACACACAAAACAAAAACCCCATAGCCATGTTGTTGTCGTGTTGCTCCATATCTGACATGTGTTTTCTGTTTTACCTCAGGGATCCTCAATCTGGCATCTGGGGTGGTGGATTTACTTCAGTTCTATTTCCCGGAATCTTTTGATCGCCTTCCCAGGGACTCTGGCCTCTTTGGTGGTCCCAGACCAACTGTCCTGGAGTCTTGCAGTGTGAGCGACTTGGCAATTTTGCTACGAGGGAACAAAAGGAAAACCCAGCCTATTGAATTTGGAGCCCATCAGGTGAGCTTCTTGGGATTGCATGTCGTGAAAATCAAAGGCAGTTTGCAGTTGGAGAAGGTTTGGGAGGCCGAATTATTCCACAGCATAGAGTTCAATAGCTCCTCTGCCAGAATAGGTCAATTTCAGATCTGGGTGAAGGAGCAATTGTTAATACTTCAGCTAGCCTGGTTGACCAAATCCAGACCGGCCACTTCTTTTTAAAGATGTTACCTGCCTCCCACAGAAATGGACTGAGCTTTGCAAGATCCCTCTTTGTAGAATTTGATGTTTTCTCTTTCCTACTTCCTTCTTCTTTCCTTCTCCCCCAGGTAATCCTTGTAGCTAATGAAATGGCAAAGGAGAAAATTCCAGAAGAGCTGGGGTTAGCCCTTGTGCTAACCGTGTATGAAGCGAAAGGTTTAGAATTTGACGATGTCCTCCTTTACAACTTTTTTACTGACTCTGAGGTATGTTATGCTGAATTTTTTTCACGCTATGCATGCATATATGTATGAGCTACACTTCCTCTCTGGGAGAGAGAACATGGAGCTGAGTAGAAGTGAGTTTCTCACAGGTACCTCTTTCTGTTCTGGAGCATCATCCATTCGGTGTGGGCTTTGTGTCCTTGGATATGGGTTTTGTCGATGGCTGTGGGTGGTTTCCCAGTGTGTCATGGGCTGGTTCTCCCGTGCCCTGCCCTGCTCTCTCTTTCTTCTGAATGCCTGGTACCCGAGTGCCAGCTTCCAGTGTTCACTAGCTCCTTGACTCCCAAGGATGCTCCAGTTGGAGTGAGCTCTCAGGAGAGCCTTACAAATGAAGGCAAGGTTAGCAGTGTCCACCCTATGAGGACAGAACTGGGCAAGTTCAGTTCATAGAAAGAGAAAACTCCGGGAAGACAAATGAGGCCTGGTTCCTGGCCACTGGATCAGGTAATGTGGGGGGTGAGGAGAGCTGCCCCGCCTGGGAGCTCCCTTCTGGCATGGCTTCCCCACTGCTTGCAGCCCATGCAGACCATGGCAGTGAAAGAGTCCCTGGATCGACCCCCAGGACCTCCGTGCCAGGCCACCGCTTTGACTTGGTTCCCGAGTCCAAGACCTTGGGATGGTCTTTCTTCCTGAGCTCAGTACATTATGGGTAGAGTCACCAACTCGAGCCACTGGTTTCTTTTTCACCACTGTCTTTCGGTGGGGGCTCAGGCTGGCTGCTGACTGCTGGGGGGTCTCCTCTGGCACTTAGCTGGCTGTGTCCTGGTCCCTGTTGCAGACTTCCCACTGCACATGGTGCATGCTTGAAGGGGCTGTTGTTGTACTGTTAGCTTTGACACCTTAAAATCTGCCCCAGAACTGACTGTTTCAAATGGAGTCCTGAATTTTTTTTTTCTGATCTTTTAAAAAATAGGATTGCCTTGATGATAGCTCTGACTACTATTGCTATGGGTACTTCACGGTTTATAAAGTCCTTTTTCAATGCTTTGTTTCCCTTCATCCTCCACTAGCCCTCTGAGGTTGTATGTATTCTCATTACCCTCATTCTACAGATAAAGCTGAGGGTCATGGAAATTAAGTAAATTGCCCATAGTCATGGTGTAGGTGCCAGAGCCTGGAGACCAACTCAGATGCTTTGAGTTCTCAGTTTCTCAATCTTTCCTCTGTACTCCTTTCCTTTTAAAGCCCCGCATGCAAATTGCCTTCCAGAACCTTCCACGATGAGTATACCATTGCCATACCTTAAGTGCATTCCTTTTCTATTGACTTTTGCTAATGAAATCAGATGCACTCTCATTAACCCTGGAACGATTTTTAATCTCTGAGAACTAACTCTTTTTTCTCATAATACATCCATTGGTCATGGTTGGACTGAGGCTGTGCCGAAAGAGGAAGGGGTAAGACTTTGTTGTTCCTGTCCTTTATTAATTGCTAGTTGTGTGCTTGTGCCAGTAAGAAGCCCGAGGAGCTCTGGACTTACGGATCTGTAACTTGTGGTCACTTCTGTTTGTGGAAGAAAAATCCAGTTATTCTGTCTCACCCTGATCCTGGAAATGGCGAAGGCCCAGATATCTTGACCCTGTGCTCCCAACCAATGGCTCAGTTTGTTGCATAAAATTAAAATAACCACAAATGGAATTTTTTGGTAACATCCACTTCATCCCATGTGCACAGTAAGACTTCTAAAAAGACTCCTGATGTGGTGCTCCTTCTCAGTTCCTAAGGAGTGTCATTATGCATTCCCCCAGCACAAAGCACAGCCTCCATTTATCATCGACAGAGATAAGACCAAAAAACATCTCATTTCTAAATGAGAGGCAATTCTCTAATCAAAGCAGAGGAAAGACAGAGATCACCTAAGTCTTCAATCACCTGGCTCCTCATGTGGGGTTTCCTTCGGGGTGTCTGGCTGCAGGCTGCTGCATAGTAATTGCATTTGACATGGGGGACAGTGGAGAGCTCATCTCTCCACCCCTGGCCTCTTCTTCCACCCCTGGTTTATGTTTCTGGCAAACACACTCTTTGTGCATGTGTGTGGGGGGTGTTATTGTTGTCCTGGTGTGCGATTCTTCTCTTTAGAGGATTTGTTGCTCCCTGTTCAACCACATAGTTGCCAGGGCCATCTTCTGAGATGGGGAAGGGACCAAGGAATGGTTATGCCAAATCCTTCTCTTCTAGGATTTGGCCTCATTTTGGGGAGCAGTAGTCTTTCTCCCAGTCACCCCCAAACTCTCCTCCTGTGGGGACTTAGAAGGGTGCTTGGCATTTACACTCAGCCCCAATGTAAGGACTCCCGGGGGAGTCCTTTCCTTCATACTCCTGGGACAGGAGGGACTTTGAAAACCACAGCTTTTATGGTTCTCACTTAGAGAACAGGCCCCACCAAGGTGACCTTCACAATGATCAGTCCCAATAGAAGAAGCTGGAAGACTTACATACTGCTTCTTTTATTGTCAGAAGTGCTGTAGGCCTGTATTCTTGCCACAAATACACGTACTCCTCAAAGGCTCGGTCTTGAAAGTAAAGTATGTTTTATTCCTGGAAACAGGTTAGTCCTGCACCATACGAGCAGCTTTTCCTTCTCATTCAGCAGTTTTAAAATATGTTGTGCTTCACTAGCCCTTCCAAGATCGGCTGGTCTGCACCTCACACTGTCTGCCAGGAGAGCCTCATAAATGTCAAAACGCTTGTGTCTTTTGCCTGCCTTCCTTGGCCAGCAATTCAGAGTGTGAATGGCTCTACAAAGAGGACGGTCATAAATATGTCCTGAAGGCTTTTTTTTTTTAACTCCCAACTACTTCAATGATTACATGATTTACATCTCTTTTCAGAATATGATGATTAATTCCATAATTGGTTAGTAGCATAACCATCCTTATTTAATAGACAGTGTTTATTTTTTAGTATCAAAATAAATTTAACGTAATAATAATTTGATTAATATTAAATAAATTAGATTGTTTAAAGCATTTAACCTGATACTTATTAGTTTAAGTTATGGGGTGACTTAAGGTCGTGAACTGTATCCACTCCAGGTTTTCATTATTCTTGAGAAGATACATAGGTGGCAAGGAGCACCATTTTATACATGGAAAAGTAAAGGCTGAGGGGAGTTAACTAGCTACTCACAAGATTCAGTAAAGGATGAAATCTGAAATTGCATAGGAATTCTGCCCTCTAAATACTGCATGTATTCTGGGCACTTTAGCTTTACCAGGGTCTGTCGACCATGGTCCCCAGGGCCAAATCCAGCCCACTGTCTACTTTTGTGTGGCCCGTGGGCTAACAGTAGTTTTTACATTTTTAAATGGTTAAAAAAATCGAAGGAAAACAATGTTACGTGACACATGAAAATTACATTAAATTCAATTTTAGTGTTGAAAAATAACGTTTTATTGGGACACACATGCCCATTCATCTACATGATTGACAATGGCTGCTTTTGCATCATAATAACAGAGTTGAGTGGTTGTGAGAGAGACCGCATGGCCCACAAAACCTGAAATATTTATCCTCTGACCCTTTAGAGAAAAAAACTTGCCAACTTCTGGTCTACATAGTCACTATGGTTTTGTGGTTTGAGTTTGGATAAAGGGACACATGGCTAAAATCTCAACTATTTGTCAAGCATTGTATTAGACACTCGACATTGATTATCTCCTTTTATTTCCCAATAAACTTGGGTAGTTCTGTCATCCCCATTTTACAGAGCAGGAAAAGGAGACATGGAGGAAATAAATAAACAATTTTTCTGAGGTCACATAGCTAATGAGTGAAAAAACTGAGATACAAGTATGTTCTGTCTGATCTCAGTGTCCTGTGCACATTATACTCCACAGCTCCTGAATTTTGTTCCATCCCTGGGTGAATAATTTAGTTAGAGAATTTTGTCATATGTCTTAACAGCTGACACTAAGTGGCATCTCTCACACATTGTGAAAGGGCTGAAGGACACTGGGTTCCTCCCTCCATACTGCTTGTGGAAATTCTTTAAGCAAGAAATTTCCTGGATGCTTAGCATTCCTCTTGGAAGTGGGTTTGTGTGCCTGGCTTCTCAGCCATCTTGGCCAAGTGTCTGGGGGAGTTTTCATGGTAGCTTCCCCTTTCCCTGCGTGTGCCACCTGAGGTGCCCCCACCTGAGGCCATAGGATAGCCCCCTCCTTACAGCTGGGCTGAGGGCCCCAAGCCAGGAAAAGGGGGCTTAATTCACCATGAGGCTGTGTGTACAGTTCAAGAGTATATTCTGCTGGTTTTTAATTTGTCATTGTTGTTCAGGCTTACAAGGAATGGAAGATCATTTCTTCATTTACGTCTTCATCATCTGACTCCAGAGAGGAAAACCAACCACTGATTGAAGTGCCCCTGAAGAAACCCAGCTCCTCCCAGCGTCGGTCTCTCACGGTGAATCCAGAAATGTACAAGGTGATTTACTGCCATTTGTCCACATGCTTATTTGACATGGGGGTGGGGAGGGGGGCGGGCAGTAAACAAGGTTTGTATGAGAAGATGAGGCTAAAAATAGAGCCCGGCACTTGACTGGTTTTCTTGTGCATCAGCACTGGGGAGTGGAGGATGGGAGTGGGCATGGCAGGGATCTCAGTGTTGGCAGACGCTCTTTTCTCAGCAGAGAGTGGGGCTTGATGGGTGGGGCACTGACTGAAAGTGAAAGGGGGAGGGTTGTACCTTCTATTCACCTCTGGAATTCAGCTCTCTTCAGAAATTTTGAAGTTGCTGACAGAGAACTCAGACGTGAAGTCCAGGACAATAATTCATGGAGACTTGTATACCAGGCTTGACTATTATGGGGGAGGAAAAAATGTTTCTCTGCCTTTTAAGATTCCTCTAGCTGGTCTAAAAATTAAATTGACATGAAACAGATTAACAGAAGAAAATAAAATTTAGGGGCGCCTGGTTGGCTCAGTTGGTGAAGCCTCTGCCTTTGGCTCAGGTCATGATCCCAGGGTCTTGGTAGGGAGTCTGCTCGGCAGGGAGTCTACTTCTCTCTGTCCCTCTGCTGCACCCCCTGCTTCTGCTTTCTCACTCATGCTCTCTCTCTCAAATAAATACATAAAATCTTTAAAAAAATGTTAAAAAAAAGAAAATAAAATTTAATTATGTATGTACAGGGAATCAACATAAACATGAGATTCCAAAAACAGGCAAAATGAGGTGTATCTGTCATCCTGAACCAAGGAGAAGGGGGTAGGGTTCTAGGGCTTCAAAGGGAAAGAAAGCAATTCACAAGAATATGAAAAATGTTAATGTTTGGTAAGCAGATGTTTGCTGGGCCATCCAGATCAATGGGACACAGAGGAATTCACACAAACAGACTTGCTATGGAGCTCCCTGTTTAGCACCCCTAGTTCATATATACTACAGTTATCTATGGTGATTGCTCCCTTCCTGGAGCAGGTTCTCTGTCTAAATTCTTTTAGGAAGTCAGGGTGAAGGTCAAAGGTTCTTTGTGAACCTTTTGTTTCTTAAAAATAATCGGCCTAAAATAATCCACATGCCAAAGAGATGGAAGTCCACATTTTGGGGTGGCAAATTTTTCTCCACTACGCTGTGAAGGGACCCAGCTTTCCTTTCCCTTCACATCGCAGCTGCCTCACTGAGAATGAGGCTAAAGCTGAGCAGTTCTGCAGAGTTCTTGACTGAGGGAGGTTGATGGAGCCTCGGGAGAGTGAAAATTGAACGAGTAAAACGAAAAACTTTGGGGAGAAACTACTGCCCTAGTTTTATGTCTTGTACAAAGTACAAAACAAACAGAATAGCAGTTATCAGGTTATTTCAGTAAATGCCTAGAAAGCTCTACAGAAATAAAAGTTAAGGGGCGCCTGGGTGGCTCAGTCGTTAAGCGTTTGCCTTTGGCTCAGGTCATGATCCCGGGGTCCTGGGATCGAGCCCTGCATGGGGCTCCCTGCTTGGTGGGAAGCCTGCTTCTCCTTCTCCCACTCCCCCTGCTTGTGTTCCCTCTCATGCTGTGTCTCTCTTTCAAATAAATAAATAAAATCTTAAAAAAAAAAGAAATAAAAGTTAAATCACTGCCAAGCTATGCAAACCTCTAGGTAGCCACAAATCCACTCCTGTTTGGAAATGTGCATTATTTAATCAAGTAGGCCCTCCCCGTGTTCAAGTCATAACCCCCTTATATCTGCAGCCCTCAATCATGGCATAAGTCATGAATAATTTTGTACTAATGATAGTGGTCATAGAAGTGTATGACTGGCTTAATTTGTAAAAATAAGGTATAGTAACTGTGTAAGTAAGATGTAGCCATTGGGATAAATTGAGTGAAATGTACATGGGACCTCTCTATACTATCTTCGTGCCTTCCTATGAACCTATAATTATTTCAAAATTACAGCCGATAAGGGCAGTCCTATGCTAATGTTGCTCCCTTGCTAGAGCTTCACTTATCTGTGCTGAGGCCGCAGTGAGCCTCCTGTCCTGCTCACGCTTCTGCTATGCTGAAATTTGGTTTTTGTATTTCACCAAATTGAAGTGTATCACGTTGAAGCTCTAGACAAAAAGTTCTCCGTCTTTGTCCTCAATTTAGCTCCTCAATGGAGAGCTGAAGCAACTATATACTGCCATCACACGGGCCCGGGTTAACCTCTGGATCTTTGATGAAAACCCAGAGAAGCGGGCTCCTGCTTTCAAATATTTCATGAGAAGAAATCTTGTCCAAGTTGTGAAGACAGATGAAAATAAAGGTAAGATCTCATTAAGATATTCTGGCTGTTGGATACAAAACATGTTACTCTCATTTAAATAATAATCCCCCCCCAAACAAAACAAAACAAAACGTTACTCTCAACTTCTTCTTATGGTCAGGTATAAAGGATATAGATTTTGAAAGCACTTTCTTTCCTTTCCACATTTCTTCTGAGAAATGAGAGTTCGTATTTACTGCTAAGGTGTGTGGGAAAGTGTGGTTGTAATGGGAGTGGGGGAGGTTAATACCTTCAGGGAAGATTTATTATTGGTCCTTTAAAGGTGAGGGTCATGGCAGGGGCCTGGCTGGCTCAGTCAGTAGTGTGTCTGACTCTTGATCTCAGGGTCGTGAGTTCAAGCCCCATGTTGTGTGTGGAGCCTCCTTAAGAAAAAAAAAAAAAAAGTGAGGGTCCTGGGCGAGGTTGAGAAGAAATAGGCTTTGTTGGGGGGAACACAAATTGCTATGGTCTTTGGACAGCTGACTGGCAGTATCTATCAAAATTAAAAATGTGCTGGGTTAAAAGTGACCCAGCAATTCCTGTTCCAGGAACCTATCCTAGAGATGTTCTTGTAATAGAATCTCAAAGATACATGCACAAGAGTGTTCCTCACAGCCCCATTTGTAATTATAAGAAACTAAAATGACCTAAGTGTCTAGCAGTGAGGAACTGTTCTTGGGGGCTGCTCTGGTCCTAGGACTGGTAAGTGCGGCTTGTTGAGGAGATAGGGACACCTTTCACTTTTCCCCTTCTGTGCTGTTTGCAGTGTTTAAAAAGCCAAACCAATATTGTGTGTTGTTTTGATCACTTACTGACTAATTAAAAAAATGGAGTGCAGATCTCCTGATAGGATAACTAGCGGGAGAAGTCATCAGCCCTTCATAAAGGAGAAAATTGTTGTCCTTCTTATGGGTTAGCCGTTGAGTCGGCTCCTCCAGGCCACAGTTAATTTCTCTACGGATAGGGGAAAGTGCAGGGCTCAGCCACTGTGCAGGGGTCTGCTGCTTTCCTGAGCATTTTCTGGCCAGTTTTATGGAGACTATTTTTGGTGGCAGCCAATGGCTCAGTTGGGGACCAGGGTTAGCTGTTCTGTTTCTGGGCCCTGGCTGTTGGGTGTAATGGGGAAAGTTGAAGTCTTGGAATGAAAAAACCCTAGCTTCTCATTAGAATTTTCCACCTGTGCAGCCACGTGACCTTGTCCAGACCCACTTTCTCACCCTGGGCCTTCACTTCTTCAACGAAAAGGGAGGGGGCAGGCTGGCCTGCTGTGGTCGTTCTTAATCTCCCCTGTGGCGCCTATTCCTTTCATTCCCAGAGTAGATTCTGGCACCTGTTATAAGAGATCATCAAGATAGCCAATTTTCTTTCATTTAAAGATTCCAAATGAAACAAGATCACAATTTATTTTCTGTCTTGGTAGCGTTAAGAATACAAGAAAAAGGACAGTCTTTTTTTTTTTTTTTTAAAGATTTTATTTATTTGAGAGAGAGAGAATGAGAGAGAGCACATGAGAGGGGGGAGGGTCAGAGGGAGAAGCAGACTCCTTGTCGAGCAGGGAGCCCGATGTGGGACTCGATCTAGGGACTCCAGGATCATGACCTGAGCCGAAGGCAGTCGCTTAACCAACTGAGCCACCCAGGTGCCCCCCCCAAAAGGACAGTCTTAAGTGTGTTGTAAGTTGCACATGGTAACGTCTATGAGAACATCTGTTCCCACTGTGCAGGGGGAGCTGGGGATGAGCGGAGTGACTGTGTAATTTGGGTGTCTTTATCATCGTGCCGGCAGCATTCGCCTGCCCTATGTGGAGCTACCGGGGAGCTCCCTGTGAGGATAAAATGTCACCGGAGCATGGATAGCATGCACAGAGTCAGGACAAGACGCTGCAAAGTCATCTTTGCACACGGCGCTGCAGGACATGGCAGAGGGCCGGTGAGAGGGAGTTTGCGACTTCTAAAGGAAGCTGGCGTGTCTGCTTGGCTGCCCTCCATTGCTATCCATGGGCTGGGGTATCCTGGACCCCTTCGGCCCAGATTTAGCTCTCAACCTTGTGTTGGTCATCAGTCTTCCATATGCTTCTTGCAGCTGAGGCTCAGAACCTGCAGAGAGGGGTTGCCTACGGCTGTTGATGCTCGGGGGGCTGCAGGAGGGGTGGCTAATCTAGTTGCCAGCAGGCTAGTGTGACAGCAGAAGGGCCTGACAGCAGGTGGTTGTGACATTCCATGTCCACCGATGGGGACGTGTCACATTGCTTACCCTGAGGGCAAAGTTTGCACATTTGAAAATACTGTAAAACCCTGTCACCTTGTCCTCTGTGTGGGAGTTTGCCAAGAGCCACATGGCTCTGGATTTTCAAGGAGGAATTAGAATATTCTGTCTTCTAATCTATCGCTGTAGGAGAGGAAGGTAGACCGAAGATCAAAAACTGGGTAACATCCTTTCTTCCCTCTGCCTCCTCTTTCCAAAAGCCACAACAACCTGGCTTGGTAAGCTAAAATCCGTCTTAAAATGAATCCCGGAAGGGGGGTGGAGCAAGATGGCGGAGGAGTAGGAGACCTGGATTTCGTCTGGTCTCAGGAATTCAGCTGGATAGGGATCAAACCATTCTGAACACCTACAAACTCAACAGGAGATCAAAGAAAAGAATAGCAGCAACTCTCTGAACAGAAAAGCGACCACTTTCTGGAAGGTAGGACGTGCAGAGAAGTGAATCCGAAGCAATATTAGGGAGGATAGACGGCGGGGGAGAGGGCCTCCCTCGGCTGCTTCTGGCAAGTGATAGAGTCGCGGAGCACAAGATCGGAACTTTTAGAAGTCGGCTCCACTGAGGGATGTCGCTCCGGTGGCTAAGCGGGGGGTGGAACCCTTGAGGGGACAGTGTGGTCTCAGGACCCTCGGGGTCACAGAAAGACCGGGGGTGCCTGGGTGTGGCAGAGCTCCCAGGGATCGGAACGGGGAAGCCGGCTGCAGAGGCGGAGCCCAGGCGTGGGCTCTCAGCTCGGGGTGGCCATAAACCGTGATCCGCGGCACAGTCGGGCCCCTGCTCCTCCAGCAGGGACCCAACAAGCGGCAGATCCGGGGAGATTCCCCTTCCTCCCCGGGGAGGAGCAGCGCGGGAGCGCACCGCGGGGATCTGCTGGGTTTGGAGACTCCACCCGGGGTCGGGTGCCAGAGATAGAAATGCTCAGTCACAGGCCGGGTGAGCACAGAGTGTGGCTGGAGACCGGGGAGATGGGAGTGACTGACTGCTTTTCTCTGGGGGCTCACTGAGGAGCGGGGCCCCGAGTTCTCGGCTCCTCCAGGGCGGAGATTGGGAGGCCGCCATTTTCATTCTCGGCCTCCAAAGCTGAACGGAAAGCTTGCAGGGAACAAAAGCTCCGGAGAGCAAACTCGAGCAGATTACTTAGCCTGGACCGGCAAGGGCGGGGCAATTCTGCCTCCGGCAAATACATTCGGGAACCATGGCAACAGGCCCCTCCCCCAGAAGATCAGTGAGAACAGCCAGCCAAGACCAAGTTTACCAATCAATGAGAACGGCAGAACTCCAGCACTAGGGGAATAGTGCACGTAGAATTCATGGCTTTTTTACCATGATTCCTTAGTCTTTCCAAGTTAATTTTTTTTAACTTTTTTTTTTTAATTTTTCTTTTTCCCTTTTTCAACCAACATCTTATCAATCCCTTTATTAAAAAACATTTTTATTTTTCATTTTTAGAGTCATAGTCTATCCCTTCATAGTAGTTACCCTTATTTTTGATATATATATATATATATATATTTAAATTGTTCTCTCTTTAAAATTTTGAGATACAGTTTCTTCTAACAGATCAAAATATACCTTAAATCTCTAGTGTATGGCTTTGTTCTAGTCTCCTGCCTGATCACATTCTCTCCCTTTTTTTTTCTTTTCTTTTTAAATACTCTTCTTTTTTCTTCCAAACAAATTCTTATCTATCAATTCCTTTTATAAAATCTTTTATAATTTTCATCTTTACAGTCATACTCCATCCCTTCACTGTATTAACCCTTATTTTTGTACATACATAAGTTTTTCATTCTTTAAAATTTTGGGAGGCACTTTCTTCTAATGACCAAAATACACCCAAAATCTAGTGTGTGGCACTGATCTATGTACCAGCCTGATCATATTTGATCATATTGTTTTTTTTTGTTTTATTCTGTTTTTGTTTGTTTTTATCTTTTTATCTTTTTTTTCTTTTTCTTTTCTCTTTCTTTCCCTTTCTTTTCCCCCAGTTTCAGGTCTTTTCTGATTTGTTTAGTGTATATTTTCTGGGGACGTTGTTACCCTGTTAGCATTTTGTTCTCTCATTCATCTATTCTCCTCTGGACAAAATGACAAGGTGGAAAAAAACCACTCAATAAAAAGAACAAGAGGTAGTACCCACTGCCAGGGACCTACTCAATATGGACATTAGTACGATGTCAGAACTAGAGTTCAGAATGATGATTTTAAAGATACTAGCTGGGCTTGAAAAAAGCATAGAAGTTATTAGAGAAACCCTTTCTGGAGAAATAAAAGAACTAAAATCTAACCAAGTCGAAATCAAAAAGGTTAGTAATGAGGTGCAATAAAAAATGGGGGCTCTACAATCTATACATTCAATGCAATCCCCATCAAAATACCATCCACTTTTTTCAAAGAAATGGAACAAATCATCCTAAAGTTTCTATGGAACCAGAAAAGACCCCGAATAGCCAGAGGAATGCCAAAATACTAGCCAATAGGATCCAACAGTACATTAAAAGGATTATTCACCATGACCAAATGGGATTTATTCCTGGGCTGCAAGGTTGGTTCAACATCTGCAAATCAATCTGTGTGATACAATACATTAATAAAAGAACAAGAGCCATATGATCCTCTCAATAGATGCAGAAAAAGCATTTGACGAAGTACAGCATCCTTTCTTGATCAAAACTCTTCAGAGAATAGGGATAGAGGGTACATACCTCAATATCATAAAAGCCATCTATGAAAAACCCACAGTGAATATCATTCTCAATGGGGAAGAACTGAGAGCTTTCCCCCTAAGGTCAGGAATGCGGCAGGGATGTCCACTATCATCACTGCTATTCAACATAGTATTAGAAGTCCTAGCCACAGCAATCAGACAACAAAAAGAAATCAAAGGCATCCAAATCGGCAAAGAAGAAGTCAAACTCTCACTCTTTGCAGATGATATGACACTTTATGTGGAAAACCCAAAAGACTCCACCCCAAAACTGCTAGAACTCATACAGGAATTCAGTCAAGTGGCAGGATATAAAATCAATGCACAGAAATCAGTGGCATTCCTATACACCAACAATAAGACAGAAGAAAGAGAAATTAAGGAGTCGATCCCATTTACAATTGCACCCAAAGCCATAAGATACCTAGGAATAAATCTAACCAAAGAGGCAAAGGATTTGTACTCAGAAAACTATAAAATGCTCATGAAAGAAATTGAGGAAGACACAAAGAAATGGAAAAACGTTCCATGCTCATGGATTGGAAGAACAAATGTGAAGATGTCAATGCTACCTAGAGCAATCTACACATTCAGTGCAATCCCCATCAAAATACCATCCACTTTTTTCAAAGAAATGGAACAAATCATCCTAAAATTTGTATGGAACCAGAAAAGACCCCGAATAGCCAGAGGAATGTTGAATAAGAAAAGCAAAGCTGGCGGCATCACAATTCTGTACTTCAAGCTCTATTACAAAGCTGTCATCATCAAGACAGTATGGTACTGGCACAAAAACAGACATATAGATCAATGGAGCAGAATAGAGAACCCAGAAATGGACCCTCAACTCTCTGGTCAACTAATCTTTGACAAAGCAGGAAAGAATGCCCAATGGAAAAAAGATAGTCTCTTCAACAAATAGTGTTGGGAAAATGGACAGCCACATGCAGAAGAATGAAACTGGACCATTTCCTTACACCACACACAAAAATAGACTCCAAATGGTTGAAAGACCTAAATGTGAGACAGGAGTCCATCAACATCCTAAAGGAGAACACAGGCAGCAACCTCTTTGACCTCAGCTGCTGCAACTTCTTCCTAGAAACATCACCAAAGGCAAGGGAAGCCAGGGCAAAAATGAACTATTGGGATTTCATCAGGATAAAAAGCTTTTGCACAGCAAAGGAAACAGTCAACAAAACCAAAAGACAACCGACAGAATGGGAGAAGATATTTGCAAATGACATATCAGATAAAGGACTAATATCCCAAATCTGTAAAGAACTTATCAAACTCAACACCCAAAGAACAAATGATCCAGTCAAGAAATGGGCAGAAGACATGAACAGACATTTTTCCAAAGAAGACATCCAAATGGCCAATAGACACATGAAAAAGTGCTCAACATTGCTCGGCATCAGGGAAATCCAAATCAAAACCTCAATGAGATACCACCTCACACCAGTCAGAATGGCTAAAATTAACAAGTCAGGAAATGACAGATGTTGGTGGGGATGCGGTGAAAGGGGAACCCTCCCAACAGTGGGAATGCAAGCTGGTGCAACCACTCTGGAAAACAGTATGGAGGTTCCTCAAAAAGTTGAAAATAGAGCTACCATACGATCCAGCAATTGCAGTACTGGGTATTTACCCCAAAGATACAAATGTAGGGATCCGAAGGGGTACGTGCACCCCGATGTTTATAGCAGCAATGTCCACAATAGCCTAAATGTGGAAAGAGCCAAGATGTCCATCGACAGGTGAATGGATAAAGAAGAAGTGGTATATGTATACAATGGAATATTATGCAGCCATCAAAAGGAATGAGATCTTGCCTTTTGCAACGTTGTGGATGGAACTGGAGGGTGTTATGCTGAGCGAAATAAGTCGATCAGAGAAAGACATGTATCCTATGACCTCACTGATATGAGGAATTCTTAATCTCAGGAAACAAACTGAGGGTTGCTGGAGTGGGGGGTGGGGTGGGAGGGACGGGGTGGCTGGGTGATAGACACTGGGGAGGGTATGTGCTCTGGTAAGCGCTGTGAATTGTGCAAGACTGTTGAATCACAGATCTGTACCTCTGAAACAAATAATGCAATATATGTTAAGAAAGAAAAAAAAAAGAAGAAGAAGAATGTAGCAGGAGGGGAAGAATGAAGGGGGGGAATTGGAGGGGGAGATGAACCATGAGAGACGATGGACTCTGAAAAACAAACTGAGGGTTCTAGAGGTGAGGGGGGTGGGAGGATGGGTTAGCCTGGTGATGGGTATTAAAGAGGGCACGTTCTGCATGGAGCACTGGGTGTTATGCACAAACAATCATGGGACACTACATCAAAAACTAATGATGTAATGTATGGTGATTAACATAACAATAAAAAATTAAAAAAAAATGAATCCTGGAAAGACAACACAGGCAGCTGTAATAAAGCCACAAACCATATTGTCTTACAGTACTGGAGGCAAGACGTTCAAGATCAAGGTGTCAGCAGGTTGGTTTCTTCTGAGGCCCCTCTCCTTGGCTTGTAGATGGCTTTTCCTCCATGTGAGCCCCTGGTGTCTCTTTCTGTGTGTGTTAATCTCCTCTTCTTGTAAGGACATAGATTGGACTAGGATTCACCTGAATGGCTTTGTTATAATTTCATCACAACTTTAAAGGCCCTGCCTCCAAATATAGCCCACATTCTGAGGCATTGAGGTTTAGGGCTTCAACATATGAATTTTTGGGGTGGGGAGGGGGCAGACTTCAGCCCATAAGGACAAGTTTAAGGGAATGAACACCCAGAGAAGCAAACCCACTTTTTTTTCATTTTAGACTTTGATGACAGTATGTTTGTTAAGACCTCAACGCCTGAGGAGTGGATCGCACAAGGAGAATATTACGCTAAACACCAGTGCTGGAAGGTAAGGAGCCGGGCTGGGAGCCAGTGGGGGAGGTCTTTGTGACTGGTGACCTCATCAGGCCTCACAGGCAGGTTTTCCACCATCATCCTTGCCAGCAGGATAGGGCGAAGGCTGTGGTGCCTGTGCTTCTTCGGAAACATCAGGCTGCCCTGCGATGAGGAGAGCTCCTCGCCCAGCTCCTTCTCCAGGGCAAGCATGACAACCTTCCACCGTGGCCAAGTGTCGGCATGACTTGCAGGAAAATGGAGGGTCATGACCTCTGCCCCGCCGACAAACCCCTCTGCTTATTTTCTTTCCTTCTTGTGCTCTGTGTTTAAACATTTTTGCTGTCGTCCCACCGCATTTTAAAATAGTCACAGATTGGTCATTTGTTTTTCATGTTTTTCAAATTTGATCTGACATAGACTTGACTGCCAAGCTGAGTCTGGTGAGCAGGGGTTAAGCTTCATCACTAGACTCAGTTGACCAATTCTGGGCCACAAGCCATCCTAGTGAGCTTGAGCAGCCTTCTTCCAGCTAGTGTTATCTCTGCCAGTCCTCTGGAAATAATGAAACCAGCGTGAAGAGCCTCATCCCTCTCCCGACGGTCATCCCTACACATCACACAGTTTCCGGTCGGGCACTGTGGCATGTGTGTTTCCCAGGATGCAGTGGTGATGATGTCTCCCCCTGCAAGGCACAGACACCTTCAGCTCAACAAACTCATCACGGGCCCTGTCTCGTTCCATTTCTTCCTTGTGTCATCTGCGGCTTGTCAGAAGCACAATGACTGCAGCAGGTCATGCAGCCTGTTCCCTTGGCAGCATCGCAAGCAGGGCTGAAGGGTGGACGCTTTTCTTCTTGGGGGTCTCTCTCTTTATCGTGAAGTCCCCCGTGGACTTCTCCTTACGTCTCACTGCTCGGTACTAGGTCACGTGCCCATGCCTGTTGCCAGGGAGTCTGGGAGAGCAGTCCCGTCCTGCAGTTTCAGCCCTTCGTCGGAGGCAGGTTCTGCCGTCACGCAAGGGAGGGAGAGGGGTGCCCTGTGGGCCGGTAACCAACAGCCGGATTTAGCGGAGTGGCTCCTGTAGTCTCAGCCGGGTGACCCACGTCTGAACTCAGCAACCAGTCCGCAAGCAGGTCTGCTTCTGGGGCTTGGTCGGCTCTTGGCTCGGATGATCGGCGTGAATGGGGTTCCTGAATCACGTGCACTTCATCCTCCAGCGGGTGAGCCTGGGCTTGTTCACCTGGTGCCCCAGCAGCGTTCAAAGAGCAGAGGAGCATAGGGGGCCCCCTGACGCCTGGCCTCGGAGCTGGCCCTCTGTCGCTTTTGGTACATTCTGTTGGCCTGAGCAGGTCATGGCCCAGATCTGAAGGGAGGGGTCATAGGCAGCATGTCTATGCATGGGTGGGAGAAGCTGCAGAATTACAAGGTAAAGGGGCATGGGCAGAAACAGGGAGGACTGAAGGACTGTTGCCACCTTGCAGTCAGCCCTAAAGGGTGAGAGAACAGAATGCGCGCCATTGTGTGTTTGGGCGTGTCTGCCAAGCGTTTGCATAAATTTGTAGTATTTAGCGGCTGGAGGTTGACGGAGCTCTGAAACTTTCTTCTCTGCCCATCCTTGTTAAACCTTGGCTGTTGCTGTAAAACCAAGATCCTTTTTCGGGGGAGGAGCAGGGAGGGAAGGGCGGGATAATATGGCCAGCAGGTATGGATATGAAATCGGAAAACTAGATAGCCTTTCCCTTTATTCCTTTCAGAACACTGTTGGTGTTAACCCATATGTGTTGCCCGTGGATTTCCAATTCTTTATCCCTTTACAAGAGGCTTTTGAACGTTTGAATCTAAAATCCTTTTTTTATGGGAATTGGCACAGATGAGAATGTTATAAAAAGCCTTCCCCTCACCTGATTTTATTTTGATTCTGCTAAAGGGCTTCAGGACTCAGGTGGTTTATTAAGTTTTTGGCTGCATGTCAGTGAATGTTCCAGAACCACCATAGAAATGGCAATCACTTGAGATTGATTCATTCAACAAATTCCTGTTGAGCTGTGGGCCAAACACCGTGTTTAGGTTGCAGGGATGTGATGGTGAGCGGGACAGGCACTCAGAAGAGTGTCCAGCCCCAGCTGTTGCAGGTATCACAGAGGAGAGACCAGTTGCTCCTAGAACCACCTGTCCTGGACAGGGAGGCCAGGGAAGGCTGCTCTAAGTAGGAGCCTTGAGCTAAGGCCTATAGGATGAATGAAGTTAACTGGACAGAGAAGGGGTGGAAGAGCATTTCAATCAGAAGGAGTAGCATGTGTAAAAGTCCTGTGGTGGGAAAGAGTGTGGCACAGGTCATGGGAATGCAAGGAGGCCCATGAGGCTGGGGAAGCTGAAGCAAAGAGCCTGAGGGAACAAGATGTCATCTTGTCTACTTAATCCTTCCCTTGCCCACACTGAGACCTAATCTTTACATGCTGGACCAGATGTGACTTTCTGCCCTATAGCCTGTGCGTTGAGACATGGTGTCTGCATTCCTGCTTTAGAAAAGCAGCTTTCTGCTGGCAGGAATGGGGGTCCAGGCAACATTCCTGTGATGCTCGTCTGCCCACTTTGTACCTGCTAACACAGACCTGCATGACCCAGGGCTCTAGCCAGTTATCTTCTGGGATGTGTGGTGACACCATCTCCATCCCCATCCCTACCCCCATTTCTGTGCTGCGGCTGTTTCACCAAGACTGTTGGTTAGCCATTATAGTTACCGTCTAGAGAGAACCTGTGTGGGGCCCAGAAGAGCCACTGGGTGACTTTGGGCCCACGGCTCTGTGTTTTTGTTACTGTATATACAATGAGAAGGATGAAACTTCTCACACATGGCTATTGGAAGATTAAGTGAGGGTGTTAATTATGGCGGCTTATAAAAATATATCCTGTATAGCTTTTCCATGGATTCTGGGCACTTTCAAGATTTTATTTATTTGAGAGAGAGAGCGAGACAGAGCGTGTGCACAAGCAGGGGTGGAGGAACAGAGGGAGAGGGAGAAGCAGGCTTCCCGCTGAGCAGGGAGCCCGATGCGGGGCTGGATCCCAGGACCCTGGGATCATGACCTGAGCCGAAGGCAGACGCTTAACCGACTGAGCCACCCAGGCACCTCTCTGGGTGCTTTCAAAAGGAACCTTTGAGTGGGAAGTGTTCGGGGGTAACATTATTGGGCTTTATCCTGTGAGGCCTTTTTTTTTTTTTTAGCTCATCAGCACGTTCCTGCTCCCCCACAGGCTGGGCTGGGATGTGGGATGAGACTCACTGCCTTGTCAGTGCAAACATGGCACGTGTGCTTTAACCCTTGTTCTGTATGTCACCTCCATTCCCTTGCTGGGAATCAAGACATTTTGCCTCTTTTAGGTTGCCGCCAAGTGTTACCAGAAAGGAGGTGCATTTGAGAAGGAGAAGTTGGCGCTGGCCCACAACACCGCCCTGAACATGAAATCCAAGAAAGTCAGCCCCAAGTAAGAGTCTTGGGGGTCATCTCAGGGCCGCTCTGGTGAGATTGGCTGGTGGGATCTGTTGGGGCTAGGTCACCATTCCATGGGTACTCTGTTTTCTCTCCCTCTTCCAGGGAGAAGCAGGTGGAGTACTTGGAACTGGCCAAGACCTATTTGGAGTGCAAGGAGCCAAAGCTGTCCCTTAAGTGCCTGAGCTACGCCAAGGAGTTCCGGCTGTCCGCCCAGCTGTGTGAGAGGCTGGGGAAGGTACGGGCCTAGCCTGCATTCCGCTGGGAGAACTGGGCTCCCTCAGCCCCTGCTTGAGTCAGGGAGGAGCTCTGGGCCTCCAAAGAGGGAGAGGTCGGCTCTGAAGACTATAGGGCAGCCATCTTTTCTCCACTTGCCCGAGTGTTTACGTGGCTCCAGAGATGTGTGTGTGCGCATGCGTGTCCACATCTGTGCGAACGTTTGCGACCTGATGTTAATCACAGGAAGGCCAATTGTTCAAATCAAAGATTTTATTTATTTATTTGACAGAGAGAGACACAGTGAGAGAGGGAACACAAGCAGGGGGAGTGGGAGAGGGAGAAGCAGGCTTTCCGCTGACCAGGGAGCCCGATGTGGGGCTCGATCCCAGGGTCCTGGGATCAAGACCTGAGCCGAAGGCAGACGCTTAACCACTAATCCACCCAGGCGCCCCCAGTTGTTCAAATCAAAGGGGAGGTGGGTTTTGGAATATTCCTGCCTTCCCGTCCTCCATGTTCGGTCTGGAGTCTGCCTGTGTGAATGGCCTGGCATTGACATAGTGGTTTTTCTGTGTTCTCAGTAATTGTTCTATATGTGCACCAACCAATCTGGCAGCCACTAGCTACATGTGGCTATTTAATTTATAATTTAATGAAAATGTAATAAAATTACAAATACAGTTCCTCAGTCTCACTAGCCACACTTCAAGTGCTCATTGTTCTAGAATATTTCCATCATCACAGCGCTGTCGGATATACCCGCTGATTAGAACTTAGCTACTCACAGAGTGGTCGGCAGGCTGGTGGTGGGTCACAGATTTTTATTTGTCTGCAACAAGATTAACACAGAAGATGAAAGTAACCAGTGAGAGACTGTTACAGCACTTTGGCATTGCCGTAACCTCCAATCGGTGATGACTTTTTTAGTGATTCTTTTGTCTTTCTCATTGAGATATAATTGGCATGTAAAATGATATCAGTTAGGGGTATACCACTAATGATCTGATATATGTATGTATTGTGAGATGATTACTACAGTAAGTTTCATTAACGTCCATCACTATACAGAGTTACAAAATTTTTTTTCTTGTGATGAGGTCTTTTAAGATTCATTTTCTTAGTAACTTTCAAATATACAATACAGTGGTAACTATAGCCACCATCCTATACCTCACACGATTCAGCTGGGGCTGCTGAACTCCCCGCCCCGGGGGTAGGGGCTTTATGCCCCTCCAAGAGGGGGGTGGGTTTCCACATCTCTCTGTGAAATGTAGTAGCTCCTGGATCCTCAGAGCACCCTGGGCATTGGGTGGGGTGGGGGTGGCACTTACCGGGGACTTTGAAGTGTGGCCCCAAGTCCGTGTAAAGATCGTAAGGCCCTCCTGGTGCTGCCTGCCCTGCTCCCTGTTTATTAGGGGATGTGACTTGTTAGGGTGTGGGAGATGGGGATGGGATAAGGATTTCAGGGCAGGTCCTAAGGATTTCAGTTTGGGTCCTAAGGTCCTAGGAACTAAGATAGCTTCCAACCTTACCATGTTCCTTGGTCGCCAACCCTTCAGTCTCCCATGCCACCACATGGACCCTAAGTGGTGATGGCTACAGGGAACCAGCCTAAGCCTTTGTGTCCCCTTTTTGTGTACCAGTGCCTGCCATGACTGAGTCAGAGATCTTCTCCTTACTCACGTTGCCTACCCCCCCACCCCTAGCCTGGCAAGCTCTTCCTCAGAAAATAGGAGGCCCAGGGACCAGTAGGCCATTAGTACAGCCTATGTTCCCTTCCTCGGGACTTCAGTGTCTTCAAAATGTGGAGGCCACTCTGCTCCTGGAAACACAGCCTTCCCTGTTTCCTTCCCCTTCCACAGGCTTGACCTCTGGTGGCAGCCTCTTCTGCTTCCTCTCCCCAGTATGTTCTAGCAGCTCCAAGCCCCACCCAGGGAAGGGGCTGATCTCTTTCTTTGCTCAGGCTCCTCCCTGGAAGGGGGTCCAACCTGAGCCAGCCTCAAACCTCATGTGGTCCTCCCACCAAACTAACCAGCACGATTCAAGTTGATCAGCTTGGCAGCAGTCTTTGTCAACATCCTTAGACCAAATTGCCTCCGTGTTCCCAGCCCCCAGATGTGTGCTACCCCCGCAAAGAAATGTTTGTGAGGCGGCCCTGGGGGTATAAGACTTTTTTTGCAGGGATTCCTCTGCCTCACCTGTTTCTTGCCTGAGAGAGACATTGGTTTCCCTGGAAACCTCTCAAGGCCCTTGCTCTGGATGGCAGGTGGGGACCCTTCCCCTCAGGGAGCAGACATGCAGAGCAGGGGGCTGCCGCTTAGAGCCAGCCCTCTGTTCTCTCTCTGGTTGGGCACAAGCTTGGCACCTAAGAGGACGTGCATTCCCACTTGGGGGTTTTCCTTCTGAGTAATCAGCATCGTCAGGAGAGGACAAGAGATGGGGTGGTAGGTGCTCTGGTTATGGGGTTGTATTCATGTGGCTGAGATGGGTCTAGATGCTCCCTGCTCTGTAAGGTCTCTGGACATAGAAGAACCTCATACCTGAATCTTCTTTGTATTTTGGCACTTGGTGTAGATTGTCTAGAGAAATAAAAGCCAGCTCAGATTTACTAGAGGGTCTGGCATATGTGTTTTGTCTTGTTTCACTTTGATTTTGTTTTCTTTGGACCTCAGGTGCGGTGAGTAGAATTTTGAAATGAAATATTCAACATGAAGAGATGGGCCCTTACTGGGTGCCAGGCACTCTGGGTGCTCAGTGGCCAGCAGGTGGCAATGCAGGGGCCTCTGCCTTCCTAGTGTGGGAGAGGGATGACAGACTAGCCAGAAGCATAGGAGATGCCCGTGCTGATGAGGCCAGGTGACCAGGGGAGAGAGGTGTCAGGTGCCGCTGTTTTAGGCAGGGGGTGGGCAGGGAGCTGCCTTTTTTTGTTTGTTCTTTTTTTAAATTTAAATTCGAGTTAGTTGACCTACAGTTCAATATTGGTTTCAGGAGTAGAGTGGTTCAGTGGTTCATCATTTACATATAACACGGGGTGCCTGTCATCACTAGTGCCCTCCTTAATCCCCATCCCCCGTCTAGCCCATCCCCCACCCACCTCCAACCCTCAGTTTGTTCTCTATAGTTAAGGGAGCTGCCTTTTGAGCAGAGACTGTGAGCAGTGCTGCAGGGCATCGCAGGCCAAGCATCCTTGCAGGCAAGAGCCCTCCAAGGTGGCAGTGTGTCGGGGAGCTCGAGAAACAGCAAGAGAGCTGGTTGGGCCAGAACAGAGTGAGTGGGTAGAAGTGGTAAAATGAGCAAGAGAGGGTGGCAGGAGCAAATCAGGTAGGGCCTCAAAGTCCGTGGTCGGGACTGGATTTTGTCCAGAGGTGACAGGGAGCCGGTGGAAGGTTCTGACTGCAGGAGCGACATGGAACTCATTGTTTGGATGCTCTGGGAGGAGGTGTGTAGGCAGCAAAAGTAGAAGCAGACAGGCCAGTGGGGAACAGGCCAAGGCTGGATGGTGTGGCTTGGATTGCCATGAGGGTGCTGGAGGTGGTGGGAAGGGAATTTGGGCAAACGTTGGGAGAGCCAAGCATAAAGTATTACCCGAGGGGCTGGCTGGAAGTGTGGGAGGAAGAGTGGGATAGAATTTTGTGTCCATGGCAAACCCACTGGTGGTTTTCGTCTGTTCGTCCTCTTTCTCTTCATGGTTGCTGTCCGTTCCCATTCTCTCCCCCCGCCGGCAGCCATTCCAGTGCATTTAATGTGGAGCCCCCATTTGCATGCTTAAGTGAAAAGCAAATAGTAATATTTTCTATACATATATATTTTAAGCTTATTTAAATGGCATATTTTTCTGTTTTTTTTGTTTTTGTTTTTGTTTTTGTTTTTTACTTTTTCCACGCCCTGCTATAGTGTTAAGGTCTGGCCAGGTTTCTGACCCCTGATAGTAATCCAGAACGGACATCCCTGCCTTTGACTTATCCATTTCGCTAGTGGTGAACGTCCAAGTTACCACCAACTCCCTGCTGCCACATACAGGACTGTGGTGTAGTGTGTCTCCTTCCAGTCCTGGGTGCTGCCAGAAGTGGGCTTGCTGGCCCTAGGGTATGCATGTACTTAATTTCACTAGGTGAAAGTGGAAGCCACTTTTCTTTCTAGAACAGCGGTGCCAGTTTGTGCATTAGGGTTCCATGTGCCCCACCTTTTTGACCACATTCAATGGGTTCTGATTTTCTAATTTTTGCAGACTTCATGGATGTGTCTCACTGTGGTTTTAATTCACAATTCTTTGTTAGTGAGGTTGAGCATCTTTATTGATTTGTTAGTCATTCAAGTTTCCCTCCACTGTGACCTGCCACTTTATATCCTTTACCTAGTTTTCTGCTGGGTTTCCAGGAGTCTTTTTCTTGTGGTTGTAGGAATCCATTTAATGTTCTAGACCTGTCCAGTCCAATGGAGTAGCCATTAACCACAGGTGGAAAATAAGGTTAAAACTGATGAAAATGAAATGAAATAAAAAATTTTGGTTCCTCCTTTACGCTACCCACATTTCATGTACTTACTCTTCACACGTGGCTAGTGGCTACCATATTGGCTAGCATAGTTGTAGAACATTTCCATCTTCACAGCAAGATCTCTTTGACAGTGCTGGTCTAGATGTTAATGTTTGTCTTCTCTCTGTTAACTTTGTTTCACATGCCCTTTGTTCAACAGTTATGATATAATTGAAACCATCAGTTTTTCCCCTGATGTTTGAGTGTTTTGGGTTTTGTTGAGGACTTTCTTTACCTCAGGGTCACAAAGATATTGTCATACATTTTCTTCCAATAGTTTTCGCATTTAGATCTTTGACCTATCTAAAGGTTAAATTTGTGTATGGTGTGAGGTTGGGATTTAACTTTCTTTTTCTCCCTATAAAGAATTTGTTTTCCTAATATTACCTATGTCTTAGTGTTTTTCACTGGATCCTAACAGCAGACAATACTATTCATGGTGTTGGCTTATTTTTAAGATAAAAGGTTATGCTATGAATACTCTAAGAGTATGTTTTACTCTGTCCTAGATAAAAGATGCTGCCTGTTACTATAAGCGAAGCCAGTGCTACAAAGATGCTTTCAGATGCTTTGAGCAGATTCAGGAATTCGATCTAGCACTCAAAATGTACTGCCAGGAGGAGCTTTTTGAAGAAGCTGCTATTGCAGTGGAAAAGTAGGTGGTTTTATTCTCTCCCTTCCTCCACCCTGTTCCCTCCATCCCACTGCTCTCTGGGGCATCCTACCCTGGATGGTGTTATCCTGCTCTTCTGAAGTGACTTGCCCATGTCACCCTCCTTCCGCTTGAGTCGTGGCATTGGTGCTGGGTCAGGAGCTCCTTGAAGGCAAGAGCCAAGCCTAAAGGATTACCCAAGGAGCTGGATGGGAAGTGTGGGAGGAAAAAGAGCGGAATATAATCTTCTCTTCACAGCAAACCCACCATTGGTTTTAATTTGTTCATTCTCTTCCTCTTCATGGCCAGTCTTCATTTCTGTTCTGTCCCCATTGGCAGCCATTGCAGTGCTTTTAGGATACACACCCTTAGTATATGTATATTTCATATACTCTACTCTCTTTATAAGCTTTGACACCGTGTCATAAGGAGAAGGGGTAGAAGAAGATGAAGGGTTTGTTACAAGTGTGTACATAACACACATGGCAATTTTGTGCTTAATGATGGTTCTGTCCTCTTCCGCCTTTACCTGTGGAGTTGACAGTTTTGCTGAATGGGTGGATAAAGGTAAGAGCACTAGTGGGCCATCAGGATTTTGCTTCACCACAATCTACTGGCAGATCCTCAGCCATGCACTCGTACATATGTGTATGAACACGTACCCTCGTAAGTTTCATACTTGACCACTGGAGGCCTTCTTGAACCTTTAGCCTAGTTCATATTCCAAAGGTGAAGTGGAGATGGTGGGGTTAATGGTTGACAAGGAATATAGAAATAGCATGTTGTTGATGCCCCTAGGAGATCTTCCTGGTGGTATGGGACAGCTAGAATCAGAGTCTGCTATTCTGCGTTTCTGTTGAGCAGGAGTTGAGTCCACTCTCAGCTCCTGGAAAAGTAGGGTGTGGGTTGGTTCTACATTTCTTTTGCTTTCTACCAAATTATACCTATGACAAAATGAACATAACTGACCCAGATGTTCAAACTTCAGATTTTTATTTTTTAAGTCAGCTTTTATTTAAGTATATATTCAAAAAGGTGCACATAATTCTCACAAAATTAATATACTTGTGTAACCAGTACCTCAGTAAAGATACTCAGTACTTTGAGTTTTATTTTTGGAAATGGAAAAGTACGTGTTCAGGGCCATGGCTGGTAAATGAGCATGTTCTTTTATCCAGGTCTTTGGTACTATTCTCTATGTGATACATGCAATGGGTGTGTATTAGTCAGCTCAGGCTACCATAACAAAATGCCATAGATTGGGTGGCTTAAATGACAAAAATTTATTTTCTCCTAGTTTTAGAGGCTAGAAGTCCAAGATCAAGGCTCTGGCCGGTTAGACTACTGCTCAGAGCTCTTTCCCTGGCTTGCAGATGGCTGCCTTCTCCCTATGTCCTCATGTGGCCTTTCCTTGACATTTGAGGAGAGAGAGTGCGCAAGAGAGCTCACTCTCTGGTGTCTTCTTCTTTTTTTAAAAAAATTAATTTGTTTATTTTAGAGAGAGAGTGTGCGTGCATGAGTGAGGGGAGGGGCAGAGGGAGAGGGAGAGAGAGAATCCTCAAGCAGGCCCCCTGCTGCGCACAGAGCCCGATGTGGGGCTGGATCCCATGACCCTGAGACCATGACCCAAGCCAAAACCAAGAGTCAGATGCCCAACTGACTTAGCCACTCAGGTGCCCCTCTCTGGTGTCTTCTTATAAGGACACTAGTTCTCTTGGATCAGGGCACCACCCTTGTGACCTCATTTAAACCTTAGCTACTTCCTTAGAGATCCCATCTCCAAATACAACCACACTGGGAGTTGGGGCTTGACTGTATGAATTTTAGGGGACAAAACTATCAGTCCATAACAGGATGCCAGCTGTGATATTTATTGGGTACCCCGTTATCAGGGTGCTATGCAGTGGTGGTGGGGGTAATTGACCAGGCCAATTCCCTTGTGAGTTTGTATGACAAAACCGACTGAGAGGTTTTTTTTTTTTAAACTTTTAATTCATTATATAACCTTCTGTCCTCAGTTTTCCAGAAGAGCCTTGAATAGTCAGTCATGGATTTCCCCCAGAAACATCTTTTTCTTTCATTATTTTTTTCTCAGCTTTATTGAGGTATAGAACTAAGAGTTTCTAATGATGTGTTGAGTTGAGATCTAAGAGTAATCTGAGTATTAACTGGAGCCTCACACTAGATCTATTTGAGGGTCCTTTGAACACCATGCATACTGGGTGTAGAATTCAACTGCTAACTGGCCTGACTCACAGTGTATTGAGGACATTTTAAATTTGAAAAGAAAATACGTGGGTAGTTCTTTATACTTGCTAAAACTACTCCTTACTCCATCAGCCAATGCTCACATGTAAAGTATACTCCCTTTCTTCATTTTTATTTACACCCCTCATGGGAAGCCTGTTCTGCTAGGAAATCTGATGTTTGTAGCATAACTCTGGGGCATCATAAGGCACCTGGGCACTTTTCTGGTTGTGATGAAATGGATTTTATCCCATGAGAGTTCAAAAGCAAGCATATTTTATTGGATTGTTCCAGTGCCTCGAAGACTGTGGGACTGTGGTGTGGGATATACTGACTTTGATCAGCAGAGTAAAGGGGAGCATTCAGAGCCTCATTAATCTCACTCTAACTCAACCACATGCATACCTGGCAGAAGAGAAAAATCACAGTATGGGTAATAAGAGGAAGGTTACTGTCCTGCTGTACGGTATGTGTGCAGTCTCTGTCTTCACCCTTTCTCATTAGTCCTGTCTCAGACTCAATGGAGCTGTAGACCCAAAATGATTATCATGCTTTTATGAAAGTTTAAGGGTTTTTTCTTTTCAGGGATAATTTTGATTATGCATAATTGTTGCCCCTCAAATTGACTTTCAACCCTAACTTCCATTTGCTTAGGTTGCAACTCCATTATGTTTCATTAATTAAATATACTAATGCTGGCTCCTCTGGAGAAGAAAGAATTAATTTTATCCGTGTGAAATGAAGCATTTGTAAAGATGCTGGATAGGTTTAGGTCCTATTTTGTTATTTATATCTACGTGTGGGAATTGTAGTTAACGGGCTCTGTGCTGTATTTTGGAGAACATTTTCTGTTGGGTGGTAATAGGTTGACATTTGTGTTGTCTGTCGATGCAGGTACGAAGAAATGCTAAGGGCCAAGACCCTTCCCATATCCAAGCTGTCTTATTCTGCCAGTCAGTTTTACCTGGAAGCGGCAGCAAAGTACCTGAGTGCAAATAAGATCAAGGAGATGATGACTGTCCTCTCAAAGCTAGACATAGAAGACCAGCTGGTGTTCCTGAAGTCTCGCAGACGGCTTGCAGAAGCTGCAGAACTGCTGAACAGGGAAGGTCGGCGAGAAGAGGCTGCCTTGCTGATGAAGCAACATGGCTGCCTGTTGGAGGCCGCCAGGCTCACTGCTGACAAGGACTTCCAGGCCTCGTGTCTGCTGGGGGCTGCCCGCCTCAATGTAGCCAGGGATTCAGATGTAGAGCACACCAAGGCCATTCTGAGAGAAGCCCTTGACCTCTGCTCTCAAACCAATCAGTTGTCTGGCATCGCTGAGGCCCATTTCCTCCAGGGGGTGATCCTGAGAGACTTTCAAAAGCTCAAGGACGCCTTCTTCAAGTTTAACAAACTCAATCACTCAGCTGGAGTGGTGGAGGCGCTCTACGAAGCCGCCAGCCATTGTGAGGCCGAGCCTGAGAAGGTCCTGGCCCTGGCTCCGGGGGGTCTGGAAGTCCTCCTCCATCTGGTCAGGGCCCTCAAAAGAGTGACCAACAATGCGGAGAAGGAGATGGTCAAGTCTTGCTTTGAGTTTTTTGGAATTTCTCAGGTGGATGCCAAGTATTGCCAGATAGCTCAGAATGACCCTGGGCCCATATTAAAAATAATTTTTGACCTGGATTTGAACTTGAAAGAGAAGAAAACAAAAGACTATTTCTTGATAATGACTGACCAAGTGAAATTAGCCCTCAACAAACACCTTTTGAGTAGGCTGTGTCAGATCACACAGAGCCTGCTTGGGAAGACCTACCCAGGCGTCTGCATGAGGTTTATTGTAGGCTTGAAATGTGAGGATGAAAACTGTAAAGATTTCCATAGGCCTTTGCGGCGTTGCGAGGCCAAGTGTTTGGTTCAGTCAAAAATGCACTTGGTGGCCATCAGTGGGTTGCTTTTGGAAGCCAAAAAAGTATTCCCTAAAATCTTGGCAGAAGAACTTGAAGACATTGATTATATTTTGCCTACAGATAGGTATGGCCTTTGCAAATCCTTCCTGAATGTCCTCTTCCCTAAGCATTTCCATCAGAGAGTGTTGTCAGAAAACCCCATGGCATGCAAAGAAATCCTCAAAAGAGACTACAAATCCTTTCGATCCTGCAGGTCTGTTCTGAAAGAGTACATCCATTTTTTGTTTCAAAACGAAAGGGCACGAAGCCGCCGGGAGTCTACGGACCTGTGGCTGAGCGCCATGCAGGCTTTCCTTGTCTCCTCCAACTATCCGGAGGAGTTTGAAAAGCTGCTCCACCAGGAGGAGGACAACTACAACAGGGAACTCAAAGCTCTAGAGGCTGAAAAAGAGGAAAGGGGCAGGGGGAGAGGCAGCAAGATGAAGGGAATAGAAGGAAAATTCGGCATGTTGGCGCCCAACAAGGATGACGACAATACCGAGAAGACCCACCTTTGCTTCATCCGGCTGCTGGAGAATTGCATTGACCAGTTCTATGTATACAGGAACCCAGAAGACTGCAAGAGGCTCTTTTTCCGCTTCATGAATGTACTGGTCAAGAGGTGCAAAGAACCGCTCATCCCCAGCATCGGGAACACCGTGGCCCTGTTGGAGTTCCAGTTTGTCCACTGTGCGGTGGTTCTGGCCCGCCTCTGGAAGAATGCCATCCTGTGCCTCCCCAAGAGCTACATCGCGCTCTTGCACTACTGGGAGTTCCTGTTCAGCAAGAAGGACAGGGAGCTCGGGGACGTGTTCTGCATCATTCAGGAATACAAACCCAAGGACGTGACAAGGGCCATTCAGGATTTCCGGTTCCACCTCTCCTACCTTGTCAAGGTGCTCTGCGGCTGTGAGAACGTGAACTTCAATGTCCTGCTCGATGCCTTCGCTGAGATAGACTACGTGGTGTCTGGTGAGGCAGAGCGGACCCTGGTGCTGTGCCTGGTGATGCTGGTGAATGCCGAGGAGCTCTTGCAGCCGTACTGCAAACCTCTTCTGCACCGCCACTTCCAGGAGATCCAGATGAGGCTGCAGCTGATGAGCATGGACTCCCCGGACCAGGTTCCCGAGAGGCTCCTGAAAGTGGTCAAGCGGGTGTTGACGGAGGTCACCGTGAAGTCTGTGGCTGAGGCGCTGCAGGACCTGCTCTCTGAGCGGGATGAAGAGTACCTGATGGACTGCCACTGGCGGTGGGACAGCGTGCACACCAAGGGGTCCGTGGTGCGCGGCCTCTATCACGAGGAGGTGAAACTAAGCCGCCTGCTCTGTGTGGACTCCGTGGACTACTCTGCTGAGCCAGAGTGTGAGTTTGGTCAGGACGAGACTGATGAGCTGGCCTTGGAAGACCGGGACCACCTCCTGGCTGCTATCCTTTCCCAGAAGCAGTGGAAGGCTTCCATCCAGCGGAAGCTGAGAAGGGCCTGCCTGGTGGTGTCCCTGTGCATCAGCTGGAGGAGAAGGGTGAGTGCGCAGACAGAGTGCTTCCGGGAGGAGACCAGGGAGCCCGGGGCCGGGAACTTCAAGAAGGCCGACGTCGACAGGACCCAGTGCGACCTGTGTGGGGTGAAGTTCACCCGAGGTCCTGACAACTATTTCAGCCCCGGGAAGGCATTTGAGGGAGAGGTTTCAGAGGCGGTGGCCATTTCCAGGGCCGAGCTGGGAGACACAGAGGGTCAGGAGAGGAATAACGAGTCTTACGAGCAGCACATCCTCCTAGAAGGTCATCAGAGGCAGCAGGTGGCCTATCAGAAGTACTCGGAATTTTTCCGTGAGAACGTGGACCCGGCCATTGATGAAGGCAAGCTGGTGGTACAGGACATTGAGCAGAGCATGTGGATCCGCAGTCACCTGGGCTCCAAAGAGCACAGCCACGTGCTGCAGAGGAAGGTCCAGGAGAACATCAAGAAGGTTTTGGATACGGTGGAGGACCTCTACAGGCGCAAGGCCTGGGCTGGCGGTAAGGGGTCCTCAGAAATTGGGGCCCAGGTGGTGTTAGAACCCAGGCTTTGAGAACACATGTCAGAGTCAAGTCCTTTTGTGGTGAGGTCTGTCCTGGAGATGACAGAACTTGGCGTTGGCCAAGAAATACAAGTGAGGAACATGTGTTCTCAAAGTACAGCAAAACCCCATTCTTTGAACCACCCCACCCCCAGTTAAAACATTGTGATTATCTTGGGTCAGGATGGTTTCCCCTGGTACTACAGACAAGAAGAGGGCTTGCTAACTAGTTCTGTGGCAAGGATATAGGGAAAGCGTTCAGTCTTGAGGAAAGCTTCTGATCTGTTCATCAGTGATCATTTCTTGAACACCTACTCTGTACTGAACCCTTGACTAAGATCCGGAGGTGCGTAACTGGTGTCATCCTTTTAGGAGGGTTCTTAAACCATACCCAGTGTGAGACTTTAACAATAAGAATTCCTATGTGGTCTTTGAATCAGATTTCCTCTAACTTCCTTATTAGCTATTTCTTAGCAACACTGCGTGGAAGTCACATTATGTATAAAATTAGTGAAACTAGGTATTTAAAACTTATTCTATAATCCGGACACTCTAGTTTAAGGTTTAGTGACATGTTGAACAAAGCTTCCTTGAGAGGTTTGCTATTGGCAATCTTTATAGACACGCAGTGATGGTATGTAATTGTAATTTATAACGTTTGTGGTGGCAGAAGGTGGCTGTGGGTCCTTATCCCATTATCCCCCTCAGGGGAAACACAGAGACAGGCTCTTGGGAAGTGGGGGCCTTGGCTCTAGTACTGAGTGGTCTGGTCTCTGCAGCGGCCCGCTCACTCAGAACCCTTGTTCTTTGGTTCCTGCAGCAGAGGAAGTGATGGTTCGGTTGGTCAACATTCTCATCCCGTCAGTCAGGGATGCACAGGAGTGGCTGATGAAGACAGAACTCCGCTTAAAGGAGGAAGGTAAGGAGCCCTTTATCCCAGGATAATGCTCTGGGTCTCGTGATTCTTGGTTCTGCTGACTCCCAGGTCAATGTGAAGGTTGTCTATGGTGTCAACAGTGGCCACTCACTGTCTGGGTGCATTGCCCCAGTCAGTCAAATTATTAGCAACATAGTATCCCAGTTTCCCCAGCTGACTGGGAGGGCTCCCTTTAGTTGCTTTTTCGACAACCTCTTTGGCCTCTCATGAGCTGTTATCAATGACATCTAATCACTACTCAGGCTCAATACAGTGACTCCCAAGGATAGACAAAGTATTGAAAAACCCCCTCTTGGTAAATATGCTTGCCTGTGTGAACCATTCATGTAAGTTAGTGGATATTTATTGAATGTCTAGTATGTATCAGCATTGTTTTGGGCTTGGGGATATAAAACAAACACATCTGTGACCAAAGCAAACAAAATCATTGGGGAAACTTGCATGCACCTTCCCATAGAGGGTTAAGGGCTTATATGGAGTGAGTCAAGTTACTCTCCTGACAGAGTGATCTTGCCAAATTCTTTATCATCTGGGAAGTCTTCCCTCTTGCCCATTCCAATTGTTGCCCACTTTTGGCTGGGTCTTATTTCTTCTTACTCCACAAATATTTCATGTGCCCCAGAATGTTCTTCTGTGGGTCCTCCTAATCAGTCCAGCTGCTACTGGAAAATCCAGACCCCAGAGCTGGGAAAAACTAGAAGGTACTTGGCGCACATATTTTTGGCAGTAAAAAATCTTTAGAATATAGTGTCCTGCTGGGACTATGATTTTTATGATTGTTTCAAAAGGAAGATAACTGGTATACCAACTCAAGTTTGTGGTTGAGCTTAGGTTTTGTTTGATGTCTTTGCCATTTGAAAGGTCTCTGAAATAAGAGCAGAGGAACCAGCCTTGTATAAGAACTTAATTCTAGAGAAGGGTGTTCAGTTGGGCTCTGATTCAGGCTTTCTCCCCACCTTTAATTTAAAACGATTACAGGGATATCAGGTTTTACTAGCATGTTATATTTAATAGTGGAGTGAAAAAAGAAATCACCATTCTGTACTTTGTGTCCGGTTTTTTGTTTGTTTTTGTGCTTTTTTTTTAATGATGTTCAGTTAGCCAGCATATAGTACATCATTAGTTTTTGATGTGGTGATCAACGATTCAGTAGTTGTGTATAACCCCCAGGGCTCATCACAGCACATGTTTTTTGCTTTTGAAACAGGTATCATTCAGGAAGATGATTACGAAAATGAAGTGGAAGATTTTGGTGAGCTCCGTCCTCGAAGGCGTCCGCGGAAATGTAGAAAGCAGAGAAAATACTAACGTCCACACAGCTGCTGCCTCCTAGGCCTTCAGAACATTCCATCCTGACTTAGAATTCTGAGTGCTGGAGCAGAAGAGAAAAGGAATGTAAATTAGCTTAAAAAAGTAGGGGAGTCTAGCAACACCTTTGATTTTTGTTCTTGTTATTTTTCTCACCGGTGGCTTTGACCTGATCACTCTGTCGCCTGGAAGTCTAGCAGTGGTAATTCTCTCTAGAACTTGTTCAGATGAGAGGAGTCATAGCTGAAATAACCTCGGGATGCCTCACCTCAAAGCTCTGAGGTTCTTTGGCGCATCCCCATTGTGACGTGAGTCATCAGCAAGGGACACCCCTCACCTCAGAGTTGGCGCTGCTCCTGGCAGGGAAATCCCTCCATGGGTTCCCTCATTTCCTTTCATGCGGCTGCAGGGTCAGGAACCCCATGTGCGCCCGGGGTCCCTGTGGGCCCACCGCTGGCCTCTTGTGACCCCAGGACATACCCTCTGGTCATCTCTGAACCTACTTGTAGCAAGGTCCCTTCTGTTATGTACAGTGGCTTCTTCTGTCTGCGCACCCTTTCTGCCCTCCTCCCCATTTTTTGGGGGGATGATTTTTAGCTCCCTGTGCAAGTCACGGTTAGACTACCTCAGAATGTAGTCCAGAACTCTCCCCTCCCCCTCCCCCCCCCCCCCGCCCACGTCCTGTGGGCGGGAGCCTCAGGACTTTTGCCCTAGGAGGCAACCTGGGGGATGTTGCGGGGGGGTTCCCAGCCTGCCTCTCCAAGATGGTCCTAACTCTGCCTTCGCTATGGTGCAGACATTCCAAAAAGTGTTTGTATGTGGCCCTATGTGTCTCGTTTTCTTGTTTGAAGGACGCTATTATAGCTTCACGCCCAGGCCCCACTGAGCCAGCGGCCATCAGTGTGGTCCCATTCTGGAGGCCTCCATGCCACTCATGGCTCCTGCCCACCCTCTCCCCTGCCCCTCAGCCCAGCCTGCTGTGAAAGCTCGGGTTATGTGGGCCCTTCATCGCTCTGTCCGCACAGCAGAGCCAGCTTGCTCCCCGTGTTCTGCTGCTTTTGCTGCTTATTTTCTCCTTATTGTCTTTCTAAATGACTCTGTTTCCTTGTTTCTAATTTTTATTAGGTTGTGTTTCTAATTTTTATTCCAGGTGTTTTTTTTTATAAACTTGCCAGAACAAAAGGGAAAAAACCCAATCAGATCTTACTGTATTATCACATTTTTATAAAGTTAAATCATTTCTCTTACCTGGAGCCGCCCATTTATTGTTTCTAGTCTCCACTCAGAGAGTAAAGGGTAAATCTGGGCACTGGTTCTCTCTGACCAGCTGGTTGATGCCGACCCCGGCAGAAGCTCGCTGTGCCTTCTGAAATGAAGACATCCAGGGACTCAGGGCTGGTTGCGGTGTCTCCTGAGGCCTTGCCTGGGCCTCCTGAGCATTTGGGGTGTGGACTATAAGGAGTTTTGTCAGTGCTGCCTCTGGGCACTGCCGCCAACGAGAACATAGCCCTGGGAGGCAGGAGACCCGGAGTCGAATCCTCTCCCACCCTTACAGAGTGGTGTAACCTGGGGTGCATCAGATCACTGAGTGCCTAGATGCGGCACCCCCTTGGGGGCTCGGAGTCTGCTGTGAGGGGGAGGTGGAGACGTGGGAAAGCAGCCATGATAGAAATGCATATCGCACGGGGTGGCAGCTGCATTTATGTAGCCCAGTGGGGCCTCAGTTTCCCCTTTGGGGGAATCGAATGGTCCAAGAGCCCTTTGTGCCCTGATGCCCAGTGGTTCTGTAGGTTGTTGCCAGGGGTTTGAGCACCCTCTGGTCTTGGTTGTGTGATCTCAGGGTTTGCTTATGTTGGGTGAGCAGGACAGCCGAGTCTCAGGAAACAAAGTGTCCTCTGATCCTATGGTTCGAGGTCCAGGAGGCTCATAACTGGGCCAGATGAGCCTGCTGTCTTGTATATCAACACTGTCTGATAGAACCTCCTAGAGAGAACCACTCTCAGGAATCCACCTTCTCAATTGTAGGGGGGCTTAGGGTGTGGGTGCGGAGGTTGGGAGTGAGGAATGGGATTTAGCAGCAGGGTCAGTAATTCCCACCGATGACCTCAATCCACAGGCCCTCCCAGTAGCAGGGGCTTTGGTGTCCCAGGCCTTGCCCGGAAATCCAGGACGGGGGCTGTGTGTCAGAGATTCCCAAGACTACTCTCAGGTTTGGTAATTCACTAGATGGCTCGAGGACTCAGCATGTAGTTGTATTCATAGCTCTGATTTATTATAGCCAAAGCGTACCAAGCACCATCTGCAAAGGGAAAAGGCACATGGGCCGACTCTGGGGCGGGGGGCAGGAGGGGGATACCAGGTGCAGGCTTCTGAGGGTCCTCTCCAAGTGGACTCACACAGGACATGCTTAGTTCCCCCACCGAAGAGTGTGACAACACATGTGAATTGCTGCCAATCAAAATTTATTAGAGACTCAGGGCTCTGAGTTTTTAATGGGGGCTGGTCATGTGGGCATCTTCTGCCTAGAACCTAGCAAAGTCACAGTGTCTCAAGGAAAGCAGGTGTTCAGCATAAACTACATTGTACAAATAGTTTGAGCACTTTGAGCCATGGTTATCAGTTCTGGAGATGGCAGGAACCCTCCAGAAATTCAAGTTACCAGACACCAGCCAAGGGGAAACCTTGTAAGCAGGCCTTTCAAAAGAGAGCAGTCAGGCCTGCTGTGTTAACTCTCTCCTGGGGTTCCCCCAGGCTGGAGCTCTGTCATGATCAGCCCCCTAGCCTGCCTTGTGGTCCGCCCCCTGCCCCATGTACCCAGCTGCTGGACAAGCATGTACATAGCTAATGTCTATCTCTCCTGTCAAGAGGGTGAATTCTCAGGGAGAGTTCATCTTCCAAAATCCCATCATGAAGAATCAGCTATTTTCCTAACTGCCTCAGACGTTAATTCCACTTCTTTGCAGGCAGCATTAATTGTTCGGAATGGTGTTTAGGGCCCTTGAAGCCTGCTGAGGGAAGGGAAAGGGCCGGATGGCTCCTACCAACATGCACATGCTTTGGCCTGACTGTTCTTAGCCGAGAGCCCTTGTTCTCCTCAAATTCTCTCTGGGGACACGGGTTCAGTCTTCCAATGACTGAAGGAAGGAAGGACACTGATGTGGGAGCCGACAGCTCTGTGCTGACACCTCAGTATTTCACCTCATCACTGGTGGGGGAAACAGGTCCAGGTGATGCATCTTACCCCTGGTCACAGAGCTGTTCTGAGGCAGGGCTGAGACCTGGACTGGGTTTTCGGAGGCCAGCCAGCATTCTCCACGGAGGACTCAGGCACTGAGGTCAACAGCAAATATCAGCGATTCTTTCTGGAGCTCATCACCCCGGCCCAGTATCAGGACACAGAGTGTGCTGACTGGCCCCTGGGCACTGAAACAGCTCACCCTGCTTTCTGGCACTGGGGTCTTCCTATAGGAAATTAATGTGTCTTCTCCTGCCACCCATTCAGGGCAGCCTGGCCTCTGATCCCCAAGAACAGGACAAAGCAGCTGCCAGAGTCATTCCCAGTAGATAACAAAGCTCAGCACTGCTCCGCAAGCTGCCGGCTTTACTCTCTCCTGAATGCACCCACCCTTCACCCCGAGTACTGAAGTTCACATACTGAATCCCCTTTCATCCCCTACCTCCAGACCCAGGGCTGTAGATATGATCACCTTTCCCTTGCTGGCCTGCCTCAGTTTCCCCAGAGTGGTCACTTGTAGTTCAAAATGAGCCCCAGGTTTGCTGAGCATCCTGGCCAGCGCTGACCATAGCAAGAGCCCCTGCCCTGTCACACTTGCTCTCCGCACAGAAGGCAGGCATAGTCGTGCTTCCAGGTCCTGGCTGTGCCTAAGATCACCTCCTAGCTGGAGTGCGTCAGTTGTTCATTTCTCTAGTGTCATGACGTGGGCTCTTCTGGGCTCCTCCTAGGGGGCTGATCAGTGTTTCGGGATGGGCACATGGCTTGTGGGGATGTGAGAGGGATGAGGCCAAGAGATGGATGAAGCTTGTACTCTGCCCTCTCTCTGGAGCTCACAGAAAGGATTCTCCAGGCTTGGATGAGGAGATCACTCCAGGGCCCAGGAAAATGATCAAGGCTATAAACACTCCATGTTGAAATCCCAGCAACCTCCAGGTTTTACCCAGTAGGTGTATGAGGTATTTCATTTGAATTTTTGAATGTGAATGACATTGAATGTTAGTTTCCTGTGTTTCCATCTGATTTTAAACTATTTTTTTTTCAAAGATTTTATTTATTCATTTGACAGAGAGAGAGATACAGTGAGAGAGGGAACACTAGCAGGGGGAGTGGGAGAGGGAGAAGCAGACTCCCCACTGAGCAGGGAGCCCGATGCGGGGCTTGATCCCAGGACCCTGGGATCATGACCTGAGCCAAAGGCAGACACTTAACAACTGAGCCACCCAGGCACCCCTCCATCTGATTTTAGTATGGCTTTGGTAATCCTGGGATTTTATATTCTAGCAATAGGACAGTACACATGAATTTCAGTTGTACAAGGAATGTCACATTTTATTTCAATTAATTAAAATCCTACTCTGAGCCCTCTTTGGTGGGAAATTCAACCCAAGTCATTAATTGGGGGACCTTTTATTTCCTTGAGGTCTCTAATCTTGGGAGGTCTACATGGCATGGGTAAAAGGAGGAAGGCCCTCTCTCCTTCAGTTCATGGTGGCCACCACTGACACATTCTTTCCAAGCTGGCGGGGGGTCTGAGTTGATGGGTGACTTTTCTCCTTCCGAGCTGAGCTTGGTGATGCTAGGAGCCTTGGGACATCTGGTCCAGCATCTGTAGATGACCCACTCAACCATCATCCTTGAAGTTTTCCCACCTCCCCATTGCATTGCGATGAATGTGAGTGCAGGTCCCTATTGGTTAGGGCATCCCCTGGGCCCTGCGTCACTCCTGAACTGAGGAGTCCTAACTACTACCTTGGAAAAGGGGGTGGAACATATGGAGAGAATAGTCACAAATTCATAGCTAAATAAGAGTTGAGGGCTCTGGGAGGTAGATTTCAAAGACGGCTACTGTCTACTTCTTCCTGTCCTTGCACGTGTGTGTCATCCTGCCCATCAAGAGGTGGAGTCAGTTTTCCTTCCCCTTATGATTTGCTTTGGCCAATAGATTGCAGCAGAAGTGACATTGTCTAATCTGGGTCTGGCCTTTAAGAGGTCTGGCAGCTTCTGCTTTTCTTTGGGATAATCCAGCTGCTATGTGAGAATTTAGTTGCGCCAAGGCCACCATGCTGTGAGGAAGTCCAAGCTAGCCAGGCAGAGAGGCCACATGTAGGAGCCACACGTAGGAGGCCAGGGGCACCATTCATGTGAACAGAGCCTTCTTGGACATTTCAGCCTGGGGCCTGCTCAATGAGGCCAGTGGAGTGACCCTAGCACCCACTACACCAGCTGAGACTTGCCCCAATTAACTGAGAATTAACACAGCATTATGGCTTTGTTAAGTCTTGGGATTGTTTGTTACCCAGCAATAGATAACTGAAACCAGGCCCTACTACGTGTCAGGTACTATTAGGCATGTATTAGCTCCAGATCTTACAGCGCTCCAAAATATAGTGATTATCACAAGTATGTGTAAAGTGAAGGAGGGGTTTGCCTGAGGCCAGGCAAATAGGAACTCCCTATTGGAGCCCATGCTATTCTATAGTTTGCCCCTGGAAGGCATGGGTTTCATCCACCTGTCTGCCTGGCCTGGTGGGGATCCTAGAACCCTAGCACCCGGAGGAATCTTAGAACCTATCCCTGGAACCAAACATTTGTCGTCTTAGCCACATCCCCTCTGGACCTTGACATCTGGCAGGCCATGCAGGCTTCACCAGCAGCTAAGACTTGGTTGCCAGGGCAACCTGCAGGGGGAGTAACTATGACCAATGTTACAGAGTTCTCCCCACTCAGCTCCTGGGTTCTGGTTCCCCCAAGACACTGGCAGCCAATTGTGCTGGCTGTCACAGAAGGGCAGGTCTGCCCCTAACATTTGTGGGATGTGGGGTAAGAATACAAAGACAGACCTCTCCCCTATCCCTTCTCTTCACACCCTTTGCTTCAGCCTACACCACAAAAGTTCTCCTGGCATGAGTATGGGCACTCCGACCATACATGCAAGCTCATTACATAGCTTCATCCTCGCTTCCCTGAACAGCCACTCTTGGCTTCCCCTTGGATCCAGCACATCGGTGGGGAAGAGGCTCAGGGAGATTTGAGCAGGGGGCTCCTCACTACGGGAATAAAATCTGGAGGGAGCTGTGGATACGTACTCTTTTTGCAGGCCTGGGGCAGAGTATGCAGCTAACAACACAGCTTTGTGTTACTTCTCTCGGTCGTTTCCCCTCATGCATCTGCTCCTTCAGTGTCCTTGCAGGATAGGAATCCAGGATTCATAGATTCTCCTGCCATAATAACCATCTTAATCATCTCAATGCCTAACATCTCAGTCTCTATCTTTCTGTCTGCCTGTCTGTCTGTCTGTCTCTCTCACACACACACACACACACACACACACACACACACACACACACACACACACAATTATCCCTGGCCTTCTCCAGCAGGCTAATCTGGGGTCTGGGATGCCTTGAAAGCCCTCCTGGATCAATACCGTGTAATGGCCAGCCATCTATGTCCTGGGGATCATCCTTAAGTTTATGATCCAGAGGATGGGTAAGCCAATGCAGCAGGTAACTGCTCTTCTTTCGGCCACAAATATCTTTCCTAAGAAACTGAGGCTGGCTTTGTCTGATCTTGTCATTCTAAATATGCTTCGAAGATCCTGACCGGAGAGTGCAAGGTCAAGTGGGCAGCCAGAGGCCATCTCTTCACCTGGCAACCGCCATAACAGCACAGAGGTTAGGAGCTCATGGGAAGCTTCCCTGTTTAACCTGATAAACTTCCAGTCCTTACCACAGCAGAGAAACCAGGTCTGCCAACAAAAGTAGACAGCTGATCCTCACTCCCACCCACCACCCAGGAAAATGTGTCTCCCCACTTGCTAAGGGGGAGGGAGAAGCCATCAGCAAGGTACCGGGCATTCTTTAGGTGGGTTGTTTTCTAGAAACTTCTCCTGGTGCTGCGGAATTCTAACCCTATTCAGAATTCTCTGTTGTCTGCCCAAGACACATCACCTGACCCTCCTCAGTGGTGATGGGACCTGAATACCTGATAGGACCTTTGAGGGGGGATGGGTTACACTAGGGAAGCAGGGTATTGTCACTGCAGTATCTTTGAAGTGAGATGTAAGATTGAAATTTGGCTTCTTTCCCTGGTTGTGGGAATTCAGACATGTTATTTAAAGTCTCTGAGCCCATTTGGGCATTTATAAAATCGAAATAAGGACATGAGCTTGTAGCTTGTTTGTAATTGCATTATCCTCCCTTGTTCCCTGTTTTTCTTCCATAGATGGACCAAGAATGGGAAAAGATTTCAGGCAGGGACTTGTTTCCAGGGCAGAAAGGGGTGGTCACGAGTAGAGACTAGCTCTGGGGACAGAGCTGGGTCAGCTTTTATATGCCCTTTACGGAGGTGGGGACATTTCTAAGCGGGCTTTGTTTCCGGGGACTCAACCTTCTTTTAGAGACTGAGGCTATTTTTAACCCAAGTTTTAGTGATTCTGTGGGACAGCTGTTTCAGGAAAATATGTAGGCCAGTCCATGATATTTGGAGTCATGATTTTAAGGTTAGGGAGTGGGATGGGATGGGGAAGAACTAGAATAACTCTGGAGTTTCCGGAGGCATCCAAAGCGATCTACACCTACCCTGAAGAATGCTGCAACCCAAATTCACTTGGTGGCCCCTCAAGTGTCGAGACGGGCTGAACAGAAGAACTTTCTTCTGTTACACTTCAAGGGGAGTGTGAGCTTCTGCCCTCTTTCTGTCCCCATCTGCCATTACCAAATCATGATGGAGAACAGACTGGCAATGCCCATGTCAGAGAGGCTGTGGGAGAAGGGGTCTCTCACACGCTGTAGTGGAAATAAGACCGGTACGGCCCTTCTGGAGGCACTTCACCAATATCTATTAAAATTAAAACTGGAATCACCTTTGAACTTGGCATTCCCACTTTTTGTTTTTTGGGATTTAAGAAATTATTTATTATTAGTATTTTAATCGTGGTTAGGGTATACCTAACATACAATTTCCAATCTTAAACCTTTGTGTGTACAGCTCAGTAGGTGTTGTTACTTTCACGTTGTTGTGCACCAATCTCCAAAAATTTAACTGAAACGCTAACCCATTGAACCATACCTCCCTATTTCCCCTCTCCTCAGCCTCTGGCAACCACCATTCCACTTTCTGTCTCTGCAATTTTGACTACTCTAGGTGATGCATGTAAGTGGATTCAGGTAGCATTTGTCTTTTTGCAACTGGCTTACTTCACTTAGAATAATGTCCTCAAGCTTCATCCATGTCGTAGCATGTGTCCAAATTTCCTTCCTTTTTAAGGCTGAATCATATTCAATTATATGTTTATTACCAGCACTCCTACTAACAGGAACATCTGGGACAGTGCAAAATTGGAGCCAACTCCAGTATTCAGCAGGGGGATGGCTAAACACCATGAATATGGTTCAGTTTTTAAAAAGAGCTAAATGTGCTGGCATGGAAATAGGGCAAAAATCAATTGCTCACTGAAAACTCAAGCTGAAAAGGGGCTCTATGGTTCAAGTAAATATCAATAAAAATTTAATTCCAAGTTGGAGGTGGTGGTGGTGGTGACTCTGGGTACTCTGTAAGGGCCAGATTTTTAAAAAATCATTTGGATTATATTTGTGTTCACAGAAAACAGTAAGGATATTTTTAGAAATCAAAATGGAGAGGTACAGTAGGCAAATATTTGTTGCTCCAAGAGGTGGTTAGAGAAGAACATGCTTCTCCCACTCAGGTGTTTAGAAAGCAAGACTGTCATATGTCCCATGATGATGACAATCCAGTAGGAAAAGAGGCTCCTCTAGACACCCCAGGGGTCCCACACAGGTCTAGCCCGGTCATGTGCATCTCATCGTAGCTGACCTCCATTCCACTGGAGTGCATCTGCAGCCAGCTGTGAATAAGGGAGACCCTTTAAGGTCATTCCCGACAACTTGAACTTTATTACCTGGTCCTTGGATGTCCTGCTGTTAGTACTTCTGGCTCTAGAACTTCTTACCCCCTGGCAACATCCTCGCTCTTAAGTCTCCCGACTGATGATATCCTCCTGCTATATTCCCTGGCATCTTTCTTGAGCTATGAAGACACGCCTATTGAGGTGTGGGGCTTGAGACAGGCAAAAAGCAATGATAATCACAACAGAGGTCATTTAGTGAATAAGTACTTCAGTCCTGGCTCACATAAGTCCTACCTTGGTGAATAACCACAACTGCCCCCATCATACCTGTGGCGACTAAAGTGCTGAAAGCTCTGTGTAGCCCTGTCCCTCAGGATCACCTGCTCCAGCCCTAGCCCATGGGGATCACAGAGAAGTTAGTCTATAGAGACAGAAAGGGTGGAAATTTTCTTGAGAATAAAAACCCTGTTCTTCCATCTTCAATTTCTTCTTCTGTTCAGTTTTCCTTCAAGCTATTGTCAGGGTGTTTCCAATTTTCTGGAGTGCTTTGGCTTTTTTGGCTGCTGACCTTCCAGGTGCTAATTTGGCATTCAGAAGGAGGTGGCAGTGTCTGGTTTCTGTCACTGTTCACAAAGTCTACTGTCTTGGTGAGAGCTATGATGGTGAGCCCCGAGTCAGGGATTCTTTCCGCCATGTTGCTCGTCTTGGAGTGGGACCCCTGGGACAATACAGGGCTCCGGCGCTTCCAAGGAAGGGGAAGAGTCCCTTACACGGAATCCTCCTGACTTCACAAGGGAGGAAACAGAACTACGGATCAGGTTGGTGACTTTTTCAACTTTTTAAAACCTTTTTCAGAGCTTCTGGGTCAGAGCGAGGGGAAAAGCACTTTAGCCCTTCCGCTAGGGCTCTGAGATGTCAGAAGAGCTGCACGAAAGGCAGTTGGTCATCCTGGACTTTGTGTGCCTGATGCCACACCCGAGTCCTCAGGATTGCTGACTGTAGGATTGCTGACCTTCATCACCAGTTCCTGTGGCTCATCAAAACTCAGCTCTTAAGAACCCAGATTGGCTTAGAGTTTTCAGGGAGATCTGGGTTTGTAACTGAGGTGCCTTCCTGGAAGAACACTAATCTTCCTCCTATCAAGGGCTTTCAAATAAAAATGTTAAAGCATCAGAAATCCTGTTAGAACTAAAGTAGACTCCGGAGATCCTGGGCTGTCAGGCTGTCTATGCCGAGGAGCAGCACTATGGCCTGGGCCCCAAGGACACAGCTTTTGGGTAGGCAGGACACTGGCTAGGAGAAAAGAATAGCATCTCTGCCTGTGTGCTTGCATGTGCGTGTGTGTGCGTGTGCACGTGTGTGGACACATGTGTCTGTGTGTGCATGTGTGTGTGTGTGTGTGTGTGGAGGGGGACTGGGGCATAAAGGAAGAAGGCACATGTGGTTGAATTTCTCATCCCGTCTGTTCCTTTGCATCTAATTTAAAGGGAAAAAAAGTGCACAGGCTGCCCGGGGGTGTCCAGGTGGAATCAAGCCACTGCTGTGTAGTTCAAGTGAACTGCGATCCACAAATATATCTGAGAAGGATTCTCTGCCAAGGGAAAAACACTGTTTTGTCTACCCTTTCTACAGGGGACCGTTAAAAAAATGAAGTGGGAGCCTGCAATCTGAAGGGTCTACGGATCCCTTTCTCATCCTGCAGGGATAGGAGCAGGTGTGTGTGGGGACGGGGTGAGTGGGAAGGCAGCGGGGGGGGGGGGGGGCGGTGAAGGGGTTGGGGGGGACCTGCTCTGTGCAGCTGGAGGGAGCTGTCTGACAGAAGACAAGAGGGCCCACACCCCGCTGATGATAACCGCGGGGATTAGCTGTCCGGGGCCACTGTAACAAAGTGCCACAGACTAGGGGTTTTAAAACAACAGAAATGTATTTTCTCACAGTTCTGGAGGCTGCAAGTCCGAGATCAAGGTGCCAGCCATTTGGTTTTTCCAGAGGCCTCTCTCCATGGCTTGGAAATGGCTGTCTTTTCTGTGTGTCTTCACGTGGTCTTCCCTCTTTGTGTGTCTGCGTCCAAATTTCCTCTTTTCATGAGGACGCTGGTCATATTGGATGAGAGCCCACCCTAATAAACTCATTTAGCTTAATTACCTCATTTAAAAAAGCCCTATCTCTACCTTCTCAGGTAGCGGGTGTTAGGATCTCGACCTATGAACTTTAGGGGACACAATTTGGCCTGGAGGAGCAGGTAAAGGCTCAGCTTTTCTGAGCAATACTTGAGGCAGAATGCCTTTGGTTGGATCTATGATATCCGGTTGCCCAATTGCAGAGAGCAGAGCTGTGATGGGGAAGTGTGGGCTGAGCAGAGGGGACCGAGGGTTGACGTCATCTGGTTGACCATAATGCTGAGGGTGAGGTGTGGACGACTGGCTGGCTGAAGGGGGCCTAAAGGCTGTCTTTTGAGCATTGTCTTCTGCTTCCCTTTTGTCTTTTCTGATCCTACTGCGTGGACATCTCCATCACTCCTGCAGCCTCAGTTTCCTTGGCTTGCTCATGGCTTCATAGCAAGTCTTCCCACCCCAACACCTCTTCCAAGGATGTGCTGACCTTTTCCAACTGGATGTCTCACTGGCACACTAAACTCCAGTGCCCCAAACAAAATGCTCTGTCCCCTTGGGTCACCCTTTGGTCCTGATTTCTCAATTTCCATTAACAGCCATCTTCCCCCTCAGTCGTGAGTCCCGGAAGAAGCTGGTTGCATCCTTCAGCATGACTGTGATCTCCCTGAGGGTAGGACTTGGGCTGTTTCACTGTTGCACCCCCCGTGCCTCTGTGTGCAGCCTTTAGTGGGCACACAGTAGCTATCTGGAGGCTGACGGAATGAATCTCTAACCCAGCTTTATCCCCAAAACTAATTTATAATCAATCACCCAGCTTGAGAGATTGCTCAATCTCATCCATCTTTCTGCAAACATTTACTGGATGTCTACTACGTGCTTTGACAGTCCATTAAAAGAATTTTTTTTTATTTATTTGAGAGAGACAGCAGAGTGAGTGAGAGAGAACATGAGTTGGGGGGAGAGGCAGAGGGAGAGGGAGAGGCAGACTCCCCGCTGAGCAGGGAGCCCTACATAGGGCTCCATCCCAGGACCCTAAGATCATGACCTGAGCCAAAGGCAGATGCTTAACCGACTGAGCCCCCAGGCGCCCCTTGACAGTCCATTTTATGGACTGAAATGTAGCTGGGTGTTAGGGAGGCAGGACAAAGTAGGAGGTGCTAGGAGTGTCATCCAAGGACAAGTTCACATTTCCCCACCCCCCAGCTGTGTCCTCTGTCCTAACCCCCATGGTCTTTGGACCATGGCACCCTCTTGGAGGAGGTCATGGAGAGGATGACCTGCAAGCTGGACCCAGGGAATTGGAGACTCCTCACCCCTCCCCTGTCCTTGGAAAGTCCGTTCCAACCACATTTCCCATGGTGGGAGCTATTGTCAAGGATACAGCCTTGAGGGAGCAAGGTGTGGTTGAAATCCTCTGGACACTATACATGACTGGGCCCCTTTAAGGCCTCTATATAAGCTTCTAAGATTCTGGAGGCAGCTGTGGGATCTACTCATCTTGCAGCCGCCAAGACAAGCCCGTAAGTAAGTTGCCTTGCTTGTGAAAACTGCCACCTGTCAATCTGGAGTGGCCCGCCTCTTTCTTCAGTCTCTCTGTGCCTGCTCTCGTATACTGGCGCTGGTTTGTGGACCTACCCGCGCCCCCCGCCCGCCAAGGACCGCTCAGCTTTCCCCTCATTTGTGTCTCAGCCACATTGTCTGCTTCCTAAAGCTCATGACGACCACATTGTTCTGTTGCTCTGAGGCACCCAAACACTAGGCTGCTGATCAGGCTCTCACTAGCCTGCTTGTCCTGCCTCCTTTGCCCCCAAGGAACTAACTATTCCGTGTTTATACTGCACTTTCCAGCACCTGCACTTTTGCCCAATGCTGGTTTCTCCCACAAGTCCCTTTCCCAGCCAGACTCACCTGTTGAAATTTTTTCCCTCCCTTAATCCTCTTCTCCCAGGCTGCCACCTCCAGGAAGACTTCCGTAATGCCCACTTGGAAATGCACCTATTTTTTCAGGTAGTCTCTGCATCTCCACTGCGGCATTTTAGCAGAGGTGGAGTAGGGCTTTTGTGCACATGCCCGCCTCCTTTTAGTCTGCACTGTCTAACAGAGCAGTCATTAACCATATATGGTGATTTAAACTAAAATTAGCGAAAATCCAATATAACTGAGAATTCCGTTCCTCTGTCACAGCAGCCACCTTTCAAGTGCTCTGTAGCCACATGTGGCTGGTGGTTCTGTAGTGGACAGCACAGGTCTAAAACATTGCCATTGCCACAGAATGTTCTACTGGACAGCGCAGCTCTAGCTCCAGAGCGTCTGGATGCCTGTCCTGGCGGTAAGCATGCACTTGGCCCACAGCAAGTGCTCCATAAATGTTTGTTGAATTAAGTTAGACATATGCTTTAGAGGAAGTAAAAGAACCAGAAGACCATAAAAAAAAAAAAAAAAAGAAGAATCTTTGGTGTCCTTGATCCAGCTTTGCAGTCTTCCAGAGTGAACTGAGAGTTGCCCCGTAGGGAGAAGGATTTGGAAAACGGAAAGGAAGGCCTGGAGCTGAGCACCTACTATTTGCCAGACCTAATGTACAGCCCCCAAATTTGGTGGGGCTGGTGGTGATGGTGGTGGTGGTGGTGTGTGTGTGTGTGTGGGTGGGTGGGTGCAGACAACTGCTATTCTAGATACATTTTCCCATCTGGATAAGACACATTTTTGGCTCACAGCTTGAAACAGAATCAGGGCCAAGAGTGTGCGTTCGAGCGTGTTTGTTTGTGACTGTCAGAATTTTTGGGTGCTGCCTCCTTCGTTCCCGGTCCCACTGTGCTGTCTTGCCCTGCCCTGCCCAGCCAGACGGGCAGGCTCACAGAGTAGCCAGGACATCCTGAGCCTAGCCTCTGAGTATGGACGTGGGACAGTAGAGAGAATGCAGGGAGGCCCATGCAGAGGGGGAAGAGCAAGGCTCCTGGATTTCTTCCAGCCTGAATCTGGGGCTGTGTGTCAGTCTTACCTTCAAACAGAGGCACTTCCCTTACAGCCAGTGAGCTGGTTTCTCTGGGAAACCCAGGCTGCAGGCCCTCCGGCTGTGAGTGGGAGGCTCTGAGCTCTGTCAGGTGCAAATCAAGAAGTGGGCCATCTCCCCTATCAGACTCGTTGCCTTCCCCCTAAACGCTCCCAGGCATTAATAGCATAAGATCATTTTGCCACCTGGGAATCAATCTATTCCTGGTCAAGGAATTGACACTTCATTCCTTTTCCCTCGAGAAAGTTCATGAGCGATCCAAGCAGAGCAGCTGTGGCCTCTGTGCGGAGCACCCAGTGACTGGCAAGTGTCTCACGGCTGTCATTGTGCTTGATCTTCCTGGTGACCTTGAAAAGTGGGCAGTGTCCACTGTGCAGATGTAGAAACAGAGGTGTGAGGAGGTGGGGCTGAGTGCTGTGCCTTTCCTTTACCCCCTCACTGAGCACGGCTCCACACCTGGCTAGCACAGTATAAACATGAGGGATCTTATGGGCTGCCCCCTCCATGTCCTTGGCAGCAATCAGATTTGCCTCTCCAGCCAGCCGGCCTGAGCCATCCACCCCATCCAGGACCTGATCAAGCATCAGGTACCTCTGACTCCCTCAACTCCTGTTAAACCATCAGGCAGGACATGAAAGCTCCTAGCTGCCCTACCATGTCTCTCACTCTTGCTTCCACCATGGGCGGGTACTGATTGCTCCCTTCCACTCCTGGGCTCTTTGCGGCTGAGCTTCCTCATGCCCCTCCTCACGTTTCCACCTAAGAAACACTCCCACCTCATCTCTCCTGTGCTCCTCTATCGTCTTCAACTTGTCTCTCTCCACCGACCCCCATGGCAGATTATGTTTTCCAAAAACTGGCACAGAAGTATTTCTAGTCCCCGTGCTCTACCAGCACTTTGACACTCCTCGCCAAGAGATATGGTTCATTTCCCCTCCCCTTGTACCAGTGGGACTTCATTACTACCTTAAGGAAAAGAATATAGAAGAAAACTATTACTTCCAAGTCTAAGTCATAAGAAGTGATACAGCTTCCTCCCGGCTCTCTCTCCCAGAGCCCAGCCACCATACTGTAAGGAAGCTGAAGCAGCCATATGGAGAGCCATTTGTGGGTGTTCCAACCAACAGCCCAGGCTTAGGTCTTAGCTGACATGAGATACCCCATCACTAGACACGTGGGTGAGCAAGCCTTCCGATGATTCCAGCTCCCAACCTTTGAGCTGCCCTACATGATGATGCCTAACAGAGTAGACAAGCTATCTCACTGAACCCTACATAAACTGTAGATCTGTAAGCAAAATAAATGTTGTTTTAAGCCACTATGCTTTGGGGTAGTTTGTTCTGCAGCCATAGTAACTGGAATACTTTCAATGGACTTTCAGTCCCAACAATTAATAATAATTGATGCAACCTTTTCCTGATTTTTTTTTTTCCCTTTGGGATTCTTGCTTCTGACTGCTTCTTAGCACATATCCTGTATGATAAAGTCCTTAAGATCACAGGGACTATGACCTTGGGTATTGTAGTTTTTAAAAAATACTTCCCTGATCCAGTTTTGAGGTCCTAGCTAGAGGCTGGTGAGTTCTCCTTCCTGATTAGCTAAATCTTCCCCCACCCTATCAGGTTTTTACACCTGGACCACCACACATATGGTCTACCACACAGCTGCCCTGGTCACCCAGGGCCAGGTACCAAACCACCAAGGACAGCCTCTATGCCCCAGACATTATTCACATTGGCCAATCCTAAACCTGCTCATCCCGCTTGCCCGTCCCTTCCCTCAGAAGCTATGGTAAAGGTGCTTACCTACAGTTTCCCTTTCTCCTTCTGCCTCCTGACAACCCTCGTGCTTCCCTGAATGGCCCTGCGTGGTGGGCTGTCCTCTCCCAGGGAAACTCTGAATAACCATATTGTAAAATCTTTCAACTTTCTCTCTCTTAATTTGCTTCTGGTCTCACCATACATCACCCAGGGTAATATTTAAAAGGCCTTGACACCAGCCCTATTGATTAGAAATCGTTGTGTGATAAACCACCATAACTTAGAATATTTAGAACATTTAGAACAGCAGTCATTCATTATTAGAGCTCACAGTTCATGACGCTGGGCTTGGCTGATCTTAGCTAGGCTTGCTCATGTGTCTGTGGGTCATCTGGGGGCTCTGCGCTAAGCTGACCTTTAAGCAGTCTTAGCTGGAATAGATCTGCTCCATTTGTCTTTCATTCCCCTCCTGGGGCCCGTGGGTAAGCCTGGGCATGTCCTTTTCATGAAGAGAGCAGAAGCACAAGGAACAAACTGAAACAGAGAGTATCTTAAAGCCCAAGCTTGGAGCTTACACCCATTCCTTCACTGTCATTGTATTGGTCAAAGCAAGTCACATGGATGTCAGGAGTCAGAAATTATGTCCCACCCACAGTGAAAGATCCCTGAACAGGTTACCTAAGAAAGACAAAGGGCATGGATATAAGGAGGAGTGAAGAATTGGGGTCATTAATGAAAATCTACCATTTCCCCAAATAGTGCTACATCTGGAGAGTTGGATTGGTTCTCATAAAACTATCTTTTATTACTTATCATTAAACTAAAAACAGCTATTTTGGATAATATATTTTGAAATTAGTTAATATTGACTGAATTTTACCTATAAACACAACAATTACGCACAAGGTAAAACATTAAAACTACACAGGAGTATACTATGAATATTAAGTCTTCTTTCCTCTTTTTCACTCAATAACATACTTTATATATATTAGTACATAATAACATGTCTCTCTCTCTCCTTTTTTTTAATTATTATGTTATGTTAATAACCATACATTACATCATTAGTTTTTGATGTAGTGTTCCATGATTCATTGTTTGCGTATAACACCCAGTGCTCCATGCAGAATGTGCCCTCTTTAATACCCATCACCAGGCTAACCCATCCCCCCACACCCCTCCCCTCTAGAACCCTCAGTTTGTTTCCCACAGTCCATAGTCTCTCATGGTTCGTCTCCCCTTCCAATTTCCCCCTCTTCATTCTTCCCCTCCTGCTATCTTTTTCTTCTTCTTCTTTTTTTTAACATATAATGTATTATTTGTTTCAGAGGTACAGATCTATGATTCATCAGTCTTGCACAATTCACAGCACTCACCATAGCACATACCCTCCCCAATGTCTATCACCCAGCCACCCCATCCCTCCCACCCCTCACCACTCCAGCAACCCTCAGTTTGTTTCCTGAGATTAAGAATTCCTCATATCAGTGAGGTCATATGATACATATCTTTCTCTGATTGACTTATTTCGATCAGCATAATACCCTTGAGTTCCATCCACGTCGTTGCAAATGGCAAGATTTCATTCCTTTTGATGGCTGCATAATATTCCATTGTATAGGGCGCCTGGGTGGCTCAGTTGGTTAAGCGACTGCCTTCGGCTCAGGTCATGATCCTGGAGTCCCGGGATCGAGTCCCACATTGAGCTCCCTGCTCAGCAGGGAGTCTGCCTCTCTCTCTGACCCTCCCCCCTCTCATGCTATCTCATTCTCTCTCTCAAATAAATAAATAAATAAATAAAATCTTAAAAAAAAATATTCCATTGTATATATATACCACTTCCTCTTTATCCATTCACCTGTCGATGGACATCTTGGCTCTTTCCAGTTTGGCTATTGTGGACATTGCTGCTATAAACATCGGGGTGCACGTACCCCTTCGGATCCCTACATTTGTATCTTTGGGGTAAATACCCAATAGTACAATTGCCTGATCATATGGTAGCTCTATTTTCAACTTTTTGAGGAACCTCCATACTGTTTTCCAGAGTGGCTGCCCAGCTTGCATTCCCACCAACAATGTAGGAGGGTTCCCCTTTCTCCACATCCCCGCCAACATCTGTCATTTCCTGACTTGTTAATTTTAGCCATTCTGACTGGTGTGAGGTGGTTTCTCATTGAGGTTTTGATTTGGATTTCCCTGATGCCAAGCAATGTTGAGCACTTTTTCATGTGTCTGTTGGCCATTTGGATGTCTTCTTTGGAAAAATGTCTGTTCATGTCTTCTGCCCATGTCTTGATTGGATCATTTGTTCTTTGGGTGTTGAGTTTGGTAAATTCTTTATAGATTTTGGATACTAGCCCTTTATCTGATATGTCACTTGCAAATATCTTCTCCCATTCTGTCGGTTGTCTTTTGGTTTTGTTGACTGTTTCTTTTGCTGTGCAAAAGCTTTTTATCTTGATGAAGTCCCAATAGTTCATTTTTGCCCTTGCTTCCCTTGCCTTTGGCCATGTTTCTAGGAAGAAGTTGCTGCGGCTGAGGTCGAAGAGGTTGCTGCCTGTGTTCTCCTTTAGGATGTTGATGGACTCTTGTCTCACATGTAGGTCTTTCAACCATTTGGAGTCTATTTTTGTGTGTGGTGTAAGGAAATGGTCCAATTTCATTCTTCTGCATGTGGCTGTCTAATTTTCCCAACACCATTTGTTGAAGATCTCCTTTTTTTTTTTTTTTTTTTTTAAAGGAGTCTCCATGCCAAGTGTGGAGCCCAATGTGGGCTTGAACTCATGACCCTGAGATCAAAACATGGGCTGAGATCAAGGGTAGGATGCTTAACTGACTGAGTCAACCAGGCGGCCCCCCCTTTTTTTTTTTAACAATTACAACATATATAACTTAACAAGTCTCAAATCGATGGATGTTTAGATTGTTTCCAGTCTCTTACCATGATAAACATGTAGTTGTCCATTCATCTCTGCCTACATATGAGAGTCTGTAGGATAGATTCTTAGAAATGGCATTGGTGGGTTAAAGTGTGCATGCATTTGAGATTTTGACAAATTGCCATAAACTGTTAATTTATTCTTCGTTTTACAATGTCTGAGAAATGTATTTTCCTATAACCTTACTAATGTGTTCCTACACTTTTTGACATTTGTCAATGGAGTAGTTATATCCAGTAATCTGAGTTTAAAATGCATTCCTCATATTATTAGTGAGTTTATGAGAATTTTTTGAGACATTTAAAATCCATTTGTGTTTACTTTCCAGTGAGGTGTCTACTCATACTGTAGTAACTTTGTATGGTGACATATGGTAACTATACTTATTGTGGTGAGCATTGTAATGTATACAATTGTTAAATCATTATGTTGTACACCTGAAACTAGTATAACATTATGTGTCAACTATATTTCAATTAAAAAAAAATGAAGTAACAGGGACTGGATTTACCTTTCTGCTTTAACAACAATAACAACAAATGGACAAAAACAAATATTTCTTGACAAAAATACTACAATTTATCTTACACTAGCAAGAGTGAAAAGATCCTTGGTATGAATTTAATAAAGCATGCACCTGATTAATATGCTGAAAATTATAAAATGCTGATGAAATAAATCAAAGACAAAAAAATAAATGACACAATGGCACTTAAGACTCTGACCATCAGGAAAGTGATCCTTGAGAGATGGGAAACAAATGGGGTGAGCCCTATAATGGCCACAGCTTACTTCCCAGAGGATGTTTCCTGGCCATGATGCATGGAGAGGGAACATAGGCAGAGAGCAGTAGTCTCCCCAAGCTGGGATGGAGCTGGGAGTCTGATGAAGCCAAAATGGCAAGAAGTCTCAGGGCACAGTGCCAGAGAGAAGTGAATTGCACAAAAAGAGAACTCTGGAGATCTGCAGAGGTTGCTGATCAAGTATTCAGCCTAGTACTGTATGTGAGGAAACTACCAGGGGCTAGAGGAAGAATCATTCAAAAGGATTCGAGGGGATGGTGCATGAAGCTCACTCAGGGCTTGGAATAGTACCTGTTCTCAAAAACTGGAGTAGAATACCTCATAATTCATAAGGCATCCTAAAAGTACTAAGAAAGGTCTTGCCTCAGCAGTGAGAAAAATTAATCCTAGACTAGATGAATCTCCAGTCCCACCTAACAAAGCTTAAAAGCAAACCATAAAAGGATCAAACCATTTCCAGGTTACTTAACTATGTCTCCAAACAGTGTTTGAGAGTATTTGTAAGAATGCAAAATATCCAACAAGTTCAATTCATAATATGTAGCATTCAATAAAAAATTATCAAGACAGCAAAGAAGAAGGAAAACGCAGCCCATATGGGAGAAAAATCAATTATTCCTGACCCAGGAATGACACAGATGACAGATGTAGTGGATGAGGACATTAAACAGTGGTCATGACTATTCTCCATATGTTCAGGAACCTAGAGGAAAGACTGAATATATTAAATAGAGACACAGAAGATATATTAAAAAAGATCTGAATTGAACCTCTAGAGATGAAAACTATATTGTGTGAGATGAAAAATGCACCAGATAGGATTAACAGCAGATTAGACATTGCAGAAGAAAAGATTAGTGAACCTTAAGGTATAACTATCCAAAATCAAATGCATAGAGGGAAAAAAGAATACCAAAAAACAAAGAAGAGAACACCAGTAAGCCCACTAGTGGCACAAATTCAAGTAGTCAAATGTGTATCTATCTATCATCTATCTATCACCTATCTATCTATCTATCTATCTATCTATCTATCTATCTATCTATCTATCTATCTATCATTTATCTAGAACTAACAGCTGATAGATTTTCCAAGTTGATGAAAATGATAAACCCACAAATCCAAGATGCTCGATGCAGCCTAAGTAAGCACACACACATACACACACACCCCAAAATCAAACCAAATCAAACCAAAAACCGGCTACAGCAACAAAACACACACACGCAGAAAACCACACCAAGGAACATTATCATGAAATTTCTTAAAATCAGTGATAAAGAGAAACTCTTAAGCATAACCAGAGGAAAAAAAAGACACGTTGTGAACAAAGGAACAAAGATAAGAATGACAGCATATTTCTTGTTGGAAATAATGCAAGCTAGAAGACACATCTCTAATGTACTGGAAGAAAAAAAATATCAGGCTGGAATTCTACATGTTGCAAAAATATCTGTCAAAAATATGGTGAGGATGTCAGCAAAATAGTGGAGTAAGGAACTCCAAATTCCATCCTTTTATAAAAGCAACACAAAATGGGCAAAATCTGTGAGAATCAACTTTTTTGAAACTCTGGAAATTAACCAAAGGCTTATAGCCACTCAGAGAATAACTATTCAAGAAAAACAGCTGATTCTTGGTAGTAATAATGAACTTTTTGGTGTTTTAACTTATCCAAGCCCCATTCTTTACTCCCCATTTCAGTAGTACCTATTCTTGGTACCAGAGGGAACAGAATCGACTTCACTTATGAAGAATTGTAATTCATTATTTGTTCTGATTGTATGCTGGTTTCCTGGAAGACTGGCTCAAAAGCTTGTTTTTATTTTGCCTTACTTGGACCTGGCCCAGTGCTAAATTTGTTTGAAATTTGTTGAAAATCTTTACAAGCTAACAGGCTAACATCTCAGTTGCTGCTGCTTGAGGTGATAGGTAACAGTTGGAGCCAACAACGGACTAGCCTGAAAACTCAGGAGGAAAGGGATATCTATAGGGATTGTGAAAAGCTGTGACGTATTTCTGGAAGGATGGAAGTCCACATGCATGCTTAGGTGTGTGCACACGCTATTAAGAACGAATGAAGAGGGTCCTGAGGATTCACCTTCTCCTGACCTCGAGGCTCTGAAGAAGCAGGAAGTGAAGGTTAAGGCAGGGTTGTAAGGTGTATGGTTGAGTTTTAAACAAATGCCTCAACATACACACACAGCTTCTCAGCAAAGTGGTTCTGGGAATTTAAGGAAATCTCTGTCTCATCATTAGGTAAGCACTAATGGACTATTGGGACGGAGAACTCAGACCACATATGACAAATACTACAGACTATAAAATTAGTTCACTAAATAAACAACTATAATAAACAGCAATAACAAAAAGTACTGGGGAGGGGAGAGGATCAGATTTCCAGAGTTTCCAATTATAATATTAAAAATGTACTGTTTTCCACAAAAATTAAAAGACATGAAAAGAATCTAATAAATAGGGTTTATTCATAGGAAAAAAGAAATTAATAGAAATTATCCCCAAAGAAACCCTGATATTGGAATTACCAGGCAAAGAATTTAAACCAACTGTCTTAAATATGCTTAAAGAGCTAAAAGAAACCATGGACAAAGATCTAAAGACAACCAGAAGAAGAAGGTTTCATGATATAGAGAACATTGATAAAGAGACAGAACTGATAAAAAAGGAAACAAATAGGAATTTTGGAGTTGCAAAGCACAACTGAAAACAAAAAATCACACTTAGAAATGTCATATTTAAACTGTCCAAAGCCAAAAGCCAAAGAGAGAATCTTGAAAGCAGCAACAGAGAACTGGTCACATATAAGAGATCCTCAATAAGATTTAAGAGTAGATTTCTCATCACAAGGGGTGGATTGATCATCAGTGGGAAGAGATTCTCTGAGTAGTATGTTTGCACATTACTCCACTGGGGCTAAAGAAATGTACCTAATGCTCTTGGTTGTGGGGATGTCAGAATGGGGGCAGGAGGGGCATCCCTCCTGCTCAATACAGGTGTCCACACCTCAGAGCCCTTTGGCCATCCAGGGACAGCCCCTGCTTCTAGGTGTCTCTCCTACTGAGTGTCAGTTTGCCAGATGTATGGTGGGGCCAGGGAGTGCAGCACAAGGACAATCAGCTGAAAGGGGGAGAGATATAATCAAAAGAGACAGGGAATGATCTTTTTGGCCAAGATTTACTTAGTCTACTGCTAAGCATTGTTGCTGTTGACATTGTTCTTTTTGAAAAGATGTTTCAATCTTGCCTCTTCCATGGACCAAGAGTTAAGACCTCTGACTCTGCCCCCTCAAAATTGCTTCTCTTCCTCTCTCTCTTTCAAGGATCCATAGGGCAAGGCCACCCAGATACCAAGATGCTCTGGGTGAGAGCTTTCTTGCTTAGGAGAAGTTGACTTTGCTTACCTGGGTTCCAAACTCAAGGCCAAGTTTGCCTGTGGCATGGCTGGGTTGCCTGGCAACAGGGCTCAGATGCCAACAGTCTGCTGAAGTGACAGAGGGATCCACCCCCACACCACCCCCATTCCCCCAAGGTGCTTCTCTTCTTCCCTTGGAGGATGAGGACTGAAGCTTTCAGCTGCCACGAGCACACTAGTCGAGAAGCCACTGAGAGGCCCACCTTCCCTCAGTCATGGCTTTCTGCTTTGCTCATCTTATGGAATTTACCACAATTAGAATTTATCTTGTTATCTTCCTTGAGAGTTGGAATTATTTGCCTTATTCACTTTTGCCTCTTCAGCACCATAGGGCCCTAATACATATTTCTTGAACAGATGAATGATTGAAGGTGCAGAGGTGGGGTGATGGGCCTCCTGGAGCCCGTCTAGGCTTCCCTCCCTCCTTTCCCAAAGGTGGGGAGAGGTTGGGTTTTCAAGGCTTCAGAATGAGAGAGGAGGAGGCAGGGCTGAGGAGTGCATCCCAGATCGGCCAAGGGGTCTGGATTGGCTGGGATGTGAGGACCACGAGGCACAAGGTTTACAATCGTGGCAGTTGACATTCACAGCAAATAATTTTGTGTCAGCTGCTCAGAGAGCTTAGTTTTCCAAAATCCCCAGTTATACTTGGTCCCCTCCTGCTTCTTCTTGCTTTCCATGGGAATAGATTGAGCACAGACCCCAGGAACACACACATCTCTACATTTTTCCTGAACAATTTCCCATAGAGAATTTAGTGCCTATAATTGGCATGCTGACCCTCCAAGCCCACTGGAGTGGAACCCTTCAGACAAGTCTAAAGGCATTTAGGGCAGTGAGTCTATCACAGCTAACTTGGGTGTGGTCCTACATTTTAGCATGATTTCTCATAATCTCAACTAGGCACTCCCTGGCTTTGTAGCTGTATTACACTTGAAGTGTGGGCAAGGTTCTTCTTCAACATAGCATTGTAGGCAGGCAGCCCACTCAATTCCTCACATTTGGGAGAGAAAGGAGGAACATCTTTCCTCCAACCTACAGGGACTCAAGGTTCTTTTACAAGCTCTGCTCCTCTGAGGGGCTGGGGTAGATACTGCTTGACCAGTCCCACCAATATACAGTATACAGTTCCATCAGTATAAATTGCTTCTATGTTGGCCCCAGTTGGTCCAGCCCAATGCTGTACCTAACAAGAAAACTCAGATGGCTTTGCTGCTATAGAAAAAGTGATTCAGTCTTATCTTTTTCCACCAACCAAGAGTCAGGACTCTGTGCCTTCATGCAAAATGAGGCCAAGGTCCTGTAGCCTGGGCGGCAAGATTGCTCTAGGCATGCTCCAACAGAGTATGGCAATTTCAAAAGTAGGTAGGACATCTCAAAATCTTGAGTTTATGTTGATTCATGCACAATTAACTCTCCAGATTCACTAAGCTTTAACTTGTTAATATAAAAGCTTATTACACTTTATATTATTATTTTTTTAGATTTTATTTATTTATTTATTTATTTATTTATTTATTTTTTTAATTTTTTTTTATTCTTATGTTAATCCCCTTACATTACAACATTAGTTTTAGATGAAGTGTTCCATGATTCATTGTTTGTGCACAACACCCAGTGCTCCATGCAGAATGTGCCCTCCTAAATACCCACCACCAGGCTAACCCATCCTCCCACCCCCCTCCCCTCTAGAACCCTGTTTGTTTTTCAGAGTCCATCATCTCTCATGGTTCGTTTACCCCTCCGATTTCCCCCACTTCATTCTTCCCCTCCCGCTACCTTCTTCTTCTTCTTCTTCTTTTTTTTTTCTTAACATATATTGCATTATTTGTTTCAGAGGTACAGATCTGAGATTCAACAGTCTTGCACAATTCACAGCGCTTACCAGAGCACATACACTCCCCATTGTCTATCACCCAGTCCCCCCATCCCTCCCATCCCACCCCCCACTCCAACAACACTCAGTTTGTTTCCTGCGATTAAGAATTCCTCATATCAGTGAGATCATATGATACATGTCTTTCTCTGTTTGACTTATTTCACTCAACATAATACCCTCCAGTTCCATCCACGTCGCTGCAAATGGCAAGATCTCATTCCTTTTGATGGCTGCATAATATTCCATTGTATATATATACCACATCTTCTTTATCCATTCATCTGTCGATGGACATCTTGGCTCTTTCCACAGTTTGGCTATTGTGGACATTGCTGCTATAAACATCGGGGTGCACGTACCCCTTCGGATCCCTACTTTTGTATCTTTGGGGTAAATACCCAGTAGTGCAATTGCTGGATCATATGGTAGCTCTATTTTCAACTTTTTGAGGAACCTCCATACAGTTTTCCAGAGTGGCTGCACCAGTTTGCATTCCCACCAACAGTGTAGGAGGGTTCCCCTTTCTCCGCATCCCCGCCAACATCTGTCGTTTCCTGACTTGTTAATTTTAGCCATTCTGACTGGTGTGAGGTGATATCTCATTGAGGTTTTGATTTGGATTTCCCTGATGCCGAGCGATATTGAGCACTTTTTCATGTGTCTGTTGGCCATTTGGATGTCTTCTTTGGAAAAATGTCTGTTCATGTCTTCTGCCCATTTCTTAATTGGATTCTTTGTTCTTTGGGTGTTGAGTTTGATGAGTTCTTTATAGATTTTGGATACTAGCCCTTTATCTGATATGTCATTTGCAAATATCTTCTCCCATTCTGTCGGTTGTCTTTTGGTTTTGTTGACTGTTTCTTTTGCTGTGCAAAAGCTTTTTATCTTGATGAAGTCCCAATAGTTCATTTTTGCCCTTGCTTCCCTTGCCTTTGGCGATGTTTCTAGGAAGAAGTTGCTTCGGCTGAGGTCAAAGAGGTTGTTGCCTGTGTTCTCCTTTAGGATTTTGATGGACTCCTGTCTCACATTGAGGTCTTTCAACCATTTGGAGTCTATTTTTGTGTGTGGTGTAAGGAAGTGGTCCAGTTTCATTCTTCTGCATGTGTCTATCCAATTTTCCCAACACCATTTGTTGAAGAGACTGTCTTTGTTCCATTGGACATTCTTTCCTGCTTTGTCGAAGATTAGTTGACCATAGAGTTGAGGGTCCATTTCTGGGCTCTCTATTCTGTTCCATTGATCTATGTGTCTGTTTTTGTGCCAGTACCATGCTGTCTTGATGATGACAGCTTTGTAATAGAGCTTGAAGTCCGGAATTGTGATGCCACCGGCTTTGCTTTTCTTTTTCAATATTCCTCTGGCTATGCGGGGTCTTTTCTGTTTCCATACAAATTTTAGGATTATTTGTTCCATTTCTTTGAAAAAAGTGGATGGTATTTTGATGGGGATTGCATTGAATGTGTAGATTGCTCTAGGTAGCATTGACATCTTCACAATATTTGTTCTTCCAATCCATGAGCATGGAACGTTTTTCCATTTCTTTGTGTCTTCCTCAATTTCTTTCATGAGTATTTTATAGTTTTCTGAGTACAGATCCTTTGTCTCTTTGGTTAGATTTATTCCTAGGTATCTTATGGTTTTGGGTGCAATTGTAAATGGGATCGACTCCTTAATTTCTCTTTCTTCTGTCTTGTTGTTGGTGTATAGGAATGCCACTGACTTCTGTGCATTGATTTTATATCCTGCCACTTTACTGAATTCCTGTATGAGTTCTAGCAGTTTTGGGGTGGAGTCTTTTGGGTTTTCCACATAAAGTATCATATCATCTGCAAAGAGTGAGAGTTTGACTTCTTCTTTGCCAATTTGGATGCCTTTGATTTCTTTTTGTTGTCTGATTGCTGTGGCTAGGACTTCCAATACTATGTTGAATAGCAGTGGTGATAGTGGACATCCCTGCCGCGTTCCTGACCTTAGGGGGAAAGCTCTCAGTTTTTCCCCATTGAGAATAATATTTGCTGTAGGTTTTTCATAGATGGCTTTTATGATATTGAGGTATGTACCCTCTATCCCTACACTCTGAAGAGTTTTAATCAAGAAAGGATGCTGTACTTTGTCAAAAGCTTTTTCTGCATCTATTGAGAGGATCATATGATTCTTGTTCTTTCCTTTGTTAATGTACTGTATCACATTGATTTGCGGATGTTGAACCAACCTTGCAGCCCAGGGATAAATCCCACTTGGTCATGGTGAATAATCCTTTTAATGTACTGTTGGATCCTATTGGCTAGTATTTTGGTGAGAATTTTTGCATCCATGTTCATCAGGGATATTGGTCTGTAATTCTCCTTTTTGATGGGGTCTTTGTCTGGTTTGGGGATCAAGGTAATGCTGGCCTCATAAAATGAGTTTGGAAGTTTTCCTTCCATTTCGATTTTTTGGAACAGTTTCAGAAGAATAGGTATTAATTCTTCTTGAAATGTTTGGTAGAATTCCCCTGGGAAGCCATCTGGCCCTGGGCTTTTGTTTTTTGGGAGATTTTTGATGACTGCTTCAATTTCCTTAGTGGTTATAGGTCTGTTCAGGTTTTCTATTTCATCCTGGTTCAGTTTTGGTAGTTGATACATCTCTAGGAATGCATCCATCTCTTCCAGGTTATCTAATTTGCTGGCATAGAGTTGCTCATAATATGTTCTTATAATTGTTTGTATTTCTTTGGTGTTGGTTGTGATCTCTCCTCTTTCATTCATGATTTTGTTGATTTGGGTCATTTCTCTTCTCTTTTTGATAAGTCTGGCCAGGGGTTTATCAATCTTGTTAATTCTTTCAAAGAACCAGCTCCTAGTTTCGTTGATCTGTTCTACTGTTCTTTTAGTTTCTATTTCATTGATTTCTGCTCTGATCTTTATGATTTCTCTTCTCCTGCTGGGTTTAGGCTTTATTTGCTGTTCTTTCTCCAGCTCCTTTAGGTGTAGGGTTAGGTTGTGTACTTGAGACCTTTCTTGTTTCTTGAGAAAGGCTTGTATTGCTATATACTTTCCTCTTAGGACTGCCTTTGCTGCATCCCAAAGATTTTGAACAGTTGTGTTTTCATTTTCATTGGTTTCCATGTATTTTTTTAATTCTTCTTTAATTTCCTGGTTGACCCATTCATTCTTCAGTAGGATGTTCTTTAGCCTCCATGTATTTGAGTTCTTTCCGACTTTCCTCTTGGGATTGAGTTCTAGTTTCAAAGCATTGTGGTCTGAAAATAGGCAGGGAATGATCCCAATCTTTTGGTACCGGTTGAGACCTGATTTATGACCTAGGATGTGGTCGATTCTGGAGAATGTTCCATGGGCAGTAGAGAAGAATGTGTATTCCGTTGCTTTGGGGTGGAATGTTCTGAATATGTCTGTGAAGTCCATTTGGTCCAGTGTGTCATTTAAAGTCTTTATTTCCTTGTTGATCTTTTGCTTAGATGATCTGTCCATTTCAGTGAGGGGGATGTTAAAGTCCCCCACTATTATTGTATTGTTGTTGATGTGTTTCTTTGCTTTTGTTATTAATTGCCTTATATAATTGGCTGCTCCCATGTTAGGGGCATAGATATTTACAATTGTTAGATCTTCTTGTTGGATAGATCCTTTAAGTATGATATAGTGTCCTTCCTCATCTCTTATTACAGTCTTTGGTTTAAAATCTAATTTGTCTGATATAAGGATTGCCACCCCAGCTTTCTTTTGGTGTCCATTAGCATGGTAAATGGTTTTCCACCCCCTCACTTTCAATCTGGGGGTGTCTTTGGGTCTAAAATGAGTCTCTTGCAGACAGCATATCGATGGATCTTGTTTTTTAATCCAGTCTGTTAGCCTGTGTCTTTTGATTGGGGCATTTAGCCCATTTACATTCAAGGTAACTATTGAAAGATAGAAATTTAGTGCCATTGTATTGCCTGTAAGGTGACTGTTACCGTATATTGTCTGTGTTCCTTTCTGGTCTATGTTGCTTTTAGGGTCTCTCTTTGCTTAGAGGACCCCTTTCAATATTTCTTGTAGGGCTGGTTTTGTGTTTGCAAATTCCTTTAGTTTTTGTTTGTCCTGGAAGCTTTTTATCTCTCCTTCAATTTTCAATGACAGCCTAGCTGGATAGAGTATTCTTGGCTGCATATTTTTCTCATTTAGTGCTCTGAATATATCCTGCCAGTCCTTTCTGGCCTGCCAGGTCTCTGTGGATAGGTCTGTTGCCAATCTAATGTTTCTACCATTGTAGGTTACATATCTCTTCTCCCGAGCTGCTTTCAGGATTTTCTCTTTGTCTATGAGACTCATAAGTTTTACTATTAGATGTCGGGGTGTTGACCTATTTTTATTGATTTTGAGAGGGGTTCTCTGTGCTTCCTGGATTTTCATGCCTGTTTCTTTCCCCAAATTAGGGAAGTTCTCTGCTATAATTTGCTCCATTATACCTTCTGCCCCCCTCTCTCTTTCTTCTTCTTCTGGGATCCCAATTATTCTAATGTTGTTTCGTCTTATGGTATCACTTATCTCTCGAATTCTGCCCTCATGATCCAGTAGTTGTTTATCTCTCTTTTTCTCAGCTTCTTTATTTTCCAGCATTTCATCTTCTATATTACTGATTCTCTCTTCTGCCTCATTTATTCTAGCAGTTAGCGCCCCCATTTTTGATTGCACCTCATTAATAGCCTTTTTGATTTCTACTTGGTTGGATTTTAGCTCTTTTACTTCTCCAGAAAGCGTTTCTCTAATAACTTCCATATTTTTTTCAAGCCCAGCTAGTATCTTTAAAGTGATGATTCTGAACTCTAGATCTGACATCGTACTAATGTCCGTATTGAGTAGGTCCCTGGCAGTCGGTACTGCCTCTTGTTCTTTTTGTTGAGGTGATTTTTTTCGTCTCGTCATTTTGTGCAGAGGAGAATAGATTAATGAGAGAACAAAATGCTAGCAGAGTAACCACGTCCCCAGAAAATATACTCTAAACAAATCAGAAAAGACCTGAAGCAGTGGGATAAGAAGGGGAAAGAGAGAAAAAAGAAAAAGAAAAAAAAAGAAAAAGATAAAGATAAAAACAACAACAAACAAAACAAAACAACAACAACAAAAGAAAAACCAGAATGTGATCAAATATGATCTATATGGTATATAGATCAGTGCCACACACTAGATTTGGGGTGTGTTTTGGTCTTTTAGAAGAAAGTGTCTCCCAAAATTTTAAAGAAAGAAAAACTTATATATGTACAAAAATAAGGGTTGATACGATGAAGGGATGGAAAATGACTGTAAAAATGGAAATTATAAAAAATTTTATAAAAGGAATTGATAAGAAGTTGTTTGAAAAAAGAAAGAGGATTTAAAAAAAGAAAAAAGAAAAAGAAAAAAAAAGGGAGAGGATGTGATCAGGCAGGGGAATAGAGAACACCATATACTAGAGATTTAGGGTATATTTTAATCTGTTAGAAGAAACTATCTCAAAATTTTAAAGAGAGAACAACTTATATATATAAGCCAAAAATATGGGTAACTACTATGAAGGGATAGAATATGACTCTAAAAATGAAAAATAAAAATGTTTTTTTTAAAAAAAAGGGGATTGATAAGATGTTGTTTGAAAAAGGGAAAAAGAAAAATTCAAAAAGAAAAAGACAAAAAGTTAAAAAAAAAAAAAACTTTAAAAGACTAAAGAATCATGGTTAAAAAGCCGTGAATTCTATGTGCAGTAGTCCCCTAGCGCTGGAGTTCTGCCATTCTCATTGATCGGTAAACTTGGTCTTGGCTGGCTGTTCTCGCTGATCTTCTGGGGAGGGGCCTGTTGCCGTGGTTTCCAAATGTCTCTGCCGGAGGCGGAATAGCCCCGCCCTTGCCCCCTCCCGGCTAAGTAATCTGCTCGGGTTTGCTCTCCGGGGCTTTTGTTCCCTGCGAGCTTTCCGTACCGCTTTGGAGGCGGAGAGTGAAAATGGCGGCCTCCCAATCTCCGCCCCGGAGGAGCCGAGAACTCGGGGCCCCGCTCCTCAGTGAGCCCCCAGAGAAAAGCCGTCAGTCACTCCCGTCTCCCCGGTCTGCAGCTGCACTCCGTGCTCAACCGGCCTGTGACCGCGCGTTTCTATCTCTGGCACTGGACCCGGTCTGGAGTCTCCAAACCCAGCAGATCCCTGCGGTGCACTCCGGCGCGGCTCCTCCCGGGGAGGAAGGTGAGTCTCCCCGGATCTGCCGCTTGTTGGGTCCCTGCTGGAGGAGCAGTGGCCCGACTGTGCCGCGGATCACGGTTTAGGGCCACCCCGAGCTGAGAGCCCGCGCCTGGGCTCCGCCTCTGCAGCCGGCTTCCCCGCTCCGATACCTGGGAGCTCTGCCGCCCTCAGGCACCCCCGGTCTTTCTGTGACCCCGAGGGTCCTGAGACCACACTGTCCTGGAGGGTTCCACCCCCCGCTTAGCCACCCGAGTGACGTCCCTCGGCGGAGCAGACTTTTAAAAGTTCCGATTTTGTGCTCCGGGGCTCTATCAGTTGCCAGAAGCGGCCGACGGAGGCCCCTCCCCCGCCGTCTATCCTCCCGAATATCGCCTCGGATTCCCTTCTCCGCACGTCCTACCTTCCAGAAAGTGGTCGCTTTTCTGATGAGAGAGTTGTTGCTATTCCTTTCTTCGATCTCCTGTTGAGTTTGTAGGTGTTCAGAATGGTTTGATCCCTATCCAGCTGAATTCCTGAGAGGAGACGAAATCCAGGTCTCCTACTCCTCCGCCATCTTGCTCCGCCCCCCTTTATTTATTTATTTGACAGAGAGAGACACAGGGAGAGAGGGAACACAAGCAGGGGGAGTGGGAGAGGGAGAAGCAGGCTTCCCGCGGAGCAGGGAGCCCGATGTGGGGCTCGATCCCAGGACCCTGGGATCATGACCTGAGCCGAAGGCAGACACTTAACGACTGAGCCACCCAGGTGTCCCTCACTTTATATTATTAGTCTCTTTCCCAAATAGCCCTGGTTATTCCTTTTTGAGTTCTTTCACATTCCATACACTGAGTCTCTGTAACATCATTTCAGCACCGAATGCCCTAAATGTCCAGTAAAGCACAGACTCCATGAGAGCAACGTTTAGGGGAGCATGAGCATCAGTAAGCTTTATTAGGTAACTGCTTTGTTTGGTTGTTGTCATAGCAACCATTTATAAGGCATTACAGATAAATCCCCAGAGCTCCCGGGAATCCTTGCTTTGTCAATTTTGGAAGATGATTTTTGGTTTAACACCCATGCCCATCTCCATGGGATAGGGGGAAGAGTGAGTCTGCCTTATTGAGAGTTGAACAGTACCTGGAGAGACATCTCCAAAGGAACATCGTTGCTCTGCTCAAATGCTTGCCACATCAGAGTGTTGATTCCAGGAGGGGCTGAGATTTTAGCATTAACTATCCCTTGGGTCAGATATGTGAAACATATTTTAATATATACTTGCAAACGCTTCAAATCACCTCCCTTTCTGGCTTTTTGCTCAGTCTCTCCTTGGATCTTCCCTTTGGGAAGACTACATCATCTCCAAAGTCTGGGTTTGAGCACTTGTTGTATGTGCCCGTAAAATATGCTGCTATTGCCTTTTTACTTGTCTATAACCCCAGCTAGCTCACTGACTTCCATAGATGGGGGATCGTGCCTATTTTGCTCACTCTTGTATCCCCAGGGCATAACGTTGACATAGAATCTATTCAGACATTGTGAATATTTATTGTATGAATGAATTAGTGTAATCTAAGTGGACATCCATTTTAGCCAAACCACTGAACACAGAGGTGGCCCTGAGAGCAGGTCTTGTTCCCCCTTTACTCTTTTGTAAATCAGCATGCTGAGATTTTTTTTTCCTAGCCTTCCTCGCTCTGGCTTTATTTTTTAACATTTTTTTCTTTTTAACAATTTCAAACTTATAGAACAGTTGTAATGGGGCCCAGGTCAGTCCCCCCAAAATAGCCAAAGTGGCATATTGATTATTTTTAATTAAATTTACTTAAGAAACAGTTGGTGCAGGAAGGACACTCAGACCCTCTTTTGTCTCCCTGAAAGCAGGAGATAAATCTCCATGTGGAGCAAAGGAGACACCCTTATTGCCAGAGATGGGGAATTCAAGGCCAAGAAGGCATAAAACACAACTTATTACTTCTTTACTAATTTATTATCCCAAATCCAAACTTCTTTGTCTTGTCAATTCTTCACAAATTTATTGTGTCTTTGTCTAAAAAGTGTAAAAGCTACCTACTTTGGTCACTTCTTTGCTTCGCACACATATGAGACATCTGTTTGAATGTATTTAATTTTTTTTCTCCTGTTAATCTGTCTCGGTAAATTTAATTATTAGACCAGCCAAAAGAATCAGGAAGGGTAGGGAGAAATTTCCCTTCCCTGACAGTTTGGGCGCAGTTGGCAGGATCAGATACTGCTTGCTCCCAGTGCAGACAAAGAGATCCTGGGACCTCTGACACAAAGCTGGCAGAAGGTAAGAATTCTTGCTACATCAGCCTCCTGGATCTCTGTCTGCAGGGTCTGATGGCACCAAAAGTGAAAGAGTCCTTTTTCTCTTTTTCTCAGTTTAGATCAGCAGGAGAAAATATTTGTGGAACTAGATCCTTGGGTATGGGGACTCTGCTGAAGATTTGGTGTGAGTACTCTTGGTTTTTATTGATCCTTTTCCTTCCAGGGTTGGTTGCTGTTTTTCTTTGTCTTTGTTTGTTGTGTCACTTGTCATAAGGAAAAAAAAACCCCAAAGGGTAGGACACAGGCATAGGACCCATTAGCCTGCTGTTCAAGCCGGTCTACCAGACTAGTGAGTTCACGGTTCTCATCAGAGGACATATGTTTAGGCAAAGTTTGGTGGGTCCCCTGCGTAAAAACTGGATGGGGTTTTTCCTTTTGTCTTGTTCTGTGTCCTGAGAGCTCGGCTTTGTGACCAATGCGAATATTCTCTCTGGCCTCTGCCCTTAAGAAGGCACACCTACAGGTGGCCTGTCGCATAGACAGGGACTCTGAGATACTCAGTTACTAACAGCATTCTCTCTGTGTGGCTGTGCGAGTTCTCAGGGGAGTTTGTCATAAGAGGTCTCAGCCCATAAGGGACCCTTGTCACCTCAACTTTGTGGTCTTGTTAGTGCTGGAAATTCACATTCTAGTAGTGCTTGCCTGGTGTCACAGATTAGCGGGTCTGTGACTAAAGACGTCTTACGCTCCCATGAGAGACTGGAGACATGGTTTTCCCTACACAGTTCTTACCACCTGTGACAATGAAGGTCTTTGTTTTTTTAGGTTGACTCTGCTTTTGCACCCTCTTTTGGTTCACCTCTCATGTTCATGGTTCAGCCATAAAAAGGTGGTAAGTTTGTAAGATGTAGGAAACCCATCCTTTGGGGGGAAGGGTTAAGTTACTTAAATAAGGTAGTGTTTGAGGTCGCTGAATTGAGACACTTGTTGAAAATAATGACTATGGAGAAGTGGAGATCCAATACGAAAAAGGATGAGTGAAGAAACTGGAAGCATCCATGGGGACCATGCCTCTGGAAAAGACCAAAAACCCTTTCAAAACCCTGTGGGAGCTTCCCAGGTGAAATCTGAAGCCAGCAGAGGGCAGGGGGAGATGAAAGAAAGAGGCAGGCACTCCAGATTGGCAGGTGGCAGGTTTTTTTTTTTTAAAGATTTTATTTATTTATTTGAGAGAGAGAGAAAGCATGAGGTGGGGAGGGTCAGAGGGAGAAGCAGACTCCCCGCTGAGCAGGGAGCCCGATGCGGGACTCGATCCCAGGACTCCAGGATCATGACCTGAGCCGAAGGCAGTTGCTTAACCAACTGAGCCACCCAGGTTTAATAAGGAAGGGAACTTATATACAAGACTTGTCTTGGGCAGCTCAAGACAAATGTATCCCTGCACCTGCTGCCAAAATCTTAGAAATTCATAGAGAGTCCCTAACTGGGCTCAGTCACAGATACTGCGCAGGTATTCTCAACAGCACATAACTATCTCAAGGCTGTGTCCTTGGAGCAGCCTCTAGGAGTAAAGGCAAAGGGAACCCGCATTCCAAGGATGAGGAGGGGGTAAGGAGTCTCTCTGAGTGCCGGGGTCCAGCTCATGGGTCAACAGGTGGCCACATCTTTTTGATGACCTTTCCCAACCCCCTGCTCTGTTTCTCCTTTAAGTTTCCACTGCTCTGAGATTGTCCCAACCACATTTGGTACAGAGACTTATATGTGTATGTTGTGATGCTATGGTTTGGTCTGGGTAGGGGCTAGCAATTCAGGTTGGCTGAAGGATAGATGGATAGAATTCACTCTAATTATATTATGGGGTTCTGGAAGCAATGAGACCAGAAGAGCAAGGCTCCCCCACCTCCTTCCCCCAGCCACATACAGCCTCATACAGCTCTGAGGGTTTCAAGGGGAGTTTCCAGTAATTATCAGGGACAGTGGATGGAACCAGGAGCGGGTTGTGTTAACAGGGAGATACCTGTGTGTGAGACAGTAAGTCGGAACTTCTTGACTGCCTCCATAAAGGTGAGGGACACTGGTGAGGGTGCTCTGCCACTTTGGGTCGCAGGTACAATCAATAGCCTATCTATGTAAAACTGGGAATGGTCATGGGAGTTGTCAGTCTTAGGGTAAGGGGGGAAACTGAAAATTGTTGGTTTATGTTAAGTATCTAGCTTACTAGGCTAAGAGGGATTGAAATTTATGGCTCTAAACCCAGTTGGACCAATAAGAGGGGAATCTAGAGATTGGGGTGGGACTGTAAAAATCAGCATCAAAACTGGAAAAGAACTGTAGAGGCTCACTCCTCCCACCTCTATTCTTCTACACACACACACACACACACACACACACACACTATGGCAGAGGAAGGGAGGTCAGAAAAGGGAGAGCTGAGCCAGAACTGGAGAGCTAGACACCAGTTGTGGTATATTGTATCATTCCCAACTGTTAGCTCTTGCTCATCACCAAGTTTATCATTTGGGTGCCCCTCCTTGGTGGGTGCTCCTGCATGTGGATGGATTACATTCCACCAACAACATCAGAGTTGGCCATTTTGACTTGTTTTGGCCAATGTACTGTGCCATTTCCCACATGTAAACATAAGCTTTACAGGCATCAGATTTCCACCATTGTCTTTTCCTCCACCACGAGAGTGGTATGTCACAGGGAGGGACCGTCCTTTCAGCCTGGATCACAGAATGAAAGAGGTATGTGCAGCAGATCTGTAGCTGACACAGTACACATGTAATATGAACAAACAATAATCCTTTGCTGCTGTAAACCATGGAGATCTTCAGGTTGTTGTTTTTGGTGTTTTCCATAGCATAAGTTAACCAAAGTTGACTGGTACAGACATGACATATTATGTATTTAGGGGGTGATCAGATCAAGAGGAATCACCTAGGAATCTGATGTAGAGACTATCCCGAATTAGCTTTTGCTACATAACAAACTACCTCCAAATTTTACGGCTGAAAACAATAATCCTTTATTTATTTATATTAAGTAGGCTCCATGCCCAGTGTGGAACCCAGTGTGGAGCTTGAACTCATGACCCTGAGATCCAGATCTGAGCTGAGATCCAGAGTTGGACACTTAACCAACGGCGCCACCCAGGCACCCCAATAATCCTTAGTTTAACTCATAGTTGTTTGGGTCCACAGTTTGGGTTGTGCTCAGCTGAATGTCTGCATTCAGCTGGTTGGTTAGTTGAGGACTGACTGGTCAAAGATAGCCTCACTCACATGCCTGGTGTTTGGCTGGTTGCTCGATAAGGCAGGGAAAACTGGGTTATTTATCTCTCACCATCTAGTAAACAAGCATAGGCTCATTCACCTGGTGGGCTCAAGGTTCTAATCCAAGTGCAGTAACAAGGCAAGCCCCAACTTGAAACCTCTGCCTGTGTCCTTTGCTAATGTCCCATTGGCCAAAGCAAGTCCCATGGCCAAGCTCAGATTCAGTGGGTGAAGAGATAAACTTGCCCTTTAATGGGAGCATCTGTGGATCTGCAATAGCCCTTTGCAAGGCTGAAGAGGCAAGGAGGGGCAGTTTTTATAATCTGCAATAATGAGATACTGGACTTTGAGTCTGGTGCTGTGATTGGAATGGGTTTCTGGCATTTTTGCTTTGTTTTTGTGTTTTTGGTTTTTTAAAGTAATGTGTATATATATATATATATATATATATATACACATATATATATATTTTAAGTTTTATTTAAGTAATCTCTAAATCCAACGTGGGGCTTGAACTCATAACCCCAAGACCAAGAGTCGCATGCTCTTGCAACTGAGCCAGCTGGGCACTCCTGGCACATTTGTTTTGGATGGATGATGACTGGATTCAGATTGTGTAAAGCAGGGAAGAGAATATTTGTGACCAAGAGGGAAAACTGCCATGGAATGTGTTATTGATCCCAATTATTTGTTATCCTTCCTTATAAGAGGACATTTATCTTTAATGGTTGCCATGTGACTTGCAGTCTCCTCTCTGTAGGAGGAAAAGATTCTCTGACCCCAATGACATCAGACTTGACTAAATATGACTTAGTTTGGCCAAGGAAATGTAAACGGAATCAGTGAGTGCTGCTTGCTGTAGAAACTTTGGGAGCCATTGTGCTGTCTTGACATTTCTCTCTTTTATCTGTCATGATAAGGTTTGCTTTTTTAGCCATGGATCCTATTATGAAAAGGACAAAGAGAAGTTAAAGCTGAGCTGAAGAAATGTCAGATGCGAGATAAATAAACCACTGATATAAGCCACCAGAATTTTGTTTGTTACCACAGTGTATCCTAGTAAAAGCTGACTGATCTACTAGGGACTCCTGATCCCCAGCCTAGGTTTCTCATGAATTATTGCTGACAGGAGCCTGGAAGCTCCCTGAATTAGCATACTGGAGAAAGTGGTATAGATGGAACTCCATTTGGGCCATATGCAAGGATTCTGACCTAACATCTTAGAGGGTCTAGCAGAGGAGCCCAGCTACTCTTACATCCTTGAGCAAAGAACAGTCTTCTACTGGGGAAGGCTGTCTTCTTTGATCCAGTGTGCAGCTTTGGGAGGAACAAATGTGGAGTGGTGAGGAAGGAAGGGGACATTCACTTAGCCAGCCAGATCAGCCAAATAAACTCTGGCGATCAATGGGTTGACAGATGTTGCAGCTACGTTGACTTCAAATCCCTGACATGGCATCTTGGAAGGATCTTGATAACTCACATGTAAGCTCTACTCAGATTTAGAACCAGGTCTGAGAGAGTTGGGGATAAGCAGAATGGATTTCAAAAGGCTTCAGCCAGAAAAGGATAAACCTAGGAAAACAATTAGAACTGAAGAGTCTAAGACAGCCAGTTTGCTGAGCACAGATCATTTTGAGTACGGCAGTTAACCAACCCATTTTGTTTTTGGCATATAGGATCAAGTGTAAGTCTGTGGCCACTGGATGCCTCTAGGCTTTCATGCTTGTAGCAAAAGACAAAAGATCTATCTTCCATCAAGTCCAGAACATAGCCGTCTTTAGCTCTACATGGCTAAATTAAGTTTTTAGAATTCCCCTTCTGAAGAGAACTTTATATGGAACAGGCTGAAAGCTGGCTCCATCTGGGATCCAGCAGACCCACAGCTGAAAGGGCTGTTGAGGACTATGGATAAAGCACTATCTTTGCCAGTTTTTCACTGAAATGCTCCCGTGGCTTGTCTACAACTACCAACACCTCACAGCACCCCTTCTCCTAAACAACAGCTCAGCTCTCAGCAATAAACACCTACTGCCCACTGGACTCCCTATCTTGGTGGTGTATAGCCACTTCAGACTTAACACCTCCAAATTCAGGTATAATTCCTGGCCCCATGTGGCCTTCCCTCATCCTCCAGACCCAGATTTGGTTGCTGGGATCACCATCTGCCCAGGCTGAAAGCTCAGCTCCTCCTGTGCTTTTTCTTGGGAGAACTGAGACTACTTTCGTCCATATAGCTTAACGATCAGGACAGAGAACTAGATCACCCGCAGATCCACTCCAGAAAATTCTTGCCTGGGAATTAAGGCTTTGAACCAATAAATAGCTTCCTCATTTGCTTCAGGGAATTCCAATGACCCGATTTGCTCAGTTTGCAAAGAGCTCCCTTCTCAGGACCATATCTTATTCACCAGGACAAACACTTAACAAGCTACTGTTTACTTATCAAGATACTTTAAGACCCTCATCATGCTGTGCCCACTGAAGGTAGCAGAATATGCCACCGCAAAGTATGCCACATCGGCATAAGGCTTTCATCACTTGCCCTTGTTGAAATGTTACCCTAATTTGCTATATTGACTTTGAAAGGATTCTCGTTAAGACCAGGATAGGCTGACCAAAGACAGGATCAAGGTCAGTGTTGAGGCCTAGTTGAGAAGAGGGCTCAGAGGAGCCTGACTGAAGTTTGGTTAAGGGCAAAGTCTTTGTCGTTCTATAACATAATGGTAAAAAAAGACAGCATAGACACTGTCATTGCAGACAACTGTGGCACTTTTCCTCCTGAGTCCAGACATGATTTCAAAATCCTTCTTAGTGAATTACACATTAACCAGTGTTTCAAATATGATTGAGACGATTTGTTAAGGGCATGGACTCTGAGGTCAGACTGCATGAGTTCCCATTCAGACTTTACCACTAACTAGCTGTGTGAGTTTAGGCAAGTTACTTAGCTGCTCTGTGTTTCTGGTTTCACATTTATAAAATGAGGATGGTACTAGTACCTACGTCCTAGTGTTGTTGTGAGAATTAAGTGAGTTAATGTGGTCAGGGTGCAAGAATTTCTGTCCCCTTCAAGGTCCTTCTGGCTAGATTAAGAATCAAATTGCCATAAGACAGATTAACGGGAGAAAATCAAATTTAATAGTGTACGTACAGGGAATCCACACAGACATGGAAATTCCAAAGAAAGTCAGGCAAAATAAGGTATATATGTCATTCTGAACTAAGGAGAAAGGGGTACAGGTCCAGATCTTTATCTTTTTTTTTTTTTTTAAAGATTTTATTTATTTATTTGACAGAGACAGAGAGCGAGAGCAGGAACACAAGCAGGGGGAGTGGGAGAGGGAGAGCAGGCTTCCCACAGAGCAGGGTACCCGATGTGGGGCTCCATCCCAGGACCCTGGGATCATGACCTGAGCCGAAGGCAGACGCTTAACGACTGAGCCACTCAGGCACCCCAGGTCCAGATCTTTAAAGGGAAGGATGCAATCCTGAGGAAGAATGAAAAAGAGTACATGTTTGGTAAACAAATGTTTGCTGGGCCATTCAGAAACAGTGGGACAAAGAGAAATTTTGATCAAACAAGCCTCGGTAGGTTCCTCCCTGTCTACCATACCTAGTTCATATCATAATGTAGTGATCTATGGCAATAGCTCTCTTCCTGGAGCAGCTCCTCTATCTAAATTCTTTTAGGCAGTTCTAGGGGTAAAGAGCTTTCCCTAAATCTGCCGGGTCTTGATTGCTTTTAACTCAAGATAATCTTTATGCCAAAGTGGCTCATCTTGGAACAGACTGTCCTTGGCCCCTACAATATATACAAAAATTCTTAGAATACTGCCTGGTACTGAATAAGGGCTAGATAATGTGATGATGATGATGGGCATGGTGTTGATGATGGTGATGATGATGATGATGATGATGATGGTGATGATAATAAATTAGAGAAGAAGAAACTGAGACCAAGCCATTGGCAGAACCTGGCCCAGGTGAGTTGGGGCTCTCTCCCACGCCTCCCTATTCATCTTGTGAGCAAGGAGTGTTGGGCAAAGCCCAGGCAGTGAGGGAGAAGTGGTCCTCATGCTATGGAATGTCACAGCTGAGGACAGTTAATATGGTCAGGGAATATGATATGTAGGCCTAAACACAGTGAAATAAAATCATTAAACCAGGTCAGGAAGAGATACTTAGAAAGGATCTTGCAGTTTCCTTCGTCTCAACCTCTACCCCTTCCGGGAGCCATCTTTTCAGACTGAAGTCTCCTGATCCACTGTCACTATCTGTCATTTAATAATACAAGTGCATCCTCATTTCCTCATTCTCTGGTCTTGTGTACTCCCCAGGCCCTATATTAGTCTCTGGACACCTGTTTTGAAGGCCTGCTCTGCCCTCTGGCTGCTCAGGCTGAGTCTGCCTGTTACTCCCCTGCTGGTGAGCTCACCAAAGGCATTCACAGCATAAGGGAATGACTCTTGGACAGCATGGCATTGAGTTCTTTCCAAGGGAGAAGCAGAATCCCCTTGTGACCAGGTGATAAAACAATGCAAGTGATGGAGGAACTGAATCTGCAGGCATGCTCTTCTGTAAACTTTCCAGGCTCTGATTTGGAAACTATTGTCTGGGTCTGTGTGGGAGCCATCTCTGTCCCTGGGGAGGGGTGAGGTGGTGGCATTTGCTCTTACTTTTCTTTCTTTAACTCTGCTCTTTTAGGAGTGGTAAATGTGGAAAGGTAAAAATAGGGGGGAAACTAACGGAAGATAAGGATTATTTAGTAAGATGTGTTAAGCAGATTCAAGTCTTCACTTTTTCTACTGATAAGAGTTGGTGATTAAGAATCTAGGGCTATCCTCCTCTTCCTAGTAGGGGAGGAGACACCTGTACAGAGAGAGATTTATGTTAGTTTGACAAAGGAAAATTGAAACCCTGCTTTTAGGCAGATGGGGGGAAGGTAGAGAGTTTCCTTTGTGTCTGTTCCTTCTCAAATGCTTTCAACTCAAAATAATCCTTATGCCAAAGTGGAATATTTTAGGGTGGTATATTCTGATCCCCTTCAATATATTTTATTTCCTACAAGATTATCTAATTGGTTTTGCTTGTGTAAAGAAATAGGATTATCTATTTTAAGTATACCATACAGAGGGTGCCTGGGTGGCTCAGTCGTTAAGCGTCTGCCTTCGGTTCAGGTCATGATCTCGGGGTTCTGGGATTGAGCCCCGCATTGGGCTCCCTGCTCGGCAGACAGCCTGTTTCTCCCTCTCCCACTCCCCCTGTTTGTGTTCCTTCTCTCGCTGTGTCTCTCTCTCTGTCAAATAAATAAATAAAATCTTTAAAAATATATCTATATATACACCATACAGAGACATGAATATATCGTAAGAGGACAACTCAATGACGACCCACTGACTAAGCACGTCCATGTAACTAGCGCCCAGATCGAGAATCTGAACATGACCAGCAACCCCGCCTATGCCTCTTTAGAGTCACAATTCCCTCTGTGATAACCACTATTGCCTTGACTTTTAACTTTCTATATTAGTTTTGCCAGTTTTTATACCTCGTATAAATGGAATCAGACAATGTGTATCTGACTTCTTTTGTTCAGTTTTGTGTTTGTGAGATTCATACATATTGTTGCTTGTGGCTGTAAATCATTCATTTTCATTGATTGTAGTGTACTTCAGGATATGAATATATCACCATCTATTTAGTCTATTCTATTATTAATGGGCATCTGCATAGTTTGTAGTTTGTGGGCTATTGTGAACAACACTGCTTACAGGTAATTTTGCACATATCTTTTGGTGAACACATGTACATATTTCTGTAAAGTATACACCTAGGAGCTGAGGTGCTCCATCATTGGGTTTGCATATGTTCATTTTTAGTAGATACTCAACCAAAATGATTGAATTGCTATTGTTTTTTTTTCAACTTTAAAAATTGTGGTAAAATACACATAGCATAAATTCGACCTTAGCCCTTTTAAGTGTACAGCTCAGTGGTACTAAATATATTCATAATGTTCAACCATCATCACCCTCCATCTCCAGAACTCTTTATCTTGTAAAACTGAAATTCTATACCCATTAAATAATATCTCCCTATTCTGCCTCTCCTATAACTGGTTTTTATGTATTAGCTGTTTCTGAAAACCATGATGAACTCTATTATTTATTTGAATAGTTGATTCTGTTATATTTTTGTGCATGGAAACTTCCCCTTCATCGAAAAGTTGTTAGATCAGAGAGCAAGAACATTTTTGCGTTCCCATACAATTTGGTGTGTTCGTTATATGATTTGGAGAATTACCTCATTTTTTAGAGTTGCCCACCAGTCTTTTAATTATCTCTAAACAAATCAGATTTTAGATCTGTGTGAGAAAACAAACCACACTAAGGATATCTTTGCCTTATCAGTCTCAAATGTTGTATTTCCTTCAAGTTCTCTACCATTTTCCAATTTTTTGTTTTGTTTTCTGATTCCCAGAAGTGCTGCTATTTACTAGGTAGTTGATACAAGAGGCTCATGGAGGGGGGGAACTGGCATTTATTAAATGTCAACTAAATATGAGGCACTATACGAGGCACATTATCAGTGTATCTGGTATATGAAACCAGCTTAGTTCACATTTTTTACTGCTAATGTAGTTATGCAGCAGGGCTTGTTCTTCCCTATATTGGTCCCTTACAGGTCAAGGAAAGTCTGAAGTCCAGTGTCACCAGTTACATAATAATAAACAAAACACTCCTTGTAAGAAAACTGCTATTTGGTCCTTTTTTAAATAGGTTTTTTGAAATATCATTAGATACGGTAAAATTCCCCCTTCTAGGTGTACAGTTCTACGAGTTTTGACAAATGTTTTCAATTGTATAACCACCACCACCATACAGAATGGTTCCATCATCCTGAAAAGTTCTCTCATACCTGTTTGGAGCCAATCCTGTCCTCCATTTGCATCCTTTACGTGATTTTTGCTCCTACAGTTTTGCCTTTTCCAGAATGTCATGGAAATGAAATCATACACTTGAAGTTTCTGTGTCTGACTTCTTTCATTTAGCAAATGTGTTTGAGAATCATCCATGTGGCACCATTCCATTGTAGTAGTGCTCCATTAGATGGATGGACCGTAATTTCTCCAACCACCAGTTGATGGGTTGGGATGATGATGAGTAGAAGTGTAGTAAACATTCAAGTACAGGTCTTTGTAGTTTTCATTTCTCTTGAGTATTTAAATACCTAAGAGTGGGAGGCCAGCTCATAGAAGATATGTATGTTTAACTTCATAAGAAATTGTCAAACTCTTTTCCAAACCATTTTGCACTCCCCAGCATAGTATGAAATTTCTAGCTGTTCCCCATCCTTTGGGGATATTATCAGATTCGTTTTTGCCTTTTTTTTTTTTTTTTAATTTATGCTCATAGGTGTATGAGCATTTCTGCTCATATTTCTACTGCTCCCCCTGCTTGGTAATATTGGTTTCTGGTCCTTCCAGGGTAGAATAGGGGAAGAAAGGACAGAGAGGAACTAGGGCTATAATAAAATGTCTCTGCAGCTCTGGATGTGACAGGCATAATACGCGGACTCCTTTTCTTGCAGGGTGCTTTCTGGATAAAGCCCCATCCCTGGGCAAACCCGCAGTTCTCTCTAGCCAGGTCAAGTCTTCTTCTTCTTTTTTTTTTTTAAGATTTTATTTATTTATTGGAGAGAGAGAGATTGAGAGTGTGTGAGCAGCAGGAAGGGGGGTAAGAGCAGAGGGAGAGTGTCAAGCAGACTCCTCGTTGAGTGTGGAGTCAGATGCAGGGCTTGATCCCATGATCCTGAGATCATGACCTGAGCAGAAATCAAGAGTAGGATGCCCAACTGCCCAACTGACTGAGCTATCCAGACGCCCCAGTTCAATTCTTTATTGTAGCTGTCAACTCTTGGTTTCTCAAGGTCAGTTAAGATAATGCAGGTCACATGATTAGACCCTCAGGCAGTATCCTCAGCCTCTCCAGAGCTAAATTCCATTTTTCTTTCTAGGTTGCCCTCCTAGACAATACCTAAGGCAACTCACAGACTAGCTTTTTCTTGTGAATTCTCAAATCCAGCCTGTGGGAAATACTCTCACATTCTCTACCTAGACATGCTTAAGGAGTACAGGATAATTCCACTGCAGTGTAATCTCTCCTCTGTCCATTTCATCCAGACTATTTCTTGCCCTGTTGATTCCCTCATGGGAATCAGGTAAGGGCCACTGTAGCTCTGTAACTGTAGGGCAGTCAGCTTTCTGAACCCCTCTTTCCTGTCTCAAAGCAAAGTGAAAAGTACCACTCACCCTTACCTCCAGAAATGAAGCAGAATCTCAAAACAACTCTCTTTTAAGATGTATTCTGCAATCATACTGTTTATAAACTGGCGTGTGAGGAATTCTAAGGGTCCTGCAGTCCATTTTGGGATAGCTACTTTGAAAGTCCTGTAGGGGGCTCTGTCCTTCAATTCAATTTAATATCTGATATTTATAACCTTGGGATCTCATTCCCAACCTCCATGTTAACATTCTTTCATGTAATATAATTTCCATTAATCCTAAAAGCAAACTTGCAATGAAGGTATTATCAGCTCCATTTCTTTTCTTTTCTTTTCTTTTTTTTTTAAGATTATTTATTTATTTATTTGGCAGAGAGAGACACAGCGAGAGAGGGAACAGAAGCAGGAGGAGTGGGAGAGGGAGAAGCAGGCTTCCTGCTGAGCAAGGAGCCCGGTGTGGGGCTTGATCCCAGGACCCCCAGGATCATGACCTGAGCCGAAGGCAGATGCTTAATGACTGAGCCACCCAGGTGCCCCTACCCCTCCATTTCATGAGGAGGGTAGAAATTTAAATTACTCTCTTAAGGCTCCCCAGCCAGTGCGTACCAGTGGTAAGATTCAGGCCTAGGTTTGTCTGACTCCAAATTCTGTGTTTACTCCATAATACTACATAAATAAATGTTGTAGGTTGGGTTCACTGGAAGGAGATGCTGAGACAGAGTGTGGGGTTCAAGATGTTTATAGGAATCAAAATCTGGGAAGGGAAGGGGGTCAAACAAGATTGGGCAGAGAGAGAATGCTGGCCCACCAAGGCCTTGGCCATCCCGGCAGGGTATCCTGGAGTGAGTATCCTGAGGTGGCCTGAAATGCCTAGACCCTAAAGTCCCTACCTCATTCAGTCACCAATGTGGACTGCCCCAGGAAGGGCCTGACCTCAGCTGAGACAGCTTTCTGCAGCTGATCCCAATGGAAATGATGATTTAGGCAACATGTTCTCTTTTGGTGGGTGCCCTGGGTGGCTCATGTCTACATCTGAACCACAAAGAAGACCCAGAACCCCTCCTGGAGGGAACTTGGTCCCCTTCCCAGTGAGAGACATAACTTGTTCTGGGTTAAGACAGAGGGCAAGATATTGTGGGAGCTACTTCTGTGAAGGTCATCTGCTGGGAGAGGTGTCCAGAAAAGGCCCATTCTGAGGAGCCATGAGGAACTGAAGAATGGGCAGCCTCTGTTTCAGGGAAAGTGAAAGTAGGACTCAAGGGTGAGTGTGGGCCAGATCATGCAGGAGCTCAAAGTTGGAAGGGAGTGGGACCTCAGGGCCCCAAACTGGGTAAGGAATTGCCAGCATTGGGCTGTGCTAAAGCCAGTAGGGGGTGGCCTCTCTTATGACTCATCTTTAAGCTGACATGTGAAGAGGAGCAAACGTTCTCTAGATGAGAAGCTGGTAAAGAGCATTTGAGGCAGAGGATATAGGATAGGCAAGGACCCTGAGGTATAGAACTTGGCTGAGTCTTGGAATGAGGCCAAAGTTCAGATCAGATCAAAATGAGCAAGTGTAGGGGAAAAGGCCAGAGAGGTACACATGGGCCAAATCATAGGCTGTGAGGAACTTCACATTTTACTTTGAGAGCAAGGGAAACCATCTGAGGACCTGAAATAGGAGGGAGCCATAGAAGAAAGGTCCAGGAATATGTAAAATATGGACCTAGGCTTCCTTGAATAAAGAATGTGTGTTGAATTCTGAAAGGTGATCAGGAGTTAGACAGATGAAGGTAGAGTGGGCATGTGAGAATGTTCAGGACCAGGGATCACCAAGTTTTTCTATAGAGGACGAGGTGGTAAATATTTTCAACTTTGTGGGTCATACAATCTCTGTTGCTGTTGTACTACCAAACAACTATAGACAATATGTAAATGAATGGGCATGGTTAGCTGCCTTCCAATAAAACTTTATTTACAAAAACAAGCGGCAGGCAGGGTTAGCCTGGGCAGCCACAGTTTGCCAAAACCACTATTCTAGGCCAAGAGAACAGTGGGTGCAACTGAGGTTGGAAGAAATGAGGTACAATCAAGGAACTGATTCCAGGTCAGTGTGACTGGAGTCAGTAAGCCAGGGGTGAGTGGTTTACAAGAAGGGTGGAAGTGTGGGGCAGGTACTAGATGATTTGTGGTCTTGTAGGCCATGCTAAGGATTTGGAATTTTTTTCTTAATAGGAAGTGATTGAATAATCTACATAATTTTTATTTAACCATAAACACATATGGAAAAGTGCACGTACGCACACAGCTTGCTGAATTTTTCACAAACGGAATATCTGTATAATCAGCATCCAGATCAGAAAATAGAACATTACCAGAAACCAAGGAGGACTTCCCTTGCACCTGCCTCCAGTCCTCACTCCTCCTTCTAAGAGGAAGCACTATCTGGACTTTTAACAACATATACTCTATTTGTTTGCCTGTTTTTGAACATTATATGAATAGAATTATACAATATGTTCTCTGGTATCTGGCTTCTTTCACTCAAAATAATATCTATGAGATTGATCTGTTATTTTCATAGTTATAGATTGGTCATTGTCGTTGCATGAATATACCACACTCGGTTAACCTATTCCAATGTGGATGAGCATTTGGGAAGTTTCTAGTTTTTTGGCTGTTACAAATTGTGCTGTGAGGAACTTGTGTGACTGTAATGAATAAATACATATTTGTGTTGGATATATATACTTAATGATATAATTGCAGGGTTACGGCATGGATATATATTCAGTTTTAGTAGGTACTCTAAGATTGTTTTCCAAAGTAGTGGCATCATTTTACGTTCTCATCAGCAAGTATGAGAGCTCCGGTCTCGCAGTAGATTCTGCATACTTGGTATTTTGCCCCTTTTTCATTTTAGCTCTTCTGGTTGTTTGGTAGTGGTATCTCACCATGTTTTTAATTTGCATTTTCCTAATGAGTAAACAGGGGAGCAACTTTTCAAATGTTGATTGGCCATTGGAGACTTTCATGCAAGAGCATGGCCCAATCATATTTGAATTCTAAGAAATCCTCTCTAGGTTCTGGTGTGGAATAGGTGGGTGAAGAACAAGAATCTAAGCAGGGAGAGGAATTAGGGGATTATGGCAGTGGTTGAGGCAGGTTGTGATGACAGCTTGGAGGAGGGTGGTGGTAGTTGAGATGGAGACGTGTCATTTGAGGGCCACTTTGGAGGTAAGTTGACAGGACTTGGGATGCACTAGATGCTGGGGCTGAGAGAGAGGGAGGTATAAAAATTGTGGCTAGAAAATTTCTGGTGAACCCACCAGCCCTTCCTATTCTATATTTAGGTTGCTTTCATTACATATATTTTCTTTAAGATTTTTTTTTTTTTGGTTACTTTCCAAAGACTGAAGAAGAAAGTTTTAATTAGAAAAAAGAAACAATACTGCAATTCAGTGTGACCTTTTTATTATTCATTTTTTATGTGATGCTTCTTTCCTATTATCCAGGGTCTCTAAATTTTAAAGTTTCAGACGACTCAGAAATGAAACAATGCAAGGGCCTGGATAAATATTATGTTGGTTGTGAAAGAATTCTCGTAAGCACAGGGACCTTTAGGGACCGTGGGTCTGGCTAGTGGGTGAAGGGTTTCAGGAGATTTTTTTTATGACCTGTTCTTTCTGTGGCTTGTCTTCATGCAGATTTTGGGAAGGATGCAACTCCTGTGGGAATCCAAAGGATCACCTGGGATCTTAAGTGCCCCTGCACTGAGAAAGCCCTCCTCCAAAGCTGGCAGGCTGCGAGGACTTCTAGAAGCCTGAGAAGCAGTAAGAGAAATGTGGCAAAGTAGGGAGGGGAAGGCGGCACCCTCCTTTCTGGCAAAAGCTCAAACAGGCTATGGTCACGAGTGACCATCACTTTTTTTCGTATTTTTCATTCTTTTAGAAAAGCCAAAAATTCCTGTTTCCTTCCAAGGTATAAAGTCTGATCTTAACCAGGACAACAAACCTTATCCCTGGCTTTCAACAAGGCAAATGCACACCTAAGTGATCTTTAGCCTCCATAAGATGAGCATGACAGACAGACAGCAACCATTGCTCATGGTGCTCTTGTCCACAAAGTCCATATTGGAATGGAAGATGTGGCATGGCAACCCCATCTATGAATTCTTCCCTTGAGTCCCTTTCTTTGGGGGAGTGTCTTCTTCCCCTGACCTGACTACTCAGAGCACTCCAGCCTCACGGGCCTCATCATCCTCATGTAGGCTGAGCAGAAAGAAAGGGCTTTGGGAGTCTTATTAGCTATTCCCTAGAATGTCCCTGAGTCATGTTGGATGTTCCATGCTTTAGGTCTCAAGGGAGTTGTTGATGACTATTAACAGCAGCATTATTTTTATGTCTCCAAAACACATTTTTTCCATTAAGTGGATTTCTTGTGGGCAATTCCCACGACACATTGACATCTGTCTCTATGCCTTTGAAGATGGACTTTTCATTGAGAATTGAAAATTTTAGGATGAGCTCCAATGCTTGCATGCTTGGGTTTCTCTCCGAACTTCCTTTCAATCCGGATGTTTTCCTCTAGCAATTTCCCAAATGTGAAAAGAGCAAAATTTCATCTGATGACATTTATTTGGAATCTAATCAGTATCCTCCAGCCGAGAGCTTCAGTTGTGTCTCTTGAAACCTCAAATTCTCACTCAGCTTGTCATAGCCATTGTGACTCTAGATAAGAGGGAAGGAAGATGAGGTGGGATACCAAGAAGTATGAGGAATGATGGTTCTTCTGAGTACAAGTGCTTGATAATCAAGAAATTTCAAAGACACAGAATTGTAGTCTTCAGCGTTAGATCAAGCTAGACAGGAATGTCTGTGTGATGTTAGATAAGTTACTCAGACATTGTATAAAATGGAATCAATAGTATCTAAAACTAATGGTTTTTTCAGGGTCCCAAACCCCTAGCAAAATGTCTAACAGAGTAGGCATGGGGTAAATATTAGTTTCTTTCATCTTTCTGTATCTAAGATTGTTTCTGCAGTACAGAGTCTTAGAAAGGAAACTTCTGAGGAAAAGAATGCAAGTATTTTTTTTTTTACAGAGTCTCAAAACTAATTATATTTTGAAGACCGTACCACTATCAAAGCAATGGTTGTGAGCATTCATCTCTCCATGTTTGTCAGCATTGAGTACAATGGGCAAAAAGAGGTTCTGTCTGTTGTTATATTGTTTTATTTCCTCACTGCATTATGTTGCTTTGAGAGCAAATGCAGTTGAACATTTTCCCACAGATTTTTTTTTTAAAGATTTTTTAATTTTTTATTAGAGAGAGAATACAAGCAGGGGGAGCGGCAGGCAGAGGGAGAAGGAGAAGCAGGCTTCCCGCTGAGCAAGGAGCCCGATGTGGGGCTCAATCCCAGGACCCCAGGATCATGACCTGAGTTGAAGGCAGATGCTTAACCGTCTGAGCCACCCAGGCGTCCTTCCCATAAATTTTTAACACTCCACAGACTTCTGGGTTACCTTCTGTATACTCGGACACCTTGCCTTCTGCATCCTGGGACTTACATAATACCTTATCTTCCATAAGTTCTCATTTCAAAATTTTGTGTTCTCAAAACAGTCTCATCATTTAACTTTACATCATTAACATACTCATCATTTAACTTTACCATGAGTATGTTATAAATTTGACTATATAAAATGAATCTTTACCAAAATAATTCTGCTGTTGTGTGTCTTATACATTAAGATTTCCTATAAGGTTTCAGTTGAAAAAAAGTATTCTGCTTTAAAAAAAAATGTTTGAAAATTGCTGCCATATCTACTATTATGGTACAACATTAAAAATATAACTCTCAATAATTAACGGATTAAGCAATAAAAAAATCACTAAAGATAATGTAAAATTTGGAAACATAGTTAATAAGAATAATCTAGAAGACATGTATAGAGCATTGTATTCCAGGAGTGGATGAATGCCTATTCTTTTTAAGAACATTTTGAATATGTAAAAAGTTGACCACCTGTGAGTCCATAAAGCTATCCTCAGCAATTTTTAAAAGATTGGCATTATGTCCATATACAATTAAGTTAGAAAATGATAATAAAAATATAACTAGAAAAATTATCTGTTTGGAAATTAAAAAAAAGATTCCCATTTTTTTTTAAATTTTAAGTAGGCTCCATGCCCAATGTGCAGCTTAAATTCATGACCCTGAGATAGAGAGTTGCACACTCTACTGACTGAACCAGCCAGGCACCCCTAAAGACTCCCATTTTTAAGACAATTCCTGGGTCAAAAAAGAAATCATAATGGAAATTAGAAAATACTTAGAATGGAACAAAACTTGTGAGTGGTACTTAGAAGAAAATGTAGAGCCTTCGAATGCTTATCTTAGAGAGGAAGAAATCCTCCGAATTAATGAACTAAGCATTTAACTCTAAAAGACAGAAAAAGAGGGAGGCCTAGGTGGCTTGGTGTTAAGTGTCTGCCTTCAGCTCAGGTCATGATCCTGGGGTCCTGGAATTGAGCCTTGTGTCAGGCTCCCTGCTCAGCGGGGAGCCTGTTTCTCCCTCTTCCTCCGCCCTTCCCCAACCTCGTGTTTGCTCTCTTTCTCTCAAATAAATAAATAAAATTAAAAAAAAATTAAAAAAAAAAGGCAGGAAAAGAAAGACAGGATAAACCCCAAAAGTAAAAGGGAGTAGAGAAAAAGGTAAGTGCAAAAATTAATGAACTATGAAACAAGCATATAATAGATGTTGATCAAGCTTAAAGTATCTTTTTAATGAATAAAATATGCAAAAAGAGGGAAGGCTCAAATAAATAATATTCAAAAGAATAACATAATGACAGTGCTGCAGAGATTACACAGAAATTGAGAGTGTGGGACGTCTGGGTGGGGCAGTCAGCTGAGTGTCCGACTCCTGATTCTGGCTCAGGTTGTGATCTCAGGGTCATGGGATCCAGCTCCATGTTGGGCTCCATGCTTAGTGTGGAGTCTGCTTAAGATTCTCTCTCCCTCTCCTGCTGCCCTTCCCCCCACTCGTGCGCGCTCTCTCTCTCTTTAAAATAAATAAATAAATCTTTAAAAAAAGGGAAATTGAGAGTGTGTTATGAATTAATTTATACCAATAAATTTTTAAAAATTAGATTAATGGATGAATTTTTAGGTAAACACAACTTATGAAAAACAATTCTCGAAGCAGTAGAGAATCTACATAGTCCTATAGCCATATGATTACTTGAATCAAGCATTCAAAATCTTTCCACAAAGAAAATACTTGACTTGTCTGACTTTGCAGGCAAATTTTATGAAACATAAAAATAACAGCTAACTCCATTTTTATATTTACTGCTCTAGACAATCTAAAAAAAATGGAATACTTCTGTTCATTTTAGGAGGCAGTCTAGCACAACCTTGCTAACAAACTCTTACAAGGAAAGAATGAGGTAAGATAAGTTATAGATCAATCTTATTCATAAATATCAATGCAAACATCCTAAAGAAAATATTATCTAACCAAATTCTGCAACATATGAAAAAAATCAATACGTTATTATTTAGTTGGGTTACTCTAAGAATACAAAATTGTCTTAAAAAAAGATTGTCTTAAGTCTAGGAAATTATGCAAATTAACATATGAAATAATAAAAACCATATGATTATTCTAGTAGACACAGAAAAAATTTTACTAAAATTCAACATGCTTTTATTGTGAAAAGCTCTTAGTAAATTAGGAATAGACAGGAATTTCTTTAACCTAATAAATGCCATCAATTAAGACTACAGCAAATATCATACTTAATGATGTAATAGGGAAAGCATTCCCTTTAAGGTCAGGAATGAGTAGAGTAACTTTATAACTTATCACACAAACAGTACACTTTACTCTTTAATAAAACTATAAGTTTATTTGGATTTTGCCAGTTTTCTACCAACATTCTTTTTTTTTTTTTTTTTTAAAGATTTTATTTATTTATTTGACAGAGAGAGAGATAGCGAGAGCAGGAACACAAGCAGGGGGAGTGGGAGAGCGAGAAGCAGGCTTCCTGCCGAGCAGGGAGCCCGATGTGGGACTCGATCCCAGGACCCTGGGATCATGACCTGAGCCGAAGGCAGACGCTTAACGACTGAGCCACCCAGGCGCCCTCTACCAACATTCTTCTTCTGTTTCAGGATCCATTGCACAAACCTATGTCGCTTTTAGTTGTCATAGCTCCTTGATTTGCTCTGCCAATCTGCAATTGTTCCTCAGTCTTTCCTTATCTTTCATGACCTGGACACTTCTGAAGGGCACCGGTCAGGTATTTTGAAGAATATTCTTCAATTTGGGTTTCTCTGATGCTTTCTCGTGGCTAGAGAAAGGCTGTGGATTTCTTGGAGCGAAATCACAGAGGTGGGGCACATTGTAGCTTTGTAGCTCCTCTCTTCAAGAAGTGAAGTTTATGTTTCCTCTCTTGAATCTGAGCTGTCATTGGGACTTGCTGTGGACAATAGAATGTGATGGGATTGATGTGATGTGTCTAGGTCTCAAAAGGTCTCACACACTTGGGATACTGAGCAGCTCCTATGTGTACAGGCCTGAGCTAACCTGTTGTATGATTACAGACCCCATGGAGCAGAGATAAACAATGCCAGCCAAGGCCACCCTGGACCAGATAGCCTCCAGCTAACTTATTTGCTGACTACAGGTGCATGAGTGAGCCCAGCCAAGACAAGAGGAACTGCCCATCTGAACCCAGTCTAATCCATTAACTCATAAATCATGACCTGAATAAATAGTTGTGATTTTAGGTCACTAAGTTTTGGGGTTATTTGTTACACAGCAAAACTAACTAATACACTCATTTCCCAGCCTGCAACAGTGTGATATAGTAAGCAAACATAGACTTTGGAGTCAGACAGACCTGGATTGAAATCCTGTTTTTGTTGCTTATTAGCTGCGTGGTCTTGGAGAGTCACTTCATCTGATTCATTTTTGAAATGGGAATAAAAATTTCCACAAATAGTTTGCTGTGAGGAGTAAATAGAGCAATTCATATAAAGCTAGCAACACAGAACTTAGTACATAATAGATACACTATAACTGAGGTTCTGTCCAAGAACCAAGGTGATACCTTTTTTAAGTTCAAGGTGTAGGAGGTGCCATCTTTCTGGGAACCAAGTCTTCTGTCACTAATTATGTATCATTTGCTTTTGTTTTTCAGAGAAAACATTCTTTAAACCATATCTTCACTGTTTTCATTACCATTAATTTCCATTTGCACTTTTCAACTTCTGTTTTCCTAAAGACTGAAATACAGTGGCTGTTTCTGCAAGACATTTCCTTGGTGATAACCTTATTCTGCACCAGAGATCTCTGGAGATCTGAGGCACAAAGTTCTGTAGACACGAAGGAATAAAACGAATCCCACCCATTCCTTTAAATGAAAGTTATCATGCTGCCAAGTGCTGTGGAATTATATAATTATAAGTTTTGCTTTGTTAGATAATTGTGCTTTTTAAATGTTTTCCTGAAAATAGCTTTAAAGAAATCTACATTATTCTACCTTCTCTGAAACTTAAGGATAATGTGAGGGGGTTTTGTCCAATTTTCTTGGTGCTAAATGCTGCAAGAAACGATATTATTAAAAGTGAACGAAAACAAAGTTAGGACTTTTTTTTTTTTTATCCTTAGTCTTTTTAGTGACACAGAAAAGGCTGTTTCATTTCCCTGGGTCTCATGTTCTCCACCCACTCTCACTGCAAGTGGGATGGTCTAAAGATTCATGGAAGACTTGCAGCATTCTTGAAATTTCAAACTGGGAAGTTTCTATGCAACTGTAAAGACAAATTCAAGGACTACATACAAAAGACAATGGATATCCAGACCCAGCCATGACGGCCTAGCTTTCATATTGCAAACATAACTGTGTTGCAGTTGTATTTTTATTTTTAACATGCTTATTTGGGAACTTATTCTGTTTTTTACTTTAGACCATTCATGGGGATTTGGATCATGCAACTTATCAACTTTAGGTTCAAAAAAAATCATCACAATTTTCAAATATGACAAAGCATGACATTAAAAAAGTCAAGATGAACAGCAGTAGTTTCAGATCACCTAGGAGAAGAGTATTTTTTTTTTTCTTCCTCACAAGGGTATCTACATCTGCCAGCATGAACAGTAGGTCAGACTCACTCTCTCTCTAGCTGTTTTTTTTTTTCCTAACTCCTTATTTCTACTAAATCACAATTGCAGGCCCTCAGGAAACCAGCAGGTGTTTGATAGTCCTATTAGTTTGTTTGGATATTGGAATTGGACTATCACTCAGAAATCACATGCTGAAGACTACACTCAAAGTCTGTTAAGTTGACAGTGACATTGCACTCTGTGCCCTGGCGGGTGAATGTTTGAACTTGGAAGAGCTTCCTTCCTGCATTCCAGTTCTGCTCTTGCTTGACTTGGCCCAGGAAAGATTTTTCTTCATGATCTGGTGCAGTGTTTGAATATGGCCTTTAAACATGCTCAGTAATATGATAATGACTTTTCTCTGATGAATAAAGAAAAGAAAATGTTGGGTAAATATCCTACTCAGTGATGGACTCATCTGTGCCAGAGCTCAACCTCCCTCTGGAATTCTGCTATCTCATCTTTGATATTTCCAATTGTGATATATTTATTAGCTTTGAGGTTATAAGTTTAGCCTCTCTAAGATACTGCCTCTGTCATTGACACTTGCTGCTAGGAATCATAGAAGAGGTCCTTTTTTATGTTATCAATGACACGAAAATACCACTTTTACAATCTCGTCTTCATCTCTGTAATTCTCTGTAACACTTCTTGAGCGGTCATCCTTGAGGGTGGCAAAAGCAGAATTGTTCTTAGTGCTCATTCCTTTTTACAGCATGCTGAGAAAGCAAACACTGAATCGCTGTACTTTGATCATGTTCATGATTTTCACCGGCTCCTTCGACGTGATACCAGGACCAGCAGGCATGCTGTTGACCTCTGACTATCCTCTGTTGATAAGGCTGTGTGTGGACTGGCCCTGAATCTTCCTTTTTGCTTCCCATGTGGCAGAGGCTCCATCAGTCCTGACCCCAACTCTTGTTTTCCAGTTTACAGAACAGCTGCCAAAGCAATCTCTTCTCCCAGACCGTGAGAGTCATTGAAGACTTTGCCCTCATGTTTGGGTCAAGAGCAGGATTACATTTTGCAGTGCTTCATCCAAATCCAGGCTAAAGTAACTTCTATCACGCACACACATAGTGCAGACTGCCCTTTCCTCTTGTATCCCACTGATTTTATGTGTCTCCCCTTGTTGTCATTTGATAAGGGACTTTTGCCAATATCTCTCTCTGCTTTCTCTCCAGGCATAATTCTGTCTTGATTGTTGCTGCTGATTTTTACAAGATACTCACTCCTGTTTTCACTGTAAGGAATACATCGTGGAGTCACACACCTGCAGCCTTGCTCTTTCTTTCAGCCATTAATGAACAATTTGTCAGTTTCACACTGGGGCATGGAACATTTTGGGGAGAGTGGGGAGAAACTGGCTAACTATAACTGTGGTTCTGTCACTGTATTTTGTTTGAAAATGATGAAAAGTGTAGATGACTTCCTGCCATTTTTTCAACAGGGATTCAAGATAGATTGTTTTTGAGCATTAGGGTTCAGTAGATGATCGAATGATGGTCAGATTTTACATCTTCTCTGTTGAACCTCCTACTTGCTTTTAAACTAAATTCGCAAAAAACCCCACCTGTGTGTGTGAAACCACACGCCAGTCCCTAGCATCATTCACTTGTCACAACACAGACATCAAGTTTGATGCTTCTACTGGAGTCTTCACTATTTACATTTAAAACATTACTTTAAAAAAAACCCCATCATTTAGAGTGGCGATGTTTACGATACTATTTTCTTTACCACTTTTAGGCTTCAATGAAAGGCTTCATACAGCTATGAAGAGTCAGTGGAAAGAAATAAATAGAATTAAGATCCTCTATCAAGATTGTAGAAGAAACTTCCAATATTTTAAGCTCTAGACAAGAAAGATTGCCTAAGACCATACTGGAAGAATAATGACACCCCAGTTAGGGAGCATAGCACAGTGATTTGTGTCTGACTTACCACAGTCTAGGGGGTTCCATGCCAACAGGACAATGGAATTATGTCTGCAGTGGTGGTTAATAGAAATTCAAAGGTAAACTAGATAAAAGAAAAACTGAGTTGTCTTGAGAAATTGCTTCAGATTTCATGAGCTCCTTCTCTGATATCATGCCAACAGTAAATACATAATGGATAGACTTCAGGGTTATGACCTAATTACTCAACACGACATCTTTTAGAAAAATAAAATCATGGAACTATCACAAGGATATACTTACTCTTAATTTTTTTAATTTAGATTGTGGATTGAGGGGGATTCTGAGGTGGGGGTGTCACAGCAATCTTATTTGGAATGTATCTTATTGTGGGATCAGTCACTCTTCATTGTTTTTGAAGATCTTTGTGTCCTCAATGCCTGGCATGGTGACATAGTGACTGAACATAGTGCGCAGTGATTATTTACTGGATGAATAAGTGGATAAATTCATAGGCAGCGAGACATGGTGGAAAGAGCATGGGCACTGGAGTCAGAGAGACCTGGATTCCGATTTTACCTCTGCAACTGATGAGGCTGCTGTGTGACTTTGGGTGAATTTCTTAACCTTTCCAATTCTCAGCTTCACTAAAAGTTCAAAAACAGAGGGGACAGCTTCAGAAAAATGGTAAGATGACTATCTTACGGAGTTATGAGGTTTACAAGAGATTTCCCTTTGTGGAAGCTCCTGATAGTTCAGAAATGCTTGTCTCCCTTCTTGCATTTGATTTCTCTCCTTGGTAGAGATTTTGAGAATGTTCAGAGAGGGTATAAATCTACTGAGTGGTTGGACACTAAAGGATTAGATTAAACCAGAATGACTGTTGAACCTGAGAATGAGGAGCTTGAATTTTTTTTTCAGAAAAGTTTTCACCATTATTAAACATACAACAAATAACTACATTTTGGTGGTTTCTCCATTCCATCCAGACAGACCGCAGAAATGTGTTGACAATACAGCCAGGCTCTGCAAACTTTTTCTGTAAAGAACAAGGTAATAAATATTTTTAGCATTGTGGAATACACAGTCTCTGTCACAACTCTTCAAAAGCAGCATAGACAATATGTAAAGGAACAGGTATGGCTGTATTCCAATAAAACTTTATTTACACACACTAGCAATGGGCCAGATTTGGCGGTGAGTTCCATACAGTATATGCAGATCCTTGCCTTAGAGCAGCAACGCTTCAACCAAATATAAGAACCAGGAGGGGCGCTTGGGTGGCTCAGTTGGCCTTCCACACAGGTCATGATTCTGGGGTCCTGGGATCGAGCCCTGCATCAGGCTCCCTGCTCAGCCGGTAGTCTGCTTCTCCCTCTCCCTTTGCCCCGCCCCCTGCTAGTGCTCTCTCTCTCAAATAAATGAATAAAATCTTTAAAAAAAAGAAAAAAGAACCAGGAAAGGTCTGTCTACTTTCTCTCTGTTTATCTTTGAGGATAGCACCCATATCCGAGGTAACCTATCCTTTGTATTTGACATCTAGATGAACAGGAAAAATTCATCTAAAGCCAACGTAGTCACTGATAAATTTATTTTAAAGTTTTATATAAGAGGATCTAAGTCCCTAATTTAGGAATTCCTTTATAGGGTTCTCAGTTTCAGTGTGTTCCATGCACAGGCATGGACCATATGTATGTATACATTTTGCAAACGTGCATAGGCCAATGCATGTTTTTAACTTAGCCTACATGTCTTATTCTGGAATCTTAGGATTGGATATCATTTATTTACTATCTCTTCTTTTTTTTGAGGGCAAGTGTGGTAATTCAGTAAGAGATTACACATACTTTTGTTTTAAAGTCTAGCTTTCTCAGATTTAGGCCCTGTTTAGTTTTCTAGCTATTGTATCTAATTATAGGCCCAGTGTTTTGAGAAATGCTACTTGTTTCAAAAGTAACATAGTATCCTATGATACTTGAAATCTTGCCCTGAATCTACTCCTCTACTATAAGGACTTGAGAATGTTTTCAACTTTCCATTTATTACTATTCCACATTTGAAAATTGATTAGTAGTTTTGCAAACGGGTTTGTTTTTATCGCTAGAGTATAGAAACGATCTGCGTCTTACTTTTATAGCACTGAGTGCAATATTCTTGGGCATCAGGAGGGCCCAAATGGCAGTTTTAACAGGATCTTGTATCCAGAAAAAGTGGTAACATTTTAGATACATTCCTTCAATCATGTCTACACACAGGTGACACAAAGTTAACTGAACTGAAGAGAGATTACATGCATGAAGGACATCCGCAGGAAACCCTGTATTTTATCTTAGGCAATAGTTTTGACTTCTTCCCTTTTAAAACCTTTCACTGGTGCTGACTCAGGCCAAACCTGACGAGTCTTTCAAGCCAGACGGAGGCATTTGGGCTGACTTCAGGGAGATAAGAATCTCTGGCTGGATGGAACGTGCCAGTGACTGGGTCAGTTGTCAGCACTGGGGAGAGATCAGATTGGCCATGCTTTGGTCACTTCAAACACCCTACTTTCTTATCTTCCTGCTGGGAGTGAGTAGGAACTAGTTAGGGCTTGAATCATGGCTTGGCAGTTTACTTACTGGGGGGAGGTGATGTGGAGTAAGGGCTGCTCAGGGGAGACGGAGCAGTGTATGGAAAAACATGGCAGCCAAGACAAAGCATGGAATGTGCATGAGCTGGAGCCCAGAGTGTCCATGGGGGAGTGGCAGGAGATGACAGTTGATAGGTAGACAAGACTAGAGGTTGAAAGGCCTTGAAGACCATTCTAAGGGGTTTAGAATTTAACTCTCAGGACAGATTTTTATTATTTTCATTGGCAGATTTTTAGTGAAGAATTAATTATGTAACATAGAGAGCAATATTGAGAAAGATTTCCTTGAGTCCAGTAAGGCTGATGACCTGGGTGTAAGTAAGGAAAGGATGTAGCCGTGTGAGGGAGGAGATGCTTGGGGTAGTCTGGATGGGATGTAATCAGAGTGTGAACAAGGCGATGGCAGGTTGGCAAGGAGAAGGAGTTGGGGAGAGTAGAGGGTTTGGTGACTGGGAGTGGAGTTGACATTCATTGCTGGGTTTATGGCTTGGACATCTGAATTAAACGAGACCAAGAATCCAGTAGGAGGAACAGAATCTGGGGGGATGGATGATGAGTTTTGTTTTGGATATGCTGTGAGAGGTGCCTAAGAGAGGCCTCTGAGGAGCTGTCTAGTAGGCCACTGAGCTGATCTTGGGAGAGGGGAGATGACATTGGCCTGAAGTTAGCACTAAGGCATTGGATAAGGTCAGCCAGGGCAGTGAGTCTACCAAAGCCAAGAGCAAAGCCCTAAGACAGAGTAATTTAAGTCCTGAACGGAGGAAGAGGGACCCACAAAGCAGTAAAAATGTTTTCTTTGAGGAAGTGGGGTAGAATGAAAAGCGACTGGTACCATCGAAGCCAGGAGAGGAGAGAATTTCAAGACTGATCACATGCTGCAGTACGATGAAATAAAACAAGGACTGTATCACGCGGTGCTCACCGAGTCTGACAGATAAGATCGTTAGCAGTGCAGTTAAAGCAGCAATGCAGAAAGATAGGAACAAGTCTCATCCCAGCAGGTCTGAGGAGCTGGGCAGAAGGGAGGGTGTGGAGATAAGGAAGGTGCAATAATCTCGCAAGAGGTTGATCTAGGGAGGGAAGGAGAGACGTGGTGACAGCTGGGGGTGGGGAGGTGCCTAGAAATGCCCTATCCATATGGTAGGGAGAAATTTAAAGTGTCACTGGAGAAAGCACATTGCAGATTTGTTGGAATAGTGGTCTGTGTTAAGATGCTGAATTTTTCTCCTTTTCCTCCATCTCAATCTGGAGTCATCCTGGGCAATGCTGGGAAGCAGAGCAATTTCTCTTAGAGGCTTCATTATCCCTTTATCTAGGTCTTTCCTGCAAGTTTCTCTGACAGTGGTATCCCACCTGGGATTGACCTCCTGGAAATTTTCTAGCTCTTTCCTCAACAAAACCTACCTGGTGTCCTGGATATGTCAGTCAATTTCCCTGCCATTAGCAATTTCCCCTCCAGGCTTAGAATATCCTAGGCGCAGCCTCTGAAAGGTCCTCCTCCTCCTACCCCCCCAGGCTTGACTTCCATTCCAATTCCTCTAGCTGCTTTCACAGAGCCATGGCTATTTGGACCAGGGATGGACTCCTACCCCAAAGCAGTTGATCCAGTATAAGTGGCCTGGTCAGAATAAATAAGCTGAGCTGAGTATGTTCCTTACTGGAGAAACTGGAGTCTCAGATGGATCAATTGCAGGAGACATTTGAGAGTCAGGTCATGAGGTGGTAGCCAATCTGCTTTTGGATATTTGTGAGATTTCTTCAGATATCCTTAAATCCTTAAATCCTATCCTGTGCTCCCTGCCACCTTGAGCTAATGGGTGAATTTTGATCACTTGCAACCAGAGCAGCTCTGACATCCTGACTAGACCAACAGGAGTATTATTCCATTTTCTTCAGCTATGCTCAATGAGTTGCTAGTTAAGTGGTTCACTGTAAGCAAGATGGTTCTTTTCTGTCTTCTATTTGACAAAAATGATTGCAAATGTACGTGATCAATGTTTCTCTTAATATGAAAATAAAGTGATTTCCTTTTTGAGTGAATTGATACCAATCATCACTTAGGAGCTAATAACAATGGACTCTGACTATGGTGACTTAAACATACAAGGATTCACTCTCTCTTAAAAGGAAAGTCCAAAGTTGATAGTTGAGGGGTGCAATGGTAGCTGCAGGATGTTGTAAGGTACTGAGGCTTCTATTTTTTCTGCTCTGCAGTTCTTAGGGCTTGGTTTCCATCTTCATGTGGTGACTGACCACATGACCCAAGATGGCTGCTGAAGCTCCAGCCATCATCAACCATCATGTGTGCTAGCTTTTGCCATAATTCTGAGAAACAAACCAGCCCCAAACTCAGTAGCTTACAATAATTGGCATTTCTTTGTCTCACTCCTAGGTCTGTAAGTCTGGTGGGGGTAGCTCTGCTTTAGTCTGCAGGTTGGCTGAATTTAGCAACAGGTCCAAGTTTAGGTCTGCTACATGTTTCTTGACATTTTGCTTTGACCAGCTGTTGGAAGGAGCATATAATGGTTAAAGCAAATCACAGGAATACATTCCAAGCCTTTATTCCCATTATATCTGATAACATCCCATGGGTCAAAGTCAGGAAAATGGTCAAATCTAAAATCAAGGTTTGGGAAGTACATTCCATGTACCTTAAAGGGTGGGTTGTCTAATTCTATTAAGGGATGGAGTGAAGAGTTGAAAATAATAATTGAACCAACCACACATTATGTGTGAAATCCCGGACAAAAGAAGGAGGTTGAGAGGGACAAAGGAACATAGCTATTAACCACATCTGTTTTTAACAAGCCCATTCGAAATTCCCACAGAACCCATCCTATTCTATTTCATTGGCCAGAAACTTTCCATATGACCATTCTTGATTGCAAGGGAGCCCAGGAAATGTATTCTTTATTCCAGGCTGCAGGGTGCTCAGCTAAACACTGGGGTCTCTTTCAAGGTCAGAAAGAGGGAAGAAGTATTCAGGCAACTAGTGATGTCTTTCACAGTGTTCAACAAGATGCATCGTATTTACCCCTCACTGTTGCAAGGTAATCTGATAACTTCAGTTAAGGTGTTCATCATGCGTCTAATTAACATATAAATGATTATCTAACCAATAATTAAACACTGCTGGACTGTTGCTTTTGCAAGAAGGAAAATATAAGTCATCTGAGTTCTCTTCCACAAGTTAAACGTTTTTCTCAAACTCAGTTTCAGTTTTACTTACTCCTAAAACATAAATGATGGGGCCAGGAGGAGTGGCTGCTAAAGGCTTCTAAAAAGAAAGTATTTAAGTAGCTGAAAGGCACTTGCCTCCGAGAGAAATTCCCAAATAGGCTCTTCCTTCAGGCTTTTGCTGAAGTGCCACCTTGTCAGTGAGGCCTTTCCTGACAACGCACCTTAAAATAACCACTTCCCCCTTTCCTTACTTCCTTTTTCTCCATATCATTTATAACCCTACTTGATTATTTCATTATCTGCCTCCTCTCTCTAGAGGGTGAGTGACTTGGAGGCAGGTCACTTGTCATTTTGATCACTGTTGGTGAACTGGATTGCTGACTATGGTCCTCTATGATTGCTTTGGGTTGTCTGGTCATCTTGCCAGCTAGAAGCAGAAGCTTCTTTTTCACACAATGGCTTCATGAGGCTGTTGCAGCCATTCTGTGACCCTGGGTCTGGGGAGAAAAGGCAATCTGTTGAAGGTGGGCTTTTAGAAGCCTGGAAGGATATTTGGTCCTAAGCTCATCCCTGAGAGGCAGAAACAGCCTTCTTTTAGACTTGTTCTGTGCGAGACAGATGCTGACACCTGGGACCTGGCCTGGTACTCTTAGCTTAGCCTCAGTGTTCTGTTGAACCCAAACAATTTCACAGAACATCGACATTGGACAAGGTCGCTCTGTGACCTGACGGATCAGGGCAAAATCAAGACCACTTCTGTAATCTTGTCAGTGGCCACGTGGAGAGGTGTGTGTATGGTGGTCCCCTGCATTCACCCTCTCTCCCAGGAGGGGCCTGAGAGCCGGTGCTTGAGAATATGGGTCGTCTGGGCCTGGGACCATGACTGCAGACCTGGGATATCTGCAAATATGAGGATTGGGGGGGGGGGTGGTACTTGGAAGGGGTACAACAGTGCAAGGGACATTGAGCAGCCTTTGGATGGTACCAGGAAGGCATGAGGCTGAGGGCTGTTTTGTACCCTTTGCCTTAGAAGCCACACGTGTGGTCAGAATGGGAGCAGGTCTCTGAATCTAGGGGACCATAGGATGTAAGTGGCTGCGGGACCTGGGGTCAGCGTGCTAGAGTAGCGGGAATGGGGTGGGATGGAGGGAGAGGTGCGGGAAGTCTGGACTCGAAACTGCCAGGACTGTGGGGTTCCTGAGGCTGTCTTTGGTTTGCCACCTACAGAGAACGTGGGCGAGGCTCACGTTCAGAGCAGGATCCCGCCTGGCTCCAGGGCGTGCAGGGCGGGGAAGGAGTGCGGGAAGGCTGGACCGGGCGGGGCCGCCCAGGGGTCCCCTAGGGCCACCTCCCGGCACGAGCTGGCGGAGTAGGGGTGTGGGCGCCCGTTCCCCGTCCGCCCCGCCTCCAGGGCCCAGCGCGGCGCGCACGCTGGGCCAGCGCGGGGAGCGAGGCTGCGGCGCCGCGCGGTTGCTAAGCCCGGCGCCCCCGGAGACGTTCCCGGTGGCTGTCGCCGGGCGGGCGGCGGGAGGGAGAGGAGAGAGGCGGGCGCGGGCGGCTGGCCACTCGGTCGCGCCGCGCCTCCCCGCGCCAGCTCGGCCGTCGAGCCGCGGCCCCGCGCTGCCACCGCCGCGCCCCGGGCGCCCGAGCCCGCCGCCCCGCCATGCCCGCCGCCGCGCCCACTCCGCGCCCGCCGCCGCCCCCGGCCCGCCCCGCGCCGCCCGCCCCGGGTAAGTGCCGCGTGCCCGGGCCCCAGCGGGTCGGGGACGCAGAGACCCCGCTCCGTGCGGGGTGGGGGCGCCGTGCCAGCCCCGCGGGGGTGCCCCAAGCGCTGTGTGTGTGTGTGTGTCCGCGCGCGCGCGCGTCTACACCCGCTGGAACTCGCTTGCTCGGGGTTAGGGGGATAACGCTGTCCGCAGCTGGTTTCCTCTTCGTTGCCAGCCAGAGGGGCCTTCCCGGGAAACGCGTGGGCATCCTTCGAGGTGCCGTGGGGCTGCGGAAGAGTGCAGGCACCCGGCAGGCAGCTGACGTTTATGGAGCATCTCAGTGTGCCAGGTGCTTTGCCTGGAGTTGACCACCTTCCATCCTTTCCACAATCTGTAAGGAAGGTGGAATTATCCCCATTTCTCAGATGAGCAACGGCCCTGCCCAGAACTCTTGACTTGCCCGAGGTCATATGGCTTGGTAACTATAGAGCTGGGATTTGAGCCCAGGTCTGCGGAGCTCTCCGACCGAGCTAAAAGAAAGGAAACTCCTTAGAACTAGGTAAAGAAACACACAGAAGAACTAAAGACCACCAGGATAAAGCCTACGGGCAAAGCATTTGGGAATTAACAGGGAAAAAAACAAATGAGTTCGTGAAATCTCCCATCACTTAATTTCAAATCTAAGACCGCATTTACACAGCCTTCTACGTCTGGCTCTGGGGGCGAGGTGTTGGAGGTGGAGAGAAGACTGCGCCAGGGCTGGGCAGAGGCGGCTGGGGACACCTTCTCAGCGGATCCGCCTGCTGGGAGTGGGGGGGGGGGTGGGGTGAGGAGAAGTTGTGGAGGGAACTCAGTTGTTATTCATCGCCAATGTTAGTCATCCCTTCACCTCACCCCGCCCCGTGGATTCTATTTCCTTCCTTTACTCCCTGTTTTGTCCAAGATGACCGTAGTCAAATTGAAGCTGGTCCTACTGCCATCACTATGTGTCACCACGTCTTGGCATCCAGTGGTCCTGTGCTTCGGTGACTGTGTTAGGAGCTGTGAGGTCAGTCTGGGTTACTGCTGGGAGAGGTGGTCTGGTGGGCTGGTGTTGAGCTGACAATCACCATCACAACCAATAAGGCATCTAGAACGGTAGCCAAGCACTGGGCTTTTCCTTAAGGGGCAAGGTAGCAAAAAGCAGGGGCCTTAGGAAGTAAAAAAGGAAAGGCATGCTGGGGTTGCTGGAAAAGCATCTCAACTTAAAATTTGGATTGCTTTGGGTGGTGCCATAGAAGGCTTCACTGGAGAAAGAACAGAGAGGAGAAAACGATGGCTGAAAGATGCTCTGTAACTTACTTCGTTTAGGTGTAAAAGGTCTTTGAGTCGTGTTCTTTGCTGGTGAGCTAGAAAAGTGTGAGAACGGAGAGTCTCCACATAAGAACCCCATGAAGCCCTCAGAATAATGGAGGTTAAGTCTTAGTTTATCGTGGCCAGGCTGCAGGCAAAGCTTGGAGAGAGAAATGCTGGAACGTTGAGCTTCAGTGCTAGGCTCATTTTCTGTGGAACCCATGGTTTCCCCACCTTTTCCTTTGGTGGCCTCCTATTAACGTCTAAATTTGGCCCTTCTGGTGGTGAAGCAGAGCCCCTTTTGAAGATGCATAAGTGGGGGAGTTCTTTGGAAAGGATGTTTTGTTAACTGCCTGGTAATGTAGGTCAGGAGAGGGAAATGCAGGGAGAGTGGAAAAGTGCAGAAGAAGACATTCGTACTGGGAATCAGGGAGTGGAGTTCCATCCCCAGAGGTCTGCGGCTTCCTGGTGACCTGGGGACAAGTCACTAAACTTTCCTGGGAATGTCAGCCTCTTCAACTTTCTTTTTTTTTTTTTCTTTTTTCTTTTTATTTATTTATTTATTTTTAAAGATTTTATTTATTTATTTGACAGAGAGAGAGACAGCGAGAGCAGGAACACAAGCAGGGGGAGTGGGAGAGGGAGAAGCAGGCTTCCCGCCGAGCAGGGAGCCCGATGTGGGGCTCGATCCCAGGACCCTGGGATCATGACCTGAGCCGAAGGCAGACGCTTAACGACTGAGACACCCAGGTGCCCCAACTTTCTTTATTTAATAATAATTGTCAAGCCAACCTCAGAGGGTTGTTGGTGATCAAAGGGGAAATGTTTTCATTGACTCGTCAGATGCTTATTGAGCAAGTCCATAAAATCAGTACCCAGGGAGAACGGGCAGTCTCTCAGAGCTGGTGGTGTATGTGGAGGCTTTGTGGTATAGGCAGGAAGTGATGGAGTAGAGAGAAGCTCCAGTTCAGGGGTTGTATGAGGGGACAGGGTGGCGCTTGCGTTGGTCTGGAAGGCTAAGTGTTCATAGAACTTTGCAAACGGCAGTATGCCTTGTAGTGTATAGTTATGGGGGTTAGAGCTCTTGAGTCTGTCGGAACTGCCTCCAAATCACTTCAAAGCTGTGTGATCCTTAGAGGGTACCCAACTACTCTGAGCCTCCGTTTCCTCATTGGTAAAATGGGCATGAGCAAATTAGTCTGGGGACTTAGTGGTGTAAGGCACTTAGCAGATATTATTGCAAGTGGAAAGTATTACTATTAAAGTTACCTTTTAGGCTGAAGAGATTCTATTTGGGTGCCTTGGCCCAGTGCTTCTCAAATATTCTTAGGCATATGACTCATCTGGGAATCTTGTTAAAATGCAGATTCTGATCCAGGAAGTCTGGGGTGGGGCCTGAGATTCTGCTTTTCCCACCAGCTCCTAAGTTTTGTAAGTGTTACTTGTTTGGAGACCACACTTTGAGTACTAGGCCTTAGGCCCCTGTTAGGGCTGAGGAGCACTGTGCTTGAGGAGATGATGGGGAGGGTTGGGCCTCCTGGGCAGGTCTGGTTGTTGCTGGGGCAGAGACAGCTGGGACTTATTCCCTGTAGGGGTAATGGATCTAACTTCCTTCAAGTGCCTTAGACTAGCCCCCTGGAGGAAGCTCTTCCTGGCCAAATGGCCAAATGGCCAAATGGTGCCTACTCTCCTTGCATGCTGGTCTTGAGGGTGTAGAGATGAGGGAGCCGCTGACCCTGTCACAGTGTGGTTGCGGGTAGGGCGGGGATAGGCATGTGAATGTGTGATCTTTTACATGGTAAGATACGCATTCTGTATAGTTCATGGGTAATGATGATAGGGGTCAGGGGGAAGAATAGGGAGGAAGACTTCCAGCTGGTACTTATATCTGACCTGGGTTTTGAAGGGTGAATCACAGTGGTGGGCTGGGGGGAGGAGAACAGAAGAGTAAGGGGGCTGGCATTCTAGGATTAAGGAACAGCATGTGCAAAGGTCAGGTGTCATGAAACAGCTTGGTGTGTTCAGGTCATTGAACTAAGAGCTGTTGGAAGCATGAGTATGAGTAGAAGGGCTCGGGCAGGGAGGCTGCAGTGGGCTAAGTCAGGATGGGCTAAGCTCTGCTGCAGTAACAAATCAACTTCACCATCCTTATAGCTTAACCTGACCAAGGTTATCTGTCACTCACACTCTGTGTCCCTCCAGGTCAGCAGAAGGCCAAAGTGGAAGAGCTTTGCCCATCTTGCAGACACACCATTTGGAAAATGTGGCCTCTGTAGTCACCAGCGCAGGAGGAGCTCATGGGAGAATTGCTCTCCGACTCCTCTGTGCTTTGCTCTGGAACTGATGCATTGCTGCTCATGCCCACAGCCCGTTGGTCAGACCTCACTGGGAGGCCCTGGGAAAGGATGGGGGGTGACGTGTGTGGATGGAAAGTTCAGAGAACATCACTGTCTCTCCCACGTAGGGCTTGTTATGGACCTTAAGCCTCATTCCGAATTTCTCCAATGGGAGGATTATGTGAATTCCTTTAAAGGAAACAAAATGTTGTAGATTCCTAGTGGTGGCTTAAATTATTTTTTATTATAATGTAGTTCAAAGACGTAGTAGCATGAAAGAGGTCAATACTCTATGCTTGGAACTCGCATATGACTCTGAAACCAAAACAAATATATGTGTAAAATATCAACACAGCTACAAATCGAGAAATTCAAATTAACTGGATGAATTTAGTGTGATGGATGAAGTTATTTTCGCTACAATGAAATCACTGTTTCTGATTCTAAAAACAACTGTTCAGGTCTTGTGAATTTGGTATGATATGTGTCGTGCCACATGGGTTACCTGATGGCTCAGTTCTCATTAGTTCTCTATGTTAAGTCTGATTTCTTATTTTCTTATTAGCCTGTGACAGTTAAAATATTTCTGGTCGCCAACTATATCGTAAATGCACGAATACACCCAGTGAAACGATGTGGCAGCACTTGGCCATAACATGGATGTTCACATGATCCAGAATATGTTTCTGTAGATTTTCTATGGATAAGCTTAAAAAAGATTATCATGGAAATGGAAGCACAAAGTTAAACAAACATAATTTGAGAGAACTTGCAAATGCCCTAGAATGTGTCTGAGGATCCTCGGGAATTTGAGAAACAGGTGGAAAAAACCCCTGGAGTGTTTAATGAAGGAGGCAGATGACCAGCTTTATGGCTCAGAGACATTGCTTGCCCAGGTGTGGGTAGGTATGGGGTAGGGCGGAAGGCCAGAGACAGGGGGGTCGGGTCCCATGTGCTGAGGATAGGCACTGAGGCAGTGAGTAGTTAAGGGAATGGAGAAGAGGTGCCAGGTTTGAGAGAGATTTGGGAGGTGGAAACCACAGGACTTGGAGATTGGCTGTGGGGGGTGAGGGGAGGGATGCGGAGTCAGAGATGGCTCATCACCATGGGGTCGGGGTGGCTGACGGTGCCACTGACCAGGGTGAGGACCACCCACGTCCACGGGAAGCCCAGAAGAGCTCCACGCCAGAGCTGGACTACCCATATTCATCGCCCCGTCTTTCCTGACTGACTTGAGCTCTCCGGAACCGATTTCTGAGGAACTGCAGTGTCTTGCAGTGTCTGGTTTTTTTTGTTTTTGGTTTTTTCCCTCTCTAGGACTTTTCGTTAGTGCTCATTTGGGATGTGATTGGCTTTGTTAGCCTTTCGGTTGTGTCTGCTGGTCCTGACCCACTGGAGCAGGTTCTCTGTGGCCTAATTAGGCACATACCTTGTGTCTTCTCCATGTTTTGAGAAAGTGAAAAATATTTGACAAAATCGTGGATGGTTCTGAGAGAGAAGCTGTCATACCATATAAAGTGAGATTAGTTATCTGCCTTCAGTTTTTAAGAGCACCAAGTCTGGTTTTTTTTTTTTTTTTGGACAGAGATACTCAAAATTCTCCGAGGAGAGAACAGGTGCGGCGCAGGTTAAATGCTCTCTAGGTAATTACATAACAAGGAATCTGGAAACTCTGCCCTTGGGGGAAGCTGAGGGCAGAGAACACAAGGGCACCCAAACAGACATACAAATAAAAATGTCACAAACTGAAGGCAAATCTCTATGCTGGCCAGAGTGAGATCTTGTATTAATTAAAGTTACTGGCTCGAAATAATTTAAAATGTCACCTGGTGTCTCCTCTTTGTGTGAATTATTAACCCGACCTACCCTCCTCCGTGGAAGCCCCAGGAGCCAACTGCCAGAAGTGCCTTCCGTTCTGTGTGTTCCCGCTCACGACCAGCTGCTACTTGTCTCTTGGCCTTGGCACAGGCGTCACCTTCGTGGCAGAGCTTCTGACGTCCTCCAGGGGACCCGCACCCCACCGCATCTCTTTGGAACTTGTGACAAATGGTGTGTAAGCAAGGGCTGACCTGTCACCCCCCAGAGACCACACGCTTCCGGAGGACAGGCACTGTGTCTACTCGTCTTGGAATCCCCCCCAGACTAGTGGAGCATTTTTCCTAAGAGCTGGCTCCACACCCACGAGCTAGGCACCTTTGAGAACCATTGTTGGTCTGGTTGGAGGGGCTGTGGTCTACGCCACAGTGGCCTGATTTTTGGAATGTCTCCTCTGGGAATGGGTTGGGTGAAGCTGGTTGTTCAATGTAGTTCAGATGTTGTGTTGATTTTGGATTGGCTGTACCCAGAATCCGTGCCCCCCAGATATTCATGTGCTCCCCTTCTTGAGCAGATGCTATCAGCCCTGGCTTTAGTTCTTGTTCTTACGGTTCCCCTGCAATCCACCGCAGCCCTGTTTGAGGGCTTTCTTTGGCCGTAGGGGAATGGCTCGCTCATTCTTGGAGAAAGCCAGAGGTTCTGGGGAGTTAATGCTCCTGAGAGCCACCCTCAACCCCTCATGGAGGGCAACGGGTGGATAAATATCACAGTTGCCTTGCCCCTCCGGTGGGACAACCTTTGGACATGTTCTACCCATTCTCCCAGAAGGTTCCTCTCCGAGCTGAGCCCAGATTGTCCATAGCAGCGACCAGCTGGCCCATGCTGCTGGACTGCCTCATTGCTTCACCCTCCGCAGCGCTTCCCAGGATCACCTCCCAGCTCAACTCAAATCCTGACCCCAGGCTCTGCTTTTGGGAGAGTCCAACACAAGACCCTTTTGGGTTGACTGGGGCAACTGGACTATGGGTGGAAGTGCTGTGTGTCACTTGTCTTGCAGAGCAGAGAAGAGCCAGGGCACTGCCATTGTGTCTGTCCCACTTGGAGGGTCTGAGATGGAGGAGGGCTGCTCAGTCCACGTGGAATTCATACGGGCAAGAACTCTTCTTATGGTAGCTGCTGTCTGAGGCTCCTACCTACCTGCCATGTAGGGTGCCAACACTGAAGTCAGTCCATCCTCCATTTCCCCGCCCTGTGCTGATGCCTGAGAGCTTGGGATCTTACACCTGTGACCTCCTTTAATGCTTCCAGTGTCCAAACTCTCCTCCCTTCGGTGGCTTGATTAATATTAAAGTACAGTTTATTTATGTGTTTCTGTGGCTTCTAAGTCATCTGGTATCCAAATTCATTTTACTTCCAATTATTAACCAATTGTTTCAATATTGAATAAAAATGATTCTTACCTTCCTGATTAGTTTGTAATGATCTTGTATTATACATTAAATTCTCATGCGAAGTGGTATCTATTTTGAGGCTACAATTTTCTTTTTTTCCCCTAAAATCCAGCTATTCTTGTGTAAGTACCAAGATCTTGCAATTGGAGCTCTGTAATATATTTTACTATCTTCATTACTCATTTTCATCTCTCTCCTGTCCTCCCTCAAAAATTGCATCAATACTTAAACGGCATCAAACCTACAAATTACAATTGAGAAGAACTGATTTTTTTTTTTTTTTTTTTTTTTGAGAAAGAGAGGGAATGGGGGAATGTGCAAGTGTGGTGGGGAGAGTAGGGAGAGGGAGAATCCTTCATGCCCAGCACGGAGTCCGACATGGGGCTCGGTCTCACGACCCTGAGATCATGACCTGAGCTGAAATCGAGAGTCAGACACTTAACCAACTGAGCCACCCAGGCGCCCTGGCAAGAACTGATATGTTTAATTGACTAAGACTTCACATTCTGGAATGGAAAGTCATTTAAATTTGCTTGTTGGGGTCTCTGACTGGCACTAGACATCACTAGCCCCAACATCATAGTCTTCCCTTAGATGATTGACACTTGTTAGTAATAGCATGTTTATATTGTGAGTCTGGATAAAAAGATGATGTCAGTGATCTTCAGTGAGGCTAAAGACAGGCCTACTATGTCAACCGTTAATGTAGAACAAAATAAAAGGACACCACAGCCCTGGTCAGGGTCTAACCTTGTGTTTGAGTTAAGAAAACCAAAATCATTGGCCATATTAATTTAAGAAGGAAAAGGAGACAGAAAGCAATTGAGCGCATTAGACTGAAGCTCCTTTTTCTTTTTGGAACTTGGAGTCAACTGATGACCAAGGGTTGCAGGCCTCCCCAGTAATGTAATTTTGAGGAAGCTCCTGAGTAAAGTTTTAAGTCTACTGTGTGTTGGTTATTTGAACCATGGAGTGCTTTCTCTTTAATGCCATTAGTATTAATTTAGAATTCAAAGGAGTTGATCATTTCCTCAAGAATGGCATAGCTAAAGATGTCTTACTGGTTTTGAAGGTAGTATTTTCCAGAGATGTCCCATAGCATGGAAGGGAAACAGGAGTCCACACTCACATTAAGGAGAAATAAAGAATAAATGAAAACATCTGAGAACCAGTTGAAAGACCCCCGTGGTTCCCATGTTCCCAGGAACATTTGTTAGTTATTTGCTCCCCCCCCCACCACATTACATGTCTTTGTAATGTAGACAAAGCAAAGGTAACAGAGGCTGCCTGGTTCTCTTTTTTAGCTTGCTTTCTCTATCGTTGAGTACAAAGTAGGTGTCTTTGTGAAGCTGTTTTCTTAGAAAGGAAAGTGGAGTGTTGGTGGAGAGGTGGAGAGGGGATGGGTAGGGAGAGAGAGTGATCCCTCTCTTTATTTTGCCCCTCCCCCCACATGCTTGCTTGGCCATAAACAGGATGTGTGGGCTGTTAAGTAGTTTTAAGTAAGGATGTTAACAAAGAAAAGACATACATGATGGGTTTTTATTCTATTGGGAGGAGGGAGTGGAGTTTTAAATACCTGCCCTTTTCAGGGAGGAAAAAAGGAAAGTTTTATATTCTCCATGCTGCCTTGAATAACTGTCAAAAATTCTCAGCAGTTTCTGGCTAGCTGGCTGCCTCGATCTGGAGGCTGGCATTGTGTTTTCTTAACCTACAATTAACTACCATCCGCTCCAAATTCAACCAGTAACAGTCATATCCTTTCATGCGTTTTAAGGAACTCTTTCTTAAAGGTTCTTTAAGTTCTTTTCCTGCTCTTGAAAATATCAGTTTTTGGTGTAAAAGTTACCAAATTAGATATTGGGAAATCACTGATGATCACCACAAACTGTTCTTTCATTCACTCACATTTACTCACTGAGGGTCTCCTATGCCACCCGCCCTGGGCACAGTAATTTTAATTAGTTTAAATTGAAATTGCAAATAGCCCCATGTAGCCGGTGGCTGTCTATTAGCCGGTACAGAGCTGGAGGGCTGGGAGACAGGGATTAGAGCATCGGGTAAATATTGTGACACCTGGTAGTGGTAAGCTGGGAGGGAAGCAGCCCCACGGTTGGTGAGGGAGGGGGATGGAGGGGTTGAGGGTCTTCATGGAACACCTCTTGGAGAAATGATTTTAGATGATCGATTGCAGACCAGACCAAAGGTAGGAAGGATGGTGTGTGTGAGAGAGTTTGAAGACACTCTAGGCATCTCTGGATAATTAACTGCCTTTTGTTTTTAATGAAACATGAAAGATGGGATGCCTTCTATGAATGAATTTGAAAAAACATGCCACAAAACACTCATTCTTATTTTGAGATTTAAAGGCCTTTCATAATTTTAGGCAATGGTGTGGGTTCATGTTCCCTAGAAGCAGAACCTGAGCTCGGGATCCTTGTGTGTATGATTTTGAGGGGAAAACTGTCAGGAGAAGGGAGGTGGGGGGCAAGGGGAGCAGGGGACACAGCTAAGCAAGGATGTGGTCTCTGCTGGAGACAACCTCAGCCCGAGCCCATGGGAATTCTGGAGAATGCACTGCACACAGAGTTGGGCCCCCCTGGGTGAGGGACTGGTCTTTGGTACCATTCCCTGTGCCCATCAGTCACTGATTGTGGGCTGCACTTGCGAAGGTGAAGGTGGGTGTGTAACCTCCTGGGTGGGGGGTCTCCAGTCAACAGAGGGTAATTCTGGAAACTAGAGTAGTGGTGGCCCTTTAACAGCCAACATTCTTAAGAACAGGTGGGTCGGGGTCACTGCCTGGTGGGGGGATCGAGTTGGACACCTGCATCCATGACTGTACTGGCTCTATAGAACGTGGATGACTGAGTAGCTTTAGACAGACTTTGGGGCAGAAACAGATCGAAGGTGTAGGATTTCTTTGATCATCCTGGAACTTCCTGATGATTGTGGACTCAGCTGGTAGGTTGCAGTCATTAGCACGATTATGGATCTCTTGGCTTCTTTCACACACACCTGTTTATTGCCAGCCTACCGCCTGCCTGGCATTAGGTCTGTGCGCTTGGAACCTTGCCAAGCAAGGTCCGTTTATTTAGTAGACACCAGCCCTGCCAGTGACATGTTTTTGGCAAATGTCAAAAGAGCGCATTGCAAGAGATCCTGAAGAAGCTTAACCACAGAAACTGCCAAGGTTTACTTCTGTCAAGGTTCTGAAGGCACCAATCTTTGCCAAAACATTTATAAATGATGCTCGCAAAAGACCTTCGTGCAGCAGGTGGGCTCTTTGAAGGAACTGTACACATTTCTGCCCACTGAGGTTGGCTTCTTTTTTAAGATTTATTTATTTATTTATTTTAGAGAGAGAATGACAGAGTGTGTGCGTGTGCGGCCCCCGAGAGTGCGAGAGGAGCAGAGGAAGAGAATCTCAAGCAGACTCCCTGCTGAGTGCAGAGCCCCCACGACCCCGAGATCATGACCTGAGCCAAAACCAAGAGTCAGCTAACTGAGCCACCCAGGCGCCCCTGACGTTGGCTTCTTAGCAGAGGCGCTGGCTTGCCTTGGTGCCACTGGATTCAGTGTGATTGAACCATGATGTACTGAGCGCTTACATGTGCAGGTGACCTATGCCTGTCATCCTGTTACGGTCTTCACAGCCATTCTGGGAGGCCAGGCCGGTGGTGGCCATGCAGGCCCCCATGGCAGCGAGGACCAGTGGGTACTGTCCCAGCAGAGGTCCCTCTTGGCGCTGGCACTCAGGGTGGGTACTGGGCCCACTGCGAGAGCTTTATGGTGCCTGTTGGCTGTGGGGTGCAGCCTGGGTCCTGGCACAGTGACTTCCCTACTTTTATAGGTTAGAGGAAAACCAAACCCAGTTTGAATTCCCTAAAGGAAGAAGAAAAGTTTGTACCTTAATCTGCTTTCCCCCAACCTCACTCTGTTTGGAATCTTAATACACTTTGGGGAGTTGTGTTTTTAGGTCATCCTGTCTACGGGGATATCAGGGAAAAGCTCACTTGTTTATTACCAGCTGCAGGAACACTGTGGGACTTTATTTTGCCCAGTTGGGATGCTGGCTGCTTTAAGAATTAGGGCAGAGCTAAACTGAAGCTGCTTTGCTTAGGTCCTGTTGATGAGTTGGCGTCCTGCTCTGTTTCCTGTCCTGCTCTGTTTCCTCTCGTTGGTCCCATGAGCTTTGCTTTATTCCACGGTTACAAATGATACCCCTAAATTTGCCTGAGTCCATTGATTGTTTTTGTTCTTACTAATTGGCTGTGTGGCCTTGGGCCCATTGTGTACCCTCTCTTGTCTACATTTGTATCTAGAAATCGAGGGTGTTGGGCTACTGGCCTTTTGGTTCTAACATACAAAGAGTTTCACCCACACAGTCTCTGCTTCCACACATCCTCCTTAAGATTCCCTTTGCATCCTCCTTAGAATGGATCCAAGTCCTTATTTTTGTTTACAAAGGAGGCATATTTCAACATAAGCAATTTCTGAGAATTTTTAACAGTAAACCTGATCAATCATGTAATGACCATGTCTTCAATATTTATGGAAAGTTATTCCTCCATCTGATGGACACAAACCTCAGATAAAGAGCACAATGGAGCTAGTCAGGTTATTTCTTCCTGAGGGAACTTTGGTAATACGTGTCTATCATGGAATCCATCCATTTTATTAAGTCGTCTTCTTTATTGGCATAAAATAATTCATAGTATTCCCTTATCATTATTTTATGTAGAAGGCCCTAGTACTTTCACAAATATGTTGTCGCTCCTAAATATGAGGGAAAACTGTATTTTTTGGAAACATTTCCTTTTAAGTTGCTTTACTTGCTTGCTATTTAATTATATGTTGTACATGGTGGCTGTCTTATCAAGAGGTCAGAATCATTTAAAAAGTGCTTTTTAGGGGCGCCTGGGTGGCTCAGTCGTTAAGCATCTGCCTTCAGCTCAGGTCATGGTTCCAGGGTCCTGGGATCGAGTCCTGATCAGTGGGGAGTCTGCTTCTCCCTCTCCCACTCCCCCTGCTTGTGTTCCCTCTCTCACTGTGTCTCTCTCTGTCAAATAAATAAATAAATAAATAAAATCTTGAAAAAAAAATGCTTTTTAAGGAATCCACAGGCTCTTTGCCTCCTTTGTCCTGTATAATAATGCTTAGCAGAGGGTCCACTGGCCCCACAGATAAGCAGCTGATAAACAAGGAGTCAGAGTCTGTAGGGCCAGGCACTTTCAGATGGTTCAAATATTCCCAGTGTCTCCACATCAATCTGAGATCCATCCAAACCAAAGCATGAAGATGCAGAAAGGGATAGATGTGCTCAGTCTCTCTAGAAAAAAGAAGATGGGGTTTGCTTGTAGAATCATTTCTGCCGCCTCCCCTACAGAAATGGACTGTGGTGTAGCTCTAGTTAGCCCAGTGTGTTTAGATACTGTTAGGACACAGGCCAGTAGAGACTGGTGGTCTGGGGAAGGCCCTTGGGTGCGATAACCAGCCAGAAAAAAGGAAAATATGAGGTCGTGGAGGCATCAAGTCAGCTGGAGACTGTACTTTCTCCTTCCAAAGAGCCTCCCTGAACAGCACTGAGAAAAGCAAAATTCAGCCCAAATCAAGTTTCTTGGGCTGCAGCCGACAATTAGGATTAAAAATCCAGGTCATAGAAAACAACATCCCGGCCTGGGAGCCATGCCTTGTTGGAATTTTACTGAGTGAGAGGTGACACCCCAGGGATGAGATCGTGGGTGAGTTGGGGCGTGTTGGGAGGAAACAGTAAACCCAGGGGTGAGACAGAAAGATAAGCTGTCCCCAGGGGAAGCTTCTGTCAAAGCAACCCAGCATTGGATGTTGCAAAGGGGGACAACATGAGCAACAGGGCGGCATCTGGTGAAGCTCAGCAAACCCAGAGCCGAAGGGGAAAAGGGGAGCATAAAAGCTTCATGTGATGAAATCATCGGAAAGCGGGAGAAGGGTTCATCTGGAGGAAAAACTGTTGGAGAGCAATGGTTATTCTTGTGGTCCCTGGAATGTCTGAGGCCATGTTAATATTAATGCCCAGCTTGGAGTTCCAGTGGCCCCGCCTGCATACACGGGACCTCAGCCAGTGTCCCCGAGTCCCCAGGACAGGGTGTCACCTGTGCTCAGGTACACTGCAGCTCCTATTCTTTCTCCAGCAGTTAAGTCATTCCTCACTCCCCCACCTCTGCTGTCAGTGTGTCCCTAAGGCCCCACGTTGTCCTCTTCTGCTGTGCTGGGGAAGGTGGGGCGGCTGCCTCTGTTTACTCTTGCACCTTGTCACCTGCGTCCCAGAGCCTCACACAGGCTTTTGAAACCCAGCTCATTTAGCGTCCCTCATTGAACCTGTGCTCCGAGGATCGGGAGGGCAGGTGCAGATGCCATTCCACTGCCTCTTTTGTCACCGTCTCTATTCTTCTTCCTTCCTCCCAGGTGTCTGGTACCTGTGCACGAAACACCTCCTTCTTCCGCCTTCGCTCACTCCCTCGCCTGCCCATTTGGCAGCCGGTGCATGTAGATTCCAGAGAAGTGAACCCACCCCTGGGCCAGAGCCGCCCCTGGATCCCACTTGGGATTTGGTTGGGTCATGCCACCATGCTTTCAGGGTGAATCAAAGGCATATGCACTAGTCCAAGGACTTTGTAATCTCCCCCGCCATGGTCTGTGTATTTTGCTTCGGCTAGCCACTTTGGTGATGTAAGAGGTAGTCTGTAGCGTGCTTCTTAAACTTCCAGATGCATCAGACCACCTGGGGATTGTGTTAAAATGCAGAATCTGATCCTGTAGGTCTGGGCTGGGGTCTGAAATTCTGCATTTCCAACAAGCTCCCAGGTGAGTCCAGTGCCGCGGGTCCACTCTGGGTCGTCAAGGTGGTCCTTCTCTCCTTCACTTCTGTGTGCTGTCCTTAAAGGAAAACTCAGGCAATGGACTTTCTGATTGGGCTGCACTGGTGATGTCACATTTTAATTACATACCATACGTTCCTTACTCACATGGTGAAAATGAAGGTACTGTGGGTTGTAATACTACTTTAAGGAATTGGTTTATGGGCCACTTTGAAATTGCTTATAGGCGACCAGCATTCCCAGAAGCATACTCTGGAACTTGTCTCTAGATCTGTGTTTCTCAAGGTGTGGTCCATGAGCCAGCAGCATAGGCATCACGTGGGACCTTGTTAGAGATGCAGACTCTCAGGACCTATCCTAGACCTTGACTGGCTGAATTAGTTCCTGTACGTGAACGCAGTCCCCAGGCGGCGTGTGTGCACATTGGGGATGGGAGCTGCAGCTTAGCCAGTTTAGTTGGATGCCAAAGGAGGCACAGTAGTGACAGTGGAGAAAAGTTCCTCCCTTAGTCATCGGTCCTCTTTGTCGTGGCGTGTCCTGGGATGTTTGGGGAGAGAGGAAAATGCTTTCTGGCTTGCATGGAACATGAAGGTTCCTCAGACAAAATAAAACCAGCAGAAGAGGAAGGGAGAAGTGTGATGTGGTGATGAGGTGGGTAGCGTGTGCAGGATGAGATCAGGGTATCAGGGTGCGGGGAAACCCAAAGATGGGAGGAAGAGTATTACCGAGGGGGATGGGATGAGCTTTGAAAGTGAGGAGATATGGTGCTCACTTCGGCAGCACATATACTAAAATTGAAAGTGAGGAGATATGTAAGCTTGTTCACTTTAAAACCCTCTTCCAGCTAACTCACTGCAACTCCCAAGTAGCTGGGACAGTAAAGTTTTTTCTTTCATTCCTTTTTTTTTTTGGTTTAAACAGAAATTTGTTCTCTCCTGGTTATGGAGTCTTGAAGTCTGAAATCTGATGCTGGGAATGTTGTTTCCTTCTGAGGGCCGTGAGGGAAGGAGCCAGTGAAGGCCTCTCTCCTTGGCTTGTAGATGGCTGTCTTCATGTTCACATGGCATTCTCCCTGTACGATTGTCTGTGTCCAAACTTAACGCCCTTATAAGGATACCACTCATGTTGGATTATAGCCTATCCCAGGGACCTCATTTGAACTTGACTGCCTCTGTGAAAACCCTATCAAAATCATGTCATATTCTGAGAGATGAGGGGGTCAGGACTTTGGATGAATTCAAGGGCGGTGGGACACAGTTCCACCCATAACAAGGTTGTATAGGCAACTATTAGTTTTGCCTGGTCAGTATCCATTGCACTTTCTTCTTTTTCTTCATGGATTTTTTTTGTTAATTAAGTACAGTTGACACACAATGTTACATTAGTTTCCAGTGTACAGCATTGTGATTCAACAAATCTGTATGTTATGCTGTGCTCACCACAAGTGTAGCCATCATCTGTCGCCATACATCGCTATGACAGTATCATTGACTGTATTCCCTGTGCTGTATCTTTCATGCCTATGACTTATTCATTCCACAACTGGAAGTGTGAACCTCCCCTTCTCGTCCCCATTTTGCCCATCCCCCCAATGCCTCCCCTTTGGCAACCACCAGTTTTTTCTCTGTATTAATGGATCTGATTCTGCGTTTTGTTTAGCAGATTCCATCTTTAAATCAGTGAGTAGCTTAGGAAAAAAGTATCAGGCATCTGTTAGGTGGGCTATAACAAGGACTGGCAAATATCCTTCACTCAGAGACCATACAAGGTTCTTGTGCCAATAAGCTGGGAGTTACATAGGAAAATGGGCATGAGTAGGTCAGCAGATTAAAAGACAACCCAGACCAGGGGCACCTCTGAGATGAGAGTTGAAAAAAGTCTTTTTAATTATTCTGTTTGAGGGGTGCCCGGGTGGCTCAGTCATTAAGTGTCTGCCTTGGCTCAGGTCATGATCCCGGGGTCCTGGGATCGAGCCCCGCATCGGGCTCCCTGCCCAGGGGGGAGCCTGCTTCTCCCTCTCCCACTCCCCCTGCTTGTGTTCCCTCTCTGGCTCTCTCTCTCTCTGTCAAATAAATAAATAAAATCTTTAAAAAAAATTATTCTGTTTCTGATGTCTCAGTTGATGTGCTGTTTGGTAATAAAGATTAAGTAGTGACATCATTAATTAGAGACTGAAGTGTCATCAGCAATGATGGCAAATAAATAGCACGGCAGGTTCATCTTATTACCTTTATTAATTTCTCTGGCTTTGATTAATACAGACGTTGGCTAGGCTTGCAAGTTATGAAACAGTAGCATTTTTGAGGCTTAGTGACTGGAGGCTGCATTCCAATTTTTTATTCATTTAGAAAACCCTCCTTGGGATGTTTGCATAAACAAATGTAAGTTCACAAATGTTTCTCCTGCCTCATAATCTGCATATGAACAAAATGAGTTTGTTCCCAAACAGACCCTGGAAAAAGCCCAGGACAAATGATTACTCAGTGATAGGAAAAAATGATTCCAGCTGATCCTTCTTCATCTTCTACAAAAGAATGGAAGTGAACAGTTTCTCAGCGCTGCGTCCTGGGGCCACACGTGATCAATCTGGTGAAACCACTCAGAAATATGAGGTAAAAGGGAAAGTATTCTAGGAGGAGCTTCCCTGCCAGGAAAGGGGGTTATATGCCACTAGATGCATTGACTTTCTTCCAGTCACTTTTTGTTGTTGTATTGCATATTACCAGATGTTTCAAAACACCAATTTCCATTTCTTTTAGTACTCATAATTTGTAAATGCTTAAAAAGTGATTATGTATTACTTATGCCTGATAGCAATTTGGTGTGATTCTCCCATTTCTTTTTCTCATGTGTCATTATAGCTCTCTAGAAACCAAGGTGAGAATTCCAAAGTTAGTGCTGACCTCAGACATTGTTTTTCTTTGTTAGACATATGGGTTAGGATTTGAAAATGACTAGGAAGAGGTACATTCTTTTTATTCTGATTAAAAAAGATAAGTAAAAGATTAATTTTAGCAGGATAGTTTCTGTTTTTTAAAATCTTAATCCTAAATTCCATGATTAGCAGCCTAAACAAAGTGTTATTAAATGATCACACAGGAAACGGGATTAATGTGACTTCCCATCATTGTGCTAGCCTGGTCAGCATGATAAGGTGTAGACCTGACCCTTGTAGAATCAGGTTATGCTACCTCATCTGAATCGTGGCAGCAAATAGGAGACAGGATTGCCAGGGACCAAAGCTGTTAGAAGCAATAAGAGCAAAATGCCCATGCAGTTATTGGCTCACACCAGTCAGAGAATCCTAGGATCAGTGAGCAGGAAGTTCGTTTAGCCTCCCAGAATTGCTGTATGCTTCAGTTTGCTGGAGTATTCCTCTTATTATCCTGTCCTTACTGGTTTCCTATTTCAAACACTACATGGATGACAAATTCACCTGCTGAGTCACATTTAGCATCTTTTTCTCTTTGCTCTCGAGATGTACAATGGATTTAGGGGAAATCCAAGGTTACAAGACCTGTTTTCTTTTGGAGACGGAAGAAAAGCACACGCTGAGCACTTTCAGCATGAGTGAGGTATCATGGTTGGCAGATGTAGAGACTGAGGCGCAGAGAGATTCTATAACTCTCCCAAGGTCACATGACTAGGAAGAGCGTGGTATAACCGGGGTTTAAGTGAGGTCTCTGACCCTGTGTTTGGTGTTCTTTGCATGCCTCTAAAATGAAGCCATTGCAAACTCTGAAGAAATGCTCTCCCTTGCCTGTATCAGTCCCTCTTTATAAATGCTGCTTTGGCAGATTTCCTTGTATTAAGTGGATGTTTGTGATCGTGCTTTCTTCCACCTCTCTCATTTAATCTCTTTATGAGGTCTGGGGTGTGATGTCTACCAGAGCTGAAAGGAGAAACACTTGTTGTCTACAAGGAGAGCTGGCAGACTGAGACGTGCCACTCATGTTGGATGTTAGTGCTGGGAATGGGTTCCCCAAATCTGCAGTGCCTAGTATCATTAATAGTGAGATGTGCTGAAGGGTAGACCAGATGTCCAGCAGCCAACTGCCTGTATCCAGTCTCAAGCATTCACGTGAAGGAACAAACAGAGCTTCAGAGGAGGGAGCTGACTGTGAAAGTGAGGTCGGGGAAGGTTTGGCAGTGGATATGGGTCCCAGGTCTTACAAGATGTTGAGGCTTGGGTGGGTGTAAGGAGTTGGGGGTGGGTGTGGGGTTGGGATGGGTAGAGGGCACTGGATTATGGGGGCCTTACATATCAAGCTGAGGAGTTTCAGTTTGGCCCCCAAGAAGGTAATAAGGAGCCATTGTAGGTTCTTGAGCAGAGGAGTGGCTCAGAGAAAGCAGTGTTTATTCTACTATGTGTGTGTGTGTGTGGGGGGGGTGGTGGTGGTTAGATTGACTCTGGGGAGAAACCCTATAAACATTTGTATTTAGGGTGTATGAGGCAAAAGCAGCAGTATTGTCAAGTCAAGGCCAATTTATGTTGCTGTAGAAACTTAGAAAAACAGAGTGCTACAACAGCATCTTTTTCTGTGTCACTTTGTAGGAAGCTACAGGCTTGGTGACCAAAGACTGGGAATTAGGGTGTTTAATTTTCACTATCTCTACCTTCTTTAACTATTTGTGGTTGATGTAGGGGTTATTATCCTAGATCATTTTAGATTGAGCCACGTGAAATTTCCATTCTTTTGCAGGTCAAAATGGAAGTACTGGCAAATTCACACGGTTCCATTTAATCAATTTTGTAAATTGTTGGTGATAAGTAGACACAAGCTGGTTTTTAGCTTTCTGGTTGGCTTGATGGGGGTAGGTACCAGGATACTGCTGCTTCTATTTAGCCTAAATGTACCACTGTTGTCCTCGGGAGGTGAGGCTGTTGCTGGAGACAAACCCAAAGGTTGTGCTATATTCTTCCTCTTCCTGCTTACAGACCAGGCATTCAGGGTCTCCTGATTTGATTCTCTCACCTTTAAAGAAGAAAACTTTGCTCTGGACTAAGGATTTTTAAGGGGGGAGGAGGGCTTGCACCTTGACATTGTGTTTTCCTAGCACTGCCTAGTAGCTTGATGCAGCCAGAACCCGGTTATGTTGGGGAGGTGAGGGATTGAGTTCTCACGCTTGTCCCCAGACACCAGAGGTTTTGAATGAGTTTGTGATTGCCTGGACAGTGGACTGAGCATGCCTGATGGTGGTGGAGCAGAGCTGCTCTGTCTTCACGTCCTTTGTCTCTGTGCCCTGGGATGGGGACCACTCTTATGGAGCCTCTCCTGGGTTCAGGGATGGGGTGTTCCCAGTTTACTCCCCTCACCACCAGGAATCAGGGCTGGATCTGGCTGAGAACATGCCCCTCCCCTGCCCCGACTCTGGGTACCACAGGGCCAAGTCATTGATCACCATACCTAAACTCCCTAGTTTCACTGGGACCTTGAGGCCGCAGGTCCCATCATGACTCACCTTACTGTTATCCTCAGTCACTATTCAATGTGTGAGCACTAACAGTGTCTGTCCTGTTTCATGAGGATTCTTATATGGTTCCCTGACATCCCATGCTGGACCCTTCTCTGGGACCCTCCTGAGCCCCCTTCCATGCTAAACTCTTCCTGCATCCCTAATGTATTCATCAAATGCTCCTTTGTCCTTCTGGTTCTCCCCTAAAAATCCCTCTCCTTTCCCTTCCCTGGAACAGAGAATTCTTTTCCATTGACTTAGCCTGATAAATATGTATGGCAGGTCCTACTCTGTGAGAAGCACCACAAGGAAAACAAATGACAACACTAGTCCCCTTGTGCACACACCTTTGAAGGTCCTCTTCCTTGGTATCCTTCCTTAATTTTCCCCATGAGGAAACACAGACTAGTGTTACTGCTGTAGAACTTTCTTCCTCTCAACTCTCTGACAAAATTGGAGGCAGACTACAGAGATTATGAGAAGAAAAGGAATAACAGATGTCCATAAATAGTTGAACTGTAAATTTAAGTGTTAAGCTCATAAATTTATGGCATATGGGATCAGTACCAGCCACTACTTGTCATCCAATCTGACACCTGTGTCTAGATGGAAATCATCTCAGGACAGATTGTGCATTATAATTAAAAAACAAAAAACATTCTGTGTAAATATGCTGGGCCAAATTGCGCATCCTGGCACAATTGGGGTTCTTGCTACAATTCAAATGCACATAAAAATTATTATCTTTAATCTCTTTTTAAAGGAAGCATAAACAGCAGATTCCTACACGTAGGGTAGGACAGATGGATCCTGTGGGGTAATGTAAATAATCCACAGCCCACCCTCATGGTGTAACTCAGTGACACATTCTGTCATTTTCCTGTTTCCTGACCCAGACTGAAATGGAAATTGAACCAATTTTGCCTCAACTGCTTTATTCTGGCTGGGCACAGTTGATCAGGAAATATGTCCTGTTTTATTCAATTATGCAGTTTATCAGGAAATACATTGAGAATGAGCGCATTTTCATTATTAAAGCTCTGAACATTAATATGACCTTGGTTTCTTTCTTTCTTTCTTTTTTTTTAGTATCAGGAAGAAAAACCATTTAGAGAAGAAAGTTTCTATACGTACACTGAAACTTGTTTCAACTTCCTTTCTCTTTCTCTTTCCCTTCCCTTTTTTCTTTCCCTTTCCCTCTCTCTCTTTTTCTCTTTTCTTTCTTTCTCTTCTTCCTTCCTTCCTTCTTTCCTTCCTTCCTCCCTCCGTCCCTTCCTTCCTTTTCTTTCTTTTTTGCAACCCTAAGAAATATCCACCAGGTCATGCTGGTCCATGAATTTTTGTGATGCCAAGTGAATTCTGCCTTATCAATATATTACTACCAAAATGATAATTATCATACAAAAGAAATATTGAGACTATAAGGACAGTATTAATAACTGGCCATTACTGTGCCCTTACTGTGTGCCAAACACCCCTTTAAGTGAACTTTAATTATTTTCCCATTTGCTCTTCACAAAAACCCTGGAAGGAAGGTGTTCTCATTCCTACTTCCTAGATGAAAAAACAGAAACCTGAGTAATTTGCCCACATTCACGCAAGTACCCAGTGGCCATGCCAGGATTCAAATCCAGATCTGTCTTCAGAGTCTGTGGTCATCACCTCTTCACATTTTCACCTCACCTCGAGTGAGTTGAAAGTCAAGCTGAAAAAAACTCTTCTTGGCAAAGAGGTGGGTGAGATTTTGGTTCTTTAAGGTTCCAGAATGTTCTGACCTCTTGTTGGTATTTCCTGGGCAGCGAAGCTTAGACCTTTTATCTCAGCTGTATATCCCTGAAAGACAGCTCACTTTAGGGTAGCAGAAGTTGTGTTTCCAGGGTCAGGCCACGCCTAGTGAGGCCTCTCAAGGTGTGGCACATAATGGGGGCTCCTGGGAGGCTTGGAGGAGCCACTCAGGCCCAACGAAGACTTGTTCTACTTTCCTGATCTCTTATAGGGGAGACTGGGGATTAGACCCAAAGTGCACAGGCTCCAAGATTTTAAGCAGATCCTCAAAGCTCACACTTCTATAAAACCGTAATAGAATCAGTGACCTTCAGTAAAGCTTTGGTGAAGGCCAAAGGGCTCTTTGAATCCATCATAACTGACACTGTGTTGTCATTTTCCTCTTGCAGAACATCGAGGCCTGGGTGACCACTCTCTAGAATCTTTAAGCTCCAGAATCACGGAGCGGAAGCTGCAGGGCACATGGCTGCCTGCTGGCCGAGGGAATCTGGAGAAACCACTCCTGGGGCCACGCGGCTCTGTGGTGCCCATGTTCAGCACTCAGAATGGTCTTCACTCCGTCCATGCTGACAGTAGTACCCTAAAGCCCAGGGTGGTGACCGTGGTGAAGCTGGGTGGGCACCCCCTCCGGAAGATCACTCTGCTCCTCAACAGACGGTCCGTGCAGAGCTTTGAGCAGCTCTTGGCGGACATCTCTGAGGCCCTGGGCTTTCCCAGATGGAAGAACGATCGGGTGAGAAAACTCTTCAACCTCAAGGGCAGGGAGATCAGGAGTGTCTCTGATTTCTTCCGGGAAGGGGATGCTTTCATAGCCATGGGCAAAGAACCGTTGACGCTGAAGAACATTCAGGTAGCTATAGAAGAACTGTACCCCAGCAAAGCCCGGGCCCTGACACTGACCCAGCACAGCCGAGCCCCTTCTCCCAGGCTGAGAAGCAGGCTTCATAGCAGGGCCCTGAGAGGGGGACACCACTGTGGGGAGACCGAGGCTGCCAAGAGCTGCGGTGAGGCTGCCCGGTCCAAGGCGGCCATCAGTCATCAGGGAAAGGCCCCCGTGGAGCCAGCGCTGGGGGACAGGGCCAGGCCCCAGAAGAAGTGGGTCGGGGGGAAGTGGGAGCCTGAGCCGGGCAGCAGGCCGCCCAGGGAAGCCACTCTGGAGAGACCTGCGAGCGGAGAGAAGCACCTGGGCGTGGAGATCGAAAGGACCTCCGGTGAGCTCATCCGATGTGAGAAGTGCAAGAGAGAGAGGGAGCTCCAGCAGGGCCTGCAGAGGGAGCGGCTGTCCCTGGGGACCAGTGAGCTGGACTTGGGCAAGTGCCACAGGTATGACGCAGCGGAGAAGCTGGTGAGGACCAGGAGCTGCAGGCGGTCCCCCGAGGCCCACCGTGCAGGCGGGGAGGAAGCGTGGAAGGGCGAGAGCCACAGGAGCAGCCCCAGGAACCCCACTCAGGAGCTGAGGAGGCCCGGGAAAAACCCGGACAAGAAGGAGGACAGAGACCCCGAAGGTCAGGAAGGTCAAGCTCAGGCAGCCGCCAAGGCCAAGAGGGAGCTCGGCGAAGCCCAGCCCGTCAGAGAGGAGGGGCTGCGGGACGTGAGGAGGGAGGCCAGGAGCGCCTGCAGGAGCAGGCCGGGCGGCCGGCAGCCCAGGGAGCAGCAGGCGGAGCCCGAGGCCCTCCCGGGGCCGCGCGGGGGCGAGCAGGACGCGCACCGGGAGAAGCAGCCCTGTACGGCGTCAGGGGCCAGAAAACCGGCCGCTCGCGGGGAGAGGGAGCCCAGGGGCGGTCGGAAGCGGCGGCCCGCGGGCCTCCTGGCGACCGACGTGCACAAGCACTACGAGGCGGGCCGCGTGCTCGGGGACGGCAACTTCGCCGTGGTCAAGGAGTGCCGGCACCGCGAGACCCGGCAGGCCTACGCCATGAAGATCATCGACAAGTCCAAGCTCAAGGGCAAGGAGGACATGGTGGACAGCGAGATCCTGATCATCCAGAGCCTCTCCCACCCCAACATCGTGAAGCTGCACGAGGTGTACGAGACGGAGGCGGAAATCTACCTGATCATGGAGTACGTGCAGGGTGGGGACCTCTTCGACGCCATCATGGAGAGCGTGAAGTTCGCCGAGCGCGACGCCGCGCTCATGCTCATGGACTTGTGCAGGGCGCTGGTGCACCTGCACGACAAGAGCATCGTCCACCGGGACCTCAAGCCGGAAAACCTGCTGGTAAGCCCTGACCTCCTGCTGGTAGGGAAGCATGTCTCCTGCACTGTTATCCCCCCATTCTGGAACACGGCCTTCGTGTTATTTTAACATTCTGTGCCAGGATTTAAAACTCTGGTTATAGGTCCTAAGTTGCGTTGGTGTTGATGACATTATTGAAAACGCAACCTTCCAATTTAAGTAAAACGGGAAGTGCTTCCTCATTCCTGGGAGAAAAATGCTTCCCCTTGACAGTGACCGGGTGGACTTAATTTCGGGTGTATTTGCACAGCCTCTGGCCTTGGTGCCGCAGCAGATTCCCTTGTGGGCTTTGTATCACCTTTGCTCGGAAACTCCCCCTGGCCTTTTGAAGAGAACCTCTTGTCAGGGGTATTCAAAAGGCTCAGCACTGCGGGGGCCCTTGTGTGAGGTGGGTGAGAGGCTGGCTCAAGAGTCCGATAACCTGGCTTTCTTAGTTACTTGCTGTAGGATAAGTCTTTCACCTCTCTGGGCCTTTGTTTCCTCATTTATAAAAGAGAAATAGCAATAGTACTTATCTGGCACGGCTGAGGGAGGATGTCTGGGAGCGGGCCTGGCATTCACCGCTCAGCTGTGGTGTTTTCCTGTTGACCATAGACAGTCTCACAGAACACCAGCACCGGGTAAGGACACTCCACAACCATGATGGATCCAGACAAAAGCAAGACCCCTTTATAATCATGTCCAAATGCAGATAAAACCAAGATTGTCCAAACCACAAAGATGGCCACACATTCACTTTTGGCTACTAGGGGTGACTTCCTCCTACCTTCTTGGTAAGAATTACTGAGGCACCCAGTTGTAGAATTACCCTCACTTCCTGACAGTATCCAATTCAGAGCAAAATCCTGCTTTCGTGAGCCCTCCCCCAAATCACCTAACAACCCCAATCTTAAAGTCCTTTGAACACCCTCTTATTTGGCTTACTGGATCCCAGTGGTGTGCATTCTCTCTTGTTGCAATGAGTCCGTAAACCCAGTGTTCCTTAACTGCAAGTGTGTTCCTGGTGGTCTCTGTGAGGACAGCGTGCTTCACATGGTCACCCTCTGGCACTTTTATCCTACTTTTTTTTTCCTTTTAAGATCTTATTTATGTATTTGAGAGAGAGACAGAGACAGAGAGAGAGAGAAAGAGAGGGAGAGCATGAGTGGGGGGACGGGCAGGCAGAGGGAGAAGTAGACTCCCCGCTGAGCAGGCAACTGGATGAGGGGCTTGATCCCAGGACCCTGGGATCATGACCTGAGCTGAAGGCAGATGCTTAACCACCTGAGCCACCCAGGCGCCCCATCCCACTTTCTTCTTAGCCCTGATCGCCACCTGATACGTTCCCTATTTATTCTTCTTTTTTCTTTGTCCTCTTACAGGAAAGACAGTCCCATGATAGCAGTGCTTTGTTTTATTCAGACTTTACCCCAAAACCTTGAACAGTTCTGTCACATGGTGAACCATCTTTAAATAGTAGTTAGATGAAGGAAGGAATTCAGATCAGAGCGTGCTGCCTGCCAAACAGCAAGCATTCTGTCAGTGGTGGCTACCATCATTATTATTCCTTTAGAAATGACTCTGATGTTAAGGTGGATATCACGAGCAGGCATCCAGAGCCGGATTGCTGCAGATAGAGCACCAGCGAATGGGGAAAATGATCTCCATGAGCCACGTTTTTATTTATGTTTTCCTTTTTGGCAGGGCTTTAGCCTGTTTTCTTAAATTTCATGCCTGTAGACCCAGCCTGGGAGTATCATTCCTCGGTACATTCATATATCTGTAAACTGTGCCCACGAGCAAACAGAAATACCGAGTAAATCAAACAAAGTATCTGGTGAAATGAAGTCAATGTTGACCACAAAGTCGAGCGACCTTGTTTTGGCCCAAATTTATAGAATTGAAGAAGCAGTTTGACTGGTTTCTTGAGAGGTCTGAAATACCATCACATGTCTCCCTCTGAAAAAAGTTCAATTCTGCCTTAGTTGGGTGTTCTCATCCTTTCTTCAGCTGCTTTTTGATTGTTTCTGTCTTTTGGGTCGGAGCCCGTGCGTTCTCCATGTGCAGTGCACTGCTTGCTGTTTATTATGGAGACATTCGAATGAGCCTCTGATCTTTTCACTGAATTGTCTCAGCAGAAGAGGTTCTGATTAGAGGCTTGGGTGGGTCCCCCTGAGCTGACCATTCTGGGCATGGGCCTAGCCAAGCATTATAACGGTTATACAAGTTCTTGAGTATGTGGAATGAGATAATGTATCCTCTAGGATTAATTTCTTTTGGGGACAGTCATCTCCGCTTGCATTTTCTCAGCCGGGTCCTTGAGCCAGTGTGTCGAGCCAGCTTATCTCTTGGGCAACAGCAGCTCTCACCTGTGTTACGGATGCACTCGTCAGCAGTTTTTAAAATGGAGAGCGCACCGGTTTAGATTTCATGGAGAAGTTTACTTGAGGAATTAGACAAACTGCAAGGAATATGTTTAGTTTGGACAAGCTGACTGCCTTTGAGAGGTCATTTGACAACTCTGCATGGATTTAAATGTCAGGACATGTGTGTTGTTAGTGCCCTTAAGGGCAATGAGGTGTGTACGTGTGTGTGTGTGTGTGCGTGGTGTTGGGGTTGTGTGTGTGTGTATGTGTGTGTGTGTGGTGTTGGGGACGTGTGTGTGTGTGTGTGGTGTTGGGGACGTGTGTGTGTGTGTGGTGGGGATGTGTGTGTGTGTGGTGGGGACGTGTGTGTGTGTGGTGGGGACGTGTGTGTGTGTGTGTATGTGTGGTGTTGGGGACGTGTGTGTGTGTGTGGTGTTGGGGACGTGTGTGTGTGTGTGGTGTTGGGGACGTGTGTGTGTGTGTGGTGGGGACGTGTGTGTGTGGTGGGGACGTGTGTGTGTGTGGTGGGACGTGTGTGTGTGTGTGTGTGTGGTGGGGACGTGTGTGTGTGTGGTGGGGACGTGTGTGTGTGTGTGATGGGGATTGTGTGTGTGGTGGGGACGTGTGTGTGTGTGATGTTGGGGACGTGTGTGTGTGTGGTGGGGATGTGTGTGTGTGTGGTGGGACGTGTGTGTGTGTGTGGTGTTGGGGACGTGTGTGTGTGTGTGGTGGGGATGTGTGTGTGTGGTGGGGACGTGTGTGTGTGTGGTGGGGACGTGTGTGTGTGTATGTGTGGTGTTGGGGACGTGTGTGTGTGTGATGTTGGGGACGTGTGTGTGTGTGGTGGGGATGTGTGTGTGTGTGGTGGGACGTATGTGTGTGTGTGGTGGGGACGTGTGTGTGTGTTGTGGGGATGTGTGTGTGTGTGGTGGGGACGTGTGTGTGTGTGTTGGGGATGTGTGTGTGGTGGGACGTGTGTGTGTGTGTGGTGGGGATGTGTGTGTGTGTGGTGGGGACGTGTGTGTGTGTATGGTGGGGACGTGTGTGTGTGTGTGGTGGGGACGTGTGTGTGTGTGTGTGTGGTGGGGATGTGTGTGTGTGGTGGGACGTGTGTGTGTGTGTGTGTGTGTGGTGTTGGGGATGTGTGTGTGTGTATGTGTGTGTGTGTGGTGTTGGGGACGTGTGTGTGTGTGTGGTGTTGGGGACGTGTGTGTGTGTGTGGTGGGGATGTGTGTGTGTGTGGTGGGGACGTGTGTGTGTGTGGTGGGGACGTGTGTGTGTGTGTGTATGTGTGGTGTTGGGGACGTGTGTGTGTGTGTGGTGTTGGGGACGTGTGTGTGTGTGTGGTGGGACGTGTGTGTGTGTGTGTGTGGTTGGGACGTGTGTGTGTGTGGAGGGGACGTGTGTGTGTGTGTGGTGGGGACGTGTGTGTGTGTGGTGGGATGTGTGTGTGTGTGTGTGGTGGGGACGTGTGTGTGTGTGGTGGGGACGTGTGTGTGTGTGTGTGTGGTGGGGACGTGTGTGTGTGGTGTTGGGGACGTGTGTGTGTGTGTGGTGGGGATGTGTGTGTGTGTGGTGGGGACGTGTGTGTGTGTGTATGTGTGGTGTTGGGGACGTGTGTGTGTGTGGTGGGGACGTGTGTGTGTGTGTGGTGGGGACGTGTGTATGTGTGTGTGTGTGGTGGGGACGTGTGTGTGTGTGTGGTGGGGATGTATGTGTGTGGTGGGGACGTGTGTGTGTGGTGGGGACGTGTGTGTGTGTGGTGGAGACATGTGTGTGTGTGTGTGGTGGGGATGTGTGTGTATGGTGGGGACGTGTGTGTGTGTGTGGTGGGGATGTATGTGTGTGGTGGGGACGTGTGTGTGTGGTGGGGACATGTGTGTGTGTGTGTGGTGGGGATGTGTGTGTGTGGTGGGGACGTGTGTGTTTGTGTGTGGTGGGGACATGTGTGTGTGTGTGTGGTGGGGATATGTGTGTGTGTGTGGTGGGGATGTGTGTGTGTGGTGGGGAAGTGTGTGTGTATGTGATGGGACGTGTGTGTGTGTGGTGGGTATGTGTGTGTGTGTGTGTGGTGGGGACGTGTGTGTGTGTGTATGGTGGGGACGTGTGTGTGTGTGTGGTGGGACGTGTGTGTGTGTGATGGGGACGTGTGTGTGTGTGGTGGGACGTGTGTGTGTGTGTGTGGTGGGACGTGTGTGTGTGTGTGTGGTGGGACGTGTGTGTGTGTGGTGGGGACGTGTGTGTGTGGTGGGGACGTGTGTGTGTGTGTGTGGTGGGACGTGTGTGTGTGTGGTGGGGACGTGTGTGTGTGTGTGTGGTGGGGACGTGTGTGTGTGTGGTGGGGACGTGTGTGTGTGTGTGTGGTGGGACGTGTGTGTGTGTGGTGGGGACGTGTGTGTGGTGTTGGGGACGTGTGTGTGTGTGGTGGGGATGTGTGTGTGTGTGGTGGGGACGTGTGTGTGTGTGTGTGTGTGGTGGAGATGTGTGTGTTTGGTGGAACGTGTGTGTGTGTGGGGGGACGTTTGTGTGTGTGTGGTGGGGACGTGTGTGTGTGTGTGGTGGGACGTGTATGTGTGTGTGTGTGGTGGGACGTGTGTGTGTGTGTGTGGTGGGGACGTGTGTGTGTGGTGTTGGGGACGTGTGTGTGTGTGTGGTGGTGACGTGTGTGTGTGTGTGTGGTGGGGACGTGTGTGTGTGTGTGCTGGGACGTGTGTGTGTGTGTGTTCTAGAGAGAGGCGCACAGCTACAGAGGAGCTGTAATTTTTCAGTCTCAATACATGAGTTATTCATTGGTGTTAGTTGCAACTTATATTTAGATCCTTTTCTCTTTTATGACTTCAGGGAAAGCCCGCTTTTTTTTTAAATGAACTTTTTTTTTGTGGTGGTATGGCTCCTTTAGAAACTGCCAAGAACTCCATATTTGAGCCATCTTTTGTGAAATAGGTTAATATCTTTTCTGTCCCGTGGATACTTTGTCAGCTTGCATTTATCAAAATGAACAGGTCTGTCACCTTTATAAGCCATGTTAGTCTTTTTTCTGGGTGAGTGAAGTTCAACATATTGTTATGTCAAGTCTAAATGCTCTCTAATGTCAGTGTTTTTGGCTTTTCAGACAGAGTTCTGGATAGTGTTGGATTTGGCAGTGGGCTCATTGTCTGGGCTTAGAAGGGTGTCATCTCTCAACTTGCTGGTCTGATAACACATCACAAACTTGCTTGGTCTTCTAAGACTTACTATTCCTAAATACCACCGTGGTGACCATTGTCTCTCAATGAATGTTCTTCAGTTGCCTTTAATTTAGTGTTTTGCGCTTGTGCTGAGCTTTGTATTATCGAAGTGATTGTTTCTTTATCCTTCAGTAGATGGCCACTTTCTGTATTAAGACCTGACTTTGCTAAACTTAGGAAAGTGATTTCACGTTAGAACTAATATCTGACTACATGAGTGATTATAACTGTTGCTTCTTTTAGAGACTTTCTGAATGTGCAAAGACTCTTTATGAATATAGCAAACTTATCAAGTTACTTTAATCAACAGAAATATTAGTGTCTAATAATTGGGCCCCGGGGTACAATTTTAGGCCTGTATTACTGACTTTGTCTATTTGTACTGATCACACTTCCTGATAAGATGCTAGCACTCCTCTTCCCTTTGGTTATTTTGACTCCTGAGATCTTGCAAAAGAAGTTTTAATTAGGAGAATTTCCAGCTTGCAGAAATGTTAATTGCTTCTCCTGCCAGTATGTGCCTCCCTTGGTGGGGTCGGAATGTGCTGTGTGTTGACGGGGCCCTGGGAGGCAGGGAGGGGGTGGAAGGAGCCAGAGAGGTGAGGATGATGAGAGCAGCCCACGCAGGGTGGGAAATGGGCAGGCCAGGCCCCTGATGGCCGACAGCTGCGATATTGCCTACAGCAAAGAAGGCTGAGCGAGTGGGTGGGGGAAGACGCTGAGGAGAGGTCAGACAGGAGCAAGGTCATTTGAGACCATCTGTCCCAGAGGAAGGGCAAGAGAAGGGACAGGTTCCCGCTCTGGAAACAGGCTGAAAGGAAGGAAATGGGCAGCAGGCACAGTGGCTGCAAAGTGCTTAGAGCAGAGACCCTCGGAATCCAGGGCAAATGGTGGTGGGCAGCTGTAGGGTCAGGTCACAGCTCATCAAGGATAAATGTGGTACTCTTTCTGGCCTCTCGTGGGTTCTGGGAAGGAACAGACTTTTCTAGGTTTTTAACTGCTGAATGCAACTAGGACAAGGCCGTGACTGACGTCCCCAAGGCTGGTAAGGAAAATCTGGAAGGATAAAAAATGGCCCACCACACTCCTTGCCCGTTCTCCCTGGAAAAGAAACCTATCCAGTCATTTTGTTCATTTTAATTCTCTAAGTTCTTTTTTCCACTTCTACTTGGATGCACAAGAAGGACTCAGTGCTTAGTGCTGTGAGCGGGTCTGCGATGCACAATTCTCCCTGGCCGGCAGGACTTCTCTTTTTCCAGCTCCAGCTTCAGTCTTCTTTCCCCTTAGCATCTAAGACAGAGGCGTCCAGGTCCTCTCCTTAGCGGCCCAAGTATTCATGAATGCATTTATATACTGATTGCGTTCACTAAACATTTGATGCCTATGAAGCATATCTCGTTAAGGTATACTTAATGAAATCAAGAAATGGGGATTTCAGCGATAATAGGAAATCACGAAAGAAAAAGTGCAGTGATATAAGCCTTTCGGTCATTGGCCAATATTGATCAAGTTTGTGAGAAGACAGGTTTGTAAGAGACCATCTCAAGAATCCCAGAGTGAATTCCAGCAGGAGACATCAGAGTTATGACTTCAGACTTGTATCAGTGAGAGTGGCTCGTGGTCTCCATTTTAACAGTTTCCAGGAAAATAAAAAGTATCCATATAGTAAGTGAACCCACATATTGTCTAAGGCTTGACCACATAGCCAGAGGTTTCAGGAAATTTCTTAAAGTCTTCAAAATTCTAGATACTGGGTCATTTTGATAACTGAGGTTTTCCTCTGTTTGTTCCTTCTGAAAGAGTCACCTACGAGGGTGGATGTCTGATAATTTACCATTTAATTATCAGCAACAGAGACAACTTGAAAGCATGATTGAAAACGTTGCTGAACGTTGCTAAATCACGTCTAAAATTGTGACTCCATTCCCCCAAGGAGTCCTGAAGTTCAGGTCCTTTAGTAAAGGTGCATAACAGCAATCTGCTAATGTCTTCTTAATACTTGTGTTCATGTGTGTTGTTGATGCTCTGAGTGATTTCTTGTGAGCTATTCGAGGATCTAAGATTAAGTTTCTTAAAAATCTGTATTTTCAAAATGGCCTTAATCTGAGGAAGCAAATTGGTGAGTCCCTTCAACGAGTGTCCAGGGTCTAAGATCTGGTTGTCTAATTGCAGTAATCTGAAACCCCTGGCTCTGTTCCAGCTTCTTCCAGATGTCCTGTGTGTTAGGGGTTATGTGAGGATATGGAGAGGAAGGCTAGAGAGAGGGAAGGAAGGAAGGAAGGAGAGGGACAGATTAAAACAGATAAAGGCACAGAGATAGAGATGGGGCGGGGCAAACTCAGCTGTGGGTCTTCCTTTTCCCACTTTCTCATTCATTAAACCTTGCCGACGTGATTGTAATGTTCTGACTGGGCCTTCTGGCTAAGGACTCCGTAGACCTGGGCATTCTGTGTGGATGCCGATATACCGTTGATCCCCCACCCCAACCTTTAATTTCTAACTACCGTTTTGGGCAAGGAGACTCCACTTTTCCGTATCGAGACAAAACTCTTAAAATCCCTTTCAGTCAGTCGGATAGAATATATAGAATCAGGTTAAAGGATGATTTGTCTAAGAATCTCATGTGGGCCACATGCTCAGGCATTTGACCCCAGGTGCCTTTTCAAGATGGTAAATTTCCCCTGTAGGAACCATCTCTGATGTTTTGACCTTGTCAGATTCCAGGGCACAACTGGAGGCCCATGAATAAGTAATGGTGACCATGACAATAGTAATTCTGTTGGTCATAACTTTGACTTTCCTGGGTAGGACCTTGACCTTGGGAATTTTGATAAATTACGTGCACGGCCATACCGTGGTGGGCTTGGTGTTTCATGTCAGTTCATTACCTCTCCGGGAAGGAGTTGGAGGCAGAAACATAGAGATGTGTGCCCATGGAGAGTTTGCATCCAGGGGAGCGGGGTGAATTGTCAGGGCTGAGCAGAGGCTAAGGAGAGGGAGAGGACACCCTTCTTGGCTCTCCTTGGTGCCGCGGAGCTACCTTCCTGCTGCCATGGGACCATGTGACTAACAGTGGGGTAAATCAGCACTTCTTAAATCGCCATGTGCACGGGAATCTTGATAAGATGCAGATGCTGATTTAGTGGGTGTGGGAGGGGCCTGAGATGCTGCATTTATAATAAGTTCCCAGGTGGTGCTAATGGTCTGCAGAGCATACCTTGTGGAGCAAGGGCTCAAACAATGAAGACATCTAGTTGTCTCAGTGACAAGAAGCCTGGAGACAAGTGGTTGCAGGGATGGTTAATGGAGCAGGTCAAAGATCTCAAGGCAGTTTTTGCCATCTCCCTCAGGGCCCGCAAGTGTCTACCACGATCCAAGGATCACATTGTCACACTCACATAAATGGCAGGAGAAATAGGGGGTGGACTCTTGCTGGTGTTCTCTCCTTTCTAAAGTGGAGGACACTCTGGCTCAGGAGCTCCTCAGCACACTTCCTGTTCTATCTCATTGGCCAGGATGGGTCCCTCAGCATGGGTCTGGCTCAGGGTCACTTGGGGGGTGCTGCCACATCCTCCCTCTCTCTTCTCCCCATCTCCATTGTGGGGTCACGGGGATGCTGCCAAGTCCTCTTTCAGGAGATCTGGGGAACTGCTGGATGTAGGACAAATCTGGGAGACTACAGCTTTCAGGAAAGCGTAGATAAGAAGTGCCTGCCAGGTCTCTGTTTCCAGAATCACCCAAACTTCATGGGTTATTTTTCTGGGTCTCTAGGAGCCCCCCAGCCTCGTAGAAAGTTGGGCCTCCTCATTCTGTGGTACAAGGCGTCTCTCAAATGCTTTCCCTTCCTCTCGGCCTGCTTTTGTTTACCCTGCCCTGGTGGGGACATAACAACCCTGTTATTCTGCACGCAGACCCCCAGTCCTCCTGCCCTGACCCACACTGTCTCCTCGTCCAGCTGTGGTTGCCTCTGGGATAGCCATGCCCTTTGTTTGGGCTTGGTTACCACATGTGTGGGGGCGGGGCTCTCGGATAGGGAACGAGAAGGGTCCTTGCAAGGGACGCTTCTTCAAGGGCTGTGCCAAGAATGACCTTGGGGTTCCAGCTACCCTCCTCCGCCGGTTTATCTGTTTTCAAGTTCAGATTTTATGCGTCAAGTTTGTTTTTTACCTGCGGATCAAGCCCCGCCCACATCCACGGGTGTGGGGGGCAAGTGAAAGCCGTTTAGCTTTTAGGTACTTAGGTGTGGCTGCAAAATGGTAATGTTTCTAGTATTATTTTAGGTAAAACTTTGGTTGTAACAAATGTCAGGGACTCAAGGTGGTGAAGGATAGAATCAGGGAGACTGCAAAAATCTTCCCTTCCTTTTAGTTAATTGATTCAAAGGGACTGAATTACACCTGTGATGGGGAACACATGGTGCTCGCTATAGACCCAGCACTGCTGCAAGCCCTTTGCTCCTGCTACCTGCTGTATACACCCCGTGCAGTAAGTGCACTTACCTCTCTTTACAGGGAAGGAAACTTAGGCCCAGAGAGGTTGAGTAACTTGCTCAGAGTCACACAGCAAATGAGGAGAAGTGGGATTTGAACCCAGGACCCTTCCAAGCTCCTGGACACTCTGCTAGACTGGTGCTTGGTAGATCTTAACATTTTTTTTTTCTGTCCCTAAATGCTAAAACAGATGAAAGAGATCCTTTCTTGCTGCATGGTTTCAAATTCTGGTAGATTGTAGCATAGCCACAGAAAGTTAGGTCTGCATGGGAAGTCTAGAGACCTCTCCCATATGGTAGGTGATGAAATAGGCTCAGAAAAAGTCAAGGTGGGGACCATCTGGCTCTTTTGGTGTAAGCAGAGCTAAAACAAAAATCCAGGTAATTCCAGTCCTACTTCTGAGCTCTTTTGCAAAACACATGTTGACAGTTCAGTTGCTTGACTGGATTAAATGATTTCCTTAGAAAGTTCAATGCTGAATGTGGACTTTGGTCCCTTGAGAGCTGGGGGTTGGGGGGGGGGACCTGCCTGGGTTCCAGTATCAGGAAGACTGAGAAGCTGGTGAGGAGGAGCATACTCTTTGTGTTTCCATGCAGAGAGAGAGGAGAGTATGGAAATCACACATTAGTCCAAGCATTGGTTTGGAAACATCCTGCTAGTTACCTCAATGGTCTCTTTTTCGGGGGGTAGTCACTTTAGTCTGAACCTGATGGTGATGGCCCTATTTCTCTTGTTCTACACCAGGATTCTCCACTGACTGTTGGCGTTTGGGCAGGATGACTCTGCTGTGGGGGCTGTCCTGGGCATTGTAGGAGGTTTAGCAGCTTCCTGGCCTCTACCCACTGGGTGCCACTAGCATCGCCCTGAGGTGTGATAACCAAAAATACCTCCAGACGCCGTCTGGTATCTCTTGGGTGGTAGTAGAGGACTGTCCCTGGAGAATCACTATCTATACTTGTTGCACTGAGACATTGACTCTGCTCCCACCTGATTAGAGCCCACGTCCCATCAGAGCACGCACAAACTTTATTGTCCTGTCATTTTAGCACATTAGTCACGATTCTGTGCACTTTGCATTTTCATAGAATTCTCACATCAACCCTATGAGGAAGGCTTCATTACTTCCATGTACACGTGGGGAAACTGAGGCTACACCACACCGAGGGGATGGCCGGAGATCCCCCAGCGGGGGGTGTCTGGCCACAGAGCCTGGGGGGTAGTCCCTGGATGCCGTGTCTTTTTAACCCAATGTTGGGTGTGGATGCGGAAGAGTGGAGGGTGGACTGTAGATGTTTCCTGGCTCAAGTAGGGTGGGCCCGTGGTCGGCCACTCACTTCAGGTCACCACCTGATTGTCTGATGTGATGAGCATCTCAAACTCAGGATGCCGAAACCGGGTTTCACACGGAACCTGCGCCTCTTCCAGACTTCTCCAGCCCAGAGCACGGCTGCATCATCACCTAAACAGACGTGCTCTCTCCCAACTTAAGAAAACAAACCTTGTTTCCTCCACGTCCCCCTCAGCTACTACCCCACTTTTATGAACTACATACCCCACCCCCTGAAAGAGGTGTCTGTCCGCCCTGTTTGCGGTTTTCCACGTTCTGTTCCATCCTGAACTCCCAGGCGGGCTCTCACCCCCATATTGGGCTGCAACCCCCCTTCTCTGTCACATGGGGCCCCCACCGGCCCAGCTGCTGGTGGCAGGAAGCTTAGTTGCCCCAGAGCCCCTTTCCTCACCCTCCCCGTTCAAACCTTCTCTTCGCCCTTAGGATGGCACTTGTCCCCACCTCCACTCCACCACCAGAGACCAAGCCACCATTATCTCCTGTTGGAACTATGGTAGTGGCCTCCTCACTGGTCCTCTCTCTTCCTCTAAAGGCCATCTTCTCCCAGAAGCCGGAGTGATCTCCGAATGTAAACCAGACCCTATAACTCCTCTGCTCAGAGTCATCATTGGCTTTCTGTCACACTCAGAGTAAAAGCCAAGTTCATTTCTGTGAGCTCCAAGGTCTTGCATCATGTGGCCTCTGGCTTCCTCTCAGCGCTCCACTCCAACCGCTTACTCCGTCACTCTCTCCACTCCTGCCCCTACTTGCTATTCCTACATCGGGCCAAGCAAGCCCCTGGACCTTTGCACTTGCTATTTCCTCCACCTGAAAAGCTTTATCCTCAAATTTGAATGTGAGTCACGCTTGACTTTTTTCAAATGTTACTTCCTCAATGAGTCCTGCCTTAACCACCCCATTTAAAATAGCAACCCCTGCTGTTGTCAATTCTAGCACTGTCCAGTAGAACTTTCTGTGATGATGGAAATGTCCTGTCTCTGCACTGCCCAGTACGGTGGCCACTACTACATGGACACTTAAAATGCACCTCGGGTGTCTGAGGAACTGAACTTTAAATTTTGTTTAAAGTAAATAGCCACATGTGGTTATTGGAAACTATACCAGACAACACAACCTTTATTTCACTTTTTCTTTTTTTTACCACACTTATCACTGCGGAACACTACATACTCATTTGAATATTATTTATTAATAGAAAGAAGGTTTATGAGAGCAAGGACTTTACCTGTTTCATCCACTGCTCCTAGTACCTAGAAAAATATCTGGCAAACCGTAGGCATCTAAATATTTGTTGGGTGAATATCAGGTGCTAATGAAGTAGAAAAGTACCAGATGAGGCCTGTCAATTGGCCTGTCGTGACCGGTCCCAGGGAAGACTTTGTTTCCACTGATGCTTTCAATCATTGTTTTGCATTACGCTATCTTTGGCTGTTGAAATGTAAATTGATTCTAGGCACTGGTATTTTGGTATTTCAGTGTGAGTTGCTTTCTAAGATCATAAAGTCCTCATAGCCAGTTGAAAAATGGAAACTTGGAGGGAAAAGGCCAGAAGGACCATGAAGGATCAAGTAAGAAGTAGGCTTAACCACATCTGAATTTTTCTTGGCTTGAGGTGGGGGCGGGGTGGGGTGGGGTGGGGTACTACTTGCTGCTTGGTCTACACTCTGCTGCCATCTTCTGTTCAGAGATGAACATTGCAAGGTCACATTTAAATTGAGGTACCATTGAAGGACAGGAGGCTGTTAATTGTTCAGAAAATTAAAGATTCCTCTTGAAGCTTTGAGGCCCTCCAGGTGTTTTATGGGTGCTTATGTAAATAATAGAGACCACCTGGATTCAAATCAGGGAACTTTGGTGTGGCTGGGAAAGGGGGTGATGGATGCAGATGGATCAGCAGTCCCAACAGTGCTGTGTGAATTCATCTCTAACACTCTTGCAGTTGGAGGGCAGCTGAGAACCGAGCTCTGGAAGGAACATGACCCAGAGCAGTGAGACAGAGAAATGGAAATGTCAGTGAAGCAGGTTCAGATGTGGGCACAGGGGCTATGGGCCAAACCTGGCCAACCCGGCCCACGAAGGTATAGGGAAGGAAAAAAACCCTTTTGTCTCCACCCTCCTGGGTTCTTTGGCAGGACCCTGGAAATTAAATCGAAAAAAGACAGGCTAACAAGAGAAAACCAGACGGAGGGCATGAATGCAGTACACACACATGGGAGGAACTCTGGGTGAGTAACTCAAACAGGTAGTTCGAAATTGGGGCTTTATAGAGCATCTTAAAAGAACAATAAATTTTTAGAGAAGTGACAAGATAAAAGAAAAAGGGTTTCTAGGATTTTAGGGGCAGCAAATTGTGGCAAGTAAAATCATGGGAAAACTAGTGGAAGATAGGAGTTGTTTAATAATCAATATGTCAAAGTGGAATAATTTGGGGTGGCATATTCTGAACCCCTCAAAAGGCTCTCTGAGGAAGGGGCATCAAAGTGGGACACCGAATGGAGTCTTTGGCTGTCTTTATGGCCACCCAGTGCCCCATCCACTGAGAGGCCTGAGGTCCACTGTCCTGATCAAATTACACGTGGAATGTAGTGTTCATTTCTGAGCGTTCTTTGTTAAAAGAGGCATCGATGAAATGGAGATCATCCAGGACTTGACTGTGCACACGAATCACCCTGGGGGCTTGTTGACACGTAGGTTCAGGTTCAGTGGGTCTGGGCAGCCTAGATCTCTACCCAGCTCCCAAGCGATGATGGTGCTGTTGGTTCAGGCAGTGAACTTAGTGTAGGAAGGATCTAGAAAGGGGTGATGGTCAGGAGAATAGGTCTTACAAGGATCAACTGGAAGATCCTCAGATGTGAAGTTAGAGAAACCAGAGGTGACTTGGGGATCATGATAACTGTTTCCCTTTGGGATGAGTATGGCTTTCTTCAGTTCCCTCCCCGAGGGCAGACTTAGACAACTGTGTAGGGGGTGGAATTTGGAATCAACACACGGGTGAACCTCCTCACAAGTTAAACTGGCCACAAATGGGATGAGCTGCCGGTTAAAGTTGTGGGATCTCTTCCATGTTGAGATTTCAATCAGAGGTGAACAGTCGTTGGTGGGAGGGTGTTTTACACACATTCCCATCTGGGTGGAAAAGCTGGTGGTTTCAGAAGTCCCTCAGATGCTAGGAGGAAGAGTTATCCCGGGAGGATGTCCCTCATTTGATTTCACGATTAAGATAGGGAATTGTTCTGAAGCCAAGAATGGGAGGTGCCTGTAGAAACAAAACAAAATGAAACTCACACAGTCAGTGCAGGACTTTAAGTATAATTAAGCTGCTCACGTAGATGAAATAGATGAGAAGCCGCAAGTCACACGGATGGCTCTAAAGGATGTGACGTCCCTACTGAGAGTAGAAGCTGGAGACAGCAGAATTAAAAACACCGGTGGTCTCGAGCCGCTTTCTGGAAGGGACAAACGACTCCACAGATCTTAACCAGCCCCCGGGCTCAGCGTCTGCTGTGGGCAGTGCCGTGGGGAGGATCCCGAGACACAAGGAGCAGGATGAAACCGCGAAGAGAAAAGAAGCAGCATACCATGTGTTAGAAAGGCCACGGAATAATGTAAAACACGGATTTGGTGTTTGGAAATGCATGCCTCAGCATGTGGGCATTTGACCTAATAAATGTGCGAAACAAAAGACTGAGTTTCCACCGTGTTGAATCTGCTGGTCCTTCAGTGGAGCCAGGGTTTGGAGTTGGGGGTGTTTCTCTGAGGAAAGGACTAGTTTGTTATTTCTCCTGGGGGCATATTTTATTTTGGTGTTATCAAGACAGCCAGATGCTTTTCCTGCTGATCATTTGGTTGGGAGAATACAAATATTTGTGGGGGGACATATTTTTTCAGCAACTACCCAGCAAATGTGATTAATGTAGATGATCCAGCTGGAAACTCTAGTAGGCACCACACTATTTTGTTGTCCTCCCCTTCCAAATGCGATCGTCTAGTCAGTTATTCTAATCATTACCTCCCTGTCTCCTTCTGGGCCCTATCTTTCTCGCTATGCAGACCACAGACGAATCGCATTTTTGTCTGCATCTGTGACTTTCCCTTCAGTTAGGTTAATTAGGGAGGCATCGATTAGGTTGCCTGCGGTAACTCAGACTCCGTAATGAAGACACATTCTCCTCTAAGAGCAGTAAGCTCACTGGCAGGATCCAAAGCAAGTGCAGAGAACTTACTCTTGTCTGGGGAAACCGGAGAGGGCGTGCCCTGTATTCCTGTGCCCATGGTTCTGTTGGTGTACAGGGAGAGCCGGTCTTCCCATTGCCCTCGGCCCCCCAGGCCCTGCTAGGAGCATTGGCAACCTCTGTCCCCATTCCAGGAGAGATGTGAGAGCATGTGCCTGCAGACAAGTTGGTAATTTCTCCTATAGGTGGTCCCAAGGAGCCTCTCCCCCGGGGTGTGGTCAGCCAGCCTCATCCCTGTTTTATCATAGCTCAGTCATTAACAGCTCAGCTCCCCTTTGCCATGAGCATTCAGATTCTATGATGAGATGCAGGGCAGGCAAGAGCTGAGAGGGGGCTGGAGCTTTCACAGCACAGGATGGACCAGGGCCCTGTCCGATATAGGGGCCTTCGGTTTGGACAAGGAAGATATCAAGGACAACCTCCCATACTTCTCATTTTCTCTGAAGTCAGTCCTGCTCTTTCGAGGTTACAGAGGCTAAAATAATAGGGTTTACTTAACAAACACTTATGTCATGCTTCTTAGGTGCTGGGGTACTGTTTATCCCACCTTACAAATGTTAATTCATTAAATTCTCACCACACATCTCATTCACATCTCACTTTACAGATGAGGAAGTGGGGGCATAGAGAGGACCGGTGACTTAGCCAGTTACACCAGTGAATGGTGAGCTGGAGTTTGCACCTGGCTGTTGGGCTTTAGAGTCTGTACATGTAATGGGTGCATGATGCTGAATCGTCCTGCAAAGGGTTATTTCAGTGCGGGACATGAGGAAGCCGCCCAGCGCCCCCTGCTCCCAGAGAACCAGAAGCAGGTGGACCTGAGGCCGACCTCTGCCAGGAGGGGACAGAGCCAGTCACCTCGACCCTGATTTTACTGATTTGTTACAAAAGGGGCTTTTGCCATCAATCCCTCAGGTGGTGCTTGGTCCAGCAGGGGTCCCTCCAGGGGGGAAGGTGGCTGTGTTCCTGGGGGCACTTCTGTGTGACCAGGATCCCCAGAGCACTGGCTGGCTGTCTGGGTTTCAAGGCAGCCATAGGGGCTGTAATTATTTTTTAAGTGGAAAATAAAAGTTTTGTTGAGAAAGGTGCCTTGGAAAAAACTCCAAAGTATAAATTTACTTAATCTTATATTTAACAAAATTTATGTTTTAATTAAAACTATGCATTAATTTCTTCCCCCCAGCTTTATTGAGGTATGATTGACAAATAAAATTGTGATATATTTCAAATGTACACCATGATGATCCAATCCAATACACATACACATTGTGGAAGGATTTCCACACTCAAGTTAATTTCCCTGTCCATCACCTCATAGAGCTGCTTTGTTTTTTGTGGCATTTTTTTTTTTTTTCTCGTAAGGATGTTTAAGATCTCTCTTGGCACATTTCAGGTACACAATACAGAATGATTAACTACAGGTACTATGCTGTACATTGGATTCCTAGAACATATTCATCTTACAACCGAATGTTGGTACCCTTGGACTACCAGCTTTCCCCAGTCCCTGGTGACCACCGTCCCACTCTTTGTTTCTAGGAGCTGGACTTTTTCTGTTTGTTTTTTAAGATTCCACTCTTATCTCTGCCCTCTATGGATAAATTCCCCTCTGGGCCCGAGACCTTGACAGCCCCCAGCTTTGTCCTTTCTGTTGGGAGGAAAGGTGCCAGGGAGGATGTGACGACAGGTGCACCTTTCCCAAGAGGCAGACGACAGGAGGGAGGAAAAGATGCCACACTTGCAGAATCTACCATTCAAAGCTCCCTGCTAGAGATTGCGTGGGCTGCTTTCTGTGAACACGAGGTCAGAAGGATGGGTAACAAGGCTGCTAAAGGGGCTCGGAACGCCTTCCCGGTAGGGAACCAGCATCTTCCTGGTGTGCACAGACCAGCTGCCAGGGGCGGCTACCTGGATTGCTGCAGAGTGGGGCCCGCGCGGGGCTAGAGCTGGAAGTAGGCAGGTACCACCGGGCTGTGATACCTCGCTTCCTGCCTCCCGGGAATGAGGGGCTGTGGGAACCCTTTGGCTTCTGCCTTTATTTCTTGGTGTCCTGAGACTTGGTCAGGGGGAAGGCTGTTGCTCTGAGTCTTAACACTCTCTGATGTTTGGAGGCCAGACCTCCTGTGGGTCCCTGTTTTATCATAGCTCAGTCATTAACAGCTCAGCTCCCCTTTGCCATGAGCATTCAGATTCTATGATGCCTTACTTGTTTGGGTACCAACTAGCGTTGAAGAAGGTTGGAGTTCTCATGTGCCCAGTGATTTAATCTTTCCCCAGAGTGGAAAAGCACCTGCGTAGCAAGGAGGGAACCAATGCATCTTTCACTTACTGCAAAATATGCTAGGTTTGCCCCCTCACTGTTTGTTTTTACGTGAAATAGAACATATCTTTACTTATGTCGTGTCTTGCGTGGTGGTCTAAATACCTGCTAGGCTCACCTCTTGAGATTCATTTCTTTTAGGTGAAGACCCACCTCTTCCTAACACATCATCTAGCATGCAGATACCTTGAGGGAGAAGGAGGACAGGACACATTAGCTGGGCAGTGGGAATTGGTTTACCAGTGATCAGAAAGCTGGCCACAGGAATTTGTTTGGAAGAATGAGACGCAGGTGGGATCCATTTTGACGAAGACAAAGGAGAGCAGGGATTCTCCGTCTTCATTTCAGAGTGAGGGTCATGTCTTTTCTGTGCTCTAAAAATGACTGATTTTCCCCTTCTCCAAAACCTGGTGGAAGTGGGGTCTAAAGAATCAGAACTACTTTCACTTTCATGCAAAAATGTTAACAGAACCCAGTTGGTCTGTTCATATATATGTATATGAATAATATCATATATATATGAATCATATATATATATGAATAAATCCTTATTTAGTAGCATTAATTCTGTATTATGTGGAAACAAGGACAACCACCTCATCCTGCTTTGCCTGTGACTGTCCTAGTTTTTTTTTTTTTTAATTAATTTATTTGAGAGCAGGGGAGGGGCAGGGGGAGAGAGAGAATGTCAAGCAGACTCCCTGATAAGCTCAGAGCTCAACACAGGGCTCGATCTCACGACCTGAGATCAGGACCTGAGCTGAAATCAGGAGTCGGACGCTTAATGGACTGAGCCACCCAGGCGCCCCAGAGATTGTCCTAGTTTTAAAAATGAAAATCTCACATCCTGGGAACCCTTCAGTTCCTGGCGGCCTGGGACAGTTGGTTACTTTAGAGGAGGACTTCACAGGGTAGATTATGGACATCGATTGGAACTCCTGACACAAGCCTAATTGCGGGAATTGATTACCTCCCTCCCCTTTTAAAGGAGAAAACAGAGGCTTAGATGAATAAAGAAATTGGTCCAAGACCATCCAGAGGCAAGTCTTGGATTTGGAACTAAAGACTCCTGGTCTGTTTGGTCCTTAAGACCTTCCCCAGTCCTCAAATTGGGGTCTGTACCTAGCGTTTCTCCACTGCTTGCTTACTTCTTCCTTCTAATTTCTAGTTCTTTCCCTTTCTTTTTTTTTCTGCCCAGATTTCACATTCCCCAGAGACATTTTCTAGTCCTCACTAATGCTAGTCAGTGCTCAAAATATCATTGATCCTTGTTCTAACTCAGTGGTGCCCAATAGAAGTTTCTGTGGTGATGGAAAGGTTCTATATTTGCACTGTTCAATATGGTAGCCATTAACCCTCAATGGCTCTTGAGCACTTGAAATATGGCTAGTGCATCTGAGAAACTAAATTTTCAATTTGATACAAATTTTAATAGCCATCTGTGGCAATATGGTACTACCGTAGTGGACAACAGAGCGAATCTAACTCATTGGTGTTTTACTTGAAAATGTGAGTATCCACCACTGAAATCAGGTTGGGTTTATCAACTATAAGCTCAAGTGGGTTTATCATTTGCTTATCCTGACCTTGCATGCTTGTTGTCTCATTAGTTTTTCTTCTTTGTTCTCATCACAATTTTGGTGATTTGGAGATTTTGTTTTCTTACAGGTTCAGCGAAATGAGGACAAATCTACCACCTTGAAATTGGCTGATTTTGGCCTCGCAAAGCATGTGGTGAGACCTATATTTACTGTGTGTGGGACTCCGACCTATGTAGCTCCTGAAATTCTTTCTGAGAAAGGTACGTGTTACACCTTGCTCCACGGGACTCTGGTTCACTAACAACTGTCTTATTTTTAACATTTAATATTTTTCAATATGGAGCAATCAAAAATCTCAGAGTTGGCACCAGGCTTGCACTTGGATTTTAATGGAGATATTTGAAACAGAGCTTGACCAAAGCATGTGGACTTTTTCCTCCGCTGGGCTGCCCTTACAGTGGAGGGATTGGGGTGTGTGTGTGGGGGGGGGGGGCAGGAGAGCGAGATAAAAGATGACGGAGAATTAGCCTGGGAACTCAAACAAGGAAGGCCATTTGTGCCACTGACCCAAGGCTACCTGTAATGGGAAGAATTTGAAGCAGTTCTTATGGTAATCGGCTTAAAAATTCCTCCTCCAACTTTGCATTTTAAGGAGCAAGGTGTCCCATTTCCAACCCCATGAGTAGTATTTATGACCAGTTTGTATATTATACGAGGATCCAGTGGACTGTTTTAGTGACACACTCTATGAAGTACATAAAAAGGAAACCGTTATTATTATTATATGGCTCCAGATATATGAATGTCTGTTTAGCCGCCACTGTAGCACTTCGGGAGAAATCGGTCTAGGCGTCATATGTAAGACGGGAAAGCTCTGGGTGGGTTGTGGGGTTGGTGGGGAGAAGGGAGAGAGTTCCCCAGCCGCAGAAGCATCAGGGAAGGTAAGACGGGGAGACAGGAATATGCACTGGGGTTGGGTGGTAGAGCCATCGAGAAGACTGGTCTCGGTGTTGCAGAGGGCAATTTAGTTGGCTGACCAGGTTGAGTCTGGATTCTCCACAACGGGGGAGGCTGAGCAGAGGAATTTGGACTCAGTGTGGCCGGCAGAGTGGCTAAGGCACTGTGGTGACAACATAGACATTTTTGTGGAGGCATCAATGACCTGGGTAAAAGAAGGAAAGCAAATAGTCTCCCTGAATGCTGAGGGAAACCACAGCCTTGGTGCTGACACCAACTAAGGCTGTTGGAAAGCTCTTTTGGGAGATGGGGCGGATGGGTTGAAATTTTAAACACAGGGATTTGGTAGAGGTATGAGGATGGATGCATGGAGTTGTCCACTTGGCAGGGAGGTCAGGCCCTGGGCTGAGCGGGGGCTTTTGAGACTCCTCAACTCGGAAATGGCAGCCCGTGCGGGCGAGATAAGGAGCTCCTCATGATGCCAGCAAGGGCAGCCGGGGACAGACTCTGGAGGGAGGCCCAGAGTTGGGGGATGGAGAAGGAAGGACGGGTTAGCAGGGGACAAGGCAGTGGAAGCAGGAAGAAGACGAGGAGAGTATGGGGTCACAGAGGTCGAGGGGCACATTTCAAGATGGGAGGCCAAGCTAAGCCAGACCCTCCTGAGTGTGAAAGGTAGTACAGAGCTGAGAAAAGGCCAGTAAAGTTGGCCAGAAAGAGGTCAGCAATGATTTATTTCTGTAATATATATATATATTTTGCTGATTTGTCTTGACATCATTGCTCTGGGGCTTAATAATGAATATCCAACTTATATATATATCCAAAATATATATATATTTTGCTGATTTGTCTTGACATCATTGCTCTGGGGCTTAATAATGAATATCCAACTTCCCAATTATAGCTGCTGAATGTTTTCCTTTTCCAAAGGTAAAAAGTTAGAACATGTTTGAAAATGTCCATACTGCTGTTATAGGGTTTTGTGAAGATGATTGGGCAATACATATCAAAAACCTTTACTGTATTGTGCATTTAATTTCCGGAAAGTTATTGCAAGAATATAGTCTGAGATGTGCACAAATATTTAATAGATGAGGATGTTCATCACAGAATTATAGTGTAAGAAAGTTAGGAAATACTTAAATTACAACATAGAGGATTTATTATATAAAGGGAATACTGACAGCTATTAGAAATCATATTTTTGGAGAATTTTTTTTTATATTCTTTATAGGACATTCCTCCATAGGAAATGCCATGATATATTAAGTGAATGAAATAGGGTATAAAATATGTCCAATGTGATCCTAATCTCGTTACAGGAAGTATAAATATGTGTGGGTGTGTGGGTGTGCGTGCTCATGGGGGATACAGCTATAGTAATGTCAGTCTTTTTATAATCATAAGACAGAGCCAGTAAAAATATTTTTTCAGTGTGAAAAGACAACGAAGGACTAGGATGGAGAGGCTGCTGGGGTAGACCAGGGCTTCTTGAACTGTCTCTGGTGAGGGTTTTAGAATTTCTAATATAGTGTGGACCCACACGAAGCTCTGCTACATGGGATGAGGTCACCGCTCATGCCACGCGTGACTTACCACGTGTGCTCGACAACCCCCGAACTCTGCCCTATACTCCGATCAGTGAGACGTGTCCTTGACCATGCAGCTGGATGTCATGGCCATGCCCAATTGCTATGCGTTTCCAAATGTTTACTTTCAGTTTCTATGCTTATTTTATCCCGGACCGGTTAAGAAAGGGTAACAAACGGGCAGTCGTCTGAGGACCACGCTTTGGGTAACACTGGTGTCGACCCCCCTGTTTGTAGGCCTTGGCAGCAAAGCACCCCCCCATGTGTTTAGAAGTGGCTGGTGCTTACTGAAAGCTGCGGACCTCGGTCACCCAGAACCACAGTTCCCCATGTTTGTCTCCTCCTGTCTGATCCAGCCTGGTCTCAGTTTGGCTTCTGTCTCTGCCTGTCGCACAGGTTACGGGCTGGAAGTGGATATGTGGGCCGCAGGCGTGATCCTGTATATCCTCCTGTGTGGCTTCCCCCCTTTCCGCAGCCCGGAGAGGGACCAGGACGAGCTCTTTAACATCATCCAGCTGGGCCACTTCGAGTTCCTGGCCCCTTACTGGGACAATATTTCTGACGGTGAGATTGGCTCCCCCGAGTGGGACACGAGGCCATGTTAGAGCTGGGGCCCGTCCTGGGTTCTGACGGCAGAGCAGGTTTTAGGTCAGCTGCGTAATGAGGCGCGCAGGGGGCCCACCTCAGAACTGGGCACGGAGAGGGGCTGTCGACCTGTGCTTCATCCTTTGTTAACTGTGAGCTTCGTGGAGATTTATTTGTATAGCACTCTGGGAAACAGGACTTGCTTTGGATTCAATGAAAAAGTCTGACCACTGGTTGCAGTCACTAGATACTTAAGGCGGTGGAGGGACCTCAGGACTGAAGAATATCAGAAATGTAAGCCCTCATTTGGAAAGATCACAGTCATCTCGTATATAGAAGTACTGGGAATTGAGCAGCCCGGGAATGCGTATCTTCCTCGTGAACAGCCAGGGGTCATGGAGGGGTGTAGTTGAGCACAGAGGCTCTGGAGGGCACGGGGTGACGGTCTTAGCTATCTCCAGTGGAGCAGAGGCATGTAGAGTCTTCCTCTTTTTTGGCCCCTTTCAAAACCCATCTTTCCCCTTTTTGCTCCTGATTTGTCGGTACCACCTGCTACCCTTATAAAATTGGGAACTGGATATTCAGGGGTTTTGAGTCTTTGAGTCTCTAGCTTAAAAAGTAGAATAGGAGTGACAACTTTATTTTCCCTCCATTCCCCCAACCATGTCATCTAAGATGAGTTATCGAACTGCCCTCATCCCCAGCCTCAGTCTCCTTACTTGGGGTTGGGGGATGAGGCAAGGAGAAAGCTTCATTTTTTTTTGCCCCTTAAATAAGGTAGAGAGAGGGGTGGCGTGCTGTAGGTGGAGTGAGGGTCTTGAGCTGAGCAAGCCAGTGGTGACTTGGGAATTGAAGGACTGAAAATCATTTTAGAAAGTTCTGTGCAGCACTGTCCTTAGATTTGGGTATGGTGGCCCCTGCCCTGAGCCCCATGCCTTAGAGAGGGCCCTACTCTGGTTATGCCCACCCCACAGAGCAAGGGGACTCTGGAGCCAAGGAGATGTGTCCTCCAGAACCAGGTCCCCCCTTCTAGGTGACTTAATCAGAACCCCAGAATTCCCTGCCCAAATGGTGCAGACCTACTTCCAAGACTGGGGAGACCTCTTTACCCAGAAACTTCCTATATTGCCCCAGGGTAGCCAAGGAGCCTCTGTTCAGAGGGGTAGAGAGAGCTTGGACATGTTGGTGGGGTGTTCAGTTGACCACACTTGTACATGTGAGTCTGAGAATTCCCAGTTTAAACCTGACCCACTCCCTGCTGAGTCCTCTGGGGATCTTGAGGGAGTGATGCTGTTTGGGGTGGGTGCCCAGGCACTTCGTTGGCAGAACTCACCCAACTTGAAGTGGGCGAGGTAGGAGAAGTCCTGTGGCTTCCATGCTTAAGAGGTGGCCGGAAAGTGGTGTAGAGGAGGGGCTGATGGGTGGGTGAGCAGCTGATCTTAAGCAAGAGTCATCACCCAAGGAAGGTGGGGAGAAGTGGGTGGTGTTTTTCTCATGTGATCGAAAAGGAAGCTCAGGGAGCTGGCCAGGGAGAGCCAACAAGCCACAGAGAAGTCATTTCTCCCCCCTTGCCTCAAGCCACCTGGCCCACCAGTTGCCCCCCCATCCCTCTAGAATCAGTCATGATCTTGGGCAGGAAATGAAATTCATTTTGACTTGGTGCTGTTTTGTACTTAGGTTTCCTTCACGTGTGTCTCAACTTTGTCAGTGTGAAGGCGTATTTACCAACTTAGGAAGGAGATTGAACAGATTTTATTTAACAGCCCGACGATTGATTTCAAAATGTAAGATATGTAGACATATGGTATGTGGCCTCCATTTGTTCTCTTGCACGGGGCGCCATGGCTGTCAGGGGTGGGCCTGGCCCCCTGACTCTAGAAACGAACGGACATCCTCTAAAGCTCTGCTGTCCCGACATGGTAGCCCCTCGCCGCGCGTGGCTATTGCAGTTGAAATGTGCACTCGTTGAAAGTCAACACGTAAAAATTCCGTTGCTCAGTCTCGGTAGCCATATTTCAGACGCTCAGTGGGTAGTGCAGACATGGAAGGCTCCCAGCATCACAGAAAGTTCTGTGGGGCAGCGCCCTCTAGCGTGTGGTGCTGACATGGGCGTTTGTGATCTCAGTTCGTGCGCGGGGCAGACAAATTCAGAGCCCATGCATTCATTTCATTTTCTCTTCCTTCTCGCCCTCCCACAGCTGCCAAAGATCTGGTGAGCCGGTTGCTGGTGGTAGACCCCAAAAAGCGCTACACCGCCCACCAGGTCCTTCAGCACCCCTGGATTGAAACCGCGGGAAAGACTAGCACAGCGAACCACCAGAAGGAGGTGCCCCCCCGGCAGTGAGGGCCACATCCGGAGGCAGCACAAGCAGTCTGCTGAGCAAGCCTCGTAGTGGCCGCCTCGAGTACTATGCAGCCCGCTTCTCCCCCAGGGACAGAGAACGAGACAGAAATCCAGGAGGCCGACAGTGAGGAGGACTTCAGTGAGGAGGACTTCTGCCCATCATTGGAGAATCAGGGGAAGGAGAGAGATGCTTAGTATATTTTAAAGCGTATTTTAAAAAATGAACTTGAGTCTTAACCGTTAAATGTTGTAACATATTTTTAGATTTGTATATTTGAAGACTTTAATACATTTATTTTGGGGGGGTTTAAGACTATCAGCGAGGACTTTTTGGTAATAATGCTGTGTTTTGCTTCCTCCTCGTAAATCAAGTTCATGGTAAACGACATGAGTGGTGCTTACCAGGATCTAAACTCCCCCTATGAGGGTGAACAAGGTGAATCATGGTCTTTCTGTATTAATAAAATGTACTCTGACTGACAGAAGTGGGTTGTATTCTGATGACTTCTTAATGCTGGTGAGGGGAGCCAGGGAAGTAGAGTTTAGACAGGCTTCCTGAAGCCAGTATGACTACATCTAAATGTTGTGATGGACACTTGATTAACTGGCAGGACCTGTTTATTTGGGATGTGCTGGTCTTGCTGTCCAGCATTTACTGAAAATCCGTTCTGGTACTGGTAGAAAAATGGAAAGGAGAAGTCATTGATTTATTCTTGCTCCTACAGCACCCCTTTATACCGTTTTTCAGCTGATTATCCCTGAGCCTGAGTCACGTCCACATGAAGTTAGGCACTCAGGCTGTGACTGTGTTAACGTTTTCAGATCACCAGGGAGCCGTTTAGTGCATTAATATGTCAGCAGTGCCGTAAATGGATTACACTCAGGCTCCAAGTTGCTCAGAGAGTTCAGGCACGTTCCTACCTGCAGGGCAGACACACGGAGGGCTCAGGATGCATGTTCTCTGATACATTCCAGATTTCTGTATGGAAATGTTGGTCTTTTCAGACGACTCGGTGATATGCATGAGCCGAAAGCAAAACATGATCCTGATATTTTCCAAATTGACCTTTCTGGGTTATATATATGTAACCCAGCCAGTGGGACACAGAACCAGTCCACCAGCGTGGGCTTCTCACCCCGCCCCCTTCTCCCTAATGGTGTTGGAGTCCTCTGGGCGGAGGAGGACATCAGGAAACCGGCAACAGCGAGAGAGTGTTTAGTGTAAGGAATCCCTTAAGTGGGAGCTGGAACACTGCAAAAGTGCACCTGGGGCTCTGAAGTGATCTAGCAACATAACGGCAGAAAATGGCTTCCAAACTGAGGTGGGGAGCCAAAGGAAGAGGCTGGGTGATAAGAACCTGGAAACTTGGAGGAGAAACCCCTTGTAGTGGAGGCTGACTGTGCCGCCCCAATCCTTCTTGAAGAGGAAAGGAAGAGGTTGCTGGGTTGGCAGTCCTCAGCAGTAACTATCTACGGGCATCACTTTCATCTGGAAGAGTCGCCTCACCCAGGGTCACACCTCCCTCATGGGGCAGGCTTCGTCCAGTGACTGGTCCCCGCAGGGAAGGAAGGCTCGACCCCCTTGCCCCCAATGGGGACAACGCTGAAGGGCCATCCCAGCCTCAGCATCCCAGCGTCGGCCTCGCCCAGTCTTGCTTTTTTCCGTTCTCAGAGGTGACCAGCCTGAGACCACTCCCTAAGAAAACTTCCGCATGCTAATCATGTCGCAGTTGGCCTCCCAGGAGACAGAGCCTGGGACCCCCTCTGGAAACGTGGGGCTGCTGCAAAGTGTTCGCAGCTGGTGCTTTCAACACAGGGGCTCCGAGGAGGGAGCTGGGGCCCACACACCTGAGGAGAGGGTGCCACCCAGTAGGCAGTACCACGGACTCTTGTTCTGCAAACGTGGAGAGAGGCTGGAAGCTGGACCCATTGCTACTGGAATGGCACCAAAGGCACTACATCCAAGTGAGAATTTTCGGGTCACACTAGCATCATCTGATTCTCTTGACCACTCTCTCTGAGCCATTTCTCCTGTTGGCTTCCGCGACGCCACGTTTTTCTGGTCTTCTTCCTGCATCTCTGTCTTCTCCTTTGGGTTTCCTGTAGAGCTAGGTTCACTCTTCTTCCCGTTGCTAAAGGTTGTTTCCTCATTAGTCACCAGGGAAATGCAAAGTAAGGCCACAATGAAATCATACTATATACCTATTAGAATGGCTACAATGAGAAGACTGACCATACCAAGTGTTGGTGAGGAGTTGGAGCAACTGGAACTCTTGTATACTGCTGGTGGGGATGTTCAATAGTCTCCCCTCTTTGGAGAAAAATTTGGCAGTTCCTTTAAAAGCTAGGTATTTACAAGAAAAGTTACAGTGTTTGTCCACACCAAGACTTGTACACAGATATTCATAGGTGCTATGTTTGTAGTAGCTCAAAAGTGCAAGCAGTCTGAGTGTCCATACATTGGCGACGTATAATCAAATTGTGGTGCATCCATACAATGACTACAATTCAGCAATAACAAGGAATAAACTCTTGATACAAGCAACAACATGGACAAAAAAAAAAAAAAAAAAAAAAAAAGGAAAGTAATTAGAGTGAAGGAAAGAAGTCAGACCAAAGCAGATTACATTCCGTGTGGTCCCATCTACATACAATTCTAGAAGATGAGAACTAATCCTAGCAAGGGAGCAGATCAGGGGTTGCCTGGGGACAGGAGGGAGGGAGGGGTTACAAAGGAACACCAGGTAACTTTGGAGGTGAGGGATATGCTCATTATCTTGAATGTAATAATGGATCTATGGGTGTATACATGTCAAAATTTATCAAATTGTACACTTTCAGTATGTGCTGTACATTGTGTGTCACTTATACCTCAATAAAGCTGTTAAAAAACATAGTTGTAGTTCCTTCAAGACCAGTCCTAGACCCTCTTCCTTACCCCCATAGTCTCCCTTCGCCTGTACCCGCTATTGATTTGCAGATGATCCTCTACCTCCCTCCTCCCAGTATGTCTCCAGCCCAGGCTTCTCCTCGTGGCTCAGACCGTCTGTCCAACTGGCCACGTGACGCATCCACATGTGGGCATACATTCCTCCAGACCAGAATATGTGATCATCACCCCACACCTGGCCCTTCTTTATTGCTCCCTCTTGCACAGAATGGGTCTGCTGAGCAAATTCAAAACACAGGCACCCTCTTTGATACCTCTGCCCCCCACCTCAAATCCAGACGAACCCTGTTGGCTTTATTATCCTTAATGTTTCTTGAATCTAGCCTCTTAGCTTCCTTAGTTCCCCCTCCTTAGGGACATCAAGGTTATTCTTGCTAATTCTATAATGTTACAAAGACACTGTGTTCACCATTGTATATACATCTCCTTGTGCACGTATGGGAGACTTTCTCTTAGACCTAGAAAAACGTCAGCTTATAGGGTATTTGCCAGCTTGATTTTGAATTGATCTACGTTCTCCCAAAGAGCCATGAAACTTTCCTCTTTTCTCTCAGGGATTCCCACACGATTTTGTCTTTTGTTGCTAAAATGTTACCATCTGGACATGCTTGAGAAGTAGCAACATAGAAGCTGCTTTCTACTCTGACACTTGGGTAGCACCTCATAGCTTGTGGAGGGAATTCCTGAAAGCACCCCATTTCCACCTTAAAACAACAGCCCCACTTAATAGATGGGGAGACTGAGGCGCAGAGAAGTGACTTCACTTGCTCATTGTCACCTGGTTTACCAAAAATGCCAGCTGCCTGCTATAAACCCCAGGGCAGAGTGGCACCGTCGCTTTAGTCCCCAGCCTCTACTCGGCTCTGACCCGGCAAGGCTGGCTCCTCATTGCCTTCGGATGAGTGATTCCCAGCCGGCTCCTTTCTGCAAGCGAGGTACTCAGCCAGAGGCTTCATTGACCCCCCCCATTCCTGCTTCGTGGGAAGAGAAAGGCTGTGTTTGAAACTAGTACCCAGTACTGCCGGACCTGGGGCTTCTCACGCAAACCACTCCCCTGCAGGTTGGTTGAGAGTTGAGGGTGGGTCTGGAGGTGGCTTTAGGAGCCATGGTTGGTCCTTCCAGGCGTGAAGCCCCAGGCGTGGCTGTCAAGGGACTTGCATTCTTTCCTTAGGGCTTAGCTCCAGCTCCTCTCAAGTTAGCATGGGGCAGTCACTCCGTCGTCCTCATCTGCTCCGGGTGGCAGAGAAGTTTCTGACCATGCCTGCCTCTGAGTATTGTAACACTGGGTGTGATGGGTGCCATGTTGCCTTATCAGCCCTGCTCCTGGACTGAAGCACCTGCTCTCCCAGACTTGCCCTCAGAGGAACTGAATCTCCGGACTCACATTCATGCCCCTCTCTGGGGCAGCTCTCATCCAGTGACTGGTCATTGTGGATTACAAAGGTCCAGCCCCTTGCTTCAACTCAGGACAGCTCAGCAGGGCCGTCCCAGATCTCTGTGTGGCACCAGACAACGCCTTCGCTTCAACTGTCTCACATTCCTTTCACCCAGTCCCGTGTGATTTACGCCCCCTTCCCCAACAGGTGTTGATACTGAGAACAGTCCCCAGGAAACTTCCTGCACACGCATCTCCTTCTCAGAGTCTACTTTCTTGGGAAATAGTCTACGAGTTCCTCATATCCAGTTAGTAGGAGCAGGAGGCCGCTGCTTCCGGGGGCCTTCCCCAGTCCTTCCAGACCCTCTTGATGGGTCTTGATGGGGTCCCTCCATACCTGGAATGGACCCCTTAATGACTGAGGCAGAGTCCAGGGGACCAGGGCACTGAATGGCTCTGGGTCCCGGGCTCCCTGAATGGGTGGACCCTGGTGATTTGGGTGGGGTGATATAATCCAGGGACCAACAAGCTCAGAGAGGGGTTATAGACTCAACTGTGGTTTCCTTTCTTCCAAGGGAGACATTAGAACTAGTTCCAGTGCATCAGCAAGACTCTCGGGGCCTGTGTGAGTATCGGGGCTCCAGCCCTGTAGCTGGGCTGTGGAGTGGAGGGAAGCTCCAGCAGGTGGCGCTGGAGGTTTCTGGCCAGGAGAGGAGGAAGCTAATCCTGTCTGGGAAAGTTCTGGGGACATGGGGTTCTCCAAAGCAGAGGCTGAGACAGGGACCTATCTCCCAAGAAATGTGGTGAGAGTGGGGAAGGGAGTCTGGGAAGGGAGAAAAGCCGAGCAAGCAGGCATTTGTGCCTGAGGACTGCTGCGGGCAATTGAGGCGGGGTGGGGGTGCTCCGAGATGCCGGGTAGGATACACCTCAGAATCCTCCCACTCCTGGACAAGAGAGCTGGGGTTTTACCGCCAACGCCCGTCCTTCCATTGGTGGAGTGATTTTCCTGATGGATTAAGTTCCCTGCCACTTCTGGCCTGTTTTGGGCTAAAGCTTCCACATCTGGGGGATGCCTTTCATGCAGAGAGTCACGGGAAGCTGGGGGCACCTGTAGCAGCTACAGCGGGTGGCATCTGGATAGCCGATAGGAGAGTGGGGGGCTCTGCTACACACGGGAATCGAGGAGGCAGGATTTGGGGAAGGCATGCCCAGTGTTGGTGTGAGGTTGGGGAACGTGGGAGCCACTATACTGGGACACTTGTTGTGGTGTTGACGTTTCCCTTCAGTACCCGAGAGCCATGGAGGGTGGGGCAGGGACCTTGTAGAGATGACAAGGATGACAAAAAACTGGATCAAAGTGATCCTGGAGAGGTTGCAGGGCCCTTGTGAATCCACGGCATCACAGTGGAGGTTGTGGCATTTGGGGCTCGCTCTTGGAGGCTGTTAAGTCACCCTTTGGCTGGGATTGCTGCTCCCCGGCGTTGGCAGCCTGTTTTCCCGGATGTGTGGTGTCAGAGGCACATGAGATCCCTGGAGGTGAGCCATTTTGGTGACAACTTTTAAATGGCCCAGAGAGACGGGGCCCTGAGACTTCTGCCTGCATGCTTTTCCGAGACTGATTTGGGGAACTTGGGGAAAATGATGGCTTCTATTTCTTCCAACCCAGCTGGGCAGGGGAGTTCCAGTCATCGTGATGGAGAATAAAGGCAGGTGCTGTCAGTGACATCTTAGGATGGATAAAGATCAGGCTTTTAGAGAAGGGCAGGTAGGTAGGGGAGGGCTGGCAGGGCACTTTGCTGTAGAGAGACAGGTTCTTGGCAAACTGACCCCATCACCAGTGCTGACGGAGGATTCGGCCATTTCAGCGAGGCAGCAGAATATGGTGACCCTCTCCATTCTAAAACGGGGTAGGATGGTGTGCCATTTGCATTTAGGAGTAAAAGAGGAGTCTGGCTCTTAATTCATGCTTTGGAGTTCACTGCCTTTTGTACAGTCTCCTCTTTTTAACTGGTCTTCCTTCCCCTGCTGACTTGCACTGAATTTCTACCCTAGATCTGCTGTGTTAGCTCTTGCTGCAAAACAACCAAACTTAATGGTTAAAAAGAGTACAGATTTATTATTTCTCAGGAGCCTTTGGATTGGGATTGTGGGCTGGGCTCAACTGGGCAGCCCTGATCTAGGCAGTGCTTTGTTGTTCTTGGTTAGAGGAGGTAGGATGGCTGGGACCCCTCCCTCCACATGCTGCTCATCCTCTATGCAGCAGGCTGGCCTGGACTTGAAGACATGGCGGTGGAAGGGTTCCAGGCATGAGGTTGGTAGCTGTGAGGTCTCTTCAGGCTTAGCCTGGGAGCTCACATAACATCAGTTCCACCACATTACTGGCTGATGCAATTCACACAGGCAGCTCAGATTTAAGGGGCAAGGAAACAGGCTTCACCTCTCGATGGAAGGAGCTTGATGGGTTTAGAATCTACGGCCATTTTGGCATCCTGCCACATCTACCATGCCCAGTAAGGAGAATCAACCATCCTTATTAACCCACTCATCTTTGCAAACCTGAATTTCCATCTCTTAACACCCACGGTGGAAGAACAGAAACTATTTGGGTTCCTTCCATCAAGAAAAAATCATTTGTGCATTCAGCTCTTAACTCAGCAAGTATGATAGAGTGCTTGTCACGAGTCAGGCCCTGTAGAAGGTCCCGAGAATACAATGATGTATATAACATAGTCACTGCTGTCAAGGAGCTCGGTCTTGTCCGGGAGACAGGCCCCAAAACTGATCATTTCATGCAATGTATTAAATAGAATGAAGGAGATATTCAGAGGGCTCCATATATATTATAATTAATAGTGGTCATTTAGGAGCACAGATGCGGAGCCAGGAACTCTGCCAGGACCCTGATATTTTCTCAGCGAATCCCAGGAAATCCCATGATAGAGGCTGTAGTATCCCGCCCTGCACCTCTTGCATGAATGATCACAGCCAGAGTGGAATTATTTTTTTTTAAGATTTTATTTATTTATTTGACAGAGAGAGACACAGCGAGAGAGGGAACACAAGCAGGGGGAGTGGGAGAGGGAGAAGCAGGCTTCCCGCGGGGCAGGGAGCCCGATGTGGGGCTCGATCCCAGGACCCTGGGATCACGACCCGAGCCGAAGGCAGACGCTTAATGACTGAGCCACCCAGGCGCCCCCAGAGTGGAATTTTTAAAACAGGAATATAATCATGTCACCGCCATTTAAAATGACTTCCTGTTACATTTGGAACGCAACCCAACTCCTCACTGTGGCCTATAGGAGCTGAACAGACCTCCCTTGCTCACTGATCGCATCTCCCACCCCTCTCCCATCGCTAGCATTGCTCTCCTCACACAAACACCATGGTGCCTCCTCAAGCCCAGTCAGCACTCTCTGGGGCCATGATACTGGCTCTTTCCTTTCTCTGGAATGATTTCCCTCAGCCCTGTGATGTTTCAGCTCAAAGGCTATCTCCTTGAGAAGCTGCCTCCCTGAGATGCTGTCCCAGTCCCCTGTTTAATTTCCACCGGTGAACTCAGCATCTCAAATGCTCACTTAGTTGTCCTGATGTCTGCCCCTCCCCATCCCCAACACCGCTGGAACCTATGCTTCAGGAGGGCGGGGACCTTCTCCGTTCTGTTCCCTTAGGTGTCATCAGTGTCTAGAACAGTGCCTGGAAAATTTTAGGCTCATAATAAACATTTGTTGCATGAATGAAGAAATCCCTGATTTACTGATGAGGAAACAGAGGACCTGTGTCTCACACAGGTGGCCGAGCTGGGATCCGAACCCATAATTGTGGGAGGCCATGGCTCTTCCCTCCATGTCATCTTGCCTAGAGAACCTGGAAAAGCGTATCTCTCCCCTTTTCTGGATCTCAGTCCCACGTTTGATGACCTTGCCTCTGGTGTCAGTGTGGGATCACCGTGGCCATCCCCCTAATGGCAAATACTAACAGCTGAGTTGCTGTGAGAAAGAATCTCCATGGCTGTTCTTTCTCATTCGAAGTTAGACACTTTTCCATATCATAGCATTTCTTCCACTGAAGTGCATTTTACAATTGATGCATACTGAATATAGTTTCCTTTTCCCCTTGAAAGCTCTTCTTAAACCTAGGGTGTATCCTACATTGATGGTGTCCTAGAAGCTGGAAACCAATAGCAGTGAAAACTCTGTAATTGTTTTCAAGAAAGCAGCGATACTGGAATAAATAGCGAAGATTTCTCTTTTTCCGGTGGGTTATATTTTTTTCTGTTTTACACAGATTCCATACAGAGTAGGATCAGATATTTCTTTTGTTGTTAATGGTATATTTTTTTCCTCCTTGTCTATCTCCCTGATAGGATCTGGGAAGTGAATAATAATACAAGAACATAAAGATATATCTAGATTTGTTCTGACAAGTTTCATATCACCGAATATACTTGGAAAAGAATATTTGACCTTAAGAAAAATTACAATGAGAAATCCAGCTGCTATTATAAAAACCGTGCAGCACAGAGAAAATGATGCTTCATCTATTGGGGTACCCGTGTAATTTATGTCAACAGAAAGCCAATAGCTTCATCATGATCTGAAAGTATACTTCACTTGAGAGATCTTGGGCCCTCCCCTGATCTGATAGAAGGAAGAGTGTGCATAAATTCTCGGCTCCAACGTCCCAAAAGAACTTCGGAGGGGAGGGTGGAGGAAGACAGGTGGTTCTTAGATTGCTCTCCTTTCTCATCAGCCTTCAGCAAGGCCCCCACGCCTTTGACAGAGAGATTTATGCAGGAGCATCATGGAGGTGACTCTGGAAACAGGAAATATTTTAATAAGCATTCTTTCTAAAACGAAGGATTTCATTTTAAATTGATACATTGAAATTGATATGTTTCTCTGTCAAATGTAGATTCGTGCAGTCTTTTTTGTTTGTTTTTTGTTTTTTAAATCCAAGCTTGATGCAAGTTGCTTAACTAACCTTTTGGCTTCAGTTTCCCTGTCTGGATATGGCAGGTGTTAATATTAGTCTGCGACTACAGGTGTGCAACAATTACTGCATAATTTTATTTTCTGATGTTTTATGTTCTGATGTTTTGACTGTACCCCCATCCTGCTGTTTGCTGGGCAGTGACCTCCACCATTCGTTGCACATGTGATCACAGTTCTGGGGTCTTGTGAAGTGCCACGTGGAGGGGGACAGCCCTCAGCGATCAATCCCCATGGGTTCCTGCTGCCACACCCTCCGTCCCAGCCCACCTCTCTGCTGCTCTCTTGCCACTTTAGGGCCTGGGAATCCTTTGTACACAGTCCATAATCTGGTTGCACTGATTATTCTTCCAAGCCTCCACTTGGATCCCTGGGGCTTCTGAAGCCCGTAGGATTCTATTTGCTCAAGCTGGGAAGGTTACTTTGTATGGTTTGGGAGCTGGGGGAGCCCTTTCTCTTTTTCTCTCTGTAAGCTCCTTTCTCCTTCCTTCCACCCTCCATAGGTCTTCCAGATTCTCCCCTGGGCAGGCCTGGGATTAGGGTGAGGTGAATGAAGATCCCTCTCAGACCCTAAATTTAAATTTAGGCATGTCCAGAATGTCCCTTAAGGGTACACCTTAAAAATCAGAGTTTTTTTTTTTTTTTTTAAGATTTTATTTATTTATTTGACAGAGAGAGACACAGCGAGAGAGGGAACACAAGCAGGGGAAGTGGGAGAGGGAGAAGCAGGCTGCCCGCTGAGCAGGGAGCTCGATGCGGGGCTCGATCCCAGGACCCCAGGACCATGACCCGAGCTGAAGGCAGATGCTTAACCGACTGAGCCACCCAGGCGCCCCAAAAATCAGAGGGTTTTTTGTATTAATTTTCTTTTAAGCCACACCAAGAGTATTTACTGGCTATTACTTAACAAGCCTGGGGTGAATGACTTAGTAATTTGATTTTACATTAAAATATTATCTATCCTGATTTTGAGTTTCTTGGTGGCTCTTTAGATTTTGTAGCCGAGGACAGTGCCTCACCTGCCTCACCTTAATGCTGGCCATGGATTTTGGAAACAAAACCAGATAACCTGCAGTTTACTTGTCTTTTCTGCCTTGCCATGTACCGTTTGAGAACCAGCTAGAATTGAAGGAAAGAGCGAGGGAAGTGCCAAACCAACAAACCATCACTTAATATCTCAAGACACATCGGGGCGCCTGGGTGGCTCAGTCAGTTAAGCATCTCCCTTCGGCTCAGGTCACTATCCCAGGGTCCTGGGATGGAGCCCCGCGTTGCGCTCCCTGCTCGGCGGGGAGTCTGCTTCTCCCTCTGCCTCTGCCCCTCCCCCCTGCTCATGATCTCTCTCTCTCTGTATCTCTCTGTCTCAAATGAATAAAAAAAAAAATCTTAAAAAAAAATATCTCAAGGCACCTCGAGCCACACAGAGGTACAGGGTGGGGCTCTCTCTCGAACGAGTTCAAGCTCTCTGATCTGCAGGGCCGATCACACAGAGAGGCTCCCGGACAGGTATGCCCAGAGCAAGATACCTGCTTCCTCGTCCACCTCAGGCAGCAGCCGCAATTCAAATTGTTTTTAGCTCAGATTCTTGGCTATGGAGATGTGGCCACTTGACAAAGCCTCCCTGGCTAGAAAAATCACAACAGGAAGGAGAGTGGTCCTTCATCTGCTGGAAGGCTCTTCATTCCCTTCCCCTCATTTCTTTGAGGCCCAACGGCTTTCTTTCTGGCTGTGGATGCTCCGCACCTTTGCACTCATTAAAAAACAAAAACAAAAATACTTTCTCAAGAAGAGTCTCCATTCTCCACAATGTGATCCACGAAGCTTCATTCTATTTTTATAAAAGGCCCGACTTTGCCCCAAAGGCATCCACACAGCACTCTGATTGAGGAGGGGAGCCGAGTCTTCAAACCGAGGGTAATTCCTTTTATAGTGCTTCTTTCTTTACACTTGCCCTCAGGGGTGGAAACCAATCCCAGGGAAAGAATGGAAGGTTGTGAAAAGTCAGCAGGGCTGTTCCCCGGCCTGGAATCAGAGAGCCCAGCCTTTGTAACCGGGAGGCAGCCCCTTTCAAGCTGCCTGGCTGGCTTTTCAGCCCTCCTAAAAATCATTCAAGGGCTGAACATCACTGTTTTTTTTCTGCTTTGCCTACTCCCTTGAAAATAACAGAAGCACCATGGGACGTTTTGTCCCACATTTGCGGCTTCTGAGTGTTTTCTGTTGCCAAGTTCTGGGACGCAGGCCACCTTCAGAGGGCTGAGTGACTGCACGCCGTTTCCACTCGTCTGGTTTTCTTAGGTCTGCTTCATCTCTCAAACAGAACAGAATGAAGCCAGCTGTGACCTCTCCTTCCCCCACCTCTCTTGGCTCTGATTTGTTCTTCCTTCGCAGGTGCTTTACTTAGCACGTGCATCCATATGAGCTGCATCTTCATCAGGAATCATGATGTTTCAAGGGTGATGAGCAGCACAAGTGACTCAGGTAGAGAGGGGGCTTACTGCAGGGTCATGGGGGACCCCACTGAAAAGGTCTCACAAGAACCAGAGGTCACCTGCCCTGACTGTCCAGCCTCGCCGAGAGGTAGCCCAGGGGCTTTCAGCTAGGCCTGGGGCTGGGTGTTCTCTCCTCTTCCCCTGCACACCAGCCCTCTTCACAGCAGCTTCCGGGATTTGCTGGCTCACAGTTACGGGTGTCCTATGCTTACTCCGGCTTTGGACACTCCGTAACCTTATAGCATGTCTCCTTGGAGCTAACTGGCTCACCCACAGGGATCTGTTTCCAAATTCCTGGGAGAGGAATTCCGATTGGCTGGCTTGGGTCAGGTGCCCACCCCTAGCCCAGGCAGCTACGTGTGATGGTGGTGGCAGGTGGCATGGGATGTGGTGGGCTGCCCCTTCTGGATGAGCATGAATTGAGAGTATTTTTCTAAGAAGAGGACAGTGTGGGCTGGGCAGGAGAGAGCCAGCATTTCTAGTGCCATCCTTAAGTGTCATTTCCTGCTTGCTGTCCAGTACTCTGGGGGACACCCCTGGTAAGTTTCCCTCTCAAAGAACCGCTATACTCTTCTGGGGGTCTGACTCCCTGGTCTTGCCTGTTTTGGGTTCTGATGTTGATCGATTGCCTAGAGAGTATGCCCCCCCACACACAATGCCGAGATTAAATATTAAATCTCTTTCCTATGTGTATTTTTATTAAACATTTAAACTATAAATATTTCATCCATCCAGAATTTATTTTGGTGCAAGGAGTTAGGTAGGGAGTTCAGTTTTATTTTTCCCCCCAGTGGCTAGCCAGCTGTCCTGACACAATTTTTTGACTTATTCATTTAAAAAAAAATTTAATGAATATCTTATTTATTATATACTAATTTTTCTTCTATGCATTCAATCAATATACGCATCACTATATCTAGACTTACTCGATTTCATTAACCTGTTAACCCATGTATCAGAAGCACCATACTTTAATTACTATGGGCTGTTGTTTCTACACTGTGGAGTCATTTTGTACATCCGGTGATTCTTCTCGTTTTCTCATTGCAGTCCAGTTGACAGACAATTTTACATTAGTTTCAGGGATGCAGCATGGTGATTTGACAAGTCTGTATGTTATTCTGTGCTCGCCACAGGTGTAGCTCCCATCTGTCACCGCACAGCGCGATTAGTGTCATTGACTACGTTCTCGATCTTGTGCATCTCAACCCCGTGACTTACTCATTCCGTAACTGGAAGCCTGCACCTCCCCTTCCCCCGTTTTGCCCCTCCCCCACCATCTCCCCTTCCAGTCGTTTTCTGGTTGCTCTTCCTCAGAGATTAGACTGGTCTCATTTGTATGACATTGGACCCTGGGGGAGAGCGAGTTGCAGATCTTCCTCTTCACGGAGGGAGCCATCTCACCATGGGATCCCTCCTTTCTGGGGGCACTTCCCCTCCATGTCCAGCAGACGGAAGCTGCCAGGATCAGGGTCCCCTCGCCAGCCTGCCCAGGGTCACGGTGAAGCCATTCTCAGCAGGAAGCTCGCTACCCACACCCTCAGCGCACGGGGTGGGGGGAGCTCCGAGGACAAGTGAGGTCACCCTGCGGCCCCATTCCCTCGGGCCTTGGCAGCAGGCTGGGGGCCACTCCTGTTGGATTTTGCTTTCGGCTGGCTGCAACACCACTCACCCCGTCTCTGGCCACTCCGGTTCAGAGCTGGGGTGAGAGCGGGGCTCCTGGAGTCCGGCTCTCACAATCTGTGCAGCAGGCTGGGAGGAGACCAGAGCTCCTCCAAGGGCCCCTTGGTCCACAATCTCAGCTTTTAAGTTTTAGGTCTGGCCTCTGGTTGTGGTTTAGTCCTCAGTTCATTTAAGCTATTCTGACAGAGATTTCAGAAATGAGAAAAAGGAATAAGATGCAGAGACTTGAGGGGCGCCTGGGTGGCTCAGTCGGTTAAGTGTCTGCCTTCGGCTCAGGTCATGATCCCAGGGTCCTGGGATGAGCCCTGCGTCCTACTCCCCGCTCAGTGGAGAGCCTGCTTCTCCCTCTCCCTCTGCCTGCTCTTCCCCCTGCTTGTGCTCTCTCTCTGTGTGTCAAATAAATAAATAAAATCTAAAAAAAAAAAAAAAAAAAGATGCAGAGACTTGATTACCACTTGGATTGGAGGTTCTACACATTTTTTTTTAAAGGGAGGAATAGGAATGTAAATGATCCCTTTTTTTAAAGGCAGTATTTCTCAGATGTGGGTCTGTAATAGGTTGTATGGTCTGCCCACAACCCTACCTTCCCTCCTTCCCCCTGTCCTAGCTTCTTTCCACTTCCATGGGAGAAATATACTTCCTTACCCTGTTGTTTTGGCCAAAAGAACGGGAGCGGATGTGATGGGCACAGAGGCTTTAGATGTGTCAGCCTGTTTGATGTGGCCTCTGGGTCCCTGCCATCGGCCACAAAAAGAGCGTGCCTAGGTTCAAAGATGAGAGACACGTGGAGCAGACCTGAACTTGGCCTGCAGACCCAGAGGGGCTCTAACTGACCCGCAACACTTGCGGGTGAGGACGACAGACAGTGGTCGCACTGTAAGCCACTGAGAACTGGGGGGTGTTTGCTATGTACCACACCACCACTGCAGCCCAAACCTGACTCATGCTAAGTCATATATGCGCCCCTTTTAGAGGGAGAAAATTCTAGCGAAACCTCCGTGTTGACACAGTTTGACCATTCACTCGACAAATAACACTGAATATGTGTGTGTATATTGGGGGGGGAGGGGTAGAAATAAGGAGAGCAGTCAGGAGGCAGAAGTAAATCATTTTACATAATTCAACAAATATTTTTTAAAAAAGATTTTATTTATTTACCTGACAGAGAGCAAGAGGGAGAGAGAGCACAACAGACGGAGAGAGAGCACAGAGGCAGAGGGAGAAGCAGGCTCCCTCCTGAGCAGGGAGCCCGAGGCGGGGCTCGATCCCAGGACCCTGAGATCATGACCTGAGCTGAAGGCAGATGCTTAACGACTGAGCCACCCAGGCACCCCTAATTTAACAAATATTTCAAACAATACTAGGTCTACATTTCTTATCCTTATAATTCATACTTCATACAAGCAAAACAAAACTACAAATCAGCTTCAAATAAAACTACCTCATAATTTATATCAATTTGATCGGATAGATGATGTTTCGTTTCCACTAAATTGCCCTTTTGCACTGCAAATATGGTCCTTACTGTTCTGTCTACATTCTTTACCATTGCGAGTCCCTTGTGATGACTCCATTTTCACCCCATTTTTTTACACTCTCTATAGAGCTCGAAGCTGAGTCCTTTGGCTTTTACTTAGTATAAATACTTCCTTGAGGAGGCCGTCCACTGCTGTTCTGATCCATGAACACACCACAGTTAAAATAGTAGCACCAGACACAACTTCCTTGCTATATCTTAACAAATGCAAAATAGAGGCCAGGAATGTTTTGATGATTTTCCTTTCCTTTATCTGTCTGATGATCCAGCATGAGATCGAGTTTGTGTGACGTTTTTTTAGGCCATTATAAGCCCAAAAACATACAAATGGCTCTCAGATCTTGGACAGAACTTCGGATCCTGAGCTCTCTCATCCAGTTTGAGATGAAGGCACTTTCTGTTTGATGTTGCTGAAGGGAAAGGGAAGGAGGTAGCAGACAAACCAGACTTTTCCCAGTCTGGGCAGCAGGTGGTGCTCTTGACATTTGGAATCACACTGGGGTCTGCAGTGCTGGGTTCCTGGGTCAGCTTTGGATAGAATTTGCCGGTGTTGTACTGCAGTAGGTTTGTTGTTTCTTTGTCTTTTAAAAACACCCTCTCTGCAATGACCTTATCTGGGCCAAGTTTAGCCCTAATGCAGCACAGGGGGCTGACGGGGCTGTGGTTTGGTCGTTGGGCAGCCTTCTGTTTTTTTCTAGGCTATGAAAGCAGCCCTGGCTCTAGCCTACCAGCCGAGGGTTTGCCGGGATACTTTTGGACCCTTTTTAGACACAGGCAGTCAGCTTCTCGGCTCTGGTCTACTCCAGAGCCCCACACCTGCAGGCTGGTGGCTTAATTCTAGTGCTACGGCAAGGGGGTGGGTCTGCTCTGGTTCTCAACCAGTCGAAGGAGTCTGTAAAAATGCAGTTGTGGTGATTTTACCTTTAGCAACATGGAAATCCAGCGTGTATTTTTCTTCTGTGGTGTGGTGATCAGAAGGCACTTCATTTTCAAGTTGCTACGTGGCCTTGGTTTTCCATTCAGAAACTTGGAAGAGCAGCATCTTCTTAGGGACCGTCGCTTATCAGAAGCCTCACTTGTATCTTCTATGATTTATAGTGCAAATCACCCGAGTGCTGCAAGATAGATAAAATACAGAATCAATAATAAAATTTAAGATGTAAAGATCACCTTACCCATCTTACTCCTTTTACAGTCGAATATCTAATGCCTAGGGAGAGAAAATAAATTTGCTCAAGGGAGCACAGTGGGTGCGTAATGAGCTTAGATCTCTCCCCTCCCGATCCAGTTTTTAAAAAAGCCATAATGATATTTTCCTCCCTCACAGCCCCAACTCAATGCACACCAGCATGCCAGCACAATGTCATGAGCTGCTCCCCTGCTCTGTCCTACCCAGGTAGTTCCTAGTGTTGAGAATGACTGAACCCACACCCTAGAATGAGAATATTATATATATTCTGTCTTCATTAACCTAATCCAAGTCTCGAGGGTCCTAAAGTGTGGAAGTATCACTTTTTACAGATTGAAGATGTCTTTGATGACAAAAATATTTGTCTGTTTCCAGATTTTAGAGATGCCCATAGCAAGTGTGTGTGTGTGTGTGTGTGTGTGTGTTTTAAGGCGAGAGCTATTTAACATACAATAAAATGCACCAATGTTAAGTATTCAGCTTGATGGGTTTTGACAACCATGTAATTGCTTTTTGAGGACAAACCTGACTATAGATCTAAGTCGTAAGGAGGATAGAGTAATACAATTTGTATCTGAGGGAAAGCAAATCGCTGTCTCAGGGCTTGTCTGGAAAGGGAGGAAAACTAACATCTCCGTGACCCTGTCCGTTCTCCTGAGTTTCTTAAGAGGACTGAGCCCTGGCTGTGCCGCCCCAGGAATTCACTGAGCTTCCTGCAGCTTGTGGGAGAGGATGCTCAGACCAGTGTTATTGGGTCTCAAAAGACAAGGGGGCCACACAAAGTGCGACTGCTGCCAACCACAGGCTCTGATTTGTGCGTCCTTGCTAACAATCTGGGAGTCACCCTCACCATCGTGGTCAAACACCAGGCCTGTCTAAGTCCACTTCGGGCACTGTGTGTGGCTCTGGGCTTTAAATGCTTAGATTTTAATTCCGTACTGCTGAGTCTTTACCTTCAGTCTCCATTTTATGTTTCCTTCTGGGTCTCTGTAATTCTAGTGGCAGGTTCCTGCAAAGTCTGTTCCTGCCACTATGTTTGAAGTGGTGTGAATCTGAGTCTTCACCTTTCTTATATTCTAATGCTGAGTCCCATTCTGCTGGGTTGACTGGAGATTTTGCCTCAGGTGTTACCGTATATACCTCTCTACCCCGGGGTCGTGCCAGGGTCCTGGGGTCACTTATAGGGCTAAAGCTAAGGGGAAGCCTTTCCAGTCATGAGTCACGGGTCTGCACTGATTAATGCTGAGACATACGCATTGTCTCAGCCTGTTGGGGCTGTTCAGGTTCCGCTTGGAATGCCAGAATCTTTGGTGAGGCTTTGAGCTTTGGGTCCTTGGGTCTAGCGTCCCCTACCCTAGTATCCCCTTGAGGTCTTGTGACCCCCTCACTCCCCACCCTGCTTCAGAGTGCTGTCCTCATGACTCAGATATTCCCGACATCATAGATGTGGGACTCACAGATAGTCCCAGCCCTGTCCTGCATTCTCTCCTTGCCAGCTTAAGTTTCTTTCTCTCCACTCCACACCTAGGACACCTAGTATTTATCAGGGAGCCATTACAGAGGACAGGAGAAAGACAAGATTCTGACCTCAAGTCCCATCTGCATCCTGTTCTGTAAAAAATACCCTGAGAGGAAGAATTACAAAGGCTACTTGCATGAAATCCAAGGAGATTAAAATAGCATGAGAAAAACATAGGCTAATGTCTCAAAAAAGTATTCTGCTAATGTTTACATTACCCTGATGGCCTTTTTTGCTTATGATGTTCTAGTATTTTCTCTCTTGCTCACTGTCCAGAATGTTCTGTATCCCCTTCTTTGCTGTGATTTATCTGGTATGATCAGGATTATCATGGCAGGGGTTTAGTGAATGTTTTTACCTGAACATAGTCACTTCCGAAGCCCGGTTGAGCTGAAAGAACATACCTTCACAGCACCATAATCCTAGCTGTGGCATCTGTCTTCAGTGGCATTACTGCCCATCTTCTCGTGTTTGTAGTAAGATTTTTGAGGAGAGCTGGATATTGTCATCTCATGGTGTTTTAACATTGGGATGAGCATTAATTGTAAGGAGAGGTTGGCTCTGATGTATATGAAAGAGGACTGGAAAAGGTAAAAAGAGGCCTCCACGTTGTGCCACTGGCCACTAAATCATTTGGCAGCTGTAGATTTTCCTTCTGGGTTGAGGACAGCCCTTGGAGATCACATTCAAAGAGTAAGAGGACCCTGCAGTCCCGGGGGGCAGCCACGGAAGGCTCTCTCTGTCCTCATCTCCTGCCTTTGCAAAGTCATTGAAGGGGAGGACAAGTGGGAAAAAGCACTGCACTCCACATGGGCTGGAACATTCCAGCGCTGGTCTGGCTGACTGGATGTCTAATACATCCCAGAGAAGCAAATGCTTTACTTCAAATGGGACTGAGGTTTGGTGGAGTTTTTTTTCTCACCATGTACATTGCAAGGACCAGGAAAATCTTGACAATTAAACAAGAGTGAGCAGGTGGGAGAGAGAACTAAAGGCAGGGTGAGGTTTTGACTTTTCTGAACCCTTCTGGTTGAGATTTTGCTGGGGTCTTTAGGCTCTGCAGTCTGGCATGTCATCAAGGAGCCACCAGATGGCGCTGTGAGCAGCGTCACGTAGGGCCACTCCCAGGTGAGGCCGATTATCCTGGAATCTGTCCTCGTCCCCAGGGCGCTGTGTTGGGCTTGAGGAGTCAGTGTGGCTCTGATCAGGGAATGACCTCAGTTTAACAAAGTGCAACAATGCCTGGGTCTGGCTCCTACATCCTGACCCTGTACCTGAGGGATCTGTGTTGTATTGGCTTCTGATAAATGTTTTCCTTGACAATCTGGGTTTGGTATCTTTCTCATTTTCTGCCCTGCTAGGTTTAGTCTCTCAAAATGGGATATTTCTGTCAGACAAGATAAGGATTGTGTCACTGTAACAAGATGTTCTTGCTCCCGGCAATGAAAAGCTTCATGGATAAGCTCTAAAGTGTGCAGCCCTGCCCAGTCCTTACCTAGACTCCCTGACTTAGATTTGCCCTGCCCCAGATGTCAAGGTGAGAGAGAGTGTGAATGGACAGACCCAGGCAGGGCCTGGAGCTTGGGCAAAGGGCCAGGGGAAAGATGAGCTGAGGCTGCTGGGGGGTCAGAGGACAGGGCTGTTAATGGGGAGAGGTTCAGATTCCAGTGCACCAAAGGCTGGGGTGCCTCTATGGGAGGGGCTCATGCACACACTCTGCAAACATTCAAAAGGAACATTTTTATACCCTGACTAGGTCCATGTTTTTATATATGCCTTAAAAGACTAAATAAAAACTTCCTAAAGGTAAGAAGAGCCTTGTCAAATTGCTGCTTTGAAAGGTCCTGATTCATTCTATGGGAGGCTCAGGGAAATCATCTCTTCCTGGATTAACGGGGACACACGCTGAGCAGCATCTGCTGGGAAGCAGTCTCTGATGCATGGTGGGCTGGGGACATGAAGGCAGCTGGGGGCTGTGGCCACACTGGAAGGTACAAAGCAGTCTGGGTTCATTTCTGCCCAAATCTCCATCTGTGAGAAAGAAAAAGTTTGTTAGGGTTTGAATGTCAGTTCTGGGGACAACTATCTCTCTCTCTCAACAGCTAACAGCCCTGATTCCTGGCTTAGGGAAGCAATAAATGCTTATGGCTACTTTGTCCAAGCTTGCCTGGAACCAGCTGTCATAAAAAGGAGATAAGATCTCAAAAATTTGAAATGTCCAAATTGCACAATTTTTTTTCCTAATAACAGAGTTGTTGACAGTTGTGAGGCCTCTACCATTTTAACCTTCTAAAATTGTTAAGAGTCAGCCAATATTTTAAAATCATAGTGTTAAATGTGCCCAAGACACACTATTGGTTATGGGTTCCGAAACATGAGTTTTCGTATGTTGAAGAAGGTAGATTTGTTTTAAAGGGAATTCTCTTTATATGATGAGAATGTGTTTTTATCCCCAAACACTGCAAAACCTTAGAAATATTTAGGTTTGAAATGTGTTTGTGTGTGTGTGTGTGTGTAAGAGAGTCTAAAATTTTGGGACTTAGAATGTTTACTTTTTTTTTTTCCCAACTCCAAGAAAGTTTCTCAGAATCTTCTAGAATGCTCCTAATCTCTAGGAAAAAGCAGTGCTTCTTCTAGGTTAGGGAGAGTTAGGCCAGGTCAAATATATAGGAGGACTGTGTGCATATTATCTTACCTCAAGCCATGCCTTTTTCACAGTTGTTGCCAGCACTATCCTGCCCTTCTTTCCACGACAAGAGAGACATAATCCCTAACTTTAGCTTCTCAGGTGCCCATGATTGTCCACGAATTGACTAGTCTTGACAAAATCCCTGAATTCTGGGGAGAGAGAAGCATGGTGAGTGCATCAGTCAGCTATTACTGTGTAACAAGCAACCACAAACAAATGCCAGTGGCATATAACAAAAAGCACTTATGCAGCTCATGCATCTGTGGGTTAGCCATACGTCTCTGTTGATCTCAGTGCGACTTGTTTATATATCACAAGTTGGCTGGAGTTTTTCTGATCAAACAGGGGCATGGCTGAGCCATTTGGCTTTGACTGTGATGGCTGGGGAAGCTCCAGTTCTCACTCAAGTCTGTGGGTCTTGGGGAGTGTGTCTCATCCTCTCTGGACCAACAGCCCATCCAGGGCCTATCTTTGTCATGCAACAGCAGAAGTTCAAGAGGGAGGGCCCCCTGCAAAAGCTAGCTTTGTCTCATCTCCTAAGATCCCATTGGCCAAAGCAAGTTTTATAGGTGATCCCAAAGTCAAGGGATGGGGAAATGTACTCACTAATGCTTACATGAGGAAACTGCAAAGTCATATGGGAAAGGGTGTGGATATAGGGAGGTGTAAAAATTTGGCCCCCAGAATGTAATCTACCACACTGTGTATGAGATGCTTCTCTGCATTGCATGGAAAACATCACCGGCTCTGTATTACCCTAAGCCTAGCACTCAAATTTAAAGGGATTCTTTTCTTTACCTTCCTCTGTAACTTTTTATAGCCCTCCTCTGCCCACTCCCCAGACAAATACATCTTAAACATGTCCTCATTTGCCTAGGTAGCTCTCTCTAGTTTTTGTTTGCCCAAGACCTACCCTTGCCTTGTGTGGGATGTGGGTTCTGCTGCCTCTAAGCTGTCCTACCCCAAGACAGACCTCTCCTTCAGAACTTACATTATCACTGCCCTTTGTGGCTGCTGGTCTAGGCTTGGAGCCCTTGGAGGGATGCACAGATCTACTGCACTTTTAAATCCCCAACATCCCGCCTGCACACTGCCCCGCATGCAGTAAGTATGCTCAGTAAATATATATATAATTATTATTTTTTGGCCAGGAGCTGGGAGTGGAAAAGGAAGGAGAAAGAAAAGTTAGTCTTTCAAAAGCTGGGAGGAGCCAGAATTTCTGCCTCACTCCATTGTCAGGGCTCCCTGTCCCCCTTCATTCTCACACTGGAGTTAGGACACAGCTGAGATAGCAAATCACTGGATCAGTTCAAGTCAAGAACACCCTCAGGTTGTTCAGTCTTCTGCTTCAACACCTGATTATCTTGTTCTTCCTCTAAGTAGTTCACTCAGGGTTGATCAGGCGATGAGACGATCAGCTCGTACCAACTGGATAATAAAATTCGCACTTATGAGTTGTGAAACCATCTTCTCATAGTGTGGATCCCATCCTGTAGGTCTTACCTGAGGAGGTTTGTTCATGTGGTTCCCTCTCCCGGGATGCCTTTATATGCTGAGAAGTCAAGGTCCAATTCCAACTCAGCCTCTTCATGAGCCCTTAATTCTAGTTAGAGAGCTCAAGCACTCCAAGGAAATTACCTCGTTGCTTTGACTCTTAGATTCTTCATCAGTAAAGCAAATCAGATTTTTAAAAGATTAAATGAGGGGCGCCTGGGTGGCTCAGTTGGTTAAGCTTCTGCTTTCAGCTCAGGTCATGAACCCAGGGTCCTGGGATCGAGTCCCGCATCGGGCTCCCTGCTCAGCGGGGAGCCTGCTTCTCCCTCTGTCTGCGGCTCCCCCTGCTTGTGCTCTCTCTCTCTCTGTCAAATAAATAAATAAAACCTTAAAAAAACCTAAAAGATTAAATGAGGTAATGTGCAAAGTGTTTAAGACGGGCATCACACACACTGTACTTGGAAAAAAACTCCACAACCATATCCTTTTATTATGAAGACTTTAGATCTAGAAAATTTCACAAAAAGAAACACACTTCCATGTACCCTGGATGCAGCTTTAATAATTAGCAGCATTTTGCCAATCTTGTTTCATCTGTCCTCTCAGTTTTTATCATACTGGAGAATTTTAAAGCAAATCCCAAAGTCATATCATTTCACCCCTAAATACATGTAGCAGCCTGTTGGTAAGTGTTCCCCTATCCTTTATCTTTTCCATCCTCCATGAATCTTTGGGCTCCTAAAGCCCTCTGGTTCCTGCTGAGTCTATTTCACAGCTGATCACCTGACTTTGCCATGCTTTTCCATTTGTTTCCCAAGGGAAATTGCAAACAAGAGATAAAAGATTTTGTTTTGCTTTGCCTCTGTGTTGAGCTATGTATCTATTGTAACAATAATCATGGAGCATAAGACACTGTATTTGAACACATAATAAAGGAGGGTGGGCACCACAGCAGGTGCCACTGATGCATGGTGAGGATCAAATGGTTGAATCTGTACTTGGAGAATGAACAAGATTAGTTGTGAATTATGTCAGCAGGGCTGGGCTGTTTAATCAGCTCATTTAGCCCTCAATTGTTGGTTGATAAAGGAGATAGCTCTACAATGTAATATAAGAGAGAAACTGGAATCCCAGGGCCATATGAGCCCCGTCTTAGAGGTAAAATAATATAATTCATTCAGGGTAACAAGCTGATAGAGGTCAGGCTGGTGCAGGCATCTGAATCTTTTGTTTTTGATTCACTTCTGTGCTCTATGGAGTTTGGGTATTCTCAGAGGAGCCTCACAAGCTGACTGAGGTCATGAAGTTGGGGAAGTTCTGGGGCTCATCTCTACTCTATGTTCCACATAAGATTTCCTCTGAAGAGAAAAGGGGTTTCACGATGACAGGAGTTTCCAAATCACTGTTCCAAAGGGTCTTGCACATTCCTTAAGATGCTCTGTGGTAGCTGATGATCTCCAAACCTCATTCTGCAATTTGATAAAGTGAGAAGGGGGGCTTAACATGTTCTCTTTTGTTTACAGTTTTATAGAAACACATCTAGGAGAGATGAGCAGAAATGTGTCTCTGGCAGAAAAAATTTAGCGATTTTTTTTTTAACATTGAGAGAAAGGCCATGTGACCTCAGCTCAACATTTCTAACCTCTCTGAGCCTCAGTTTCTGCATCTGTAAAATGTGGCTTATAGCTATCAGTGTAGGACACTGCACTACATCCTCTTGGACCACCTGGGATCAGCACACTTTCGGTGGACAGTTCCACAGACTTCGTCAGAGTCCCCAGAGCACATTTGAGAGCAGAACTCAAGATGCCTCTCTGTTCTGCCATCCCTGGGATTCCTCTGAAGCTGTGGGAGGCTGCCAAGCCTCATGCAGGCACAATCCAAAAATGCAGAGGAGTTAATGCGCCAGGGATGACTCTCAAGTAAAGGAGAGTGGGAGTCGGCTATTAATTCCCTGGTGTCTTCCATCTTCTGGCACAATTAATTCTGAGATGCGTTCTATGCAGTTCTGTAGTGTCCACAGTGGGACTGAATCCCAGCTGCCCACAATGGTAATCAATCCAGTAACTCATTTTTAATTGGTGTCACTGTCCCTAAGCCTAAGACCCAGGACCCCATCCAAAGTCAAAGTGAGGTTGATTAGTCGGCTGCAACAGGGAAAATACATACCATGGGCAACTGTGAGAGAGTTAAGGAGATTTTAGTATAGGAGGACTTGTGTTGGGTGATTTTGAAAAGGATTGTAAGACATGAGTTGATTCCCCCCACTCCCGAATTGAGTGCTGAATTGGGAGCTCAGGGCAATTTGATGACTGGGTATTTTGATAATTTTTATCTAAGAGGTAGGACCAACAAAGCAGATCTTGGGCTATTGTTGATAAAGAGGCAGGACTCACTTATGTCAGAAAAAGGGGATATTTGATTATTTTCATGGTCACACAGTATCCTTATCTTTGTGTTCAGTCATGATTATGGAGTGGTCTTGCTTTTGTCTTGACCTGCCATGAGTGGCCTTATCTGATTCTTTTTGAGAGTCTATGGAAGTTTTTTGGTGTCAGCAAGCAGTTGACAACATTAAGTCCTTTTATCCTGCCTATATTGGTTTTCCTTCCTTTCCTGTTTCTCCTCACCCCTCACTATGCTTCCTGGGATCACTCTTTTAATAAACTGGCTGCACCCCCATCTCAGCTTTGCCCTCCTGGGAACCCAAAACAACACAAGACTCTTTTAAATAACTGGACTTGGGTCCCTGGAATATCCTTAAAAATCCAGAGGCAGATCTGGCTCCTAGAATCTTAAAGCTTTTTTTTTTTTTTTAATACTACAATAACCGTTATAATGGGAATTTGGACACAGTTAGCTCCTCCCTACCTCAGCAATATTCACTCATGAATGAAGGAAAGTTAAAAAAAAAATGAAACATAACCACAGGAGCATTTCACAGCTTTTCCCAATTTCTGTCACCTGCTATCAGTGTTATCAGAAAGGAGCCCTCCTGTCATTATGAACTTCAACCTTAATTAAGAGATGTTTGACCAGGAGGTTTCCTCCCACTCTTCCCCACTGAGTTCTTAGCATCCTCTGATACTCATTTGCAGCTGTGCATGTTGATACTGGACCATCCCCCATGTCCTTCCTGCAGTCATCAGCCACTAGTCTCAGTCACAACATAGCCTATTCCTCTATTGGGAGAAAGGCCAGATGCACTGCAAAGCAATAAGAAGGGCAGCTGTTCAGTATGTGGGATTATTATTATTATACATTGTTGTAATTAACAGATTTAATCTTTAAAGTATTGTTTGAGATTTACAGAATAATTAAGCAGATGGTACACAGAGTTCCATATACTCATTGTTCAACCCTCCCCCACTCCCATTCCAAGCACAGAGTTCTTGTGTTAGTGTGGTCCACTTGTTACAATCAATGAACCAATATTGATACATTACTATTACCTATAATCCATAGTTATATTAAGGTTCAGTCTTTGTGTTGTACAGTTCTATGGGCTTTGACAAATGCATAAAGACATATTCCCACCATTACAGTTTCATACAGAATGGTTTTACCACCCTAAACATCTCCTGCGCTTCCCCTATTCACACCTACCCTCCCTTCTCCCCTTTCTAAAGCCCCCTCGCTCTGTTTTGATGAATGGATTAGGGAAGGCAGGACACTCTTCTATGACCCTGGAATATTTAACTAGAGTGGCTTTGCTTCTTGACTTCTGTTTCATCAGGAAGGCCAGGAAGGCTCCCTCTATCTATGGCCATCCTGCAGGGCTATGCAGAGAGTCATCCTGAAGGGGACAATGTGTGCCAAGTGCCCCACACATGGTAGGAGGCTTGGTACAGGTTATCCCTCTCTCCTTCCCCCATTGTGGCTTAGCTGAGGCTTGGCAGTTGGAGAGAAAGGTGAGGCAGCTCTAGACACACAGGTAATTATATATTCTTAGGATAACTTGTTTCTCTGCCTACATCCCAAGGGGATGAACAACTGGCTTCTCTGGTCCCAGGCAGGAGACAGATCTGATGGGAAATATAATTTTCTTTGTGAGTTTAAGGGAATCAGAGACCAAGACTTTCATTAATCACCGTGAGAACCCTCTGCTGCCCTATTGCTTATGAGTGTCACTTGCTCTGAATTGTCTTCTTGGGGCCAGCCATTCAGAACAGCCTGAATTAACCCCTCAAGATTGGTTCTGACCCACCCTGACACCACCTGCTGAAGGCTGGCTCCCTCCAGCAAGCCCTCCCCACCCCCTGTCACCCTCAGTCTTCCCTGACATTGGAATACTTCTTCCTTGATCCAGACTCAGTCCTTTGTGGCAGGATTTCACAATACAGACATTTCTCTCTGGCGCAAACTTTCATAATGCAGACTGGAAATGATGTGCTGGTTTACTGAGGAAGCTTGGTTTGCAATGTGGAGAAAGATATTGGTTTTAACATTGTGCTTGCTCCATGAATATAGGACAAAGTTGTTGCTTGAAACTTGTACTTTGTTGGGGTGGCTCTGTGCTTGGTTTATCCTAATGGTGATGGATTGGTCAGGGTCCCACAGAAAACAGATGCACATGCAAATATCATTTAGGAGAGTTTAATGAGAAGGTGACTGTTTGTAAAAGTGTAGATATGGTGAAAGACACCAACAAGGGATAGTGAGGCATTGAAGGACCCAAATCCTTGGGAAGCCCCTGCCTTCCGTGATGGGCAAGGGGGTGGGAATGGCAATGGTAATGTGGCAAAACCTGTAGCTGTCAGAGAGGAGCTGTTTGAATGGAGCTGTAACCTTGGAGAGAAAAATGCAGACATTTGTCAAAGTGTTGTATAGCTGGGAGGAGGCCAGGGATTAAACATGTAACTTCTCTCCCCTGCCCTTCAGGCGCTTGGTGGTATCTCCATCTGCCAAGAGAAGCCAGAGGGAAAAAGAGCCTGGGTGATGCATTCCACCAAGGACCGGGCAGGGAAATGTGGACAAGAGCCGGGGTGCAGCAAGTAGAGAGTACGTAGCACGAGTGGGTTATAAGCAGGATAAAAGTGAAATGAATGTGTGAGGAGACCAGTGAGCTACTAACTGAGCTGGTGGTGAAAGGGAAACATGGGCATCAGTGTTGCCCAACAGCCAAGTGAAATAAAACCCTAAATGAGCTCAGTGATGTTTGATTTTGCAACTATGGGATATAACCATAAAGAAAAGCTCTTATTTAAAATATCTACAGGAAAAATAACTCATGAATCTAAAATTCTTGAAGCCCTACCTTTTCACTACCCCTACCCTTATGGTCACTGAGATAATAATTTTTTTTTTATTGTACTAAAACCCAAGTAACATAAATTTACCCTCTTAATTTTTATGGGTGTAGTGCAGTATAGTTAACTATATGCATATTGTTGTACAACAAATCTGTAGAGGTTTTCCATTTAGCATGACTGAATATACTGTTAAGCAACAACTCCCCATTTCTCTCTCTCTGAAGCCCCTAACAACAACAATTCTGCTTTCTCTTTCTATGAATTTGACTATTCTAGGTACTTCATATAAGTGGAAACATACGGTATCTGTCTTCTGTGATTGGCTTATTTCCCTTAGCCTAATGACCTCAAGGCACATCTGTGTTATAGCATGTACAGTCTAAGAAAGAGATAATTTTGCTTCTTTCTTTCCAGTATGGATAGATGTTATTTCTTTTTCTTACCTACTTGCGGTATCTAGGATTTCTAGTATTGTGTTGCATAAAAGTGGCAAGGGTCAGCATCTTACTTTCTTCCTGACCCTAGAGGAAAACTTTCAGTTTTTCAACTTTGCTTACAATGTTAGCTGTGGGCTTTTCATGTATAGCATTTATTATGTTGAGGTAATTTTCTTCTGTTCCTGGTTTGTTGAATGTTATTATCATAAAAAGGTGTTGAATTTTGTTGAATGTTTTTTCTGCATAATTGAGATGACTGTGTGATTTTTGTCCTTCATTCTGTTAATGTGCTGTATTATACTCATTGATTTGTGTATGTTGAACTATACTTGTATCCTAGCGATAAATCCCAGTTGGTCATGGTGTATGATTCTTTAAAGTGCTGTTAAGTTCAGTTTGTTAGTATTTTGTTGAGGACTTTTGCACCAATATTCATCAATGATATGGGCTATAGTTTTTTTTTTTTCCTTGTATCTGTGTTTGGCTTTGGTTATCAGGGTAATGCTGACCTCATAAAATGACTTTAGAAGTATTCCATCTTAAATTTTTAAAAAGAGTTTGAGAAAAATTGGTGTTAACTTTTATTTGAATGTGTGGTAGAATTCTCTAATGAAGCCATCTGGTCCTGGTCTTTTTTTTAAGGAGGATTTTGAGTCTTGATTTAATTTTCTTACCAGTTACAGATCTGTTTAGATTTTCTATTTAGTCATGATTCAGTCTTGGTAGGAATTTATCCATTCCTTCTAGGTTATGCAATTTGTTGGTTTATATTTGTTCATAGTAGTCTCATGATCCTTTGTATTTCTGTGGTATTAGTTGTAATGTCTCCTCTTTCATTTCTGATTTTAGTTATTTGAGTCTTCTCTTTTTGTTCTTAGTTGATCTAGTTAAGGGCCTGCCAATTTTGTAAATCTATTAAAAAAACCCAAGTCTTAGTTTCATCATTTTTTTTCTTGCTCTATTTTGTTTATTTTTTCTCTAATCTTCATTATTTCATACATTCTGCTAGAGTGGGTTTAGGTTTTTTTTTTTTTTTTAATTCTAGTTCGTTAAGGTGTGAAGTGAGTTGGGATCTTCTTTTTTAATTTGGCATTTACTGCTATAAATTTCCCTCCTAGACTGCTTTTGTTGTATTCCATAAGTGTTTGTATGTTTTTTCTTTTTTTATTTGTCTTGGATATTTTCTAATTTCCTTTGTGAATTCTTCTTTAACCCATTGGTTGTTCAAGAATGTGTTGTTTAATTTCCACATATTTGTGAAATTTACAGTTTTCCTACTGCTATTCATTTCTAGTTTCATTCCATTGTGGTTGGAAAGATACTCAGTATGATTTCAATCTTACATTTGTTAAGAATTGTTTTGTGGCCCAACATGTGATCTCTCTGGAGACTGTTCCATGTGCGTTTGAGAGGAATGTGTGCTTTGCTGCTGGTGCCTGGAGTGTTCTGTTTATACCTGTAGATCCAATTAGTATTGTTCAAGTCATTTATTTCCTTATTGATCTTCTCTGTAGTTGTTCTATCCATTATTGAAGATGGGGTACTAAAATCTTCTACTGAAGGAAATATTGGTTTCCTTCTTGTATTTGGGACCTCTGATGTTAGGTGATACATATTTATAATTGCTATTTTCCTGTTTACTTGATCCTTTTATCATCATATAATGTCCTTCTTTGTCTCTTGTGACTTTTTTTTGACTTAAAGTCTATTTTCTCTGATGTAAGTATGGCCACTTCTGCTCCCTTTGGTTTCCATTTGTATAGGAAAACTTTTTTCATCTTTTCATTTCAGCCTGTATGTCTTTACATCTAATGTGAGTCTCTTGAAGATGGCATATAGTTTCATCTTATTTGTTTGTTTATTTACTTCCATTCAGTCATTCCTTTTTTTTTTTTTTGATTGGGTACCTTAATCCATTTACATTTAAAGTAATGACTGATAGGGCAAGACTTATTACTGCCATTTTGTTAATTGTTTTCTGTCTTTCTTGTAGCTATTTTTTCCTCTTTTTTTCTCTTGCTGCCTTCCTTTATGTTTCATTGATTTTTTTTGTATTTTCTTTAAGTATTTTTTTTGTGGTTACCATAGGGCTTATGTAAAACATAACAATTTTAAGCTGATAAAAACTTAATTCCAATTGTATACAAAAACTCTATTCTTTTACATCTCCCCACCTCACCTTATGTTATTGATATCACAAATTACATCTTTATATATTGTATATCCATTAACATCATTTTAGAGTTATAGTTTTTTTTTTTTAAATTTTATTTATTTATTTGAGAGAGAGAGAATAAGAGAAAGAGCACAAGCAGGGGGAGCAGCAGTGGGAGAGAGAGAAGCAGACTCTCTGTCAAGCAGGGAGCTGGATGTGGGGCTCAATCCCAGGACCCCGAGATCATGACCTGAGCCAAGGCAGATGCTTAACTGACTGAACCACCCAGGCGCCCTGAGTTATTGTTATTTTTTATACTTTTGTCTTTTAGATTGTATGCCAGAATTGAAAGTGCTTTATGGACCATTGTTTCAGTCTTACAGTATTCTGTATTTACCTATAGATTTATCTTTACCAGTGAACTTTACTTTTTATGTGTTTTTGTTTTGGTATTTACTATTTTTTATTTCAATTTGCAGGACTCCCTTTACCATTAAAGGTAGGTCTGGTGGTGATGTACTTCCTCAGCTTTTATTTATCTGGGAAAGTCTTTACTTCTCCTTTGCTTTCAAAGGATAATAAAATCATTTTTTTCAAAGGACAATTATTTCATACTTTGGGTTGTAATCCAATACGACTTAATTTTGTTGCTCAAATTGTTCCAGCTTGGGCTATTAGGAGGTCTTTCAGTTGGCTCCTGTATCCCTTTCACATACTCCCATCATTGTGAGTTTGTTTGTTTAAGTACTGCCTTACTTCCTGACACTACAAGATACTCTGGGCTCATGTTGTGTATTTCCTGCCCCAGTCCTTGAATCAGCCACTTCTCCAAGGAGTCCTGATTCCTTTTATTGGAGAATGATTTTAGAAGCCAAGATCTGGGTGCTGGGTGTGCTGGTTGCTACTGGGGTGTCATTGTTAGGTCTTCTAAGCTGACAGAGCAAGAAAATGTATATGTATATACTAACCCATCTATATATACATACCCATACATATTTCTGTATGTAACAATCTGTATCTATATTAAGCTTAGTTTATACTGATGTCTCCAACTGTATTCTATTACTACATGGATCATTCTAGCCTCCTTTCTAATCTTAATTGTAACTTCCCGCTCCAACAGTGAGAAACCTGGCTCCTACCATCTGCCATCCGTTTACTTATTGTTCAGTTGCATATATATGCAGTATCAGAATTGTTAACTCATTATTCCCATAGGAAACTACTTTATCAACCAGAGTACAGTGCTGATGCACAGGTTTTTCTTGCCTTTAGTTTTATATACTCTACTCATTTCCAAAGACACTTAGATCAAAGTCTTGCCCCCCCAACCCCTTTAGCAAAGTTATTTCTTACATTTGTAAACACAGTTAAGTTATTTTACTATACTCTGCTTTCCATTCTAGGATTCTCTTGACCTCCCAAATAATTTTAAAAATTTGCATACATTAAACTTCACTCTGTGCTATAAAGTTCAGTGGATTTTGATGAATGCATAGAGTCCACCATTCCAGTGTCATACAGAATAGTTCCACCGCCCTAAAAATTCCCTGTGCTTCACCTATTCATCCCTCCTCACAGCTCGATAATATTTGTGTGATCTATTCCTGTGCTCTCTATTCTTTCCCAAAGATCTATAGCTATTCTTTTTTCCAATACCAATAGCATGCATGGAATCTTCCAAAGCATGAATATGACTCTCTCTCCATTTATTTAGATCTTTCATCTCTTTCATTAGAGTTTCATAACTTTTCTGCAATACGTAGTATGTATTTTGTTAGATTTTTACCTACATATTTCATTTTGTTGGGTGTAACATGATAGTATTACTTATTCAATTTCTAATTCTAATTGTTCCTTGCTGGTCTACGACATGGGTTCTGATTCCAGCCCATCCCATGCTTTTCCCGTTGAATCTTGCCATCTTTGGACAGGACCAGGGGCCAAAAGAGCCTATATTCTTAGGTATAACAGTAACATTGATGTTTTCCATGTTACTGAAGAAAGGGAAGGCTGGCACCTTCCTTCTCTGCGTTTTTGGAAGGCAGCCTAACTTTGGACCTCACATTCACCTCTGTAGAAGATTAGTTCTTTTGTCACCTTATGATCTGGATTGATAGAGATTTCTTTCCCTTAATAATTATGAATGATACAGAACTTTAACTCTACATGGAGGATAGTAGCTGGCTTATTGGCTATGTCTGTATTCTCCTCTCAGGCCCCAAATTTCGCACACAGAACGTGTCTACCCTCAAGAAGGGAGCTAGACTTTTATGCACATCTACCTGTCAGTCACTGGCCACGGGCCATAGAGGGAGGATGAAAACTCGCGGGAGCCTCTGGCTTTCTTTGCTTATATTGTGGCAATGCAGCTCTGGTAGAACAAGGGCAGTTCTCGGAGGAAATCCCCAGATGTGAACTGTTAGGAGGGGGGAATGCAGAGGCTGGAGAGGGACATGCCTAAACAGTGGGAAGATCCAGGGGATCTGGGTGGAACCCTGCCAGGAAATGTCCCCTTAGAGTCTTATGTACTGAGAGTGCATGGTGGTTAGGGGCAGTTTTAGCAGGATTTAACACTGTGGCAGTCCTTCCCATTTTCATTTCTCTCTTCTGATCTGTGGTGCCTCTGGCCCCTTTCTTCCCCACACTTAATAGAGAAAAGACACTTTTACAATGCTTTGCATTTTCCTCTGGAGAGAGACCTTCAGTCTTCTGCACCCTTTATTTACAAAGTCATGGGGCTTCCCATTTCACTTCTCACGGTGTCAGATCCCAAGACTGTAGCAGATGGGCATATTCTTTGTTTCAAAAAATATATATATTTAGTGGAAATATATACAAAATATATTTATAAAAATATATTTTTACTGGAAGATAATGATTTAGTTTTTTGATTATTCATGCAGTTTGATATAATTTACTTTTAATTTTCACATGTCTCAGGGGACTGGGAGGTGAAAAGAGAGAAAGTAATACTCAAATGGGCCTAAAATTCAAATGAGCTTGGTTAATACTGAGCTCCTTATTATTATATGTTGACCCTTCCTACACGGTTTTTGCATTAATGTGGCTCATTTAAATAGGACACATTTCCCTAAAAATAGTCATAATTTGCACAGATGCCATTGGTAAGTTTATTATTGATTTTGGATGATGAGAGAAAAGCATATCATTGATCAATTCTAGAAGCTAAATTTAGTAGCTGAAGGCAGTGGACATGTGAACCCTCTTCTGTCTGGAGTGAGGGTAAAGATGAGGCGGGACCTTTAAGCCTTTTTCCATTCCTACCTTCCACCTGCTCTTCCTTCCTGCATGTCGATAGGATATTGACTGAGGTGGTGGCCTGACCCTTCCATCCCACACTCCCCTCCTGCTCAATGGATAGTTCATGTCGGTGATGCATCTGTGGCCACTGCCTTTGTGCTATTCCAGCTGGCTGGTCCCCACCATTCTTGATGTTTCAGGCATCCTGCAGCAGCTAAAGCAAACACAAATTAACATATGTGTATGTTATCCTGGCACAGTTAATGTAAAGAATGATTGTTGTCTTAAGGACTTGTCAGGACAATACAGGTCAGTTTAAGACTTGTTTTGTTTTGAGATATCAGACCTCATGGCAAAACTCTGCCAGTAAGCACTTCTCAAAAGGCAGTTTAAATGAGAATCCACTGAGGATTATTAGGCTTCTACAGTCCCTTGAAGATAAGGTTAGCAATGCCACATTATTAAAATCTGTGTGAATTAGGTACCTAATCTAATTAAATTTCTCTGTCTTCTATTTCCTACTATACTTACTCATAATGCACAGTTGCAAGCTGATATACACAGAGACAGAACTCATGCAGGACTGAGCGGTTTCCTGAGACATGGGACTTCTGTGCTAAAACCAGGAAATTCCCAGGCAAGCCAGGACTAGCTGTTCAAGCTGGCTCACTCAACACATTGACATGCAATGCAAACTGGGCACCAACCTTGACCTTAAGATGCAGGCTTCTGAGTTCATTCTGACTCTACTGCTGTGGGTCATTCGTGACTTCATTCTTCCCTAATTCCCTCTGTTCAGTCTACTGTCAAACCTTTGTATGAGACGGTTCTGGATTTACTCACATCATATTCAAATGTGGAAAGAAAAGCTCACCTCCTCATTTCTCTTATTATAGATCCAGCGTTCCTCCAGAGACTCCTCACCTGCTAGATACTATGAAATGCCTGGGTCTTCCAGAGCTAGCTGGGTGGGCTTCCTTTCTCTCTTGTTGGGTGTGGGCTACCCTCCATCATGTCATCCTCTTTGCTGATAACAACATTTGCCCTGCTCTCTTTTCAGACATAATCAATTTGGTGCAGGCAGAGAAACTGGCTTCCTGGTAAGGGGACATAAATTGGGAAATATTTACAAAAGTTTGACTTGTTATATTCATTCAATGTACCGTGATAAAGTTTTGCTCTTGAACCAAATTCAAAGATAAATATAACAAATGTGGTATAACGACATACATCTCTGCTGGTATTTTATAAATAGATAGCTCTAGAGGAAGGGAGTTAAGACCAATGAAGAGTGGAATGACGGTTTTGGAGGATTCTTCAGTCTCACTGATAAATTTCCTCTTCCCCGCCTCTTAGGCAGTCACAGCTGGGGTAGCCTGCCTTGTGAGCCAACAATCTCCCTATTGTTAGAATGTTTCAGGATCAGGGGAGCCTCTATAGGGCTCCCTTTTTTTGCACTGCTATTGTGAAAGCATCCTGACCTTAGCAGTGTATCTGTTATTATTGATACAGAACCTTCATCTCTCATTATCTGTAAACTGGTAATGGATGAGTGGTTTTAAATTCTCTTCTGATGGAATGAATGTATAAAGTTTCACATTTCCTAGGAAATAATTTCACAAAGCCATTTCTAGAAGAGGCACATTTTTACAGTTAGTTGAATTTACTATCCCAGTAATGACAGTTAAAGATATTTTTCAGGAGATATTCACCCTTCTCCCTGTTATTTACTGCCCAACTGCTGAAACTGTAGATTTACATCTGGCATCTTCTTTTTTTCCTGGTTTTTACATGTTTAACTTTCTCTTTTGGTAACAGCACCTTTAGAGGAGATGGTGTATGAATTTTGGATATAAGCATGACAACCATGAATACTAATAACCTCTGTGTTTCAAATGCAAATATGAGATACAGAAAAAAACCTGTTCCTTTGTTCTCTTTGGCTCTAGAAACATTTACTACTCCTTTTTAAAAGCTCTTCTTCTCCCCTCAAAAGTTCAACATTTGTAACTGCAAGAATCAGAAGGGATGACTGTTAATTACACATACTATTTGGAAAGCAATCATGTTTTCTCAATAGATAACTCCTTCCTTAAGCCAATTCTAGCACATCCAGGGTGTATAAATCCATGTCCAGTCATTGGATTACCAGGAGAAACAAAGTTTCTTGAAAAATTTTTTCCTTGATCTTATTCTCTTTGTGTGAATATACTTATTTTAAATCCAAGACTGGAGTATTGGTTGTCTGTTTGCATAACAAATTGCCACACACCTAGAAGGTTAAAGCAATATTTACTTATTAGCTCACAGGTCTGTAGATCAGAAGTCCAGTAAGGCATGGTTGGATTCTCTCCTCTAGGGCTTAAAGGTACCTTCTTACCTGGAAGCTCTCAGGAAAGAATCAGTCTCCAAGTTTATTCGGGTCATTGGTAGAATCCAGTTCCTTGTGGTTGTAGGACTAAGATCTTGTTTTCTTGCTGGCTGTTGGCTGGAGCTCACCCTCAGCAACTAGGTTGCCTGTAGGTTCTTTTCACATAGCCTTTTTCATGTTCAAGCCAACAGTGGCATGTTGAATACTCCAGATGTTTGAATCACTGACTTCTTTTGCCATCAGCCAGAGAAAACTCTCTGCTTTTAAAGAACTCAAGTAACTAAGTGAGGCGCATCTGGACCATTTCCCTTTCTTAAAGTTAACTATGCCATATAACATAACCTAATCATGAGAAAAATTTCTCATCATATTCACAGGTTCTTTCCACTCACAAACGGCAGAACTTTTATCAAAGCAAATGTCACTTCACGGTCATCTTAGAATTCTGCCAAACAGGATTGGTGATAGTGATTAAAGGTAATGTGGTCAACAGTTTCTCTGTGCATTGAAAAGAAGATCTTTTGAGTCTTGAATCTCATGTTCAGCTATGCAAAATATGATAATAAGGATAAAAATGTTTAATTTTTATATATTAGAAAATCCACAGCATGATTATATTCCATGGAAAAAAGAGAAAGAAAGGGAAGATAGAAGGAAAAAAATTGCTGGAAGGAATTGTCAAAAAGAAAACAACAAGCCCAAGGTGTAGTCACTTATGCTAGGCCCTGTCCTCAAACCAGGGTTTAATACCTAACCTAAGTGCAGTTTCACCCTCCTCCAGAAATGTAGTCTCAATGGGTCAGTCAGGAATTTTCTGGTCAGGACTAGTGAGGTAAACTGTCACATGGGCTGTCCATCCCCTAAAGGAAGGTGATGTAATCGGCCTCTGCTCTCATCGCTAATGGAAGCTGACCTTGACTGGAACAATCCTTTCTTTACTTTTCCTATTAACTCTTGCCCCACTCTCCTTCCTATAAAAACCTTCCACTTTGTACAACTCCTTTGAGCATCTCTCTACTAGATGGGATGCTGCCTGATTTATGAATTGTTTAATAAAGACAATTAGGCTTTCAAATTTCTCAGTTGAATTTTTGTTCTTTAATAGAATGATAAACTTCAAATGTTATATTTCTCGATATTTTTTTTTAATTTTTTTTTTAAAGATTTTATTTATTTATTCATGAGAGACAGAGAGAGAGAGAGAGGCAGAGGGAGAAGCAGGCTCCCAAGGAGCAGGGAGCCCGATGCGGGACTCGATCCCAGGACCCTGGGATCATGACCTGAGCCGAAGGCAGACGCTCAACCATCTGAGCCACCCAGGCGCCCCTATATTTCTCGATATTATGCAAAATGATGCCTGCCTACTTTGTAGTTTTTGTGCTTTTCTCTTTGAGGTGAGAGGCAGGTGACTTGAATTCTAATCTCTGCACCACTTCCTAACTATAGGACTCTGGAAAGTCTCTAGGCTTCATTTGATTCATGAAGATAATCAGAGTGCACTTTCCTGAAGACAAGCAACCTTGAGGGCCTGTCTGACTCTAAGATTCAGGAGGTTCGATGTGAATGAGATGTGAAGGATTCACCCAGTTGTGCAGAGTGGAAGCTGTGTGTTTTGTGCTTCCTTTCAGTCTTACCTAATCCAGGAATCTGACTGGTACTGTGGCTTATTGTTGGGCCTCAGGTAGTTTCCCATGGGTGGCAGGCCACTCTCCTTCCTCCTTCCTGGAAAAGTGAAAGCTTCAAACCTCATTGGGATTTTTCTTCTTTTTTCAAATCACATTTATGTTGTAGGCAGAACCTAAATACAAGTCTATTTGCAAAGCCATGAATATTTGATGGGCAGGACAGCAAAGTCTAGTAGAGGAAGAAGACTCTCTTAAAAGTCCATCAGTGACATGTAAGGCATCCTGGGATGGAAGGTGGAAAAGGAGGTGGACTTCAGCTTTCCCTCCTTTCATCCACTTTTAGCTCTCTTGCTCACAGCCTCTAGGGAGCTTCTCTCCTCAAAAGTCCCACTCTTTCCACATTCTTTTTGGTCCTCAGAGCTTGAAACCCTCTGCTGTCTCATCCTCCTCACCAGCTCCTCCCCACCTCCTCACCATTTCCTCCCCTCCCCTCCTCTTCTCTTCTCTCCTCTCCTCTTCTCTTCTCTCCTCTCCTCTCCCCTTCTCTTCTCTTCTCCTCTCTTCTCTTCTTTCTCTTCTCTTCTCTTCTCTTCTCTTCTCTTCTCTTCTCTTCTCTTCTCTTCTCTTCTCTTCTCCTCTCCTCTCCTCTCCTCTCCTCTCCTCTCCTCCCCTCTTCTCTTCTCTTCTCTTCTTTCTCTTCTCAGTAGAACTTTCGAAGGCCAAGGATCCATGAAAATAGGGAAAGAATGAAAGATAGCCATTTTCTGTTAAAATAATCAGAGTTTTACACTGCCAATCAAGACTTAGCAAAATTCCTGTATACCATTTTTGTTTACAGAACCACTCTTTCTTTTCTTAGTGTGATTTGGGTTGTCCCCTTCTGTTCATATGGATTGGTACATGCCCAGTCCTGTAACTGAGTTGCTTTGGGTTTCTCTTGGGAAGAGTATGTAAGTTTCTCTGCCACTGGCTGTTTCAATGCCTGGGCAAACACCAGTTTTATTCTTCATATTTGTGGTTTAAATCTTCCTTGCACTTGGGAATACCATTTTTCTCACACATAAGGTTTCATTTCTAAAAAGTTAAGTCACAATTTGCATGTGCCACTGGATGATGCCATTAAACTGGTCAATATTAATAAATCTAGGATGTTCAACTCAAAGGTTTTAATTGATCATTGAAGAAAATAGGCTCAAAATACTCTAGACTATTGTTGCTTTCCAAATTGAGATGGGAATAGGGTCCTATATTAATATGTTTATTTGAATTGAAAAGTGAAATTAGATATCTGGATGGAAAGGAACTCTGATTTGATGATTGGTTTGATGTTAGGAGTGGCATTATCATCAGGTTATATGAAAATAGTTTACCCGCTGCTATAAGCTTAGTTATAAAATAAAAGCACCCCAGTGTTCATAGCAGCAATGTCCACAATAGCCAAACTGTGGAAGGAGCCGAGATGCCCTTCAACAGATGAATGGATAAAGAAGATGTGGTCCATATATACAATGGAATATTACTCAGCCATCAGAAAGGATGAATACCTACCATTTGCATTGACATGGATGGAACTGGAGGGGATTATGCTAAGTGAAATAAGTCAAGCAGAGAAAGACAATTAGGATACGGTTTCACTCATATGTGGAACATAAGAAATAGTGCGGAGGACCACAGGGGAAGGGAGGGAAAACTGAAGGGGAAGAAATCAGAGAGGGAAGCAAACCATGAGAGACTCTGGACTCTGGGAACCAAACTGAGGGTTACAGAATGGAGGGGGGTGGGGGGATGGGGTAACCAGGTGATGGGTATTAAAGGGGGCACGTGTGGTAATGAACACTGGGTGTTATACACAACTAATGAATTGTTGAACACTACATGAAAAACTAATGATGTACTATATGTTGGCTAATTGAACACAATAAAAAAAATTAGGCTATTACCAAAAAAAAAAAAAAAAAAAAGTAAAAGCATCCCCTCATGAAATATTGCCTTAACACAGTTGAATTAAAATTAGCTGTATTGTATTTCCCCATCCCTTTTTGAGTATACTGTGTTAAACAAGGTGACCATAAATGAGAGTATCTGGAATACCCAGATAATTAACAGTCACTTGACAGGTCCTGATAAAGTTCTCTACATGTACATCCTAGAAACTGAAAAAGTGAATAAACAGAATGACTGTGTAATAAAATATTTTGCAAAAAACATAGTTTCCTATTTGTTGTTTTCAGCAAAATTGAAGGAAGACAAATTAAGTTGTCAGCATATAGATCATTAAAATTAGTTTTTGATGGTGGATCATCACGTGATTTTTGGTATATAATGAAGAGTTCAAAGAATTGAGTACATTGCTATGAAAATCTCTTTATAGCTATAGTTATGTAAACAACGTTTCTCGATGCTCTTATCTATAAAAATGAAAATTAGTTAAGAAATTAATGCTGAGGGGTGCCTGGGTGGCTCAGTCGTTAAGCGTCTGCCTTCAGCTCAGGTCATGATCCCAGCGTCCTGGGATCGAGCCCCATATCAGTCTCCCAGCTCAGCCCTCTCACTGTCTCTCTCTGTCAAATAAATAAATAAAATCTTAAAAAAAGGAAATTAATACTGAATCTTGCTTTTTTTGTGTTTATAATATTTATGCCCAGATATAGGACATATTTTTAAAAATTTCATATCATTAAGAGATGTGTTTCCTATAAAAATTTATTTATGTTTAACAATTATTTTTCAGAAATTGTAATATATTTTTGTGTTTTGATATCTGTTTGCAATAATTATAATAACTCAATTAGAAGAAAGTTTTTAAATCTTAAATGATCAATTGGATGTAGACCAAGAGCTGGCATCCAGGAGCAGAGCACTTTACTCCTACCTCAGAATGGATAGAGACCAGGAATTGAACCCTTATGCCCAAGCAAAGTAGGATTTCATCCAGCAATTCTCCCAGATTGTCAAGGTGCTGACCGAGGATGGCATGGGCCACCCAGAGACAGGAGATGGAATTGCCTGGCTTAAGGAGGTCTTGGAGTACAATGCTATTGGAGGCAAGTACCAGTGGGGTTTGACAGTGCTGATAGCTTTTCAGGAGCTGGTGGAGTCAAGGAAGCAGGATGCTGATAGCACCCGGCAGGCCCTGACTGTGGGCTGGTGTGTGGGACTGCTCCAAGCTTTCTTCCTGGTGTCAGATGACATCATGGGTTCATCCCTCACCCGGCAGGGGCAGATCTGCTCATATCAGAAGCCAGGCATAGGTTTGGATACCATCAAAGATGTTTTGTTTCTGGAAGCATGTATCTACCACCTGCTGAATCTCTACTGCCAGGAGTAGCCCTGTTACCTGAAATTGATTGAGCTTTTCCTGCAGAGTTCCTATTAGACTGAGATCAGACAGACCCTGGACCTCATCACAACCCCCCAAGGTAATGTGGATCTTGGCACATTCACTGAAAAGAGGTATAAATCTATTGTCAAAAACAAGATGGCTTTCTATTCATTCTATCTTCCTGGGGGTGCTGCCATGGATATGGCAGGCATAGACAGGGAGAAAAGCATGCCAACACCAAGAAAATCCTGCTGGAGATGGGGGAGTTCTTTCAGATTCAGGATGATTCCCTTGATCTCTTTGGGGACCCTAGTGTGACAGACAAGATTGACACAGACTTCCAGACAACAAATGCAGTTGGCTGGTGGTTCAGTGTCTTCAGTGGACCTCTCTAGAACAGTGCAAGATCCTTCAGGGGAGTTATGGGCAAAAGGAGGCTGAGAAGGTGGCCCTGGGTGAAGGCGCTATAGGAGGAGCTGCACCTGTCAGCTGTGTTCATGCAGTAGGACGTAGACAGCTACAGCCACCTGATGGGCCTCCTCGAACCATGCCCTGCCCCCAGCCATGTTCTTGGGGCTAGCATACAAGGTCTACAAGAGGAAAAAGTGACCTAAAGACGGAGAGGGCGGGGAGGGGAGGGAGGCTCTCAATAAATTGTCTAACCTTCAAAAAAAATGATCAGTTGGATTTATGTTCTCAATTGTTCACTCATCACCCTTGCAGTAAAGGGAGTGCGTTGCCCCACTCCTTTGACGTTGACTTGACCATGTCACGTAGTTTAAGCAATGGAATCTTAGCAGGTGGGATGCAAGTAAAGATTTTAAATGTGTTTGTGTGATTTGTCTCACCTCTTGAACTTATGCCATCCACCTTGATAAAAAAATGCCTAGGTGCAATGTTTTTCAAGTTTCTCTTAGGGTATATGTGAACGAGGAGTTTGAGGCACCACTATAGACATATACAACTGGAAGATATCTTTCAGATCGTTTGGGACAAAGACTTTAAAGACCCTAAAGTCCCAAGTGCAAGCATTGTTATACACATGAAGGTTCGGCATCTTATCTGCTTTCCAGGTTTGCTTTGTGATGTCCCACCCAAACTGTAGTTTCATTGTTAAAAAAGAGATGTATATAAAACCCAAGTTATCTAGACCTTTGCCCCATGATCTATGAACAGTAACACAAAGGCAACATTTGAAAATGAAATCTGGCAAGAATATAGAGAAATGTCTTAATTCACCTATAAAAGAAGATATTGAGAATCTTCTGTAACTGCAAACTAGGTTCAATCTTAGCAATTTCCCCATTTTGGATATTACATGAAATTATTTCCATTTAGGAAACTCCCTAAGACTGAAGCTCTGAAAGTGGAGGTTTGTGATCCCTGGGGCTCTCATGTGAGTAAAGACCACAGCATACTCAACGTCCAGGAGAAACATGGCTCCACTTCCTGGGATATTTCCCTTAAATACCAAATTAAGTGTGGACCTTCTGTGGAACAGGATGCAAGGTATTGGTTGATGAACTTTAAAAGACTTCTAGGAAAATTTTAAATTATGATAAGATCTAGCAGCCCTACCTTCAGGACTCGTGTACACACAGTTCACCCTTTTCTGCTGGTAGGGATTCTTCAGTGAAATGCTGGAGAAACTGACTTTAATGGCTTCACCTGCTTAAGGTGGTCCTTGTTGCCTTGGGGAGAGAAAGGATCGCAGACATCACTAATGCCTATACTTCATGTTGCTCAGATGCAGCCCTTGTGATCCGGTCATGCTGCTGACCCTTTTCCTGAGCCATTCTACATTTTGGGTTTGAGAGGAGTTTGTGGAAATTCTGGAGGGTTTTCTTCTTAGCTGACATCCAAAGGGAAACTTTTTTTGCTTGGATTACAAGGAGGTCGATATCTCATTAACAGCGCTGACAGATTGTAGGAGCTCTAAGACAGCCTCTTACCAAATGTGAAACAACCAATATGTTTATGAAATCACTTAATCCATAATCACAGCGTATAATGAAAGGCACTGGTGCCTTGGCATCGGCATTTACAAGGCCGACACCATGATATGTTTCTGCGAATTACAGATTCAGCAAACTGTGTAATTTAGAGTCATGAGAAAAAAAGGATCCATCTGGGCGGTTCTCGAAGCTTGTTGAAGCAAGGTGACATCTTTAATCAACCTGAATATAAAAACCACACTATTGAGGTATTTCGCTGTTCTGTGCAATGCCACGTTCCTCTGGTCCTTACTGTTTTCTGAGGGATTGGGGAAACAGAGGGGTAACATTCTTTTCAACTTTGCTGCGAAGATGCTATAGATGTGGTGCAATTATTTTCTTTTGCAATTCAGAGGCAACAGAACTATGTCTTGGGGGTCACTGCTTGTATTGACCTTGAAAAATTACTTGAGTTACCTTTCATCAGAGAGCTCGAGGCCATAATTTGGCCCTAAACAAGACTGAAGACAGAGCATCTGTGAGATTTCTATGGCCTCTGGGCTTTCTCATCATTTTCTGGTAGAATGCAACCCCTCTCTGAACTCTGGCCACAATGATCTCCATTCCAATGGGTCATTACCTTGCTCACAGCTATTTATTTCTTTATGACCACCTTAGAAAGGTCCCAGATGTTGGCCGCTACAATCGCATCTCTGGGTTGTGTTTGGGACTGCAGGTCAAATTTAATATATATTCAGCAAATCCATGCCTACCATGATCTGTGGTGTCTTTATCTGGAAGGTGATGATAATAAGATTAATTTTTATGGTGGTCATGAGAATAAAATAAAATGAGCACACTGGTGCCCAATCAATGCCAGTTTGAGTTCCTTCCACACACCAGTTATATATACTCAATAGGTACTCCCAGGATGGAGAAAGGGTGCTGGGGTGTAGCGACAGGCTCTCTCAGTTTTTATGGGTATAGGTGATGTTCAGAGCTTGTAGGATGAACATCAAAAGAACCAGACAAATATTGGTTGCATATCATTGTAGCACGGGTTACATACACATTTTCTCTTGCTATTTCATGTTCTTTAAAACCCACAATTTGAGGAAAAAAGGTATAATTTCATCTGTTAAATTTCATCTCCTCTTATGGCCCTCAAGTGCATTGCTCTCTGCAGTAGCATTTTATCCATACCATTCTTCTGGATTTTTGTATTAGAGCTGGATTTAGTATAAAGCACTAAAAGTGCTTTCTGTGAGTTGCCAGAATTCACGGCGGTAGTGGCTTGGTATTGGAATCCAGTTCAGGTTTCCCTACATCTGTCTCCTCCCTGCTTTTTTTTCTCATTATATTTGGGATGTCTGGGTGATTTGGGCTATGGTCAGATGTGGCCAGGGGATCTGAAGATCACACCTTACAAACCTTAGTCCAACCTCGGTATTCACAGGTAAACCTCTTTCTGGCATAAGAGAATTGTTTCATACTCATGACCTAGTCCTGGGGTTTATAAAAGTAGAAATATAGAAGTATTAGGTCAACTTTTACTTTTTAGAAAGAGCCACCATTCCTGTTATGATTAGAGAAATAATCATAACACCCTATCTTAAAAATGGCTGATCTGATGGTCTCCCAGGCTGTGGGAGCTGTGTTTATAAGAGCAAAAAAAGAAAAATTGTAATTATCCATAATTATTATTGAGATATCAACTTCTTTGTAACCTTCACAAAAAATAATTCCACTGCAAATGTCAGTCCAGAAGAAAACACTCTAAAACCACTTCAGCCCTGCAACTCTTCTCAAGCACAGCATCTAGAATGGCTTCAAGGAGATGGTCGGTGGCAGGGCTAGAGGGGAAAGGGCCATAACTATAAAATACAAAATTTATTCCTGTCAACAGGAACCGCGTTAAACAATGGGAAGCAGTCATAAAGGCTTGTCTCTCCAATGTTCTCAGTACTGAGAAGAGTGAATGCCTGCACCTGGGGGACAATGGGTGGAGTGAGGAGGTGTAGGTCGTCCGGAATCATACTCATATTTTCCACCCAAATTTCAAAATCTCCTACAAGTCTTAGGTTTTATCTTTAAGAATTTATACATTCTATGTTTTACTCCACAACAAGTCACACTTTAATATTTAACAAGTTTGAAGTTACTGCTATTAAAGTAAAATTGATGCCCTGAGAAGCTATGCCATGTTTATCCTAGACTTTGAAGACCCTGTGACCTTCTGGCAAGGGTCAGTTATCCTAGGTTAAGGCCTGAGGGTGGGTGCAATTTCTCTTTTATTAGACATATTCTCTGACACCCTATCTTAGAAATGGCTGATCTGATGGTCTCCCAGGCACTGGTAACTCTTGGTGAAGTAGTCTTGCCAGCTATGGAACATGTCACAAGCAAAGCGGAGTGATGAAGAGGACAGATGGTGAAGGTGCTCGCAGGAGAAGCATGGAGATAACCTGGCACAGAGAGTGGCCTGGGTCCTTGTTGAGGATCAGCCTATTTAGCTTTGTCTCAGCAAGAACATCTTCTTGTAGCCGGGTATGGACACAGGAGGAGCATCTGATTCTGGGGAATGAAGCAGGTGCAGCACAGATAAAATGTGAGGACCAGTGAGTTGTTCTAGCTGTAGTCAGGACTGGAATGAGGAGAAATAAGACCTAGTCTAAGTACTGGGCTGTCTTGAAGGAGGTGGGAAAGCAGGGCTCAGTCTGCAAGTCACGTGGGGCCAGAGCAGAATTTCTGTCTTGGTTCCAGACGCCTAGATGGGATAGTACTCAAGGGACACTTGCAGAGGGGGGCCAGATAGGCTGGTCTTTGGTGGGAGAAGGATTGCATTCAGGCTTTACCTAAAATCAGGGGCTGAAAAAGATGGCCTCCCAACTCCATTGACAGCCCCTGGACTTCTCTGGTTTTAGGAGGAGGCATCGAGGATGGTTCTGGAACTAAATCCATGGACTGATGTGTGTGCAAGGGTGGAGGGCTAGCAGCCAGGGGAAGAAGAGGACAGGAGAACACATATAAAAAGCAAGTACACAATATCAAAGGCAGAGGAGTCTGAGAGTAATCACTAGCCAAGGAGTCATAAGAGGGGTTACTCAGAAGTGACTGTATTTCTGGTAGTGTGTGTCATCAAAGGAAAGTGAGAGGTTGGCTTTCAGTGTAGTCTCAGCTTGGGGATAATGAGACAACATTTGGTTAAAACTAAAAGTGTTCAGGCATACATTTACTGTGAATGAGTCACACAGATGATCAACGGGGTTGAAAAGAGGTTTGGGATTTTTCAGAGCTTCATAATTCACTAGAATGGCCTGGTCTTCCAAGCAGATAGACAATTCCTTTTTAAATTTTTTTATGAGAAGAGAAATATGGGTTTGTTTTTGTACAGGAGGCCTGGTTCCCTTCTTCCATTGTCATTATTTTAAATATGAAACATAGTTGGACAGATAATGGTGAAAAAACATGGGGTGCATGAAATAGGAAGGCAGAGGCTGAGGAATTTATGACTTTATGAAATTCCTTTGAAGTCACATAGCTGCATCTGGTATTTTACATAGTAAAACTGACTATATAAGTAACTCTTTTTGATATAAAATAAGTAGTCAAGAATTATATGTAATACTATATGAAAAGGACCATCTATATTCTGCACCTAAAAATCCCTTAAAAATTCATTTGGTTCAAAATGGGATATTTTTGATACAAACATAAAAAATATATTTGGCTGTAACTAGGCTGCTTGATGTTCACTATAAATGTCCAAATGAATAATTTTTTTCTTTATTCTCATTTTCCATTCATTGGAAATTTAACAACTAATTCCAGGTTGAACACTATAATCTTTATGAGACCCACTGAGCACCCTGACTTCTGCAAGAGATGCCTGCTGGCTACATGGACTCTATCTCATCTTTTTCATGGTGGTTTAAGTTTGGAGAATAGGAAACATACTTGCTAAAGAAAATCCATATGGTAGATTTTCTCGTGTTTGCTTTCTGTAGGAAGATGGTGAAATAATTCACTATACTCTGATGTTGTGGAGGAAGGTGTCATCGTCATCATCACCATCACCATTACCATCATCACATCATCATCATCATCATCACCATCACCATCATCACATCATCATCATCATCACCATCACCATCATCACATCATAACCATCATCATCATCATCATCACCACCATCATCATGATCACCACTGTTGCCATCATCACCACCATAGTTTTAAAGACATGACATATTTATTTACTCATATATTTATATATTGATGCAGTACTGTGTTAGGTATTGGACAGTCACAGAATCAGCCTTAAATAGTTGCTGATTGTTCATCTTCCCATCATTATAGGGAAGATGCAGATGTCTGGCAAGTCTGCAAGAACACTAAGCAGAATGTGGCTGGTGAAAGATACCTGCCTTGAACCAGCTCAAATGAGTTCTAAACATAAGTTTTTATTATAAACAAATAAATAAATAAACAAAAACTATAGTAGCAAAGCTATACAGAAAACCCTGGGGGTTCCAAGCTAAATAGGAAAGATTACAGCTTCATGATGTTATCTATGGGAAAACCAACTCTTAAAGCTTGAGCAAGGTAGCTGATTAATATCAGATTTTAGAAACTCAAGGAAGAATTCTGCCTGAGATTGCTGCTTTTATTGCCATTATGTCAACATCTTGCTGTATCTGTGCTCAAAGGAAAGCAATATTTTAATAAATCAAGGACATTTCTCACACTTCAATCTCCATTTTACCTGCTCTGTTATAGATTGTGACCTGATTTCAAAAGTACAGCTGATTAATTATGATAGCTATTTCTTTTTTTTTTATAAAGATTTTATTTATTTATTTGAGAGAGAGAGAATGAGAGACAGAGAGCACGAGAGGGAGGAGGGTCAGAGGGAGAAGCAGACTCCCTGCAGAGCAGGGAGCCCGATGCGGGACTCGATCCCAGGACTCCAGGATCATGACCTGAGCTGAAGGCAGTCGCTTAACCAACTGAGCCACCCAGGCGCCCCTATGATAGCTATTTCTAAAGGGTGAGATGAACCAGACCACTACACCAAGAGTGAGTCTTAGCTGGAATTGAATGTTAGTTCAATCATTTGCTGGGTAACTTTGCACAGGTTAATCTCTCTGAGCATCAGTTTCTTCCTTAATGTAAAACCTGTTTGGTTTATAAAGTTTATTACGTGGATCAACTGAGTTGATAAAGGTAAATGCATTCAGAAAACTGTCAAGTAGTATTCACATGTGAATTGGTATGATTATGTCTATTTTTATAGTTTTACTGATATTTTAACATCCCTCATTCTTCTACTTTTAAAAAATGTTCTTGAATATTCTCCAGATTAATTTGGAATTATTTTGTCAATTTTTTCAAAATATTTTATTGTGACTTTCATTTTTTTATTATGTTATGTTAATCGGCATACATTACATCATTAGTTTTTGATGTAGTGTTCCATGATTCATTGTTTGTATATAACACCCAGTGCTCCATGCAGTATGTGCCCTCTTTAATATCCATCACCAGGCTAACCCATCCCCCCACCCCCCCTCCCCTCTAGAACCCTCAGTTTGTTTCTCAGAGTCCATAGTCTCTCATGGTTCGTCTCCCCCTCCGATTTCCCCCCCTTCATTTTTCCCTTCCTGCTATCTTCTTCTTCTTCTTCTTTTTTTTTTAACATATAATATATTATTTGTTTCAGAGGTACAGGTCTGTGATTCAACAGTCTTACACAAAGTCGCTGTGAATTGTGCGACTTTCATTTTTATTGTATTAAATTTATATACTAATTTGGGAAGGATTGATGTCTTGACCACATAGGTGTTTTAATTGGATAGTGATATATTGAATATTTAAATAGCTTTCTTTTATAGTCCATGGTGAAATTTTACTATTTATTTTGCTTTTCAGATTAATAATCTTTATCTTTTAATTGGAAATCTAACTTATTTATATTTAATATAAGAACAGACATATCTGGGTTTAAATATATCATTTTATTTTGTGTTTTTTATTTGTTAAATTCTGTAACCCTTTTTTCTACTTTCTTTTTTGTTTAAATATTTTAAAAATTCCACTTCCCTTCATTTGTAAGCTTATGTAGTGTTTACATTCTTTTAGTGTTACTCTAGAAATTACTCTAGGAACCATAACCTTATCACAGTCCAAACAATACCTTTACTCTCATTCCAGAAAAGAATGACCTGAGGACACTTCTATTCTGTTTACTTATAGAACTTACAATAAATACTGAATAGTTCTTATGCCCCCCTCTTACATTTTCTCAACCCTGTCTCCTATCTTCAAGAACCTGTCCAGCACTCATGCATCCATAGCCCAGAAATGTGAGGTTAATGACCAACTGAGGACAGAAGCTGGTAATAAATATACCTCTCTTTTTCCTTTCCTGTGGACAATTGTAGGTGGTTTCTCAGGAGTCCCTGGTGACACTGAGTTCCAGCTGTCCACAGAAATGAACTGCTCATTACTGAACCCTTTTATTGGCTTTCACTCCTTTCCTGTTTTGCTCTCCTCAGTTATTCCTCTCTCCTGCAATTATTACCCAAAACAAATTGCATTTATGGTTTTTTCTTTTTGGTCTCAGAATCTGCTTTCTGGTGGAGGAGGGGTCCACAGGCTAAGCCATTGTATATTTTAGTTATGTATATTAACCTCATGTATTTACCTCTTTCTTTGCTCTTCATTCCTTTCTGCACACCTAACATTCCATGTGAAATAATTTACTTTCTGCTTGAAGTATCTTCTTTATACCTGGTGGGTATACCTGGGACTGCTGGTAGTACAATCCTTAAACTTTGTCTGAAAATATCTTTATTTTACCTTTGTTCTTAGAGAAAGAACTTGTGTTTCTGGGTATGAAATTCTAGGCTGATGGCTATTTTCTCTAAACACAATGAGAACATCATTCCACTTCTGTTTTCTATTGTTGCTGTTAAGAAGTCACCTGCCACTGCCATTTGTGATTTTTTCCCCTCCTTTGGCTGCTGTTGTAACTTTTTTGGGTCTCTTTTTCTGCAGTGTTGCTATGAAATGTCCATATATGAACTGCTTTTCCATTTATTCTGTTTGGGATTTTTCAGCTTCTTGAATCTGTGAATTGATGTTTTCAGTCAGTTCTGGAATATTCTTTAGCCATTCCTATATTTTCTCTGCTCCACTCTTCCTCTCTCTTTTCCTCCTTGGATTCCAAGTAAATACATTAGACCCTCTTATTGTGTCTTTTATCTCTTATGCTCTCTTCTGTTATCTTCCATCTCATTGTCTCTATGTGTTGTATTTTGTGTAATATAGTCTCCCTATCAACCAAGTTGCTATTCCCTCTTTGGCAAAGTTGAATCTGCCATTAAATTTTTGCTTATTGATTTTTTTTTCATTCTTAATTTATATCTGATTCTTTAAAAATATGGTCAATTTTTATAGTTTAATTATTTTCCAAAACTTTTAAACTTTGCTTTTATGTCTTTGAACCAGTAAGCCTATGTTTGATAATTACAATATAGGAAATCTTTGAGAATCTCTGTGTTCTATTTCTGCTGGTTCTTTTTTATAGTGATTTCTTTCCTTGTGTGCCTGGATTTCTTTGGCTGTGTGTTGCACATTGCACCTAAATTATTTTTAGGAATAATTATTTTTTTTTGTTTTTGTTTGATAATTTCTCTTCTCTTTTTTAAAAATTTAATTTAATTTAATGTTAGTCACCATACAACACATCATTAGTTTTTGATGTAGTGATCTATGATTCATTGTTTTTGTATAACACCCAGTGCTCCATGCCGTACGTGCCCTCCTTAATACCCATCACCGGGCTAACCTATCTGCCCACCCCCCTCCCTGCTAAAACCCTCAGTTTGTTTCTCAGAGTCCATAGTCTCTCATGGTTTGTCTCCCCCTTCGATTTCCCTCCCTTCATTTTCCCCTTCCTTCTCTTAATTTCTCTTTTCTTAAAAAAATGCTTTGCCCAGAGTTTTAGACATCTTTAGCAGGAGGTTTTGTCTGAATCACTTTGATTTCCATTTAAGAAGTGGAAGCCCCATTCAAAGTTTTTGAGCAGGAGATGACATAATTTGGTATCAAATTAAAAAAATACCACATTGGCTGCTATGCGCATGTTGGAAACAGGGCAAGAGTGGCAGCAGAGAGACCAGTGAGGAGGTCTTGCTGCTGACTAGGTGAGAGATGAAGGTGATTTGGACTAGAACGGGTGAGATGGAGAGAAGTAGACAGATTTCTTTCTTTCTTTTTTTTTTTTAGATTTATTTCTGATATAGAACCGTCAGGACTTTATATTAGACTTAAAAATGAATAATAAGGAAAAGGGTAGCTTTAAGGATGACTTATATAGATTGGCTTTAGTAACTCAGTGGAGATTGTGCCATTTACCAAGAAAGGAGAGACTGGTCACTTCCTGTTTAGTTTCATATCCTTTCTGCATCTTACCCATGCTATGCTCTATGTCATAAGACCACTTATTTCTCAAGCTCCATTGTCAGCTAGATTTTGGTAGATTCAGCCAATGAAGGTAGTGGCAGAAGACTGATTTGCAAGAGGAAAGATGAAGCCAGGGGTATTTGCTGTCATTCTGCATTAGATATCCCCAGCAGAGGCTTTGTCTCTTCTATGGCCCTAGCTTCTGTCAGCCTTCATGGTCCCAACTCTCTCTGGATGGTGCTTGTTTCTGGACTCTGATGACAGCTCCATCTCTCCTTTCCTTCCAGCCCTTCAGGTGGTGGTGACGACTTCCTGCTGTGGCTAATCTGCAGGTGGCTTCACCATCATCTTTTCCATCACCTGTCTTGCCAATTCCTGGTATTAAATCCTCTCTTTTGGAAAGACCTAGAGTGATTCTGTTTTCCTGACTGGAATATAACTGATATACCTGGGTTAGGACCAGGTTTGTTGGAGGGAGAGGGGAAAATAATTTCCTGATATTTGTGGTATCCTATAGATATCAAAGTGGAGATGTCAAAGAGTGACTCTTACTTGACATCTTCCTTGATGGGAGAGGCCATATTATGATACTGAGCATTTCTACACAGATCTAAGAACATCAGGAAGACATATAAGGGCCAACAGGTCTTAGAACCAGAAAAACTTCAGTTCATTTCCTGTTTCACCACTGATATTAGTTTTTTTTTTAAAGGACAGGTGACACTTATTTTTTTAAAATATTAACTTATGTAAATGAAGCTAAAAGGTAGAAGTCCTTGTTAATTCTAAATCCTGTTCCTTCTGCCCAAATCATGCTAAATGTACATTCTGTGGCATTTATTCTACAAAAATCCTTGGTGTCAACAAAATGCTCACATCCTGAAAAATGAATACATTCCTATATTATGCTAGAAATTATGGTAGATTGTCTAGTTGACAAGGGACAAGTCAATTCTTTTTTTTTATTATGTTATGTTAATCACCATACATTACATCATTAGTTTTTGATGTAGTGTTCCATGATTCATTGCTTGCGTATAACACCCAGTGCTCCATGCAGTACATGCCCTCTTTAATACCCATCACCAGGCTAGCCCATCCCCCCACCCCCTCCCCTATATAACTCTCAGTTTGTTTTTCAGAGTCCATAGTCTCTCATGGTTCATCTCCCCCTCCGATTTCCCTCCCTTCATTTTTCCCTTCCTGCTATCTTCTTTTTTTAACATATAATGTATTATTTGTTTCAAAGGTGCAGAGTTAAACTATGGCAAAAAAAAAAAAATCCTCAAATGTCTGCAACTTAACATTATAGAAATGCAATGCAGTCATCCTCCAGCCAAAAAAAGAAAAATGCAGAGATGTCAAGAAGGTGGCTGGAGGGCGCCTGGGTGGCTCAGTTGGTTAAGCGACTGCCTTCGGCTCAGGTCATGATCCTGGAGTCCCTGGATCGAGTCCCGCATCGGGCTCCCTGCTTGGCGGGGAGTCTGCTTCTCCCTCTGATCCTCCTCCCTCTCATGTGCTCTCTCTCTCAAATAAATAAATAAAATCTTTAAAAAAAAAAAAAAAGAAGGTGGCTGGACATGGATCCAGAACTTAGGGGAGAGATGATGAGATACAAATATGGGGCTCCTTTGCATGCAGGTGACATTCAAAGTTAGAGAGAGATTATGTAATATATAGATAGAACACAGAGAAAGAAGAGGAAGGATCTGGGATGGCCCTGGAGAATTTTGACATTCAAAATTCAGATGGAGGAATAGGAATCTGAAAAAGGAAACTCGAATGGTGACCCACGGAGGTAAGAGGAAAATCAGCAAGGTGTGGAGTTGCTGAAAAGAAGAGAGGAGTATGACAGGAAAGAGAGGAGATTTCAAAAGTCTGCAGGAGTTCTAGTAACATGAGTTGAGAACATCTACTGGATGTGCCGCCATGGAGCTAGCTCACTGATGGCTGTGGTGAGAGCAGCTGTATGGGAGGGCTGTTGTAGATTGGAGTGGGTTGAAAGAACATGAAAACAGTTCTTTTGTGAATGTTTGCTACAAAAGGACACAGTGTTTCTCAACCTCTTTTTCATTATTGTCCCTTAAGGATCCTGTTTAGACATTTTTCTCTAATTGCTCTTACCCCCTGAAATTTCAAACCACAGGTACACTGTGTATCTGGTTATGCCCTATATGTGTGTGTCATTGTTGATACATAAAATGAGTAAAATTTTTTTTCACTTCCTTAAAAATCAGTTTTACATGATATCATCCCTGCTGAGAATACGTGGTCTTAGCCTAATAATTTCTTAGCATCTACAGAGGGGCTCAACATTATTTATTTATTTATTTAGTTAGTGAAGAGCTAGATAGTAGATATTTTAGGCTTGGCAGGGCCATATATGGTGTCTGGTCTCTGTCACATACTCTTTGCTTTTTTTTAAACAATTTTTTAAAAATAATAAAAATAAGAAAATATGATTTCTAGCTTGCTGGCTGCATAAAAACAGGCTGTGGGCTGGGTTTGGCTCACATTCCATAGTTTGCCACCTCCCTAATTTGTAATGATAAAATCGGATAAATTTCAGAGTTTAAATAAATACGTTTTTGTGGATTTTTTTTGCATGGCATTTTGAAATATATGATTTAGTTATAGATTTGAAAGGCTACACAGAGTTCACTCATTTATTAGCCAAATGATGATGGACAACTTTTTGTGTGCAACAGGTATGAGTAATTTTTATATTATGGCAAAACAACCAACTAAGTAACTAAGTATTAAAATGAGTCAAGGGGCGCCTGGGTGGCACAGTCATTTAAGTGTCTGACTCTTGATTTCGGTTCAGGTCATGATCTCAGGGTTGTGAGATCGAGCCCTGTGGTGAGCTCTGCGCAGGGTGTGGAGCCTGCTTAAGATTCTCTCCCTCTCCGTCTGCCCCTCTCCTGCTTTCTTTCTCTCTTAAAAAAAAAAAAAAATCCGAAACAGCCAGCAATGTGCAGAACATGCTGTGGGTGATAACTAGGAGAAGGCTAGAGTGGTGCAAGGGGGACCAGCTTAGGCCTGGGATCAGAGAGACTTAGGTATGTATCTGCATTGACCTTGGTCTAGTTCCATGACCTTGGACAAGTCACTTAACCTTCTAGAGTCTCAGGGTCCTTAACTGACAATGCAGGTATTAATAAGCCACCACTATAGGGTATCTGGGAGGATTAACTATAGTAAGATCACAAGGTGCCTGATGCCTCATAACAGCTCTGTAGTGTTAGTTTCCTTTTTCTCTTCTTTGCTCTTAACATGACTGCAGAAGATCTTACGAGTATTGTGAATTATGTCTGGAAAGCAAATATGTATGCCCATTTCAGAGACTGAAGACAATGGTGGCAAGCTGTTTCTGTAATGAGGATGCAGATGGAATTCAGGAAGTGTGTACAGAGCACCTGTGGGAAAAGAACCGCCCTGGCAGTCTGATTTGGGACGTCTTGGGGCACCCGGGAATGTGCATTTTTAGAGCTTCCAGGTGACTCTGATGCAGGTGATACCTGGGCTGCACCTTGAGAATTACTGTCCTATGATTCAGTGGGAAAGGCTGACTGAGGTTCCACGATCCCAGAAAAATGTAGTTTTCCCATCAGGTTTCCTGAGACTCCAGGCATGAGAGGGGGAAAATTTCAGGGTCTGGGGGAGTTTAACCCAAATATCAGGCTGGCCTCTCTTCTGGGGTGAGCAGTTTAAACAGGCTCTAGGAGGAACAAAGTCTAGCTTGATCCGGGCCCAGGTTGACATCCTGGGTGCTCTGTCAGGAGCTGGTGCCCACAGACAGATGGGGCCCTAGCATGGTTCTAGGTTTTCTGTCTGAGGGTCCTGGACCGTGGAGGATTCTGGAAAAGGGACTGTAGTCAGAAGGAGGAGGATGGCAAGAACTAGATGGGGTTAAGGGTCTTGGCCACAGTCCAACTTTGCATGTGGCGGGGGTGAGACAACCAGAGACAACCATGGTTAGCACACAACCATGTGTGCTAACTTTACCGGCCCTCATTTTTCAAATCTGTGAAATGGGATCATAATTCTTACCTCTGAGTAATGCTGTGAGGATGATATAAGGTCTTGAAAGTTCCCGCTATGGCACCTAGCACACCATGGGTTCTCAACGTAAAGGGATGCTTACTACCATCATTGCAGGGTGGAGTTCTGCTTCCAGCTAAACCCTAGAGAGCTGATCAGGAAATCAGACTCAGGCCAGTCTGGTGAGGGCTGGGGGAAGGGTGAGCTCCCATGCTGCATAGGCAACTAGGTTTTATGGCATCGGGGTAGACCCTGAGCATCCCTGAGAGGAGTGTGAGGCCTTCACTGTCCGGAATGGAAGAGACCCAGGGTCCAGGTGGCTGAGCCTGCAGCATCTGGGGCTCGGCAAAGCAGATATATAGAGCTGAATTCAGGGTCCAGGCCAGCAGGGGTGACCTGCCTCACTTGGGACTGAGATTTCCAGAACCATCCATTGCTTGGGATTCACTCTCTGAGACTCTGAGACTCTCATCTTTTAGATTGTGCCCAGAGTTGGGAATGTGCCTTTACTTTAAAACATCTCTTCCCCTTGCTTATGACCTTGCCTCTACCTCTGGTTCCCATCCTGAGAAACACTGTCTTGGGAGGTGGCAGACAGACATGTGGAGCGGGGTTCTCAGCTTTTTGTTTGTAGCAACCTGGTGGATTTGGGGCAGCACATGGTGAGGGTGCTAGAAGTCAGTCTGGCACCAGCAAGCCAGCACCCCCTCCAGCATAACCCCCCACTGTATACAATGTCTTATGCTGCCCTGGAGTGTCCGCCACTCCCTAGTCCCTGGTCCGCTCCTCAGAATCATGCTTCTGTTTAAGCTAAACTGTTACTGCCCTGACTACATTCCTTTTTAAAAAAATTTTTTTATTGTTACGTTAATCACCATACATTACATCATTAGTTTTTTTTTTAAAGATTTTATTTATTCATTTGAGACACAGATACAGAGAGAGAGAGAGAGAGCATGAGCAGTGGGAGAGGCAGAGGGAGAGGAAGAAGCAGACTCCCCGCTGAGTCAGGAGCCCATACATCATTAATTTTTGATGTAGTGTTCCATGATTCATTGTTTATGCATAACACCCAGTGCTCCATGCAGAACGTGCCCTCCTCAATACCCACCACCAGGCCAACCCATCCTCCCACCCCCTCCCCTCTAGAACCCTCAGTTTGTTTTTCAGAGTCCATCGTCTCTCATGGTCTGTCTCCCCCTCTGATTTCACCCCTTCATTCTTCCCCTCCTGCTATCTTCTTCTTTTTTTTTTTCTTAACATATATTGCATTATTTGTTTCAGAGGTACAGATCTGTGATTCAACAGTCTTGCACATTCACAGCGCTCACCATAGCACATACCCTCCCCAGTGTCTATCACCCAGCCACCCCGTCCCTCCCACCCCACCCCCCACTCCAGCAACACTCAGTTTGTTTCCTGAGATTCAGAATTCCTCATATCAGTGAGGTCAGATGATACATGTCTTTCTCTGATTGACTTATTTCGCTCAGCATAACACCCTCCAGTTCCATCCACGTCGTTGCAAATGGCAAGATCTCATTCCTTTTGATGGCTGCATAATATTCCATTGTATATATATACCACTTCTTCTTTATCCATTCATCTGTGGATGGACATCTTGGCTCTTTCCACAGTTTGGCTATTGTGGACATTGCTGCTATAAACATCGGGGTGCACAGACCTCTTTGGATCCCTACATTTGTATCTTTGGGGTAAATACCCAATAGTACAATTGCCTGATCATATGGTAGCTCTATTTTCAACTTTTTGAGGGACCTCCATACTGTTTTCCAGAGTGGCTGTGCCAGCTTGCATTCCCACCAAAAGTGTAGGAGGGTTCCCCTCTCTCCACATCCCCACCAACAATTGTCATTTCCTGACTTGTTAATTTTAGCCATTCTGACTGGTGTGAGGTGGTATCTTATTGAGGTTTTGATTTGGGTTTCCCTGATGCCGAGCGATGTTGAGCACTTTTTCATGTGTCTGTTTGGCCGTTTGGATGTCTTCTTTGGAAAAATGTCTGTTCATGTCTTCTGCCCATTTCTTGATGGGATCATTTGTTCTTTGGGTGTTGAATTTGGTAAGTTCTTTATAGATTTTGGATACCAGCCCTTTATCTGATATGTCATTTGCAAATATCTTCTCCCATTCTGTCGGTTGTCTTTTGGTTTTGTTGACTGTTTCTTTTGCTGTGCAAAAGCTTTTTATCTTGATGAAGTCCCAATAGTTCATTTTTGCCCTTGCTTCCCTTGCCTTTGGCGATGTTTCTAGGAAGAAGTTGCTGTGGCTGAGGTTGAAGAGGTTGCTGCCTGTGTTCTTTAGGATTTTGATGGACTCCTGTCTCACATTTAGGTCTTTCAACCATTTGGAGTCTGTTTTTGTGTGTGATGTAAGGAAATGGTCCAGTTTCATTCTGCATGTGGCTGTCCAATTTTTCCAACACTATTTGTTGAAGGGACTGTCTTTGTTCCATTGGACATTCTTTCCTGCTTTGTCAAAGATGAGTTGACCATAGAGTTGAGGGTCCATTTCTGGGCTCTCTATTCTGTTCCATTGATCTATGTGTCTGTTTTTGTGCCAGTACCATACTGTCTTGATGATGACAGCTTTGTAATAGAGCTTGAAGTGCCCTGACTACATTCTTGAATACAGCTGGAGGCACAGTCCTCGTGTTCTTCCTCTGAGGATGACTGACTTGCTGCTGTGCCTTCTCCCTGTCCTCCCAGCAAGCAGTGCTCTCCTTACGTTGCCCTGCACCACTCAGACCATTCTGGACCACTCCGGACGGGCAGCTGATGGACCGAAATATATCCCTTGCTGTGGGAGGAGTAGCTCTTTCACAGTGATCAACAGTTGGGGGTGCACTTGTGTGGCCACTGTTTTCTGGGGTGCAGGGATTGAGAGCCGTTGACACAGGCAGATGGGGGAGACACACGCAGAGCCCCAAAGTGGGAGCCGAAGTGGACAGAGACAGATGAAGCACAGTTCAGTGCTGTGGAAGGGCAAAATATTTCCCCAAAAAGCCTTTTTCACAGAAGGCAAATAATTGCAAACCTTCCCAGGCCAAGCTGTGGCCTCTACTTCTGGCTTCCCTGATTGCCTATGGTGTGGGGGTGTATGCCCCATGCGCGGACTGACTCCACACACCAGTTGATCAGCAGGGTTGTTACAAGGATGCTGGAGCTTTCCAGGTGGTGGATCTGGCTTCAATAGTGAGGGCATGAATTGATATGAGCCTTTAGAATTGACTTCGGTGCCTCCTCTGTGGTGCCAGATTATCCCTTGTGGTTCTCTCTTGTTTGCTGGCAAAATCGCAATGTGGTCATGTTATAATTGTATGTGTCTGGTTGAAGCTGTTTTCTGGTGTCATGATGAATGTGAAATGACAGTTATTATTTACAAGAATTTCAAACAAAACATACCCTTTATAAATAAATGTAAAGTTAATGTTGTATGGAAATGGCATAATTTTAAAACTGAAGGCATGAATGTCTGTCAGCTACTTGGCCATCTGCATGGTTTTGGAGGCATTAAGCAGTTACATGCAATGTCCCAAATATGCTAACTTTTCACACACCGTTGAGTGAATCTCTGATGTTCAAAAAAGGTTGTGTCCATTTACCTTGGGTTCTTGCAGAAGGAAATACTGACTGGTGGATTTTTTAGGTCCCACAGGCCAGCGCTATTCAAAGTATGGTCTGAGGACCACACTAGTTGGCCAACTGTTTGTGAGCAGCCCAGGAACAGATGAGTAAGGATATATAGAGGGCACATTTAGAATTTTGATAGCAACTCGACATTGTTGCCACCTAAGCAATGATCAGTGGCTTTGTCTTTGAATGACTATAGACCAGTTTTACGGTGGGCTTCATGGTGAGTCACATGTGGTGTAAGCTGCAAACTAGTCCTGCTTGGTTGGGCCACATTAAAAGTTGGAAAGGAGCAACTTGAACCTGTTGAAATTGCTTGAAACCTTCTTACATTTCTGTCAACATACCTCAATGGTTTATCTACTATGAGTCTATGAATGCTCTTAAAACAAAACACAGAAATGATTTGTGTTCCATTTGGATTACAATAGTAGCCTCCGTGCTCAGACCTGACTATAACATGACTGTGTATATACTTTATTCCTTGTGAATCACATTGCCAACTCAATTTAGGATACCAAATCCATTAAAACCTTTAAATGGTGATGTACATGGTGTTCACTCAATATGTGCACATAGATACTTAATGTGGGGAATTGCTAACTCATAATTTTTGGTTTAGCTATAAGTGTGATATGACAACATTACAACTGTAATAATGATTCTCTATGTTCATTGTCTCTATGCATGCTTCCAATGAATTCGATACCCATATTTTGTTCTTTCCTGTCTTATTTGTTCTGATTATATTTGTCGATGAATTGATATATTTATTGGTATGTAATTTTGTACCTGCTGAATCTAATCATAAAATATTAGGACTTATATTTGTATATAAGTGTCTGTTTTTTCAAAATTTCATTTATCTAGTAATTCACTTTTATTGTATTTTATAAAACCGTAAGTCTGTGATGGACTGGAATTTAAGGAAAAAGTGTTTTTTTCTACTACACAGGCTCAATTCTATAGGAGTATTTCTTAAATGAGATCCATGGAACACATACATCCAAATCACTTTGGGGGTATTGATGCAGATTCCCTGAAGAATCTCCGGGAACAAGCTCAAGGATTTACACAAGCTACCCAGGGTATTCTGAGTCTTACTTGAATTTGGGAAAGACCTGACTATAACATGACTGTGTATTATATGATAAGCACTGCACTAGGTGCTTTTGTATTTTAGGATTCTTGGAGGGCTGACATACAAAAGAAAGCAGAATTGTCTTGGAAGTACCACATCCATCCCTGACTGCTTTACTCAGAACTGGTCATAAGGTCATTTTCAAACTCTAGACAAGAACAGAATCTTGGATGGTGCCTAGAGAAACATTGTCCCAAACCATAGTCTTTCAGTTTTATTTTTGTGACTGTGGGCAATGTAAATGCCCAGCATGATGGACTATTGGCAGGTTAATTGCCAAAGAATAGAGGAGAATGCACATGGTCAATGCATTTATTAATATGATTGGCTATTTGCCTTCACAATCCCAATGACTGAATCAAATCAACATTGTGGTCCTCTTGTAGCTTTTTTGACAGTTAACTGTTGAGAAATAAGGAAATACATTTGAAAGTGAATTTAGTCGTCCCTCCAACCACCCACTTCCCAACTGGATCCTCTTCTCAATTTTTATCATGATAAAACCATTGCTCCATACTTGGATTACAATAGTAGCCTCCGTGCTCAGTAGTTGTCAGAATTTTATTTTAAGAGAGAACCTAAAAATATATCCCATGGCTCGATGTCCCATGGCTGTCTCCTAGTGGCAATCTTGAGACCATTTCTTTCATTAACTTGTATCCCCTAAATGACTCTGATTCCACAACATGCTCATGGGAATTGAATATGTTGCTTAAAATTTTGTGGGGAAATGGAGAAGAAGATTCTGAATTTGGAGTCAAAATTAGAAAAGGCTCCTCTTACTTAAGATTATAAAGTAATTCACCCATGTTTTCTTGTATTACATTTATATCATGTTATTTTTAAAATTTTATCTTTGACATATTTGGAGTTTACTTTTTTTCTGAAATATAGGTCAATTCCTACCCCTTCATCCCCAGAGGGTTACCTGGTTGCTTTCAAGCAGTGGTCCTTAAATATGGGCAACTTTGCCACACAGAGACCATTTGGCAATGTTTGGAGACATTTTTAGTCATCACAGCTTGAGGGTGGATATTGCTAGCATCTCTCTAGTGGATAGAGTCCAGAATGCCACTAAATACCCTCCAATGCACAGGACAACCACTGAGGACAAGGGGTTTTCCAACCCAAAATGTCAATAGTGCCAAGGATGGGAAACTCTACTCTAAAATCATTTATCAAGTAATCCACATTTACCTTACTGATTTGAGATGCTTCATTTATCATACATCAGATTCTTAAAATCATTTGGGTCTATTTTTATACTTCCCATTATGTTTCTTTGGTTTGCCCGTATATCCATGCATCACTAACACACAGTGGCTTTATTTTATGCAATAGCTTTATAATCTGTTTTAATATCTGGAAGGTATCCCTCGTTGCTTGTCATTCTTCAGAGTTTTCCTGGAAACATTTTTTTTCCTGTATTAAAATTAGAATCAGCCTATCGACTTCTAAAAGCACCCATTGATATTTTTATGGAAACCCTGTTAAATTTATAAATTAACTTAGTGAGATTTGACATTAAGATGTTGAATCATCTTATTCAGGAACACGGTATGATGCCTTTCCATATTTTCAAATCTTCTTTTGCTAGTTTTGAAAATTTCTGTTTTATAGTCCTTGAATATTGTAGTCTTAAGACTATTACCAAGACTATTTTATGTCATAGATTTCTTGTGTAAATGGAGTCTTTTCTTTCATTTTATCTTCTAACTGTTCGCTGTTTATATAACTGAAAGCCATTGTTTTCTGCATTTTGAGTTTGTCCCTTGCTAACTTCGTGAAATCTCTAATTATTTACTGTAGTTTTCAATCAGTGTAGGGGAGGAGACATTCCACATGTGCAACTGTATCACCTTTAAGCAAAATGTTAACACCAGTCTTTTCAGTTTAATCCTGTAATTTCTTTGTGTTGTCTGATCATATTGGGTAGTACCTGGAGTATAATGTTAAATACTAGTGGTAATAGTGGGTAGTCAGGGTACCATTGGACATCCTTGTATTATTCCCAACTTTAGTGAGAATGTTTTTGGTGTTTCTCTGTTAGCATGAGGCTGGCATGTGGGCTGAGGAGAACATCTTTTATTTATCTTAGAGTAACATCCATCTATACATAAATATCGAATGTTTTTGTTATTTATTTTTCATATCAAGAATGGTTGTTGAATTTTTTCAAGTATTATTTCATGGTCTATAGTGAGGATTACATGCTTTTTGTCTTTATTTATATAAATATGATGGCTGATAGTAATAGATTTTCTAATACTGAACCATCTTTGACAAAATCTTCTTAGTCTTGATATATTGTTGTTTGTATGTGCCACTGGCTTTTCTTTTTTAATATTTTAATAAGGATTTTTATATTAATATAAAAGTGGTTTAAGTTTTTCTATTTTGGGTAACCTTTATCAGGGTTTGATATCAGTATTATAATCACATAATTTTAAAAATGTCAACATTTTCTTTCTTTTTTTGTCTTTTCTATATTCCAAAATAAAACTTCCTTGTGAAATCCTCTGAACCTGAGGTGTTTTTGGAAGTTGGTAAGTTGAGAGTTTTTTTTCTACTTTCTACGGAAATCAGTGTGTTTGGAGTTTCCGTCTTTCCTGGCATTAGTTTTGGTAACTTACACTCTTCTAGGAAAATATACATTTCATCCAGTTTTTCATAATCTTGAGTAATGTAGTCTAGTGTTAATCTTTAAATGTTCTCTCTTTCTCTAGTTATTTATACTTAACCTTTCTTCTTCATATTTTTTTTGGTAAAAACATTTTTATAATAAAATTTCTTAAAAAGCATTTTTATACTTTTTTTGGGAAAAAAATAAATATCCATTTTTTATCTTCAGGGAATGTAGTTCATACATCAGTGAGGCCTATCATGTCGGTTCTGTTAGTTAGGTCTTTTGTTGCCCCATTTGCCTTTGCCCAGAGGACTTCCAGGGGTGGTATGACATTAGGAGGGGCCCAGCAGGGCCTTCACAGCCTATGACCTAGAAGGTTCCTACTCTTGCCTGGGTCTAGGATAGCATTGCTGTTATATAGAGATCAGAAGAGTTAGCATTAAAGACACTGACAAAACCAAGTACAGGTGAGAAATAGGGCTTCTGGAATTCTTAACTACCACTGGTAATAAATTGTGTATAAATTGATAGAACACTGGGATATTGTTGCACAGCCTTTGCTGGGGCCTACGACAGAAAGTCCACTGGAGGGATACACCCAACAGAAGCTTGCACATACAGCTACTGATAATTAGTGCAAGGATTTCAGAACAGTCTTGCTTGTACTAGCTCCAAACTGCAAAGTCTACAGTCCATTGACACTAGAATGGATAAATAAATTATGGCACATTCATTCATTCAGTGGAATACTATATGGAAATGAAAATGATCTACACACAACAATTTGGATCAGTCTCACAAACAACGTTGAGCCAAGGAAGCCAGACCTAAAAACATATGTGAGGTACAATGCCATTTGTATAAATTCAAACACAGGCAAAGTAATGTCTGGGGACAGAAGTCATGATATTTGTTGCTTTTGAGGAGGAAGGAGGGACTTCCTTTATTGTTTTTAAGATTTTATTTATTTATTTGAGAGAGAGAGCATGCATGAGCAGAGGGGAGCGGCAGGCAGAGGGAGAGGGAAAAGCAGACTCCCCACTGAGCAGGGAAACTGATGTGGGCCTTGATCCCAGAACCCTGGGATCATGACCTGAGCTGAAGGCAGATGCTTAACCGACTGACCCCCCCAGGCCCCCCAGGAGGGACTTCTTATGGGAGGCAGATGAGGGTGGCTTCTGGCTTCAGAAATGTATACTTCTGAATTTGGGTGGTTGATAGATGGGTGTGTTTTTTGGAGATGAGCCATCAACCTGCATGGGTATAATTTTGAACTCCTCTCTACATAAGCTACAGTTCACTTAAAAAGATTTCTTAAAAAAATCATAGATTGCCATGTCTGTCAGGTTTTCCCTGACCTGAGTAATCAGCCATCTTTGGCAACTCTCCTGACTCTTACCCTTCTGTGTTTCCTTGCTCAAGGAACTGAGGAGGTGGAGGGGTCTGTGTCCATACTCTGCAATAGCTGAGCAGGGACCCCACAGTCAAAAATAAAAAACTGTCACAGCTTTCCTCCCAGTGGGTTTGGGAAGACCATGTAATGGAAACTAAGAGGGTCAGGCCTGGACTGGGTGGCCTCCTTGAAAATTGGATGGACCGGCAGAGCAAGTACAAGCCTCCGTCCCAGGAGTGGATCCAGTGGATAAAGTGCACGCTGCCCTGGGGGCGGCTGAGTCAGGTTCAGGAGGTGAGCACTCACCAGGAAAGGGGAGATGAAGGTAGCAAGACAGGAGCCAGCAGAGCCCTCATGGAGCTGGGGGTAAGGACGGAGGTGAAGCATGAGACTGAGGAGGGCCACGCAGTGCTGCTTCCTTGGAGCTGTGTGAGCCACTCAATGCGGAGAAGCCGGGGAGAGGGGGCAGAGGACAAGAACCTGATCTAATAATACCCTCCATATTTTAATTCTGCAAACGGTCTTAAAACGGTATTTGTTCCAAACCAAGGCTTCAAAATGGATAAAAACAAGTGCATACGCATCGTAGCATGCACATTATTCACTGAATAGAACACCTAGAGGTTAGCTGTCTTGTCTAGGGAATGAAAATAAAGCTTTTCTGGCAAGGTGGTTATACCATTGCTGCCCATGGTGGAGTGAGAGCTTAAAATAGCCCAAGGAACTGTTGGGGGTGGAGGGAGTTTATACCGAAGTTTGCCTTTGAATTATTGTTAAGGCCACAATAAAACACAAGGAGAGAATGTTTTGCAAGACCCAGGAAGTTATAAAATATTTTTATTCCAGAACAGTTCAGTCGGTGCTAAAATGTCAATTAAATCAGCAGATGGTTAGCTACTCTTCTTTACAAGTTCAACGATATAATTTCAGAATTAAAAACACTGACAAATTCTGTATACGTCTATTCCATTTATCCATTTAGAGATATGAGATGTGTCTTTCAAGTCAATTTGACAAACATTTACTCGCTCTCACCCCCACGGCCCCCAATATGCGTGGCAATGAAATAGTATGGGGTCTGGAGGACTGAGATGGCTTCATACAGTTTCTTTTGTTTTTTTCTGGATCATGACCTCAGCTTTTCAGATTGATGGATGATGTATTTTTCAGTCATGTTGCAAATGAAAGAAGTGAAAACAGAAAACGTGTCCAGAGTCACACAGGTGGGGACTCGCAGAGCTAGAACTGGAATTCGGGCGCTCTTGTTGTAGCCATGGAGGAAGGTTTATTCACTGGATGGGAGTCAGACATGCTTGTTCACCTGCGTAAACCATCCAGTCACCGAAAATCATTTAATAGTCATGAGGGAGGTCAGATATGGACAGGACACGCAAACAGAAGCCAGAGTGTCTTATTTATTGGTGTTTAGACCTAATCTGGAGATAGAAGAAAGCAATAGAAGTCCTTATCACTGACAGAGGCAGGGCAGGGCAGGCCAGCAAATTATGATATAGAAACAACAAGGGGCACTGGCCTCATCCCATTCTCTTTTTTTATTTATTCTTCACAAATGCAATTTATGAATCCCAGTTTTTTTTTTTTTTTGGTCCTATTATAGAACACAGCTATCAGCTTTGTGCCCTGACACCATAATTTTGTTCAAAGCCATTTTCTCTATTCTTATGCATTTCCTGGCCACATTTGTGCACCCGCTTGTCAGTTCCATAAATCATCATAGATAAGCAAATCCTTCTCTTAACCTTTTGGAAAGATAACATGACCAATATTTTCTGAACATATTTTTTCCAGGCTTTCTTTGGGGAGATAAATGTGACCTGTCTTGATGGTGCATCACTAAACAATAGCATGATTTATGAGGAGGAGTGGGGCTTGTTCATTGTGGTTTACCCAAAGACTTCAAATGTCTTCTTTTTGGAAGGACGATGGGGAGTTGTAAGGAGACACAGTACAGATTTTTGACAAAGACCTTGTATTCAGGATTTCTGCAGTGGTTTCTATACACCAAGATGAGGTAGCATGTGAAAGCTTTAATATAGTCACTCGAATTATCTAGAAATTATTTTTGAGGGATGTGAACCTTGGTTATATTTTTTTCTGTATGCTTACATAGACTCTCCCAAAAAGGTCTCAACAAGGAGCTTCCTTCCAGCTCCCAGACACATATATGCAATCTGCCTATAGGATGAAGGGAATTTAAGTGAGATACAGAGAGGAAATGGAATGTATGTGGCCCCGGAAGTGTGGGGCGGGGGGTGGTTGTGGCAGTGAGCCCTTTATTTTAGCATAACCATGATATTGCACAGCCAAAGAGAGGACATGTAGAAAATCATATTCAGGGGTGCCTGGGTGGCTCAGCCAGTTGAGCATCTGACTCTTAGTTTTGGCTTGGGTCGTGGTCTTGGGGTTGTGGGATCGAGCCCCGTGTCAGGCTCTGTGCTCAGGGCAGAGTCTGCTTCAGACTCTCTCCCTCTCCTTCTCCTTCTCTCTCTCTCTCTCTCAAATAAATAAAATATTTAAAAAAAGAAAATCACATTCAGCATGAACATCAGAGAAGGAAAAAATGTGTCATAGGCTGTGGAGTTACGAGAGGGTTGGGTTTTAACCCCTATTTGTCAGTGCAGTGAAGGTGGGCACCCTTGGGTATCTATCTTAAGTTCGTCTGTTTTACTCCCTTGTAAAATGAGGATAATGTGTACCTCAGACTGTTGTAAGCATTAAACAGACATTATCCTGGCATTGGATGAAAGCCTTTGTTCCCTCCCGGCATGAAGAATTAGAACGATTGGACCTGTTCCTCAGTTTCTAGCACATGAATATTCTTACTCCCTGCACTGCCTCACTGTTCACTGTTATTACTTTATTCAAGTCCCTTTCATGTTCCATTCCTGATCCTGTTTCTTGCTCCCAACAGGCACCCACTCCAGGGGAAAATTGGAGGGGTCTGCATCATGGTGTTCTGACCCACTGCCTTGTGTTCATGAGCCAAAGAGCTGAGCATCAGCCCCCCATCCTGTCTTTTTCATTTAGTTCAATCTACAGAATATATAGAAGGGCCAGATGATATACTTCAGTGTTGGCAGAATGAGGCTGAGACTTTGTTTTAGGATCAGTCAACACACACACACACACACACACACACACACACACACACACTTTTCTTTCTTTTTCTTTTCAGGGAACATCACAAGATTCTGTTTTTGTTTTTGGTAAACATTCACTTATATTTTTCATGTAAATTTGCAGTATTTTTTCTTTTTGCTGTTGGAATAGGGGAGCCTTCTGACCTTGGTCTTTATCTCTCAGGCTGGAGTGGGACTTGATACCCTTGCTCCCAGTCTAAATTCTAAACCCTTGGAAGCTAATGTGGATAATTCCTAGCCCCAGTCCATCCTGGGTCCCTCATCAGGGGAAAAGGGAATTATTTATTTATTTTTAAAATCTCCACTGTCTTTTTGCTTCTTAAACAAATGGAGTTCATGACAATCTTTAGTCTCTATAGCCTACTGCTGCCAGAGCATTTGGAGCTTCCCTTTTTGGGGATCTCACTTCGGCAGACTGTCCCTACCCCTCTTTTTGGAGGTGGGTCCTTAGACTTGCAGAATGCAATTTGATGCAGAAAGATCTGAGGGAGGTGGGAGTTGTGAGGAAGTGGTACAGAACTTGATGCCACACCCCCAGCCAGACCAACCCTAGGAAATTTCTTTCATAAACCTTGAGGCTATTAAGAATGTTTCATGGTTTTACTTAATTTTAATTTATGGACTGTACCCTATAAAATGACCCTTTTCATACCTTTAATTCTAATTAATTTGATGTTTATATTACCATCATGGGCTTTTTTTCTTTATTAATTTTTTTTCTTGTCCATCGTTTAACTTTTAACTTCTATGTACCATTTTTAAAACTTATTTATTTAAAAAGATTTTATTTATTTATTTGAGAGAGAGAGAGAGAGAGAGAGAGAATGAGCAGGAGGGGAGAGGTAAAGGGAGAGGGAGAAGCAGACTTCCTGCTGGGCCAGGAGCCAAAGCGGGGCTGGATCCCAGGATCCTGAGATCATGATCTGAACCAAAGGCAGATGCTTAACCAACTGAGCCACCCAGCGCCCTCTACATACCATTTTATTTTAGGAGTCCTTATAAGCAGGATACAGTTGGCTTTACTTTTTAACCCAATTTGAGAATTTTCCCCTTTCGATAGGGGGATTTAACTCATGCCATTTGTGTGAATGAAATAGAAATATTTAGCCTTTTGGCAACTTTCTTATCTGCTTACCTGCCTACATTTTTTTTCCCCCTTATTTTCCAGGCACTTGTTAAATGTTTGTAATGCTTTCCATTTTGATCTTACTGTTCAACTTTTCTGAAACAATCATCTCTGTTTCTCGAGTGCTTAAATTTAAGATCAATTTAATGATTCCGGGTCATCCTTATGCCATTCTTGGTATTAAGGTTGCTTCTATTTACCCCTGCTCACCATACCATTTCCTGATCTTTGGTACCCCAATTTGGGATTATAAAATCTGGATTATTATTATTGTCGAATCGTTTCCCTTATATTATAAATCAGTAGTTGTGATCCTTCTTTTTATGAACATCAAAATCCATTGTGATTTTGTGCTTTTGGTTTCCTGCGTCATTTTCTCAAAGGCTTCTTTGTTTTTTCAGTGAGTTTTCTTTAATTTAAATTCAATTAATTAACATATAGTGTATTATTAGTTTCAGAGGTAGAGCTCAGTGATTCATCAGTCATATAATATCAAGTGCTATGACATCACATGTCCTCCTTCAGGTCCATCACCCAGTTATCCCATTCCCCACACCTCTCCTCTCCAGCAACTTCCAGTGAGCTTTTAGTCTCAGTCCATATTTTAATCTGTGCATTCCCTAGTTTATTTTGCATGTTAAAAATGGAGTTGATACGTTCTTATATTTTAGTGAGAGCACAAATTAGATCCATTATAAAGATTACCATGTGTTTTATAGCAGTTTCTTTTGAATGCTTGTTATTTCTTTGAATCATGTAGGTCAAAGGGGTAAAGGTGAATGAAAGAAAGCTCTAGGTATTTGGGGTGAGCAACCAGGTGGATGACAACACCATGTGAATATTCCATTTTGGATATGTTAAGTTTGAGACAGCTCTTAGATAATCTTAGGTGATATATGAAGGATAAACCTCATGAGGGAGTTTGAGGCTGGAGTTGTAAATGTAGTTATCACCTATATGTGGGTCCTGTTGAAAACCAGAGGATGCTTGAGTTTATCAAGTGAGAGTATATATAGAGAAAAGACCCAGTCCTGAGAAATGCCAACATTTACATTTTGGGTAAAGGTGGAAGAGTATACAAAGAAGCAGAGAAGGGGTCAATTATGTAGGAAGAAAAATAGAATATGACATGTTACAGATCCAAGAAAGAAAAGTGCTAAAGGCTACTCTTACTGGTTTAGGTGTAGCCATTTAGACAATCTGGATTGTAAGGGGGAGTAAGTACAATTCATCCAGCCAAATGTAAAATGAACATTAACTGGATGTAACAAAGTGAACAACCATCTAGTTAACACTGGAATATCAGCAAAAAATTAACCTGTCTTCTCTCTAGCATCCCTCATTCATCCTATGAGAAGAGGTAGCCTGATGGTATGAGACAAAAGGGTAGAGCAGCTGAGCTATGTGTTTAGGAGACTTTGTGGTGTTTCTAAACATCTGGTTCTGGAACAATGCATTGCTCACCCATTCGGGCTAATTTAAATAGAATAAGAAGTTGTTGAATACTCAGAGAATCAGGCTTCGAGTCTCCTTAGGAAGAAAACCAAAATCGTATTCCTCAGGACTCCTCACAGATATAGTCTTCTGATGGCTGGACACTCATCCCCTGGTTCTCACCAAAAACAGTGACCTGAGACACTGTTATGAAATCCTCTGACATTCCAGATTCTAAAAGCTTGGTATTTCTCTTCCAAGCTCTCTATCCCTTTCCAGGAAAATGGATTCTGGGCTCAGTTCCTCCTTGTCTTATTCTTTGTCATTGAAATCTGTGAGGGTGTGTCTGGTTCACTTCCTTGTGCCCTAATTGCAAGGGAGGACAGGAAAGCACATTCCCTGATTTCTGTCATGCACAGGTGGATCTCACCATGTAGGAAATTTCCAAAGTTTAAGAAAGGTGCCAGAAAGGCACAAATAAGACAAATAGAAGAAAGAGTGGATCCAGTAATGTTGTCTAAAGCCTCAGTAACGGGAAAACAGAAAAAAAGTACTGATCCAGTTTTGTAATCATTCTATGTTGTTTTTTCTCATGGCATTTCAAAAACTAGCCATCTCAAAAAGAAATGAAAAAGAAAGAAAAAAAAATCTAATTTCTAAAATTTGATTTTTTAAAAATTGCATTTTTTTATTATTATTATGTTATGTTAATCACCATACATTACATCATTAGTTTTTGATGTAGTGTTCCATGATTCATTGTTTGCGTATAGCACCCAGTGCTCCATGCAGAATGTGCCCTCTTTAATACCCATCACCAGGCTAACCCATCCTCCCACCCCCCTCCCCTCTAGAACCCTCAGTTTGTTTTTCAGAGTCCATCGTCTCTCATGGTTCGTCTCCCCCTCCCATTTCTCCTCCTTCATTCTTCCCCTCCTGCTATCGTTTTTTTCTTCTTCTTCTTTTTAACATATAATGTATTATTTGCTTCAGAGGTACAGATCTGTGATTCAACAGTCTTGCACATTCACAGCGCTCACCATAGCACATACCCTTCCCAATGTCTATCACCCAGCCACCCCATCCCTCCCACCACACCCCCCACTCCAGCAACCCTCAGTTTGTTTCCTGAGATTAAGAATTCCTCACATCAGTGAGGTCAGATGATACATTCTGATTGACTTATTTCGCTCAGCATAACACCCTCCAGTTCCATCCATGTTGTTGCAAATGGCAAGATCTCATTCCTTTTGATGGCTGCATAATATTCCATTGTATATATATACCACTTCTTCTTTATCCATTCATCTGTCGATGGACATCTTGGCTCTTTCCACAGTTTGGCTATTGTTGACATTGCTGCTATAAACATCGGGGTGCACGTACCCCTTTGGATCCCTACTTTTGTATCTTTGGGGTAAATACCCAGTAGTGCAATTGCTGGATTGTATGGTAGCTCTATTTTCAACTTTTTGAGGAACCTCCATGCTGTTTTCCAGAGTGGCTGCACCAGCTTGCATTCCCACCAACAGTGTAGGAGGGTTCCCCTTTCTCCGCATCCCCGCCAACATCTCTCGTTTCCTGACTTGTTAATTTTAGCCATTCTGACTGGTGTGAGGTGGTATCTTATTGAGGTTTTGATTTGGGTTTCCCTGATGCCGAGCGATGTTGAACACTTTTTCATGTGTCTGTTTGGCCGTTTGGATGTCTTCTTTGGAAAAATGTCTGTTCATATCTTCTGCCCATTTTTTGATTGGATCATTTGTTCTTTGGGTGTTGAGTTTGGTAAATTCTTTATAGATTTTGGATACCAGCCCTTTATCTGATATGTCATTTGCAAATATCTTCTCCCATTCTGTCGGTTGTCTTTTGGTTTTGTTGACTGTTTCTTTTGCTGTGCAAAAGCTTTTTATCTTGATGAAGTCCCAATAGTTCATTTTTGCCCTTGCTTCCCTTGCCTTTGGCGATATTTCTAGGAAGAAGTTGCTGGGGCTGAGGGCGAAGAGGTTGCTGCCTGTGTTCTCCGCTAGGATGTTGATGGACTCCTGTCTCACATTTAGATCTTTCAACCATTTGGAGTCTATTTTTGTGTGTGGTGTAAGGAAATGGTCCAGTTTCATTCTTTTGCATGTGGCTGTCCAATTTTCCCAACACTATTTGTTGAAGGGACTGTCTTTTTTCCATTGGACATTCTTTCCTGCTTTGTCAAAGATGAGTTGACCATAGAGTTGAGGGTCCATTTCTGGGCTCTCTATTCTGTTCCATTGATCTATGTGTCTGTTTTTGTGCCAGTACCATGCTGTCTTGATGATGACAGCTTTGTAATAGAGCTGGAAGTCCGGAATTCTGATGTTGGCAGCTTTGCTTTTCTTTTTCAACATTCCTCTGGCTATTCGGGGTCTTTTCTGGTTCCATACAAATTTTAGGATGATTTGTTCCATTTCTTTGAAAAAAGTGGATGGTATTTTGATGGGGATTGCATTGAATGTGTAGATTGTAGAGCCCCCATTTTTGATTGCACCTCATTAATAGTCTTTTTGATTTCGACTTGGTTAGATTTTAGTTCTTTTATTTCTCCAGAAAGGGTTTCTCTAATAACTTCCATGCTTTTTTCAAGCCCAGCTAGTATTTTTAAAATCATCATTCTGAACTCTAGTTCCGACATCGTACTAATGTCCATATTGAGTAGGTCCCTGGCAGTGGGTACTGCCTCTTGTTCTTTTTATTGAGTGGTTTTTTCCCATCTTGTCATTTTGTCCAGAGGAGAATAGATGAATGAGAGAACAAAATGCTAACAGGGTAACAATGTCCCCAGAAAATATAGTCTAAACAAATCAGAAAAGACCTGAAACCAGGGGAAAAGAAAGGGAAAGAAAGAGAAAACAAAAAGAAAAAAAAGAGAAAAAGATAAAAACAAACAAAAACAGAACAAACCAAAACAAAAAAAACAGAATATGATCAAATATGATCAGGCTGGTGCATAGATCAGTGCCACACACTAGATTTTGGGTGTATTTTGGTCATTAGAAGAAAGTGCCTCCCAAAATTTTAAAGAACGAAAAACTTATATAAGTACAAAAATAAGGGTTAATATGATGAACGGATGGAATATGACTGTAAAGATGAAAATTATAAAAGATTTTATAAAAGGAATTGATAAGATAAGAATTTGTTTGAAAGAAGAAAGAAGAGTATTTAAAAAAAAAAAGAAAAAAAAAGGCAGAGAATGTGATCAGGCAGGAGACTAGAACAAAGCCATACACTAGAGATTTAGGGTATATTTTGATCTGTTAGAAGAAACTGTATCTCAAAATTTTAAAGAGAGAACAATTTATATATATGTATATGCCAAAAATAAGGGTAACTACTATGAAGGGATAGAATATGACTCTAAAAATGAAAAATAAAAATGTTTTTTAATAAAGGGATTGATAAGATGTTGGTTGAAAAAGGGAAAAAGAAAAATTCAAAAAAAAAAAGTTGAAAAAAATTAACTTGGAAAGACTAAGGAATCATGGTAAAAAAAAGCCATGAATTCTATGTGCACTATTCCCCTAGGCCTGGAGTTCTGCCATTCTCATTGATCGGTAAACTTGGTCTTGGCTGGCTGTTCTCGCTGATCTTCTGGGGGAGGGGCCTGTTGCCATGGTTCCCAAATGTCTTTGCTGGAGGCGGATTTGCCCCGCCCTTGCCGGTGGGGCTAAGTAATCTCCCTGGGTTTGCTCTCAGGAGCTTTTGTTCCCTGCAAGCTTTCCGTTCAGCTTTGGAGGCCAAGAGGGAAAATGGCAGCCTCCCAATCTCTGCCCCGGGGGAGCCAAGAACTCGGGGCCCCACTCCTCAGTGCGCCCCCAGAGAAAAGCAGTCAATCACTCCCGTCTCCCCAGTCTCTGGCCGCACTCTGTGCTCACTCGGCCTGTGACTGAGCATTTCTATCTCTGGCTCATGAGCCCATGTGGAGTCTCCAAACCCAGCAGATCCCTGTGGTGCGCTCCCACGCCGCTCCTCCTGGGGAAGGAAGGGGAATCTCCCCGGATCTGCCACTTGTTGGGTCCCTGCTGGAGGAGCAGGGGCCCGACTGTGCCACAGATCACAGTTTATGGCAATCGCGAGCTGAGAGCCCACGCCTCGGCTCCGTCTCTGCAGCCGGCTTCCCGGCTCCGATACCTGTGAGCTCTGCTGCACTCAGGCACCCCCGGTCTTTCTGTGACCCCGAGGGTCCTCAGACCACACTGTCCCACAAGGGTTCCACCCCCCGCTTAGCCACCAGAGTGACGTCCCTCGGCAGAGCAGACTTTTAAAAGTTCCGATTTTGTGCTCCGCGGCTCTATCACTTGCCAGAAGCGGCCAACGGAGGCCCCTCCCCTGCCGTCTATCCTCCCGAATATCTCCTCGGATTCACTTCTCCGCACGTCCTACCTTCCAGAAAGTGGTCGCTTTCCTGTTCAGAGAGTTGTTGCTATTCTTTTCTTCGATCTCCTGTTGAGTTTGTAGGTGTTCAGAATGGTTTGATCCCTATCCAGCTGAATTCCTGAGACCAGATGAAATCCAGGTCTCCTACTCCTCTGCTATCTTGCTCCACCCCCCCTAAAATTTGATTTTTAATCATGAGAATAAGTGGTTAAATAAGCATGATTCTTGTGTTTTCTAATTTGGTATATCTGTCTTTTATTCTTTCTTTTTAATTCTTTCAAACGTCATTGTCTGCAATAGACTCTGAGGTGATGGTTTGAATGTAGGAGGTTTTCTGGGAATTCCCCTATAAACCGTACCCATAAAGAAGGGAGGGTATTAGCATTGAGCAGAGGAAGGAGGTGAACTGCAGTGCTCCAAACTCTGTGATATTTCCAAGCTCCGTGATATACAAATATTATTCTGTATAAGGGTTGTAGGCTCAGCAGAACGATGAGTGATAAGTAATACTACTGCTTCTAAAACCTGTGAGAATTTCTTCAACTATACGTATTATATAAAGGAGCTTCGTGATTAAATAAAATTGGAAACTGCTGGATTAAACAAGGTAAAACAACGCTATTACAATACAATTGACTGTAGTTTCTATGCTTAACCTTTTCTTCCCATGAGGTGGTCATTCCATAACTGCAGACCTGTACCTCCCACTCCCCTTCACCATTTTGCCCATCCCCTACTCTCCTCCCCTCTGGCAACCATCAGTTTATTCTCTGTATTTATAGGTCTGATTCTGCTTTTTATTGGTTTGTTTATTCATTTGTTTTGTTTTTTAATTTCCACATGTGAATGAATCTGCTAGATCTATCCATGTTGCTGCAAATGGCAAGATTGCATCCTTTTTTATGGCTGTGTAATATTCTATTGTATATATAGACAGATGGTAGCTACACTTGTGGTGAGCATAGCATAACATATAGAAATGTTGAATCATTATGTTGTACACCTGAAAGTAATGTAATCGTGTATCAACTATACTCAAAAAATTAAAAAAATAAACCAACTAAAATAGATTTTTTCTTTTATTTTTAACAGAATTTATGCATTATGAATCTTTGAGAGGAGTAAGCAGAATTTCCCAATTTACTTGACCGTGAAACACCCTTTTTCCCAGGAACACACTTTGGGAAATGCTGGATCACACTAATTCCACTTGCACCAGAGGCCTTGACTTCAATGTGCATGGCATTAAGAACCCTTCACATATCTGATCTTGATGCCCAGGTAATCCTCTATTCTACTTTATTATCTTTAAAATTAATACAACTTTTCTGTCACGAAAAAGCAATTCCTTTTTTTTTTCTTTTTAAGATTTTATTTATTTATTTGAAAGAGAGAGAGAGCATGAGAGGGGGAGGGTCAGAGGGAGAAGCAGACTCCCCGCCGAGCAAGGAGTCCGATGCGGGACTCGATCCCGGAACTCCAGGATCGTGACCTGAGCCGAAGGCAGTCGCTTAACCAACTGAGCCACCCGAGCGCCCAGCAATTCCTTTTTATTAGAAGGTTTATATAATCTTCTAATAAAGCATCCACAACCTGGGGACTGCTAGAAACACTTGGATGCATTTTCTTTCAGAACTTTAAAAAATGCATATATGTATGTATGTATGTATGTATGTATTTATTTATTTATAAGTGCCAAAATATGGGATTATGTCTTAACTTATTTTGTGCCCTGATTTTTTTTTAACTAAATAATACATGATAAACAGACTTTCATTTCCAAAGCACACACCTACAGGGTTATTTTTGATGTATCGTGGGTATATTGTAATTTATGTAATCCACTCCTTATTGTTGGACATTCAACTTTGCCTACAATATCACTATGGAAACCTTACCTTATTAAAAATAATGCTGTAATGAAGAGTCTTGTGTCTACTTCTTTACATTCTCCCTTAATACATCTTAGGGACTTTCAATAGCTTCTATCTCATGGGGATGGTATAAGGATTATCATAAATCTTCTGTGTCATGTTTAGATCATTGCCTATCACTTACTTATCACCCAAGAAGTGTTGGTTCTTATAACTGTATTGCCATACTTTATAATCTATAATCCAAGCCAGCTGTACTCATTATTGCCTGTATTCACCTGGTTCTTCAGATGTTGGGCAGGGCTCCCCCAGTAGGTCATCCTGCATGAGAAACATAGCTTGCCCCTATGTTAAGTCTAAGTATGTCCAAGGTTTCCAGGAACCTTGGGAGGGGGATCTGGGGGTTGTAACTGTCATAGAGAGTACCACAGCCTCACATCAGTCAACAGGGATCAAGCCAACAGGAGGACACCTCAATCAGTCTTTAACCCAACAACCTACAAATTTCTGAACAGGATACCCTGTTGAGCATTGGTGGGTGCCCTGCCTGCTTTAGCCTCTCTATCTTTATAAAAGGAGGAAGATGGTGGGTTTGTAAAATACTTTCCTCCATTGGTGCAGATTGCTCTTTCTTACCACAATTGAAAAACAGTTGGGGTGTGGGGTGAAGGACTGTTTTACCCTTAAAGCCTAGAACACTCTTGTGTTTGGTCTAGAATCTCTTCCTGTGAACTATCAGAGTGGTGTCTGGGAGGTCACAGCAATTTTGATTCTGGTTAGATTTGCTCTGCTGGAAACAAGTTGAAGGCAGGGTCCCAGGTTGGCTCTAGAAGTTGTTGTTGAGGGTGGGGAAGTCTCTTATTCACTGTCCTGGGTAGACTTGTCAGAATCCTGGTGCTCTTATGCCTTCTCTGTTGTCCCAGTTCTGCCTGATGATCCTCTTCCTAACCCTGAGGGGCATCTGTTTTTCTCTGGTCCTTGTATTCTTCCTTTAGATTTGGCTTCACTATATGGAGGAATTTGGATGGCTCCTTGAGTCTTTGGTCAAGACCATGTCTGAACTGAAAGACTTGGCTCTAAACCACTTCAATACCAACCTGTTCTTTCTGGACCTGACTCTTCTAGCTACTGTCCACCAACCACCAAATGGCTCATGGCAAGTCCCTCCTGTGTGAACAGAGGACCTCGCTCTTTCCTGCCCACGTGTGTGGTCATCCTGGTCCTGCCCCTTTTAGCCAGGAACTCTTTCCTGTACACGGATATTTAACAATAAAAACAGAACAACCTTAGCCAGTGGCTTAAGCCCTCTTGGATGCTCCTTCTCATTCTGTTTCTGTATGTATGGTGGTTTTGTGCTTTTCTCCCACTGCAGACTGGGTCAGATACCCACATATGAGTCAATAATTGCTGACCAGGGAGTCAACAGTTACAAACATGGTGATATTCAGGGGAATCATGTATACAGAGTGGTGAATGGGGGTAGAGGGGGGAGTTCTATGAAGAGGGGGGTCCTTGGCAGATCATCCCTTATTGATCATTATAGTGGGGATACTTGGGTAGGCAGAAGAACAGATTCTAGGTATCAGTCAGCTTTTGCTGCAGTAACAACCAACCCAATTCTCAACAGAATGAAACCAAACACTTATTTCCTTCTGACATTAAATGAAGATGCAAGTTGGCTGTGATTCCTGGGCTCAAGGCATCTTCTCATTCCAAGACTCAGGCTAAAGAATGGCCTTTCTTTTCCATACTATTCTCATGGAAGAAGGCAAGAATGCAAGAGGCCAAAATGAATGAAGCAAGCATATTTAAAATTTCTGCTCACAAATGGCAACTATCATGTTTGTCTACATTCTACTGATTGACTGCAGCCATGTGGCTAGCATGTCAGTTGGGTAGCCTGGGAAACACTCATAGTCAGGTGGCAAAGGCTGTGAATGAGTGATTCTTATTGCCCATTGTAGGGAAAGGAACAGGAGCTGAGAGTGAATGAGAGTGAGGGCAGGACAACACACGCAGACTCCTCTTTTAAGGAACTTGGCATTTAAGGAAATGGAGGCATGGTGAATTATGGGGGTGAGAGGTAGATCAAGTCTTTTGTTTTTATTTTAATGGAGGAGACTTTTCTGCATAGAGGTCAAAAAGAAGGGATAAGGAGAATATGATAAAATAATTTAATAATTTTAGCCTACATTCTTTGAAGGACTACTCTGTGTGGCCACTTTGAGTTTGTCATCTTATTAGTCTTCAACAACTTCATGAAGCAGATACTATTACCCTTGTTTTACCAATGAGGAGAGGGAGGCCAATGTTATATAACTTGCTTAGTCACAGAGCAAGCAGAGTTGGTACTTTAGCCTAGTAGCTGGACTGTAAAACAAGTGAAGATGGTAAAAAAATGTCCTTTTCCTCCCCACCTCTGCCCCCATCTAAGAAATCTAATATGCATGTAGGTAGTGATTTGCATGTCTTGGAGTAGATGGCAAATGTTAGAGGTCTTTGAAAGGCACAGGGTGAGATCATCTTACTCACATGGACATTTTGCCCTCCTAACTGACTCCAGGTGTGCTATAAGCAGTGGGCAGCTTCACAATGAATGTCGGGGGCCTTGGGTAAGGCTTTCTGCCTCTCTGCTAGATGTGGCCAAAACAGCCAGAATTCTTGGCGATTGCATCCAGATGTTGCCTTTAGCTGGAAAACAAACAGAGTCTACTTCAGCCTCCCTCTGGATCCAACAAAAGAAGTTTTAGATTTAGTGTGCTTCTTGGTGGATTTGCTGACACATTTCTTTTTATTTAGGGCCAAATGTTCTGAAAGCAAAGCCTGCATTGTATTTGCCAAACATGGATAAGAACACAAACAAAACTCATGTTTGCAAGCCCCAAATAAGTACTTCTTATGCCTTAAGTGCCGTTTGGAAACCATCCAGTGCCACAGTGTGTAAGCTTTGTGAACAAGTCTCCATAATTGTGTATGCAAAGGGTGTATATTCACAATTGTGTGAATGTCTTTAATTTTCTTTGATTACATGGCACACTGTGTCCTACCCTCTTGAAATGCGCATTCTTTATACACCAATGACTTTCTAAATTTGATATAGGTTCCTGTGGAGTGGGATTTAGTAGAGTGGAATTTTCTAATTGGAGCTGGGATAAAAGAAGAGGGAGGAGAAATGGAAGGGGACACCAAATTCTGAGCAAATAAAAGAAAAACCCAAGTGTAAATTGTTACATCCCACTGCTCTTCTCCCAAACAAGTCAGCAGGCAGCATAGAATTGGCATGTTGGCCAAGTTCCCTCTGGGTGGTGGACTTGTAGGGTCTTAAGCTGCATTTGGTGCTTCTTGGAGTCCTGTTGAGCAAATGTGAAGTTCAAAAGGGCCAACCATGGATAAAACAGAATATGTCAGGGAAGTGCATTTCATAATCTCCATACATGCCTCCACAGTCCCTAATATTCATCCTCACCATCCTGCTGGGGATGGGGGTGACAGACTTATGAGGAACCCTGGTCATCAGATGGTGGTTGTCCATATGAGATTGTTTGGATGGGGGCTGGACTCTAGGATCAGATAAGTGTTACTCCACACTAGATGACAAAGAACAATGGGCTGGCTGCTGGCAATTTGTGGTCCTTATCAGAAGGCAATGGCAAGGACAACTTAGAATCATCATTACTCAAAACTCCTCAACTCTGGTGTTACAATACTGAGGTGATTCAGGCTCAAGCTGTGGCTTGCAAATTCTCCATTTTACCTTCTCTTTTCTACCAAGTTTGTCTTCCTCTCCTTTTTCCCAGTGCTTGGTGTCATTTAATATTTTCTTTCTGATGGGGAAAGTTGCTCTATAAGAATACAACTCTACTTTCATGATCTGTGCTCTGGCCTATGGCTTTTTTGGTTAGTATTTGAGTGTTTGTGGTTTTTGTTTGGGTCCTGCAGTGGATAAATCCAATTCAGCTGTTTGGACTTGGAGGATGAAGAAGTTCAGTGAGTGGGAGTGGGGAGCAGAGCTATATGCCATTGCAATAAAATACCATTTATTGAGCTGTGCACACAAGGAGCCAAGCACTGCATTAGTGGCTTCTGAAACATTTTCCCCTCCAACAGTTATGCAAGGCATGTCTTACTGCATTTTAACCAATGGAGAAACTATGAGTCCGAGAGTATCCATAATTTTTCAGATCTTGGAATGCAATTGGATATGTTTGACTCTAGAAGATGTGATTTTTCTAATATTGGCCTCATTTTGGAATTGCCAGGGACAACTGCTGTTGTTTCTACTTCAGAAAACACTTCAGAAATGGAGTTTCAGAGACTAGTTTCACATACAGGAGTTATTCCCAAAGGGCCTTATAAGGAGTCTGAAAGTGCTGGAATAAAGTTTGCCAGCATTGCTGTTTATGGACTTCTGCTAGATAAAAATGAGGCCAAAGAAGACAGTACTTTGAAAAGGGACTGTGGTCCCTTCCCAGATCCCCTATATTGGGTTGGTGCACCCATTCTCCCATGTTCTGTGAATGTTGGCTGCTAGTGTTTTATAGCTGGAAAATTGTCTGGGGATGAGGGAAGCTATTGGCCTTAAGAGCTATGGAATGACTAATATGGGAGTGTAAGCTCCTTTGTTTTAAGAAGGGACACCTCCATGGTGTGGACTTTGCTCCATAGTCCCTCTGTAGATGAGGACAAGGTCAGACTATACCGGAGAACACTATCTTGCTCAGTCTCCACCCCTTGCCTTACCTGCCACACTCCTTCCTTCACAGATTTCTCCTGACAGTGCTTTTTCCAGGAAACCATGGATACTCGAATCCTTATCTCAGACTCTGCTTCTCAGGACATTGACCTAAGATTGTCTGCTTACCTGTTTAGTTCACACTGAGCATAGGATCTTGAATTCGATAGCTGAGCAATGTCTATATTATTTTAATAGACATCCCTAATAGTATCTGAAGGAATCATTTAATGGATTTTAGGAGACATTAAAAAGACTATTTGAGAATAATTGAAACCACTTATAGAATAACAACCATATAGACTTTTTGAAAAAGTTAATTCATACATAAGTACATGCAACAACTATAGATACTTTTAATGGTGCTCATAAACTAATTGGTACATAATTATACATATACTATAATACATATAATATGTGTGTGTATATATATATACACACATTATACATATACATACATAATATACATATACTAATTTCTAATTCCCTTTTCACTCAAACTTTGGTTAGAATCCTTGACCAGACAAATCTTTCCGAGGGCATATTCTCTCTTGTCATCCAGTATGGACATCCTTTTCTTCCTTTGTCCATGTTCTCCTGAGTGTAAATCATTCCTCTTGGCCTACACCATTTTTGCCTTTTGCAGGAATGCAAGGGAAGCAGAATTTTCATATCAGAATGCTGAGTCTCATTCTCTCCTTATATCTTTGTTTGAAGTTTATTTTCAATATTGAATGATTAGAAAAATGCTTAATGCTGAATCTTTATGGTTGGGGAAAGTTTCTCTGCTTTGGGTTTTTTGCTATCTTGAGAACCCACAGCCATATGTTGCAGCTTTGTCATTTTGTTCTGCATTACAATTTTTTTTTTCTGTCCCTGAAATGACCCTGATTGGAGTCTGAGCTGAAAACTGATCCCTTTTGGTGTTGAATCAGGGCACCACAACAATTCCCATATAACTTGTTGCAGATTAGAAGGTCCAACTGTTGAGCTATTTCATGTCTGATATATTTAGAGTAAATGATTTAAGTTTGGTATGTGTTTTTTTAAGTTTGCAAGTTTCTAAGAATGTTACCCTTTTATGTTTTGAGGCAGGATTTCTTCTGGATATGTCTTTCTGATTCTCAGAATCTGTGAGGGAGGAGAAACGAGGAGGATAGGAAATTAATATCTATTCTGTTTGCTTTCCTGACATAGGAAAACAATCATTGAGTTAGGCAATGGACTGATAAAGATTTCTTCTTACTTGTAAGGTCTCTTCATCAGCCCAAACTCACTGAACCAATGCCTATTGACATGCCTTTGCTCACACTGGTCCCGCTGCTTGAATGCTTTAAGCCCCCCTTTCCACTAAGCTGTCCCATCTATAGTTCAAGCTCATGTCCTACTCTCCTGAAGAAGTCTTCTCTAACTGCTCCATTCTTTTTTTTTTTTTATTCTTATGTTAAGCCCCATACATTACATCATTAGTTTTAGATGTAGTGTTCCATGATTCATTGTTTGTGCATAACACCCAGTGCTCCATGCAGAATGTGCCCTCCTCAATACCCACCACCAGGCTAACCCATGCTCCCACCCCCTTCCCCTCTAGAACCCTCAGTTTGTTTTTCAGAGTCCATCATCTCTCATGGTTCTTCTCCCCCTCCGATTTCCCCCCCTTCATTCTTCCCCTCCTGCTACCTTCTTCTTCTTCTTTTTTTTTTTTTTTTAACATATATTGCATTATTTGTTTCAGAGGTACAGATCTGTGATTCAACAGTCTTGCACAATTCACAGCGCTTACCAGAGCACATACCCTCCCCAGTTTCTATCACCCAGTCACCCCATCCCTCCCACACCACCCCCCACTCCAGCAACCCTTAGTTTGTTTCCTGCGATTAAGAATTCCTCATATCAGTGAGATCATATGATACACGTCTTTCTCTGTTTGACTTATTTCGCTCAACATAATACCCTCCATTTCCAACCACATCATTGCAAATGGCAAGATCTCATTCCTTTTGATGGCTGCATAATATTCCATTGTATATATATACCACTTCTTCTTTATCCATTCATCTGTTGATGGACATCTTGGCTCTTTCCACAGTTTGGCTATTGTGGACATTGCTGCTATAAACATTGGGGTGCACGTACCCTTTCAGATCCCTACTTTTGTATCTTTGGGGTAAATACCCAGTAGTGCAATTGCTGGATCATATGGTATAACTGCTCCATTCTTACATGTCTTCACTTTCTCTTGAACTCCTAGAGCATTATCTATAAAAAAATGGCCAGGAAATATCATTGTATATCCTTCCATGACTGATTGGTAGTGGCTATCAGGGATACTGTGTGGAGGAGATATTAAAATGAGGCTTTATCCATGCTTAGAGGGCAAAGGAGGTATAATTAGCAATGTCAGCCATGGGTATCAGTGATGGGAGTGGTCCTGTATTTGCCATCCTTGCTCTACACCATCCAACTGACAATTTTATACTTCCTGCTTTGTTCTTTAGTTATCTTTTAGAAATATTATCTCTCTCTCCAGCTAGATTTTATACTCACTGCAGAAGAGGACTGTGTACTTCTCTGTAGCCACAGAATTTAGTTTCTGGCACATAGGAGGTTTTAATTGTAGCAAACCATTAATGATCTGTATTAGATAAATGATATCTGTAGACTCCTAATGCTTCACTATTCTCCAGATAAGGTAAGAACTACTCTTGGAGCTTCTCTTGCCTGTTTAACCCGTAACTGGCAGGAAGTTGCAATTCAAAGAATCATAGGCATAAAACATGGTTTCACAATTAAAGTTGAAAGAAAAAAGTGAGACTCCCATTGACCCAGAAACATTAAACACACACTCATTGCCAGTAGGATTTAAAAATTTTTTTCCATTGCAAACAATGATTTGCCAAAGGAAACCACTAACTGAAGTGGACTTAAAACTCAAACTGGATCCTTTCATGGAAAACCAATTATGAATTACATCTTTATTGAATACATGTCCACAAACATGTAAGACTTACCAGATGAGGGAACATATTTCCCACTAAATGTAAACTCTAGAAGAGTTTGCATCTTTGCCTCAGAGGAAAGACAAAGAGAATATATTCCGAGTCCAAACTTATTAATTGCATAGGACAAGGATCAATACTTGAACGAACAACTTTCTTGGTTATTTTTTTTAATTCCTGAAGTTTACAATATAACACATGGGTGACTTTTTTGGGGAGCAAATAAGTGGATTAGATCATTACCATCAAGGCTTGGACATTAAAACTTGGTTCGTTTATAGTGGACAAAGTGTGTGATGGCCATAAGCACTTGATCACTTGGTGGAAAGTATAGAAAATATCTAAGGATAATTTTCAAATTCACACAACAAGTCAAGAAGCTCAAGATTTCGTAAAGATGAGTTTTTAGAATGACACTCTCCAGTGAAGGAACTAACACTATAGTTTTGATATAGTCCAAAGGATACACATGTTAACTGTTGAAGGATGCTGGATACTACATGCCATATAATGATGACTAGATGCAAGGTCATTGGAGAGAGCATGAGTCTTACCCTTACGTAATTATGGATTCATATCAGGTACTGTAACTGACAAATCATAGGAGCCTGGGGAGTTGTTGATCTTTTCTGAACCTCAGCTTCATCATCTAATGATGCTGACTTGGAGGTCTATTATGTGAACTAGGTGAGACGAAGTAGACTTAAAGACAGTTGGGGAGCAAGAGAAGCTGCTTGAATAAGCCTTGGGTGGGAGGCCGCTCACTGTTGGGTGATAAGGGACTGTAAGATGCCTTCTTCATATGTATATTATATATATACTATTATTATATATATTATATAATATAGTATATACAATATCATATATATGAAGATATATAAAATAGTAATACATATACATATATTTCTGCCAGCATATATATACACACGTATACATGCATGCACACATACATACGTGTGTGTGTGTGTGTGCACATGTAAGGAATTGGTTCACATGACTGTGGGGCTAGCAGGTCTGAAATCGGTAAGGTAGACCAGCAAGCAGGAAACTCAGGCAGAGTTTCTATGTAACGGTTTTGAGGCACAATTCCCTTTTCTTATGGCACTCTCAGTCTTTGCTCTTAGGGCTTCAACTGCTCTGATGAAGTCCACTCATATTATGGAGGGTAAACTTCTTACTTCAAGTCTATTGATCTAAATGTTAATATTTCCTCAAAATTTATCCAAAAAATACTTTCCTGGCAACATCTAGACCAGTGTTTGGCAAAATGACTGGGTGCCATAGCCTAGCCGAGTTGACACATAAAATTAACCATCACAGAGGATTAAAGAGATGAGCTGCCCTTAAATTAGTTAGGATTTGCAGACTTTGGGGAATGAAATTTAGTCAAATGATAATAAAAATTACCATCCCATAATAACAATAGTGATGGTAGTGAACACTGACTGAATTCTATGGATCAGGACCCAGGGCTACATGCCCTGTTTATGTGGATTGCTCATTTGTCCAGGCCATACATTTTTACCTCACCTCCCCAGGTAACTAGGGAATAGCACTCCAACAATTTTCTTTATATGCCTGTAATAGAATATTATTCAGCCTTAAAAAAGAATAAAGCACTGATATGTTCTACACTGTGGATGAACCTTGAAAACATTATGTGAAATGAAAAAAGCCAGCCCCAAAGATCACAAACTGTATGATTCTTTTTATATAAAATATTTAGAATAGGCAAATCCATACCAAGAGTGAACAGATTGGTGTTTTCCAGGGGCGGGGCAAGGAGGGAAGGGTAGTGATTGTTTAATGGTGTGAGATTTTCTTGTGAGGTGATGAAAGTGTTTTGGACCTTGATAGAGGAGGTGATTGTACAATATTGTGCCACTGAATTTTATACTTAAAATTACTAATTTTAATTATAAAAAATTTAAAAAGTACTCTTGTGAAAGGAGTATAAAGAAATGTGCAGAGACTATAGATAACATTCCAAATGTTAGGTGTGTCAGTGGTACATAGACTCTCCATTAACTGGGAGATATCCTTTTACAATTCTTCTCCACACCCTCAGTCACTAATGCTCAACCTCTTCCCATGCTGGCATATATAACATATCCCTGAAAGGACTCCTATGTTCAGGAGAATATTTTCCATCTTGCCTGGTCATACTCTGTCTCCTCTAGGATCCATACAGCCATGTCTTAGCCCATTAGTGGCCCTTTCCCCCGGCCCCTTGGATCTTAAAGATAGGAGGGGACCACTCAGTGGTCTCAGGTGAGCTGCTATTTTGATTTTTTTCTCTCTTTTGGCCAGTCAACTCTTGGCCAAGGCATAAGCATGTTAAATCTATTGCCCAGGAGAGGGGAATCTGAAGTTTTAAATTATCACCTGCCATTCTTTCTTTTCTTTCTTCTTATGGTTTACTCTTTGTATCTCAAAGTCTCTTCTGATCTCCAATACTATCTTCTGTCTTTCTCTTCTATTCTTCTACCCCATGTCTTTTTCTTGGGGACATTATTATATTATAACCTGGCGAGGGACAGCAAGCTTAGCTGGCCATTCCCAATAAGAATGATTGAGATGGTGTGTGGACAATGAGAAGGTTGACACTAAGATTTGGGGAATGACAAGAAATGAGTGGGGGAGGTAGAGTACAACAAAAGATCATTGAAAGTAAGGCAAGGAACTGTGTCCATGACGTTGACTGGATTATCTATATGGATGTTGAACTAACCAAGAATAATAAAAGAATCGAGAAGAAGAAAATGAGTAAGGGAGAATGTCTGAGAAGTCAGGATGTGGCTGCAGGAAACAGGAGTGGTAGGTGACACAGACTTGGCATCCATTGCAAAGGAGATGAGGTTTTTGAATGTGAAGAGAGAAAAAAATTCTAGAAGTAGCAAGGAGTTGCTGGAAGGACACCTAAGGTAACTCATTCGCCTGATACCGAGACACTTGAGGTGTGGGAAAAAAACACAGCCACCTCCTAAGAGGATGGTAGGAGAAACATGTCCTTGGGTTTAGCCAGGTTTCAGTAAATGCAAGGAGCTAAAAGAAACTTCACTCTATAGATTTCTCATTACATTAAAAGTTCCTTCTTACTTTGACATTTGACACAAAAAATTGAAATGGAATATTAAAGCCATTTTAATGTAGAACAGCAACAGTTTTCACTTAATAAAAAATGTTGATAGAGATGTGGACATCAGGTCTCAGGTGCCAATTTGCTTGCTGAACAAATTGCCCAGAGCTCTTCTATCTGTGGTGATAGGCCTACATTGGGGGATTTTCTTAGGGGATTGTTCAAAAGAGAATCACTCCTCTCTAAGTTTGAGGTTCTTACATACATATTTAGTTGTTCAGGTTTTCATTTCTAGAAGAATGTAACCTTCCCATCAAAAGAGTATCATTTTATTTTCTGAAGAAGTATCAGAATTTAATAACTTTTACAATATCTTGTTTGGGGGCAGCCAGTCTTTTTATTTTATTTTGCTTCCTTTAAATTGAACTATAGTTGATACACAATGTTAATTAGGTTCAGGTGTACAGCATAGTGATTCAACAACTCTATATGTTATGCTGTGCTCACCAGTAGTGTAGCTCCCATCTGTCACCATACAGCACGATTACAGCACCATTGACTAGATTCCCTATGCTTTCATCCCTATGACTTATTTACTCCATAACTGGAAGCCTGTATCTCCCACTCCCCTCCACCCATTTTGCCCATCCCCCCATGTCCCTTCCTTCTGGCACCATCAGTTTGTTTTCTGTATTCACAGGTCTGCTTCTGCTTTGTTTGTTCATTTGTTTTGTTTCTTAGATCCCACATATGAATGAAATCATATGGTATTTATCTTTTTCTGTCTGACTTATTTAACTTAGCATAATACCCTCTAGGTCCATCCATGTTGTCACAAATCAGCCTGTCTTTTTAAAAGATCAGGTTTTAGGGGCACCTGGGTGGCTCAGTTGTTGAGCATCTGCCTTTGGCTCAGGTCATGATCCTGAGGTCCTGCGATCGAACCCCGCATCGGGCTCCCTGCTCCACGGGAAGCCTGCTTCTCCTTCTCCCACTCCCCATGCTTGTGTTCCCTCTCTAACTGTGTCTCCCTCTCTCTCTGTCAAATGACAAAAAAAAAAAAAAAAGATCAGGTTTTAGTATATTCTTTTCTTTCAACATTGCAGTTAGGTCATAGGAAAATGTTGAAAGTTAGACAAATCCTGTTGTGTATTATAACAGGACTCAGCATCCTAGGGAAACAGACACTGGCTGGACACCTGTTTGTGTGACTTGACAGGTTTGTGGCAGGTTGTGCTGGGCCATGTTCAAGAGCAGAACTGGCAGTCATGTGTCAGTAGGCTGTGGTTTTTCCATCCAGTAAGCAAAACAGCAGTATATGGGGTTATGTTCAGTGGGTCCTAGAGACTGAGTGAGATCATTAGCCCATAAATCATGTGGCCCCATAATAATAGTGGAGCTTTCTTATTTAGAAAATCATGGGCACTTCTATAGTCAGTATTTTCTTATAGAAGAAGTTGCTTCAACAGCAGATGTTTACTAATGGCCATTAGAACAAAGCCATGCTCCTGGTGTCCTCACCCCCTCCCACTCCATTCAGAAGGGCCAACAGGGAGTTGGAAGTGGAGCTGAAACCTGATACAGGTTTTCAACCTGGTACTACGGGAAACCCTACCATCCCTTCCATTTGAAGGAAACCACTAAACTTCAGAGAGTTGGCCCAGTAATGACCTCACGACTTTATAACATGAGACACGCTTACACATGAAACAGAGAGTAAATATTTAGGACAATTCCCCCTTTTGGTGTGATGGCACATCATGAACAGGAATGAAATGGGATTTGCCTATCATATATGGACAGCCTATTTGACAGGCATCATTCTATCTAGGCCAGGGTTCCTAGCATTATAAACTCCCAATGGAAGGCAGAAGTTTCCAGAAAACTGACTTGTAACAAAGGTGCAGTTTATGGGAAAATCAGTCAGGACATTTATTTTTTTTTTCTTTTGTAGGCATCACCTCTATCCAAAGAATGCAGTGGCAAGGGTCTTGGGTTTAGATGAAGCTATTTTAAGAAATAATTTAGAGTCATAGAACATTAGAGTGAGCTGCAAACAAACTTAGTGAAAGCTTATTTATGGATAAGAAAATGAGTCTCCAGTTTGTTAATGGTAGAACTGGAAAGAGAATTTGATCTTTCTCTTCTTTCCTTCCTAGTCACCTCTTCTTTCCTATATAATCCAGAGTGTTCTTCTTTTTGGCTTTAATATTTACCATCTTAGCTCAAAGTTGAAGCAAATTTAAACATGATGCTATATTTCAGTTTATGGAAACATAGAAAGAGAAGTATTTTAGAAAGTCCAGTTGAAGGCAGATTCAAATGGGAACATAAGAATGATTTGACATCTATGAATACAGCCTTTTTTAAAGATAGGAAGAGAAAAATCATCAATTACGGCATATGAAATGTTCTTAAATTGTGTGGTACAACTTTCAGGAGAGAAAACAAAAATGTTATCTGTTTACTGGATCTCAATTTCTATATAACTCTAAACTGTTCTGGAAAAATATACTTCCAAAAGCCAATGGCAGGATGGACATTTCTCTGCATTTACTATGCAAACTATCACATGATTATACCTTTTGGAACAAACATTGTATTACAAGTGTGGGTGAGTTCTATCAGAATCACTGAAAATTGTCATAAAGCTTTATTTTAAGATACTCATTTTACTTCTGAATATACATAATGTTGTGTATTAATCTCTGACAAAATGCTTATAGGAGACTCCCTTTTAATGATTAATAATTATAATGTATGTATTGAACTTGTCCTATGTCTTGTATGTTTTATAGTATTTTTTGGGAGATTGCAAATTAATGAAAAAGTTAAGTTTTATTTTAAGTGTTCTCATGTTATGAATCCACACTCTTCCTTCATTTGCTACATTAGTTATGAAATAGAGGAAATAAACCTGTTTTTCTAAGTGTCTGGCATACATTGTAATTCATCCAAAGGAGCAGATAGTAGACCTTTCCCAAAAAGAGTTAAAGATATTTCAGAAATGTAAGAAGAAAGGAGGGAAAAAACCCCCCAACTTTTTGAATTTTCATCATCATCACTGGGCAAGCTTATCTTTATACTTCCATGATTCTATAAAATCATTCATGTTACAAATGTATACTATGGGTTCTTTTACACCCAGGGAATGATTATGAGACACCTATTTAAAATTACCTATTATTTTTCATAATGATAAGTTCTTCAAAAGTTATGGGTCAACAGATAGAAAAACGAAGATTTGGGCAGTGGTCAAAAATAACTCCTTAAAACAAACTGAGGGCTGCTGGAGTGGTGGGGGGTGGGAAGGATGAGGTGGCTGGGTGATGGATATTGGGGAGGGTATGTGCTATGGTGAGTGCTGTGAATTGTGTAAGACTGATGAATCACAGACCTGTATGCCTGAAACAAATAATATATTATAGTTAATAAAAAGAAAATAAAAAAATAAAGTTGATTCAAACTTCGTAAAAGAAAAATAACCCCTTAGCTGTGGTGACTCAGTGGTGGGTCAATTGAAGGGTCTTCACAACCCCAGAACATTGTGATCCTTTTTTTTTTTTTGAAATATTTATTTATTTGTCAGAGAGAGAGAGAGAGAGAGCACAAGTGGGGGAGTGGGCAGAGGGAGAAGCAGGCTCCACACTGAGCAAGGACACCGATGCAGGACTCCATCCCAGGACCCTGGGATCATGACCTGAGCTGAAGGCAGATGCTTAACTGACTGAGCCACCCAGGTGTCCCCATTGTGATCCTTTGAGGATCACAGTAAAGCAACAGTAGTGAGCCTTCTACAAAAGTCAGCTTAAATGTTGACCTGTCATTACTAACAGGTCCTAAGGAGACAACGAAGGAGCAGAAGAGCATCTGCAAGGTCTGGAAAGGAGTTTCCAGGAATAAACTTGTAAATACAAGTTATTCTAGTCAGCTTGGCTGCAATGCTGCCTTTGGGGGATAGGAACGTCAGGCACTGGGATTTGCCACAATCTCCTCTTTTCCCTGCTTTTCTGTGCATCATACAACCTTATGATTTTTAAAAAAGATTTATTTATTTATTTGAGAGAGAGAGTGTGTGAGAGTGAAAGAGAGAGAGAGAGAGAGTCTCCAGCAGACTCCCCGCTGAGCATGGAGCCTGACACAGGGCTCAGTCTCACCGCCCATGAGATCATGACATGAGCCTAAATCAAGAGTCAGACACTTAACTGACTGAGCCACCCAGGTGCCCCCAACATTATGATTATGATTTATATTACTGTGTGAATTTGGCTGTGTGGGAAAATGTATCTACCTGTGAATATGAGTACGAATTTTTTTTAGCAGTCATCATTTATAGAATGCCTGCCATGGTGCCAGTAATATGTTAATATATATTATTCTAACTTTTCCCACATCAGCCTTATGTAGTAGTATTTTTATTGTCCCCATTTCACAAATGAAGACATCAAGGTTCAGAAGAGTTAAATTAAATCACTGCCCAGGATCATACTCTTATAAGGGGTAGAACTGAGAGATGAAATCAGGTCTGTTAGTTTTCAAAGAGTGAAGGTACTCTTGGTGCTCTGATTGTTCATTGTACAGCAATTACCTAGTTTCTTTCTCAGATGCTGGTGGGTTGATCAGTCTGAGTAAGTCTATGAGAGACTGACCAATTCTGGAGGCCAGGACAAAGCTTTCTTAGGTCTGAAAAGCTGGGACGTGGGGTCTGGATAGGTGGTCCCTCCAAGCTCTCCATCTGCTCCAGCCTCCATCTTTACCAGGAGAAATCTCAGCCTTGTTTTCTTTCTCTAGCTTTAACATTACAAACCTCCAGAGGGGAGCGATGGCAGGCAAGGAAGAAAATCACTATGGGAGTGTTTGTAGCTCCCCTGTAGCAAGTGGCAAGGGAGGAAGTTCTGTAAAAAAAAAAAACCAAACAAACAAATGTTATTTGTCCCTAAATCCAAAAAAGCTCCATGTTTATAGTATGACTATTTACTTTTAGAGAGTTGATAATCCACACCAGAAAGAATAATAGATTTTCTAGTTGATAATGCCAGAACAAGTATTTTTTTTTTTTTAAGAGAGAGAGAAAGAGAGAGCAAGAGAGTGGGGTGCGGAGGGGCAAAGTGAGAGGGAGGGAGAGAATCTTAAGCAGGCTCCATGCCCAGTGCAGAGCCTGATGCGGGCCTCGACTCATGACCCTGAGAACATGACCTTAGCCGAAATCAAGAGTTGGACACCTAACTGACTGAGTCACTTAGGCACTCTGTATATATATATAAGTGTGTGTTTCAAATAAAAAAATATATATACATATTTTAATTGAAGTATAGTTGACATACAATATTACGTTAGTTTTAGGTGTACAGGGCAACTTCTTGAGAGAAGTTCCTGATGTCTAGGCCGTCTGTATTTAGTGCATATAATATAAGTGGTTTATTTTGAGTGATAAAGCACTGGTCAAAGGTTCTGGATTGTCAGGCTTCATGTTTCAAAAAAACTTGTTTAGCTGCAAGGAAATCTGAATGCCTTCTCCTTTGTCTTGGGACATGCAGCCTCTGTTCTAGGAGCAGGACTCCCTGGAAGGATGGGCATCCTGCCTTGCAATTTTGAAGCATTGTGTCCCTGCTGGAGAAGGATCAGTTCAGTCAGTTGCTTAGTCTGAGGTTAAATTACTCTCTTGTTCTCTCTCTCTTTTTTTTTTTTAACTGGGCAGTGTTTGGCACATGAAGGGCACCCAATTGATTCTGGTTGAATGAATTAGAGACCAGAAGTTTCAGAAGAGCAGAGAAAACAGAGGGCAAGAAATAATGTAAGAACTGAAGGTAAAATATGTATCAGGCTGAACAAAGGCACAAATTTTCAGACTATATTTTCCTACCTGGCACTAAGGAAGATAAATTTAATCTAGTCCAAGTCTGGTGAAATTTTATACCTTTAAGAGGAAAGAGAAAATTTTCAAACCTTCCAGAAAGGCAAACAAAATACCTAAAAAGGAATTTAAAAAATTAAACTGCCATCAGGCTTTACACTAAATGTTAAGGAACAAATTATTATAAAAGTCATTATTGGGACAAGTGGTGAAATTTAAATAAGATCTGATGGTTGGAAAATAGAATTAGTTAAAATTCTTGACCTTGATAATTGTACAGTGGTGATGGAAGTAAGTATCTTTGATTTTAGGAAATACACACTGAAATATTTAGGAATGAAGGAGCATTCTGTCTGTAATTTACTCTCAAATATATAAAAACCACAGGGATGAAATAAAGGAACAAATGCAGCAAAATTAGTGAACATGTGTAAAGGATATGTAGGAGTTCTTTGTACTTTTTGCACAAACTGTAAGTTTAACATATTATCAAAATTAAAAGTTAAAAAATTTCTGAGTGAAAGGAAATATTTTGAACTCAAAATGCTATAGTCAGAAAGAAATATCAATCTGAGAGAAAAATTAAAATATTGTTGCATGTGCAAAAAGAAATAACATTTAACTTCCTCTATGGAACAATTAGTGATATTAGGTCAAGAAATGACAAAGATATCCAAGACTAAAACTATACAACACTACATACATTGATGAGAGAAATCAAAGATGATCTAAGTAAGTGGAGAGACATATCGGGTTCATGGTTTGGAAGAACCCACAAAAAAGTAATACTAGACATTTTAGCTAGGCTAATCTAAGTGTTAGCTAGACTAATCTAAGTTGCCATTCATCATTGAAATACATCTGATTTCTTTCTTTCCAGTTTTGGTTATTGTAAATTAGGCTTCTATAAACATCCATGTACATAGGCCCAAAGGCTCAAATACAATAGAAGTAAATTTCTCATTTATGTATCAGTTCCAGGTGGGTTCTTCCCCATGATAATTCAGGAACATGCTCCTTTGGTTTTGTGGGCTTTGTTATAAATAAGTGAGGCTGCATCCCCATATCCAGGGTGACTCTGGTAGAAGGAGAAAGAATGCGTGGCAGTGGCTCACCGTCTCTGAAAATCCTTGACCTAGAAGTGGCTCACATTCTTGCTTATACGTTGGCAAATGTGGCCACATCTAATTCTAAGGAGGACTGGGAAATATAGTTTTTTGTGAAATAAGCTATTTATAAAATTACTATAGAACCATTCTGCTTTGTGCCCTATATAGACAGTTTCCAATTTTATGCTATTATAAGTAACACTTAGTTAAACAACTTTGGGCAAAAAGTTGTTTCTCTGTTTAGTATTTTTCCATTTATGTGGTTCAGAAATAGAATATCCTGGGTCCAAGATCACTGTGTTTAAGGACTACACGTTTCATTTTTTTCGCACTTGCCTCTCTTTAGGATGCCTTCATAAATTTCTTTTTTTTTTTTTTTTAAAGATTTTATTTATTTGACAGAGACACAGCGAGAGAGGGAACACAAGCAGGGGGAGTGGGAGAGGGAGAAGCAGGCTTCCCGTGGAGCAAAGAGCCCAATGTGGGGCTCTATCCCAGGACCCTGGGATCATGACCTGAGCTGAAGGCAGACGCTTAACGATTGAGCCACCCAGGTGCCCGTGCCTTCATAAGTTTCTTGTCGGCTAAGTTTTCCTCCGCAAAGGTTTACCAAGTTTACAGAGTCAAAACGGTCAAGTTTTATTCCTGGATCTGGTTTGAATTTCATTGTTTACTTCTTGATGTTTACGACTCTCATATTGGTATGTATGTGGAAAAACAGACACAAGACCCTCTTTCATTCTTGGAAAAATTGCAGTTTCCCATTCCCAGAGGAAAATGGGGTGGAGGGGGAGATTTTTCAATAAAAGACAGATCCCTGGGTGGGTCATCCCTCACTGTTCTCAAGGGTTGCTGAGATCATTCATATGTGCGGTTCATGCTTCTTGACTTAGCAGTTTCCCAGAATTAACAGTTCCTTCCTGGATGATCACTTCTCTTGAGTTAGCAAGCCCAGACATTACATCTATCCCTTGGGTTTCTGGCTTTGCCCAGCTCTAGTTCCTGCTTTTAGGATGAGTACAAGTCTTATATCTGTTGATTTGCTTTACATCTGTTCTTTTTGTTTTGTTTTGTTTTATTTATCTCTTTAAAATTTTTATTGTTATGTTAATCACCATACATTACATCATTAGTTTTTGATGTAGTGTTCCATGATTCATTGTTTGCGTATAGCACCCAGTGCTCCATGCAGAATGTGCCCTCTTTAATACCCATCACCAGGCTAACCCATCCTCCCATCCCCCCTCCCCTCTAGAACCCTCAGTTTGTTTTTCAGAGTCCATTGTCTCTCATGGTTCGTCTCCCCCTCTGATTTCCCCCCCTTCATTCTTCCCCTCCTGCTATCTTCTTCTTCTTCTTTTTTTCCCCAACATATATTGTATTATTTGTTTCAGAGGTACAGATCTGTGATTCAACAGTCTTGCTTTACATCTGTTCTTACTGCTCAGTTGACCCCACCAAAAATCCTGCTGTGGTCCTTCTGGTTCTTCTTCTCTGGTAATTTTTTTCCCCTGGTCTCTCCATGGTTTATGACCTGGCCCCTTCTCTTTATGAAAGCCATAAAAGCATCCTGGCCATTTTTTCCCCCTCTGGAAGTTATTTCTGTCTTTGAAGACTTCACTCAGTTCTGCCCTGCTCTTCTGGTAGCCTTACTTGGGCTGATATTCTCAGGTTCCTCTCTTCATTTCTCTTTTCTGTCCCTTTCCCATTTGGTCTCTGTCCTTCTGTGTGTTTTATGCTTGATCTCTTTTACTATTAGGGTGGCAGGGGTAGGGTCTCTGGCAGCCTCCAGTGGGAGATGGCAGAGGTTTGGGTTGGCCAAAGGGGCTGATGGATCACTATTGGACAAGCAGTCTGAAGAGATGAACATGCGATTTGAAGCCAGAATGGCACAGTCACACCTGTGTGTGAATGTGCTACACAAAAGAAGACAGGAAAATAACTAGGAAAGGAAATATAAAAGAAAACTTTGGATAGTCAGAGGGAAAGAACAAAAAAGAATGTCAGGTCAACAAGGAAAAGGGTAGGGGAAAGTTTTCTGAAAATGAAGGTAAGTTTTGGAAGTATTGAAAACACATCTCTTAAGGAAAAAAAGTGCAAGGACAGAAGCTGGATTACATGGAATTCAGGGAAAAAATGTGTAAAGAGTTGAAACTCAGGCTCTGGCATCAGAATCCCTGGGTTCAAATCTCAATGTCACTACATACACACTAGCTGAGCAACAAAGGACAATCTCCTCGTTTCTCAAGACTTTCCCCCGTGAAATGGGGATAATAATAGTGTCTATATTCCAGGACCATTGTGAGGATTCACTGAGACAGTGTATGTGTATCACTCAGGGTTCAATCAGAGAAGCAGGGCTACTCTAAGTAATAGATAAAACAAACTTTGTAAGCATTGGACTCTGTGATTGTAGAAACTGGCAGAGGCATCTATGCTGGGCTCTTGTCCCTTCATCTAGCACTGAGGCTGTAGTGGCATTAACCAGGTTGGCAGTAAGCTAAGAAAGCTGAATGTGGTCATGAGTAAAGACAAACTGGAACCCATGAAGATGAACGGGGACCATCCCACATACTTCATGCCGTGGCTGACTTGCAGGGGAAGCCGGTGCCCTCTTCCAAGATGCCACATGTGCATATAGGGAAGTCGCAGGAGGAGAGAGAGTAGGAGTTGGAGCAAGTGACAATGACAATGTGAGCCAGGTGCCATAGTGCCTGTGGCCTTATCCTGACCTTCAAAGCATACAAAATATGGAGGTCATTTTCTTTCTGCTTTTCAAGTCTTAAGCAAAATTTCTTTTGTGGCCTACCCTGACATGGAACCATTCAGGCAAGGGAATTCTGGGAGATGTGGTTCCAGCTTAGCTATGTTGTTACAGCTCAAAGCCTACAAAGCCAATGTAACATGTTAAAGAGTGGGCGTCATATTGGTAAGGTTGGTTTATGAGAGGCAGACAGTTTCTGAGAAAACCAGTAATAGGACAGCGGGTGGAGTTCCCCAAGGGTCCACTGGAGGTGAATGTATGAGGTGGAGGTGGTCTCTGTGGGACGTGGAAATCAGCCTGCTTCCTTTTTTTTTTTTTTTTTAGATTTTATTTTATTTTTTATTTTTTATTTTTTATTTATTTTTTTAATTCTTATGTTAATCCCCATACATTACATCATTAGTTTTAGATGAAGTGTTCCATGATTCATTGTTTGTGCATAACACCCAGTGCTCCATGCAGAATGTGCCCTCCTCAATACCCACCACCAGGCTAACCCATCCTCCCACCCCTCTCCCCTCTAGAACCCTCAGTTTGTTTTTCAGAGTCCATCGTCTCTCATGGTTCTTCTCCCCCTCCGATTACCCCCCTTCATTCTTCCCCTTCTGCTATCTTCTTCTTTTTTTTCCTTAACATATATTGCATTATTTGTTTCAGAGGTACAGATCTGTGATTCAACAGTCTTGCACAATTCACAGCACTCACCATAGTACATACCCTCCCCAGTGTCTATCACCCAGCCACCCCATCCCTCCCACCGCACCCCCCACTCCAGGAACCCTCAGTTTGTTTCCTGAGATTAAGAATTCCTCATATCAGTGAGGTCAAATGATACATGTCTTTCTCTGATTGACTTTTTTTGCTCAGCATAATACCCTCTAGTTCCATCCACGTTGTTGCAAATGGCAAGCTCTCATTCCTTTTGATGGCTGCATAATATTCCATTGTATATATATACCACATCTTCTTTACCCATTCAACTCTCGATGGGCATCTTAGCTCTTTCCACAGTTTGGCTATTGTGGACATTGCTGCTATAAACATTGGGGTGCACGTACCCCTTCGGATCCCTACATTTGTATCTTTGGGGTAAATACCCAGTAGTGCAATTGCTGGATCGTATGGTAGCTCTATTTTCAACTTTTTGAGGAACCTCCATACTGTTTTCCAGAGTGGCTGCACCAGCTTGCATTCCCACCAACAGTGTAGGAGGGTTCCCCTTTCTCCACATCCCCACCAACATCTGTCCTTTCCTGACTTGTTAATTTTAGCCATTCTGACTGATGTGAGGTGGTATCTTATTGAGGTTTTGATTTGGGTTTCCCTGATGCCGAGCAATGTTGAGCACTTTTTCATGTATCTGTTGGCCATTTGGATGTCTTTGGAAAAATGTCTGTTCATGTCTTCTGTCCATTTCTTGATTGGATTCTTTGTTCTTAGGGTGTTGAGTTTGGTAAGTTCTTTATAAATTTTGGATACCAGCCCTTTATCTGATATGTCATTTGCAAATATCTTCTCCCATTCTGTCGGTTGTCTTTTGGTTTTGTTGACTGTTTCTTTTGCTGTGCAAAAGCTTTTTATCTTGATGAAGTCTCAATAGTTCATTTTTGCCCTTGCTTCCCTTGCCTTTGGCGATGTTTCTAGGAAGAAGTTGATGCGGCTGAGGGCTAAGAGGTTGCTGCCTGTGTTCTCCTTTAGGGTTTTGATGGACTCCTGTCTCACATTTAGGTCTTTCAAACATTTGGAGTCTATTTTTGTGTGTGGTGTAAGCAAATGGTCCAGTTTCATTCTTCTGCATGTGGCTGTCTAATTTTCCCAACACCATTTGTTGAAGAGACTTTTTTCCATTGGACATTCTTTCCTGCTTTGTCAAAGATGAGTTGACCATAGAGTTGAGGGTCCATTTCTGGGCTCTCTATTCTGTTCCATTGATCTATGTGTCTGTTTTTGTGCCAGTACCATACTGTCTTGATGATGACAGCTTTGTAATAGAGCTGGAAGTCCGGAATTGTGATGCCGCCAGCTTTGCTTTTCTTTTTCAACATTTCTCTGGCTATTCAGGGTCTTTTCTGGTTCCATACAAATTTTAGGATGATTTGTTCCATTTCTTTGAAAAAAGTGGATGGTATTTTGATGGGGATTGCATTGAATGTGTACATTGCTCTACGTAGCATTGACATCTTCACAATATTTGTTCTTCCAATCCATGAGCATGGAACATTTTTCCATTTCTTTGTGTCTTCCTCAATTTCTTTCATGAGTATTTTATAGTTTTCTGAGTACAGATCCTTTGCATCTTTGGTTAGATTTATGCGTAGGTATCTTATGGTTTTGGGTGTGATTGTAAATGGGATTGACTACTTAATTTCTCTTTTTTCTGTTTTGTTGTTGGTGTATAAGAATGCCACTGATTTCTGTGCATTGATTTTATATCCTGCCACTTGACTGAATTCCTGTATGAGTTCTAGCAGTTTTGGGGGGGAGTCTTTTGGGTTTTCCACAGAGAGTATCATATCATCTGCAAAGAGTGAGAGTTTGACTTCTTCTTTGTCGATTTGGATGCGTTTGATTTCTTTTTGTTGTCTGATTGCTGTGGCTAGGACTTCTAACACTATGTTGAATAGCAGTGGTGATAGTGGACATCCCTGCCACATTCCTGACCTTAGGGGGAAAGCTTTCAGTTTTTCCCCATTGAGAATGATATTTGCTGTAGGTTTTTCATAGATGGCTTTTATGATATTGAGGTGTGTCCCCTCTATCCCTATACTCTGAAGTTTTGATCGAGAAAGGATGCTGTACTTTGTCAAATGCTTTTTCTGCATCTTTTGAGAGGATCATATGATTCTTGTTTCTTTTGTTAATGTACTGTATCACGTTGATTGATTTGCGGATGTTGAACCAAGCTTGCAGCCCAGGGGTAAATCCCACGGTCGTGGTGAATAATCCTTTTAATGTACTGTTGGATCCTATTGGTAGTATTTTGGTGAGAATTTTTGCATCCGTGTTCATCAAGGATATTGGTCTGTAATTCTCCTTTTTGATGGGGTCTTTGGTTTGGGGATCAAGGTAATGCTGGCCTCATAAAACGAGTTTGGAAGTTTTCCTTCCATTTCTATTTTTTGGAACAGTTTCAGAAGAATAGGTATTAATTCTTCTTGAACTGTTTGGTAGAATTCCCCTGGGAAGCCATCTGGCCCTGGGCTTTTGTTTGTTGGGAGATTTTTGATGACTGCTTCAATTTCCTTAGTGGTTATAGGTCTGTTCAGGTTTTCTATTTCTTCCTGGTTCAGTTTTGGTAGTTGATACATCTCTAGGAATGCATTCATTTCTTCCAGGTTATCTAATTTGCTGGCATAGAGTTGCTCATAATATGTTCTTAGAATTGTTTGTATTTCTTTGGTGTTGGTTGTGATCTCTCCTGTTTCATTCATGATTTTGTTGATTTGGGTCATTTCTCTTTTCTTTTTGATACGTCTGGCCAGGGGTTTATCAATCTTGTTAATTCTTTCAAAGAACCAGCTCCTAGCTGCGTTGATCTGTTCTACTGTTCTTTTGGTTTCTATTTCATTGATTTCTGCTCTGATCTTTATTATTTCTCTTCTCCTGCTGGGTTTAGGCTTTATTTGCTGTTCTTTCTCCAGCTCCTTTAGGTGGAGGGTTAGGTTGTGTACTTGAGACCTTTCTTGTTTCTTGAGAAAGGCTTGTATTGCTATATACTTTCCTTTTAGGGCTGCCTTTGCTGCATCCCAAAGATTTTGAACAGTTGTGTTTTCATTTTCATTGGTTTCCATGAATTTTAAAAATTCTTCTTTAATTTCCTGGTTGACCCATTCATTCTTTAGTAGGATGCTCTTTAGCCTCCATGGATTTGAGTTCTTTCCAACTTTCCTCTTGTGATTGAGTTCTAGTTTCAAAGCATTGTGGTCTGAAAATAGGCAGGGAATGATCCCAATCTTTTGGTACCAGTTGAGACCTGATTTACGACCTAGGATGTGATTGATTCTGGAGAATGTTCCATGGGCACTAGAGAAGAATGTATATTCCATTGCTTTGGGATGGAATGTTCTGAATATGTCTGTGAAGTCCATTTGGTCCAGTGTGTCATTTAAAGTCTTTATTTCCTTGTTGATCTTTTGCTTAGATGATCTGTCCATTTCAGTGAGGGGGGTGTTAAAGTCCCCCACTATTATTGTATTGTTGTCGATGTGTTTCTTTGCTTTTGTTATTAATTGCCTTATATAATTGGCTGCTCCCATGTTAGGGGCATAGATATTTACAATTGTTAGATCTTCTTGTTGGATAGACCCTTTAAGTAGGATATAGTGTCCTTCCTCATCTCTTATTATAGTCTTTGGTTTAAAATCGAATTTGTCTGATATAAGGATTGCCACCCAAGCTTTCTTTTGGTGTCCATTAGCATGGTCAATGGTTTTCCACCCCCTCACTTTCAATCTGGGGGTGTCTTTGGGTCTAAAATGAGTCTTTTGCAGACAGCATATTGATGGGTCTTTTTTTTTTTTTTAAAGATTTTATTTATTTGACAGACAGAGAGAGAGAGAGTGAGAGCAGGAACACAAGCAGGGGGAGTGGGAGAGGGAGAAGCAGGCTTCCCGCAAAGCAGGGAGCCTGATGCACGGCCCGATCCCAGGACCCTGGGATCATGACCTGAGCTGAAGGCAGACGCTTAATGACTGAGCCACGCAAGTGCCCCTGGGTCTTGTTTTTTAATCCAATCTGATAGCCTGTGTCTTTTGATTGGGGCATTTACATTCAGGGTAACTATTGAAAGATAGGAATTCAGTGCCATTGTAGTGCCTGTAAGGTGACTTGACTGTTACTGTATATTGTATGTGTTCCTTTCTGGTCTATGTTGCTTTTAGGCTCTCTCTTTGCTTAGAGGACCCCTTTCAATATTTCTTGTATGGCTGGTTTCATGTTTGCAAATTCCTTTAGTTTTTGTTTGTCCTGGAAGCTTTTTATCTCTCCTTCTATGCTCAATGATAGCCTAGCTGGATATAGTATTCTTGGCTGCATATTTTTTTCTCATTTAGTGCTCTGAATATATCATGCCAGTCCTTTCTGGCCTGCCAGGTCTCTGTGGATAGGTCTGTTGCCAATCTAATGTTTCTACCATTGTAGGTTACATATCTCTTCTCCTGAGCTGCTTTCAGGATTTTCTCTTTGCTCTGAGACTCGTAAGTTTTACTATAAGATGTTGGGGTGTTGACCTATTTTTATTGATTTTGAGAGGGTTTCTCTGCTTCCTGGGTTTTGATGCCTGTTTCCTTCCCCAAATTAGGGAAGTTCTCTGCTATAATTTGCTCCAATATACCTTGTGCCCCTCTCTCTCTTTCTTCTTCTGGGATCCCAATTATTCTAATGTTTTTTCGTCTTATGGTATCGCTTATCTCTCGAATTCGGCCCTCGTGATCCAGTAGTTGTTTATCTCTCTTTTTCTCAGCTTCTTTATTTTCCATCATTTGGTCTTCTATGTCACTGATTCTCTCTTCTGCCTCATTTATCCTCACACTTAGTGCCCCCATTTTTGATTGCACCTCATTAATACCCTTTTTGATTTTGACTCAGTTAGATTTTAGTTCTTTTATTTTTCCAGAAAGGGTTTCTCTAATAACTTCCATGCTTTTTTCAAGCCCAGCTAGTATCTTTAAAGTTATGATTCTGAACTCTAGATCCAACATCGTACTAATGTCCATATTGAGTAGGTCCCTGGCAGTTGGTACTACCTCTTGTTCTTTTTGTTGAGGTGATTTTTTCCATCTTGTCATTTTGTCCAGAGGAGAATAGATGAATAAGAGAACAAAATGCTAACAGGGTAACAATGTCCCCAGAAAATATACACTAAACAAATCAGAAAAGACCTGAAGCTGGGGGAAGAGAAAGGGAAAGAAAGAAAAAAGAAAAGAGAAAGAAAAGAAAAAGAAAAAGAAAAAGATAAAAACAAACAAAAACAGCAAAACAAAAAAAAAACGGAATATGATCAAATATGATCAGGCTGGTGCATAGATCAGTGCCACACACTAGATTTGTGGTGTATTTTGGTCTTTTAGAAGAAAGTGCCTCCCAAAATTTTAAAGAAAGAAAAACATATATGTACAAAAATAAGGGTTGATAGGATGAAGGGATGGAATATGACTGTAAAGATGAAAATTATAAAAAATTTTATAAAAGGAATTGATAAGAAGTTGTTTGAAAAAATAAAGAAGAGGATTTAAAAAAAAAGGGAGAGAATGTGATCAGGCAGGAGAGTAGAACAAAGCCATACACTAGAGATTTAGGGTATATTTTTATCTGTTAGAAGAAACTGTATCTCAAAATTTTAAAGACAGAACAACTTGTATATATATGCCAAAAATAAGGGTAACTACTATGAAGGGATAGAAAATGACTCTAAAAATGAAAAATAAAAATGTTTTTAAAAAGGGGATTGATAAGATGTTGGTTGAAAAAGAGAAAAAGACAAATTCAAAAAAAAAAAAAGACAGTTAAAAAAAATTAACTTGGAAAGACTAAGGAATCATTGTAAAAAAGCCATGAATTCTATGTGCACTATTCCCCTAGCGCTGGAGTTCTGCTATTCTCACTGATCGGTAAACTTGGTCTTGGCTGGCTGTTCTCGCTGATCTCCTGGGGAGGGGCCTGTTGCCATGGTTTCCAAATGTCTCTGCCGGAGGTGGAATTGCCCCGCCCTTGCCCTGTCTGGGCTAAGTAATCTGCTCAGGTTTGCGGCTCCCAGGAGTTTTTGTTCCCTGCAAACTTTCCATGCAGCTTTGGAGGTCGAGACTGAAAATGCAGCCTCCCAATCTCTGCCTCAGAGGAGCTGAGAACTCGGGGCCCCACTCCTCAGTGAGCCCCCAGAGAAAAGCAGTCAGTCATTCCCATCTCCCCAGTCTCCGGCCACACTCTGCGCTCACCTGGCCTGTGACTGAGCATTTCTATCTCTGGCACCTGACCCCATTGGAATCTCCAAACCCAGCAGATCCCTGCAGTGCGCTCCTGCACCACTCCTCCCAGGGGAGGAAGGGGAGTCTCCCCATTTCTGCCTCTTGTTGGGTCCCTGCTGGAGGAGCAGTGGCCTGACTGTGCCGTGGATCACAGTTTATGGCAAACCTGAGCTGTGAGCTCGCACCTTGGCTCTGTCTCTGCAGCCGGCTTCCCGGCTCCGATCCCTGGGAGCTCTGCCACACTCAGGCACCCCTGGGCTTTCTGTGACCCCAAGGGTCCTGAGACCACACTGTCCCATGAGGGTTCCACCCCCTGCTTAGCCACTGGAGTGACGTCCCTCAGCGGAGTCAACTTCTAAAAGTTCTGATTTTGTGCTCTGGGGCTCTATCACTTGCCAGAAGCGGCCGACGGAGGCCCCCTCCCCCACCATCTATCCTCCCGAATATCACCTCGGATTCACTTCTCTGCACATCCTACCTTCCAGAAAGTGGTCGCTTTTCTGTTCAGAGAGTTGCTGCTATTCTTTTCTTTGATCTCCTGTTGAGTTTGTAGGTGTTCAGAATGGTTTGATCCCTATCCAGCTGAATTCCTGAGACCAGATGAAATCCAGGTCTCCCACTCCCTCGCCATCTTGCTCGGCCCCCAGTCATCCTGCTTCTTTCTGTTGTAGTTGCTGACACTGTCTTAAGATGGAGGTTTGAACCTCAGTCCTTTCACAACTGCTCATCAGAGCACTCTCACCCTCTCTGTGCACAAAGGACCTCCTCCTTAGCCCCTCTTGAGCTCTTCTTTCCTCCTAGGTAGAGGCTAACAGTAGCCATAGGAACTTAGCTCAAAATGGGAACTTTGTGTTTTCCATGAAAGGTGCCACAACCACCCACCTTTGGAGTTCTGGCTTATCTGCTCATGCTGACATCACTGACTCAGACTCTTTACCCCATTAGGGAAGCCCCTGCCTCAACACTACCTCCCTCCCCCTGATGTCCCCTAACCCTCTCAGCCATGTTAAGAGAATCCTAGACTATTTTTCCTCCAAGAAATCACAACCAGGATCTTTGGGGATCCCTGCTGATACTCTGTACATTCCCATGAACACTGGTCTTCACATATAAACTAAAAGTGTACATGAGGAGGGAAGAATCTGTAACAAGCCCTCTGATTTATTCCTCCATGCCTCAGTTTATTTGTATGGGAGATAAGGTTGTCAGCCACCTTCCGCAAAAGGATATTCTGAGGTTTTACATTGGAGACTTGACATTTATTAACCAGGGTCACATGAAACCTCTGATTTAATCTTTGGAAAAATGCTTTGAGTGTTTCAGACATAGGGACCATATAAGCATAAAGAATTTTGCCCATAGCTCTTGAAGGAGGCAGTGGTCAGTCAACAGGGGTGTGGGCCAATCTTTGGTGTGTTCTGTTTACAGTTGTGTCCAGACAAATTTAACAGGAGAATTAGAGATCAGTATACACTATGCTGGGTTATTAACTATTAACTATTCATGTACTGAACAAAGATATTCCAAAAATATTTATAATATCTTATAACAGAAGAGGATCCTTTTAGTCGACAGGTTACAGTTGGGCAACAACCTCTTACTAGGATAATACCATTCTTGGGGGACAAGAGCAAGAACTGTGGAACCTTTCATGTGCCAGTCATACACCATACCCTTTCATATAAATATCTCCCTTCATCCCTTCAACAATTATTCCAAGTAAGTATTACTATCTCCGAGGCTCAGAAAGATTAAGCATTTTATCCACAAGCTAGGAAGGAACCAAATCAGGGTTCCAAGTTATGTTGTTTGTATAAAAAAAAAAAAATCCATGTTCTCTCACTCTTATCAAACAGTAATAGTTGTCTTCTAGGTCAACAGCTATATTTTAAGCATTGACTATTTATGTTCTTATGTGATGAGGTGGTAATAGAAGTAAAGACAAAAATCTTTGGACTATAGCTAATATATTTTAGAGTACACAGTTGGATCAGTAGCACACCTAGACTTATAAAAGAGCAAAAATATTGTCACTATTTTTGCCCATTTGTGAAACAGATTATACTCCTTGGAAGAAAGTTTGTGTTAATGAGAATTCTTATGAAAGGGAGGCCAAATACACCCAGTTCTGGGAAGGAAGCTCCAGGGAACTGAAGGATACACATGTTAAAAAAAAAAAAAGCCAGAATCATTATTATTATTATTTTTTAAAAGCCTACTTGTGCAGTAAAATCATGGTGTTTCAGACCATCCCATTTCTGCTATTCAGTCAGGGGTCTAATTTCTATTTCTCCAAGAGTGAAGCATCACCAAGAATCCCTCACTGTTTCTTGTCTGTGGTATGTTGGAAAGATGACATTCCACAAGTAGTCTGTTTGCAGTAATTATCCAGATCTCAAATCAGACACCCAGTGAAAATCATTTTGTATTCAGCTTGAAAGGAAGGCATTAATAAACAAATGAGCATACACTTCGCTCACATCAACAGTCAGCTGAGGAGATCACATGGGAAACCTTTCAAAAAGTAAGTGTTAAAAAGATGACATGGAAACAGCAAAGACAAATCCCAGTTGGCTTCGCCACATGGCACAAGTTGAGAATGTATGAAGTGTCCTTCTAAGATGCTGAGGATGGAGTTGTATCCTCTAGGGCCAGTGGCAGGCCACAGACCTGGGGGGGAGAAACCTCTGGAGCTGTTCGAATGTGTTGTTTTAAATAGAGGCTTTCCTTGGTAACTAAAGATTGACTTTTTATTATTATAATTTTAACTGTCATCTAAGTCTTCCTTTTCTTTCTTTCTTTTTTTATTATGTCATCTAAGTCTTTCTACAGAGAGTAGGTGTTGTCAGAAAGAAGACCTCTTGTGCTTCTGAGCATTTGGATATGCAAAGTGAAGGAGCTGGAGCTTCTGGGGGGAGGTGAGAGGAAGCAGAAGGAGCAGGGAGGGGACAGTGAGTTGATGGAGTGTCATGGGCTGTCCTCTCTGGGTCTCTTGCTGACATCATCGTGTCAAGTGTATGAACCTCAGCCCACGGTTTATGGGAGTGGATTTCTTGTAAACACTGGTGAGAAGACAGAGTTCAGCATCCAGCCTGAGGTAGTGCAGAAACAGAAACAGCTTTGCAAGGGAATAGGGAGGCAAAGGGAGTCCAGAAGAACATAGACTTTGGGAATTTCTGGAGATTGTGATGGAGGCTCAATTATACACACACATATACACACAGACACACAATGGAATGCTATTGGAATATTGGAACTATAATGGTATTATATGGAATATATATACCATATTTTCTTTATTCTTTCATCCATTGATGGACATTTAGTTTCTTTCCATGTCTTAGCTATTGTGAATAATGCTGTGGTGAACATGGGGGTACAGATATTTCTTTGAGATCCTGTTTTCTTTTCCTTTGGATATCTATACCCAGAAGTGGGATTGCTGGATCATATATGGTAGTTCTATTTTTAATTTTTTGAGGAACCTCCATATTGTTTTTCAATGTAGCTGTACCAGTTATATTCCTGGTAATGGAGGCTTTAGACTTTTCTGGGCCATGGACTTGAGACTCCCTAGTAACCCTTTATAGGTTTCAACGGTTGAAAAGACCTCAGAGAGCACCTCTGTTTTGGAGACAAATTCAGTTTAACCTGAAAAACAGTTATTGATCATTCACTATATGTAGAGAACTGTCTCAGGTGCAAGGAAAAGAGATTCAGCTGGACATTTCACATTGTGTGTTGCTGAAAGTGTGAGAAAAATCAGTCCCTTCCCCTAAGTTGCTTATAATCTAGTCAGAGAGAAGGACATGTAAGCATCTAGTTTATAAAGCAGATGAGGTAGGAAGTTTTGGGAAGGCATAGAGAGCCAGAGAGCAATCAATTAAATGTGTAGTAGATTCAAGGAGGTTATCCTCACTACATACGTGATGTATATTTATAGATACATTTTACTGAGTATTTACTATGTACCATAACCTGTGCTAAGATCTTCCTATTTAATTCTCTAAACAGTCTAAATGAGATGGGCATTATTTGGTATTTATTTTACAACTGAGGAAATGGGCTGTAAGTTCACGCAACTGGCAGGTGCTGAGCCAGATGGGAACACAGCTAGTCTGAGTGCAGAGCCGCTACCTGTCATGACACTGCATGAGGCCTGGGACAATTTGTGGGAACATCTGGGTGAAAGGCTCACAGTTTCTCCTTCTGGGCGCTAATGCAAGTCTTACCATTAATCTAAGACACAGACTTACTCAATACACTTTGCTATTAACATCACTCATAACTTGAGACTTAAAAATCATACAATCCAAACAATTCCTATTCTTTCCCCTCATTGCCCCACAACCTGAGTTGTCTTGAAACGTGATGGAGGTGGAGGACAGTAGATGCACAAAGGGGCCTTGTGGAGGCAGCCCTGTCATCAAGTGCTCTTTAAGTTGTTTCTCAGGAGGTGATGATGGATCTGCAACATCACACCCTTACCTTGTGACTGAGACTGCAGCTGCATTCCCTGCCAAGGGACAGGACAAAACCCAAGCTCTAGTCCAAGTCTCGAATTTGATCTCTATCTTGGTGGGCTTTGCTGACTGATCCAATCTGTTATAGCAGAGGTCATGGTTATCCAGTGCCATGACCCTGATGTGCTAAGAGGCGGAATGGTGTGCTGGTCATGGCCCACGGGGCTGGGGATGAGAAATGACTCCATGGTACTCTGAACTTATCACAAAGAGAGTGTTTTCCTTCTCCAGGGTGATCCAGCCTAGCATTCTGCCCTCAAGGAGTGTAGAGTCTATTTACTGAAATAAACCTTAAAAATTGCCAGCGGTTGGACAAGAAATGACAGATGCCAATTGAGTGGATCTGGTCAAGGCTGTGTAGTTTCAGGGGTACTGAGGTTGGTCTGGGGTCATCAGAGAAGACTCCACTGTAGGGGCTGCACTTGCTTCTGTAGACCGGGATGGGGGGATGGGGAGGGGCGGGGAGCCACTGGAGGGTTTTGAGTGGGGAAGCAACAGGATCAAAGTGATGCGTTAGGAAGATGATTCTGGCTTTGAGATTGCCTCTGAAGAAGAACCACCACCAAAAAAGCCTTTGCAATGGTGGGGGAGCTGTTGAGCACACAGTGCCAGGATGAGGCTGCCAAGCAGGCTGGCTGACCTTGTTGCACTGCCACGGGTCCCTTGTCATTGCCCTATATGGCTACAGGCTCTGCCACTCAGACATGGGTCTCCCTCATCTGTAGCCTGCCCCCCTCTCTTGCTCCTAGGAGTGTCTTCCCTTCCATTTCACCTCTCCCAGTACCAATTCTGTTTTTACCCCAACCCTTACAGAATATTGATATCACCCACATTTTATGATGTCTCATAACCCTCCCAGGGTTTCTTCATCTGCCTGACTCACCCCAGTTGTGTTATATTCTTATTTTCCACAATCCATTTTTGATTAGACATCTCCTTTCCCCGTGCTTTATAAATTACTTATTACTGCATTCAAGATTGATCTGTCTTGAAATATAAAGTGCATTTGAAAAACAAATTAGAGCCGGGAGTGGAGTTCCCAACATCTAACCATCTCCTTATCATGGCACTGGAGCTCACCTTTGCTCTTGTTACCTCCTTATCACACAAAGCCGAGGTCACTGAAACCAAAATCCACCCTTCCCCTCTGGGAGAAATAGAAATTGGGAGGGGGGAAAAATCTTTTACATTCATCTCTGGTGGCTATGAAATTTACAATATACAAGAGAGTTGTTATTTTCTTAAGGAGGCTGGATTTTTTTCTAGTAGGACGGGTCTTGGGTGGTGATGGTGATGGGGACAGTGGAGGAAGAAGGGATTGAAGCCAGCTGCAAGAAAAGAGAGGTCCAGGGGGGCTCCTTCCAGAGACCTGGACAATGAGACCCTGCTTCATGTGAATAAAACTGGTAAGGGAAAGCTTTGAAACCAACGAGCTGAATCAAAGAACATATAACTGCTTAAATCTGTATCATAGCATAGGGCGCCTGGGTGGCTCAGTTGGTTGAGCAACTGCCTTCGGCTCAGGTCATGATCCTGGAGTCCCGGGATCGAGTCCCACATTGGGCTCCCTGCTCAGCAGGGAGTCTGCTTCTCCCTCTGACCCTCCCCCCTCTCATGTGCTTTCTCTCTCTCAAATAAATAAATAAAATTTTTTAAAAAATCTGTATCACAGCATAATATTAATTAAATCTGAGAATGTGTGTGTGTTTGTGTGTGTGCACACACTCTTGGATGTACTCTTACTGGCCAAACTAAGACATCTTTCTTACTTTTCTCATCCTCAGAGGCTAATTGGTCTATTACTATCCAGGAAAGGAAATAATAGCTTCCCACACTGGTTGCATATTACTACCTTACTATTGCATTTTTCCTATTCTCTTTGGTTGGCTTTTTCTGAGTTTTGGGAGCTCTTTCTTTGTTCCTAATCTGTGTTTGCAGGCTTTGGTTCTCCTTGGCCATGTTCTTAAGGTGCAACAATGACATTCAGTTAGATTTCCCCCATTCTCTCTCCACCTTCCCAAGAGGTGGTGCGATGCCATATGTTTCTATTGGTGCTGGAACAAGTGATGCAAACTTAGTGGCCTAAGCAATACAAAGTTATTATTTTACAGTGTGGAGGTTAAAAGTCCTCAATGGGTCTCATTGGAGTAGGGCCCAAGGGTTCTTTTCTAAAGTTCAAGGAGGCTCCCTGGGGGTCCAGCTTGCAGGCTCCAGGGGCAAAAGTAAAGCTCTGTAGATATCAGGATCTACTCTTTCTAAAAGTCAGGTTAATATCAATCTGTTGTGACTTCAGCTCATTCCTGAGGGTCTCACACTCCTAGGGCTTGTAAAGAATTTCTTCCCTTTGCCAACACAGATCTCCCCCCAGAGTTCTGAGAAACATAGCCTGCAAGGACCTGCTACTTTGCTAGTGATCCTTTAGAGCCTGCTGCTGCTCCATCCCCACCCTACGGAGTGCCCCAACTGGAATCTCATCTGCTTCCTGCCCCTTCCCTTCTGCCCAAGTCCTGGCACACTCACTGACCCAATACCCTTTGCTGAGAGTTCATGATACTCCTCGAATGGTGATCCTCCTGGGTACAAGTAACATTTACTGGTCCCCAGAGCCCATGGATTTCTTTATTTCCAGCACTGGCTCAAGAAGATTTGCCTTGCACTGCTTCATTGCATTGAATTTTATGGTTTTAATATCACATGTCTGTAAGAGTTATGGATTCTATAAAATTAATTTCTGAATACTTAAGATTTTACCTTTTTTTCCTGTGATTGAAGAAAGGAAAAGCAACTACAGCACTAGGGTGAGAAATTTCATGGTCTTTCTATAGCAGGAAGGCTCTTGTGAGGTTCATCATGTATAAGGTAGGAATCTGGCCCAAATTACAGGATCTGTGATTTAAAAAAAATCCTTGTTTCCCCTGTTGTGAAGAAGTCTCTATTGTGTTTCCATTTTGAAGATGTTTTAAACTTTATTATTCTCTGAATTATTTTTCTAGGGTCCTAGACATCAAGATTGATGTGGGATGAATGAGGTCTTACCAGATGGCTTTCTCTCCTTGGGGCATTTCTCTGGAGATGAGCTCAAGAACCTAAATGCTCTTTGGAATAAGAGTTGGCATAGATAAGTAAGCAGCCTTCTCCTTCTATCACCACACCATGGGCTCACCTAACCCTATCCCCTCCTCCTCACCAGCTCCTCTATCTCCCACCCAATCTCCTACTAATACTGCTAATATTGCACAAACACTCAACACTAGAGCACCCTGCTGAAGAACTGGCTCACTTTTACAAAATATTGCTTCACCTGAGAAAATTAGTAAAAGGAAATCTTATTTAGAATGGTGTTGGGAGGTCATCAGGGAAAGTTGTCATGCCCTACACTCCTCATCAATTGCAGACCAAACAGGAAGAGCCAGAATCTTGCACCTGGATGCTACCGTAGTATCCCAGCAGGAGGAAGGCAGGCTTCCTCCACCCTTGGTAGCAGTGGTTCAGCTAATTAGAGACAGTCATGATGATAGACAGCCAATGAAAAGCCACTATACTTAGGACTCCCAGTTTCCTCCAATGGACTTTTTGTTTATTACAGCCTCCCCAACTGCCCCTCCCCTTTTCCTCTATAAAAGAGCAGTCTTCTCCTTTGTGCTATAGCTTGCTTATCTGGGATTGCAATTCTCTGCTCTTCCTGAATAAATCCATTTTTGATGGTAAAATAACTGGTAGTTTTATTTTTTAAGGTTAATACAACTTATCTCCACAAAATATCCTCCTTCATCATCCATAAATTCTAATGAAACTAGAGTGCTTCCAGTGTTGGTAAATTATAAAAAAGATACCCGAAAAGCAGCTTTACCACATTCAGTCTAAAATTGCCTTTTGGAAAGCCAGAACGTTTTTGGCATGAGAGGTTTGAACTTTTGTAGACCCTGTTCCTAATGGAAGCAGCATAATTCTAGCATATTCTTGTGGTTCACTGTTGTTTCTCTATTATAGCACTAAGTATACATTTTCAGTATTATTGTTTGATGACAGTCATTCCCAGTAGACTCCAACAAGTATTTGTTGAGTTCACTGTAAAAATGACAAGCATCTAATGACCAAAGAAACATCCATGTTTGATACCAGCAGCTTGTGATTCACCATGTTGAGATTTAGACTCTTAGGTATGAATACATTTCATCAGTTTATGATGTTATTTCCACCATTCCCAGTCTTGTGGGTGGCACACACTGGAGCTGTGATGAGGTCTTAGCCCAACGGTGATTGTTGATTTCACTGTAATTTTTTCTTTCAAAATTCCCTGACCCAATATTAAAGTTTTCTGAGAATATTTTTGGAACCTCTTCACTTAAAAGTGGGTCCTTTACAGTTTCCTCCAGGGAGTTAAAGAGAATGTTTACTTAAGAACTGACATTAGTGATTCAACCTAAATGTAAAAGGGGAAGCTGTGGTGAAGAGCATTTCCTCCCTCCAAGGGCTGGCACCAACCAAGCAATTGGAGATCCTTGCAAGATGTCTCTTATTTCAGTCCACTGTTGTTTACTCTTGACTTCCGTGTCTTTGAGAGAGCACATTAGTAATCATACATGAGAACACAGATGACCTGAACACTTTGTTTATTTAGCAGATACATATTAAACTTTATATACTATAGACATGAGTTCTCTTTTTTTTACCAGCATCCATTGGACATTTCTAAAGATTAGTCATATATTAGAGCACAAAATGCCAATTAATTTCCTCAAAGCAGAAACCCTGTGGATCATATTTTCTGACCACAATGCACAATGGTTCTAATCACACACACATATACACACACAAAATAAAAATCTATGGGAAAATCAAAACTCTAATTACAGAGTATTTAGAAATGAATGGAAATGGGAACACTTTCATATGGTCAAAGCTGAACTCAGAGGAAAAGTCATAACCTTGGATGATTTTTTTTTTTTACCTTAGTAAAGAATGAAAGTAAACTAAGAAAACAATTTTTAGGAAACTTGTTTAAAAGGAGAAGATAAAGAAAAATATTGCCATGCATAAAAACAGATGGGGTCAGGTGTAACCTGAGAACCTGAGGAAATGAGGCCAGTGGAGGAAATCTAAAGAGGATCCACCATTTTTCTTGGAAATAGGTATTGTATTTTTCCAGGGTGTATTTTCAGGATTTCAGTACATCCTGACTTCCATGAACACAGGGAAGATGTTTGACAGCTGTTTAAACTTAATGGTGAGATGATAAAAAAGCCTACTACTTTTTCATTTTTAAAAAGGAACTATAAAATAAATTGCTATTATCTTGTTACTGTTTTGAGGTACAGTTACATTTCTATTACCCAGGGGAAGATTGAGGACTATTTAAAACTCCTTATTGGAAGCTAAGGAAAAGAAAATATATTCTAAGGGTCAAAAACACCAGGTGTTCTACAAAACACACAGAAGAATTGCAACTGAGCAAAATCTAAGACACCGTTATGGGATATCATTAAACCAGTTTTAATTTTTTTTTGGTCCGAGTTGTTCGTAAGGATTTTTGTTTTGTGTTAAAGCTGTGGAACACACCTGCTCACTCAGTTTCCTGGGGAGGCTATTTTGGGCAATGCTGAACTCTCTTTTACTCCCAGATTTATACCAGCCTACGCCCTACTGCTCAGTATTTGCTAAAGCCATTAGAGCATGAGAAAGTTACTCTTCTTCCTGAGCTTTTCACCCACTGGGGACACAGATCCCACTTTCTCCTACTCCCTAAATACTGATTCCAGAGTAGATTGTCTTTCAGCCTCCATTTTTACTATGATTATGTACTTTTGTCCTTTTCAGTAATTCATGGGTATCTTAGTGAGATGTAGGAAGAGAGAGAGGGTATTAGATGGATCCAATATTATATGAGAATTCTCTACCACAGCATTTTCTGAACTATGTGCCTTGGAATAGACTAGTTGATCCTAATAGGTGTTCCATGGGTCTAAATCCCCTTTTATAGATTTACTGTGAAAATTAAGAAATTAAAGGCTCTGGGAAATCCTGAGTAAAGAAGCCTGGTTTATTTTATTTAAATCTAAGCTAGTTGAGCACACAACACTTTTTTACAGCTGCCTGCACCTGGTTCTAGGCTAAGGTCAACCAGTAGGTTTCCTTCCTGACCCTTTTCAGAGACCTCGACTGGCTTTTGGGCCTCCTTGCTGCTTTTTTACGTTTTAGCAGTACTTGACACCAGACTATTTACAAGTACCATGACCTTCCCCCTGATTTTATTTTTCCCCCTTTAATAGTGAAGAACACTAACTCTAAAAAGTGCCTACCATGTACCATCTCATTGGTTGCTTTAAATATATGACCCAGATGCTGGACTCTTCTTCCTGACAGGAGCGTGTGTATGTGTGTATTTGGTGTGTAGAGGTGAGGAAGGAGGTGGTCTGTGAAATCAACCCTACTAGTAGTCAGTTGGACATCTACACATGGGCTCTCTTTGTAGCCCATAGCCCACATTAAAGGAGTCTCAGTTGTCTGCTGGTGATGGGGTAAAAAGAAGTTCTATTCTTTACATCCTGAAGTCCTGAGGAAGGTTTAATCAGTTCTTCACTTCAAATTCACCTCTATAGAATCCAAGTCCTATAGCACTGGTAATGGAGTACAGGGCAGAGCATCCCTGTTCCAGTTAGATATATGCCCTCCCTTAGCTGCAGGCAGGGGCAGGAGGTGAGGGGGCACAAGGCTGTTCTCTCACACTATGAAGAATATCCCCTCAGGCCCCCCTTTTTTCCCTTCGTATTAGCACTTCCTCTCCAACCCTCTCCCTCTCCAGAATCTGTCTCTTGAGGCCTTCATCTCACTCCCATTCCCAAACGGTGGATCTTCTCCCCGCCATTTCTTGAATCTTGGAGACCTTCAGGACTTTGGTAGGTCACAGCTGTCCTTGTTCTTGCCATTTCTGCAGACAGGCGGGAGGAGAATAAATGCTGTGGCTCCTAAAGTCTGGGTATGTATATGTGTGTGTGTGAATATCCGCGGCAATCTGCATTGAAGAGTAGCTTTTTCTCTGATATCTGCAAGACTCCAGATCTTTAAGGAACACCAGATATCTTGCATTGGGAGGGTTCACTGTCCACCAGTACTTGATGTTTGTAAAAATTCTGGGCCTCCTTGTGCAGGATGTGTGTTTTTTCTTCTTTCTAACATTGGCTCAAATTACGAGTCCCTGTTCTAGATATCTATTTCTGTAAAACAAATCACTCCAAAACGTAGTGACTTAAAAACCACCAAATCGTATTTATTTTGTTCATAAATCTATCACTTGGTTCATAAATCTATCACTTGAGAGGGGATGGCTGCTGATGTCTGGAATCCCAGCTGCAGACACATATGGTCTGTCCACTGGGCCTCCCCCACACGGTGGCCTCAAAGTAGATAAACTTACATGGTGGCTCAGGGTTCCAACGGTGAGTGTTCCCAGAGAGCAAGACAGAAGTTGCAAGGACTTCTTTTGCCTAGCTTCAGATGTCATGTGGTAGGACTTCTGCTGTATTTTATTGGTCACATAAGATCGGTCCTGATTCAATGTGGGAGTGGGCCACACAAAGGCGAGAATATCAGGATGCGGGGGAGCACTGGGGGACCACCTTGGGGGCTGGCTACAGCAGCCTCCTTCTATTCGGTTTCCAAAGGCAAACTGATTTTGTAATGCAAGTTAAATTTGTCTAGGATATGACGCCACTGTACCCAAAAACTTCAGTGGATACTCCACCAGAAAGATCAGGACACACGTTTTCTATGCTCCTTCCAGGCACTGTGTTGTCTTTATTCAATGGACTACTCAGTTAGAGGCAGAGAGTGTTTGTACTCTGGCATTCCATTTTAGAGAATGGCAGTCATATTATCCACCCTGGTTCTCGGAGAACCCATCTTGACTCTGTACACTCAGTTTTGCAGGTTGTACTGGAGAGGGAGAAAATTCTGGATGCTGGCTTTAAAATGATAGTAAGGCAACCAAACTACTGTGAAACCAGCAGCCATCCCCTCTCAGCTCCCAACATCATGCTGAGCAGTAACAAAAGAAATAAATGGAGATTAATGACACTAGGGTTTGGGAAGTAATGCTTACATGCATAAGATGTACCCACTTAAGTCTTTTAAAAACCAGTTGTTCTAATGCTTTTATTGCTCTGTAACAAAATAAATTGAGCTGACATTGATCCCAAGGTCATTATGAATTGAAGTTTAACCATATTAATGACTAAGTAATCAGATGCAAGTTTGAATGCTAGGAGGAGGCTTGCGGAGGGAGGCATCACAGTATATCGAATGCTTGTAAACATTAGTACAAGTATAGAGTAAGAGAGACTCTCCTACTTGATGCTAAATAGGACCCAAGTTCCTCTACTTTCTGAGGGATGAAGCACTAAGGATTTGTTTCCATTTTACATCTGCTAGGGTATAATATACTGCCCTAGAGAAGAATGGATTTTGATTTGGCTACTTTTCTCCTAAGATGCTATTGGTTCTCCTCCATGTTCCTAGTTCTCTCCAGGGTGGGCTCAGCCTCCAAAAGGGGTTCCTCCAGGATGGCATGAGGGAAAATGCTGCCCCTAGTACAGAAGACGTGAAATGAAATGGGCTCTTTGCTGGGACTTCTTGCCCCATTTTCTTTCCCAGGTTCATCTCCGCAGGGAAATGCTTTCCTAACTGAAGGGGCTGCATAATCTTCAATAAATCAGGCTCTCTGCCCCACCTACTCCTACTTTGCCCTCTGTATCAGTGCCTCATGTCCTCTGGCACCTCTGTCGGTAATTAGAATAGCAGCTGGTGCCACCAGCTCAGTCCTCACATCTCACAGCACCCCTAGGACTCACTCGGAGGACAGAAGAGACAGCGCAATCACAAAGTGAGGGGGCTGCGGGGAGCCCTCGCATGTTGGGGGCTGGGAAGCAGGACTTCCTGATGCTCTGCAGAGAGACGGCAAATGTGATGATGCGGATGGGCCAGCATTGGGGACACGCGTCTGGAACCAGAATCACACTTGGCTGTGGGGATCCGAGCCTCGCACTGGGCCCACGCCACACTCCAGTGGGCTAACTTACATCACATGGACAGGGATGAGGTGGGTCCTCAGGGACAGCTGTGGCTACCGCCCTGCCGCCACCACCACCTGCACGGCACTCAGCTCTCTCAGCCCCGCCCCCACCGTGGGCAGCCCGGCAATGCTGTGAGATGGGGCCTCTGTCTTGTGGCTGGTACCCCAGTCTCAGATCCGTGAGTCTTGTCTCACTGTTTCCCGGGGGGGGGGGGGGCGGGTCAGTGCGGCAGCTCCTCTGCGTGGACACAGTGTGAGATGAGACATCGCAGCGGAGCCTGGCCACTGCAAAGGCAGGAAGGGCCAGCAATCAGATGTTTTCTAAGACATCCAGGGGGACGAGGCCTCTCTTCTTTCCACTGAGGACTCTGATAAAGCCATCCTGCTCCTCTTCGGAAGTCACGCAGATCTGAATGCCAAGGAAGAAAACATCAAAGTGTCAACAAGGAAGAAATTAGGAGCTCTTGAATCACTGTGGACTGAGGCCAGGAGCACCAAATTGGAAAAGGGAGAGCAGTTTCAGGTGGGGAAGGGAGGGGGGAGACTGGCTCTGTAAGAGAAAGGTTGAATAAATATTAGGCAGAACCTCGGTTTGGAACTAGGCCTAGGTGCTGAATGTTTTCTGAGTTTTATGAATGAAGTTTTATGAATGAAGATCAATAAAATAGGATTAATCATATTGTGTCCCCCTGAAGAATCCCTATGAGGACAGAATGATATAATGCTTACCAGAGAACTTAGCATGTGGCATGCAATGAGTCCTCAATATATTATTTTAAAGATCCAGATGAATAGCTGGCTCCTGTCATGTGCTTGGAAGTTTATATATATCGTATCAGGAAGTCAAAGGAAATTATTCCATTCCTGGCCCCTAGCAAAGCAAACAGATGCTACCATCTCCCCTTGCCCACCTGTGCTGGATTTAACAAGAAAGTGGTTAAAATCTATTTGGATACCCTTGTCACTTATCACTGCCACTTACCACTGAAGGGCATGAAGTGTGGATATGGTCAGATGGACATATGGTTTTTGCAAATAGCTGATAGGGTGTTGTGAGTTTCACCCACTCAACCTGCTTCCATGGATGGTAGGTTATGTCTTAGGTTGGATTCCCTAGAAACAGAGCCTGAGACATGAATCCTTGTGAAGTGGCTTGTTGAGGGCATGCTCTCAGGAGGTGGGAAGTGAGAGAAGCATGGGGGATAGGGGAAGGAGCTGAGCAAGGGTGAGGTCTCAGCTGGAGATGAGCTTCAGCCTGATCCCACAGGGAGCTCTGGAGCATGAAGTACCCCGTGGAGTGGTCCCACCTCGAGGCAAGGGGTCTGGCCTCTTGGGCCCCATGTCAGTCATCGGCCACTGGCTAACGTGGGTGTGAGAGGTGTGACCTGTCAGGTGAGGCAGCTCTTGGTCCTTGGAGGGGCATTAGCTGGGTAAGGGGCAGCTGTGAGTTGTTACTGACACAGCAACCAGGAGATGGGTGTACCCACCTAGTGAAGGGGATGTGGGCAGAGCATCAACAGAAACCATATCACATGGAATAAGGGGCTTTAACAGGACACTTAAAGAGCTTCATTTGTGACTCCTGGGGTTTGGGACATACAACGGACTGGTTTCTGGTTCATGTTTCAGAAACTTAACTGTGATAAACTTGACTGGAAAGAGGCTCACACAGGGAAGTAAAGAGGAGTTAATTTGTAAAAACAGATGTGTTGACTGTTTCCCAAAGGCCAGAGGTGAGCTGTGGGAAAGAAACAGCCTTGGGGCCATGTTAGATCCTGCTAGAGCCTGATGGGTAAGGTGGCTGCCAAAAGGAGGGTGAACCACCTGATTTTCAAAGGAACTGGGGCACTGGCCAATGTACTGACTTGTTCTGCACCTCCTAGTTGGCATCCCTGTCACTGTGCATGCCAGGAACACCACAAAGGATCCTAGTGATAGGCAGGTTGTAGAAGAACCCATAAAAATGCCCAGTATAGGTCATAGAAGAACCCATAAAAATGCCTTGAGAGCAGGATTTACCTTTAAAACCTGTCAAAGACTGAATTTCTTCCTTATTGAAATATGCCCCAAATTCAACAATCCTTACTAAGTAGTCCAACCAATCTGCATCAGTAAAAAACTTTACACCTGTTCCCTTGTGCAGATTTGTTCTAGATGCTTATTTAAAAAATGTCCAATTGAAATATTTAAATAGAGAAATGAATATGAAAATAATTTACTGACATATATACACATAGATGTTGTATCATGTTGACGTTGAATACAGAGAACACTTGGGCAAGGAATCAGAAAACTGAAATTCTGGCAAGAGCTCAGAGCCTTACACCATTACCCCAAGCCATAGAACAAACAAAAAAATGATTGCAGTTTGGGTCTCCATTAGCTTTTTTGGTCATTTTCAGAGTTTTCCTGGTTTACATTAACAGTAAATTTCAGTTTGTCTAGTAAGAGCCCACTGACAGTTTAGATGCATGTCCATATACACTCCAAACCTATATTTTCCCTTTTTCTCTCTAAAGATTTCATTGTAGAAGAGAAAAAGTGCTTGGTAGAGGCAATGGAAGAGTTGTTGGCAGGTGTCTCAAAAATAGGAGGCTAAGATGCACAAATGTTCATGCTTTGTTGCATGTACTGACTTGTTCTGCACCTCCTAGTTGGCATCCCTATAGTGATTTGATTTGGGGAGACCTTCCAAAGGACGAGGAGTTCTGTACCCACCATGCACTGCTTGGACAGTCTTGGGAGCAAAGGGTAAAGAGATGAGGAAGCTAAAGGAAGTTGAAAAAGATGAATACAAAAGGTTGAAAATAGGCCTGTACTCTTCCCAGAAATGAAGGGTCTAGGATTTAAAATTCTGATGGTACAAATAGATAGCTCATCAGGCTTGAGAACCTGCCATTTTAGGAAGCAATAACCAGGTTGGAAAAATTTCCTTTCATTTTGAGGTGGAATGGAAAGATGAACCCAGAAGATTATGGGTAGAGAAGGGTGGGAGGTGAGGGAGAATCAGAGGAACTCCTTTGCTTTGGAGGGTCATGAATAGGGTAACCAACTTGTCTTGGTTTGCCTGGGACTTTCTCAGTCTTTGCACTGAACGTCCTACATCTCAGGAAATTTCTCAGTCCCAGACAAAGTAGACAGTTGATTATCCCAGCAAATGTTTTACTGGCCAGGCCACGTGAGAGATGCCCCCAATGTCTGAGTCCCTTAATTCCCCACTTTCTGCGCTCATTCATTCATTCATTTGCTCATTCATTCATTCTTCAAGTTTTTATTGAGTGCTTACTGTGTGCTAGCTACCACTCCAGAAGCTGGGGAAAAAAAGGCAGATCTCTGCTTTCATGGAGCTTATTGGGGAGAACTGGGAGAACAGACATGTGTGATGAGCACAAGGGCCTTGTGTGTTTTAATCACTGATTATTTAGTGAACAACATTTAATAAGCTGACTATATAAATCATTAACAATTTTTTAAAAAAGATTTTTTATTTATTTATTTGACCGAGAGAGACACAGCAAGAGAGGGAACACAAGCAGGGGGAGTGGCAGAGGGAGAAGCAGGCTTCCCACTGTGCAGGGAGCCCGATGCGGGGCTCCATCCCAGGACCCTGGGACCATGACCTGAGCCGAAGGCAGATGCTTAACGACTGAGCCACCCAGGCGCCCCAAATCATTAACAATTTTTGAATGAGTTTCTGAACTCATGAGGGAGAGGGTCCCTTTGCTGACCTTCTGACCTATCTCATTGACTGGAACTGGGGCACTGGCCAACTACTGAAATCATTACCAGCAAGGATCAATTCAATTAGGATTCACCTGAGTCATGGAAGGTAGACATGGACAAGAGAACAAAAATCAGGGCTCTGCAGTGTGGGGAAAAAGGCAGAGATGACTACTAGTACTAACCAACAGTTGGGTGTTAGAGGATTTTAAGTGGAGGAAGGAGATGGCCAGATATATATAAACTGTTTTTTTTCCTCTCCTGTCCTCTTCTCTCCCTTCTTCTCTTGTTACCTGATGGCCTTCTTCCCTCTCTCCCTGCCTCCCTCTCTCCCTCTCTTCCTTCCTTCCTCTCTTGCTCTCTGGACAGCCAGACTTCTGAAGACTAGACTGATTTCCTTCCTACTGCTGACAAATCCTGGCCTGTCCACCCTGCTTGCTGACAGTGTTGCAGACTGCCTGGGGGACATCATGTGTGCAGCAGGGATGGCCTGGGCATCTCAGGACTGAGGCGGGTGCAGCATACACAGAACAGCAGCAACAGCACCCACCATACTCGACACAGCACCTCCAGCAGCCTAGTGCTTACCTAGCCATCCAGCTTGACTCCTGCCAGCCCCAGGGCATCACTCAGACTTAGTGTCTTTTTTTTTTTTTTTTGAGAGAGAGAGAGAGAGAGCACACATGCACTTGCAGGGAGGGGGGACAGCAAAGGGAGAAAGAGAATCCTACCCTGAAGGCGACTCCCCACTGAGCGTGGAGCTCTAGTAGGGGCTCCAATCCCAGGATCCTGAGATCATGACCTGAGCCAAAACCAAGAGTCAGCCACTCAATCCTGATTGAGCCACCCAGGCATCCCACTTAGTATTTGTTATTAATGATAACCCCAATCCCACATGTTTCTGCTCTGGTTTCTGCATTTATGGCTTTACCCACCCTCCTGCTCTCACTCCCCCTAGTTCTTCAGGACTATAGGAGTGGACCAGATTTTCCCCATTCTTGTCTCCACTTGATATCTGGTTGCTGACCTACTCCCCAGCCCTCTGCTTCTCCTATGTTGCCCCAAATTCTGCTCCCTGCCAGTTAAGTGCCCCTCTTGGCTCAGTCTCTTCCTGGTCCTTCCTACCTGGCTTAATCCCTATAGTCTAACCCACTTTTGGGAGCACATATGCTAATAACATCTAAGGTCTCCCAGGCCTTGCCTCCAAACTCATTAACATTCAAATGGGCTGCCACTTAAACTAGATGAACAGTCATTTTATTTGAAAAGATTTCTTGCCTAGCGTTCTGATCTGTCTTCCCTCAAACTACCTATGAAAATATAGGGGGTGGGGAGGTTGAATGTTCTAACACTGAGCACTGGGACTGGCAGCCATTCCAGAGGCTGACAGGCACTTCCCTACAACCACTGGAGCTCAACTCAATTGATGCCTGAAGCAAGTTGTACTGATGGATCTAGGATGAATCTTCCAGCCTAAAACACAGCTCCTCATCCAAAGTCTGCCCCAGGCGCAGAGATTCCACAACTGCTCTGAGTAGAAAGCTGGGCAGTCACTTCTCTCTTACTACGGGCTCTACTTTCTAATATAGTCAAAATACACCTTTTCTATCTTACACTACCCTCCTCCTAATCAATGCCTCTCTTTCTACATTTATTGGGAAACTGTGGTCCTCCAAAAAGAGGAAACGACAGGAAGTAGGGGCACATTAGGTGGCACCAGTGTCTCCTGGGAGGTAAGGTCTCAGCAAATAAAACAGCGGGTGGGAATGGAGACAGAAAGACCATGGGATCTTGCATGAAGGAGGAGGTAGCTTTGCATGTGTTCCAGGAGTTGAGAATGTTGGGAAAAAAGCAATGGCAATGGCAATGACAGTGGAAAATCCTAACTTGACCCAGCAGACCAACATTGGATAAACGCCTCTCAGATAACAGAAGTTAGCATAAAAGCCATGCATAATTACCTGCTCCTCTAGCTGAGGATACCTGAAAACCCATGAGTGCACGCTGAGTTGGACTCACTCTGATCCACTCATCTTTCAGCTGGGAATCCTCCGCTCTGCACCAATCTACTCTTTGTTCTAGGATAAGTAAATCACTTGTGGCAGACACTGCCGGTTGATATCAATGGTCATAATCTGTTCTTTTCCCATGCAGCAGAGCCTGGACTTTTGCTCAGTTGTCCATCCCTACCCTACATGACTCAGGAGAATCCTAACTGTCCCAAGTCTGTTTTGATTCTCCTTGCTAGTGATTCCCATGGGACTCAGTTCTAGCTAATGAAACAGGATGGAATATCTTCTAGGGGACTTCTGGGAAAGTCTGTTTTCCTCTTAAAAGAGATACATTAAGAAAAAAATTTCTTTCTTCATCTGGAAGGGATTCTTGGAGTGGCTGCAGCCATCTGTGATCACTAGAAAAGGAGGCTAATATTTCAAGGATGGCAAAGCATAAGGGTGGAAGGATCTAGATCCCTGACCATGGAATCAAGCTGCTGAATTATGAATCCCAGTACTTCCCTGTATCCAGACCTCTCATTATGTGAGTAAAATCTACCTTATGAGATTGACTCAATTTGAGTAACCTGAGATGTGTATTAGTTCATTCTTGCTGTTTTAACAAATTACCACAATTCAGTGGCTTTAAACAACCCAATTTATTACATTTCTGTAGGTCTGATGTCTGGTGGGCTTGGCTAGTTTTCTCTGCTTTGGGGTTCATAAGGCTAAAATCAAGGAGTCAACAGGGCCCTATTCTTTTCCTTCCTTCCTTCCACTTCTCTAAGAGAGGATTAATTCCAGGTTCATTTAGGCTGTTGCTAAATCCAGTTCCTTGAGGTTGTAGGACTGAGTCCCGGTTTCCTTGCTGGCTGTCAGTCAGGGATCCTCCTCAACTTCTAGAGGCTGCTTGCAGTCCTTGACTTGTGGCCCCTTCCTGTATCTTCAGATCCTGTAAGTGTGGGGTGAGTCCTTCTCACATTTAATCTCTCTCCAACCTATCTCTCTGCCTCATCTCTCTTCTGCCCTCTGCTGCTATCTCTTTCTGACTCCAGCTGGATATATCTCACTGCTTTTAAGGGCTCAAGTTATTAGAGCTGGCCAGTCCACACAATCTAGGACATCTCCCTATCACAAGGCCCATAACTTTAATCACAACTGCAAAGTCCCTTTTGCATGAAATCTGGATTAGTGTCCTATGGTTGCTGTAACAACTTACCACTAATTTGATGGCTTAAAACAACACAAAGTTATCTTGCAGTCTGGGAGATCAGAAGTTCTCAAATCAAGGTGAAGGCTGGGTTGCATTTCTTCTAGAGGCTCTAAGAGAATCTGTTTCCTTACCTTCAGCTTCTAAGAGGCATTCCCTGGCTCCTGGATCCTTCCTCCATCTGCAAGGTTAGCAGCATAGCATCTTTAAATCTCTCTCTCTCTCTGACCTCAGCTGCTATCCTCACATTTCCTTCTCTGACTCTGGCCCTCTTGTCTTCCTGTTCTAAGGACCTATGATGACACTGGGCTCACCTGGATAATCCAGAATAATTTTCTATCTCAAGATCCTTAACTTGACCACATCTGCAGAGTCCTTCTTGCCATGTGAGGCATATTCAGTTTTGGGGATGAGGACATGGGGCTCTTGTTCTGCCTACCACAAGGTGAAAGGATCAAAACATTCTGTGGGTGGAAGGGGTTTGCTTGAGAAGAAAACATTACAGACAATACACATTAAATTCAATCTATGTTAGCAGCAGTGGAAGACTGTACTGAAACTTCAGAATATTAAAGGAAGTGGGGCACTATCTGAAAATGTTCTCTCAGGAAGAAGTAGAGAGTGATGAAGTGGAAAGCAATCAAGAGGTTAAAACTATAGGGGATCACAGGGGAAGAGAGGAAAAAAAAAAACAAGATGAGACCAGAGAAGGAGACAAACCATAAGAGACTCTTAATCACAGGAAACAAACTGAGGGCTGCTGGGGGTGGGGGTGGAGGGATGGGATAACTGGGTGATGGACATTAAGGAGTACATGTGACTGAGCGCTGGGTATTATATAAGAGTGATGAATCACAGACCTGTACCTCTGAAACCAATAACACATTATATGTTAATTAATTGAATTAGAATAAAAATTAAAAAAAAATAAAACTAGAGGGGAAATATGGTAAAATAGAGCCAATCCAACCAAAGAATTAAGTTCCCAAAGGAAGAAGCATTAAGATAAAAAGGCAAATGATAAACTGCGGAAATTTTGGCCACATATGGTAGACCAGATGTAAATATTTTTAAAAGCTAGAGAACAGTGTAAGAAAATAGGCAAACTACATAAACAGATTATTCATAAAAGACATACAAATGTCTGATTATGTGTGATAAAACTTCATCTTCCTTAACCATCCAGGAAATGCAGATTAATAGAAATGTTATTGAGCTATCAAAATGACAGACATCAAAAATAGTAATGTTTAATTTTGGCAAGGATGTGGTGGTCACCTGAGTATTCTCATAAACAGCTAATGTGGGTAGAAATTGGCACAACCTTTTTGGAAGCAATTTGGTCATATGTATCAATAACTGTAAAAATCTTTTATCTATTTGTCTATAAATTCTAAAGTCTATCCTATGGAAATAATCAGAATTATGGTAAAAGATTTTGGTTTAAACATGTTCGCTGCAATTATCAATAGTTAAAAAAATTAAAATGGAATATCCAATAACAGGGGAATACTGAAGCACATTCTTGTACATCTAGACTAGGGGTTGAAAAACTTTTTCTGTAAAGGACTAAACAGTAAATATTTTTGGCTTTGCAGGCCATAGGGTCTTTGTTGCCACCACTCAACTCAGCTGTTCCAGTGTGAAAGCAGCTTCAGATAATACACATATGAATGAATGTAGCTCTGTTCCAATAAACTCTGTTTTAAAAACAGGACCAGATTTGACCATAGGTCAATACGCCATAGTTTGCCAAACCCTGATGTATGGGATAAAATGTTACAGAACTGTTAAAAACGGTTTGAGAAACATTTAGTGACTAAGTTAAAAAAACAAACTTAGAACACTATATAGAATATGATACACCAAAATATTAATTAGAAGAAAATTTTGGTAGAAAATATACCAAATTGTTTATGTCGGTAATAACTTGATGCTTGAACTACCTATCTTTATTTTCTTCTTTATACTTTTTTTGTATTTTTCAAATTTTCTCCACAATAAATGCATTTTAGTTTTGTAATTTAAAAATAATTTGCTTATTTTTCTTTAAAGCTTTGACATAACACAAAGAATCAATAAAAACAGTTCTATTGGGATGGCAGAACTATGGATGAATTTCAAGAAATACTTCTATGGTATTTAAAGTCGATTTAATAAGGACATTTTTTGAATTTTAAAAATGAAAAAAAATACTATGGCGTTAGTGCAAACCCTAATTGTGTTCATAACAAAAGGATTACTTGATTCTCTTTAGAAATAAGAGCTCTGTGAAAAAAATAATAAAATAATTATAAGACAAATTAACTCCAGAGGCAGAAATATGATTTGATCAAAGAGATGCATTGCATTTATTTTCAGAATCAAATTTCTTCTATTTCCCTGCTAAAGAGCATTTGTCTCTTTATATTTTTAGAGTTGCAGATATCATACTGGCTATTTTCTGATGCTTACTAGGTAATTTCAGGTGGCATTGGCCATTGCAGATGAATCTGGAACTCACTCTGAATGATGCTGGTAGCATGGGGACCTTGCTAAGCATTGGTGATGGCCAGGCACTGTGCTGGCATTTTACACAGGGGATCATGTTTAACCCTCACCCCATGTCAAGAGGGAGGTGCTACTGTGCCGATTTTACAGATAAAAATGTTGACATTCAGGGATTACTTTGCCAAAATCACACAGGATATGGATCCATTTCTGTAGGACATTAGAATCTGTGTTCTTGCTACTATGTTATACTCTCCTCATTTTGACCAACATGTTTTGAAATTTTACGCCTAAAAGGTTTAGTAGGACACTAAAGTGGAGCCAAATTTTAAAATATTTTTCTCAATAGTAGATCTTTAAAATGTACATTTTCTTTCAAGTGGCTGACATTTTTCCAAAATTGGTTGCCACGTTGATGCCAAAGATTGAAAATAGAGAATTTGTGTAGGGCTAGAGACCTCAGTGCCTTTTGTTGATCCATATGTAACTGGACATAAAAATGCCTTCAGTTGTCACAGGACTACTACAGGATTTAAAAGTGAGAGAATGGAAGTGAAAGTCATTCTCAAACTTTAGCTTTGATCCTGGGGAATTTATAAAGAGAGAGATTCTCTGCTTTTTCCCTGAGAAGTTCTGCTTCTGCAGGTCTGGGATGGAGTCCAGTTTTCAACAAGCTCCCAGGTGATTATGATTCAGGTGGTCCAAACCACACTCTCAGAAATATCAGGGCTTATGGAACTTTTCTAAAGGATTATGGGCAGATCCATCTGGTTCCTGGTTTAGGCTGAAATACTGTGTTGTGTCTTGAACATGTCTAATTGAAGAGGTTGGATTGTTTGCCTCTCCCCTACCCACCCCCATCCTGGAAGATGGCAGTTCAACCATGAGAGTGGAAAAGGCAGGTGTGAGCCCATTCACAGAAAAGACAATTTTGGGGACTACAGCCAAGGAATTGGTAAGAGTCACTGAGTGGATGTTCTGCTTCTAGAAATTGATCAAGTTGAGCAAATTTTAATTTGCCTCTGATTTCACTGACTTGTATATTAATAACATAAAACAATGTTTAGTTTCAAGTGGGGAAGCACAAGATTATTCTGAGGGAAAAAATCAAACATGCTAGCAAAATTATTTAATAACACTTTGCCAATAAAGATGGGTATCATTCTTGAATTTATTTCATTCAAAAGACCTTCCAAGTTTTTGGAACAGGGAAGATATAGTTGAGTACATTTGGAGAAGCACTGGCATGGGAAAAGTGCCTGTTTGCTGTGTGGGGTATGTGTGTGGCATTAAAGATGGGGTCTCCATCTGATGAGAATCCATTGCCTGGATTCAAGGATGACCCACTAATAGAAGCAAGAATTTATTCCCAAAGGGCTCTCTGGTCCTCAGATACTTGCCTTTATAACATTTGCCTTCCCTGGGAGCCAACCTATGCAAATGATGCTATACTGCTCAAAGCTGGTTCCACATTGTCCAGGGCACATGGCTCAGTGGAAAGCACTGGCTTGGAGTTTGCAGACCTATGTTTAAGTTCCAGCCTCAGGGCACCAGGGTGGCTCAGTAGGTTAAGTGTCTGCCTTCGGCTCAGGACATGATCCCAGGGTGCTGGGATTGAGCCCCATGTCGGGCTCCCCGCTCAGCGGGGAGCCTGCTTCTTTGTCTCCTCCCTGCTCGTTCTCTTTCTCTCTCTCTCTAATAAATAAAATCTTAAAAAAAAAAAAGGAAGTTCCAGCCTGGATACTTACCAGGTTTTTGCCCCCTTGAGTAAGGCATATAACCTCTATGAGCCTTTGTTTCATCATTTATAAAATATAAATAGTGAAGAATTAATCAATAAAATTCTTAGGGCATGTGTGGGATCTCACGTAAAATGTCATAGGTATATATACTTTATAAATACATATGTATGACATAAATAGTAAGTAATAATGATGATACTTTTAATAATTATCACTGTGGCAATATCTAGGACTGTATTAATTTGTTCTTCTCTGTGAATCAGGGGCTAGATACAAAGAATTTTCTTTTAAATAGCCATAAAGAAAAGGTAAATCATTATTCTTTGGGGGTGTACTTGTTAGTTTGAAGATGATCAAGTATTTGGCACTCCATGTGGCATATAAAATTGTTGACCAGTTAGGTAAACCAGTTCTTAAAGGTTATAAATCAAATATAAAGTAATGTAAATATAAAGTAATATAAAGTCTTATGGGACTTAGAAACTGTCTTTGTAGGCAATTACAAAAATGACATTTAAGATGTGTTTTGGGCAATGCTATTGAACAAGGATAGTATTAAAATTATTATCATTTTTTAAAGATTTATCTGAGGATCAGAGGGAGAAGCAGACTCTCTGCTGAGCAGGGAGCCCGATGTGGGCTCTTTTCCAGGACTCTGAGATCATGACCTGAGCCGAAGGCAGAAGCTTAACCGATTGAGCCACCCAGGCACCCTGGGATAGTATTAAAATTATTAATATGTTTTTCATTTTGTACCTCTTTGTAGGGTGAACCTCACCATTTCCAACCAGAGGCATTAATTGCCTTAGGAAGTATTAGAATTATCATACCAAAAGTGGAGACAGAAAGAAAGTCAAGGCTTTGGCTTCCAAAATTGGAAATCAGAGTTAATTGTGAGACTTTATTAGGAGACAGAAGAAATTTCTAATGTCTGATTTCTCATATCATCCCCAAATACACCAAGAGCAAACGTGGAGGTCTTAGAGTATTATTATACTTTATAGTGAGGATATAGGATCTGACATGAGGAAGCTGGAGTCAGAGAAGAAGGGGCAGTAGGAAGCCCTCTCTCTGCTGAAAGAAGGCAAAGAGAGGCAGAGTTAAGACAAAGAGCGGACCGCGTGTCTTGTCCTTTTGTGTCTTTCAATATTCCAGGAGTGAGATGAGGGAGCAAGAAGCACGGAGCTTGAAGACATACATGTGCAAGGGGTTCATACCTCACTTCTCAGGAAATTGACAGTGTCATTTATTTGCCGTTGCATGCTGAACCTCACATTCAACATGGCACTAGAGCAAGATGGCGCCAGACACCTCTAGATTAGATGTACGGAGACATCTGGGCACTGGTGTGAGACAGTCTCTGGTTACTTATGTCCTGACTATGTTTTATGCAGCAATGTGAAGGTGTCTTAGATTCCAGTGAAAAGGCAGAAGCTTAGAGTCTGGACAAGGAGACCTTACTTAGAAGGGCCTTTGTGACTGGAGGCAAATGCAATGAACTGTGGAATCCTCAGCAAGTAACAACAAAGTATTCCCAAGAAACTATGAAAAATTAACCACGCATTGGTGGAAAACAGCACAGAGCCCAAACTGGAGTAGGTATCCACATCAGAGACCAGCGGTCCTCAGAGAAAAGGACCAGGACCAGATAGATGTCCTTACCCTGCTGCTATAACTTTATGTACATTTCCTCTTGTGAACAGATACCACCAAAGGAGCTTCCTAACATTCTGGCTTTGCAGGTTTAGATTCTACTACACTACATAATACCACCAGAGTATTATCTTTTCTCAAAGTGAACACTTTGAATATGACCCCATTCATTCAGATTTATGTGTATTGTTATATTTGTTAGTGACTATTTCTCTGTTTTGGTCGTACCTGGTATGTGCTTGCATGCTTTACTCACCTGATTCTCTTTCAGTGTCATCTGCCCCTGTTCTTTACACCCAAGGAAGGTCCTAACACATCTAAAAATCTTCTCGTTTTGTTGTACTCTCTGAACAAAGTTGGCCGGAAAGAAGCCAATCCTGTCTTGAATTTTCCCCTGAAAGGAAAAAAGAGGCATGCATCCACAATTGTAGCATTTGTTGTAATTACAGTTACCCATGGATTCTTTTTTTTTTTTTTTAAAGATTTTATTTATTTGAGAGAGTGAGAATGAGAGAGAGTACATGAGAGGGGGGAGGGTCAGAGGGAGAAGCAGGCTCCTCGCTGAGCAGGGAGCCCAATGCGGGACTCGATCCCGGGACTCCAGGATCATGACCTGAGCCGAAGGCAGTTGCTTAACCAACTGAGCCACCCAGGCGCCCTCTTTTTTTTTTTAAAGAAAGAGAAATACTTACTTTCCACCAGTCTTCATTGGTGTCTTCTAGAAGAGTAATCATGTCTCCTGGCCTATAATGAAGAATGAACGGGTTAAGTGGGGAAGGTGGGGAGAGGGGGAGGGAAAAAGATGACACTTCAGAGTCACAAGTAATAGTTTTTCATGTATACAAATAATCCTAAAATAAATAGAAGTAAAATAAACATGACTTTTTCTCAGTTCTTCCCACCCATGAAAATAGTTTTGTTATACATTCAAAACAAGTATTATTTCTGTGCTGTATTTTAAAAAATAATACTAGCTTTATTTTTTGAAAGTTTTTCTTTATTTTGAGAGAGAGAGAAAGAGAGAGTGAGCGTAGGGGAAGAGGCAGACCCAGAGGAAAAGAGAGAATCTCAAGCAGACTCCACGCTGAGCACAGAGCCTGACTCGGGGCTCAATCCCATAACCATGAGATCATGACCTCAGCTGAAATCAAGAGTCAGGTGCTTAACTGATTGAGCCACATAGTTGCCTCAGTATTAGCTTTATTTTTACATATAGAGAAGGGTTCTTTATTATTTCTGGAAGCTTCCTATTCATATTTGCCACTTTCTGTTATGGATGTCATATTATAATAGATCTGGCTGAGGATATTATTATGTTTTTAAAACAATATTTCTTTCCTTTATTGAATTCTTTGTTTCCTCTAGAATTTGTTGGCCTCCTCTTTATCGCTTCTCCTTTTTGTCAAGGAATTTTCTTCAACATCTGTATTTCTTGGTTGTTTCTTTACATTAATGGCTGAACACAGAGGTAGATGGGTATGGACAGCTGGGCGAGCTTCTCTGCTATTACATGCATCTGTTTCTGCACTGTGTCTCTCTCCCAAATACAAGGACTACTTTCAGGCTCTGCTTAAGAGAGCAGGGTGTGTCGATTGGGGCATCTCATTTTTAGATGCTTGAAAATGTAGCAGGCAAGCAGCCTGGAGTCTCCTACCATACTCCAATGGCTAAAACAGGGCAGGGCTCTCTCTTAACCTTGGTGAGGGAGAGGTCAGTTGATTCTCCTGTTAAATACAGCTGCCTTTTCCTTCCCTCCCCCTGCTCTCTAGATGGTCTGTGGTCTAGAGTTATTGAAACACAGTTCTTTGTCTTTCTCAGACTTCTGTGCTTACATAGGAGCCCTCCCTTAGGCATGGGTTCCCTTTCTTCTGAGTTTAGGTGTTCCTTTGATTCTGGAGTCAAACACCGTTGCTGCCTATTGTTCATTATAAGCAGTAATGTGGTGTCATGAATACAGCTGGGAGTCTGTATCAGTCATATATTGCCATGATAATGCTGTGTAACAGACAGCCACAAAACAATGGCTCACTCACATGCCTGGGTGTTGGCTGGCTATTGGCTGGGATGACTGGGGAGACTTCGCCCTATTTCCTGTTTCTCATACCCCAGAAGGCTAATTTGCACATTCATGGCAATGCCAGAATTTTAAGAGCAGCAAATGGAAACATGCAAAACACATAAGGCCTCCAAGGCCAGGCTCGAAATCATACATTGTCACTTCTGCCTCATTTTATTGGGCAAAGCATGTCATGAGGCTGGTCAGACTCAAGGGTTGGGACAGGGGCTCCACTTCTGTGGTGACAGGAACTGTGAGGTCCCATGGCAAAGGGCAGTACAGGAAAGGGTGAAGAATTTGGGTCATTAATGCAATCAAGCCACTAGAGACACCCTCATGTTCTTCAATGAATTTGCTATAAGTTCAGTGTCTCCTTGAATGTGCCCCTATTTGCTGTAGTTTGCCAGGAACTTCTCACAATTTTGGGGTCTCGGATACTATTATTTCTTGTTTTCTAGTACTGTTATAGAGGTATTCTTAAAAAAATATATTTTCTGATATTTTAAGGGATTGGAGCAAGAGAGGAAGTAGATCCGTGGGCTCATTTTGCCATTCTGAGTCAATCTCTTCTGCTGTCATTTTCAATTCTCAGTTAATATCTATCTTTGTAGGGGATTCCAAATAGAACAGGCTTGTTGCACCTGAAGCATTAAACACGAGTGGCATTTTGGTATTTCAAGTCACAGTTCCGTGCTGATGCCACAGAAGGCAAGATGGCTGAAAATCACTCTTTTCCCAGGTGAGCAGCAAAGATGAAAGCTGATGTAGAACAATCTTTCTAGCTCCAGCAGATTTTACTTAACTTAATAACCTGAAGAAACCGTGTGTTAGCGTCAAGTCCAATGACTTTGCTGATGGCTTGGAAGAAGCGGGAAGTAAGGAATAAAGCTGGAGGTGGGGGGGGCGCCCCTTTTCCTAAGAGTGAAAAAGGATGCTGCCTGGATCCAACCGCTGGTTTTACGGTCTAGATAGAGACTCACTCTTTACCATGGCCAAAGGTCAAAGAGTGGCTGTCCCTGAGCATATGGCCCATGGTAACTAAACCACATATAAGAATAAGGCACTCACTGGAACACAAGCTAAAATTTTATAAGCAATACCAGACACCCTCTTGACAGTGTGATGGGGATTGTCTTATCCTATAAAAGAACATTGCCAGGACTAGAAAATTGCTTAGTGAGGGAGGAGAGTTACGTTCAACTATTTATTCCTTTTTGTTTGTTTGTTTACCAACTCACTCAACAAATATCCCAGATTGCCGATTCTGGGTATTCTTTGGAGAATAACATCTTCACTGGAGTTAATGTTCTAGTGAGAAAAATGGACACAAATAAGCAAATATATAACACAATGTTTAACAAGGTTATAAATAATAAGAAGAAGGTAATCTGTATCTCTGATAAATATATAATCACAAATTATCATAAGGACTATGAAGAGAATAGATGGGATGCAGTTATAAAGCATAAGGGTAGACGACTGATATTAGCCAACTACTCTAATCATCTGGTGGAGACAGCTAATGTCTCTTTTTCACTGCAGGCAAGATCTTGCCCCAGGCAACACTTGAATCCAAGACAGCAACGCTCTGACATCTTGGTCAGCAAACCCGTGGCCCGTGGGGTTCGTCCTGCCCCCTGCCCCTGCCCCGCATCACCCACCAGTCTCGGCACTGTTCCATAGCACCTGCATTCATGGGGCCCAGGCCTGTGCATCTGAGTGGGGAAGCAAGATAAAACCACTCTGGGTAATGTCATGTTTTTAATTTAATTAATTTTCAAAGATTTTATTTATTTATTTGACAGAGAGAGACACAGCAAGAGAAGGAACACAAGCAGGGGGAGTGGCAGAGGGAGAAGCAGACTCCCTGCCGAGCAGGGAGCCCGATGGGGAACTCGATCCCAGGACCCCGGGATCATGATCTAAGCCGAAGGCAGACGATTAGCCGACTGAGCCACCCAGGCACCCCTTTAATTTATTTTTTAAGAGGTGTCTTGACTCAGTTTTGAAACTCTAGCTAGAGGCCAGTCAGTTCCCCTTAAGCAACTGGTTAAGTCAACACCTCAACCACTTCCCCTAGGACTCTCATAGTCCAGGACATGATACACCAGCCCCAGCCCTACCTGTTTTTGGGGCCAGGTTCCAGACAATGAGCAACAGCCCTTATGCCCTGGAACCTGCGAAATTATTCAAATTCGCTAATCCACAGGGAGCCTGGGAAACCAGCTAACCCCGGCTGCTGGCCATACGTAAGCTGCCCCTACAGCCTGAGGGCGTTCTTCCCCTGACTCCCAGCTGCAAGCCTGGGTGGCCCTGGGTGGCTGCCCTCCACTATCAACTGTAAGTTCTCTACTCAATCGGTTCTCAACTTCGTTTTCTTCTCCCAGCCATGGTGTTGGTGCACTATGTCCTGCCATCAAAGAACTAACTGCAAACATTCTGCTCACTCGCTCCACATAGGGAGAGCCTGTCCATCATTCCTGGAGGAATGGAGGCCTAATACCTAAAAATCCTCCTTCCCCCATTTGGTCCTAGGATGGACACTGGCATGCCAGGGCATGACTCTTTGCCTTCAACCATTTCATGCTTCTGTGGCCCACCAGGCCCCTCTCCATGGAACAGTTCTTTCTCATTTTGGGGTCTCACACCCCAAAGTACTGCTCTGGTCTAACAGTTCCTCTCTTTCTTTCAGGAGACCTTATGTTCCTGATCCATAATGTGCAGATTTTATAATTTAACTCTATTTCCAAATTCCTGGCGATGAACTTGTCAGGCCCCCAAATATTTAAAAAAAGATTCCCTTTGCTTAATTCAATCAGAGCATCCTAAGTTCAGGTAAGCATTTTGCTGTACTTTACCCAAGAATGATACATGTACACAACATAATGTACATCATAAACAGTAAAGGGATCAGTTTCCTCTTTGGCGCAGACTGATCAGAGCACCGCAGCTGGCCTTTTCTTTTGGTTTGCTCAGTAACATTGGTCTTGGATCCAGAGGATGATTTTCGGGTTGGTTATATAACGATTTTTGGAAAGTCTTGACATGATGAGGGAACTATGTGCTACCATCAAGAGCAGGAATAGAGTAAGAACAGCTAACTGATGAATCACCACTCAACAGCGAGGGGACAACGTTGATCCATGAGTGTGTGTGTCTGTGTCCGTGGGTGGGAACTGGATGGCTGCTCTCTGGTTCCTTTTCAGCAGTCCTCTGCCTCCCTCATTTCTCAGTTTTGCATTTGGACATAGGAACCTCTCTCTCTCACCACAAGGGAGACTGGTTTTGGGGACTTAGAGGGCACAGTATCACTGAGCATATGGCTGATGCTAGCTGGGCCCAGCCAGCTTCAGGGAGCTCTTCTGCAAGGTGTTATGGCCATGGTTTGGTCTTCTAGGGGTGGGCTTTTGGAGGGTGGAGGGGGAGTTGTCCTGAGACCCTGCCCAGTCTCTCCATTCCCCATGGGGACCACAGATTCCTAGGAGTGCAGACACCGACACCTTCCTGATGAGGTCACTGCATTTGAGAAGCCCCTTCTCCACTGTCTCAGACAACCTGAGACTTTAGACTGGCCCTCCACTGTGAGGCAGAGGGACAAGGAAGGATGTTCTGGGCCCTTTTTGTTTTCACAATGTTTGGGATATACTGAATATTCTGGAAAGCAAGTGACATTTGTCTTTCTTTATTCCTCCATCTCTGCCTATTGAGCCAAAGGAAATTATAGGACACCTGAGTATTTTTTGAATGCTTGTGACATGGTAGGTTTTGGGTGTGTGTTGAGTGTACAAAACGAGAAGAGTTTTCTAAGCATCGGTTTTCCTATCTGTAAGGTGAGGAAAATAATAGTATCTAGCTAATCAATATTTTTGAGGATTAGGTGAGGTAATACTTCTACAGCACATTTAGATAAGCCCAGAACAGATGGTGGCTGGTATTGTTGTTAAGACATAATTACTGCCCTCAAGATGCCGGTTCTTTTTTTTTTTTTTTTTTCTAAATAGTTAAGAGATTTTATTCTAGTAAGATGCTGGTACTCTTTTCTTTCTTCTTTTTGAAAGATTTTATTTATTTATTTGAGAGAGAGAGAAAGTGAGAGTATGAGCTAGGTGAGGGGCAGAGGGAGAAGCAGACTCTCTGCTCAGCACGGAGCTAGATGTGGGGCTTGATCCTGGGACTCCAGAATCATGACCTGAGCCAAAGGCAGATGCTTAACTGACTGAGCCACCTAGGTGCTCCGATGCTGGTACCCTTAAAGGGGAAAGACATAGAAGCTGGTAATTTACACCAAGGCTCTTCCTGAATGAGAAGAAACATGCTGATGGGGGGGGAGGGGACAAACAAGTGTGGAATTGACCGCCCCCCCCCCAAATCCCAACATATATGCTTCATTGAGACTCAGCTACCTCAATGAGATTTATATAATTCCATACTATACATAGCAAATACTTAATAAACTATATTTATTTTGCATAGTTGCTGTGTGGATTGGATGAGAATGCATATGTGGAAGGCTTTCGCCCTGACTGATATACATTAAGGGCTCGAAAGTTCTAATTTCTTCCTGAAAGTGTAATTTTTTTTCACTTGGAAATGAGAAGATTAGTGATTATTGCCTTTCAAATGGGTGTTCCCTTAGGATTTTGGCAGGGATGGTTGGTTCATGAGATCATCTTTGGCTTCTCAAGGGGCTTCAGTGTGATTCAGAGCTTTGGTGAAAAAGCTTTTCTCTCTTTATATCTGCCCCTCCCTCTTGCCCTCCACCCCAGGTAGTGATGGGAAAGGTGCGGCAAGGGCTGGGGGCTGGAGCTCCAGCCGCTGATTGCAACGGAGGTGTTGGAATAGTGGAGGAGGCCAGCCAACTAGTCTGGAAAGGTATAGCAGGGTTACTGAATGAAGCAGGCATGGCCAGCTACATCTGCACACAAGTAAGAAGGTTCGGAGAGACTTCACCAGTTACAGGCAGGATGTGAATCCACTACTAACACCACTAAATCAAGCTGCCTCTTACACCACCCAAGCCCTATGAAACTCATCAGAACTGCCCATTTGACTCTGCCAAGTATTTTTCAGATATCTTTAGTATTTCTTACCCTTTTTTATTCATTAGGAACAACACCAACAAAAAATCAACCAAACAAACAAAAACAACAACAAAACCCAAAGGACCAACCAACCAAAACCAAACAAAGGAACAAAAACCAAATCCGTCTTAGGGCAACCAGAGTCACTCAGCCAGAAGAGATGTCCTGGAAAAACCATGTCAGGGGAACATAAAAAGGAGCCAAACTGCTCCATTAACTTCAGATCGATTGCTTAATTTTTCGCTAGACCCGCTTCTCAATTTCCATAGTCCTGGTCCAGAGCCTTTTACAGTCTGAGCACACGGGTAGGTAACGAGGAACTTCTGAATCCACAGTTTGATTTTGTCTTAATCCTGGCATCCGTGAGACTGTCTGCGCTTCCCCAAGTCTGGGGAGTGGCTCAGAGAAAAAGCATTCAGCTAAAGGGCCATTTGGATGGGATTTGGTAAATGTTCCTGAACTGTCCCGGATCATGCTCTCCAGAACCTAATTGGAAGAGGCATCTGAGCGAGAGGATTGCTGCTGAGCACATTAGCGGCATTCAGGAGGGTCTGGGCTTCCTGACATAGTGCAGCCTCAGAACATAATATGCATCAGAGACTTTCCTCAAATAGCCTTAATTGCATTTTGATGTCCTGGTGACTGTGAAGATTATTTTTAAATCAAATTGGTGCATTAGAATTACATTTGGTTTTAATTAAGTTGATGCATTTGCCAAGCAGTAATGCACTTAGAGAATGGAAACGAGACACCGAGGGAGTCTTATTCTGTCTTACTCTGTCTCAAGGGCTCTCCTTTTCTTATTTTATGAAGGATTTATAAAGCCTCACAGAGTGAAGGACACAGCCACACAAGTGGCTGGCCGAAACCTTGATACGGACCGGAGTACCGAACGTGACCAAGCATCAGGAAACCTGCCTTGTGGTCCTGGGTCTGTCACTGGCCCATTGTGTATCTTCAGATGTCACAGCTGTTCTGAAGTCTGGCAGATACTCAGAAGCCAGGGGAACACTTAGCCATTCAGATCTTCAAGTGGGATCTGACCGTCTAGGCCTGGGGGGAGCCCAGGAATCTCTATTTTAATAATATTCTCCAGGAGGTTCTTAGGGCTGGTGACAAGTGGTTTAACAATCCCAGCCATAGTTTTATCCTCTATCAAATACGAATTTCTTGGGTGACTTCACAGATTTGTGAAAAGAACTCAAGGAGATGTCAGGAAAAATTGGGAAAATTGTGAAAGACTTTGAAACAGGTACAAATATTACAGATCTGGGTGTCTAGCTCATCTTTCCTGCCATCTCCCTCTTTCATTGTCTTTGGGCTATTTTACATATTTTCTACAACTTGTAGAAAACTGGTGATGATGCAAATGACTCTCGTCCCTAGAAATGCAAGTGAACTGTGTCTGGTGGGATGTAACCAGTTGTTGCCCTTGAGGACTGACCAGTTTGGCACGCATTTGTAAATTCATGTCAGCGCTCCTGATTGCCTACGTATGTGTGATGTCTGAATTCTCCTTTGTACCAGATGGGACATTATGCTAGTTCTCTCATTAATTAATGAGTCAAATAAAAATTTTGACATGTGTTCATTTTATATTTGTATAGACTCATGATTTTACCTCAATTTTAAAAAAAATTATTAGTGAACTAGAGTGACTTTTCATGAACACATTCTATAGATCACAAGCTTCCTGATCTTAAAAACAAGACTTAACAATCCCAATAAACTCCTAAGAAGGGATATGAATGGCCAACACGGGATAAATTAATACATTGTCTCAATCTGCTGATTAGAAGGAATTGTATACACAAACAGTGAATCATGGAACACTACATCAAAAACTAATGATCTAATGTATGGTGATTAACATAACAATAAAAAAGAAGGAATTGTCAACCTCGTTAGAGAGCACATCCACACAGTCAATGCAAGATGAAAAGTGTGGGGTAAGAAAAAGACCAGTGGACCGGAAGTATGCCTCCCTGGGTTCCAGCCTGAGCCTCTACTTTCTACCTGACAGTTCTTGGCCCTGGTTCTCCCACCTGGCCCCCCAAAAGGTAAAGAACTATAAACTGTCTCATTGGAATATGAACTAAAACAGCTAGGTGTCCATTCACTTAGTTCTACTGAAGTTGAAGATAGTCTTTCCAGAATGAGGACTGGAATGCATGTAGTTATGAAAACATGCTCCCACCCAGGCAGTGAATTTGCACCACCTCTTTGTAATGGGGTTGATATTTGCCCCCCATTTCCTACCTCTTAAAGTCATTCTCATGTTCTGCCATTGAACCCATTCTTCCTTATCCTTTCCTTACTGGAAAGGGAGAATGACTGCCCACTAACCAAGCTGCACAGGCATCTGGGTCCCCTCTTGCTGGGAGACTTGGCTTGGTTGTGATGCTACCTCCTTGCAAAGCCCTTCCTGGCCTCCCACGGCTGCTTTGATGTCTCCTTGAGGTGCTGTGGCGACATCCTGAATTACCTCCCCACCCAAAAGACCTCACACTGAAGCGTGCTTTCTTGTCTACTCTTCTGCGCCCCCCCACCCCCTTAGCCCAAGGACCACTTCAGCTCTTTGTGGGCAGGGCCTGCGAACTGTTCACTAAGTCGATGCTCATTCACCATGTGGTGAGTGGTGAAGAGATTCAAATCCTGAGAACAGCCACATAAGGGTTAAAATCAGTTTTAACTAGATTTCAAGTGGTGCTTTGAAAAAAATCAGAAAGAGATGAATTCAGGCCATCCCATCTCCAGAGGTTCTCGTGAATATTAGCTAATGAGATGAATGGTTGCCTGGTTTCTTTCAGACTTAACCATGGAAAAATCCGAGACTCGCTGATTCCAAGAAAGAGGCTGGCGATTCAAGAATCTAAATACTTATTTGGGATTACAAAAGAAAATACAGTTTTCTTTTAAGCCCACCCTCCCCCGCCCCATTTAGATGTTCGGACACACACTGAAGTGGAAATTAATTTGTATCTTAGAATTTAATAATATTGGAAAAGCAGTTCCCTCTTTCCCTCTCCTGGCTCCTAAGCATTTTCCTTTTTTCCTTTTTCTTTCCCCCTTATGAAACATGGCCATTATCATATAAATTTGTTTGGGGAGAACTAATAAAAATGAAAATGACTTAGATGTGGGAAGCCAAAATGGATTCTTTGGAATAGGCATTATATGGTCACTAGAATATGCATCTGAACCCATCAGTCTTTTATTTACTCCCCATCCTTTATTTCAGAGTCCCTAAGATGTTTTAGGGGTTTGTGTTTACTTGGAGTTATTTACATCTGCTGCTTATATCCATGATATACTGGCACGGCGAAGCCATAAAAATTAGTCTTATTGATTTTTATTTTTACTTTCTAAAAAGTTTTTTATTTGAGAGAGAGCGAGCGAGAGAGCGAGCGCATGCACACACAGGTTTGTGTGGGGGTTGGGAGGAGCAGAGGGGGAGGGAGAGGGACGAGCACCCTGTGCTGAGTGTAGAGCCTACATGGGTTCCATCCTACGGACCTGAAATCATGACCTGAGTTGAAACCAAGAGTTGTCCATGCATGGAGGACATTAGGAGAAGAAAGGGAAAAATGAATGGGGAGAAATCAGAGGGGGAGACGAACCATGAGAGACTATGGACTCTGAGAAACAAACTGAGGGTTCTAGAGGGGAGGGGGGTGGGGGGATTGGTTAGCCTGGTGATGGGTATTAAAGAGGGCACGTTCTGCATGGAGCACTGGGTGTTATGCACAAACAGTGAATCATGGAACACTTCATCTAAAACTAATGATGTAATGTATGGTGACTAACGTAACATAATAAAATTAAAAAATATATATTCAAAAAAAAAAAAAAAGAAACCAAGAGTCAGATGCTCAACCACTGAGCCACCCAGATGCCACTATGCTTAATGATTTTTAAAAGGCATGTTGGTGTGAATAATGAGCAAGGGCTCTAAGACTGTTTTTGCAGACTTCTGAGCCCAAAATCAGCGAGGATAATGAGACTGGTTACATTGTAAATGTGGAAGGCAAAAAGCTAAGCATGTGCTATCAAGCTCTTGCTAACTATGTGTGTGTAAGTGCATATGCGTGAATGAATGTGTATTTGAGTGTGCACGGGTGTATGAACGTGTGTGTGTGTGTGTGTGTGTATCTGACTGTGAGCATGTGGGAGTGTTTGTGCATATGTAAGTGTCTCACCCACTAGGCTAGGAGGGTGATTGGGCACACGGCCTCTGTGCACTCACGAGGCAGCATATATGACAACAGTGTCAGTGCAGATTATAATGGGGTTCTCTAGTTTGTGTTTCAAGTAGCATTTTACAAAGCTTGGCTCATATATTGAGCTGGCCATCCATAAAGTGTAATTTTCAAAGCTCTTAAAAAATTTGATAATAAGGGTTATTGGTGGAAACTATTTAAGACCCTAATTTCAGAAGTTCATCTACTATACAAGCTCATTACACTCAGACAGAGGAATGGGGTGCTCTTTATTGTTATCAGACCTTAAATGGTCAGTGACAGTTCAGGGATCCTGTGCATATTGGCACCATGTCTTTCATGTCAGTGTAAAATGTCATACCTATAAGTCAGCAACTGCAAAATAGACTCAGAAGATGAGGGTCGGGGTCTCACAGTCTCTTTTTGGCTGGACAAATTAGATGAAGTCCCACTGGATATGCTCAAAGGCCAGAGAGAGTCTTTGGTTGTGTTTTTTCAACTATTATATCCTTAGGGTAGTATTGATGAGATCCAGAGGACTTGGAAATAAGACATATGGTGAAAAGATGCAAATTAAGAAGTTATCTAAAATACACTGGTCACCTCGCTTTGTACTGGGCACGAAATCCCACCTTTATATACATCATCTGGTTTAATACTTAGTCTCCCTAGGAAGGAGCAAACTGAGCCCCCCAAGAAATTACATCGTTGGCTCAAATAGATGCAGCTGAGAAGGGTCAGCACTGGAAGGCAGATCCAGTTCTCTGTGACTCCCCAGTAGTGCTCTTTTCTGCCCTGCTGCCTCGTTCTGTCCTGCTCTCCGCCCATGCTGGACAGATAGAGCATTCTCCATGAGAGCTCCAGCAATTCGGGGAGGTAATGGATGACTTTATGAAGGACATTTATTTTGCACTGAAAGCCTCTGCCTTTAGACAGCATTTGGAGACCAATGATGGGACCACGGCACTTTTAAAAGGAGGACTCACTGCCCTAAGACTGAGGGGGCAGCGCCCTTGTGGCTCCTTTCTGAGGCCTACTCCTCCATTCCTAAACCGTGAGTGCTCAGTAAGGGCTTACCAGGGCTTCTTCCAAATTGTCTGAAACCCTTTGATCTACTTTTCTATCATTTCTTCTTGACAAATAATATTCATCGTAGGTTCAAGGCCCATCTCCTCCAGGAAAGAGGTCCTGGCTAAGCCCTCTGAGCTTGGTTTGCTTCCCCTTTTATCATTTCCAGTATATTATCACGTACTTGATGTGCCCACTGATTGTGCATGGCAGGCCCAGCATTAGTTGATTTCATCTCCACGATACTCGTGCATTCCTTCATCACGTATTCATTAAGTGTCTACTATGTTTCAAGAACTGTCTTATGCTACAGGGATATATAGCTGGCAATGACAGGTTTGTTCTCATGGAGTTTATAAGAGAGATAGAGGTTCACCAAATAATTCCAGAAATATATAAATACAAGTTGAGGTGAGTGCTTTAAAGGAAAGAAATATGGTGTCATGAAAGAAGATAACAGAGGAATTGCACCCAGATTGGGGGTATCAGGAAAGGATGTACAGAGGAAGTGAACTCTGAGTTGAGATCTGTGGAGGTCAGTAGAAAGGTCTGGATTGTTAGCTGTTGGCAGAAAAGCTTTCCCTGTTCCTGAGCAGATACATAATGGATGCTTGGTGAAGCAATGATTCAGCCGCTCTGAGTTACAGCTATTGGCTCTGCCAGTTGGGTCTTCTTTGCCCTCAAGTTTACACTCGAAACATTCCCTGTGCTCTCACTGCATGTGTCCTCTGCCCTGAGGACAATACCGCGTGCTCCCCTGGGTGAGAATGTAGGTGGATAAGAATGATATTTTGTTAAAAGGAATTTTTTTCTACCTTACAGTATGAGGATAAAAGGATAATTCACAAAGTGCCAGTTCATTCAAGGAATTATACTAAATCCCCAAAGCATTGTATTACACATTCTAAATCAGGTGCCTGGCTTTTTAAATTGGGAACATACAATCTCTTGGCAAAAAAAAAAAAAAAAAAAAAGAAGAAGAAGAAAAAAGGAAAAAGTATGATTTATCATTCCAATCTTGCAGTCTATGTAACACAGGCATTTCACTCCTGGGAATGAATAGTCCTGTTTGCCTCAGAGCAGACTGTAAACGTTTGATTTGTGACCAGACAACTTGACCTTTAATGACCTGCAACTGTCTAAAGTAAGCGCAAAAATTTATGACCACCACCAGGCAGCTAGACGTCATTCCTCAGTACCCTAATAACATCCTGTATTTCTCTGGAATTGTTCCTTTCATATGCTGACTTCAGAATAACTTTCTGGTATAAAATGGTGGGACTGACACACTGGGAAATTGTTCCAGTTTAAATTTTAGCTATCCAAATGACGGTCTCAGGAAGGACATGACAAACCATATTCACTGCAATGTGAACAGGTATCACCCTTGTCTTCATCAGCGGAGAGCTGATTGTGGACAGTCAGCTGAAGGCAAGGCAGCCCCCAGCAATGACTCCCAGGCAGGCTCCAACCCCTAGGGCCGGTTCTAGCTCTGATAGAACAGAGCTTCCCTAGGTAAATGCCGTCACCTCCTCCTGCAGTGATGCCAGACTGTTCGGGTCTGTTTATAGCTCCAGCCAGTGAGTTCAGCATGGTGATTCTTACGCAGTGATGGAGAAAACTCAGATTATAAGAGCCTACTTGTCTGAACAAATCCCAGACGCCAGGACTCAGGCCCTAAACTCTGCTCTGGAAAGGCCCAAGAATCACTTGGAAGAAGATGACAAATGAATACTGAAACCAAGCTGACCTTGGGTACAAGCCAGACTCTGTCAGGATACACACATCGGCTATGAAGTCTTGCTGGATGAGGGGCAGCCACGCTGCTGGGCTTGACCTCATGGCACATGGAACCTGGGAAGGGGGGGCTAGTTGGAGACATTTTGGTAGCTCTTTCCTTTTATGGGGCTTTGGGTAAAGTGAAAGAGGAGAGGCAGATTTCACTGAAGTGGGAAACCACATTCAGGCAAGCGGGAGAGGGACCATGCCTGGGAAATGGCACAGTCTGAGGAGGAGAAGCCCAAAGAGCTTCAGGGTTGAGAGAAAACACCTTCCAGAAGCCATGTGAAGGCAGTGATTGGCAACTGGTAACTTGGCCTCCATGATATTCAGACAAGTGGAGTCTACCTCAAAATGGAGGCTATATCCCTAATGCTCTGGCCTTTCAATAGTTTTCAGTGCTACTTTAGCTCTCTGTTCTCTTCAGAAGAGGAAAGAACTTATCTCTGAGGGAACATCTGACTAGAAAAGCAGCCCCTTCTTTCCTGCTCCAGGGCTAAAAAACACGAAACCCTCATGTTTTGGGGTCATGCATGGAGGAAAGGAATAAAGCATTTTCTCTGAGATAGGCCAGTGAACACCACATTATAAAAATTGTAATAACTATCAGTTACTGAGTGTTTATGATGACGAGGAACTGTGCTATATGCTTAATGACCATTACTCATTTCATCCTCAAAAATACCTCAGGGTGAAGAGGTCATTGTTATTATTTTATAAGTAAGGAAATCAGAGCAATGAAATGTTTACACATTGCTTAAGGTCACACAAGTAGCATGTGAACTCAGGGCTGACTCCAGTTTCACTATCCCTGAAACAGGAACAACCTAAACTGTGTTTGGATTGCTCAAGGGTCCCAAAGCTCACCTTATCCTCCCCTGTGTTTCAGGTACCATGAAGTGGGATGGATCCTGAAACAAAAGCACAGCTCAGGGCGGGCAGCAGTGGGGAGCTGCCAGGATAAACGAACGGTTTTAGTTTGATCCTTTAATACGTGTCAATTTGGCCATTAAAGACAATTGATTTTGATTCCCTGTTAGACCCCACAGGATGCCAAGTGCATTCGACGCTCAAGCTTCACGCAAACACCCATTGGCGGTTCTGCTGATGATGCACTAAGTGTGCTCCTTAAAGTGGGGTCCCTGGTCAGCAGCATCAGAACCTCCTGCTAACCATTTAGAAATGCAAATTCTCAAGCCTAACCCCCCAGACCTGCAGAATCAGAAACTGCAGGGATAGGGCCCAGTAATCTGCCTGCTCACCAGCCGGGCAAGTCACTGGATGCTCACTCATGTGTGAGAATCACTGCTCCATAGCATTAAGGAGGTAGCACTAATTGAATTCTTTTTTTCACATGGAAAACACTGGCTTTAAATTGTCTTTCTTTCTTTTTTCTTAAAAAAATATTTTTTTTTTACCTCATTTCCAAATCTTCATTCTCCTGTGGTACAAATTTGTACAAGGCAACATAGGTGTTCATCTGTAATGGTTCTTTGGAAAGAGATCCCTGGAAGAGAAAATAAAAGACAAATGAGAGAATGAAGGAGGAAAACAGAAAATGAATTAAGTGAATGCAATATAATTCTAGGGTACGGATCATGAGTGTTAAAATATCTAACTATTATTTGAGGCTTTGTTTCAACCGTAGGTTTATCTTCAATTTCTTAGCTAAGTTTGATTTCATTAGAAACCACAACCAATTATGTAGAAATCTGTCAGAAATAACTGCGAATTCTTCAAATAAATTTTTTCTCTGCTACTGTTCACGAAAGGTGACAGGCTTAGCCCCAAGAATGGGAATATTCGCGCTATAGAAATAGGGACATATGAATAGTAAACAACTTCCACTTCCTAAAATTGACTTTTTATCAGTTAGCCTAAAATTTGGTATCTAGCCTATCAAAGGGACTCCGGTATAGTCAGGGGCAATTAGTTCAAGCATGTTGTGAAAAAAGCATAGTTTTTGACATCAGACCGATTTAGTTTCTATCAAAGAAGCACCATCTCCTGACCATGAAACCTTGCAATAATGGTAATAAAAGCTACCATTTTTGATAGCTTACTGTGTGTGCCAGGCATTATGGTACATGCATTAGCACACTTGAACCTCACAACAGCCCCCCATTGTTGTCCTCAATTTATAGGTTATCCAAGAGTCTTATAAGTGTTATATAAATATTACCCATTATTATTATCCAAATATATGTCAATGCTATATAAATGTTTTCACTTTGTAATATATAATAAACACAAATTATATAATATACAAAATGTATAATATTACTATTTTATAATACACAATATAACATAAGCAATATATACACATATCACTATTTAACACGTTATATATGTGTATGTAAAATTATATATACAACGTATAATTGTATAATATATTTAAATACATAATAATATGGATAAACATATACTATGTAAGACATAAAGAAAAGTTGTGAACAACTATGACTCACTCTGTTATCCAAAGCCCAAGTACCTTATGTTATATACTTCTGTCCCAGTCTATCTTGTTCTAATTATATAGATAGGTATTTATAATTATATAATATTATATATAAATGAGCATAAAATGTAATAAATATATACCTACATACTATAACATATGGTCATAATAGATTGTGTAATTATGTAATTTACACACCTTACATTATATATCAATTTGTATATAACATATACAATGGTAACAAAAAGTATACAACACAATACTTGTCCTTCTTACCTTTGATGCACTGTGATAGTTCTGTTTAGCGACATCTATCGGTTTTATGCTATCTATGCTATGGCACGTTATGCTACATTATTCTTTTCTGTTCTGTTCTACACTCTATTCTGTTCTAGCACCTACTAACTTGATTTCACAACCCACTTAGGTAGTGACCTGCAGTGTGATCTAAGGACCTTGCCTGGTCTGTCTTCTGCGACATCTGTGACAATTAATAGAGGGAATTCTCACTAAAATGGAGTCAGGAGGTTGGGCAGGGGGAGCTCTTACGCCCTATTACTCGTAGTAGTCAGTTTAGACCTTGCTCTGGACACTACGTCAGCTACTACTTTACTATCCCAGCAGGAGGAGGGAAGGAAAACGGCTCAGCCAATGAAAATCCACTATATTTAGCGTGCCTAGTTTCCTCCAATGGACTTTTTGTTTATAATAGTCTCCCCAATTATTCCCCTCTTCTCTATAAAACAGCTTTTCCCTTCTTTGCTTGGTGGGATTGCCTATGGTTTTGCCTTAGCTTACTTGTCTTGCATTGACATTTTCTGCTGTTTCTGAATAAACCTGTATTTTGCTGGTAAAACAATTTTTTAAGGTTAACACAGCGATAAATACCTGGTGGTTTATGTTCTTTGCTTGGTGTCTGAAATCGTCAGTGCCATTTTCTGGATAAGTAAAAACTGAAGGAGACAAGAAAAAGCAGGTGCTTTATGAATCCAGTCACCATGTTTTGGAATCATGCCTGGAAGATGTGGCTTTATGTATTCCCTGTTCCCTAGCTTCTACTCTCCTCCTCACTGCCTTTTCCTCATCTTAGTGACACAGCTTTCATGTCATCTTCCACGTGAGGCTTCCCCTGCGCCCCCAGGTGGCATTCCGCACCACCTCCTCTGCATGCCCACACCCATGTCCATGCCTCCAGCGAGCATGCATCCTCCTGAATACTTGGCAATTGTGTTCACAACTTGGCCTTATTTGGCAGCGCATTTCCTTCATCTTTGAAACAATGTTATTCATCTGTTGAATGTATCAAATCATTTGTTAATGGAACAGTGAGTGAGGGATGGCCAAATTGTATTTGAATGACCTTTTCTAAATACCAGATTCTTTTATCTATTTTCAATATCTTGATTCCAGTTTCTTGATATCTATATTCTATTTTGCACATTAAATTTATTTACTTATGCACATTTATTTATTTGAGAGGGGGGCGGAAAGGTCAGAGGAAGAGGGAAAGAGAATCTCAAGCAGACTCCCCACTGAGTGCTGAATGCAGAGCCCCATGTGGGGCTTGATCTCACCACCCTGATATCATGACCTATGTCCAAATGGAATGGACTGAGTCACCCAGACACCCCTAAAGCTTTAGTTTTAAACTTCAAAATATTTCCTGGATCACTTATTGTCAATGCATTGGGACTATTATTCACAATAGAAAACAAGTAGTGGTTTCTCATTTAGTTTGTTTTGAAATATGTAATTCTTTTCCTTTTGCATTTAAGCAGCCACTCTGTGGTCTTTAATAAAGAACAAAGCTTCCCCAAATGGGCAGGAGTTTTCACTGTCCACATGTACAGCTGGCGGAGATCCCTGATGGGTATTGGGGGGCTCTGCCTTAGCTAGTTCAGTCAGCCACATTCACCCCAGTGACCAACGTGACAGCCTTATTCCCCCCTGCATGTATCTGCCTCAAACAAAAATGTGGCAAGTGTTTCCAAGTGTGTACAATAGAGTTTTGGTGTCTAACCTACCAGCTAGATGACTTGACATTTAAAAAGAACACATTGCTGCTTTCTTCTTCCCTTTGGTCTCCTTTCAGATTATAAGGAAATATCAGTAAAGGAGGAGACACACACCACAGAAAACTCTATAACCTATTTTAGTTACTGCATTGACATCTCCACTGTCCTTAAAATGAACTCAATAACTGTGATGCAGAAAACATGCTTCAGAACAAGAGCCTCTGTAAACGTACTGATGCTCAGTAAACATCTATTCTCCACAGTTTATAGTTCCAGAGCCTGTGCATGAAATTCCATGATTCCTTGGAAGCCTAGGCATAAATATGCAGTCATTGGACGAACTCTGGTTTGTAGGTAAGTGGAAAATGATCCTATGGGCCTTGTCTGCCTCAATATCCAGCTACTCACTTTACTAATTTGAACTGAGTGGAGGCCAATGATACTCTTCTTTGGGATTATGTGATTCCCTAAGAGCTTGGTGTAAATATTTGATCCCATAAGTATATAAAACTGGATACTTCTAAAAGAATATTGAATATCTGCAGGAAAAACGTAGAGACTGTTCCTAGAAAATTCTTGATTGGACTTAAAAAAGGGAGACTTCATAGGCTACATATCAGTTTGAACTGATTTTACAATTTTGCAATTTCACATTTTAAGCTTTTTATTGAATATCCATTAGCCATCTGGTTCAAAATATGTACCAGTTTTGTGAACTATGCCGAAAATTATTTGAAGTGACTCCAAATGTATTTTTAACTATATGACTGAAAGCAGACCACTGCAAAAAAAAAAAAAAAAGATTTAAAAACCCATTCCTATGGGCTATTTCTAAGACTTTGATTTGAGGGAAAAAGAATAAAGAAAGGTAACTATTTTACTACAAATATATACTTTTTCTGCTTGGTGCTTTAAATTTGTTTTATTAAAAATTATTAGGTTGCTGATTTCACCCAGGACAAGTACTCAGAGAATATATCCATTATGCAGACATATTTTCTAATGTTACGGAAGCAAATGAAGCTTTAGTTTCTGCCACATCCTCAAAGGACTTTCTTCTTTTCCTTTTTCATATTCTTTTTCACTTTGTAGTGCTGTGAAGACCATGTCCACCACTTCATTTTCTAATGAGATGGTTATCTGGTTTTTCTTCTTCAAGCTGGTAATGTACAAGTTATGTTACTTGCTTATCTAATACAAACACATATGTGCATCCCTGGAATAAATCTAACTCGGTTAATTCTGCATTACTTTTAAAAAATAATTATCGGGGGCACCTGGGTGGCTCAGTAGGTTAGGTGCTTTTGGCTCAGGTCATGATCCCAGAGTTCCAGGATTGAGCCCCGCATTGGGCTCCCCCCTCAACGTGGCATCTGCTTCTCCCTGTGCCCCTCCCCCAGCTAATGGTCTCTCTCTCTCAAATAAATAAAATCTTTAAAAAAATTATTGGATTCAGTTTACTAAGATTCTGTTTCAGATTTCTGCATCCATATTCAGGATGGAGACTAGCCAGTGATTTTCCTTTCTCAAGCTGCCTTCAATTGGTTTTGAGGTCACAGACTAGCCTGATAAACTAAGTTAAAGAATATAGCAGCCGTTCTTCCCTGCAACTTTTTCATTTTCCTGAAAGAGCTTACGTAATCTGGAAAATTTCCATTCCTTAAATATTTGGTTGAGTTTACTTTTAAAGTTGTCTGGGCCTGGTATTTTCGCTGTGCAAAATTTAAAATATTGACTCATTTTCTATTATGACTAGAAGCAAATTTAAGTTCTCAGATCTTCTATTTCTTCCTGAGTCAGATTTTGGTCATTGATCTTTTTCTTGGTATGTGTCCATTCAAAAAGGTTTTAAAATTTATTGGCATGAAATTGGTCATAGGATTCTTTTATTTTCCTTTCAATCTCCGTCATAGTCATCCCTTTTCATTATTGCCTTTCGCTTCATCTCTTTTATTCTTAAAAACATTGTTAGTGATTGTAGGGATGCCCGGGTGGCTCAGTTGCTTAAGCAACCCGACTCTTGAATTCAGCCCAAGTCATGATCTCAGAGTCATGAGACTGAGCCCCTTGTTGGGTTCTGTGCTGGGTGTGGAGTCTGCTTAAGATTCTCTCTCTCTCCCGGGGTGCCTGGGTGGCTCAGTCATTAAGCATCTGCTTTCGGTTCAGGTCATGATCCCAGGGTCCTGGGATCAAACCCGTATCAGACTCCCTGTTCAGGGGGAAGCTTGCTTCTCCCACTCTCACTCCCCCTGCTTGTGTTCCCTCTCTTGCTGTGTTTCTCTCTGTCAAATAAATAAATAAAATCTTAAAAAAAAAAACTTAAAAAAAAAAAAGATTCTCTCTCTTCTAGCTCGTGCTCTCTCTCTCTCAAAAAAAAATTCTTAGTGATTTTGAGTTTTATTTCTTTTTTTTAAAGATTATTTATGAAAGAGAGAGAACATTCATGTGAGCGGGGGAGGGCAGAGGGGGAGGGAGTCTTCAAGCAGACTCTGCACTGAGTGTGGAGCCTGACGTGGGGCTTGATCTCAGGACTCTGAGATCATGACCTTTTTATTGCTTTCCTACTGCTTTTTGGGGACTTATTCTATTTGTCTTTTTTGACTTCTCAAATATGATGCTTAGGTTATTACTTTTTGGGCTTTTTATTTTTTAATAGAATACTTTTATTTATTTTTTAAAGATTTTATTTGTTTATTTGAGAGAGAGTGAGCACATGAGCAGGGGAAGGGGCAGAGGGAGAGGGAGAAGCAGACTCCTGGCTCAGTGGGAAGCCTGAGGCGGGGCTTGATCCCAGGACCCCAAGATCATGACCTAAGCCAAAGTCAGATGCTCAACTGACTGAGCCACCCAGGTGCCCATAGAATACTTTTAAAGCAAAATATTCTAGTCTCAATTTAGCTACATCGCACAAATTTTGATCTGTAGTGTTTTCATTATGACTTAAGTATATTCCAATTTTCATTATAAATTCTTTTTTGACACATGAACTTTTTGAATGTATGTTTTAATTTTCGAAATGATGGGTTCTCCTATATCTTTTGGTGATTGGTTTCTATCTTATTTGCATTATAGTTAGAAAGGTGTGTTCTCTATAATATTAATTCTGTGGAAATTTATGAAGCTTTTTTTATGGTCTAGCAGGTGATCAATTTTTATAATTGTTCCGTGTCCTTAAAAAGAATGTGAATTCTCCATTTGTTAGATGGAGTGACCTTTTTAAGTCAATTAGACTAGGATTGTCAAATGTGTCCTCAGATTCTCTAAATACTGAATCATTTTATACATCTGCTTTGCCAATGACTTGAGAGGCATGTTAAAACCTCTCACTGTGAAGGGGAATGTCAATTTCCCTAATGCCTCTATTAATTGCTCCTTGAGTTCCTGTCACTTTGGGGCTATATACGTAGACACGAGTTTAGAATTTATATCTTCTGATGAAGTGGACATGATCATATAATGATGCTTTTTTTCCCCCTAGTAATGCTTTTCTGATTTTAATGCCTATTTTTTATACATTAATACAGCTACACAATCTATCTTTTGCCTTTTAAAATATATGTATTTTTTTTACTTTTAAACTTTTTATATCCTCATGTTTTAGACTGTTATAAGTAGTCATTTAAACAATCCAGTGTGTAAAGCTCTTTTATCTAGGGCTTAGTTAATTTACATTGATTTTGATTACTGATAAATTCAGATTCTCTTCTAGCATTTTATTTTGTATTTTCTATTTGTCTCAAATTTTCTATGCTTTTTCTTCTACTTCTGTGCCCTCTCCCCTTTCTTCTTTTTAGGTTATATGGCTCAAGCTATTTTTTTAATCTTCTAGTGGTTAGTATAAAAATTTTATGAGTTATATTTAACTTAACAAAATCTAAAGTGAAAGAATATCTTTAATTTCCTTCTAGTTAATATGAAAATCTTTGAATGCCCATTTCTTACTTAAATACCCAGTATTTCAGTTAGTGTTTTATTAACAACTTTTTGCTAACATTGTTATGTTTTTATGTAGCCAATGTTCACTTGGTTCTTTCTTCATGCTTCATTCCTTGCTCCTCAGTCCTTCCTCTGAGGTCACATTTTCTTCTCTGAACTATATCATTTTGAAATTTCTTGAGTGGATCTTTCTTCACTGCACTGTAGACACAGTGTTGGTCTGAATATATATTTTTGAAAGAGTTTTGCTTTTGCTCCATTTACAGTACTATCTTAAGAGTTACTTTTCTTTTGGATTACTGAAGGTACTGTTCTACTGTTACTTGGTTCTATTGTCACTTACAAGAAAGAGTTGTCTGTCTAGTTTTCATTCCTCTGCAGGTAATCTGTCTTTCAGTCTGCATTTAACATTTGTAATTCTGCAGTTTTGCTAAGATGGGTCTAGGTATAAATTTCTGAATTTGAGGAATGGTGTCTTTAATAAATTTTGAAACATATTAGCTACTATCTTCTTGAATATTGTCTCTCTCCCATTCTCTCATTATGTACCTTTTAAGTGTCAATTAGATGCATGTTGGACTTTCCTGCTCATCTTCTGTGTCTCTTTCAAGTCATGAATTCTATTGGTTTGTCTCCCTGGCTCTACAGTAAGAAATTTCTTTGCCTATGTATTCCACGCCACTAATTCTCTCTTCAGCTATATCTAATATGCTATTAAATCCAACAAGCAAATTTCTTCTTCTTTTTTTAATTTCTAAAAGTTCTGTTTGGTTTTCTTAAAATTTGCCTGTTCAACTTTGATAGTGTCTTACTCTTTTGTTGTGTGTTCTAGTCCATTTTTTATATCTTTAAATATATATAACTATATAGTTAGATATTTCTTTTTTTAAGATTTTATTTATTTCTTTGACAGACAGAGAGAGAGAGCACAAGCAGAGGGAACAGCAGGCAGAAGGAGAGGGAGAAGGAAACTCCCTGCTGAGCAGGGAGCCTGATGTGGGACTCAGTCCCAGGACACTGGGATCATGACCTGAGCTGAAGGCAGATGCTTAATTGACTGAGCCACCCAGGCATCCCTAGTAAGATATTTCTTTATTTGATAATTCGAACATATATAATCTCTGAAGTCTGATCATAAAAAAGGTGGTTTTGGCTAACTCTTACACATGGTAGCTCATTTTCTCATGTATTTGGTGTATTTCAATTTTTAGCTCATGTCCTTTGGAAGTTCATTTGTGGAAACTTCTGAGGTCTGGGTTTAAATTCTCTTCCTCCAGAGGCCATTTGTATTACTTCTGCCAAATGTCTGGTGCATTTATCCAACTGGGCCACTTTAAAGAAATTCAACTAAAATTTTAAATTATTTTACTTTGTCCACAGAGGTAGTATGAATTCAGGCCCTAAACCAAATTAAGAGTTTCTTCCCTCCTTTGTTTTCTCTTTTTCTTTCTTCCTGCTCTTATTCCATTTCTTTCTTTTCTTCCCCACTTGAGTTAAGGCCAATATAGCATTTTTCTTTACTAAATTCCTCTGCAGGGCATTCTTTTTTCCTACTGCTACTAAGGGTGCCTTTTGGGGTATCAGCATTTTCCCAAAGGGCCTCTCATTGAACCTATTACTCTGCCTGCTAGCCAGGTCTTATTCCCTATTGACCATATAAGGAGCTTATTCTTCCCCAATCTGAGGCCCCAGGGATGTGCAGAATAAACAATAGCCTTCACCTGCTTATGTCTCTGGATTCATGCTTTATTGTCATTTCTAGACTCTAAGGAATTGCCTTATGTTGCTGCCAGCTCAGGCATGCATTAACTGGAACTTTCTTTTTAATTCTTTTTCCCAGCAATTTTAGGTGTGCTAAAGTAGAAAAAAATTTCTCTAAACATCCAGCCCTCCACATAGCTGGAAAGAGAGTCCTCTATGCTTTTAAAAAGACCTTTACCTGCTCTAGATATGAGACATCTAGATACTAGGGTATCTGTCAAAGAAGGCATTAAAATATTTGCTTCCTTTTCTGGGTGACAAATCAAAATGTGAGATATAAAATCAGTGCATGTTAAAGGCAAGGATAAATTTTCCAAATCCGAGCTTGCTTTTTTCCTTTCTGGGCAAAATTTCTTTGCTTCAGTGAAAAGTAAGGTATCATTGGGCTTTGTAATATCCTCCAGTGGATGTGATTAACCCAGTTCTTTTTGAAGAATATTTCTAGGTATTTGTCTTACTTATGTTCTCTTCCCTCTGCTTCTCTTCCAGGAAATTTATAATCGCATAGAAGTCACACTGAAATGCAATTATTGAAGGCAGCCAATAACGTCATTATTTGGCATTTTGAGCTGAAATAGGCAGTCTAGATTTTACTTCTCCCTTTGCTCATCACATTGCTTCAAGTGGAGTTTCTGGCCAAAGGTGAAGACAGCAACTCTCCCCTCTGTATTTCTGATGCATCCACAAATAGTGTTGAAAACAACAACCAGAAACAGTCAGACCTGCCCAACATCTTTCATGAGAGAGAAAACAGAGACTGCATGCTTGGTAAAAAAGAAAGGAGTATGAACTGTAACCTCTTCCAAGGTGCCTTTGGAAATCCTCCTCAAGGATTTTGACATGACACTTGGCTGGCAGAAACAACACCTGTATGCACTGTGTAATTTTTAGAACATAAACGAAACGTGTCATGCAGAACAGCTTGTGACCGGAAGCCAAGTGCTGCTTCTGAAAAGCCAGCACCCTCCATGCCATGACTGTGGGGAGACCAGTGGGAGCCTGGACACACAAGCAGGGTGTTTTCTCTGCGTTGTTTCCCAAACTGCATGGACAGGGGATTAAATCCAATCACAAGAACATGTTTTGAAGCAAACTGCTGCATAATTAATCCCTCCAGCTTCCAAGGGTGCATTGTAAAGAAAGCTATTGCTGATCAAAGGAATAGCTAATAGATCCCCAAAGCTTTACAGAGGTTTATTGCTTGCTAAGTTCTTTCAACAGATTTCTTTGAATGAGGCTCTAAAAATGCCTCTTAACATAAAAGAAATGGCAAATATTCAACTTTGTGTCTTTGAGTGTATTACATCTTGCCTCAGTTTCCTTATCCACACAGTATGTGTTTGTGTGTGTATGTATGGGTGTTGTGTGTATTGGAGGGGAGGGAGTTGGACTAAACGACTTCTCATCCTGCTTCTTGAACTTTAATAAGATTAATATTCAAATTATCATTCTACAGCTCTGGAAAGGCCTGAGGTTCTGCATTTCTATCAGCCTCTCTAGTGATGTCCAGGCTGCTGGTCCATGGGCCACACTTGAGAGTGGAGAGGCTCTAGGTTGCACCTTTGACACTTGATGACTTCATGATGAATTTATTACAAGCAAACATGCTTCACTTTGATGATTCTCAAATATAACTCCTTCACATAAAGACTTATCAAAGACCACTTTCTGAGTAAAGAAATCTCCAGGGCAAACAGAGACCTTAACTACTTAGGAAGAGGTGAACAAGAGCACCAATATTGCTGGCTGGGATGCCTGAGGCAGAAAGGTAAGCAGTAGGCATATGCCGGGAATGATTTTGAAGACTAGAAAGTAAGATTTACTGACAGATTGGCTACAAGACGTGAGAAGAAGGGTGGAGTCAAGTCTGATGCCAAAAGTTCTGACCTGGAGTAAGATTGACTAGCAGAACGGAGTTCCTATTTACTGAGCAGGGACAAACGGGGAAGAGCCGGTTGGGGTGGGTGGGTAGGTGAGTGAATGATGAGTGAGTTAATGTCACGATGCCTGCTCCGCATTCAGATGGCCGTGTCCAGTGGGCGATAGGCATCTGGAGGCAGCAGAGGGGACTGAAGTTTCAGATTCATCAATGTATGTATAGTATTTACATTCATTATTTCATTTAATGATCACAGCACCTTATGGATTCGGTACTATCATTATCTTCATTTCAGAGATGAGGAGATTGACGCAGAGAGACCAGGTCATTGCTTTGAGGCCACGTGACCACTGAGTGAAGTCCAGTGGTCAGCCTCCAGAGCAAGGAGGGGCTGAGGACCAAATATGTCCATGCAGTTAGTGATGAGCAATTTGGTGAGACGTATCAGGGAAGGATGCAGGCAGAAGTCAGACTCAGAGGACAGAGCAGCTGACCAGACTTGAAGTGTTAACATGAAGATCTGGCTTAATACCTGTGTCTGGTGAGTTCGTGCTCAGATGCTGAAGAATTCTGGCCAAATTCAGTTGCCGTATCTGCGGTGTTAGACAGACTTGGGCTGGGTGGCCCTGTAGCATTACTGCCCCGCTGTGAGTTTCCCCTGGTGGCCGGCACTCTAATTTGTCTCTCTAATGACACTGCTAAGTGCTCAGTGAATGTTTACATTGATCTGAAAGTGCAGTTTTCTCTATGTGATGCCAAAGAATCCTTAGCTTAGCAGTGCACTCTAGCAGATGTGAGTGGGCTTGGCAAGGGGGCCATGGTGAACATTGATGCTTATTTAGGAAGGAGAATCACAGAGGATTCTCATGTGGGAATCACAGAGACACCGTCCTAACTAGAGAAGAGACTTAAATGAACTCCTAGAGCTAAGGAAATGGAAGAGATACCTTATAAGACAGTTGCTGAGAAAGCAGCTTTGGGGTACTGAATGCAGACCTTCTGCTTCCAGTCTGGAAAGGGCAGAGGCGACTAGCCAAGTGAAAAATCTACCCAAGGCCGCACATCCCCATGCTTCCCATGCAGGGATAATTTCCACCAGGAGAATGCATTCAACCCAGGTTAACAACGCAAATCAGAACCCGCAACTTGGCTAGGTTATGAGAGACCTGAGGAGAGCCTGGTGACTCAGGTACTTTTGCCAGTCATAGTAAATACTTCATAAATACCTTTTGCATAAATGAGTGGAGATTAAGTAGTTGCTGACATCAGAAAGGCTCGGCAAGATTCCTCCATAAGGGGCTGGTTGTTTCTTTAAACTCTGGTTTAAGAGGTTCTTTCTTAACGTTAGCAAGCAACAGTATGTAGTTAGCATTCAATAAAAATTCTAGAAATGATTGTTAACAAGGGCCTAAGCCATGAGAAAATGAAATAACATCTATATAGAATATTTGGCTAGATCATACAGATCAGTTTTTGAGTCTTAGGTATCTGTGCTGGGGAAGAGCCACGTGTGAGGCTGGTACTCACCTGGCAACCTCACCACCCACCTGGTCTGGGGTACTTCAGCTGTAGCAAGGGAGTGGCTTCTTTCCAGAATGGTTTGCTAATCTAATGTAGGTCAGTGGGGGAAATGATGTATTAACAAAAAGATCCAGAAGTGACTCCTAGACCCCAATGTAGCTAAGTCCATAAGGGATGAGAACTCAGGGAAAGTTGCAGTCAAATCACGGAGATCCACTAGGAATTATGCCCAGTTTCCCTCCAGAATACTGAACACCTGCTCAGACTGAATTCCAGAGCTAGCAGAGAAAGAAGAGAACTGGAAGTCAAGTTTCCCTGGCCACGGCCCAGGATGAGCAGTGCCCTTCACATCCCTGCTGGGGGTATGCCTTTCCCCCGCCCCCGCTCGGTCACTCACCACTGTTGCTGCGTTTCCGTGGGTCATACCCACCTCCTGGCCCGTCAGGTTCTTCAGGAACCTCCACGAGATCTGAAGTCTTAGAGAAAAGAGGGAACAACACGGAATGAGCAAAATCCTTTCAGTGGGCCAACTGAGCAGAGAAATTCGACGTCTGTAGAGGAATCAAGGTAGAATTTGCCTGACACTGTCTGAGGAATCCAATCACTGATCTCTTGTCTGTCTGGCTAACTTCAGAGAGGCTGTGTGTTCCCTCGTGGGTGCTATAGCTCCCTTCCGGTGTGTCTGTAGGCTTGGGGGGCAGGGGGCACATGATAGGCACTCAGTGAGTGTTGAATGAATGTCTAGATGCACAGGTCATAGTCAGGCTTCTTCCCAGGAAGACGCAATAGAGAGAAATCAGAATTCCTGCCCATACCCTGTCATGTCAAATTCTCACTAACACTAGAGCTCTTTTATAGGTGAATTTTATATATACAGTCCCCACGATGGTTCAACTTATGATTTTTTGACCTTACTGTACGCATCCAGTAGAAACTGTACACTGAATTTTGAATTTGGATCTTTTCCCGGGCTGGAGTTATGCGGGACTATCCTCTTTGGGGATCATGAGGGCGGACAAACAGCAAACAGTACACTGACAACCCTTCTGCACCCACACAGCCATTGTTTGTCACTTTCAGCACAGTTTCAATCAATTACATGAGAGAATCAACACTTTATTATCAAATAGGCTTTTTGCTAGATGACTGTGCCCAAGTGTAGGTGAATGCAGTTGTTCTGAGCATGTTTAAGTTAGGCCAGGCTAAGCTATGATGTTTGGGAGGTTAGCTGTAGTGAATGTGTTTTGGACATAGGATATTTTCAACTTATGATGAGTTTATCAGGATGTAACCCCATTATAAGTTGAGGAAGATTTGTATTAATTATAGGGAACAATTGAGAGATGCATTACCTAAGTATGAGTTAAATGTTGTTTCCCTTGCTGCAAAATTATTTATGTAATACTTACTCTGCCTTTTCTTTTCTTTTAATATGAGAAGCCATAGTCATTCTTCCGCTTTGGTTACAGAAATAACAACAACATCACTCTAAATGGCTAATGGTTACTGATCGTTTATCATGTGCTGTTTTATGTAAAATTGATGTATCCATTTATTCTTCACAGTAATCCTGTGACCTACTTTTCAGATAGGAATGTGGAGCCCAAGGAGGAATCAGTAACCCTTCTTGAGGTCCCACAGCTACTAAGTGTCAGAGCTGAGTATGAACCCCTAGTGTTGTCTCCAGAGCTCGTGCACTTGAGCTTCATCCGGGGGTGTGCTGGAGAGACTCAAATGAGTCTTCAGGGCCATCACATTGGGAGCGTGAAACAGGCCTGGGTGGGAATATTTACACCATGGAAATTGGCAAATGCTGCAGATCAGGGTCTGGCTCCAGCTGGTGGTTAAACATTTATCAGCACTCCACTGATTGCCTCTATCAAAGGACCAGATGCCCCGGCTTTCATCTGCATGGCTCCCACCTCTTTGGAAGAGGAATTTAGGGGGCCTCAGAAGAGGGTCGCATTTTGAAAACAATTTGTTTACAACTTATTTCAGGGGAGCAAGTTTGCCTTCCCAGCCCTCTCAGTCAGCCCTAGAGCACTTTAGCACCACCCTCTAGAGGCTGATTTTTGTTATAATCTGGCTTTAAGCTTTTCCCCAGCTATTCTTACGTTCATGACACATCAGAAAGTAGAAAAAAAAATGTCACAGGATCTCTAAGTCACTTATACCCTGCTTCTTTGAAGCTCACTATTTCTGAATAAAAGTTGCTATTATTAGGATCCTGGGATCATGACTTGAGCCGAAGGCAGACACTTAACCAACTGAGCCACCCAGGTGCCCCTGTGGGAGAGTTTTTAACTACAAATTAAATTCTTTAACAAATATAGGGCTATCCAAGTTATCTGTTTCTTCTTGAGTGATTTTTGATAGTTTGTGATTTTTGGGTAATTTGTCTGTTTTATCTAAAATGTAGAATTTATATTTTTGGGGAAAAGATGGCGGAGGAGTAGGGAACTCTATTCCAATTGGTCCCTGGAATTGAGCTGGGTATCTACCAGACCACTCTGAACACCCACGAAATCAGCCTGAGATGTAAGAAGACAGATCTGGATCTCTACAAACATAATCTCACAGGCGGTTGGTTTTGAGGTATGAAGCAGGGAGCGGTGATTCCACGGGCAGATATTGGAGGATAAACAGCAGCGGGAGGGAGCCTGGCCATGGGGATCCAACACTGCCAGTGAGCGATAGCCTCCAGCGCTGGGACCAGGCACAGACTCGCAGACTGGTAGTGGCGGGGAAAGGACTTTAGGGCAGCGGGGCCACATGTGGGAACTGGGGGTGGCTGGCGGTTTTAGAAGCACAAAGGGCAGAGATGAGCCCCGACCTGGAGGTGAGGACTGGGAGTGCAGCTGAGGGGCACACAACCCAGGATGCCGCAGTTTATAGCAGCACAGACAGAAATGGAGATAATGTGGCCTGGAGAGCTCACTGAAGAACAGACTGTGATCTCTCTGCTCTGAGGCAGAGGGTTGGAAATGGTCTCTTCTGCTCTGACTCTCAGAAGAGATGTGGAAAGCTGCCAGAGAACAAAAGCCCCCCAAAACTGGTTTCCACTGAGCCCATCCCCCACCACAGGGGGCAGGGCAACTCTGCCCAAACAGGGTTGCCTGAGTAACAGTGCAGCAGGCCCCTACCCCAGAAGACAGTCTGGGAAACAAGAGGCCAGCAACCCTAAGGTCCCTAGAAAACGGGTGCATCTTGCTTGGGTTGTGGTCAATAATTTGGACTCTATACATTCCCTCAACCACCCCTCAACAGAATGACTAGGAGTTGTCATTCCTATTTCCAAAATAGGAAAGACTCAAAGATTATGACTTATGTCACAGATTTACAAATGGATTCAGATATAACCAAGATGTTGGAGATGGAATTCAGGCTAGCAATTGTGAAGACAATAGCTAGAATGGAGAAATCGATAAATGGCAACATAGAATCTCTAAAGGCAGAAATGAAAGCTGAATTGGCAGAACTTAAAAATGCTATCAGTGAGCTCCAATCTAATCTAGATAATCTAACAGCTAGGGTAAATGAGGCAGAAGAACGAATTAGTGACCTAGAAGACCATTTAATGGATAAAAAGGGAAAAGAGGAGGCCAGGGAAAAACAACTCAGAATCCATGAAAATAGAATCAGAGAAATAAGTAACACCATGAAACGTTCCAATGTCAGAATTATTGGAATCCCTGAGGGGGTGGAGAGAGAGAGAGAGGATTAGAAGATATATTTGAGCAAATCGTAGCTGAGAACTTCCCTAATCTGGGGAATGAAACAAACATTCACGTCCTAGAGGCAGAGAGGACTCCTCCCAAGATCAAGGAAAACAGGCCAATACCCTGGCATGTAATAGTAAAACTCACAGTATAACTCTTAGAACCAAGGAAATCATCTTAAGGGCAGTTGGGGGAAGAGATTCCTTACATACAGAGGGAGGAACATCAGAATAACGTTAGACCTATCCATAGACACCTGGCAAGCCAGAAAGGCCCAGCAAGACATATTCAGGGTACTAAACGAGAAGAACATGCAGCCAAGAATAATTTATCCTGCAAGGCTGTCATTTAGAATGGCTAGAGAGATGCAGAGCTTCCAAGACTGGCAGAAACTGAAAGAATATGTGACCACTAAGCAGGCCCTGAAAGAAATATTAAAGGGGGTTTTATAAAAGGAGAAAGACCCCAAGAGTGATATACAACAGAAATTTACAGGGACAATCTATAAAAACAAGGTCTTCACAGGCAACATGATGACAATAAATTAATATCTTTCAATAATCACTCTCAACATGAATGGCCTAAATACTCCCATAAAAAGGCACAAGGTTGCAGATAGGATAAAAAGACAGGACCCATCCATATGCTGCCTACAAGAGACTCATTTTGAACCTAAAGATACATCCAGACTGAAAGTGAAAGGATGGAGATCCATCTTCCATGCCAACGTACCTCAAAAGAAAGCTGGGGTAGCAATTCTTATATCAGACAAATTAGATTTTAAACTAAAGATTGTAGTTAGAGACACAGAAGGACACTATATCATTCTTAAAGGGTCTATCTAACAAGAAGATCTAACAACTGTAAATATCTACACCCCTAACATGGGAGCAGCCATCTACATAAGCCAACTGTTAACCAAAATAAAGAATCATATTGATAACAATACGTTAATTGTAGGAGACCTCAGTACTCCACTCTCAGCAATAGACAGATCATCTAAGCAGAAAATTAACAAAGAAACAAGAGCTTTGAATGACACACTGGACCAGATGGACCTCAGATATACACAGAACATTCCACCCTAAAACAACAGAATACTTATTCTTCTTGAGCGCACATGGAACTTTCTCCAGAATAGACCACATAGTGGGTCACAAATCAGGTCTCAACTGATACCAAAAACTGAGATTATTCCCTGCATATTCTCAGACCATAATGCTCTAAAACTGGAACTCAAGCACAAGAAAAAATTTGGAAGAAATTCAAACACTTGGAAGCTAAAAACCACTCTGCTCAAGAATGTTTGGGTCAACCAGGAAATCAAAGAAGAACTTAAACAATTCAGGGAAACCAATGAGAATGAGAACACATCGGTCCAAAACCTATGGGATACTGCAAAGGTGGTCCAAGGGGGAAATACATAGCCATCCAAGCCTCACTCAAAAAAATAGAAAAATCCCGAATTCACCAACTAACTCTACACCTTAAAGATCTAGAGAAAAACAACAAACGATGCCTATGCCATGCATTAGAAGAGAAATAATTAAGATTAGAGCAGAGATCAATGAATTAGAAACCAGAAACACAGCAGATCAGATCAATGAAACTAGAAGCTAGTTCTTAGAAAGAATTAATAAGATAGATAAACCACTGGCCAGACTTAATTCAAAAGAAAAGAGAAAGGACCCAAATTAATAAAATTATGAATGAAAGGGGAGAGATCACGACTAACACTAAGGAAATAGAAACAATTATTAGAAATTACTATCAACAACTATATGCCAATAAACTGAGCAACCTGGATGAAATGGATGCCTTCGGGAAACCTATAAGCTGCCAAGACTGAAACAGGAAGAAATTGACAACCTGAATAGGCCAATAACCAGTAACGAGATTGAAGCGGTGATCCAAAACCTCCCAAAAAACAAGAGTCAGGGCCTGATGGATTCTCTGGGGAATTCTACCAAACATTCAAAGAAGAAATAATACCTATTCTCCTGAAGCTCTTTCAAAAAATAGAAACAGAAGGAAAGCTTCCAGACTCATTCTATGAGGCCAGCATTACCTTAATCCCCAAACCAGGCAATGACCCCATCAAAAAGGAGAATTTCAGACCAATATCCCTGATGAGTATGGATTCCAAAATCCTCAACAAAATCCTAGCTAACAGGATCCAACAATACATTAAAAGGTTCATCCTCCACGACCAAGTGGGCTTTATCCCCAGGATGTAGGTGTGGTTCAACATTCACAAATCAATTAATATGATAGAACACATTAATAAGAGGAGAGAGAAGAACCATATGGTCCTCTCAATTGATGCAGAAAAAGCATTTGACAAAATACAGCAGCCTTTCCTGATTAAAACTCTTCAGAATATAGGGATAGAGGGAACATTCCTCAAGTTCATAAAATCCATCTGTGAAAAACCCACAGCAAATATCATCCTCAATGGGGAAAAGCTGAGAACATTTCCCTTAAGATCAGGAAGATGTCAAGGATGCCCACTCTTGCCACTATTGTTCAACATAGTACCAGAAGTCCTAGGAACAGCAATCAGACAACAAAAAGAAATAAAAGTTATTCAAATTGGCAAAGAAGAAGTCAAACTCTTTCTTTTCACAGATGACATGATACTTTATGTGGAAAACCCAAAGACTCCACCCCCAAATTACTAGAACTCATAAAGCAATTCAGTAATGTGGCAGGATACAAAATCAATGCACAGAGATCAGTTGCTTTCTTATTCACTAACAATGCAACTGTAGAAAGAGAAATTAGAGAAACGATTCCATTTACTATAGCACCAAAAACCATAAGATACCTCGGAATAAACCTAACCAAAGAGGTTAGGATCTATACTCTAGGAACTACAGAACACTCATGAAAGAAATTGAAGAAGACACAAAAAGATGGAAAAACATTCCATGCTCATGGATCAGAAGAATAAACATTGTTAAAATGTCTATGCTACCCAGAGCAATCTATACTTTCAATGCCAGCCCTATCAAAATTCCAATGACATTTTTCAAAGTGCTGGAACAAACAATCCTAAAATTTGTATGGAATTAGAAAAGACCCCAAATCGCCAAGGAAATGTTGAAAAAGAAAAACAAAGCTGGGGGCATCATATTGCCCAATTTCAAGCTATATTACAAAGCAGTGATCACCAAGACAGCATGGTACTGGCACAAAAACAGACATATAGACCAATGGAACAGAATAGAGTGCCCAGATATGGACCCTCAACTCTATGGTCAAATAATCTTCGACAAAGCAGGAAAAAATATGCAATGGAAAAAAGACAGTTTCTTCAATAAATGTTGCTGGGAAAATTAGACAGCCACATGCAGACGAATGAAACTCGACCATTCTCTAACACCATACACAAAGATAAACTCCAAATGGATGAAAGACCTCAATACAGGAATCCATCAAAATCTTAGAGGAGAACACTGGCAGTAACCTCTTGGACATCAGCCACAGCAACTTCTTTCAAGATACTTCTCCAAAAGCTAGTGAAACAAAAGCAAAAACGAACTTTTGGGACTTCATCAAGATAAAAAGCTTCTACACAGCAAAGGAAACAGTCAACAAAACAAAGAGGCAACCCACAGAATGGGAGAAGATATTTGCAAATGACACCGCGGATAAAGGGCTGGTATCCAAGATCTATAAAGAACTTCTCAAACTCAACACCCAGAAAACAAATAATCAAGTCAAAAAATGGGCAGAAGACATGAACAGACACTTGTCCAAAGAAGACATATAAATGGCTAACAGACACATGAAAAAATGTTCAACATCATTAGCCATCAGGGAAATTCAAATCAAAACCACATTGAGATACCACCTTACACCAGTTAGAATGGCAAAAATTGACAAGGCAAGAAACAACAAATGTTGGAGAGGTTGTGGACAAAGGGGAACCCTCTTACACTGTTGGTGGGAATGCAAGTTGGTACAGCCACTTTGGAAAACAGTGTGGAAGTGCCTCAAAAAATTAAAAATAGAGCTACCCTATGACCCAGCAATTACACTACTGGGTATTTACCCCAAAGACACTGATGTAGTGAAAAGAAGGGCCATATGCACCCCAGTGTTCATAGCAGCAATGTCCGCAATAGCCAAACTGTGGAAAGAGCCGAGATGCCCTTCAACAGATGAATGGATAAAGAAGATGTGGTCCTTCTCCCTCTGACCTTCCTCCTTCTCATGCTCTCTGTCTCTCGTTCTCTCTCTCACAAATAAAAAAAAAAAAAGATGTGGTCCATATATACAATGGAATATTACTCAGTCATCAGAAGGGATGAATACCCAAATTTTACATCAACATGGATGGGACTGGAGGAGTTTATGCTAAGTGAAATAAGTCAAGCAGAAAAAGTCAATTATATGGTGTCACTTATTTGTGGAACATAGGAATAGCATGGAGGACATTAGGAGAAGGAAGGGAATAATGAAGGGGGTGAATCGGAGGGGGAGATGAACCATGAGAGACTATGGACTCTGAGAAACAATCTGAGGGTTTTATAGGGGAGGGAGTTGGGGGGATGGATCAGCCCAGTGATGGGTATTAAGGAGGGCACATATTGCATGGAGCACTCGGTGTTATATGAAAACAATGAATCGTAGATCACTACATCAAATGATGTATTGTATGGTGACTAACATAACATAATAAAGTAAAATTAAAAAAAATAAAATAAAATGTAGAATTTATGGGCAAAAAAAGGTTGCTATTATTATGTTAATTTAATCGTAGGAAACTGAAGATTATTCACAAACTAGCCAGCCGACTTCCAGAAAGTTTTTGAATTTGGTTTCTGCTGGCCTTCCCAAAGCCATTCAGCCTTTTATATTCCAGAATATTTGAAAACACATTAAAGAAACATAACGATTTAGAAACAGCCAGGCGGTGACTTCCTCACAATGTAAAGGCCAATGCCCCGACAGCCCTGGAAGAAAATAAATGCGTGGGACAGAGTTTGCTATGTGGCAATATGTTAGCTTTAGGACATAACAAAACTGCAAGAATGGCAAGTGGCTGAAGTTCATTACCATTTGACCCTGCAGGAAGGAAGCAAAATCATTTTAAAGTACCAATCAATTGTTTCTGTTTTCTTCATTGAAGCAAGTGGGACTCTGGGGAAAGAGTGAAGTGACAGATATTTAAGTACAATTTGATTTGTCTTTGTCTCCCTGCAGCCCTGAGAACAATGCCTTCACAGAGCACAATTCCGAGAATATTTACTGATAGAACCAGTGTCAGGAAGTTTAAATGGACAGTGATGAATGGATACCTTATTGACATTCAGAAAACCACGTCTTCTGCCCTGAGAACCAATCTGTAGGGGCCAGACATGGCTGGAAACAAAACCATTTCAGACAGAAAAGCAAACTGGACATCCTTAAATTGTCTCTCTGATGTTCTTGCTACTTCTACCATGAGAACAAACTCTGGAGGCTAACATGGTCATTGTCTGCTGCGGAGGGTCTGAGAACATTGTGAGTTTGACACAGCTCAGGATGCGGGGGCAGCCATCTGCTGCTGGGGTGGGAACATCAGGGCCATCCCTGGGGAGCCCCCATCTCTGCTCTTGCCTCCCTAGGTTGGCTTTCCATTTGCCTTTCCACGAATGCCTGCCTTAGATGAGCATGAGAGATGCAGGCACTGGAAGCAGATTGAGGAAATACCGGCTCTCCTCAGAGACAAGAGAAAGGCCCACTCAGCATGCAGGGCAAGTGGCCAGAGCAGTTTGTGTTTTTCTTTTGGGCAGAAAGTCTTGATTTGTAAGGGGTGATGGCTACAGGCTGACAGCCAGCTCTATGTGGCCCTGGGGGAAGTGATGGCCCTCCTTAGGCTCCTACGAAAGAAAAATGTAACATGGTATGTGGAGTGAAGGACATGATCTATAGATCAGTGGTTCTCAAACTTTGGTGGGCGTCAGAATCACCTGGAGGGCTAATCAAGCACACAGAGGCCCAGGCTTGTTGTAGTAGGACAGGGCCTTGATCTTTCTAATTTTACAAGGCTCTTCCGTGGATCCAGATCCCCACCAAAGTTTGAGAATCACTGGTATAAAACAACAGAAATAAGAAGGGAACCAAGAGTCCTCATGTTTGAGCAGCTTTGTCTAGTTGGGTAGGAAACTACAGGAGAGAGAGAAAAGCGAAATGCAAAAGGGAAAAATACCATGTAATCTGCAAATCACTATGATTGATGAATTGGTTGCTATGGGAGCCCAGGGAAGGGGTACCCAACCCAGATCAGGAAGAGAGATGTTGTCTTTATAGAGGTAGAAACAAGATGGGGGCAAGGCCCAGTAACTGGGCAGAACATGGTGGTCCAGAGAGCTACAAAGTATGCATGGAACTGGGGGCATGAGCATCAAAAGGTCAGGTCGATTTTGAGGGTTCTGAAGTCAGTCTTTAAGAATTCCCATTACTTTTTCCTCACTCTTCAAGCATTTCTTGAGCACCCACTAGGTGCCAGGGCCTGGTATAATGAGACGAATAGGGAACAGGGCCCCGCTGTACAGTCACTCAGTATCTAGTTCAGGAAAGAGAGGCAAAAGCAGAAAATTACATTGCAATCGTCTCTATCTTATAAGAAAGGAATTTTTTGAAGGCCTCTGGGAGGAGCAACTCATTGTGCTTGGGGGAGTCTGAGAACTCTTCATGGGTTTGTGTCAAAACCAAGCTGTTCTTAAAGAACTTCAGCTGGGGGAACAGCATGTCCTAAGGTACGAATAAGTCAAAGAGCTTGGCATCTTCAAGGGAAGGTGGGTTTTCAGGGCAGTGACAGGCCTCACATGCCATGCTGGAGTTTACGCATCGTCGTTTGGGCATAAGCAAGTCAATACAGTGTTTCGATTTGGAAAACTGCACAAGGTCTTTCTTTAAAAGATGATAAATCTGGAGGTATTGATAAGAGTAGACTCAAAAGGAAGAGGGGAACACAGCTATTCCTTTGAAATAATCTGGGTGAGAGATGATGACATTCAAACCTCCAGCACTGGGGACAGAGACGAAGGGCACTTTTGATATACATTTCTGGGTTCTGAGTTAGAGGACCTGATCACCAGTGGTGCATCATTTGAGCTTGGACATGCCAATTTAGAGATATCTGTAGGACCTGTCTGGAGGTTAGGACTAGAAGTATCTAAGGAGTCATCAGCTTGGACATGGTGGTAGGACCAGAGGAATGTGAATGAGACAACCATGAAGAACTGGTGGCACAGGAAGGCCAAGGCAAAGCAGAGCCCTGGGAACATCCCTGACTTAAGGAGTGACTGGAGGACACATGAGAGGAGACAGGCTGAGCAGGACAGCAGGGTGGAACCCTGGAGTGAGTCCAACCTCTTACAGAGCCCAAGAATGGGCCCCATGAATGGCCTGGGAAATGTCCTCAGAGAACATATTTACCTTTCTAATGGATTACACCCTTGTTTCATTTCGTCATAACTCAAACCCAGCCAAGGGCTAAATGCTTAATGAAAATTAAATATCAGCAACTTCCATTTATTGAGTGCCAGGCTCTGTGCTAGAAACTTTCCTTATATTCTTGTTATCATCCAGCCCATGTTGCCAGAACCAACATCATCAATGGGACTGCCAACTTGATGTATGGCCTCCCTAGGGAGAACATCAGGATCAGGTACCTTAAAATGTCACAACTTATACCTGCTCTGCTTTGAGGGCAATGTCTACTGAAACGTTTTCCTTCTTTACTCTGAAATCCTGCCGTGTTCCTATGCCATAGCTATTATAATACACTTAACATGTATGTTATGTTCCAATTCTTAATACAAATAGCACAAGACAGATAAAAGTGTATTTCTTAAAAAGTGCCAAATAATGCTGTCATCATCTGCTTTGTGCTCTACTGCTTTGGTCTTCTGAAATAAGTTGTGAATTCTGAGAGTAAGGAGTCATGTCCTCCCCTTCCTCTGTGTCCTCTACAGTACTGGTGAACTCAAGGCACTTAATTCATGTTTGCTAACTGAGTAAAGAGAGAACTAATTGACGTCAATTTTAGGGTCAGCAAGGAAAAAGAATACAATATGTTTTGGTTCTTCCTTCTTAGAAGTTAGTGGGATGCACAAAGAACAGGGCTTTCAGTGAGTTTAAATTTGGCATCTAGGGGCGTCTGGGTGGCTCAGTCGGTTAAGCATCTGCCTTCAGCTCAGGTCATGATCTTAGGGTTCTGGAATCAAGCCCCACGTCGGGCTCTCTGCTCAGCGGGGAGTCTGCTTCTCCCTCCCCCCTGCTCATGCTCTCTCTCTCTCAAATAAATAAATAAAATCTAAAAAAAAAAAAAAAGGTGGCATCTAGGATGACCATGTGGCATCAATCTGAAGACCTTCAAACCTACCTACTCACCCACATGACCTATACATCCACCCACATAACATTTCAGTTATCCTGTGGATTGACCTGCACCCATTGAAGGAGCTGCTTCTACTCAGCCCCTGACAACCCCTCTGACCGGTATGCATCCCCCTTCTCCATTCACCCTAATCACTTGATGTTGACAGGACCCAGCTGGGCAGACCACCTGGTGGCTCATCTGTGCCTTGCCCTGAAATCCTTATTTTAATAGGGGCTGCAACAATGGAACCAGTAACTGGGTGCAAGCCACCCTAATTGGCAACATCAACTGGAAGGTCCTTGTCTCTGCAGGAGAGATGTTGGCCTTCAGCATGAGTGGCAGAGTTGTGTGGCATTGTGGGGTATTTATAGAAATTCTGGTTGGGACAGCCAGAGATAGGATGATGAGAGCATGTCACAGAGATGCACAGGGCAGTCATTTTCGACCAAATAAAATGTGGGCGAGGTGTCTGGGAGGCTGAGAGTCCCATGGAGACAGGTCCAGTGCTCTGGGGAGGGCAGCTTCTGTGTGAAACCAATGGGAGTACCTTGTCTTAGCGAGAAAAGACTGAGAAAATGTGAGAAAGAGCTGTATTCTTGAACTGGGATGTAGCCGGAAGGAGATTTGGAAAACTGGCCACAGCTGGGACTTCCCTGCCTCTGCCACTGTTTGGGTGAAACCTTTCTGTGTTGACTGCCATGTGATCAAATATTGGTGGGAGGGCAGGGAAGGGGAGTACATGGAGAGTCGAGGATCATGAGGCCAAGAGCATGGTCTTTGAGGATGAAAGTAAAATGATCCCTGGGTGTTGGCAACAAACAGGAAGTTAACCTTTAGTGGCCCAAGGCACCTGGGCTTTTCCTTCAGAGGCTGCCTGACTCCCAAAGACCTGCCCTCACGATGCACTTATGGGGAGCCCCTGAGGCTTGCCCTTCCCAGAGCACTGCAGGTGGACTGAGGGAGGAGGAGTATAATTACAGAGGTTCTGTGAGGCGAATCAGAGCCACTGCCGGAGCTGCCCTTCTTGGTTCTCTGGGCCAGGGAGGTGCCGAAGCGGAGGGTCTCATAGACAGGGTCCACCTTATTGCCACAGGCTGCAACAGAAGAGAAAGGTCATCTGAGTGACAGGTTTCCTCCACTCACCATCAGGAAGGCAACCAAGAATTTATCATACCTCCTGGGTCAGCAGCACTGGAGAAGAAGGTTCTGTGCCACAGACTCACTAACCCCTGGGAAAATGGAGCTGTGTGTGGTCAAGCTTTCCCGGCAGGTGGGCCCCCCACAATATGTGCCCTTTGGCCAGGTCTTTCCCGTGCACCCACCACTTACATCCAGAGCTCTCAGTTCCCAGACGCTTCCTGATTTATTGGTTTTTCCTCTTTTGTTATCCATCCTCAGGACTCCAATGTCAAGGTTCTGCCCGATACCAGCTTTATTTCCCCTGGTGTGAGGTTCTGCTCACCAAGGGACGAAGCCTTGAGCGAGACTCAAAGTTTGCAGTAAGAGGCAAGTCTTTTTGAAAGAATTTGACATTACCGGGGCGCCTGGGTGGCTCAGTTCGTTAAGCGACTGCCTTCGGCTCAGGTCATGATCCTGGAGTCCCGGGATCGAGTCCCGCATCGGGCTCCCTGCTCAGCGGGGAGTCTGCTTCTCCCTCTCCCGCTCCCCCCTCTTGTGCTCTCTCTCTCTCTCAAATATATAAAATCTTAAAAAAAAAAAAAAAGAATTTGACATTACCAGGCCTCATGAATTTCTGTTTAAAAGCTTTCTAGTTTAAAGCTTGCCCCCTCCAAAGGCAAAAAGAGACGGAGATTCTCAGGGAGAGAGAGAAAAATAGAAGTAAACTGAAAGATATTGTTAAAGAAAATTTCAAGCCAGAAAGATCTATAAATATAAGACATTTTTTTTGTCCTCATTAAAGAAAAACTGATATTCACGGAGTTCCTTCCAAGCATTGGTCTATAATTTACATTTATTTTTTTGCAACAGTATGAAAAGCAGCTTTTGCTGGTCTTCATTTATAGGGTCTGACAGTTTGAGTAACTTGTCCAGACACACAGTTAGTGGGTCAGCGGGGGAGCTGGGGTCTGAGCCGGGTCTGTGGGATGCTAGGCTCCATGCTCTTCCCACTCTGCCATGATGCTGAGGGGTGGTATAGCATATCAGCAGCCTTTGGGACGTGAGTGGTTTTCAAGCTTCATCGGGGAGGGGAGAATTTGCTCCTCCTTATGTTTCCTCTCCAGCAAAGCAAACAATCATAATGCCATCAGCTACCAGACAGACGCACAAACATAGCCTGCTAGATCTGCGGTCCTGAGACAGCAACAGCTGTTAATGCTGACATTGCTGCTCAAAACCCAGCTCAACCCATCAGCATCCCAACTCACCGATGGGCATAACTTCTTTAATGCATCCAAACTGTTCATGGATGAGCAAGGGGGAGCTGTAGTAACGCCGAAACCCTTTTGGCTGGAGAGAGAATGAGAAAGAGAAAGGCTTAATGTCACTGAAGAGATGGAGAAAACCACACAAGAGCTCTGAAAATCATACCAGCTGGTTTCTCCAGGGGGCACCGCTCTGTTGCCCTTGAAGATGCTAGCTTGTCCTAGAATTTATCCCTGGGGGGGGCGGGATGGGAGACAGGTGGCAATAAACAAGCTATGCTCCTCCCAGAAAGCAAGCCCCAGCCCTTCCCTTCCCTTTCCTGCCTCTCTTCCGTGTGCAGACCATAGCAACCTCCCTTGTGTCCAGGCTCCTCATTATCTCCCGGGATACAAATGGACTGGCACGCATTATTTCACTGCATTTTACTATTGAGGTTTATTAAACTCATAAAAGGCCTGGGCAAGGGGAAGCAGACCTCAGAGAGAGGCCAAAAGGACCTTGGATATATGACAAGCTCCCCACAGAGTCATTTGCCTTGTGTTCTAGACTCTCTGCTATGTTTTTCTGATCTCTCACTCATGGTCTTTGCCTTGGCTTGTGGAAATCATTGGAGGAGGAGGAGGGGAACAGGTGCGGCAGGGGTTTTAGAGAAGAGGACACTGCCAATCAGAGTAAGGAGATGAACTCTCTAAGAACCTTGAGTTACTCTATGCCAGTGTTGGAAGGGAACTTTGTGGCCCGGCCCCTACTGGAATTCCAGAATCCTCGCCCATGTTCCTGGCAGGTGGTATCTTCATTTTTTTGAACACTGCCACTGCTGGGGGGGTGGGGTGGTGGGAGGAGCTCCCACTAGCCATGGAGGCAGGTCTTTAGTGACATTAGCTCTTTGTTAAGACTTGGTATCTACTGATCCTAGGTCTTTTCCCTGGAGCCACAGGACAGGAGAGAATTCCTCTTTTGTATGACAGGTCTTAAATTTTTTTGAAGACAGCTGTCACAGCCTAAGTATCTCTAGGGTAGACATTCTTGGTCCCTTTGTCAGTTCTCTGGCCATCCTAGTATCGATACCCTCAAAAGTGCTCCGGGTTGCTTTTTATCCACATGTGGCACCAGTACGGAAGCCCACGCTCCCAAGATGCTAAGACCAGAACTAGAATGGGCCAGGGCCATCTGACCTTCTTTGGCTTGGCCACCATGATCTCTTAAAGTGGTGCGTTGATTTTTATTATTCTCTCCATTTTTAGGGGCGTGGTTAATCTCTCTCCCCTTCTTGACATCCAGTGAGCCGTCAGCCAATTTAGCACTGAGGTGACCAGCCACCCTTGTTTTTATGGGCTGGGAAGGTTCCTGGGATGCCACACTTTCCTCTTTAAAACAGGAACAGTCCCAGGATATGGGACTTGCAGTGCTAAAATTGAAAAAGTTCCAACCGGGACAAGTTGGTCACCATGTTAAGGACATGGAGTCCTTTTCACATGGGGAGCATTTGTCTCTCAGGTTGATAAAGCTCCTCTTCTGCTTGATCACTATGCCAACAAGGAAGCCTTATTGGTAGGCCAGGGATTTGGGGGCTGCTTTCCTAGTGTCTGGCTATCAGGGTGCCACAGGGAAGGAGTTTGGATGGGCAGGAGTTTCTGGGCTCACTCCTGGCACCAGCCCTTACCAGCTTGCCCATGCACCGCTGGGGTGCTAGGCCATCCATGCACTTGTGGTGGATGCTCATCTTACAGGCCTTGCAGCGCAGCCCATGCTTAGCGTTTGCTCCTGTCAGACATGTGTGAGCTTTGGTTAGGATACAACCTGCCTTTACCTGGTGACTAGCATGAAGTCCCTAAAAGAGTGGTTACTCCCTAAACCCAGGTCATTCTTCTTCTCTGTGACTTTAGCATGATGTTTTCGAAACAGACAAGATCTTATGGTAGATTCTTTGACCTTCTCCCACATCTGGTACCACTTAAGGTATCAGCTCTGGTTTCTTCCTACTCCTTTCCTCTTCATTACTCCAGAAAATCTCAGCCTCCTCCATGTCACCGTTCAACTCAATTCAAGTTAGCAAATGCCACTTTCTTTGCCTGTTTCTGCTCTTCTGTATGTCTTGCCAAGGAGTGCAAGTGCTGAAATTTTGCCCATTTTTTACCTGAATTTCTGTCATAGAGTCTGAGCTATTGGGACTCTTGGGTAAATGGCCAATAAAGGGGGAATGGCATGGTCTGTGTGAGAGAGGGCTGAGGATACTTCAAGTGGGGACAGAGGGCTGGATCAGACAGCAGCTCCTGCCTGGTGGAAGAGGAAGAGGAGGTGGGTGGCCATGAGAGCACTGCTGCAGAGAGTCACCCAGCCTCCTGGGACAGGGTGCCTTGATGGGGTAGGAAGAAAGGAGGCAGAGGAGGAGAGAGGCTCCTTGGTGACCCTGTGATGCTTCAGTGAGGCTCAGGGCAGCAGTGCTGGGGGGCAGACAAGAGGGTGGGCCTGGGGGGCCTCAGGGACATGGGAGGGATGCTGGCCATCTGCATTCATGTTCTACAGTGCAGCTGGAGGGAGGCGAGGTGAGGATGTCAGAGCGGGACATTTTCTGTCTCCACTTGGTCCCAAGAGGTGCGAGACAGAGTGAGTGAGCTGATAGGCTCCTCACAGGCCTCCAAAAATGGGCTGCCAAAATGGGAGTTTATAGCTCTTAGATGGCTAAGCACATCAAGCACATTAGAAAAGTGAAGAAGGTGGGGGCTGGGGAGGATTTCTTTGTGGAGCTGTTGAGGTCCTACTCCTTTCATCCTCAGTCCTACTTAGAGAGGATTCAAGGGGGTTATTTTAAAAGCTTGGCTTATGTCCCCTGGAGTCTGTGGGACACACGGCTGTGGCTATACCCACATAAAGAATGCTGACAAAGAAGACCACTGGACAGGCAATGGGACTCCCTACATCTCATAGGCATTGATATGTACATATACTCGGAGACATGAGGCCACAGGTATCCTGCTCCCTATGCAGCAGACTACAGAAGCAAAATGAGGACACCCCAAGTTCGTATGTGAAAACCACCCTCTTCTCTGCCATCCAAACCACCATTGGCCCTTGTCCAGACTCATTCCTAGTTGAACTAGTTTCTCTGTTTTTGTCTTCCTCCAGTGCGTGCACAGTAACCAGAACAATCATTTAAACAAGACTTGAATCACCTCCCTTTCTTGTGTAAACAGCTTTCAGTAGGTTCTCCCTGCCTTTCTGGTGTTATAAAAAATGCTCAGCATGGTGGGGAGGCTTTGTATGATTTGGTGGAGCCCATATCTGCCTCTATCTCAAGCTAACCCCCTTGTTCGCTATACTCTAGCCACATGGCCTTCTGCAAGTTCCCTGAAGGCACGAGCTCTTTAATTCTTCAGGGTCTTTCACACACACTGCCCTAAATGCCCGGAATGTTGTCTCTATCACACTCACCTGGCTAGCCAATCCTCATCCTTTGGGTCTCTTGTCATTCCCCCCATGAAGCTTTCTTGGCCACATTCCCCCTTTCCTTGTCTAAATTATCTTTATTATTATTATTCTTCTTTCTTACAGCACTCTGTTGTTGTTTTTCACAGCATTTATCACAATTACTCATTTGAGAGTTTGTTTTTGTATGCCTTTTCTCCTGGACTGTGAACTCAATGAGGCTAAGGGCTGTGTTTGTTCATCGGCCACTGGGTACCCAGCTCTGAGTATGATGTCCAATAAATATGTGTTAAATACGTTAATCAACAAATTCTCTCACAGTCATACATGTACTGAAGCAAGGGTGACCGACTGAGATAATTAAGTGGAGTTGATTCATTGATGGTGTAGAAGCAGCATTCAAGAGCTCGGAGAGGACTTCAAGATCATCTATAGGGATGATTTTATTCCACAGATGAGAAGCCTGAGGGTCCAGGTCAGAAGAGGTCCTGCCTAGTATCACTTTTCCTCTGCTTGACCCTAAAACTTCCTCCATTTATTGGGGATAAGGTACATGAAGATATGAATGGGGATAATTAGACGTTAAAATAAAGGAGAGTACAGAACATGATATTCAACTGGGAAAAGCCACAGGCAAACTCATGTCTGGACAAAGATCCACGATACCTTCAGGAGGTATTACCTGCAAACTCCCTTCGAGAAGGTATCATTTAACACAATGTGTGTCTGCTCTTACAACCACAAAAAGGCAAAGTGACATATAAACAAACCATAAATTACTGGGTATGTGTGCTTGTTCATAAATACTAGTTGGAAAGGCTCTTTTCCTTTTTTAAGAGTGGTTACTGCAATGCCTTCTAAACACTGGGCTTTGAAAGCAATCACTTATTTTTTTGTTTTCAAATTAGAGAATGCTATTTGTGCCCTATGAGAGAATAAATAAAAGCTTCAAAGAAGAGTTATTTCATTGTGTACTGGACTCTGAAATAGCACTATTATATATTAAGGTATATTCTCCTTCAGGCCTGAACACTGTAATTTCAGTTTTCCTTGTCTGTTCTAATACACTCCACTATTTGAATGAATCAGATCACCAACAATAATTTGGTTTTAGGTGTTCCAATTTCTATTGTGGAATAGCAGGAGTGACTGAAGAGGAAAGCTTGTATTCTGTGGCTCATAGAATAGTTCAAAGGGATAAATCACATCACTCACTGGTGTTAGCTTACTGTAGCAGGATATGGGAAAGCTATGGTCTGACCCATTACTAGTGACCTCCATCACAAAGGCATCACTGAATGTGACCCTTAGGCTTCAGTAAGAGTGGGAAAAACATGGTTTTAAATTAGAATCTGTCTCATGCTGGCCCTTTAAACTTAAGAAAGCTACTAACATTCCTGGAGCCTCAGCTGTCTCCTCATCAAATGGCAATACTTCTAAGTCCTCCCAGAGTTGCTAACAGTAATAGTGTTGAAATATATGCAAAGGGGATTGCATGGATTTAAATACTCGTAAACATAAAGATGTCACTGGACTTTGAATAAACATGGTGGATTGGCCACATGAGAGTCCCATTTACTCATACCAAAGCCCACTAAAATGTCAGGCCAATAATAAAAAGTGGTATAAACCCCGAATAACAAGGTTACTGGGAAGAGTGGCAAGTGTAGAAGAGAGTTCATGTATTCAGAAGATAGAAAGCAACTGGAGGAATGGCAAGGAATTTAGCAGAAAAGGGGGGAGACTGGATTTCCCAATAGCAACTTGGAAATGGGAAGATCAGGGACCCTCAAAAACTGTGGAATTTTAAAATTCTGAGAGAAAAGACTTTCCAACCTTGAATTGTATACCCAGGCAAATAACCAACGATTATGTAGGCAGAATAAACACATATTCAGGGATTCAAAATATTTGCTTTCCATACACCCTTTCTCAGAACATTAATGAAAAATGTGCCTTAGAAAGATCAGGGAATAAATCGAGGAAGAAGAAATTGTTGGATCCAGTGCACAACAGAGGAATTGACACAGAGGAAAGGTAAATGATATGCCCCTGGGACAGCTCTGCAGTAGCCCTAGACAAGTGCTACAAGATGAAGTAAGGCCATACCCCTGGGGGAAAAATGGAACTTAGAAGTTTATTGATGCTTTTCAGGTTTCGATGCTGTAACAGATATGGCATCTGACAGATACATGAAAGCATTTGAAAAAAAAAAAAAACTATAGGTGCATAAAAGGTCAAGGGAATTAAAAAGGTGATTTCTAATTGAGGAAATATAAAACTTGTGTAAGGAAAGAAATGTAATCCTAGCACAATATTTGAATCAGAAGGGCGCCTGGGTGGCTCAGTCGGTTAAGCGACTGCCTTCGGCTCAGGTCATGATCCTGGAGTCCCGGGATTGAGTCCCACATCGGGCTCCCTGCTCGGCGGGGAGCCTGCTTCTCCCTCTGACCCTCCCCCCTCTCATGAGCTCTCTCTCTCTCTCATTCTGTCTCAAATAAATAAATAAATAAAATCTTTAAAAAAAATATTTGAATCAGAAATTAGCAATAGTCACAATAGTGTATACACTATCAAGTTCACACAAAATTGTGACAGAAGTAGTTGTGACGATGAGAACAGAGGAACAGCAAAGATTGTGCTGTAACTCTTGTAGGAAGGTGAGAGCAAGGCAGAGGGGAACGAGCAGGGGGTGCCAGAGGGTGTCAACCAGAAGCCAATAAATGTTTCATTAATCAATAAATAGTAAGTGCAGCATTTAGATATATTGAAATAAATGCCTGAAGAAACAATTAAAGAGGATGAAAGTAGCTGCCTTTCAGAAGTGTCATGGTTATAGGATGAGAAATTTTCCACTGAAGTATTCTCAGTACCATCTGTACCATATTTAAACTATTCTCATGTCCTACTGTGGCAAAAAGCAAATAAAAATGAAGCTGCTGGAAGCTGGGTCATATCAGCCCCTTGGATTGATGTGGTCTGTGGTATATGGAGATACAGGGAAAATATGGAGCCAGCTTATCACATAACCATCAGTTCTTCCCTGGAATTTGAACTTCTGGGATAAATCTAAGATAGTTCTATGAGTTATGGTGGAAAATTGTTAAGGATGTTAGTTATGATACTCAAATGGAATTTGGAATGGATCAGTGCAAGCTAGGACAACACTGACTAACTGTCCGGCACTGGGCTATTTTATGAGCATGGTAGGATTTACCATTATGGATAAGTGAGCTGTCTCTAGAGGAACCAAGTGTTGAAGCTCTTGTGAATAAAGGAGTCTCATATAGATATTGGCAGAAATATAAAAGGGGTTTTCTCAATGCAAATGGCTACTCAACGACATTGGATGACAGGCTCCTTTTTTTTGAAAAATAAAATTGATTACACATATCTACAAAAGAGCTGGCCAGAATCATTTTGATAACATTTGGCCATTGAGGCACTGTTTACTCCTTAGCCAAATTTCATATAGTATCAGTTAAAGATAAAACAGGATAAACCAAGGGTTTACAATCAAGACCCCTTAACCAGGAAAATAATATGGAGAATGAGTAAAAATAAATTTGTGTAGAAAAAGAAATGGAATCATAATACAGTACTTAATTCCGCAGACAATCGTTGTAATTATTATTAATAATTAGTTTGCTTTCAGAGTCTACAACTATGGAATTACTCCTACAATTTATTTGATTAAAATTAATGTCAGATAATAAAAAAGACTCTTTACTGTGATTTGGGAAAAAACTTTAAAAAATTTAGAACTATATACATAAAAATAGAGTATCTATAAATAGCTCCATAAATATTTCTTGAATTACATAAAATACCTATAAATAATTCAGAGGTAAATACAGGTCAAAAAGTTCAAAGACATACCAGCCCCTGTTCTTGTGGGTTCAGGTACTGGGGCCACCTTTGCCCTCCCCCAGTGCAGGGGGCCACACCATGGCTGGGAGAGGAAACTGCACAGATGCTTCTATCAAGAGTGTGCAGACACTAGCGAGGACTGGAAGTCCATGTTACAGAAGGTTCTCAAAGCCAGAGAGATGAGAGCAAAAGCAATAAGTGAATTTTGGTGCCTGGGCAAACCAGAGGCATTTAAGGGCTAGAAACTATGCAAACAGTGGAAAGATGACAGTGTCTTTAAATGAGAGGCTGTAACAAAAAAATCTCTACTGGATAATAAAGTGGGCATTATAATGCAGCTAACATTGTCCATGGGCCCTCTACCCTTAAATGAACACGACACAAGGGATGGGACAGAATTATGGGGGAATCTGTTAAGAAGCCCTCTCTGATGCAACCCCCTGCCCACTTGCCTTGTCTCATTTTCAGTATACTCCACCTTGACCTCCTTTGTTTTCCTAGATCATTTGTGGTTCTTGGCAACGGGTGCTGGATTAGGCTTCTTAAGGGTTGCTCACACAAACTCTTTTGCCTTTCTTGTTCAGTTGCTAAACAGCTTCTCATCTCGAACCCCTTTTAGATATTCTCTGAAGCTGCCTGCACACACACCCTCCCCTCTTCCTTTATACAGGACCCTCCACTCTGCACAGCTCCCTCATTGTTCCTGGAGTACCTTTCACAGCAGGTCCTCAGCATGGGATGCTGGGTAATTTATTCACCTCTGGAACCTCTGCAGCCAGAAAGGTCCTTGGCTGGAACACTGCAGTCCATCAGGAATGATGAGCCACCCAGGCCTGGGCCAGAGAAGTGTTCAAGCTAAGAGAATGCTGGGGGTCCACCCCACTCATTCTATGGAAAGAGCTAGATATCTCCCTGTGGCCCCAAATCCTGGAGGCTTGTGCGACTATTGGGTTCTACTCTAGTTGCAGATCCGCACTGTATGGGCCCCCACCTGGCTGGGTCTTGTTTTTCATACCCTTGTTCCAATGTGACTATATCCGGCTTTGCTGGAACTCAGACCTCCCAGGTCCTGCGTGGCCCTACAGTCCAGGCCAGATACTGTTCCATGTGATGTCTGCCTGACCTAGGAAGTGAGCTGAAAGCTGATTCTGGGAATCACTGTCTCTGTGTCTGCTACTGGCTCATCATATCTTCCTTGGAGCAGATGCTGAAAACTATCTGGACTGGAATCAGATTAGTCATGCCCCTTGACTCATGTCCCTTTGCGGTGGACTCCTCGTAGCTAACAGCTTACATTGGCCTCTGAGTCTTCCTCCTGGTATGAGCTCCCATGACACCTCCCAGAGGACCCTACAACAGTGTCTGTTGAGTGCTCTGCTGTCCTGACAGAGACGCTAAGATCTCCCCCATTGCCTTCATGATTGCCTTCAGTACGGGAATGCTTAAACTCTGTATCTTCTTCCGTGGCTGCATTATTGAAAACTGTGCCTTCAACATCTAAATAATAACAGGATGATCTGGAAGAGTCAATGCTCCATAGTGGAATTAAAAATAACGCATGCAGAACATGGGAAGTATTTCCGTGACTTTCACATGCTACTTCTTTTTGATGTCAAGTAACGGTGTGGAGACGATCTTTAAGACTGTGAGGCCACACGAAGCCAACTAAGCTAGATGGAGTCACTGGGCATGATTCTCTCTCTTCTCATGAGGACAGAGGGGGACTTGAGAGAAAAACAAATGAATGGAGGAAAAAATCAGTACAATGAAGATGGGAGGAGCTTGGCGGTCAACACACACACACACTTGCGCACACACCCTCGTGTGCGCACACACACACACTTTTGAGATGGAAGAACATTGTACTAGAAGTCAGAAACGAATTCTCACCCTGATCCTGCAGGAAGGAAAGAAAGTGGGAAGGAATTAAAAATTATCGAGCTCTTGTGCACTGTTAGGCAGTTTCCTGGATTTTTCTTCATTTTATTAATACTTGTTACCTGTTATATGCAAGGTATCATTTTAATTGAAGGAGGCGGGGGTAACTGATAACTTTGATGGCAAAGAATGGACAAACGTTGAGTTGGGGTGAATATGTAACTCACTAGCTGTGAACTCAATACTGCAATTTTCCCCCTGTTTTTATCCACGCAGTCCTGTGAGGTAAGGATTTTTGTTCTCTCACTGTTACAGGGAGTGAACTGAAGCCCAGGGACACACAGCTAGTGAGGATAGAGACCGGACGAGGGTCCAGGTCTATACAACTTGGAAGCTTGCCTCTCTTCCCTCATCCCGTCCCCACTGCCTCCTGCCAGCCATCTGCACATCAGCAGATCTCTACCCTGACCTGGTCTGGATTTCTCCTATTGAAATTGAAAGAGAAAAATTACAAAGGCATTCATGGTCCTCTCAGCTCTGTTTATGATAATCATAGAATAAAAATACAAGTATGTTACCACAGCCATTGAATATAAGGTTGGAAGGTTGGAGGAGAAGGGGCTATTATGTTATGTCAGTAATATTTCCTGTCCCAACATCCTCTTTGGAAGAGGCATTCTGATCACATATGCGATGGGTAACAGATAGGCTCTCATAGCGGACAGATGTGAACAAGAATTTTTTGGATGAGCCGGCCACTGCAGAGATGCAGGTCCATGTAACAGATATGTATAAGATATTACAGGCTCCACTGATCTTGAATACACGCAGAAGAAAAGTGTGGGAAATAGAGTTTTTCCCATTGCAGACATTGCCAAAGCCGCCAAGCTGGCGATTACTCATGCAATCAATAATGCATTAGGAATCAAGGCTGCAAATGCATTAGCCAATATGTGTATGCTGCTGTTTCTAGTTTTCATATGTCCTTATTTGGGGACTTATTTTTGTTTTGAAAATGACACTGATGTCATAAATGTTCTCATCTTGGTTGATTCTTTTTAAAAGGAAGCGTGGAGCCAAGGTGGAGAAATAGAAATGTAAGAATACAAAAGTACAAAAGCAGGATAGCTGTTCTACAACTTATTATAACTTTCACACGTAAATTGTCTTATATTTGTATGTTCGATCTGGGTATGTGTGTATATACATGCACACATAATACATAAATGTACCATGGCGAGGTGGAAGAAGTTGGACTTCAGGTATCAAAAGACTGAGGTATTAGTCCTTAGCTCTGAGACCTTGGACGGGCACCTGTCCTCTGATCTCAGTCTCCCCATCTGAGAAAGGGTGTCACAAGCACAAAGTGGAAACACCAAGGGACCCTCTTTTTAATAAGCACAACTTAACATGCAAAAGTAAATGGTAACAGGACTAGAAAGTGCATCACCTGTAGCTCTAAATGGTGGCTTTCCCTGAGGTCACGATTCCCAGATTCCTTAAGGCTGAGCTGGATATTCCAAACTCAGGATTCGATGAGGCATGACCCAGATAGAGCACCGTCTACATTCTACTCTCCTGTGTGTACTACACCGAAATCCCCACACTCAATGTACAAATAAGCAAGGTGACCCTTGCTCTGTAAAGGTTTACCTCCAATACATTTTTTTTTAAGATTTTTTTTATTTATTTGACAGTGAGAGAAACAGCGAGAGAGGGAACACAAGCAGGGGGAGTGGGAGAGGGAGAAGCAGGCTTCCCGCGGAGCAGGGACCCCGATGCAGGGCCCAATCCCAGGACGCTGGGATCATGACCTGAGCCGAAGGCAGACGCTTAACGACTGAGGCACCCAGGCGCCCCCCTCCAATACATTTGAAACACGAATACAGCATCAAATACTAAAGAAACGTATTATTTATAGAAGAATTCGTTCCATCGATCTTTTATAAGTAAGATTCATACTTATTTATTAACTATGTTACTACTTTATTTAAATAATACTTAAACATTTAAATATAATAATATATAATGATTATATTTTCGTTATGTATTAACGTCATAAGCTAACCATTTAAGGACTTCTAACACCTGATGCAGACCAAGCTGATGAAAGTTTTAGCAGCTGTGGCCAACGGGAGAGAATTAGAACCAAAGGTTAAAGCCCATGTGGACTGTCAGTTGCATGACATTGATCCCTCAGCTTTCTAGGAGAATGTCTGCAGGGCAAAATTGGGCCTTCATCTGGAGCATCTCTGTATTAAAGGGCCACATATATCCCTGGAGGATCTGTATCAAAGGACCACACTGGGAAAGGTTTGAGATTGAGGAGAGAATATTTTTTTTTAAATTTTATTTTATTATGTTATGTTAGTCACCATACATTACATCATTAGTTTTTGATGTAGTGTTCCATGATTCATTGTTTGCGTATAACACCCAGTGCTCCATTCAGTACGTGCCCTCTTTAATACCCATCACCAGGCTAGCCCATCCCCCCACTCCCCTCCCCTCTAGAACCCTCAGTTTGTTTTTCAGAGTCCATAGTCTCTCATGGTTCATCTCCCCCTTCGATTCCCCCCCCTTCATTTTTCCCTTCCTACTATCTTCTTCTTCTTCTTTTTTTTTTTTTTAACATATATTGCATTATTTGTTTCAGAGGTACAGGTCTGTGATTCAACAGTCTTACACAATTCACAGTGCTCACCATAGCACATACCCTCCCCAATGTCTATCACCCAGCCACCCTACTGTCCCACTCCCCACCACTCCAGCAACCCTCAGTTTGTTTCCTGAGATTAAGAATTTGAGGAGAGAATATTAAAGCAAACAAACAAACATCCCCCAAACAAGACAAGACAAAATGAATGGGTAGGCACTTTCATCCACACTCTAGAAAGATGGGCCACTGAGATGTTAAGTTTCACATTTCAGATCTGACTAGGATTTGGGAAGCTCTGGCAGGGATTGTGAAGAGAAGCTGTCAGAACTGAGAAAGTCAGTTCTATTGACATGGGTGGGGTCCTCCCTTGCCTTCACTTGCCACTTTGATTTTAGGGGAGCAGGGGAGAAAAAAGAGGCTGAGAGCTGGGGAGGACCATGGAGCTTAGCCTTCTCTGGAGTTTACCCTTTCAGGATGGAGAGGGGACAGAATTACTTGTCTGGCCTTACTCTCTGGTAAGAATCTCGCCCATGCTGAGCACGCCACCAGTGACATTTTTACAACATTCACCACAGCATTAGAAATGCTTTCTTGTCATCTAGTGTAGGATTTTTAAAATGGCTTACAAGCTAATCAAGTGAAGGCATAATTACCAGGAGGAAGGCAGATGACCCCCAACTCCTTCTTTGAAAAACACTTTATATTTCAAGAATCTGGAGATTCTGGTAGCAGAATGGAGGATTTCTCCAGAAGAAAACTCGTCAACCATGCAAAGCTTGGCTATAAAGGAGTTTTCTTGTTTTTTTGGTTTTTGTTTGTTTTTTTCTTCCTGAGGAGTTAGACTAGGGGCCAGAAACGTGTCTCTCTCTGTAAAGGGCAAGAGAGTAAGCATTTTAGGTTGCTCCTGCATCTATTCCACTCTGCCTTTGAGGCATGAAGCAGACACAAATAACAAGTAATCAAATGAGCATGGCTGTGTCTCCATAAAACTCTATTTAGAGACACTGAAATTTAAATTCATATAATTTTCATGTGTTATGAAATATTCTTCTCTAAATTTTCTTTCAACAATTAAAAAATGCAAAAACCATTCCCATCTCGTGGTTCGAAATAGGCAGTGGGCCAGATTTGGCCAGTGGGCCACAGCTTTTTCTTTTTCCCAGTATTTTTTTAAATTGAGGTACAGTTCACATAACATAAAATTGACCACTGTAGAGTGAAGAATTCGGTGGCATTTTATACATTCGCAATACTGTGCAATCATCACCCCTATCTAATTCTGAAATATTTTCATCATCCCAAAAGGAAATCCCATACACATTAAGCAATTATGTCCCACTCTTCCCTCCCCCAACTTCTGGAAACCATCAGTCTGCTTTGTGTCTCTATGGATTTACCTATTCTTGCTATTTCATATAAATAGGATTATCAATCTGTGACCTTTGTGTTTGGGTTCTTACACTTAGTTTGGTTTTGAGGTTTATCCACATGTATCAGTATCTCATTCCTTTTTATGACTGACTATTCCATTGTACACAGTCTAGTTTATTATTAGAAATAGCTATTAATCTAATTACTCATAGAAATAGATTTCTCATTCTGATTTAAGCTCTTAGTGAAGATGGAATAAAAGGATATTCTATACTATAATAAAGGATACACATCTGACATGAGTTTGTCTGATACTTAATGAGGAAACATTAGAAACTCTCTCTCACCAGTAAACTGCTCTCATCGTTACCAGACACCAACATCTGGCTAAATCTGGTAGTCAAAGTTCATCCCGTAATTGATCTATCTACCAATAGCAGCATTTGATAAGGTTGATCATTCTCTTTAACATTTTCTTTCTTGGCTTCTAAGATGGTATATCTTCTTGGCTTATCTCTACCACACTAGGCACTTCTTCCTGGTCTCTTGCTGGTTCTTCCCCTTATACCCAACTTTTTAAGATTGGATGGCCCCAGGGCTCAGTCCTTGGTCCTCTTCTCTCTTCTGTCTGTACTTACTCCCTTGGTCATATCATCCAACCCTATCCCTTCAAATACTATTTACATGCTTACAACGCCAGTATTTATATCTTCTACCTAGGAAAGGCCCCTCAAACTCCTTATCTCCTGACTTCTTGACATTTTCCTACTTGGCTACAAGATAAACATTTCAAACTTCAACATGTCTCAAACTGAATTAATGATCTTTTCCCTTCAACACCTGCCCCAGAACCTATTCGACCTGCAGTTTCCCCATTTCACTTGATGGCAACTCCATTTTTCCAGTTACTTGGGCCAGAAGCCTTGTTGGCAGCATCCCTGTCTGCTAATTTCCTCATGCAGCCCACATGCAGAAAATCCTGCTGGGTATTTCCTTCAAAATATATCAAGAGTCTGGCCCCTTCTCAGTTCTTCTGCTGTTCCCTGATCTTGACCTGCACTGCTGTGACAGCCTCCTGACTGTCCTCTCTGCTTCAATCCTTGCCCCATCCCTCCAAAGTATTAGAAGTCGCTATTCTTCACATAGCAGCTAAAGAAACCTTTTGCAAATATCATTAAAGTCCTATAATTACTTTACAGAGTAAAAGCTGAAGTCCTCTCAATGGTCTACAGTTACACTTTCTTCTGCCATCATTCACACTGGCTACTGGGCTGTTACTTAGCTTACCAGGTATACTCCTTCCTTAGGCTTTAGCTCTAGTTGTTTCTTTCACTTGAAATGCCCTTTCCCCAGGGTTCTCCCACCTTTCACAAGTCTTGCTCAGGTCTTATCTTGACAAGCTTATGCTGACCACTTCCTGTGATACTGCAATCCGTCCCTTGCCTCTGAACTCCTGATCCTTCTCACCTTGCTTTACATTGCTCTTCCTTCCACATCACTTGGAACCTTGAAAACTCATCCATGAATCCATCCATCCATCAATCCATCCATCCAACCATCCATCCTATCCATTGTCTCCCCGACGAAAATGTCAATTTTATAAGGGCCAGCATCTTTTCCTGGTTTATTCACTGTTACATCCTAAAGGCTTAGAACAAAACCTGGTAGAGAGGAGATACTCCACAAATATTTGTTGAATGAATTCTTTTTAAGTTTGAAAGAAGACAAAGATGCGTGATGTTATGAATACTCAGCATGGTATTATTAAATAAGAAAAGAAAAAAAAATATGTTTTGAAGGGATGCCAATTTTCTCCAAATAGTTTTGCAAATTCACCAGAATTCCAGTTGAAGTCTCAATGGGATTTGGGTGGGGGACTTCCTAAAGTGATTCTAAAATTAATCTTGAAGAATAAATGCTTGAGAATAGCAAAACATTTTTGAAAAAGAATCTATGATAACCCACAAGAATAATTAAACCAGAGAGCTATTGGTGCTGAACAAACAAACAAAATAACCAATAAAGTGAATTGAAAACCAAGAAATATACTTAGGTATCTAAAAATTTAATGATTGATAAAAGTGACTTTTGAATCAGCAGTGAAAAGGATTATTCAACAAATTTTGGTGAATCACCTGGTAAATTATTTGGTAGAAAAGACCAGATATTTAATTCATAACATATTCTGAAATAAAGTTTGGATGGGTTAAGGAATTTACAGAGAAGTTGAAGGTATTAGGGGTGTCTGGGTAGCTCAGTCGGTTAAGCATGTAACTTTTCATTTCAGCTCAGCTCATGATCTCAGAGTCCTGAGATTGAGCCCTCTGTGTTGGGCTCCATGCTCAGTGGGGAGTCTGCTTGAGATTCTCTCTCTCCCCTTTCCTTTGCCCCTCCCCCTGCTCTTTCTCTCTCTCTCTCTAAAATAAATAAATAAAACCTTAAAAAAGTTAAAACTATTAAGTTAATTGAAGAAAATATAAAGCTAGCTTATTTATTCTTGAATAGAGAAGCTCTAAGTATGATTTTATGAGAGAAAACAATATACAAAAGATTGATAAATTTGATTACATTAAAATATACTCACTCATAAAAAAGGCTGAAAGGCAGATAAATTGGGAAAAATATGTGCCTTATAAAATTCAGGACATTATACTGTATTATACTGGATTGATGAGCATTTCTTACCAATTAAAAGGGAAAGATAAATAAACCAAAAGATATATTGCACAAGGACATAACCTGACAGCTTATAAAAGAAACGGGATTATAAAGCAGGAAAATACATGCAATGGAAAAAAGACAGTCTCTTCAATAAATGGTGCTGGGAAAATTGGACAGCCACATGCAGAAGAATGAAACTTGACCATACACAAAAATAAACTCAAAAAGGATGAAAGATCTCAATGTGAGACAGGAGTCCATCAAAATCCTAGAGGAGAACATAGGCAGTAACCTCTTTGACAGCGGCCACAGCAACTTCTTTCAAGATACTTCTCCAAAAGCTAGTGAAACAAAAGCAAAAATGAACTTTTGGGACTTCATCAAGATAAAAAGCTTCTACACAGCAAAGGAAACAGTCAACAAAACAAAGAGGCAACCCACAGAATGGGAGAAGATATTTGCAAATGACACTACAGATAAAGGGCTGGTATCCAAGATCTATAAAGAACTTCTCAAACTCAACACCCAGAAAACAAATAATCAAGTCAAAAAATGGGCAGAAGACATGAACAGACACTTGTCCAAAGAAGACATATAAATGGCTAACAGACACATGAAAAAATGTTCAACATCATTAGCCATCAGGGAAATTCAAATCAAAACCACATTGAGATACCACCTTACACCAGTTAGAATGGCAAAAATTGACAAGGCAAGAAACAACAAATGTTGGAGAGGTTGTGGACAAAGGGGAACCCTCTTACACTGTTGCTATGCAAGTGGAATGCAAGCTGGTATAGGCACTTTGGAAAACAGTGTGGAGGTGCCTCAAAAAGTTAAAAATAGAGCTACCCTATGACCCAGCAATTGCACCTCTGGGTATTTACCTCAAAGACACAGATGTAGTGAAAAGAAGGGCCATATGCACCCCAATGTTCATAGCGGCAATGTCTGCAATAGCCAAACTGTGGAAAGAGCCGAGGTGCCCTTCAACAGATGAATGGATAAAGAATATATACAATGGAATATTCCATATATACAATGGAATATTACTCAGCCATCAGAAGGGATGAATACCCAAGTTTTACATCAACATGGATGGGACTGGAGGAGATTATGCTAAGTGAAATAAGTCAAACAGAGAAAGTCAATTATCATAGGGTTTCACTTATTTGTGGAACATAAGGAATAGCATGGAGGACATTAGGAGAAGGAAGGGAAAAATGAAGGGGGGGAAATCGGAGGGAGAGATGAACCATGAGAGACTATGGACTCTGAGAAACAAACAGGGTTTTAGAGGAGAGGGGGTGGGGGGATGGGTTAGCCCGGTGATGGGTATTAAGGAGGGCACGTACTGCATGGAGCACTGGGTGTTATATGAAAATAATGGATCGTGGATCACCACATCAAAAACTAATGATGTATTGTATGGTGACTAACATAACATAAAAAAAAAAAAGAAATGGAATTAAAAGTTAAGCATTTATTAAGTGGCAGACTTAATTAGTAATCAAAGAACTGGAAATAAAAATAGCAAGATATCCATTTTTACTCTATCAAATGTGAAAAGATTTAAAAAATGGAAAAGAAAACCATCAGTGCTTGGCTGTGGGGTGATTGGCACTCCCACACACTGCTGCTAAGAGGGAGGAAATGGTAGCCCTTAATTTGGGGGCTTAATTTGTTAATTTAAGAACATGAACCAATTAATTTGGGACCATGTACCAAAAACTTTAAACAGATGCATAATTCTTGGCTACAGCAATTTCAATTTCAGAATTGGCCTTAAAACATAACTAAATATGTCTGCAAAGATTTAACTACAAAGACATTTGCCATTGCTTTGTGAATATCACAAAACAGGATAATAACTAAAATATCACAGAATAAGGTATTAGTTAATAAAAGCTTGGAAAACCCATAATCAAAATCCTTTTTGGCTACTGAGGCAATTTTTGATTTAATAACGATTGACATAATAGAACGCTCACAGTATAATGTTAAAGTGTCAAAATATGGGTCATATACCACAATGCTTAGAAAACCCTCATTTAAAATGAACATTATATACATGTCAAAAAGTCTGGCAGGGCATATGCAAGACTTTGATAGTATTTCTATCTGGGTGGTGGAATTATAAATACTTTTTCGTTCTTGTTTTTATCTGTATTTTCTCATTTTCTATATGGAGTACATTTCCCTTTTGTAATGAGAAATAAGATACGGCATATTTTTGAAAGGAAGTGCAATTATTTTTGAAGAATTATAAAAATAAGGTCATGTTGAGATGAGAGGAATCACCCTGGTGGTGTGGTTTCGGGAGTTCCCACTGTGGGGAATTTGTGGTTGGGGTCCGGAGGGTGAGAGCCTGGGGCAAAAAAGGTGACAGCAGCTCTCCCCCATCTCCACGCACCATGACCTTGGCCTCAGTAGAATGGAGAGTGTTATCCTGGAGGCCAAGTCCTGCCAATTCCGCCAGGTGCCAGCTGCTCACTCGCTCCATGCCGCACGCCCTGTGCATGCTGACATGCACGGCGGGCTTTGTTTTGCTTTCCTGGAACAACATCCTTTGAGGTGGGGCGTTCTTCCGGGTTACTCAGAGCACATTCTGCAGCAGACCTCATAGACTATTCCATCTCAGTTACCTCTGGTTGGCAAGGGAAAAGTGCCCAAAGACTCCCCACCCCCAACCCCTCCTTTTTTTTCCCAAAATTTAGTGGATAGCTTTATTGCTTTCTAGATTCCAAAGTCTTTTTTTTTAGAGAGAGAGAGAGAGAGAGAGTGAGAGTGCACATGCACAGGCAAGAGTGGGGGGTGAGCAGAGAAAGAGGGAGAGAGAATTTTAAGCAGACTCCCTGCGGAGCACTGAGTCCCATTCCGGGTTTGATCTCAGGACCCTGAGATCATGATCTGAGCTAAAATCAAGAGGCGGACACCTAACTGACTGAGCCACCCAGGGGCCCCTCAAAGTCTTTTTTTTCAAATCCAAGTTTTTTGAGCAGAGTTTCTCAGTCTCTGCACTAGTGACATTTGCAGCCTGATAATTCTTTGCTGCGCGTGTGTGTGATGGGCTGTCTTGTGCACTGGGGCATGGTTAATATATCCCAGCCCTCTATTTGCCTGATGCCGTTGGCACCCTCTGTCCAGAATTGTGATAACCAAAAACAACACCAGGCTTTGTCAAATGTCCTGGGAGATAAGTCTGCTAGATAAAATAAAGTCCAGTTAAATTTTAATTAACAAATTATTTTTTTAATATATGAATACCTCAAATATTGCATGGGATAACTGTGTCCCAAATATTGCCTGTCACACTTACACTAAAAAATCATTGGTTGTTTTTCTGAAATTCAAATTTCTTTTTACTTGCTAAGTCTTGAATCCCTACCTGGGAGGTAAAATCGCCTTCTAGTTGAGAACCACGGATGAAAGGCAGCAACTATTTTCAGCCCTTTTTTATAGCTAAGGAAAATGAAGCTTTTGGGGAGGGAAGTCCTCAGTTTTTAAGGTTTAAGTCCTCATGGAGACAAGGGTAGAGAGGAAATCTGAACCCAGTTATCCTGATAACAAATTCCCTCTTCCTTTCTGCACACAGAGCTACTTGTCTTTTCTCCTGGGAGGCTGAAAACTGAGAGACCCCTGGGATCAGAACCCCTGGATATGTAGCCTGTGCTCAAGATCACCAAGAATTAGGTTCTTGCCATATGTTCTCTGTAACACAACAATCCCTTCAAGTTAGTTATTATTCCACACTTAACAGGTGGAAAATTAAGGTTCAGAGAGTTTAAGCAATTTACCCAAGTCTATTTAGCTGGTAAGTGGTAGGGCTGCAATCCTAAAGCAGGTCTGACTTAATCCATACTCAACATTGCATCTCTGGCTGATGTCCTTTGTTTATTTATTTCTTCCCCACAATCAATTAGGTTTCACTGAAATCTTTTAGCTATATTTTCTCATTGCATCATGGTAGCAGATCTTTGATCCATCACATTTAAAAATCAGGGATAAAAGGATGAACTGGTTCAGAACTCTTTTCATTTTTAAAAAGATTTTACTTATTTATTTTGAGAAAGGAAGAGAGAGCATGAGAGAGAGGGAGAGAGAGCACGAGCAGAGGGGAGGGGCAGAGGGAGAGGGAGAAGTAGACTCCCCGCTGAGCAGAGAGCCCGATGCGGAGCTTGATCCCAAGACCCCGGGATCAAGACCTGAGCCAAAGACAGACGCTTAACTGACTGAGCCATCCAGCCGCCCATCAGAACTCTTTTCAAATACTATTTCAGACAAAAACCAGGTAGTGTAACCACCCAGTTTGTTTTTGGATATGGTGCCTGCCATGTGAGAAGTCTACCAAAAGAACAGAGAGGCAGTGGTTAACCTGGACAAATCTGCAGGCTTTATCATCAGTTTCTGAGACATTAAGAGTTGACTCCCTGTTAACATTTTTTTTAAAGAAAATATGGCATACTTTGGCTCTTTGTACTCAATGGGGAGGTCTAAGACTTATAATGAGTTTGGTAGGAAGCCTACCTCAAAGGCCACATTCTTTATGGAACTTTCATTGACCTCTTCCTCCTCAGGTAGAACTATTGTTCCCTCAGCTGGGTTTTCCTGGAACTTTTAATATGCATTGGTGCATGTATTTACAAGTGTATGTGTATCCCCAATTATTTATTAAGCTTTCCATATTTATTATCTATGGAAAGAAAGATACATATATATGCAAGAGACAAAGTTAGAAATCTTATGAAAATTTAAAATGAGCTATTTTCTCTATTTCTGTACTTCATTTCTCTTTCCCAGGTACCTATGGTAAGGCCTCCCACATAAATCTTAGTGACTTGCTGAGTTAAGAGTGTCGCAGAATTAATTAACTAATTAATTTTTGTTTTTCTTTTTTAGGTGTCCTTTGTTGGGAATATAGTTCTTTTTAAAATTTTTTTATTTGTTAAAGATTTTATTTGTTTATTTGAGAAAGAGAATGAAAGCTTGCACGCGTGGGAGAGAGAGAGAGAAGGAGCAGGGGGAGGGGCAGACTCCCCGCTGAGCAGGAAGCCTGATGTGGGACTCGATCCCAGGACCCTGGGATCACGACCTGAGCTGAAGGCAGATGCTTAACCAACTGAGCCACCAGGCACCCCAAGAGTATCACAGAATTTAGTCAGGAAGATCCTTAGTGCCTTGTGACTTAAAATGTGGCCCACAGATCAGTATAATTGGTATTACCTAAGACCCTGTGAAGAATGCAGAATCTCAGGATCCAACCAGACCCACTAAATCAGGATAAGCATTTCACCGAGACTTCCAGGTGATGTGCATGCATATTCAATTTCTGCGAAGTCCTGCCTTTGAGACCAGTAGCCTAAAGATGGCAGATATATAGTATATGTACCGAAGAAGCGCTTCATTTTGTATACATGGCAGATACCACTCATCAATCACAATAATTTTCTCACTGAGCAGCTTTAGAAGTTTCTCTGGGCAATCACTGCCAATCAATTAGTATGGAAGCCAATTTGCACCCCCCCCTTCCCTGATCCAGCCCAACTCTCTCATTTTACAGATAAAGAAACGGGCTTAAAGAAGCAAAGTGATCTGACAAACATTACACTGTTCCTTCACAGCAGAGCTGTGTTAAACTCCAAGTGCCCAGCCCCCTGTTCAATGTTCTTGTCTCACCATGCTGGGAAGTTAGGCAGACATAGCTCAACCCAGGACCTACAATTCTTTCTCACCATCCCCAAAAGAGCCCTAGGTTACCTGTCACTGTCCTTACAATGTGGTGTACTGGAAAGAGCTTGAGCTTTGGACCGAGAGCAAGGCAGCTTAAACTGCCCCCAAACTTTAGATATCACTCAATACTTAGAAAGTTTTCTGCTAACGGGGAAAAAAGGGAACATATTTTCCATCACAGTTGAACTCTAGTCATGGGACCCTGATTAAAAATAACCCATCCTATCTCTCCCTTACTTCACTTGAATAAGATGGGTTCCAAGTTTTCCGGGAAACTCGCTAATAGAGTAATTCACCAGTGACTCAAAATGCCATTAAGCAAGCAGAAAGGGCCACTAAAAAATGGGAAGACCCCTCGGCCATCTTTCCCTGCCTATATTCTCCACTCCTTGCTACACTAACATCTTTCCAACCCCCTCTTAGCTTAAAAAAAAATTAATGGCATTCATTGTTTATAAATGCTTCTGTTGATCTTTCCTATTTCGGTTCCTGACTGCTAGTGGAAAAACTCTCCCTACTTCCCCCGCCCCTCACCCGCACTGAGCTTTAAAAATAGCAATGGGAGTTGGGTTGGCTCGGGGCTTTGTGTTTGGAGACCATAGCCTTTGCCCTCTGGGTCATTAGTTCACATCGTAATACCACGGCCACCAAAATTTCCTTCTCTTAAGTGTGTTTGGCTTCAAATGTTGAGAGAAGACATCCTCCTCAATGATCACTTTCCCATGACCATTTGGGAACTATCTGAACTTGACACCCTTATCAACCCTACTGATAATCACTGCACAGGGGAGTGATTATCTCTCTTGTCTGGGGTCTGAGGTTTTTACAGTCCCGTTTGCTTTCTTCAGAACTGTTCTAGCTTAAGGCTTGAGAATTTGCACTTCTTAGGTCTCCCCAGAATTGATAGGCCAGTCTAGGTTCTACTCCCTCTCCCCATCCCCAAAGTGTTTGCCTAGGAATTTGGCATACTGTTAATATCAACCTTTTGTACATAAAGATGGCTTTAATAACAGTTTTTGAGTTTCATAGTCCACAAAGAATATTCACGTGGGTCACTCTATGTAGTTGTCAGTAAATTCTAAGAAATAGATAGGTATTGTAATTTTCAATCTGTTTGAAAGACATTTGGTTTGAGAGACGGTCCATCAGCTGTCCGAGGTCACTCGATCTGCTAAGTGCAGAGCCAGAATGCCATACCCACCCCGATTCCTCCGCACCATTCCTCCTCTCTCTTGCTCTCTCCTGCAGGTCCGCATTTTGAGTCTGTTTGCAAAGATTCTCTTACAGATGTTCGCTCATACCACTGATGATGACTGCTGGGGTAATGAACAAAGTACCGCTTTCTACAAATCTGATAGGACAAAACCTCATTGCTTCTTTGCTTTTATTGGCTCCTGGAGGTTTTAGAGTAAGTGTCAAGTCAGAGAAGCGTGAGTGTAATTCTTTAGGCAATGAGATAGTGAAGCATTCCTGAGAAAAGCAATAATTCGATGTCAGTTTGTTTTCAGATGAGGTTTGGCAGCAGTGTGTAAAGTAGATGAGGAGGTAGAGATGGAGAGAAAGAACACGACTGGGGTAATTCTTGAAATAGTTCATGTGAGATGTGCTGGACGAAGCCTGGGCTGGGGTGGGAGCAATGGGGGAGAGAAGAGGGGCCTGATCTGACCACAGAGAAGTCACAGAGTGCGTGCATGGATGGGGTTTCTGGATGAAGGGGCCAGGGAAGAGTCAAAGATGGCCTGGAGGTTCTGGCCAGGAGCTGAGAGCATGCAGGTGCTACCTGCCCCAACAGGAGAGGTCCTCAGTGCCGTGACAGCTTTTATGAGGAAAGGAGCTGCTCTGTGCCACTGTGGACATATTTAAGCATGTCAGCATTGCCAAGGCATCTGGGCAGCCAAGTTCTGGCTGCTGAAGTGAGAGGAAACAGGGAGAAGCAAGGAAAGTTACTATAAGTGGACACTACTGTTTTTGGGTCCTGTCTCATTTAATCTTTATACCAAACCTACCAGATCGGCATTTTTTATTTCTATCTTTAAAATAAGAAAATGGATGCCCAGAAAATGTTCCTTAAAATGTCCTTTTCAAACAGGGATAGCAGGCTGATCTCATGCAAAGTGATATAGGCCTTCTGGATCAAACTGAGTCAGGCTGGTTCACTGTCCTTCCTCAGTTTTAATAAGTCATTCTGGTTACTTCTCTTTATGGCCTTAGAACAGGGTAAAGGTGGTGCCTGGATGTCGTGGGCAGGCTGAAGTGACGTGAATTCTTTAGACAACATTCTTGCTGTGGCAATGCAAGCATGCATTTCCCTGACTGAAGGTATGAGTGCATGCGTGGTGTGTACATGTGTGCACTCCCACATCTCATTTGTTTGTTGTTATGTTGTTGGGGTGTGGAGGAAAGGGTCATGAGAGGCTTTTGGATTTTCTTTCCAGGTAAGTTTAGCATGTGACAGAACAGTCTATGCTTTGTTTTTTCTCCTTCAGCAACCAGGTGGTGTTTGATCAGCTACTAAGAAATTGCTTTAGTAGGGGCGCCTGGGTGGCTCAGTTGGTTAAGCGACTGCCTTCGGCTCAGGTCATGATCCTGGAGTCCCGGGATCGAGTCCCGCATCGGGCTCCCTGCTCGGCAGGGAGTCTGCTTCTCCCTCTGACCCTCCCCCCTCTCATGTGCTCTCTCTCATTCTCTCTCTCTGAAATAAATAAATAAAATCTTAAAAAAAAAAAAGAAATTGCTTTAGTAGTATTTAGCCATGTAGGTCTCCCCACCTTGCCCCCCCCCCCCACCCCATCCGCAGTCCTGAGTAACTGGATCACAATGCACAGGTGTCTCCGATACACACACACACACACACACACCACACCCTGCTTGATGCTTTGAGCCCCAGACACACACAAGGAGCTGCCCTATATTTTACTACCAGCCTAGTTCTGTCATCTTATGATGCAGTATCCACTGTGGCTGACAACCAACGGGACCATCCTAAAGTAGGTCAGTGGAACATTCTCCATTAAGGCAGCTGAATGGAAGTTCAGGCTACACATTTTCCAACAGGTCTGCATCTCCTGTGTTCACCTGAAGATGGCCTGTTCCCATGGTTCCCCAGCCTCCAAACACAGAATTAACAATGGGTCCAAAGGCAGGCGGCCTCTCTACATTTGTCTGTCATGGCTTGGTCTGAACCTCAAACAGGAAGGCATGAATCAGCAGCATCATAGTCAGGAAAAGGTTCTGCGGCTTCAGCTTTAGAAAACTCTCAAAGCATATCCAGGATTCACAGCAGTGTCCACTTTCTGACTGCTCAAACTCTGCCTTCAATGATTCCTCCTTCTTTCCTTCTGCCCTGGGCACCTTTTTTATTTCTTGGTGGATGGGTCAAGGGGAAAATGTATGAAGCACAGTGGGTCTTGGGAGAACACGGAAACACACATATTCAGAACATATTTGCTATGGTATTACTATACCTACCTGGCGATCCATAGGGAAGGCCTAAAAATTAAACAAAAGACCACCTGAAATTATCACTCCACCGCTCTAGTGGGTTATTTACGCAGGGAAAATACTGTCCTGTGTTGCCCTTTCTTTCTGCTAAATTATGATCTTAAAAGGCTCCTAAAATACAAATCTCTTCTTTGGGGTACAAAAAACATTATTCTTCTGGGAGATCATTGCTATGCCATGATTCAAGAAATCACCAAACCGTTTGCAGACATCATGATCTATAACTTAAGACGGACTGTCTCTGTCCTTTGTCTGACTTCCCCCCAGATTGTAACATGTAAGACTCTGGTCCATTACTAGTAAAATAAACACTTGACAGGAATAAAATCTCACATTTTCTTTGTAACACTGATTAAACAGTGGCAGTGTCTGGCACTTGAGAAATTTTTATTTTCTGGAGACCTTTATGCATATAAAGATTCTTCCTTCACCACTTGGTCCCTTTCTTTTTCTTCCTAGTCATGAGATGTTTAAGGATGGGATAGAGGAGGGAGGCAGTGTCCACGTTTTCCTAATACCAGCCTATGTGTACATCATGAAAAACAGATTTAGGAACATCTGCCTAAGTATGACCAGCCTCCTACTCATGTCTAGACAAATTAGACTCTGATAGTTCCTCTGGCTTCCTGGCTTCCCCAAACTGGTCCCCAAATGGGGTTCAAATATTCTCCCAACAGTGATCTGGCTTCAGGACATGCCAGTTGGGTCCCCTGGATGGGGGTGGGGGGAAGGCCTTGGAAAGCTAGTGACAGCATCGCGAGGCCTGTTAAACCCACCCTGTCAGGGGCGCCTGGGTGGCTCAGTTGGTTAAGCGACTGCCTTCGGCTCAGGTCATGATCCTGGAGTCCCTGGATCGAGTCCCGCATCGGGCTCCCTGCTCGGCAGGGAGTCTGCTTCTCCCTCTGACCCTCCTCCCTCTCATGCTCTCTGTCTCAAATAAATAAATAAAATCTTAAAAAAAAAAAAAAAAAAAAAAAACCCACCCTGTCCACCAAACACCACAGTCTGTCACTGAAGGAGGCCCAGTGCACCTTCAGCTGAAAGTGGCAAGGGTTCCTTCTCAATTCCTCCAGGTTCTGGAAAACGTCCATCCCCTTTCCTTTGCTACCTCCCAGTCTCTGCACTTGAATTCATGAAGGTGTGAGATGTCAGCACTGGGCCTGGCACACAGCTGTGCTCAGTGTCTAAAGGATACATGGTTATTGAGATTACCTGCAGTTCTACCTTCTCATTTCTGAATATTTTGCTTTGTGTATAGCAAAAATGATCCTAGCCATAATTCTGATACTATTATTTCTGATTGGTTGAGGACTCATTTATCTATTCATTCACTCATTTAATAAACTTGCACTGAGCAACCCCTACAGCTTGGTGCTGAGGATGCTGCAGAGAATGCATGCACCACAGCGTTCACCCTCTGTAAGTTATGCTGTCACACTTGCCCTTCGTCAATGAACGTGACCGCATTCCATAACCTGCCCCCTTTCCACAATGCCTTAGGGAAAGGCACATTTTGGAGGATTATACTATATTAAACAAAAGACAATTAAAAGCAGCATTTGCTTTGGGTTGACAACAAAATACAAGAAGTCCTGATATTACGATAAAGGAGTCAAGAGGAGAAATAAAACAAAACAACAAACAAAACCCTGGAAGAATAGCGTAGGGGATATAGGGAAGCAAGAAATAAAACTTCACCATCTAGTAGAGGTGGTACCGGACAGAATCGCCACTCCCGATGATCTAATTACTGTCATAAAGCAGCAATTCCCAGATTTTTGAACTTCCCAGACTGAGAGGAAAGGGGAGGGTGTACCACTAGCTTCAATGGAAGCAGAGTGGGCAGCGAGACAGAGACACAGGACACGGCTGAGGGACATTTCATAGAAACTACAAGAAGCGCTGAGGTGCTCACCAATCTGCCTCCATCTGCAAGAGATTCATTAGCCAAGCAAGTGGGGCCCCTGGCAATTCACTCCCATATGCTTTTGGTAGTGAAAATATACACTGAACAACCGAGGAACAAACAAGAGCTGAAGAATAGAGATGTTATGTAACTATAGAACAGGTGGTAAATACTGAAATCAGTTAAAACTAGAAATGTCTAAATAGATGTATAAATCTTATTATAAAATGTATATCTATCTTAATATTTATTCTCAAAGGTCTGACTTTAAAACATTGGAATAACAATAAAAGTCTGAATTAACAAGAGTGGCATACTTGAGTCAGGGTTAAAAGTTTGGTTAAGTTATGGGGCGCCTGGGTGTCACAGTCAGTTAGGTGTCCAACTCTTGGTTTCAGCTCAGGTAGTGATCTCGGGGTTGTGAGATCAAGCCCCATGTTGGGCTCCGTGCTCAGCATGTAGTCTGCTTGGGTTTCTCTCTCCTTCTCCCTCTGCTCCTTCCCCTCATGCTCACTTTCTCTCTCTCTCTCTCAAATAAATAAATAAATCTTTAAAAAAAGGTTTGGTAAGTTATCTGGAATAATAGAGAAATCAAAATGCCAGATTTATTTTTACTTTTTAGTAACTTGACAAATGTAGAATAAAGAGTGTTTATTCAAAGGTAATCAGTAGGAGAAGAGTGTATTATATATCTTCCAAAACACAGGAGGTTATAAAAGGAAAGAACACACAAACCACACATGACTAACACACACACACATACACACATGAAATGGAAGGACACAGAAAACACAAAATAGAAACTACACAGTAATAGTTTCTCGTTTCCCTTCCTTTAAGAAGGAAAGGCAAATATTTCACTCACAGCAATGAATGTGAATCCATAAATCTCTTTTATTTTAGAATAAAAATTCAGGTTGGGGAATAAAGGAAATCTAAAATCCAATTATGTTTATTTGCAAAAGCAGCATTTAGATAACATGACCAAAAACGTTTAAAGTCAAAAGTAGGTAAAGGCAAATATAAAACAAAAACCAAACTAAGGTGGAAGTATGACCATAACAGTGGGAGTTCAGGACACTAGTATTAGACAGAATGGGATGGCACTCTATTTGTATCTGGATATAATTCGAAATGAAGAAGATATCCCTGTTATGACCCTTTGTGCACTGAGTAACATTGTGTTAAAATATGCAACACGAAGGGGAAATGAAGAGGAAGATCACGGAGGAGGAAACAGGGCTTCTGTGTCAAGTTTCCTTTTAGGCAGGCTGTAGCCTCGATATACCTGGAAATAACTTTCAGAGGGATTAGGAATTTTCCATGTTCTTCCCCTATTTTCTAAGGAGATTTTATTTATTTATTTGACAGAAAGAGAGAGAGAGCATGAGTAGGGGGAGGGGCAGAGGGAGGAGGAGGGAGCAGCAGACTCCCCATTGAGTAGGGAGCCTGACATGGGGCTCAACCCAAGGACCCCGGGATCACGACCTGAGCCAGAGGCAGATGCTTAACCGACTGAGCCACCCAAGTGTCCCTCCTATTTTGGTTTTAGTTGGCTTCTATTTCTGTGGGTTGGTATTTGAAGGCAGACTCGTCTTTTTCCCACCCACGAACTCCCATTTTCTAAATACTCAGTGTGTGCAGGGTGTGTGCTAGTTGCCATGGGAACGGGCACATAAATGAGACCTGGTCATGTCTTCAAGTTGCTCACCGATGTCTAGTCTGTTGGAGGAATGATACACAAGTTCAGAGAAACAGTGGTCACCAAAGAACTCGAGGAAGCACCGTAACTGGGTGCTTCTGGATAGATTTGGGACCAGAGTTGATGGCGAGAAGCAGGAAAGAAGGGCATTTGGATGTTCCACAAGGAATGGCAAAATGTCAGCATGCTGAAAATGGGCTCCAAAAACACTTATTAGGACCTTCCCCAGGGAGTAGGATGTCTGAGGGAGGGTGGTGAGAAATACGGTAACATCCTCTCCACCTCCCTCCTCTTGTTCTATCTTCTCTCTGATCAAGGATCTTTACATTTTAAGAAGGTGATGATGTGCAGGCCCCATGTGATGCTCCAGAGCTGAACACTAGCCCTTAGACCCTAGTTGCTTCTACTTCTGTGTGAGACTCCAAAAAACCTCCTTTCTTGGAGCCCACCAGCATCCATTTCTGCTCAGTCTTTGCTGGAAGGAATGTGGATTACTTTCTCATGTAAGGAATTTCCAGTGAGAGATTTCATAAAATCCTTAGCACCTGGCAGCAGGCATCACATTTTAGGAAGCTGACAGAAGACGCCAGCTTAAAAGTATTTTGTGCCCCTTTCCTTGAAAGGCGCTGGGTGTGATGTTCTCTGAGAACACTGGACCTGAACTGAAGTCTTAATAACTCTTTAACGAATTTGCCTTTGCAAGCATTGAAAAGGCTCTCTGAATTATGTACACTAAAGAGGTACAAGCCAAAAACTGTTAAACAACAGCCAAGTGGAATTAGGGAAAAGTAGATGTTGGGAGAGAGAACTCTGTAGTTATAATCCATTTGATCCACTGTCTGTTCTCCACTGATAACACCCGGTAGCTTTCAGAAGAGCAGGACTTCAAAATGCTAATGTGTGCTGTCAATATCCAAAGGGAATACAGTGTACAGCATTTTCCAAACATATACTTTATTGTGGAAAATCCCCCACTCCCCAAATCTGTAGGGCTTCTGGAATTATTTTTAGAAGCTCTCCCTTTTAAAGTCTTCCATCATTGGGCACTTGGGACCCTGGGTGAGTTTAAACCCTCTTCCAGATGAGATCTGTTCAGCCGTTTGAGGACACTGACCACGTTCCCCAAAGTCTCTCCACGCCAAACGTCGCCACGTCCTGCAAACATTCCTCATCTGGTAGGGTCACAATCTCCTTACCCCGCTTGTGCACTAGTTTTACTGACTTTCTGTTACTAGAGTCAACAGGATTCTCTCACCCGGGTCAGCTGAGCAAAGAAGACAAAGAATTACCTCTATTGGACTGGGCATTATACTACCATTCCGTCCTCTACAGAAAAGTAGCAGTTAAGTTAGTGCTACTTTGAAGCAGTTAAAATACCAGAAGTGAACAATCCTCTCCGACAAAGCACTGAGGTCTGGGTACTGCATTTCAACATGGATACATACCATGACCCAAAGGAAAGGATCTATTTGAAACTTAAGAAAAAGGTTCTACAGAGCATTTGTATTTTCTTATCTATTAGCTGTACAACTTCTAAAACAGTTGTCTGGCTAAGTGATTGATGGCACCTCAGAGTTTTAGTTCTATTCTGAGAATACACAGATTTGACATCTGCTTTTCAATATTCCCCTTGATTTCTGTATGGCCTTTCCCATCAAGAGACAACTTCATTGGTGGGCAAACACTGCCTTGTCTTTTTAGTTTTATGTACATATGTATGAGTGTGTGTACGATTTTTTTTTTTCTATTCAAGGTTTGGTTAAGGTTTTATGGCTTTTCTGAGCAATCAGATGAGGTCAGGAAACAGTTAAACTAATGGTCAAACAAGAGCATAGCAGAAAGGTCCTGGACTCAGTGTAATGTAATATTTCCTCATATAATGTTACCATATTACCATTTGTTATGATAGTAACACAATGTTATTGGTACAATGCCAAGGTCCCTCTGCATTTTATATTCATTCATAATGGAGGATGTTTTTATACTGCATCTACGTTTACAGATGTCGTGATGCTACTGGTGCCTTGTCCAGATCTGGTTTATCATGCTGATGTTGTGACTGTGGGCTGCTAATAGCTCACAGGTGCTTCTGTTCAGAGAATAAACCGTTCTGAAGACTGAGTGACAGGAGATACAGGCCGGCCCCCTCATCTCAAGGTGGGACTATCAGGTAATAGCAATCTGTGTCCCAGAGCTCCCCACGGGTGGTATCAGTTTGAAGCCAACTCCAACCGAGGGCACATCCTTGCTTGGCTCCTTCCCCTGCCTCTTCTGCTGAGAGCAGCAGAATCTGAATCCTCTCCTGAGGGCACGCCCCACAACAAACCACCTTCACAAGCATCTCTATCTCAGGCTCTGTTTTAGGGATGCCGACCTGAAACAAAGTCATTATTACTTTCCTCTGTGGTTGCCACCTGGAGAGTTTGAAAGCAAATGATTCTTCGTGCAGTGACTCTGTAAGCAACTTGAAATTGTAAGCAATGAAATCCAGCTGTTTTGCTAAATATTTGTTTAGGAAATATGAGCCCATTTAATATGCTGTCTTCTAAGTGGATGCTAACTAAGAACATGTAGTTAATTTAAAAATCGTTATGGAAACAATGTATCTGACAGTAAATAGGATGGAGTCCTTTGGAAAAACCTCCTTAATTGATGGAGTAGACTCATACATTGAGTCAGTTATGTTAATAGTGCATGTTGGCTTGTTCAAGTCTCTGAAATTTCAAGGAGAGGCAGATTACCACAAGCAAATTCAATGCTCTCCTGAAATGAGGGTGCCATAGATGAAATACATTTAAGTTGATGTACAATGAAAAGGAGTCCCCACCCATAACAGTCCCCATCACCAAGGCTTAAGGATTGGAAGAGTGGATCTGCTTGCTGGATAAAGGATGCCCATCAAGCCAGGAGGATTCTCCTAGCCTAAGACTGGGTCTTCAGTCTTCTTGACTCAAAGGCTGGGAATTCCAGCATTGGGGCTGAGGTACACCTAACTGTCTATTTGTCTCTCCATGAAAGTTTGGGTTGACCATCTTTGGCTTGCATAGCTAAGTTTTCTGGAAAGGGACAGTCTAAGGAGGTTATCATAAGGGGTAGCCACGTCCTGGAGGCAAGATTAGACTTGCAGAAGAGCCTGCCACAGTGCCTGCTCAACCCAAGGGCCTGGGGGCCACATTGGTGGGGGAGGTGCAAATCCAAGGGCAAAGGCGAAGCTGGCAACAGGGAACGAGTTATAGAGTGAAAGAGCTGAGGAAATTAGAAACTCAGAGCCAGGGAATGAGACTGGGGTCCTAGTCTACTTTTCTTAGTCACTTTCTTGTGGCAAATGTGTAGCCTTTCCAGCTTTAGGGCTCAGGCAGTCAGGCGAGGAACAAATGTGAGGCTCTGTCAACCAAACTGTGTGTGTCCATTCCAACTCAGAAATCCTAGACAGTGAGAACGCCAGATTCCTTTTATTTTTAAACAAACATCCATCATCTAGGAACCTCACACATGACTTCTGACTTTTCTTGGCCATCATTGTATAACCTTTGGTTCTCAGTTGAAAGGAAAACAAAAACTGCTCTAATATATTTTCTAAAATGTCACTCTCAGGGGATAGCAGCAGGTGGCCTTTCCCCAGAACTTGGGATATGAAGAAGAGCTGGGGCTTGAAGCAAGCAAATCTGCAGGTAATACCTGTGGAGACAGGAGGCTAAGTTTGAAGAGCAAGGAAAGGGAAGGAGGGCAGATCAACTGTGCTCTGGGATCACCTACCAGCATGACCCCTGCCTCCTTTCGGGAAGTTAGAACATTTGCCAGTCTCTGCTTCACACGTTGCTTGCTCTCTTCACCTCCTCTCCCCTTTTCTCCCACCTCATATAGAGCTCTTCACTAATTCTCCTTCCTCTTTCCTAGAAGGAGTCTGCTTGCTTTCCTTCTCTTTCATCTTTGAAAAGAGCAGAGTGCCTGGCTGACTCTTTTTTTTTTCCCCCTCTGTCTTTTTAAAGATAAAATGGCAGCTAGGGTATAAATTTAATTCTAATAAGGGGGAAGATATAGTAAGGTTCTCTTTAGCACAGGGCGCATCTTTTTTGTGATTTTCAAAATGGAGTCCTTCGAAATTGTGGCTGGTACTTGAGAAGTTTCTAAGTCCCCCGCTCCCCAGGATAATGATTGTGACATTCCTCAGAGGCAAACTCATTTCTGTTACTCATTTTAAAAACACACGTTCCTTTGTCTTTTCACACTCGTCACAGTGAGATTTAAAATAGAGACACATCATCACCTATTTAAGGGTTATGAATAGCACTGCCTTGAAAAGGCCTGGTGGGAATTTATAGGGAATTGAAAGTGACGCAGCAGACTTGGAAGACAGCTAGGCAGACAGGAAAACGAGGTTGGAGGCCAAGCTGCCTCCATATCCTGAGCACGGGACATGAGACCCTCTTCCCGCCACGCTCACAGTCAGAGTCAAGGCATCACTTCCAGATGGAGAAGTGGAGTGGAAGGGTGGGACAGCCCCAAGACTTGGTGCCATCTACCTAACAAAAAAGTTTCAATGATCCAGAGGTCCCCTCAGTACTGCGGTAGGTTGGATGATTGACCTCAACTTCACCCCTCCCGTACCCATGTCTTTTGCCAGGTGGCTCTGCAGTCCCTGCTACTGGAGGTGTAGTTCTCCACCCCTTGTCATGGGCTGGGCCTACCCACACTCTGGAGGAATGCCACCAGATGGGATAGCGTGTCACCTCCTATCGGAGACCTTAAAAGCTCGGTATGTTTCCCCTTGTCCTTGCCATGGGAAGAACACACCCCGGCTAGCCCACTTGTCCAAAGAAAGGGTAAGAGATGAGCAATAGAACATGTGATAGCAGCCCAACCCCAGCTGATCCAAGGAAGTCTGAGTAAGAGTCAAAGAAAGCTACTCTAAGTGCTGGGGCTCGAGAGCACTCGTTACCCAGCAATACTGTGGAATCGACGAGTGACACAAACACTGCTCTGAAATGGGGCTTGGTCACAGGAAGAGCATGAATGACCGTGACTAGAAAGTGAATGTGAATAGAATACGGTTTTCTAAAGATGAGGACAGTCCTTGTGTTTATGGTCGCTAGATGGGCAAACATTGCTTCCCCGTTTGAACATCCCACCCCTTAACTGGGTCTTGGCCAGGGGTGAAGGGAACGACAGGATCCCGCCTTCCTGGCTGTACTGGAAACCACTGATACGTCCCAGTTCAGTGATGACAGACGTTGGCTTCTTTGGGAAGCACAAACATTTCAAAGACTATCAGACAATTAAGGAAGAAAAGACCTTCAGATGACCTCTGCCTGACACAAGTTAAACCACGCACTACTCACAAGGAAAGCCATTCATTCAGTCAAGTGCATGGCTTAAGTGGTTATATTCTCACTGAAATTTGCCTTTTAACTTTACCCCTTGTTCCCAACCCTCCCCTCTAAAGGCACATTGCATGAGTCTCTTAACTCTTCCAACATGGTACTTTCAAACACAGCCGCACATCCTAAATCTTTTCCACGCCAAACTCCCAGAGTTTCCTCATTCTTTTATTTTGACACACCACTCACCATTCTGATCACTCTCTTCCAGACACATACCTGCTTCTCCAGGTCCCTCATAAAATATGAAATGCAGAATTATAGACAATCCTTGACATGCACCTAAAACATTGCCATGTACATGAGGGACTAATTACTTCTTCTTACCTGGATGTTATTTTTTTTCCCATTATTTATGCCTATTAAGTTTAATTTCTTTTTCTGTAAAACTAATTCGGTTTATCCTCTGAATATATTTCTCTGCTTCAGGAGAGTAATGACTATTTTCTCCTCTAATAATGATGGTGATAATACCAACTCCAATGGGCTCATTGTACCAAGTACTCATGCCTGGTACTTCCCCTCTGCCAGTTCACTGATCCATTCAAAACCCCTGAGGGTGGTATTATCATCTCCCTATAAAATGAGGACCCAGGCTCAGAGAAGGTGAGTCACTGGCACTTGGTCACACAGCTGCATGGGGTTCAAGTCCAGCCTGATTCCATGCACATGGTCTTTCTACTGTCCTCAATCCCTTACACTGTTTTATCTGGAAAGGGAAAGGCTAATTATGTCATGGGAGCAGCCATAAGCAAAACATGGGTCAGCACTGTCCCCACTCTGTGCACTGAACAGAAAGGTGCCTCTTTGCCCACTCTGAATGAAATGCCTCTCACCATGTGACATGACACAGCCATCAGAGTGCCACGATCACATGATTGGCATCAAAGCCAGGATGGAAAGGAATCAACAGAGGCCAGTCCTGTGATCTTCAATCAGAGTTTTCTTCTACTGTTGTGGTGGACACGGTCGATGCTCTGCCCAGATACCCCTACTGCGTGCGCACAGGCAGAGGGATGGCCCCCTAAAGGTGTCTTTATCTTAATCCCCGGAACCAAAGAACACGTTATGTTACAAAGCAAGGGGAAACTGAGGTTGCAGAAGGGAGTAAGGTTGCTAATCAGGTGGCCTTGAGATGGAAAGATTATCCAGGTGGGTGTAGGAGGGAGAGTCAGGACCAGAGAGAAGGTGGTGTGAGAAAGATGCAACCTGCCATTACGACTTTGAACACAGAAGGGGCCACAAGCCACGGTGGGGGCCGTCTGTAGAAGCTGGAGAAGGCAAGAACGTATATTCTCCCTTAGAACCTCCAGGAAGGAATGGAGCTCCTGACGCTCTGATTTTAGCCCAGTGAGACCCACTGTGGACTTTCAACGTCCAGAAGTATAAGATAATGAAGCTGTGTTGTTTTCACCCATTAAGTTTGTGATACCCAGTTACAGTAGCAAAAAACCACTAATACACCAGAGGCATGTGTACTGGCTGCTAATGACTCAGAGCTACCCTTTTCTCCAGAAAATTGCCTTCAACAGAACATGAGCCACTTGGCCCAGGGGGTTCTGAAAGGGCCTCCGTCGTGGGAGGAGGAGGGAGGCCCACAGAGAGTAGGCTACGAAAGGCTGGCCTCAAGGAAGGACCAGCTGTGCAACCCATGCGCCAGCGCTCCTCCAGAGCTGGCTGAAGTAAGACTCCCACTGAGACCACTTTTGTATTCAGCAACTTCCCTGCCCCAATCCGCTTCCTCCCTCTCCCTTCTCCTGAGAGCGCCCCCTCAACCCATCACGTGCACCCAACTCCCCTCTCAGGCTCTGCTTCTAGGGAATCTGGCCTGAGACAACAGTCAGCCTCAGAAGAGATGCCAGGCTACAGGAAGCTGGTCCTGGAGGGGAAACGGTGGGGCTGGATGGTGTGTGTCAAGTATGTGTCAGGGTAGAGGAGACTAGAGGGCATACTGGCTTTTCCCCAGAGCCTTGCTGGGCCCTGGGCCCAGCTTGATCTTAAAAGTGTCCTTCCCTGAAGCATTCATGCCAAGCCGGACACTGTGGCATCCGGGCTGTAAGCGGGCGCCACAAAGTGGGGAAGGCCTCAGGGTGCTTCCAGGCGCTCCAGGAATTCGATGGGCTACACTTCTGGAGGGTCAGCACCATCTCGGGAAGACAGTCCACATCTAGATCTGGATCAGCCCTGCATTTTTCATTTTTCAGCCTCATTTCCAGTCGTGATACCCTTAAACTTCTCCTAACCGGGGGTGGGGGGTGGAGGGGTGGAGGTGGGGTTTACATCCTAACGCCCCCTGAGAGCAAACACAGGCCTGTGTTCTGTGGCCACTGGTCAATTACCAGGATTTACTGCTGCTCTTGAAACAACTGGTTTAAACTCACTCTGAAGAGGCAGGAGAGTATGAACTGTGGAAGTTCTGTGCGGGTGGCTCTGAATGGCCTACTTTTTCCTTGTAGCTGGGACATTTTATGGACCATTCTCTTCATCTGGGCACAACCCCTAAGACTCTCAGGCTGCTCCCATTTCTCTGAGGTACCATGAGTGAGTCCGTGCCAGGTCCAGACTTGTAATGGTGGCTCAATCACCTTTCCTGCCCGGTTCAGTGCCTCCCCCAGAATCATCCCTCTCACGCCTGTCTGTCCGGGTCATTCCCCTATAGTTCACCCAGCCACAGACTCCCTCTGCAGGCTACCCCAGACAGACAGCGCCATGCGCCCTGTAGTGGATGCTGTGACGTGTCACTCAGGTCCCCCCACGGTACTGAAGTGTTCCGTGCCCACCTACCCAGCGTCTTGGTTGCCTCCCACTGATTCCCTCTCTGCCCACTGCCCTTGGCTGGAAAGAGCTGCTATGTCCAGGATTATGCCCTCTCCCCAGGGGCTGCCTATACACAGTGAGAGGTGATGCCGGGGTACAAAGGCCCAGACCTCTAGCCTCAATGCAGATGACTGTCCAGGGCTCTTGGGGGATTAGTTGAAGGTGCAACTGTATCACCATCCAACTTCTCCCTCTGCCCAGTCCTGCTTTCCCTTCCCTGTGCACGATTGTTCTCCAGAACATTCCCGAACAACCTGCTCTCATGTACATCTCTGAGGCTCAGAATCTGTCCTGGGGCCTGGACTCGGGCTACACCACTCTCACTTGTCCTTCCTGGGGGTGCGGGGACCTGGAGGTAGGGGTGGGGGAAGCCTTACCCACGATCATGTGGTTGCAGACATCACAGAAGGTGGGCTTCTTGAAGATATGCTCCTGAAAGGCATGGGCCTTGCTGCCAGCCCCTGGGTACAGGCCGGTCCTGGTGGGTGTAGATGTCAGGCTTCCAGAAGCGGGGAGTGGGCTGGAGCTGGGGCTGACCTCAGCCAGCATGTCCCCCTGCAGCTTCACGTCGCTGTTGGTTCGCTGGAAGAAGTTGTCAGCGCTTTTGCTCCGTAAACTCTTGGTCTTGAAAGAAAGTGATCGTTTTAGTTTCTGGAGCTGCAATGCAATGACAGAACACTCTCTTACGATCGATCATGCAGACTCATGCTTGGGGGGTGAGGTCTGCTCCAGGCACTGCACTGTTCCAGCTGACACCCTCCGCCCCAAGGAGGCTCACAAATGTCCCTGTGTGGGTGGGCAAGGTCAGTGCCTAAAGGGTATGTGGCAGTCCCTTCTCCATCCCGTGCTGAGCCAGACTGCCCAGAGAGGCCCCAAGGTGCCTTTGCTTCTGCCCCTGCTCCTCCTCCCCGCCTCCTTGAGGTCCTACCAATGTGCTGTCAAAGTGTCCCATGACACTGAACTTTTGACACCATTTGCCTTCTGAATCGGAATCATTGGAAATATTAGGTGAATGACCTTCTGGGCTCAATGGCTGTGTCTGCCATGCCAGAGCCTCTGCCAGTCTTTCTCTCTGATGGTCACTTAGCAGCTACTTGTCTCTATACATGGCAAAGCAGAAGAGGCCACTGCCTCGAATCCATCTGGGTGAACTATCCACAGAACAGGAACCAGAAACTCTCAAGCCTGCTTGGGTCTGAAGCATATGGATGAGTAATATATGTGGATGTGTGTGTGTTTGCGGAGGACACGGCGTGGGATTACTTGTTTGACTTTCTCTGCTCTTCTCCCTGCCTTGCTGCTTGTTTTCAGCCATGGCAAACTGGATCATTTCTCCTTTGCCTTGGAACTTATGAAGAATTAAAACCTGGGTTTGGAGAACTAATTACTGAAAGGTCTGGGTTTGGTGCGGTCTGCACCACCAATCCAGCCTTCCTTACTGGAGCTAGCAGGATCTTTTGGAAATACAGATGTGAGCATGTGAGCCTGGTGTTTAAATCCTTCACAAGGTTCCCTTTGTTCTTAAATCTAAAGAAAAGCTCCTTGTCATGGGCTCCATGGACTGGCAGCTTCTGGGTCCCCATGACAGCTTGTAGCAACGTGTACCTTGCTCTGTCCACGCCAGCTACAGTGGCCCTTTGAAAGTCTGTGGTATTTACTATGCTTTCTCACTGCCACCCCTTTTGTGCATACTTCTCCCTTTGCCCAGATAAAGCAATAAAGCACTTAGTAGCTGCATGACCTGCAACAGGTCACTTTACCTTCAAGGTAGTTTCCTTCTGTCATTGACTATCCATGGGGACTCTGCCTGTTGTCTGGAATGTCTTTGACCCAAAGTTGCAGACAAAAAGGAGCTAAGCACACGAGTCTAATAAAGGCCCCCATCAAGTGTAGTCAAACACCTCTCCAGGACACATAAGATGAGATGATCTGGCCTTGCCGAGCCACGTCACCTCTGCATCAGCCCTCCAACCTCTTCCTCAGAAGACCAGGAAGATGTGGTCTTTTGTGCTTGGGGTAGACTGCAAAAATGCTATAATTTTCCTCCATTTCCCTTCCCCATTCACCTCTGCAATGTAACTTTGCAGCCCCACCCATCAAAGGTAGCATGTTTCCACACTCCTTGGATCTTGTTGGTTTGGGGAACTTGACCAGTAAAAGGTGCCAGAAGAAATTTTAAGCCAGTTCCAAGCCCAGACCTCAAGATGCCTTGCATGCTTTGTCCTCCCTCTTGTAAACCTGCCAAACTGCCTTATGAACCAACCCAATGTAGCCTGAAGGATGATGAGAGACACACAGTCCAGTCACCTCCCATCACATGAGTAAGACCACTGAAGCAGGGCTACCCTGTTTCCCTGTAGGGAATATAAGGGTCTAGAAGAGACCAGAACTGTCGAGCTGAGTCCCATCCAAATCGTCAGCCCACAGAACCATCAATTAAAGAGATGACTGGTGTTTGAAACCATTAAGTTGGGTATCTATTGTGTGTACACGGCAATACATCGCTTCTCCCCACCTTCCTGCCATGTGCTGGATTTTACTTCTTTCCCCCTGTGAGGTTGGCTGTGGCTGTGTGAAGCCAGCTCCCCACTTCAGGGAGCCATCTGGGGAGGAGGCCTTGTTGGGGCCCTCTAGAGGAGCTCCACTTAGCCAGCAATGAGGCATCATTAGCCAGAGACCAACAACACCCTATATTTAAAGGTCAGAAACAGTGGGTTGGCCAAGAACACTGTCTCTTTCCCTTTGCCCTATGGCCCAAACCCACCAGAGGCGCTATAGCCACCAAAGAAGGAAGAGAAGGAGGTGCTGGTGAGTTATTTTGGTGTTGTTCATTACTGTACCATAACCTAGCCTATCCTGACTGATATAGGGGAGCAGGGTCATGCGTCCTTGGGAGCCCTGCATTTATTGTGAAGAGGACCCTCCATCTCCAGCAAAGCTAAGTGAGAGCGGGCATGAGACAGCACTCACTGAGACAGAGCCACACCAGGGTGAGGGCCAGAAAGCCATAAAGGAGAAGAACAGACCTTCCTTACTTCGCATCCTTCCAGTTATTGCCTGGGCTGGTGCTGGAGGAAGGGGGGTTTAAATAGATAAGACTAGAGTTTTATTGTGGACAGATTTTAATAAAGTGACCAGGAAGTTAAGGAATCTGTGAAGATTTTGTTGTGGGCTTGGCAACCCAGGGCGAGGGTGCTTTATCAGAGCAAATATCATCATATAGAAAAATAAAATCCTGTCATGGAGTTCAGATGGTTCAATAAATTGGCTACTCTTGTCTCAGAAGCAGAACAAAAGCACCTATCCTAATTGTAATAATAGCAGGTGCATCCCCAGGTGATCCTTCTTCATCTTCCCAACCATCCAGTGAAGACACTGTTGTTTTACTCCTGTAGAAATGGCTGAGGGAGGTTAAGGGACTTGCCCAAGGTCACACAGCTCACATGAGTCAAGCCCAGGGTTCAGAATTAAATTTACCTTTAAGCCCCCATTCTTCACATTGGCAGTGATGGACAGGTGATGGAGAGGGAATAGAGGAGAGCTTACCCTTCACCCTCGGGGGGACAGAACTACTTTTGGCAGACAGTGAGAGTGGGAAAGGATGTGCAGTGAGAAAGCAAATCTGCTTTTTGGGGAGCTATTTCCCTTATTTTATATATTTCAAATTTCTTAAAAATAATAAAGGAGCATAGCTGTTTATCAAAGGGCAGACTTCCCTTTAAGGCTTCTCTGACAGACTCTGTGGATTCTGTTGCTAGGCCAGGGAAGGTCATGGGGTGCTGCCTACGTACGTCCAGTCTGGTCTTCCTCCTGTGCTCGTGTGCTTTATTTCTGCCTTCAGAAACTTCCATATATGGTATTCTGTGTTCCTTTGAAGTTTTAGCATGATGCCAAGACACCTGTAGCATTTTCCTTGTCCTGTGGGATGTGGCTGGAAACTGTGTCAGACTTTCAGAGCCTGCCTGCCTACAGAGTTGGAGAATTTGCCTTGGAAGCCAATGTAACATTACTTATTCAAGTGGGTAGCTTAAAAGAAAGGCCTACAAGTTAAACAAAGTCTGAGCAGTGAGCTCAAAGGAACACACTTTCTCTAATTATTCCCCAAAGAGTAGAGGCCAGATGGGAACATATAAAATACAGAAATAGAAGCAAACCCCGATAATAGCAGATGTCACAAAATGATTATCTTCCAGACAACACTGGCACAACCCAACTCCATTTTTTTAATAATAATAATGGGAGAAGGAACATATATTCTCAAGTACTTTGCCATGTGCTAGAAACTGCTCTATATATTTTAATTCATGTAATCATCCTGGTGATCTGATGAGTAAGAGATCATTCATTCATTCAATAATTCATTTAATAAATATTTATTGTGTTACTACTATGAGCCAGGCATTGGCCTTGGCTTTGGGGTTATAGCAGTGGAAAAAAGTAAAATCCTTCCCCTTAAGGTTTTAAGGTCTAGTGGGTGGAGACAGAAAGTAAATAAATAATAAAAGATGTATATAATATAAATTTGGGTAAGGATAAGAGACATGAAGGAAATAAAAGTGGAGCCAGGCTTTAGAAAGTGACAAGAAAGGCTTCTCTGACCGGTCACATTGGAGCAGAGACACATGAGAAGTGAGGGCATGAGCTACTTTGGAGAAGAACAATTTGGGTAGTGGGGGAAACTACAGGCAAAGGCCCTGACAAGGTGGGTGTGTCTGGGGCAGAAAGTTGAAGGAGAAAAGGGGCAGAGAAGTCAAGGGTCAGCTTTATGCCAGGCCTTGCAGGCCATGGCAAGGGTCTTAGAATTTATCCTAAGGGTGATGGTTTTGAGCAGAGAATTTTAAAAGGGTTCCTCTGGCTGCTCTGTGGAAAACAGACTACAGGAGGGCAAGATGGAAGCCAGGAGACAAGTTGGAGACTCTTGCAATTATCCCAGGGAGAATCCATTTTGGCTTGGCCTGCCATAGTTATAGTACAACATGGTTGAATATGGGGTACAGTATGAAGGTAGAACCAAATGGGCTTGTTGAGGGATTGGATATGGAGTACGATGGAAAGAGGGGACTCAAGAATGATTTCAAGGTTTTGGGCTTGAGCAAGTGGATGGATGGAGGGACCATTTACTCAAAAGAAGAGTCCTGGAGAGGAAGCAAGTTGGTGTGGGGCAGTGGGGTGGGGATGAAGAGTTAAGTTGGGGAAAGTAAGTTTGAAAATGCTTATGTGGAATTCATGTGGAGCTGGGTATATGGCCTTGGGATTCAGGTGAGAGGTCCAAGCTGGAGAAATACATGTGGGAGTCACAAAGACATAGATGGTACTTACAGCTATGAGGCTTGATGAGATCACTATGTAGTTAGTGCGAACACTGAAGAGAAGTGCTCTGAGGATGGAGACCTGGAGGTCAAGAAGATTAAGGAAATATTTCGAGGCCAAGATGATTAAGAAAAAAACAAAGGAATCTGAGAAGGAGAGACTGGCAAGAAAAGAGTGGAAGCTCTGGGAATAAAATGATTCAAGGAAGAGAAAAGAACCCACATCATCAAATAATGCCTATATATCGAGTAATGTGAGGACTAGGGGGAATGTCTTTGGGGCAGTTTTTTTTTTTTTAGTTTATTTAGCTGAGAGAGAGAGTTGGAGGGGGAGAGGAACAGAGTGGGGGGGAGAGGCAGAGGAAAAGAGTCTCAAGCAGACTCCCTGCTGAGCACAGAGCCTGATGCAGGGCTCAGTCTCATCACCCTGAGATCATGACCTGAGCCGAAACCAAGAGTTGGACACTTAAATGACTGAGCCACCCAGGTGCCCCAAGGAGGGGGGGGCGCATTTATTTAATGGTAGCAGGTGCAGTGAAATGGTAGGGGTGAAGACCTGACAAAATTTCAAGAAAAAATGGCGGTTGTTGGGGGAGTGAATGCAGGTGGTGAGCACAAGCAGTTTTGCTCTAGAGGGGGATAGTGAGAGGGAAAGGGGATGCAGCATGAAGGGCGGGTTTGGTTTTATTTCAGCATGGGAGTTAGTTCAGCATGTTATTAATCTGATGCTGCAGAAGAGAGTGGGGAAGTGCTGGAAGGATGTCCTCGAGCAGATGGGAGGAGGTGAAATCCGGTGCACTGGAGGAACAGTTGACTTTAGCCGGGAATGAGGTGGTTGATCCATACGGGGAGAGAGAGAGAGGCAGACAGGCTGGTGAAGTTGGTGCTAGTTGGATGTGATCTTCTCTTTTGATTGCTTTTTTTTCTCAGTGAAAACAGAAACAAGTCTATCTCCTGAGTGAGGGGAAAAGGGAGGGAGTTGGAATCTGGAAGTGAGAAGACGGAGAATAGCTGTTTCAGTGCATTAGCACAATGCACAATGCAGGGGGTACAAAGGGTCTGTTTCAGGTTATTACCTCATTTTAGAGATGAGACAATTGAAACCCAAATTTATTTATTTATTTATTTTTATTTTTTTAAAAGATTTTATTTGTTTATTTGAGAGAGAGAATGAGAGACAGAGAGCACGAGAGGGAAGCAGGTCAGAAGGAGAAGCAGACCCCCCGCTGAGCAGGGAGCCCGACGTGGGACTCGATCCTGGGACTCCAGGATCATGACCTGAGCCGAAGGCAGTCGCTTAACCAACTGAGCCACCCAGGCGCCCGAAACCCAAATTTAAATAGCTAGTAAGTTGCAGAATGAAGATCCACACTCCAAAGCCCCTTAAGCCAAACAGACTTTCATAAGATTTCCTACTATTGGGACGCCTGGATGGCTCAGTCGGTTAAGGATTTGCCTTCAGCTCAGGTTATGATCCCAGGTCCTGGGATCAAGCCCCATTTCGGGCTCCCTGCTCAGCTGGGAGCTTGCTTCTCCCTCTGCCTGCCGCTTGTGCTCTCTCGTGTTTGTTCTCTCTCTGACAAATAAATAAAATCTTTAAAAAATCAAAACAAAACAAAACGTTTCCTACCCTTGACTTCCTCTTAGTAAAAGTCCTCTGTTTGGTGTGCTCTATCTTCTGATACCAGCTGGAATTTTAGCAATAATCCATGTGGTTGCCATGTTGAGCATGGCAATCAACTGGGGAACACAGAAATCAGGCATCATTAGAGCAATGGAACACGGAGAATTACAGCCTGCAGGTGATGGCAGTGGCATGCGTGTGATTTACTAGTCTGTTCTGCAGAAGCACATCAAGTTAATTAGCCAGGATGTGCTTGGTCATTGCAGCCAGGATCTGAAGTTGCACTGTGTGGGAAAGAGGCGGTTCTGGAGCAAACGCATCTCTGCCCACACAGGCATAAATTGGGAGGCACAGTCACCGTGTCAGTTTGGTTTCCTGCTAAGTCTCCTCTATGAACATTTCTTTTGCTATCTGAGGCCCCACCAATAATGTGCTGGCTTTTGCTGCTGGATCGAAATGAGGTCATCTGCAAGCACATGCCTCCTCTTTGGTATCACATGTGATCTACATCTTTGGTTCGTATTTTGACTTTTCTAAAATAAGGATATGTCTTAATTAAAATACTCATTCTTTTTAAAATTTTTATTTATTTTTAAAAATGACTTTATTTATTTGCCAGAGAGAGAGAGAGAGAGAGCACAAGCAGGGGGAACTGCAGAGGGAGATGGAGAAACAGGCTCCCCACTTAACAGGGAGCCTGATGCGGGACTCGATCCCAGGACTCTGGGATCATGACCTGAGCCAAAGGCAGACGCTTAACTGACTGAGCCACCCAGGCGTCCCTGAAATACTCATTCTTTAATTTTTTTCCTGAAAAGGTATTATTAAACCAATTGCTGACAGCTAAGACTCGGGGAAATGAGTTATTTGCTTGTGTGGTATGACAGTCCCACCCACTCCCTCGGAAATTCAGGTCCCTTCATTCTCCACCAGCCACACAGATGCACTTCCTCTCTTCCAAGTTTGGCTGATGCTGTGGTTCCTCCCACGCTCACCCATAACATTTTATTTGAGACTCCACAGGCAGAGAGGGAGTGTTGAGGTCCTGAGAAAGGTAACGCCTGTGATGAGGGCCTTCTCACCAACCTTTTACCCATTCACAGCCTGATTTCTTTTAAGACACAATATATTCCAGGTCCTGATTGGCTTCCGTTTGGATGGGACTTCAAAGTCATAAATAGTCTTACATCTACCTAGCTTTGTCATAACCAGCTGCAAAAACTGTTGTTAATGAATATGTTGGTAAAGCAAGAGCTACTGGATACAATTAGCTTGGGCAGGCCCTCAAGCTCCTTAGCTTGGGTTCTATCCATAAACGGAGAGGAACAGCTGAGAGACTGCTAAGTTCCCTTTCTGCTCTGACAAGTTAGCACAGTGAGGGAATACAAAAGACTCGGAACAGTCTCTACTTATAGGAAGTCTAAGATCTAATTCTGGAGACAAGTAGCCATGCTTAAGACTATCCAAGGGTGACACAAGACCCTATATTTATATTATCAAGTGATAAGTAGAGTGTTTTGATCACTGCCTATTCTAATATGTCAGAAAAGGGAGTTATCAATGGGGGCTGGAATAATGAGACATTCTTTCAAACCTTAAAGAATGAATTGACTTTAAAACACATAACTGAAGAGTTTGAGCACTTTGATGGCCCCCCTCACATCTAGGTTATACCCAGTCTCCTCCCTGTGTGATACAAGAACCTTCCTGATGGATGAAGGCCATACACCTGCCCAGTAGACCTCTAGTCACCCCTCCACCATCCCAGGCACACAGACACATTAAGAGAAGTCCAAAGATTTTCAATGATGCCCAATGATTTTCAAAATTTTTTATTCTGCCTAGACATGGCATTCCAGTCTACTTGGAAAATGCCTGATTCTCCTTGATTGCTTGACTTCTGTCTGGCCTCTCGCCTGACTTTCCCTGCAGGTGGACAGGGACTTTCTCTCCTGTGTGACCCAACTGTGCAGAGTGGAGATGTGTCACTGTTCCTCCTGCTCTCTGCTCTGGGCTCCTCTTCAGACCATTAGGCTACTCCCAACAAGTGCCTAGCACATAGTAATGATATTAATTAGACTAGCAAATAACTATTCAGCTGTTGTTATACACCAGACTCCCATCTTAAGGGTTTACATAAGTTATCTTTTGATCTTTGTGCTAACCCTGAAATAACGTGCCCAAATACACCCAGAAAAAGTGCTAGAATCAGGATTAGAACCAAGCACCGGTTGACTTCAGAATCCAAGCTCTTCGCGTCTATATACATTTGTTAAATGACTGCTGGACAGACTGACGGATGGACTGAATGAACAGGAAGAGCTCCAGCCAGATTGAAGACTTGGACATGAAGGCAGGGATGAGTGCACCACGAACACGTGCTCTGGGTCCCCACAGGATTTCAGCAGTACTTACAACCGGACTCTAAACATACAAGTTGTGCAGCAAACCCTAACTGAAAAGCTGGCCTACCTGGTACCCTAGGTGTGCTGGCACGAGAAGGAAATGGTGGTGATGAAGGAAATGTGCATGGGTGTGTGTGGGTAAGTGTCCCAGATAATGACGGTAGCCAGGTGGAAAGAGCGTAAAGCGTGGTAATCACAGAGACCCACTGCAGGTTTTCCAGAAGGAAGAAACAAGTCCTGATGATCAAGTCGTGGTAGGACCTGGATGTCTTAGAAGGAGTCACATCAGAGACATACCCTGGGATGGACAAATTAGTAAGCTGCTCCCTCCAGCCCTAAGGCTGGCTGCCATGTTTCCTCCAAAGATGTTTCTGTGTAGCTCCCAAGTCCACAGTTGCTAGAACAGGGAGAATGTAGTAGCATGGAGCTCCTGGCTACTTCTCACCTCCTGCTCTCTGCAGAGAAATTCAAGATCATCAATTTCCTGAGGCATCATGTTCCTTTCAAATGTTGTTGATTTTTTTTTTTTTTTTTGGGTCTTATCCTGAAAACAGTCCTCACCTAGATTGTTTAAGCCAAGCGTGGTGGCATTGGTTAGATCTTGTTTAACAGCATACATCAAGAGAATAATACTTCATTTTTTGGATACAGCTATACACACACACACACACACACACACGCACATGTGACACACACACACACACGTGACATACGTTTCCATGAAACAGCCCTGTGAATGCAGCAGGGCAAATATTACCTCCATTTTACAGATGACAAAATGGGACAAAAGATGTGAAGTGACATTCCCAAGGTCCACAGAGGATGGGATGCTTAATGGGGAGGAAGAGTTTTAAGGATCATCTTAGGCGCAGGGACAGAAGATCCTTTCAAACCTGAGGATGACACACTCAAGGCTCTGGGGTCACACAGACTTCTTTGCTGCCCTTCCCGGCCTGAGGGCCCCAGCAGTGTGAACATAGGAAAGTTGCTTAACTTCTCTGAGCCCCAACTTCCCCATCTTATAGATGGGGACAATAACACTTTCCTTGCAGGTTTTTTGTGAGGATTAAATAAGATAAACATCTAAAGCCCCTGGCATAGTCCCGGCACTCAGGGGCCACACCCTCTCAATGCCTCAAAATCCCCAGCACACCACCGTCCTTTCTGGTTGTCATGAGGTTGGGAGCATGGTTCTTATCCTTCCCCTGTGTGTGGATCCAGTGTAACAATATTGGGGCCATTGCAACACCTTCAGGGATGGGTCAAGATTCCTCTTGGGCAAGAGTACTATATGTGCTCAAAAGAAATACTTTGAGAAGCCAAAGGCAAGTCAAAGACCAAACTCAATAATAATAATAATAATAATAATAATAATAATAATAATAATAACAATAATAATAAAACACAGCACTGTGTTATGGGAAGCACTGAGAAGGGTGGGGTTTGCTGTCTGAGGGACAGAGCTGTGCTACAATGTATATTGGAGTTAAGTTGGGAGAGGGGGTGGGCTGCCATGAGGGAGGTGTGCAAGAAGGCAGTGAGAAAACAAATTTAGAGGTGGTATGGATTTTTGAGTCAGACAGCTACTGAATAGGGTGTGTAATATAAACCTCCTCTTTCTTCTTCTCAAAATCTTCAGTAAAGTGTGCATTTTTCACTAATGTTTTAGTGAGCGGGTACTTTTTTTTTAAAGATTTATTTATCTGAGAGTGAGCACAGGTGAGCGGAGGGTGAGGGAGAGAGAGAATCCCAAGCAGACTCCCTGAGCGTGGAGCCCAACGAGGGGCTTGATCCCAGAACCCATGAGATCATGACCTGAACCAAAATCATGAGTCAGATTCTCAACCAGCTGAGCCATCAAGACACCCCATGAGCGGGTACCTTTTCAGGGGGAATGCTTACATGGGCATCAGCACCTGGACTAACATGGATTCTGTGGCCCATTTTGGAGGATACTCCTTAGCTCTGGAATCCTGATAGAGAGAGGGCCTGCCTGACCAGGAGCCACAGAGGTTGGGACTGAGAGTACTGGTGCTGAACCATGTGGCCCATCAAGTGGGAGTCCCACAGGGCTGTCGGATGCTGTGGCCACCCTTCCTCAGCAGGTCCAGCAGTGGCCAGTCCCCTCTCAGCTGCTGCTGTCGCTGTGGTGACAACTTGGGAGGAGGGATACAGCCCCAGGGACCACATTATTATTTTTTTTTATTCCCATGAGCAGAGAGAGGGATGGACCCTAGGAAGGCCAATGAACCCAGAGAAAATGGAAAAATGCTGGCTGTCTAAAAGGGAAAAACTGTTTCAAGGTCAAATGAGTTTAGAATGGGGATCCTTCTTGATTCTGATTCATATATTAAATGATTCTACTGATTAAGTGATGGACCAAGAAACAAAAGTATTTACACTTAACTATGCTGGGCCTCATTTATTAATACCACCTCCCACGGTGCCTTGCAAATAGTAGGTACTTATTAGGGGCTGAATCGTGTCCCCCCAGTTAATATATTGATGCTGTAACCATCCATACCTCAGAACAGGACTGTATTTGGAGACAGGGCCTTTCAATAGATGATTCAGTTGAAGTGAGGCCTTCACGGTGGGCCCTAATCCAATCTGATTGATGTCTCTACAAGAAGAGGAAATTTGGACACATGGACACTAAGAATGCATGCATGCAGAGGGAAGGCCATGGGAGGACACACGGAGAAGGTGGCCGTCTGCAAGCCAAGAGGAGAGGCCAAGAGGAGAGGTCTCAGAGATTAACACTTTGGTCTCAGACTTTCAGTCTCCAGACTTCTGAGAGAAGAAATCTCAGTTGCTGAAGCTGCTCCATCTGTCCTAGTTTGTTATGGCAATGCTAGCAAACTATACAATGCTCAGTTAAAGCTAGTCAGGGTGAAATACGGTGCTCCTAGAGCTGTCAGTTCCAATCAGAAAGAGCTGCACTGAGGCCATTCCTGCAGGGTCTCTAACGTCCCACATGACAATATGCCCAGCCAAGCGTTTCGCTGGGTAATGAGAATGGAAACCTGGGTAGATGGTCTTGTCCGTGCTGTTTGGCCAGGAACGTCCTTCCTCACACACATCCCTGGGGACCTTCTGCTCATTGTCTAAGTCGCAGCTCCAGTGATGCCTCCCATGGCCAGTCCCCAGTCTTCCCTGACTACTCCATTTATGTGGACCTCCGGGAGTCTTATCATCAGTGTCCATAACCTGTAGCAGAAGCACATCACCACAACTAACCTTCCACATACTTTCACTCTATTCACTGAGGTCAACAACAGTTTTCACGTTCGTAACTCTCACACAACGGTATGGGGTTCTGGTCTGGGATGGGCATTCTGTGTCGAATAAGTGATTGAATGAACGATGTCTTGCCTTACGTGTTTGAGTTCTACTCATTTAGTAGTGACAAAATGAAAGAGGAGTCATCCTTTCAATCTTTTGACCTGGAACAATCTCTTGGCTGAGGACTCCTTGAGTTTTTCTTCTCTCTAATCTTAAACCCCATTTTCTGCCAGTAACCAAGGTTAATCCCTTTTCCTTTGAAAATGTCTCCTGTATTCCCTCTTCTCTCCAAACCACACCAACTCTGAATGTTTCCCCCTGTGTTACGGCCTCTAGTCTCTCCCTTTGTAAACTATTTGTGCAGGCTTATCTTCCAGCAGTTAGGTAGTGTTGCCTGCCTGGCTTCGGCAGGAGCGGGGGTCAAAGAACCAGAATGGGCATGGGAGCACATCAGGCCAGTCTGCAGTGTGAGGGTTTGGAACTGAAGGAAACAGATGAGTGCGTTTCTGTTGACCTTGAGTCCCGAAGCCAAAGGAAACGTTCTACTCCTCACTCAGAAAACCAGAAGACAGCCCTAAGATGACCGAAGGACATGCAAGGGGAGGGAGCATCTTCTACAGTATCTATGTCGGCCCTCATGGCCAGACAGAGGGAAAAAGAGCAGTGAAGACCCTGAGTAGGTTCTAAAATGTACCCCAGCACTCCCAGACTGCCCCCTGGTGGTGGATGAAGCCAGGGTGGGCGCAGGTCATGGGGAGCACTTGTCTGCTCAAACTCCCTCTCAAGTGTTGTGTGGGGAAGGCACTGGGAACCGAGGTTGATGGTAGGGTCTTGGCAAAACATAGGGAAGAGCTGGATTCTTATAGAACTGATGACCCTCGTGCCCTCGAGGGCCCAGGAGACAGTCCTCCAGCTAGTGTCCTCACTCACCAGGCTCCCAGTCAGTAAATGGCATGCCCCACTTTATTTAATTTTATCAGGTCTCAAACCTAGGAATTGCCCTTGACTCCAGTTTCCCCTTCACACTTCATATCCAGTCCATGAGCCAATACATTAGCCAACAAGACTGTCAAAATACGTGCAGAATCCAGCCGCTTCACGTCACTTCCACCACCGTTACCCCAGACCAATCTGACATCCTATCTCACCTGCACACCCGCTTCCTCAAGGCCATCCTGAAAAATGTATCAACTGCAGTCAATTTTCTTGCCCCCTTATACTCTACTTGCTGCAAAGTCGCCCACAGTGATTGCTGCAGATGAAAGGCCATTTTACTGCTCTGCTCAGAATTTTACCGTAGTGTCTCATCACACTTCAAACACACCTCACATCCTTTCTGTGGCCTCCCAGGCCCTCCTGGAGCTGACCTGGGACCATTCTTACCACTGTCCTTCATTACTTACTCTGCCCCAGTGCCCCAGAGCCCCCGGTCTCCATGTTGTTCCACAAAGACCCCAGGAACGCTGCCACATAAGGGCTGCTGTCCTCTCTTCCTGCAGAGCTGTTCCCTCTGCAGAATTCACTAACTCCTGCCTTCCATCAGCTCTCTGCACAAAGGTCATGTCACAAGAGACCTTCCCTGACCCCCACGCTCCGTCTCCCCTACTCTCTTCAGAATGCTTATTGCTGTTTTATTTTTTAAGCTTTTTACTTTGAAAACCTTTAAACCCCCATAAAATTGGCCAGAATAGTTCCATGAATACTGATCATGCCCTATGCTCAGGTCTGCCAATTATTAATGTTTTGCAATATTTGCCTTTTATTATTCTCCCTGCAATAACAGATATTATTATGATTGTTGTCACTGGTGCTATTGTTTTCAGTACCGAATTATTTGGGAATGAGCTGCTGATGTCATGACCCTTTATCCCTAAATATTTCAGTGTGTATCTCCCAAGAACAAAGATATTTTGTTATGTATACTCAATATGATAAATTAACATTGATGTGATACTGTTACCTTGTATGCGAGTTATATTCAAATTTTGAGAATTATACTAATAATATCTTTCAGGGCATGAAAAAAATCTGCTTTGGGATCTAATCTAAGATTATGCACTGCTTCAGTTTTCATGTATTTTTTTCTTACTGAAGTATACTTGACATACAATATTATAATAGTTTCAGGAGTACAAGATAAGAATTCAACAGCTCCATACATTACTCAGTGCTCACCGTGATAAGTGTAGTTAAGTCTCATTTAATTTGGAATAGTGTCTTAGCTTTTGTCTTTTGTGACATTTCTATTTTAAATAGTACAGAAAACTGCCTTGTAGAATGTCCTTCAATCTCAGCTTGTCTGTTTCTTCACGGATTTGGGTTACACATTTTTGGCAGGAATATTACAAAAGTGATGCTGTGACCTTCTCAATAGATCATATCAGGAGCCATAGGATACCTATTTCTGACTTTCTATTTTATATTATATACTCATTTATTTACTTGTTGATTGCCTCCCAAACCAGAAGGCAGTCTCTATGCGGGGGGAGGGGCAGAGAATTTTCACTGTTCTATTAACCTCTGTATTTCAGAACCTCAAACAAAGCCTGGCACATGATAGGTGCTCAAGAAATATTGAAAGAGTGATCCCAGGTGTGGCTGGCTCTAAAGCTTGGGTGCACTTCACCACCAGAAAAAAACCTGCTTACCCCAGCATTCTTCAGGGAATTCCAGAAAATTTTCCTTATCCTACATATTTTTGAGCAGTTACAGCATGCCAGGCAGCCTCAAGACACCTTGGGCGGCCAGGATAAGGCCTGTAAGTGCATCCTTGGGGGCTCTCAGGCACTTATTTCCAAGGCTAGCCCAGAGGGAATGTTGCCTTGGCCAACTGGAGGCTGTGCAGAGCAGAGCCCAGGCAGCCATGGTGTTGCTGGTGTGGGGAGGGCGTGGGAGGCCGTGCAGGCGGGCAGTCATTCCCAGTGATGCTCACAGCGGTGGAGGGAGGCGAGGTGATCCACAGGCTCACAAACTTCCCAATCAGTCATATCAGCCCTCAGAGCATGAGGAGGGTTGGCTCTACTCCTCACCTTTCAGACTGGGACATGACTGAGGCCTCCTAGAGCTCCTCTGTGCCAAATTCCCTGTTGATTCAGAAGTGGGAGAGTAAGGGTGAAAGGTGGAGAGGAAATCAGGAAGATGGAGGCTGACTGAAAGAAGAGAGCACAGCTCATCTTGCCAAGGCAGCTTCTAGACCAAAGTCTTTGCGAGGCCTTAGCTGGGGTGTTCGTGGGTGGAGGCCAGGAGGGGGTTAGTGGCAGATGAACAGAAGGGCAGTGAAGTAACAGTCAGACTGACATCGTGCTTCAGATGGAGTGAACTCTTACTACCTGAAAATAAGACTCTTATGACTAACAAGGAAAGCCGTGACATCTGCCCAAAATGTTGTCAAGAGGCAATGAACAGAATTCCCACCAACCATGTTAGAGGAGGGTAAGAAGAAAAATAAAACCAATAGCTGAGGGCACCCTGCGGGGTTCAGCACACCTCATAAACTGGTATTCTATCCCTATTTGAGATGTATTTTCAGATACACCATATAATGAGTAGCAGGATCAGAACTTGAACCCAAGTTCTGAGTTCCCATCTGAACACCTCTCCCACAGCCTGGTTCTGCTCTTTTGTATTGATTTACTCAGGAAAAACTACTTAAGCCTTGAAAAAAGTGGCTAATAGATGAAGTCAGTTTATATGCTGAATCCTTTGTGTATTTCACACACGGAATATGATCCTTGACTTTTCATTTTCCAACCACTGCAGAGCACCTCTAAAGCGGCACGTTAGATTTACAGGAACCTAATAAACGGTTTTTGATTAAACTGCTTGCAGCTTTAAAGGCAGCTTGGAGAATCAGAGCAGCAAGCAGCAAGGAGCCCAACTCTGTTTATGAGCCTCATCTGGCGCTTTCTCTGGGTTTAGCGATGTATCTAGCTGAAGATTAGATCAGGGCAGTTCCCTTTGCCAAATGAACAACAAAGATGTTGGTTCTTCTGGATAATTAAGAAAAAACCCCAGTGTTAGATGACACCAAATGAGGGGAAAAAAAACTACTGATTTTAAACATTAGCCATTAGGTGTTGGGAGAATTATTCTGAACTTTCCACTTTATCAGGGCTCTGGATCCCCTGACCTACCAGAAACCCAGTGATAAATTGCACGACCTATTTTTTTTTCAACTTTTTATTTAAAAATAATTTTAGCAGGGGGCCTGGGGGGATCAGTCAGTCACAGAAGGGAGGGGGTGGGGGGAGGGGGTAACGGGGAGATGGGTATTAAGGAGGGCACGTGCTAGGGTGAGCACTGGGTATTATACATAACTAAAGAATCATTAAACACTACAACAAAAACTTATGACATACTATATGCTGGCCAACTGAACATAATTAAAAAATAAATAACCATGGTTCGTGAGAAAAAAAATAGAAATAATTTTAGCTATCCAGAAAAGCTGTGAATTAGTAGAATCCCCCATATATCTTTCACCAAGTTTTCCCTAATGTTAGCATCTTACATAACCATAGTAAAAATGCCTGCAACCAGGAAATTAACATCGATATAAAATTACTATCTATAGACCTTACTGGAATTTTGCCAGTTGTCCTGGAAGGTCTTTTACCCTGGTCTGGGATCCCATCCAGGATTCCATATTGCATCTAGTCATATTTCCTTGGTCTCTTCAATGCACACCAGGTTCTCAGTCCGTCTTTCATGACCTTGACCCTTTTGAAGACTACTGGCCAGTATTGTGTAGAATGTCTTTGTTTGGGTTTGTCTGATGTTTTCTCATTAGACTGACTTTATATATTGTTCGTAACAATAGGACAAAAATGATGTGTTCTCTCTGTGCAACATATTAGGAGGTACCTGATGTCAAATATGTCCCGTTGCTGGCGATACTAACTTTGGTCGCTGGATTAAGGTGATATTGGCCAGACTGCTCCACTGTAAAATTACTGCATATTTTTCTATTTGTAATGACTGAGTTTCGTGTAGGGAAAATACATTGTGATGGTGCAAATATCCTATTTCTCATCACACATTTGCCTTCTAATATCAATACCTATTGGTGATTCTTGCCTGCAAAACTTATTACCTGGCATTTGCCTAATGGTGGTGTTCATTTCCATCAGTCCTATATTTATTCATTAGCAGTCTATTGTAGAATTCTCCTTCATTTATTCACTCAGTTACTCATTTCTGTTAGTGTGGGGTGATGGATACGTGCTATACTCTATGAGTTACAATTTGCTACTGTTGCTCAAACTGTCCCAGGTTTGGTCATTGCGAGCTCCTTTAGATTGGCATCTGTGTCCTTTTCAACACAACCCAATTACTTTTGAACACTTCTTTACTTTCTAACACTACAGGGCTCTGGACATATCTTGTAATTTCCCTGTTCTGGCCTTGTAGCCAGTCATTTCTCCAAAGAAGCCTGGTTAGTTTTATTTTGTAATGGTTCTTACAAACTGGTATTTGGGTGCTAAATGTATTCATTGCTACTGTGGTGTCACTGACCTGTGGCTCTCTCAGTGGACAGAACTAGGAAATATATTCCTGAGTACTCATATACCCATACACACATATCTACATTTATTTTTTCTATCTGTATCGCCATTAAAATCCATGATTTCATATAGATGTACTAACTTACTAATTAAAATATGTTTCATTTTTTCCCCCTGGTTAATAGGTGCATGGTTGGACTTGAAAGTTAGTATCCTCAAGGAAGAAGGGACAGAAATTAGTTGGAAGAAAATACACAGGACAAAAGAGAAAAATTGGAAAAAAAATTAAGGAGCAGAGAAGCTACTTATATCTATATTCTTGCAGTCACTTAATAAATGTTTTTTAAATTAAGTGCTGAAATGATTTTTTCACTTCAAGACATATTTATTGACTCACTGCTATTTGTAGGGATGAGGAGGGGCACAACATTGCCCCTTGTCCTCGTTTTCATCTTGGGGAGATACACGGACAGATCCATGATACTAGCTTTATGGCACTAAACAACTCAGTCTTGCATACCAAAAAAAAAAAAAAAAAAAAAAGAAGAAGAAAGAAAGAAAGAATAATGTAAAATACAGGGTACCAGGGTTTTTGGAGGAGTATTTTAGGCTGATAGTCTATTGATGAGCAAAGGTAGGAAAATAAGGAACAACACAGGAAGAGAGCTTCAAGTTTAAGGCATAAGAAGGTACAAAGGGACCTGAAAAATAAAGAAAGGAGCTTGAAAAATGTGTCAATCAGTCTGGACACTATCTTATAGCAACAGATAACTGCTAGCAAGTATTAACCAAGGGAAGAACTTACTCATATTTATATATTTACACTTTGCAATATTAATAATGATGCATACTATGGTAAAAAAAAAAAGATCATACAATACAAAAAGGGACTTACTGAAAAGTAAGTTTTCTTCTCAGTTTAGATCTGAAGTGACTCAGAGTTGAACCTTAATAGCTTCTTCTTCCAGAAATGTTCTGTGTATATATCTGCATGTAAGTGTGTAGGACATCCTCATTTGAAAAACACAAATGTGAATATATTGTGCACATTTTTCTGTATCTTGCTTTTCCATTTCATAAAGTGTGTTGGGGTCTTTCTATGATATGTATCTAATAGTATGGGAGCTTCAACTCATTCTTTACTTGCCGTCTAATAGTCCATCAAATAGAGGTACCAGACTGTTGCTCTTTTGATGGACATTTGATTGTTTGTAGCATCTTCTTGAGGCAGAGACCTGCATTTGTTTACCAAAATCCATTTTCATTTTCTTCCTGGGTATATGATTCGATTTCATTTCCCAAAGCTTTCAGCACATAATTGTCCAAATGGGACAGCATTCTTGCTAATGGGATATAATGACATGGTATGTGTCACTTCTGAAACTAGGCCTTTAGGCCCTGTGCCTGCCTGCTCTGTCCTCTCTTTCCCTTCTGCACCAACTGCAATATGGAGATGGTGTTGATCTTGCTTTGACCGTGGAGATAATGGCCATGCTAGAGGATGATAGAGCAGCATCCTGGAAGGACTGGGTCCTTGAATGACCACAAGGAGTAGAGTTGCCCTGCTTACCTGAATAGTTTTTCTTGAAACCTGTGCAAGAGAGAAATAAATATTTCTTTTTTTTTTTAAGATTTTATTTATTTATTTGACAGAGAGAGACACAGTGAGAGAGGGAACACAAGCAGGGGGAGTGGGAGAGGGAGAAGCAGACTCCCAGATGAGCAGGGAGCCCGATGCGGGGCTCGATCCCAGGACCCTGGGATCATGACCTGAGCTGAAGGCAGACACCTAACGACTGAGCCACCCAGTCACCCCGAGAAATAAATATTTCTTGAACTACTGAGTATTTGTTGGGCTTCATTGTTACAGCAGTCTATTGTTACCCTCACTAGTATATTTTCAATTATAAACAATACTGGAGTGAACACTTTGCACATAGCGCTGGAAGGAAATTTGCTTGGCCAAATATGTATTTTTTAAATTAATAGTCCCGTTGGTTGGTATAAGAGAGTGTCTTTTCCTCCATACCGTAGCCAAACCTGTTATATTTTTTAAGTATTTGCCAATTATATGGATAACAAATGATATATAAACTTTAAAAACTTTCCATATTTAATGTCAGTAGGACTAAATTTCTTTTTATATGCTGATAAGCTGATTTATTTGGAATAAATGAGCAGACACTAACTACTGAAGATAATTTTTTTTCTAGTAGGTTACGAATCTCATTACTGACATGTAAATGTTTTACAGATTTATAAATTTACTTTATATTTGTGTAGCAAACATTTTTCTCCATTTGTCATTTATCTTTGACTTTATTCACAGAATGTGTTTACAGTAGATGAATTAAAAGTTTTTCTGGAGTCAAGTTTATCATCTGTTGTTGACAATGGCCAGCATGTACTGAGGTCTTAACTATTTGCTTATTCTGTGGTCCTTGAGGCTGTTGTATCACTTAATTCATGATATATACTTACGTTGAACTCCCTTCTAGCTTAAGATATAAGGACTCTAACAACATCAACAAGAATACTAAAGTTGATCACAGGAGACTTTTCTCACTAAGTTTAGGTACAAATTCCAGATCTTGAAAAACTCTTTTCATTTAGAAATGAAAGGACATAAAACACAAACGAATAATACGGTGCCTCTGAAAACTTCTAAAACACAAAATGAGTAAAACTGTAACACTCAGGTAGTAAAGGAAGAACATAATTACAAAAATGCTTACTACTGGAATAAAAAGTAAATTTTATGTACTCTCTACTTTGAGCTCTCAATACATTTGAGGAAATACAATCTCTGCAAAACAAGATATGCAAACTGAAGTGACCAAACTAGATTAGCAAGGGAGGGATCCGGAAGAGTTAAGGAAAGAATCTGCAGCAACCAGTAAAAGCACAGTAAAATTCAAAACAACAGGAAAAGTAAAAGCAAAAAAAACTAGCTTTGCAGAAGGGTGATCCAGTGATGTGGGGGCATATGTTTGATAATCTCCCACACAATACAAAGTGAGGATACAGTAATTTGAAAACCATTAGAGAAGATCATATTAGAGATACTATAAAGAAGCAACTGAATCCTGAAGACTCCAGAATGGCTAGAGCAGCTGCATTGCTCAAAGATAAGAGAGAGTTCCCGGGTAAATGAGGAAAACAGATCCAAATCTGTCAATGAGGGAATCACCATGCGCTGGGTCAGCCTAGTGAAAAGACACATCTCTCCTCCTGCCAGCATGCTGAAGTATCCTGTCAGAACAGTAGGGTGTCAAAAGTAAAGAAAGACATCAAGCTTACAGGCAGGAAAAGGGGTCATCCCTGAAGAAAGAGACCTTAGTCTCACTTCAAATCTCTCTTCTACCACATGAAACACTGTAAGACCAAATTATGATCCAAGTATTCTTAAACCCAGACAGATTACCTTTCATGAGCACAGAAAACAAAGGATGGGAAAATATGGAAAACACGAGGCATAAAAGGACTTGTGCTTGAAATAATTTAAACATGGTTAAGTTAAAATGACTGGTATAAACAGTTCACAGAGAAAATTCACCTGTTATAAATACATAATGAAACAGATGACACATAATTGAGAGTGGTTTTTTTAAGTTTATTTATTTATTTATTTATTTAAGTAATCTCTACACCCAATGTAGGGTTCGAACTCATGACCCCAAGATCAAAAGTTACATGTTCTTCCAACTGAGCCAGCCAGGCGCCCCTAGAAGTGTTTTAACAGTAATAAAAATCTCATGACTTGTAGTAACAAAACAGACGGTGGAGGGCAGTGATGGTGGGGTGGGGGGTGGAAGAGGAAATCAGGTTGTGTTAATTTCCTCATTTTATATGGAGGAAAAGTAATACAGATGACAATGGTATTAGTTATAGCTGACATTTGAGTCTTACTATGTGTCACATAAATTTACACCTACCATCTCTTTGATCTGCCAATCCGCCCTATAAGGTAGGTGTTATTGTTATTATCCTCAATTAGGATAAAAAGGAGAACTGACTGATGTGCTATTCTATTCTAAATAGTAATAATTCAAAGCACATAGTTTCAATAAATTTTAGCAAAATTTAAAAAGTAACCATTAGTACTTTCTAAAAAGTGTATTATCTTCAACTTATTAGAAAAATAATTTATATAGTAAAGAATAGTTAAAAAAAAATGACAAGGAGCATGAAAACTTCCAGAAACAGAAAATAGAATGACAAAGATGAAATCACACATATATCAATAAATGCTAATGGATTCTGTTCTTCTTAATAAATTTAAAATATACTTTAGAAGATTCCTAGAGATTAAATAAGAGAATGAGCAAAGAGAATGGCAAATGCCAGCAAAGGAGAGGGATATTTGCAGTATTAATATTACACAGAGGAGAATTTTTTAAAACTTAAATTCAATTAATTAACATATAATGTATTCTTGGTTTCAGAAGTACAGGTCTGTGATCCATTAGTCTTATATAATACCTAGTGCTCATTACATCACATGCCCTCCTAATGTCCGTCATCCAGTTACCCCATCCCTCCACCTTCCTCCCCTCCAGCAACCCTCAGTTTGTTTCCTATGATTAAGAGTCTCTTATGGTTTGTCTCACAGAGGAGAATTTAAGTTAAAAAAAGTTAGTGGGACAGAATGGGAAGTTACTGGTGACTGGTGCAATCCATAATGAAGTATAAACAGTTGTGAACTGTTATGCACCAAATAATATGACATTAGAATATAAAAAATTTTTAAATTGTAAAAAGAAACAGAATGAAATTATTCAGTAGTTAAATACCTGATTTTCTTCAATCCATGGTAAATGTAACATTGTAAAAGAAAGCATAAAATTTCTGAACAGTTAAACGTATATTGTTGATTTAATTGAGAGTATTAAGTTCTCTCCATGTTAGTAAAAACATTTTCTTTTTAGGGGCCCATGAAACACAAACATTATCTTATAAGCAACCACCAAGGAATCTTCAATGAGCTCCTCAATATAGATAACTAGACAGGGCATAGGCAGTGAACACAGAGCTACAGGACAAGAATTTAATAACCAGAAGGTAAATAAATAACAACATAAAAACACCCAAACATTTGGAAATGAATCCCCACCATCTCATCAGCTTGCAGGTGCATACACACCTGCTTCTGTTTTAGAGTACTCAGAAAATAATGATGAAATTAATAATTATAAAAATTTAGGGGGTATAATCACAGTTACATTAAGGAGTGACTCCAAAGCCATAAAAGATTTCATTGTGGGTGCCTGGGTGGCTCAGATGGTTAAGCGTCTGCCTTTGGCTCAGCTCATGATCCCAGGGTCCTGGGATCGAGTCTCACATCGGGCTCCTTGCTCCTTGGGGAGCCTGCTTCTCCCTCTGCCTCTCTCTCTCTGTCGCCCATGAATAAATAAATAAAAAATCTTAAAAAAAAAAGATCTCATTGTTACAAATAAAATAGTGAAAATTAGCAAAATAAGAATGTAACTTAAAAAATAAAAAGAACAAGGCAGTGAGTATGAAGAAATCAGGAGACAGTGTTTAATAGATAAAAGCAGAAGTTAAAGAAAAATCAGAGAATAGACCAATTCAAGAAAAATATGAAAATAGGAAATAGTCTAATCAAGAGGAAAATATCTTCACTAAATAGACAAAATGTAGAATGAGAAAGGAGACATAATCACAAATGCAAGTGATCTGCAATCTTTTACGAATAATATACTTGAGCATTTTGTTAAATTTAAAAAAAAAACTTCCAAGAAAATATAAGTTGCTAAGATTGATTTAGAAATGGCAGCATAGCGAATTAGCTCAATTGCCATAGGAAATATGGGAAATGATTTCTAAATAATCATCTACAAAAATGTGGTTGGATTTATGGGCAAGTTCCCCCCCCAAATTTAAGGAACAAATAAATTCTATACTTTATAACCTGTATCATAGCATAGATACAAATAGGTGACTTTCTAATTCGTTCTTTCCTCACTGTATTATAAATATCATTGCTAGAACTTTATGAGAAGAATGGTCCCCAAAGTGTATAAACATCCACATTCTACACACTAATTTCATTTCTGAATACAGAGGGGGACATTCTAAATACAATTTGAGGAAATCAAATAAATCTATGTGTTGAAAGGATTATATCTTGTGGTCAAAGAGGGCTTATTCTAGGAATAGTACTTACATTGTTCTGAAAAATTCTGGCCATAAACAGTAAAGTAAACAATAGAAAATTTTTGTGAGTGTGTATCACTGTGTGTCCATGTGTGTGCATAAAATATACTATGTCTCACCAAATGAAGCCTAAACGTAGACTGTGCTACCTGATTCTCCTGAGTCAAACCTTGGATATGCTAACACACGGGAAGGAGGTAGAAGGCTCCCCCAACAAAGGAAAATATAGAAACCAGTAGGTCTTTGGGTTCCCCTGTATTGGAAAAAATAGCTTAAACTTGGAAGAGAATTGAACTCCATGGGATACATAAGGAACCACTTTTTTTTAGGCCCTTTTCCTCTCCTACATGGCTTTAGGAAGTTCATTGTCCCCACACTCTTATCCATGCAGAGACTGAAGAAGCAATGCCAGGTTGGGGGCCAGTTAGGGGACATGGGGTAACATCAAGGATCTCTGGATACTTGGTACCATGGGGGGCAAGCCAAAGTCTTGCCCAAACTCCTCCCTGGCTTCACCTCTACGTGTACACTGTACAGCAGCTCTTGGTATAAAAGAAGTGCTCTGTGTGGAGGTGCAGGGGAGTCTCCTGAAGAGCAGGGTGACCTGGTTGGGAGAGGGGTCTATAAACAGAGAATGGTTGAGTCCAGATAACAATACCAGAGGCTGGCTGCTCTCGATGTATCCGTCCCCCCTAAAACTCACCAGGGACATGCTGTACAGTTTGGGCTTTTACAACTGATGGACTTCCCATCAGGTACAGATCACCAGCCAAGGCAGCAAATACTCTCAGGATAATATTAGCTCACAGGGAAAAAAAACACAAAGAAGAGAATTAATGAATCAGAACAGAATCTGAGTTTAACACAGGCATAATAAAGATCCTAAAGCATTAAGGGACAACATTAGCATGATGCAGGAATAAACAAGCTTTCACAGAGAACCAATGAGATGTGGAAACACTGAATATAAAAATGTAAGAGTCGATATAAGGAACTCAAGAGAAGGGTTGATAGCAGCAAGGATACTTTTCTGTAGGTAATTTAAAGTGTTTTATTAAAGGACATATAAAAATACCTGAATAAATAGAAAGGTATTCCATGTTCATGGATGGCATGACCTAACATTTTTTATTAAGTTAATTCTCTCCAAGTTCTGTAAAAATTCAATGTAATTTCAATAGGATATTTTGAACAAATTAACATCTGAATATAGACGTTATCCCACAGACTAAAAGACCAGAATAAAGAGTAGAGGCACTATTAAAAAAGAAGAGTAAAGATGGTGCTATCCCAACCAGATTTGAAGACATACTACAAAGTCACAGGAATAAAAAGATATGTGATATTTATGTAGAACTATATAAAGCAAAGGACTCAAATTAAACGCAGAACCCTGAAACAGGGTGTGGGTGTGTGTAGAACCATGTGAGTGTTACAACGGTTTGTTAGAAAAACATTAGCACTACACATGGATGGACAAATTTGGTTCCTTCCTCTCCTCATACCACACATATATTCACAGTTGAATTAAAAATCTAAATGTGGAAGTAGAAAGCTAACAAATGAAGATGGAGGAGAGTATCTTGGCACCTGGGTAGGAAAAATTTCTTAAACAGACCCAATCATCATAAACTATATGAGACAATATTGGTGGGTTTTACATTAACAACAATTTCTGGCACCTGCTTGACATTGTTCTTTGATGTGAGTGAGAAGTAAACATTTGTGAGGATAAACCACTGAGGTTTGGAGGTTGTAGTTACACAACAGAGCAGGACAACTAGCACACCAAAATAGAGAAGGTTAGTGTGGCTTAGGTCTGGTATTAATTGCAAGGGGTCTGGCAAGAGGTTGGGGGGTTCTGTTTGTACAATAGAGCTATAAATATCTAATAGTGAAATGGTGGATCAATATTTAGAATTTTAATTAAAATCAAGCCGGTTACTCTGCTGGAAATAGTAGGAGATGAAGAACAGGTTCTCTGTTGTGTAGTTTTGGGGTCACCATACCAAAATCCTTGCATAAAGTCTGCACCCCAACTAATAAAAAAAAATCCAGGGGTGCCTGGGTGGCTCAGTCGGTTAACCGTCTGCCTTTGGCTAAGGTCATGATCTCAGGGTCCTGGGATCGAGCCCCGCATTGGGCTCCCTGCTCAGCAGGGAGTCTGCTTCTCCCTCTGTCCCTCACTCCCACTCGTGCTCTCTCTCTCTCACTCTGCTATCTCTCTCTCTCGAATGAATAAATATAATCTTTAAAAAAAATCCAGAGAGGCAAGCCTGGCTATTCTCACCGGAATGTGAAGTTCTCAAGAGCAGAGTTTTGTCTGTTTTGTTCATTTCAGTGCACAGAGCTGTGCTGCCCAATATGGAGCCAATTGCAACACATGGCTGTGGGGTGCTCAGAATGCAGTTGGTCTAAACTGAGATGTGGTGCATTAAAACACACACTGATTTGGGAGACTTGGTGCAGAGGGAAAGAAAAAAAAAGAATGTTAAACATCTCAGCAGTAATTTTTTATATCCATTACATATTGCAATGATAGTATTTTGGATATATTGAGTTAGGTAAAAATATATTATTAAAATTAATTTCATCTGCTTTTTTTACTTGTATTAATGTGGCAACTGGAAAACTTAAACTTCTACATGTGCCTTGCATTATATTTTCATTGGACAGTGTTTGTCTAGAGTAACGAGTGGAATATTACAGGTGCTAAAAGAGGCTGAGTGAAAGAATGAATAAGCGAGTTAGTCCAAATGGCTCTTTTAATCAGCATGAATTAGTTTTTTTCCATTTATTGTGCAGTCTTATACCATTACATGTTTAACACAGGCATAATAAAGATCCTAAAGCATTAAGGGACAACATTAGCAGGATGCAGGAATAAACAAGCTTTCACAGAGAACCAATGAGATGTGGAAACACTGAATATAAAACTGTAAGAGTCGATATAAGGAACTCAAGAACATGTAACTGAACATGTTCTATGAACTGGGAAAAGGGTGGCTTCAGTGGGGACGGCTAACTTAGCAGTTTTCAAAGTAGAAGGACCAATGAACAGAGCACTATTGCTTGTAACCAGATTTCATTCATGGAGAAGTTACTGTGTGGCAGACACATTACATGCACACTCCCACTAAACTCACTCTACAACTCTTATGACATATTACTATTCCAATTTATAGATGATGATACTGAGCATCAGAGTGGGAAAGGACACGGTACAAGGAAGTGGTGAAGCCAGGAGTCAGTTCTGCTCACTCTGACCAAGCTGGACATTTGCAGATAGCCCAGTCTTATTACTATGCCCCTCCATCCTCACACTCTATATTTTAGCTACAAGTGACTAGCAAGGGTGCACTTTCCTGCCTCTGAGCTTTGCTCATGCTGTTCCTCTGCCTGGGAACACCCTCTCAGCCTTTCAGTAAGCCACCTGCTATGTCAGGCTGGTCACAGTTGGAATTATTTGTTTTTTGTCTATGCTTCATAAAATGTGAACTCCACAAAGGCAGGCAGGCTTTCTGCCTCGTTCACTCACTAAGAGACCTTAGCAATTAACATTGAAATGCCTGGTACACGGGAAGTCCTCCAAGATCATTGTTGCCCAGATCAATGAAGATTATTCCATTGTTCCAACAAGAACTAATTGTTTCTTGGGTCTACTATAACATAATGCTTGTATTCCAATGACAATTCTTATTTTACCATGTAGATATTATAATCCACTCTCTTTTTACGTCTCCCCGCCGCAAGATTTGTAAATTCCTTATAGACTGGATTAGGTCTCAATCAACTTTGTACCTCTCCCAAAGCAGTTTTCAGTCTTTTTTCCCTGTAGGACTTTTAGCTGGCAGACTCTGTTAGCTATGTACCCAATTTCCGGTTTCCGCTTCTCTTTTTCTTACAAAATCTCCATTTGGCGTGGAACAGCAGTGTGCCCAGCCTTCCTCACAGCTGGAAATGACTGTGACATGGTTTTGGCCAAGGAAATGTACATCCAGTACCGATGTCTCCCGAGAGTTCTCTTCCTGATAAAAGAGGGAAGACTTGTTTGGCCCTGCCTTTCTCTCTTTCCTTCTTGTCTTACCTATAGACGTGATGTCTAAAGTTACAGCACCGTCTTGCCATCTCAGGACCCTAAACAAGAGGACATAAGCCAACAGGCCATGGTGACAGAGCAGAGAAGAGGAAAATCCTGATGGTTTTGCTGAGTAGCTGGGCCAAGGCCAGCAACTTTCTATCTCTAGATTTCTTGCAATGTGAGAAAAACAAACCCATAGATGTTTATCATTGTAAGTCGGGTTTTTTTTTTTTTTTTTTGTCACTTTTAGCCAAAATTATCTTTAGCTCATCCAGCTGATATATGTAACTGGTACAGCGTGTATATGCCATACTCCCAAGATTATATGCAGATTTTTGGCAAACCCAAAATATTACTGCAGGAAAGCAAATCACTGCAAAATTTTGAAATGTGAAGAGACTGAGGCTCAGAGAGGCCAAGTGTCTACTGATGGCAAGCAGCAGAGTCAAGAATCAAACCCAGGTCCCTCGAGACTCAAAGCCCATGTTTATGCCCTCCCATGCATGAGCACAGTGTGTGCTGCCTGCAAAGCCCACATCCCTTGGCCTCCTGAAGACATATGGACCTCTGAAGACCTCACCCCGGAGTAGACTCTCTCCTGGGCTTAGCTGCCATGATCTCCCTTCCTACAATGGGGGCAAAACTCTGTTGGCCAAATACTGCCAACCTTTTTTTTTTTTTAAGATTTTATTTATTTACTTGAGAGAGAGAGCAAGCAAAAGAGAGAGAGACAGAGAGAGCGCACGCACAAGTGGGGGGGAGGGGCAGAGGGAGAGGAGAAGCAGACTCCCCGCTGAGCACGGAGCCCGAAAGGGGGCTGGATCCCACCACCCCGGGACTGTGACCCGAAGGCAGCTGCTTAACTGACTGAGCCACCCAGGAGCTCCTTGCCTGCCTTTCCTGCACATTTCTTTAAAAGCACCTTTAAAACATCTGCTACCAGCACCCTTTGCTTCTGGCATCCTCCCAACCTGAGATGGGAGTACATGGTGTGTGTTTGAGGAATGCCAAGGAGCTTGAGCATCAGTGACCAGAACAGCCTGAGGGAAGGACAGGAGGAAAACAAGATACAGATAAGGTCTTGTCCTGAGCTGTCACCATTTAAGGAGTGGCATTTACTGTAATGACAGTGGGGAGAAGCATGTCTGAGGGGGAGAGCGATGGTACAGGGCAATTGTTTTTGCTGGGTTAATTTTGAGATGACTGTTAGATACCCAGGTGAAGATGTGGTAATCAGAGAGTTCAAATCCCCTAAATTTACAGTCCCAAACATCATCCCAAACTGTTCTGATGAGCCAGAGGCCAGATGGCAAGGCTCCAGAGTGAACTGGATAGTTTATAAGATGTGAAGATGAAGAAGGGAATTACAGAAGATCAGTCGGGAATTACAAACACACATCCTGAGATTTTAGCTTTTCAACTCACTTTGCAGCTGAGCCCATCGATAGGTGACCAAAAAGATACTCTTTGGTCAATTGCCTTTGCCTGAGAAATGTACTGATTGTATTTTGCTGCAGACAATAGAGAGAACTGCCCCCCTCTACGATTTTCTCTGAAACAAAAAATATACAAACACACCCATAAACACAGCTGTTAGGCAGCATGGTAATGGAATCAGTTGGAAGGGCCCTGGGGAGTGGACTGCTCCCAAACGGCCGGGATCTGCATTCTGGTTTTCACTCCTAATAGCTTCGTTAACCTCTTCGTGAATGGAAAACATAGGCTGCGGGGATAATTCAAAGACATTATCTCCACTGAGCTCTTAGCACAGAGTCTGGGACAAAGTATCAACCTGATAAATATGAGCCAATATTTACTTACATTCACAGAAGTATGCAATACAGAGACTCATAATCCACTGAACACATATCTTCACATCCATGCACTGATAAACACACACCAGTAAATCTCCATCTATAGAACATGCACGAGAGACTCATAATCCACTGAACACGTATCTTCACATCCATGCACTGATAAACACACACCAGTAAATCTCCATCTATAGAACATGCACGAGAGACTCATAATCCACTGAACACGTATCTTCACATCCATGCACTGATAAACACACACCAGTAAATCTCCATCTATAGGACATGCATGCATATATACAGAAAATGCCTTAAAGTTTCTCATTCCCTCACTGGCTGTCTCACCTGCTTTTGACTTGATAACATTCCTTCTTAATGCTTTTCCAGAATGGAAAGTTTTTTTTTTCCCCCCAAGAGCTGACTTTTACTACCAATGCCTGCCGTGGTTCACAGCTGGCTGTCCTCCTGAATGGATGACAAATACCCTCAGCAAATCACTTTCTCTAAAAACAGTCCACCCCGGATGATCTTTACCCTCAATTCTCATTTCCATACACCTTGACAAGGAAAATTCCATTCTTTTTAGAGATTTACTGCTAATCTTTCCCAAGCAATACGACTCTATGAAAATGAACAAATATTTTTTTCTTTTGCAAAATGCCCTAGTTTTGCCTCATCTGTTTAGTGGATTTATATAAAATATAAATGTAAGGCTGACACTTCTCTCCATATTCTGCCAGCTGAATGTTCATTTTGTTTGGCTTTATGGAGCTATTTACCTGGAGTATTTTACCTTGATAATTTAATGTGTGACTTGCCATCTCTATTTTTTCTTCCAGATGCACCTGAATGAACCGAGTGTATACAAGATACTTTTCAAGTCACAGTCACTGTGCAGAAGCAGATGAATTGCTCTCAGTACTATAAGCCAACTGAATTTTTGATGGACACGATTCCCCAAGAGTTTGCTTGACTTTCTGGGTCAAGGACTATCTGGTTCACATCATCCATACTGCTGGGATGCATAGGTTTATGGCAAAAATAAAAGCAAAAATACCCCCCAAATCAAAATACTACAACACTTAGAATACATTTTATATTGGGAAAATCAACACCATTGGCCCAATGCTAAAAGTGCCTGAGCATGAATGCTATTCACCTCCTTACAACCTGAATATGCATCAACCAACTAAATTCCAATTTGGACCACTGTGCTTCCCTGATCTGGATTGGAAGGAGGCATTCCATCAAGATCTAAATACCAAATCATTAACAGCTCCTCCAAAGTCTGTCTTGGCACACTTACTCTAGATTTTCAAACTGGGGAGCACTGAATCTGGAAGACTATAGGAAATAAGCCAAATCTGTATTTATATCCTCTAGATGCCATTCAGTAAAATCAGCAGCAATGGATTTTGCAAATCTCATGTTGGTGACTTTGACATCATTCCCTGGACAGAGGTACCTGTTGTCATCATCATCATCACAATGGTTATTAATATTTCTAAATATAGTATGTTAAGTAAAGGAAATACAGTATTTTGCACTGATTCACTATGATCTGGGGTAGGTACCACAATTTAAGACTCACACACACACACACACACACAGATTACTTAGTACCTACAACTGCAGGTATTAGGAAACCCAGATTGAACCTGGCTTACACAATAAGGATATTGCTTCATATAACAAGAGGTTGTAATGCAGGGAGACACTACGGATGGCTAATTCAGCAGCACAACGATAGCATGAAGACCTCAAGTTCTTTTCATCATTTTACTTTGCCTTCCTCATCCCAGCCTTAAAGTTGGCTTCCCTCACAGTCAAAAAAGGGCTGCCTGATTGCAAACCTTGAGCAGCAGAAGAGTACTGGCATCTTCCCTTATGTCCCCCTGGCCTGGAGAACCTTTCCCAGCAGCTTGTCGTCAGACTTCCCTCCTCTTCTTGGCCAGGACAGTGACACACTCCCTCCTACACCAAACACTGACAAGGAGAATGAAACTGCCATGATTGGCTTCGATCAATCAGGATTTATCCTTGGTACCTGCGCAGAGCAGAGGGTCTCCTGAAGAATGGGGCTGCACAGAGAAGGGTGAATATTAGAGCAGTATTAGCATTTTGTTAGAAAGGTGAAAGAGGAGTAAATGACTCTGGGGTAGGTGACCAACAGGGCCTCCTAAACAGACAGAGACCCCTGGTAGAGAATGATGGAAGTAGGGGAGATGCAGAAGAGGAAGACAAAACCTTACGGGTGCAAGTGCATAACCCCTTCCCTGGGGTGTGGCAGGGCCTGTGAATATGATGGGTCACTGTCTTGGCTAGGACACGTTATATGAGAAAGGTGATGGGACAATCACTCCCAGGATTACTCTGTTATCTAAAACTCCATCCTAGCAGACTGGAGGGAGGCGATCCTGCTGACCTTGGGAAGCATCCCTGGCCTGTGGTGAGCAAGAAAATACACCTGCAAGGAACTGAATTCTTCCGACGACCAGTGAGGTTGGAAGAGGACTGTGGGCCTCGGATGAGACTGCAGAGCTGGCTGAAAGCTCAGTTTTGTCTTGGTAAGATGCTAAGCAAGGGAACCCACTAGACTTGTGACCCAGAGAACCTGGGATATAATAAATATTTGTTTTAAGCTCCTAAGTTTGTGGTATTTCGCTATGCAGCAATAGAAACAAATACACCCACTTTGGACTTGTGGATGAGCAAGAAATAAACTTATTCTTTATGTTACGCCATTAAGCTTTGGTGGTTCATAGCAGCTAGTGCTGCTACCTTATCCAAATACAATGGTATTAACAAGGTTGCTCATATAAAGGCAGTAAAAGCCCCATCAAATGTTTAGGGACTGTCTCCTCTGGAAATCTCATCATGGGGACAGTCTCCTGGGACTGGCCTGCAGGAAGGCTATACCTGCTAATGAAATGGAATTCTGAACAGCTATGACATATTAGTTGTCACCTCCAAATTACATCCCTTTTCATTTCTAGGTCCTGGTTTGCTCCAGTTAATTATAATCCGGGCCAGATACATAAAGCATGATACCTCTGAGAATCATCAGCCCTATCTGTAACATTGATGTAGCAGAAAAGGTTCTGCATTTCTGGCAGGTGTTAAGGTTTTTATTTTATTTTAATTTTTTATAAAACAAACACACACTAACATCTACTCTACCAAGTAGGATTCCAGGCTTTTAAAAAATGTCATACCACTTTTTGAATAGACCCGATGGCTCTCACTTAAGTGAACACAGAGTAAATACCAGGTACTGTGATGGTAATCAACATATGCTTACTTTTTTTCATTTTTAATTTTTTTTAAAGGCTTTTATTTATTTGTTTGTCATATATATAGAGAGAGCGAGAGCAAGCAAAAGCAGGGGGAGTGGCCAGGCAGAAGGAGCCCGATGTGGGACTCAATCCCAGGACCCCGAGATCATGACCTGAGCCAAATGCAGACGCTTAACAAACTGAGCCACCCTAAGACCCTAAGTCTGCACATAGGCTTTCTTACTTAGTATTCACCACAACCCTGAAATGGAAATAATATCAATCTCATCTTCTCGAGAAGATGAGAAACTTGAGACTTAGGTTAAACAATGGGCCTAAGTCCACAGCTTTTGAATGGCACAACCAAGAATCAAACTCAAGTCCACCTGACTCACTCATCCAGCCATGAATTCATTTGTCATTCATCCAAAATTCCATTTCCAGGCACCAGGTATGGTGTGATATGTAAGATAAAGAGCAGGGGTTGGTAAACTTCTGTCAAGAGCCATTTAATAACCACTTTAGGCTTTGGGGGCCATATGATATCTGTCACAGCTACTCGGTGATATTGTGTGAAGTGACCATAGATGATACGTAAATGAATGAGCATGGATGGTGTTCCAATAACATTTTACTTACAAAAACAGCAGTGGGCTGAATTTGGCTTGTGGGCTGTCATGTGCAGACCCCCGGTCTGGTGAGCAGCTGTGGTGCACAGCCTGGTTAGCTGCCTCATCCCCCCTGCTGTTGGGACGCGGCTGGCTGCAGGCTCTCAGGGAAGGGATCTACTTCATCTAGGGGCCTTCCTTCTCCCCTGAGGCACAGTTGAAACATGTGAGGGTGGAAGCCCCACACTCTGCTCAATTCGGAACAACCCTGATGAGCCACCCTGGCTTCAGTGCTCCCCAAGGTGCCGGCTGAGGCCTTTGCTATCACTGCATTGAAGCTGAACATCTCCTGCTCACTCCTGCTTTTCAGGTCTCTTCCAGGGGCTGTCCTCAAGAGAGCCTCTCAGGAAACTCTCTGCAGGTGATTCTCCATCTCAAAGTCTGCGTGCAGGGAAGCAGATGTAAGCAGGTGAGTAGGGAGAGGGGCTGCAGGAGAAATGGAGAAGCCTTCTAGTCAGAAGGAAAAGCAAGGGCAAAGATACGGAAACAAGAAACACATGATAGGTTCCAGGAACCAGATGTGGTTCATAGTTGCAGGAGTGTGGTGTGTGGCTGAGGAATTAGCTGAATCTGAGGCGGAGAGGGACGCAGGGGCCAGATCACGTAAGCCTCCGAAAAGCAAGCAGTTTTCCATCCAAGGATGGAGTAACCGCCAAGAGGCAGCCCCGGGGGTCTGCAGGACCCTTCTCCACCTTCTGACCATGAGGTCCGCCGAGAGGGCTGCAGGGAGCTGTGTGTCTTGGGGCAAGTCTGGCCTCAGGGAGTCACTGGATGGAGGAAATATGAAGACCCGCACAGTAGAAGTATGGTCCCCATGCTTCCAGGTTTCAGATGACACAGTGCAAGGCTGGGGCTTGGAGAGTGACACTGTAAGTCAGGGACAGAAAGCTCAGATCAGAATGGAGAGAAGCCAGAAGAGTGAATGTGTGGCTGGAAGGGCTTGCCTTTGGGATTAAGGAAGGAAAAGACCTGCAAGAGCTGCTCTCCTGGCATCAGGACCTCCTAAAGCCCAATGAGACCCTTAAAAAACTGTCTGTGCTTTTCTATTTCACAGTCTTAAAAAAATAAACAAGTAATAGATGATCTTAAAAGAAAATCAAATAAAATGGCTGTACAGTAGTCCCCCCTTATTCACGGTGTTTCTTTCCATGGTTTCAGCTCCCTGCGGCACGGAAGTAGATGTTCCTCCTACTGACAGATAATCAGAAGGTCAAGGGTAGCCTAACGCTATGTCGCAGTGCCTATTTCATTCTTACTTCATGTCACCGTGTAGGCATTTTATCATCTCACATCATCACATGAAGAAATAAGGGCAATAAGAAATTTTGAGAGAGACAAACCACATCCACATAAGTTTTATTATAATAAATTGCTATAACTGTTCTATTTTATGGTTAGTTATTATTGCTCTCTCACTGCGCCTATTTTATAAATTAAACCTTGGCATTTATATGTATGTATAGGAAAAAACATAGCATAGAAAGGGTCTGGTACTCCCCACAGTTTCAGGTATCCACTGGGGCTCTTATAAAGAAAGAAAATCACTTTATATAATTTTTATCACTATTCTTAATATTCCACCAAACAATAACTGGCAACAGTTTGGTGTGGATAATCCCAGAACAATTTCTGTGAACTTACTAATATTTACTTGTACTTAAAAATATCTATCATCTATTGATCTATCATTTCAATATTTTTAAATACATGAATTATCCTACACATTTTGTTCTGTGACTTGCTTTTTCCATGTCGGATTTTACAGACATATACGTCATAAATTTTATGAATATTTTTCCATGCTATGGATACAGTGTGTTGTATTTAATCATTATAAAATTGATGGCAATTTGGGGGTGTCCTAATTTTTGCTATTGTAAGCACTGCTGCAATGAACATTCATATGTATATTTGGATACACAAATGCACAGGTACACTTAATAATATAATAAAAACTAACAGCTGTGGGGTCTGCTGTGGGTCGGCACGGTGCTGAAGTGCTTACATGTGTTACTCATTTAATTCTTACAATTACTCTTTGAAGTAGGTTTCATTATGATCCCAATACTACAAATGAAGAGACTGTGCCTAAGAGAGTTTAAGTAACCTGCAACTAATTCCCCAGGAAGGATAGTGGAATGGACTTGCTGTCATTTTTATTTTTTACATTTTTTTTTATTCTTATGTTAATCCCCATACATTACATCATTAGTTTTAGATGAAGTGTTCCATGATTCATTGTTTGTGCATAACACCCAGTGCTCCATGCAGAATGTGCCCTCCTCAATACCCACCACCAGGCTAACCCATCCTCCCACCCCCTCCCCTCTAGAACCCTGTTTGTTTTTCAGAGTCCATCGTCTCTCATGGTTCGTCTACCCCTCCGATTTCCCCCGCTTCATTCTTCCTCTCCCGCTACCTTCTTCTTCTTCTTTTTTTTTCTTAACATATATTGCATTATTTGTTTCAGAGGTACAGATCTGAGATTCAACAGTCTTGCACAATTCACAGCGCTTACCAGAGCACATACCCTCCCCAGTGTCTATCACCCAGTGACCCCATCCCTCCCACCCCACCCTCCACTCCAGCAACCCTCAGTTTGTTTCCTACAATTAAGAATTCCTCATATCAGTGAGATCATATGATACATGTCTTTCTCTGTTTGACTTATTTCACTCAACATAATACCCTCCAGTTCCATCCACGTCGTTGCAAATGGCAAGATCTCATTCCTTTTGATGGCTGCATAATATTCCATTGTATATATATACCACTTCTTCTTTATCCATTCATCTGTCGATGGACATCTTGGCTCTTTCCACAGTTTGGCTATTGTGGACATTGCTGCTATAAACATCGAGGTGCACGTACCCCTTCAGATCCCTACTTTTGTATCTTTGGGGTAAATACCCAGTAGTGCAATTGCTGGATCATAGGGTAGCTCTATTTTCAACTTTTTGAGGAACCTCCATACAGTTTTCCAGAGTGGCTGCACCAGCTTGCATTCCCACCAACAGTGTAGGAGGGTTCCCCTTTCTCCGCATCCCCGCCAACATCTGTCATTTCCTGACTTGTTAATTTTAGCCATTCTGACTGGTGTGAGGTGGTATCTCATTGAGGTTTTGATTTGGATTTCCCTGATGCCGAGCAATAGTGAGCACTTTTTCATGTGTCTGTTGGCCATTTGGATGTCTTCTTTGGGAAAATGTCTGTTCATGTCTTCTGCCCATTTCTTGATTGGATTCTTTGTTCTTTGGGTGTTGAGTTTGATGAGTTCTTTATAGATTTTGGATACTAGCCCTTTATCTGATATGTCATTTGCAAATATCTTCTCCCATTCTGTTGGTTGTCTTTTGGTTTTGTTGACTGTTTCCTTTGCTTTGCAAAAGCTTTTTATCTTGATGAAGTCCCAAGAGTTCATTTTTGCCCTTGCTTCCCTTGCCTTTGGCGATGTTTCTAGGAAGAAGTTGCTTCAGCTGAGGTCAAAGAGGTTGCTGCCTGTGTTCTCCTTTAGGATTTTGATGCTCTCCTGTCTCACATTGAGGTCTTTCAACCATTTGGAGTCTATTTTTGTGTGTGGTGTAAGGAAATGGTCCAGTTTCATTCTTCTGCATATGGCTATCCAATTTTCCCAACATCATTTGTTGAAGAGACTGTCTTTGTTCCATTGGACATTCTTTCCTGCTTTGTTGAAGATGAGTTGACCATAGAGTTGAGGGTCCATTTCTGGGCTCTCTATTCTGTTCCATTGATCTATGTGTCTGTTTTTGTGCCAGTACCATGCTGTCTTGATGATGACAGCTTTGTAATAGAGCTGGATGTCCAGCTTGCTGTCATTTTTAAAAAACATCTTGTTTTTATGTGATCGAATTGGACTGACATCTTTACAACACTGAGTCTTCTCATCTAAAAAATGTCATGTCCTTTCGTTTATTTAAATATCCTCATTTGTCTTTCCATAATGCTTGCATGTTCCTCACGTTGGATTACATGTTTCTTGTTAAAGACATTCCTAGGTATATCATAGTTGTTATTGCTGGTTCAAAGAGAATGAATGGATTTTCCATTTTGGTTTTGAGCTTGTAGCATACCAAATTATCTTATGAGTCGTAAGAGTTTCAACTGATTCTTTTAAACAGCGCTTCTTATCAACTGCTTGGTAATGACAATTTTGTCTCTTCACTTCTAATATTTATTCTTGCTTCTATTTCCCATCCTGGAACTTCCAGAGCGATGCTGAGTAACACAGGCATGAGTGCGTCCCTCACTTTAAAGGGACTCATGGGGTGATCGCCGCAGTTTTCTGGTAGATGCTCTTCAACAAGTAAATAAACCCCAGCTTACTAGGGATCTTTGTGATAATCAGGAATTCCAGTTGATTCTGCACCAGTAGAGTCCAGGCAATTTTCTCCTGTTTTCTATCAAAGAAGGGGATTACCTATTTATTTGTGTTTCACTGCCCTTGCTTTTTTGGGGTATATTCTCCTTGGTTAGGAGAAATACTTGCATTGCTCAGCCTTTATTGGGGCCTTTCAATTTGAACATATAAATTTAATTTTCTTTTAACTTTCTATTCATTTTACTTTTCATTTTTTAACATTTTGTTCTTAGTTTTTTCTTCTATATCCTTTAATTATCTCAACTCCATTTCAGCTGCCCTCTCCCGGTGGCAATGACTGGTTGGCCTCCTGTTTCTACTTTCAATATAAGACTTTTCTTTTATAAATTACCTTTCTTTTGCTATATTTTTTGGTAGATTATATTATCTTCCATCTTACTGATCCAGTCTTCACGTTTGTTTATTCTACTTTTGAGACCTTGCATCGTTTTTTTTTTTTTAATTTATTTTGGAAATCTTATTTTTCCAAAAATTGATTCCTATTCATTGATTGTTTCTTTTTTAATAGAAACCTGTTCTTTTGGTATTGTCACAATACATTTTAATCCCTCTGAAGATACCATTCGGAAAGTTTTTACGGGTAGCCATAATCCTTGTGAGAACATCATTTCCCTGGGTTAGTGTACACTGGTCCTTCTTGTTCATGCTTCAGTTGTCTGTTCATACCTATGGGTGAAGAACTAGCTTGATCATATAGGTAGCTGGGGTGTGGTACCCTGAGTCTGTCTGACCCGGGAATGCTGACAAGGAGCCTTTGCTGCTTTGGTGGGGATCAAGCAGGCAGGATGGAGGCTCCCACAAATGCCAATGTATGGAGGGTTCTACTTTGAGGATTGAAGGCTTTCACATATTTTATTCCTGGGAAGAGCCCTCTTTTGTTATTTTCTTGTAGTTATGATTTTTGAAGTCTGGAATTATCTTGGGTTCTGCTCCTCTGCATGGCCCCTGAATCCATTCTAGGTGGACCTCCTAGGCCAATGCTTTGGGTTGTTTAGACTGAGCTCCTGAGGCGTTCACCTCGGGTGGAAGCTTGTGCTTCTAGCTCTTTGCATCCCTGGGGAATGAGGAGGAATGACGGGACCTCTGTACTGTGGGCAGCTCTTCACAGGGAATGAGGAGGAATGACGGGACCTCTGTACTGTGGGCAGCTCTTCACGGGGAATGAGGAGGAATGACGGGACCTCTGTACTGTGGGCAGCTCTTCACGGGGAATGAGGAGGAATGACGGGACCTCTGTACTGTGGGCAGCTCTTCATGGCTTGCCCGGGGACCTGCCGAGACCACCCCTGCTCTTTGCACCTGCTCACTCAGTCTCCGGGGCTCTGCTGGGAACGTCTGTGCTCACGTCTGTAACCACCAGCCCCACAACCTGCTTTGGACAACAGTTTTCTCTCATCTGGTTTCTCCCTTACCTCAATGCTTTCTGCTTCACATCTTCCACAATTTCCTCACAAATTCCAGCCTGCTGATGGTATCTTTTCTGGTTGTCCCATCCTCTTATCGATGTCATCTTTTCACATATAGTTTCTGCCACACCAATGGGATTTTGCAAGGAAAGAAAATGAAACACCTACACCTGGTCCGGTTTTGGAATAATGAGTCTTTAATGACATTTAAATGATTTGCCTGGACAAGTTACCTTCTCAGCCTCAGTTGGGCCACCTGTCGTTTGGATTGAGTATTAACCTACACCACGGGAATTGTTCTAAGGATTACAGAACAGGATTTAAAGAACCTGGTGAATGGCAGGCAATCAGTAAACAGGGCCTCAGCAAATGGCACCTGCCATTACTATTTGCACTACAGTGACTTCGATGTGCCTCGCTGGAGGGGAAGAGTAGACAGGCCACTATTTGGGCTGTGAGACTCACTGACACAGGACACATGGTCTGAGGTACATTAGCTACATGCGGACTATGGGGGCTGGGGAGGGGGTGCGGAGAGCTCGGGCAAGTTAACCAACTGTGGTAAGTTTCTCATTTGTAAAGTGGCATAGAAACAAGGTCTGTCTGGGATGGTTGTTGTGAGGATTAAATAAAACGTGGCAGGTGGATGCATGCCACCTTTTCCCCCTTCCTGCCCTCTCTCCCCTTTTTACTCACTCTTTCGACCTCTCTCTCTCCTTTCCTTTGTCTTCTTTTCCGGTGTTCCCACTACTATTGCTGTCGTTGTTGTTTTTAACTGAACCCAGATCTGCACAATTTGTTCATCTATTCATTAAAAAAACTATATGGAACGTTTACTTTGGCTTTGGAGGAAATACATTTGAAAACATGTTAAGAGCTTTCCCTACAAGCCGTTACTGCATTAAGAAAGTGGATGTGGAAAAAGTACAACCAACCAACCAATCAGCCAGCCAACTGGGACTTGGCACCAGAAACTGGATATGAATTTCAGCAGAGGCCCCGAGTAGCAGCATGCCTCCAGATGAGCTGGTTCCCTTTCCTGAGCCTGGGCATCTGCAGTTTCCTCATCTGTAAAATGAGGATAAATGAAAGGCTGTGCATCTATCACCTTGCACAGCAAGTGCTAGGGAAATGTCCGTGCCCCTCCCTTGCCCCGCCAAGCTCCGCTGCAGGGCCTGTGTGTGGTCATGCAGGGTCTGCACTTACAAGGGTTTCATTCTCTGCTGTTGCTGTCTTAAAATTCTTCATAATGTTTGAACAAGCAGCTCCTGCTTTCATTTAGCACTAGACCCCATAAGTTACGTGGCTGGCTTTGCTCGCTGTGATACGACGCTCGGAAGAATCCATACTGCTGCCCTCCCGGTGGACAGAGGGAGCAGGTTCCCAGGTGCCTGGAGGCAGCAGCCCTGGAGTCCTACAGCTCGTTGTGGCTGCCCCTCTTCCAGCTCCATTTCCATCCATGACCTGGAAGCAGCCCGTGCAGGCTGCCTTGGGTTCCCTGCAGCAGCTGGGACCCTAGCTCCAGCCCGACACACTTACTATTTTCTGTCCGGGTTCTTAAGGTACCTCCCTGCCAGATTTTGGAAGTGATGCACCTTACTACCTTTTTGTTTATGACTTTAAAAGGAGTGAGTATTTCCTGAGCATAAAAAAAACCCTCTATGAATATGCTGGGAAAGGCAGGCTCATGCTGTGCGTGGATGTGGACATGAAATCCCGCCAAGGAAATGCATAGCTAGGAGGTTCCCCTGCCTCCTTCACAAACCTTCAGTTGGCCATCTGTTCCTCTATTTCCAGAGGGGAGGGAGACTGGTTTTCACAAGCTAATATAACTCCAAAATGGAGGGATAGAAGTCTTCTTAGAGGCTTGATTTCCTGCTTGTTTCAAAATGAATGCACAAGTTTGGAGGTTTCAGCAAGTTAATCTCAGTCCTATGAAGCTGACCTCCTCTTCCTCTTTTATCCACGTCCACAGATGGGGAGGGAGGCAGTGGGTATGGGAGGTCGAGAGAGGCTAGGTCAGCCCACCATGGTCCTGGTGCTTCCCTCCTGCCACTGGAATTAATTCTGGCTCTCTGTGGGTTGACAGAGGCTATGGCTGGAGCCCTTGCATATATGCAGACCATCTTGAGTCAAGAGAACATCTGTATATAATTACAGCCAAGGCAATATACGCAGAGCACGGGTACACAAACCCTCAGAGTAGGCAGTTACTTCAATGGAACTAGCTTCTCTGCACTCACAGTGCCAGCATCACCTGAACCGTATTTGAACCGCAAAATCTCAGGCCTTATCCCAGACCCACCAGATCAGAAATTCTGGGGGTAGGGTCTAGTCATCTCTGTTTTCACACACTCCCTTAGATGATTCTGGTGCACATCACATTTGCAACCAACTGCTCTCTGGCATTCTTTGGAGGTATTCATAAGGCTTCCTAACCCAATGTGAGTGCCTAAATGGTCTGCCCTGTGACTTTGGGCTGTAGTGATTGTTGTGGAAATGGGAGAAGAATTCAACCTCTCTGGGCCTCAGTCTCCCCAACCCTAAAATCATGGGATTTTCTGTGATGATCTCAAATGATCTTTCTACATTATATTTTCTATGCTCCAGGATTCAAAGTCATCCAGTAACAGTCTCAAATAGTTATATAACACGTGGACGAAGGGTCATTTGACAGCAGATGAACAGCTATTACAACATATCTATTTATATACTTCTATTTCTGTATCTATTTACCTCTCTATTGTCTAATCTGGATCTGGAACATGGTAGCCCAGGTATGGAGTCAGATGACCTAAATTTGACACTTAACCAGCTACTTACCATCTGTCAAATTGGGAAATCACCTACCTCACAGGGGAGGAGATGATGAATGACAGTGTCTAGTGTGGGGCCTGGAGCTTGAAAGCTTCCAAAGGGCAGTCACTGATACCCTGCTGCCTTACACCCATAGACCTGAGCATTATCTCTGTCCCCTTTTACAGCACAGCAAGCCCTTCCTTCCCCCTATCCCCACCCCCAACAGCCCCCAAGGCACTCGAGCATGAGTGCTCCTATTTTGTGAGGGGCTGTGTGAGGCACCGAACTGATGGTGGTTGCTCAAACCCATCGAACCTGGGGGCACCATCCAGGCCGATCGGTCCAGGCACTAATTCCAGTCAGACTTTAGTTCGTCTATGACTTCAAAGTCAGTTGGAAGAACTTGTCTACAAACCTGCCACTGTGTGTGAATCAATTTAACTAAAATCTTTCCAAGACTCTTGCGTTAGTTACCCCATATTGGCAAGTTTCTCAGGGGGTCTTTATCCTAAGGCCAAAGGATGCCCATATTAGAGGATAAGACCACCAAGGTGGTCTTGGAGGAGCAAGGCAACTGGGCCACCTGTTCCCTAGCCATTTCTGCACTTCAAATTGGCCAACTGGAATCTCAACAAGTGGCATCCCTCTCCTTAAAATGCTGTTTCTCTCTGGGGCGTGGTATACAAGATTCCATCAGGGCGCATCCCCACCAAGATCCCTGGCTTTCTCTCCTGCTGTATGATGTGTGTTGTGTTAGGAGTGAGCATCGAGTTCCCACAGCCAGCATCTCTCATCTGTTGTCACTGGGTGTCTATCAGACTTTTTGTCAAATGTAGCACTCTTTTTCTGACCAAAAGTGTTAGCAAAATTCCTAATTATATGGAGCACGAAAGAGGGAAATGACTGCCCTGGCTGAAACAACATAGGTAGAGAGGTGAGCTGGTGGGTGCTGTCGGTACCCCACCCAAGTCCTCTCCCCTGGGGCCCCTGCACCCATCTCCCAGCTGCTTTGGTTGGCGGGGGGCTCTTTCTTCTGAGAACTGGCCTCAGCTAATGGGAACTGTGTCCCCTGGGGGATTATGCAAGCACCCACACCCACCCCTCACCTCCATCTCGGGCCAAAGACTGATACAGAGTAAAACAGTCCTGTCCTATTGCGTGAAGGCAGGGACAACTCTGTGGTGCAGTTTGTGCTCCAGAGCCCCATTGTGGATCAGGGAAGACTTCACCTTAGACTACATTCTTGTTCAGCCCTGTCTCCTGCCCTCTCCTGCTTCCTCTCCTCCTTGTAGGCTTTTCCTGAGAGTGTGCCCTCAATAAATTACATGCTTCTGGGGGTGCCTGGGGGGCTCAGTCGGTTTGGTGTCCAACTCTTGATCTCGGCTCAGGTCATGATCTCAGGGTTGTGGGATGGAGCCCCGCGTTGGGTTCTGTGGAGCCTGCTTACGTTTCTCTCTCTCCCTCTGCCCCTCCTCCCCTAATAAATAAAAATAATAAATTACATGCTTCTGAACCTCATGGACCTCCTGGAGACCCCAAATTAAGGTGAAGGATAAGGGAACAATAAAAAATAGAAGCTTGGTAACTTCAGCAGCTACAGGAACATTATGAGCTGGTAGCAGGCTTCTCCTAAGCTGGCTCTACATGCTGAGTCTCACCACTGGGGATGTGGTCAAAGAGGTACCTTCTAATGGGCCTCTGTCCGTCTCACAGCTGCTGTCCAGAGCCTGGGAGCCAGATGCATGGGCATTAAGACTATCAAGAGATTAGGCTCTCTGCGTCCAACCAGGCTGTGGCCAAACTTATAAGTGAAGGTCCAATTAAGAACCAGAAGGCACCCTGCCATGAAGCTGGAAGGCCTGGCATTTTGCTCTTGGCTCCCGATATATAAATTTAAAATGTCTACCATCTTTGACCCTATGATTTATTAAAGAATCAGGCTTTTTTACTTCCTTCTGTCTGCAAAGATCATCCTATTGGCAGTCTATGAAAGGAACTTTGCCAAAGTAATTCTAACCATAAGAACAAGTAAGTCACATATGAAACAGTGCATATCGCTTTCTCAGACAAGTTCATAAAACCCATGAAATTCTAGAGCACTTGGGTTATTGGAACCAATTAAAGTTATTCCTTCTAGAAAAAAGATCATTCACAGCAAGAATCTGCACAGTTGAGGGTTTGAGGGGCTCCAGTGGGTTGAGTCATGATCCGACATGAAGCTTCCTGATTTTATATTGTGTTCTTCCTTATATGCATCAGAAGAACCATAACTGCATGTTTAAATTTTGTAAGCTGGATGTTTTTTCCTTTTGCTCTTTTTTTTTTTTTTGCCTCATGTAACTTATTCATGGAAATTTATCTTGATCATGTCAGTTATAGGCTATATAGCTGGGTAGAAGAGATACAGTCCAATATAGCAGTTAGAAAAAAATCCATTCCAAAGAAATTGACAATAATGAAACCCTATATTTAGGAATTTATCTTTTCAAATGTTTTAACTGGAAGATCAGCTCCACTGAGGATGATCACTGACAAACTGACCAACGTACGAAGCATCCAGTAAAAATGTGTTGATGAAACAAATGGATACCAGTTTGCCCTTTAAACAAGAATTAAGAAACAGCAAACCTATCAGGAACTTGGCAACTGACTTGGAGAAAATGCAGCCAAGAACTGGGATATATAAGCAAATCCTGATGAACTTCCAGACCAATCACTATAAAAAAAACAAAACAAAAAAACCCTAAAAACCCAAAATCCTGGTAGTCCACTAGGTTCAATTTCCATTCTGTTTTAAGGAAAATGAAATTCCAACTAGTCTGATGATTTAGCTTCCAATACAAAAGCAAATTAGAAGAAGCAAGTTAAAAGCGTCAAAGTAGTCTGCAGAGAGAAATGGTCTTGGTGAAGGGAGAGTTAGAAAAATGTTAGAATTAGACACAAGATCCAGGAGAGCACAGCAGTGTGGAGTTGTTGGTACAAGGAAAAAAACTCTGCTATCTGCATGAAGTTCAATAACTGCTGTTTAAAATGGTAATCCTGAGTAATTAGGAAAGGTAAATTACAAAAACAATATAATTGCTTTGAAATTAACAAAGCATTTGCAGCTCTGTTGTATGTGAATGAAATTCCATGTGGCATATTCTGCTTTTGAAAATAGGGAAATGTGAACCAGATTACAGAAAGATTTGCAAGCAAAATTCTCAACTGGGAAATGCTTAGCACATCAGAGGACATGTTCTCTGTTATCAGGAAGCCTTGACTCTCCAGGATGACTCCTTTTCTGAGCGTCCCTGCCTGATAAGGTTTCCTGGTGCTTCTTTGAGAGGGAAGGAACTCATTTCTCCAAAATATGGAACTCCAAGAAAATACTTCTGGAAGAAAAAGTAGTAACTAATTTGCATAGTAGTAATAATGTTATCAGAAAATCATCCCTAGCGTTTTTCAATCATAAGTCAAGTTTAAAAGATTGCATTTGTATCATGTGATTTTTTATTGTTATTTTTCCAAGGAACTTCATCTCAGATTTCTTAATAAAAGTCAGTAGGAAAATATTGTTCGATGAGCAGAGATCCAATTTATAATTATTGGCTTTTGTACGTATATCTAGGTCACCTATACTTCACTTGAAGAAACTTTGGTTTAATATCTTCTAAAAAGATGATGTAGTTAAAGAAACCAGTCTGAAAATCTTGTTAAGCTTATTAAACTTCAGGGTGGAGACCTCCATTGTGCTTTTAGAGTAAGATTAATGGGGGAAGGGAGGAAACAGGCTTCTGCTGAAACTATAATCAAGGAGATTTTTCTATTCCAGAGATAATAACGATTATTTACCAGAAAGACTCCCTGACTGAAGGAAATTATTCGAACCCAAGGTCTTTCTCCTTGCCCTTCACCTGGCTGTTTGTTAGTTTTACAGAGAGATGGCTCATGCTTATGGAAGCCAAAAATCAAATGTATTTTCTTGTTGGATGATTCTGGCCCTTATGGTGATCTTTTTTTTTTTTTTTTATGTTATGTTAGTCACCATACAGTACATCATTAGTTTTTGATGTAGTCTTCCATGATTCATTATTTGCGTATAACACCCAGTGCTCATTACAACACATGCCCTCCTTAATACCCATCACCAGGCTAACCCATCCCCCCAACCCCCTCCCCTCTAGAACCCTCAGTTTGTTTCTCAGAGTCCATAATCTCTTATGGTTCATCTCCCCCTCTGATTTCGCCCCCTTCAGTTTTCCCTTCCTTCCCCTAATGTTCTCCATGCTATTCCTTATGTTCCACATATGAGTGAAACCGTGTGATAATTGTCTTTCTCTGCTTGACTTATTTCACTTAGCATAATCCCCTCCAGTTCCATCCATGTCGATGCAAATGGTGGGTATTCATCCTTTCTGATGGCTGAGTAATATTCCATTGTATATTGTGGTGATCTTCTTGTCACATGACGAGATATGACTGTAGATCATGGTGACTTAACAACCAAGCCTCACAACTAACGGTTGTCTGATAACTTCCATGGCCCAGACAACATAGCAGAGAGGAACTTCAGTGAAGAAGTGAAGTTCACAATCTTGATTCTTGATGACTCTGGACCTCGTCCCATCCTGCATCTGATTTTCTTCACTGTTAGCCTCCGCTCTATGCTCTCTTGCCTTCTTATCCCACCCTTTGAGATGTTCCCTAACTCCATGTTTCTAGCTCTGATCTTGGAATTGCTACTCATTTACTCTGGCCATTCACTCTGACCGTGGAATCTCTGGCCAGGTAAAGGTCCTCCTGGGTGAACCCAGCTTCCAACCTTGTGCAAGCTCTGTGAAGACAGCTCTCTGGAGGAACCGGGCACTTTCCCTTGTCTTTGAAAATCCTCTCAGGCTTGCTCTTTCCTCTTCCTTCCCATTTCCCCTCTGCATTTTCTTGAGACTGGATTGCCCACCTCCCTGGTTTAGGTTCTCTCCATGACAATCCATCTTTCACTTTACTGTGGCAACATTAATGGCTCCTCTCGTCTGTACTCTTCAAATCTGATTCCCTCTGCCCAGCTTCTAAGACGTTCATCTGACCTCGTCCATTTCCCTGTATACAGAATCAGTCAAACCAATCATACCGTCTCCATCTTTGAAAGGTCATTCGTAAGATTAAATTCATGCCCCATGTTTCTGAAGTTTACTGTGACTGCTACCCAGTCATGTTTGCACAGGGCTTTGTGGATCATAAAAGGCTGTGCTCCTCCCTTTCACTTTTTAGGAAGCATCCCTGGTTCTTTCTCCCTCATACCTCGTATCGCATTCATAGCAAGTCTCATTGATTCTACTCTCAAAATATATCCTGAAAGTTACCACTTCTTAACTATGCCACTAAATAATACCTGGTCTAACATACCATTCTCCCTAATCTGGACTACCCTAGCTTTCTCACTGGCCTCCTTGCTTCCACTCTTGCTGGGTGGCACTGCCACCGCAGGTAGTACCCACAGAAATCTTGGTAAAATGTAAATCACGTACTGTCCAGATCCACTTCCTCCCGGGCTTTCTCAAGTGGTGGTCTCTCAAACTTAGAGCAAAATCCAGCTTCCTTAGCATGGCCATTAAATCTCCATAGGATTTAGCTGGTCCTGTCTGTAAGAATGTTCTACAATGAGAACAATGTTCCATAATCTATGGTGTCTAATGTACTAACCACTAGCCGCAGGTGATTATAAGTACTTGAAATGTGGTCAGTATGACTAAAAAACTGGATTTTTAATTTTAATACATCTAAATTTAAGTAGCCACACATGGTTAATGGCTACCATACTGGAGAGTACAATTTTAGTCCTCGGACTCTTTAGAGGTGAGTCTAGCTTTCTGGACTCAGCACTCAGGAACAAGCACCCAAGATTTCTTGCTGTTCCTCAGAAATGCAAACTTGTTCCCACCTCGGGGCTTTGCCCAGATCTCTTCCCTACTCTCCTCTTATCTTCAATCTTGAAATGACAGCTCATACGCTCACTCCATTCCAGTCTCTGACTCAAGTCACTTTTTCACAGAATACTTCCTTGATCTCAGAAGTAAAATAGCTCCTCATGCTCCCGCTTCCACACTGTTCTCTTCTAAGTAGCCTTATCACTGCCTGAAATACTATGCATTTTTCACCTTGTTTATTATCTGTCTTCTCTATTTTCTCTAGAAATGTGGGTATGGAGTAGGTGGGAACCTGGCTTTAGGCAGAGCTGAGGTTTCTCTAGATGATTCTGAACAAAGGCACAGAAGGGCAAGGGAGTTTAGGGTGTTTGCAAGGGAGTAAATACAATCATGACAAAAAGGAATCTGAGAACCTAAAGTGGGTGGGGGACAAAGAAAAGATAGTAGGCTCCCCAGTTAATGGATTTTATACTTGGGTGGGGTTGAAATAGTCTCAGAGTAGAGGTGTCAGAAGGAATTAGATGGAAAGATGCCAGATGGTGGTCACAGAATGGGAAGCCTGCAAGGGAGGTTCTGGAGATGATACAACCACTACACAGACAAAGTCTATGCGGAAGCGGGTGGCGATGTGCAAGAAAATGGAAGACGAGACCTTAGGAGGAGAAAAGCTTAAGGGTATTTGGAAGAGTCATGTGTAGTGTATGAACATCACCAACAACCAGGGCAGGAGTGGAATGAGCAAGAGAGGGCCTGGTTCTGCCATCGTGGGGAAGAGAGAGACCTGCTGGGGTTGGCAGCAGACTGGGGATGCTGGCAGTGGGAGGAGGAGCCTGAGCACATGGATTTTAAAGCTATGGGCTTCAGAGGATGAGAGACAAGGGTCTGGAAGCAGTAGTGAGGGTGCCTCCCCAATTACCAGGCCAAGGGAAGGAGAAAAGAGCCACTGCCTGGGATTTTGCTGAACAGTGAGCTGCAGAGGGTGGAACTGGGGATGTTGACCCCAGGGAGGGTGGCAGACAGGCTGGATTAGCAGATATGCAGATCTGTGTGGAGGGTACGCTGTGAGAGGACAGTGCTCTGCCATCTCGTGCTTCTTCTGGTGACCAACATCACTGGGGAAGAGGGGTTGTTGGGATTCTTTTCCAAGTTCTCCAAGTTACCCTGTTCTCATAAAACTGAGAGTGTTGGAGGCGGGGGGGGGGGGGGGGGGGCGGGGTCCTGCCAGGGGCACATGGACCTCTAGTATCTCTTTTTACTACTTTCCCTCATGTTGGTTTGGAGGGCAAAGAATGGTGGCATTCCCGGGAACCCAGGGTGTTCTGGATCCCTCCTCTTGCCTCCTTCTCTTGTGTCTGACCTCAGTCCTTTATGCTGTGGTCACAGCTGCTGTCAGACCTGAGGAAAACATACTGACTAGAATATCAGCTATGGGGCCGTTAACAAAAGGTAGCATGGGCAAGTTACATTTTCAGATCAGTGAAGCACCCTCTGCGGGCTGACAGACATCTTGTCTCTTGTCTACTTGCTGCCAAGCAACCTCTCTGCTCAGGCCCCCTGGGGGTCATCAAGGATGACTTTTGGTTTTCTGGCTTGGTTGACTTCATGTATGATGCTCACCTATGGATGAGAACACACGAAGAACTGGGCTGGCATTTGCATCAAGTATGATGAGTTTGGTTGAGAGCCGGCTGAATTTAAAAGGTATGGAGGGCATCAAGCCAGGCTGTCCAAAAAGTAGCCGGATAGATCTGTCTAGAGCTCAAATTTGTGCTGAATTCAGATTTGGAAGTTATCGGCTGGTGGGTGAAATTAAAATAAGTAACATGTCCCAGTAGAGATGTAGAGAGATTATGGAGAGTCAGAAGGGCTGAGGGCTGATAGCAGGATGCTGGAGAAGACCAACATTTGAGTGACCGCTGGAGGAGGAAGTGATAGCCCAAAGGACCAGAGAGGAACTGTTCCAGTAGTAGGAAGAGAATCAATGGAGTGAGAGATTTAAGGAGGGAGCACTAGTGTTTAACTCTCCTGATTCCAACCCAGATCTAAGGGGCTAATGCGCACAGCCTAGGAGCACATGGGAATTCCGCTAGAGAAAGTGAGAATGGGAAGAGACTGAAGGAAGGTTCAGGGCTGTTTTATAACTCATCCAGGGATGTTAGTAAGATTTAAAGGAAATGAATAATTTTATGGAAAAATGCAAATTAACAAACCTGAATCATGCCAATTTGTAAAAAAAAAAAAAAAGAATAGAATAATAAAATTGAAGAAATGTTTTCAAAATTTATTTTAAAATAGGTGTTAGGTCTAGATATTATTGGCAGGTTTTTTTCAAACATTAAAAGAGGGGACCTGGGTTCTACAAATTGCTCCATGGAAAAAACAAAAACAAAAACAAAACAAAGGAGGGCATCTATGGACATCTTCCCAAACTGTTTTTTAAAACTTGGCATATCCTTAAAAATAAAATGTGACCAAGAACACAAAGTAACAGTTACAGAATAATCTCCCTTATGTATATAGATGTAAAAATAATAAAGTATTGGCAATCAAATTGTAGCAGTTTATTAAAAGAAAATCCTCATGGCCAAGTAGGACCTTTTCCAGGAATGTAAGAAGGGTTTAATATTAGGCTATCTATAAATATAATCCATCACATAAAGAGGCCAAAGGACAAAAAACAATCACGTGATTACCTTGATACTTGCCAAAAAGTCATTTGAAAAGATTCCACATCCATTCCTGATGGAAATTCTTAGTAAGCTAAGAACATTACCTATCTTAACACAAGAAAGACTGTCTCAGTTTAATTGTGAACATGAGTGGGAAGTCTGGAATTTGTGTAGAAGGAGATCTTAAGGAATGCTTTAGTTGGAAATGAATTTGTCTTGAAGTTAAATTTGCAAAGCACTGCCTTATGTTTCTCAGACTCAATGTGTAAATTTGCAGTAGCTTCCACAATGGGTTGATAAACAAGAGAGCTAAGGCCACTCCTTAGTACCAACACTGTACAATAAACACTTATAGAGAATGTACACTTACAGCAAAACATTGTTGGCATTTAAAGTAAGCCAGGTATTAGCTCAATACCTCCACTAATATTTACCTATTTGGGGAGTATAATAAGCCCCTGTTCCAAACCTACTCTACTCCCCCATCTCCAAAAATGAGAATTATGTTTAGAGAGGCAAAATTATTATTGCAGATATTATGATAATCTAATAATAATAGCTAACATTTATTTATTATGTACCAGGCACTGTGTTAAGCACTTAGCATACACTAATTAATTTAACCCTAATGACAATGCTGCAGAAGGGCATTATTATGCTCATTTTACAGAAAGAATAGTGAAGCTCAGGAAAGCCAAGGGCAGGGAAGCTTATTAAGTGGAGTCCCAAAGTGGCACTGTGGGATTTGAACACAGCTATTTCTGACTCCAGAGCCCATGCTCTGAGCTGCTAAGCAACACTGTATTTCTTTATTGATGAATAAGAAAAGGAATATGGAAGAACTTAGATTATAAAATTAATATAAAACAAATTTCTTATATGTCAGCTCTCAGCAGTTAGAAAATATAAGAGATGGTTCATAAGTATAACCCAGAGTATAAAACACCCAGACAATAGCTAAAGAGAATTGGGCAAAAAGTATTTGAGGAAAACTCCCAAGTGTTTATGAGTGTCATAAAAGGCATGTCGATACCTAAAGATATATACTATGTTCCTGGATGAGAAATCCCATTGCTGGTAAAGATTTCACTGAAATGATCTGAAAAGTTTCATGCAGTTACTTCCAAAACATTATTTTTATAACTTGATGGAAAAACAAAAAGGTGTGCAGCTAAATAAATAAAATTCCCAGGAGGGTACTTGTATTACCAATTATCTATTATAAAGCTACAATGATTAAAATGTTATAATAGTAATGCCAAAGCACTGTATAGTAATACATGCAAAATCATGAGACTATAACAGATGACTCTAAAGGAGAACCTAGTACATATTAGCATTTATTACATAATAAATGTAACCTTTCAAATCAGTGAAAAAAGAATGAATTATTCAATAAATGGTTTTAGAAATACTTAGTAATCATTGGGAAAAAAAATTAGAGTTCTCCCATACCACATAACATCAAAAATTCCAGATGGATTAAGGTGATAAAAGTAACAAGTATATATTAAAGATCTAGAGAAACAAACAGGTTAATATTTATCTGCTTCCAGGGTGGGGAAGACCTTTCTAAATATAAATGGAAGAAAGAAACCATAGCTAAATAAACCTGAGACATTTAACAACATGACAAAAGAAATCTTCTATATTGAAAATGTCATAAAATCAAAAAACAAATTTCAGTCTGGGAAAAGGTTAGCAACATATATGAAAGATTATGGTTTTAATATTTATAAAAAAGGCGCGCCTGGGTGGCTCAGTTGGTTAAGCGACTGCCTTCGACTCAGGTCATGATCCTGGAGTCCCTGGATCGAGTCCCGCATCGAGCTCCCTGCTCGGCAGGGAGCCTGCTTCTCCCTCTGACCCTACCCCCTCTCATGTGCTCTCTCTCTCTCTCTCATTCTCTCTGGCTCAAATAAATAAATAAAATCTTTAAAAAAAAATTTATAAAAAAGTTTTAAAAAATCAATAGGAAATGGATGAATGTTCTATTAAAATGGACAAGGACCTGAACAGATAACATGCCAAAGAAAAAAGACAAATATTGTTTAAAACATAAAAATAATCCTCTGTGTAAATAAATGTAATTAAAACAATAAGAAAATTCCATATATCTTCATCCTTCAAATGTTCTGATTTAAAAGGCTAGGATACTACAACTTAATAACCAAAAAACCCAAGCAGTCTGGGTTAAAAAATGGGCAAAGGTCTTGAATGGACATCTCTCCAAAGAAGATATACAAATGGTTAATAAGCACATGAAATGATGCTCAACTGATCTTTAGGGAAATACAAAACAAAAACCATGATGAGATACCATTTAACACACATTAGGATTAAAAAAAAAAAAAAAAAAACCAGAAAATAACAAGTGTTGGAGAGGATGTAGAGAAATTAGAACCCTGTGTATTGTTGCTGTGAATCCAAAATGGTGCAGCCAGTGGGGAAAGCAAAATGATGATTCCTCAAAAAATTAAACAAAGAATTGCCATGTAACATAGCAATCATGTTTTGGGCCATATACCTGAAAGAAATGAAAGCAGGGACTTGAACCGATATTTGCATACCCAAGTTCATAACAGCACTATTCACAAAAACCAAAATGTGGAAGCAACCCAAATGTCCATTGATGGGTAAGTGGATTAGTGTAACTGGGAAAAAAGAAGTTCAGAAAGTGAGAAAATAAAAAATAATAATTTATAAATGAAATCAAATATTATCCTATTGAAAATATAGCAAAATTTGTTAGCTCCAAAAAATGTGATATACCCATATAATGGAGTATTATTTAGCTTTTAAAAGGAAGGGAATTCTGATATATACCAAAACATGAATGAATCTTGAAGATTTATGTTAAGCGAAATAAGCCAGTTACAAAGGGACAAATATTATGTGATTCCTCTGATATGAGGTAGCTAGAGTAGTCAAAATCAGAGAATCAGAAAGTAGAATGGTGATGTCAGGGGCTGGAGGCAAGAGGAGATGGGGAATAACTGTTTAATGGGGACGGAGTTTCAGTTTGGGAAGATGCAAAGGTTCTGGAGATGGATGGTGGTGATGGTTGCACAACAATGAGAATGTATTTAATGTCACAGAACTGTACACTTAAAAAATGGTAAAAATGGTAAATAGTACATTATGTATATTTTATCACAAATTAAAAAAAAAAAACTTAGGGGGATTGGATTTTGATGCCTAAATAGAGTGGAGACTTGAAAAAGAAAGAATGAACTAGAAACAAATTTCTCACCAACTCTGGTTGATGATAAAGAAATCTTAGCATAGCCATAAAGCAGAATATACATATATACATATATACATATTTCCTGAGAATTCATAATCACAGATCTGCCTTCACATAGATTTGAGGCCCAAATTTATACAACACAATTTGGTCTGAGAACCCCCAAACTGAAAAAGTAACATAAAATTAGGTTCTCAACTAATGATGCCCTGGGATAATTGCAGAAGCAAACATTCTTTCATTTTTGTTTTCTAAAGATTTTGTTTTATTTATTTATTTGTCAGAGAGAGAGAGAGAGAGCAAGCACAAGCAGGGGGAGCAGCAGGCAGAGGGAGAAGCAGGCTCCCTGCAGAGCAAGGAGCCCAACGCGGTGCTTGATCCCAGGACCCTGGGATCATGACCTCAGCCGAAGGCAGACACTTAACTGACTGAGCCACCCAGCAAACCCTCTTGAGTGGTATATATTATTAGAAGAGCAAAGGCAGGAGTGCAATCCTGAATCCTGACCCCTACCTCACACCATACCAGAAAAGTGATTCCAAATGGATTATAAACCTATGTGTGAAAGGCAAAACAACTTTTCTAGGAAATAATATAGGAGAATATCTTCATATCTTTGGGGTAAGTGAAGATTTCATAAACAGAACACAGAAAGGCCTAGCAACATAACAGAACATAACACAACGTAACAACCATTAGTTGGAGTATGAACTGGTACAGCTACTTTGGAAAGCTGACAGCATCTATATGTATGCCCTACAACCCAGCAATGTTGCTCCTAGGTATACACCCAACAGATGTGCCACAAAGGATATATATAAGAATGACCACAGCAGTACCACTTGTAGCCACCCAAACCAAGAAACAATCCGAATATCCATCATCAGTAGAGTAGATCAATAGTGAACTATTCATACAGTGGAATGCTATACAGCAAGGAAAAGGAAAACTACTGCTACATGCAATTGCATAGATGAATCTCATAACATACTGCTAAGTGAAAGAAGCCAGGCATAAAAGAATATACACTACATGATTCCATTTATATAAAGTTCAAATAACTGAGATTAATTTATGTTGTTAGAAGTCAGGACAGAAGGGGGTCTGAGGGAGATTCTGGGGTGCTGGTAACATCCTATTTCTTGATTTTTGCATTGGTTGCAGATAGATCAAAAGTTCATATTCTGAAAATTAGGGGTGCCTCGGTGGCTCAGTTGATTAAGCAACTGCCTTCGGCTCAGGTCATGATCCTGGAGTCCCAGGATCGAGTCCCGCATCACGCTCCCTGCTCAGCGGGGAGTCTGCTTCTCCCTCTGACCCTACCCTCTCTTGTGCTTTCTCTCTCTCTCAAATAAATAAATAAAAATCTTTAAAACCGAAGTTTATATTCTGAAAATTCACTAAGCTGGAATTTGTAATGTGTGCACTTTTTGGTATGATGTCATATTTCAATCAAAGTTTACTAAGAAGTAAAAAGCTACAGTATAGTCTTTCTTGAGGGCACTGTGTCAATGAGAATAAAAGACCTCAGAAGTGTTTATATCTGGACCCAGCAATTCTACTTCCTATGAAACTAGTCAGAAATATAATCAAATACTTATGTATCAGGATGTAAATTTTAATATTTTAAAATATATGAACAGTAAGAAAGAACCTAAATATGTACTCAGAAGGAACTGCTGGAATAGATGTGCTATAACAAGAAAGTAGAATATTATACCATTTTGAATATTCATGTTATTGATTATCTAAGAGTATACAGAAACTATGCATAACATCAGGTAGAAGAAAAAGTACAGCATGCATTTATGTATATACTGTTCCAATTTTGTTTCGAGTGTGTGTGTGCATGTGTAAAGGAAATGTAAGTGAAAGAAATACAGCAAGAAATATAACCATCCTTATCTCCACGTTGTTGTGTGATAAAGAAATTTTTCTTTGTAATTTTCTGTTTTCCAGTTTTCTACATTGAGTACTTATTATTTTTATGATTATATGATTATGAAAATAACTTAATAAGGGCATAGCTACCCTTGTAAACCCAGCTGCATCTGAGAAATGCTTAAGATTACTTGGCAACATGGAGGTCAACAGCCGGTCACTGTTGCCAGAGCCATGCCTTTGGACTGAATGATAAATGGGAAGGGAAAGAAGACAGACTAATTACAAATGATTCCTTCAGGTACTGTGGTTAGAAAGAAGAGGATCTTGACAGTCTACAATTCTTACTCAATTCTTATTCTCTATTTAATTTCTTTGACAGTCTACAATTCTAACAGTCTAAATCAGTGTTTCTCAAACTTGGCTGCACAATGAAATCATTAGGGAAGCTCTAAAACAATACTGATGCTTGGGACCCTCATTCAGAGATTCCCATTTAGTAGTCTAACCGATGGACTGGAATCCCTAAGGGATCTGAATGCAAAGCCAAGGTTCCATTTTCTTTCATCTTCTCCCCTGAGTAGAAGTTAAATTCCTTATCAATAATAGCTTCCCATATATGTATGAGATGCACTGGGCACAAAGTAGGCACTCAATAAACAGTTGCTTATTGGAAGACACACACCTTTCTGGAAGATGCCAGGCACATCCTTATGGTTAAGAGATTTCTTCTCCCTAGCTTAGATGGTAGTCCAGATTCAGAGAGAACCATGGAATGAGGGGACTCCTTGGTCCATGGCTCTTATGGGCCACTGGGTAGCTTATATCACCCTTCCAAAATGAAGCCACAGGCTGGTGAGTCAATGGCTTATCTTCCTGGGATGCAAAACAGCTAAGGTGAAAACTGCACTCAACAGCATAAGTAAAATCTAAAGGAAGGAAAACTCAGTTATACTATTGGAACATCAGTTTTTGTTACTGAAATGATTCTAGGGATGACAATTGGGGTTGGCTAGGGATAGAAGTCATCTAATGTGAAGCAGGAAGAGAAAGTAAATAATGTTACATGCTTATACATGCTTATAACATATTAGGTCACAGACCTTACAAAAAACCCATGTCAGCTGGGTATAAGCATCCCCATTCTAGAGATTAGGAAGCTGAGGCTCAGAGGGGCTAGGCAACTAGCCCAGAGTCACAGGGCAACTGATAAGAAAAGATCTCAACTCTTGTCTATTTGACCTCAAAACCTATAATCTCTCCACGGCATCAAAATGCGATCTTGGGTCATGTAAGTGACTTCAAAGGGCATCCACACAAAACCTTCATATTAGACCCTAGTAAGAGTTCATGTTGTAAGTCAGTAGGAGAAGGGATATTCATTGAAATAAGGGATGCTGAAACATGACATTTTTTCTTAGTATTCAATAGTCTCTGTTAGCACTTAAGAAAAAATGAGGTTGTGGTCTTTCTGGAATAGTTAGTGGAAAGATAGAAGGGTGGCTTTCACATTCTTTCGATTCAACTAATTTTATGAAAAAAAACAAAAACAAAAACAAAAACAAAAACAAAACAGATAAACTACATTACTACTTCGGTTTACAGGAATATGCCCTGAGGAAATTGTCCTGGAGTATCCAAAGTCCAAGAGAGCTTTCTTAAACAGAAGTCCTGCTGTTAACAATCTGTGTGATTTTAGGCAAGTCGTTGCCTCTCTCTTGGCTTTGATTTCAAGAGAAAAAGAGAAGCCATTTCGACAAACTTTGAGGGCTATAGATACTTCACTGATCTGATACAAGCTATGGATCCTTTCCCCAGGTGATGCAACTCTGCACGTAACTGCACAATTCTGAATGCGGATTCTGGTTGTTCATGGATCTTCCAAAGATTTTTCGTGGACCCCCAAAGAACATACTAACCCTTGACTGAAAACACCTGGTGTATGTGATAATGGAACTGTAGTCATGCTTGCCAAAAAGCCCTTATCTTTTAGAGATGCAACCTGAAATATTTATGGGTGAAATAAATTGAAGTCTGAAATTTGCTTTCAAATGATCCAGTGTATTTGGGGAGGGATGGTGGTGGTAGGGGGGATAACAGGTGACACAAGATCATCCATGAATTTGTCACTGGGGAAGCCAGGTGATTAGTTCCATGACTATTCTTTTTTTTTTTTTTTTTAAAGATTTTATTTATTTATTTGACAGAGAAAGACACAGCGAGAGAGGGAACACAAACGGGGAGTGGGAGAGGGAGAAGCAGACTCCCTGCCGAGCAGGGAGCCCGATGCGGGACTCGATCCAGGGACTCCAGGATCATGACCTGAGCCGAAGGCAGTCGCTTAACCAACTGAGCCACCCAGGCGCCCCGTTCCATGACTATTCTTTATACTGTTTTCTCTACTTTTGTGTCTGTTGAAATTTTCCATACTAAAATAAATTTACACAATAAAAATTATCTATAATTTAAAAAATACTCCAACTAGATGATCTCTAATGTTTCCAACTCCAATAATCTATGATGTAGCATTCCAAAGAATCTGCAAAGGAAATGGACTTCCAGAAACATGCTATGGGCTCAGGGCACTGAACCATCCTCCTCCTCTCCTAATGGACTCTGCACTAAAGGGTTTATTGTGGCCTCCTTTTCCAGATATTTCTGTGACATTACATTTAATTATCTCCATAAATATATTTTTGGAGGAAGAGTAGTAAAACCAAACACAAAGAAGCGAGACAAAAATTGGTCTAATCATTTCACATGTGGCTCAATTTGTTTTCAAAGATTTCTTAAGAGAAGACCAAAATACTGCTGTAAATGACTTTGAGTGGCATGTGAAATACGTGCTTAGCATGTTAGGGGAACCAGGAGAAAGTGAAACAATACATAAGCATGACAGATAGTTGTGGTGGGGGCTGGGCTCCAGAGCTCTGCTGCCCAGGGCTCTGTCCTTCCTGTGTCGTTCAACTAGCTATGTGATCTTGGCCAAGTCACCCAACCTTTCTGAGCTTCTGCTTCCTTATTCATAAAATCAAAGAAACAGGCAATCTCTCTCATAGGGTTATTGTGAAGAATCAAGTTGTACCTGACATGCAGCACGCATTCAGTAGATGCTAACCAGAGTTCTTTCAACTGTGTAAATATAAAAATGGATCTTATAAAAAAGATGTACAATATAGATCACAATGTTATCAGTAGTTGTCGCTGGATTGTGAGCCAATGTGTCATTTTTTTCTTCCCCTTTATTTTTGTCTGGGCTTTTCAATTTCTACAAAGAGTATTTTGTTACCCTTATACTCAGAGAACAAAAGTCTTTTAGAAGGTAATTTTAAAAGTCTTTCTTGCGGAAGTTTAATGCCCAGAGAGGCCTAACCCATGTTGTATGTTCACAAACAGACCACTTGAGAGGAGTAAGGTGGAATGACTACCATTACCTTGTTCATACTTTCCTTACTATGCTCTCATCTTCAGGGTGGAAGATCCTTATAAACAGCAGTGAGCTTTCAAATCTGGCACTCCTGGTGTAAAATAAATACAGCCTTCTTCTGCTCCTGTTTCATGCCCTCCTGCCCCCTTACCACATATTCCTCCATACTAGGAGCTGAGCTTTTTTGAGGGCTTGGACCCCTTTTAGAACATCACCAATGCTACACCATAAAAATTGACATTCAGGCACGCTATTTTGCATTCAATTTCCTGGGGTTCATGGCCCATCCCCTCCCCCCCAGGCCATCTCCACTGATTAAGAACACCTAAGCCATGACAAATTTCAGAACATATACACACACTTCAGGTGTGTAGACCACTTTGAGAAAAACTGGCATGTACAAATTTGAAAGCATAGTCAGATAAATCAGTGGATAATTATGGGTATTACATATGTAGTTTTTTCTCTGCCAAAGAATTTGCCTCAGGATATCTATAAATAGCAAACCCATATAGTGTGTTTAAACCATGCCACTGTATACGCAAATGCTAAGCCCTTTCCAGAACACACCTACTGCAGAGCAACAGGCCCATTTCAAAAAGTTTAGTACCAGTTTCACTCCTGAGTTTTGCTGCGCTCATTTACAATCTACGAGATCATCTTCAAAATGGGCACTAACCCATATGCCTTAGGTGGCTGATGGTCGATGATAGACAATGATGAGATGCCCAGAAACTTCCAGTCAGAGGAGAGGTCGTATGTGTGTGCAGGTTATGAAACAGCTTAGGAGTGGATCATCTGTGGTGGGGTGGATCCCCTTGATCTCAGAAAGGAAAAGGATAAACATAGAGTCCTTACACTGCCCTGGTTCATTTTATGTATTCTTCACAGCGACTCTGGAAGGAGGGGCTTTTGCCCCCATTTCCAACCGAGTTTTAGAAAAGTTGACACACACATGCCCCAGATCAGACATTTATCGGGGGAAAAAAAAAGACAAAATAAAGATAATGTAAAGCTCTCTCTCTTTGATGGTTAACTTCCAGAGGCTGAGATGTGTAGAGTGCCCAGCATCGCTTAAACCAAGAGCCACTTGGCTGTGATTTTGATCCTGCTGATTTGTCAATGGCTTTTAGGGATGTACCTAAAGGGAGAGAGGGATGGGACTTTTCTTTGCCCCATCTGTCCTGCTCTCCAAACTGGCATCCACCTTCCCTTCACTCCTATACAGGAACTGCCCAGCATTCCAAAGATACCTGGGGAATTCACAAGGAGATCTGTATAAATAGCCAGGAGCCCTGCACTTAAAGAAATCCATATCACCACAAACTCCATTTTATGATTTTCACCCCAGGCTAAGATGCCATTTGGCATGTCACTGCTGGCAGCACATTTTACTCGATCCTCTTTCAAGATTTCCAAACCTGTGCCCGGCCCCCACGGGAGTCTCAGAGGAAGTGGAACCGTGGCAGAAGCGCTGCGGAGCTGGCTTTGTGCGTGTGTTAGTGTAACTCATAAAAGCAAGTGTAAGTTCTCCAACTATTAACTTCCACAAGAGGAACCTCAACTTTCCCACGAATGCGGCTTTTCCCTTTGCTTAGCTTTTCTGAAGTTAGGGGTGAGTCCTTAAATTAAGCAGAGTCTCGGGGACTCCTGTGACACAGACAACCCTTTACTGGCCGCAAGCGCCCTAGCTTTTCTGGAGGTGTATCCCTCGCTATCATCTTTCAGAAGCAGCTAACACCTACACGTGCTTTGGGCACCAGCAGGCTGAAAGCACAGAACCACCAAGCCACCGACCACCCAGGAAAGCGGTCTCTGAGCCCGGAGTCAGTGCGCACTAACCGGCGTGTGCTTGAGGGGAGAAGCCAGCGCAGCCTCGGGTCTGCGTGGGCAGGAGGCTGGGTCCACGCGACGTGGTCCAGCAGCGTTACAGCGAGTCCTGACCGACATTCAAGTCTCAGGGGAGCCCGGGTCCCATTAGGGGCACGTCTCCCGCCAGCCTCCGCGCCAGTTCGGGGGAAACTAAGGTGGACCGAGAGAAGAACAGGAGGAGAGTGAGTTCGTGTTTTCTTGGGGTAAGTGTGCGCGGTACCTTGGATTCCTGGCTGCTGGTGGATGCTGGAGAGGGCGGCTGCTCGGCGCGCGGCGCCTCCTTGGGCAGCCCGTCCACGCCATCCTCGCGGGCACCGCTCGGGGGGATCATCCTGGCGGCGCGGGAACGGTGCTGGGCTCCCGGAGGAACAGAGAGGCTGGCCTTCCCGTCGCTCGTGCTAGCTCAGCGGCGGGTCCCAGGGACGCCCATCGTCTCCCCGCCGCCCACGCGCTCTCCCCCGACCTCGCCCGTGCGCACGCCCGTCCCGCGCGCCCGCCGCCCCTCGCCCGCCAGCGCACTGGCGGGACTGGCAGCCGGCAGCGGACGGGCGGCTCGAGAGCGCTCGCGGGCCGCGGGGGAGGCGGGGCGGCGGGGCGGGGCGGGGCGGGGCGGGGCGGGGCTGCGCGGCGACAGCCGGGACGGGGGAGGCGGGGGGCGAGTGGGGGCCCGCGGCCGAGGGGGTCCTGCAGCCAGGCCCCGCACGCGCCGACCCCAGCGAGGGGTTCCCCAGGAGGGGTGGTGGAAGGAAGAGAAAACCCGGGAAGGATTCAGCCAAGAGGGACCACCTGCAACAACACCCTCTTTCCTCACCCTAAGGAACAGCGACTCCAAGGGGGACGGTGACTTAGCTAAGTTATTTATAGGGCTCAGTGACGGAGAGCGGGGAGAGCTGGGGTTCCCCTGCTAGAAGGCACTTCGCGCTCCCGCATTCAGTTTGGACTAAAGCAGAGGCAAAATGCAACGAGGCTGTGTCCTCATTTTGTTGTGTGTTTTTGTGCTCAGCCCTCTAAACATTTTACCTTATTTAATCCTCAAGGCCAACCTCTTGGGCTGGATAGCATCACTTATATTTTATAGATGAGGAAACCGAGATTCTAGGGAAGCTAAGTAATTTGCTTTAAGTCATTGAACTATAAATAGTGGAGCTGGGATTGGAACCCATTTTGGCTTCAAAATCCATGCCATTTGGACTCTGAAGCCTCAGATGGAGGCCAGCTCTGCATGGCTGAAGAGCCAATGGGGTGTTTCAGTATAGCAAGGAGTTCAGGGCTATTCACGGAGGGGCAAACCAGTCTGCCTTAATAGAACCTTTGGAAACATAGAGATGGCCCCATTGGATAAAGGGACAGAAGGAGCCATTATTTTTGGAAGACACAACCTCAGTATGCAGAGAAAGGAAATATATCTGGATATTTAAAAGATCTTATTTTTTCATAAATACAAAACTCCCTTGATTGTCTAACAGAAAATTGTAAACTTAATGTTCCAGATTTTCCTGATTAAGTGTAAATTTTTCAAGTCCAGCTTCATGGGTATGCAACCTATGCAGTCTCAGACAGGACCCTATACTTGGTTTGATGCTCTCTATCACCATCTTGAAATTCTTTTATTTTTAATTTTAATTTTTTTTTTCCAATTGTAGTTTAGTTGATACACAGTGTTACATTGGTTTCAGGAGTACAACATAGTGATTTGACATCTCTATTCATTATGCTCTGCTCACCACAAGCGTCGCTACCCTCTGTCACCATACAATGCTAGTACAATACCACTTACTATATTCTCTGTGCTGTACCTTTCATCCTTGTGACTTACGCACTCCATAACTAGAAGCCTATGCCTCTCACTTCCCTTCGCGCTTTTTGCCCATCTTCCCACCTTCCTCCCCTCTGGCAACCACCCGTTTGTTCTCTCTGTATTTATGGCTCTGTTTGAAATTCTTAATAATATTTGAACAAGGGGCTCTGCATTTTCATTTTGAACTGGACCCTGTGAATTAGATATCTGGTCCTGCATGTTTGTCTTAGCTCATGTCTTTGGAAAGAACCTATTACTCTCTCTATCCTGGACATCAATTGAAAGCTCCTATTCTAAGTGCCAAGCTCTTAATGGGCATTTGGCTCTCAGAGAGCTCCAAATACCCTAGTGGCCCTTAGCTTCTCATTTGACCAGGCCAGATTGGCTAACTCAAAATGCCACAGCTCTTTCCTCCTCAAAACACAATTCCTAATGGCTCAGTAGATACAAAATTCTAATAGCCAAAATCACAAGAGCAACAACCAGAGCGCATAATGACAAGAACAACAGTATCAACACATCTTTATCAAGCATCTCTTCTGTACCAGACATTGTGCTAGAAAATAATGATAGAGAGAAAACAGTGATAGATTCAGTCTATTGTCCTGGAATAGAGAGGCTGATGAGAGAGATACAGAGATTAATTAAATCACACACACACAAATTTTATGAACTGTGATAAATAAAAGTATAAGAATCTAATGAGTATGCACAAATGCAAGGACTGAACAAGAGTGTGGCCAGAGAAGGGTCTTCCGAGGAAGTGAAGACCCTCCGCCCCCCCGCCACCGCATCGGTCAATGGGCAGTTCCAATCTTGGTGGGCAAGCACACTGACTTAAATACAAGGAATTTTTCATCTTTGGATTTTATTTTATTTTTTTTTAAGAATTGAAGAGCAGCTGTATGATCTCACCCTTCATTTTAGTAAATGCTCAAGAGCCATTTGGTAGAAAGATACTATCAAGACTATTTACAATTTTTTGGGCGCCTGGGTGGCCCAGTTGGTTAAGCGACTGCCTTCGGCTCAGGTCATGGTCCTGGAGTCCCGGGATCGAGTCCCACATCGGGCTCCCTGCTCAGCGGGGAGTCTGCTTCTCCCTCTGACCCTCTTCCCTCTCGTGCTCTCTCTCATTCTCTCTCTCAAATAAATAAATAAAATCTTTAAAAAAAAAAGACTATTTACAATTTTTAAATGCCACACTTATGAAGGATACAAAAAAGGATAGCAAGGAAAGGAAGAGAGAAGATAAGCAGAATGACCAGGGGATGGGGAAGTGACAAGGATAAAGGAGAAAGGGGTCTCAATAAGTTGGTTCTCCTTGTCTGATGCATCGGAGTCGTTTTGAGTAATGAGATATATGAAGGGTATGGGGTTTGGCAATTAAAATGATGCTGATAATAATTGCTAACCTGCACTGGGGGCTTCTGCCATGTTGCAGGCATTTTCTATGTGTTGTTTCATTTAATCTTTTATTTAATAAGATGATTAGGCTAGGATTTATAGTGAGTGTGAGAACAGGGACTTGCACTCAGATATATCCTGCCCCTGGGCCAAGCTTTGGCCACCTTGTTCTGCTGACCCTTACACAAATGTGCAACCCAGATCTGGTGAAGAGGCTGCAGGCCTTAAAGAGCAGAGTGATGCAGATCGAGAGCCAGAAGCTTAAGAGAAGCATAGGGAGACTCCTCAAAGAATGAAGAGTTCCCCACTCCATTTTTTTAACTTAAGAGTGAATAATCACCAGATGTACATTTTGGAGGTGATAGCCAAGAAGTCAAGACAAACATGGCAGGAGGCACCAACCGTGGCCATTCAACCTGTGAAGGAGTATTAGTTGTCGCCTCTGGCCACCTTGCCTGAGGGACCTACTTGCAAGCCAGAGAAACCCAATGCTTTGCCCAGAGTCCTACCAGTAACCACACCAGCCCCTACTTTGAGCCAACTGTTAATGCGGGACTGTGGTCCTCACGACTCCTGATTGGTCTCTCCTCAGCATCCAAGCTAATCATTTAATTTGGAGGCTCCTATTATCAGGGCGGACGAGATCCAGTGTACGCATTCTTAACCTGTTTTTGGAAGTGCCAATTAATAATAATGATGGCAACAATAATGGTAGGTTATATTTGAATAGCACTGTTTGACTGCATTAAAATGGTCTCCCGCTCGAGGGACCTGGAAAAGGTAGCCTCATAGAGCTAGTTTCTGGTTAAGATCTACCTCTGTTCTCCAATGAGCAAATTTGTGGGCTGCTTCTAGTTGGTTATAACCTCTGGGAGATGGAGGGGAACTTGAGTCTTTACATTTAGTGGAAGGGCCATGAGCCTGAAGTTCAAACATCCCAGCTCTTCCCCTTAAATGCAACAAGATCTTAAACAATTGAGTTGATCTGCCTCAGCCTTGGTTTCCTAGAGTCTAAAATGAGATAATGATCCCTACTTCATAGAGGTTCTGTAAGCATCAGAGGATTAAATGCCTGGTCAAAGCTAGTCTCATACTACTACTAATTATTATTATTATTATCATCATCATTAGTTGTATGCTTTTGCTCAAATGTATTCACTTTGAGTTGGGTTTTCTGTTCATTACAGCCAAATGCATGTACAATGTCAAACAGTTGTGTTTCTATACACTATTAGTGAAATAGCAGAAAAAGAAATTAAGAAAACAGTCCCATTTACATCTGCACCAAAGAAAATAAAATGCCTAGGAATAAACTTAACCAAGGAGGTGAAAGACTTGTACTGAGAAAACTATAAAACACTGGGGAAAGAAACAGAAGACAACACAAACATGGAAAGATATTCCGTGCTCATGGTTTGGAAGAACCAATATTGTTAAAATGTCCACGCTACCCAAAGTAATCTACAGATTTAATGAAATCCCTATCAAAATACCAGCAGCATTTTTCACAGAGCTAGAACAAACAGTCCTAAAGTGCGTATAGAAACACAAAGGACTGAATCGTCAAATCAACCTTAAGAAAGAAGAACAAGCTGGGGGTATCACATTTCTAAAACTGTTGATAGCTCCTCCCTGGAAACTTCAGATGGGACAGATACCTGCAATTTCGGACAGATTTTGGTCCTTTGATTAGTAATTAGCATGTGACTTTACATATCCTCTTATGTGGGTTCAGGGTAATAGTTTAAGAGATATGAGAACCACTTCACCCTGGCCTTTTTGTTTCTCAAAATGCCTGGTCTATTCTTCCTACTAGTTTTGGTGCTTGTTGCCATTTCCTGAATCTGAGAATCCCTTACCATTGTTCCCCACGGACAGCTCTCCTCCAGTTTCGGACCTCAGAGTCTACCATCTAAAGAATCTTGTTTCTTTCTTTCCTTATTTGGTGTCCTTCAGAATCTAAGCTCTGTGAGGTTGAGGACCTCATGTCTCCTCTTCATCATCTATTTCTGGAGCTTAGGTGCTTGTATAATAGGTGCTCAGTGAGTACTTGTTAAATGAATGAAAGATAAAATGTTAGTCTGTAGAGAAACTTACAGGTCCGATGAAAAACTCTTGTAGAGGGACAAATTGAAACTCATGAAGGTTAAATACTTGTGCAAAGTCAATTAATACATGACACAATGAATCACTGTTTACTTGCTTACCAATCCCAATGCTCTTTGCTATATTTAGATTTGGAATATATGACCAAACTACCAAAAGCACATGTTTCTTTCCTCAGTTTTCAAATTTATTATATTATGCAAAGTATTTCTAAATACTCTTTTCCAAAACAACACCTTTATCATGATTCAAAAGGTATCAAAAAGAATCCTGAGGAAATTAAAAATCTTCCCAAATTCTACCACCCATTTGTAATAACCATTAGATTTTTGGTAAGCTGCCTTCTCAAAGCACATGTATATATGGGTATATTTTAAATGTATATATATTTACATAAAGTGATCTCAGGACACCAAGTGTTGGTGTCTTCAATAATAATTCATAGAGATAGTTCTGTGTCAATAAATATAAGTATACATTATCCTTTTGTTTAATGAGCATGCATCCCATTGTACAGATGTGCCATTATTTATTTATGAAGGAGCTTTTATGCTTTTTGTTAGGAACTGTTAGAGGGCAATTAAAAACTCATCATCTCTTGTATTCCTAAATGTCAACCTGGCAAGGTAAGTACCATTAGACCCATTTTGCAGATGAGGTAATCAGAAGCCTGAGAGGCTTTATGACTTTCCCTAAAGGGAAATGGTAAGTGCAGAGTAGAGATTCCAGCTCCCAACTTCAGACTTTAAACCTCAGGCTCCTTGCCACATGTAAGCAAACTGTGACACTCAGTGTGATCACTGCTGTATAAGGGGCTTGAGCAACATGATCTGAGAGCACAGGCTGGGGAGGATGAAGTCCACCAGTGGAAAGTTTGTTTAGGAAGGTTCTTGTGGAAATTGAAAGGTGACTATGGTTTTGGTGGAAGGAATCTTTTTTTTTAAGATTTTATTTATTTATTTGAGAGAGAGAGAGAGAGAGAGAATGAGCAATGGGGAGGGGCAAAGGGAGGGAGAGAGAGAGAGAGAGGCAGACTCCCTACTGAACAGAAAGTCCTATGTGGGGCTCAATCCCAGGACCCAGAGATCATGACCCGAGCCAAAGGCAGATGCTTAACCAGCTCAGCCACCCAGGCGCCCTTGGTGGAAGGAATCTTGAGCAGAATGTTCAGTAGCGATAGAGACACCGTGTGTGCTCATGCAGGGCTCTTCAGGTTTGGTTCCTAGAAAACTACAGTTTCTTCTCTTTGTTGGTAAGATTTACTGATGACACACATGATACTCAAAAAAGGGAAAAGTTGGAGAAATCCTTTGAATAATTATTTTGAGTACTTTTACAAATGGCCCATGGGGAAAGTTGGATCCCAGTCAGCCTGGGAGGAACAGCACTGGTTAGTAACGAAGGGAGGAAAAAAAGCATCATGAGGATTTCTGGAGGGCTTCATGGGTCACAGAGTAAGAAAGAGCCAGCACCCAGAGTTCTGAGAGACACACCTAGATTCTTCATGCTTGGAAGCCAGACACGGAGAGCTTTGGCTCCCTCTGAGGCAGGAACGTATTCTGTTTGCAGGGCCCTACAATTCAAACACGCATGTCCCTTGCACACTTACAACCTTTAGAGGATGATAGATATTCAAGGTATGCTCGGTTAATCCTTCTGTATCTTAAACGACATCCCTATAAGTGAGCAGTAAAGAGTGACTCTTAAAAACAAAAAAACAAGAACTCCAGCAAAAACGGATAATAGTTCCTGCTCCTCATCCCTAAAGCTTTGCACTTACTTTGAAATATGCTCTAAAAGCTTTTAGTGTCATGCTGGGGGCAAATGAATCTCACAAATTCTCGTTACCGTTTTCCAGGGAGGGGTTATATTACCTCTTTGTCCTTCTGTCTTCTGTAACCCTCTCTGTTCCTCTAGTAACTCACTTGGCAGCCATAAGCCATCCATCAGACACTTGACAACTGGCCTGGAAAAGATGACTCAGGCCTTAAGCCTTAAATTCCACTTCCTTCCCTCCATAGCTGATGCCAACTTATCCAAAAAGCCTGGACTTGGGAAACATACCTATGTTTCATCTGTCTTTATTCTTGTAGAGTTGGCCAGGAAAATGGGGATTTTTGTCTCCTCAGTTAATATTGACAACTTGATGCAGGTAATGATGGTGAGGAGTACAGTAGGGGTCGGTATCGGTGGTGGCATTATTCGGACAAACGCTTAGAGGAGGTTGTTGGCTGTATCTCGTCCCATTTCCTCCCCGAAATGCAAGTTGCCCCAATGCCAGCCTCTACCAAGCAATGGCCGAGGGCTCTGAGGGTGCCCAACCTGGCCGGTAGCTTTGTATGTCACGGAATCCCGGAGTTCCTTAGATTGCAGGTAGAGCTGCTAATGTGTGCAATGAGAGAAACACCCAGATTTTAAATAAAATCTGCAGCATTTTACTATTTGCTTTTCCTCAACCACCTCATCTAGTGAGTCACCATGTCCTATTGCTTCTACTGCTTGCGTGGTCCTGGGAGTAAGGAGTTATTCAACTTAAGATATTTGAGATCATTACAAAAGAAGGCAGAGATGTCTAAATAAATGAAGTCCTCACTTTATTTGCTGATTTATTTGATAGTTGCTGGGACCTGCTATGTACCAAGCCCTTTATTAGATCCAGGGATATAGGGAGATATATGTCTCTTCCCTGACCCAAAGGGAAATTCAGCTTATTGAGGAAGGCAGAACTGGGGACAAATGATAACCATGAGTTTGAAGAGAGGCCATAGCGACCAGGGCAGGAAAGGGCTAATTCCACTGAGGAGCTAGGGGAAGGCTCACCAAGGGGAAAAACATTATCATCATTGAAATGTGAGGCGCAATTTTCCAGGAGGAGAAGAAGAAGGCCATTCTTGGCATTTTAATATGAGCCTATTTCTCTGCTTATATTTTCTGTGGCTATTTATTTTCTTATTGTTACTCTGGAGGAAGTGGAGGGACCTAGAATTGTCATCATCAATCTTTGTAATTCCCCTTTTTCATTTTAATTTCTTTTATTAATTGTCCCAAACGCAACCCTCAACTTGCTCAAAATTCCCTTCCTTCAGTGACCCCCACTATCATGTTTTGAAAATATCTATCTTAGACATGTATGCCTATTTGAGAAATATATGCAGTTAATTTGTGTGTATAAGTGTTTTAAGTTGCATCAAACATATTGTGCTATAGCATATTTCCTCTTTCTAGCTTATTTCAGGAAAAACAGTTTCATTTTTAAAAGTAACTTAAAAGGAAAATATGCAAAGATTATTTGTTCTATTTCTTTGCTGTATAGAATTTGACCGTATGAATCTGCTATATTGAATCCATGATGTGTGGCTGGACTGTTAGGTTGTTTTCCTTTCTTCCCTATCACGAATAGGGCTGCTTGAACATTCTTTTTTTATTTTTATTATTATTTTTTAAAGATTTTATTTATTTATTTGACAGAGAGAGACACAGCGAAAGAGGGAACAGAAGCAGGGGGAGTGGGAGAGGGAGAAGGAGGCTTCCCGCAGAGCAGGGAGCCCGATGCGGGGCTCGATCCCAGGACCCTGGGTTCATGACCTGAGCTGAAGGCAGTCGCTTAACGACTGAGCCACCCAGGCGCCCCGCTTGAACATTCTTGTATATGACTTTTGGTGCTAATGCATAGGCATAATTACAGGTTCCAGTTTTTTTCTCCAACATGGATACTGCATTATTTTTTATTTCATCACTGTAGCTTTATTTGCATTTCCCTGATGGCTAATAATTCCCCTTGTCATATGTTTGTGGGACATTCAGATACTGTCACAAACATAGAGTAAAAGAAACCAGACACAGAAGAGTACATACTATGTTATATAATTTATGTAAAGTTCAAAGACAATGGCCATATTTGGGAAAGAAGGACAGTTCATAATTGGAAAGAAGTACTGTGACTTTCTGGGGTACCGGTGGAGCTCTCCTGCCTCACCTTTGGTGGTGGTAACTCACTGAACTACACATGAACAATCACTGAGTTTTTCTGTAGATATGTTATGTTTCAATAAAGCATATAAGGATTTTATAAGTGGAAGGTAAACAATCCAAGTAAAAGTGAGTTGTCTTCCCCTTATAAGAATATGGAGAAGATATACTTTTCCCTAGTCTTCCCACTAGGTACAACTAAAAACTCTAAATGTTCTATGTAAACCAAACGTAGGAATACTTTGAAAGGTGGAGAGAAGGAGGCAGACTGGCTTGAGATTTCAGGACCTAAGGAATGACACAGTGGTGAGTTCCTTGGACTTTCTTTTTTTGTCTTATATATCCCAGACTTGGAACTGAAGAGGCTTGCAAATCAGAAATGCCAGTGGGGACAGACCAAGAAAAAAAAAGTGCCAACCAGAGGCTGCTCCTTCTAGCCAAAGGACCAAGAAAGGGTCAACCCAGCAGTGCAGACAAATTTTAGACAATAACTGCTCTCCTGCACATAAAAAACTGAGACTGTACCCTGAGCCATGCCAGCAAAGGCCAAGTGGGGAGCCCAGGCTTCCACTTTTACTAGGCTGTGGGGAGGTGCCCTGACATCCCTGCTGGGGAGGGGTGTCAGAAAGCAAAGTAGGGATCTGGTATTTTAATTTTCATCAGCTGCTAATGAGCCCCCCCCACCCCTGCGCACTGGTGTTGGTGGAGATTGCATGGGAAGGGGGGTGAGGCTTTCACCCTCACCCAGCAGTAACAAAGGACCAACCTGGCCTGGGGGATCTAGATGTCAGTTTCAACTTGGCAATAACAAGGTGGTGCCCCACCTTCCTCTGCAAGAGCATGAACAGAAAAAACTAGCTAAGAGAAGGCTTGAATATAGCCTTCAATAGCATTCAATCTCATAACACAATGCAAAAATATCTAGATTTCAACAGAAAGTTGCTCATCATATTAAGAAACTGGAAGATATCAAGATAAATGGAAAAAGGCAATCAAAAGACACCAACAGTGATATGACAGAGATGTTAGAATTACCTGACAAAGATCTTAAAGCAGCACAATAAAAATTCTTCAAACACCATTACAACCACATTTGAAACAAATAAAAAACAGGAAGCTCAGCATAGAAATAGAAAATCTCAGTAAACAAATAGAAGACAAAAAGAAGAACCAAGAGGAAATTCCAGACATACAAAATACAGAAATTGAAATAAAATGGAATATTACTCAGCCATCAAAAAGAATGAAATCTTGCCATTTGTAATGACATGGATGAAACTAGGGGGTATTATGTTAAGGGAAATAAGTCAGTCAGAGAAAGGCAAATACCATATGATTTCACTCATATGTGGAGTTTAAGAAGCAAAACAGATGAACATAGGGGAAGGGAAGGAAAAATAAAATAAGATAAGAACAGGGAAGTGAACCATAAGAGATTCTTAACTATAGGAAACAAACAGGGTTGCTGGAGGGGAGGTTGGTGGGGGGGATGGGGTAACTGGGTGATGGGCATTAAGGAGGGCACTTGTTGGGATGAGCAGGGGGGCGGTTATATGTAAGTGATGAATCACACTAAATTCTACTCCTGAAACTAGTAATACACTATATGTTAACTAAATTGAATTTAAATAAAAAAATTTAAAAAGCTCCATGCATGGATTCAGCAGCACAAAGAAGGGGAAAGAAGGAAGAATCAGTGAAGTGTAATCTACAACAATAGAAATAACCAGTGTAAACAACAGAAGAAAATAAATGGAAAAAGTGAGGAAAGCCTCAGGGCCCCATGGGACTATTCGAAAGATTAACACATCATCAGAATCCTGGAAGGCGAGGAGAAATTGAGTCAGGCTAAAAAAGTACTCAAGGAAACAATGACTGAACCCATAAATACCAAATTTAGCAACAGACATAACACTGTAGATTTAAGAAGCTAAGAGAATTCCCCAAAATGAAATCCAATGAAATCCATGACAAGACACCTCATTATTAAACTTCTGAAAACTAAAGACAAAGGAAAAATCTTGACCACATCCAGAGAAGAAATGACACATTATCCATAGGAGAACAAAACAAAATAAAACAAAAACACACCAAAAAAATACTTCAGATAACCAAGGATTTCTCACCAGGAACCCTGGGGGCTAGAAAGAAATAGCACTGTTTTCAAGTACTGAAAGAAAAGAACCATCAACCCAGAATTCTATGATCAGTGAAAATATCCTTCAGGAATGAAGGGGAAATCAAGACATTCTCAGGTGAAAAACAACTAAGAGGATATGTTACTAGAAGGTCACCATACATAATGGCTAAAGGAAGCTCTCTAAACGGAAAGGTAATGATAACAGAAGCAAACGTGTTGCACAAGGAAGGAAGAAAAACATGGCAAGCAAAATTTATCAGTAAATAGAGCAGGCTTTGAATCTCTTCTTGAGTTTTATAAGTTATGTTTGACTGCTGAAGCAAAAATAGTACCACTGTGATATGGTTCTAAAGGTATGTACAGGTAATATTTAAGACAATTCTGTTATGAATGGGGAGGGTATATGGATGTAAAAAAGGTAAAATTTTAATATTTCACTCAAACTAGTAAGATGACACCACCAGTAGACTATAATAAGTCAAGTATATATAATGTAATACATAGAGCAAGCACTAAAAATGCTGTATACAGATAAGATTGGCTTCTTTGGAACCAAAGCCACTGGAGCCATAAATTTATAGAAATATTGACTGGAAACAAATTTTTATGAATTGCTGGAAGCTGAGGGTAGACTAGCTTGAGAGTGAGAAACTCCTGGGACCCAGTGTTGGGGGGAATCTACACTTTCATGGGCTTTACTTTTAGGAAGCTCACCTGATCCTTACAATGAAGATCACAGAAAAATTTTCTCCTGTTTTGGGCAGGGAGATGGAAAAATAACCATTTTGCCATAGGCCCAGAGCAATCTCCATAACAAAGTCAAACACTCCAAGGGAAACAATTTTTCAGAGCCCTGTCTGAGCTGTGGGCATAAGCACTGTGCTCTAGCTGATAAGGTTGTTCCCACACGAGGAGAGTTTAACAATTCTGATAGTGTTATACGTGCATACTGAAATTAAACAATTACTTTAATGGATAGCAGATGATAGCAGTTGGTGAGAGCCAGGTTTCCCACTGTTGGTATGAGATCTATAGATGCATAAGGGAGGAGGTGAGAATGATCCACATGGTAATGGATTAAAAGTTGGAGCCATCTAAACTCATATGTAACCTAATATAGACACAGATGGTTACATGTAACATGGTTACATATGTACATGGTTACATATACAAGCTTGTATATTATATACATACCATATATATATATATATACACACACCTCATATACCTTATACTTTATATTAACATATACCTTAGTTTTTCTAAGATTTATTTATTTATTTGAGAGAGAGAGTGCACTCACGGACATGAGTTGGGGTAGGAGCAGTCGGAGAGAATCTTCAAGCAGACTCCCCACTGACTGTGGAGCTAGATGAGGTGCTCCATGAGGGGCTCAGTCTCATGACCCATGAGATCATGACTTGAGCCAAAACCACGAGTTGGACGCTTAACCGACTGAGCCACCCAGGTGCCCCAAAATATACCTTATTAATATACATATATATATATACACACACATATATATATACGTATATATACTCACACACACGTACATGAGTGGTATGCACACATATTTGTCTTTTGCTATTGTAGAGGACCTACAAGAAAGTACAACCCAGTAGCAACAAACATACCAAGTGTCCAAATCTTGGTTTCAAATACTATTTTTATTAAAAAGGAGCCATGTATATAGCACTAACATTGACTATCGCGTCCTACCCATAAACAGTGATCTAAGCCATGCCATTTCCATCACAAGAAACATTCTACAAAGGTCAAATTCAACAAGCATGTACTGAGTGCTATTATGCACCAGCCACTGTTTCAAGTGCTTTTTTTAAAAAAACATTTTATTTATTTGTTTATTTGAGAGAGAGAGAGAGGGAGATCACAAGTGGGGAGAGGGGCAGAGGGAGAAGGAGAGGGACAAGCAGACTCCCTGCTGAGTGCAGAGCCCATCACGGGGCTCGATTCCAGGACCCTGAGATCATGACCTGAGCCAAAGTCAGATGCTTAACTGACAGCCACCCAGGTACCCCTCAAGTGCTTTTGCATGCATTGTCTCACTGAAGTCTAGGAAGAAATATTATTATTTCCACTTTGTAGGTGAGGACCCTGTGGACCAGAGAGGTGACACATCTTGCCCAAGAGCACAGAGCTATTAAGTGAAGGCATTCTGACTACAGACTCAAGCTCTTGTATGTTAGACTGTCTCCAAACTGAGCCCCTTGCTGGGATTAAAAATACAAGTGGGAAAATCAGATATATCCTTGTGACTTAAACATCTTATCTTTCTTTCATTTATAGGCCCATATAATTACAGCCTACGATATAGATTAGTTCAAACAAATTGGAGGAACTGATCTACTAACATAAACATGGCTGTGATTGAAAAGCTCCCTCATTAAGTGTCTTTGTGGTTGGCAATTTGATTTTCGTAGCCCTGACACATGTTCTTACAAACATGCATGTTTTAGGTTCAGCTAGAGCTCAGAATGGAAATGTAATGATGCTGTTGCCTACCAGGAAATAGCCATTCATAAATGCATCACTGAAGATTCTTTCGATAGTTCTATCAGGAAGGATAAACATGTTACCTCGAGCAAGGTTTTGTATTTCAGGGTTACCACAACTGAGGGGAGAATTGAGGGCCAGGTGGAGCCGAGTTCAAGGGTGTGAAACACTAGCATATGACTAATTAGAAAAAGGCACAATTTCAAAATGTAAGTATTATGCAGTAATTGCAGCTAGTTTATGTCAATTTCTGACTTCAGTTAGAACATAAACACTTATGGTTATTAGATATTACTTGAAGTTACTTGAAAGAAATTAAATCTACATTATTGAAAAGGGTACATTCATGTATTTTCCTAATTGTGTTCCATTAGGACAGAATTTTAATTTTTAGGAAATTCTGTTAGACTTGATGTTTAAAATAGAGAAGTAGAAAGAATCGAACCACTTAACACTTAATTTTTTCAGGAGGCCATTAGCAAACCCACATATCCTTCCTATGATGTAGTTAAGTATTACATTCCCCCTGCTGCCCCCATGGGAGATGAATCAGGAAGACGTTATATGTCCGAGAAAGCAGAAGATTCAGCTGCTCAACATCGTGGTGCAGAGGCAATGGTTAAAAAAAAGTAGAAGTTGAATTTAGGACAAAAACCCCACAAATACATAGCACTTCACCACATAGCATTTAAAAACCTATTAACTGGTATATGAAACACCCAAAGAAGCTGAAACATCAAACAAACAAGAATCTCCATTGTTTACTTTTTAAAAAAAGATTTTATTTATTCATTTGAGAGAGACAGAGAGCGTGAGTGAGAGAGAGCATGAGCAGGGGGTGGGGGGGAGGGGGCAGAGGGAGAGGGAGAAACTGACTCCCCACTGAGCAGGGAGCCTGGATATGGGGCTCAATTCCAAGACTCTGGGATCATGATCCGAGCAGAAAGACTGAGCCACCCAGGTGCACCACCCCCCATTGTTTACTTTCAAAACATATCACAGGAAATGTTATGGTTCTAGTAGTTATAGAGCATACAACATCCCATTGGGCCACTCCTGACTTCTGGAAAAATTCAATTCTGGTTATAAGCATGTAATCATACTATTAATCACTATCTATCTAGTCACTATTTCTATGGTGCCAGACATTGTAAGTTCTTTGTATGCATTATCTTATTTCATACTCTCAGCAACTGAAGAGACAATTCTTCTGATTATTTCCATGTTATAGACGAGGGAACCAAGTTTAAAGAGGTGAAGAAAATTATCCAGAGCCACTGAATGTACCAATTAGTTTTTATTTATATCAAACCATGTTCAAACTTAGCACTTACAATAGCAATCATTTCTACAGCTCAGAAGTCTGTGCGTAAACAATTGGTGTAGGCTGAGCTGGGCACTTCTACTGCTGGTCTTCCTGGGGTCACTCACACACCTGAGGTCACCTGCTAGGTCTCAGAGTCTCTTATCTGACAATGGGTAATCAGGCTGTGCACGTGGTGATCTCAGTGGTCGACAAACCCAGAGAGGACATGATGTAATGCTCAAGGCTCGTCAGATTTCTGCTTGTTCAAAAGGCAAGTGACATGGCGAAGCCAGATGGAAGGAGTAAAGAAGACTCTCCCCGTCTTGATTGGAGGAGCTTCACATTGTGAAGGAAGTAGAGGATTTTGGCTGCTTTTTGAAATCTACTACATTAGGTAGTAAGTGACAGAGCCAGGCTCTGAACATTGATTCTAAAGCTTCTGTCTGTCCCTAATACTGATCCTACAGTGCCTCTCAAAAAAGGATCCCTTCATAGTTTTCAAGAATACTGTCCCACTTTGGAGGGACCTTCCCTTCTCTTATTTGATAAACCCCTGCTCTGCTCCAACTCCCACTGCTTCTCTCTGTGCACCCCTGTTTTGCGCATTCATCCACTAGAGTATTTATCACATTATAATGAATCATTTATCATAATATAGTGTTCACTCTCTAGACTAGGGGGGGATTATGTCTAATTATTATCTATAGCCCTAATGCTTTGCCGAGTTTTTGGTACAGGTTTTGTGCTCAAAAACGACTTGCTAAAGAAAGTCATGATAATTTACCTACTGGTAATCAGCTGTTTCAGTTATAACTGACGTCACAGAAGAGTTAGCAATGCTTACTGTTATCACCTTCAGTTAAATGTCCTCAAATCCCTTGAAAAATGCAGTAATAAACATTTTATTTTTGATCCCCAACTTCTAGAAGAGTACTCTATTTCTTTTTTATTTTGGCTCTCTCCCATAATATCAGCAACATTAATTTTTAGAAAAATGCAAATTAGATGCAGAAAGCAAGAAAGGCATTTAGAACCATCTTTACGTCCAATTTGGTAACATCGAGGATGGGGTGCAGCCGAGGTTCCCCAGCTTGTCTGTTAAGAAGGAAGCTCACAGCACCTTAAGAGAAACAGGTTCTCAGAAGCCCCCCCCTTCTTTCCTGGAAATAGCAGTGCCCTTGTGAAATACTGCCTGGAGGGCCCCAGGGCTAAATTTAGAACCTTTGCTTTGCTTGTGTTTTCCTTCTTTTTAGTAGCTGGTGTTGGTTCCAGGAGGCCTCCAAAGCCATTTCAGTTCTCTTCTCCCCCCAGCTCGGACTCCTCCCTGTCTCTCTGGGCCTTGCCCCTCATCTGTCATCTGCTGTTTGAATAGTCCTCGCACACTCTGGAGGTGTGTGCAGGCAACCAGGAAGCCATGGAAAGTTGGTGCACACACACTAGTGTAGGAGTGAATGAGTCATAAGTGAAAAATACTCATGATCAGCGACTTAACCTTCTCTTCAGTGCTCCAAATACCACCAAAAAGCCAATAGAACTCAAACCCATCTGTATTCCCCGGATTAAAGGGACCAATATTTATTCTGAACTGTTAAACACAAAGCACTCTGTACTCTACATTTGCCAGCTGGGAGACCTTGGCAAGCTGGGAATCTGTGAGCTTCAGTTTCCTTATGTGTATCCTACAGTTCACAGTATTGTTGGGAAAATGAGACAGATCTGTGCATGGAAAGCACTCAGCTCCCAACCCATGGGAGATGCTCAGCAAAATGGATAACTGTTATATTAGTATTATTTAGGATTATTTAGGATATCAGAGTTCCCTAGTGTAAATCTCAATGTTTAGCTTAACTTTTTGCACTTCATTATTTTTTTTTTGCATTTCATTATTTTTGAATTAAAGCTATTTTAATTTAGAGAACAGATTCAAGTACATAGAAATACAAAAGAATAAGTCACATTTCTACTACCATTAGCAAATCTAATTATTGTCATTTTCCCACATTCCTGTTCATTCCTTACCTATACACATAGGAGGTTTTTTTCCCCCTAGCTGCAGTCATTGTGAAGGAAATGATTTTGGTGGATGTCTTAAAATTTTCACTATATCCTGAAAAATATTTCAATTGCCTGAATTTTAAAGGTCCAAGTAACAACTGCTAGAAAGGATACGAGTTTCATAATCTACAGGAAATTACATAGCTCCTGGGGTGTACATAATGCATTGCAATTTTCCATATATGCATTTTTATGTAACACAGTAGTCTTGCAAGATTATAATAAAATCCAAATGATTATAAATAACACTTTTGAGTGCTTACTATGTGCCAAGCCTAATCTCACCATTCTGATCCTGATTTGACACTCAGGGAAGCCAAGTGCCTTACTCAATCTTACAAATCCAGCGAAAGGTTGAGAAGAGCCTAAAAATCCAGATCTTCTAGCTACTGCTCCAGTCTTCTTTTCAATCTACCACCCCTTTCCAGAAAACCACAACTGTTGAGTTCCAGTTCCCTAGAAGCATACATTGCCATTGGTGCCACCCTGTAATTTTGTTGCATTATATCACTTGGATGCTTTTTTTTTTTTTTTAAGATTTTATTTATTTATTTATTTGAGTGAGAGAAAGAGAGAGCATGCACAGGACCAGGGGCAGAGGGAGAGGGAGTGGGAGAAGCAGACTCCCTGCTGAGCAAGGAGCCCGACGCGGGTCCCCATCCTAGGACTCCGGGATCATGACCTGAGCCGAAGGCAGTCACTTAACCGACTGAGCCACTCAGACACCCCGACTTGGATGCTTTTAAAGATGGTTTTGGCCATGTGTCTGGGGCACAGCTTCTTATCTTGGTGGGATCAACTGGTGTCACCTGTGGGAATTTATGGTAGCCATTTACTGTCCCAAATCTTCCAGACAAGCCTGACCCCAGTGATTAAACCAAGAGCAGGAAAAAGAAGCATGCCAGAAAGACATCAAAGAGAATCCTCTACCCTTCACTTTAGGGATGAATGCCCTTTTCATTGGTGTCACTTCTAGAAGTACATTTTTTCTTTTTCCTGGAGCACATACATCCAAGTATCACCAGGTCAAATGTTCTTATTTTACATGCAATCTTTTCTTCAAGTGTTATTAAAATCTCACCAGAGTATTTGTCACTCTTGTTAAAAAGGTTCTAGACAGGGTTTTAGAGCTGTACTTAAAGCCAAAAATAATTGCCATGGTCTGGCACCTCTATTCATTGTCTCAGGTACCCGTTTCCTTTCTGGTCAAATCAGGTCCTTCAGAGAGATGTTCTCTGATATTCTACTTATATCCCTCTTGCACTATGATTCTATTCCTGTTCCCTGTTGCATTCTCTACCCACAACTATCTACTTTGTGAATTGTCTAGTTGAAATCTTAAAAAAGTCCTTAAGTGTCATTACAAAGAATTTCCCATGTGAGCTTCCTGTGTGCCCATTTTCTTATTAGTTAACTACATTAAAGTGCTATTGAAGTTCTTTAGAATTCTTCTGTGTGGGTGCCCGAATTATGGTATTCATTCACAGAACACATAAGTGGGATATTAGCATTGCCAAAATTATAGAGACAATGACTAATTCCCAGAGGATGATATGTAAAATTGCTAAGTTTGAAAGGTAGATATAACCTCTAAAACTAAAACTAAAATGCTGATAAGTATTTGGCCTTGTAATTCCTACTTTATGATCCTTGGAGATTTGCAATTTTAGAATTTAAATTTTGTTTGCAAGAACCATAAGATCAAGAGAGACTATACTATTAAATTCATCAGACATTTTAAGCTTATTAATTTGAAACAAATACACGTGGTATACGTGTGTTATAGCAATAGAATATATTAAAATGACACATTGTTAAGAACTCTTAATATTGCTAATAAGCAATTGTTTTATGCTTCAAATATGTATTCGTTTCTGTATATTCTTTGTTTCTAAACTCACTCCCAAACCTTCAATCCAGGTTCTATGAATTACAGTCTAAAATTTATGATATTGAAATTTAGTGAGTGACTAAAACATTGTTCTCAGATCGATATCAAAGAGTAAGTCAATTTTTCTTTTTTTTTTTTTAAAGATTTTATTTATTTATATGACAGAGACAGAGCTAGAGAGAGCAGAAACACAAGCAGGGAGAGTGGGAGAGGGAGAAGCAGGCCTCCCGCCGAGCAGGGAGCCCGATGTGGGACTCGATCCCAGGACCCTGGGATCATGACCTGAGCCGAAGGCAGTTGCTTAACGACTGAGCTACCCAGGCACCCCAAGTAAGTCAATTTTTCTATACTAACTAGAAACCACCACTTGCTTAACTAATTAGTCATATTTTATTTACTTCAGTATATTTTTTAAATCTTTTTTTTCATCCTCCCTCCTGTCTTCCCTCTCTCCCCTCACCCCTCTCTTCCTTTTTTCTTGTTTGCATAAATACAACCAAGATTATATAACATAAATGGAAGTTATAAATAAAAATATTAATTATAACACTCATGTACAAATAGATGATTCAGATTAAAAATAGAATGCTCTCGACACCTTTACTGTCTCTCCCTCAACCCACAGCTATGGCTTCATGGGGAGTTTCCTAGGACCAGTTAGTGGAGAAAGAAAATGGTGGTCTTAGTCTATTTGGGCTGCCATAACAAAATACCACAGATAGGGTAGCTTTTAAACAATAGAAATGTATTTCTCACAGTTCTGGAGGCTAGTTTTGGAGAGGGCTATGACATAATTGATCCAATGATGACATGGCAGTTCTTGTGATTTCACGTATTTTCTATGTTAGTGTTTCAAACTTTTCTAGACAAGAAAAAATACTGAATATGTTGGGGCAAAAGAAGTGAGCTAATGAGTGTGTCAGACTATTTTGCATTTACCTCTCATCCTCCATCCACCCTTTCCTGAACTTTCCATCCTGCTCTCTGCTCAGGGAGGCTGACCTATATGGAAACCATCAATGATCTCTCATCAACAGGGTGAAAGGTTAAAATTTGAATTTCAGATAAGTAACAAATAAGTTTTTAGTATAAGTGTGTCCTCTGAAATATTTGGGATACACTTATGCTAAAAATTTCTTTGTTGTTTATCTGAAATTGGAATTTACCTGTGTGTCCTGCATTTTTGATTTGCTAAATCTGGCAACCCTACTTTCATCGCACCTGGTTTCTGGTTGAATTCCACCACTGGGAAGCTCCAGCAGGAGACTGATGTAAGATTGGGGAGGGAGTTCAAAGTATTTTTCTGCCTCCCTTTGTGTAAGGTGACCTTGGGCTGGCTTTGTTTCTTGACTGGAGCTCAGTGCTTCTCACAGAGACTCTTTCTATGGGACTCCCTCCTTCCAGGTTCTTAGGACCAGTGCTTCCCTTTGACTCTGTAGGCTGAGAGATAGAAACAGCCTTACTCGTCTTACCAGCCCTGTGTTACTTACTATCCCTGGGAGATCCTCAAATCTCATTATAACTTTGTAAATAGTCTCTTTGTAAATTGACCCTCCTTCAATTACCCTACTGAAAGAGCACTGAAAAGACCAAGGTCAAGGTATTTCTAAAAAAATGATTCTGTTGTAGAGTGAAGGATGGATGGAATTTAATCCTACAACTTCTTATTCAGGGCAAAACCTTGCTTCCTCTTTGGATCTAGTTAAGTCCCTGATGTATTTAGGCACAGAGCTGAGTCTCTCTCCTCATGGAACTTATGATATAATAAATATATTTAATGGGAAGGAAACCAACTTCAGGTCATTGCCATTTCAGCTGTTTTATATACCTTTTCTGAAGTAATTCTCCTATAATTTAAACAAAGAAGGTGTTCTTAACTCTGCAGATGAGGGCAATGAGGCTCAGAGAGATTAATGGGAAATTTTAAGCATCTTTCCTAAAGTCTTGCCACCAGAGCATGCCAGAACCTTAGTTCTAATGAGCTCACTCACCAGGCACTATTTTAGCTAAGATTTATTGGGCACATTCTGTTAGCCAGGCTTTGTTCTCAGCACTTTACATATATTTACTAATTTAGTCCTCCCTAAAGCCCTGGGTGGTAGGTACAAATATTAACTCCATTTTATAGCTAAGCAAATAGGCACAGAAGGGTAATTTTCCCAAGTGGTCTCACAGGCAGGGAATGGTGGGGCCAGGGTTTGAGCCCATACAGATGGGCTCCAGAGCTCATGTGCCTACCCATCATGTCGCAGTGTCACTTTTTTTTTTTAATGATTTTATTTATTTATTTATTTGACAGAGAGAGAGAAACAGCATGAGAGGGGATAGGGTCAGAGGGTGAAGCAGGCTCCCCGCTGAGCCGGGAGCCCGATGGGGTACTCGATCCCAGGACTCCAGGATCATGACCTGAGCCGAAGGCAGTCGCTTAACCAACTGAGCCACCCAGGCGCCCCACAGTGTCACATTTTGCCTCAATGGAGGGTGGTTCTTTTTTTTTTAAGACAGGGAGAGAGAGAGAGACAGAGAGGGTGGCGGCAGAGGGAGCGGGAGAGAGAGAATCTTAAGCAGGCTTCATACCCAGTACAGAGACAGGGGCGAGGCTCCATCTCAGAACCCTAAGATCATGACCTGAGCTGAGATCAAGAGTTGGACGCTTAACCGGCTGAGCCACCTAGGCACCCTTGGAGGGTGGTTCTTAATCTTGTGGGCCAACCCCAAGAGACATATGAGATAAGCCAACTGATGTGAACATCTGGAGAAGTGGTCTATGTGGTGCTAAGGCAAGGGGGGTGCTCTTTTGCTGGGCAGTCCTGCATAGGGCTGTTGCCAGAGTTCCTCTGCATAGGGGATGGATGTTCTCTGGTTCTGAAGGCAGCAACAGTGGCTGAGGGCCTTATTGTCCTCTGGTCCATCAGAACTGTGCACACAATAGGCTGTTTCCTCCAGCTCCTCCACAAAGACCTTCCTTTCTAAGCTTATTTTTTTTCTTTTTCAGAGCCTGGCAACAGCAGGTGTAGTGCCTCTCCTCAACTCCCAAAAGCCACTGAGATACTGAAACTTGGAGCTTTTCTCTGAATCTCAACCCTCATTCCAACTCAGAGCGAGCATTTTTCTTTTTACCAATTCAAGACAGTCCAATTAAAGAAGGTAGTTAAGGGAAGAGAGAAAGGGAAGGAGGTAAGAGGGAAAGATCCAGGAAAATTTTAAATTAATAGTATCATTATTTTCAGATAACATAGCTGTCTACTTGAAAAGCACAAGATAACTAACTTAGAAACTGAAAACTCATTAGAGAGTTCAATTGGGCAGTTAGTGTGAAAATTAAAGCAGAAATGGCAGCAGCTTTCCTCTCTCCCTATAGTAAAGGAGAAATGTAATACAAATAAGACCACATTCAAACAGCAAGAATACTTTAAAAATATATTAAGAAATAGACTTTATAAAGTTATGCAGAACTTATATATAATGAATGAAATAAAGCAAAACAATAACAGCAAAACTGCATTGTTTTGTACGTGCCTGACACACAAACTATGCACTTAGTCTGTAGCTGCTGAGTCAGTAAGTGGAGGACAAAACTTGAGATTTTAATGGATGGTGAGAGGTATCTTGCTTCTGGATGGTAAGACATTATTGCCAAATAGATGTTGAACGTCACTAAAACAAGCATCAGTTTTATTTCCCATACTCTGATGCTTGAGATTTTGGTGAGTTTGAACTCGGACAAGTCAATTAACCCCCCTGAGTTTTCATTTCCTCATCTTTATAGAGTTTAAGTCATTCCATGAAGTTGTCAAAATGGCTAAATAATAAAATTGTCTTTGAAAGCTCTCTTTATAATGTGACAGGTTATACACATGCCCTTTGGTAATAGAAGTCAGACCTGTCTGAGTTGTGCCACCTAAGGGGTCATTTGGGCAGGGTCGACAGTGACAGCTTATTACCTTCTGATGGCTCAGGCACTTCCCCGCTGCTTCCCGGCTCCACGGTCTCCGTGATGGTGCAGGCAGCCATGCCCCCAAGTTTCAGGCTCAGGCTCCCTGACACTGCTCAGAATGACCTGCATATGACATGCCACTCAATCTGAGGACTGCCTTGAGGATCTCTGTGCTCTGACATAAATGCTCTTTCTGAGTTGACAGTGACAACTGCAGACTACTCTCCAGCATGCACCGTAAAAGGGAATTGTGACCCCACGAAGTTACTGGGTGTAGTACAAAGCTTAGAGGAGTATAATTATGTGGGCAGATATTTTTAACCTTCACCTAGGAGAAAAAAATGGGGCAGAAGAATTTGATAGCCCTATGCAGGGAATCCAATTGGAGTCTACCTGACACCTAAAACTGTGCTAACCCCACCCCCCACTCCCCACCTCTTGTCCTAATTCTTGACTCAAGATTTGAGATCCCTGTGGTGAGCACTTCCTTGGAGTCTGTTGTGAAAAAGCAGCCACCCCTGAAAAAAAATGGAGCACATCAAATGCAGGAGTGTTCCAAATTAGTCTTGAAGCTAGGAGCTGATAATGTAAATTGCCTTGGTAGGACCACCTAAAGGGAGCTTTCTTTGGAACGTTTATTTTTAGCTCCGAGCCCGTGAGCAACAAAGACCCAGCAAAACGACTGCTCCTGCTTGACAAATGATGAAATGCACACTCTGCTGTGGGGTTTCCTTCCTATTTCAACACTACATTCACAAAGATTAAGGCAGGGTCCAAAGATTAAGGATGCCAGGAAAGGCTGAACAGCCTCAGTTGCTGAAGTCATTGTGATCCCCATTTTTTCCCGAATTTTAGAGACAGATGTCTCTATTTTAGGGGATTGGAAAGGAGTGGGACTTCTTAGCTGAAGCACCATCCCAACAAGGCCCAGGCATCCCCGATATTTATCTACACAGTGGCTGCCCCTTTCTGTGGCTTACCCGCTTCCTTCATCAGCAGGGGAAGGACAACTGCCTTTCTCCTTGACTAGTCCTCTTCTCCAGCCCCTTCACCCTTCCCATGACCACCTCTCCTCCCACCCTCTTTCCCCCTAAAGGGAAAAACAGGAAGGAAGAGCTGTGAAGGAAAACAATATGTGACACCATCTCTTGCCTGGATTATTAAAATCATCTCCCAGATGGTTTTCCTTTCTCTTCTGCCTGTTCGGAAAACTGCCAAAGGGGTATTTCCAAAACAAACTGCCTGTGAGCCCCTTGCAAGTCCATAAGCTCTTCAAAGGAAGTAATCGTCCTTGTGTCCTTGCCTCTGGATCCAGTGCCTGGCACATAGTAGATGCTGAACAAATGTTTGCTTAATTGGGATAGAACAGAAGGTCTGTCATTCATTAACACACATGACAAAACATTCTCCTCAGCCTAAGAGGACGTCTGCATGTGAGTCCCCTGCTCCTCCCCCAGATTTCCACAATCTGCATGGCCCAGAGGTAGTCCATAGAACACTTTGTTCTACAAGTGTTTCCCTGGCAAGGAGGTAAATTACATAACGAGGCTTAAGATAAGAGGAAAGAAACAAGTTAGAAAGCCTTTGAGTTCTGAGTTTCTGTTAACCTGTGGGAGAGGCTCTGCGGGACAACTGGTCATCAAAGGTGTGCCTCAAAGCTTGTTTTTTGAAATCACTGATATTAGACATTTTATGACAAATAAGACAGCAATTTCACACAGTTCAATATAATATATACTGAGAACCATGTGCCAGGCTTGCAAGGGATATAGTGGGGGTATTCCCTGCCTTTTTAGACTTTATATAACTTCGTGATAGAGAAGTATCAAGTGCTATAAAATAACAGAAGGGGAGGAGAAAGGGACCTTATGGCAGAATCTGCTACCTTTTTGCCCAAATCCAAATTCTTCTCTTCTTTCTGGAAATACAGCTAGACTCCATTTCCCAATCTCTCTTGCTGTTAGGATGGTTACATGACTGACGTCTAGCCAGTAGAATGTGAGAAGATGTGTTGTGTGCCAACTTTGGGTTGACCCATAAAACCTTCACATATGCTCCTCTGTACTCTTACCCTGGCCCAGCTGACCAGAATGGAGATAGTCATGGGATCCTAGAAGCCATGTATTGAAGAAGTTGGAGACCACATCAGCCTTTGTGCTTGAATTATCCTCGGACCACTACTGAGTGAGGCACACTTCTATGGATTTGAGCCATTCTAGTGTTGAAGTCTATTTATTACAGCAGCTGGATTTACCCTAAATACCATAGGAGAGTATTTAAGTTTAGGGTCAGAAGAAGCCTGGTGGAAGTGACATTTGAGCTGAGACCTGAAACATGATTAAGATTATCTAGGCCATGCCCAAAGGGGAACATTTTCAGGGTGCAGGACCATGTATATATAGGTGCTGAGAAACTATCTGGGGACATGAAGAAAGCCCAGCAAGGCTGGGAAGCAGGTGGCCTGCTAGACATTGAGAGAGGAAGGACGCCAGTTCCTACAGGATCTTTTAATCATATGAAAGATCTGGGTTCTTTCTCCTGGGGGAAATAGGGCAATCATTGAAGGTTTTGAACCAGAGAAGCGAACTGATTGCGTAAAGTTCTATGTAAGCATTCTGAAAAAAGTACGTGTAACATTTTCACCTGCATGGTTGTGGCCCTTTGCACTTGCTCTTATACATATTTTTCTAACCCTGGGAATGAGTATGCTTGTGAAAATTAATCACAGTCAAATTATTTTCTCCTTCTGTACCAGCTCTTCCTCTCTCCTGCCTTCAGCTTGAGATGTGTGAAATTTTAGAGTAAAGTAATAAGGAATAACTTCCCCCCAAACACAGAGGAGTAAGACCAGGAAGGCAGAGGTGAGAAGGTTGACTTTGGTGTGTCTGCACCCACAATTTTCTCTTTCTTAGTCTTCTTTCCAGAGCATACTTCCCCCTACTTTTAATGCCTAGTATAGGGTGAGCAGTATTAATTAATTAATTAATTAATTAATTAATTAAAAAATTAATTTATTTAACACATATTTGGAGAGTGCCTACTATATACCAAGGACTGTCTTTGGCCCTAGAAATAATATAACAGTGAATGTGGTAGGCAAAATTCATGCTTTGTGAATCTTACCTTCTAGTGTATGAGATGGACAATAAAAATAAATCATATTATTATGCCAGTCAGTGTAAGTGTTGTGGGAAAAAATAAAACAAGGAAGCACTCCAAGAGGGACTGCTATTTTCTATAGATATGCCAGAGAAGAATTTTCTTTGGAAATAACATTTGACTCAAAATATGTATGAAATGAGAAAGTAAGAAATCACAATATCTGGAGGAAGAGTCTTCCGGGGTGGGGGAGGGGAGAAGCAAAGATGAAATGCCCTGGATTGGAATGTGTCTGGCATACGTGGGGCTCATGGGTGTGGTCAGGGAAAGAGACAGTCAAAGAGAGTCCTGACAAAACCACACTTGTTCCAGAGCAATTTTGGGTGTACCCAATTCTTCATCCCACTAAGGGCCAACATCAGAGAACCAATACTGTGGGATGCGGGAATAGACTTCACTAAAAAAACAACAAAAACCATCACTAAACAAACAAAAAAGCAAATAACAATAACAAGTACCAGAAGGAGAGTACCAGTGTCCAGAATTGTTATTATCTAAAATATCCAGTTTCCAACAAAAAAATTTATGAGGAATGCAAAGAGATAGGAAAGTTTGACCCATACACCTAAAAAAATTCAGGCAATGGAAACTGCCTCTGAGAGAGACCAGATGTCAGATACAATGGAAAAAGACTTTAAAGAAATTGTTATGAGGGGTGCCTAGGTGGCTCAGTCGGTTAAACATCTGTATTCAGCTTAGGTCGTGATCCCAGGGTCCTGGAATGGAACCCTGCATTGGGCTCCCTACTCTGTGGGAGCCTGCTTGTCCCTCTCCCCCCTCACCACTTGTGCTCTCTCTCACTATCTCTCTCAAATAAATAAATAAAATCTTTAAAAAAAATTGTTACGAATATGTTAAAGAACTAAAGAAAACCATGATTAAAGAAGTAAAGGAAGGTGTGATGATAATATTCCATCAAATAGAAAATATCAGTAATAAGCTAGAAAGCACATTAAAGGAATTTCTTCAGTTAAAACAAGAATAAGTGAAACAAAAGATTCACTTGAAGGGCTTCACAGTAGATTTGAACTGGCAGAAGGAAGAATGAGCAGACTTGAAGACAGATCAATAGAGATTACTCAATCTGAAGAGGAGAGAAACAAGAATGAAGAAAAATGAACAGAGCCTTAGAGAAACATTGGTGTGGTAACTGTGCCAACATTTACATAAGGGGAGTACCAAAAATAGAGCAGGAAACAAAATAAATAAATAGAAATAAGAAAAGGAAAAATATTGTAAACAATAATGGATAAAATCATCCCAAATTTATTGAAAAACACCAGCACATCCAGGAAGCTCAACACACTCCAAGTAGAATGAATAAGCAAAGAGATATACAAATAGACACATCATAGCAAAGATACTGAATGCAAAGGACAAGGAGAAAATCTGGAAGTGGAGCAGGAGAAAAATGACTCATTATTAACAAGGGAAACCCAATAAATTAGCATCTGACTTCACAGCAGAAATAATGGGGAGCAGAAGGCAGTGGAATGACATATTCAAAGCACTGGAGGAATGAAAAGCTGTCAATCAAGAATCCTGAGAGTGATGTCACCAAGATGGCAACATAGGTTCTTCCTAACTTCACTGTTCGTCACAAGAAGAACTACTAACAACTATTTAAGAACAAGACACTACTGAGAGAATCCTAGAACATGGGTGTTAGAACTTTGGGGGCACACAATCCAGTCCCCAGAACTAGTGTTTTTTGCCTTATTATGTGGTTATTAGCATGGAGAGGAGGCTCATTGCATCGAATCGGTAGTGCTGTATCCTCAATTTTGCCTCAGTTGGACCCTCTGCTTCATTTTGTCATATCTAGACTGTTCTTGGCACATCTGACTTCTACAATCACAGAAATGAAAATTTACAATGCTCCTTCTTTATTTTGTTTATAGGCACTTTGTGAGGCCCTGGGGGTTGGGACTCCAACATATGAATTTGGGAAGTACACAGTTCTGCCGGTCACAACATCCATGGTGACCTGTACATATTCTTTTGAACATACCAACCCATTTCCTTGAACTTAGTTTTTACTAAGTGATCTTAAGTTCTTCTCCTCCTCCAATTAAATAAATTCCTGTTTTGATTATCACAGCCCTTTCAACAGAACTCATTTTTCCATGTTTTTCTAAATTTATTTCTTCCCATAAAAAGAATTTTATTTATGATTGTTTCTCACCTATTCTTACTGTTCCCCGACACCACCTCTCAGTATTGTTTTCCTGTATAATGATAGCACACTCCAGGGGCACCTGGGTGGCTCAATTGTTAAGCGTCTGCCTTTGGCTCAGGTCATGATCCCAGGGTCCTGGGATCAAACCACCCATTAGGCTCCCTCCCTGCTCAGTGGGAGGCATGCTTCTCCCTCTCCCACTCCTCCTGCTTGTGTTCCCTCTCTCGCTATGTCTCTCTCTGTCAAATAAATAAATAAAATCTTTAAAAAAAATAGCATACTCCTTATTTATGACAGAACCTGTTAACTGTTAACTCACCCTCTGTCCAAGATAAACATAGCTGGGCACTAGTTAAAGTGGTAAGGACAGATTTTAATTAATAATATACTATTATGATAGTGAAAAGAGTGTGAAATGAATAGACTCAATTTTGACTTGTACAGAGGTGCCTGGGCATTTTAAAGGGAGACAATAGGAGGGTGAGTGGAAGCTCAGTAGAGTCAGGGAAGTGAAAAAGTTGTAAAAGGCAGCAAACAGGGTTTGGTCCATGTGAAACCCTTCTAGGTTTGTTAAGCTAGTTTTAGGTCAACAGTCCATTATAGGAGAGAGAGTTTTGATGCCTTCAATTTATTTTGAAAAGCATAAAAAGACTCCATGGATGTTGTTACAGGCTGAATCATGTCCTTCCCAAATTCATATGTTGAATTTCCAACCCCCAGTGCCTCAGAATGTACCTGGGACTTTGTATTGGGACTTTGTATTTGAAGAGGTAATTTAACTAGGTAGGCTCTAATCCAATATAAGAAGAGTGTATTAAGATATAGAGCATGGAAGAAGACCATGTAAAGACAGAGAGAAGTCAGTCATCTGCAAGCCAAGGAGAGAGTCCCTCAGAAGGAACTAACCCTGCTAACACCTGGATCTTAGACTTGTAGCCTCCAGGATTGTGAGAAAATAAATCTCTGTTGTTTAAGTCACTGGGTCTGTAGAACTTTGTTTTGGTGGCCCTAGCAAACTAATGTTAAGGGTATAGGGGATTGAGGATAGATACATGATAAAGTAAGAAGAGGGAAATGTTAATGGTAGAATCTAGGTGTACAGATGGTCACTGTAAAATTCTTACAAGTTTTTGGTATGTTTGAAATTTTTTTGTAAAACATTTTTTTTGGGGTGAAAACTACTGTAGAACTCATAATTTGGGTTTACCCATTCATAACATATTTAATGAACAATATCAAAAATGTGTGACTTAACAATCATTAACTCCTTTTGAATGATCTCTCTTTTTTGATAGACTTATGGATGAATATCTCCTTCATAAGGAGATATTTATTACCTCTGGCTGTAATGATTATTTTCCTTTTTTATGACCAAATTGTCACTCTTTGACCTCCGTGGATCCTCTCTTCTGGGTGGGCTCACACATCTCTGAACACATGCTACTTTCTTATAATATATCTGTGTTGAGCTTTCCTGCCTCAAGTTTCTGTTTTTGTTTTGTTTTGTCTTGAATTTACTTGTTTAAAAAGATGGCTTTCTTCAAGTAATTTGAACTTTTTATTTTCCATCCAGGTGAGCTGATGCCAAAGAATAAAACCCAGCTTGGCTGGGAGGAATTCTTCTTGGTGACCAACCACACTGTTAGGGTTCCTCATTTCCTTATGCACACTACGTTTATGCCACACTAACCTGGTCGGCTTCTGCCTCTTCTTCCTGGGAGGTGGGGGGTGGGGGGCGGTCAGAGCCAGGAGTCACCAGGAGTGGTTTGCAATCAAGAGAAGCCAGGTCCTCAGCCTTTGGCTAATTTATTTTTTCACTGGTAATTGTTTTGACACAGTCTGAAGAAACACTGAGCCCTTTATTATAGGTCACTATTGATAGATTGTTTGCAAGATGGCTGGAGAAGTTTATAGAGTTTTGAGAATCTGTTGTGTTTGTTCAGGAGCCAGAATGAATTGTCTTTGCTAGTAGAACCTGGCTCAGGCTCCTGTACGTTTCCATTTGTCTGTTTCTTCTACAAAGAGGCATGTTCAACCCTATTTCCACAAGGAGCCAGGCTAGGCTTACTGCTGCACAGTTGGGTTGGATGGACTATGTCTTGGATAGAGAGTTCAGTGCTGTGTCTCTTGTGCTTTTAAGTTAAAAGCAACTGAGAAATAGGATGACCACCACTTGACAAGGATAAAGCAACTAAAGGCTCAAATTAAGTTCTGGTTCTTTCCAGCAGGCAAGCAACTCAGGCTAGCTGAAGTGCTCAGTTGAGATTAAATACATCCAGAATGGGTGGGGAAGAAGGGCAGTGATAAATATCTGTTTGACTTTTGGGACATGCTGTAGCAAAAGGAACTGTAGCTTTTATTCCCACTAATTCTATTGTTTTACACGACTGAGGTTGTCTACAACCTTGAAGTCAACCTTAGGGCTGCTTAATTGTATTTTCTCAGAGAAGAAGTGATAGTATGTTCTGTCAAAAATAGAGGCCCTGGGGCATGTGGGTGGCTCAATGGATTAAGCATCTGACTCTTGATTTTGGCTCAGGTCATGATCTCAGGGTTGTGAGATCAGAGCCCTGTGTCAGGCTCTGTGCTGGGCGTGGAGCCTGCTTAAGCTTCTCTCTCTCCCTCTCCCTCTGCCCCTCCCCACCTTCCTCTCTTAAAAAAAAAAAATAGAGGCCCTAAATATAATATTGTAGCATAGGAGCCAGATGTAATGGTGGAGTATGAGCGTATCTGAATGGTATAAGGACTGGTTTCATCACACATCTCTTAATGCATCACAGCAGATTCTTTCAGCCTGCCCAGACTCCAGACAAGAGTCTGAAATGGAGGCTGTGGCATGCTGCCCAGATCCCCCCCAGCCCCACCCTGCTTCCCTCACTCACTTTCCAGTCTTGTCCCTAAGAGCATCCCCCACCCCAACATACCACCTGTACATAAATCTCCATCTCATGGTTTGTTCCCAGGGAACCCAACCTGTGACAGCTACTCTGTGGGATCTGAGCACCTTTCTCCTGACCACACACCCTCTCGTGCCCACCACCTGCTGCCCCTGGCTTCCCCTTGTGTGGAGACACGAGACTCCATCGGCGCCAGCTGGTACCCACACGCTGGAAGTGCATGGGAGTTAATGGCTATGTGTTAAACCTTTGATCAAAGGGAGATGGGAACTGGCAGATAAATTCTTCTCTCCTCTTTCATGGTCCACTGTGAAGAACAGGAATCACATGGTCTCTCTGGGGAAGGTCCTTTAAAACTGAGCAATTGTTTGGGTTTGATAATAAATGGATCCACCTCTATACCTATTGCCTTTCTTTCCCTCCACATCCCTGTTTTGGTTTTAACTAGTGCCACTATCACTATCAATTTTTAAAAAATAATTATTGCAGACTGTTTAGTGTTGAATTTCAATGTCTTAGAGGCCCTGATATATGTATATAGAGTAACCATTACCTAAGCTTTCACTCTGCCAAGTATTCCAAATTTGAAAGTATCAGAAAATAGGACTATTATTATTCCACTGTGAGAGAAATACAGCCTATATTAAAATGAGAAGACTTTGGGTGGGAATGTTTTCATAATACAATTTACAGCTCTTTGTGACCTTGACTGTGCAGTGTTCCACCAAAAACATGTCACCAAAGTTCAAGTACAAGTGGCTATATCATATTTCAGTTCTATTTCTACACTTACCTAAAATCTAGCTATCTGCCAATACTGTTATGTGTGATTCCCAGTCATTTTTGATATATTTCAATTTTTTTTCCTTCCTCCCCACTTGTGATGGATAATTTTATGTGTCAACTTGGCTGGGCCACAGTACTGAGACATTATTTTTCTGTAAATGCACTCTTATATATGAGATTAGCATTTAAATCAGTAGACTTTGAGTAAAGCAGATTACCTTCCATAATGTGAGTGGGCCTCATCCAGAGAGTTGAAGGCCTTAATAGAAAACATATGGCTCTTCTGAGCAAGAAGATATTCTGCAAGTAGACCACCACCTTTGGACTTGAACCGAGATGCTTTCCTGAGTCTCCAGCCTGCTGTCCTACCCTGAAGATTTTGGACTTTCCAAGTCTCCACAAACACAGAAGCCAATTCCTTAAAATAAATCTCTCTCTCTATATATACATACACCCGTTGGTTCTGTTTCTCTAGAGAACCATGACTAATACTCCACCTAAGAGCAAAATAATTTAAGGTTAAAAGTCAAATAAATTTTAGGGCCCTTCCAATTTTATATTCTGCAGTAACTTTACTTTTAACAGATTAATGCCCACAAAAATGCCAAAAACATTTTTCCCAATCCAATTTGGAACAGTTGGAGAAATAATTTCTTAGTTTTACCTCTCCAAGTTTTATGACACACATATTTCCAATACCTTTTAATTTGTTGGTTTCCATGAAAAGATTTTTAACATTAGGTCTCCAAATAGAAAACAGTTCCAATTTGTATTTGTAAAACTTTTGCTTTTTTAAAATCACCTTTTCCTAGAGAAGCCACAGAATTTCTGACTTCAGTATGAGGTTCTAAAGCAGGCCAAAAGATGGGAAAAATTCCTCCCAACGTTCTGCTAGGAAAAAATCGTGTTGACAACCATTGCTCAAAACACAATGCCATTTGATGCCTGATCTATATGCTCTTCCTGTCTCTTTCAGCTTTGGTCCAACAAATCTCTTCCAAAACAATTTATGCCTGAAATACAGGAAACAATGATTGAAAACACACAGAGTTCATAATTAAAAAAAAAATGTGATAAATAATGATGTTCTAGTTAATTCCATTGTGTGCCCACTGCAATTCAGTACGCTTGAGGACTATAAGCCATCCTGGAAATAATAAAACTTAGTTTTCAAAACTCTCACACATTTTGTCCAAACATTGCAAACTATTTCTCCTGCCAGTTCACATATATCCACTTGTTTCATAAAGAAGTTTTAGGAAAAAGTAGCTAATTAGTAAAAAATGAAAATGGTACATTTTCACTCAAATAAACTGAAATCTCTGAAAATTAGTTTTTTTACTCAATTAGCTAGCAGTGCAATTTGTACAATTCTGTGATCTCAAGACCAAGATTTAATCAATACTGTGAGTAACTGATTAGTTTATTAGTATTTTAGGTGAAATAATCATTTATTAGCACATTTCCAGTATATATTCATTGTATAAACTTAAAAAAACAACTTTATGGAGGTATAATTTACATACCATAAAATGAACACTTTTTTTAAATTGACACATTTCAAGTGCACAGGTATCTAGTTTTGACAAATCTTAACCTGCAATTAAGACCTAGAATATTTTCACCTTCCCAAAAGGTTCCTGCCCTTTGCAGTCTAGTGTAGAATTACATTTACAGATTTACCTGGTAACCAACATTCTACCCAACACCACAGCAAGTTCTGGCTTTTCTGGCAAGCTGGCCCTTTGTCAATTTCCCCATGTCAGTGAAACCAGGGGACTCCTCACATTTACTCATTTTCTCCTTCTCCCACCTGAGTCCTCTGTCATGGGTTCAGTCTCCATCGCTGCATGGTTCCTCTGGGTTCACAGACACATCCCCGACTTGCCTTTGAAGCCTAATTCCTTTTACTATGACAGACTATTTCCATAGCTCCCCTTTCATCCTCTTTAAACTTCCTCCACTCCCTGACTGCTTGATCAGCCTTAAGCCACTGAAGCAAAACCCATTTAATCTGGCCGAGAGTCTCACCTCAAGGCTTTTAAATTATCTTTGCAGAGTAAGTGCCGGCTGCCTTTCCTGCCACCTTGATGAGGCTGGCGATTTGAATGCATGTGGCACTGACATAATGACATGGTGGCTGCCTCCTGGTTGTCACGGTCGCCACATTGTTCCCAATCATTCTCCCCCTGGTGAAGGAAGGGGAGGAGAATGCCCTCTCTCCTCTACCCTCTTATGCTCCCGATGGACTTGGCACAGTCCCCTTATTAACCAGGTTAGTGCTACACTTCAGGTCAAAGAGCATCATAGGTTGATCATGGGGTAAGCTGAATTTCTTTAAGCCTTCAACCCTTGCCAGGGCTGTTCTGAATTGCCTGCTCTCCTGGCCCTCATCTTGGCCTCGCCTTGCAAAAGGGCCCTCTTTCTCTTTGTGCCAGCTTTTAAGCCGTTACCATCCCTTCAGGCATTAACGCCAAGATTATAATTTCAAAGAACAGTCTTGGAATTTCATCCCTAGAGGCCCCCTAGTTTTTCCTCAGCCCACCCATGTCCGAATCTGACCCTGTCATCAATCAAATGTGCACTGAGTGTTGGGTGAAGTGTTCATGGGTGGATCCCAGTCTGCTGATTCTGGTGCTAGGGCTGGTCCTGGTGACCTTGATAAGGGAAATCTGTGTCTTAAGATGGCTGACCGAGCCAGCAAGGGAGTCCCAGCCCCTGCACCCAGGCTCTTCTGGGTTCTTCTCTCTGCTCTGCTTCCCGAGTGCACCAAAAGTACCAAGTATGCAGAAGTGGAAATGTATAAATTAGCCCCTTTGTGCTTGGGGCTCAGATTTTTGGAGATCATTCTCCTCTGAGCTTGCCGATGTTAAATAAACCTCCGATCCTCCAAGATCTCCGAGTGCCATTTGGTTCTCCCATTGGGCAATCCAGTGCAGGTTCCATAACATTTGGTTCCCTGACCGGGAAACCCAACTGCGCTGGCCCATTGTTGCCACTGGTTTGGGGCAACGGTGGGGTGCTGACGGAACGAGGGATCCTAATGGAGAAGGCATGCCCTGCCTAATTTTAGGCAGTCTCTCGCCCCGGTCATCTCGGGCAGGCCCCGCTCCGCTGTTCCCGCTGGACTCAAGGAGACTTGGCAGGTAAGGACCTGGTCCCGAGGTCGGATAATGTAAGGCCTGCGGCCCCAGGATCCAGACAGGCCCACTCATCAGGGTGGAAGGGGAGCCTGATCACCTCCCAGAGACCTCTTAGAGGCCTCACAGGTGGGGATTCCCGGGGAGGGAATGTAATAACTTCTGGAGTGTGAATGTGTGAGTGAATGTGCAGTCCAACCTGGCTTGCTCAAGTGGACTGATTCTGTGACTCCACCAGCGGGCATCCTTAAGGTCCCCAGAAGCCTATGGAGTCTGAGTGGGCCCATCTGTGATTCTGTGGTGAATGGCATACAGTCTAGGGCGGCATTGGTATAGATTCCAGATTATAAATCACAACGCTGAGACTGCTATGGCTAAGCCTCGCCTAAGCTCCTTTGGGACATGGCCAGATGGGCATCTGATTGATCTCCTCACCACAGGAGGCACCCACCCCCCTTGTCTTTCTCTGTGTCACCACACATGGGAACATCACCATGGGGTCAGGGCAGAGTAAACTTATGGTTCCAGAGACCATGATCAAAAATTTCAAGAAGGGGTTTTCAGGAGACTATGGAGTCAGGATGGACCTCGGCAAGTTGAAACCCTATGTGAATTGGAATGACCCACCTTTAATGTCAGGTGGCCTTCAGAAGGGACATTGAATGTCCCAATGATTCGTTGAGTATGGCGAGTCGTAACAGGAGAACCAGGACACCCTGACCAGTTTCCGTACATTGACTCCTGGCTAGGAATTGCCCAGACCCTTCCCCCCTGGGTGCAATTCACTTGTAATAGGCAGGGACAGGCCAGGGTCTTAATCGCCTCATCCAGGATATACACTCCATTTGATCCCGAGGCATAGGAAAGCCAACAGATGGTAAACACCTCCTTTGTGGCTCAGGCCACCCCAGAGATCAGAATAAAAACTTCAGAAACTAGAGGGTTTTGCCACGTAATAGAGATTGCCAATAAGGTCTACATGAACAGGGACGTCATAGCCGAAAGGGAAGCTGACAAAAAGATGAAAAAGAAGGTCATCCTCCTCACCACTGCCCTGAAAGAAAATGATGACACAAAGGTGGGGAAGACCCCGACCACCGAAAGGGGGGAGACCCAGAACCCCCTTGGCAAAGGATCAATGTACCTACTGTAAGGAGAAAGGCTACTGGAAAAATGAATGTCCCAATCGGGGAAAGGCTCAGAAGCCTAGCCACTACAAGGAAGAACCCCGAGAGGAGGACCTCATAGGCCTTGCGGGAATAGACTCAGACTGAGGGGCCAGATTGGCATCTTGCCTAGATTTAAAGGATGCCTTCTTCTGCCTCTGCTTAGCTCCCCAGAGTAAGCCAATGTTTGCCTTTGAATGGACTGAACCTGATACAGGGCACCAGATGCAACTGACTTGGACGTGCCTCCCACAGGGGTTTAAAAACTCACCAACCCTCTTTGGGGAAGTGCGGGCCATGGACCTCACCAGCTTCCCAAGAGAGGCCACACGATGAACCCTCCTCCAGTATGTGGATGGCCTCCTCCTTACCAGTGACAGACAAGAAGACTGCACAAAAGGCACAAAGACCCTCCTACAGCTCCTGTCTCGGGATACCGAGTCTCATGGAAGAAAGCACAAATCTGCCAACAACAGGTTGCTATGGTTTCCTCCTCACCCAAGGGAAGAGAGAACTAGGGCCGGAGAGAAAGAAAGTCATCATCTCCCTGCCACAGCCCCAGACAAAAAAAGGGGCCTATGAGAATTCCTGGGGGCGGCAGGATTCTGCAGCATCTGGATCCCTCGGTTCTTGGCAATAATAAGATCCCTCTATGATCTCTTAGGGGGACCAGATCAAGAACTCCCTACCTGGGCTGAGGAAGCAGAAGCCTCCTTCACAGAGATAAAGACCATGCTGGGGTGGCCTCCAGCCCTGGGCCTACCAGATAGAAAAACCCTTCAATCTCTTTGTAAAAAATAGTGCTTGGGGTACTCACCCAGACTGTTGGGCCCTGGCAATGGCCAGTTACATATCTGTCAAAGAAGCTAGACCACGTGGCAGTGGGATGGCCAGTGTGCCTCAGGGTGCTGGCAGCCACAGTCCTACTCATCAAGGAGGCAGACAAATTCACCCTGGGGCAAGAACTTAACGTCAAATAGTATGCACAACTCTGGGTGGGTCGAAGCCTTCTTGACCAGGACGGAGCAGAGCTGAGAAGTAGCTAAAGTCCTCTTGCGGGAGATCATGCCCCGGTTTGGCCTGCCATTAACAATCCATAGTGACAATGGACCTGCATTTGTAACATTGTACAGGTCTTGACCAAATCTCTCAACATCACCTGGAGACTCCACACGGCTTACCCGCCCCAAAGCTCCAGGGAAAGTAGAGCAAATGAATCACACCCTCAGGGGAACCTTAGCAAAGTTTTGTCAGGAGACTAATCTCCCATGGCCGGATCTGCTACCCTTAGCTCTCCTGCATGCCCGCTGCACGCCTGGGACACTAGGTTTCTCCCCTTTCGAATTAATATATGGACGGCCTCCCCCATGCCTGGGGAGCCTTCCAGGAAACTTACATCAGGTTGGCGATAAAAAATAAAGGAGCAGCTTCAGACCCTGGGGGCCACCCTAAATAAATTACAAAAGTACACCATTGAGAGGGCCCCAGTCTCCTTAGGGTCTCAGGTATACTTCCAGACAGGGGACTCAGTTTGGGTCAAAGATTGGAAGAAAGACCCCCTCAGACCCCAGTGGACAGGGCCCCCCACTGTTGTTCTAACCACCCCTACTGCCCTCAAGTTCTCAGGTGTCACCCCGTGGGTCCACCACTCAAGAGTGAAGAAAGCGCATCATTTGGACGAGGAGCTGTGCCAGTGGAGAGTCCAGCCAGACCTCACGAACCGGCTCTGGCTTCACCTTCAATGAGACCCCACCGACTAATGGACACCTGCCCACTGTGGTGCCTAGCTCTCATTGGCGTGATTTCCCTCATCTTAGAAGTCAGACTCTACACTGTTGTGCACCACCGCCCCACCTACTGGACTTCCCCCAGAGGCTTACTATTGCCATTGCTTATTGGGTGACCCTAGGGTGTATTACTGCACTTACTTGTCCACAGGTTTTATCTGCTTGTCAGGTTAGCCATGATGGCTCCCTCTAACTAAGGAGTAGACCCCACTTTTATTGGCCCTCTGCTGTCTACTCCTAAGCACATTTCACCATGGTTTTCCTGGCCTTGTATTCTTAATGCCCTTAATGCCCTTCTCCTTATTCACTATTGCCCCTTAGAGGATGAAAATGATGCCCTCTAAACTAGGAGTTTAAAAGGGCATCAAAGGGGGGAATGATAAGGGAAATCTGTGTCTTAAGATGGCTGACCGAGCCAGCAAAGGAGTTCCAGCCCCTGCCCCGGACCTCTTCCGGGTTCTCTCTGCCCTGCTTCCCAAGCGCGCCAATCCGGGTTCTTCTCCCTGCCCCGCTTCATGCTTGTGCCAAAAGTACGAAGTATGCGGAAGTGGAAGTGTATAAATTACCTGCTTTGTTTGTGCTCGGGGATCAGGTCTTTGGAGATCATTCTCCTCTGAGCTCTCCAGCATTAAATAAACCTCTGACCCTCCAAGATCTCCGAGTGCCGCTTGGTTCTTCCGTCGGGCGATCCAGTCCAGGTTCCATAACCACCTCACCTTCCCAGGTATGGATTAGTCCAAGCCTGTGCTCTTTGGGTGACTCGAAGTGTCAAAGTGTCTCAGGTTAAGGCTCTTAGAAGTAGGGACTAAGACAGGGATTTGTGATTTCGGGAGGGAGTGCTTTTCAGAAATAACCCTAAGGGAGAGACTAAAGCAGTGAGCTAGGAAAGCAGAAGGAGCAGAGCAAGGACATCACTTCAGGAAAAGTCTAGCCTTGGCCTGATGCCCTGGGGATGATGGGAGGTGGCTCTGGAGCATACAGAGAAGTGCAATTGTCCTGTCATGAGACAAGGGGGTGGCCTTTTGTACCCCTGTACCAGTTACGTGTTGGCTCAGGGATGGTCCTGGGTGAGGAGGGGAGCGCATAACCACAAGGTTTTGGTCGAGGGCAGTTCTCCTGAGCAGGAACACCTGTGCCCCTTAGCAACAGCCGTCACTCCCAGAAGTTTGGGGATGGGTCTGTCAGCCTGCCACAGAGGATCTGGGGGAGACACTACACTTATATTTTCTGACCCTGCAGGAATACGGCCATGAATCAGGTGAGTAGGGAGGCATGAACAAACTTGAGCTGAGTGGCCAGGCAAAGCCTTGCATTCTTCTGTCTTCAGCACTGAGCAGGTTGGGGCAGAGACAGAGTGTTCATCTCATTTGACTAGTTTAAGCACTTAGAGGCCCAACTTTCCAGTTGTGCCCACCTCCCACCTTTCCCCCCACTTGTAGGGATGCTACACCAGTGTTGTCCATGGTTCTTGCTCTGAGCTGGGCTGTTGGAGGGTGCTGGCTGGAGGTCCAGATTTAAGCCCATTTCCAGAGAGAAGCCCATGCAGCTCAGTAATTGTTTCCAAGAAGGAAGGGCGAAACTAAATGATCTGTCTGAAAAAGATCTAGACCTGAAGAGTGCTGTGAATAAGCTGCAGGAAGCAGGCTGGGGGCTGGTCTGCTCCTTAGTTTTAAGTTGTTGTGTGGTCTGGACCACAAAATGAATTGCTGGGGTCCATTTGTAATGTGTCCTCTGTAGCGCTTGCTGGGACCTGAGAGAGGAACCTGACATTTATCGGAAGACTGCTTTGTGGGAGGTCCTGGGCTAAATTCATGAGTCTGACTTTATAGATAAGGAAGTTGAGAATGGGGATATTCAAATGGCAATATCCTAAGACAGACAACTGAGAAAACCAGAGTCAAGGTGCAGGTCCAGGCCCAAGCCCTGAGATTTCTGCTAACTTATACTGCCTACACTGTAAGTTAAGTTAAAAAGCTAACTAAGCTTATTCCCCCAGATCTGTCCCCAGATGTCTGCTCAGTAGAGTAACTACAGTTTCTCAGCTAAACCGCATTGGATGAAAAACCTGAGCATAAGGCAGAGGCTGGCAAACTTTTTGTAAAGGGCGAAATAGTCAATATTTCAGGCTTTGTAAACCTTCAACTCTCTGTTCCAACTACTCAACCGCTGTTATACTGGAAGGTGTGGCTTCACTCTGGTGAAACTTAAGGACACTAAAATTTGAGTTTCATATGATTTTCACTTACCACAACGTATTTCCTTTTTCCCCTTTCAACCATTGAAACATGTAAAAACTACTTTTAACTCCCAGGCAGTACAAAACTAGGAGGATGGCAGGATTTGGTTTGGCCTGTGAACCCTAATTCATACACACAGACACGCAGACACACACACACACACGTGGAATGCTTGATGGTACTTTGAACATTAAACTCCTTGAGTCCAGATTTTTCTCATGCTGAATTCTCAATTTTGTTGTATTACCCCATAGTGAAATAGCAGTATTTTAGATGATGTATAGGAGATATAAAACATGATGGCAACAATAGGGGGAAAAAAAAACAAGTAATGAGCAAAAGGAGTAAAAAATGTGATGTGCTGAGCTGCTAGAACAGAGTTTGCCATCCACAGGTAATGTGTAAATCAATTTGTTGGAAAATACCAGGTTTATGTATGGGCTTACTTTTTAAAAAAATTTAAATTCAATTAGCCAACCTGTAGTACATCACTAGTTTCAGATGTAGTGCTCAACAATCCATCAGTTGCATATAACACCCGGTGCTCATCATACCATGTGCCCTCCTTAATGCCCATCACCTCTATGTGCTTACTTTAAAACTTAGTCTCAAATAGCACTTGTGGGTTTTATAGAATTAATTTTTTAGGGCAGTCATTTAAAATATCAAGATTGAATAGAGATTCATGTCAAATGAGTGTAAGAGAAAAAGGCCTTTGATGAGATTCAATTATTTTGCTGTTTGGATGTTTTGGAGTGGACTAGATGGTTACAAAAATAAAAGACAAAGAAAGAAATGGATCTTATAAAAAAAAGTTTTATGAATGACTAACAAGTGTTACTTGGGAAACCATTCCTCACATTTCATGTTCAAAAAACTGAATTAATGATACTATCCCCTAGGATCTGTGTAGTATATTATTTACAAAAAAAGCTTCCCCATATGGCGTCCTATCTGATTTATGTACAGCTTTCCTAAGCTGTTCCACTGATTTAATAATGAAATCCCAGGCTTATAAAGTTTAAGCATTTTTTAAAAATTTAAATTCAATTAGCCCACATATAGTACAGTCTCTTCAATAAATGGTGCTGAGAAAATTGGACAGCCACATGCAGAAGAATGAAACTCGACCATTCTCTTACACCATACACAAAGATAAACTCAGAATGGATGAAAGACCTAAATGTGAGACAGGAATCCATAAAGTTTAAGCAATTTGAAAGTGATATATTTAGTAGCTTATGTTTAGGATTGGAACTGAAATATTTTCTGATTCTTAGTCCCGTATCCTTTCCTCTATACTTTGGGATGTTGCTAGACTATACATGAAAAAGCAAGTTCTGTAATCCAACTATTTGAGAAATGCTGGGATAAACTGGTCCTTTGCTTCAGGACTCCCCAGAAACTTTCATAAGCGAATGTGAAATGTAAATTGCCAAAAGGAGAATATAGGAGGGGGTGTTTCTAGAGTCCTGTTTTAGGAGCCTCGTGGTCAAGAGCTTGTGTCTCATATCACCCTGGATGAGGGTTAAGATTGGGCAAAGTACCTAAACCTCTCTAAGCCCCTGTGCCCTTGTCTATGAAAAAGAATTACAATAGCCTTTTCATGGGGTGGTTGGAAGGGTTCAATGAGTTGATGCATTAGCCCAGTGCATGCGACATGTAATGCTTAATTATATGTAATGCTAAATTACACATACAGGTACATTGGTACCCGGTTTCTCTAACCAAAAGAAATCCGAAAAGGATTTTTACTTTTGTGAAAAAAGCTGTTCCTGTACTAGTGTAGATCTTTTGTAAAAGTGAAGTGAACTTTAAAAAACCCAGGGATACTCTGCTTTATGCTATTTCAGCTTATGAAAGATTTCATAGGAATGCTCTGCTTTTGGACAGTGGGGAAAACGTTTTATAGCCACGTATATATCCAGCACACACACTGTCAAATCCAACCTCTTTTTCAAAGATGGAGAAGCAGTTCAGGGAAATGAAATGATTTTCTCAAGGTCATGTGGCCAGCAAGAGATGGAGCTGGATTGCAGACTTAGCTCTTCTAAACCCAAGGGCAGAGTTTTATTTATCAGAACAAGAAAAATGAAACCAGATATCTATTTTGATATTAAAGTCTGATGAAAATGGGAGCTGGTGGTCCTTACCTAGATTCTTAAAAAAGATAAAATAAACAACTGAATATTTGGCAAGAGCAGGATGACTGGCTGGTATTTTGCTCATCTTCTGTCCGAAGGATGTGTTGTCCTCTTTGATGAGATTGATTTGTAACTCCATGCATTGCTAAAGCACTGATCTCAATTTAACTATAAATTTGGGGAGAGTTGGAGCTGTGCCATTCTGCCAGAAAATGATTAAGACAAACTCTAAGAATATTGTGAACCTTATCAGGAAAATCAATTCTTCTAACAAGGAAGTGAATCGCTATTGATTTTTTTCCTCTTTAATTGGACTCGGAGCCCTGATAGCTTTTCATAAGTGGTGACAGTTTGCTTTCAGCAAATGCATTTTTCACTTTGCAGTGGAGTATTACATGCTCTCAAAAGCCTGTGGCACTCTCTCTTTCTCTCTGTTGTCCTGTTCCTACAGGTTAACATGGAAGCTTTTAGACATCTGCTATTTACTGTGACATGATGTTCATTAGGCTTTTTCTTGTCTTAAATGGTCAATCTGCATTTCTGCAATATGTAGATACATGGCGCGGGGGGAGACAGGTGGACTAGCAGGTGATGCACTATGAGGAGATGGCCGAGATGTAACTAAGGTGATTAGTGAAGGAGCAAGCCATATGCTTGCCATCCAAGATGCCTACACGAATGTGCTGCCCAACTTCCAAGCACAGCATAGCTGGCAACATTCCTAGTAGCCGGTGGGCACCTGAGCATAAGACAGGACCACAGGGCATGGGCTGGTGGTTGCTGGCTGAGCCTCTGGAGAGGGTGGCTTCTTTGACCAGGGGGTTCACCTTGATGGGTGCTAGTAGAATTTAGGACATTGCTGGGCATGTGAGGTTGGAGAGAGGTGGAAGCAAGAAGCGCTTTGCTTGCCTATAACTGATGTCCCTCACTTCTTTCCTTTGTTTCCCTGTATTATTATTTCAATTGAGAATCTTGTCATGCTTTAATAGATGCAGTTTCTGAGATGTTGATTTTTTTTTTTTTTAGATTTATCACCTAATTCTTCTAGCTCTTAGGTTTTTAATCTTTCTGCTTCTTTCCCATTTTCTTGTATTTTTTTTTCTACCCTCCTCTGCGGGAAAGGGGTAACTGGTCAGGCCTGGGTTGCTCCAGCCTTGCACATTCCCAAGAAAGACCTGTTTTCAGTACTGGGCAGTGGCTGGTTCCTGGGAGAATGAGCTCTGAGCCCTTGGGATATTCTGCCTGATGAGAGTGTAGTTGTATGCCCCAGGCCTTGGTACTCACAGGATCGCTAAGGTCAGTCATGCAGGTGCTGCATGCTGAGCCCCGGTAAAAACCCTAGACACCTTTGCACCCGTCCTCATACACTGTTGCTGGGGAAATTAGGCCCATCGCTGTAACTCCATTGGGAGAGAACAACTGGAAGATTGCTCCTGGTTTTTCCTGGACTTTATGTACATTTCCCTTTGCTGATTTTATTCTGTCCTTTCACCATAATCAACCATAACCATGACTACAACAGCTTTTCTGAGTCCCATGAATCATTCTAGGGAATCATGAAGCCTGAGCATGGTTTTGGGGACCCCTGACATCTTGTCTTTTCATTTTCATTTAAAAAATATTACATTTCCCTTTGCTTCTTAAGCCTTAACTTTTAATTTTCTATTTCTTAATATTCTGGAACCTATTTTTATCTTGTGTTGATTTCACTTCCTTATCATATGCTTTTACCTAATCAGCTTTTAATCTGTTATTCTAGTTTTATTAATATTATTTTTGCAATTAGGCTTACATATTTGTTGTTTTTTAAATTCTTTTCCAATTATTTTAATTTCCTATTTTATTTTCAGTTGACGGTTTTGTTTCTTTTTAATCTCTCCCCTCTGGTTATTATTTTGTTGCATTGTTCTTCCTTTCATCTTACCTATATTTTGTAAGGCTTAGGACTTGTGTTTACACCTAATAGCAAGAAAGCCAGGCTGCCAATGTGGCTTTGAGAAAACAAGACAAAATTGCGTAGAGGGCGCGGGAGACTCTCTGTTTGGTTGTCCCTGAAGCCACACTTCTTTGGTGTTCAACATTTCTTTTTAAAGTTGTTTTTCAAAATTCCTTATTGTATGAAACTTGTGAGGTTGCTTCTTAATAGTCCTAAAAAACATTCCAAATGGAATCTTGAGAGCACATTGAGAAGGTAGAGCCTCCATGAAACAATCCAATGAGGCTACTATGAAAACGGAGACATGGGATTACAACAAATTAAAAAAAAGAAACTCAAAGGCTAAATGCATATGATGGACAATTGAGTTATCGACCTAAAAACAGACTGCTTCTTAAACTGTGTCTGGGTATGTGCTTGGTGTTTCCTGAGTATTGTCACCTTAAGAGAGATGGTTTTTACTCAAGTTTGAGAAATATCAGAGAATATAGAGCCACCCCATAAAAAGATGGAACAGAGAGACAAATATTAAAAGGCTTGGAGGACAAATAGACAAGATCTAATATCTAATGAAAACAGACATAGAGGAGGAGAGAGCAGTAGCTGAGGGATGGAAATAGCAAGAAGAAGAGCCAGGAGTCATAGGAGGAGGGACAGGAAGAGGAGGAGAGGATGTTGCCATGAAGCTGAAGGAAGGCAGTTTTTTTCAGGTGAAGGAGCCCATCAAGTGCACGACAGGAAATATGCGAAAGTCATGTTCAGGATACTTAATGCATTCTCTAGAAAGTAATAAAAATGGAAGGTTGCTGAAAGGACTTGGTAAGGGGGAAAAAAAAAAGCAAACTAAAGAAAAGAATAGAAAGGGAACTTAACAAATACAAATCATCAAATCAGTGAAGCAAAAGACACAAAAAATGTATCCAAAATATGTCCTTTTAGAAAGACTTAAAATGTTGGCAGTCTAGGAAATTACAAAACAGATAGCAACTATATAAGGAACAAAAGAATGATATACAGACCAAAGTAAATTAAAAATTAGAATAGAATAATATGTACAACATATAGGAAATTTTGAATTATATATATGGCTTACTTTTGTTGCCCATAACAGATGTCTACCGGATAGTCCTGGAGAAGTAGTTGCTATACCTAGAAAACACAAGGAGGATCAAATGAAAAACTCTTACATATATGAAAATTCTATATCATGAAATTCACATACAAATTGTTTTAATTTCTTTATAAGAAATGTGAAAGGGCATTCTTCAGGCTGAAATAAAAGGATGCTGATGGACAGTGTGAAAACATATAAATGTATAAAACTCACTGATAATGGAAGATGTATTGTCAAAGTTCCATTCATGAATAATGTAATGGTGGTGCATAATTCACTTACAACTCTAGTTTAAAAGTTAAAAAACAAATGTATTAAAATAATGATAGCTGTAATTTGTTAGCAGATACACATTGCCTGTTTTACTTTGTTTCTCTTTCTCCATGGCAGGTGAGCACTTTAAATTAAAGTTATCCAGAAAGTGCTCCAGCCACACTCCTAGGTCCTGGGAGTTTCACAATGCTATTTTGTCTATGGATACTTGCTAGTTGGTTTTCTTGCAGGGGTGCGGGGGTGGTGGTGCGGGGAGAGAGAGTACACACACAGAGTGAGAGTGAGAGGGAGAAGCAGACTCCCTGCTGAGCAGAGAGCCGGATAAGGGGCTTGATCCCAGGACCCTGAGATCATGACCTGAGCCGAAGACAGACGCTTAACCAACTGAGCCACCCAGGCACCCCTTGTTTGCTGATATTTTAATGAATATGTTGTACCAATAGTCATGAATTTGGTTGGGTTTCTATATTGTTATGTTTTAGTCTACCTTTTACAGGTTGGTATTCAAATAAGGTTGGTTAAAAAATATTTTGGAAGCTTTTTTTACTCTTTGGATACTCTGGAAAAAATTTTGTTTGTGTTGTCTTTTCCTTAAAAGATTGAATGTATTTAAATTCCTAAATTCTCTGTGCCTGATAAATGTTGGCAGTTGGTCTTTAACTTTTTTCATAATTTGTATAATGATATATTTTTTAGAGAATAAGATGAATATCTGTGTACTCATGACCCAGATTAAGGAATAGAATGTTAGAACTTTAGATCATGTATGTCCCTCCCTAATCTTATCCTACTCCCCTGTCTCAAGTTAACAATTTCTTAAATGTTGTGTTATTCATCCCCTTGTTTTCTTTGTGGTTTTAACACGTGTTTGTATCTTTAAGCTAAATATTGCTCAGTCTTTGCCTGCTGTTGTACTTTATATACATGGAACAAAACCAGATACATCCTCTATGATGTGCATTTGTTTACTTGACTTTCTAAAGTGTCATCTGTGTTGATGCATGTAGATATAGTTCATTCATTTTCATATATACCACAATTTGTTAATCCATTTTGCTCTTGATAGACACTTGGATGATTTCGAGTTTTTTTTCTGCTTTGAACGTTCCTGTACATCTCACTCAATGAATGTTTTTAGGAGTTTTAATAGTATATGTAGCTGGCTGTAATTGTGTTTGAAGATATGGGGAATGTCAATAGTTTTTTTGTTTTGCTTTTTAAAAGATTTTATTTATTTATTTGAGAGAGAGAGAGCACAAGAGGAGGGGGGAGCAGAGACAGAGGGAGAAGAAGACTCCCCGCTGAGCAGGGAGCCCGATGTGGGACTTGATCCCAGGACTCTGGGATCATGACCTGAGCCAAAGGCAGATGCTTAACTGACTGAGCCACCCAGGCGCCTCTGTTAGTAGTTTTTAAGAGTGCACTTTAAATTTTTTTTCCAGTGAGATAGACTGAAATTGTATCATATTGTGGTTTTAATTTACATTTCCTCAAGAACTAATGAACTAAAACTTTTTTTATCATATGTTTATTGGCCACTTGAATTTCCTCATCTGTTCTTCCACACATTTTTCCTTCTGAGGTGACTGATTTTTTTCTTACATTTTTCTAATAATGATACCATTCCTTTATCAATTTCTGGTTTTGCAAACATATTCTGCCTTTTTTAATATTGTTGGAAGAGGTCAAGAAGATAGGACCCCTGGTTGACCCATGAGCTGGGCCTTGATATTCACAGGCTCCTCACCTCCTCCCCTGTCCTTGGCATGTATGCTATGCCTACCTTTTCCACACCAGGATCTGTCCCAGGTCATAGCCTTGATAGTGTAAGGTGTTTTCGAGACCATTTACATGGTATATATGGCTGAGTCCCATTAAGACCTCTATGTAAACCTTTAGAATTCTGGCAGTGGGTGCAGAGATCTACTGGCCTTGTAATTTCCCTTGCTTGTTAAACCTGCCACCTCCCCATCTGCAGTAGCCTGCCTCTTCATCTCTCCCTGCCCTACGTGTATGGGGGCCAGATTGTCAACCAACAATTATATAGAAAATCTTATTTTTAATGCAGTTGATTTTATAAGTTTTTTCATTGTGATTTGTTCCTTTTTTATATCTTAAGCCCCTTTTTCCCCAGAGACCTCTGTAAGTTTAACATATTTTACTTTTGTATTTATATATTTAAACCACTTGGAGGTGTTTTTAAGCGCCATGATTAGGATCCATTTTCTTTCTTCTTCTTTTATTTCTCTGGAAAGAATCCACTTTCTAATTTTTGCATAGATATCTAATTATCCCATGGTCATTAAGAAATCAATAATTTCCCTACTGGTCAGAAATGCTCACTGTGCATTATGGGAAGCTTCCACATATGTGAATCTATGTATGGGCTTTTAATTCTCTCCTGTTATTTGTTATACTGTTCTATTTGCCCATTTATCAAGATGGACAAACTTTTAGCCTATTAATTTTTATAGCTTTAATTTGTTTTTAAGATTTATTTATTTGTTCGAGAATGAGAGGGAGTAAATAACTGGGGAGAGGGGTGGAGAGAGAGAGAGAATCTTCAGGCAGACTCCCTGCCGAGCATGGAGCCTGATGCAGGGCTTGATCCCAGGACCCTGAGATCATGACCTGAACTGAAATCAAGGCAGACACTCAACCAACTGAGCCACCCAGGTGCCCCAATTATTATAGCTTTAAAATCCATCTTGATTTTAAATAAGGCAAGTCTTCCTCCTTGCTCTTCTGCAAAATGTCTTGAGTGTTCTTGCTTCTTGTTTTTCCTTATAAATTTTGCAATAGCTTATTGAGTACCTGAGGGTGGGGGCAGGGCATTGGGATTTTGATTAGAATTGTATCAACTCCATTAGACAGTTTGGGGTATTGACCTCTTTATGGCATTGATTTTTCTTATCCAGAACCACAGTATACCTCACTGTTTATTTAATTCTTCTTTGATGACTTTCATTGAAGTTTTATAATTGTCTCTGAAAATTAACAGTTTTAATGGTATTTTTCCTAAGTACAGTATATTTTTGATGCATTTGTGTTTTAAAATTACATTTTAATTACATAAAATTACATGCAATTGTTAGTTGCATATAAAATGTGGCATTGTTTTCTTGCTAAACAGTCCTGCTAAAATCTCTTATTTATTCTAATAACTTGCTTGAATTTGAGTTTTTCAAATACGCAACTCTTATCCTCTGTAATAGTGTCAGCATTGTGTCTTCTCTTCTGATCATTGCCCATTTTGTTTCTTTCTTTATGACATTGACTAGGACTTTGGATAAAATACAGAGTAAAATGATTGATGGCAGTTATCCTTGCCTTGTTCCTAATCTGAAAGGGAATGCTTTGGATATTTCAAAATAAAGGAAGGTATTTGTTCTATCTTGTTTTTTAAACACATGGTGTTTTAGTTTTCTTGGGCTACCATAACCAAATACTACAGGCTGGGTGGCTTCCACAACAGAAATTTATTTCGTCATAGGTCAGAAGTCAGGTCAAGATGCCAGCAGGGTTGCATTCTGCTTGCAGATGGCTGCCTTCTCCCTGTGCCCCCACGGCCATCCTCTGTGTGCAAGCATCCCTGATGTCTCCTCTTGTGTCCAAATTTCCTCTTTTTAAAAGGACCCTGATCAGATTGGATCTAGCCTATCCTAACGTCCTCATTTCGATTTGATCACCTTCTTAAAGGCTCTATCTCCAAATATTCACATTCTGAGGGAGCAGGAGTTAGGGCTTCAACATGAATTTTGGGGCACACAATTTGGCCCATAGCATATGGTTTTTTTTCTTTGATCCTTATTTTTCAAAAAATTTAAAAGTCATGAATATATGTCTCATTTTGGAAATGCTTTTCCTGCATCTATTGAAATGGTCTATATTTTCTTTTTAAAAAATACATTGTTAATTACACTAGTAAATTTCTAATTTTCATATTTTCTTTTTTTTAAAGTAAGCTTTATGTCTATTCCACATTTTGGTATGTAGTATTTGAATTATATTCTTCATCCTAAAATTTTCTAATTTTTATATTAATTTCTTTAAGCCATTATTTAGAAATGTTTCTTAATTTCAAATATGTGTGTGTGTGTGTGTGTACTTTTTTCTCATTACCCTTTTAAAAATTATTGTCAAATTTAATTGTTTGGTGATTGGAGAACATATCAGTTCCAATGCCATACATTTTCACTGAGATTTGTCTTGTGGTATAAAGCAGTCTATCATTGTAAATTGTATGGAAAAAAAATGTGTAGCATCCAATTTTCTATGTCTGTTGACTAATCTTATCAACATTGCTGTTCAAACTGTCTACTTAAATTTTCGTTTGTTTTTTGGTTTTCTTGATGTGTTATTTATTGAGAAACTTATCTTAAAATCTCCCATTATGACAGCAAATTTGTTAGTCTCTCCTAGTGGAGCTGTTAATTTTTACTTTATATATTTTGAGTCTATGTCATCAAGTAAAGTTTACTTTGACTTGCTAAATAAATAAAATGTCTATATAAATAAGGAGGACTAAAATGAAGTAAAATTACCTTTAACTATTTCCATATAAATATGTTAAAACTAGGTTTCACCTTTTAAATCTTAGTCAAATTAGAATTTTATTTTCAAAACTGTACCTTTATATATGGTGTTCAGATATTCAAATCCACAATAATACAAAAACAGGATTATGTCTTCTATGTAAAATGATAATATATCAACACATAAAATAAAAGTCATCATATTAAAATGATAAATTAACAAAACCACCATTGCCATTTTGGACATTAGCACAAATATCTATGATAGAAAGACAGACAAACTCAGTGAGGCTTATATAATTGTTTTAAAGAGGTAAATGCAGGGGGCAGGGGTGGCTCAGTTGGTTAAGCGTCTGCCTTCAGCTCAGGTCATGATCTCCAGTCCTGGGATCTAGTCCTGTGTCAGGCTCCCTGCTCCTTGGGGAGCTTGCTTTTCCCCCACCCCCTCTCTGCTGCTCTCCCTGCTCATGCTCTCTCTTTCTCATAAAAAAATAAAATCTTAAAAAGAAGAGGTAAATGTACGCACAATACAAACACAAAATTCTGCTGTCTACTAAAAGAAAATCGATTTTTTCAATGGTTTATGGGACATTTATAAAAAAATGGGTTATGAACTGGAGAATAAGGAAAACCCCAATTAATTATAAAATCCAGAAATTATATGGGAACACCTAATGCAGATCTTAGTACCATCTGCAAAGTATAGCAAAATACAGGGAAATCCTAAGATCAAACATATATTTCCTATGAATTATTGTAAAGGGGCTAAGAATGAAGACTCATGCATAATCTTTTGTCCAATATATAATTAAAACTTCAATTATATACTATTAAGAAAATATGGTAATGTCAAAATGAAAGAGCAAACTTTCTAGAATGAAGTCAACATTGTATTTCTATAATTCTACCTATTTACTTAAAGCCCTTAATGCTCAGACACAAATAGTAGGGCTTATCGATCACTGAATTTAAGCACTAAGCCACATAGTTATATACATTGATCTTGCTTTATTCTCTGTACCTTTTCAGTCTCATTTGTATTGGAATAGAACCTAGATGTGATTTGGGACTGTGGAAGTGAGGTGGCTGTGGCCACAGTAGTTCTCCTTGGGAGCCAAGCTGAGAATCCGCAAAGGACCCAAACACCTCTTCATCAAAACCACCACCTAAATCCAAAGTAAGTCAGCTAAAATATGTATGGCCACAGTTGAACGTTTGTTTGAAAACACATTATTATTTTTTGTCTTCAATCAACCATAGGAAGAGTTTCATGTGCCATTTTATTATTTCATATTTTTATATTTAAATTTCTTACTCACAACACCCTCTGTGACACTTGGACATCAGCCGTGTTGGTTTTGTCTGTGTTTACCGAGCAGATAAGGCATGTTCTCTTTGATTTAGCACAGCTGTGTGGCAGCAAACTTGCAGAGCCAAAGCAAGAAAATAAAATTATCCATAAAATTGAAAAAGAAAAAAATATTAAAGTTACAGAATTTTCTGTGTGTTGCTGGTGGAGTGAGAGATCATCTAGTTACAGAGATAGTGAGGGAAATGTTGCTTTTTTTTCAAGAAAGACCCACTTCTCTGTACAGCATGAAAGATATAAAATCTGTTGCCTTATACTTAGAAAAATGAAAACATGCTCACAATTCAACAGAGAAAATCTGAAACTAAAAAAGGATGTGCAAATCTACCATTTAAAAAACTTTTAATTGAACATATGTACATGCATAGAAGTGTATGTATTTATTGTTAAGTGTCTCCCTTATCCAAGTTTCACAAAATGAACACACCCATTCAGCTGGTACCAGATCATGAGATGTAGTATATTGCTAGGACCCTAGGAAGTACGTCTTTTTGTGCTTTCTTCCAGGTGATATGGTATACCTCCCAAGTGTAACACTCTCCTGATTCCTAACAGCACAGAGGAGCATTGGCTGTATTTGTACTTACTGAACTGAACCATGACACACATATATTCACACTTCGTGTGAAGTCTATTTTCTTTCACAACACATTGTAAGAATTATTAGTATGTTGCATATCATTGTAGATCCTCTGTTTTCATTGTTGTGTAATATTTCACTGTGTAACTATATAACAATTAGTAACAGTTGATTGGCATTTGGGTAATTACTCTCCTGATTAATTTCCTGGAAGAGTTTGGGTAGAATTGGTACTATTTCTTCATTAAATATTTTGTAGAAATATAAATGAAGCCAGGGACCTAGGAATTTGCTTTGCAGGAAGATTTTTAACTACAAATTCAGTTTCTTTGATATTAGACTATTCACATTATCTATTGCATCTTTTTGTTTGTTTGTTTGTTTGGTTGGTTTTGAGCAATAAACGCCTTTATTACATGACCAAAGATAGGAGGGAGGAAGATTTATTCTTTCCAGGTTTGGATTTTTCCTCAGATAGAACTCTAGCTCCGAGAGCCCTCTAGCTGGTCATCATCTGCTCAGCCACACTGGCCTGATCTTGCCACGATGCCTGCAAGAAGCTGGGAGTCAGCTTGGCCCTCTTCTTGTGGCCTGGGGCAGTGTGCACAGTGGAACTTATCCCGTTGTTGTTAGTGTGGTGTGCTGTCAGTGAGCCTGATACAGTTCTTCACCGGGGGCTCAGTATGGAGCAGTTCACTGTTGGATGCGTTGTAAACAACATCAGTAATACGTCATGTGCACAACACTGGGACCCCAACAGAAGTTCCCCACGTCCAGCCTCAAGGCATGGTACTTCTTACTGCTTCCCCTAGCGGGGACTGTGTGTATGGGGTGGGGGCCAATCTTAGTGTTGGCAACCGGCCATGGATAGTATCTTTAGTATCTGTAGTGATATCACTTCTCTCATTCCTGAAAGGGAATGTGTGTTTTCTTTTTACTTCTGATTAATCTGGTTAGATACTTAATCAGTTTCATTGATCTCAAGGAGCCAGCTTTTGGTTTTACATTGTTTATCTCTGGTAACATTTTTTTTTTCTCTGAAATCCCCTTTGATACTAATATAGTTATTCTTACTTTCTTTCAATTAGTGTTAAAATGGCATATCTTTTTCATTCTAATTTTCACCCATTTGTGTCTTTATATTTAGTGTTTCTTGTAATCAGTATATCATTACATCTTGATTTTTAAAAAAAGATTTATTTATTTGAGAGAGAGAGAATGTGAGCAGGAGGAGGGGCAGAAGGAGGAGAGAATCTCATGCAGACTCCCACCTGAATGGGGAGCCCTCCTCACCTGGATCTCACACCCTGAGATAATGACCTGAGCCAAAATCAAGAGTCAGCCGCTTAACTGACTGAGCCACCCAGGCGCCCCACATCTTGATTTTTTTTAAATTATTTTTTTTATTGAGATATAATTGACATATAACATTATAGTAGCTTTAGGTGTACAACATAATGATTTTGTATATAAAAAACAAAATGAACACCATAGTAAGTCTAGTTAACATCCCTCACCTTGCATGATTACAGTTTTTTTTTCTTGTGTAAGACATTTTAAGATCTACTCTCTTCACAACTTTCAAATACACAACATAGTATTATTAACTAGATCTTGATTTTTAATCCAATCTGACAATATCTGGCACTTAATTGGGTATTTAGATCATTTGCATTTAATGTGATTATTGATATGATTAAGTGCAAAACTATCATTTTGCTTTTTTTTGGTCTCATCTGCTCTTTGTTCCCCTTCCCCCCCCTTTTTTTTTTGCCTTCTTTTGGATCATTTGACTACCTTTTATGATTCCATTTTATCTGAGTTGATTGATTACTTAAAACTTTTTGCTTTGTTTTGTTGATTGCTTTAGGGTCCTAGTATACCTCTTAACATCACAGTCTACCTTCTTTTTTTTAAAGTTTTTATTTAAATTCCAGTTGGTTAGCATACAGTGTAATATTAGTTTTAGGTGTAGAGTTTAGTGATTCAACACTTAACAAATCAAAATAAAAAGCTCTGCACAGTGAAGGAAACAATCAACAAAACTAAAAGGCAGCCTATGGAATGGGAGAAGATATTTACAAATGAGAAATCTGATAAATGGTTAGTATCCAAAACATATACAGAATTTATAAAACTCAACACCCCAAAAATAAATAATCCAGTTAAAAAAATGGGCAGAAGACATGAATAGACATTTTCCAAAGAAGACATGCAGATGGCCAACTGACATGGGAAAAGATGCCCAACTTCACACATCATCAGGGAAATACAAATCAAAACCACAATGAGATATCACCTCACACCAGTCAGAATGGCTAAAATCAACAAGTCAGGATATGACAGATGTTGGCAGGGATGCGGAGAAAGGGGAACCCTCTTACACTGTTGGTGGGAATGCAAGCTGGTGCAGACACTCTGGAAAACAGTATGGAGTTTCCTCAAGAAGCTAAAAATAGAGCTATCCTACAATCTAGCAATTGCACTACTGGGTATTTACCCCAAAATATAAAAATACTAATTCAAAGGGGTACATACACTCCAATGTATTACCAACAATAGCCAAATTATGGAAAGAGCCCAAATGTCCATGTCCATTGATTGATGAATGCATAAAGAAGATGTGGTATTATATAAATTATATACATAAAATATAGTTATATATAATATATATATGTATATATCTCATATATAAAATATAATTTATGTCCATATATTTATATATATATATATCACATATATTTAAGTGGAATATTACCCAGCCATCAAAAATAATGAAATTTTGCCATTTGTAACCATGTGGATGGATTATGCTAAGCAGAAACAAGTCAGAGACAGACAAATACCATATGATTTCACTTATATGTGGAATACACAGTCTATCTTCAAGTGATATCATATCACTTCACATATTAAATAAGAAGCTTATAGGAATTTAGTTCCATTTTCTCTCTCCTGGCTTTTATGTTATCATTGTCAGATATTTTACTTGTGCTTATGTTATATGTACAATATAATAAATAACATATAAATAATATGTTATTTTTGTTTATGCAATCAATTTTATTTTAAAGAGATTTAAATAATGGAAAAATATTCTTACATAGTTACTCAGGTAGTTACCATTTCTGATGCTTTTCACTTCTTTTGGCTGGCTTACAATTTCAATCAAAAGAACCTATGTTAACATTTCTTGCAACACAAGTCTGCTTATGATGAATTCAGTTTTTGTATATCTGAAGTACATGTTATTTCATGTTTTTTAAAAATTTTTATTGTTTTATTTAAATTCAATTAATTAATATACAATGTATTATTAGTTTCAGAGGTAGATGTCAGTGATTCATGAGTCTTATATAATACCCAGTGCTCACTACATCACATGCCCTCCTTAATATTCATCACCAAGTTACCCCATCCTCCCATCCCCCTCCCCTCCAGCAACCCTCAGTTAGTTTCCTATGATTAAGAGTCTCTTATGATTTGTCTCCCTCTCTGATTTCATCTTGTTTTATTTTTTCCTCTCTTCCCCTATGATCCTGTTTTATTTCTTAAATTCCACATATCAGTGAGATCATATGATAATTGTCTTTCTCTGACTTATTTTGCTTAGCATAATACCCTCTAGTTCCACCCACATCATTGCCATCAATGGCAAGATTTCATTTTTTTGATGGCTGAGTAGTATTCCATTGTATATATGTACCACATCTTCTTTATCCATTCATTTGTTGATGGACATCTGGGCTCTTTCCATGGTTTGGCTATTGTGGACATTGCTGCTATAAACACTGGGGTGTAGGTGCCCCTTCAGATCACTACATTTGTATCCCTAGTAGTACAACTGCTGGGTTGTAGAGTAGCTCTATTTTCAACTTTTTGAGGAACCTCCATACTGTTTTCCATAGTGGCTGCACCAGCTTGCATTCCCACTGAGATTGTAAGAGGGTTCCCCTTTCTCCGCATCCTCACCAACATCTGTTGGTTCCTGAGTGGTTAATTTTAGCCATTCTGATTGGTGTGAGGTGGTATCTCATTGTGGTTTTGATTTGTATTTCCCTGATGCCAAGTGATGTTGAGAATTTTTTCATGTGTCTGTTGGCCATCTGTATGTCCTCTTTGGAGAAATTTCTGTTCATGATTTCTGCCCATTTCTTGATTAGATTATTTGTTCTTGTTGTCAAGATTGATAAGTTCTTTATAGATTTTGGATACTAGCCCTTTATCTGACAAAACATTTGCAAATATCTTCTCCCATTCTGTCGATGGTCTTTTGGTTTTGTCGACAGTTTCCTTTGCTGTGCAAAAGCTTTTTATCTTGATGAAGTCCCAAAAATTCATTTGTTTTGTTTCCTTGCCTTTGGAGACGTGTCTACCAAGAACCTGCTGCGGCTGAGGTCACAGAGGTTGCTGCTCATGTACTCCTCTAGGATTTTGATGGACTTCTGTCTCACATTGAGGTCTTTCATCCACTTGGAGTCTATTTTTGTGTATGGTGTAAGAAAATGGTCTAGTTTCATTCTTCTGCATGTGCCTGTCCAGTTTTCCCACCACCATTTCTTGATGAGACTGTCTTTTTTCCATGGGATGTTCTTTCCTGCTTTGTTGAAGATTAGTTGATCATAGAGTTGAGGGTCTATTTCTGGGGTCTCTATTCTGTTCCATTGATCTATGTGTCTATTTTTGTGCCAGTATCATACCGTCTTGATGATTACAGCTTTGTAATAGAGCTGGAAGTCTGGCATTGTGATGCCACCAGCTTTGGTTTGCTTTTTTAACATTCCTTTGGCTATTCAGGGTCTTTTCTGGTTCCATACAAATTTTAGGATTGTTTGTTCCAGCTCTGTGAAAAAAGCTGATGGTATTTTGATAGGGATTGCACTGAATGTAAGGAAGGAAGGAAGGAATGTCTCCAAGGAAGACATACAAATGGCTAACAGACATATGGTAAAATGTTCAACATCACTGGCCATCAGGGAAATACAAATCAAAACCACAGTGAGATATCACCTTACACCAGTTAGGATGGCAAAAATTAACCAGGCAGGAAACAAGTGTTGGTGAGGTTGGGGAGATTTTTGATTACTGCTTCAATTTCCTTTCTGGTTATGGGTCTGTTCAGGTTTTCTATTTCTTCCTGTTACAGTTTTGGTAGGTTATACATCTCTAGGAATGCATCCATTTCTTCCAGATTGCCTAATTTGTTGGCATATAGTTGCTCATAATATGTTCTTATAGTTGTTTGTATTTCTATTGTGTTGGTTGTGATCTCTTCTCTTTCATTCATCATTTTATTTATTTGGGTCCTTTCTCTTTTCCTTTTGCTAAGTCTGGCTAGGTGTTTATCAATCTTATTAATTCTTTCAAAGAACCACCTCCTAGTTTCGTTGTTCTGTTCTACTGTTCTTTTGGTTTCTGTTTCATTGATTTCTGCTCTCATCTTTATTATTTCTCTTTTTTTGCTTGGTTTAGGCTTTATTTGCTGTTTTTTCTCCATCTCCTTTAGGTTTAAGGTTAGCTTGTGTATTTGAGACTTTTCTAATGTTTTGCGAAAGGCTTGTATTGTTATGTACTTCCCTCTTAGGACCGCCTTTGCTCATCCCAAAGATTTTGAACAGTTGTGTTTTCATTTTCATTTGTTTCCAAGAATTTTTAAAATTCTTCTTTAATTTCCTGGATGACCCATGCATTCCTTAGTAGGATGCTCTTTAACCTTCAAGTATTTGAGTTCTTTCCAAATTTCCTCTTGTGATTGAGTTCAAGTTTCAAAGCATTGTGGTCTGAAAATATGCATGGTATAATCTCAGTCTTTTTGTATAGGTTGAGACCTGATTTGTGACCCAGTATGTGATCTCTTCTAGAGAATGTTCCATGTGCAGTTGAGAAGAATATGTATTCTGTTGCTTTAGGATGGAATGCTCTGAATATATCTGTTTCATGTTCATTTTTGACACATTTTGTTGGGTATTGAATTAATCTCTGTCGATAGTGTTTTCTCTCTTTTATTACTTTGAATATAATGCTCCCCTCTCTTCTCACTTGTACTGTTTGTGTATCAGTTTCATATTGTTGTCGTAACAAATAGCATAATGTCTGGACTTCAAACAACACAAACTAATTTTATAGTTCTGTCAGTTAGTCATTAGTCTGGTGGTCTCACCGAGCTGAAAGCAAGGTGTCAGCAAATTGTGTTACTTTCTGGAGGCTCTAGGAAGGAGTTTATTGCTCCTTTGGGTTGTTTGTAAAATTAAGTTCTTTGTGGTAGTTAGTGGGGTCAAGGTTACTGTTTTCTTGCTGGCTCTGAACTGAGAGCTCTTCTCTTAGCTTCTAGAAGTCACTGCATTCCTTGGTTTGTGGTCTCCCTCCTTCCCTTCAAAACTAGCAATGGAGGTAAAGTCTTCACTTCATACCTCCAATTATAGCCAGGAAGGTTTCTCTGATTGTAAGAATTCATGCAATTAGATTGGGGCCACCTGGATAAACCAGGATATTCTCACCATCTCAAGATCTTAACCTTAATCACATCTGCAAAGCCTCTTTTGTCACTATAAAGGGATACATTCATAGGTTTCAGAGATAAGGGTATGGAAGTCTTTGGGGAGCTATTGATCTTCATAGCAGTTCCCAGTGAGAAACATGTCTTCTCTTTGTTTCTCTGTGTATAATGTGTTTTTTTGTTCTGGCCTCTTTTTTCTCTTTGTCACTGGTTCTTAGCAATTTGATTATGATTTCTTCATGATCTTGTGTTTGGAGTTTACTGAGTTTCTTAAATCTTTATAGCTTTCATCGTATTTGGAAAAATCAGTTCAATAGTTTCCTCTGTCCTTTCCTTCCATATATATCATATTGCTTGAAGTGACCACAGAACTTACTGAAAGTATTTTCAGTTTTTGATGTTCTGTCTGTATTTCCTTTTGATTAGTTTCTATTGCTATGTCTTAGACTTCACTAATCTTTTTTTCCCTGCAATATCTAATCTCCCATTAAACCCATTAAAAATATTTTTTTTCATCTTGGTCATTATACTTTTCATCTCTAGAAATTTGATATGGACCTTTTTATATTTTTTATGTATCTTTTTACATTTTTGCACACCTGGAATTCAGTTAGAATAATTTTAATCTCCATTTCTGCTATTTCTAATATCTTTGTCAGTTTTAAGTTGTGGTTGGTTAATTTTTCTCCTCATTTGAGTCATATTTTCCTGTTTTATTCATTTGTTTGTTTTTGCACACCTGGTAATCTTAGAATTGATGTGAGCCTTGTCATGTACTGGATGTTTGTTTTTATATTTCTGTAAATATTCTTTTTTTTTTTAAAGATTTTATTTATTTATTTGAGAGAGAGAATGAGAGAGAAGATGAGAGGGAAGAGGGTCAGAGGCAGAAGCAGGCTCCCTGCCAAGCAGGGAGCCTGATGTGGGACTCGATCCAGGGACTCCAGGATCATGACCTGAGCTGAAGGCAGTCGCTTAACCAACTGAGCCACCCAGGCGCCCTCTGTAAATATTCTTAAGCTTTGTCCCGGGACATAGTTATTGTAGAAACAGTTTGATCTTTTTATGTCTTATTTTTATGATTTATTAGGTGGGATTGGGACTAGAGCAGCATTTAATGTAGGGCTAATTGTTCCCTACCACCACTCTGTGTACTCTGCCTGCTGCTCTGTGATTTATGAACTTTTTTACTCTGGGCTGTGGCAGACTCCTCTCAGCCTTGGGTTTGGAGCCTGGTTCTCCTGCAATCCTCTCTGATGGTTCTTCCCTGGCTTCTGGTAGTTTCTTCACATGCATGTGGTGATCCCTGCTGAATAGGGGCAGGATCTTTGTAAGATTTCCAAGTTGTCTCTGTGCAGCTCTCTTTTCGTGGGTCTGTCCTGCAAACTCTAGTTGCCTTGATCTCTCCAGAATATCAGGTCCATCCCTTCAATTTAGGGAACCTGTTAGGCTCTGCCTGGATTCCCCTCTGCACCACAGACTAGAAACTTTCTCAAGGTTGTAAACTGGGGCCATTGTGAGGTTCAGCTAATTTGTTTTCCATCTTTTAAGGATCACTGTTTTATGTTGCCTGAGAAGTGACTTGAAAACTGTTATTTTATTTATTTTGTTTGTGTATTTATTTTTAATTTAATTTAATTTTATTTTTGTATTTTATTTAATTTTCAGTTGTTTCAGGCAGCAGTGTATATCTGGACCTTTTACTCCATCATTTTCAGAGTCAGAATTAATCCTACTAATTTTAAAATAACCATGGTCCACACTTTTCATTTATAGAGCTCTTTGATCTATTTCCCATTGGTGTATCTGTGCATTCATCTATCTTTATGAAATGGGATAAAACTTTATGTTTTAAATGGAATGTCAGTACATGTAAATGTTAATGTAGTGTAAGTATGAAGGTTAGATTGACTTAAGTAGTTAGACTGTCAGAGGTTGGAGTATTCCAGAGATGGAGGGAAAGTCATTGATCTTTCAGGAGTTCTGATGAAGGAAATCCACAGAAGGGTTCCCTATTACAGAAGTAACACCTCTTTCAGCATCATGGTTTTAACTCATATTATTGTCTTTATTGGGATATCTCAGGTCCTAGCTAGTATTGACATCTTCTTATCAGTAAATATACACGTTTTAGAGGACTATAGAGTATACATGGAAATATACACTGAGCTCTGATCTAAATACAAGGGAAAAAAATCTAGATTCTTCTAATATTCTATGAGCATGAGAATTTTTTTCCTTTCAATTTTTCTGTCCCACATAAACTGTCCCTCAATTTCTATTGATTCTTCAATCTAAATATTGCTGTCTGTGATAGCCCTGCTCCACAAATTATTATCAATTGACATGAGTACTGACACTGATTCTTAACTGGCCATTACTTTGTCTTCATTCTTCATGTGCCTCCTTGTGAATAATATTAAAATGCAAATTTGAGGGGCACCTGTGTGGCTCAGTCCCTTAAGCCTCTGACTCTTGATTTTGGCTCAGGTCATGATCTCAGAGTTGTGAGACTGAGCCCTGCATGTGGCTTCACCCTGGGCATGGGACCTGCTTGAGATTCTCTCTCTTCTTCTCCCTCCCTCTGAAAAATTGCAAATTTGAGCATATCACTCATTTTTAAACCTTTGATGCATTTCTGGCTTAAAAATGATGATATGAAGTTTGATGCTCCTGGAAAAATAACAAAACTGACAACCATTAGTGCACAAATATCTAAAATTAGCAATAATAATGGGGAAATAAACACAGATACAAGGGAAATAAATGAAAAGAATCATTGGAAACTATTATGCTCATATCTATTCAATAAATTTGAGAGCCTGAAAGATGATTGTCTAGAAAAATATGAATTTCTGAAACAAACCACAGTAGAAACAGAAAATTTGAACAAGTTTATTATTATAGAAAGATAGAGAAAGGTGTCAAAGGCTGCCTCCCTATAAGGTGTACATGGTTTCAGAGGAGAATATTACTATACTTTTAAGGAGGAAATCATTCCAAAGATATTTAAATTATTTCATGGAACAAAAAAAAAATAGGAGTTTCCAAATTATCTTTATAAAGCATATATACATTGTTTAAAAAGCCTGCCAAAGATAGCAAAATAGAAGAAAAACTACAGAATCAATTCAGCTATAAATATAAATGCAAATGTCTTAAAGCAGCAACATTTTTTAGATATGTCTCCTAAGGCAAGGAAAACAAAAGCAAAAATAAACTATATTGAGACGACTTCAAAATAAAAAGCTTTCACATAGCAAAGGAAACCATCAACAAAACAAAAAGACAACCTACTGAATCGGAGAAGATGTTTGCAAATGATATATCCAATAAGGAGTTAATATCTTCTCTCTCTCTCTCTGTCTCTCTCTCTCTATATATATATATGAACTTACAAAACTCAACACCCAAAAAAACCAAACAATCTGATCAAAAAAATGGGCAAAGGACCTGAATAGATGCTTTTCCAAAGAAGGCATACAGACGGCCAAGAGGAACATGAAAAAATGCTCAACATTACTCATCATCAAGGAAATGCAAATCAAAACCACAATGAGATATCACCTCACACCTATCAGAATGGCTAAAATAAAAAAGACAAAAAATTACAAGTGTTGATGAAGACTTGGAGAAAAAGGAATACATACACACTGGCTGGTGGGAATGTGAACTGGTGCAACCACTCTGGAAAACAGTATGGAGACTTCTCAAAAAAATTAAAAATTATAAATAGAAATACCATATGATCCAGTAGTTCCACAATTGGGTATTTACCCAAAGAAAACAAAAAAACTAATTCAAAAAGATATATATGTGCCCCTATGTTTATTGCAGTGTTATTTACAATAGCCAAGATAGATGAATGAATAAGAAGGATGTGGTGCACACACACACACACACACGAATATTATGCAGCCATAAGAAAGATGAGATTGTGCCATTTGAGACAACATGGATGGCCCTAGAGGGTATTATGCTAAGTGAAATAAGTCAGACTAAGAAAAACAAATACCATATGGTTTTACTCATAAGAGGAATCTGAAAAAAAAATGAATAAAGAAACAAAAAGCAGAATCAAACCTATAAATACAGGAAACAAACTGGTGGTTGCCAGAGGGGAGGAAGAGAGGGGGTTAGGCAAAATGGGTGAAGGGGAGTAGGAGGTATAAGCTTCCAGGTATGGAATGAATAAGTAACAGGAATAAAAGGCATGGCATAAGGAATATAGGCAATGATATATATAATACATATATACTATATATATATATATAATGATATATACAATATATAATGATAGTGATATATTGGGACTGAGGGTAGCTACACTTGTGGTGAACATAGATAGCATCATGTATAAACCTGTGAAATCACTATGTTGTACACCTGAAACTAATGTAACATTGTGTATCAACTATACTCTAATAAAAAAACGTGTCTTCAAGTGTAGCAAATGCATTTCCGTGTGCTTGCTGTGCTGATGCTTTGGGAGATGCAGTGGTGGAGAAGTGGTACGGCCTGTCCTCAAGTAGCTTAAGTTTAAGAATTGGGGATCAAAGTAGAAACACGACTTTACTACCTAGTAAGGTAAGATAAGGACTATCACAGAAGAACTGTATACTGCCGGGGAGGCTCGAAGCAAGATGCTTGGTATGTTTGGCTTGGGTATAGAAATCACTTGGAATTGCTGCTCTTTGAGTTGAGTGGTGAAGAATTACGGCTAAGAGCCTCATTTTGGCCTTGTTTTGCCCAAGTCCAAATTCCAACTCTGGGACTCAATTATCATAATGTCTTGCTCGAAACCCTACCGTTCATTAGTGCAGTAACTGGGTTTTCTGACTCACATTTGAACTGCTTTCACGTGGCTCACAATCTTAATGAGAACTGCTCACAGAAGCCCATCAGCTTCTTGCCTCACACACAGTTAGATGCTTTGAAGAATACAGAATAAATTTTCAAATAATCCTGCTGGAGGATGAGACTGTGTGGACAGAGGGAGCCAGTCATCCCAGCCATCCCAGCCCAACCCCAGACACATCAGTCTACCCAGCCAAACCTGGCTGATGCCATGGATTTCTAAAATTTTCCACCCTTTTATTTGTGAGCATTGAAAATTTATTCTGTATTCTTCAAAGCATCTAACTGTGTGTGAGGCAAGAAGCTGATGGGCTTCTGTGAGCAGTTCTCATTAAGACTGTGAACCATGTGAAAGCAGTTCAAATGTGAGTCAGGAAACCCAGTTATTGCACTAATGAATGGTAGGGTTTTGAGCAAGACATTTGGCTGCTAGGGCTTTAGCTCTTCACCATGAGAGAGGGAGTGCAGCTGGGTCTCCAGGGTCCCATTGGATCTGCTGTGCTCTGATTCCAGCATCTCCTGCCATGTTGAGTCACTTTCCAGGTCCACGGGGCACTGGAGTCAGTAAAAATTCTCCACTATAACAGAAAATAATTTCTATCTTCAAATTTATTTTATTTAGTTTTAGTTATGCCACTTACTCACATACCGGTAATTCACCAGTATGCAGAATATAGAATACTCAGATATGAAAAAATCATCAGATTCCCATAATTCAGATACAAAAATACTATCCCTGTTAATGGTCTATCCTTATTTTTAAAAATAGGGCTGTAATATACATATCGTTCTACCAGTTGATTCTTCTGTGTTGGTGTGTGCCCAGGTCTGTATGTTGAATGGCTGTACTGTAGCCTATGGATGAACTACCCATAATCTGTGGCTTCACATCTAGGCTATTGTCAATTTTTACTTTTATCAACAAAGTTGTGACAAACAGGACAGAATTCCCTAAACTTGAGAAATAAATATTTGAAAAGTAGAGCAGCAAGCAGAGCTTTGGTGAAGATATTGTCCAAATGATAAAAAATAAATATGTATTGTTATATGCTTCGTTTTGGAGTTTGTGTTAACCACTCTTTCCTCAATTCATGCCTCAAGTGGGACACCAAAAAATCCTAAAGACAATGAAAGTGTCTGGACCCCCTATGGAAATCTAATTAAAGTGAGGGTCTCCAGGGCAATCTCTAGATGCACTGCTAACAAAAGCTTGCAGAGATAGCATTTCTTAAGTGTATTTGTTTATTGACCTAATTAGAAAAGCAAGAGAACAAGCCACTTTAAAAACCTTGTCCCCATTAACTATAGATGATATGTCCCCAAACCCTACAACACATTCTGAGATCAATAAAACGAGCGTCTAGAGAAATAACCTCCCGTTTAATTTCCAGACAGGCAGAAGAATTTCATTTTAACCACAAAGGAAGATTTAGAAGTCTGTCAGAAACGACGTAAGCAGGAGCGATCCCTGAGGAGAAACCATAAAATATGAACATACATGGGCGGAGGAACAAACTTCTTCACAGATTGCCGCAAGTGGCCTCCTCCCATATCCTGCAGACCTTCTGCCCTTCTTCCATTAATTTTTCCTGACTCCAAAAAAAATGTGGTCCATCTTGCACACACCAGGCCAGATAAAGTTTTTAATACTTTGAGTCAGATATAACTTAAAGCGCAAATACTCATCCCCTTTTAGCCTATCTCTCTCACCTCAGTGTGAGGCCCTTGAGGGTGAGATCCGAGTGTTATTTTGCTTTGATTGCATCTGGCACACAGGAAAAGTAATAGTTGTTACTGTTTACCACGGCCCAGGCATTGTGCTGGATGATTTGGGTATATGGTAGGTTAATTAGTTAGACTATTCTTCTTATGGTTTCCTTTCTTTGTTGGTTATCTAACGGTAACCAGAGTTGGTGCTTCTCTGCCACGGGGATTTCTGCAGGACAGAAGGCAGATGTTGTAGATATTATTAGCTCTTCCTAATGATCAGGACTGGAGAGCTCCTGCTGGGTATCCCGGATAGTGAGGTAAGAGAGTGGAGTGATTACAGGGGCAGAGAAAGGAGGAGAGAGAGTTCTATCCCCACTTCCCTGGTCCACACCATGGAAGAGAAGTTAAAGGTCCAAGTTCCCAGAATGTGAGATGTTTAGTTGAAAGACCACAAAAGTCCCTGCAATTTGGGTGGTTGGTCACCCTAGGTGGGATGACAGTGCCCTCAGAGAAGGCTAGGGCTTTCATGGGAGGGCCTGTGATGTTCTGGGGCAGTGGATGGAGTACAAACTGACGTTTGTGGAAAGACTGTGTCTCCACAGAGCAGAGTTTGAATCCAAGGGTCATACATGGATAGAAGGAGATTGGCAAGTAAAGTGAAAATACAATAAACCTTCAAACTTTAGAAGTGGAAGAGGGGTGAATGGAGAGCTTTCACATGGTATAGCAGCTCCCCCACCTCCCCTCCTCTGGAGGTGTACTTGGGGAGAAGGGACACTATCTGCAGGAAGGGATGCAGGAAGTAAAATTGACTTGATTATTTCCTGTCAACATCTTAATTTGGGGAACCATGCTGAGGGCTCTTCAATGTTTTTTTTTTTCTCTGAAATTCAGGCAGCATCTTAACCCTCACTCATCAGACCTGTTTCCTTCTAATTTTGCTCCACAGAGGGCAGCTTCTGGTCTTACTCCCTGGCTCCAATCAGAACCACTATTCTTTGTTACGTTTTATAGATTTCAATCAGTTTTAGTGAGGTTCCAAGTAAGATGTTGGAAATTGATTAAAAATGAAATCCATCACACTGGACGATGACTGTATAGTGCCCGAGGGCAGAACTAGCTTCTGGTCACCATCTGTACCTCGAACAGAGCCTGTCCTGCAGAGATCCATTGGAGGCCATCAGAGGTGTGAACTGGGCAAGCCGAGGCACCCTGGACTCTGAGAGAAGCCAGACAATTAGAAAGACAGGGTTTGTATCAGTCCCTCTAAAAACATCTGTCATGCTTCACAAAATGTTTAATAAAGTAGAGCGGCACTGTCTTCAGTCAGACAGAGAGAATTCTTCATAAACAAGGCTGCCACTTATAAATGCATTTCTTCTTCATGAATTACCAGCCAAGATGGGATTTCTGCAGGGCAACTTTCAGGATCTGAGGGGGCCGAACAGTTGTGTCAGGAGAGCTCTTCCTCCAATAATAAGCTACATTAATCACGTTATGCTTGCTTGAGGAAAGTATGCTGAGACTCCCTGAACTGAATCATATAAAAACTCCTGCAAATCTTAGAACTGCAGCCCTCTTTTCCCTTTCCCAGAATTCTCTCTCAAACTCAAAGCACCATGCATATGTATGCATAGGTTTAGGGATATAAAAGTAAAAATATGCGGGATCCCTCATGTAACTCCCATCCCTAAATTCCCATCATTGTGGGTCACACCTCTGAGAGGCACTTCTCACGTTGCAGGTGGTGGTTTGCTTGGCTCTTTACCCACATGGACCTATGCATTCCTCCACAGCAAGACTAGGGCGACCATGTTTAATAAGCACCATGGAGATAGGCAGATTTCTATGTTGTCTCATTTAACGTAATTCATTCAAGTACCCTAAGAGGTCAGCATTATCCATAACCGTTCTCCAGTTCAAAGTTGTTCAGGAGTTGGGGCAGGGCATGAAGCAGAGCAGAGCTTGAGCCCGTGCTTCCTCCACTGCGAGACCCTACCACAGTCCACACACCCAAAGCCCTACCTAACCTCCTTTTACTCTTAGTGCCCAGCTCAGTGCTTGCCTGAGTTTGTAGCAGATTGACAGGGAACTGAAGGGCTTTGTATTTGAGTTTCTCTGAGCAGTAGATAGTGAGAAGTAGGTGTTGAGGTGGGAGACTTGACAGTGGAGGTGGTTACAGGAGCAGGAGAGGGACATGGAACAGAGAAGGGAATCACGGAATGAGGGTGTCAGTATCTTTGGTTTGGGAAATTCAAGTTTGGAAACCACAGTCCCCATGAGTTTTCTGTAGCATCCCTCTGCTGTGTGTAGACATTGAGAGGGAGACCAGGGTTGTACTGGGATATGGGATAATTGAAGACTTAAAGAAGGAGTCCAGACTCTGGCCAAGGGGATGTGCAGCTGAAGAGGAAGTGGAAGGGAGATCGCTGGAATTGGGTCACTCAAGGAACTGAGAAGGTGGATGCTTGCATGGGCCATCCCGGTGGACATTGAAGTCACCCAGGGTGGTGACAGGATGTGGGGGAGAGAGGCGACAGACCCTTCAGCTGATGGAGTGGCTGACCAGAGGTTTTGTTCAGAGCAGGAGTGATGGAGATAAATTACCCGAGTGCCTAAAAACAAGAGGGGCAGCTGTTTCACGTACAAGTGGCATTGGGGAGTGAGATGGTACTGGTCATGCTTCTGGATTTAAGGTGAGAGGGGTATGAAACAGACCGTGTCCCCTTGAGGGGGCTGAGCAGATAAGAAATGACAGGTGACAGATAATGAAGGTTTGAACTGAGGAGGTGGCAATGGAGAGGAAGAGGAAAGAACAAACCTAAGGGACCATAGAGAGGGTTTGTGCCTGACTGGATGTGAGGGGAAGGAAAGAGCGTGGTGGGTCTTTAAACAGAAAGGACATGTTGGTCAGATGAGGAAAGAAGGACGAGCATGTTGGAATTGGTGTATCCTTCAGGGTTTGGTCAGGAACTGAGAGCCACTACAAGCATCACGGGAAGAAGGTGATTCATAGGAGAATGAGAACTTCCATGAATCTGGCAGGTGTAAGTGAAGGTCTGGAAACAGGGGTGGTAAGGTGAGAAAGACAGGCACCAAGTCAGCCTGAGACACCAGCATATATGGACCAGAGTTTGCTGGAAATTTTGAGAAATGATACACTTGTGAAGAAGTTTGTGGAGCCTGCCTCTACGGAAACAGCCACCTCTGTGGAAGCATCAGCTCTGTGGGCTGAAGTCCGGGACCCCGTGATGGGCTTGGGGCCACTGCTGGGCTGTGGGCCAGTGCTGGGAAGCTGAGCTGGACCCAGAGCATGTGTATAGCAAGGACAGGCTGGACCCCCAGATCTCTCTGCCTTTGCTTATTATCACCTCTGACCACCACGCCCCTCTCAGAGTGGTACCCCCAGCTCTGGACAATTAGAAATGTGGATCTAGAGTTAGGAAAGAAATCTGCTCTAGAAAAATAGATCCTATGAATCAGGCAATTGTCAAAGACAAATCATGAGAAGGAGAGAAAGAGAGAGCTGAGAATCAGCCGAAGGAGCCTGAGTGTCTAGAAGGACGGGCACAGCGGACACCCAAGGAGGGCATGTCAGCAAGGATTGGCATGTAGCAGCACTACTCTCAGAGAGGTTTAGTGAGGTGAGGTTCATGCGGATCTGAAGGAGAAGAGCCAGCCAGGCCACACCCCTGCCTGGAGCTAAATGACCACTCTGGTTCTGGGTCTGGTATTCTCATCAGATTCCTTCTAGAAGCCATGATGCAGCATAACCGTGCTGAGAAAAGGCAGCAGTGTGGGATGTTTGGATTTAGACCCCCTGAATTTCATTAGAAATTTCTCATTCTGATGAGAGGGCACTTGAAAATGTGGCCTATTGTTTTCCCTTCTAGTAAGTCAGCTTACTGCTGTTTGCTATGCTAAAAGTCCACGTAACAATTCTCTGAACCACATTTCTGAGTTTAGCTAAGTTAAACACACACACACACGCTCATCTATATGTATATACACACATAAATGTAGAGAATATGATTTCTTCATACCCATAATAGTCCTCTGTTTAATTTTGCCATTGAGATCATTTAGTTCCAAAATAAGAAAGCACTAAGTATCTATTTGAATGGTTTTCATTGACTTTGAAAATCTCATTTAGGGTATATTTTAAAATGCACTCAGTCATGTAATTGCATCCACAGGTTATGTCTTTTTCCTGCTTGATTCCAATTTGAACTTTTGTGTTCCCATGTATGTCCTTCCCGTAATTTTTAAAAATCACATTTAGGTGCTGCAATTCAGTTTATGTAGCTGTTTAAAAATCTTGTAATTAGAAAACATCTTAAAACAAAAACCAAGTATGAGGCCTCTGATGTCGCAAACTGTGCTTCTGGGCTTTATCTAGAGCAATGGCAGAGATGTGTGCCTAAACCTCGAGAGTAGGGTTTCTTATTCCAGAATTACACCCTTTTAAATATTATGCTCTCCTCTCTCTGTCTTCTGTATCAGGACCCTTCTGCCTTACTGATGTGCAGAGAACTTCCTCTGTCATGTTCCTAACACCTGGCTTAGCCCCAGGGACATAGCAAATTCTTAATGTGTGTGAGCTCCCCTAGTATAGTAACTCCAATTCATTTGGTCTCATGCTTTCAAATTGTTGGTCTGTGGATCTTCCCACCTTCCTACTTTAATAAAGAGAGATATGGAGTGAAAATACTCACTTTTTTCTTTGTAAAAATTTATTACTTGGAAAAACTTAGTATAAAAATATACCTATACACCGACTGTTCAAAATTCAAAAATCTAACTTTTTGTTATATTTTCATATATTAAAATATAAGACCTAAAACATGACTAATAAAAGGAAAGTCCTCTTTGCACCCACTTGGCCCTATGCCCCCATATGATATGGCAATCCTTTACCAAATTCTCATAATGATTTTTTTTCGCTTCCTACATTGAATTTTAAAAATGCATTTCATTAGTGTGTATTGTTTGGAGAAAGATTCTCATCAAACATCGATTTCTTTCAGAAAAGAAAATGATCTAGCATAATGAAAAAAGGTCTAACAGCAGAAACAACAGGTACTTCATAAAAGCATTGCAGTCTTTCTCCTTGGGTGGAGGAGGGGCAAGAAAGGAAAAAGACCAGGATATTTAAAGACTTGATGCATAATTTATGTGCAGGCTATTTTTGCAGGCTGTTGTAATGGCAAAGGAGATGGGAAGGCATCAGCAAAAAACCAAACGGAAGTAGAGCTTTGATTAATCTCAAAGTAAGTCCCCAAGTAAGAAGCCCCATGAATTCCATGGCTTCTCCCTCAACAATTATGGGAAGGTGTAGCTATTTAAAAGTCTTGCAGACTTCATGAGAAAAAAAAAATCACCACTCCCTCTTCAGAGGAGGTCACTGTAAATGTCAGCATTCTCTCTGGTGTCAATGATCTGCAGTGTAGAGACGGGGTTCATCTTAGAGGAGCAGGAATCTGGAATGCCTGCTGCAAGAGCTAAAGTTTGACCAGGGCTATACACTGATTAAGTGCACTGCCACATATAATTTCTTGGTGAGGAATAAAAAAAATTATTTGGCAAGGTGAAAGAATTAGTCAACAATTTTTGTTGCTCACGATGCAACGCATGAGTTACAACTGGGCTCCCAAGCGAGAAATAGCTGATGAGCACCTGCTGTGTGCCAGCGCTTTAGGCTTGGGCATTTGGCAGTAAACGAAGTTTCTGTGACAAGCAAGTAAACAACTCTGTGAGTGACATAATTTTGGGAAGTGATAGGGTCTACAAAGATAGGAAAATCGAGTAGCGAGGTAGAGATTACCTAGGCGAAGAAAGGGGCTGCAGCCAGGGCAGACAGAGAAGGCTGTGGGGACTTCCGGCCGACGCCTGCATTATGACAAGAGAGGTGGGCAGTAAGAAGTGTTCGTGCAGGAGATACTAAGTGCAGAGGCCCTCAGACTAGGATAAGCCTGGCATGTTCTAGGTACTGAGAGCAGACCAGTGCCGCTGGGGTATGCAGGAGGGAGGGGCAGGTGGTAGGAAATAAAGGGAGGGAAAACATGGATACATGCATCTGGATTTTAAGGGTGAAGCATGGAGTTTATTTACTACATAACCAGGAGGGGAGGGTGTGAGCATTTGAAATACTTTATATATAACTCCTTCAAGTAGCACCATTCCCTGACAACAAAAGGGGAGAAGCATAATTCACTGTGTGTCTATTTGACAGTAGTTTCTTGCTTGATTTTCCAAACCACCTTTATTTTCTAGGGTATGATATTGAGGCTCAATGGAGGTTAAGGGACTACAAAAGGTCATAAAGCCAGGGTTGGGATGCACAAGTCTAGCAGGTGCGAGTCCCTTGCAGAGTGGCTATGGCCCAGGGAGCCACTCCCCGTGCACCCAGCATGGTGTACCCAGAATGGTGAGCCATTCCACCTTGCATGATTGCATAGCCCTTCCATGTTATGTAAGCAAAACCAAACTTATAAAGGCAGAAATGCATGAGCAGTCCCCACGGCATTTGCAAGAAACTCACGCTTCCAGAGTAAATTTTCCTTGTGACAGGATCACTTCAAAGAGATGAAAATCTGAACAATGGTAGTTGTCCAAACCAGTAATGAACCAAACACTGGGCCAAGGACAAAGAAGATATGTCTCTTTAAATATTCACTCATGGAAAAAATAGGTGCTTGGTGTTAGCTGAAATGACCCCGCAAAGTTTGAGAACATGAACAGTGTTAGCAAGCAATTTGGCAATCCATTTTGGTAGTTATAAAAATGTTCAGTCCTTTGACCTGAAAGTTTTGCTTCTGGGAACCTAAAAAAATTTAAAAAACTATAAGAATGTTACTCACACATGAGTATATCATTTATGGTGCTATTCTAATGCATGAAAATAAAACAAAATTGAATATCCCCAAACAAGGGCAAATAGGATATTGTCCATGAAACAGGCTCTTAGTGAATTATTGTGCTGACATTTAAATCAATCCTCATAAAGATGACATAGCTTCATGAAAAATTGCCTAAAATGTAATATTTTACTGAACAATGCAAAATATGAAAGAATGAGCTAACCTTAATAGTACTCTCAAAATTGTGTCAGCACATTTGGAAGGACTACAAATGAACAAGAAAATGTTAAAACTGATAATCTGTACCTATGTTGCCATTATAATAATTTTTTTTCTATTTTCTTCCAGCTAAATACAACACATTCCAGCATATAATTTGTTCGGAGGCCTGCTTTCATCTTGGATGTTGGAAATGGCATCCTCCCCTTCTAGTACTACCTCTGTCTACTGTCCTTGCCCTGCACTGTGGGGAAAGGACAGGAGGCAGAAGGAAAGGACATCAGGGGGGCCTTGTGCGTGGTCAGCTCTTGCCAGAATCATGGGTGGATGCTCCTACCCGTATCCTTCTGAGGGTGCTCCCACCCATGCCTGGAGACATTCCTCCTGAGGTATACAAGGGAGAGGCTTTCATGGCAAAGGGTTGCAGATGGCCTAAAGTGGAAAATCTTCCATTTGTGGCATTTGGAGAAATAAAACTCCCGAATGCCAGGAGCATTGTCAGAGAAGATTCACTGGGCCAACAGAAAGGCCATGGGAGAGGCTTGTTTTTTCAACACAGAAGCACAAAAATAATTGCATTTCCTCTCTTTATCTAGTTCATGCTTATTGGCCCCAGAGGAGTGGATGATAAAGAGCAACAAATAATCCCTAAAGCTCTGAATGCCTCACTTGCAATCTTCAGCAGATTTAGCTTTCTAATGTTCTTTGCATTGAAATATCCATGAAAACACAGAGACACACACAGATAAAACATTGTAATGGGACAGGTAATAAAGGATATTGTTTGGCAATAGGCCATTTTCTTGTAAAAGTTTCCTGAAGGAACTGTGAAATGTGGGAAGTTTGCTCATTCCTAAACATCTCTAAATGAGCAACATGTCAAGGCAAGGGAAAGTGCGAAGGACTTTACCTCACCTGCAGGTATGTCCTCACGTTAGAGACCCAGGGTCTATGCTGCTGAGCGGACATCCTGACAGAACGTCCTCCCCATCCTCAAGCAGCACCCTGAGCCATCCCAGGCGTGTGGTCCTTCCACACTTCCTGCCCAGCAGTGCTCTTTAATACGTGTTGCAGAGGTGACAGCCCTCAGGAAAGCCGTGCAGCTGCAGGGGAGAAAATGGAGAGTAACCGGTGGCTCCTGAGAAGCAAGTCAGCAGCAGCGAGGAGGTGTCGGGAAGCCCCCTGGCAACTGTGTGGTAAGGGGATTTCAGACCTCCCTATACTGCTTTCTGCACATGATTTTTGTAATTATCTCAAAATAAGTCAACTTCCTAATAGCCAGAAGCCATGAAGGGGAAGACTTGGGCCAGCAGAGCTGCCCTAGGTATGGGTCAACGTGGTGTTGCACGTTTGTTAGGAGCCCTGTTGAGGACTTGCCCTGAGCTCCCAGTAGAGCTGATTCTGGCAACACCCAGGAACACAGTGATAGGAACCACGGGAAACACACACACCGTGTGCTGGGAAATGCAGGGCCTGATCAGAGCGCTCATCATCCAATCTGAGGATGCAAATACAAAGTTAACACGAGGCTTAGTGGGGAGATTCTCTTACATAGCAGAAGGGAGGATATGCAAACAAAAACTGAACATGTGAAAATCACTTCTACTAAAAGAAAAATTTGGATAATATCTACTCTTAGTTCTCAATAATGTGTGAGAAGACATGGTTTATAAAATTAGGAATTAGGAGAGGAAAATTACAAAGAAATGTTTAAGAATTAGACCTTAACTTGATGGTAGCATGGCTGGAAAACAGATTACAATGGATCAATCCCTTTAATACACTGGGAAAAAAGTGTTTCCCACTTAGAATTCTGTACCCAGTCATAAAAGCATTTTTACACATGCAAAGTGTTAAAAAATGAACTTCCTATACACAGCTTTTGAGGAGGGTCCTACTGCTCTGAAGAGAGGAGTACCATGAAAACTCGGTGTCCGGGATGCCTGGCCTGGTGGGTGGTGGTGGGTGGTGTCTTGTCCTGCCTCTGGCTCGACCTGCCATTCTTCCACTTTGGGTGCAACATGCCACCAGCAGTTTGCTGCACTGTTTCCTGCACACCGGCTTTCTGGGAGCTCTAGTCTCTAAAAGAGGAGGGGAGGAAACTTCTTAGTTTCTCCAGAAAGCAGCAGACCCTTTGCCTCAGCAGCTTCTTGCCACAGACTTCTCCCACCTGTCTGTAGACATAGCCGTATGTGGATGGATCCTGCAACTTTGTTTGAACTGGTGAAACCCAGGAGCCCAGTGCCCATCCCTAAGTGGCTGCTGGAATAAGTCCACAGAACGGAATTCTTCATAACAGCGAAGAAAGAATGAGGAACATTCATAGAAGGGATATGGAAAAATGTCCCCTGCTCATCAGTCATGAGAACCAAGAATTGCAGAACATGCTGGCCTGTCCCCCACAGGCCCTGCCCTCCTCCTGGCTACTACAGGGCTCGGGGCCAGACCTGCTGGAGATCTCTAACTATGTTCTTGTCCCCTGGTTCTGCTGGCGCTCAGAAAGGGTAGAGGGAAGGAGCAGAGGACAGAGTTTATATCCCTGAGCCCCTCCCTGCAAGCTGGCTGGGTCCCATGACTCAGAATCCTGTGGGGCAGCCCTCTCTGTGTACCCTTTCTGTCTTCAGTCTGCAACCAGCTCACTCCATCCCAGGGTGGTGACTGTGCCACTGGTAAAGCCCCAGGTTCCTGCACCCTCCCTGCATTCCTACTGCTACAACTTCATGCCTAATTTGGTTGTTAAACTCTACTCACCATTTGAAGGTGTTATCTGTTTCATGCTGTGACCCTAACTGCTGCATATAATACAATTCCATTTTTACAACAGTAATTTCCATTTGCGCTCAGTTGTCTGGCTAGAAGAAAGCAAACTGTAAATAGTGCTAAACTCCAGAAAGTGGATTCGAGAGAAAAAAAGATGGAACTATGACTTTCACGTGATCTATTCCTGTATTATCTGAATGTTTAGGATGAATATGTTACATTTATTTATTTATTTATTTAAAAATTTGATTCATGTATTTGAGATAGAGTGAGCAAGAGAGCGGGAGCAGGGGAGCGGAGGGAGAGGGAGAAGCAGGCTCCCTGCTGAGCAGGGAGCCCAATGCAGGACTCGATCCCAGAACCCTGGGGTCATGACCTGAGCCAAAGGCAGACACTCAACTGACTGAGCCACCCAGGCGCCCTTGAATATGTTACATTTAATAAAATAAATTATACATTTATTATAATATACTACTAAGTTAAATAGCACAACAGAAACAAAAGCAAAAAAACCCAAAACAAAACAAGACAAAAAATCATACTTAAATTTCTGATCAGTAGACCCAGAATTTTTGAACCAGAGTTTAGGTACTGAGAAAGGGCTTATTTATCATAGTTTATTTCACATCAGCAGGTTTATACAGAGTAGTGGGCTTCTGATTTCATTAAAATATTTGTTTCACAGTATTTTATTGATGGCTCAGGGTATAATGTGGATAAATTTGTAATTGCAGAAATTTATTCAAAATTCCCCAATTAGGCTTGATGAGTGGGGCTACTCGATCTCATGATTTAAGGTTTTACATATTACATCATATATCATCATCTTAAGATTTTAGTAACTAATACTTTGATTTCACTTTCTGGAAATTTTTTTTAGCATATTCCATCACAGCATGATATCTGAGATTGAAAAGTTATTTTTATTCTGTGCCTGTGCTTAATTGGTGGGTTTCAGTTTTCCACATGGAAATTTCATTTTGTGTCAGGACTTTGGAATCAGAGGTTGTGCTACTTCAAAATATAGTCCTTCCTTTGGGAGTTGGGGTCATTATAGTAAAGCCAAGTAGGACACAGTTCAAGTTTTTTTCCAGAAAAACCAAAGCATATAAGATCATGTTTTTTTGACTTTCAAAATTTTACTCCCATGAAATCGATATATGTGGCAAATTAGATCCGTTAATAAGTCAGTTTTCTATGGGGGACAAATTTAAATTGATTAAAAAAATGCATTTGAGATAATTTATTCTGAATTTTGTCTCACCTCTACATTTGCTAAGACAAGCATAGATGTTCCTACTGGTGGAACATGATGGGAAGGCGTAACATCCCATGAGTAAGAATTTGGGTCCCAGGAAGTAGCATTCACATGCACGAGATCATGAAACAAGATTTTAAGAACATGTCTCATTCATTCCTTGTTAATTTAACAAGCATGCGCACAACTGTTGACCTGGAGGATATCAAGGCAGAAATAAGGGCTTGTTCTTGAGAAGCTCCAGATCTAATTGAAGTAGCAAGACACATCTAGAGGAGCAGGACTTCTTCTTCTTCTTCTTCTTCTTCTTCTTCTTCTTCTTCTTCTTCTTCTTCTTCTTCTTCTTCTTCTTCTTCTTCTTCTTCTTTAAAGATTTTTATGTAAGAGAGAGAGAGTACACAAGTGGAGAGGAGGGGCAGAAGCAGACTCCCTGCTGAGCAAGGAGCCCAAAGTGGGACTCGATCCCAAGACTCTGGGGTCATGAGCTGAGCCTAAGGCAGATGCTTAACCTGAGCCACCCAGGCACTGGTAGAGGAGCAGGGCTTCTAAACCCAAAGAGTGCAGAGACCCCTTTCAAGGAAAAGAAAGCATTTCAGGCCTCTCAGGTTGATTTAAAATGGTTTTATTATGTTATCTGCATAAGTATAAACAAGTAGAAATATTGAAAGTTTTGGATACTTCTTAAAGTTATGGCATTATTCATATAAAAACCAAACTAAATTTGCAAGTAAAAACCTCTATAAATTAAAATGAAGTTAACAACACTGATTTAAAATGATAGGAAACATGGTTTTGTAGAAACCGCATGGACACACACAGAATGAACTTGGGCTGCCTTGCTGTGGTTGTCTTTTTTTTTTTCCTTCCAGTTTAGCATTCTCTCCTTCTTGTGGGCTGAGTTATGACTCCATTCTTCCACAAGTAACTGGAATGATCACCCCCCCACAGTTTGCCATCTTACTATCTGACTCCATGCACCTTGAAAGTATCTTTTGCAAATTATGTCTGCCTCTACTCCTTTTTTTGATGGATTGTTATTAAGATAGTATTCAAACAACAACTTATGTCTAGAAATGTATCCATTTTTTTTTAGGTTGTCCAATTTGTTACCTTGTAATTTTTCTTTTCTTTCTTTTTTTTAGGATTTTTTTTTTGAGACAGAGAGAGAGCAAGGGATAGAGAGGGGCAGAGAGAGAGGGAGGAGCAGACTCCCCGTTGAGCATGGAGCCCGACATGGGGCTCCATCCCAGGACTCTGAGATCATGACCTGAGCCAAAGGCAGATGCTTAACCGACTGAGCCACCCAGGTGCCCCTGTAATTTTTCATAATAGTCGCATAATCCTTTGTATTTCTGTGATGTTGGTTGTTATTTACCCTCCTTCATTTCTGATTTTATTTATTTGAGTCCTCTCTGTCTTTTTCTTGATGAGTCAAACAAATGGAAAGATATACCATGCTCATTGACTGGCAGAATTAATACTGTTAAAATGTCCAAGTACACAAAACAATCTACAGATTCAATGCAATCCTTATAAAAATACCAATAGTATTTTTCATAGAACTAGAACGAATAATCCTAAAATTTGTATGAACCAAATAACCTAACCAATCTCAGAAAAGAAGAACATAGATGGAGGTACTGCAACCCCAGGTTTCAAGACATACTATAAAGCTGTAGTAATCAAAACAGTATGGTCTGGCATAAAAGTAGACATGTAGATCAATAGAACAGGATAGAGAGCCCAGAAATAAACCCACACCAATATGGTCAATTGATCTGTGACAAAGGAGGCAAGAATATACAGTGGGGGAAAAGACAGTCTCTTCAATAAATGGTGTTGGGAAAACTGACAGCTACATGCAAAGGAATGAAACTTGACCACTTTCTTACACCATACACAAAAATAAACTCAGAATGGACTAAAGACCTAAATGTGAGACCTGAAACCATTAAACTCCTAAAAGAAAACATATGCAGCAATCTCTTTGACATTAGCCATAGCAACTCTTTTCTGGAGGGAAACAAAAGCAAAAATAAACTATGGGGACTTCACCAAAATACAAAGCTTTTGCATAGCAAATGAAACAATCAACAAAACAAAAAAGCAACCTAGTGAGTGGGAGAAGATATTTGCAAATGATATATCTGGTAAGGGGTTAATATCCAAAGTATATAAAGAACTCATACAACTCAACATCAAAAACGCAAACAATCCAATTAAAAAATGGGCAGAGGATCCAAATAGACATTTTTCCATAGGACAAATGGCCAACAGACACATGAAATGATGTTCAACATCACTAATCATCAGGGAAATGAAAATCAAAACCACAATGAGATATCACCTCATACCAGTCAGAATGGCTGTTATCAAAAAGCCAAGAACTAACAAGTGTTGGTGAGGATGTAGAGAAAAAAGAACTTGTGCACTGTTGGTGGGAATGTAAATTGGTGCAGCCATGGTGGAAAACAGTATGGAGGTTCCCCCCAAAATTAGACATAGAATGACCATATAATCTAGTAATTCAACTACTGGGGATTTACCCAAGAAAATGAAAACATTAATTTGACAAGATATATGCATCCCTGTGTTTATAGCAGCATTATTTACAATATCCAAGATACAGAAGTAACCTAAATGTCCATCAATAGATGAATGGATAAAGAAGATGTGATATATGTATAACTCAGCCATAAAAAAGAATGAAATCTTACCATTTTTGACAACATGGATGTTCCCTAAAGGGTGTTATGATAAGTGAAATAAGTCAGACAGAGAGAGGCAATTACTATATGATTTCATTTATATGTGGAATCTACAAAAACAAAACAAAAACCCAGACAGATTTAAATACAGAGAACAAACTGGGGGTTGCCAGAGGGGAGGTGGGTGGGAGGAGGGTGAAATAGATAAAAGGGATTAAGAGGTACAAACTACCAGTTATAAAATAAGTTATGGAGAGGAAAAGTACAGCATAGGGAATATAGTCAATCATATTGTAATAATGTTATGACAGATGATGACTACACTTCTTGGAGTGAGCATTGAGTAATGTATAGAATTGTTGAATCAGTACATTGAACTCCTGAAATGAATAGAACATTGTATGTTAATTATACTTCAATAAAAAATATCACTGAAATATTTAACCCCTGAGTTTGTACCCACAGTCTCCTTCAGGAATCCATAGACCCCTGGTTAGGAAATTCTCACCTATGGAATATAAATTAAACAAAATATAATAATATGACTCAATAAATAAGCAGTGAGAATGATATGGGAACGATCAGTGTGATTAGGAAAGCAAAGATCTTCTGGGTGAACTGCTGGAAATGTTTTAAGAATTTAATCACTACATACTTTTAAAACTTTATTGTCAAAGAAGGCTCTCAAAGGAGAAAAGAAAAATATTAGTTTCCCCCCCTGAATTCTGTATGTTCTGAAATACTGCATTGTGAGCACCGCTGTATTCATAAATGGAAGCTTGGTGTGCTCCTCAGAGTCAAATTCCAGTTTGCAAGGCTTTAATTTTTCTAATTCCTCACCAGTAGGAGTCAGGTTGCTATTTCCATTAGGGCCACAGCAGGTCTTTGAGGCCACAGGTTAAAACTCATTAAAATTCTGGTACACAAGTGCTTCGTTTCTTGTTTTTTAATTGCCAATTTCAACTTCTTTATTGCCAGTTACCTGGAGCCCACATTTTATTTCCGGAATGGTCCTTTGAGTCACCTGTTTTCCAAACACTGGGACATCCCTAAGCAAGAAAGGTTATCACATAAAGAAAGAGTAAATGTAATCTGACAAACGACTTGTGCAACCTAGCATAAAAAATCTGCTGTGCCTAACTGAGCTTACTATGGCATATACAACTATGGCAACTGGCTGATATAAACATCAGTGCATTAAAGAATGTTCATGGAGCTGACTCCATGTACACATTTATCTGGTATCTGGTCATCTATTTATATATATTTGCATGCATACGTTTATATACATCTATCTATATATTTATAAAACGCTGATACCAACATCAAGTAACCTTGCAAAAACAAGTTAAGAAAATTAACTCCAGACACGATTTATGCCGAGTGGTGATTTGGCTTTGGCACATCTACTTCAGCTCATAACTTATTCAGGCTTTCATGCAAAATAGAAACGAGAAGCAACATTTAAGTGCAATGACCAGAGACAGGGTATATTGTAAAGATGTTCAGTGAAAAACTGAAACAAAATGGAAAATCATACTGTGCACCAAACTTCAAACGTTCAGTTAACCTACCTTAACATTAACACAGAAAGAAATACAAAATCCCACTGTGGGTTGTGCCTGGAAAGCTGGGCATGGGAAGTATCTGCTATCAGCTCTGCCCTCCTGCCTGGCCCTCCCTGCTTACCTGGCCAACCTCATGTCTCATCTCTTCCCCTTTTGTTCTCAGGAACCCAGGCACAGGGAGTCTCCAGCAGTCACTCAAGTGCTGTGTGCTCTTTCACTCAGGTATCTTTACAAACACCATTTCCCTCTTTCATGTGCTTAATTTGAGTAATCCTGTATTGTTTAGATTAAGAGGAACTTGTACGTTGTTTTTTTTTTTTTTTTTTTTGTACATTGGTTTTAAATGCCATCTGATCATATATTACAGTTCTTTTTTTTTTTTTTTTTAAAGATTTTATCTATCTGTTTGTCAGAGAGAGAGCGAGCAAGCGAGTGCATAAGCAGGGGGAACGGCAGGCAGAGGTAGAAGCATGCTCCCCGCTGAGCAAGGAGCCCGATGCAGGACTCCATCCCAGGACCCTGGGATCATGACCTGAGCCAAAGGCAGACGCTTAACCTACTGAGCCACCCAAATGTCCGCTATATTATAGTTCTTTTAAATTTTTACCAATTTGTTGGGTCAAACTTAGTACAATAACACCATTGTCATTTTGATTTGTCTTACATTAAATACTAGTTGATGATAAAATTAGTGGGTTTAAATATTTGAATTATGCTTGCTTCTTGGGATAAATTGTACCTGTAATGGGGGTTTTAGACTTTTAAGATACTGCTAGAATGTATTTACCTAAATTAATTAGGAAATTTGTGTTATTATGTCACTTATTTCTTTTATTTAGAAAAGTATCTGTAAAATATATATCAGGTATTTATTTATTTATTTTTATTTATTTTAATTCCAGTATAATTAACATACAGGGTTATAATAGTTTCAGGTGTATAATACAGTGATTCAACAATTTAATACATTACTCAGTGTTCATCCTAATAAGTGTACTCTTAATCCCCTCAGGAAATTTTATGATAAAATTTGAACGTAAAATGTGTTTTTTTAAAATATCTTTGTCAAGTTTTCATATCAGTTTATTTGTAAATATGCATTTCAAAACTTTCCATCCCCTGTCCACTTACTTTCGAATAGCTTTCACATTTACCCTTGAATAGTTTGAAGGATTCACAAATCATCGAGGCCTGCTCTTTATGGGAGATAAATCTTCTAATTCTTCCTTCAGTAAATGGTCTTATACTTTGCAGTCAATTTTGATAATGTATATTGTCCTCAAAATTCACACATTTAACCAAAAATTCTAAATTAATGATTATAGCACATTATACAGTTTAAATTAAGCATTACTATCAATATATATCTATATACTTGTTTTTCTTCCTGGATAGATTTACTTGATGAAAAACCTGAGAGGTAGAATAAGTATTTGCTCCAGGTTACACACCCAGTAAGTGGCAGATTCTAGATTCTGCTGCAGGCCGTGGGATCATGTTTTCACCATTGTATTATGCTATCTCTGTGCATTCTCACTGCAAAGATCTTACTGTATGTCTGTCTTTATGTTTATTTGATCTACATCAGAAATCTAGAGAGTTGCATAAGATATCCTGCTGCTTTGAAAAGTTTTCTCATATTTCCAATAATTTTGCATTATATAGTTCAAAGGCAGGATATTTGAAACATAAAACTTAATGACATCTATGTATTTCTTAGAGATTTGTAACCTTTTCATTGTAAAATAATTCTTTGTCACATCCATCTAATAATTTTTGCTTTGAGTTATATTTGATCCCTACAAACATTGTTACCTGTTTAAATGTATTTATTTTTGCCTGGTATTTATTTCTAATTTTTCTGCTTTTTTAAGTTACGAATAATGGTTGTTGGTTTCATTATCTGAGAATCTTTGTCTTCCAACATCTTTAGATTTCTTATTATTTAATTTTATACTTTTCGTTTTTAATGCCTTTTTTTTTTTTGCTTTATTTTTCTGCTTTTACTTGCTCAACTTTTCTAGCTCTATTTCCCCCAATTATCTGGTAATTTTTCTGTTAAAAACATTTAGTATCCAATCACATTCTTAATGCCAATGATACTGATGAATAGAACACAGACATCCTTGCACTCTGTCCCTGATCTTTCATGGACAACCTTGTGAGTCGTTATGTGTGCCCATCCAGCCTCTTTCCTTGCACTTTATTGATGTTCATGAACACATCTCTCTATTTTTTCCTTGTAAACAGTATTATATGATACCTGTTTTGGGGAGGCACATGTTTATTTAGCAGCATGGCTAGAAAATAATTCCATGTTAGTAGGTTATATATATGTCATTCTTTTTAATGGAAACAATTATGTGGACATTCCAAAATTAATTTAAATATTCCCTTTTTGATGGACATTCAAGATGTTTCCATTTTTTTTTTCTTTTACACACAAGTCTACAGTGAACATCCTTGACTATGTAATTTCATGCATGTGCAATAGCCAGGACGCTTTCATAGACTTGAGATCTATGCCTTTGCATAGGGCTACATGCTCAGAAGAGGTCTCTCTGTGGTCTAGTGCTCTGCTGTCACTATCTTGAAATTCTTAATCATATTTAAACAAGGTTCCTGCATTTTCCTTTTGCACTGGGCCTCGAATTTAAGTAGCCATTGATGTGGTAGTCTTTCTGCAAGATCGAAGTAGAATTTCCATGTCAAGGGTTAGGTACATATTATATTTTGATAGGTCCTGTCCAACTGCCTTCTTCCTTTACATTGCCCACCAGCACCATGTGAGATAGCTCATTTATCTTCACTTCGCTCTATTCATATCAAATTTGTTGCCAATACAATGCACGAAAAACATCTCATTGGTAGTTAATATTTCATTGTTCATTAATATTCCATTGTTATTTAGTTTGTTTTCCCTGAAGAGTAGTGAAGGTGACATCTTAATACACTTGGGTGAATTGTTTTTGACCCTCAGTGTCTTTTAAAATTTTTAACTGAAGTATAGTTGACACACAATGTTATGTTAGTTTCAGGTATACAACTGACAAGTCTATATGCTAATGCTGTGCCCACCACAAGTATCACCATCTGTCACCATACAACGCTATTACAATACCATTGAGTATATTCCCTGTGCTGTACCTTTCAATCCCCTGACTTATTCATTTCATAACTGGAAGCCTATGACGATTTTGCCCCTCCCTCACCTCTCCTCCCCTCTGGCAATCACCAGTTCTTTCTTTGTATTTATGTGACCCTCAGTGTCTTAATTCTTTTTCTGTGTTTGGAGTATTTCTCACCTTTAGGATGCTTGATGAGAGGAAGAAGCTCCATCCTACTGGGTGCCTAGTACTCATGTGCGGGCCTTGCAGGTCAGAGAAGAGAGGGATCTGGAACAAGAGAGGTGACTGGAGATGCTGGTCCACATTAGCCGGATCTTGGGAGTATAAAGCATCTGCCTAATTCCTGGCCCAAAGTTAGACAGAGGCTGAAGGCAGGGTGGGAGGAAAGTGGACTGCCTTGCCAGGGTGGAGCCTGGCTGACCAGCTGGGCTATCCTCCATAAGGGACACCTGGGAGCCTTGATTGCTAGAGAAGCTGGAGACACTGTCAGGCAGCTAGTCCCAATTCCAGACATTCTCTTACCCTAATGCACCTCTTGAGCCTAATGGCAGAACTGGGGGCAAGTGGACTGCCTTGCTGGGGGTGGGGGGCTGGCTGACTTGCAGCAGTACTTCCAGCAAGAGGCACCTGGGAACCTGGATGGCTGGGGAATTAGTCCAAATGGGGACTGACTGTCCCACTTTAAAGCAGCCCCCCTCGGAAAGATTTCCAGGGGTGGGCTCCCCCTGCCCTGTAATTCCTGCAGGTGTTTGTTTTCATTGTAACCTGGGCAGGTCCCTTCATCTTTCTTAGTCTCTGTGTCAAATAGGAGTAATTGCAATCCAGAGCTCAGGGGGCGGTTGTGAGGGGGTAAATGAAATATATACGGTGCTGACTTCTCCCAGCCACAGGCTTTAGCAATTTTTCTCTCCTCCCAGCTCTTACAATGGCTAAAATTTTTACTGCTGTTGTAGAATATGGTGGAAAGCAAATATATGTCCATCTTATGAATAAACGGAATTGGTGACACAATTTCATTTTTATCTGTGAAGACATGTTTAAATTGTAGAAAGTACTCCCATACCATCTGGATAAAGACTATAACCCAGCAATTCTCTTTTTAAGAAAAGCTGAAGGGGGCGGGAGTCCAGGGAACTGCATTTTGAAAAACACTTGAGGTGATTCTAAAAATGTGGTTTATGCAACACACTTGAGAAATGCTGTCTTGGGGAGCCAAGTTTAAGCTAATATTTTCTGGGGCTGTTTACTTAAAGGAAAATAATAGAATAGGTAATTGCTTTAGAGCTGCTTGAGTTTGCTTTTCCAGGTAAATTGGCAGATCTTCCTGCCCCTTCTCCCTGCCCTGTCTTCCTGCCAGTGCCTATAATATGTATAAGTTAGATATTCCAGACCCTACATATTAGTACCTTTGCTCATACTATTTTCTTTCCTGGAATGTCACATCCCCTGTTTCTCCTTCGGGTGAGCTCCTACTCCTGCTTCGAGGCCCTACTCAAAACCTCCATTTCCTCTGGGGGTGTTTACTGTCATATTCAGGCAGAATCCAGTTTTTCTCTTTGTGTTTTCATAACCCACAACACTTGCCATGTGAATTAGAATCTTTGGTTATATGTGTATATAACTCAGGATTAAGTTGTGGCCTCGTTGAGGCCAGACGCCACGGCTTGTTCATCTTTTTATTTTTAGCATCTTTTGTAGAAAATTCTCGCTGATACATAGTCTTCTTCTGTGTTGACTGACTGTGGTCATTCCTCTAGTTTCCACTTGCATGTTAGGGCTCATGCTAGATTTTTCTCCCTGTGCTTTGGTTGCTTCTTTTCTGCTCAATGTTTCGATGCTGACAAGCTTGTTTCCAGCATAGAGACTTTGCACCTGCTGTTCCCTTTGCCAGGAAAGTTGTGCCTGGGGATCTTCAGGTGGCTTGTTTCCTTCTCTTGTTCAATTCAGTCTTTGCTCAAATGACCCCTCCACAGGAAGGGCTTTCCTGACCACCCATTCCAAAGCAGTCACGGCCCTACAAGTCACTCTCTTACCTTGGCCTGATTAATTTTCCTTATGGTACTCCTTAAGGTCTCCTGTGTGTATATGTACTTCTTAACTATCCGACTTAGACATAGTATCGCCATTAGCTCTGTATAGGACGGACTGTGGCTTGTTCATTTTTGTAAGCTCAGCATAAAACAAGGACCTGGCATAGATAGGGACTTGTATTTCATCGAATCAGTAATGTTTGTTCTTTTGTGGACAGGAATCCAATGAGAGGTCAAGTCTCCAGAACAGTTGTAGTAGACACTGTGGGTGCCCAGCCAAACTTCTCTTAAGCACAACCCACTCCCACAATTTCCAGTAGTGTTGGCTGTTAAAGGCTCACAGCTGCCTCTTCTCTGAAGACTGGGAGCACCTCGAACAGGAGATTATGCGTTTCTTCTCCTGGGGCTGACCATCATCAATACCTAACAGATATGGATGTGCAAAAGCCAGCATCCTCACCCCCAACTTTAAGCAGGGGTGTTTCTGCAGTATATTTATGTTCTACAGCTCCCTGTGGAACAGGTCAAATCTATAATTTCCAGAGAATACATCTGTACTCAGTTTCTTTCCTGCCCCTCTATCGTCCTCCTTCCTTCTCTTAAGATTTCTCTTAAGAGTTCTTCCTAATAAATCATTTGTATCTGAATTCCTGTCATGGGTTCTGTTTCTGGAGAGCCTAATCCAAGGCAGTGGTGTTCCTTTGTGGAAGGTAAGACCAAGAATCGATGTCTTTACTTATAAGGGGGTTACAAAGTAAAAACATAGTCCCCGAATTGTGAGGAAATCTACCTTGGATGTTACTCATGTCCTTTTGGTCAAACTCCCTAATGGAAGTAAAGCAATTCTGAGTCACACAGTTCTAACTCTGGCCTCCAGTATTAGTGGCCTGACTCACAGGCTATTTCCTGATTTTCTGAGTGCTAAAACCTTGAGATTATTATTTTCTTCAATAAACACTACATGTCTGGCACTGAGTTAGGTGATGGAGTTTCAACAGTGAGTAAGACCGACAGTCCGGAGGCTGGATCCTGATGATCATACCATCAGTAGTAATTATTGTTCTGCTTCTCACAGTGTGGCTCTGAGTCAAGGCTCTGGGGCCAGAAAACCTTGGCTCTGAATGTAGGCTCAGGCACTTCCCAGCAATGTGACTCTAAACATGTGATTGAACTTCTTGAACCTCGGTTTTTCCCTGGAAAAACTAATATTAGCTTCTCTGAAGGTTCACCCACTCAGCCTGGCACTTAATAAACGCTAAGTAGGTGCTAGCAATTAGTGCTAGCACAAGAGTATTTTGTCTCTAAAAAAAGCCCCTGTGATTCATCTGTTAGTACGGCAGCCCTTTCTGATTCCTAACAAATTGAGAAATCTGCATTTGATCAGGGGACAGAACATCTGGGAGCTCTTTGAAGTAAAACATGGAATATCAATAGATTAACATAACCATATACACAAATTTATTCAGAAGCAGACACCATTGTACACTAATTATAGTGCTTATGGTATCAGGTATCAGCATTAAAAGAAAGTTTATAACAGGAAAATAATTAAGATAAAAAAAGTAATTATGTTTCTTCTGCAGATTTGAAAAATAACAACACTTCATTTTATTTTAGCAGTGGCCTCCAGAAAATAGTTCCTATGGGAGGGTTGTTTTTAAGCCTCTGATCTAAAGTCTATCTCAGCTATGAGCCTTTTGCCCTGTTTCTTTCTGCAGTGGAAACTAAGCATGAGAATTACATCACTGGCCAGATAAATCTTACTTTTCATACTAGTGAAAGCCCTGAAATGTTGCTGTGATTCAGTGCTTTGCCTATCAATTTCTATTTTAATTGGGTGAGGGAGCTAGTATTTAAAGACAAGAAAAATATTTTGTTGAAGCTTAGATAGATCAAAGTTCATTTTTATTTTCAATGAGAACAAACCATTTGCCACGCTTTTCTTCTTGACTTACGGTTTTTCATTTGTGGGTTATCTTAAACGTGTGCCCCAGAGATGAGCCGGCTAATCCATATCCAGAAATAGGAAAAAAGCACTTTTCCAAAGGCAAGTGGACCCAAACCCTGGGCAGGGAAAGATGGGGACCTATTGGGTCTAAGGGTTTGTGTTACATACATCCTGTTTGAGGCATACTGATGCCTTTGTTTTTCTCCTGCTACGCAACTCCTCAGAGATGTATGATTTTCCGTAAGAGGAGGGGATTGAAATTGAGAGGAACATATCTTTCTTATGTGTCCTCATTTCCAGATTCAAGAGTTCTGTCCTAATTTGGGAGGCATCACTTCTATCTTTGGAGGTCTGCCCTTCCTGCACCCTGCGTCCTTGGAGGCATCCTGTACTCTTACCTTTGGACACAATGGCTACTTTGCGGTCACTAGGGTATGTCTGAGTTCTTCAACAGCGACGAGGTAGCAGATTACAGGCTTCATGCCTTCCCTGGAGAAGGGCAGCATTCTGCCAGTCTCTGCTGTTATCTGATCTGTTTCTCTTTAAGGACTCCTGTCTCAGGGAACAGCTGCTCCTCGTGCCCTCCTGGGCTTTGCACACAAATTAAAAGCTGAGTAGTTATGGAACGAGGACTATGGCAATAACCAGAGCTGGTGAGTTATTTAACTCAGGAGGCCAACTGTAGTTCTTTCAGTTGGAATAAATACCTAAAACTTTTAATAGGTTCTGCTGCCTTTGGCCCTGCCTATTACAACATACTTGAAATTAAAAACAGTAGATTTGCATTTCATCTTGGGAAAGTTGGAGCCCTGAGGATCCTGCTTTATGATTTCCTTTTCTCCCCCCTCCCTCTCTGTGATGAAGCCTTTCCTGAGGTTAGGCTTGTGTTCCCATAAATTAATTGCAAATCTGTGTTTTCACTTATCTTACTGTGTGGAAAGATCTCTTTCATATCTGCCTCTAATTCCTCCCCACCAAGGTTGTAACCTGAGGACAAAGGTCAGACCTGCCTTTTTACTCATCTCGCTTAATCTCTAAATCATAGCAGGTTGTTTTGGATGAAACAGATAATCATTCTTTATTGCTGAATTAATTTATAAAGGAAGGAAGATCAGTTTTTTTTTAATTTTTAAAAAAGATTTTATTTATTAGAGGGTGGGAGAGGAGTGTGGGGCGGGGGGAGGGGTGGGGCAGAGGAAGAGAGAGTCTTAGCAGACTCCATGCTGAGTGGACCCCAAGAGGGGCTCGATCTCACATCCCTGAGATCACAACCTGAGCCAAAAGGAGGATTAAACACCTAACCAACTGCACCACCTAGAAGCCCCCAGCTTTTTTATTTTTAATTGAAATATAGGTGACAAATAATGTATTAGTTTCAGGTGTACAGCATAGTGATTCAATAATTCTATACATTATGCATTGTTTACCATATGAGTAGTCACCATCTGTCACCATACAAAATCATTACAATATTATTGACTATATTCCCTATGTTGTACTTTTCATCCCCATAACTTACTTATTTTATAACTGGAAGTTTGTATCTCTTAATCCCCTTCACCTATTTCGCCCATCCCTCCATCCCCCTCCCCTCTGGCAACTACCAATTTGTCGTCTCTATTTATAAGTCTGTTTCTTTTGTTTGTTCATTTGTTTTGTTTTTTAGATCCCACATATGAGTGAAATCCTGTAACCTTTCTCTGAATTATCTCTCTTAGCATAATACTTTCTAGGTCTATCCATGTTGTTGCAAATGGCAAGATTTTATTCTTTTTTATGGCTGAGTAATATTCCATTGTGTGTGTGTATCATATATATATATCACATATCATATATATATATATCACACTATATATATATATGTATATATATATCTCACATCTTCTTATCCATTCATCTGTTGATGGACATTTAGGTTTCTTCCATATCTTGGTTATTGTAAATAATGCTGCTGTAAACATAGGGGTGCATATATTTTTTGAATCAGTGTTTTCACTTTCTTTTGGTAAATACCCAGTAGTGAAATTACTGGATCATATGGTAGTTCTACTTTTATTTTTTTGAAGAACATCCATACTGTCTTCCACAGTGGCTGCACCAATTTACAATCTCACCAACAGTACCCAAGAATTCCCTTTTCTCAACATCCTTGCCAAAACTTGCTATTTCTTGTCTTTTTTTATAATAGTCATTCTGACTGGTGTTAGGTAACATCTCAGTGTGGTTTTGATTTGCATTTCCCTGATGATTAGTGATATTGAGCATCCTGTCATATGTCTTTTAATCATCTGTATTTCTAAAGAAATTACTAGAAAAATGTTCAGCTCATCTGCCCATTTTTAAATTGAATTATTATTATTATTATTATATTGGTGTTGAGTTGTATGAGTTGTTTATATATTTTGTATATTGTATGTATCATTTGCAAATATATTCTCCCATTTGATGAGTTTCTTTTCATTTTGTTGATTATTTCCTTCACTTTCTGGTTTGATGTTGTTCCAATAGTTTATTTTTATTTCCCTTGCCTAAGGAGACATATCCAGAAAAATATTGCCAAGACAAAATATCATTAAGTCAAAGAGATTATAGATCCATGTTTTCTTTTAGGAGTTTTCAGGTCTGACATTTAGGTCTTTAATCCAGTTTAGTTTAATTTTATTTATGGTGTAAGAAAGTGCTCTAGTTTCATTGTTTTGCATCTAGCCGTCCAGTTGCCCCAACACCATTTGTTGAAGAGACTTTTACCTATTATATATTCTTGCCTTCTTTGTCATAGATTAATTAATTAACCATATAGTTATGGGTTTATTTTCGGGTTCTCTATTGTCTTCCATTGCTCTATATGTCTATTTTTGTGCCAGTACCATACTCTTTAGTTACTATAATTTTATAGTATAGTTTGAAATCTGGGATTATGATACCTTTTAGCTTTGTTCTTTCTCCAGATTGCTTTGGCTATTTAGGGTCTTTTGTGGTTCCATACAAATTTTAGGGTTTTTGTTCTTGTTCTGTTAAAAGTATTTTTGGTATTTTGATAGGGATTTCATTGAATCTGTACATTGCTTTGTGTAGTATGGACATTTTAATGATATTAATTCTTCCAATTCATGAGTATGGTATATCCTTCCATTTATTTGTGATGTCTTCAGTTTTTTTTTTTTTTTTCCCACCTGTGTCTTATAGCTTACAGAGTACAGGTCTTTCACCACCTTGGTTAAATTTATTTCTAAATATTTTATTCTTTTCAATACTATTGTAAATGGGATTGTTTTCTTTCTACTAGTTTTCATTATTTGTGCGTAGAAAGACAACAGATTTCTGCATATTTATTTTGTATCCTGCAACTTTACTGATTTCATTTATTGGTTCTAAGAGGTTTTTTTTGATGGAGTCTTTAGGGTTTTCTTTATATATGATCATGTCTGCAATAGTTATGGTTTTACTTTTTCCTTTCCATTTGGGCTGCCTTTTATTTCTAGTATGACTGCTGTGGCTAGGATTTTCAGTAGTATGTTGAATAAAAGTGGCAAAAGTAGACATCCTTGTCTTGTTTCTGATCTTAGAGGAAAAGCTTTCATTTTTTCACATTGGGTATGATGTTAGCCATGGATTTGTCTCATATGGCCTTTTATTATGTTGAGGTGTGTTCCCTCTATACCCATTTTGTTATTATATATGGATGTCAAATTTTGTCACATGCTTTTTCTCTATCTATTACCATATGATTTTTGTTTTTCGTTTTGTTAATGTGATATTTATGGTTGATTGATTTGTGGATATTGAACTATCCTTGCATCCCTGGAATAAATCCCACTAATCATGGTGATTAGTTTGTTTTAGAATTCAGTTTACTGGGGTGCCTTGGGAGGCTCAGTCAGTTGAGTGTCTGACTCTTGGTCTCAACTCAGGTCTTTATCTCAAGGTTGTGAGTTAAACCCCTGCATTGGCCTCCATGCTGGGTATGGAGCCTACTTAAAAAAAATAAATACATACAAATAAAAAAAATAAAATTCAGTTTGCTAATATTTTGTTAAGGATTTTTGTATCTATATTCATCAGGGATATTTGTAATTTCCTTTTTTTGTAGTGTCTTCTTGGTTTTGGTATCAGGGTAATGCTGGCCTCATAAATTAATTTGGAAGCATTCCTTATTTGCCTATTTTTTGGAATAGTTTGAGAAGAATAGGTTTTAAATCTTTTTGTTTGTTTGTTTTAGGTTTTTATTTAAATTCTACTTAGTTAACATGTAGTGTAATATTGGTTTCGGAAGTAGAATTTAGTGATTCATCACTAACATATAACACCCAACACTCACCACAACAGGTGCCCTCCTTCATACCCATCTACCACCCATCTCCCCTCCATCAACCCTCAGTTTGTTCTGTATAGTTAATAGTCTCTTATGGTTTGCTTCCCTCTCTTTTTTTTCTTCCTTCCCCTATGTCCATTTGCTTTGTTTCTTAAATTCCACACATGAGTGAAATCATATGGTATTTGTCTTTCTCTGACTGACTTATTTTGCTTAGAATAATATATTCTAGCTTCATCCACATTGTTGCACATGGCAAGATCTTGATCTTTTGGATGGCTGAGTATATTCCATTGTGTGTGTGTGTATGTGTGTGTGTATGTATAAATATATATATACACACACACACACCTGAGCTGTGTGTGTGTGTATGTGTGTGTGTGTGTATACACACCTGAGTCAAAGGCAGATGCTCAACTGACTGAGCCACCCAGGCACCCCTTTGCTTTTCTTTTTCAAGATTACTTTGGCTATTTGGGGTCTTTTGTGGTTCCATACAAATTTTAGGATTATTTGTTCTAGCTCTGTGAAAAATGCTGGTGGTATTTTGATGGGGGTTGCATAAAATGTATAGATTGCTTTGGATAGTACAGACATTTAAAAAATATTTTTACTTCCAATCATGGGCATGGAATGTTTTTCCATTTCTTTGTGTCCTCTTAAATTTCTTTCTTAAGTGTTCTATAGTTTTCAGAGTACAGATCTTTTACCTCTTTGGTTGGATTTTTCCCTGGCTCTCTTATGGTTTTTCCCATCAATAAATGGGATTGATTCCTTGATTTCTATTTCTACTGCTTCATTAGTGGTGTATAGACATGCAACAGATTTCTATACGTTGATTTTGTATCCTACGATTGCTGAATCTGTGTATGAGTTCTAGTAATTCTTTGGTGGAATCTTTCAGGTTTTCTAGATAGAAGATCATGTTGTTTGAGAATAGTGAAAGTTTGACTTCTTCCTTGCTGATTTGGATGCCTTTATTTCTTTTTGTTGTCTGATTGCTGAGACTAGGATTTCCAGTACTTTGTTAAATAACACTGGTGAGAGTAGACATCCCTGTCTTGTTCCTGACCATACAGGAAAAACTCTCATTTTTTCCCCATTCAGGATGATATTAGCTGGGGTTCTTTCATATATGGCCTTTATGATGTTGAGATATGTTCCTTCTGTCCCTACTTTGTTGAGGTTTTTTATCAAAAATGGAAGCTGTATTTTGTCAAATGTTTTTTTTCTGAATCTATTGACAGGATCATATGGTTCTTATCCTTTCTTTTATTAATGTGGTATATCATATTGATTGATTTGCAAATATTGAACCACCATTACAGCCCAGGAATAAATCCCATTTGACTGTGGTAAATAATTCTTTTAATGTACTGTTGGATTTGATTTGCAAGAATCATGTTGAGAATTTTTGCATCCATATTCATCAGGGAGTTTGGCCTGTAATTCTCCTTTTCAGTGGGATCTTTGTCTGGTTTTGGAATCAAGATAATGCTGGCCTCATAGAGTGAGTTTGGAAGTTTTCCTTCCATTTCTATGTTTTGGAACAGTTTGAGAAGAGTAGGTGTTAACCCTTCTTTAAATGTTTGGTGGAATTTTCCTGGAAAGCCATCTGGTCCTGGACTTTTGTTTGTTGGGAGATTTTTGATTAGTGATTGAATTTTTTTGCTGGTGATGGGTTTCTTCCAGATTGCCCAATTTGTTGTCATATAATTTTTATAATATTCTCTTATAATTGTTTGTATTTCTATGGTGTTGGTTGTGATCTCTCCTCTCTCATTCATGATTTTATTTATTTGGGTCTTTTCTTTTTGGTAAGTCTGGCTAGGGGTTTATAAATTTTATTAATTCTTTCAAAGAATCAGCTCCTAGTTTCATTGATCTGTTCTACTGGTTTTTGTTGTTGTTGTTGTTTTTTTTGTTTCTTTGTTTCTATTTTGTTTATTTCTGCTCTAATCTTCATTATTTCCTTTCTTATCCTGGCTGTAGGCTTCATTTGCTGTTTCTTTTCTAGCTCCTTTAGGTGTCAGGCCTGTATTGCTATATATTTCCCTCTTATGACTGCTTTTGCTGCATGCCAAAGGTTTTGGATTGTCATGTTTTCATTTTCATTAGCTTCCTTGTATTTTAAAATTTTCTTCTTTAATTTCCCGGTTAATCCATCCATTCTTTAGTAGGATGTTCTTTAACCTCATATTTGTGGTCTTACCAAATTTTTTCTTGTGATTGACTTCAAGTTTCATAGCATTGTGGTCTGAAAATATGCATGGTATCATTTCAATCTTTTTGTATTTGTTGAGATCTGGTTTGTGATCTAGTATGTGATCTACTCTGGAGAATGTTCCATGTGTACTCAAAAAGAATGTATATTCTGCCTCTTTTGGATGAAATGTTCTGAATATATCTGTTAAGTCCATCTGGTCCTGTGTGTCATTCAAACCATTGTTTCCTTGTTGATTTTCTGCTTAGATGATCTGTCCATTGTTGTAAGTTGGGTGATAAAATCCCCTACTATTATTGTATTATTATCAATGAGTTTCTTTATGCTATTTATTAATTGATTTATGTATTTGGGTACTCCCAAGTTGGGGGCCTAAATATTTACAATTGTTAGATATTCTTGTTGGGTAGCCCCCTTTATTATATATTATGATATAGTGTCATTCTTCATCTCTTGTTACAGTCTTTGGTTTAAAATGTAGTTTGTCTGATATAAGTATGGCCATGCTGGCTTTCTTTTGACGTCCATTAGCATGATAAATTGTTCTCCATCCCCTCATTTTTTTTTAAAGATTATTTATTTATTTATTTGAGAGAGAGAGAATGAGAGACAGAGAGCATGAGAGGGAGGAGGGTCAGAGGGAGAAGCAGACTCCCTGCCAAGCAGGGAGCCCGATGTGGGACTCGATCCCGGGACTCCAGGATCATGACCTGAGCGGAAGGCAGTCGCTTAACCAACTGAGCCACCCAGGCGCCCCTCCATCCCCTCATTTTTAATATGCCAGTGTCTTTGGGTTTAAAATGAATCTCTTGTAGGCAGCATATAGATGGGACCTATTTTTTTATCCATTCTGAAACACTATGTCTTTTGATTGGAATATTTAGTCCATTTACATTCAGAGTGATTACTGATAGGTATGAATTAAGTGCCATTGAATTACCTGTAAAGTTGTTTCTGGAGATTTTTTTCTGTTGCTTTCTAGTCTTTTTCACTTTTGGTCTTTCTTTCCCACTCAAAGAATCCCCTTTAATATTTCTTGCAGGGCTGGCTTAATGGTCACAAACTCTTTTAGTTTTTGTTTGCCTGGGAAACTCTTTATCTCTCCTATTCTGAATGACAGCCTTGCTGGATAAAGTATTCTTGACTGCATATTTTTCCTATTCAGCATGTTGACTACATCATGCCACTCTCTTCTGGCCTGCAAAATTTCTGTGGATAGATCTGCTGCTAACCTTATTTGTCTTCCCTTGTAAGTTAGGGATTTCTTTTCCCTTCCTTTATCTCTGTATATTGCAATTTTACTACCATATGTCTTAGTGTTGGCCTGGTTATGTTGATTTTGATGGGATTCTCTGTGCCTTCTGGATTTGGATGTCTGTTTCCTTCCTCAGATTAGGGAAGTTTTCAACTATAATTTGCTCAAATCAAACTTCTGCCCCATTTTTTCTCTCTTCTTCTGGGACTCTGATGATACAAATATTATTATATTTTATGGATCACTGAGTTTCCTAAGTCTACCTTCCAGCTTGATTGTTTTCCATAGTTTTATCTTTTATATCACTTATTCATTCTTTTGCTTCTTCCATCCTTGTGGTCATTACATCCAGTCAGTTTTGCATCTTGGTTATAGCATTTTTTATTTTGGCCTGACTAGTTTTTAAGTCTTCTAACTCTGCAGTTAGGGACTCCCTGGGGGAGGGTCTCATCACACTGGGGCTGGTGTTGGTTTGTCCCAGAAGGGTAGTTGCATGAATGCACACCACAGCTTGGAGTTTGGAGTAAAGGGCAGCAAAAAGCTGGTGTCTAGGGTAGCTGCCCTCAGCAGGTGTCTCTGCTTTTATGCTAATGAATGGGGCAGTACAATGGTGCCTGCTGGCTCTTTTGTCCCCTGAGAAGCAATGCCCCCTCTCCCAAAGCACTCCAAGAAAGGGAACCATCTCTCCCAGTGCATCCCAGGGTACCCTCAGACCATGCTGTCTACTCCTGGGCCTCTGCTCTCCTTCTCCACAGGAGCACCCCTCTGCCTTCTGGGCTCTGCTTCATCATGGTGCAGACTTCTAAAACTTAAGCCTTTGAGCTCCACTGATTATAAAAACTCATGATAATTAGCCTCTCTTGTTTTCCCAGTCAATGGTTTTGGGGAATTGTTTATCTTGTGTAATCCCCTGTGCACTGCTCTCTCTCTTTCTCTCTCTCTCTCCTTCCCTCTCTCCCCCTTTCTCTCTCTTCTCCTGCTGCTCTCCACATGATCAGAGCTCCCTCTCCTCTACAGTGCTGACTATTCTTTTCTCCCCCAAATCATGTATCCTCAGCTCCCACCTTCCATGAGGTGGCCTCTTTTCTCTCTCTAGTTATGCAGTTTGTTCTGTCAGTACTCAGATTGGTTTTTTGGGTGTTCAGAATAATTTGATATTTCTCTAGCTGTGTCCCAGGGATGAGGTAAGCATTGGGTTCCTCTACTACTCCACCATCTTATTTCCTCCCTGCAAACCAGGTTTTAATTCTTCTTTAAATGTTTGGTAGAATTCACCAGTGAAGTCATCTGGTCCAGAAATTTTGTTTGTTGGGAGTTTTTGATTTCTCATTCAATTTTGTTACTAGTAATCAGTCTGTTCATATTCTATTTCTTCCTGATTCAGTATTGGAAGATTATTTGTTCCTAGGAATTTATCCATTTCTTCCTGGTTGTCCAGTTTGTTGGCATATAATTCTTTGTAGTAGTCTCTTATAATCCTTTGTATTTCTGTGGTGTCAGTTGTAACTTCTCTTTCATTTCTTATTTTATTTATTTGAGTTCTCTCTTTTTTTCTTGGCTAATCTGGCTAAAGTTTTATAAATTTTGTCTTTTCAAATAACAAGGTGTTAGTTTCACTGATACTTTCTACTTTTTAAAAAAGTTCCTATTTCATTTATTTCTGATCTAATCTTTATTATTTCCTTCCTTCTGCTGGTTTTAGGTTTTGTTTGTTTTTCTTTTTCTAGTTCCTTTAGGTGTAAGTTTATATTGTTTTCTTGTTTCTTGAGGTAGCCCTGTATTGCTATAATCTTCCCTCTCAGAACTGCTTTCTCTGTATCCCAAGAATTTTAAACCATTGTGTTTCCATTTTCATTTGTTGTAAGGCATTTTTTGATTTCATCTTTGATTTCTTCATGGACTCAGTCGTTGTTTACTAGCATGTGGCTTGTGTTTTTTCCTGTTTTTTTTTTTTTCTAACATGAATGATTTCTAATTTTATAGTGTTGTGATTGAAAAAGATGCTTGATATGATTATAATCTTCTTATATTTATTGAGCCTATTTTGTGGCCTAACATGATCGATATTGGAAAATATCCTATGTGCTCTTGAAAAGACTGTGTATTCCACTGGTTTTGGATGGCATGTTCTGTGTATATCTCTTAAGTCCATCTAGTCTAATGTATTGTTCAAAGCTGCTGTCCTCTTGTTGATTTTCCATCTGGATGATCTATCCATTTATGTAACTGAGGTGTTAATGTTCCCTACTACTATTGTATTATTGTCATTTTCTCCCTTAATATTTGTTTCATATATTTCCATGTTTCCATGTTGCATGCATAGATATTTACAATTGCTATAGCTTCTTGTTGGATTGATCCTTTTATCATCATGTAATGCCTCCATTTTTTTTTTTGTTTCTTGTTACAGTCTTTGTTTTATAGTCTGTTTTGTCTTATGTAAGTATCTCTACCCTAGCTTTTTTTTTGTTTCCATTTGCATGAGATATCTTTTTCCATTCCTTCACTTTCAGTCTGAAAGTGAGTCCTTAGGTCTCTCATAAGCAACATATAGATAGGCCTTTTCTATATATTCAGTCCACCCTATGTCTTTTGATCAGAATATTTATACCATTTACATTTTAAATAATTATTGATAAGTATGTAGTTATTGCCATTTTGCTCATTGTTTTCTGGTTGTTTTTGTAGTTCTTCTCTGTTCCTTTTTCCTTCTCTTACTCTCTTCCTTTGTGATTTGATGACTTTCTTTAGTATTATGCTCAGATTTATCTTTATTTTATTTTATTTTATTTTATTTTTTTGTATATATTATAGGGTTTTGGTTTGTGGTTACCATGAGGTTCATAACATCCTATGTATACAGAAATCTATATTAATTTGATGGTTACTTATGTTCAAGTACATTCTGAAAGCACTACATTTTTACTCCATACTCCATGTTTTATATATGTGATGTCATATTTTATATCTTTTTTTGTGAATTCCTTGACTAATTTTGGTAGATGCAATTGATTTTACTACTTTTGTCTTTTAACCTTTATGCTAGCTTTATAAGTGATTCATTTACTACCTTTATTCTATGTTTGCTTTTACCAGTGAAGTATTTTCTTTTCATAATTTTCTTCTAGTTATGGCCTTTTCTTTTCCATTTAAAGAGGTCTCTTTAGCATTTATTGTAAGGCTGGTTTAGTAGTGATGAACTCCTTTAACTTTTGTTTATTTGGGAAATTATTTATCTCTCTTCCAATGCTGAATGATACAACTTTGCTGGGTTAGAGTATTCTTGGTTGTAGGTTTTTTTCCTTTCAGAAGTTTGGATATATCATGCCACTTCTCTGGCCTGCAGAGTTTCTGTTGAAAAATCAGTTGATAGCATATGGAGTTTCCCTTGTATGCAATTGTTTGCTTTTCTCTTGCTGCTTTTAAGAATATTTACTTACTTATCTATCTCTCTATCATCTATCTATCTCTCTATCATCTATCTATCTATCTATCTATCTATCTATCTATCTATCATCTATCTATCATCTATCATCTATTTTCTGTTTTAATTCTTTTTTTTTTTAAGATTTTATTTATTTATTTGAGAGAGAGAGAGAATGAGAGACAGAGAGCATGAGAGGGAGGAGGGCCAGAGGGAAAAGCAGACTCCCTGCTGAGCAGGGAGCCCAATGCGGGACTCGATCCCGGGACTCCAGGATCATGACCTGAGCGGAAGGCAGTCGCTTAACCAACTGAGCCACCCAGGTGCCTGATTTTCTGTTTTAATTCTTACGTATCTTGGTGTGGACCTTCTTGGGTTCATCTTGTCTGGGGTTCTTTGTGGGTCCTGGACATAGATGTCTGTTTCCTTCCCCAGGTTACAGAAGTTTTCACCTACTCTTTCTTCACATATTTTTTTGGTCCCTTTCTCTCTTCTAAAAGCCCTATGATGTAATGTTAGTATACTTGATGTTGTTGCAGAGGTTCTTTAACGTAGCCTCATTTAAAAAAATATTTTTTTTTGCTGTTTAGCTTGCTTGCTTTCACTACCCTTTCTTCCAGATTGCTAAATTGTTTTTCTGCATCCTCTAATCTGCTGTTGATGCACTCTAGTGTATTTTTCATTTCAGTTATTGTATTCTTTAGATCTTAATAGTTCTTTTAATTTTTTTTCTATTTCTTTGTTAAAGGTCTCACTGAATTAATCCACTCCTCTCTCAACTGTAGTGAGTATCTTTATGACTATTAACTTGAACTCTTTTATCTAGCATATTGCTTATCTCCATTTAGATTAGGTCTTTTTCTGGGGTTCTGTCTTATTCTTTTGTTTGGATCATACTCCTGTGTCTCCTCATTTTATCTGACTCTCTGTGTTTGTTTCTATGTATTAGGTAGGTAACCTATGTCTTCTGGTGATGAAAGTAGTGGCCTTGTGTAGAAGAGGCCCTGTGGTGCCCTGTGTGCAATGTCCCCTGGCCACCAGAACCTGGTGCTTCAGGGGTGTTGCCTGAATGGGTTGCATGTTCCCTTGTGTTCTGGCTGGGCTGTGGCTGCTATGGGCACATTGATAGGCAAGCCTTGCCCCTACTGCAGCTGATTGAGATTGCAGCTGATTAGCTACAGTTGCTTTGGGTGTACTAGGGGGGATAGACTTTATCTTGGTTGTCTGCAATGACTAGCCTCAACAGCTGCAGGTACACTGATGGACAGGGCTTGACCCTGGCATTGCTGACTGAGAGGCTGGGCTATAACTACTGTGGGCATGCTGGTGGGTGGGACTGCTTTCCTCTTTGCCCAGGGTGGGGCTTGCTCTGGGGAGCACAGATCTTGGCCAAAGCTGCCTGCTGTGTCCACACAGGGGCAGGAGCCACTTTGGAGGGGTGCCTCCTGGGGCAGGCAAATTGGGCAGGGCAGGGGTTCCAGTACTATCAAGGTAGATGGAAAGTGTCAGAACTGGTTTCCCAAAGTGTTCAGCCAGCTAGGCTGAAGAGGGCAAGAAAAAATGGTACCTAGTAGCAGCTCCATTCCCAGAGAAAGCTCCTGCAGATCCCTGTCCCTCTGGCACACTTCCTAAAATTAGTAACTAAATCTTCTTCACATGCACCCCAGGTACTTTTCAAACTGCTGCTTCCATGCTGGGCCTCGGACTGAGTGATATAGTGTGCTGGCCCTTTAAGAGTGGAGACTCAGTTTCCTATAGCCCTTCAACTCTCCTGGAGCCAAGACCCTCTGATTTTCAAACCAGATGTTATGGGGGCTTATCTTTTGGTGCAGATCTCCAGGGCCAGGGGTGCCTGATTTGGGGCTTGAACTCCTTGCTTCTTAGGGTATACCTCCATGCCTGTGGTATACCTCCCACTTGTGGGTCCCAGCCGCAGTGGGGGCTTATTTCCTCACTGTGCCTCTTCCTCTTCTACCTTTCTCAATGTGGCCTTCTCTTTATGTCTTTAGTTGTAGAATATATGCTTTGCCAGTCTCAGGTCATATTCAGAGTGAGTTGCATGACATCTACTTGTTATTTCTTGTATCTGTGGGAGGAGGTGAGCTCAAGATTCTCCTACTCTGCCATCTTCTCTCTCCAGAAGATCAGTTTTTGAGTAAGGACTACATGCATAGCTCTGAAAAACACAAAAGAAAGTCAAAATAAAAATAGCTTTATATATCATTTAGTGATGACTTTATTTCTGGCTCATGTTCTAAATGATTTACATCTAATCTATCAATTTACTCATACAATGCTCTTTTGAAGAAGGTTCTATTATCCCCATTTTGCAGATGAGGAAACTGACGCCCAGAACTGGGGTGTAAAAGAGGTGGGGTAAAAACTCTGCCCATTTGGGTCCAGGACTCATGCTCTTAAATGTTATGTAGTTTAGAATTTTAGTCTATATTCCTTTGCCTGATTTTCAAGAATTTTTATTTTTGAGACAAAGTTTAAAAAAGAAGTTAAAGGATAATTTCGGGATTATCCAGTGAATCTCTGACCAGAAAAATGTAAGTGAATTATTGGGACTGAGAGAGAAACCATGTAGACTCTGCTGGTAGCTTCACAGAATAGGGGCAGGGGGATTTTGTGAGTGGGCAAAGCAGAAGAAAAGGGAAAAAGTGGTGAAGACAAGGGAAAAGAAACCATTCTGTTTACTTCCATAGAATGTGTTATTTCTGGGGAGGTCTGGAGAGGTGGACACAAAAGGATGTATGGATCTAAGAAGGAAGGCAAGGCCAGAAACCAGAGTCAAATGGAAAAAGATCACCTTATCCCAAGGGGGAATGACTGAATCAAACTAGGTCACCTGTTGACTGCCTGATCAAGTGAGAACTTTACTTACTGGGGCTTGGCTTCTGGGTGCTCAGAGACATTTCCTGAGCAGGATAGTGGCAAGAAAGTTGATTTCAGAGAGGCTGTGGGTTACAATTAACATGCTGTAATTCTGCCATGTGAGAATTTGGGAGAGGATCACTGGGCCACCGACCCAATTAAGACCTGAGACTCTAATTCCAGGTGCTGGCATAGCCAGGAAATGGGCAGGCTGAGGACTCTGACAGGGCACAAACAGGGCACTAAGGCTGCAGCTTGGTTCTAGGACTCAGGACTAGGAGTAGGAAACCCAGAACCAAGGCTTGAGGAGGAAAAAAAAAAATTCTGGAACCCTTACTTGGTCAAGCAGGTAATCCAGACCTCTGATCTAGGCTAATATCTAGATATACAAAGGGATCTGAAAATAGAGAATTTGAGGGCAATGTGGGTTCATAACCCAAGAGACAACTGAAATCATGATGCCCCAACTAAAGGTGGGAGAATGGGTGAGAACTGGACCCAAACCTAAGGGACACAGAGGTAGATTTGGAGACTTGACCAGGACATGGAGCCTGTGGCCAGGAATGATTTTATAAGCAGCCTGAGGTACTTCCATGAGTGGTGAGGAAGATATTAGGGCTGATTTGGGTATCATCAACCAGAGTTTGACAAAAATACTAATTAAAAGGTCAGGATATATTGTGGAATTCTCAGTTTTCACGCAGAAACACCCACTTGTTTATAAAATGTATATCCATATATGTCTTAGGTTGGGCTCTCAGGAGGAAGATATTGATAAGGAGGTTCATCTACAAGTGGTTATTGGGAGGAACCTTCCAGAAGAAACCAGTAAGAGAGGGAAATATAGGGAAGGAGAAGGAACCAAGCAAGGATGTAGTCTTGGCTAAAGACCAGCTTTGGACTGAGTTCAAATTGCACCCCAAACTAGGCTCAATCTGAGATAAAGGAACCTGACTTTTGTAACCTTATGCCAGTTAATCATTGGCCTCTGGCGGCCTGAGGCAGAAGGAAAAGGGTAGAAGAAAATGCAGTCCCCTGAGAAGGCAGTCCTGCCTGAGAAAGGGTCAGTTGGGAGCCACTAACAGCTAACACTCACATGGCCAGCAGTGTGTGCCCAGATAAGGTGCCTGGATAGGGTGCCACCCACACCCACTACAGTCTATGAGCAAGTGCATGCGTAGATGTGGGAAGGACTCAACCTCTATTTTGTGAAAAGATCTTGGTGGAGATTGTGGCAATGAAAGATAGGCTTGGAAAATAATGATCTGACTCCATATGATGGAGCATGGCTGACCTTGAAGGAGTGACCTTCCCTGTCACATGCTCTCTAGGGTCTCATCCTGGCAGGCCTTGCAGTATCCCCAGTATGTGAAGTATGCAGGCTTCTCCCTCAGATTTGCTCACACCTCTTTTATCTCCTTCTGTAAGCCCATTTTTCCCACCCATTTGTCTCTAAGTTCCGTCTACTACCAACACTATTTGCTCATCATCATTCAACCTGTTTGCTTCCTTTTATGAACTATTAGATTTATATTCAGCACTTATGATTACCATTCAGTTGCTTTTCCTTACAGGCTAGTTTAACATCCTTGCTGGAGTCTAGGTCACTAGAGTGTAGGGAATAGGTCAGTTGCTTCTATACTCGACAAGGTCCAATATGGTGCTAGACACCGAGAGAACAGTTAACCAAAGTCTGTAGATGTATTTGTGATAGTCTTTTTGTTCTCAAAGTCTTGATAAGGATTTTCTGCATGTGCTCTGAAAGGTGAAAGACCAGTAATGTAGCTTTCATTGGGGGATGGGGTGGAGAAGAGGGGTCAAGGTGCATCCCTATTTGAGAATAACCATACTCACCCTTCCCTATACAAAGTGGGTCAAAGATTGCTTGATGTGATAGACTACTCAATCAGATCAACAGCAAAAACTTGATATTTAGCTAAATTGTAATGCTACATTAGTTCTGAAATCATACCTGAAACATAATCCAAAGGAAAAATGTCTTAAGTTACTTTAAAATACTATATTTAAACTTCTACTTTCAGCAAATCAAAAGGCAGGAATTTGATTTACCCCTTGTGCCTGAAACAACTGAAAGTTCAAACAAAATATACAAAGTCATGTTTTCAGGCACTTTTTGTTGCTGAAAGGAGATAAAGCAGAGTAGGGCAGTGATTCCTGAGAATAAATGAGAATGAGAAAAAAAAGTAGGGGAGCTCTTTGATTGACTTGAGCTTATTGACTGGACAGAGTTTCACTGCCACTAAGAGAGGAAACCCACATGGAACCTAGAACTCTTCCTGAGTGAGGGGATGTAAAGATCCCTTCATTTATCATCTTCATTTGGAGTCCAATGAGGCCAGAATATTTAGTTTGCAGAACAGAAAGAGAAACACAGAGAAACAGTTACAGAGATTTACCCAGGGACCCCCTTTAGTCCTCAACTGAGTTCTAATCACTACATGGATGTGAGGCAACTGCCTAAAGTCAGGGAAGGAGCCATCCAAAAGAAGCAGAAGGAAAAATCTCAGGAGCTCACACAGGGCCAGAAGAGTTCATATTCCTACCCAGGAACCTCATAATTCATGGTGTGGAGTACTCAGAAGGCTATTGCCTCAGTAATGCTGAAAGGATAGCCCCAGGATAAAGGCCACTCTGATCCTGGCTAACAAAACTTTAAAATAAGTCTTGAAGGACCAAACTGTTTTCAAATAACTGTGTCCCTGAATAAAGATCAAGAATATTTACAGGAATTAAAAAATGTCTAGCACTCAACAAAGTAAAATTTACATTGTCTGACATCAATGAAAAATTACCAAGCATGTCAAGAAGCAGGAAAAAAAATCATTCATCATGGAGAGAAAATTAATCTATAGAAATAGATGCAGAAATGACACTATTGATTGAAATAGTAGACAAGTATATTAAAGCAATTATTATATTTAATATGTTCAGGAAGGTAGAAAAATTATTGAACTTAAGTAGAGGCAAAGGAAAATATAAAAGAGAACAATGTCAAATTTCTAGTGATAAAAAATACAGTGCCTGTGAGGAAAAATACTCTGAATGGGGAAAACAGCAGATTAGACATTACAGAAGACAATACTAATGAATCAAAGACAGGAATACAAGTTCCCTGAAATGAAGCAGAAAGAAAAAAAAAAACTGGAAAAAATGAACAGAGCCCAAATAGTGAGCTGTGGAAACACTTCAAGCAGCCTTATATGCACTTAATTAGAGTCCTGAAGGATGAAGGTGGGAGGAGTAGAAAAACATTACTCAAAAATATATATAATGTAATACTACTCAGTCATAAAAAGAAGGAAATCTTGCCATTTGCAACACCATAGTTGGATCTAGAGGATATAATGCTAAGTGAAATAAGTCAGTCAGAGAATGACAGATACCACACGATTTCATTCATATGTGGAATTTAAGAAACAAAACAAATGAACAGAGGGAAAAAAGAGACAGACCCTTATATAGAGAGAACAAATTTGTGGTTGCCAGAGAGGAGGTGAGTGGAGGGGTGGATGAAATACGTGAAGGGGATTAAGAGTGCTTTTGTGATGAGAATGAATAATGTGTGGAATTGTTGAATCATTATATTGTACACCTGAAACTAATATAATACTCTGTGTTAATTATATTTGAATAAAAAAGAGAAATAACTGTCATTTTTAAAACAATTTGATAGAAACTATAAACTCACAGAATCTCAAATAACCCAAATATCAACATGAAGAGTCACACTAAGATGCTTCTTAATTTAATTTCTTAAAAGCAGTATTAAAGTGAAAATCTTAAGAAAACAGAGGAGAAAATAACATATTAATACAGAGAAATACAGATAAGAATGAAAGCAGACTCCTCATTAGAAATAAAGCAAGCAAGAAAATGGTAAAGCACATCTTTAAACTGAGAGAGAAAAATGTGAAAGGAAAGGAGGAGCACTGGGTGTTATAGGAAAACAATGGATCGTGGATCACCACATAAAAAACTAATGATGTATTGTACGGTGACTAACATAACATAATAAAATAAAAAATTCTTTATTTCAAGTTTTTATTGAAATTCTACTTAGTTAACTAACATGTATAATACTGGTTTCAGGGGTTGAATATTGATTCATCATTTACATATAACACCCAGCCAAGTGAAAATATCTTTCGACAATAAAGGTGAGCCAGACTTTTTCAGACATAGAAATCTGAATTTATCATCTATAGACCTGCACTACATGAAATGTTAAAGGAAGTCCTTTAGACAAAAGGAAAAGGAAAAACAATACCAAATGGAAGTCTGAATCCACATAAGGGAATGAAGAGCACCAGAATGGAAACAATGTATGTAAATATAGAGATAAAAAAGGTCTTTCTCATTTTTGAATCACTAGAAAAGATAATTGACTGTTAAAAGCAATAATAATAACAATGTAATGTGGGGGTTAATACCATAAGCAGAAGTAAAATGTATCCCAAAAATAGGACAAAGGCCAGGAGGAGAGAAATAGAAGTAAACTGTCTTAAGGTTATTGTACTATATGTGAAATGGTATAATATTATTTGAAGATAGAAGGTGATAGGTTGAAGATGTGTAGTATAAACCTACAGAAATACCTTAAAAAATAAATATAGCAGGGGCGCCTGGGTGGCTCAGTCAGTTAAGCAGCTGCCTTCGGCTCAGGTCATGATCCCAGGGTCCTGAGATCGAGCCCCACATCGGGCTCCCTGCTCGGCGGGAAGCCTGCTTCTCCCTCTCCACTCCCCCTGCTTGTGTTCCCTCTCTCGCTGTATCTCTCTCTGTAGCTCTCTCTGTCAAATTAAAAAACATATATATAGCAAATAAGCCAATAAAAGAGATAAATCAAATAATAAAAACAATGAGTACAAAAGAAGAGAAAGAGGAACAAAAAATAGATGGGGCAAATAGGAAACAAATAATGGTGGATTTAAATACAAATACATATCAGTAATAACACTAAGTGTAAATGGTCTGTACACCACAATTGAAAGTTAAAAATTGTCAGATTGGATAAAACAGCAAGCCCCTACCATATGATGCTAATAAGAAATTTACTTTAAATGTAATGAGAAAAATATGTTAAAATTAAAACATTGGAAAAATATAGTCAATGCTGATAGTAATCAAAGGAAGCTGGAGTGGCTATATTTAAATGATACAAAGTATATTTTTGAACAAAATATATTACCATGGAAAAAAAGAATCATAATCCTAAGCTGTTATGTACCTAATAAAAACCTACAAAATACATTAAGCAAAAACTGATATAAGTGAAAGGAGAAATATACAAATTGACAATTGTTTTAGAGATTTTTAACTTGTTTTCTCAGAAATTGTTAGCACAATTAGATTGAAAATCAGTAAGTACATGGAAGATAAGAACAACATGGTTAACCCACTGGACCTAATTCACACTTATAAATACTCCATCCAACAAGAGAAGTACCCAAAGTTTTGAAGTCCACATGGAATATTTACTAAGACAGCCACATTTTGGGTTATGAGACAAGTCTCATGAATTTAAAAAGATTCATAGCAAACAAGGAGAGTTAAGTTAGCAGTAGCAGAAAGCTCTCTAGGAAGTCCCTAATATCTAGAAGCGTATAAAAGATATTTCTATATCCACTCATTGACATGGATGGAACTGGAGGGCATTATGCTAAGTGAAATAAGTCAATCAGAGAAAGACAATTATATGGTTTCACTCATATGTGGAACATAAGGAATAGTACAGAGGACAATAGGGGAAGGGAGGGAAAACTGAAGGGGAAGAAATAAGAGAGGGAGACAAACCATATGAGACTCTTGACTCCGGGAAAAAAAACTAAGGGTTGCAGAAAGGGAGGTGGGTGGGGTGGTGGGGTAACTTGATGATAGGTATTAAGGAGGGCACGTGATGTGTTGAGCACTGGGTGTTATATACAACTAATGAATCATTGGACACTATGTCAAAAACTAATGATGAACTATATGTTAGCTAATTGAATTTAAGTTAAAAAAATAAAAATAAAATAAAATTACTCTTGAATAATAAAAAAAAGATATTTCTAAGTTAACTATGGGTCAAACAAACTCAAGAGGAGATGAAAAATCATTTTGTACCACATGAAAATGGAAACAACGTATCAAAATGTGTGGTATGCAGCTAGAGCAGTATTTGGAGAGAGATCTATAGAATTAAGTGTTAAGATTAGAAAAGAGGTCTCGACTCAGCCACCCCAGCTTTCAGCTTAAGAAAGCAGGAAAAGAAGAGCAAATTAGATGCAAAAGGAAGGAAAGGATGGAAAAAATGGAAGGAAAAAATGAAAACAATAACGGAAAACAATGAAATATAAAAAAGAAAAACAATAGTGAAAATCAATGAAACCAAAAACCTGGAGTTTTGAGATCATTAAAATTGATAAACTTGTATTCAGACTGATCAAGGAAAAAATGTACATAAATTATCAATGTCAGGAATGAAAGAGGTGACATCACAATAGATTGTATGTATAGATATTGAAAGAATAATGGGCGAATATTACGAACAAAGTTTATGGCATTAAATTTGGCAATATAAATGAAATCGACAGATTCCTTGAAAGACACAGATGGCTGAAACTCTTTTAAGTGGAATAGGTAACTTCAGTACCTCTATATCTATTAGGGAAATTGAACTCCAGACCCACACGGCTTCACTGGTGAATTCTACCAAACAGTGAAAAAAGGGAATAATAATAATTCAAAAAACTTCTTTTATAAAATTTAAGAGGAGAGACTACTTTGCAACTCATTCCACAAGGCCAGCATTTTCCTGATAACAAAGTCAGGCAAATATGTTACATGGAGAGAAAGCTAAATACTAATATTTCTCATTAACACAGAGTACAAATTCTTAACAAAAATTTAGTAAATTAAACAATATATAAAAAGGAAATTGTATCCTAAGTGAGTTTTCTCCCAGGAATACAAGGCTAATAATCAAACATTTTAAAACCAATCAATATAAGTCACTATATCAAGAGACTGAAAAAACAAACATATGGCCACCTCAATAGAGAACAAGCATTTGGCAGAATCCATAATCCATTCTGGATAAAAACTCTCATCAAGCCAAGAGGAGAAGAAATTGTCCTTAACTTGATAAAGGGCATCTACAAAATGCCTATAGCTACCATCATGTATAATGTTGGGAGACTTAAAGCTTTCCTTCCAGGGTAAAGAACAAAGCAGAAATGTCTTCTTTCACTACTTTTATTCAACACTGTATTGGAGATTCTAGCTTGTCCAATGTGCGTTAAGAATTAAATGAAATGCATGCAGATTGGAAAGGGAGAAGAAAAATTATTTTTATTTGGAGACAACATGATTGAATAGGAAGGCCTACCATATCTATTAAAGAGCTACCAGAACAAATAAATAAGGTTAGTAAGTTTGCAGGAGATAAGATGATTATAGAAAAGTTAACTGTATTTCCTTATCCTAGCAGCAAATGATCTGAAAGTGAAATTTAAAAATGCCATTTACCATTGCATCAAAAACTTGAAATTGTTAGGGATAGTCCTACAGTTACAACCCTGTGTCTAAATTAAGTACCCTGGACAGTGACTTATTTTCAGCTGTCTTCTCTCCTTTGCAATCCAGAGGACTCACATTCCTGCCCTGACAGTTCCACCAATATTGCATTCATCCACATCACTAAAGCCTTCCATGTTGACAAATATATTTCCCAATTTTTAAAAAAATACCATTTTTCTTAATCTCTGTATTGTCTCTTTCTCCTGGTTCTTTTAATACTGCCAAAAAATTTTTTTAATAAATTTCCTGGATTATATTGTAGAATGATCTTCATGATTATGCTGCTTCCTGTTTCCTTCATTCAATGAGCATTTACAGATTTGACCATTGAATTATATGTATTGCATTAAAAATTAACTCATATTGTAGGGAGGATACAGCAAGAATTAATATTCCAGGGGAAATATATGAGTTCTGCCTGAAAATGTGGTAGGGCAATGTGGAGTAGGGATGGCATTCCCTCAAGTGGGAAGAGAATGAACAAAATATGAAGACATAAGGTAGCTATGTGGGTAAAATATTTGGCCTTTGGTTTTTGAGGAATTTGGCATCTAATTCATAGACTGTCTAATGCTCTTCCTGCCATGATGCTAGATGTCAAATGTTTGAATGACTCAGACACCATCTTGAGTTCATATTTAATGATCTCCTATAGCCAAATCCTGAACCTCACAATCACTGAAATCTGTTCCTTTGCTTCTAAATCATAAATCTAGATTTTCCAGTTTCTGATCACAATTTCCAGTCATTTGAGCCCGTTCACTGAGTTTCCCCCTTGTCCTCTACCCTTTGACTTCACCTAATCCTCTGGCCCCTCTAACTTGTACTTCACATCTCCTATTTTTATTTTCTTATCTATCCATCCTGAAACCCTCAAGCCATGGCCTCAATCTTCTTCTGACAATATTTTCCATTCTCTCACCACTCTGACCTTGTGGTTCATCTCTTCGTATGTGCTCAGGCTTTTCAGTGTTTCAAACTGATCTGACTTCTGGAGAAGTAAACACCAAGAAGTATATACCAAGTAAACTCATACACATACACAGGACATGCATCTATAAACTAGCAGGCCACCTTATTCTGTGAGTGTATGAGTATGTGTATGTGCATGTGTGTGATCCATGTGCAGTGTTGGGGCTACTCATGTTCTCAATCCAAGGTTTCTTTTCTGCTGGTGTGGAGATATCTTGAAAAACAGTTTTGCAATTGGAAGATTGTTTGGTAAGTATGGTGTGTGAGCAAGATTTATGGTCTCTGGGACTGAAGCACTTTATACTAAGTAGACATTTTGTATCATTTCTCCAGGGCACCCACTTGCCTAGAGAGGGCTTGATGGTCACTGACAATATTTGTCTCCCTAACTTTCCTGTTTTCTCCACTATTTCTTAGCCTAGCCAGTTGTTCCTCTTGGACCATTCATGTTTAGATGTATTTCTACTTCATTCAGGATGATGTCAAATCTTGCAGGCCTTGGAATCATTTTATCTCTTTAAGGTAACTTTCCATATTTCTGCTTTGATCCATTACATGCTGATTTTTTTATTTTGGTGTTTATTTCTAAATTGTCAGCATTCTTCATATGGCTGCTCTCATGTACTGACTGTTGCATATAAATGTAAGCCTTTACACACACATGCACACATAGAGCATATTCACCAATAATTACACAAATAAATATGTTCAGTCCAAAAAGAAAAGGGGTATCACCAACTACATATTTTATGGCAGCACAGACATAGATGTCACCAACTTAGTTAAATGACACCATGAGTCACAAGAAACTAGTGGTACTAAAGGAAATAGGGGATATTTCATACTTTTTGACAAGCTATGATTGCAGCTCATGCTCAAATGCAGGATAATGACAGTAATGTGCACCAACTGGAGGTAATGGATGCTCCCCTTTTCCCTCATGGTCTCTGAGCTGTTTTATGTACAGCTGTCACTATCCATCATGCAGCAAATTGGAAGCAAATGTCTGTTGCAAATGAATATCTAAAGAATGTAGATAGAACTGGGGACAGGGACTGCTATCCCTTAGAATACTTAATGTAAAAAAATCAGATACTTCCTGGATTCCTGGTTTATAAAAAGTTTTAAGGATCAATTTAAACCCACATCTGCTGAGAACCAAGTAGGTGAAAAGTGCTATAGCGGATATTGAAGGGGAGGTTCAGATAAGTATGACTTGGTCACTGACAAAAAATGCTCATTAGAGCATTAGAAAAAATGCTATATAGCATTTTAGAAAAAAATCCATATTAGGATTAGAAATAACATTAGAAAAAATATCATTAGAAATAACATTAGAGTAAATAATATTAGGAAAAAAATTCATATTATAAATACACCATGCACATGTAATTTATATTCCTAGGAGAAGCAGATCTACATTTGTAGATTGGGCTCTAGTCATTTTTCTCAGGATCAGGTGTCCAGAACCTCTATATAATTAACAAGAGAAGAGAACCTTAAGTCATTTCTCTATGGGCTACATAGATGTGATCTCAGTTTAAGCTTTTTGGTGAATTTGTACTATGTGAGCTAATCCTCAATTATATAAGCTCTAAAATAGAGCCTTTAGGCAGCATGAGAAGTGATGAGCTCTGTCCTTCCCAAAGAAGCTATGAGACCATTGATAATGTGCATTCTACAACTACTTACAAAAGAATATAGATTGTTTTCCTTCAACCTCATAGTCCTGATTTAAGAGCAGTTTGAAAGTTGAAGGGATGAATCAGTCTTGTGAGAATAATAACAAAGGACTGTCAAAGAAAATATATTCTTCAAGTACCCTTAAGCTTAGGACATTTGAATCCCTTACAGAAATGGTCATATGAATTAAAGCACTGGTCTGTTTCCTACTGTATGAAATAAATCTCTCTCTGTCTCTCTGTTAGTCTTTATCTATCTATCATCTACCTACCTACCTACCTACCTACCTACCTATATACCAACCATCTAGAAAGGGATGTTTCTGCATTGCTATAGAGGGTAGAGTTTACTGCGATTCATCTCTTCTCTCCAGAAAATTTAATCTTAACTTTTATTCATTTCCTAGTAAAATCATCCTGAGAGTGTTGCTGAGAAACATGGCAGTCTTATATTCTTTCCTTTTATTCTACTCATTTACTAATTCATGTTTGATCATTTGGGCTCAGGGGATAATGATCCAAAGACATAGTTTTTGCTCATTAGTAGATCCTAGAGTAGTGAGCTGGATGGATAAATGAATAAATGATACAGGTGCAATTATGCAGGTACTATGATGGGATGACAACTGGGAGTTTATGCAGGGTCACATGACATAAATGTCATGGATCATTTAGGAAACAGCTAGCATTTTAGAACTTTTGAAATATTATGGTCCAATTGGGAACCATTAAGAGATGATGCTTCAGAGGGAAACTAGGGATCAAATGTTGGTTGTCTTTTGTGATCTGATAAAATGAACAGAATCCACTCTGAGGGAAATAGGAGCGTTGGCATAATCAGAGCTGCAGTTAGAATGATCCATCTAGTGGTGGGAAGTTGAACTGATTGGAGAGTAAGGAAGGGGACACAGAGAGACGGGTCAGGAAGCCATTAGCATATTCTGCAGGAAAGATGGAGGCCTGAATGCAGGCAGTGACCCTGGGGATGGAAAGGAAAGAACCACCCTGAAAGATGTTGAAGAGCTGAAGTCAATAACATGAAGTGACAGATGAAATAGGAGGAAGGGGGATTCATGGTGCTTTGACTAATGGCTGACCGCTAACTTGTTTAGTGGCAGAAATGGTGTTTTTTGTTGTTATTGTTGTTGTTTTGATCAACTACATGAGCCCTTATTACATTTAATTGGTACTCAAAGTTTATGAAAAATGGGAAAATATTTGTGATGTACATGTCACCTATGTACTTATATAGTCCTTAAAAAGAAATCTTTTCAAGGCTGTTGATGCTATTATTACCCACCAGTTTTTCTGGTGAAGAAGGTGAAGCTTAAGATAGTAAATATCCTTCTTAAGGTCACATAGAGCTCATAATGATATACACATTGCAAGCCATCCATTCCCTTACTACATGAAGAACCTTCAAATAACAACAAAACAACAATACTAGTAAGAGACCAAACATTGAACAAAAGATGCGAGCAGTTTGCAAAAGAAAATAAATGACAAATTAACATGAAAAAAGCTTGAATTTCACAATTTAACATAGTACAAATTCAAAATATTTTAGTAATGTAGTTCTCACAAAAGTGCAAATTCAAAGAAAAGGGTGTATGCCTCCTTTTTTTGGTTTATCATGTGGGCAGGCATTATTTTAAAAAATAAAGTGATATATGTAACTTTAAAAAGAATAGAGATGTTATATATATATTATATATATAAAGATAATTCTCTTTTAACATCAATTTTTGAAGTATAACAAATACATTGAGCAGTATATGAATCATAGGTACATGGCTCAATGTATTTTCATAAAGGGAACCCATTGTTCTAGCTACCACTCACATATGAAAGAAAATGTTGGTGGCATTCCAGAAGCTACCCACCTCCCCACCATCTTCCTACCCAAGGTCACCTCTGTATTTAACATCATAAATGCCTGTTTGTGGACTTTGCATAAATGTAATCACATTGTCTTGTATGCAAATTTGCATTCAACATTATATTTATGAGATTTATCCATGCTGTTGCATGTGGCAGTATTTTGTTTCACTGTCATTGCTATATAGTATGTGTTTGTAGGACTATATCATAATTGACTTATCATTCTACTGTTGATAACATTTAAGATGCTGGAGCTATTTTGAATAGCATTCTAGTATATGTGTTTGGTGAAAAATGTTGATTATAAACAGGAATTGAATTCAGGATCTTGGGATAGCTGTGTCTTCAGTGTTTAGTAGATATTGACAATTTTCCAATGGGATTGTGCCAATTACAATCCTACCTGTCATGACTGGTACACAATAGTATTGTCAATCCTTGGAATTTTAGATATAAATCTAATGGGTATAGAGTGGTAGAAGTTTTGATTTGCATTTTCTTGTGACTAATGAAATTGAACACCATTTCATATGCTTCTTGGTATTTTGGATACCCTCTTGTAAATGTGTTCAAGTCTTTTACCTATTTTGGATTGTGGGACTTTAATCTTACTGATTTGTAGCATATCTGTGAGTCCTTTTTCTGGATACATCTAGTCCAGATATCTTTTCCCACTCTTTGGGTTGCCTTTTCCATCTCTTAATGGAATAGTTTACTAAACAAACCTTCTTAATTTTAATGTAATCTAATTTTTTCAATTTCTTCCTTTTTGGTAAGTGCTTCTTGTTTCCAGTTCAGGAAAACTTCATCTATCCCAAAGCCATGTATACATTCTCAAAATCTTATAAAACCATTATTAGTTTACCTTTCATATACAGATCTCTCTGGTATTAATTTTTATGTATGTTGGGAGTTAGCTATCAAAATTTATTTTTTCATATGGATATGTAATTAGCACCATTTTAAAAGAAAAGATTACTTTTCCTTCATTGTTCTGAAGTAACTTTTTTTACTAAAATCAAATGTTCATAAATTTGTCTGCTTCTAGAATATTCTGGTCTATTGGTCTTTTTGTCTATCTTTGTAGTGATGCTACGATATCTTAGTTACTGTATCTTTGTAGCAAATCCTGATGTATGATAGTGCAAGTCCTCTAACTTACTCTTAGATCTTCATCTTTAAGATTGTCATAGATACTTTTGGTACTTTGCATTTTCATGTAATTATTAGAATCAGCCTGCCAACTAAAAATAACCTGCTGAGATTTTGACTGGAACTTCCTAGAAACTCTAGATCAATTTGAGGATAATTTACATTTTTGCAATATGAGTCTTTATATTCATGAACTTTTATATCCCTCTCTTTATTTAGGTGTTCTTTAATCCCTCTCAGAAATGCTTGGTCGTTTTTAGTGTAATGATATTATATATCTGTTATATTGATGTCTAGGTATCTGATGTATTTTGAATTATACTGAATTATATCACTTATTGAATTTCATTTTCTAGTTTTTTGTTTGTATATAAAATTGATTTGGTACATTGCTCTTCTATCCAATGATTTTGCTAAATTCACTTGCTAATTCAAATAGGTTGTAGATTTCTTTGGATTCTTTGAGTTTTGTCTTTTGCTTTACAGTTTTTTCTTTTGGTTTCTCTGAGGACATTTGGGAGTTTTGAAAATGAGTTTGCCATCCCTGCTGCTAATAGCTCCTGTGCTGCTTTTAACATTATTCCTTTGCTTTGTCATCTCTGTTTTGAATCCTTGAATTTCCTCTTTGAGATCTCATTGCATAGAGGCCATGTTTTTTAAAAAATTTAAATAATTTTATGGTATGATTACCATCAAGTTTCATAGTGTGCTGTTCTTTTTTTTTTTTTAAGATTTTATTTATTTATTTGACAGAGACACAGTGAGAGAGGGAACACAAGGAGGGGGAGTGGGAGAGGGAGAAGCAGGCTTCCCGCTGAGCAGGGAGCCCGATGTAGGGCTCGATGTGGGGCTCGATATGGGGCTCGATGCCGGGCTCGATGTGGGGCTCGATGCGGGGCTCGATGTGGGGGCTCGATGCGGGGCTCGATGCGGGGCTCGATGCGGGGCTTGATCCCAGGACCTCAGGATCATGACCTGAGCCAAAGGCAGATGCTTAACGACTGAGCCACCCAGGTGCCCCAGTATTGTGCTGTTCTTAATGTAAGCAGTTAACTTGCCTTGAGCTCAGAGAAAGGCTTCTTGGCTTTCATATGGTAAGCCCACATGCCACAGGTGTTTTTGAGTAGTTACATAGTGTTTATTTTTCTGAAGCACTTGTAGAGCTGTTTGACACACACTTTTTCTTCCTTCTCACTTCCTTCTCTCCTTCCTTCCTTCCCACATCAACACCTGGCATATGTCTGCATATTCCTAGTTCATCTTTATGCCTTGTCAGTCTGCAGTAGCAGATAGGATCCTTCCCTCTGGGGAGGTTTGGGGAAGCTTTCCTTCCTTTGCCAGATATAGTCAATGCATCCTCATCTCAGGTTTTGTTTTCCCAGATCCGATATTTATGGCATTATAAAGTTGTTATTCATGAAAAAGTTTAGAGGGTGGTTGAATTTTACCTTATCAAAGACCTTATTTTGTTTTCTGTCTTTTATTTTACTGTTTCATTGATTTCAGGGAAGACAGGAAGACAGATGCATCTTTACTGTTTCTAAATATAAGTTGATTACTTAATTTTATATAAAATATTATACAGAAATGTCATCCTTTATGCTAGTACAAAAGTCATTAAGACTTGAAATGATTTTGAAGATGGGAAGGGATAAAAATAGCACTTTGTAGGTTGGAGGCTTAAAATGACAAAATTTACTTGAATTATCTGGAATTATATTAAATATGTTGTTAACTGTAACTTTATACTCTTCCATGAAACACAAATGGAATGTTTCTGAGAGATTTGGAAAGACATTTCAAAGTTTATATTGCTCTGTTTTACTGACTGATCTCTTTATTTGCTCCCTGTGTGCAATTTTTGGTCACATAAACATATCCATTTGATGCTGAAATTTGAGACAATCCCTTTTTCTTTAAATCCTTGTTGATCTATTATACAGAAAGATGGGTTTTATCTTTTCACAAACAGATGGTGAACAATTTGATCTGGTTGAAACTAATATTCAGCTCTTGCTTCAGCAAGTGCTACATGCCATTTGGAAAACTTACCATTCTTTTGATTTCTTGAGTCATTAAATCTATGGTGCAGATAGAATCCCAAGTTACTGACCAACTACTATTCCAGAAATTTGGCTGTAAATACTTAGCTTGTGTCTATGGTTTTTACTCACAACAATAAATACATTCTGTCCGTTCAAAGGAGTGATACATGCCAGTATTTATCCCAAGTTTTTGACTGAGGTTGATTTTTTTCTCCCAACTGTCCCTTTTGATTCTAGAAATATATCTGGAAGAAAAGGCATAGGTACATAAGGGAATGAGCATAGCATTTACTTTACATGATCTCAGCATTCTGCTAAACATGTTATAAATTTTTATCGTGTTTCATCCTTACAACTTTCAAAATTAGATTCTTGGGTCCTTCTTGAAAGGTGAGAAAGCTGAGGCTTAGAGATACCTAAGTACTTTTTAAGATCACACAGGCTTAAAGTGGAAATTCTGGAATTTGAACTCAAGTTTGCCTGATACCCAAGTCCATGGCTGGCCTCCATGAAGAGCTCTCTCAAGTCACAGTTACTGGCTATGTTATTCCTCATCAGTCTGATTTCAAAAGCCATTCTTTTAGCTGTTCTCTCCACTGCCTTCTTGGGGAGAGGAGTCATTTTTCCTTGTCAAGTCCTGGCATGGTGCCTGGTATATGGTAGAGACTTGATGTATGTTTGTCTAAGGGTGAAAAATGGAAGACACTGGCATTATTGATTCCTATTTACCCAGTATGCTTTGCTCCTCAAACCAGAGAAAAGTAAGCAAATAGGTATTCTAAGGTTGTTTACTCCTTTTATTTCCTTATGTTTTTCTACTTTGCTTTCTGCATAGTAAAAATCCAAGTCTGCATAGCAGCTGGACAACATAAGAAAAATGTTCAAAATGATGAAAAGAAATCACCCAAATAAAAGAAAAGACTGTAAGGTGAAATAATGAGAATTTACTTTAAAAAGGTTTCTTTTTATAGATTTCTATGTCAAATTTAGTACAGTAGCAAAATGTAAACACTTCTCACATTTTGGAAGTGCCTTGGTTTGGAAAGTTGAGAAGAAATAATCTGAAAATACATTAAGGTCTAATTAAAATGTTTCCTAATCTAGAATAGCTTCATGGGTGATGTCAGCTTTTAATGAGATTCACCTGTTATTCTTCATTTCCAAGTTTATTAATTCACATAATATGAATTTTACTCTTTTGGAAAGTGTTGTTATAACCATATCCTAGTGAACAGCATTTTTCTACAAACCAGACTATGCTTGGCACATAGTAGTTCCTCAATAAATATGTGATGATTATTAAGTAAAAGACAATTTTAATGAAGAATGCTACATTCAAATTAGATTACATAGGATCAAAATTATAGGAAACAGTCAATAATAACAAGTAGCTAATATTTATTATACATGTCAGTATGGGGTTAAAAGGCTTTGAAGGCAGTGTTTTATTGATTCTTCATGACATTTCTATGAAGTTGTACTGATTTTACCTTCATTTTATAGATGTGAAAATTGTGGCTTAGAGAAGATAATTGCTCATGGTCACACTGCTGGTAAGGAGATGAGCTAGTATTTAAACCCAAGATTCAAAGCCCACAGTAACCACTCAATGTAAAGCAAGCTTTTATTTTTTATGTTTGAGATATTTTCTCACACCAGAAATTGCCAAACAACGTGACCATTATTACTTAGACTAAAGAGGCTCATGTGCTGGCAAATAATGGCCAGAGTTTAGGCTGGAGTTTGCAATGTAGCCAAAAGGGAAATATTAAAATAAAACCTACTAATGAGTCATACTAGGGGACACTGGGGTTAAAATTTCAATCAATGTATAGCTCATCCTGAGGGGTTTCCACTGAGCACCACATCAATCTGACTCTGCCAATGAACTTCATCAAATCAGTTACCTATATTCACTCCCAGGGCCATATTCATCCTACAGACAAAACGCCCCTGGTATTTGCTTCAGGGGAAGCCTGCTTAGAAAATGTATGCATTTTCTTTCTTCTCGTGTTAAATTACCAAATCAAAATCTTTGTCATGCTTTAGATAATTTATTTATTCATGTAATATTTATTAGACGCTTTATGTATTCTAGGTGCTTGATATACAGTGGTGAATGACATATCCATGGCTCCTATAATTATGGAATTTACAATCTCGTGAGGAAAACAGATAATAAAGAAGCAAACACATATATAATTACAAGTGCAGGGATGAGAAAGAAAGGATCCAAGTTCAGTGGTTTAAAGGAGTGGCTTTAAAACAGGGTTTTTATGAAGATGGCAAAGGTGTTGATACATATCTGTGTCTATAGATATATAGCTGGACTATACACAGAAGCTCAAACACATAACAGTGGTTTCATTTTTATTTTACATTAGGACAAAAACACTTAGCAAGGTGTTACTAGGAACATATCTTGTTTCTGGTCCAGGTCTCTCTGTTCTTTTGTTTCATCCTGGCCCCACTTGTTTGGTCCTTCTGCCCAAAACAGTCCATGTCCAGGGGTTCATTCTGGCCCATTGCTCACTTCAGATATTCTTGTTGAATAGTTCTTTCAAAGTATGTGCATACAGTTGCATAAAGCCAGATCTTTAAAATACAGAGGCTACCTTTAGCCATACTTAACAAAGGCTCTGAGCCATTTTACACTCTCATTCAACAATTTTATCAGGTAGGTACTCATAGCCCACTATTATAATGGGGAGAGCTAAGCATCACAAGGCTAAGGAGCTTGCCCAAGTGGCTAAGATGAAGACATCTAACATAGATTATTCTAACTCCATAGCTGATGTCTCTATGATAGGTAGGCTGCCTCCAGTGTTTGATGTAATCATTATTGTATATGGCCTCATAGAGCAATTGCATCACAACCATGTGGAGAGATTCTGGGATAAACAGAAGTGTTTCTTTGTATCAGTAATAAACATAAGCCCTCAAAAATTATTACCAACATATTACATCAGATAAATCTTCTAATATTAGATCTTATATTAGATATTAGTGCCTGGTCTGAACTTTAATTGGCAGAATCTTTTGTTTTATTAAGATGGGTAGGATTTAATGGTCCAAATAGATCTGTGGAAAAACCTCAGAACTAAGGTCCACATGCATTTGTGCTCATCAGCTATTTTGATTTTGGAAATCACTTCAGAATGTTGTCACTGCGGGTGATACTTGTCCTGGAAAAAAAGTAATTTTGCCTTTTTCAAGTTATTTATTTTGCAAGTTATTTCCATGGGAACAGGAAATCAATTCTATCTGTTCAATTGTGCTCCTCTCCCAATTTCCAATAATTTCCGTAGGGGCTATGCTGAGAGACTGGAGCCTCCCAGGGGGCTTGCCCACAAGAAAGGCATGGCCAGGGAAGAGCACCAAGCTAAGAGCCCAGAGAGCAATGCATGGTGTTAGGTGAGATGAAGGTCAAGGCAAAGTCGATTGAGAGAGAAAGCAGAAAGGTCTAAAAACAGGAACTGTGTGGGGCGGGTCAGGGTAAACAGTTCAGGACTAATGCCACAAGCAAGGAAACATTGGCATTGACTTGGAAATGGTGCCTGTGGCACAACCCAGGACTAGGCCTGTTGGATTGGATTTGTGCAGGCCCAGGAGCCTCTCCTGTCTGTATATGTCCTGCATCTTCTTTTGGAATCTATTTCCTGCTAGCTGTGAACTGAAAAAGAGACACAAGATTATCCCAGCAGGTTCCTCTATGTTCTGTAGATAGCAACTGTAGTCTGCCGGAAGTAGATTATTGCCATTTTTGCAAAGGATGAAACAGAGGGTCATGTCAAAAGGGAAATAGTTACTTCCCAATATTACCAACTGTCTGGGGGTGGAGCAAGATGGTGGAGGAGTAGGAGACCTGGATTTCGTCTGGTCTCAGGAATTCAGCTAGATAGGGATCAAACCATTCTGAACACCTACGAACTCGACAGGAGATCGAAGAAAAGAATAGCAACAACTCTCTGAACAGAAAAGCAACCACTTTCTGGAAAGTAGGATGTGCGGAGAAGTGAATCCGAGGCGATATTCGGGAGGATAGACGGCGGGGGAGGGGGCCTCCGGCAGCCGCTTCTGGCAAGTGATAGAGCCGCGGAGCACAAAATCGGAACTTTTAGAAGTTGGCTCCACTGAGGGACGTCGCTCCGGTGGCTGAGTGGGGGGTGGAACCCTCACGGGACAGTGTGGTCTCAGGACCCTCGGGGTCACAGAAAGACCGGGGGTGCCTGAGTGCAGCAGAGCTCCCAGGTATTGGAGCGGGGAAGCCGGCTAGAGAGACAGAGCTGAGGCGCAGGCTCTCAGCTCGGGGTTGCCATAAACCGTGACCCGCGGCACAGTCAGGCCACTGCTCCTCCAGCAGGGACCCAACAAGCAGCAGATCCGGGGAGACTCCCCTTCCTCCTGCGGGACAAGCGGTGCGGGAGTGCACCGCAGGGATCTGCTGGGTTTGGAGACTCTGAACAGGGTCGGGTGCCAGAGATAGAAACGCTTGGTCACAGGCCGGGTGAGCACAGAGTGCGGCCGGAGACCGGGGAGAAGGGAGTGACTGACTGCTTTTCTCTAGGGGCGCACTGAGGAGTGGGGCCCTGAGTTCTCGGCTCCTCCAGGGCAGAGATTGGGAGGCCGCCATTTTCACTCTCATCCTCCAAAGCTGGACGGAAAGCTTTCAGGGAACAAAAGCTCCTGAGAGCAAACCCGAGCAGATTACTTAGCCCGGACCAGGCAAGGGTGGGGCAATTCCGCCTCTGGCAAAGACATTTGGGAGCCACGGCAACAGGCCCGTCCCCCAGAAGATCAGCAAGAACAGCCAGCCAAGACCAAGTTTACCGATCAAGGAGAACGGCAGAACTCCAGCGCTAGGGGAATAGTGCAGATAGAATCCATGGCTTTTTTACCATGATTCTTTAGTCTTTCAAAGTTAGTTATTTTAACTGTCTTTTTTTAAATTTTTAAATTTTTCTTTTCCCCTTTTTCAACCAACATCTTATAGATCCCTTTTTTAAAAAACATTTTTATTTTTCATTTTTAGAGTCATATTCTATCCCTTCATTGTAGTTACTATGAAGTTACTAAAATATATATATATATTTGGCATATATATATAAGTTGTTCTTGCTTTAAAATTTTGAGATAGTTTCTTCTAACAGATCAAAATATACCTAAATCTCTAGTGTATGGCTTTGTTCTACTCTCCTGCCTGATCACATTCTCTCCCTTTTTCTCTTTTTCTTTTTTTTTTAAATCCTCTTCTTTTTTCAAACAACTTCTTATCAATTCCTTTTATAAATTTTTTAAATAATTTTCATCTTTACAATCATATTCCATCCCTTCATCGTATTAACCCTTATTTTTGTACATATATAAGTTTTTCTTTCTTTAAAATTTTGGGAGGCACTTTCTTCTTCTTCTTCTTTTTTTATTCTTATGTTAATCCCCATACATTACATCATTAGTTTTAGATGAAGTGTTCCATGATTCATTGTTTGTGCATAACACCCAGTGCTCCATGCAGAACATGCCCTCCTCAATACCCACCACCAGGCTAACCCATCCTCCCACCCCCCTCCACTCTAGAACCCTCAGTTTGTTTTTCAGAGTCCATCGTCTCTCATGGTTTGTCTACCCCTCTGATTTCCCCCACTTCATTCTTCCCCTCCTGCTACCTTCTTCTTTTTTTTTTCTTAACATATATTGCATTATTTGTTTCAGAGGTACAGATCTGAGATTCAACAGTCTTGCACAATTCACAGCGCTTACCAGAGCACATACCCTCCCCAGTGTCTATCACACAGTCACCCCATCCCTCCCACCCCACCCCCCACTCCAACAACACTCAGTGTGTTTCCTGCGATTAAGAATTCCTCATATCAGTGAGATCATATGATACATGTCTTTCTCTGTTTGACTTATTTCACTCAACATAATACCCTCCAGTTCCATCCACGTCGTTGCAAATGGCAAGATCTCATTCCTTTTGATGGCTGCATAATATTCCATTGTATATATATACCACTTCTTCTTTATCCATTCATCTGTCAATGGACATCTTGGCTCTTTCCAAAGTTTGGCTATTGTGGACATTGCTGCTATAAACATCGGGGTGCACATACCCCTTCGGATCCCTACTTTTGTATCTTTGTGGTAAATACCCAGTAGTGCAATTGCTGGATGGTATGGTAGCTCTATTTTCAACTTTTTGAGGAACCTCCATACTGTTTTCCATAGTGGCTGCACCAGCTTGCATTCCCACCAACAGTGTAGGAGGGTTCCCCTTTCTCCGCATCCCCGCCAACATCTCTCGTTTCCTGACTTGTTAATTTTAGCTATTTTGACTGGTGTGAGGTGGTATCTCATTGAGGTTTTGATTTGGATTTCCCTGATGCTGAGCGATATTGAACACTTTTTCATGTGTCTGTTGGCCATTTGGATGTCTTCTTTGTAAAAATGTCTGTTCATGTCTTCTGCCCATTTCTTGATTGGATTCTTTGTTCTTTGGGTGTTGAGTTTGATGAGTTCTTTATAGATTTTGGATACTAGCCCTTTATCTGATATGTCATTTGCAAATATCTTCTCCATTCTGTCGGTTGTCTTTTGGTTTTGTTGACTGTTTCCTTTGCTTTGCAAAAGCTTTTTATCTTGATGAAGTCCCAATAGTTCATTTTTGCCCTTGCTTCCCTTGCCTTTGGCGATGTTTCTAGGAAGAAGTTGCTGTGGCTGAGGTCGAAGAGGTTGCTGCCTGTGTTCTCCTTTAGGATTTTGATGGATTCCTGTCTCACATTGAGGTCTTTCAACCATTTGGAGTCTATTTTTGTGTGTGGTGTAAGGAAATGGTCCAGTTTTATTTTTCTGCATGTGGCTATCCAATTTTCCCAACACCATTTGTTGAAGAGACTGTCTTTGTTCCATTAGACATTCTTTCCTGCTTTGTCGAAGATTAGTTGACCATAGAGTTGAGGGTCCATTTCTGGGCTCTCTATTCTGTTCCATTGATCTATGTGTCTGTTTTTGTGCCAGTACCATGCTGTCTTGATGATGACAGATTTGTAATAGAGCTGGAAGTCCGGAATTGTGATGCCACTGGCTTTGCTTTTCTTTTTCAACATTCCTCTGGCTATTTGGGGTCTTTTCTGGTTCCATACAAATTTTAGGATTATTTGTTCCATTTCTTTGAAAAAACTGGGTGGTATTTTGATGGGGATTGCATTGAATGTGTAGATTGCTCTAGGTAGCATTGACATCTTCACAATATTTGTTCTTCCAATCCATGAACATGGAATGTTTTTCCATTTCTTTGTGTCTTCCTCAATTTCTTTCATGAGTATTTTATAGTTTTCTGAGTACAGATCCTTTGCCTCTTTGGTTAGATTTATTCCTAGATATCTGATGGTTTTGGGTGCAATTGAAAATGGGATCGACTCCTTAATTTCTCTTTCTTCTGTCTTGTTGTTGATGTATAGGAATGCCACTGACTTCTGTGCATTGATTTTATATCCTGCCACTTGACTGAATTCCTGTATGAGTTCTCGCAGTTTTGGGGTGGAGTCTTTTGGGATTTCCACATAAAGTATCATATCATCTGCAAAGAGTGAGAGTTTGACTTCTTCTTTGCCAATTTGGATGCCTTTTCTTTCTTTTTGTTGTCTGATTGCTGTGGCTAGGACTTCTAATACTATGTTGAATAGCAGTGGTGATAGTGGACATCCCTGCCGCGTTCCTGACCTTAGGGGGAAAGCTCTCAGTCTTTCCCCATTGAGAATAATATTCGCTGTAGGTTTTTCATAGATGGCTTTTATGATATTGAGGTATGTACCCTGTATCCCTATACTCTGAAGAGTTTTGATCAAGAAAGGATGCTGTACTTTGTCAAAAGCTTTTTCTGCATCTATTGAGAGGATCATATGATTCTTGTTCTTTCTTTTGTTAATGTATTGTATCACATTGATTGATTTGCAGATGTTGAACCAACCTTGCAGCCCAGGGATAAATCCCACTCGGTCATGGTGAATAATCCTTTGAATGTACTGTTGGATCCTATTGGCTAGTATTTTGGTGAGAATTTTTGCATCCATGTTCATCAGGGATATTGGTCTGTAATTCTCCTTTTTGATGGGGTCTTTGTCTGGTTTTGGGATCAAGGTAATGCTGGCCTCATAAAATGAGTTTGGAAGTTTTCCTTCCGTTTCTATTTTTTGGAACAGTTTCAGAAGAATAGGTATTAATTCTTCTGGAAATGTTTGGTAGACTTCCCCTGGGAAGCCATCTGGCCCTGGGCTTTTGTTTTTTGGGAGATTTTTGATGACTGCTTCAATTTCCTTAGTGGTTATAGGTCTGTTTAGGTTTTCTATTTCATCCTGGTTCAGTTTTGGTAGTTGATACATCTCTAGGAATGCATCCATCTCTTCCAGGTTATCTAATTTGCTGGCATAGAGTTGCTCATAATATGTTCTTATAATTGTTTGTATTTCTTTGGTGTTGGTTGTGATCTCTCCTCTTTCATTCATGATTTTGTTGATTTGGGTCATTTCTCTTCTCTTTTTGATAAGTCTGGCCAGGGTTTTATCAATCTTGTTAATTCTTTCAAAGAACCAGCTCCTAGTTTTGTTGATCTGTTCTACTCTTCTTTTAGTTTCTATTTCATTGATTTCTGCTCTGATCTTTATTATTTCTCTTCTCCTGCTGGGTTTAGGTTCATTTGCTGTTCTTTCTCCAGCTCCTTTAGCTGTAGTGTTGGGTTGTGTACTTGAGACCTTTCTTGTTTCTTGAGAAAGGCTTGTATTGCTATATACTTTCCTCTCAGGACTGCCTTTGCTGCATCCCAAAGATTTTGAACAGTTGTGTTTTCATTTTCTTTGGTTTCCATGTATTTTTTAAATTCTTCTTTAATTTCCTGGTTGACCTATTCATTCTTCAGTAGGATGCTCTTTAGCCTTCATGTATTTGAGTTCTTTCCGACTTTCCTCTTGTGATTGAGTTCTAGTTTCAAAGCATTGTGGTCTGAAAATAGGCAGGGAATGATTCCAATCTTTTGGTACCGGTTGAGACCTGATTTATGACCTAGGATGTGATCTATTCTGGAGAATGTTCCATGGGCACTAGAGAAGAATGTGTATTCCGTTGCTTTGGGGTGGAATGTTCTGAATATGTCTGTGAAGTCCATTTGGTCCAGTGTGTCATTTAAAGTCTTTATTTCTTTGTTGATCTTTTGCTTAGATGATCTGTCCATTTCAGTGAGGGGGGTGTTAAAGTCCCCCACTATTATTGTATTGTTGTCGATGTGTTTCTTTGCTTTTGTTATTAATTGCCTTATATAATTGGCTGCTCCCGTGCTAGGGGCATAGATATTTACAATTGTTAGATCTTCTTGTTGGATAGACCCTTTAAGTATGATATAGTGTCCTTCCTCTTCTCTTATTACAGTCTTTGGTTTAAAATCTAATTTGTCTGATATAAGGATTGCCACTCCAGCTTTCTTTTGGTGTCCATTAGCATGGTAAATGGTTTTCCACCCCCTCACTTTCAATCTGGGGGTGTCTTTGGTTCTAAAATGAGTCTCTTGCAGACAGCATATCGATGGGTTTTGTTTTTTAATCCAGTCTGATAGGCTGTGTCTTTTGATTGGGGCATTTAGCCCATTTACATTCAGGGTAACTATTGAAAGAAAGGAATTTAGTGCCATTGTATTGCCTGTAAGGTGACTGTTACCATATATTGTCTGTGTTCCTTTCTGGTCTATGTTGCTTTTAGGTTCTCTCTTTGCTTAAAGGACCCCTTTCAAGATTTCCTGTAGGGCTGGTTTTGTGTTTGCAAATTCCTTTAGTTTTTGTTTGTCCTGGAAGCTTTTTATCTCTCCTTCAATTTTCAATGACAGCCTAGTTGGATATAGTATTCTTGGCTGCATATTTTTCTCATTTAGTGCTCTGAATATATCCTGCCAGTCCTTTCTGGCCTGCCAGGTCTCTGTGGATAGGTCTGTTGCCAATCTAATGTTTCTACCATTGTAGGTTACAGATCTCTTCTCCCGAGCTGCTTTCAGGATTTTCTCTTTGTCTATGAGACTCGTAAGTTTTACTATTAGATGTCAGGGTGTTGACCTATTTTTATTGATTTTGAGAGGGGTTCTCTGTGCTGCCTGGATTTTGATGCCTGTTTCCTTCCCCAAATTAGGGAAGTTCTCTGCTATAATTTGTTCCAATGTACCTTCTGCCCCTCTCTCTCTTTCTTCTTCTTCTGGGATCCCAATTATTCTAATGTTGTTTCATCTTATGGTATCGCTTATCTCTCGAATTCTGCCCTCGTGATCCAGTAGTTGTTTATCTCTCTTTTTCTCAGGTTCTTTATTTTCCATCATTTCATCTTCTATATTACTGATTCTCTCTTCTGCCTCATTTATTCTAGCACTTAGCGCCCCCATTTTTGATTGCACCTCATTAATAGCCTTTTTGATTTCTACTTGGTTGGATTTTAGCTCTTTTACTTCTCCAGAAAGGGTTTCTCTAATAACTTCCATATTTTTTTCAAGCCCGGCTAGTATCTTTAAAGTGACGATTCTGAACTCTAGATCTGACATCGTACTAATGTCCGTATTGAGTAGGTCCCTGACAGTCGGTACTACCTCTTGTTCTTTTTGTTGAGGTGATTTTTTCCATCTTGTCATTTTGTGCAGAGGAGAGTAGATTAATGAGAGAACAAAATGCTAGCAGAGTAACCACGTCCCCAGAAAATATACTCTAAACAAATCATAAAAGACTTGAAGCAGTGGGATAAGAAAGGGAAAGAGAGAAAAAAGAAAAAGAAAAAAAAGAAAAAGAAAAAGATAAAGATAAAAACAAAAACAAACAAAACAAAACAAAACAACAACAACAAAAAAACCAGAATGTGATCAAATATGATCAGGCTAGTATATAGATCAGTGCCACACACTAGATTTGGGGTGTATTTTGGTCTTTTAGAAGAAAGTGCCTCCCAAAATTTTAAAGAAAGAAAAACTTATATATGTACAAAAATAAGGGTTGATATGATGAAGGGATGGAATATGACTGTAAAAATGGAAATTATAAAAATTTTATAAAAGGAATTGATAAGAAGTTGTTTGAAAAAAGAAAGAAGAGGATTTAAAAAAAGAAAAAGAAAAAAAAAGGGAGAGGATATGATCAGGCAGGGGAATAGAAAACACCATATACTAGAGATTTAGTGTATATTTTAATCTGTTAGAAGAAACTATCTCAAAATTTTAAAGAGAGAACAACTTATATATATAAGCCAAAAATATGTGTAACTACTATTAAGGGATAGAATATGACTCTAAAAATGAAAAATATAAATTTTTTTTTTAAAAAAAGGATTGATAAGATGTTGGTTGAAAAAGGGAAAAAGAAAAATTCAAAAAGAAATAAAAAGTCAAAAAGACAGTTAAAAAAAATTAACTTTAAAAGACTAAAGAATCATGGTAAAAAAGCCGTGAATTCTACGTGCAGTAGTCCCCTAGCACTGGAGTTCTGCCATTCTCATTGATCGGTAAACTTGGTATTGGCTGGCTGTTCTCGCTGATATTCTGGGGAGGGGCCTGTTGCTGTGGTTTCTAAATGTCTCTGCCGGAGGCGGAATTGCCCCGCCCTTGCCCCCTCCCGGCTAAGTAATCTGCTCGGGTTTGCTCTCCGGGGCTTTTGTTCCCTGCGAGCTTTCCTTACAGCTTTGTAGGCGGAGAGTGAAAATGGCGGCCTCCCAATCTCCGCCCCTGAGGAGCCGAGAACTCCGGGCCCTGCTCCTCAGTGAGCCTCCAGAGAAAAGCCGTCAGTCACTCCCGTCTCCCCGGTCTCCGGCCGCACTCTGTGCTCGCCCGGCCTGTGACTGCGCGTTTCTATCTCTGGCACCCGACCTCGGGTGGAGTCTCCAAACCCAGCAGATCCCTGCGGTGCACTCCCGCGTGGTTCCTCCCGGGGGAGGAAGGTGAGTCTCCCCAGATCTGCCACTTGTTGGGTCCCTGCTGGAGGAGCAGTGGCCCGACTGTGCCGCGGATCACGGTTTATGGCAACCCCGAGCTGAGAGCCCGCGCCTTGGCTCCGCCTCTGCAGCCAGCTTCCCTGCTCTGTTACCTGGGAGCTCTGCCACACTCAGGCACCCCCGGTCTTTCTGTGACCCCGAGGGTCCTGAGATCACACTGTCCCAGAGGGTTCCACCCCCCGCTTAGCCACCAGAGTGACGTCCCTCAGCGGTGCAGACTTTTAAAAGTTCCGATTCTGTGCTCCGTGGTTCTATCACTTGCCAGAAGTGGCCAATGGAGGCCCCTCCCCCGCCGTCTATCCTCCCGAATATCACCTCAGATTCACTTCTCCGCATGTCCTACCTTCCAGAAAGTGGTCTTTTTTCTGATGAGAGAGTTGTTGCTCTTCTTTTCTTCGATCTCCTGTTGAGTTTGTAGGTGTTCAGAATGGTTTGATCCCTATCCAGCTGAATTCCTGAGAGGAGATGAAATCCAGGTCTCCTACTCCTCCGCCATCTTGCTCCGGGAGGCACTTTCTTCTAACAGACCAAATTACACCCCAAATCTAGTATGTGGCACTGATCTATGCACAGGTCTGATCATATTTGATCATATTCTGTTTTTTTTGTTTTGTTCTGTTTTTGTTTGTTTTTATCTTTTTATCTTTTTTCTTTCTTTCCCTTTCTTTTCCCTCGCTTCAGGTCTTTTCTGATTTGTTTAGAGTACATTTTGTGGGGACGTTGTTACCCTGTTAGCATTTTGTTCTCTCATTCATCTATTCTCCTCTGGACAAAATGACAGGACGGAAAAAATCACCTCAACAAAAAGAACAAGAGGTAGTACCGACTGCCAGAGACCTACTCAATACGTACATTAGTAAGATGTCGGATCTAGAGTTCAGAATCATCACTTTAAAGATACTAGCAGGACTTGAAAAAAATATGGAAGTTATTAGAGAAACACTTTCTGGAGAAATAAAAACTAAAATCTAACCAAGTCAAAATCAAAAAGGCTATTAATGAGGTGCAATCTAAAGTGGGGGTGCTAACTGCTAGGATAAATGAGGCAGAAGAGAGAATCAGTGATACAGAAGACCAAATGATGGAAAATAAAGAATCTGAGAAAAAGAGAGATAAACAACTACTGGATCACGAGGGCAGAATTCGAGAGATAAGTGATACCATAAGATGAAACAACATTAGAATAATTGGGATCCCAGAAGAAGAAGAAAGAGAGAGAGGGGTAGAAGGTACATTGGAACAAATTATAGCAGAGAACTTCCCTAATTTGGGGAAGGAAACAGGCATCAAAATCCAGGCAGCACAGAGAACCCCTCTCAAAATCAATAAAAATAGGTCAACACCCTGACATCTAATAGTAAAACTTACGAGTCTCATAGACAAAGAGAAAATCTTGAAAGCAGCTCAGGAGAAGAGATCTGTAACCTACAATGGTAGAAACATTAGATTGGCAACAGACCTATCCACAGAGACCTGGCAGGCCAGAAAGGACTGGCAGGATATATTCAGAGCACTAAATGAGAAAAATATGCAGCCAAGAATATTATATCCAACTAGGCTGTCATTGAAAATAGAAGGAGAGATAAAAAAAACTTCCAGGACAGACAAAAACTAAAGGAATTTGCAAACACGAAACCAGCCCTACAAGAAATATTGAAAGGGGTCCTCTAAGCAAAGATAGAGCCTAAAAGAAATGTAGACCAGAAAGGAACACAGACAATATACAATAACAGTCACCTTACAGGCAATACAATGGCACTAAATTCATATCTTTTAATAGTTACCCTGAATGTAAATGGGCTAAATGCCCCAATCAAAAGACACAGCCTATCAGACTGGATTAAAAAACAAAACCCATCGATATGCTGTCTGCAAGAGACTCATTTTAGAACCAAAGACTCCCCCAGATTGAAAGTGAGGGGGTGGAAAACCATTTACCATGCTAATGGACACCAAAAGAAAGCTGGGGTGGCAACCCTTATATCAGATAATTTAGATTTTATACCAAAGACCATAATAAGAGATGAGGAAGGACACTATATCTTACTTAAAGGGTCTATCCAACATGAAGATCTAACAATTGTAAATATCTATGCCCCTAACATGGGAGCAGCCAATTATATAAGGCAATTAATAACAAAAGCAAAGAAACACATCAAGAACAATACAATAATAGTGGGAGACTTTAACAACCCCCTCACTGAAATGGACAGATCATCTAAGCAAAAAATCGACAAAGAAATAAAGACTTTAAATGACACACTGGACCAAATGGACTTCACAGACATATTCAGAACATTCCATCCCAAAGCAACGGAATACACATTCTTCTCTAGTGCCCATGGAACATTCTCCAGAATAGATCACATCCTAGGTCATAAATCAGGTCTCAACCGGTACCAAAAGATTGAGATCTTTCCCTGCCTATTTTCAGACCACAATGCTTTGAAACTAGAACTCAATCACAAGAGGAAAGTCAGAAAGAACTCAAATACATGGAAGCTAAAGAGCATCCCACTAAAGGATGAATGGGTCAACCAGGAAATTAAAGAAGAATTTAAAAAATTCATGGAAACCAATGAAGATGAAAACATAACTGTTCAAAATCTTCGGGATGCAGCAAAGGCAGTCCTAAGAGGAAAGTATATAGCAATACAAGCCTTTCTCAAGAAATAAGAAAAGTCTCAAGTACACAACCCAACCCTACAGCTAAAGGAGCTGGAGAAAGAACAGCAAATGAAGCCTAAACCCAGCAGGAGGAGAGAAATAGTAAAGATCAGAGCAGAAATCAATGAAATAGAAACTAAAAGAAGAGTAGAACAGATCAACAAAACTAGGAGCTTGTTCTTTGAAAGAATTAACATGATTGATAAACCCCTGTCCAGACTTATTAAAAAGAAAAGAGAAATGACCCAAATCAACAAAATCATGAATGAAAGAGGAGAGATCACAACCAACACCAAAGAAATACAAACAATTATAAGAACATATGAGCAACTCTATGCCAGCAAATTAGATAACCTGGAAGAAATGGATGCATTCCTAGAGATGTATCAACTACCAAAACTGAACCATGAAGAAATAGAAAACCTGAACAGACCTATAATTACTAAGGAAATTGAAGCAGTCATCAAAAATCTCCCAAGAAACAAGAGCCTGGGGCCAGATGGCTTCCCAGGGAAATTCTACCAAACATTTCCAGAAGAATTAATACCTATTCTTCTGAAACTGTTCCAAAAACTGGAAATGGAAGGAAATCTTCCAAACTCGTTTTATGAGGCCACCATTACCTTGAGCCCCAAACCAGACAAGGACCCCATCAAAAAGGAGATTTACCGACCAATATCCCTGATGAACATGGATGCAAAAATTCTCGCCAAAATACTAGCCAATAGGATCCAACAGTACATTAAAAGGATTATTCACCACGAGCCAGTGGGGTTTATCCCTGCGCTGCAAGTTTGCTTCAACATCCGCAGATCTATCAACGTGATACAATACATTAACAAAAGAAACAAGAATCATATGATCCTCTCAATAGATACAGAAAAAGCATTTGACAAAGTACAGCATCCTTTCTTGATCAAATCTCTTCAGAGTATAGGGATAGATGGTACATACCTCAATATCATAAATGCCATCTATGAAAAACCCACAGTGAATATCATTGTCAATGGGGAAAAACTGAGAGCTTTCCCCCTAAGGTCAGGAACGTGGCAGGGATGTCCAGTATCACCACTGCTATTCAACATAGTATTAGAAGTCCTAGCCACAGCAATCAGACAACAAAAAGAAAGAAAAGGCATCCAAATCGGCAAAGAAGAAGTCAAACTCTCATTCTTTGCAGATGATATGATACTTTATGTGGAAATCCCAAAAGACTCCACCCCAAAACTGCTAGAACTCATACAGGAATTCAGTCAAGTGGCAGGATATAAAATCAATGCACAGAAATCAGTGGCATTCCTATACATCAACAACAAGACAGAAGAAAGAGAAATTAAGGAGTCGATCCCATTTACAATCACACCCAAAACCATAAGATACCTAGGCATAAATCTAACCAAAGAGGCAAAGGATCTGTACTCAGAAACTATAAAATACTCATGAAAGAAATTGAGGAAGACACAAAGAAATGGAAAAACGTTCCATGCTCATAGATTGGAAGAACAAATATTGTGAAGTTGTCAATGCTACCTAGAGCAATCTACACATTCAATGCAATCCCCATCAAAATACCATCCAGTTTTTTCCAAAAAATGGAACAAATAATCTGAAATTTGTATGGAACCACAAAAGACCCTGAATAGCCAGAGGAATGTTGAAAAAGAAAAGCAAAGCTGTCGTCATCACAATTCCAGACTTCCAGTTCTATTACAAAGCTGTCATCATCAAGACAGTATGGTATACTGGCACAAAAACAGACACATAGATCAATGGAACAGAATAGAGAGCCCAGAAATGGATCCTCAACTCTATGGTCAACTAATCTTTGACAAAGCAGGAAGAATGTCCAATGGAGAAAAGACAGTTTTTTCAACAAATAGTGTTGGGAAAATTGGATAGCCACATGCAGAAGAATGAAACTGGACCATTTCTTTACACCACACACAAAAATAGACTCCAAATGATTGAAAGATGTCAATGTGAGACAGGAGTCCATCAACATCCTAAAGGAGAACACAGGCAGCAACCCCTTTGACCTCAGCTGCAGCAACTTCTTCCTAGAAATATCGCCAAAGGCAAGGGAAGCAAGGGCAAAAATGAACTATTGGGACTTCACCAAGATAAAAAACTTTTGCACAGCAAAAGAAACAGTCAACAAAGCCAAAATACAACTGACAGAATGGGAGAAGATATTTGCAAATGACATATCAGATAAAGGGCTAGTATTCAAAATCTATAAAGAACTTACCAAACTCAACACTTAAAGAACAAAGAATCCAATCAAGAAATGGCCAGAAGACATGAACAGACATTTTTACAAAGAAGACATCCAAACAGCCAAACAGACACATGAAAAAGTGCTCAACATCGCTCGGCATCAGGGAAATCCAAATCAAAACCTCACTGAGATACCACCTCACATCAGTCAGAATGGCTAAAATTAACAAGTCAGGAAACAACAGATGTTGGCAGGGATGTGGAGAAAGGGGAACCCTCCTACACTGTTGGTGGGAATGCAAGCTGGTACAACTACTCTGGAAAGCAGTATGTAGGTTCCTCAAAAAGTTGAAAATAGATCTACCATATGATCCAGCAATTGCACTACTGGGTATTTACCCCAAAGATACAAATGTAGGGATCCAAAGTGGTATGTGCACCCCGATGTTTATAGCAGCAATATCCACAATAGCCAAACTGTGGAAAGAGCCAAGATGTCCATCGACAGATGAATGGCTGAAGAAGATGTGGTATATATATATATACAATGGAATATTATGCAGCCATCAAAAGGAATGAGATCTTGCCATTTGCAACGACGTGGATGGAACTGGAGGGTATTATGCTGAGCGAAATAAGTCAATCAGAGAAAGACATGTATCAGATGACCTCACTGATATGAGGAATTCTTAATCTCAGGAAACAAACAGGGTTGTTGTAGTGGGGGGTGGGGTGGGAGGGATGGGGCGGCTGGGTGATAGACACTGGGGAGGGTGTGTGCTATGGTGAGCGCTGTGAATTTTGCAAGACTGTTGAATCACAGATCTGTACCTCTGAAACAAATAATGCAATATATGTTAAGAAAAAAAAAAAGAATAAGAAGATAGCAGGAAGGGAAGAATGAAGAGGGGGATATCGGAGGGGGAGATGAACCATGAGAGACGATGGACTCTGAAAAACAAACAGGGTTCTTGGGGGAAGGGGGGTGGGAGGATGGGTTAGCCTGGTGTTGCGTATTAAAGAGGGTACGTTCTGCATGGAGCACTGGGTGTTATGCACAAACAATGAATCATGGAACACTACATCAGAAACTAATGATGTAATGTATGGTGATTAACATAACAATAAAAAAATAAAAAATAAAAAAAATAAAATTACCAACTGTCTGTTTCACACAGATAGCTATCCAACTCACAAATCTCCCAGGGAACAGACATAGTAACTAATGCTCAGCACATGGTGATTGCTGGAAAGACTGAAGATGCTCCTCTAGTGTTTAGCAGAAATTGTAACTCTGGCTTGCAGCCGAACTCATTCAGTTTCTAGGAGCCTCCTAACTGTGAATGCACACCTGAGAGACTGTGTCATAATCACTTGTTCACTTGCCCCCTCCCTCAGTAAATTATAGGAGTAGGCCCTACTCATGTAGCCTGGGGTATAGTACATGCTCAAGAATGCTTGATGGATGGATTGATGGATGGATGGATGGGTGCATGGTTGGATGCATGGATGGATGGATGCATGGATGGATGGATGGATGCATGCATTGATGCATGGATGAATGAAGAATGAATGAAGGAATGAATGAATGACTGTAGGTTTAGCCAAAGAAAATTACTCAGGACACCTGTAAGAGAATGCAGAACAGGAGGTGAAGGTGAGGATGGGGAGACCCACCTGCTTTTCCTGTGCTCTGTAGATGCCTTTTGCTTTCTCTAAAAGATGACTAATGTTAAATAATTCAACCAAAAATGAGAGGAATTGGCAAATCTTCCGTTCAGACTCTCATCTTATGAAAAGTTTGCTGATATTAGCAGTGCTTTTGTTCCATAAACATGTTTATTTTATTTTGTGTTTCATTAGAGCCCCAATCAAGTTTTTTTTTTTTTTAAACAGATTGATACAACTTCCTCTGAATCTTCTGATTCCTTTTAAAGAGGGCCTATTTGCTGGTTTTATGATCACAGACTCTCACTTATAGATTTTTTATTATTATCTTTTAAGGGCAAATGAACTTTTACTGTCTAAAATTTAGCTTTTTTTTTTTTTTTAAAGTAGATCTTTTTCTACTGTGAGGCTAGAAATATGTTTCAGTTAAAATAAAAGAAAAACTTGACAGGTTCTAGAATGTTGTTGTATTTCTGGTTTAATTCTAGGGTAGAAAAATGCCAGAGGGGGCCACCAGTTGCTTTTGTCTGGCTTGGGGAGGCATTTGTGAATATGAGCATACCCAAGGATACAGATAGTACCTACAGCTCCACCTACAATGGCTGTGCTACTTTAAAACTTACCTTATACTGTGGTTTGGATTTTGTGCTCATCTTCCAGATCTTGTCCTCTCAAGTCTGTCCAGATTTCCTATAACCACATTGTAGAGCTGCTCCAATCTTTAATGTGAGGTCCCCTAGGTTCTGTTGCTATGGTCTTTCCATCAGCAGCTTTTTGAGGTTGTGTCTTCTTAGAATCTCAGATCCTGATTCTCTCTGATGGAGACACTTCAACCTGCTTTGGTGATTTGTGTCTCTTCTCCATGCAATTCCTCTGGGCTCTGGTCACTGTTTGAAACCTCTTAACAGCTAAGACAGCTTCCTTTTCTTCTGATTCACTCTTCAAGAGCAGTTAACCTGGGCACATCTCCTTTTCTCTCTTATTTCCATTATTTATGGCCTTTAACATCTAATTTTCCCCTTCATATCTGTCTCAATTATAAAATTTTAAACTTTCTTTTTTTTTTTTAACATTTCTTTTAAAAAGAGCTCTTTTTTTTTTTCCCTTTTAGCTTAATCAAATCAATCTATCCTTCTTTTGTCACAAGACTAAAGAATAATTTTGGAAGCATTTGTTATTGCTTAATTTTTTGATTGATGTTAATGTTTCAAGCATAGCCTTTTAAAATTATTCAGAATCTCTTTGTCTGCAAGAATTCCTTAAAATGTTTCTTTTATCCCAAGAAGATGCCACATTATCTTTTTTTTAATTTATTTTTATTTATTTATTTGACAGAGAGAGACACAGTGAGAGAGGGAACACAAGCAGGGGGAGTGGGAGAGGGAGAAGCAGGCTTCCCGCGGAGCAGGGAGCCCGATGTGGGGCTCGATCCCAGGACCCTGGGATCATGACCTGAGCTAAAGGCAGACACCCAACGACTGAGCCACCCAGGTGCCCGATGCCACATTATCTTTATAATCACTCTCATTTATTTATTTATTTATTTTTAAAATAAAACTGACCTTTCTATGGGCGAAATCTCAGTGTGGGTGTCTGAAATCTAAAGGCATTGTTAGAACTAAGTAGAAAGCAAGTTACCTTGAATACATGTGGTGGGCAGTTTCTTTGAACCCATGGAGAAGTCACTTAAACTCCAGCCACCACTCTCTGTGGTCCTAAATACAGGGTGCCTAGCAACTTGAAAGCAGCTAATATTGTCAGGCTCTTACCAATGTCTAATAATCTAATTTGCCTCCAATCTCCCTGTAATAGCAGGTGAGGCTGTGATTCTGGTGCAGGGTCAAGCTGTAGCAGCAGCTCTGTTCTGAAAACCTTCCCAGGCAGCCCTGCAGACCTTTGCTTAAGACCTGAGTGGGTTGTGTTATACCTAGCTCTGCTTTAGCTACCGTTTGCAGGACAAAGCAGTCATAAGCTGAGTGACTGACCAAGGCCAGCACTTACTAAAAGTAACTTACAGCTTCTATCTAGACTATCTTATAGATAAACCCCAGCCAGGTAAAATGTGAGCCCCTGCAAGCCACCAGGTTCAGAAACTGACATGGCCAACTCCACAAAAGGTCTTAATGTCTTCTATTCCTTTGTTTCCCAAATGACATTCACTGTATAATTTTTAAGATTCATGGGTCAATGCTTAAATTTTGGGGCCTGAGAGGGGCCGCGCAGTAAACAAAACGGAGTCAGGTATGCAGAGATGAAAATAACATCACTTTTTTTTTCAGCTGATAAAGCCAATTCAGAATGTAACTTACATGTGCAACCTGTTGAGCTTCCTAATACAAACCCAAGAATTAGAGATTTTGCCCTTTCAGTTGCAACCATTATTGGGAATCCCAAGGATTCCCCCTATGAAAGTTTCTAGGGTAGTATCTGCATAATTGCGTTTTATTCCCAATCCTTTTGGAATTGCAAGGTTAATGAGTAGTGGCAAGATCTTACATTTATAAACAGCTGCATGATTTACAAATAACTGTTACATGTATTGCTCATCCTTTGCCTTGACCCCTAAGGTAGAAAACTGACCCTGATTTATAGAAAGGGGAAAAATTTCAGAACACTAACTGACCTTCTGCCTAATGCCATACAGCTAGCTATACAGAGGTGCAATGAATGGAAGCAATATATTTTGTCTGTAAGATAATTTCTCTCTTTTTTAAAAAAATATTTACTTATTTATTTTAGAGAGAGAGAATGTGCGTGCAAGTTGGGATAGGAGCAGAGGGAGAGAATCTTCAAGCAGACTTCTTGCTGAGCGCAGGGCTCCTCTGGGCTCCATGCAGGGCTCCACCCAGGGCTGGATCTCAGGACCCTGAGATCATGGCCTGAGCTGAAACCAAGAGTTAGATGCTTAACTGACTGAGCCACCCAGGTACCCCTGTAAGGTCCTTTCTATTTCCATTATGTCGGCTTCTTTTTTCTAAGAAACAAAAAGATGTAAAAAATACATGTTAGCAGTGTGTGGTTGCCACAAGGAGAAGGAAATGAGGAGGACCTAGAATCCTGTCTCCTTCGGAAAGCATGCTGACCTTAATTTACATATGCAAACAGTTGTTTACCCTCGGTTGCTGAAAGGTCAAGTCATGGTGATTTATGGGGATGGTGATCAGGACTCTTGTTATCCTGTTAAATTCAGGTGATGTTAGCACAATTATCCAAGGCTGGCGAAGAATCCCATTCCATTATTTACTGGGCAGCAGAGCTACCTCAATAAACAAGTGACCTTTAATGAGGTCCAACATGCTGGATTACTTCCACTTGACATAATGAGAATAATATTACCTAAGTCCTTTGGAGACTAATTTAGTGATACTTTGCCAAGGATGAAGAATTCCTCTGAGTTTAGCCAAAATAATGGTTTGTTAGGACAGGAGACATCAAATTTTAAAGGCAGAAATTGATCTATTTACAGAGCTGCTGTCAGAGTGATTCAGGATGCCTGAAAGAGCCACATTAAGGCTGCTCATAAATCAATAACCATCCTAATGAAAAGCAGAGAGAACAAAGATAACACAAAGTTTGTAAATGACTGAGGATGAAGCAGGCGATCAGAAAAGCTAAAAAATGAAGCTTTGCTACTTATTTGCTCCTTTCCTAACAGAATCAGAGAACTTGCACCAAAAATGTGTACACATATTTTAAAAAGAAAAAGAGAAAAAGACATAAAGACTAATTTCAAAGTCTTCCCCACAGCATTTTGGTCCAAAGCCACCTCATATATTCTAATTCTCTAGATACATACAACTACTGACCATGCTCTAAGTTTAATATTTAGTGACTCTCCTAGACAGTTTCCCACTCCTGTGGCTTTCCTCATAATAGTCTCTCTTCCAGGAATGAAGGCCTTCCTCTTTCTTCATGGTACAGGTCAAATATCACCTCCTTACTGAAGCCTTCTCTGATTCTCTTCTTTCAGATAGAGTCAATATTTCAAACTTTTTTCTCCAGCATTCTAGAGGCATCTCTACTGGAACACCAGACTGGGTCTTGGTGCATCCTCCCCTAACTTCCTGTGAGCTTCATGAATCACAGGGAGGGTGTCTCATTTATAGTTATAGTACCAGGGGCCTTCAACCCAGCAAGTATTTATTGGATAAAATAGACTATATACTAATAAATATCTGTTATCCTTGACATCACCTTTAAGTGTATCAGATCCCTATAAACTTTCCAGTGATAAAAAATTCTGCTTGATGCTCTCTTATTTAGAAAAAAAGCATAAGTTTTGAAGACTTTCCTTGCCTTCAAATTTGAGTTCTAAATTTATCACAAAATATCGGTTCAGAAGTTATAGGAATTTTTAAGAGGATTAATTGGAATTTTAAACCAATTATTTTTTTTGTGTTTGCACACATTTCAACTGAAATATGAAATAAGCTAGATTTAAAAAACATAATTTGGGGGCTTGTTAGCATTCCATTAGATAAAACAATGTGAAGAAACTAAAGCTCCCTATTTTAAGAAGAGTCAGGGGTGCTGGCTGGCTCAGCTGGAAAAATGTGTGATTCTTGATCTCGGGTAGTAAGTTCAAGCCACATGTTGGGTGTAGAGATTGGAAAGAAAGAAGGAAAGAAGGAAAGAAAGAAAGAAAGAAAGAAAGAAAGAAAGAAAGAAAGAAAGAGAAAGAAAAAAGTAAACTTTAACAATTTTACATTAAATATCTGCATACTATTAAAAATATAATAGACTATGCCAAAATTATATTTCTTGGGACAGATTTATATGTAATAAGAAATATATCTTAATGATTTCACTATTAGAAATTTCAAAAGCATTTTGTTCTGACTTAATCTCAGAAAAGCAGGAAGACCATCACTTCAATCATCTTTTCCCCTAAAAATACTTGCATGTTTTCAATGACAAGTTAACATCACTTCAAAATCAGTGATTGTGTTGAAAGCCTATTCTAGTAATTAACATTTTTTTTCACCTTAACATGAGCATAGAAGTTCTGTCTCCTTTATTTAAACTTAATTTTCCAAGTAGTTTGGACATTATTGGCTGAAGTGAAAGTCAGGATGTTATTCAGGAAAGGAAAAAAAAATTGTTTTCTCCGTCAACTCTCAAAATGTAATATTTTTTTTTTTTTGAGGTCAGTTGTGTGTGCCAAGTTAAGTGTCTGTTGTCTAGGGGGGTTTTATGTTATCTTTACTACTTTAGTGGTCTTAATACCTTTCACACTAGTATAACCATACAGTTAAGCAATTTATAGATGTTTTCCCCACCCTCTGATGTTCCTGTGGCCTGGAATTACCTCCAGACATTTCAAATCCCCCTTCTTGCACCCCATCCAAGATATTCCCATGGTTCACTCCCTGTTCCTGTCTTTGGGTTTAAGAGAGTTTTCTTTAGCCACATCTTTCCTGATGAGTCTCCGTGATGTAATTCCCTCCTGGTTGTTTATACTGTTATTTCCATCATCTTATTAAAAAAAAAAACGCTACCATCTTTTTCCTGTCTGTTTTAACCACTAGATTATAAACATCATGAAGACAAAGACCCAGTTACTCTTGGTCACTGAAGTATCCCCAGAACCCAGCACAGTATCAGACATATTCTAAACAAGTACTGCTTCATAGAATTTCAATATGAGCCACATAGGCAATTTAAAATTTTCTAGAAGCTACATTAAAAAAGTAAAGAGAAACAGGTTAACTTAATTTTGATAATTTATTTTGTTTATTCTATAATAATATATTTAATAGTATCATTTCAACATGTAACCAGTATGAAAAGATTATTAGTGAGATGTTATGCATTCTTTTCTTTTTTCTTACTGAGTCTTCAGAATCATTATTTATTTTATACTTACAGCATATCTCTTTTTGGGATAGCCACTTTTTAAATGATTAATGTCTTTATGTGGCTAGTGGTTGCTGTTAGTACAGCTCTAGACTATCAATAAATATCTGTTGAATGCATGGATGCTATAATATGTTGAATATAGGTGTGTGGTTGGTGCCCCATCTCTCCATCTAGCTCTTCTCAGATACTTTTTATCCTCTTTGTGCACACAGCCTGGGCTTTTGTGTGCTTTGCTGCCAATAGCTATACCTCCAGCCTGTGAGCAATTGCCCTGGGTCACTGGAGTCATTTTACTGACACAGAGAACTGGAATTGTCTAGAAGTTTATATCCCCTGAGCCCCCAGACAACAGGCAGCCCATATAGGCTACCAATGACTGGTATGGAAGGACAAAAACCAAGCTCTTATGCCTCCATGGAGGGCCCTCTGAGGTATGATTTATACTCCAGAGCTCACTGTTGGATCAGGCTGATTTGCAGAGCTTGCCTGAAATCAACTCTTGCTTGGCTTATTTCTGTTCCCTATCTTGACTCCCTTACTGCCTTGCTGAGTTCTCCTGGAGACACTTTCTTAATAAAGAACTTGCTCCTAAATCCTTGGCTGAGGGTTTGCTTCTGAGAAAACTCAAAGTGCTGAAAGTGTAGGATGTTCCTAATGCATAGTTGGTGTTGCAATGGCTTAAGCAAGAGTGTAGTTGGATTCTGTGTACATCAGAAGTAACGATAATGTCCACTGTGTCTCTCCTGGCCTCAGATACAGCACCATCTTGATAAAAATTCAAACCATATGAAAAAGAAAGGTGAAAAATCTAAGTGTTCTACCTCCTCCTTCTTTTCTATAGTAACTGCTGTAAATTTTTTTGGTGTATCCTTGAATAAATTTCTTATGCAAATTCAACATACATGTATAAATATGTTATATTTATAAAATGTGTTTTTCCTTTTATACAATGGGGTTGGAAATATTCTTCTGCACATTGCTCAGCCTCTCAATATTTCATAAAATAGTTTTCATATTTTTATGACTGCCTGTGTAACTTTATGAATGTGTTCCAATTTACCACTTTTCGTCTTTGTCTATTTTAACTCTTAATTTGCTTCTAGTCCCTGTTACAGATTCAGTATTTTTAGGTCTCTGGTATGGTTATCTATTTATACATGCCATTCTTGCTAACTGATTTCTACCAAGCATATTCAAGTGCAAAGTGATTGTAACTTCTGAGTCCAAACATATGTCTCTTCATCCTGGGCAGAGGTTCTGGATCTGGGCTCCAGTTACGTTCTGACCTTAAATGTATGTGTGCTATTGTGCACATGTATGTATTTCTGGAAAGAGGAATCAGAGCTTTCATTAGAATCTCAAAGACATCTGTGGCATTCAAGTGCTAGAATTAGATGTACAAATACACACTGTGTGACGTACTGTGTATAAAATCTCTTGCAGGCTTATCTCACCCACCTCTCCTCATTAGATTAACATTTAATTAATTAGCAGCCTTTCAATTAGTGCATATATTCTTCAGAGGCTGGGATCTAGCCTAACCACATTTCTATCCCCCTGCTGCCTAGTTCATTAGTACAAAGAATGCAGTCATTAATAGTTTCTGGGAAATCGACAATGTTTTCTCCAATGTATTTATGCATTCTCAGTGGAACACATTTAATTTTCTTCTGCTTGTGCCTTTTACCCTGCTTTCCTTTGATCCGGGAGGACTGAAGTACAGAAGATCCTTTTCTGTAGAGATGACACATAAATCATTTTGGACCAATTGTACAAATTCAAAGGTGTTGAACAGGGGCCAGACTGGATGCGAGCATCCAATAATCCTATGTCCTCATTAGGACATGGTTTTAGCTGCTTGGAGTTCTAGCATCATCACGCCCACTCAGAGCCAAGGATGCTCTCCTTTGCACTCCATGGTGAAGGTTCACTTGCAGCTGCACAGCGTTTTCTAAAATCAGGCACATAACAGTCTTCATTGGGCTAAGGTTTGGTCAGTTGTTTTCAGACAAAGCAATTGCCCAGGCATCTGCCTGTGCCAGTCTTCCATTACTGCCACCCTCTTGAGAACATCTTCACTAACCTTGCCCCTGTGTGCAGTTGGAAGAAGAGCAAAGAATAACTGAAACCCTTTTCATACCATGAGCTTGGACATACGTATATAAGGATGTAACTACAGAAAGTTGGATTCGTATGAAGTTTGGCAGCTAATGATAGAATCACTGATGTATAATTATTTCAAAATTGATAATATTTTATAAATACATTTCTAAGGTTATGCTGAGTTTAAATCCCATTAATTGCTCCAAGGCTAACAATCTTGTATCCTCCAAAGTGATTTCTCCCAAGTAGAAAAAAATACACTTTAATGGAGCATATGACTCCAAAAATGTTAAAGAAAAATAAAAAAAGAGGTGATATTGCTGTTATTGACTGAATATGTTCTCCTCAAATTCATATTTGAAGCCCTAACCCTCAGTGTGAGTGTATTTGGAGATAGATCTATTATGGAGATAAGGTTAAATGAAGTCATATGATGGAGCCCTACTGATAGGACTAATACCCTTACAAGAAGAGGAAGAAGTCCTAGAGCATTCTGTTTCTCTACACATGCACAGAGAAAATGCCATGTTTGGACACAACCAGAAGGTGGCCATCTGCGATCCAGGAAGGAATCCCTCACCAAAACCCAACCATGATGGCACCTTGATCTCGGACTTCTAGCCTCCAGAAGTGTGAGGAAACACATTTCTGTTGTTTAAGCTACCCAATGTGTGGCCTTCTGTTATGGCACACCAAACAGGTGAATAGAGTGATGTTCTGAGCAAGTAATTCAAAGCTTCTCCAGAAACCTAGGGAGCATTTCAAGATGGAGGTAGTGAGAGTCTAAGAAGAGGGTTATGTAGGATCTGGAGGGCTGTGACCAAGGTGAAGAAGATGAAAATTAAAGAACCCAGGTTTCCAGGGAACAGAGTAAGACCTAGGCAGAACAGCTTTGCATCAGGAAAGCGATTAGAGTCGAGTTAGGGGCATACAAGGAAGAATACGAATCAAAGCATAAAACTGAATGACATATTAGATTGCTGGGTTCAGGCTAAGAAAGATACAGAAAACCATGGTTAGAGATTTCTCTCTCTCTCATTCATATATGTACATGGGGGCAGGCACATCTTAGATTTGATGGATATACTAGAACAGAGTCTGGCTCTTACCACTGTATTATGAGGAAGAGCAGTTCAAGAAAACCCATTAATAAGAAGGGATCATCAAAAATTTCTAGCATAGCACAGTGATTCTCCAGTGGCCTTATCTTCCAGGGCATTAAGTTCTGCCCCATTGTTGTCTCAATTTATAATGGGTATGCCTGCAGAGAGAGTCAAAGGGGAAAAGAAGTGTTGCTCGGCCTTTTCTCCAGGAGGTAACCCCATGAGCTTCAAAGTGAGCTTCAACCTTGAACTCTTTGAAAGCCCTCCATTAGGATGATTCTCATAACATTCTGAAATTTGAGAACTAAGAAATAGCTGGCCCAAAAGAAGGAAAGGAACATCTCTTAACCAGAAGTCAACAGTAGTCTCCCATTAAAAAAATTTTTTTAAAACTATCTAAAATTTATTTAATTATTTAATTGATTATTTATTTATTTTTTATTATGTTCAGTTAGCCAACATATAGTACATCATTAGTTTTTGATGTAGTGTTCAATGATTCATTAGTTGCATATAACACCCAGTGCTCATCACAACACGTAGCTTCCCCAATATCCATCATCCGGCTATCCCATCCCTCCACCCCCTCCCTTCTGTAACCCTCAGTTTGTTTCCCGGAGACCAGCATCTTTCATGGTTTGTCTCCCTCTCTGATTTCTTCCCATTCAGATTTCCCTCCCTTCCCTATGGTCCTCAATTCTATTCCTTATGTTCCACATATGAGTGAAACCGTATGATATTTGTCTTTCTCTGCTTGACTTATTTCACTCAGCATAATCCCCTCCAGTTCTATCCATGTCTGTGCAAATGGCAGGTATTCATCCTTTCTGATGGCTGAGTAATATTCCATTGTATATATGAACCACATCTTTATCCATTCATTTGTTGAAGGACATCTCGGCTCATTCCACAGTTTGGCTATTGTGGACATTGCCGCTATGAACATTGGGGTGCATGTGCCCCTTCTTTTCACTACATCTGTATCTTTGGGGTAAATACCTAGTAGTAAAATTGTTGGGTCATAGGGTAGCTCTATTTTTAACATCTTGAGGAACCTCCATACTGTTTTCCAGAGTGGCTGTACCAGCTTGCAATCCCACCAACAGTGTAAGAGGGTTCCCCTTTCTCTACATCCTCACCAACATTTGTTGTTTCCTGTCTTGTTATTTTTTTGCCATTGTAACTGGTGTAAGGTGGTATCTCATTATGGTTTTGATTTGTATTTCCCTGATGGCTAGTGATGTTGAACATTTTTTCATGTGTCTGTTAGCCATTTTTATGTCTTCTTTGAAGAAGTGTCTGTTCATGTCTTCTGCCCATTTCTTGACTGGCTTATTTGTTTTTTGGGTGTTGAGTTTGAGAAGTTCTTTATAGATCTTTGATACCAGCCCTTTATGTGTAGTGTCATTTGCAAATATCTTCTCCCATTCCGTGGGTTGCCTCTTAGTTTTGTTGACTGTTTCCTTTGCTGTGCGAAGCTTTTTATCTTGATGAAGTCCCAAAAATTCATTCTTTTGTTTCCCTTGCCTTTGGAGACATGTCTTGAAAGAAGTTGTGGTGGCCGATGTCAAAGAGGTTACTGCCTATGTTCTCCTCTAGGATTTTGATGGACTTCTGTCTCATATTGAGGTCTTTCATCCATTTGGAGTTTATCTTTATGTATGGTATAAGAGAATGGTCCAGTTTCATTCTTCTGCATGTGGCTGTTCAATTTTCCCAGCACTATTTACTGAAGAGACTTTTTTTCCATTGGATTTTCTTTCTTGATTTGTCAAAGATTAGTTGACCATAGAGTTGAGGGTCCATTTCTGGGGTCTCTATTCTGTTCCATTGATCTATGTGTCTGTTTTTATGCCAATACCATGCTGTCTTGGTGATCACAGCTTTACAATATAGGTTAAAGTCAGGCATTGTGATACCCCCAGCTTTGGTTTTCTTTTTCTCAATATTCCCCTGGTGATTCAGAGTCTTTTCTGGTTCCACACAAATTTTAGGATTGTTTGTTCCAGCTCTGTGAGCAATGTCAATAGTATTTTTTTTTAAAGATTTTATTTATTTACTTGAGAGAGAGAATGAGAGGAGAGGGAGAACACATGAGATGGGGGAGGGTCAGAGAGAGAAGCACACTCCCTGCTGCGCAGGGACCCTGATGCAGGACTCGATCCCGGGACTCCAGGATCATGACCTGAGCTGAAGGCAGTCGCTTAACCAACTGAGCCACCAAGGTGCCCAATGTCAATGGTATTTTGATAGTCTTCCATTTTTTTAATGAAGACTAGTATTCATATAAAAAGGTGCCCATTGGTTTATAACAGGTTGAAATTTCACAAACAACAAATCCATGCAACCAAAACCCAGGTCAGTAAACAGAATATCATCAAAACAAAGTCTTATCCCTTCCATTCCTTATATTTACTGTAAAAAGGCAACTGTTATCCTGACTTCAAATAGAATAGGTTAACTTTTGTACTTTGTGCTTTTGTACTTTGCACAAATGAAATAATGCAATACACTCTTTTGTGTCTGCTTCTTTTGCTCAGCATTATGTCTGTGGAGTTCATCTATTTGGGTGGACATATTTTTGATGCTACTTTCTCTCTGTCTCTCTTGCCTCTCTTTCCCCATGATTCTGGGCCCATCCTTAGCATACATATGCATGTTAGTGGGCATGCATTCTTGCCCTACCTTGTTGTCCCCTTTCAGGTGTAATTATCCCACTATGCCCAGAGGCATGCTGAGATTGACAGCCATTTGTACCATTCACCATCAGCTGTCCATAAAAGCAATTTCTTTGTGAAAAAGTAAGCAATTTTCTCATGCAGTGAAATATACACTGAAAGAATGATTTGACTAATGATAAATTATCATATTACAGTAATGATTGGGAGTGCCATAACCTTTTTGGCACCACATCCCTTTTCCAATGTGGTTGTGTCTAATCACATGAAGAGAAAGGAGAGAAATCTTAAAGGGAGAACTTTCGATTCTTCAGGCTTCCTTTAGACTAAGTTATTTAATCTCTTTCATTTTTCCCATTCCTTCCTTGGTCTGTAATATTCTGATGACAAGGATAGAATCTTATTATGTTTTACTCCATGTATATATTTTTAGACCATCACTGTAAGAATGATTCATTCTGTTTTGACACCAGAAATAAGGAGATTAGGCAGTGCTAGCCCTCAGGGGGCTCAGATTAACATTGGAAACTGTGTCTCTTGCAATCATTGCTCCCAACTGCTCTAGCAGTGGGTTGTGGGGGCACAGAAGAGGGAAGAATTAATCCTATTTCCATTTGGAGAAGATTTAGAGAGAGGTGACACTTGCAGAAATAGATGTTAAATCCAGAAGGAAGTTCTGCTTAGCTGAATGTCACACAGCTTTGAGATGCCCCTCCTCTTTGCCTTGTCACTGTTTTCCTGGGTGGCTTTGAACAAGTCTTGCTTTTTACAACCCCCTTTCTTGCTTCTGATGGGAACCATTGCTCCTCTAAGTCCTCCATCTCATAACTTGACTGCCACAGGGCATAAGTATTTGTGAATATTAAAGTGTTAACAATTCTTTGGGAATCAAGCCCATTGTCAGGACAGTGAACTCCTTTCCTTTCTTTCCCTGAGTGTCTTGGGAATTTTAAAGGGAGTAATAGGAAAATTCAAATATCTTATGAATATATAGCAGTAAAATGACAGGTAGTAAATCAATGTCCCAAGAACAAATTTTAAATAGCAGAGTCAATGGCACACCTCCAATACTAATAACATTTGGTGAAAAGCTCAGCATTCCTAATGAGGATGCACTCACTGCTTGTATGGAGATTAGTGTGACCATGCAATGTCTATTGCATTTCCCGTTAAAAGAGAAGAGCCACGCTATGGATTAGAAGCTGGTCCTGTATCTTCTGGCTTACCAAATCCCTGCAGCAGCATGGAAATAACCTTGATTTGTAACTAACCATCTCTACTTGGGAGGGTCAATGCCAGGGGACTCTAGAATTATCCTTCTCCATGCCAAGAAGGTAATAGGTGACATTCCAAGTATGGAGGAAGTAGGGTGCCTTAGGTTGGATTCCCTAGAAGAAGAACCTAAGGAAGTATTCATGTACAAGGGATTCATTAAGGGAGTGTTTCTAGAGGAAACCAGTAAGGTAGTGAGGGAACAAGGAGGGAAGGAAAGCAAGTAAAGTCTGACTTACAGAGGGTAGTCTTAGCCTGATCCCACAGAGTAATTCTGGAGTGTAAGCTAGACCACAAGGAAGTCATACCACAAGGAAATCATACCCCAGGGAAAGGAGATCAGGTTTACCTGGTAGACGGCCCAAGTTAAGGGGAATATAAGTTCATAGGCACTCTGGCTTTTCTTGGTGTGGGCAAGTGGGGCTACAAAATCTTGAGGACAGTCTTTTATTAAATGGGTATGAGCTGTTGGAAGCAAAAGGACATTAAAGGGGGTATGTGTACAAAAATTATAAAAAGGATCCAAACAGATGTAGATGGAGCAAACTTACTGTGTACTAAAAGAGTGGTACCCAAAGTGGGTGAAAAAACATCTTGGCTAATAACCAGCATAAGGACATGGAGATTACAGAACAAGGCAACATGATGACATTCAGGTTGGCAACTGAAACATGGACATGTGGAGCAGGGAGCTAGACACTACCCATTGGGGTCCAGATAGGATCCAGTCCTTAATGGGGCTGCTGAGAATAAGTCCACATATCTCACTTAAGGCTCCATGAGGGCTGCCATAGTCAATGCCAGGATACAATGCCCACTGTACATACAATGTACATACAACCTCCATCAGCCAGATGTGAGGCTGAGTCACCAGAAGATGGAATCAGGTTTCTGAGGTTTCTTCCCAGGTTAGGCTTATCTCTGAGCCTACTCAGAGGCTGGAAAAGGAGGAGGCACTGGGAGATGTGCTACTCAAAACCAGTAACATTCCTAGGTTTGAAAACAGACAAGATGCTCAGAAGTTGTGGCAGAAGTAGATGCTCCTAAATTGCTATATGCAGCACATGTCTTCATGGTTCAGGTTTTTGTATTCATGTTCTAAATTCATTTTAACTACCACACTTTCCTTTTATTTGATTTCTATTTCTATTTATTTTATTTTGTCTCTACTTCTAATATGCTATTTTATTGGTCTAAACATCCTGATATAAGTGATTTTTGCCATAATTTATAAGTAAGGTTAAGTCTAAACTTTAGGAGATTCATTAAATGTATATTTATTAAATACTTCTATGTATAAAAGGTTTCCTGTGAAGTACTAACTGGGGGTTCAGAAATTAGATATAATCATTCCCCTTAAGGAGTACATTTGCTATCAGTAAATGCATGCAGCTGTATTTTCCATAGAGCTCCATATAAAATGGAGATCCAGCATGTCTCCTGGGAATACAGTGCATAAGGTACTTTAATAGAGGTCCTCCTTAAAGTAGTCTTGCCAGATAAAATATAGTCTACAAATATTTTTCAGGACATACTTATACTAAAAAGTTAATCACTAATTATCCTGTATTTTTATTTCCTAAATCTGGCAACCCTACCTGAAAAGTCTGATCAGTGAATATTTCATCTGCAAGAAGTAGGGCTCATCCGAGCTCACCAGTCAGTGCAGAGGCATCCCTGTACTGAAGCAAGCTTAGTCAAGGGAACTATACAAATCTACCCATGCTAGATGGTAGCTCTGCCAATTACCACATGTGGGTTCCTGAGCTACATAATAGGCTCTCTGAGCTGTTTTTCATCTGTATAAGGGGGACAAAGCAATCTACTTCGCAAAATGATTGTTAGATAGCAGATGGAAAAGTAATCTCAGACCACTAAAAAGTAAAAGAGACAATAAGCATGTATTCTTCATTGAAATATCATTCCTCAGAAGAGAAGAGATGGGAGTAAAGTTCCAGGTAGAATTTTTAAGCTTTCTTGGGTTGCAATTCAATAGAAAATACCATTTTGCCAAGGGGGCTGAGTCTGCTCTACACTTCACAGGTGACAAACTGCAGAGCTTTGGCAGAGTAAGCGAGGGGTGCCCATGTGCACAAATAATATGATTCATGGTGACCAAGTCACATTTTTGATTGGAGAGGTAGTAAACAGCCAGATCCCCTCATAGCTAGAATAATGTGTGCCCACAATTCTTATTTATCACAAACTCGGTCTTGCTGTCCCAGGAGCTTTGATTTCTGGGCTCTCCTATCTTTGATTGGTCTTTGGCAATGAGTGTTATCCATCTATCCTATTTGGGTGAGCAGTCAGAAGCTGGTTCTCCACTGAAGCATCCCCATACCCATGTGTCACATGCACCACCTGTTTTCATGCATCTAGCCCACTTTGCCTGATGTTCTTGCCCATGACAGAGCAATTGTTAATCAGTATATTTCTTTCTTACTTTGTAGTATACAAATAGAGCTCCAATTTAATATGCAAATAAAAAATAAAACATTTTTATGACTGAGAATGCAATGAAATGTACCAATTTGTTAGAACAAAATATGTGAATATTTTCTTAGCAAGGTTCTTGCTTTCCTAATTCAATCCACAATGTACCTTCCTGACAGCTGCCAAGAAAACACACCTTCCTAACTCTCAGATGGCCCATTGTGTACTTTCAGAGAAATTGCTCACTCAGGTGGTTTTCCACTGAGGAATGGAATCAGTAATAACAGGGAGTGCTAGATAAATTCTACTTCCTCTGGGACCTTAGAGAGAAAATACTTCTGTTCCAATGAGGAACAAAACAGAATATAGAGTTGCTGTGACTATATTTATTGATTTATTGTGAGAATTTAGTAAATATCAGGTAATATTGCAAGAGAGTAAAGAGAGATGGGCTCGCAGAGTCTCTGCTCTCAGAAAGCTTATGTTCTGAAGTAGACATTACAGGGTTAAAAGAAAAAGGTCTTTAAGAAGCTGACACATGGAACATTAAACTTCAGGGGTACAAATAATTATACCCAGCCAGAGGGAATCAGTGGAAGTCTTAATGGAAGTCGCATTTAGGTACAACACATAGAATTTGTACATGCAATTATGGGAAAGGAGGAAGAGAATATTTAAGGTGGATACATTTCTATTAGCAGAGGCATGGATTTATACAACTGAATTTCATGTATAGGAGAGTAATTATGTATATGCAAAGGGGAGTAGTGGATTGAAAAAAAAGGTTGAGATCACATTGTAGAAGTCTTAAATTCCAAAGTAAGGAGTTTGATCTTTATCTCTAGGTGATTGGCAATCACTGAGGCTTTGAGAGTGAATATGAAAATTGTTCATCAAGCACTGAGAAAATGAACCTGGTGGCATTGGTGGGATGATGTGGACAGCTGGAGAAAAAGGTTAGGAGATGGCCTGATCACTGAGGACTAGTCTCCTTTCGAATTCAAGTTCAAGAATGATTAGACTTGGAAAACTCCTCCGTGTAATTGGAGAAAAAGAACCTAGAGCTGGAAGAAAGCGTCACTGAGAGTGTCAGTACTGAATCCTGCCACAGGTGTGCTGTCGCATTCTGGGAACACAAGGTCACTGCACAGAAGTCACCTGCTGCCATCAGCTAGATTAGGAGTTGATAACAATGGATTATTTCATTTGGCAGAATCACTTTGGAATTTTCAGACCAGTGTTACCTTCCCTCATGAGAAGAAAAGATTAAGAATTTAGAATTACAATGTTTATTACCTGTATAAAATAAATATTTACTTGGCTAAGTTATGTATGGGGAATGTAGTGATGTCAAAGAGCATTTTTTCCCCTTTTCCTATTTCACTCATCCCCTCACCCCCTCCTCTCTGGCAACCATCAGTTTGTTTTTTTATCTTTAAGAGTCTGGGGTTTTTTTGTATGTCTCTTTTTTCCTTTGTTTTGTTTCTTAAGTTTCACATGTGAGTGAAATCATATGGTATTTGTCTTCCTCTGCCTGACTTATTTCACTTAGCATTATACCCTCTAGGCCTATCTAAATGGCAAGATTTCATTCTTTTTAATGGCTGAGTAATAGTCTATGATGTGTATGTGTGTGTATGTGTGTGTGTGTGTGTGTGTGTGATATATCACATCTTATTTATCCAATCACCTATCTATCAATGGACATTTGGGTTGCTACCATATCTTGACTATCATAAATAATGCTGCAAAAACATAGGGTGTGTATATCTTTTTGAATTAGCATTTTTGTTTCCTTTGGGTAAATACTCAATAGTGGAATTATTGGATCATATGGTATTTCTGCTTTTAATGATTTGAGGAACCTCCATACTCTTTTCCACAGTGGCTCCACCAGCTTGCATTCCCACCAACAGTGCATGAGGATTCTTTTTTTCTCCATATCCTTTCCAACACTTGTTATTACTGTGTTTAGTCACTTGTCAGGTGTAAGATGATATCTCATTGTAGTTTTGATTTTCATTTCCCTGATGATGACTGATGTTGAGCATCTTTTCATGTGTCTCTTGGCCATCTGTATGCCTTCTTTGGAAAAATGTCTATTCAGGTTCTATGCTCATTTTTTAACCAGAAATTTTTTGGTATTGAGTTGTAGAAGTTCTTTATATATTTTATATATCTTTATCAAATAATAATATATATTGTTTGCAAGTATCTTTTCCTATTCAGTTGGTTTCCTTATCATTTTGTTGATGGTTTCCTTCACTGTGCAAAAGTTTTTAATTTTGGTGTAGTCTTAATAGTTTAATTTTGCTTTTGTTTCTCTTGCCTGAGGAGACATAGCTACAAAAAATTTTCTGTGGCCGATGTCAAAGAGATTACTGCCTATGTTTTAGGAGTTTTATGGTTCCAGGTCTCACATTTAGGTCTTTAATCCATTTCGAGTTTATTTTTGTGTATGATGTAAGAAAGTGGTTCAGTTTCAGGGCACCGGGGTGGCCCAGTCTATTAAGCATCTGCCTTTGGCTCAGGTCATGATTGCAGGGTCCTGGGATCGAGCCCCATGTTGGGCTCCCTGCTAAGTGGGGCATCTGCTTCTCCCTCTGCCTTTCCCTGAACTTGTGCTCTTTCTCTCAAATAAATACAAATAAAATATTAAAAAAAAAAGAAAGAAAGTGGTTCAATTTCATTCTTTTGCACGTAGCTGTCCAGTTTTCCCAGCACTATTTGTTGAAAAGTTTTTTCCCCATTGTGTATTCTGGCCTCCTTGTAATGGATTAATTGACCATATAAGTGTGGGCTAATTTCTGGGACTTTTATCCTGTTCTATTGATCTATGTGTCTATTTTCATGTTGGTACCATTCTTCTTTGATTATTACAGCTTTGAAGTATACTGTAGTATACCTGGGATTGTGGTACAATCAGCTTTGTTCTTCTTTCTCAAGACTGCTCTATTGGGGTCTTTTGTGGTTCCATACAAATTTTAGGATTATTTGTTTTAGTTCTGTGTAAAGTGTTGTTGGTATTTTGATGGGTATTGCATTAAATCTGTAGATTACTTTGGGTAGTATGGACATTTTAACAATATTGGTTCTTCCAATCCATGAGCATGGAATATCTTTTCATTTGTTTGTGTCATCTTCAATTTCTTTCACCAGTGTTTTATAGCTTTTGGAACACAGGTTCTTCACTTCCTTGGTTAAGTTTATTCCTAGTTTTTTTCCTTTTTTGTGTGCAGTTGTAAATAGAATTATTTTCTTAATTTTTCTTTCTGCTACTTCATTATTAGTGCATAGAAATGCAACAAATTTCTGTATATTAATTTTGTATTCTGTGACTTTATTGAATTCATTATCAGTTCTGGTAGTTTTTTTGTTTAGTCTTTAGCATTTTTCTATATATAGTATTATATCATCTGCAAATAGTGACAGTTTTACTACTTCCTTACCAGTTTGGATGCCTTTTATTTCTTTCTCTTGTCTGATTGCTATGGCTAGGACTTTTGGTACTATGTTGAATAAACGTGGTGAGAGTGGGTATCCTTGTCTTTTTCCTGGTCTTAGAGGAAAAGCTCTCAGTTTTTCACTATTGAATATGATGTTATCTGTAGGTTTGTCACATATGGCCTTTATTATGTTGAGGTATGTTCCCTCTAAATCTACTTTGTTGTTTTTATCATGAATGGATGTACTGTTAGATGCTTTTTCTGCATCTATTGAGATGATCATATATTGTTAATGTGTTGCATTATGTTGATTGATTTGAACCACCCCTACATCCCTGCAATAAATCCCACTTGATTGTGGTGAATGATTTTTTAAATATATTGTTGGATTCAGTTTGCTAATATTTTGTTGAGGATGTTTGCATCTATGTTCATCAGAGATATTGGCCCATAGTTCTCTTTTTTGTAGTGCCTTTCTCTGGTTTTGGTATTAGGGTAAAGCTGGCTTCATAGAATGAGTTTGGAAATTTTCCTTCCTTTTCTATTTTTTGGGATAGTTTGAGAAGAACAGGTATTAATGTTTCTTTAAATATTTGGTAGAATTCACCTATGAAGCCATTTGGTCCTGGACTTTTGTTTGTTGGGAGTTTTTTTATTATTGATTCAATTTCATTGCTCATAATCAGTTTGTTTAAATTTTCTATTTCTTCCTGATTCAGTTTTGGAAGATGATATATGTCTAGGAATTTATTCATTTCTTCTACGTTGTCCAATTTGCTGGCATATAATTTTTCATAATGTTCTCTTATAATCCTTTGTATTTCTGTGATGTCCGTAAAGAGCATTTTATTTTGGTTGTTTTGTTGAAGTTCTTTTGACCTGGGAGACAATCTTTACTCAGCCATTTGAGAATGTGTCAAGATGGTGATACCAAAATGTAAAATCATTACATTAAAAAACTTTCCAAGTAGCATGTGCATTGGTCGTTTTTTAGCCTTACTACCTCTAGGGCCCTTGGTGATTTTCAGAGCCTCAGCCATCATGAGATATGCTGTTGATACCCATCCTGGCTTCCCTACTGATTATTGTGAAGATCAAAAGGGCAATTAGGAGAACTTGCTCCAAACCCTATAAGGAACTATATAGTAAGGGATTTTTGTTACACACCTTTTTTCTCTATTTTCAAATACTTATTTGGTACAGTCATTACAGCAGTAAATGAGAATCTCTAAAGAAGAAAGGTGGTGAATAGAACACTTTAAATGAAGGAGTTCCTCAAGGGGCAGGCTGTCCCTTCTCCTGAGCTTCGTGGGCATGAGTGTGTTGGTTTGTCAAGAACAGGGAAGGGATCTTGTTCATCTACCAGTGCCTAGTTCAATGATGATATATGAGATACAATAAATATTGATGAGTGAATGAGGTAATACATGAAATAGTTACCTGATTTAACATGTATAGATCTTTTTGAAAATTAGAAAAAAGCTTCCCTTACTCTGGGCAGACTCAGCCCTGAGTTTGAGTGTCTTGATTAGTAGGCAAGTACAGGGTGGATTTTAATCCCATTTGTCTCCCTGCTCAATGCATGTGCATGTTCTTTTGGGGCCTGTATTTTTTTTTTTTAAGATTTTATTTATTTATTTGAGAGAGAGAATGAGAAAGAGAGAGCATGAGATGGGGGAGGGTCAGAGGGAGAAGCAGACTCCCCGCTGAGCAGGGAACCCGATGCGGAACTCGATCCCGGGACTCCAGGATCATGACCTGAGCCGAAGGCAGTCGCTTAACCAACTGAGCCACCCAGGTGCCCTTGGGGCCTGTATTTTTATGTGATATTGCCAAAGTAGGTATTGTCAAGGTCCTTTTAAGCTATTCCCTCTTCCTCTTCTTTTGCTTCTCATTAACATTAAAGACAATTCATGCCAAGATTTGTTTTAATTTGAACAGCTAGACTTATGCACACTCTGCTCATTTTGATAAAGAGGCCCTAGGAAGTTATTCAGGTGAAGCCACCATTAGCAGATCAGGATTGCTGTAGGGCTTGATCATGGTGAGGCTGGTAAGTAAAACCTTGGGTCCCAATACAGCCATATTTCTGTTAGCACATCTGGAAATCACCTCTTATGTTTCCAGCTCCTGATGATTGAACTGGAGCACAGAGCAAATGCAGCATTCCATGCTGAGCAAGAGGTTATGATTCAAACTAGGCAAGAGACAAAGCAGTGTCCAGGCCAGAGAACATCTATTTTTGGCTGGAAGAAAGGCTGTTAAGTAGATATTTGTTTCTCCTTCTATATACTGTGACACTTGTCAAGCAGACTGCCACTAAAGCTGTTCTTTGTAGCCACCAGCAGAAAATATGTAATTTTAAACACAGTGGCTGAGAACTTAGAGAATGACTTTTCATTCATCTTTATCTCTCTATGAAACAATAGTAATGTAGTAATTCCCACTTAGGGGGTTCAAATTATGTTGCAGTCTTTCAAAATTATTTGTCTTTAACATAGCATGAGCCTAAAAGGGTAGATTTTAACCTCCACTTAAAGAATGAGCCAACTGAGTCTCAAAAACTTCTTTGGATTCAAATCTGGATGTGTACCGCCCCCAAATATGTGTTCTCTTCACTACACCATGCTGCCTCTTAGGGTGCTGGTGGCCATCTGGATTTCATACAGGCACTTTCCTGCCTGTATTAGCTCATTGATCTAATCACCATTTCAGTAACTTAGCAGTTCTTAGACAAAGGTACAGGTGTAACTCCCTCCTTCCTCAGTGTAGGTTACACATAATGACTTTCTTCTAAGGAGTAGTGTGGAAAGTGGAAAATTAAGAGTAACTTTACGGTGGAGAAATCTGACAAACACTACCACTGACAGGTGATCAAGGTGAACATCAGTAGTGATTACCATATGCCCTTGGTAACATGGGATGAGAAAGACACTTCACCTCCGTAGTCTTCCTTCAAAACTCCATGGCTCAGGTCCAATCATGAAGAAAACATTGGATAAATCTCAAATGAAGGCCATACTACAAAATACCTGTCTAATATTCCTCAAAACTGTCCAGTCCATCAAAAACAAGAAAAGTCTGAGGAACTTTCATAGCTGAGGGAAGTCTGAGACATGACAAATAAATGTGATATGATATTCTGGGTGGGGTCCCAGAACAGAAAAAGGACATTAAGTAGAAAATAAGAAAATATGAATGAACTTTAGTTAATAATACTGAATCAATATTCAGTGATTATGAAAAATGTTTCCTGTGAATGTAAGATGCTAACAATAGGGGAAACTGGGCATGAATTAGATAGGCACCATCCATATTATCTTCACAAGTTTTCTGTAAATTATTTTAAAATAAAAAGATTATTTTAAATATATAAGCTCATAATTTAAAATCTACTTTAGTATAGTAAAAAGGAATTGACAGCTTGGGAATGGTGCTAACTGCCTATCCATATGGTGGAAAAGAAGTTAAAACTTGAAAGCTACCTACCATGCACAAAAAGAAAATCTAGATGAATTCAGGACCAAATATGGAAAAACAAAGCCATGAAAAAATTTTAAAAAATCTTTTTAATGGATGATCTTATCAAAGTGTTGTCCCCAGACCAGCAATATCAGCATCCTCAGGGAATCTGTTAGAAATACAATTTCTTGGGCCCCATCTAGAGTAACTCCAGAAGTAACATCTGCCTGGTCTTTGTTTTAAAAACCCTCCAAGTAACTGTTATGTATGTTAAAGTGTGAGGACCATTGCAATAGAGTAACACTTCATAAACAAGATAGGAAAGTCAAGCTGAAAAGTGTAAGATTGATAAAAATGGCTGTACTAATATTTAAAATGTGAAATATCTATTAAACCATTGTCTTAGAAAAAAATAACTGACCCAAGATTAGCATATGAAATATTCAGCACAGATAAATATAGAGCAGTGCTTTTCAACTAGGGGTGATTTTGTTCCCTGGGGAATGTATGGTGTCTTGAGACATTTAGGTCATCAAAACTTCAGGAGGGCAGTCATTTAGTTGATAGAGGACAACAGGGATGCTGCTAAACATCCTACAATGCACAAATCATCCCACACAACAAAGAATTATCTGGCTCAAAATGCAAATAGTGCTGACTTTGGGAAAGTGTGGTGTAGAGATTTCTTCAAATCATTAAGAAAATGATCATCAGCAAAGTAGTTTGGGCAATTTACAGAGAGAAAAACACAAAATGACCAATATACATATGATAAGAGGCTCAAACTCACTAGTAGGTGGGTAAATGCAAATCATCACAACCCTTATTTTGGCAAAAAATAAACAAAACACTGAGTCTTGTAACATCATGTGTATTGCTTATTGCTGCTATAACAAATTACTAAAAACTTAGTGACTTAAAACAACACAAATGTATTATTTTACAATTCAGGAGGTCAGAAACTCAAGATTAGTTTTACTAGGTGGAAGTGAAGGTATTGGCAGGGCTGGTTCCTTCTGGAGATTCTAGGGGAGACTATACTTCTTTCTTTTTCCAGTCTCCAGATGAAGCTTGCATTCCTTGTCTCCTGGCCCCTTCCTCCCTCTCTGAGTTCAGCAGCATAGCATCTTCAAATCTCTGACTCTCTCTGATCTGTACTTCCATCCTCACATCTCCTTCTCTGCCTCTCTCGACTCTTTATTTATAAAGGACTCCTGTGATGACACTGGGTCCATGTGGATAAAAATCGCACAGGATTATCTCCCCAATCTCAAACCTACATTTGCAAAGTACCTTTGGCAATTATAAGGTAACCTGTTCACAGGTTCCAGGGATCTGAATGTGGGCATCTTTGGAAGGCAGTTTTTCAGCCCACCATATTGTGCAATGAGGAGAATGTGGGGAAATGAGACACTTTTACTTTGAAAGTATAAATTGGTACCACTGCTCTCAGGGCAATTGGGCATATTTAGTAATGTTGAAGAACATCTTTCAACTTGACAATGGCATTTCTTAGTGGCTATCTCTGAAGAACTTGTACACATGAGCACAAGAAGAAATGTGCCCCAGAAGACAAATACAAGAACATTAACTGTAGCAGGGACAGTACAAAAGTGAGAAATAACCCCAGTTATCTCTTAGTTGTAAGGTCAACTCAAATTGAGATATAAATGAACTAGATGTTTTTGTATCAACATGTGTAAATCTATAAAGTTGAGGGGTAAAAGGAAGGTAGGAAAGGATGAATGTGTTAGAATTCCATTTATATAGGCTGTTATTCCTATGGATTTATACATACGCAGGGGAGATACAAAACATGCCTGAGCGTGACGTATACTACCTTCACAGAGGTGGGTAAGCCTGAGGAGTCAACGCTGGGGAAGAGATAGGAGTATGGCTTTAGGTATTTCTTTAACTATTCATTTAGATATTTGTTTTAAGAATTAAAAAAAAAATACGGAGAACTCTGAATCCTATATGGCAAGATGTTAACATTTTAAAAACTTTAGCAGTGAGTATATAGATGTGTGATAATATTTCAGTGTGAATTCTTTTAACTCTCAGAAACCCTGGACCCAGAGGAATTCTTTTTCCTATCATGATAACTTCTAGAGAGTTCTGGTTATTACAGCATAGTCAGCAATTTTTTTTTTTACCTTTTTGTTCTGAAAATCCATTTATTATGAATCTGATTCATGAGAATCATTTCCTTAGAGCTTCATCACCCTAGAAGGAGGAGCTAATCTAATTTCTGCTATAAGGCGGCTAATTTCTAAACCTCATTTATTTGCTTTGCTTTTTCCACCCACCATTCAAATATTCATCAGGGGACATCTGCTCCAGCTTTCACCTCCTGTGATTTTATGTAAGTTCCTGGACTGTGTCGGGATTCAATTTCTTCACCTATGAAATGATGGCCCTAGATTAAGAACATTTTTAACAGCCTTCAAGTTTTAAAATTCTGATCCTCTGTAGTTTCTTTGAATTTTTAATCTATGAGCATTTTTGCTAACTATGTTTGTCATCCTCTAGTATTACCTAGTAGACCTGAAATAATTGCTTTGCAGAATACTGACCTCTTCATTGGCTCTTAAAGGAATATTCAAATAATATAAGATACTTAAAGACTTACAGCAGCACTAATAGTACTAAATTACCACCAGAGTTCTATTGATAGGGTGCTTCAAAGATCTAATTTTAAGAAATGAGGTGGAAGACAATGCCCTACTCTCTTTCCAATACCAGTATTTTAATGTTAAGAGAGACATTTAATGGGGTATCTGAGTGGCTCAGTCAGTTAATTGTCCAACTTTTGATCTCGGCTCAGGTCTTGATCTTGTGCTTTGGGCTCCATGCTGGGTGTAGACTACTTAAAAAAAAAAAAGGATACATTTATCACTTGCTCTCTGGTCTATTAATCAGAATATTGGAATATTTGGTATCATAGCAACATGGCACATTTGACTTCCTCTCATCTTTTCCTGTGTGATCATATAAACTTGTGGTCATTCTCCATTTGACATGAACTCATTCCTCTTCAGCCTGGGGCATTAAATATTGGGGGTTCTATAGCACATTGTAGTTTATTAAGATTTCCCATCTTTCTTAGGAACATGTATAAATTGTATGCAAAGAATGTGGTTGGTTTAACAGATGAGAACACTCTGCCAAAGACAGAGAGCAAAAGTAAGTCTCAACCATATTCTCAAAGAGTTTACATTGCTTATTTCATTTTACCCTCAAAATAAGTTAATAAAGTTATAAATTATTAGGCTCATTTTACTGTTGAGAAATGATGAGATGCTAGTTATATTACCGGGATTTTGTAATTGGAAGAGCCAAGATTTAAACTCCAAATTCACATATTTTTCTACTCAATTGAAATACCTCTCTTCTCAGTAAATATGAGGTATAATAGCAAGCAAAATCTTGATGATTTAAAGCGATTACAGATTAGAGCAAGACTTAAATCTGTTGTTATTAAAGCAAATTTCCTATTTGGAGCTTCTTTAGGGATGTCAGAAGAACGATATCATGTTAATTATCTAACTAAAATGTGTTTATTTGAAGTCAGCAGCTTTACCTTACTTAGCCTATTAAAAAGGTACAGGCTGTATGATTCTACCATGTGTTTGGTGCTATATAAGAATTGCTAAAATACATTTAAAAAGTTATTTTACGTGCTGTAAAGTTATTTGCATGGAGATTATTTACTTACATTTGAGGAAGTCAGTTGTAGTTTGCGTAATAAAGTGATAACCAGGATTGATAAGATAGAAGGGAAAGAGGAAAAAAGGCAAACTTCAGGCAATCAGGGTACAGTGAATTTTATTTGTACTTTTTTTGGTTGTCATTTAACTGATTAATTGGCAGGTGCAGAAAGGGCAGTCTGGGCATTCTGTCCTTGAGCAGGCTGATTAGTGGATCAAAAAGCAGTTTGGGTTGTTTTATGGACTAATTTTATGGCCTTACACTGTGAGCTTTTAGCTGAGACGTAAGTGCAGGCAGTCTGACTCAAGTGGCATCACCCAGAGTCTCTAGGGACGCCTGTGCCTTGGTGAGGACTCACCGGTGTGGTTCCTCTCCTGTGTAATTCTCAGTACTGCCCTGTACTGTGCTCACTCAGGTCAGGGCAGCTGTGAGAGCGAGGTTCCTGGATGACCTTCCACTTAGGGACATTTCAAACTACCTTAAAAGGCTGATAGAAGAGAATGGTCGAGTTTCATTCTTCTGTATATAGCTGTCCAATTTTCCCAGCACCATTTATTGAAGAGACTTTTTTCCATTGTGTATTTTTTTCCTGTTACCAGACTCTTACACCATACACAAAGATAAACTCAAAATGGATGAAAGACCTCAATGTGAGACAGGAGTCCATCAAAATCCTAGAGGAGAACATAGGCAATAACCTCTTCCACATAGGCCACCGCAACTTTTTCTTTTCTTTCTTTCTTTCTTTCTTTCTTTCTTTCTTTCTTTCTTTCTTTCTTTCTTTCTTTCTTTCTTTCTTTCTTTCTTTTTCTTCTTCTTTCTTTCTCTCTTCCTTCCTTCCTTCCTTCCTTTCTTTCTCTTTCTTTCTTTCTTTCTTTCTTTCTTTCTTTCTTTCTTTCTTTCTTTCTTTCTTTCTTTCTTTTTCTTCTTCTTTCTTTCTCTCTTCCTTCCTTCCTTCCTTCCTTTCTTTCTCTTTCTTTCTTTCTTTCTTTCTTTCTTTCTTTCTTTCTTTCTTTCTTTCTTTCTTTCTTTCTTTCTTTCTTTCTTTCTTTCTTTCTTTCTTTCTTTCTTTCTTTCTTTCTTTCTTTCTTCCTTGTGTTCCATGATTTATTGTTTGTGTATAACACCCAGTGCTCCATGCAGAACGTGCCCTCTTTAATACCCATCACCAGGCTAACCTATCTTCCCACCCCCCTCCCCTCTAGAACCCTCAGTTTGTTTTTCAGAGTCCATCATCTCTCATGGTTCAGCTCCCCCTCCAATTTCCCCCCCTTCACTCTTCCCCTCCTGCTATCTTCTTCTTCTTCTTCGTCTTCTTTTTTTTAACATAAAATGTATTATTTGTTTCAGAGGTACAGATCTGTGATTTAAGAGTCTTGCACAATTCACAGCACTCACCATAGCACATACCCTCCCCAATGTCTATCACCCAGCTGCCCAGCCCTCCCACGCCCCCACTACTCCAGCAACCCTCAATTTGTATCCTGAGATTAAGAATTCCTCATATCAGTGAGGTCATATGATGCATGTCTTTCACTGATTGACTTATTTCGCTCAGCATAACACCCTCCAGTTCCATCCACGTCGTTGTAAATGGCAAGATCTCATTCCTTTTGATGGCTGCATAATATTCCATTGTATATATATACCACTTCTTCTTTATCCATTCATCTGTCGATGGACATCTTGGCTCTTTCCACAGTTTGGCTATTGTGGACATTGCTGCTATAAACATCGGGGTGCACGTACCCATTTGGATCCCTACATTTGTATCTTTGAGGTAAATACCCAGTAGTGCAATTGCTGGATCGTATGGTAGCTCTATTTTCAACTTTATGAGGAACCTCCATACTGTTTTCCAGACTGGCTGCACCAGCTTGCATTCCCACCAGCAGGGTAGGAGGGTTCCCCTTTCTCCGCATCCCCGCCAATATCTGTCGTTTCCTGACTTGTTAATTTTAGCCATTCTGACTGGTGTGAGGTGGTATCTCATTGAGATTTTGATTTGGATTTCCCTGATGCCGAGCAATGTTGAGCACTTTTTCATGTGTCTGTTGGCCATTTGGATGTCTTCTTTGGAAAAATGTCTGTCCATGTCTTCTGCCCGTTTCTTGATTGGGTCATTTGTTCTTTGGGTGTTGAGTTGAAGAAGTTCTTTATAGATTTTGGATACTAGCCCTTTATCTGATATGTCATTTGCAAATATCTTCTCCCATTCTGTCGGCTATGTTTTGGTTTTGTTGACTGTTTCTTTTGCTGTGCAAAAGTTTTTTATCTTGATGAAGTCCCAATAGTTCATTTTTGCCCTTGCTTCCCTTGCCTTTGGCGATATTTCTAGGAAGAAGTTGCTGCAGCTGAGGTCGAAGAGGTAGCTGCCTGTGTTCTCCTTTAGGATTTTGATGGACTCCTGTCTCACATTGAGGTCTTTCAACCATTTGCAGTCTATTTTTGTGTGTGATGAAAAGAAATGGTCCAGTTTCATTCTTCTGCATGTGGCTGTCCAATTTTCCCAACACCATTTGTTGAAGAGACTGTCTTTTTTTGATTGGACATTCTTTCCTGCTTTGTCGAAGATGAGTTGACCATAGAGTTGAGGATCCATTTCTGGGCTCTCTATTCTGTTCCATTGATCTATGTGTCTGTTTTTGTGCCAGTATACCATACTGTCTTGATGATGACAGTTTTGTAATAGAGCTGGAAGTCCGGAATTGTGATGCCGCTAGCTTTGCTTTTCTTTTTCAACATTCCTCTGGCTATTTGGGGTCTTTTCTGGTTCCATACAAATTTTAGGATGATTTGTTCCATTTCTTTGAAAAAAGTGGATGGTATTTTGATGGGGATTGCATTGAATGTGTAGATCGTTCTAGGTAGCATTGACATCTTCACAATATTTGTTCTTCCAATCCATGAGCATGGAATGTTTTTCCATTTCTTTGTGTCTTCCTCAATTTCTTTCATGAGTATTTTATAGTTTTCTGAGTACAGATCCTTTGCCTCTTTGGTTAGATTTATGCCTAGGTATCTTATGGTTTTGGGTGCAATTGTAAATGGGATCGACTCCTTAATTTCTCTTTCTTCTGTCTTGTTGTTGGTGTATAGGAATGCCACTGACTTCTGTGCATTGATTTTATATCCTGCCATTTTACTGAATTCCTGTATGAGTTCTAGCAGTTTTGGGGTGGAGTCTTTTGGGATTTCCACATAAAGTATCATATCATCTGCAAAGAGTGAGAGTTTGACTTCTTCTTTGCTGATTTGGATGCCTTTTCTTTCTTTTTGTTGTCTGATTGCTGTGGCTAGGACTTCTAATACTATGTTGAATAGCAGTGGTGATACTGGACATCCCTGCCACATTCCTGACCTTAGGAGGAAAGCTCTCAGTTTTTCCCCATTGACAATGATATTCACTGTGGGTTTTTCATAGATGGCATTTATGATATTGAGGTATGTACCCTCTATCCCTATACTCTGAAGAGTTTTGATCAAGAAAGGATGCTGTACTTTGTCAAATGCTTTTTCTGCATCTATTGAGAGGATCATATGATTCTTGTTTCTTTTGTTAATGTATTGTATCACGTTGATTGATTTGCGGATGTTGAACCAAGCTTGCAGCCCAGGGATAAATCCCACTTGGCCGTGGTGAATAATCCTTTTAATGTACTGTTGGATCCTATTGGCTAGTATTTTGGCGAGAATTTTTGCATCCCTGTTCATCAAGGATATTGGTCTGTAATTCTCCTTTTTGATGGGGTTTTTGTCTGGTTTTGGGATCAAGGTAATGGTGGCCTCATAAAACGAGTTTGGAAGTTTTCCTTCCACTTCTATTTTTTGGAAGAGTTTCAGAAGAATAGGTATTAATTCTTCTTTAAATGTTTGGTAGAATTCCTCTGGGAAGCCATCTGGCCCTGGGCTTTTGTTTGTTGGGAGATTTTTGATGACTGCTTCAATTTCCTTAGTGGTTATAGGTCTGTTCAGGTTTTCTATTTCTTCCTGGTTCAGTTTTGGTAGTTGATACATCTCTAGGAATGCATCCATTTCTTTCAGGTTACCTAATTTGCTGGCATAGAGTTGCTCATAATATGTTCTTAGAATTGTTTGTATTTCTTTGGTGTTGGTTGTGATCTCTCCTCTTTCATTCATGATTTTGTTGATTTGGGTCATTTCTCTTTTCTTTTTAATAAATCTGGCCAGGGGTTTATCAACCTTGTTAATTTTTTCAAAGAACCAGCTCCTAGTCTCATTGATCTGTTCTACTGTTCTTTTGGTTTCTATTTCATTGATTTCTGCTCTGATCTTTATTATTTCTCTTCTCCTGCTGGGTTTAGGCTTTATTTGCTGTTCTTTTTCCAGCTCCTTTAGCTCTAGGGTTGGGTTGTGTATTTGAGACCTTTCTTGTTTCTTGAGAAAGGCTTGTATTGCTATATACTTTCCTCTTAGGACTGCCTTTGCTGCATCCCGAAGATTTTGAACAGTTGTGTTTTCATTTTCATTGGTTTCTATGAATTTTTTAATTCTTCTTTAATTTCCTGGTTGACCCATTCATTCTTTAGTAGGATGCTCTTTAGCCTCCATGGATTTGAGTTTTTTCTGACTTTCCTCTTGTGATTGAGTTCTAGTTTCAAAGCATTGTGGTCTGAAAATAGGCAGGGAATGATTCCAGTCTTTTGGTACTGGTTGAGACCTGATTTGTGACCTAGGGTGTGATCTATCCTGGAGAATGTTCCATGGGGACTAGAGAAGAATGTGCATTCTGTTGCTTTGGAATGGAATGTTCTGAATATATCTGTGAAGTCCATTTGGTCCAGTGTGTCATTTAAAGTCTTTATTTCCTTGTTGATCTTTTGCTTAGACGATCTGTCCATTTCAGTGAGGGGGGTGTTAAAGTCTCCCACTATTATTGTATTGTTGTCGATGTGTTTCTTTGCTTTTGTTATTAATTGCCTTATATAATTGGCTGCTCCCATGTTAGGGGCATAGATATTTTCAATTGTTAGATCTTCTTGTTGGATAGACCCTTTAAGTAGGATATAGTGTCCTTCCTCATCTCTTATTAGAGTCTTTGGTTTAAAATCTAATTTGTCTGATATAAGGATTGCCACCCCAGCTTTCTTTTGGTGTCCATTAGCATGGTAAATGGTTTTCCACCCCCTCACTTTCAATCTGGGGGTGGCTTTGGGTCTAAAATGAGTCTCTTGTAGACAGCATATCGATGGGTCTTTTTTTTTTTTTAATCCAATCTGATAGCCTGTGTCTTTTGATTGGGGCATTTAGCCCATTTACATTCAGGGTAACTATTGAAAGATATGAATTTAGTGCCATTGTATTGCCTGTAAGGTGACTGTTATTGTATATTGTCTGTGTTCCTTTCTGGTCTATGTTACTTTTAGGCTCCGTCTTTGCTTAGAGGACCCCTTTCAATATTTCTTGAAGGGCTGGTTGCATGTTTGCAAATTCCTTTAGTTTTTGTTCATCCTGGAAACTTTTTATCTCTCCTTCTATTTTCAATGACAGCCTAGCTGGGTATAGTATTCTTGGCTGCATATTTTTCTCATTTAGTGCTCTGAATATATCATGCCCTTCCTTTCTGGCCTGCTAGGTCTCTGTGGATAGGTCTGTTGCCAATCTAATGTTTCTACCATTGTAGGTTACATATCTCTTCTCCCGAGCTGCTTTCAGGATTTTCTCTTTGTCTCTGAGACTTGTAAGTTTTACTATTAGATGTCGGGGTGTTGACCTATTTTTATTGATTTTGAGGGGGGTTCTCTGGCCTCTTGGATTTTGATGCCTGTTTCCTTCCCCAAATTAGGGAAGTTCTCTGCTATAATTTGTTCCAATATACCTTCTGCCCCCCTCTCTCTTTCTTCTTCTTCTGGGATCCCAATTGTTCTAATGTTTCATCTTATGGTATCGCTTATCTCTTGAATTCTGCCCTCGTAATCCAGTAGTTATTTATCTCTCTTTTTCTCAGCTTATTTATTTTCTATCATTTGGTCTTCTGTATCACTAGTTCTCTCTTCTGCCTCATTTATCCTAGCAGTTAGAGCCTCCATTTTTGGTTGCACCTCATTAATAGCCTTTTTGATTTCAACTTGGTTAGATTTTAGTTCTCTTATTTCTCCAGAAAGAGTTTCTCTAATAACTTCTATGTTTTTTTCAAGCCCAGCTAGTATCTTTAAAATCATCCTCTGAACTCTAGTTCTGGCATCTTACTAATGTCTATATTGAATAGGTCCCTGGCAGTCGGTACTGCCTCTTGTTCTTTTTGTTGAGGTGATATTTTCCATCTTGTCATTTTATCCAGAGGAGAACAGATGAATGAGAGAACAAAATGCTAACAGGGTAACAATGTTCCCAGAAAATATACACTGAACAAATCAGAAAAGACCTGAAACCAGGGGAAAAGAAAGGGAAAGAAAGAAAAAAGAGAAAAAAAAAGAAAAAGAAAAAGATAAAAACAAACAAAAACAAAACAAAACAAAAAAAACAGAATATGATCAAATATGATCAGTCTGGTGCATAGATCCATGCCACACACTAGATTTTGGGTGTATTTTGGTCTTTTAGAAGAAAGTGCCTCCCAAAATTTAAAAAAAAGAAAAACTTATGTATGTACAAAAATAAGGGTTAATACGATGAAGTGATGGAATATGACTGTAAAGATGAAAATTTAAAAAGATTTTATAAATGGAATTGATAGATAAGAAGTTGGTTGAAAAAAGAAAGAAGAGGATTTAAAAAAAAAAGGGAGAGAATGTGATCAGGCAGGAGACTAGAACAAAGGCATACACTGGAGATTTAGGGTATATTTTGATCTGTTAGAAGAAACTATCTCAAAATTTTAAAGAGAGAACAACATATATATATATATGTATAAAATAAGGTTAACTACTATGAAGGGATAGAATATGACTCTAAAAATGAAAAATAAAAAAGATTTTTAAAAAATGGGATTGATAAGATGTTAGCTGAAAAAGGGAAAAATAGAAATAAAAAAAAAGAGAAAGAAAATTAAAAAAATTAACTTTGAAAAGCTAAAGAACCATGGGAAAAAAACCATGAATCCTATGTGTGGTATTCCCCTAGCACTGGAGTTCTGCTGTTCTCATTGATCGGTAAACTTGGTCTTGTTTGGCTGTTCTTGCTGCTTTTCTGTGGGAGGGCCCTGTTGCCATGGTTCCCAAATGTCTTTGCTGGAGGTGGAATTGCCCTGCCCTTGCCAGGTCCAGGCTAAGTAATCTGTTCGGGTTTGCTCTCGGGAGCTTTTGCTCCCTGCAAGCTTTCCGTACAGATTTGGAGGAGGAGAGTGAAAATGTTGGCCTCCCAATCTCCACCCAAGAGGAGGCAAGAGCTCAGGACCCCACTCCTCAGTGCACCCCCAGGGAAAATTAGTCAGTCACTCCCATCCGCTGGTCTCCAGCAGCACTCCATGCTCACCCGGACTGTCACTGAGCATTTCTATCTCTGGCACACGACCCCATGTGGAGTCTCCAAACCCAGCAGATTCCTGTGGGGTGCTTCCACGCTGTTCCTCCCCGGGGAGGAAGGGGAATCTCCCCGGATCTGCCACTTGTTGGGTCCCTGCTGGAGGAGCAGTGGCCCGACTGTGCCGCAGATCACAGTTTATGGCAACCCCGAGCTGAGAGCCCACTCCTCGGCTCTGTCTCTGCAGCTGGTTTCCCTGCTGATACCTGGGAGTTCTGCTGCACTCAGGCACCCCCAGTCTTCCTGTGACCCTGAGGGTCCTGAGACTACTCTGTCCCAGTGAGGGTTCCACCCCCTACTTAGCCACTGGAGCGACATCCCTCAGCAGAGCTGACTTCTAAAAGTTCCGATTTTGTGCTCAGCTGCTCTCTCCCTTGCCAGAAGCGGCTGCTGATGACCCCCTCCCCCACTGTCTATCCTCCCGAATATCGCCTCAGATTCACTTCTCCCCACTTCCTACCTTCCAGAAAGTGGTTGCTTTTCTGTTCAGAGAGCTGTTGCTATTCTTTTCTTTGATATGCTGTTAAGTTCATAGGTGTTCAGAATGGTTTGATCCATATCCAGCTGAATTCCTGGGACCAGACGAAATCCAGGTCTCCTACATTGCCACCATCTTGCTCCTCCCCACAGCAACTTTTTCAAGACATGCCTCCAAAGGCAAGGGAAACAAAAGTGAAAATGAACTTTTGAGACTTCATCAAGATAAAAAGCTTCTGCACAGCAAAGGGAACAGTCAACAAGACAAAGAGGCAACCCATGGAATGGGAGAAGATATTTGCAAATGACACTACAGATAAAGGGCTGGTATCCAAGATCTATAAAGAACTTCTCAAACTCAACACCCAAAACCAGATAATCCAGTCAGGAAATGGGCAAAAGACATAACAGACACTTCTCCAAAGAAGACATACAAATGGTTAACAGAGACATGAAAAAACGTTCATCATCACTAGCCATCAGGGAAATTCAAATCACAACCACATTGAGATACCACCTTACACCAGTTAGAATGGCAAAAATTGACAAGGCAAGAAACAACAAATGTTGGAGAGGTTGTGGACAAAGGGGAACCCTCTTACACTGTTGGTGGGAATGCAAGTTGATACAGCCACTTTGGAAAACAGTGTGGAGTTTCCTCACAAGTTAAAAAAAAAGAGCTACCCTATGACCCAGCAATTGCATTACTGGGTATTTACCCCAAAGATACAGATGTAGTGAAAAGAAGGGCCACATGCACCCAAGATTCATAACAGCAATGTCCATAATAGCCAAACTGTGGAAGGAGCTGAGATGTCCTTCAACAGATGAATGGATAAAGAAGATGTGGTCCATATATACAATGGAAAATTACTCAACCATCAGAAAGGATGAATACCCAACTTTTGCATCAACATGGATGGAACTGGAGGAGATTATGCTAAGTGAAATAAGTCAAACCGAGAAAGTCAATTATCATATGGTTTCATTTATTTGTGGAACATAAGGAATAGCATGGAGCACATTAGGAGAAGGAAGGGAAAAATGAAGGGGGGGGGGAAATTCAGAGGAGGAGAAGAACCATGAGAGACTATGGACTCTGGGAAACAAACTGAGGGGTTTAGAGAGGATAGGGTGGGAGGATGGGTTAGCCTGGTGATGGGTATTAAGGAGGGCATGTATTGCATGGAGCACTGGGTGTTATACACAAACAATGAATCATGAAACACTACATCAAAAACTAATGATGTACTGTATGGTGACTAACATAACATAATAAAAAAATAACATAATAAAAAAAATAAAAAAAGATAAACCACCACAGTTAAACTGCTAAAAAAAAAAAGGCTGATAGAAGGGGAAGAATGGGGTGGTAGAATAGGTCCCATTTTAGGGACATGAGGAGAGTGACCGGCCAATAGAGTGCTGCCTGCACAGGTGAGGGGAACACAGATAGCTGGGTGCTTTGGGGTCCTGGGGAGGTGGAGCTGAAACTGCAAATGCCCCAGAGATCAAACTGGGCATGGCCATGCAGACCTCACCATGGGGCAGTGTGTGGCCATCAGTGATTTTTTTTTATTATGTTATGTTAGTCACCATACAATACATCATTAGTTTTTGATGTGGTGTTCCACAGTTCATTGCTTTCATATAACACCCAGTGCTCCATGCAGTACGTGCCCTCCTTAATACCCACCACCAGGCTAACTCATCCCCCCACCACCCTCCCCTCTAAAACCCTGTTTGTTTCCCAGAATCCATAGTCTCAGTGATTTTTAAGCAGAGTCTGACAAGCAATTCAGGAAGTTTCTGTGGCTGCAGGGAGGGCAGGGAATCTGCAGCCAGAAGCCAGACCTGAGCTGTTGCAGGAGCTCAGGAGTGGGGTCTTTTTTGTTTGCATCAGGGACTGTCTCATAGTTCCTTCAACTTTAAACACATACAGTTAGAAGTAATTGTAAAAATCATAACCTCAAACTGTAGAAATCAAAATCTTGTAAGGACAGGTTATTCTCAACTGCCTAATCTTGTAAAAATTTACCCAAGTATTTCAACTTTGCTAGAGTTTTTAATTCAGTATTTGAAAATTGAATTTTGTGTTTTAAAGAACTATTCCTAAACCCCTCAGAATTAATGAAGATTTTTCACTTAGAGAACCCTAAGGAGTATGTTAATAAGTGTTCGGAAGTCTTCTGTTTGATAACAAAAGCTGCATTTCCAAAGATACAAGAAATCCTAGAGTCTCCTTTGCAACAGCAGGGTCTGCAGGGTCTCTCTCTGTGCTCACAGCCCATGTCTCATCATTAATAGGATTTGCCCATCCCAAGCTCATACCAGTCATGCTTCCAGAAAACTGAAGGAGGATGTTCAAGCATCGTAGATTCACAGGACATCAAGCTGGCGTTTTCCTTGCCCTGACTTGATTTAGAGCTTCATTTTAGCTAAAGCATTTGGGACCTCAACCTAACTTGTGTGACAAAGCTCTTTCCATACACGTCAGTGTAGTGGATGTTGTGATGGACCTTCTAGATCTCCCTGCAGGATGAAAGGTCTTATTTCCCCAGCTCCTAGGTGTACTACAAGCAGATAGTACCTTAGTTAGTGGGAGCATCTTTTTCCAAAGTCACACGTTCTTTCCAGGGCAGTTCATATGCAATTACTGGCTGAGTCAAGGACATAATGGCCTGGACACCTCACCCCAATTTGGGGCAATTCTGAAGGACTATCAATTTCAATTATCCCTTGCCATCAATTGAAGCCTTTGTTAACACTGCATCATAGCCAAGTTCTTCCTCAGCTCAGTCCTGCTTCTTGCCCTTCCCTTCTCTGCTGTTGCTCGCAGGAATATTTCCTAGTAAATTCTCTGTATGCTAATCTTCATCTTAGTCTGCTTTCCTGGGAAAATATCCTGTGATAATTGATGCCAGGAATGGTGTAAAAAAGAAGATACCAAGGAGATATTTGGAATTCAGGTCCCTTCCAACCTAGCTGGCAATGAAACCCTCACCTAGATCACAGATTGTCCCTGGTATATAGCTGGGCATTTGTTAAAACTTTCACCCTTGATGAACTGGAATGGCATTGCAGCGGCAGGAAATATAAGAGCAGGGGCTATACATTTGCAAAATGTGATTGGAAATAGTATACACTATACACTCTCTAGTGTATAGTGAAATTGGGTGGCTGTTGCTAAATATTATTGATAATTTGGTAAAATGAGAGAAGTCTGAGTGTGGTTAATCAGCAATTATAAGCTGGGATGCCTGGGTGGCTCAGTCAGTTAAGCGTCTGCCTTCGGCTCAGGTCATGATCCCAGGGTCCTGGGATGGAGTCTTGCATCTGGCTCCTTGCTCAGTGGGACCCTGCTTCTCCCTCTGCCTGCTGCTCCCCCTGCTTGTGCTCTCTCTCTCTCTGACAAATAAATGAATAAAATCTTTAAACAATCAGCAATTATAATCTTAATGTGGGATGTAGGGGCACTATGGTAGCACACAAGGAGTCTTTCACTTCCTGTAGCTAGAGACAAATAAAGCTGTGGACCAAACCCAGGTCTTAATCAGGAGAGTAACAGAGCTCCAAAAATCATGAAAATTTCAACCTAAGCAAGTGTGCTTTGGCAAAATCATTGTTCTTTTGGGAAAGAGTGGGACACTGACATGTGGGATGGGGCATCTGAGTTGATGAATCTAAGGATCTTGCATATTTAGATTTCTGTGATCCCTTTGTGCCTGCTGCAGTGGCTCATACTTCCCTGTTAAGGGGTAGTACTCCCACCTTTCCTGAAGATAATGCAGGGATCTCTCCACTTGAGGACAACCTGGGACGACTCCTTAGGATCTGTCCCTAACTCTGCTTCAGGCCACAAGGTCATTGACCAGGATTAAATTTTAACAGAACCTAGCTGGAGTCATGCTAAGCCTGAGAAGGGAGAAAAGACAACGTATTCCAGAGGAGTTGCAGAACTTAGTCAATGTTTACTGGTAGGAACTGTACATATAAAAGGACTGGATTTTGAGTGTGCTCAATTAAGGGGACAAGAATGGCAAAAATTTTTATATGTGTTATGTCTCCAGTAGGTAGAATACATTGGTCTATGAACCAAGAGATGGAAGGAGAAGTACCACTCAGTGTGAGTCCCTGTGATTCCCTTGGGGGAATTTTTGCTTCTTGTATGCAAAATTCTGGATTCTAAGTGTTTAGACATGTTAGTTGCCCTTCCAATCAGAGAGATATAGCAAGATTCTCACTGAACCACAGGCTATGGCTACTACCTGGATACTGTAAATACCTCTGGCCCAGGGAAGAACAGGAAACAGGAAGAGTCACCATCTTGGAAGGGATGATCAATGATCATCAAGAGGAGAAAGGGATACTATTATATGGGGGCATGGAAGAATATGTTTGGTGTGCAAATATGCACTTGGGCACCTTTTGGTACACCTTTGCCCAGTTTTCATGGCAAAAAGACAAAGGCAGCAGCCTGGCCTAAGAACATGGTTGTGACCAGGGACTCAGGTTCTTTCAGAATGTGGTTGCAAATCATGTCACAAGATAAACCACTGAGACAGGCCGAGGTATTATTTGAGGATGAAGGGAATCCAGAATCGACAGTAAACGGGGGAGACAATCAGTATCTCTTACGATTTCAAGACCAGCTGTACTAGCAGGGGCCATGTTTTTTCCTTTTCTAAGTTTCCCTTAGGAAAAGATGTCCCCTGGGATCCTTCAGTAGCTTCTCCCAGAATTTATTTATAATTAATTAATTAATTAATTTAAAATTCAAGTATAATTAACACAGTGTTATATTAGTTTCAGGTGTACAATATAATGATTCATCAATTCATTACATTATTCAGTGCTCATCATGATGAGTATAGTCTTTTTTTTTTTTTTAAGATTTTATTTATTTATTTGACAGAGACACAGGGAGAGAGGGAAACAAGCAGGGGGAGTGAGAGAGGGAGAAGCACACTACTCATGGAGCAGGGAGCCCGATGTGGGGCTTGATCCCAGGACCCTGGGATCATGACCTGAGCTGAAGCCAGATGCTTAATGACTGAGCCACCCAGGCACCCCTGATGAGTGTACTCTTAATCCCCTGCACCTGTCTCACCTATCCCCTCACCCACCTTCCCTCTGGTAACCATCAGTTTGTTTTCTATAGTTAAGAGTCTGCTTTTTTGTTTGTTTCTTTTTTTCTTTGTTAATTTATTTTGTTTCTTAAATTCCACATATGAGTGAAACCAGATGGTATTTCTCTTTCTCTGATTAATTTATTTCACTTAGCATTATACCCTCTAGATTCATTCATGTTTTTGCAAATGGCAAGACTTCATTCTTTTTTTATGACTGAGTAATATTCCATTGTGTGTGTATATATATATATATACCACATCTTCTTAATCCATTCATCTATCAGTGGATACTTGGGTTGCTTCCATAATTTGGCTATTGTAAATAATGCTGCAAAAAACATAGCTGTGTGTATATCTTTTTGAATTAGTATTTTTGTTTTCTTTGGGTAATTACTCAGTAGTGGAATTATTGGATCATCTGGTAATTCTATTTTTAATTTTTTTAGGAACTTCCTATTTTCCACAGTGGCTGCACCAGTTTGCATTCCCACCAACAATACATGAGGGTTCTTTTTTCTCCACATCCTGGCCAACATTTTTTGTTACTTGTGTTTTTGATCTTAGCTATTCTGACAGGTGTGAAGTCATATCTCATTGTGATTTTGATTTGCATTTTCCTCATGATTAGTGATGTTGAACATGCTTTCATGTGTCTGTTGGGCATCTATATGTCTTCTTTGGAAAAATGTCTATTCATGTCTTCTGCCCACTTTAAAATGAATTATTTGTTTTCTGGTGTTGAGTTGTGTAAGTTCTTTATATATTTTGGATATTAACCCCTTATTGGATGTATTATTTGCAAGTATCTTCTCTCATTCGGTGGGTTGTCCTCTTGTTTTATTGATGGTTACCTTTGCTGTGCAAAAGTGTTTTATTTTGGTGTAGCCCCAATAGATTAATTTTGCTTTTGTTTCCCTTGTCAAAGGAGACAAATCTAGGAAAATGTTTCTATGGATGATGTCAAAGGGATTACTGCCTGTGTTTTCTGCTAAGAATTTTATGGTGTCAGGTCTCACATTTAGATCTTTAATCCATTTTGAGTTTATTTTTGTGTATGGTTGTCCAGTTTCATTCTTTTGCATGTAGCATTCCAGTTTTCCCAACACCATTTATTGAAGAGACTGTCTTTTCTCCATTGTATGTTCTTACCTCCTTTGTCATAGATCAATTGACCATATAAGCATGGGTTAATTTCTGGGCTCTCAAACCTGTTCTGTTGATCTGTGTGTGTATTTTTGTATCAGTATCATACTGTTTTGATTACTATAGCTTTGCAGTATATCTTGAAACCTGGAATTGTGATACCTCCCAGAATTTATTTAAAGAAATGGACTTGAGTGCTGCAAGGGGGTGGGGAGGTGGAGGGACTCCAGTGGACACTGGGTTATCTGTCAGGACTGAAGGTCTTATTTTCCCAGATTCTGGGAGTGCTTCCAGCAGAAGTTCCTGTTAGCCTTCTTTGGGAAGTGCTTAAATGGAAAGAGTTGCTTGGTCCAAGGTTATTCCTATTATGGGCCAGCCCGTGTCTAATGACTCATTGAAGCAAGGCTATAGAGGCCCCCACGTGAAACACTGCAGAAGAGCTAACCTATTTAGGATTCCTTATAATATCAGCTGAGGATTTTTTTGAAACTGCATCACAATCCAACCTCTCCCTCTGCTTAATGCTGCCTCTTTCCTTTCCCTGACACAGATATTGTTCCCTAAAATATTCCTAATAAATTATTTGAGTATAGGTGACACACAATATTGTGTTAGTTTCAGGTATACAATTTAGTGACTTGACAAGTTTATACATTATGATATGCTCACCACAGTATAGATACCATCTGTCCCATTACATTGCTATTACAATATCGTTGACTAAATTCCTTATGCTCTGCTTTTTATTCCTACTCATTCCATAACTGGAGACCTGTATCTCCTTCTCTTCTTCACCCATTTTGCCCACTCCCCCCCTTGCCTCCTCTTTGGCAACCATCAGTTTGTTCTCTGCATTTATAGTTCTGATTTGCTTTTTGTTTATTCATTTTTTTAAAAAAATTCCATTTATGAGTGGAATCATATGGCCTTTTCTTTCTCAGTCTGACTTATTTCACTTAGCATAATCTCTCTAGGTCCATCCATGGTCTCAAATGGCACAATCTCATCCTTTTTTATGGTTGCATAATATTCTGTCATGTATATATACCACCTTTCCCTTATCCATTTGTCTATTGATGGACACCTAATAATTTTTTTATGCTAATCTTCATCACTACATCCTAATGAAACCAACCTACAACACCAAATCAATCTAATGGCTGGACCCTTATATTATTTCTCTGGATTTTTGTCCTTAGCTGGTATCATGTCTTGGCCATTGAGCTTCTTGAAAATTTGGGAATCCATATTTCTGTGGTCAGCTCCAATGATAAAGACCTTTGTTTCTTATTTGATCACAACTACCTGGACTTGATCTTCTATATTAGTCAAAAGCACATATCCTCCCACCATGCTCCATCATCTTTGAAGAGTATTTCTCATTCTCTTTAGCTCATTGCTGGTCCTTCCAAAGCAGTCCTCTTCGGGCTTCAGCCTGTTTATTTACTTCTGGGATCTCCTTTTGTGATTCAGCCTGCTTCACCTATCTTCTGTTTCTGCTTTGATCTTAGAATCTGAGGCTTGGATGTTAGTAGAGTGAAGACTAACTTCTTTTCTCTCACAGGCCATGTGGATTCTGGTGTTTAGGATGAGGCTAGGGAAATGTTACCACATGGAAATAGACAAGTCTCCCTAAGAAGTTAGCCATCTGCAGGAACTTCCACAGAAATAGCCTTTACTACATGGTGATTTGCAGACTGACAGTGTTAAGGAAACAGGAAACAACCCTTTAAACTGTAATCATCACAAAACAAGCTATAATTTTGGGAATTGACACGTGGAAAGGTGTTATATGCTAACAATTACAATCAGGAAACTGGTGGTCAGAATGGAATGAAAGCAAAGGAGTCCCTTGGAAGAAAGGTTCTTTAGACAGGATTTGGTCCCTGCAGAAAATTGCATGGCTGACTCATCCAGCCAGAAAAAGCTCATTATCAATGTTTAACTTATTATTATGTTTAATGCCAGCATCTGTTCCCTGGTCTCCTTTGTGGTCATATCCTGAAGAGAAAGTATCTTGTTCAGAGTACCAGCCTCACCTTCCAGGGCAGATAGATATGAGATATTATGAATATATTATAACTCTATGAAGCTGAAGTTGACTTCAGAATACAAATTTTATGTGCTAAACTAATGAGTAAATTTTCTTTCTTTGGACTTCATAAAAAAGTGTAATCTCCATGCTATATTTGCAGCACCTAGAAAGTACCTGTTGCATAGTAAGAACTTAACAATTACACTGCTATTTGAATCCCTTCCAACATATGCCTCTGTAAGAAGCTCACTTTAAACACTTTAAAAAGTTATAAATAGGTTAAAATTAAAAGGATGGAAAAGATATACCATGTATATACTAACAGCAAAAACAAAATAGCTTGGGTGGCTATGTCAACATCAGACAACATCAACTTTAGAGCTTAGGAAATTAACAGAAATAAAGAAATACATTACATAGTGACAAAAGAGTCAATCCATCAAAAAGACATAACATTTCTAAATGTGTATGGCCTTTATAAAGTGTTTCAAAAGACATGAAGTGAAAGTCGATAGAACTGAAAGGCAAAACAGACAGATTAGATTCACAGAGTTGAAGACTTTCATCCCATTTTCTAAATAATCAATAGAAAGAGTAGAGAGAAAATCAGTAAAGAGGTGATAAACTTAGATCTAATTGAGATTTATAAACCACCCACCGAAAGCAGAATACACATTCTTTTCAAGTTTAAATGAGCACTTATCAAGAGTTACCATATCCTGCATCATAGAACAAAGTGTAAAAATTTTTGAAGAATTAAAATCTTAAAAATTTTGTTTTCTACTTGTAATGGAACTAATCAAGAAATAGTCAACAGAAAGTTAGCTGAAAAATCTCTCAATATTTGAAAAGTAAACAGCACACAATTATTAAACCCAAGGACCAAAGAGGAAATCTCAAGGAAGATCAGAAAATATTTTGACAGAACAAAAATGAAAATACAAAATAGCAAAATTTTCAAGATGCAGCTAAAACAGTTCTTTAGAGGGAAATTTATAGCATTAAAAGTTAATGTTTTAGTTTGCCAGGGCTACCATAACAAAGTAGTACAAACTGAGTGGATTAGACAACATTTATTATCTCACAGTTCTGAAGGCTAGAAGTATGGAATCAAGATGTTGGCAAGGTTGGTTCTTTCTGAGGGCTGTGAGGGAAAAATCTTTCCTAGGTTTCTCTCCTTGGCCTGTAGATGGTCATGTTTGTGTTCACATGGTATTCTCCCTGTATGCACGAGTGCATCCAAATTTCTCCTTCTGAAAACGGAACCATCATATTGGATTAGGGACCCAACCTACTTCAGAATGATCTCATTCTAATTTAATTACATCCGCAAAGACTTTATTTCCAAGTGAGGTCACACTCTCAGCTACTGGGGGGTTAGAACTTCAGTATATGAAATTAGGGGGGGACACAGTTCAATTCATGACAACTTATATTATAAAAGACCTTACTTTTTTTTCTTCTTTTTTTTTTAGAGAGAGAGCACACAAGCAGTCGGGAGGGGGTAGAGGAAGAGGGAGAGAGAATCTTAAATAGGCTCCAAGTTCAGTGCAGAGACAGACATGGGGCTTGTTCTCAAAACCCTAAGATCATGACCTGAGCTGAAATCAAGAGTCTGACACTTAACCAATTGAGATCCAGGCACCTTGACCTTACTTCTTTTATAAGAAAGAAATCAACAATCTAATTTTTTACCTCAAGAAAGTAGAAAAAGAAAAAAGGGAGAGGACAGCAATGATATAGGTAAGAGCAGAAGTCAGAATAAAAACAGAATAACAATACAGAAAATCAATGAAACCAAAATCTTATATTTGAAATGAAATTGTTATAGCTCTAGACAGACTCACAAAGGAAAAGAGAATATGCAAAAAAAAAAAAAAAGAAGAATGAGAAGGGATCTCAATAGAGAACTCACAGGCATTGAATGGGTAATGAGAAAATATTAAAATATTAATAAGAAACTAATAAGGAAATATCACAAATGTTAGAAAATATTAGAATTCCAATCACATAAATTTGATGATTTCAATGAAATGGAGTGATTCCTTCAAAACCACAAACTACCCAAACTCACCAAGAATAGATAACCTGAATAAAACTATATCTATTGAAGAAATTGAATTCATAGTAAAAAAAACAAAATCTCCCAAAAGGAAACTCCAGGCCCAGATAGTTTCACAGGCAGAGAAGAAAAGGCAACATCTGCAAGATTGGTAAGGAGGTCCCCAAGGTAGGAGAACTTTATTAATTTGTCTGCCCCTATGGTTTACCCCTTCAGGCTTTGCAGCACTGGAGTCACTGGAGAAGTCCTATAGTTTTGACCCCCTGGTGGGAGAGAAGGAGGATTTATTCATCCAGAGAACTAACTCCTGTTTCTAAACCATTGTAGATACTAAGGACCTCAGAATTCCTTTCTCAGGCATTCCTGAGTGTCCTTCCAAGAGTTTACCTGGGCCTTTTTCTGAGTGTACCCCTATGCTCAGGAGTTGTTTTCAGGGGCACCTGGGTGGCTCAGTCATTTAAGCATCTGACTTTGGCTCAGGTCATAATCTCAGGGTCTGGAATTGAGCCCCGTGTGGGGCTCCATGCTCAGCGGGAAGTCTGCTTATCCCTCTCCTTCTCCCTCTGCCCCTCTTCCTGCTCATGCTCTCTGTCTCTCTATCTCAAATAAATAAATAAATAAACAAACAAATAAAATCTTAAAAACAGTTGTTTTCAGAAAGCATAGACTGAGTTGGACAGTCTTAGAAGATTCCTAGAGAAGTCCACACAGTGTGCAGGAAGACCTTTGCAGAACAGAGAGGAGAGGGGTGAGAGGAGGGAAGGGTGGCTTCAGATGGGGGCCAGAGGCTGAGGGGCTGGCTCTCTTCTTTGCACTGCCATGTTCTAGTGGGAATTTGCAAGGAGTTTGAGCATTATAAACTTGAACCTGAATATCATAAAGTCATATTTTTTTACGATGGAAAGATAAAAAGCTTGTTATTCAGGCTTTTGTTAGCTTGATGTATAACTGTTCAATACCTGGACATGTGGTAAATAGGATCCATTTGTGCTCTTATTCTGAGCCCCTCAGTGTAAGTACTGGGGGGGTGCTGTTTACTGCCATATTCTGAGCACCTAGAACAATGTTTGGCACAGAGCACACAGTCAATAATAATTTTGAATTAATGAATGTGTAGATGAATAGATGAGTTAGTCCTCACCACATGCCTGAAAAGATCCTAGGTGAGAAGAAAGTGGTAATGGTAAATCATTGACACAATGGTGGATAGTTAGAGCATGATTTGAGAAAAAAATCCTTTATGAGATTAGACATAAGCAGTGTGTTATTATCTGCTCTGCTGGCCTGTGCAGAAGTGATCTGAGAGCATATCTCAGATGAGCATTCTGATCCCTGATGGGCTGTCACATGCTGTGTTTCAAGAATACTAGCCTTAGTCCTTTCATTGGAACTCATTAAGTCTCCACTGTGGGTCCCAGCCATGAGATGATGCAGTGGTGACTCAGATGGTTTCTCCATCCTCCGGGACCTTACTCAGTATTTGTCATGTTTGCCAGGGAGAGGTTGATTCTCAGGAAGAACTTTGATTCAAGAATGATTTCTGAACTTTTAAGAATCTCAGCTCTGAAATAACTGATGGTATTCTTAGAAGAAAATTAATTTGAGAACATAGCGTGAGAAATTATAGTGGTAGAACATGTTTGCCTCATACTGATAAAAATTCTCCATTTACTATTTGAATTTAATTGAAACAGCCTCTTAAAAAATTTTCCAATTTTGTTATGTTCCTGTAACACAAAGTCATGGTTATTACTCAACTTCATGATGAATTATTTTCAGCCATTTTTATCAGGGAGAAAATATAGCAAACAAGCAATTCAATTATTTAAAAGAACATTGGAGCAATTAAACTTTTCCTACAAATACCACATGAGTAAAGCAGAAGGACAGAAAGTAATGTATTAACTGCCATTCAAATGGCTCATTGAGTCTCCAACAATCATATGCTACAAATAGGACATTTATATCACATGAAAATTTAGTGCCTAGAAAAGCATCAATAGTAAACTTTCACATGACCCATTGGCTTATGGTCTTTAATGATTAAGCCACAAAGGAATAATTACTTCAACAATACCTCATTTATCTTCTCTGTAACTTCCTCCTTAGTTCTGTTAATTCTATTATTAAATAAATGGTAATATCCACCATTTCTTTTAAAATGTAACTAACTGCTAAATAGAGAACAGTAAGGTAAAATAAAATATATTTATAAATGTGTGATTGTTTGCTTTGCTTTTGAGTTGAAAACTTGTCTCTAAAATAAGACAAACAGACACAGGATATTGAATCCAGAATAAAATAATATTTAATTTTTATTTACTATAATGTACACAGTACAGAGCTATAGAATTGTTATTATTTGATTAAGGCCTTTTGCCTTGACTAGATATGTTTATAATAGGAAATTGAAAAACCCATTTAGATTTCAAATGCATTCCTATAACCATCCTACCATCAACATGAAAATATGAAGAATACAATTTACAACGTGTTAAATACACTAGTACACTGGTACACAAGGATAGTTGCACTAAAGGTCCCTGGAGGAAAAAAAAATTCATATAAAATTGGCTTCTAATATTAAATGTAATCAGTGGCTTAATTAATGAATTAGATAATTTTCCTAATGTAATTATTATCCAGATGTTGGTCTTTAGTTCACTATGTGCCCTCTGTGTGTGTGTATGTATGTGTGCTGTTTATTGTGATGGTATTATATGAATACATTCATTACTATATCCTTAAGAGACACTAAACACATTTTTAATTTTTTTCTCCTAGCGATAATCTGTTTTTCTTTATGTTCTGCTTCCTTATCTTTAAATTTGCCTACTGCATTTTTAATTTATATAATTTTTGTCTCTAATAGTTCTTTTTTCTCTGTAGTCTTCTTTTTATTACATCTACTTGCAATATAACAGAAGCAGTATTTTTCCTGTCGTTTGAGGATATTAATTTTTCTCATGTTTCCCTCTACCCATAACATTGTCTATTGATCTTCTGTGTTCCTTAATCTATTTTTAAAATTTTTTCTCTGACCTCCATGTTAAATGTTTTTTTTTTTCAAATGGTTGGTAATTCTTGGTTCTTAGAAACACATTAAACTAATATTGGGTAACTCACTCTGTGTGTTTTGAGGGGGTATGGTGGTGGTGGAATGGTACCGTTTGCCAAGTGATGCATTTCATTGTAAATTGATCAGGCAGAGGAATGTTTATTTATGGGACAACCAAAGGTCGATGACTGTAGGTCTTGTAGATTTTTTATCTTGAGCTGGCTAGTTTCCCCAGAGAGGAAACTTCAATCTCTTGTTTGAATATGTTATATAAAGTTGACTTCCAGGGTTTGGGAATTGAACAGGGAAAAGAAGCCAGGGGCTCACTGTTGAAAGCAGGCCAGCTGTCACTTAATCTCTTGTTTTCAGTATTGTGTTGTTACCCAAACCTTCCTTGTGCCTCATATTCTCAAGGCCCAACCTTTTTTTCAGTTAAGATTGAGAGAGTAAATAGGGTTCTTCCAGGGAGAGGAAGGTCAAGTAACTCAGCTTTGTAGGAAAGATAAGGAGATCCAGATTTCACATTGCTCCTTGGTCAAATTTTCAATAAAGTTTACTGTTTTCCACTTCCATCTAGCTCCCCTGATTTCAGAAGTATCTAATGCAACAAATTTGTATGCATTTGGGTGTGGAATAGGTCTGTGGCAGGAGTCACCTTGCTGTTTTTTTTTATTTTCCCACCACCAGCAGCAGCTCAAGTTGTATTTAGCCTTCTCTGCTCTGTTAGTCAAGGTACTTCTTATTTATCCTCCATTTTCTTTTCCTGTTCTTTCTCTCTCTCCAACCTCACTTTGTGGATTTCTGTCATTTTGATGGGATTTAAAAATCATTACAAATAATGATAGTAGGGGCGCCTGGGTGGCTCAGATGGTTAAGCGTCTGCCTTCGGCTCAGGTCATGATCCCGGGGTCCTGGGATGGAGTCCCGCATCGGGCTCCCTGCTGGGCGGGGAGCCTGCTTCTCCCTCTGCCTCTGCCTCTCTCTCTCTCTCTCTGACTCTCATGAATAAATAAATAAATAAAACATTAAAAAACAAAAAACAAAAAACAAATAATGATAGTAGTATTGGTTATGTGCCACTTTCTAAAATCTCCCACTGAAGGGAGTTATCAGGAGTTGGAAAAAGACCACAACAAAGAAAGTGTGTTAGTCTGTTCAGGTGGAAATAATAAAATGCCACAGACTGGGTGGCTTATTGACAACAGAAACCGATTTCTCACAGTTCTGGAGGTTGGAAGTCCAAGATCAGGCTGCCAGCATGGTCAGGTACCGGTGAAGGCCCTCTTCTGGGTTGTAGACTACAGATTTCTTACCATGTCCTCACCTGGTGGAAGGGCTGGGGAGCTCTGGCGAGTCTTTTTTGTAAAGGCACTGATCCCATTCACGAGGCTCCACCCTCATGGCCTCAGCACCTTCCAAAAGTCCCACCTCCTAACACCATCACAGTGGGCATTAGAATTTCATCATACCAATTTTGGGGAGACACAAATATTCAGATCCAAGTAGAAGGGTAGTGGATTGTATGCTCTGATGGCATGTGCATTTAAAGAGATTCTCCTATGGGTCTCAGGAGAAGAGAAGAGAAATAGTTCAGCAATAAGCATTAAGGATGGCGTCTAGCCCTCCCCCAGGCCCTCTGGCACTTGGGTTATAAGAGAGTAGCCATCAGTCAGAGGGTCCCTAAAGAAACAGTCTCCTTAGAGTGATTCAAGTGTTGGTGAGTTTCAAAGGTGAAGGAAATCTAAAAGAAGAGATTGAGGAACTAGGGAATTTTGTTAGCGCTGGATGGAGTATTCCAGAGAGTATGCAGGAAAGGTTTGAGAGCTAGGCAAGGAGTGAAAATTTGTGTTAGGTTATGGATGTACAAAGCCCTATGAGGAAAATGTCATACTGTTAATGATGACATCAGTGGCTTGGACACCTCGTGGTGACTGAGATCATGAGGGGTGTAGGAATCAAAGGGTCTGTCCTTGTGGCCTAAGGGAAAGGTGAGTTGTCAGTTCTAAGTTCGGTATCCTTCGCACACCTGGTCTCTTGTACCACTGTGATTGATGGAACAGGTAGCATGGCTACAAGGACTGAACCAAGACCAACAGGACCCTGGAAGGTCCCTTGCATCAGGTCCCTATTGACCTCCTTTATTGACTGAAGTAAGTGGTGGTGTTTTTCCTAGCTGACCACATTCTCTGAGGCCTCCATCCACTCAACTGTGGCCTGGATCTGCCATTAATGATGTGCATGGGCCTCATTTCCCTCACATACAAAAGGAGGGCATTGGCCTACGTCAGTGCTTCTCAAATTTTTCCTAGAGAAGTTTTCTCATACATCTCCTAGAGAAGCCTGTGAAGGTGGCCTGAATAAACTTAGCATTTATTACATTTTAGCTTCACATTCGATACGAAGTTTAAGTGGGAAATAATACTAGCCTATGTGGTGTGATCATTTCTTGACATATTAATTGGATTTTACATTTTCTGCTGCAGGAACCATGTCAAATTAGAGCTATGTGTGTGGCATTCCCTGCATTTTCTTTCTTCTGTTTCAGAGAAGTTGCCAGATCCTTAATTTTTCTGCCTCTTTTTATTTTTTCAGAGTATAAGGAAGACAGAAGCTGATGAATATTAACCGTCCTACCTATCTGTGAAAATCAGAACTCATGGAGCAGTCTGTTCTAGGTATGGGATTAGATAATGTAGAGGGATAGATGCATGGGCTGGGAGAGGGGGGTATTTCCCCTCAGTCTGGGAGGAGGACAGGGTTTGGGGCCTGTGTATAGTTTAGATTTCGGGTCCACCCCTGGCTGCACCCAGAAGAGTATATGGTACACATCAAAGGCTTTACCCTTGGTCTGGGGGCTCCAGCATCAGGGAGATTTTCCCATGTCTGGTTTTAGCTCTGTTGTAGAATATTTGATGGTTTTAAGAGATCCCAGATCATTGAACAAAAAAGGATATCAGCAGTGACTATGATGGAATGAAGATAAGACAATCCTTATCCCATTTGGGGAACTTCATGGAGGACTCCAGATTCTTGAATGATCCCAGAGGGAACCCGACCAGCTGTCACTTAGATTCACTTTTGTGTCAGCCTTGCAGGGACACTGAGTCACATTTGGCTCCCTGACCTTGGTAAACTTTCTTGGTCTCCTTTCCTTCATTGCAGAATTGAGAAAGTAGGACTGCATGATTTTCATGCGCACACCCAGCTTTAAAATAAAATGTGATCAGGCAGGCAATCCTACCCAGAAGACTCTTCCTCAAGTCTCCGCTTTGCCACCCACTAAGCCAAGGCCATGCTCTGGAGTAGCACAGCCAGTTTATGTAGGCCATTGCATTCTAAATGGGAGAGAGTATGCTTTTTGCCAGCTTCTTTTCATGTTCCTTTGCATAGGAGTGTTAGAGAGTTCATTCTGAGCATTAAAATTAAGGAACATTGAGCAATTTCTTTGTTCTTCCTCCTAGCAGAGCCAACTTCAAAAGCACAACAAAATTAGCAAGAAATATGATGTAAAGAACAAATATTAGGATGTCTACGAAGCTCAGTAGCATTTTTAAAAATGGGGAAAAACCAAGCCTTTATAAAGATGTAAGAAATTAAAATTAGTGAAGTTTAGTAAACAGATTAAGATATGCATATTTTTCTCAAGCAAATACCCTAAAAGAAAATTTTCACTCCTTTGAGTGCTTCAAAGTAAATAGTTGTCCAACCCTTAATACTAAATGTATTCATACCTTCAAAGAGAGTAAAAGGAGGCCAAGGGTTAACAAATCCTCATCTTTTCTCCAGTTTGCTCTTTACGGCATTTCCCCATATAAATCTGAGATATAGCAGTCACTCACCCAAAACACTAAAAATTCATGCATCATTAAGCATGTGGAAATTCCTGTAATTATGGGTGTCTTCTGTTCACACTAGTATGTGGGAAAGTTGGGGCTTGAGCCACCATCTTGACATTGACATCATAAGCATAATGTTATGCTAGGTTAACAATGGCATTAAGTCAATATTTCATAGTCTAAGGGTAGAGATTTTGGATTCCAGGTTTCCCCAAAACACATAGTTGAATCCAACTCATCTTGGCCAAGTTCCAAAGCTTTACACCAGTGCTTCCTTCAGTGTGTGGTGTGATGGGGATCTTGAGGTCTGGAGAGGGGTTGGAGTTCCTGAATTTCAACTAGGTCTCAGGTGATGTGGATGCTGCTGGTCCACACACAGTTCTTTGACCAGCAAGGCTTTCTGCTGTACCACGAGTAAGTGTGTAATACACATCCATAACTTTTCAAACATACGTTAAAAATAAAATTCTTTGCCCAAACAATTTCAGTCGAAATATCCATTTACTTCCTGTAATTTGCAACATGAATAATTCTGTGCTAAATAAAAATCTAAATCTTATGAGGCTTTTAAGGCGGGAAGGATCATATCTCATCTAGCAGATGGGATCAGGGGAGCATGACAGAAGAGAGGCAGTCTGCATGGAAGGGTGAGAGGATTTGGATAGGCAAAATGGAGATGCCATTACAACCCCTAATACAATGACAGTAGCTGGCTGCAGCAGCAAACATCTGCATGGCACTTAGTGTCTGCCAGGCACCGTTCCAAACCTTCTACCCATATGAACTCATTGTGCCCTCCAAACACCTCTGAGCCAAGTACTTCTGTTACATCATTTTAAGGATATAATTGACATCACTGGGGCATGGAGAGGTTAAATGATTATACTTTCCCGAAGTCGCAAAGCTAGGAAGAAAGAGCTGCAATTTGAATGCGGGCAGGCAGGCTTCAGAGTCCACCTTCTAGAGCACTCTGCTCTACTCCTCTGTAAGATGGAAAATATGGCATGCTTCTGGGGGGCAGGTTAATCCACCCAGGATAGCATGAAGGGTGCATGAAATACAGAGAGCAGGTGGGACTGGAGCCACAGAGCAGTCGGGATGTTAGTGCAAAAAAGCTAAGAAGTTTGGACTGGATTCAGTAGGTAAAAAAAACCATGAATGCTCAGCTCTGATATTGACTTACTTATTCAAATCTATCAGAATCCCCCAGAAGGTGGTAAAGAATATTTTAAGCACATTGGCGGTCTAAATATTTTTAATATACAATCAACACAGACATTAGTTTCAACAGACATGTGTTCAGTTCCTTCCTCTCCCATTTAGTGGTTGTCAGCCATTAAATAAATGGAACTTTGAGGTGGCCATTAAACAGTATGAACATTTTTATCTTTTTATGGTCTACTGAATTTTGCAACACACACACACACACACACACACCACAGATTTCCACATTTGGTGGATAGGGCATGTCACTTTGAAGACAGTGCCATAGCTAGACTTCCCAGTGACACTAAGTGGCCCTCTGGCTGACACAGGAAGTTGTGAAGGAGACTAAAGGCAGTGCCTGGCATTAAAGAAGCAATGTTTAGTGTTAATGTTAAATGACTGGCTATTTGAGCAAAGAAGAGTGGCAAGTAGGGGGCCATTGCCAGTGTTCGTGTGGGCCTGTTCCCATAGCCAGGGAGAAATGGGATGTCTCTGTTCACTCTGTCCCTTGTCTTTGTGTCACCGACCCTTATCTCTGGCATTCTACCTTGAGTTCTTTTCCTTGGCATCTCAAACTGACATCTGGCCATTTCAGCCCTTCATTAAGAAGTGTGAGTAGAGACTTGAGTCAAATAGAATATTTTAGAGGCTCTGGGTCTATTGACTCAAAGAGGCTTCTTCCCTTTTATTTCACCCTGGGTGAATCCTCAGCCAAGGATGTATTCATCCTACCCGTGAGTACAAGGAGTGCACACAAGGGGATGCCCACCCTCTCCTGACCACAGCAAGTGTTTAGAATCCCACACCAAACCTTGCCCTCATTCCAGCCTTACAAACTCTGTTCTCTGATTTTCCTTCCAACTTACCATATCCTCATGATGCCAATGAACACTACCCAGGTATACAGTTGAAGATGCTTTAGCTGTGATGTTTCTCCTGACTGCAATCTCAGACCATTGTCTGGCTTTCGGATGCCAATCCTTCAAGATCCCAGGACACCACTCCTGGGTTAGACTTGCATAACCTCAGCCTCTGCCCCCCACATCACAGGGAGTCAGCTTTTGCAGGGAATAATTTCATAATAACACTACTCAACTGAGTCCTTATAATCTCAGGCACTATGCTAACAGCTATAAAGACATTATGCTACTTAAGTCTTCAAATAAAATAACTATTATTATCTCTATTTTACAGATGAGAAAGTTTAAGCACATTGTTAAATGAGTGCTTAATAAGTGTTGTTTAATACTATTATACTTATAAGAATACAAAATGATTTTATAACATTGTGATGCTATTTGGTCAAATATATGTAAGAAATTACATTCCACTGTGAAATTCAGGCACATCAATGTATAGATAAAAGTGCTTTAGAAAGGGCTGTGATGGAAATGTACATCAGAGAGCATGATTATGTCACAAAAGAGGGTCTAATTCATGCAGTGTGAGCTTCAAACAGAGCATGTACTCTAGGGGAGGAGTCTGAGCCTCAGGAGCATTTGAGAAAGTCTGGGGGCAGCTGGTGTCTTAATAGTCTGGGAGGAATATTGGCATTCAGTGTATGGGGCCAGGGATGCTGCATTCCCATGGTTTCAGGGCAGTATCTCATAACAATAAATTGTCTTATCCAAAATGCCATGTTGTTTAAATGTACTATATATTTAGTGATTTTTAATTTTTTTTTTGGTTTGCCTTTTTTTGTGAATGACTGAAAGAATCTCCCTGTGTGACTGTGTGTTTGACTATTTCTTTTTGTACTTCTGGTGATTTTTTCCTTTCTTTTATTAGGCTATTAGGTGAATACAAATTTATTAGGTGTATTAGATGAATACAGATTTAGAATTGTTACATTTTTGGGAGGTGAACTGAATCATTATATTATGTTCCTTTTGATCTCTGGTAATGCTTTTCCTTAACATCTGTTTTGCTTGTATTAAAATAACCACGGAAGCTTTTTGTTCTTGGTTGGCTTTTGAGGGGTGTGACTGCCTTTTTGTGTGTTGTACACTTAAGTTTTTTAAAAATAAACTTTTAATTTAATTTAATTTTTTAAAAGATTTTATTTATTTATTTATTTGAGAGAGAGAGAATGAGAGAGAAAGAGAGCATGAGAGGGTCAGAGGGAGAAGCAGACTCCCCCTGAGTAGGGAGCCAGAGTTTGGGTTTGATCCTGGGACTCCAGGATCATGACCTGAGCTGAAGGCAGATGCTTAACAGACTTAGCCACCCAGGTGCCCCATAAACTTTTAATTTTAGAACAGTTTTATAATTAGAGAAAAATTGCAAAGGTAGTAAAGAGAGCCCCTGTACATCCCATAGCCAGTTTCCTCTATGATCAACATCTTATATTAGTATGCCACATTTTTCAGAATTAATGAACCAACATTGAGTATTATTAACTAAAGCTCATAATTCATTTAGCTGTCCTTATTTTTTGCCTAATGTCCCTTTTCTGTTCCAGGATGACTTACGGGACACCATATTACACTTAGTTGCCATGTCTCCTTAGGCTTCTCTTGGCTGTGACAGGTTTTCAGATTTTTCTTTCTTTCTTTTTTTTTTTTTTTAATGACCTTAACAGTTTTGAGGAGCACTTGTCAGGTATTTTATAGCATGTCTGTCAACTGGGATTTGTCTGACATTTTTCTTGTCATTGGATTGGGATTATGAATTTTGGGGGAAAAGATAACAGAGATAAAGGTGTCATTTTCATTACATCATTTTAAGGGCACATACTATGACCATATCTAGTCACTGTTGATGTTGACCTTGATCACTTGGCTGAAGTAGTCAGGTCTCCCTTTGTCACTGTAAAATTGCTTGCCTCCCTCCACTGCCCACTTTCTATACTGTACTCTTGAGGATGTTACTATGCACGGCCCAGGCTTAATGAATGGGAGTTATGCCTACCTTCTTAAGGGCAGAATACCTACATAAATTATTTGTAATTATTTGTCTTCTTTTTCTCATTTATTATTCAATCATTTGTATCAGTATGGATTATAGACATTTATTTTAGACTTTGGGTTATAATCCAATACTACTTTCTTGTTGCTCAAATTGTTCCAACTGTGGACACTGCAACCTCTTCCTGTGTCCCTTTGAACTAGTGCTATCATTATGGCTACTTTTTAAAAAAAGATTTATCTATTTATTTTAGAGAGAGAGAGAGAGAGATAATGAGCATGCAGGGGGTAGGTGCAGAGGGAGAAGAGAGTCCCAAGCAGACTCTGCGCTGAGTGCAGAGCCCCATGTGGGGCTGGATCTCATCACCTTGAAATCAGACCCGAGCCTAAACCAAGAGTTAGTTGCTCAACTGACTGTGCCACCCAGCGACCACTGTGGCTACTTTTTTTTTTTTTTAAAGAACTCCATTACTATAAGATGCTCCAAGCTGATTTTGTATATTCCTATCCCATTTCCAGAATCAGTAATTTCTCCATGGAGCACTGGTTCATTTTATTGGAGATCTGGCTATTAGATGTGCTTGTTGCTACTATAATGTTACTGCCTCCAGGTCCTCTCAGCAGACAAAAGGATTTCTATGTATGTATGCTAACCTGTGTACATCCTCATACTTATAAATATTCATCCATGTAACCATATGTATCTATATGAAGTTAAACATGAGTTCAACTCCAACTCCAGCTCATTACTGTAAAGATTATTCCAACTTCTCCCCCTGGCTTATCTATAAATTTCCACTCCAGCAATAAGAAACCTGATCCTACCATACACCATCCATTTTCTTAATTGCTGAATTCCAGTATTAAAACATAGAAGCATTAGAATTGTTCACCTGTGACTTCTATACTTCATTTACCTTATCAATAAAAGCACAGTACTTATGTACAGTTAATTTTGCCCTTAGTGTTACAGACTCTACTCCACTTAGTTCAGTGCCTTTTCTTCTACTTCCTTCACTAATATTATTTTTTAGACCAGTTAGATTCTTTTGCCATATCCTACATTCCATCCAGGAATCTTCTGACCTACTAAATTTCCTTAAAAAATTTGCATGCATTAAGATTCACTCTTTGTGTTGTAAAGTTCTATGGGTTTTGATCAATGCATAGTGTCATGTATCCACCATTAAATTGTCATTTGGAATAGTTTCATTGCTTTAAAAGATACTCTGTGCTTCAACTATTCAACCCTATTGCCCTCCCCCAAATTCCTAGCAACCATTGCTAGAGTTTTGCCTTCTCCAGAATGTTGTATAATTAGAATCATACAGTATATAAGCTTTTCAACTGGGTTCTTTCATTTATCAATTTGCATTTAAGATTCATCCCTGTCTTTTTGTGGCTTTATTTGCTATTTTCAATCAGACTTCATTTTTAAAAATTATGGTTGCCTAGTGTTTGCCATATACATTTTTCAAGTAATCTAAGTTGGCTTCAAATAACACTGTCAGTATATTTATTCCTTCCCATCCTGTATGACATCATTGTCATTCATTTCACTTACACATATGCTATAATTATCCAATATATTGTTACTATTATTACTTTATACAATTATTTTTAGATAAATTAATAATAAAAATATTTTATTTTACCTTTATATTTTTCTTTTCTGAAACCCTTCCTTTCTTCAAATAGATTTAAATTTCCTACAGAAACAATTTTCCTTCTCTGTGAAGAATTTCTTTTAACATTTCTTGCAGGACAAATCTGTTGGTGATGAATTTCCTCAATTGTTATTTTGTAAGAAAGAACACTGCATGTAGAATTCTAGGATGGTGGATTTTTTACTCAGTACTTTAAGTGTTTCACTTCACTGTCTTCTACCTTTGCGTGGTCTCTGATGAGAAGTCTCTACTAATTCTTATCCTTGTTCTATAGGTGACACTATTTCTCTCTGGCTTCTTTCAAGATTTCTTCTTTGTCTTCTGTTCTCTACAGTTTTAATATAACATTCCTCTCTCTCTATATAGATATAGATATGTAAATATATATACCAATATATATATATATATATATTTGTATTTGTCCTGCTTGGTATCCTTTGAGCTTCCTGCATTGTGATTTCGTACCATCATTGCTTTTGAAATTTTTCAGCCATCATTATTTCAAATATTTTTCTGCTTCATCCTATCTTTCTTCTGGTATTCCAATTACTCATATGCACAGTTCATCAATATTTTGTTCTAGTATTTTTTTCCATTCTTTTTCTGTCTTCGAATTTGAATTTGGGAAGTTTCTGTTGACCTGTCTTCAAGCCCACTGATTCTTTCCTTGGCAATGTCTAGACTACTGATGAGCCCATAAAAGGCATTCACTTCTATTATAATGTTTTTGGTTTCTAGTATTCATTTCCTTCTTATTCTTAGTGCTTCAGTCTTTCTGCTTATATTACCTACCTGTTCTTTCATGTTCCTGCCAGTTTATGACTCCAGAACCTCTTGGCTGTGACTATCTGAATCCACCAATCTTTCCAGATTTCAAAATGGCTGTTGGTCCTGTAACTCCATTTCTCCTGTGGGCCCAAGAATAGTCATTGATTTTCATGTCAGCTCTTATTGCAAGGATAGAAATGAATATGTATTTTTAGTTCAATTTCTCACTTTTTCTATTTTATGTTTTAGAAGTTTATTTTCCAAACATCATATAGGTACTTTTAGTAATCTGTATGTGGCATATTTAATATAATTACTGATATGTTTGTGCTTAAATATTTTATTATGCACTTTTATTTCTCTTTTCTTCTCTAAGTTCTTTTTGTTCTCCTATCTTTTCTTTCAAGTATTATGCTTTTAATACATTACTGAATAAATTTGGCAATACTTCCCTAAGGAATTTTGTGTTTTATGTTCATGAGTAAAAATTTTTCACTAGTTTATCTTTGTCAAATTTTAGTATCAAGGCTGAACATCCTATAAAATTTGTTGGGAAATGTTCCATCTTCCTTTGTTTCTTAAAAGAGTCTAAGATTTTTTTTCCTTGGATTATTGATGGAACTCACTTGTGACACGTCTGGGCTTAAGGTTTTCTTATTTGACCATATGATTTTATTCATATGTGGAATTAAAGAAACAAAACAAATGAGAAAAAGGAAAAAGAGAGAGAGAGAAGAGAAACCAAGAAACAAACTCTTATAGAGAGCAAACTGATGGATACCAGAGGGGAGAGGGTGGGGACGGGTGAAATAAGGGGTGGGGAGTAAGGAGTGCACTTGTCATGATGAGCAATGGGTGATATATGGAAATGTTGAGTCACTATATTGTACAGCTGAAACTAATATAACACTGTATGTTCACTAACTGGAATTAAAATAAAAACTTAAAAAGAGGTTTTCTTATTTGGAAAATTTAATATTATTACAATTTCAATGTTTTCAATAGACAAAGGGTTATTTTGACTTTCTATTACTTCTTTCAGTAGTTTTTATACAGTGTACTTTTCAAATAATTATCAAATATATTCATATAAAACTGCCTATATTAACTTTTATCATACTTTCAAATCTCTGTAAGATATATAGTGGTGGAAACACAGATCTTTATGGACTCCACTGAATTTTCTATATATAGGATCATGTCTTCTCCGAATGACAGTCACTTCTTTTTTTAATATTTATGCCTTTTATTTATTTTCTTGACTTATTTCATGGCTGTGACTTCCAGGACAATATTTTAATCTGTTCTTTTCTGTTTATTGCACATAATATCTTGTCTCCTCATTTTTCTGTTGATCTTTAGTTGTTTGTTGGACATTTATATTTATCAAGTTCAAAAATTAAAAACCAAGTTTTAAAATGTCAGCATAAAAAAGAAAATTATTTTAAAAACAAAGCATGTTTGAAAAAGAATTAAAGAGAAAGTCTAGAAAGAAAATATAATAATTGAATTTTAGAAATAAATAATAAAAGAAAAGGAGAATCTAATTAAATATAGATTAGAAAGTAAAAGTTTTCAAGGATACAAGAAACAAGGTAATATACAAGAAATCTACATTCCTGAAGGAGAACAGAGAGAGAATAAAGAGAATATTTAAAGAGCTAAGGACTGAGAATTTTCCAGATGAAAGGTATCAAGACAAAAATTCTAGAAACATAAATTCCAAACAGGGTAAGCAAAAAGCTGCTCAAACTTAAACCCATCTCAGAGAAACTCTAGAATACTAAAGGTAAAGAGAAAACTTTCAAACCATGACATACCACAGCTGACTTTTTACAAGTAACAAAGCATATCAGAGGATAGTAGGATGTTATAATCAATGTTCTAAGAAAGAATACCTGCCAATTGAGAATTCTATATTCAGAATATGTATCTTTCACAAATAAATGAAAAATAAAGACAAAAATTATAGTGCTCATCACTAGCATACACTCCATAATTAAACATGTGAAGTTATTGTTTGAGCAATGAACAAAAGAAACTAAAAGGGGTTGACAGGTGCAGAAGAAATGGAAGAGAACAAAGGTGGTAGGTGTGTGGACAATGAGCTAGGACTTTATAAAACAAATATGTTCATATATTACCTTGTAAATATATATAACTAGAATAAATAAATTGGGGAAGGTGGTTATGAAGTTAAGTTGTTCTAAGTTTCTTGATTCATCTAGAAAAAGTTTAACAGTATCAATTGGCATTAGACTTTGATAAGTCAAATATGTGTGTTGTTGTTTCTAGGTTATTATTTGCTAGAAAGGTAGAAAAAGCATATATATATGCGTCTTCTTAGTAATCCCTTAATTTGTCTAGTTTTTTTCCCCTGAATAAATTCTTTAAGAATTTCTCTTGTGAAAAATATTCCCTTAATTCTTACATCTTCAAAAATTTTTGTGGCCTTTATTTTTAAACAAAAGCATGGCTGGATATAAATACTTTGTTCTCACTTTCTTTCCTTAAGAACACTGGACATTTTTGCTCCTCTGTGATCTGGTTGTAGTGTTGCTGTGGTGATAGCTATGTTGGTATCTTTTTTTATCCTTCCAGATTCTCAGATTGATGCTGTAAAAATATTAAATAGTTCAAGTCACCAGAATTGAGAGATTAGAAATAGACTCATATAAATAATCTAATGTAAATAAGATACCTGAAATTAGTAAGGTGGATCATTACATAAATGATATTGGAAAAATTTAAATGTCATTTAGAAAAAAGAACTCTGCATCCTTAATATACTTCTTGAACACCCAAACCAATTTTCAAATGATTACTTATTTAAATATAAAAAAGAAGCTCAAATATCAGAAGAAAATAATCAGTGAATGAAGGAATCCTTTTTATTTTATTTTATTTATGATTATTATTTTTTTAAATGTAATTTAATTTTATTATGCTATGTTAGTCACCATACAATACATCATTAGTTTTTGATGTGATGATCCATGATTCATTGTTTTCGTATAACACCCAGTGCTCCATGCAGTACATGCCCAAATTATTTCTGAGCATGACACAAAATCTAGAAGTTGAGAAAAGTTTTAAACATTTTTTATGATTAAAAAATATTACAACTCCGAAGGGGTACATGCACCCCGATGTTTATAGCAGCAATGTCCACAATAGCCAAACTTTGGAAAGAGCCCAGATGTCCATCAACAGATGAATGGATAAAGAAAATGTGGTGTATATATATAATGGAATATTATGCAGCCATCAAAAAGAATGAAATCTTTGCAATGACGTGGATGGAACTGGAGGGTGTTATGCTGAGTGAAATAAGTCAATCAGAGAAAGACATGTATCATATGACCTCACTGATATGAGGAATTCTTAATCTCAGGAAACAAACTGAAGGTTGCTGGAGTGGGGGGTGGGGTGGGAGGAATGGGGTGACTGGGTGATAGACACTGGGGAGGGTATGTGCTATGGTGAGCCCTGTGAATTGTGTAAGACTGTTGAATCACAGACCTGTATCTATGAAACAAATAATACATTATATGTTAAAAAAAAGAAGAAGATAGTAGGAAGGGAAAAATGAAGGGGGGAAATCAGAGGGGGAGACAAACCATGAGAGACTATGGACTCTGAGAAACAAACTGAGGGTTCTAGAGGGGAGGGGGGTGGGAGGATGGGTTAGCCTGGTGATGGGTATTAAAGAGGGCATGTTCTGCATGGAGCACTGGGTGTTGTGCACAAACAATGAATCATGGAACACTACATCAAAAACTAATGTATGGTGATTAACATAACATAATAAAAAATATTACAACTCAAAACCAAACTACTAGATAAGAGAACATAATTGAAATCAGCCAATGTCTTTTATACAGAAATCTTAAAATTTATTTAACAAATTTAAATAATCAAAACTAAAACTGGGCACATGGTATGAATGAATAGCTCAGCCCAGAAGAAGCAAACACATGGTTAATAAGTATGTAAGATGAATATTCAATATTATGCATAATTAAGGAGATACTGTTCAGAAATGAATGTGTTGATAATAGCAGATTCATTAGGCAATCGTGAAATACAAAAAGGTCTGAAACTCAAAGTTGTTTTTGTAAACTTGGCACCAAATGTTGTTTGTCAACAAAATCTTATCTGAACTGACAATAGGTGTTGGCTTATATGTCTGCACTCCTACCAGTCACTCAAACTATTGCTTTTTTAGAATTTTGTTACTTTTTTGTTATTTTATTATTTGGGTCTTAATTACACTGTGAAATTGTCAAAGACATTAAGGATATTTCATGGGTAACAATAATTTGGGGGGGATAAACTCATACAAAATTTCTGGATGATAGTTTAGTAATAGGTACCAGACATAAGCCTGCGTGTGCACACACACACACACACACAGTTGTATCCTACCACCTCAGCAACACTTCTGGAACTGCATCTTACATGTGGAGTTGTTTGTACGGCAGCTATGTTTGCAATAGTACAGGGTAATCTAATATTAGTCATTATGTGACAAATTATATCAATTATGATGGTGCCATACAACTGAGTAGCAAGATGGCAGCTTTGAAAAGAGATGGCTCTCTATGTGCAATTTCCATCTTCTTTCCATACTCATGTTTAGTCCATTAATATTAAAAGAATGACAAATTTGTTTTGTAAGGAGTATCATTTACTAACTCTAAATTTTCCAATTAAGTTGAAATTATGGTATAACCATGCTCCAAACATATGCAATAGTTAGAAAGTAATGGAGTAAATTGTAATAAGTTCATTGAAAAAGATCTTCAAGATACATATCAAGTGAGAATGGGAGAAATTATTCTTTGGATGGAATTTCCCTTATGTCATCCCTGAACTTTAGACAACTTCAAAATAAGAGTCATGTCCTATGGAGAAGTGAAGTAAGGGTCTGCTCAATGCATGGATATTCATGTAGGGTCCCTTCCTATGAGGATGAGAGCAGTTGGCATCAATATCTCCAATACAGGTAGCTGTGCCCCCTGAGACAAGGATCATTCTCTTAAGTATCCTTGGAAGCAAAGAACAGAAATATGTTGGAAAGTGAAAATTCATTGAAGAGAAAAATTAGTTGTAAAACTGTGCAGGGGGACAGGACCTCTCAGATATGACTGATCTACATTGAATTTATATTGCACACAGGGCGCTGGGTGGCTCAGTTGGTTAAGCGACTGCCTTCGGCTCAGGTCATGATCCTGGAGTCCCCGGATCGAGTCCCGCATCGGGCTCCCTGCTCGGCGGGGAGTCTGCTTCTCCCTCTCCCGCTGCCCCCCTCTTGTGCTCTCTCTCTCTCTCACTCTCTCTCTCAAATAAATAAATAAAATCTTTAAAAAAAAATTTATATTGCACACATTCTATATACACACACATGAACCTGTCTGTGTACATATAAATATATTTTGTATATATGTATAAACACACTGATTATATATTAAATGCCTACATGCACATCAATTTTAAAAAATTTTTTATTGTTATGTTAATCACCATACATTACATCATTAGTTTTTGATATAGTGTTCCATGATTCATTGTTTGTGCACAACACCCAGTGCTCCATGCAGAACGTGCCCTCTTTAATACTCATCACCAGGCTAACCCATCCTCCCACCCCCCTCCCCTCTAGAATCCTGTTTGTTTTTCAGAGTCCATCGTCTCTCATGGTTCATCTCCCCCTCTCATTTCCCCCCCTTCATTCTTCCCCTCCTGCTATCTTCTTTTTTTTTTCTTAACATATATTGCATTATTTGTTTCAGAGGTACAGATCTGTGATTCAAGAGTCTTACACAATTCACAGTGCTCACCATAGCACATACCCTCCCCAGTGTCTATCACCCAGCCACCCCATCCCTCCCACCCACCCCCCACTCCAGCAACCCTCAGTTTGTTTCCTGAGATTAAGAATTTCTCATATCAGTGAGGTCATATGATACATGTCTTTCTCTGATTGACTTATTTTGCTCAGCATAACACCCTCCAGTTCCATCCACGTCGTTGCAAATGGCAAGATCTCATTCCTTTTGATGGCTGCATAATATTCCATTGTATATATATATACCACATCTTCTTTATCCATTCATCTGTCGATGGACATCTTGGCTCTTTCCACAGTTTGGCTATTGTGGACATTTACATGCACATCATTTTTGAAAATATAACCAAACTTTGTAATAGCTGGGTAGATTCTAATTGACTTGCAGCTATTAAACTAATTTAATGTAAGTTAACATCAAATATAAATGAGTTATTAAAATATCATTGTGCCTGAACTCTTTCCATGCTCATAAAGTGGTCCACTAATATTAAAAGAATGGCAAATTTGTTTTGTAAAGAATATTACTTCCTAACTTTAAATTTCCCAATTAAAAAATACAAAAATGATGATATAAGCGAGTCTTTTAGGAAAATCACAGGCTTTAATCCTATTTTTGTTTTGTAATTTCTCTTCTTTTTTTAAAGTCCTAGTTCTTAGTGGGCAGAGGCCATAGTCAGGCAGCAGATTATTTTCCTCTTTCAAGAGTAGATGCAAAGTCTTTCTCCTTATTTTAAAAAGTTGTATGTGAGAAAAAGTATTTTAAGGGTGTTAACATAATAACGTACCATGCCAGAAGTTCATTCATTCCTTCTGTGCTCAACTTTTGACAAAAATTATATTCTTTTAGTTCTAATTCTTCTGACAAGTTCACATACTATATTGACCAGGACTAAATTTTGCAGATTTTATCAGACACCCCTTGTGAGTCACTTCAAAATCCTTCATTTTTACCTTTTAGACACATGAGCCTGATGGGTTCATCCAGGAGCACTCAAACAGGCCTTACCTCTGGTGATGCCCATGCTCATTTCTAGCCCCGAAGCTCCTCTGACTCTATGATGTGTGATGCCCGGGTCTACACTTTTGAACGTGCAACCAGGAGTCCAGAGGAGTTAATACCCAATGGAACCACCCCTTGACCAATGAAGGATGGAGCCAGTGGATAATATATCCTCTTTTCTGTTCATAGGTGGAACATTTAGAGAAACACTTAATCAGGTGGGACCTCAGAAGGCTCCAGCTGGATTAAGTAACAGTTGTCACTTGCCAATTCCATTATGCACTTTAGTATCACCCTCTCTCTCCTTTCCTGCTCCACTTCCTATCCTGCCCTCCTGCTCCATGGGGTTCCTTCCCAATTAAACCAGCTTGGAATCCTTGCCTCAGACTCTGCTTTCAGAATTATCAAGGCAAAGAAACCAGTAAAACAGTCAATTACTGCCTCCTATAACCTGATGTTGGAAGGTTGCAGATGGCCTCAGGGAAGATCTGATCCTCACTGGTTCAGGGCTGGAAGGCTACTACTATTCTTTTTCCTTTTCTGTCTTTCATTTCTGGTCTTTACACTGTGAGAGTCACATTTGTTTTTACAGTAGAAATGTCTTCCAAGAGCAGCAGAGAAGTAAGCTTCTGGTAGTATTTGTCTCATATTCCTAAAGCTCCCCTGCCCCTTCCCAACAGAACCATATCAGGGACTTATATTAACCAGAGACTGCGGAAACCGGGCATGCAGAGCCTGGGACTGGGGAGGTAGTGAGGACTGCTCTCAGAAGGAGTTGACTATGCAATAATAATAAAAAAAAGTATTGTGAACATTGTGCTTTTATACTATCAGACATTGAGAAATACAAACTTTCACTATTCCTAAATTATTTTTTCTAGCGTTATTGAGATGTAATTGACATACAACATGTAAATTTAAGATGTACAATGTGTTGATTTGATACACATATATTGCAAAATGACTACCACCACAGCTTTAACAAACACCTCCATCATGTCACATAATTGCCATTTTTTTGTGTCAAGAATATTTAATATCTACTTTCTTAGCAACTTTCAAATATGTAATAGTATTAATCACTATAATCATGTAGTACATTGTATCACTAGAATTTATTCATCTTATAACTGGAACTTTGTACCCTTTGATCAACATCTTCCCATTTTCCTTATCTCCCAGCTCCTGGTAACCACAATTCTACTCTATTTCTATGAGTTTGTCTTCATTAGATTTCACAAATAAATGAAATCACACAGTATTTGTCTTTCTCTAACTTATTTCACTTAGCATAACACCTTCAAGGTGCATCCATGTTGTTGCAAATGGCAGGATTTCCTTCCTTCTCATGGCTGAACAATATCCTTAATTTTTAGGACAACATCTGCTGTGTGTTCCTGCATGTTCCTCAACTTGGCAGGCCTGTATCCTAGATATGCTAGCCAGAACAAACAGATAAGAAAATAATCCTTATGTGGCCTTAAGTTGGTCACAGTTTCTGTCCTCAACCTATGTGGTCAGTCCATCTTAAACTCAACTTTTGGGCTTACTCCTTACACATTTCTTAACTCTTACACTCCCTCAGTTTGATCCTGAGGTTTTCTACTGCTTTTATCATTTTGGCTCTGGCTCATTTCCTCAACTATGATTAAGATGTACTGATTTGCAATTTTGGACCACTTTATGTATATACCCTGAAAAGTCCATCAGGTCCCCCTGGACCCTGTGATGCAGACAGGTCTGCATACTGCTGTGACGGGCTCTGTGGTCTGTGGGTCGGTCCTCTGTCTTCTACCTAAGGCACAGCATAATATCAGCTGTCTCCCAAACCTTAGAATTAAAGTGGCTCTCTGAGAACCAACATGATAAAATCCAAGTGTAAGTAACAAAACAAGTCCCTTCTGGAAACACCTAAGACATTATCCAAAAGGGTGTATGTGTGTGTGGGAAAGTGGGTATTTGCAGATTTGGGTATCTCTACTTTGACAACTTGGATATAACGTCAGGAAATAGGACTGGATTATAATGGTAATAATATAAAAAGTGTATCAAATATATTGTGAATTTTATGAAAATAAAAGCCCCTGATAATGAAAAGTGACTGGTTCACATGGTAGATACTATAGAGCATGACTTAGTGTTTAATCAGCAGTGTCCAAGGAAGAGAATTTGGGGACTATTTAGATCTCAAGAATGGTTCAGGAATGCTCCAACTTGCTCATCATGAATTGAATAATCTCTCAGGACTACCCATATTCCTAAGCTCCAAGTTTATGTTCCATAGGGCACTAAAGATTCTGCTCAAAAGTGATTTCATCAAAAGAAGTGATCCTGCCTGAGATGCATGGAAGTCTATTCCAGTGTTCCTGTTGCTATGTTCCCAAGAAAACTTCCTTTACAACAGTGCAGCTTACCACTCCCAGTGCAGCCATGGGCAGGGACTTACCATTCTTCCTGATTGGGTTCAGTCTTAGTTCTTGGAAGAAATACTCTATTTTAAAATCTAAAGTGTATCATAGTAAGCCTTTTGATTTAGGATTTAAGCATGATTGTTGTACACAATGGCCTTACCTTAATTAAACCAATTAATTCCAGGATTCTAGCTTAATGAATTAGCTGCACCAGCTGCACACTGTAGATAGTCTAGGGCTGATGGAATTCAGTAGCTAGAAAACAGATCAGTGAGCCTTTGTGCTAGTTCTGAGATTTCTTTGGAACCCACACACCCCCACACCCTGTCTGTCTCACACACACCTTCTCACACACATGTAAATCATGCATAGCTACAACTCTGAAGTGGTTCCTGCCATACAGCAGTGCCATTTACCTTTCCATCAAGAAAGATGATAGTTTTTATATTTCTTGGAGTTATTCATTAAGCGCTATTTTCATAGTAAATTTCCATAAGACATCTGTTGTTTTGGAGAATTTTCAAAAAGATTTTTTTTTTTTGGAGAATTTTCCTGTATATGCCACTGTGTGTAGCCTTTTCCCTTTTTCATTATAAATTATTTCTCACAGGGTTATTTGATTTGGCATGTGTTTTATTGCCTTTGATGAGAAAAAAATATTCTCTCATTTTGAAGAATCAACACTCCGCTTTGCCTTTCTCTTGACTCCAATTGCTAAGTCAATTTTATTCATGGTGTAGACAACATTCTCTTTGCTAGTAGGTCCCTGAGTTCATATCTGACATTGGATCACTTGTGATATAGGCCACTGTAATAGTCCAAATATAAAAACTGTGGTGACTGAGGCTTCCTTTAGAGATATTCTCTGCCCATTTCTCCCCACAGATTACTCAGATTACTCAGTCACACTGAGCCACCTTCCTATTGCTCAGACAGAACAGATCTTTGGGGTCTTGGCATTTCTTCTTCCCTCTGCCTCTGCACATGGCTGGCTCATTCTCATCCTGTTCTCAGCTCAAATATTACATCATCAGAGATGTCAGCTGTGCAGATTCTACCTTCAAGTAGCCATACCTACATACATCTTTGCCCCACCTCCTTCATCAATACCCTAAGGTCTAGAATGACCAAAAATCTAAAAACAAAAATGTGTACTCATAACGCAGAGTCAATAGAAAAGAAAAAGTTTTTAACACATACAGGATCCCAAAACTATATTTAAACAAAAGCCTATTATATGAACAACAACAACAAAACGTATAAAAACAAGAGATAAAGGACAAACTTCTGGGTATTTGAAAAAATACATTAAGATAAAGGCATTTTTTTTTGCATTTTTGTTATCAATTTTTCAAATTAATAAGATAGCAGTGAACAACTGAATAAAAAATAAGCAAAAGTCATGAAACAGAGAAAGACAATGAGTAAAGATATGAAATATTAGAGCATACTAAAAAAAAGATATTCAGATTAGCATAAATTTATTAAACTTAAATTACTAATCAAATTCAGCAAAACTTTAGTTTTATAAATTAAAATGGATGTGAAGAAAATGTACAATAAAAATTTTCAAGGGCAATTTGAAGTATCTTTCAAAACTTTGATATGGTAATTTCAAAGGTAAGATTATTTTATCCCATAAAAATGTTGGAATGGATATAGAGCAACTTACCAATAGTTAGCATTAGTTGAGTACTTACAATGTGCCAGAGTCTGTTTTGAGCACTAAAAATCCCGTTGAATCCAGCCCCAAACTCGATGAGCTAGGCACTATTTCTTTTAAAATATTGTACATGAGAAAACTAAGGCAGCAGAATGGAAGAGTATTGCTCCAGATACTTAGCTAGTGGGCAGCACAGGTGGAATTAGAATGAGGCCATCTGGATGGCTGCAAGATCTGGGTACTGAACTTCTACCCTAAATAGTGTGGACTGCTAGTAGCATTGTCAGTAACAGTATGAGCCCAGAAACAATAAAAATGTTCATTCGTAAGAAACTAATTGAAAAACAAAGTATGGCCATGTAAACTATGGACTACTGTAGAAGCTAAAGGAATGGAGAAGGTTTACATATACTGATACATACATGTCCTACATATCCTGATAGGGACAGCCATCCAAGACATATTAAGGAAAAAAGTGAAAGTGAATATGTTTAGTGTAATCAACTTTATGTATATACACACACGTATAAATATGCATATATATGTGTGTGTGTATATATATAAATGTACTATATATGTGTATGTATGTATACACTATACATGTGCTTATGCATAAACAAGCTTGGGCTCAGGACGTTGAAGATCTTTTTTCCAAGTATGGCCATGAGCAGATTTTATTGCTTAAAATTAACCCAAGTAACTATACTTGCATGTCAGTGAGAAAACACTAGATCAGTGTTTCCCAACTGCTTTCGCATTTCATAGAATCCATAGAAAAATAATAATAAAATAATAATATGTTTAAGGCACACTGAGAAGGAGCTGCTTGAGATCAGAAGCTGTGACCCAAGGGCCCTGAAGCTGGAGGAGCTTGTGTCCGATGCACATCTGTAACTTAGTCTCTGCCTGCAGGGATCTATAGCTGCAGGGAAGGGAAGGTGAGGGGGTGGAGGCAGAGAGTGTTTCTGAACCTTGGGCATCTTGGTGCAACATCCATGCATAAGAACAGTGGGAGATCAGCAAACGTGCATGGCCTGTGTGTTCCATATCCCTGTTTGGAAAATGGGAACTAGCTTTAGTAGTGGTCATTTTTCATGGCATTTTATAGGTCCAGACTGCATGATCAACACAAACCAGTCATTAGTTGTGACCAAAGAGCACTCTGCTCTGCCAATGGTGACATTTTAACCTTGTAGATACTTGTTGTACAGTCATTATTGGTGTATAAAATGCCCTAAAAGGGTCCTTCAGCTTGTAATAAAGTAAGAGCAAGCATCGATGTGCCTCAGCCTTTGTAGGCAGATTGATAAATCAAGGCATGATCGCAGCAGGATAAGTGTGACTATGCACACATAGGCAGACAGGATCTACCTGCTGCTGGCTTTGTGACTACATTTTCATTCACGAGAAGTTATACTTAGAGAAAGAAATTTATAAAGACATATAGAGTGCCTGCTCTTCCAGCCTCTTGCAAATGCTTCTTTATATAAGGCTCACAGATAATTTATTTTGGAATAAAATACTGAAAACATTTTCCCAACCAAACAATAAATGAAAACATATTTTTGAGTCAAGGGAAAAAACCAGGTGGATTTAGGGCTGCTGCACGTGGTTGTGCAGTTGGTGCGGCACCAAAATGCTTCCGAGGGGCAACTGGGAGCTGAACTTTAGCCTGCTGCCTGCTTTTCAGCTATACGCATGGGCGCAGAAGAGCATCAACCCAGCAGAAGTGGCTCAGAGACCCAAAGTAGTAGCCCTGGGGGATATTTTTACATCAAACTTCTTCCTCTAATAAGTGTAAAAATTGTGATACATTAGAATGGACAACACATGCTCTGCAGTCTCTCCCCTCAAGAGTTTGATTTACTTGACATTCCTCGAATCTGGATTCAAGCCTTTTGATTTGTTTTGACAAGTAGAACTCAGGGTAAGTGATATTGTGGGAGTCACAAGGCTAAAGCCCAAGAGCCTTGGAACACTTCATTTTCCCTTCTTGGAACCCAGATGCTATATAAAGAAGCTTGAGCTATAGCAACCATAAGGATGAAAGAGCATGGGCAGAGAGAGGCCGGCTGTAAGCCCACACCAACCTTCGGACATGGCAGTGAGACAATCTGGGCCCGTCCAGTCCCATTTGGGCCACCAGATGGATGTAACCACCAGCAGAGTAATCCCAGTAGAGCCTAGCAGAGGAACTGCTCAGCTGAGCCCAGACAAATACTCAACCCACAGAACTGTGAACAAATAAATATTGTCTTAAGACACTAAGTTTTGCAATAGTTTGCCTCCTAGTACTACAAAAACCTGAAACAGATAGATAAGGTGGGATTAATCAGTTCGGTTTTGTAGATTATCATCCTGCTTACTTTGATAAGAGTTTAATCTCATGTTAAATCTTTTCTGTATAATTTTGATAAGATCATTATCTACTACAAAGGGTGAGAATTAGAGAACATATATCTGAAGTTTATAATAGTTGACATATAGAAACATTAAAGAATTCCAGTGATTTTAGACAAACACTGATTTTGACTTTTATCCTGAACGTTGAATTATATCTAAATAGAATCTTTACATCAAGCACCATTTGCAAAATAATACTAGAAGAGTAAGATAATAATTTTTGCCAAATATTAAATAAAGGGTCTTACAGATTAGAAATTCTACTTTCTTAATTCAATTTAATTTAATGGAAAACTTATAAATATCAGGCACCAAAACACAAAGCTGGAGAAGATTATGGTTTTATCATTAATATAACTGATAATCATATAGCAAATGCTGAAAGCAACATAATATGGTTAAAAGCCCCTCATATCACATAGTGCTCTATGAGAATGAGCACTTTTTAATTCTACTAATACCCATCTTTATGATTCCTCAGCCTATCGAATCATTAGGTCACCTAACAATAAATCTCCCCAAACTGCTGCATTTCTAAGATTTCAAATCCAGAAGCTCAAACTCCTGCTCCCATCCTCTTTCATTCCCTTATCTTGTTAAATCTCACTTCTCAGTCCCCTGGTGAGGGAGTCTCATCTCTTGACTCTCCTTCCTTTCCCAGTCTATGGGCCGGCCTCCTCTACCTCATGCTAGATCTTCCAGCACCGGGCCCCAGTACACAGCTTTTCTTTCCTTCCATGTTACCGGTTCTTAACTGAGAATGGAGAAAATGTATTTGAAAATGTATTCGAACCCAAGTCCATCTGCCCAGTGCATAGCAGAGTGAATCATTGAGACATGGGCAAGCCTCAAATCTGCCTCCTGGAAGGGAGAGAGAACAAGTTTTCTATAATCATAAGAGTTGAGATTACATATATTGATTACATATATTGATGAAAAAGGGTGGAGAAACATTCATGAAGAAAGATGGAGCATGCACATTGAGCAAGCATATATATAATATACATCCCCTATTCACTTTGGGGTGGAGATTTAAGCTCAGAATGAAGCAAAATTCAGCCCCTGATATCAGGAGGTTACCTTAGAACAAGGAGAAGGGGCTAGAGGCATGCTCTGAGAGCTGGTATAACACGGATGGGGTCTTGGGCTCATTTTCTCGGATGAGGAATATGGGGCCTTGCTTGTTCCTAGGCTGGAGCCATTTCAATTGACCTAGAGTCCAAGCTTCTACGGAGACAGCTGGTGAGTTTGTTAGTGGGGTCTGAAAGGACACAATAGTTGATCAGGGAGAAACAGTTCTCTGAAAGACAGGCTTTAAACTTTTTGTTAATTTCAACCTCATTCACCCTATGGGGTATGGTTTCAAAAGCTCAGGAACTGGTCCAGGTGGGATAAAGGACAAATGGCTGGTCTTAGGTATTGAAGTCTGCAGAATCAGAATTGGCAAGGAGGTTCCAACCTAATGTAACTATATGGAGTGCTAAGTTATTGAAAGGAAATACACTGTGTTCAAGTCAACTCTCTTGGTAATAGTCCTCTGCAGTGACCGTACAAGAATGCGAGCTCTAACAAGTTAATGATTGTACTCCCAGTGTGCTCTGGACTAAGCACAGTGGGTGCTTATTAGGTACCAGAGCTGTATCTGGGACATGGACAGCCAGCTATGTGATTTGTTGAAAGTTGCTTCCTCTCTTTCCACCCCAGTTTTTTCATTAATAGTAGGTAGTCTCTAAAGAAGGTCCCTATCAATTCTTCCTTGCCATGAACATACATATTCTCTACCTAATAAGAAACAAATTCTATCCCATCTTCCCTTCTCTAGAGTCTGGGCTGGCCTTATGACTTCTTTTGACCAGGACGAGATCCCTAATTAATGGGGCCCAGTGCAAAATGAAAATGTGGGGTCCCTTGCACAAAAATTATTAAAAATTTCAAGGTTGAAATAATAGAGCATTAAACCAAGCTCAGAGTCTTTTTCTAAGCATGGAGCCTTGTATAATTGCAGAGGTCATATGCCTTTAACCAGTAGAATTAATTGAAAGTGGCAGTGCATTGGCTCTAGGCTTTGCCTTTAAAAGAATCAACAGTTTGCATTGACTGTATAATGGGCTGTCATATGGGGTTAATATACATTCTAAGTGTTATTATATGTGCTAGAAGTATATAAAAAAACATTTTTGTGAGTGTTGTGTGCATTAGATTAATTGAATTACCATTTTACTTAACTGGACTTAAACCTGACAGTCAAAAATAAAACAAACAAACAAACAAAAAACAGGGAAAACTGGACTGCCTAATATGAGAGACAATCCCTGCTGCAGTATGGATCTCAGGAAAAAAGCCACAGGAAAGGGCTTATGTGTGAATAACAGCCTTTATAATCTTCCATTGGAGTTACTGATAATGAGATAAGGAGAACTAACAGAATTCAATCCAAGGTCATGCTCTAGGTCTCTGGAATGTGCTAATTATGCTGCTCTACTAATCATGCCATACCACAAATTATCTGGTGTGAAAGATTTATGGTTTTAGAAATAAACAGAATTTAACAATTTTATTATTATGATTAATTATAGATCAGTCAAAATTGTATAAAAGGATTTATGGGACCAATTCAGGCTAGAGTTTAAGTGATTTGGTTCAAAATTACAAACTATCACCCTGGAAAATTTGAGTCAGGCATCAGAGTGGTGACTTTATTTTAGAAGATTTACGTGAAGATGGACGAATAGCTCAGGAGACAAGTAGAATGTGCTGGTTCAATTATGCAAATTCTCTGCCTTTAAGGTCCTTCAGAGGCAGACTGCTGTACTTGGAACTGAGCAAACTGGACACATAAATGGGATGTAGACAGAATTCCTTCATTTGACCTTTTTACAGACTAGCACAGGGGAATGCTGCCCAAATTACAGTTTAATAAATCCAGGCCAAGAAAAGTGTACTTATGGAGTATCCTCTTGATGATCCAAAAAGGCCATATAAAGGAGTATTTAAGAAAATGTTTAAGAGGATTCCTGGAAGAGAAAACCATTGCCTGGGCTTTAGCAATTCACTGTGGGAATTTGCTGCTGACTTGTCATGACGGACTTTGGGTGACATGAGGTATTTCTGGAGTTTGGATACATGGAAAGATAAAATGTTATTCCAGGGAGAAGGTGGATGATGGCACCTAGAAAGATATATGGAAAACTCTGGCATGAAAGCTAATAGAAAAGAACCCAGCAGTTTCTGGGGCTCAGAAAAATTACCTAAGTTACTTGAACACCTTTAGGAAGATCCAAGTTGAAAGGCAACTCTGGAAGAAGTGAAATGCCAAGAAATCCAGACAGAAGTGCTTACTTTCTTCTGTCCTTTACCATCAGAGTAGGTACTGGACACCTGACGTAAAGACGGAGGTAGGATTGGAGGGATAAAGAAGGGTGGGGCATGATTCTTACCTTTGAAGATCTCATAGCCTAATGAGTGAAGAGGCAGGGGGTTGTAGATTCTAAATGCAGCAGCAGAAGTGATGTGCGGGATGCATGAATAGAGTATGTGGGAGTTCAGAGAAGAGGGTGAATGCCTCCCATGGACTCACAGAAATTGTGGCAATGCAGCTCACTGTGGAGATATGAATCAGAGTTTGCCAGATGGGGGAAGAGAGCTTAAGCTGTGAGCACAGGGGAGAATTATGACAAGTGATAATGAAATTAGTGTTTCATAATCAACAGGAATTTATGTCACCTCTTCTGAAAGTTAAAGTTTCAACTAAACAAAGAAGTCTTCAGTGTCTCACTTCTCTTAGTTCTTCTATAATTCCTTTTCTGTTCAAATGTGTATGTGGATCTCCTTCCAGACACACATCTTACCTTATTCACTGTGGTTCTTTCTGCTTCCAAAATATACACTCGACCCTCTTTTCTACTATCAACTAACCACAGAACATCTGATCCTCCCAAAATTCCTAGGAAGGTGTGGAAATTGGAAGGGATGGATCTTGGGTTGTAGTCATTTACACAAGGGAACAGATAATACTCCTAATATGTTAAAAGCTCAGGAGCAGCAGTAGGATGGCCTCTGGCTGTTACTCTTGTTTCTCCTGCAGAGCTTGAGTGAATGGAAAACCACAACAGAATATTCCAAAATACCTAAGCCTTTGGTCTAATTTGCATAACAATTTGGTGTTGTCTTGGCAGGATCTGGAGCAACAAGGACGCTCAGTCCTCAGAGGGAAAAGTACAACTCAGTACTGAGACCTACCTGAGATGTTTAATTGAGTCAGGGTTTTGCCCTTACTTCAAGGCATGATAGACTAAGCCTCTCTGTCTTAGTCTCTGTCTTTAACTTCTCTGTTGCCATGCCCCATAGCTTCTTTTTTGTACAAACCCATGAAAGAATTTTTCACCCCTGGACTAGATTGAGATAGGTAATCCCCAGAAAAAGATTGAAAAAAAAGAGACACCCCTCTGTTTAATTTATGCTAAAACATCACAGAAGCCATTGTCCATGATGATCACATGGCATGGTATTTTCATTTTACTCAAGAGGAGATAATGACCCTGATGATGATGTTATTTGCCAGCATCCATGGCTGATTTTGTGATAGAGCCAATATTTAAATCCCTGTTCATATCCCTCCAATGTCCATGCTCTTTAGGAAGATACATGATCAGAACATCTATATAGACAAGGAGATTAGGAGATACACTGAGAAAGATGGGGATCCACACTTCACCCTAGTCCAGAGACAACTCCTTCAAAGACTCTTTGAGATTTTTGGAATCTTTGCTATTTCCCTGATGTTTGTTGCATTTACAGGTCCTTTCCTGCACAATAATGACTATAGTGAACATGTTAACATGCTGCTATTTTGTCAGAGACAACAACATGTGGGGCAGTTTCCTGGACACTGTAGCTTGTGCTGGAGAGAAAGGAATCCTAGACTAGGTAGTAAGAACTGGAATGAAGAAAGCTTGTGGGCAAATCCTGGCATGACATACATGCCCCAAAGTCAATGGATATTATTTTGTTTTAATAAAATTCTTGTGAACAGGAAAAAAAAAAGGAGAAGATAATACAGTATTATCTCCTCTGAGTGGAGGGGTCTTGCCAGGATAATTTGTTTTAATCTGGGCACCAATTCTTCCATAGTGCATTGTCAAAAAACAGGGGATGAAAAGTTTTGATTGCGAAAGTCTGGGAGACCATCAGGCCAGTGAATCAATATTAAATAAAAAGAACTGGGGAATGTTCATCCTGGACAGGGGAGCCAGGAGACTCCCCTGTTTGTCCTATGAAAAAGAACCAACTGATTGTCTGAGATTCATGAGGGTTGCACGCAGCCCAGGGAGATAGATTTTGGCCAGATAAAGGCAGTATTTGCTAACAGAGATATTAAAAGATTAGAGGTTGTGAATTCCTTTCCCAGGAGATGATATGCAAAGACTCAGGTGTTGAATGAGGTGGTGAGCATACAATTAGGCTAACAAGTTACTGAAATTTAATTAACCCTTGCTTCTATGGAATTGGAAAGAGTCAAGGGGTCCAGCAGTTTTCAAACTACTTATGGAGGTACTTCAATGGTTGCTTTGAAGGAATTGGGAAAACAAAAGTGTTTGGGCAAGACTCTGGGCTTTCTATCCCTTCTTCCCCCAGAACCAGGTTTTCATATGCTTTTCATATTTTGTTTTTATATAAGAATTTAATTAAATAAAACATTCTATGACTTTAAAAATTATAAAGTACTTGTCTATAACAATTCATAAAATTTGATTGTATGTCAGTTTGTTGTATTGCTGTACCTCCTAGTGCCTAGGAATTCTCATCATGGTAGTAAATCATTCATTCACTCATCCATTCAACAAGTATTTATTGAGTATCTGCTGTATTCTAAGTACTCTTTTTAGAGACTGGACATACAGGTTTGAAAAAAAGTGAACAGGGTCCCTGCTCTCATGAAACATAAACTAAAATGGGAGGAGTAAAAACAAAGAAACTAGACAGTTTTAGAGAGTGTAAGTGTGACAAAGGAAATGAAACTATTATTTGAAGCCAGAACATACGTATAACCGATATTTAGGTCACTGAGCTCATAGTCAATTATTTTTCCTTTCTGAAAAATAAATGATAAAGCTAATTGAAACCATCTCTAATTACTTCTATGATCTGAACAATGATATAATTTCAGAGCCAGATGAACCTGTGCTGACCCTACTCATTCTTGGATAAAAAGACTGGCCCCAAATGGCTCAGAGATATGCTTAGGGTCCCTTGGCAAATGGTTGTTGAGCTGAATTAAATACTTGCCTTCTGGTTTTCTACTATTGGAAAATCCACCTGTCAACAAAAGGGGAATTAGGGCAAAGGCCCAATAACAACAATAAGAGAAAAACCAAGAAAAATGTTTGACTTAGGTTTAACCTCAGTAAACCTTATTGGAATACCCTCAGAATACATAAACTCTTAGATATTTGGTCTTTAGAAAAAATATATGAATATCATAATGGGTCATTCAGTATGCTGAACAGATCAGAAACTCCCTGTGACCTCAATTTAATATTGCATGCTGATGACTTGATATTCCAAGAATGACCTTATAACAGGATTTTCTGACTTACTTTTCCCTCACCATCCATTTTCAACATGGCACCAGGGTAAACTTTTCATAAGAGAAATCAGATATTACTCTTCCACTTAAAATCCTCCAAATGCTTTTTAACATGTTCAGAAGTTGGTCCAAAACTTCTTGACAGGGTCTAGAGCTTCTTACATGATCTGGTCCCATCAAATTTCCTATCTTTTGCTCTTTTCCCCACACTGGTCCTCTTCTTGCTTCTGGAACATGCTAAGCATGTTCCCACCCCCATATCTATACTGGTCAAATATTTAATATATTTAGCACTTAACCCAAATATACCTTTCTCTAGGAGATTTCCACCAATCGCAATATCTGAAATGGCTAAGAAGTCAAATACCTTCTTGTATTTTCATAATAAAACAGCACCACCTAAAATGAAAATATTTCTTTGTTTAATGTATATTGCCTTTATCTATACTAGAAGGTAAGATCCACAAAGGTGAGATATTCTGCTCTATCTTTAGCCCCAGAGTAAGTGCCTGACCACAAAGGAGTGACTCAATCACATGTGCTGAAGGAATATCAGACAGCATGAAAAATGGACTCATCAGGGATAGAGTTATCCTGGGTCCCAGGTCCCCAACTAGATGTATGCAGAGAAAATTGCACTTGGCATCATGCAACCTCGAGTTGAGTGCTCTGCTGTATTTTTGCTCACCCTTAATTTCTATTTCTCAAGGGAAGATACCTGACTGGAATATCTGAGCACCGTTGGATAGGGAGTATTGCTATGACAAGAATTTGTACCAAGGACCTTAAAAATAAGTGGAGGGGGAGATGAACCATGAGAGACTATGGACTTCAAGGAACAAACTGAGGGTTTTAGAGGGGAAGGGGGTGGGAGGGAATGGGTTAGCCAGTGATGGGTATTAAGGAGGGCATGTACTGCATGGAGCACTGGGTGTTATACAAAAACAATGAATTGTGAATCACTACATCAAAAACTAATGATGTATTGTATGGTGACTAACATAACATAATAAAGTTAAATTAAATAAAAAAAAATAAGTGTGCTCTCTCATGTGTAGTTCATCACATTTAGCTGCCTTCACTCCTTTCAAGTCCCTCACAAAATAATTAATTTAAAAGTAAAATAAAATGAATAAATGCATATAATTTTTTTTCCCTAAAGAAAGTGGCTCAATGACCCCTGGGTGGCTTCTTTCCTCAGAAGACAGCCATCAGATATTTAAGACTCCTGGAATTCTCAATAGGCCTCCAAAGATACACTTTGTGGAGCACATAAACTCATGCAGTGGGAGCATACTACAAGGTGATGGCCAGAGTATATTCCTTAAAAATCACAGGTGGAAGTCAAATTCATTTATATGCTACCTCAGAGCTTTCCCAGCTGAATCACATTTTAATTTTGGCCCCATATCAGTGGCATTCCCTCAGCATGCTACCTCACTGTCATGGGCATTCATCCCATGTATGCTTGATGAGGGGCTGTCCAATGTCATAATCAGGGTGGTATGAATATGTGTGTTGGGGAGTAGTGTGTGTGTTAGGCTGGGAGAGAAGGATGGAAAGGGAGGGAGGGCGGAGGAAAGGATGGAAACTTGAATACAATTTCTTTCTTTGGTAATAAAATCTATACATCCATTGAAGATTTTCCTGAAGTCTTACATGCTAAATTATAACCTTTGCTGTTTACTTGCCTTTGACTATGGAAAATACTGTCTTTCAGGGATGTAGACTAGCTTTAGTGAGTTGCGTGCCAGGGCCAGAAGCAGGGGAGCCTTTATGGACAGGTGAGGAACAGGTTTTTGTGTATATTAGGCATTGTCTTCTGGGAGTCTGCCCCTCCTCAGCGGGCCTATCTTGTTCAGGTCTTTGGCTCTTTATGTCAGTCACATAATGATCTCTCCCTGGGATCATATTGGCTCAAAAACACCCTGATCCCCAGAGTTCCTGGGCTTTGATTGTGCTACTCCTCACCTGAAATGTTTCCCCGGTGCCATTCTATGTATGGAACTCATTTCCTTCTCTTAATGGCTGGGCTGTCTGACCCAGACCCCAAGGCTTATGTCTTCCCTGAGCAGTACTTACTATTATTATTACTTCTCCATGGTGCTTAGTCTGTGTGCAAGATTAGATGATTCAGAAGTCAGTGCCTGGATTCAAAAGCTGGCTCACCTATGTAACACAGTGCCAGCTATTTATTCTCTCTAGAACTCAGTTTGCAAACCTGTAAAATGGAGTTTATAGTTAGATATTTATTGAGTTAATAAGTGAAATCCACAGATGTAAAGTCCTTTACATAATGTCTGGCCCATAACAAATGCTTCACGTAAATTCATCAAACAAAGGAAAGGCTGTGTTTGAATTAACACTTGAATTTGTAAACTTCATTGGATAGCCTATAAATATATAAGCCATTACAGGCTGGCACAGATTATTATGAACAATATAATGGGCTACTCAGCATGCTGAGTGCAGGGGAACTCCCAGTGACCCCAATTTAATCCTGTTCTTGCTGATCGCTTGACATTTCCAAGAATAGCTTTAATTAACCTTACCCTAGTGAGTAACTTTAATGCTGCTCTGCATATCTCTGTAGAGTTTCTTTTGTGTATCACATTAGTCCCAGCCAATGTTGAGAGAGTTCACCATCATTTAGTAGCTTACTAATTGGGCAACATCTGTATATATGCACGTAAGGATAGAAAAAAATATATATGTTTACATATATAGCATACATGCATGTCATGAGTCAGCACTTAAGTAAACCCATGTGTAATGTGAATATATTTGACAGAAGCAACGGGACTCTTCTGTGAAACTAAATTGGTATTCTTTGATGAGTAGCAAAACTTTTTTTTTTTTTAAATTTTATTCTTATGTTAATCCCCATACATTACATCATTAGTTTTAGATGAAGTGTTCCATGATTCATTGTTTGTGCATAACACCCAGTGCTCCATGCAGAATGTGCCCTCCTCAATACCCACCACCAGGCTAACCCATCCTCCCACCCCCCTCCCCTCTAGAACCCTCAGTTTGTTTTTCAGAGTCTATCGTCTCTCATGGTTCGTCTACCCCTCCGATTTCCCCCGCTTCATTCTTCCCCTCCCGCTACCTTCTTCTTCTTCTTTTTTTTTTTTTCTTAACATATATTGCATTATTTGTTTCAGAGGTACAGATCTGAGATTCAACAGTCTTGCACAATTCACAGCGCTTACCAGAGCACACATCCTCCCCAGTGTCCATCACCCAGTCACCCCATCCCTCCCACCCCACCCCCCACTCCAACAACACTCAGTTTGTTTCCTGCGATTAAGAATTCCTCATATCAGTGAGATCATATGATACATGTCTTTCTCTTTTTGACTTATTTCACTCAACATAATACCCTCCAGTTCCGTCCACGTCGTTGCAAATGGCAAGATCTCATTCCTTTTGATGGCTGCATAATATTCCATTGTATATATATACCACTTCTTCTTTATCCATTCATCTGTTGATGAACATCTTGGCTCTTTCCACAGTTTGGCTATTGTGGACATTGCTGCTATAAACATCGGGGTGCACGTAGCCCTTCGGATCCCTACTTTGTAGCAAAACTTTCTTAATACAAAACCAAAAGGTGCATATGTTTGGATTTTCCTGGATCTCTCACTCTCTCTCTCTCTCTCACACACACACATACACTCATGTACACACATATATGCTGTTTGATTTTTTGGTATTTATGTATAGGTATTATTTTCTCACATAGACTAAGGTGGCATTGTAAAAGGGAACACATGAAAAAGATAAAGTATAAATTAAACTCCTATTTCTGCAACTTATAAAAAGAGGGGGCTTATACAATAAGATTCTATTGGTATAAGAGAAGGATAGTCATGGATGACTTAGAAGGACTTGCTAAGTAATTATGTATCAAGAATTATGCTCAGGTCACTGTGAGTATTAAATAAATGAGATAAATATGTATAAGTTTGTTTGACAGACTGAAAAGTAATATGTGACTATTATATATTATAATTTTTATTGTAAGCATGTATAAAGTTATATGGGTAAATAAGTTAGATTTATTTTCTAAAGCAAAAATGAGTACATGATCAGATTTATGGTAGTAACAGAAAGGAAAAGTACAAACAAAAAGTACTGTTTAATGAACATGTGCTATGATCCAGGCATTGTGCAATATATTTCCATGTGTTACTTTATATTTCTGAGCGTATGGTCTCAAGAAGTAGATTGGGTTTTTATACACTTAATTATACTTAAGCTTCTACTTGAACAGTCCATTAAAGAAAACCTCAGAGTTTCCCTAGGTGGTCTGCCCCAAGTATGAAAAAATCCTTCCCTTTTCTAAAGCAGAATTCCATCTCTTTGTAACTCAGTTGTCCTAATTCAGAGCAAAAGTAGCTTGTCTGACTTCCCCATGGAGCCCTCAATGCTTCCTATGTCACGAGTCCCAGCTGCACACCTCATTTCCTGAAGTTGTTCCCCATATGACCTGATTTCTATTCTGGAAAATCTCTTTTTGGTGACCCCTCTCTCTTTTTCTCAATGTCCCACTTAAGGCATCACACCCAGAATTAAATGCAACCAAGTGTACCGAGGGCCTGTAGATTCATCCTATATATGGTTGGGGAGGTGCTATATTTCAGATACCTCCTTTCTGCTGTATATGACTGTGACCTATCTATATCTATGTATCAATGTGTTTATCTATCTAGCTGTCTATACATATATATGGTGACTTGAAGTTTAGTTTCCATGTGGCAAAAATAGAAAGACATCACTGTGTGTATGAATCTTACCCACTTTGTTTCTTCAAATAATATGTAACAATGTAATGACTTTCATGGTCATAGTCCTTCTTTTACTGATCTTAGAGAGTAAGGAGTAGAAATCTCTATAGAAAGATGAGTTTGTCTGAAAAATCCTTTTTATTATTATTTCTTTGCTGAGAGAAGAGTATTTGTTACTGTCTTTTTCAAATTCAATTTCATAAACCAATTCAATAAACAGTTATTTCTCTAGGCCAAAAGGGCTAAAAATATTCCCTAGTCTCCTCATGAAATCCTTTTGATTTTAATAAACTCAGACAGTAAGAATCAAGAAAAAAAAAAGCTATTATGCATTTCATCATCTGAGTTTTGCTCACTGTTAACAACCATTCTTGGACTAAATATCTGCCACCTGATGGTTCTTATGAGAACGTTAGGTATTACTGGAGCCACTATAGGGTTCAAAATTCATTCATTCATTCATTCATTCACTCATTCAACAAATATACAAAAGTTCACACACTTGAGTGGAATAGATGAATAATTATTTTGGAATAAAACATTTCTATAATGAAGTTGGCTATATTTAAGTATCTCCATAGGCAGTGAATACAATGTAATTTTGTATTGATATCAAATCATAATAAATTACCAACTTTGGTAGAATTGTTTTATATCTCAGTATTTTCGGTCATAAAGTTTCATCTGCCTGGGTAGTTCCTTGCTGCCCATTATTCTTCCTGTTGACATCCCTTTGTTTTTACAAGTTGGGCTTATTTGACCTTCCCCTCATTTGTGCTTTCTCTCTACTGGATATAAATATATTTTTTCCTCATAATATGTCTAATGTTTCATTGCATTAATTTATGAAAATTTTTCACTCTGCTAGACTCTAAACCTCTTTCAGGTAGTCCCACACTGTTTGCCTTGCAACTCTGAGTGCCTAATCCCTAACTTGGTTTAAGATGATTAGTACGCTCCGCAAACAATGAATCATGGAAAACTACATCAAAAACTAATGATGTAATGTATGGTGATTAACATAACATAGCAAAATAAAATTAAAAAAAAAAGATGATTCGTATGCCCTCAAGAATGCTCAATTGAATAACTAAAACCCCAACTATAGATAAATGTGTAAAAATGTTTTTTGCTAAACCATCCAGGACAAAGGAACTCCCTGCATGAAGTAGAATTCAGATCTGTGAATTTAGATAGGAAAAAAACATATCTTAATTTTCACTATGTTCTAAATGATATTTGTCATTTCTTTCATTTATGAATATGAGTAACAAACCATAGTAGTATTAGCAGTACCAGTGACTTTGTCACCAATAGAAATGACAGATATTTCCATATCTTACTGCAGTCACTAAAGATGTGTCAATGTATTGTTTATGTTCAACATCATTTGTAATTATGTTATTTATTAGATCTGCCAGTGCATCTTATTATTTAACTCATCAATAAAAGGCAACTATATTACTTCTTCATCATTTTTTTCATATTCCGATAACTATATTTCAATGTAATTATTTTCCTTGGTAATCCTATGTATTTTTTATGTATTTAAAAACTTTATTCTGAGAAAGGGGCCAACAGGTTTAAATAGACTGAGAAATTTTTCTATGGTACAAAAAATGTTAAGGACATCTGTCCATACTATATTAATGAAAATTTAATGAGAAAGAAAAGCATGATGTTAGTAAACCCCAGCTTTAACATCTATATTCTCTCTTTTCTATATTTTTAGGATCTATGCTTTTGCCTTTTATGAGATGATTTATATTAAACATATTTACCCAAAAGAATGGGGATGAGTCTGATCTCAATCATTAATCCTTGATGTCATATTGGTTATTCTTTAATATATATGAATTCCAATGTTACTCTTCCCTGGAGATGCTTTTCTCTTTTCTTATAGAGTAGAAGATACTGGCACTATTTACAATGAATTTTTTTTTAAAAGCTCAATGGTTTATGAGAGACTATGGATTCTGAGAAACAAACTGAAGGTTTGAGATGGAAGGGGTGTGGTGGGATGGGTTAGCCTGGTGATGGGTATTAAAGAGGGCATGTACTGCATGGAGCCCTGAGTGTTATACACAAACAATGAATCATGGAACACTACATCAAAAACTAATGATGTAATGTATGGTGATTAACATAACATAATTAAAAAAATAAAAAATAAAACTCAATGGTTTCAGGGTTAGGGAAATATTTGTTTGTAGTAAGGCTGAACATGAAAATATATTTCAAGAATTCAGGATCTACCCAGTAATATTCAAACTGGGAATTATTCTTTTATTTCTAAAATTAAAAAAAAAGTTTTAAGGCTAAAACAACTGTTTTCACTACCACAGTATGGGAGGACATTTTGTGGTGATCATTGAGAGTACACCATTGAAAGTGATTCTTCCAGGTATCTACATTGTCTAAATCCATGGAATGGCAACTAGGAACAAAATGGTACAATAGCATTTTGGAAGAAAACACTTCACTCTAAAGACCAAATTAACAAATTCAGATATAAAAACTGATAGCTGATAGTGACCATCAGCTATGATACGGGAGAGTGAAATTTGAACATGGATAAACATGAGATGAAGGAAATATGTACCACACAGTGGTGTAGAATGATATCCCGGTATAGGAAAGACCAGAATGTGAAAGATGGAGATGGTCAATAAATCCTAGGAGACATCATAAAGGGAATTTCCTGCTCGGTCTGAAATGAACACAGAACATCAGTGGAGCTACCATTGATGTGAAGGGCTTCGGTGAAGCAGTGCTATTGGAATGAAATGCAACTTTAGAATCTGAATGATGGAAGATAATCAAGAAGAAAAAGAAAGACTCAAATTTTTAGTGATGTTACTTGGAGTTTACCAAACAGATATTCAGGGGCACTTGGGTGGCTCAGTCGTGAAGCATCTGCCTTTGGCTCAGGTCATGATCCCAGGGTCCTGGAATCGAGCCCCACATGGAGCCCTGCATCGGGCTCCCTGTTCAGCAGGAAGCCTGCTTCTTCCTCTCCCATTCCCCCTGCTTGTGTTCCCTCTCTCACTATGTCTCTCTCTCTGTCAAATAAATAAATAAAATATTAAAAAAAAAAAAAAGGAGAGAGAGAGATACTTCGTTCCCTGTTTGTTCACTCTGGGCACCAGACTCTTGACTTTAGTGTCCAGGTAGGAACCCCATAGCCAAGATTGCCAATACAATAATAATTTTAACATGAGAATTTATGGAAGGCAACAATAAGACATGTTAATAATGGTTTTCTACTTTAGTTATGAACACATAAGAGTTTGCTATGCATACATATATAACAAACTATAATGGTTATTACTGTAGGTTAATTGCCTGTTATTACTTACACATAGGTTTTAAATATTAAATATTCTCTTGAAAGGAGTAATGATTATGTCATTCTAGACTAAATCTTAGCCTAGACTAAGCTTAGACTAAGTCTAGGACTTAGCTTAGATCTTGCCAGAGCCAGGAGATCAACGGGTATCTCCTGACAGCATCCACAAATACTGGGTCATGTTAGATGTGCACACAAGCTCCTTTAGGCAGAGCAAGAGCATGAGGATGGTGCCTACTGGCATCCATGATATTTGGAGAGTATTTAAGTTAGCTTCTAGATATGTATTAAATTAGATATCTGCTCTTCAAGCTGAAACTTTTAAGAAAAGCAAATAAGCCTCTTTCCCAGAAAGACTGGATGTGTTTCAGTTAGCTGTTCCTGTGCTGGGCCCTGGGGTGTAGCCAAGTGAGTCTGCACAAACTCTTGAAGAGACATTTCTCAGTTCACTGTACCCTGTGGGTCTTATGGACACAGGCCCCATTGGCATTCAAAGCTAGATGTTTTGAGGACCTGTCTCTTAGGTGTAGGTCTTAAAGCTGATGTGCCAGATGTGGGGTTCAAACCATTCACTCCTCATAAGCTCTAGTTGTGAGTTCTCTCTTGAGTGTGGGTCACCACGCCAAGGGTAGGGTTTGTGGTAAGATTGTGTATCAGCTTTTCCTACCTATTTTTATGTGGAATTTTTCTCATTTGCTCTATGTGTGGGAATCACTCAGCTAGTTTCTGGATCTCTTTCAGGGGAAATTGTCCTGTATGTAACTGTAGATTCAGTCTCCGTGGGAAAAGGTGAGTTCAGGAGTCTTCTAAATTGCCCTCTTGAACTGGAACCTCTTAGCCTGGGACTTCTTTTTTTTTTTTTTTTAATTTTTTATTGTTATGTTAATCACCATACATTACATCATTAGTTTTAGATTAGCCTGGGACTTCTGAGCACTTTCCTGTCCTGTACATCTGTTCTTGCTTATAGGCTTGCACAATGTGCAGGTTTTCTGTATAGTTCCTCCCTTATTTTCCCCCCTGAGATGTTAGTGGCTGGTGAGGACTGAAGTAGAACACAGCTGGACTTCAAGTCATAGTACTACTGGTGGTGTGGAGATTGTGATCATATTCCCAATGTTGACTGTAAACTAGCCTTCAAAGGAAAAGAACCCTCAAGAGTTAAATGGCTTTTCCACATAAAGTATCATGTCATCTGTGAAGAGAGAGTTTGACTTCTTCTTTGCCAATTTGAATACCTTTTATTTCTTTTTGTTGTCTGATTGCTGTTGCTAGGACTTCTAATACTATGTTGAACAATAGTGGCAAGAGTGGGCATCCTTGACGTGTTCCTGATCTTAAGGGAAAGGCTCTCAGCTTTTCCCCATTGAGGATGATATTCACTGTGGGTTTTTCATAGATGGATTTTATGAACTTGAGGAATGTTCCCTCTATCCCTATACTCTGAAAAGTTTTAATTAGGAAAGGAGGCCGTATTTTGTCAAATGCTTTCTTTGCATCAATTGAGAGGACCATATGGTTCTTCTCTCTCATCAGTGTGTTCTATCACATTGATTGATTTGCGAATGTTGAACCACCCTTGTACCCCGGGGATAAATCCCACTTGGTCGTGGTGGATGATCCTTTTAATGCATTGTTGGATCCTATTAGCTAGGATTTTGTTGAGAATTTTGGAATCCATATTCATCAGGGATATTGGTCTGAAATTCTCCTTTTTGATGGAGTCTTTGCCTGGTTTGGGGATTAAGGTAATCCTGGCCTCATAGAATGAGTCTGGAAGCCTTCCTTCTGTTTCTATTTTTTGAAAGAGCTTCAGGAGAATAGGTATTATTTCTTCTTTGAATGTTTGGTAGAATTCCCCAGGGAATCCATCAGGCCCTGGACTCTTGTTTTTTGGGAGGTTTTTGATCACTGCTTCAATCTCGTTACTGGTTATTGGCCTATTCAGGTTGTCAATTTCTTCCTGTTTCAGTCTTGGCAGTTTATAGGTTTCCGGAAGACATCCATTTCTTCCAGGTTGCTTAATTTATTGGCCTATAGTTGTTGATAATAATTTCTAATAATTGTTTCTATTTCCTTGGTGTTAGCCGTGATCTCTCCCCTTTCATTCATAATTTTATTAATTTGGATCCTTTCTCTCTTCTTTTGGATAAGTCTGGCCAGTGGTTTATCAATCTTATTAATTCTTTCAAAGAACCAACTTCTAGTTTTGTTGATCTGATCTACTGTGTTTCTGGTTTCTAATTCATTGATCTCTGCTCTAATCTTAATTATTTCTCTTCTAATGCATGGCTTAGGCATCGTTTGTTGCTTTTTCTCTAGTTCTTTAATGTGTAAAGTTAGTTGGTGAATTCGGGATTTTTCTATTTTTTTTTTGAGTGAGGCTTGGATGGCTATATATTTCCCCCTTAGGACCGACTTTGCAGTATCCCATAGGTTTTAGACTGATGTGTTTTTGTTCTCATTGGTTTCCATGAATTGTTTAAGTTCTTCTTTGATTTCTTGGTTGATCCAAACATTATTGAGCAGAGTGGTCTTTAGCTACCAAGTGTCTGAATTTGATACTTTATGTGGAAAATCCAAAAGAGTCCACCCCTAAATTACTAGAACTCATACAGCTATTCAGTAATGTGGCAGGATACAAAATCAATGCACAGAAATCAGTTGCTTTCTTATACACTAACAATGCAACTGTAGAAAGAGAACTTAGAGAAACAATTCCATTTACAATAACACCAAAAACCATAAGATACCTCACAATAAACCTAACCAAAGAGGTAAAGGATCTATACTCTAGGAACTACAGAACACTCATGAAAGAAATTGAAGAAGACACAAAAAGATGGAAAAATATTCCATGCTCATGGATTGGAAGAATAAACATTGTTAAAATGTCTATGCTACCCAGAGCAATCTATACCTTCAATGCCATCCCAATCAAAATTCCAATGACATTTTTCAAAGTGCTGGAATAAACAATCCTAAAATTTGTATGGAATCAGAAAAGACCCCGAATCATCAAGGAAATGTAAAAACAAAGCTGGGGACATCATGTTATATTTCAAGCTATATTACAAATCAGTGATCACCAAGACAGCATGATACTGGCACAAAAACAGACATATAGACCAATGGAACAGAATAGAGAGCGCAGTTATGGACCCTCAACACTATGGTCAAATAATCTTCGACAAAGCAGGAAAAAATATGCAATGGAAAAAAGACAGTCTCTTCAATAAATGGTGCTGGGAAAATTGGATAGCCACATGCAGAAGAATGAAACTCGACCATTCTCTAACACCATACACAAAGGTAAACTCAAAATGGATGAAAGACCTCAATGTGAGAAAGGAATCCATCAAAATCCTAGAGGAGAACATAGGCAGTAACCTTTTTGACATCGACCACAGCAACTTCTTTCAAGATACCACTCCAAAGGCTAGTGAAACGAAAGCAAAAATGAACTTTTGGGACTTCATCAAGATAAAAAGCTTCTGCACAGCAAAGGAAAGAGTCAACAAAACAAAGAGGCAACCCACAGAATGGGAGAAGATATTTGCAAATGATACTACAGACAAAGAACTGATTTCCAAGATCTATAAAGAACTTCTCAAACTCAACACCCAAAAACCAAATAATCAAGTCAAAAAATGAGCAGAAGACATGAACAGACACTTGTCCAAAGAAGACATACAAATGACTAACAGACACATGAAAAAATGTTCATTATCATTAGCCATCAGGGAAATTCCAATCAAAACCACATTGAGATACCACCTTACACCAGTTAGAATGGCAAAATTGACAAGGCAAGAAACAACAAATGTTGGAGAGGTTGTGGACAAAGGGGAACCCTCTTACACTGTTGGTGGGAATGCAAGTTGGTACAGCCACTTTGGAAAACAGTGTGGAGGTGCCTCAAAAAAATAAAAATAGAGCTACCCTATGACCCAGCAATTGCATTACTGGATATTTACCCCAAAGACACAGATGTAGTGAAAAGAAGGGCCATATGCACCCCAATGTTCATAGCAGCAATGTCCACAATAACCAAACTGTGGAAAGAGCTGAGATGCCCTTCAACAGATGAATGGATAAAGAAGATGTGGTCCATACACACAATGGAATATTACTCAGCCACCAGAAAGGATGAATACCCAACTTTTACATCAACATGGATGGAACTGGAGGAGATTATGCTAAGTGAAATAAGTAAAGCAGAGAAAGTCAATTATCATATGGTTTCACTTATTTGTGGAACATAGGAATAGCATGGAGGACATTAGGAGAAGGAAGGGAAAAATGAAAGGGGGGGAATCAGAGGGGGAGACAAACCATGAGAGACTATGGACTCTGAGAAACAAACTGAGGGTTTTAGAAGGAAGAGGGGTGGGGGGATGAGTTAGCCTGGTGATGGGTATTAAAGAGGGCAAGTACGGCATGGAACACTGGGTATTATATGAAAACAATGAATCATGGATCACTGCATCAAAAACTAATGATGTACTACTGTATGGTGACTAACATAACATAATAAAATAAAATTAAATTTAAAAAAAGAGAGTTAAATGGCTGCCTGTGTGAACAGTGATCTCTAAGTCTTTTTCCTCAAGGTCTAAATGTCCAAATGACAATTTCTTTTAGCTATTCAAAGACCGGAATAGTCAAGTCATTCCCCACTGACTGCTTTCAAACAGTTGTGCACCACCCCCATCCATTCCTCCAGTTCAAGTTCTAGCTGCAGCAAAAATGAAGAGGTGAGCAGGGTTCCAGGATTGAGAGGTGGGAGGTGAGAGAGAACACACCTTGTTTGTTTTGGGGATAAAGAACCTAACCCTGGTACATACATTCCAAAGCTCTGCTGCCAAAAGATGTGGAAGAAGAAGTTACACCTGGCGTGTGTGTTTTGGAAGTGTTTGTTGGTCAGCTATGACAGTAGCAGGAAGTGTGTTCTGAAGAATTGAAAAACAGGGACCCAAGGTGGAAAGGAGGGACGTTGTCAGAGTTGGAAAGGGCAGAGAGAGACTCATCCTTCCCCCAGGAAATGCCAAAATCTATTGGGTGTGGACATTTGGCATGAGCATCTGCTTCTGCCCATTCTATTTTAAATCTTTTTTTTTTATTCATTTGAGACATAGAGATACAGAGAGAGAGAGAGAGAGAGAGAGAGGGAAAGCATGAGCAGGGAAAGAGGCAGAGGGAGAGGAAGAAGCAGGCTCCTCGCCGAGCCAGGAGCCCAATGTGGGGCTCGATCCCAGGACCCTGGGATCATGACCTGAGCTGAAGGCAGACGCTTAACCATCTGAGCCACACAGGTGCCCCTGCCCATTTTATTTTTATTTATTTTTTCATTCACCAGCATCTGCTTTTGTTTTTTATTTATTTATTTTCATATTTTTAGGACTTTTTTTATTATGTTCAATTAGCCACCATATAGTACATCATTAGTTTTTGATGTAATGTTCAGTGATTCATTGTTTGCGTATAACACCCAGTGCTCATCACAACACATGCTCTCCTTTATACCCATCACCCAGTTACCCCGTCCCCCCACACCACTCCTTTCTGTAACCCTGTTTGTTTCCCAGAGTCCAGAGTCTATCATGGTTTGTCACCCTCTCTGATTTCTGCCCCTTTTAAAAATAACAGCCCTGTTAAGGTTTAATTGACATACAGTAAACTATATATATTTAAAATAAGGGGAGGAAGGTGGCAGGGGGGATGGGTTAGCCCAGTGATGGGTATTAAGGAGGGCACTTATTGCATGGAGCACTGGGTGTTATACGCAAACAATGAATCATGGAACACTACATAAAAAGCTAATGATGTACTGTATGGTGACTAACATAATAAATAAAATAAAATAAAATAAAACACAGTATTATAAGTTTTGAAATATCCATACACCTGTAAAACCATCAGCCCCCCAAAATTATCCTCATGACCATTTGTAACCTCTTTCTCCTGACTCTAGCTGCCACCTCCACTGCAGTTCCAGGCAATCATTAATCTGTTTTCTGTCACTACAGTTAGTTTGCAATTTCTAGAATTTTCTATAAATGGAATCATATATGTTCACTCTTTGGTCTGTTTTTTTTTAATTCAACATAATTATTCTGAGATTCATACAACTTTTTGCATATATCAGTAGTTCATTTTTAAATTGATGAATACTATTCCATTGCATGTCATATTGTAATTTGTTTATCCATCCAGTGCTTGATAGATATTTGGTTATTTGGTTTGTTTCCAGTTCTTATTTGCTACAAATAAGGTTGCTGTGAACATTTGTGTACAAGTCTTTGTGTGGATATATGCTTTCATTTCTCTTGGGTAAATGCCCAGGAGAGTATAAATCATAGAGTTATAGGTTTTATTTTTAAAGAAACTCTCAAATTGTTTTCCAAAGTGGTTGCATAAAGGCTGTAGTTCCCTGCATCCTCACTAACACCTGGTATGATAAGTCTGTAATTTTAACCATTCTACTTGGGGTGTTGGTTTCTTATTGTGGTTTTAATTCCCATTTCTCTGATAATTAATGCTAAATTTTGATGTGCTTATTTGTGATCTGTGTATCTTTGGTGGCAAAGTTTCTGTTCAAACTTCTGGCCTATTTTTACTGGTGTTTAGTCTTACCTTTTCTGTTTGTTTGTTTTCTCATTATTGAATTTTGAGAATTATTTGTATATTCTGGATACAAATCCTTCATGGGGATGTATAATTTTTAGTATTTTCTTCCAGTCTGTGGCTTATCTTTTCATTTTCTCTCCAGATCTCTCTATGCTCCATTCTGCAAACTATAACAGCTTTGTTAACCTCAGACTCTCAGCTCCAGAAAGCCACTGTGCTCAGCCTTGGATCCCCCTCTGCATCATGGCTGAGAAATTCTTTCAAAGCAATAAGTTAGGCAATTGTAGGGCCCATCTCAATTGTTCTTCATTTCTCAGGGGTTACCATCTTTCTTTGCCTGATGTCCAGTGTCTTGAAAATTATTGTGTCATATATTTTCCCATTTTTTTGGATTTTTCAGGCAAGAGGATAAATCTTGACCCCACTATTTCACATTAGCCAGAATCTGATGCCTTGAGTGTGGCAACTGTTACTCCTGGGAATGGATACTGGAGGCTGTCTTTTTGCAGCCTTTTGGCAGCTGTCGTTCCCCCCTGCCCCGTTATTAGTAAATGAGAATCATTTTAAAAAGACTTAGCTGGCAAAGCCTGTCTATATGGCAGCTGAAACTAAAAAATGATTCACTTCTTGCACTATACAACAGAATTGCCTTTATAACACAGAGTTGCCTATAAAAGTGATTCACTTCTAGCACTGTGTAGTTTGCTGTATAGCAAAACAGTAGACAATGAATTAATTACAGTCTGGAAATGTGGGGAGAAGGATATGAGACACCTAATAGAAGAGACTTTTCTTTGCTCAGAGTTTTGAGCATTTATAAACTGATCAATTTTATTAGGAGTCTTGGAAAGTTTTGTGTATGAAGAATAGGTAGGTACAGGAAACAATAATAGCATCCATATAAGTGCAATGAAGAAATCTCAGACTAAAAGATAAGTTTAATTCCAAGAGTCACTAAGCAGTTAAAGATATCAAGTCCATGCAAAATAGATACCACAATAAAAAAAAAAGTACATTAGTTTTCAATGAGCAGAACTAGTATAGCAAAAATAAGTTTTAAAATATAGTTATATCCTTGGAATGATTAAAAGAGAATAAATCATCCACAAATAATAATAACCCAATAAAATCTTAAAAATAAAAATATGATTCTTAAATACAAATGAGTTCAGTAGAAGGCAAAAAAGAGAATATTGTGAATATAACTGTCATAAGAAATGGATTATGAATTTGGATTATCAAGTCAAAAAATGATCAAATGGGCCAAAGATAAAAGAAATAAATGATGTGAAAAGAAAGTTACAAAACACAGATGATAGATTTATGGGTACCTGTGTCCATGTGGTAAGAGTTTATAGAAAAGAGAGATACTGGGGAGGTTGGAATATTCAAATAAATAATTAAAGTCATGAAAAGACAGCATGGAGAATTAAGAGATAATCAAAATGAAAGATTAAGGAATAAAATACACACTCCTCTATGTATTTAGGTGAAAGTTGAGATCAGGAAAAAATTGAAAGCTTCCAGAATTTTAGGAAAAGAAAAAAAAAAAGAGATTATGATCAATAGATTAAGAATCACACTGACACTGGACATGCATCCAGTCTATATAGTGGGGAAAAAAGAGAAATATCATCAAATATTTTGAAGTACAATTATTTTGAGCAAATAATTCTTTATCTAGTCAAAGTAGCATACAAATAACACACATATGTGTGTGTACTGCTATTGTTTAGATACTCCCAGACCCTTTTGCTCCCACTCAGGTCTGGAATGCCTGTATCATTGTTTATAGTCTCCAGACAAGACATGGGAAGGGTCTTCCACTAGGGATCTAACCTGCCCAAAAGAAAATATACCAGGTTACTAAAAACATGATTTCCTACCAAAATGACCTAACCCAGTGATACTACAGTGAAACCCGTGAGGAACAAGTCCCGTCCACTGGCACAGAGCTTCCAATCAACTATTTTACAAAGGCATCAAAGCCATTAAGGTACAGAAACAAAACACTGAGGCAAATCTCCTGACTCCAAGGCTGTCACTCTTTTCTGCTGTATTGGCATTATACTTCTTATCCCCTAAGTTTGGTGCTCAAGTTGAATGGGGCATGTAGAAGAACCAATAGAGCTTGACATACTGGATCATATACAAATCATTTAGAAAGGATATTTTATAAAGGATTCAAAATGCAAAAGAGAAAATGGACTATATTTTATTTTGGGCAAAATATTGGTCAAGTGTGCTTATAGCTATCTTGAAGTGTTTAAATATTCCCCCATACACTTATCAACCTCTCTTTCTAGAAATCCGTCCTCCCTACCCCAAAAAGATGAGTATTTCCTTAAGAATTGATTGACAGTGCAGATTACATAAATGTCCAAATTTTCTTGCACTTATTGTAGAGTTTTATAATCTCTGGCATCTTCCTTTTTTTCTCTCATATAAAGCTGAGGGATTCTTTTTGTCCAGGAGGAAAACAAGATAGAGTTTAATTGCTTTGTACTGTGTTCCAGGGTCACAAATTTCACAAAAGAGCTTTCACTAAATCTCAATCCCAGTCCAATGTTCCTCTTTCTAATTGAAATTCAAAATGAAGTGAGATTTCAGAATGTTTATGAGCTTAATGTTATGGACTAATGTGTAATATTTGTTTACCAGCAATAATTTAGGATAATTTGCCTATAAAAGTGCAATGTAGAACGTCCCATTTAATGGTGCATTAAGTGAAAGAGGAAGAACTTTCTCAGGTCCCAAAACAAAAGAATGATTTTACTATCCATTCTTCTTCAGGATCATTGCAGTGCTTTCCAAATTATTTTTTTATTTTATTTTTTTTTTTTTAAAGATTTTATTTATTTGACACAGAGAGACACAGCGAGAGAGGGAACACAAGCAGGGGGAGTGGGAGAGGGAGAAGCAGGCTTCCCGCCGAGCAGGGAGCCCGATGCGGGGCTCGATCCCAGGACCCTGGGATCATGACCTGAGCCGAAGGCAGACGCTTAACGACTGAGCCACCCAGGCGCCCCATGCTTTCCAAATTAAATCACTTTTATGATTGGAGGGTGCTGGAGAGGGGGCTTTCTGGCACTGACTTTTACATTTGAAAACTGGTTTGAAAAGTTTGACATTACCTCTCAGTCCATGGATAGCTGAGCAGGCATAAGAAGTGTTCTTTGATAATTCTCCATTTCTACTACTGTATTTGTACATTGAAGAGTTTTTATCTTTTCCAAGGTTAATTAATAATATGGTGATATTATGCAAAGTTTAAAACATATATACAAATAGAAAAATAAAATAAATCCCATTTAGTCACCATCCAGATTTATCAATTATCAAACTTTTTCACACTTGCTTCGCATATTCTTTTATGCAGTGTACCTTGGAGAACGGGGTTGTCCTGAAAACATCATGATTGCATTTAAAAGAAGCACAAATATTATGTTAGATGACTTTAGATATTTAAAGATCTTTTTCTTTTCAGTCAAATGTACATTCCAAGGATGTGTATCAAAAATAGCTGTAAAAATTTCATGCATTTAAATATGAAATCCAAAATAGATAGCGTTCGGCCACTCTTACCCACACTCTGTTTTCTTCTCATGGGGTTCTCCCTCAAAGAAGATAAATTTTTGGATAATGTTTGGGGGATGGAAGAGGTAATGTCATTAAATTGTCATTCCTTTCACTTTTTATCAGGTATTTGATTTTAGAACATCCTGACATTAGCTACTGTCCCTTTTTAATTTTTTTATTATGTTATGTTAATCACCATACATCATTAGTTTTTTTTAATGTTTTTTTATTACGTTATGTTAATCACCATACATTACATCATTAGTTTTTGATATAGTGTTCCATGATCCATTATTTGCATATAACACCCAGTGCTCCATGCATAACGTGCCTTCTTTAATACCCATCACCAGGCTAACCCATCCTCCCACCCCCCTCCCCTCTAGAACCCTCAGTTTGTTTTTCAGAGTCCACCATCTCTCATGGTTCATCTCCCCCTCCAATTTCCCCCCCTTCATTCTTCCCATCCTGTTATCTTCCTTTTTTTTTTAAACATATAATGTATTATTTGTTTCTGAGGTACAGATCTGATTCAACAGTCTTGCACAATTAACAGTGCTCACCATAGCACATACCCTCCCCAATGTCCATCACCCAGCCGCCCCATCCCTCCCACCCCCCACCAGTCCAGCAACCCTCAGTTTGTTTCCCGAGATTAAGAATTCCTTATATCAGTGAGTTCATATGATACATGTCTTTCTCTGATTGACTTATTTTGTTCAGCATAACACTCTCCAGTTCCATCTACGTCGTTGCAAGTGGCAAGATATCATTCATTTTTTTTTAAATTTTATTCTTATGTTAATCCCCATACATTACATCATTAGTTTTAGATGAAGTGTTCCATGATTCATTGTGCACAACACCCAGTGCTCCATGCAGAATGTGCCCTCCTCAATACCCACCACCAGGCTAACCCATCCTCCCACCCCCCTCCCCTCTAGAAACCTCAGTTTGTTTTTCAGAGTCTATCGTCTCTCATGGTTCGTCTACCCCTCCGATTTCCCCCACTTCATTCTTCCCCTCCCGCTACCTGCTTCTTCTTCTTCTTCTTTTTTTTTTTTTCTTAACATATATTGCATTATTTGTTTCAGAGGTACAGATCTGAGATTCAACAGTCTTGCACAATTCACAGCGCTTACCAGAGCACACATCCTCCCCAGTGTCCATCACCCAGTCACCCCATCCCTCCCACCCCACCCCCCACTCCAACAACACTCAGTTTGTTTCCTGCGATTAAGAATTCCTCATATCAGTGAGATCATATGATACATATCTTTCTCTGTTTGACTTATTTCACTCAACATAATACCCTCCAGTTCCATCCACGTCATTGCAAATGGCAAGATCTCATTCCTTTTGATGGCTGCATAATATTCCATTGTATATATATACCACTTCTTCTTTATCCATTCATCTGTTAATGGACATCTTGGCTCTTTCTACAGTTTGGCTATTATGGACATTGCTGCTATAAACATCGGGGTGCACGTACCCCTTCGGATCCCTACATTTGTATCTTTGGGGTAAATACCCAGTAGTGCAATTGCTGGATCGTATGGTAGCTCTATTTTCAACTTTTTGAGGAACCTCCATACTGTTTTCCATAGTGGCTGCACCAGCTTGCATTCCCACCAACAGTGTAGGAGAGTTCCCCTTTCTCCACAACCCCGCCAACATCTGTCGTTTCCTGACTTGTTAATTTTAGCCATTCTGACTGGTGTGAGGTGGTATCTCATTGAGGTTTTGATTTGGATTTCCCTGATGCCGAGCGATATTGAGCACTTTTTCATGTGTCTGTTGGCCATTTGGATGTCTTCTTTGGAAAAATGTCTGTTCATATCTTCTGCCCATTTCTTGATTGGATCATTTGTTCTTTGGATGTTGAGTTGAAGAAGTTCTTTGTAGATTTTGGATACTAGGCCTTTATCTGATATGTCATTTGCGAATATCTTCTCCCATTCTGTCGGTTGTCTTTTGGTTTTGTTGACTGTTTCTTTTGCTGTGCAAAAGCTTTTTATCTTGATGAGGTCCCAATAGTTCATTTTTGCCCTTGCTTCCCTTGCCTTTGGCGATGTTTCTAGGAAGAAGCTGATGTGGCTGAGGTCGAAGAGGTTGCTGCCTGTGTTCTCCTTTAGGCTTTTGATGGACTCCTGTCTCACATTGAGGTCTTTCAACCATTTGGAGTCTATTTTTGTGTGTGCTGTAAGGAAATAGTCCAGTTTCATTCTTCTGCATGTGGCTGTCCAATTTTTCCAACACCATTTGTTGAAGAGACTGTCTTTTTTTGATTGGACATTCTTTCCTGCTTTGTCAAAGATGAGTTGACCATAGAGTTGAGGGTCCATTTCTGAGATCTCTATTCTCTTCCATTGATCTATGTGTCTATTTTTGTGCCAGTACCATACTGTCTTATGATGACAGCTCTGTAATAGAGCTTGAGTCCAGAATTGTGATGCTGCCAGCTTTGCTTTTCTTTTTCAACATTCCTCTGGCTATGTGGGGTCTTTTCTGGTTCCACAAAAATTTTAGGATTATTTATTCCATTTCTTTGAAAAAAGTGGATGGTGTTCTGATGGGGATTGCATTGAATGTGTAGATTGCTCTAGATAGCATTGACATCTTCACAATATTTGTTCTTCCAATCCATGAGCATGGAACGTTTTTCCATTTCTTTGTGTCTTCCTCAATTTCTTTCATGAGTATTTTATAGTTTTCTGAGTACAGATCCTTTGCCTCTTTGGTTAGATTTATTCCTAGGTATCTTATCGTTTTGGGTGCAATTGTAAATGGGATCGACTCCTTAATTTCTCTTTCTTCTGTCTTGTTGTTGGTGTATAGGAATGCCACTGATTTCTGTGCATTGATTTTATATCCTGCCACTTGACTGAATTCCTGTATGAGTTCTAGCAGTTTTGGGGTGGAGTCTTTTGGGATTTCCACATATAGTATCATATCATCTGCAAAGAGTGAGAGTTTGACTTCTTCTTTGCCGATTTGGATGCCTTTGATTTCTTTTTGTTGTCTGACTGCTGTGGCTAGGACTTCTAATACTATGTTGAATAGCAGTGGTGATACTGGACATCCCTGCCGTGTTTCTGACCTTAGGAGGAAAGCTCTCAGTTTTTCCTCATTGAGAATGATATTTGCTGTAGGTTTTTCATAGATGGCTTTTATGATATTGAGGTATGTCTCCTCCATCCCTATACTCTGAAGAGTTTTGATCAAGAAAGGATGCTGTACTTTGTCAAATGCTTTTTTCTGCATCTATTGAGAGGATCATATGGCTCTTGTTCTTTCTTTTATTAATGTATTGTATCACATTGATTGATTTGCAGATATTGAACCAACCTTGCAGCCCAGGGATAAATCCCACTTGGTCGTGGTGAATAATCCTTTTAATGTACTGTTGGATCCTATTGGCTAGTATTTTGGTGAGAATTTTTGCATCCATGTTCATCAGGGATATTGGTCTGTAATTCTCCTTTTTGATGGGGTCTTTGTCTGGTTTGGGGATCAAGGTAATGCTGGCTTCATAAAACGAGTTTGGAAGTTTTCCTTCCATTTCTATTTGTTGGAACAGTTTCAGAAGAATAGGTATTACTTCTTAAAATGTTTGGTAGAATTCCTCTGGGAAGCCATCTGGCCCTGGGCTTTTGTTTGTTGGGAGATTTTTGATGACTGCTTCAATTTCCTTAGTGGTTTTAGGTCTGTTCAGGTTTTCTATTTCTTCCTGGTTCAGTTTTGGTAGTTGATACATCTCTAGGAATGCATCCATTTCTTCCAGGTTACCTAATTTGCTGGCATACAGTTGCTCTAATATGTTCTTAGAATTGTTTGTATTTCTTTGGTGTTGGTTGTGATCTCTCCTCTTTCATTCATGATTTGTTGATTTGGGTCATTTCTCTTTTCTTTTTGATAAGTCTGGCCAGGGGTTTATCAATCTTGTTAATTCTTTCAAAGAACCAGCTCCTAGTCTCATTGATCTGTTCTACTGTTCTTTTGGTTTCTATCTCATTGATTTCTGCTCTGATCTTTATTATTTCTCTTCTCCTGCTGGGTTTAGGCTTTATTTGCTGTTCTTTCTCCAGCTCCTTTAGGTGGAGGGTTAGGTTGTGTACTTGAGACCTTTTTTGTTTCTTGCGAAAGGCTTGTATTGCTATATACTTTCCTCTTAGGATTGCCTTTGCTGCATCCCAAAGATTTTGAACAGTTGTGTTTTCATTTTCATTGGTTTCCATGAATTATTTTAGTTCTTCTTTAATTTCCTGGTTGACCCATTCATTCTTTAGTAGGATGCTCTTTAGCCTCCATATATTTGAGTTCTTTCCAACTTTCCTCTTGTGATTGAATTCTAGTTTCAAAGCATTGTGGTCTGAAAATAGGCAGGGAATGATCCCAATCCTTTGGTACCAGTTGAGACCTGATTTGTGACCTAGGCTGTGATCGATTCTGGAGAATGTTCCATGGGCACTAGAGAAGAATGTGTATTCCATTGCTTTGGGGTGGAATGTTCTGAATATGTCTGTGAAGTCCATTTGGTCCAGTGTGTCATTTAAAGTCTTTATTTCCTTGTTGATCTTTTGCCTAGATGATCTGTCCCTTTCAGTGAGGGGGGTGTTAAACTCCCCCACTATTATTGTATTGTTGTCAATGTATTTCTTTGCTTTTGTTATTAATTGCCTATATAATTGGCTGCTCCCATGTTAGGGGCATAGATATTTACAATTGTTAGATCTTCTTGTTGGATAGAACCTTTGAGTAGGATATAGTGTCCTTCCTCTTCTCTTATTGCAGTCTTTGGTTTAAAATCTAATTTGTCTGATATAAGGATTACCACCCCAGCTTTCTTTTGGTGTTCATCAGCATGGTCAATGGTTTTCCACCCCCTCACTTTCAATCTGGGGGTGTCCTTGGGTCTAAAATGAGTCTCTTGCAGACAGCATATGGATGGCTCTTGTTTTTTAATCCAATCTGATAGCCTGTGTCTTTTGATTGGGGCATTTAGCCCATTTACATTCAGGGTAACTATTGAAAGATATGAATTTAGTGCCATTGCATATCCTGTAAGGTGACCTTTACTGTATATGGTCTGTGTTCCTTTCTGGTCTATGTTGCTTTAAGGCTCTCTCTTTGCTTAGAGGACCCCTTTCAATGTTTCTTGTAGGGCTGGTTTCGTGTTTGCAAATTCCTTTAGTTTTTGGTTGTCCTGGAAGCTTTTTATCTCTCCTTTTATTTTCAATGATAGCCTAGCTGGCTATAGTATTCTTAACTACATATTTTTCTCATTTAGTGCTCCGAATATATCATACTAGTCCTTTCTGGCCTTCCAGGTCTCTGTGACTAGGTCTGTTGCCAATCTAATGTTTCTACCATTGTAGGTTACAGATCTCTTCTCCTGAGCTGCTTTCAGGATTTTCTCTTTGTCTCTGAGACTTGTAAGTTTTACTATTAGATTTCAGGGTGTTGACCTATTTTTATTGATTTTGAGAGGGTTTCTCTGTGCTTCCTGGATTTTGATGCCTGTTTCCTTCCCCAAATTAGGGAAGTTCTCTGCTATAATTTGCTCCAATATATCTTCTGCCCCTCTCTTTCTTCTTCTTCTGGGATCCCAATTATTCTAATGTTGTTTTGTCTTATGGTATTGCTTATCTCTCGAATTCTGCCCTCGTGATCCAGTAGTTGTTTATGTCTCTTTTTCTCAGCTTTTTTATTTTCTATCATTTGGTCTTCTATATCACTAATTCTCTCTTCTGCCTCATATATCCTAGCAGTTAGAGCCTCCATTTTTGATTGCACCTCATTAATAGCCTTTTTGATTTCAACTTGGTTACATTTTAGTTCTTTCATTTCTCCAGAAAGGGTTTCTCTAATAAATTCCATGCTTTTTTCAAGCCAAGCTAGTATCTTTAAAATCATCATTCTGAACTCTAGTTCTGACATCTTACTAATGTCCATTTTGATTAGGTCTCTGGCAGTCAGTACTGCCTCTTCTTCTTTTGTTGAGGTAATTTTTTCCATCTTGTCATTTTGTCCAGAGGAGAATAGATGAATGAGAGAACAAAATGCTAACAAGGTAACAACATTCCCAGAAAATATACACTAAACAAATCAGAAAAGACCTGAAAGTGGGGGGAAAGAAAGGGAAAGAAAGAAAAAAGAAAAGAAAAAAAAGAAAAAAGAAAAAGATAAATACAAACAAAAACAAAACAAAACAAAACAAAAAACAGAATATGATCCCATATGATCAGGCTGGTGCATAGATCAGTGCCACACACTAGATTTTGGGCATATTTTGGTCTGTTAGAAGAAAGTGCCTCCCAAAATTTTAAAGAAAGAAAAATTTATATATGTACAATAATAAGGGTTAATACAATGAAGGGATGGAATATGACTGTAAAGATGAAAATATAAAAGAATTTATAAAAGGAATTGATAAGATAAGAAGTTAGTTGAAAAAGAAAGAAGAGGATTTAAAAAAACAAAGGGTAAGAATGTGATCTGGTAGGAGACTAGAATAAAGCCATACACTAGAGATTTAGGGTAGATATTGGTCTGTTAGAAGAAATGTATCCCAAAATTTTAAAGAGAGAGCAACTTATATATATATATATAAAAATTTAAAGAGAGAGCAACTTATATATATATATATATATATATATACCAAAAACAAGGGTAACTACTATGAAGGCATAGAATATGACTCTAAAAATGAAAAATAAAAAAGATTTTTTAAAAAAGGAATTGATAGGGCGCCTGGGTGGCTCAGTTGGTTAAGCGACTGCCTTCGGCTCAGTTCATGATCCTGGAGTCCTGGGATCGAGTCCCGCATCGGGCTCCCTGCTCGGCAGGGGTCTGCTTCTCCCTCTGCCCTCTTCCCTCTCGTGCTCTCTGTCTCTCATTCTCTCTCTCTCAAATAAATAAATAAAATCTTAAAAAAAAAAAAAGGAATTGATAAGATGTTGGTTGAAAAAGGGAAAAAGAAAAATTCAAAAAAAAAAAAAAAAGAAAAGACAGTTAAAAAAAAAATTAACTTTGAAAGAAAAGCCATGAATTCTAAGTGCAGTATTCCCCTAGTGCTGGAGTTCTGCCATTCTCATTGATGGGTAAACTTGGTCTTGGCTGGATGTTCTTGTTGATCTTCTGGGGGAGGGGCCTGTTGCCGTGGCTCCCAAATGTCTTTGCCAGAGGCAGAATTGCCCCGTCCTTGTGGGGTCTGGGCTAGGTAATCTGCTTGGGTTTGCTCTTGGGAGCTTTCATTCCCTGAAAGCTTCCCTACAGCTTTGGAGGACAAGAGTGAAAATGGCAGCCTCCCAATCTCCTCCCTGGAGGAGCCAAGAACTCAGGGCCCCACTCCTCAGTGCACCCCCAGAGAAAAGCAGTCAATCAGTCCCATCTCCCCAGTCTCTGGCCACAATTGGTGCTCACCTGCCTGTGACCGAGCGTTTCTATCTCTGGCACCCGACCCCGTGTAGAGTCTCCAAACCCAGCAGATCCCTGTAGTGCACTCCTGTGCTGCTCCTCCTGGGGGAGGAAGGGGAGTCTCCCTGGATCTGCCACTTGTTGGGTCCCTGCTGGAGGAGCAGTGGCCCGACTGTGCCGCAGATCACAGTTTATGGCAATCCCGAGCTGAGAGCCCATGCCTCGGCTCCCTCTCTGCAGCCAGCTTCCCTGCTCCGATACCTGTGAGCTCTGCCACACTCAGGCACCCCCAGTCTTTCTGTGACCCCGAGGGTCCTGAGACCACACTGTCCCGTGAGGGTTCCACCCCCCGCTTAGCCACTGGAGCGACGTCCCTCAGCAGAGCCGACTTCTAAAAGTTCCAATTTTGTGCTCAGCTGCTCTATCACTTGCCAGAAGCAGCTGCTGGAGGCCCCCTCCCCTGCTGTCTATCCTGCCAAATATCGCCTCGGATTCACTTCTCTGCACATCCTACCTTCCAGAAAGTGGTCGCTTTTCTGTTCAGAGAGTTGTTGCTATTCTTTTCTTTGATCTCCTGTTGAGTTTGTAGGTGTTCAGAATGGTTTGAGCCCTATCCAGTTGAATTCCTGGGACCAGATGAAATCCAGGTCTCCTACATTGCCACCATCTTGCTCCGCCCACATCATTAGTTTTTGATATAGTGTTCAATGATTCATTGTTTGCATACTGTCCCTTTTTCAAACCTTCTCTATTACCGTAGATATGCTTAAGATGAGGAAAGGGTTTGGGGTGACTTGCCTAATACTACAAGAGGCTTCCACTTTGCTTGGAGGTTTTTTGTCCTCTCTGGGATAATGCACAACAGGAAGTAGTGGGATGGATGAAAGGGAGAAATTTTTTTTTGTAAAGTGGAAGGAAGGTAGGTTCCTAGGCAGGTCAGTTTTAGGAAAAAGAAGATAGGGATGTTGAAGAGCTAGAAATTGATTCCTTTAGATTATTCCTGCTCCTATAGCCCTTGGGAAGATTTCATGTGCTCACATTGGTATATACATAAAGCAAAGATAAAATAATGGAAATTAGCATAGTGTAAATACATTCTTGCTCTTCTTGGGTCAATATTCATGAGACATAAATTCTGGAGCTCTGAATTGGAAGCTGGAAAATCAGGCTGTACCCGTCCCTAGCAGTGGGATCTTCAACCAAACACTGTTCCTTGAGACTACATTTCCATCTATGAAATAAAAGTACTTGAGTCTCTTCCAGTTTAATGCTCACTGGCTCTGGGTTGATTGGTAGCATGCAGTTCAAGACTGGGAGGTGGCAACTGGGTAGGTCATGGAGATCCTTGAAGGTCAGAGAAAGATTCTAGTCTTCTGATGGGAATCATTGTCAATGATCAAGAATGGTGTGAATGTATACATCCACAAGTCTCAAAACAATAGAAGGGATTTGAAGATTATAGGCCAGTTTCTGTTATCTAGGCTTTTGTCCTATCCACTAATATGAGTAAGTGAAATGCGATAATGATGACTAATATTTGTGCTGTGGGATCTATATTATTTAATATTTATCCAAGAATTCTAAAAAAAGTAAATCAATTAGTTTCATTTTACAGATTAGAAAACAGATTAGAGAGGAGTGAAGTATGTTGCCCAAGTTCACAGACTAACTAAAAGGAAGAATTAGGACTCAGGGGTATTTCTATACCCTAAAACTTTACAACTGTTGCTTCAAGTATTTTGTCTTGTGAACATGGTTACATGAACTTGAACAGGTCTTTGTTTTTTATTAAATCCCTTTAAGTGACCTTTCAGCTTTAAAATCTATACCTTAGATTTTAACCCAGTGGCATTATAAATAAGGTCTGGAAAATGTGCCTGCAGTAAGCTCCAGGAACGAAAATAAAAGGAAATAACTTTGGGAAGTTGCCCACACACAAAACACAGACTAAGAGAAGAGTTAGAATAAATACAAGGATGGTTATATACCAAATCATTATCAGTCTTTGTCTCTTTTGTAAGAGACAATACAAATAGCCTGTATTCAACAATCTTGCACCTAACTTTAAGCATTCACAAACAGATTTCTTATTTTACTGTTTCCATGACAACACATGACATTTCACATGTGTTTTTCAAGGAAGAAAAGGTGAAAATTACTCTCAGTGTTAAATTGAATTTTTCTACTTCTCCTCACCTATTTTATTCATAGAGACTTAGAAGGTACAACAATTTCATGTTCCTTTCAAAATTTCAGTGCTATTTTTCTATATTAGATGCAGAATTATGTGAATTCAACTTCAGCTCCATTTTCTAAGTCCAGTATTTTTATATAGAGAAAGTTTCTTTAAGGTTGCTTTATTCAACAAGCAATATTCATTACAATAGGGATAGTTCTACAAAATTATATTCATTTTGTGTAACTTTTAAATTGTAATGTGTCAATATTTTAGACTCTCACCATTGCTAAATTTGGGTGTGGTCCTCCATTTGCTTTACCCAGATATTTTTTCCCATTATGTTTACTAGTAGATGGTTAAATGAGGAGTCAACAAATATTTGGGAAGGAATGAATAATTAAATACAGAAACGTTTTTGAACTAATTTTTACTTGGAAAACAGATTCTTTTAGAGTGAAATACTGTGATGGTTAAAGAATATTTCATTTTGGGATTGAAAAAACCTTGATATTTATTGGGCATTAGTAGTGGTATTAGTCAGGGTTCTCCTTAGGGAATCAATAGGATGTGTGTGTATATAGAGAGAGGTTTTGGGTTTTTTTTATTTGAATTTTAGTTAACTAATATACAGTGTAATATTAGTTTCAGGTGTACAATATAGTGATTCATCACTTACATACAACACTAGGTGCTCATCACAATAAGTGCACTCCTTAATCCCCATCACATATTTCATCTGCCCTCCCTCAGCTCCCACTCACCTCCTCTCTGGTAACCATCAGTTTGTTCTCTATAGTAAAGAGTCTGTTTCTTGGTTTGCCAAGAGAGGTTTATTTTAAGGAATTGGCTCATGTTATTGCAGAGGTTTGGTAAGTCCAAAATCTGCAGGGGAGGCTAGTGGGCTGGAGACCCAGGGAAGAGATACAGTTTGATTCCAAAGGTAGTCTGCTGGCAGAAATTCTTCATGCTCAAGGGAGGCCAGTCTTTGTTCCTTTAAAGCTTTCAAGTGATTGGGTGAGACCCACCCATTTTATGGAAAGTAATCTGCTTTACTCAGATTTAAATGTTAATCTCCTCCACAAAACACCTTCAGAGAAACATTTGGCCAAATATCTAGGCATTGTATCCAAGCCAAGATGACACTAAAATCAACCATCACAGACACTGTGCTAGGCGCTGCTGTTTTAAAGAGTTTGAGGAACCAACACAATATGATAGAATCTTTTGGCCTCCACTTGCCATCATGTGTCCGGGCATATTTCTTATTTGTTGAATGTCTAGGATATGCCAGACGTGGTTCTTGCCTGTGCAGATTAGTCTAATGGAGAATTATTATATTCTTGAGAACTACTGTGAATTGTTTTATACTTCTACAAGTTGACCCTTTGCTCAGCATCAAGTGGCTCATTGACAACAGAAAATATTGCTTCAAAAACACCCTTTATATGCGACTTCATGGTTTCCCAAGCACTTTATTATGTAATGTAGGTGACACAATGATCTTTGACATAGCAGGGATGATACTTCATTCTCATTTGACAAAAGGGAAGCGTGAGGCAATATTCTCCTGAGGAAGCAGTGACATCCCAATCACTTACTTCTTGACTCCAACTGAAGTTCTTGAAGTAGACATCATTTCCCCAGGGTCATGCCAGTTATGAATGATGAAGCTAAGGCTTGGATTTATTTCTGTCAAACTCTAGAGTTTGTGTTCTGTCAGCTTCTGTTATTTTCACTGTGTGTGTGTGTGTGTGTGTGTGTGTGTGAATATTATGGGTATGGAGTGTTTAGGGACTTATTTGGAACTCATACCCTCCCCACACCATTCACTGTGGGCTTCTCTAGTAGTTGCCCTAATAGCAACTTTCATGGATTACTTCCCACTGGGTAGTTTCCAAATGTATATTTACTGGAAACAAAGATTTTCATCCTGCTTCTCAGATCCATAATAGTATTTCAAAGCATGAGAAGAAAGGAATGAGCAACTGGATGATTAAGAAACTTAAAGTGGATGGTAAAAAAACTAAGGTGGCTAATGAAACAAAACCAGAACAGAATTTTTACTTATACTTTTTGTTCTTTCCAGTGATCACTTCTAGCCCTGCTAGTGCTCACACACCTGGCATTCTCAGCAAGGGGGATGCTCCTGAAGCTGATTTAACCTGCTCCATTCTCCAGAAATGCAGAGGAAGGGCAATGTGGTGCAAAGAACAGACATGCAGTTAGGTTGACTGCCATTTATTGCATGCCTGATAACTGGAAAGTTGCTCAACCACTCAGAACCTTGGTTTCTTTATCTGTAAAAAAGGATGATAATAATTTGTTTTCAGTATTCTTGTTAAAGGATTAAATGAAGCAACGCTTTTCTGTGTGCCTGTAGCAAGTAGTGCTCAGTAGTCCTAGCTGTCTTTCACTTAACAAGAAAAATAAAGCAAATTATCCTAAATTTTTAAAGACCCAAAAGAAGAAAGGGAAAAATTTGGCACTAGGGCTTTATTTGTGGAAGGGACCTGTTGACCATCCTTCGCCATCACACCACTTCACTGACCTACTTCAGGACTGACTCTAGCCCATCAGCTATGCTAAATGAGTGAACCCATTAACACAAGGTAAAGATAAGGCTTCCCCAATTATTACTGCCACAGACTACTTTGACTTTATCTAGCGTTTATCTCAATGGAAATACCAAGCACCAGGAACTCTTACAAGTCTGAGCTGCTTTTTAAGGGACTTCCAATTTTCTCATGAAGTTACAAATTTGAAGACTGAGTTTTGAAGTTTCAGATATACTCCTTACCTTCAGTAGAGTCTTAAGTCATCCTTTTGGTCATAGCTACTCTGCAAAGGGTTATGTTATTCTGGTAATAGAGAAATGTTACTTTCTACTTTTTCTGCTTTCACATTACCAAGTTCTTCCCATTTCAAAGCCACTTACTTTTCCTTCTTTCACCGGGAACTATTCCCTTTCAAGTGGTGGAAATTTTTTCTTTGTGATACAATTTCAAAGCTACAGAAAAATCGCAAGATAGTATAAGGAAATCACGTGCCCTTTATGCAGCTTAAGAAGTTGTTCACATTTTCTTTCCCTCTCTCATGTTTTCTGAAACCTTTGAAATTGAGTTGTAAACATGGCCATTGTTATGCCTAAATATTGTAGTGTGCCTTCTCAAATCACAAGGGCTTTGTCTTAGATAACCTATATATATTCTCTTATATAGTATCATGAACAAAATAAGGAAATTTAACATTGATACTAGTATTTAATCCACAGTCTATAATCAAACTTCATCAGTGATACTAACAGTATCTTTTATAGCTTTTTTTTGTTGTTGTTCCTGGATCAGGACCAAGTTCAGGATCACACATTTCATTAAATACTCAAGTGTCTTTCATGTTCCATAATCTGGAGTTTCTTCGGCCTTTCTTTGTCCTTCTTGAACTTGATGTCTTTGCCTGACCCCTACTTTGAGTTACTCTTTTTCCCTTTGGCATCAATTTATAGGGCGTCATTTCATCTTTGATGGTATGTAAATATTTTGTTTGTCATCAAATGTTCACCTACTAGATTTACCACCTATTTATGCTTTTGTAACTCCATCATTCCATCCATATTTGTTAGTTAACAGACTACCAAAAAGAATTGTTCCTTTCTATCTATCATCTATCTATCATCTATCTATCTATCTATCTATCTATCTATCTATCTATCTATCTATCATCTATCTATCTATCTATCTATCTATCTATCTATCTATCTATCATCCATATTTGTTATTTAACAGTCTACTGAAAAGAATTGTTCCTTTCTCCCATCCAAGTACTAACCAGGCCCGACCTTGCTTATCTTCCGAGATCAGACGAGATTGGGCGCTTTGGAATTGTTTCTATCTATCTATCTATCATCTATCTATCTATCTATCTATCTATCTATCTATCTATCTATCTATCTATTATCTATCTATCTATCTATCTATCTATCTATCATCTATCTATCTATCATCTATCTATCTATCTATCTATCTATCTATCTATCTATCATCTATCTATCATCTATCTACCTATCATCTATCTATCTATCATCTGTCTATCTATCATCTATCATCTATCTATCTATCTGTCTATCATCTATCATTTATCATCTAATCAGTATGGACTCATGGATTCTTATCCTATACAATGGGTTATAATCCATTACTATCCATTACTATCTTTACTTATTTTGATGCTTGAATTATTCCAGATTTATTTCATAGGAAATCCTTCATTCTAGCTCCTGTGACTTTTTGGTATGTTTCCATTATTTTCTAGCATGCACTGGCCCGTATATCCCAGACTCATCTTTCACTTTCTCTACCCCAGCCTTGGAATCAGATTTTTACCCAAAGAGCCCTGCACTAGGTACACTAATTGTTAATAGTGTAACATTCCTTCTAGATCCACTCAGCAACAGTGCTAGTAAATATATCAATTATAAAACTTGTGTTCATGCTGATCACTTTAATCCCAAATCAGTACACCATGAGATATATTCTAGTCCCTCCCCTTTCCTTATCTGTAACTCCCTTCACCACCACTGAGAAACCAGGTTCTTACTACCCGAAATATGTTTACTCATTTGCCCAAGGCTGAATGTACAGAAGGTAGCAGTAAGGGCAGAAAAATGCCTTTAACATCTGAGAGATCTTTAACATCTGCTGGTCATGGCTGCCCCTCAATCAAATTATTGAAAGCCAAGAAGAAAATTATATCTAAATCTCTCTCATAGCCTCCTCCTCCTCTCAAAGAGAGATTGATCATGGGGTGTGAAATGCTGTGGCAATTAATTTGACAGTCCCTTTTACTGCTTCACCACTGGTTGGTCATCTCAAGGGCCACAAGTAGACATGGCATTTATCACATTTACAGCCAGAGCTATCCACTTGAATGACCCTTTAAGAGTGAGAAAGAGAAACCTTATCCTTAGATACACTGGTAAAAACTTTAAGAACATTTGGATGGGGTTCATCAGAGGGTCAAGAGTTTGGTGCCATGCACTTCAATGAAAATTTTCTTAGGTATGAGACCATATTTCAGGAGAGGATGTGTGATAGTAGAATGTATTTCTCTGTCAAGTCTGGATCTTATCCAAGGGGCCAAACAAGGAAGACAGCCTTCTTTCCCACCAAGGAGCTGAGCTGAGACTGACAGTCCCAGAGGCTATGTTAGAATTAACAGGGTGTTTACCCAAAGTAAACAGGGAATTCTGAAGCACAGCAAGAAAATGATAGAGAAGGTAAAAAAATCATGTCAAGATTCTGGTTTGAAAGGCAAGGCAAAGTCAGGAACGGGAAGATAAGAAGCAAAGTCAGACATAATACTACAGAGGAAACTCTTGAAGTTCAGAGAGGCAGAGAAAGGGCAAACTGCAGGAGAATGGTGTGGGGGGCCGGCTTAGGGGGCTGCTGGCTGTGTGACATACAGTCTTAAAGAACTGGGCAGATCACATATACCATAATCACATCACTTCCCTCCAAGTTGTAGACCCTACAGATCAACCACTTTTACTGCAGCATCTCTTTTTCTGGTCATTCCAAACAAGGGTTTTATAAAAGCATATGAGGAGAAACCTGCAGTAAATCCCTTTGCAGTGGGTAGTCACCATTCTGCCTCCTCCTGCTGCCTTGTTTTATGTAAATCATTTGTCACACAGAGTGTTAAATAAGAAAAAATTAAAGCAATTGTTGTAAAATACTTTGCTTTGGAGCCTGATACCTTTGTTTGAATATCTGCTTGGTTATTTGCTGTGTGTGTGTGTGTGTGTCTTACCTAACCTCAGTGTGCCTCAATTTCCCCATTTGTAAAATGGGGTTGATAGAACCTAGTTAACAATACAGTTTTGAAGATTATAAAACACTTAACCATGGCTGGCACATAATAAAGGCTTCATAATAACTAGCTATTATGTTAGTTTGTTTGTCATTCTTTTTATACTTTTTATAAACATATTATTTCCATATTCCAATATGCTTATGAGACTGATAAGTAGATTTTTACTACAGGTTTATATGAACAGCTTGAGGATTGGGGAAAATAAAATTTTCTCAAGAATATGTATCTGGTGAGCAGTGAAGATGAATGCCAGGCTGCAGATTCCAGGGCTGATGTGCATTAGTTGAGGCCATCCAGTCTCCATACTGCCTTTCCACTGCCCTACTTTGTTGTTATGTCAAAATCTCCTTTGAAGGATGGGCCAAATAATTTTCTCTTGGGACTAGAAGAAGTGGAATAATCTTGACTTTGGAAGGGTCTGGAATGAAATACCTGTATGTCAACCACTTCTTGTAACTCCCTTTTGAGTCCAGCCATTCCTGCTCTAACCAGCTATCTGAAGGTGAGACCTAACAGCACCTTGGCTCACATACATCAAGTACTTCTGCCTTTCTATCTGAGGGTTCCTCTGAGACATTAAAGGTACCCACTTTGGTAAACAAAATTTGGGAATTTTGGAATTCTGAGGGTGTTTACATACCATGAAGTAAACCTTGTTAGAAAGCAATGAGAACAAGTGGATCACCATCCTCTTCTATCCCCCAGGTGGGCCATTTGGAAGTGTATTCAATGGGTTCCTCAAGGGCGCTGGCAGACTGAACTCCAACAGCCCACTCAAGAGGCAAGACCAATTTAAGAGTTTTCTGTTCCTTCTCTCACTCTCTTCTGTTTCCCATTCTATTCACTTTCCAATATAAAGAAGCATCATGTGAGTCCTTAGCATAGGCTCTGCTCTCCAAGGGGAGCCAGGATCCAGCATCTAATCCAATATTCATATTAGCTTTCCTGCTGCTCCAATAATAGTGTTGATCTTGTGTTCTGGTGTTGAGTTTCTGCCTTGTGGAAGCCATTTGCTCAGCCATTCAGTAAATGTTTGTCATGCTATATCTAACATGGGCTTGACCTGGGGATTGAGAGAAGATACAATTATCTATTCATGTAGACTAGAAGAAGGAGTGAAGGGACATATGTGCAGATAAATTGTTTTCTGAAATCAGAAATCATGTATTCTTCAATATATATTCTTGTCATATTAGTGTGGAAGGATTTTCTTCCTCCAACTGAGGTCCTCAAGGCAGTGTTTCTCCATAGGTCTCCAGGTAAACCACCTGTTCCTCTAAGACAGTGGTTCTCCAGAATCACCTAGAGGGCTTGTTAGAATAGATTCCCTGGCACACTCTCAGAATTTCTGATTCAGTAGGTGTGGGTTAGGGCCCATGAATTTTCACTTTTAACAAGTTCCCTGATGATGCCATACTGTTATTCCTGGACCACACTTTGAGAACCAATCTGAGATGGAAGGACGATTGAATGCTCTTGTCTCAAAGCATCCAAGAGGAATTCTTACATCAGTGCTGTATTTAGAATCCTGAAAAGACTGAGAGAGGCCATAAATTTTATTCTCCTGATGCTCATAAAGAAAGACCCTTGAGACCCATGAATGTTCCTACCTTGAAGTCTTTGCCCACACCTCTTTCTCATTCTTACAGCTAGAGTTCATGTGCCTCATTCTCACATTGACCTGGAAAAATTCCATTCACAATAACAATCAATATCAAATATCCCTGAAGTCTTTCTCAGAATTCTTCCAACTCTAGGCAAATTTAAGTATATAATCTCTATGACCACCACCCTCTCCTATGCCTTGACTCTGTCAGGAAGTTTGTGGAAAACTCTGAAATGAGCAAGAAAACATTACTGTGTGTCCTATCTAGTTTACTATCAGTTATTTCCCTCTTTCATTATTTTGGAGCTATTTTACAACCCTGGAAAATGTGGAAAGTTGCAAATGATGCAAATGATTCTTGTCCAGAGAAATGCAAATTAATTGTATCTGGTGGAATGCACTTGATTATTGCCCTATGGATAGATCTATTGTTTATTTGCAAATTTATTTCAGATATGTGTGTGTGTGTGTGTGTGTGTATTTGTATACACATAGGCATATATATATATATATTTTAAAAAATTTTTTTATTTATTATTTTTTAATGTATATATCTTTGAATTCTCCTTTGAATCAGTTATAACATCTTGCTAGTTCTGTCATTAATTAATGAGTTAAATATAATTTTTAAATTATATATATAATATATATGTTTATATTTGGCACATGTTCTTTTTCTATCTGTATGAACATCATGATTATACTATCTTTTAAAAATACTCCTTTAACAACTCTATTAGCCATTACATTGAATGGCTCATCTAGTGGCTCATCTGTGCCTGCAAGCACCTCTGCCACCATCTTTCTATGAATTCCCAGAATTCAAAAGCTTTTTTGGTTTATATTAGATTCTAATAGTGTTTACTGTGGGTGCTCAATAACTCTTTCTTGGGTAAATAAAAAACATGTGACTTTAGGACAGAAGATATATTGTCATGCAGAAAAGGAGGTAAAGGGTTTTCCAGGCAGATGGAAAGAATAACAAAAAGACCCCCAAACATGAAATAGTGCTAGAAGATGAAGGGCTATGGCAGAAAATGAAAAAGGCAGGCAGAATTCAGTTCTTAAAGGTCTGTTCCTGAGGGACCACTGAAGGCTCTCAGATAATCAAATTTGCAGTTGAAATTGGTCCCTCTTTCTGCCACAAGGAGTTTAGATTTGAAGGATAGGAGCCTGGAAACAGGCAGATCCCCTGAGAAAACTTATCTCCCAGCTGTAGGAACCCAGTTATTTTGAATGGTCTCCTCTTGTATCTCTTGGTCACCCAGGATGGAGTAATTTGGGGTACTAAATTCCTGGTTCCATGGGTGTGTGACTGTCCTCAAATATCTATAGATGGGAGCCACCTGCCTATGTCTTTTCAGATGACTTCCTTATTCTGTGTTAGATTGTCTGTTGTGAGAACATCCTGGTGTTATAGCTGGATCCTCATGGAGGTCACTGATTACCTGGCCACACATCTGCTACTCATCACTTCATTTTCTGATCACTTTGTTCTCTCTACAAAGTTGGACTTATGTCCTCAGCATTGGTCCCATCTCTGTTCAACTCAAGTTCAGACCCTGGCCCCTTCGTTCAGTTTGGTTCTGCATTATGTTATACAATATCCAACCAAGTCCATATTTAAAGAACTCTCATTTTCAAAATGTGATTAACAATGTTGAACTAAGTTCATCATAGGGATGCAGTGTAGATCAAATGGAATAACTAGATATCAAATTGTACTTAAATCTATTAAGTTCTATACAAGTTTAAGGTCTTATTGTGAGGAATAACATTTTAAAAACCAGATGCAGTGACAGTAATTTAAGTGGTGCTTGGTATATTGACTGAAAGTGTGCATCTGAAAGAGAATAAAATGAAGCAGGATGGAAAGTCACTATTTTTCCTTTTGAAAGAGAAAAATAACATAACTGAATTAGATTGGTTGCTGAAAATTATCTTAGCAATTTTTACTTCTATTATGGTTTTATCTTCTCAGAAAGTGAATTCTATTATTTTGCTATTATGAGCAAAGATGGCAAAATAAGAGCAAAATTTATCCAAATGCATTTAAAACTTAAAAATTTTCTATTTTCTATATCACATCATATGTATACATAAGACCAAAAAGTAATATTTTCAATGACATATGCTAGTGCTTTATATGGGCACTACTCCAAATTTTGTAGTCATGTAAAAGATGCAAAATAACTACCTGTTCTTATGTACCATATCAGTGCATTTCTCCTTAAAATAAGGGTTTCCTTATTTTATTTTTCATCCCTGAAATTGGGTTTTCTGAGGCTTGAGTTCTACTTCTAAAATGGGTGCATAGTACTTCAAAAAAGGTGACATAAAAAAGAAAAAATAAGATTTTTTTTACATTGGTAAAATAGATATCTTCCAGGAAATATTTCACTAACCTTTTGGTTTGTCTTGCTAAGTTACTGAAATCAATAAAACTACATTTCTGAGGAATTCATATTTCATGATGTTCAGGTAACACAACTATAATTTTTTTTTGGTTGAGTTCAATAAAAAAAAAGTACCACAAATCAGCCCTACTGGCAGAAAGTTTATTGAGGAGAGGAAAGATAAGGGGGCAGACTTGTGACTAATACGGACTTTGGTGGCAAAAGAGGAAGAGAGAGAGAGAGAAAGAGACAAAGAATAGGAATACAAATTTTACCTGGGCTGGGATAGTAATTGGCAAAGTTCCATTTAATGTGAATAGAAAAATCAACATAAATTTACATGTTTCATGTAATCAGTGAAAACAGAGAACTTAAACTGTAGACAGGAATATTAAAAGCAAAGAAACAGCCAGCCATATCTGGATCAGATTTGCTGTTATTCAAAATGAATATTATTCTTGTGAAGATGGTTTTGTTTTTTTCTTCTATTGGGGGGGGAGAGGAGATATAGTTGGAAATGAGTAAAGATAACAAAAAGTGTCTATAATTTAATAATGATAACTATAGAGATGATGACAAAACTTCATTTTTTGGAAGTTTTTTTTTTTTTTTCTCTCCTAATGGTACCAGAAAGGCAAGTTAAGGCACAGTTATTATGGCTACATTTTGCTGATTCAGAGATTGAAGCAGAAAATTAAAAAATTCACTTCTAAGAAGTGTGTTTTTATGTTTTTATGTCCTGCTTGAATTTACAATTTGTGAAATACTTCAGGGTTCTCTTTTAACTTCTAAGAGATTTACAAAGCACCCCTACCTATATCCTCATACTTTACTATTGTTGATTTGAACTTGAAGTTTATACATTACTAGATAAAGAACCAGGCATTGAAGAGATACACTAAAATAATTTTATATTTTGAGAATTTGAATTTGAGAGTTCTAAATTTTTCTTTTCCTAATTCAGTTTTGCCTAGGCTTTGAAAAAGTTAGCTTAGTTACTAACTCGTTTACTCTCTGTCAAATAGGAAACAATGCATAAGGTCTCTCTATATATCTGGAATAATGGAAGTAAAAGTCTTTAAGTTCATTTACCTTGTTGAATCCAGTTATCTGTTATGGTTGAAAACCCATATAATATGTAAAGGATAGAAGATCTGCAAAAAGAGAACATTGTATTTGCTTCCCCCCAAAATTCCCAACTTAAATCACCATTGAAGACAGCTACAAATCCTGAAATGAATAAATATGCTAACAGTGATCCACAGTGCCCTTCCATTTTTAGCAATTCTACTTTAGTAGATGTTACAAAAAAAGTTAAATGGAAATAATTTTGTTTTCTCTTAAAATGACTAATGGTCACAGAAAATAGTTCCCAGACGGCGGTCTGCAAGCCAGGAAGAGAAACCTCACTAGAACTCAACCAGCTGGGTTGCCAACATTTTGCAGAAGAGGAACTCACATTTAGAGTCCAAGAAGCACTTACTAGAAATATATTTAAATCTATTACCAAATCTTTTAGTGCTGAAAATATGAGTCTATGTCCACCTCGGCTCTTTTAATATATTAAATTGTAGTTCTGGACCTTTACAGAAGACATATTTATAGTACTACATAGACACAGAGCACCATTTCTCTAAGGGAAAAAAAATAAGATCTCTACTCATATTTAAGTACCATTTTTCCCTTAGAAATTATAAAATGCTGTCTGTCATGTAGTAAAAAGGCCCATCCTTGATAATTATATATTTTAAAATGGGCCTTGGAGAAGGACATAAGGTAGGATTATACTGAAAGAAATATTGTAGGATCATGTAGCATACATAAAAATATATTAAAATAAATATTATATTTGTCTGCTTTGGGCCAAAGGCAGTAGATTTTGAAGAAAAACACATCTTCACATCCTTACACACTGAATATTTAAATAACTTCTATATTTATCATGTTTTTCTTTTCTTTATAAGATATTTTATTCAGCACCTAATTGAAATGAGTAGATATACTAGAGAATTTACCAGTATTCAAAGAGAAGTAAATAGTCAAAATGCTTTCCTTCTCAGAGTTTACAAACTGAGAAAAGTATGCAATTAAATAAATGTTAATTAACCACACTATTCATTAATCACAAGACTCTGTGAGAGGCACTAATGACTAAAAATAATTTTAAAAGATTCAGAAATAAGTGGGTCATTTCTTTCCTTGGTATCCTATGGATTTCTTTCATAGCGCAAAATTGAGATGGCCTGTTGCCCTTTGTCTTAGTTCAGGTTGTTGTGTCGCACGTGCAATAAGCTAGATGATTATAAATGGCAGAAATTTTTATTTCTCACAATTTTGGAGACTGGATATCCAAGATCAATGTGCCAGCGTGGTTGAGTTCTGGTGACAGCCCTGTGCCAGGTTGCAGATTAGCCTACTTCTTGCTGTGTCCCCACATAGTAGTTAAAAGGGTGAGGGGAGAGAGCTCTCTGCAGTCCCTTTTATAAGGGCCCTAATCTCCCTCAAGAGCTCTCTCCCCTTAAAATAACCCAGTCACCTCCTCAAGGCCCCACTTCCTAATACCATCACCTTGGGAGTTAAGATGTCAGCATATGAGTTTTGGGAGCACACAAACATTCAGTCTATAACACCTGTTTCCTCTATTATACAAATAGCCCATCACAGGGTAAAACCTAGTACTTTCTCATTACAATTGGTATATCAACACAAGGATTAAATTGGCAAGACAGACTTAAGTGATTTACGTACTTATCCAATAAAAAATGTTGCCAGTTATATGCAAACAATGAATCATGGAACACTACATCAAAAACTAATGATGTACTGTATGGTGACTAACATAACATAATAAAAATTATTTTAAAAATTCTGCCAGCTATGTAATAGTAAAACTTGCAAATCTCAGAAGCAAGGAAACCATCTTAAGGGCAGTTAGGGGGAAGAGATTCCTTACGTACAGAGGGAGGAACATCAGAATACTGTCAGACCTATCCACAGAGACCTGGCAAGCCAGAAAGGCCTGGCAAGACATATTCAGGGTACTAAATGAGAAGAACATGCAGCCAAGAATACTTTATCCGGCGAGGCTTTCATTTAGAATGGATGGAGAGAGGCAGAGCTTCCACGACCGGCAGTAGTTGAAAGAATATGTGACCACTAAGCCGGCCCTGCAAGAAATATTAAGGGGGGTTCTATAAAAGGAGAAAGACCCCAAGAGTGATCTACAACAGAAATTTAGAGGGACAATCTATAAAAACAACGTCTTCAAAGGCAACATGATGACAATTAATTCATATCTTTCAATAATCACTCTCAACGTGAATGGCCTAAACGCTCCCATAAAATGGCACAGGGTTGCAGATTGGATAAAAAGACAGGACCCATCCATATGCTGTCTACAAGAGACTCATTTTGAACCTAAAGATACATCCAGACTGAAAGTGAAGGAATGGAGATCTATCTTCCAAGCCAGCGGACCTCAAAAGAAAGCTAGGGTAGCAATTCTTATATCAGACAAATTAGATTTTAACCCAATTTTTTTTTATCTTATGTTAATCCCCATACATTACATCATTAGTTTTTAGATGAAGTGTTCCATGATTCATTGTTTGTGCATAACATCCAGTGCTCCATGCAGAATGTGCCCTCCTCAATACCCACCACCAGGCTAACCCATCCTCCCAACCCCCTCCCCTCTAGAACCCTCAGTTTGTTTTTCAGAGTTCATTGTCTATCATGGTTTGTCTACTCCTCCGATTTCCCCCACTTCATTCTTCCCCTCCCGCTACCTTCTTCTTCTTTTTTTTCTTAACATATATTGCATTACTTGTTTCAGAGGTACAGATCTGAGATTCAACAGTCTTGCACAATTCACAGCGCTTACCAGAGCACATACCCTCCCCAGTGTCTATCACCCAGTCACCCCATCCCTCCCACCCCACCCCCCACTCCAGCAACCCTCAGTTTGTTTCCTGCAGTTAAGAATTCCTCATATCAGTGAGGTCATATGATACATGTCCTTCTCTGTTTGACTTATTTCGCTCAACATAATACCCTCCAGTTCCATCCACGTCGTTGCAAATGGCAAGATCTCATTCCTTTTGATGGCTGCATAATATTCCATTGTATATATATACCACTTCTTCTTTATCCATTCATCTCTCGATGGACATCTTGGCTCTTTCCACAGTTTGGCTATTGTGGACATTGCTGCTATAAACATCGGGGTGCATGTACCCCTTCGGATCCCTACATTTGTATCTTTGGGGTAAACACCCAGTAGTGCAATTGCTGGATCATATGGTAGCTCTATTTTCAACTTTTTGAGGAACCTCTATACAGTTTTCCATAGTGGCTGCACCAGCTTGCATTCCCACCAACAGTGTAGGAGGGTTCCCCTTTCTCTGCATCCCCGCCAACATCTGTCGTTTCCTGACTTGTTAATTTTAGCCATTCTGACTGGTGTGAGGTGGTATCTCATTGAGGTTTTGATTTGGATTTCCCTGATGCTGAGCGATATTGAGCACTTTTTCATGTGTCTGTTGGCCATTTGGATGTCTTCTTTGGAAAAATGTCTGTTCATGTCTTCTGCCCATTTCTTGATTGGATTCTTTGTTCTTTGGGTGTTGAGTTTGATGAGTTCTTTATAGATTTTGGATACTAGCCCTTTATCTGATATGTCATTTGCAAATATATTCGCCCATTCTGTCTGTTGTCTTTTGGTTTTGTTGACTGTTTCCTTTGCTTTGCAAAAGCTTCTTATCTTGATGAAGTCCCAAGAGTTCATTTTTGCCCTTGCTTCCCTTGCCTTTGGTGATGTTTCTAGGAAGAAGTGGCTGCGGCTGAGGGCGAAGAGGTTGCTGCCTGTGTTCTCCTTTAGGATTTTGATGGACTCCTGTCTCACACTGAGGTCTTTCAATCATTTGGAATCTATTTTTGTGTGTGGTGCAAGGAAATGGTCCAGTTTCATTCTTCTGCATGTGGCTGTTCAATTTTCCCAACACCATTTGTTGAAGAGACTGTCTTTTCTCCATTGGACATTCTTTTCTGCTTGTCAAAGATGAGTTGACCATAGAGTTGAGGGTCCATTTCTGGGCTCTCTATTCTGTTCCATTGATCTATGTGTCTGTTTTTGTGCCAGTACCATACTGTCTTGATGATGACAGCTTTGTAATAGAGCTGGAAGTCCGGAATTGTGATGCCACTGGCTTTGCTTTTCTTTTTCAACATTTCTCTGGCTATTTGGGGTCTTTTCTGGTTCCATACAAATTTTAGGATTCTTTGTTCCATTTCTTTGAAAAAAGTGGATGGTATTTTGATGGGGATTGCATTGAATGTGTAGATTGCTCTAGGTAGCATTGACATCTTCACCCTATTTGTTCTTCCAATCCATGAGCATGGAACGTTTTTCCATTTCTTTGTGTCTTCCTCAATTTCTTTCATGAGTATTTTATAGTTTTCTGAGTACAGATCCTTTGCCTCTTTGGTTAGATTTATTCCTAGGTATCTTATGGTTTTGGGTGCAATTGTAAATGGGATCGACTCCTTAATTACTCTTTCTTCTGTCTTGTTGTTGGTGTATAGGAATGCCACTGACTTCTGTGCATTGATTTTATATCCTGCCACTTGACTGAATTCCTGTATGAGTTCTAGCAGTTTTGGGGTGGAGTCTTTTGGGTTTTCCACATAAAGTATCATATCATCTGCAAAGAGTGAGAGTTTGACTTCTTCTTTGCCAATTTGGATGCCTTTGATTTCTTTTTGTTGTCTGACTGCTGTGGCTAGGACTTCCAATACTATGTTGAATAGCAGTGGTGATAGTGGACATCCCTGCTGCGTTCCTGACCTTAGGGGGAAAGCTCTCAGTTTTTCCCCATTGAGAATGATATTCGCTGTAGGTTTTAATAGATGGCTTTTATGATATTGAGGTATGTACCCTTGATCCCTGTACTCTGAAGAGTTTTGATCAAGAAAGGATGCTGTACTTTGTCAAAAGCTTTTTCTGCATCTATTGAGAGGATCATATGATTCTTGTTCTTTCTTTCTTTTTTTTTTTAAGATTTTATTTATTTATTTGAGACAGAGAGAATGAGAGAGAGAGAGCACATGAGAGGGGGGAGGGTCAGAGGCAGAAGCAGGCTCCCTGCCGAGCAGGGAGCCCGATGCGGGACTCGATCCAGGGACTCCAGGATCATGACCTGAGCCAAAGGCAGTCGCTTAACCAACTGAGCCACCCAGGTGCCCCATTCTTGTTCTTTCTTTTATTAATGTATTGTATCACATTGATTGATTTGCGGATGTTGAACCAACCTTGCAGCCCAGGGATAAATCCCACTTGGTCATGGTGAATAATCCTTTTAATGTACTGTTGGATCCTATTGGCTAGTATTTTGGTGAGAATTTTTGCATCCATGTTCATCAGGGATATTGGTCTGTAATTCTTTTTTTTGATGGAGTCTTTGTCTGGTTTTGGGACCAAGGTAATGCTGGCCTCATAAAATGAGCTTGGAAGTTTTCCTTCCATTTCTATTTTTTGGAACAGTTTCAGAAGAATAGGTATTAATTCTTCTTGAAATGTTTGGTAGAATTCCCCTGGGAAGCCATCTGGCCCTGGGCTTTTGTTTTTTGGGAGATTTTTGATGACTGCTTCAATTTCCTTAGTGGTTATAGGTCTGTTCAGGTTTTCTGTTTCTTCCTGGTTCAGTTTTGGTAGTTGATACATCTCTAGGAGTGCATCCATTTCTTCCAGGTTATCTAATTTGCTGGCATAGAGTTGCTCATAATATGTTCTTAGAATTGTTTGTATTTCTTTGGTGTTGGTTGTGATGTCTCCTCTTTCATTCATGATTTTGTTGATTTGGGTCATTTCTCTTTTCTTTTTGATAAGTCTGGCCAGGGGTTTATCAATCTTGTTAATTCTTTCAAAGAACCAGCTCCTAGTTTCGTTGATCTGTTCTACTGTTCTTTTAGTTTCTATTTCATTGATTTCTGCTCTGATCTTTATGATTTCTCTTCTCCTGCTGGGTTGAGGCTTTATTTGCTGTTCTTTCTCCAGCTCCTTTAGCTGTAGGGTTAGGTTGTGTACTTGAGACCTTTCTTGTTTCTTGAGAAAGGCTTGTATTGCTATATACTTTCCTCTTAGGACTGCCTTTGCTACATCCCAAAGATTTTGAACAGTTTTGTTTTCATTTTCATTGGTTTCCATGTTTTTTTTTTTAATTCTTCTTTAATTTCCTGGTTGACCCATTCATTCTTCAGTAGGATGCTCTTTAGCCTCCATGTATTTGAGTTCTTTCCAACTTTCCTCTTGTGATTGAGTTCTAGTTTCAAAGCATTGAGGTCTGAAAATAGGCAGGGAATGAGCCCAATCTTTTGGTACTGGTTGAGACCTAATTTATGACCTAGGATGTGATCTATTCTGGAGAATGTTCCATGGGCACTAGAGAAGAATGTGTATTCCGTTGCTTTGGGGTTGAATGTTCTGAATATGTCTGTGAAGTCCATTTGGTCCAGTGTGTCATTTAAAGTCTTTATTTCCTTGTTGATCTTTTGCTTAGACTATCTGTCCATTTCAGTGAGGGGAGTGTTAAAGTCCCCCACTATTATTGTATTGTTGTTGATGTGTTTCTTTGCTTTTGTTATTAAGTGCCTTATATAATTGGCTGCTCCCATGTTAGGGGCATAGATATTTACAATTGTTAGATCTTGTTGGATAGACCCTTTAAGTAGGATATAATGTCCTTCCTCATCTCTTTTTACAGTTTTTGGTATAAAGTCTAATTTGTCTGATATAAGGATTGCCACCCCCGCTTTCTTTTGGTGTCCATTAGCATGGTAAATGGTTTTCCACCCCCTCACTTTCAATCTAGGGGTGTCTTTGGTTCTAAAATGAGTCTCTTGCAGACAGCATATCGAAGGGTCTTGTTTTTTAATCCAGTCTGATAGCCTGTGTCTTTTGATTGGGGCATTTAGCCCATTTACATTCAGGGTAACTATTGAAAGGTAGGAATTTAGTGCCATTTTATTGCCTGTAAGGTGACTGTTACCGTATATTGTCTGTGTTCCTTTCTGGTCTATGTTGCTTTTAGGCTCTCTCTTTGCTTAGAGGACCCCTTTCAATATTTCCTGTAGGGCTGGTTTTGGGTTTGCAAATTCCTTTAGTTTTTGTTTGTCCTGGAAGCTTTTTATCTCTCCTTCAATTTTCAATGACAGACTTGCTGGATAGAGTATTCTTGGCTGCATATTTTTCTCATTTAGTGCTCTGAATATATCCTGCCGGTCCTTTCTGGCCTGCCAGGTCTCTGTGGATAGGTCTGTTGCCAATCTAATGTTTCTACCCTTGTAGGTTACATATCTCTTCTCCTGAGCTGTTTTCAGGATTTTCTCTTTGTCTATGAGACTCGTAAGTTTTCCTATTAGATGTCGGGGTGTTGACCTATTTTTATTGATTTTGAGAGGGGTTCTCTGTGCTTCCTGGATTTTGATGCCTGTTTCCTTCCCCAAATTGGGGTAGTTCTCTGCTATAATTTGCTCCATTATACCTTCTGCTCCTCTCTCTCTTTCTTCTTCTTCTGGGATCGCAATTATTCTAATGTTGTTTCGTCTTATGGTATCGCTTATCTCTCGAATTCTGCCCTCGTGATCCAGTAGTTGTTTATCTCTCTTTTTCTCACCTTCTTTATTTTCCATCATTTCATCTTCTATATTACTGATTCTCTCTTCTGCCTCATTTATCCTAGCAGTTAGCACCCCCATTTTTGATTGCACCTCATTAATAGCCTTTTTGATTTCTACTTGGTTGGATTTTAGTTCTTTTACTTCTCCAGAAAGGGTTTCTCTAATAACTTCCATATTTTTTCAAGCCCAGCTAGTATCTTTAAAGTAATGATTCTGAACTCTAGATCTGACATCGTACTAATGTCCATATTGAGTAGGTCCCTGGCAGTCGGTTCTACCTCTTGTTCTTTTTGTTGAGGTGATTTTTTCCGTCTTGTCATTTTGCCCAGAGGAGAATAGATGAATGAGAGAACAAAATGCTAGCAGAGTAACAATGTCCTCAGAAATTATACTCTAAACAAATCAGAAAAGACCTGAAGCAGTGGGAAAAGAAAGGGAAAGAGAGAAAAAAGAAAAAGAAAAAAAAGAGAAAGATAAAGATAAAAACAAAAACAAACAAAACAAAACAAAACAACAACAACAACAACAACCAGAATGTGATCAAATATGATCAGGTTGGTATATAGATCAGTGCCACACACTAGATTTGGGGTGTATTTTGGTCTTTTAGAAGAAAGTGCCTCCCAAAATTTTAAAGAAAGAAAAACTTATATATGTCAAAAATAAGGGTTGATATGATGAAGGGATGGAATATGACTGTAAAAATGGAAATTATAAAAAATTTTATAAAAGGACTTGATAAGAAGTTGTTTGAAAAAAGAAAGAAGAGGATTGAAAAAAAGAAAAAAGAAAAAAAAAGGGAGAGGATGTGATCAGGCAAGGGAATAGAAAACACCATCTACTAGAGATTTAGGTAAATTTTAATCTGTTAGAAGAAACTATCTCAAAATTTTAAAGAGAGAACAACTTATATATATAAGCCAAAAATACGGGTAACTACTCTGAAGGGATAGAATATGACTCTAAAAATGAAAAATAAAAATGCTTTTTTTAAAAAAAGGGATTGATAAGATGTTGGTTGAAAAAGGGAAAAAGAAAAATTCAAAAAGAAAAAAAGAAAAAAAGACCGTTAAAAAAACAATTAACTTTGAAAGACTAAAGGATCATGGTAAAAATGCCATGAATTCTATGTGCAGTATTCCCCTAGCACTGGAGTTCTGCCATTCTCATTGATCAGACCGATATCCCTGATGGAATCCATACTAGAATATGGATTCCAAAATCCTCAACAAAATCCTAGCTAAGAGGATCCAACAATACATTAAAGGGATCATCCACCACGACCAAGTTGGATTTATTCGCGGGATGCAAGGGTGGTTCAACATTCGCAAATCATTCAATGTGATAGAACATATTAATAAGAGGAGGGAGAAGAACCATATTGTCCTCTCAATTGATGCAGAAAAAGCATTTGACAAAATACAACATCCTTTCCTGATTAAAACTCTCCAGAGTATAGGGATAGAGGGAACATTCCTCAAGCTCATAAAATCCATCTATGAAAAACCCACAGTGAATATCATCGTCAATGGGGAGAAGCTGAGAGCCTTTCCTTAAGATCAGGAACACGTCAAGGGTGCCCATTCTCACCACTGTTGTTCAACATAGTACTAGAAGTCCTAGCAACAGCAATCAGACAACAAAAAGAAATAAAAGGTATTCAAATTGGCAAAGAAGTCCAACTCTCTTTTTTAGCAGATGACATGATACTTTATGTGGAAAACCCAAAAGACTCCACCCCCAAATTACTAGAACTCATCCAGCAATTCAGTAATGTGTCAGGATACAAAATCAATGCACAGAAATCAGTTGCTTTCTTATACACTAACAATGCAACTGTAGAAAGAGAAATTAAAGAAACGATTCCATTTACAATAGCACCAAAAACCATAAGATACCTCAGAATAAACCTAACCAAAGAGGTAAAGGATCTATACTCTAGGAACTACAAAACACTCATGAAAGAAATTGAAGAAGACACAAAAAGATGGAAAAATATTCCATGCTCATGGATTGGAAGAATAAACATTGTTAAAATGTCTATGCTACCCAGAGCAATCTATACCTTCAATGCCATCCCAATCAAAATTCCAATGACATTTTTCAAAGTGCTGGAACAAACAATCCTAAAATTTGTATGGAATCGGAAAAGACCCTGAATCGCCAAGGAGATGTTGAAAAAGAAAAACAAAGCTGGGGGCGTTATGTTGCCCTATTTCAAGCTATATTACAAAGCAGTGATCACCAAGACAGCATGGTACTGGCACAAAAACAGACATACAGACCAATGGAACAGAATAGAGAGCGCAGTTATGGACCCTCAACTCTATGGTTAAATAATCTTTGACAAAGCAGGAAAAAACATGCAATGGAAAAAAGACAGTCTCTTCAATAAATGGTGCTGGGAAAATTGGACAGCCACCTGCAGAAGAATGAAACTCGACCATTCTCTAACACCACTCACAAAGATAAACTCAAAGTGGATGAAAGACCTCAATGTGAGACAGGAATCCATCAAAATCCTAGAGGAGAACAGAGGCAGTAACCTCTTTGACATCGGCCACAGCAACTTCTTTCAAGATACATCTCCAAAAGCTAGTGAAACGAAAGCAAAAATGAACTTTTGGGACTTCATCAAGATAAAAAGCTTCTGCACAGCAAAGGAAACAGTCAACAAAACAAAGAGGCAACCCAGAGAATGGGAGAAGATATTTGCAAATGACACTACAGATAAAGGGCTGGTATCCAAAATCTATAAAGAACTTCTCAAACTCAACACCTAAAAAACAAATAATCAAGTCAAAAAGTGGGCAGAAGAGATGGACAGACACTTCTCTGAAGAAGACATACAAATGGCTAACAGACACATGAAAAAATGTTCATCATCATTAGCCATCAGGGAAATCCAAATCATAACCACATTGAGATACCACCTTACACCAGTTAGAATGGTCAAAATGGACAGGGAAAGAAACAACAAATGTTGGAGAGGTTGTGGAGAAAGTGGAACCCTCTTACACTGTTGGTGGGAATGCAATTTGGTACAGCCACTTTGGAAAACAGTGTGGAGATTCCTCAAAAATTTAAAAATAGAGCTACCCTATGACCCAGCAATTGCACTCCTGGGTGTTTACCCCAAAGACACAGATGTAGTGAAAAGAAGGGCCATATGCACCCCAATGTTCATAGCAGCAATGTCTGCAATAGCCAAACTGTGGAAAGAGCCAAGATGCCCTTCAACAGATGAATGGATAAAGAAGATGTGGTCCATATATACAATGGAATATTACTCAGCCATCAGAAAAGATGAGTACCCAACTTTTACATCAACATGGATGGGACTGGAGGAGATTATGCTAAGTGAAATAAGTCAAACAGAGAAAGTCAATTATCATATGGTTTCACTTATTTGTGGAACATAAGGAATAACATGGAGGACATTAGGAGAAGGAAGGGAAAAATGGGGGGGGGAATTGGAGGGAGAGATGAACCATGAGAGACTATGGACCTGAGAAACAAACAGGGTTCTGGGAGGGGGGGATGGGTTAGCCCGGTGATGGGTATTAAGGAGGGCACGTACTGCATGGAGCACTGGGTGTTATATGAAAACAATGGATCGTGGATCACTACATCAAAAACTAATGATGTATTGTATGGTGACTAACATAATATAATAAAATTAAAAACTACAAAAATAAATAAATAAATTTCAGCATTCCAAATATTTTTAAAAAATTCTGCCAGCTATAGAAAGAATAGAGCAAAAAAGCAGCATAAATACAACATTCTTCTCTAGAAAGACAAAAACCCATCAAACATAGCTTCTATATAATGTTTCTTTCCCTGGGTCAAGATTTGGCTTTGAAGTAGCATCAACAATATGTATAAAACATTGTTCTAAGGGAATCTCTCTGAGACTGGGGCTTCTCAGTATTTATTCTCTCTTAGTCACACACAGAGAAAAAAATCTGTGTGATTACTTCCTATTCTCCACCCAACCATAGCCTACAACTCTATAAATTCCGAGTTTATTTATCATAAGAAATCTGGATGTCCAAGTACCTACTATTAAAAACATTTTAAAGATATGTTCCCTGTTACTGAACCAAATAGACTAGTAGACTGCTTACCAGAAGGTCTGGTTGGGGGTCAAACATTACAGGCACTGTAAACCATTCCCTTCTCAGGAGGTATTATGATTGACTTTTTTTTTTTTAAAGACAGTCCTCTGTAAATAGATATTGATTCTTGTTTGACTTCTCCTTTATTTTTTTTCCTTGCTATTTCTGCTATCAGTGTTTCTTTGCAAAAGTCTCAATGCCCCCATTTTCTCCTGGATGCTATGTGGAACAGAAACATTTATTAACAGTTATTTTCCTTGGTTTACTTTAGTATCTGTGTTACTTAAGAGATAAGAATAGAGATGTTTCTCTGCCATTTGTACTGGTCTATGAATTCCTTATACTGCATAACTACATCCCCCAAATCTTAGTGGCTTCCAAAACTCTTTCTTGATCTCACTGACTGACAACTGATGGTCAGCTGGGACTCTGAGGAGTTTGGAAGTGCTTGGTCAGTTTGCTGTACTATACACCTCTTCTCATTTTGGAGTCCAGGCTGAAGAACTTACTACTCTCTGGGACTTGCCATACTCCTGGTAGAAAGTAAGTACAAGAGATTATCAGTGAAGCCATACCAAGCATTTAAACTTTCTGCTTGGATATGGCAAATGTCATGTCTCCTCATATCTGCATGGACAAGACCAAAGTCAGGATAGCAAGGAAGCAAATTAAGGATAGGGGAGTGAACAAATAATTACAAATAACTATGGTCTAATAAATATTAGAGTTTCCAACCCTTAGGATCTCATATAACTTGTTTGCTTATTTCATTTCACATGGCAGTTTATCCTTACATCCCTTCCTAAATTTTGAGCCCTACTATTTTTTTTAAAGATTTAATTTGTTTATTTGACAGAGACACAGAGAGAGAGGGAACACAAGCAGGGGGAGTAGGAGAGGGAGAAGCAGGCTTCCCTTGGAGTAGGGAGCCCAATGCAGGGCTTGATCCCAGGACCCTGGGATCATGACCTGAGCCAAAGGCAGACGCTTCACGACTGAGCCACCCAGGTGCCCCATTATATACTTTTGAATATATAATACTTATTAATGTGTGTTGTAAGTAAAAGGTTATCAGTGGCAGAGGCTTTGAATTATCTGTTCATCTTCTTGCAGAGAAGGTAGTAATACAGATACGCATTTTACACCTCTCTAGGAGGTATAAAGAACTATAATTTTGGTTTTAAAATTTTCTTTCCTCTATTCCTCTTATTGCATATATATATATATAATTTAAAAATTTCAGTGAAAAAATAGTGTACATACAGAAGTACACACAAAAATGCACAACTCAATTAATTTTGAGTTAAATTGTGTTAATTGAGGATAACCATGCAATCACAGTGTAGATCAAGAAATGGAACATTACCCGCATGCCAGAGCTCACTCTTTCCCTGGGCTCTATGAAGAATCATCATCCTGTGGGCTAACTCCCCAGAATAGTTCTCCCCCCCCTTTTTTTTTTTAAGATTTTATTTATTTATTTGACAGAGAGAGACACAGAGAGAGAGGGAACACAAGCAGGGGGAGTGGGAGAGGGAGAAGCAGGCTTCCCGCAGAGCAGGGAGCCCGATGCACTGCTCAATCTCAGGACCCTGGGATCATGACCTCAGCCGAAGGCAGACACTTAATGACTGAGCCACCCAGGCACCCCTAGAATAGTTCTCCTTACTTTCAATTTTGTATAAATGGAATTACACCATACACAGTTACACAGTGGCTTCTCTCAATATCAGGTTGTGAGATCCATCCATCCATTCTCATTATTAATTCATTATGCATTGTTTGAACACACCATAACTTGTTTATCCATTCTATTGTTGATGAATACTTCTCCTTTTTACAGTTGCTTAGTTATAAAATGGTGCTTTTATGAACATTATTATATATTGTTTCCTTGAACATATGCCTATTTTTCTGTTGTGTTTTCACCTGAGTGGAATTGCTGGTCAAAAGATATGCTTGTGTTCATTTTAATAGATAAGCTGATTACTTTTAGAGAGTGTGTAGGCCAGTTTACACTATCTCCAACAAGATATGGAAGTTCCAATTTCTCCACATACTCATCACACATTCTTTTTTTTATTTTACAATTTTTAAATTTTATTATGTTAATCACCATACATTACATCATTAGTTTTTGATGTAGTGTTCCATGATTCATTGTTTGCGTATAACACCCAGTGCTCCATTCAGTACGTGCCCTCTTTAATACCCATCACCAGGCTAACCCATCCCCCAACCCCTCTCCCCTCTAGAACCATCAGTTCATTTCTCAGAGTCCATAGTCTCTCATGGTTCGTCTCCCCCTCCGATTCCCCCCCTTCATTTTTACCTTCCTACTATCTTCTTCTTCTTCTTTTTTTTTTTTAAACATATGATGAATCACAGACCTGTACCTCATCACACATTCTTTTGTCTTTTACATTTTAGCAATACTGGTGTGTATGTCATGGTATCACTTTGTGGCTTTAATTTGCATTGCCCTGAAGACAACTTGAATGACCTTTTATATGTTTATTGGCCTTTTAGATATTCTTTTCCTTTCTATGTGAACAAGCTATGTAAGTCTTATGCTCATTTTAAAAAAAGATTTATTGAGGTATGGTTGAAATACAGTACACTGAACATATTTAAGTGTACAATTTTATAAGTTTTTACATATGTGTACACCCATGAAAGCACCACCACAGTTGAATCAACATTTCATCACCTCCCCAAATGCCATTTCTCCTTTAAGGCCCCCTCCCTCCTTCCCCTCTTTCTTCTCCACCCCTCTCCCTGTCTCATTGCCCCATACTCAGCTTCAACTTCTGTGCATCCCTTAGCTCTAAAATATCTTTTTGGTTGATCCTTGAATATCCTTGCTCCTAGTTCTTGTTTCTTCAGTCTATTTCTATTCACAGTCCTGAACTTCCATATTAATTTAATGTGAATGTGGAGAAATGGTAACTATGACTCAGGTGGGATCAGAAATTATGTAAGCCAACTAAGCAAACTTGAAGTACAATCACTTAATTGGGCTGTTCTGCATTACCCGATCTGGCAACATCCTGGGGTGTGTTAGTATAATATTTTTAGTTCAAAAGTATCCAAGGTGGTGCCATTCAATTCCTTGTATCCAGTGGTCAGGGCATCCTTAGGGGTCACCCTATCCCTGAAACCCTTGGGAGTAATCATATCTCATGTTAAATATAGGTTTTTAATAACACAATGAGAGGTTGTGTTATTTTAGGCAATTTACTTAACAACCGAGGGCCCCTATTTCCTCAATAAAATAATAAGAGATAATGGCGACTTTAACAACTTCACAGAGTGGTTATCAAGCATAGAGTAAGCAGTAAATCCTTATAAAATGTAACATTTTTATTATCTCTCTCTATTTTTGAAAGTATACATTTTTTACTATATCTGAATATATATATATCCTGAATATAGCTGAACATTGTTATTATTCTAGTTCTTTTCAATATATTTTTTGAATTCTTATGAAACACATTTGCTTTCTGAAAACACCTCCCATTGGTTTGTATAGTATTAAATTTTTTTAGAAAATGAAAATCTTAAATTTATGATCAGGTTTTAAGGGGATAGGGTATTCTTTTACAAGTAATCTTACAAATTTTTCATCATGGAGATTACTACAACCCTTTGCAGGTGCTGCCTGTTGGTTAAGGGATATATTGGAAAATACTCATTTCTCTCTGATAAAGAGTAGCAGGAAATACTTTGTAAATAGTTAAGAGATATGCTGGGTCTATTAATCAGGTTGCTTATGAATCCTCACAGGTATCTGAAAGTCATATGTATTCTCTAGTTTTGACTTCTTAACATCCATGGAAGGATACTTGGGTTGGCACGAAAGGATGACAACACCACTTAACTATTATTTTAAAATTCTGAAAAATAAAACTCATTAATTCATGTATTTTAAGTATAATTCTTACATCAAAATTAGGTTGGTAGAGAAAAAAAAAATACCCTGGCTTTATGAGGATTAAATGAAATAATATATTCAAAGCCCAATGACTTGCATAAGTGTTCAATAAATGGTATCTATTTTATCCTTGGGAATAATTGTATATAATTATCAAATTTTTCACATCTGCTAAAATGGCCTTTCTTCTGAAAATCAAGTTAAATTATTTTTAACCTCATTCCACATATCATGAGAACCAATCAAGTCTCTTTAATGGCAGGGCAATTTATCTTATGATGGCTATGATTATAAAAGGAAGCAAAATCATACTTTTCTAGAATGCACTGTTATGCACTGTGTGATAGTTATTGAAATAAGGAGGTTTATGGTCTCACTTCAAGTTAGATGAGCACCTTTTATAGGTGAATACTTACTTGCTTATCTATCCATGCAAAATATGTGGTTATTTGATTATATATTCATTTTGCATCTCAGGGAAGGTATTGTATAAAACCAATCACTGCAAAAATGTTGGAGTATGGGTCTGGGGACACTGTGGCATAGCACACTTTGATTATTATGTGAGGAGGTCTTATGTGAGGTGGCACTCATAGACTTTGATTATGTTTTGTATCTTGATGACAATTTGTGATGTTCACATTGGTTCAGAATAAGAAAACTAGGAGTTTTATTTCATAACTTATATTTGGTGTCATGTACTTTTTTTCTTTTCTTTTTCCCAGACTGATAACATTTCCATTGGTTGCAAGTTTTCTCTCTGGAATATCAAGATATTAAATTGGGACATTGTAAATGGGGCCTTTTTAGATCTCTTTAAAATTGGTTATCCTGATTTCTACCTTATTTCTGACTTCATAGAGCACTTAATCCTTTGTTGGTGATAGGTAGGTCCTGGAAGACATAAAAAGAATAAGGCCAGTGTATTAGTTGGTCACACCAAGTTCCACAAACTGTGTGACTTAAACAGTAGAAATATATGGTTTCATAGTTCTGAAATGACACAGATCTGGGTGACACCAAGGTCAAGGTGTCATTGGGTCAGCTTTCTCTGAGGACAATGAAAGACAGTTCATTGCATATCTCTCATCTGGCTTCTGATGGTTTGCTGGCCATCTTTGGCATTTCTTAGCTTGTAGAATTATCAGTTCAACCTCTGTCTTCATCCTAGCATGGCATTCTCCTTATGTGCATGTCTGTCTCCAAATTTTCCCTTTTTATAAGGACACCAGTCATATTGGATAAGACATTCACCCTATGAATATATATACATATATATACATACACATAAATACACATATATACACATACATATGAATATGAAGATATATATTCATATATACATACACATATATACATACATGAATATATATACATAAATATACTTATACATACATACATATATATACATAGCTCACCCTATAAAAATATTTATATGCATATATATGTATATATATATATTTTTGTGGTGCCATATTCTGAGGTGCTGGGTTTTGGGACATATGAATTTAGTGAAGGGGGCACAATTCAACTATAACTAGTCACATAGTTCAGATTTTCAAAGCACATAATTATAGACTAGCATAATTCATAATTATAGTCTAGCATGAAAGGGCAAATAGATTCTCTCCTTGTTTAGGTGTGTAGGAATGGGGATGGAAAGAGCTCATTAAGCAATTAGAATCCCAGGATTTCTAAGCAGGATTTATATTGTGATTACAGGAAGGCAACATGCTATTTATCAAATAATATAAATGATAAATCTCAGTCCAACTGTACCAGGAAAATGCTAACATAATTTAGGTACCAAAGGATATGTCATCCTTTGTTGACTTTTATTTTTGCCATTCCTTAAGAATTTTAAAAAAATTTCTCTTCTTCTTGCTTTTCTTTTCTCTCTTCTTTCACTTTTTATTTTTCTTTCTTAATTACCTAAAATTGTTATAACAATGTGGCCATATCAAGATAAGCATACTGGTTTCTTCACTTAAATTACTTTGAGGAATAATAAGCAAATGGAGATTGGAGATAAATGTCATTTGGGGAGAAGTTCCTGGGTACACTAAAGAAAACAAACACACAAAACAAAACAAAGCAAAAAAATCCAGCAAACAACCTAAGTCCCTCCTTCCACATTTCATCTGTGAAAAATCTCACTATCCTCCTCAGTTGGTGGGTATGAGAAGTGGGAATAAAAAGAGGAAGGGGAGATGACATCTGTGTTTGTGTCTCTCTAGGTGTTTGCTGTTAGTTTGTGACTCATTGCTTCATGCTTTCTTAGCAGAGGCCATTTCACACTTTTCTGGTTGGATTTCTGCTGAGCTGTAGGGTTAGTTATCATTGTAATCCTCTGTTTGTGCCAAGTGTTACCTTAACAAGCAATCCAATCAGAATTATTGTTTTCTGAAGAAAAAACTTTATTCAGAGAAATCATCTCTGATGCTTGTTCTGCCTGTTTGAGAAAAACAGATGCCAACTAAGCCATGAATTACAGCAGAACACACACTTCCCTCCTCCTTGCCATCTTATCTTTAATGTGCAGGCTTAGCATTGAACACAACCTCAGGATGCATTTTAGATTCTGTCCCTAGTAATAAAGCAGCAACACTTTTAATAACCATGACAAGCAAGATGAACTGCCTTTGCCACTGCAGTCATTTGGCCATTTTGCTTCTGTAGAGTTCAGATGAGCCTGGTCTCTTGAGCTCCTGCATAGGGAAGAATTACTCTGCAAATATGGAGGTCTCATATCTGATGATAATGCAGTGGGGTGTAAGATATAGTCAAGGATACGTGCATGGATAAAGGAGACTCCTCCCATTATAGATGCCTAGTATTGTTAGACGTTCAGACAGAAAGCAAGAGAAATAGAGATAGAGACAGAGAGATTGCTATGAACACCATGGGGGAATGTCTCATAAAAGCTCTTAGAAATAACTTAATGTCTAGCATAATATGAGATAAAGCTATATCTCTTTTTAAATTTGGAAAGTATAGCTCGGTTTTGCTATGCTGAGATATTTTTATATATATCTCATATATTTCAAAATATGTATAAAAATAAGAAAAGAGTGTTTAATGACGTGTAAAATGTTTGCCCAAACTTGCAAAAACAATCAGATAGGGACACCTGGGTGGCTCAGTTGGTTAAGTGTCTGCCTTCAGCTCAGGTCATGATCCCAGGGTCCTGGGATTGAGCCCTGCATTGGCCTCCTTGCTCTACGGGGAGCCTGCTTCTCCCTCTCCCTGCTCTGCCTGCTGCTCTCCCTGCTTTGTGCTCTCTCTCTCTCTCTGACAAATAAATAAATAAAATCTTAAAAAGAAAAATAACAATCAGATAACCCTGGTTAGGACAACAAGGGGGAGCTATCCACCTAGGATTGGGAATTAATTTATAAATAAGTTACCCCAGGGAACCATTATAGAGGGTCAAGGCAACCTTTGTTAACTGTGAAATCAGTAGCTACGTAGATTGTTTTAGGGTAGATGCCAATCGACTAGGATTTCTGCCTATAAATGTGAGAATTTGTTTAAATTAAAAATAAATTTACATAGCAGTAATTCCTGTTATATAGAAATAAAACTAATGAACAATCAAATGTATAACAATCTAAAAGAATCCAGTAGAACAGGGTTTCTTAATTTCACTAAGAATACTTTGGGGGCCCACAGAAGTGTTTAGGGTCTATGAAACTTCTGGAATTGCCTGAAATGTATATATATATATATCTCATATATATATATGATCCCACACCTACCACCACCTCCAATCATGCTCCAAAAAACATGTAGTCAACAAGAAGTGTTGGCGAGGATGTGGAGAAAAACGAATACTTGTTCACTGTTGGTGGGAATACAAACTGATGCAGCAACTGTGGAAAACAGTATGGGGATTCCTCAAAACATTATAAATAGAACCATTCTATGACTTAGCAATCACACTACTGGGTATTTGCCCAAAGGAAACAAAAATACTAATTCAAAGGGACACATGCACCCCAATGTTTATAGCAGCATTATTTATAATAACCAATATATGGAAGCAACCCAAGTGTCCATTGATAGATGAATGGATAAAAAAGATGTGGTACATATATACAATGGAATGTTACTCAGCCATAAAAAGAATGACATCTTGCCATTTGTAACAACATGGATGGAGCTAGAGAGTATTATGCTAAGTGAAATAAGTCAGTCAGAGAAAGACAAACCATATGACCTCACTCACATGTGGAATTTAAGAAACAAAATGGAAAAAGAGAGAGAGAAACCAAGAAATAGACTCTTAATTGTAGAGAGCAAACTGATGGTTACCAAAGGGGAGCCGGTGGTGGTGGGGAGAATGGGTGAAATAGGTGACAGGGATTGTGGAGTGCACTTGCTGTGACTGAGCTGGATGATGTATAGAAGTGTTAAATGTTAAGTGTTAAAGTTAAACTTGAAACTAGTATAACACTGCATGTTGACTAACTGGAATTAAAATAAAACGTAAAAAGCCGAAGTTCTACATTTCAAACAACAACAACAAAACAACAACAACAACATCAAAAAAACCATGTAGCCAAAATTGGGAAGAAGTTTAGCACTTAGTTTGAGAAACCCATATGTTATGATATAGCCTTTAGGGTAATATAACTGTACTCAATCCAAAGCATATTGTGAATGAATGGAATGAAATGATTCATAATAAACCCAGTTATACAGAGATGTTTCAAAGAGGAGAAAAACCTTTGGCTACTTCCATTCTTCCCTTTTTCATTAAAAAAATAAGGATTAGATTTTATAGAGTTTCTCTTCCTGATTTATCACATGTAGGTTTGTCAGTCTATTATTCAACGTGTATGAGGGGAGGCTTTTAATCCTAAATCATTTCCTTTTTCAAAATTTTATTTTATTTTATTTATTGTTATTATGTTTAGTTAGCCAACATATAGTACATCATTAGTTTCTGATGTAGTGTTCAATGATTCATTAGTTGTGTATAACACCCAGTGCTCATCACAACACATGCCCTCCTTAATACCCTTTTATATATAATCTGTCTATTGGAAGCATTCATTGGCTTGGCCCTTACTACTCCCAGCTAGCTGAGATACTCTTGGATGCCCTACTAGTACTGCAGAATATTTTTTCTAGTCTAAGGAGGTTGTGGGTAATTATTCAAAGACACATTGGAAACTTTCAAAGTAGGAGCTAAATGCCACTCAAAGGATTGCTCAAAAAGGAAACTCAGTTGTTACCCCTAGACATCCCATCACCAGTGTATTATGCTGTAGACATTTAGGGCACTAACTGAATTTCATCTTTTTTCTTCACAACACTGAACTTGTCCCAGTGGGGCCTTTTAGGGAGTCTGACTCTATCTCAGACTAGGCAAGAATTCTAGTTTTCTTGCCCAATATTTACTTTCTGACCTTTAGATCACATCAGCTGTTTTCTGATACCTAAAAAAAGGTGAAAGAATGGCATCTGGTTGATTATTCTGGGAGCTTTAAACAGTTCTATTTTACTGGAAGTTCTTGTTCTCTGAAGAACCATGGCTTGAAAGGTGGACCAAGGTCCCTGCTAATGAAGCCCCAGTGACTGATTACTCTCTAGTAGTGAGCTGACACCTGCAAAGATAATATGCTTTAAGATGCCGTCTTGTCCTCTTTCAATTAATTTCCTAGTAGGTTGGCTTAATGGGAAAATAAATAAATAAATCTAATCTCTCACCTCCCTTCTTTTCTAACTGAAATAAATAAATAGTCTTACTTAAAAATAGTTAAAATATTTTCTACTCTCATGTGCTAAAATGGTTTGCTCTTTGGGATTGCTGGCAACTCTAAGAACCGTGATGTGGAAGAAGCCAGCACACAACTGGCAGATCTAATCACTGGTGTATCATTTTCAGTCTAGCTCTTTGGAACATTAGGCATCTGTATCATCTTTTCTTGCAGAATGTAGATTCCTTGAATAGAGATCCCAAATAACAACCCATTTATGTTGCCCCAACTTCGGGGCATTGTGGGTACTTTAGGTATATAAGATGTGTCTGTTAAGGTAGTGGTTCAAAGTGAAGCCAGAGATTGTTGTAATTTGCCTTTCCCTCCTATCTCCTGCCTGCCCAGTTCTTTCCCAGTTCTCCATGATGATGTCTGTCATCTCCCAGACCTCTCCCAGTGCTTGAATAAATAATAAAATACCCTATATGTCATGTGGCCTCATAAAATATTGTGCATGGAGTGATCTAAAGGTGGTTATTTCAGTGTGTCTATCTAAAACTTCACCTAGCAAACAGGGTAATGGGATCCACATATTTGTACTTAACTAAGATCTGTTTTATCTTCAGACTCCAAGCAGAAAAAGACTCTTCCCACCAAATGCACTTTAAAACATCATTTCATTTGTCAATGAGCCTTGGTACACTGACAAATCTTAGGCCAGAGAGATGGCAGCCCTGAAGAGTCTGAAGAGTGTGGTCTGGTTGCAGAGGGCCATTAGTGTGTAATCCTGAAATAGGCACGGTCTAAGATATCTCTATGCTAAGACATTGGAACATGAAGCCAAATTCAGACATGCTGGTGTGAGCCAAAAAGAGAAGGGCAAACACTCTCAAGTAGATACAGCCTTCACAGAAGAAAGACTCTTCATTTTCAGGCTAGGAGCAGTTTCTGAGTAAGAGCCAGAGACTACAGAACCTGTAACATGTCTCATGTCCTCCAATGTAACTGTGCATGTTAAATTCAATGCTTTTATTCCAAAGTGAGGGCTTGAATGCTCTGAATAAATCTTCCATCAGCTTAAGTCTCAAATTATAACCACACAGTCTCAGTAGATTTCTGAAATAGACAGTTCTTCCCTGACAATTAAAATCAAACATTTTATACTCACAGGAGGCAAAACCATATAAGCTGCCAATAGATATGTTCACATTAAGGAGATTTATTCTGCCTCTGGATTTCATTTATCACATTTGCGTAATGCCAGTGTCTCAACCTGGCTGTGCATTCACCTGTGTAGTCTTTCAAACACACATGGTCCTGGGCAAATCTATAGTATGAGGCCCAAGCATTATTATTAATATTTTTAAAAACTACAAACAATAGATTCTTCTGAGGGGGTGGAGCAAGATGCTGGAGGAGTAGGAGACCTGGATTTCGTCTGGTCTCAGGAATTCAGCTGGATAGGGATCAAACTATTCTGAACACCTATGAACTCAACAGGAGATAGAAGAAAAGAATAGCAGCAACTCTCTGAACAGAAAAGCGACCACTTTCTGGAAGGTAGGACATGTGGAGAAGTGAATCCGAGGCGATATTCGGCAGGATAGATGGTGGGGGAGGGGGCCTCTGTCGGCTGCTTCTGGCAAGTGATGGAGCAGCTGAGTACAAAATCGGAACTTTTAGAAAGAAGTCTGCTCCGCTGAGGGACGTCGCTCCAGTGGCTAAGCAGGGGGTGGAACCCTCACGGGACAGTGTGGTCTCAGGACCCTCGGGGTCACAGAAAGACTGGGGGTGACTGAGTGCAGCAGAGCTCCCAGGTGTCGGAGCGGGGAAGTGGGGAAGTCTCAGAGACAGAGCTGAGGCTCAGGCTGTCAGCTCAGGGCTGCCATAAACCGTGATCCGTGGCACAGTCAGGCCACTGCTCCTCCAGCAAGGACCCAACAAGCGGCAGATCCGGGGAGACTCCCCTTCCTCCCTCAGGAGGAGTGGCGTGGGAGCGCACCACAGGGATCTGCTGGGTTTGGAGACTCCACACCAAGTCGGGTGCCAGAGATAGAATGCTCAGTCACAGGCCGGGTGAGCACAGAGTGCAGCTGGAGACCAGAGAGACGGGAGTGACTGACTGCTTTTCTCTGGGGGTGCACTGAGGAGCAGAGCTCTGAGTTCTCAGCTCCTCTGGGGCAGAGATTGGGAGGCTGCCATTTTCACTCTCGTCCTCCAAAACTGGACGGAAAGCTTTCAGGGAACAAAAGCTCCCAAGAGCAAACCTGAGCAGATTACTTAGCCTGGACTGGCAAGGGCGGGACAATTCCACCTCCAGCAAAGACATTTGGGAGCCAAGGCAACAGGCCCCTCCCCCCAGAAGATCAGTGAGAACAGCCAGCCAAGACCAAGTTTACCAATCAATGAGAACAGCAGAACTCCAGTGCTAGGGGAATACTGCACATAGAATCCATGGCTTTTTTACCATGATTCTTTAGACTTTCAAAGTTAATTTTTTTTTAACTGTCTTTTTTTTAAAATATTTCTTTTTCCCTTTTTCAACCAAATTCTTATCAATCCCTTTTTTAAAAAACATTTTTATTTTTCATTTTTAGAGTCATATTCTATCCCTTCATAGTAGTTACCCTTATTTTTGGCATATATATATAAGTTGTTCTCTCTTTAAAATTTTGAGATACAGTTTCTTCTAACAGATCAAAATATACCCTAAATCTCTAGTGTATGGCTTTGTTCTAGTCTCCTGCCTGATCACATTCTCTCCTTTTTTTTTTTAAATCCTCTTCTTTCTTTTTTCAACCAACTTCTTATCTTATCAATTGCTTTTATAAAATTTTTTATAATTTTTATCGTTACAGTCATATTCCATCCCTTCCTCAAATCAACACTTATTTTTGTACATAGATAAGATTTCCTTTTTTAAAATTTTGGGAGGCACTTTCTTCTAACAGACCAAAATACACCAAAAATCTAGTGTGTGGCACTGATCTATGCACCAGCCTGATCATATTTGATCATATTCTGTTTTTTTTGTTTTGTTCTGTTTTTGCTTGTTTTTATCTTTTTCTTTTTTCTTTCTTTCTCTTTCTTTTCTGCCAGTTTCAGGTCTTTTCTGATATGTTTACAGTACAATTTCTGGCGACGTTGTTACCCTATTAGCATTTTGTTCTCTCATTCATCTATTCTCCTCTGGACAAAATGACAAGATGGAAAAAATGACCTCAACAAAAAGAACAAGAGGTAGTACCGACTGCCAGGGACCTACTCAATATGGACATTAGTACGATGTTGGACCTAGAGTTCAGAATCATGATACTAGCTGGGCTTGAAAAAAGCATGGAAGTTATTAGAGAAACCCTTTCTGGAGAAATAAAAGAACTAAAATCAAACCAAGTTGAAATAAAAAGGCTTTTAATGAGGTGCAATGAAAATGGGGGTGCTAACTGCTAGGATAAATGAGGCAGAAGAGAGAATTAGTGATATAGAAGACCAAATGATGGAAAATAAAGAAGCTGAGAAAAAGAGAGATAAACAACTACTGGATCACGAGGGCAGAATTCAAGAGATAAGCAATACCATAAGATGAAACAACATTAGAATAATTGGGATCCCAGAAAAAGAAGAAAGAGAGAGAGGGGCAGAAGGTATGTTGGAGCAAATGACAGCATAGAACTTCCCTAATTTGGGGAAGGAAACAGGCATCAAAATCCAGAAGGCACAGAGAACCCTCCTCAAAATCAATAAAAATAGGTCAACACCCCAACATCTAATAGTAAAACTTACGAGTCTCATAGACAAAGAGAAAATCCTGAAAGCAGCTCGGGAGAAGAGATATGTAACCTACAATGGTAGAAACATTAGATTGGCAACAGATCTATCCACAGAGACCTGGCAGGCCAGAAAGGACTGGCAGGATATATTCAGAGCACTAAATGAGAAAATTATGCAGCCAAGAATACTCTATCCAGCTAGGCTGTCATTGAAAATAGAAGGAGAGATAAAAAGCTTCCAGGACAAACAAAAACTAAAGGAATTTGCAAACACAAAACCAGCCCTACAAGAAATATTGAAAGGGGTCCTCTAAGCAAAGAGAGAGCCTAAAAGTAACAGACTAGAAAGGAACACAGAAAATATACAGTTACAGTCACCTTACAGGCAATACAATGGCACTAAATTCCTATCTTTCAATAGTTACCCTGAATGTAAATGGGCTAAATGCCCCAATCAAAAGACACAGGGTATCAGATTGGATTAAAAAACAAGACCCATCGATATGCTGTCTGCAAGAGACTCATTTTAGACCCAAAGACACCCCCCGATTGAAAGTGAGGGGGTGGAAAACCATTTACCATGCTAATGGACACCAAAAGAAAGCGGGGGTGGCAATCCTTATATCAGACAAATTAGATTTTAAACCAAAGACTGTAATAAGAGAAGAGGAAGGACACTATATCCTACTTAAAGGGTCTATCCAACAAGAAGATCTAACAATTGTAAATATCTATGCCCCTAACATGGGAGCAGCCAATTATATAAGGCAATTAATAACAAAAGCAAAGAAATACATTGACAACTATACAAAGATAGAGGAGGATCTTGAAACACCCCTAACTGAAAGGGACAGATCATCTAAGCAAAAGATCAACAAGGAAATAAAGACTTTAAATGACACACTGGACCAAAAGGACTTCACAGATATATTCAGAACATTCCATCCCAATGCAACAGAATACACATTCTTCTCTAGTGCCCATGGAACATTCTCCAGAATAGATCACATCCTAGGTCACAAATCAGGTCTCAACTGGTACTAAAGGATTGGGATCATTCCCTGCCTATTTTCAGACCACAATGCTTTGAAACTAGAACTCAATCACAAGAGGAAAGTCAGAAAGAACTCAGATCCATGGAGGCTAAAGAGCATCTTACTAAAGAATGAATGGGTCAACCAGGAAATTAAAGAAGAATTTTAAAAATTCATGGAAACCAATGAAAATGAAAACACAACTGTTCAAAATCTTTGGGATACAACAAAGGCAGTCCTAAGAAGAAATTATATAGGAATACAAGCCTTTCTCAAGAAACAAGAAAGGTCTCAAATACACAACCTAACCCTACACCTAAGGGAGATAGAGAAAGAACAGCAAATAAAGCCTAAACCCAGCAGGAGAAGAGAAATAATAAAGATCAGAGCAGAAATCAATGAAATAGAAACTAAAAGAACAGTAGAACTGGTTCTTTGAAAGAATTAACAAGATTGATAAACCTCTGGCCAGACTTATCAAAAAGAAAAGAGAAATGACCCAAATCAACAAAATCATGAATGAAAGAGGAGAGATCACAACCAACACCAAAGAAATACAAAGAATTCTAAGAACATATTATGAGCAACTGTATGCCAACCAATTAGATAACCTGGAAGATATAGATGCATTTGTAGATATCTATCAACTACCAAAATTGAACCAGGAAGAAATAGAAACCTGAACAGACCTATAACCACTAAGGAAATTGAAGCAGTCATCAAAAATCTCCCAAACAAACAAAATCCCAGGGCCAGATGGCTTCCCAGGGGAATTCTACCAATGTTCTACCAAACATTTTAAGAAGAATTAATACCTATTCTTCTGAAACTGTTTCAAAAAATAGAAATGGAAGTAAAACTTCCAATCTTGTTTTATGAGGCCAACATTACCTTGATCCCAAAACCAGACAAAGACCCCATCAAAAAGGAGAATTACAGACCAATATCCTTGATGAAAATGGATGCAAAAATTCTCACCAAAATACTAGCCAATAGGATCCAACAGTACATTAAAAGGATTATTCACCACGACCAAATGGGATTTATCCCTGGGCTGCAAGGTTGGTTCAACATCTGCAAATCAATCAATGTGATACAATACATTAACAAAAGAAAGAACAAGAGCCATATGATCCTCTCAATAGATGCAGAAAAAAGCATTTGACAAAGTACAGCATCCTTTCTTGATCAAAACTCTTCAGAGTACAGGGATCAAGGGTACATACCTCAATATCATAAAAGCCATCTATTAAAAACCCACAGCGAATATCATTCTGAATGGGGAAAAACTGAGAGCTTTCCCCCTAAGGTCAGGAACGCGGCAGGGATGTCCACTGTCACCACTGCTATTCAACATAGTATTAGAAGTCCTAGCCACAGCAATCAGACAACAAAAAGAAAGAAAAGGCATCCAGATTGGCAAAGAAGTCAAACTCTCACTCTTTGCAGATGATATGATAGTTTATGTGGAAAACCCCAAAGACTCCACCCCAAAACTGCTAGAACTCATACAGGAATTCAGTCAAGTGGCAGGATATAAAATCAATGCACAGAAATCAGTGGCATTCTTATACACCAACAACAAGACAGAAGAAAGAGAAATTAAGGAGACGATCCTATTTATAATTGCACCCCAAATCATAAGATACCTAGGAATAAATCTAACCAAAGAGGCAAAGGATCTGTACTCAGAAAACTATAGAATACTCATGAAAGAAATTGAGGAAGACACAAAGAAAAGGAAAAATGTTCCATGCTCATGGATTGGAAGAACAAATATTGTGAAGTTGTCAATGCTACCTAGAGCAATCTACACATTCAATGCAATCCCCTTCAGAATACCATCCACTTTTTTCAATGAAATGGAATCCTAAAATTTGTATGGAACCAGAAAAGACCCAGCATAGCCAGAGGAATGTTGAAAAGGAAAAGCAAAGCTGGCAGCATCACAATTACAGACTTCCAGCTCTATTACAAACCTGTCATCATCAAGACAGTATGGTATTGGCACAAAAACAGACACATAGATCAATGGAACAGAATAGAGAGCCCAGAAATGGACCCTCAACTCTATGGTCAACTCATCTTTGACAAAGCAGAAAAGAATGTCCAATAGAAAACGGACAGTCTCTTCAACAAACGGTGTTGGGAAAATTGGATAGCCACATGCAGAAGAATGAAACTGGACCATTTCCTTACACCACACACAAAAATAGACTCCAAATGGTTGAAAGATCTCAATGTGAGACAGGAGTCCATCAAAAGCCTAAAGGAGAACACAGGCAACAACCTCTTCGCCCTCAGCCGCATCAACTTCTTCCTAGAAACATCGCCAAAGGCAAGGGAAGGAAGGGCAAAAATGAACTCTTGGGACATCATCAAGATAAAAAGCTTTTGCATAGCAAAAGAAACAGTCAACAAAACCAAAAGACAGCCGACAGAATGGGAGAAGATATTTGCAAATGACATATCAGATAAAGGGCTAGTATCCAAAATCTATAAAGAACTCATCAAACTCAACACCCAAAGAACAAAGAATCCAATCAAGAAATGGGCAGAAGATATGAACAGACATTTTTCCAAAGAAGACATCCAAATGGCCAACAGACACATGAAAAAGTGCTCAATATCGCTCGGCATCAGGGAAATCCAAATCAAAACCTCAATGAGATACCACCTCACACCAGTCAGAATGGCTAAAATTAACAAGTCAGGAAATGACAGATGTTGGCAGGGATGCGGAGAAAGGGGAACCCTCCTACACTGTTGGTGGGAATGCAAGCTGGTGCAGCCACTCTGGAAAACAGTATGGAGGTTCCTCAAAAAGTTGAAAATAGAGCTACCATATGACCCAGCAATTGCAATCCTGGGTATTTACCCCAAAGATACAAATGTAGGGATTCGAAGGGGAACATGCACCCCGATGTTTCTAGCAGCAATGTCCACAATAGCCAAAATTTGGATAGAGCCACGATGTCCACCAACAGATGAATGGATAAAGAAGAAGTGGTATATATATACAATGGAATGTTATGCAGCCATCAAAAGGAATGAGATCTTGCCATTTGCAACGACGTGGATGGAACTGGAGGGTATTATGTTGAGCGAAATAAGTCAAACAGAGAAGGACATGTATCATATGACCTCACTGATATGAGGAATTCTTAACTGCAGGAAACAAACTGAGGGTTGCTGGAGTGGGGGGTGGGGTGGGAGGGATGGGGTGACTGGGTGATAGACACTGGGGAGGGTATGTGCTCTGGTAAGCGCTGTGAATCGTGCAAGACTGTTGAATCTCAGATCTGTACCTCTGAAACAAATAATGCAATATATGTTAAGAAAAAAAAAGAAGAAGGTAGCAGGAGGGGAAGAATGAAGGGGGGGAAATCCGAGGGGTAGACGAACCATGAGAGACGATGGACTCTGCAAAACAAACTGAGGGTTCTAGAGGGGAGGGGGGTGGGAGGATGGGTTAGCCTGGTAATGGGTATTGAGGAGGGCACATTCTGCATGGAGCACTGGGTGTTATGCACAAACAATGAATCATGGGACACTACATCTAAAACTAATGATGTAATGTATGGGGATTAACATAAGAATAAAAAAAAGAATATAAACATGAGTTCATATAGATGTCTCCAACTTTAATTACTGAAGAGATGATTCTATAGTCTTCCCCTTGCTTAGCTGTAAAGTCCCACTCCAATAATAAGAAATCTGGTCCCTACCTTTTGCCATCCATCTACTTAATTGTTCCATTCTCGTATACATGTAAAGCAGAATCAGAATGGCTAATCTTCACCCGCCCTGGGAAACAACCACATCAACTAGAGTATAGTACTTATGTGTAGTTCCTTTTGCCTTTAGTCTTACAGACTCCATTTATTTCCAAGGTTACTTACTTAGGTCAGCATGTTTTCTCCTATTCCTTTTCAGTAAGTTTGTTGAAATACATTTTAAAGACAGAGTCTCTTTTTTTGTCAGAGTCTGCATTTTTTGCTGGGATCACCCAACCTTCAAAATCATTATGTATTTTTTTTCAAAATTATTATGTTTTATTTGTATACATTAAGGTTTATTCTTTTTGCTGTAAAATTCCACGGATTTCATCTTGTACCCACCATTGCAATATCATAAAGAATAATTTTACTACCCTAAAAATCCCTTATGCTTCACTTATTTATCTCTACCTTCTCCTGAATTCCTGGAAACCACTTACCATTTCGTTGTCTCTATAGTATTACCTTTTCCATAATGTCATATAATTGGAATAATATAATCTGCAACACTTTCAACACCTTCTTTCACTTAGCAGTATGCATCCATGTCTTTTCATTGTATGATAGCTCATTTCTTTTTACTGCATAATATTCTGTTACATGCATGTGTCATCAATTATTTAGTCATTAATCTATTAAATAACATCTTGTTGCTTTAAGTTTTTGGTTAGTATGGATAATGCTGTTATAAACATTCATGTGCAAGTTTTTATGTAGACACGAATTTTCAAACTGATTGTATAAATACTGAGGAGACTGAATGCTGGATCACATGATAAAACTATACTTAGCTTTATAAGACCTTCCAGATTGTCTTCTAAAGTGGCTGTCCAGTTTGCATTTGCAATATAAATGCTCTAGAGTTCCTGTTTCTCCATATTCTCACCAACATGTGCTATTGCCAGTTTTTTGTATTTTAGCCTTCTAATACTTATGTGGTGGTATCTCACTGTTATTTTAGTTAGCAATTTCCTGATGATAAATGATGATGAGGGTCTTTTCATATGCTTATTTGCCATCTGTTTACCTTCTTCAGTGATGTTTTTGTTCATGTATTTTGCCCATTTAAAAATTTTGTTTTATGTTCTCTTGTTGAAATTTAAGTTTTTTTTTTTTTTTTGTATATTTTGAATGCAAGTCATTTTTTAGATATGTTTTCCAAATATTTTCTTCTTGCCTATGGCTTATTTTTTCATTCTCTTAAAAATATATTTCACAGAGCAAGGAGTTTTTATTTTAATAAAGTCTATCTTATCAATTTTTGTCTTTCTTAGATCATGCTTTTGGTGTTATATCTAAAAAATCATTGTCAAACCTAAGGTCACCTTCGTTTTCTTCTATGTTTCCTTCTATAAGTTTTATGGTTTTGCATATAACATTTAAGTCTAAGATCTATTTTGAGTTGAGTTTTGTAGTCTCTGTCTAGATTTTTTTTTTTTTTTTTTTGCATAGAGATGTCCAACTTAGTTGTTCCAGCAACATTTTTGAAAGGCTATTTTTTCTCCATTGAATTGACTTTGCTCCTTTATCAAAGATCAGATGACTATATCTGTGTGGGTCTATTTCTGGAATCTCTATTTTCTTCCATTGTTTGATGTGTCTATTCTTTTGCCAATACCATGCTGTCTTGTTTGTATTGTCTTGAAGTCAGGTGGTGTCAGTCCTCTTCCACCTTTGTTCTTCAAAATTATTTTGGCTATTCTGGGACTTTCATGTTTTCCTATAAACATTTGTATCAGCTTGTTGACTTTCACAAAGTAGTTTGCCAGGATTTTGATTAGGATTGCATTGACTTTATAGATCAAGTTGGTAGAATTGATATCTTAATACTATTTGTCTTCCAATCTATGAGGGGTGTTTCTTCATTTATATGATTTTTTTTTAAGATTTCATTTATTTATTTGACAGAGAGAGAGAGACAGCGAGAGAGGGAACACAAGCAAGGGAAGTGGGAAAGGGAGAAGCAGGCTTCCCATGGAGCAGGGAGCGTGATGTGGGGCTCGGTCCCAGGACCCTGGGATCATGACCTGAGCCAAAGGCGGACTCTTCACAACTGAGCCACCCAGGCACCACTTATTTATATGATTTTTCTATTAGAGTTTTTAGTTTTATGCATATTGATCCTATACTTATTTTGTTGGATTGATACCTGGTGGGGTTATTTTTGGTAAAACCCATGAAACTGTGTGAGTAAGTGGTTAAGTGGTAAGGTGTGGGAGTAGGGAAAACATCCTATAAATCCTATGATTAAGTCTCAGTATTTTATTTCATCTGTATCCCTGGCTGTGGCCTTTGCAAGTACTTCTCAGTTCTCCCCACTCCCCTGTCTTAGATGAAACAGAAAGGCTAGAGGGAGCTGACATTGGGTAATTTCCCTTCTTCCACATCAGGTAAGACTCTTGTCTTATTTCGATTGGAGTGCTGGCCCTTGTTATGAAGAGTGCTTAGGCATTTTTAAAAATGGTTACCTTTCCCCTCTCCTTGCCAAAAAAAACAAAAACAAAAACAAAAACAAAAACAAAAGAGTTTTGCTTTCCTTTTCATTATAAGGACCTATAGGCAAAACCTATGAACATGTGGTTTGAACATTTTGAACATGAACATGTAGACTGTAGTTTCTAGAATTTTCTACCTTTACAGTAGTCTAATCTTAATCTCCAGCCATTTGTCAACACTCTTTTAGTGTTCCTACCAATTGATGACTCCACAGGCTTCTGCATCCAGTAGGCTGATATTAGCTTTGGTTCTCTGTTTTTGTCTATCTCTTCAGATTTGACGGGGTCAGCAGGTGGAGGTGGTCGGTATGCTCTGTGACCTCAATTCTACAACTCCAAGAAAAGTCATTGATACTCAGTTTGCTCAGCTTTTTTTCAGTATTAAGAGCAGGAACGACAACTTCCAAGTCCTTTACATGTAGCAGATAAAACCAGAATAGTAGTTTTATTTTTAAAGAACCATTAATGTCAAATTCAATTTGTTTAATAAAGATATTGCTATGTAGATTTTATATATCCTATTATGTCAATTTTGATAAAATTTTTCAATGAATTTGACATTTCCTGTTAAGTTGTGAAATTTGATGGCATATAGTTTTCATAATATCCCCAATTGCCTTTATAATGTCTGTAGCATCTGCAGTAATCCTTCTTTTATCCACATGTTGGTAATTTTTATTTTTGATTTTTGTTTCCTTATTAAACACTGGTTTGTCAGTGTAATTAATCTTTTAAAGCATTTGTTTCTTCTTTGTTGTTCAGTTCCATCACTTTCTCCATCATTTGCCTTAAGTCTTTGGTCATAGCTTGACAGCCATTTGAAAGTTCTGATCTACTAATTATAATTTCTCTGTCATCCTTAGGTCTTCTATTTAGTACTTTTTCTCCTTTTGGCTATGGGCCACATTTTCCAGCTCTTCCTATGTGCAGTAGTTATTGATTGTATACTTGACATTGTCAATGCTACATTGTTCAGAGTCTCATTTTACTTATCTCCTTTAAAGAATATTGAACTTCAGTCTGGAAGACAGTTGTTTTACTGGTGAATTACCTTGATCTTGTCAAGGCTTGGTTTGAGGTTATGTAAGAGTAAGTCTACAGTATTCTTTATCCGTATTTTTGGGCCAGAGTAGCTCTTCTCTTAAAGAGTGGACTTTCTGGGATCTTAACTAAATACTCATTTAGATGTCTTCACTATACCTGGATTGTAACTCCAAAGTATATGGCCCTGTGTTCTTTGGGAATTTTCGCTTACTTCTCCCGCAGAAGACCTTCTTTGCTAGGCTTCACAGAATCCTGCTTTGCACACATATAAATATTTGGTCAACAACTCAAAGATGTCCCTATCAGATTTATGGAGCTCTTTACTACTTTATTTACTACTTTACTACTTTATTATCCTGTATCTTGTATCCTGTCCCAGTGTTCTAGCCAACACTTCAGCCCCTATAGAGAGAGTTGGATCTCTGTTTCTTATACTAGCAATGTAGGAAATATGCTTTCAAACAGTTGCATCACACATTCTGTACATTTTATAATAGTTTATAGTCTGAAGGGGAATGGTAAGCCCAATAATTTACCATGACCAGAACCAGAAAAAAAAGTTGATATTTACTTTTTTAAAGAAACCTTTTTAAATGAGTCTAATACTGATGTAATATCTTAAATATATTTTTATTTAAAGATGTTATAAATTTTACTATTACTATTTAGATACTTACATTTATGTATGGTGTGACCTGAGATATAATTTCATATTTTACCATATAAATAGTCATCTCTGTGCCATGAATTCAGTATCCTTCTTTTATGCATTCTAGTCCGTCCCTTACATAGTCACTGTACATCTAGGCCAGAAGGAGGCAGATTCAGGCTTTCCAAATAAAGAGATTAAGAAAGGAAAAATTTGGTCCAAAAAATACCAAATACCACTAATATATTAATCTTGCAGCTTTAAAAAGAAGAATAACTAAAAATGAGTGGAAAATGAGAATGTTTATTTCCTGCAAGTTAATAAACTGGAGGCTTGATCCAAAGAATGTCACACTTAGCATTTCATTTCCTCGGGGATTTTAAAATGATGTTTAATTGCAGATGGTGACCTTCTGGATAAGACACTGTTTGCAAGTGTTAAATTTTAAGTAGGTGGCTTTCATGGTTTTCCATAATGTCTTTTTAGGGAGTAGTGTATGAAATTGGTAAATCAAGAAAAAAACCCCAGATACTCTGTGTTACCTGATTGCTCACCTATCAATTCCCAAGGTTGCCACCAGATTTGGAATTCAAATTATTTCAGAATAAAATTTTATTCTCAGTTAATGGTGTCTGATATTACTTTATTTTTAGAGGTAATAGGTATAAAACACTTTGGTCTACTAATAAATTTTAGGTCTTCGAACTGCTACTGATAAAGAATACCAATTTAAATGCTATATGGCCTTAACAGAAATGAGTATTTGGCTTAATATAACTCTTTGGGATTCTACATTCAGCTCTCTTGCCTTGTCTTGTGGAAGCATAGTTTATATACCTGTCCACAATTCGTTGCATAAATAGTTGGCATGTATCCAGAGCATGTTAGATTTTACATCAAAAAAGTCATACTTTTCTGTGCTAGAAATTATGAGAATGGCTGCAGAAACATGAGATGGAAGAGTCATCTTATCCACTTTGTAATAGTCAATGTCCATGCCTCTAGCACTTTCTCTGGAATATCAACAATCATGTGTTATCTTTAGTTATTTATTTCTGTCCACAACCATTCTGAGCATATCAGTAGATTACAAAGAGAATCAAAGGTGAGGTAGAAGTATTGGAGACAACCTGAGATGAGTACTTTTCTCAAATATCATGGCTGCTTTTGGTTATGGAGCAGATGCCTTCTAGCAAGGATAGTGGAAATATTAAGGAGGTAAAGTTGCAGAAATGGGTTAGGAGACTACAGTGATAGGTCTTTAGTTGTTTCTTCCCTGCTCACTGCCAGTCTGCCTGGTCCTACTCATGCTTACAAATAGCAGGACCTACATTCTCAAGCTATTCTCAAGTACTAGAGGAAGGCACAAGGAGACTCTGACTTTCTCATTAGGAATTTCTGTTCTCATAGTAGAGGAGAACCTGCAGGAATCTGTGATTATATGCACACCTTAAACTTGGTCCATCTTTTGTAATTGAACTTCATGTGGCCCTCAGTCAAAGAACCAAGGTTAAATTCACAGTGCCTACTGAGACCACACGTTTTCATCTTTTCAGACCCCAGGCTTATCTAAGTGAACATTTTTATGATTTTCTACGATTACTTGTAACTTTGGTTTAAAAAGAGGTATGTGCAGAGTTTATCATGCCACTTAGACCTACAAAGCCTGAATACAATAACCCTTGAAAGAGAGAGTGTATGTAGTAGGGAAGTTGAAGATTCTGTCATTACAAAGGTGTTTGAGAAAATGAAACAAAAGCCAGAAGCTAAATATCTGCCTGTTGCTAATAAGACCACACAATCCTATGAAGTTTTTATCTATTATCTATTTATTTTTCTATCATCTATCTATCTATTCATCTATCTATCATCTACTATCTATCTATCTATCTATCTATCATCTATCTATCTATCATCTATCTATCTATCATCTATCTATCATCTATCTATGTATCCATCCGTCCCAGTGAACTCTTACTCACTATGTTCAAAGACAAAGACAGTAAGTTCCTTGTTTTCCTGAGACATGATCAGGATAAATGCATTTAGTAGTAGAACAATCCTAATGAGACACTTTGTAGCTAGTTTAAAAATATAATGAAATGTATGGATATATCATTTTTCCTGCCTGAGGTAAATTACATCTTGGGGAAAAAATAATTTTCTTTACTTTTTTACATTTTAATTCCAGTATAGTTAACATACAATGTTATATTAACTTCTGGTGTACAAATAGTGATTCAATAATTCTATACATTACTCAGTGCTCATCCATGACAGTATGCTCTTAATACCCATCACCTATTTCACACATCCCTCTACTGACCTCCCCTCTGATAACCCTCAGATTATTCTCTATACTTAAGAGTCTGTTCTTTGATTAGTCTCTTTTTTATTTTTTGTTTGTTTGTTTTGTTTCTTAAATTCCACATGGGTGAAATCATATTGTATTTGTCTTTCTTTGACTGACATATTTCACTTGCCATTATACTCTCTTGCTTCCATAATTTGGCTATTGTAAATAATGCTGCAAAATCATAAGGGTACATACCTCTATTTGAATTAGTATTTTCATTTTCTTTGGGTAAAAACTCAGTAGTAGAATTACTAGATTGTCTGGTAATTCTATTTTTATTTTTTTTGAGTAAACTCTATACTGTCTTCCACAGTGCCTGCACCAGTTTGCATTCCAACCAACAGAGCAAGAACGTTCTTTTTTCTTCATATCCTCACCAACACATGTTTCTTGTATTGTTGATTTTAGCCATTTGACAGATGTGAAATGATATCTCATTGTGATTTTGATTTGCATTGCCCTGATGATGAGTGATGTTGAGCATCTTTTCATGTGTCTGCCATCTGAATGTCTTCTTTAGTGAAATGTCTGTTCATGTCTTCTGCCCATTTGTAATTGGGTTATTTGTTTTTTGGGTATTGAGTTGTATGAGTTCTTTATATATTTTGGATACTAACCCTTTATCAGATATGTCATTTGCAAATATCTTCTCCCATTCAGAAGGTTGTATTTTAGTTTTGTTGATTATTTTGCTGTGCAGAGGCTTTTATTTTGACAAGACCCAATAGTTTATTTTTGCTTTTGTTTTTCTCGCCTCAGGAGACATATCCAGAAAGAAGTTGCTACAACCAATGTCAAAGAAGTTACTGCCTTGTTCTCATCTAGGATTTTTATGGTTTCAAGTGTCACATTTAGGTCTTTAATCCATTTTGGGTTTATTATTGTGTGTGGTGTAAGAAAATGGTCCAGTTTCATTCTTTTGCAGTCTTTAAATTTTTTGATAAAATCAAAGGTTTGTATATAAAGCAAAATGGTGGTAAAGCAACTACAGAAATTGATTAAATATTGTAGTCATCAGATAAAGGTGAAAAGTATTCTGAGTTACTCTGATTTAGTACTTTCAATACAGAAACAGAAAGGATCACAGAGACAGAATATTGTATTGGTTAAGAAAATGCAAGCAAAATTCCTATGAAGTTCATTATTAACACAAAAAAATACATGACATTTTAAGCATATAGCAAAATGATATAAGACATGGTAACACTTTTATGAACATGTAAAAAATCTGTTAAATTTTAATTAAAATAACATGGCAGCATTTGGGAAAAGCATATAATTGAAATGTCTAAACTATAAATATGGTGAAAATGCAAATTTAGGGATAACAGCTTTATTGAAATATAATTCATACAACATACAATTCAAACATTTAAATTATACAATTCAATGGTTCTTAGTATATTTACTGATATGTATAATCATCAGTACAGTCAACTGTAGTACACTTTTATCACCTCAAAAAGAAACTCCAAACACTTAGGTCTCATCACCCAGCCCTCACTTTGTCTCGTCCTGCCCTAGCCATAAAAAAGCACTAATCTACTTTTTGTCTCTATACTTTTCTCCATTCTGGATATTTTCATATGAGTGGAATCATATAATACATGGTATTTTTGTGACTGGCTTCTTTCACTTAGCATAATGTTTTCATGGTTCCTCGATGTGGTAGCATATATCAGTACTTCATTCTTTTTTGTGGATGAATAATATTCTATTGTATGGATATACCACATTTGCTTATCCATTCTTCATTTGATAGGCATTTGGGTTGTTTCCACCTTTTGGCTATTATAAATAATGATGTTATGAACATTTATGTACAGGTTTTTATGTAGGTATAGATTTTCAGTTCTAGGAAGTGTAATTACTGGGTCAAATGATAATGCTGTTTAACTTTTTGAAGAATTTACAGATTATTTTCCACAGTGTCTGTATCATTTTACATTCTTACTGTAATAAGGGTTAGAATTTGTCCTGATGTATGATGTGAGGAATCAGTTCTACCCTGTTTTTCAATATTGCTATTCAGTTATCTTAACAAACTTAAAAAATCCATCATTTCAAGTTATGAGAGTTCCAGTTTCTGGGCATCTTCACCAACACTTGTTATTATCTGACTTTTTGATTATAGCCATCATAGTGGGTGTAAAGTGTTGCTTTATTGTGGTTTTGTTTTTCTGATGACAAATGATGTTGAATATCTGCTCATGTGCTCATTCACCACTTGTGTATCTTTTTCAGAAAAATATCTACTTAGATCCTCTGCTCATTGTATAATTGGGTTGTCTTTTATTGAGTTGTAAAAGTTCTTTATATATGCTAGATAAAAGTCCTTTATCAGATACATAATTTTCAGATAAATTCCTCCACTCTTTTTTTTTTTTATCAAAGTTTTATTCTTTGGGTGATTATGTGTTGGTATTTGCTTCATTTAGAGTTAATTTTAGTATATGATGTGAGTTAAGGATCCAACTTCATTCATTTGTGTGTGACACCTGATCATACCAACACCATTTATTGAAAGCACTATTCTTACCTCATTGTATTTTTCCTGACACCCTTGTCAAAAATCAATTGGCCATAGATGCATGGTTTCTGCCCTGGACTTTCAGTTCTATTTCAAATCTAAACAGACTCACAGTAGAATTCTAATAGTTATTTAAAAATCAAATAATCATATTGTTTCTCAATCTATTCCAAAATATAGTAATGGAATACTTGCAAACTTATTTTATAAAGGGAACATAAGTTTAATTATATTAGGCACCAAAATATTTAACTAAATCCAATCTAATTCTTGAATTTCAATGCAGAGATCTTGGCTATTGTGGACATTGCTGCTATAAAGATTGGGGTGCAGGAGCCCCTTCTAATCACTATGTATCCTTTTGATGTGGGTGGGGGCAGGGGTAACTGCGTGATGGCCATTAAGGAGGGCACTTGATGTAATGAGCAATGGGTGTTCTATGCAACTGATGAATCACTAAACTCTACCTCTGAAACAAACAACAAAAAAAGAAAGGCTCTCAGTGCGGAAATCTTAAATAAAATGTTAGAAACTTAACAACACATTAAAAATAATGCATAGGGCTCATGGAGTTTATTCTAGAAATGAAGAGTTGTTTTTAATAGTCAGCCATACTAATAGTACAAGGAGAAAAATTATATAGTAAACTCCAAAAATGCAACAGGCTATTTACAAAAATTCCACACTCATTTATGTCAAGTACACTCACACAAAATAGGAATAATGAGTACTGTATTAACATAGTCATACATTTATGATTATATATTATATAAATACACTTCCCCCTTATCTAAAAACTAAATGTTTTCTTGTTAGTAGTGAAAGATATGTTAAAAGCATAAAAATTGGAGAGCATAAGATAAAAGTATTACACAGACCTGTACTTTTGAAACAAATAATACATTATATGTTAAAAAAATAAAAAAAAGAAGATAGCAGGAAGGGAAAAATGAAGGGGGGGGAATTGTAAGGGGAGACGAACCATGAGAGATTATGAACTCTGAGAAACAAACTGAAGGTTCTAGAGGGAAGGGGGTCGGGGGATGGGCTAGCCTGGTGATGGGTATTAAAGAGGGCACGTTCTGCATGGAGCACTGGGTGTTTTATGCAAATAATGAGTCATGGAACACTACATCAAAAACTAATGATGTAATGTATTGCTTTATTGTGGTTAACATAACATAATAAAATGAAAATAAAATAAAATAAAATAAAAGTTAAATAATCTGTGGAATTAAAAAAAAGTGTTTCTTTTTGCAGATGATATGATTATATACATAGAAACCTTAAAGAATTCATTTAAAAATAAGAGAATTTAAAATAGCACATTTTAAATCAACATACAATAAATTTCAAATATACAAAAGCAAACAAAATCACATAGAGGATAAAATGCAATAGAAGAGGCAGTTTATGATAAAATATTGCCAAAGTATAAATTTAATAAGAAATTTACATGGTAAAACATAATGAAAACTATAAAATACTTATTTATAGCATAAAATTAAACTTGAATATATGGTAAGAAAAAAATGCTCTAAAATAAAGAGATTCAATGCCATAACATGTCAGTTCTCTATATTTGAATTTAGAAATGTAATTCAACAGCAATAAAATATTATCAGACTTTTGTTTTCTTTTCTGAAGCTAGATAGCTTTATATTAAAGTTCAGTTGAACAAAAAAAAAAAGTCAGCAAGAAGAGCCAGAAAAATCCTGAAAAAGAAAAATGATAAGGGGAATGAGACATTAAATCAGATATTAAAATATTTTAAACAATTTCTATATATAAAATAGTTAAACACTGACTCATGAATAGAGTACAAAGAACAGAATAGAATATCCAGACATAGATCATATGGCATAGAGAAATTTTGTAAAAATTAAAGGCAGTGTTCTCAATCTGGGGGTGAAATGATGGATTTTTTATAAGTGTTTTAGAATAAGTGAATAACAATATTGAAAAACAAAGTGGAACAGATTCCTCACATCATACATCAGGACAAATTCTAATTTAATCAGAAATTTAACCGTTAAAAAAAATAAATTATGCAACTACTAGACATACATCTAAGTAAATTCATATAACCTCATATAACTTCAATTATGACTCAAAATTCAGAAGCATTAGGTGAAAAGATTGATAAGCTTCATTAAATAAATATTAAAATTTTACATGCCAGAGAACATCAAAAGTGATTTAAAAAGATAAATAACAAACTGTGAAAAATATCTGTGACTGTTAAAGATGGGAAGGCAGACTTTATGCAACATGGGGCATGGTGATAGGGGTAGGTATCAGTGCAATAGGGCCTTGCAGCGGGGGAGAGACTGAACTCACCTTTGAAAGAGCACTGGGTAGTGAGGATTTATAGCCAGCAAGGGAAAGTGAAGAAGGGTATTTATAGGAAATGAACGACTTCTTAAGAGAGGGAGGAGTGGGAGAAAGAAAGGTCAGTTATGGGAAAACAAATAAGTTTTAAGAAACAGAAGTGGCCCTTAGGAGAATAGATGGTATACATGACAGCTTGTGACAATGTCTATTTAGGTGTGATGTTAACTTCTAGTGATGAAAGTCAGTCTTCCCTCGTTGCTCCCAGGTAAGAGATTTGTAGCAATTGAGTTCTTTTGGAAATCTCCACTTTTAGGCAGACAAGAGAGTTCAGGAAAAAAGCTTACAATGCCTTCAGCTCAAAATTAATGTATGTGGCACAGTGGCATATTCTGGCCCCCTTTAAACCAAAGGGAAATAAAACTGCAAATAAGTTGTTTCTGCTAATCAATTACTAGTGTCAGAATGGGATTATTATTCTGAGACTATTATGCATGTATTGACGAATAAAGCAAATAAATAAGGAAGGTTGTTTTGTTGCAAATGAGGATTGCTACTTTGGAAGAGATAGTTGGGCATCTATGAGGTTAAATAAAAATGCTGTGTTACTGAATTTGAACTTAAAGTATCATTATGAGTAACTTTAATGCACACACACACACATTCATTTCCCAAATCTGCATACTGAAACAACACACAAATATGAGATGCATCTATATGGTTAGGAAAATCTCTTTAGTTCTGATACATAATTGGCAATATCATTATGAATCTCTTTAATATTTCATATATATATACACACTCATATACATATATACATATTTCTTAGCTCTAGACACTGAAACAGTGATCAAATTCTAGCAGACCCCAGTTCTTTGGCATGAAATATACAAATAGGTTCAGAACATCTTTTCATACTAGGTAGCAAGAAAACTCTCAAAGATTCTCAAAAGGTCTCAGAATCACAATGAAGAAGCTTCTCCTGGACAAAGATGGGCAATAAGGGATATGACTGCAGTGGATTGAAACCCACCAAATATTTCTAAGCTCATAAGTTCATAATGATATTTCAAACATAAAATAAACATTGGCCAATTTTAGAAGTTGCTAGGAAACATTATATGAAAAATTCATAAAGGGAAAAATCAACATTCATTCTGCCTCTTCTTTATGAACTATACTTCTAGGTAACCAAATAGTTAATGAGGGAATGTTCTCCCTTTAGAGGTATAAGGGAGGAAAAGTTTTCCTTGACCCTTTTGAGATCCCTGGCTGAGTCTGAAAATTAAACTGACAAAGACAGATTAACAGGAATAAAGCATACACATTTATTTAGTATAAGTTTTATGTGACACAGGAGCCTTCATAAGGAAATGAAGACCAAAAGAAACAGGTAGATCTGAATATTTTTACACTAGGCTTGATGAGAGTAGACAGTCCTGTAGAAATATGATAGGTTATATGAGGTAAGGGTAGGAAACTGGGGAAAACTTCAGCAAAGCCTGTTTATGGGACCTGGGAATCTGTTTTTTTCTTTTTCAGAGATATGGGTGGTCCTTTCCTCTGGTCCTTTCCTCTCCTTCATGTGAGAAGTCACCTCTCACATGAAGATTTTCTGACCTGTTTCAGGAGAGAATGGTGGGTGAAAGGAAGAGTGACCTTTCTACCTCTGCCATTTTTCTTAAACTCAAATAAGCCAAGGTGCCATATTCAATACACCAAGGTGCCATATTTTGGGGTAGCATGTCTTGATCTCCATCAGAAGTGATGCAGCTAATAAATGAAGAGAGGATGATAGAATTAGAGTAGCCACATTAGCAATCTATAAGGCATAAGGGATCCTAGTAAAAAGTCTGCTAAAACCTCCTAAGAAAATACACAATACCACCAATAAAGCAGTTTTTTTTTAAAGCTCAAATCTAATTCTAGTGAAAATTCTAACTCAAGCCCCAGTTTACAGGTAAGGTGTTACATGATACCACAGTGATGCAATCAGGGAACTCCTGACTGATATGTTCTGTAGGACATCAAGCTATTTTTTTTTTTCAATGAATACGTTGAAAGAAAAAAAGAAAAAATTGGAAGAGGAAACTGTAGATTTAAAAAGATATTGGAAACATATCAACCAATCACAATGCATGTCCTAATTCAGGCAAACTATTCTAATTAATTAATTAGACAATTATGGAAATTTAAACATAGGCTTGATATTTGATTATACTGAGAACACTTTGTGCCATAGGTCTTATGATTTGAGAAATGAGAACTGAAAGACAAAACTAATTTGCTGTTACTCAAGATGAGGAGAGCACCCCAGGGTTGGAATAGGAGTTGGGCCCATGTTCCACTGCTACAGGTTTTAGACTTACTCTCTACGTGGTCTTTAGTAACTGACTTTATGTTTTAAGTCTTTATTTCCTATTCTGCATGTATCTTTACATATGATTGTTTTAAATTGATTGTATTACTGTAACAGTCCTTTGCAAGGTGAACTGTCAAAAGTAACAAAATCCTTTTACTTGGGAAAAGGCAGTGCCTTTCTCTCTTTTCTGACTCTGTCCCCCAGGTTCAATTATTCACATTAAGCTTTTTACGTCCTCCTATGACTTGCTATGGAAATATAGATCAACATCTTTTTAGAGGAGAAAAAAAGGTGAGAAAACACTCTCTTTCAGAGCACAATTTTAACTAAGATAAATACAACATGGGTTGTTATCAAATACTATGGAAAGCAGTTAAAGGAGAATTTGCCATGAACAAGAACTGAGAATAACAGGGTAGATTTAGTTTAATAATGTTAATGTATTCTCCCTGTCTGCTTAGGTTTCTATAAATAACACACACAGGCACAAGGCACATCCTTCATGATTAGCTTCTCCCTCTTGACTTAGTTCATCAGTTGGTGCCATCAGGCTCTTTTGAAAGTCATTGCTCCTGATTAAGAGAAATGAGCTGGTTCTCTCTCAGAGGGCTTACAGAGCTGGCAATAAGGTGGGAAGGGCCAACTTTGCCAGGCTCCTGAGTATCTGCAGAGCAGGTGGGGTGTTCCCTATGAAATAAATAGAGACCCAGATTTCTCAATGTGTAATAGAGCCACATCTGTCATTTGAAGCCTGAAGTGGGGCTTCCGGAAAGAAAGTTAGCCATCCTGAAGCCACTCTGATCCCTGGTCCCGTGTGTGTGTGTGTGTGTGTGTGTGTGTGTGTGTGTGTGTGTATGCACGTGTCTGTGCATAGACTCTGTGTATGTATAGGTGAAATTTACTCATGTTCCTAAATCAGATGATAATCTCCTACCCTAGGATTCTGCTTAGCTTCCCACATTTCTTCCATGCACATGCAAATGTGTACCTGAAAGCAGCCTGAGCCATGCCAAAGGAAGGTGAGGGCTAGCACTAATCAAAAGCCTCCAATCAGAGTAGGGAGATGAAGCAGGGAGAATGTCTGGTACCTGAATTTAAGATTCATAGGTTGTATTATCCAGAAAACAGGTCAGAAATGCTTCAGCTAAATTGGTACTGGTCTTAGAGGTGGACCAAGAACTATTCCCTTCTCTACTTTGTTCTGAATTCAGGCAGAGTCAACAATTCAAAGAAATAACAGCATGGAAAATGAAATGGGAGAGAGGATGGGCAGCAGTATATTATAAGAGAGGGGCCACCCTCCCAGCTTTGCAGTGGCTCAGGGGTAAATTTAATCATACTTCATTTGGCATATTTGCAAGAGAATATTTTTATACTGGAAGCCTTTGAGCATAACTTCCATTATAAAAAATGTTACTTAATGTAATTTTAGTTTAATGATACTTAACTGTCTAATAACAAGAAGGGAAAAGGGAGAAGTAGAGGAAAACAATGGAAAAAAAAGTGTAGGGGCTGCAGCTTCCAGGTTCTCTATTTCCTAGGAAAAAGTTAAAAAAAAAAAAGGAATTTCTGGTCTTAGTTATTTATTTTCTCGTTGTAGAATTTTTTTGAAAGCTAGAACTGGTCTGCATCCCCACCTCCTATTGCGGGCATGGCTTCTGCATGTGGAATTGAATTATTAATAAGAATTTCACACCTCTAATGAGCACCCACTGTCTTCTTTGGGTCAGTACATTTTTATCATTTTTAAAAGAACATTAATCACATTTGCCAAATTACTATCTAGTTTGATATATGGATTAAAAAAAACCTTTGGAAGTAATATTTGGAAGTAATATTTGGAACTAATTTTAGATTTATAGAAAAGACACAGGAAATAGTACAGAGAGTTCCCATAGAGCCTTCACCCTCCTTGTGTTTAGCCCTCTTGTATACCTAAAGGACAGTGATCAAAATAAAAAAACTAACTTTCATACAATACAATTAACTAAATGACAGTCAAATAAACAAAACTAGAAATGATAAAAAAGGAAATACCTCAAGTTTTTAAAAATGATGTAAATAGCAACAGATTGGTCCTAGCGGGTGAGATTTAGTAAACTGGAAGGGAGATAATAAGAAATGATGCATACCCTATCATGGAAAAAGCAAAAGGTAAAAATACAGACAAGAGGGTAAGAGATAAGAAGTCCATGAGTGCATCTAATAGACATTTCACTGGATCCCCAAATGTAGATGAAAAAGAGAAAAGGCAACATTTGCAGAAAGGAATAGCTGAGAATTTTCCAAATGTGTTGAAAGACAACAAAGCCCAAATACAATAAAAAGGAAATCTATACCTAGTTACATGTTATTGAAATGGTAAAACAAAATAACACAAAGACAAAGAATATATTGACAACAGGCAGAGGAATAAGACCAACTTGAGAAGGACTGGCTGAATGACTTCTCAATAGCAACTATGAAAATTGAAAGACAAAAGAAGATTACCTCCAAAATGCTGAAACAAAGTTAGTGAAACCTGGAATCCTATACTTAGAGAAAATAAACTGCACGAAGGAAGTGAGATATAAACATTTACAATAAACAGTTTGAGGGAATTTGTCACTAGCAGATTCTCACAAAAGGAAATCCTAAAGAATGCATTTCAAGTAGAGGAAAATTAACGCAGACATAAGGTCTGAAAAGCCAAAAGGAATTAAAAGAAGAGAAAATGGCAAATATGTGGGAAAATGAAAATGAACATAAAACATATAAAATAGTAATACGTTGGAAAAATGTTTATTCATGTCTTCTGCCCATTTTTTAACTGGATTACTTGTTTCTGTGTGTTGAGTTTTAGAAGTTCTTCATAGATTTTGGATACTAACCCTTTATCATATATATCATTTGCAAATATCTTTTCCCATTCCATAGGCTGCCTTTTAGTTTTGTTGATGCTTTTCTTCACTGTGCAGAAGCCTTTATCTTGATGAATTCCCATTAGTTCATTTTTGTTTTTGATTCCCTTGACTCAGGAGACATATCTAGTAAGAAGTTGTAACAGATAATGTCAGAGTTCACTGCCTGTGTTCTCTAGGATTTTAATGATTTCCTGTCTCACATTTAGGTCTTTCATCCATTTTGAATTTATTTTTATCAATGGTGTAAGAAAATGGTCCAATTTCATTCTTTTGCATGTTGCTGTCCAGTTTTGCCAACATCATTTGTTGAAGACACTGTCTGTTTTTTCATTGGATATTCTTTTCTGCTTTGTCAAAGAATAATTGACCATTAGATGTGTGTTCCTTTCTGGGTTTTCTATTCTGTTCCGTTGCTCTATATATCTATTTTTATGCTAGTACCATCCTGTCTTGATCACTACAGCTTTGTAATATAACTTGAAGTCCAGAATTGGAATGCCTCCAGCTTTGCTTTTCTTTTTCAAGTTTGCTTCAGCTATTCGGGGTCTTTTGTGGTTCCATATAAATTTTAAGATTGTTTGTTCTAGTTCTGTGAAAAATGCTGGTGGTATTTTGATAGGGATTGCATTAAATGTGTAAATGGCTCTACTAGGTATTTACCCAAAGAATACAAAAATACAAATTCAAAGGGATACATGAACCCCAATGGTTATAGCAGCATTATCAACAATAGCCAAATTATGGAAAGATCCCAAATATCCATCGACCGATGAATGGATAAAGAAGAGTGTGTGTGTGTGTGTGTGTGTGTATATACACACACACAATGAAATATTACTCAGCCATAAAAAGAATGAAATCTTGTCATTTACAATGACATAGATGGAACTAGAGAGTATAATGCTAAGCAAAGTAAGTCAGAGAAGAAAAATACCATATGATTTCACTCATATGTGGAATTTAAGAAATAAAACAAATGAACATGGGGGGGGGGGAGAGCAGAAATCCAAGAAATAGACTCAGCTATAGAGAACAAAGTGATGGTTACTGGAGGGGAGGTAGGTGGGGGTAGGTTAAATTGGTGGGGATTAAGGAGTGCACTTGTTTTGATGAGCACTGGGTGTTGTATATAAGTGATGAATCACTAAATTCTACACCTGAAACTAATACAACACTGTATGTTAACTAACAGCACTTTGAATAAAAACTTGGAAAGAAAAAAAATAAAATAGTGATACTAATGTCTAGAGGGGATCACAAGTCAAAAAATACCGTAGACTAAACTTCTCAGAAAAAAAATAACATTTGTTGCGAGGTAAGAAAGTAGTGCTTACATTGTAATATCTGGCGGGATGATAAAGGTTTTGATTCTCTTTGGATATGGGACTCCCTACTTCACTCTACATGAAAACCAGTTCCAGGTTAATAGGAGACCTGTATCTGAAAGGCTTTTAAAAATAATATAGAAGAGGGGCGCCTGGCTGGCTCAGATGGTTAAGCGTCTGCCTTCTGCTCAGGTCATGATCCTAGGGTCCTGGGATCGAGTCCCACATCGGGCTCCCTGCTAGGCGGAGAGCCTGCTTCTCCCTCTGTCTCTGCCTCTCTCTCTCTCTCCCTCTGACTCTCATGAATAAATAAAGAAAACATTAAAAAAAAAGAATATAGAAGAAAGTCTTTGTGACATTGAGATATAGTAGGACACAGAAAGAAAGACACTGAAAACTTTAATCATGAATGAAAGATGATAAATTTCACTTTAGAATATATGAAACCCATTATTCCAAAGATACAATGAAAAGATAAGCTAGTGAGTGGGAGAAGGCACTTGCCAACAGATAACTGAGGAAGGACAAATATCTAGAATACTTACAGAACCCCTACAAATCAGTGAGGGAAAGGCAAGCCACAAAATACAAAACAACAACAACAAAAAACAAACAACAGCAACAACAAAAAGGTCAAAAACTTCAAGAGGCATTTTCATGAATAAGAAACCTAAACGCCAAGAAAGAAAGAAATAAAAGATGCCCAACCTTATTAGTAGACAGGAAGAAATCACAATGGAATAGCACTTCACACATACTAGGGTATCTAAAGTAAACAAAAACTGTTACTAGTATTAGTAAGGAAGAACTAGCATACCACATTAATTCATACTTTTACTTTGGAAATTTGTTTGGCAGTGTTTATATATGTATAAATTAGTCAATTATTCCACAGAAATTAATTAGCCAATAATTCCACAGAAATATTCACTAAATATTTATCAAAATGCAAGCACAAAACGTTCATAGAGGTTGGTTTGAAATGGGCAAAAGCTGAAAACAATGCAAATATCTATGAATAGTAACATGGATCAATGAATTGTGATATATTTGTGAAGTTTTGTACAACAATGAAAAGAAATTGATGTTTTTATCCAATGACATGAATGCATCTTATGTTCATAATGTTGGCCAAGAAAACAAAATATGCTATGAAAGAATATAAGCAATAGGATCCCATTTATGTAAATTTCAAAAACAAACAAAACAGAAATGTATTGTTTGTGGAGATAAAGACTGGCAGTAAAAATATTTTTAAAAAGCAAGAAAGTAATTGGTATAAATTCCTAATTATGATTATCTCTGGGTGGGTGGATAGCAAGTTGTGAGACATAGGCAGAATACTTTTGACATGCCAATAATACCTTTCTTGACTTGGGTGGTAGTTATATGAATTTTTTGCTTTGCTATCATTTGTTCAACTTATAAACTCATTTTATGCACTTTTGGTATATTTTCATTTTTTTTTTTTTACAAAATGAGATAAAGTATCTTAACAATCTGAAATTAGATATAGTAAAATGATTCTTGAATTTTTGGATCACAACCTAAGGAAAAACTCTGAGATGAACAGGGCTGTCTATGTATAAAATGTAGAGGTTTTTGGTGAGAAAAACATAGATACAATTATATGACATTTTTTTATGCTTTGTGAATAAATGAGTGAGGCATAAAAAATAAGTGAATTTTGCTTTACCAAATGACTTTCACAATTTTTTTTTCATAATGGAAAATTCATTGTCTAATGGAGAGGATAACAGCACTGATTTTTTTCTTTTATCAGAGTGTTATAAGCTTTCTGCTTTAGAACTTTTAAAAAGTTTTTTTATTGTTATGTTAATCACCATACATTACATCATTAGTTTTTGATGTAGTGTTCCATGATTCATTGTTTGTGCATAAACCCAGTGCTCCATGCAGAACGTGCCCTCTTTAATACCCATCACAAGGCTAACCCATCCTCCCACCCCCTCCCCTCTAGAAACCTCCGTTTGTTTTACTGAGTCCATCATCTCTCATGGTTCGTCTCTCCCTCCGATTTCCCCCCCTTCATTCTTCCCCTCCTTCTACTTTTTTTTTCTTAACATATATTGCATTATTTGTTTCAGAGGTACAGATCTATGATTCAACAGTCTTGCACACTTCACAGTGCTCACCATAGCACATATCCTCCCCAGTGTCTATCACCCAGCCACCCCATCCCTCCCACCCTAACCCCCTCTCCAGCAACACTCAGTTTGTTTCCTGAGATTCAGAATTCCTCATATCAGTGAGGTCATATGATGCATGTCTTTCTCTGATTGACTTATTTCACTCAGCATAACACCCTCCAGTTCTATCCATGTTGTTGCAAATGGCAAGATCTCATTCTTTTTGATGGTTGCATAATATTCCATTGTATATATATACCATTTCTTTATCCATTCATCTGTCAGTGGACATCATGGCTCTTTCCAAAGTTTGGCTATTGTGGACATTGCTACTATAAACATCGGGGTGCACGTACCCCTTCGGATCCCTACATTTGTATCTTTGGGGTAAATACCCAGTAGTGCAATTGCTGGATTGTATGGTTGTTCTATTTTCAACTTTTTGAGGAACCGCCATACTGTTTTCCAGAGTGGCTGCACCAGCTTGCATTCCCACCAACAGTGTACGAGGTTCACCTTTCTCTGATCCTCGCCAACATCTGTCATTTCCTGACTTGTTAATTTTAGCCATTCTGACTGGTGTGAGGTGGTATCTCATGGAGGTTTTGATTTGGATTTCCCTGATGCCGAGCGATGTTGAGCACTTTTTCATGTGTCTGTTGGCCATTTGGATGTCTTCTTTGGAGAAATGTCTGTTCATGTCTTCTGCCCATTTCTTGATTGGATTCTTTGTTCTTTGGGTGTTGAGTTTAATAAGTTCTTTATAGATTTTGGAAACTAGCCCTTTATCTGATATGTCATTTGCAAGTATCTTCTCCCATTCTGCCGGTTGTCTTTTGGTTTTGTTGACTGTTTCTTTTGCTATGCAAAAGCTTTTTATCTTGATGAAGTCCCAATAGTTCATTTTTGCCCTTGCTTCCCTTGCCTTTGGCGATGTTTCTAGGAAGAAGTTGCTGTGGCTGAGGTTGAAGAGGTTGCTGCCTGTGTTCTCCTTTAGGCTTTTGATGGACTCCTGTCTCACATTGAGGTCTTTCAACCATTTGGAGTCTATTTTTGTGTGTGGTGTAAGGAAATGGTCCAATTTCATTCTTCTGCATGTGGCTGTCCAATTTTCCCAACACCATTTGTTGAAGAGACTTTTTGCTACTGGACATTCTTTCCTGCTTTGTCAAAGATTAGTTGACTGTAGAGTTGAAGGTCCATTTCTGGGCTCTCTACTCTGTTCCATTGATCTATGTGTCTGTTCTTGTGCCAGTATACCATACTGTCTTGATGATGACAGCTTTGTAATAGAGCTGGAAGTCCGGAATTGTGATGCCACCAGCTTTGCTTTGCTTTTTCAACATTCCTCTGGCTATTCAGGGTCTTTTCTGGTTCCATACAAATTTTAGGATGATTTGCTCCATTTCTTTGAAAAAAGTGGATGGTATTTTGATGGCAATTGCATTGAATGTGTAGATTGTTCTAGGTAGCATTGACATCTTCACAATATTTGTTCTTCCAATCCATGAGCATGGAACGTTTTTCCATTTCTTTTTGTCTTCCTCAATTTCTTTCATGAGTATTTTATAGTTTTCTGAGTACAGATCCTTTGCCTCTTTGGTTAGCTTTATTCCTAGGTATCTTATGGTTTTGGGTGCAATTGTAAATGGGATCGACTCCTTAATTTCTCTTTCTTCTGTCTTGTTGTTGGTGTATAGGAATTCCACTGACTTCTGTGCATTGATTTTATATCCTGCCACTTGACTGAATTCCTGTATGAGTTCTAGCAGTTTTGGGGTGGAGTCTTTTGGGATTTCCACATAAAGTATCATATCATCTGCAAAGAGTGAGAGTTTGCCTTCTTCTTTGCCGATTTGGATGCCTTTGATTTCTTTATGTTGTCTGACTGCTATGGCTAGGAATTCTAATACTATGTTGAATAGCAGTGGTGATAGTGGACATCCCTGCCATGTTCCTGACCTTAGGGGGAAAGCTCTCAGTTTTTCCCCATTGACAACGATATTCGCTGTAGGTTTTTCATAGATGGCTTTTGTATTATTGAGGTATGTCCCTCTGTCCCTATACTCTGAAGAGTTTGATCAAGAAAGGATGCTGTACTTTGTCAAATGCTTTTTTCTGCATCTATTGAGAGGATCATATAATTCTTGTTCTTTCTTTTGTTAATGTATTGTATCACGTTGATTGATTGCAGATGTTGAACCAACCTTGCAGCCCAGGGATAAATCCCACTTGGTCGTGGTGAATAATCCTTTTAATGTACTGTTGGATCCTACTGGCTAGCTTTTGTTTTTTGGGAGATTTTTGATGACTGCTTCAATTTCCTTAGGGGTTATAGGTCTGTTCAGGTTTTCTATTTCTTCCTAGTTCAGTTTTGGTAGTTGATACATCTCTAGGAATGCATCCATTTCTTCCAGGTTACCTAATTTGCTGGCATACAGTTGCTCATAATATGTTCTTAGAATTGTTTGTATTTCTTTGGGTTGTGATCTCTCCTCTTTCATTCATGATTTTGTTGATTTGGGTCATTTCTCTTCTCTTTTTGATAAGTCTGGCCAGGGGTTTATCAATCTTGTTAATTCTTTCAAAGAACCAGCTCCTAGTTTCGTTGATCTGTTCTACTGTTCTTTTGGTTTCTATTTCATTGATTTCTGCTCTGATCTTTATGATTTCTCTTCTCCTGCTGGGTTTAGGCTTTATTTGCTGTTCTTTCTCCAGCTCCTTTAGGTGTAGGATTGGGTTGTGTACTTGAGACCTTTCTTGTTTCTTGAGAAAGGCTTGTATTGCTATATACTTTCCTCTTAGGACTGCCTTTGCTGCATCCCAAAGATTTTGAACAGTTGTGTTTTCATTTTCATTGGTTTCCATGAATTTTTTAACTTCTTCTTCAATTTCCTGGCTGACCCATTCATTCTTTAGTAGGATGCTCTTTAGCCTCCATGTATTTGAGTTCTTTCCAACTTTCCTCTTGTGATTGAGTTCTAGTATCAAAGCACTGTGGTCTGAAAATAGGCAGGGAATGATCCCAACCTTTTGGTACCGGTTGAGACCTGATTTGTGACCCAGGATGTGATCGATTCTGGAGAATATTCCATGGGCACTTGAGAAGAATGTGTATTCCGTTGCTTTGGGATGGAATGTTCTGAATATATCTGTGAAGTCCATTTGGTCCAGTGTGCCATTTAAAGTCTTTATTTCCTTGTTGATCTTTTGCCTAGATGATCTGTCCATTTCAGTAAGGGGGTGTTAAACTCCCCCACTATTATTGTATTGTTGTCAATGTGTTTCCTTGTTTTTGTTATTAATTGCCATATATAATTGGCTGTTCCCATGTTAGGGGCATAGATATTTACAATTGTTAGATCTTCTTGTTGGATAGACACTTTAGGATATAGTGTCCTTCCTCATCTCATATTACTGTCTTTGGTTTAAAATCTAATTTGTCTGATATAAGGATTGCCACCCCAGCTTTCTTTTGGTGTCCATTAGCATGGTAAATGGTTTGCCATCCCCTCACTTTCAATCTGGGGGTGTCTTTGGGTCAAAAATGAGTCTCTTGCAGACAGCATATTGATGGGTCTTGTTTTTTAATCCAGTCTGATAGCCTGTGTCTTTTGATTGGGGCATTTAGCCCATTTACATTCAGGGTAACTATTGAAAGATAGGAATTTAGTGCCATTGTATTGCCTGTAAGGTGACTGTTACCGTATATTGTCTGTGTTCCTTTCTGGTCTATGTTGCTTTTAGGGTCTCTCTTTGCTTAGAGGACCCCTTTCAAGTTTTCCTGTAGGTCTGGTTTTGTGTTTGCAAATTCCTTTAGTTTTTGTTTGTCCTGGAAGCTTTTTATCTCTCCTTCAATTTTCAATGACAGACTTGCTGGATAGAGTATTCTTGGCTGCATATTTTTCTCATTTAGTGCTCTGAGTATATCCTGCCAGTCCTTTCTGGCCTGCCAGGTCTCTGTGGATAGGTCTGTTGCCAATCTAATGTTTCTACCATTGTAGGTTACATCTCTCTTCTCCCGAGCTGCTCTCAGGATTTTCTCTTTGTCTATGAGACTCGTAAGTTTTACTATTAGATGTCGGGGTGTTGACCCATTTTTATTAATTTTGAGAGGGGTTCTCTGTGCTTCCTGGATTTTGATGCCTGTTTCCTTCCCCAAATTAGGGATGTTCTCTGCTATAATTTGCTCCATTATACCTTCTGCCCCCCTCTCTCTTTCTTCTTCTGGGATCCCAATTATTCTAATGTTGTTTCATCTTATGGTATCGCTTATCTCTCAAATTCTGCCCTCGTAATCCAGTAGTTGTTTATCTCTCTTTTTCTCAGCTTCTTTATTTTCCATCATTTGGTCTTCTATATTACTGATTCTCTCTTCTGCCTCATATATCCTAGCAGTTAGCGCCCCCATTTTTGTTTGCACCTCATTAATAGCCTTTTTGATTTCTACTTGGTTAGATTTTAGCTCTTTTACTTCTCCAGAAAGGGTTTCTCTAATAACTTCCATATTTTTTTCAAGCCCAGCTAGTATCTTTAAAGTGATGATTCTGAGCTCTAGATCTGACATCGTACTAATGTCTGTATTGAGTAGGTCCCTGGCAGTCGGTACTACTTCTTGTTCTTTTTGTTGAGGTGGTTTTTTCCGTCTTGTCATTTTGCCCAGAGGAAAATAGATGAATGAGAGAACAAAATGCTAGCTGGGTAACAACGTCCCCAGAAAATATACTCCAAAAAATCAGAAAAGACCTGAAGCAGTGGGAAAAGAAAGGGAAAGAGAGAAAAAAGAAAAAGGAAAAAAAAAAAAAGAAAAAGAAAAAGATAAAGATAAAAATAAACAAAAACAGAACCAAAAAAACCAAAAAAAACCCCCAGAATGTGATCAAATATGATCAGGCTGGTATATAGATCATTGCCACACACTAGAATTTGGGTGTATTTTGGTCTGTTAGAAGAAAGTGCCTCCCAAAATTTTAAAGAAAGAAAAACTTATATATGTACAAAAATAAGGGTTGATATGATAAATGGATGGAATATGACTGTAAAGATGGAAATTATAAAAAATTTTATAAAAGGAATTGATAAGAAGTTGTTTGAAAAAAGAAAGAAGAGGATTTAAAAAAAGAACAAAGAAAAAAAAGGGAGAGAATGTGATCAGGCAGGGGAGTAGAAAAAACCATATACTAGAGTTTTAGGGTATATTTTAATCTGTTAGAAGAAACTATCTCAAAATTTTAAAGAGAGAACAACTTATATATATATGCCAAAAATACGGGTAACTACTATGAAAGGATAGAATATGACTCTAAAAATGAAAAATAAAAATGTTTTTTTAAAAAAAGGGATTGATAAGATGTTGGTTGAAAAAGGGAAAAAGAAAAATTCAAAAACAAAACAAAACAAAACAAAAACAGTTAAAAAAAATTAACTTTGAAAGACTAAAGGATCATGGTAAAAAAGCCATGAATTCTATGTGCAGTATTCCCCTAGAGCTGGAGTTCTGCCGTTCTCATTGATTGGTAAACTTGGTCTTGGCTGGTTGTTCTCGCTGATCTTCTGGGGAGGGGCCTGTTGCTGTGGTTTCCAAATGTCTTTGCTAGAGGCGCGTTTGCCCCGCCCTTGCCCCCTCCTGGCTACGTAATCTCCTCGGGTTTGCTCTCCGGGGCTTTTGTTCCCTGTGAGCTTTCCGTACAGCTTTGGAGGCGGAGAGTGAAAATGGCGGCCTCCCAATCTCCGCCCCAGAGGAGCTGAGAACTCGGGGTCCTGCTCCTCAGTGAGTCCCCAGAGAAAAGCCGTCAGTCACTCCCGTCTCCCCAGTCTCCAGCCGCACTCCGTGCTCACCCGGCCTGTGACCGCGCGTTTCTATCTCTGGCACTCAACCCCAGGTGGAGTCTCTAAACCCAGCAGATCCCTGCAGTGCACTCCCGCGTGGCTCCTCCCAGGGGAGGAAGGTGAGTCTCCCTGGATCTGCCGCTTGTTGGGTCCCTGCTGGAGGAGCAGGGGCCCGACTGTGCCGCGGATCACGGTTTATGGCCACCCCGAGCTGAGAGCCTGCACCTGGGCTCCCCCTCTGCAGCCGGCTTCCCCGTTCTGATCCCTGGGAGCTCTGCCACACTCAGGCACCCCCGGTCTTTCTGTGACCCTGAGGGTCCTGAGACCACACTATCCCTGAGGGATCCACCCCCCGCTTAGCCACTGGAGCGATGTCCCTTAGCGGAGCTGACTTCTAAACATTCTGATTTTGTGCTCCGCGGCTCTATCACTTGCCAGAAGTGGCTGACAGCACCCCCTCCCCCGCCGTCTATCTTCCCAAATATTGCCTCAGATTCACTTCTCCGCACGTCCTACCTTCCAGAAAGTGGTCGCTTTTCTGATGAGAGAGTTGTTGCTATTCTTTTCTTCTATCTCCTGTTGAGTTCGTAGGTGGTCAGGTGGTTTGATCCCTACCCAGCTGAATTCCTGAGAGGAGACGAAATCCAGGTCTCCTACTCCTCCACCATCTTGTTCACAACTTCTCTCCTTCTATTTTCAATGACAGCCTAGCCTAGTATTCTTGGCTGCATAATTTTCTCATTTAGTGCTCTGAGTATATCCTGCCAGTCCTTTCTGGCCTTCCAGGTCTCTGTGGATAGGTCTGTTACCAATATAATGTTTCTACTATTGTAGGTTACATATCTCTTCTCCCGAGCTGCTCTCAGGATTTTCTCTTTGTTTCTGAGACTCATAAGTTTTACTTAGATGTTGGGGTGTAGACCTGTTTTTAATGCTTTTGAGAGGGGTTCTCTGTGCCTCCTGGATTTTGATGCCTGTTTCCTTCCCCAAATTAGGGAAGTTCTCTGCTATAATTTGCTCCATTATACCTTCTGCCCCTCTCTCTCTTTCTTCTTTCTGGGATCCTAATTATTCTAATGTTGTTTCGTCTTATGGTATCGCTTATCTCTCGAATTCTGCCCTCCTGATCCAGTAGTTGTTTATCTCTCTTTTTTCAGCTTCTTTATTTTCCATCATTTGGTCTTCTATATCACTGATTCTCTCTTCTGCCTCATTTAGCCTAGCAGTTAGTGCCCCCAGTTTTGATTGCATCTCATTAACAGCCTTTTCGATTTTGACTTGGTAAGATTTTAGTTTTTTTATTTCTCCAGAAAGGGTTTCTCTAATATCTTCCATGCTTTTTTCAAGCCCAGCTAGTATCTTTAAAGTGATGATTCTGAACTCTAGATCTGACATCATACTAATGTCCGTATTGAGTAGGTCCCTGGCAGTCCATATTACCTCTTGTTCTTTTTGTTGAGGTGATTTTTTTCCATCTTGTCATTTTGTCCAGAGGAGAATAGATGAATGAGAGAACAAAATGCTAACAGGGCAACAATGTCCCCAGAAAATATACTCTAAACAAATCAGAAAAGACCTGTAGCTGGGGGATAAGAAAGGGAAAGAAGGAAAAAAGAAAAGAAAAAAAAGAATAGAAAAAGATAAAAACAAACAAAAACAGAACAAAACAACAACAAAAAAAGAGAATATGATCAAATATGATTAGACTAGTGCATAGATCTTTGCCACACACTAGATTCTGGGTGTATTTTGCTCTAAGAAAGTGCCTCCCAAAATTTTAAAGAACGATAAACTTATATCTGTACAAAAATAAGGGTTGATATGATGAAGGGATGGAATATGACTGTAAAGATGAAAATTATAAAAATTTTATAAAAGGAATTGATAAGAAGTTATTTGAAAAAAGAAAGAAGAAGATTAAAAAAAAGAAAAATAAAGGGAGAGAATGTGATCAGGCAGGAGAGTAGAACAAAACCATACACTTGAGATTTAGGGTATATTTTGATCTGTTAGAGGAAACTATCTCAAAATTTTAAAGAGTGAACAACTGATATATATATGCCAAAAATAAGGGTAACTACTATGAAGGGATAGAATATGACTCTAAAAATGAAAAATAAAAATGTTTTTTAAAAAAGGGATTGATAATATGTTCGTTGAATAGGGAAAAATAAAAATTAAAAATAAAAGACAGTTAAAAAAATTAACTTTGAAAGTCTAAAGAATCATGGTAAAAAAGCCATGGATTCTATGTGCAGTATTCCCCTTGCACTGGAATTCTGCCGTTCTCATTGATTGGTAAACTTGGTCTTGGCTGGCTGTTCTCGCTGATCTTCTGGGGGGGAGGGGACTGTTGCCTTGGCTCCCAAATATCTTTGCCGGAGGTGGAATTGCCCTGCCCTTGCCTGGTCAGGGCTAAGTAATCTGCTTGGGTTTGCTCTCAGGAGCTTTTGTTCCCTGCAAGCTTTTGGCACAGCTTTGGAGGCTGAGAGTGAAAATGGCGGCCTCCCAATCTCTGCCCCAGAGGAGCTGAGAACTCAGGGCCCTGTTCCTCAGTGAGCCCCCAGAGAAAAGCAGTTAATCACTCCCATCTCCCCAGTCTCTGGCCGCATGTGCTCACCTGGCCTGTGACCGAGCATTTCTAGCTCTGGAACCCCATTTGGTGTGAGGTCTCCAAACCCAGCAGATCCCTGTGGTCTGCTCCCATGCCACTCCTCCTGGGGGAGGATGGAGTGTATTTCCGGATCTGCCACTTGTTGGGTCCCTGCTGGAGGAGCAGTGGCCCGACTGTGCCATGGATCATGGTTTATGGCAACCCCGAGCTGAGAGCCCACACTTTAGCTCTGTCTCTGCAGCCAGCTTCCCTGCTCCAATACCTGGGAGCTCTGCTGCACTCAGGCACCCCTGGTCTTTCTATGACCCCCAGGGTCCTGAGACCACACTGTCCCACGAGGGTTCCACCCCCCACTTAGCCACTGGAGCGATGTCCCTCAGTGAAGCTGACTTCTAAAAGTTCCAGTTTGGTGCTCCGCCGCTCTATCACTTGCCAGAAGCGGCCTATGGAGGCCCTCTCCCCCACCATCTATCCTCCCAAATATCACCTCGGATTCACTTCTCCGCACATCCTATCTTCCAGAAAGTGGTCGCTTTTCTGTTCAGAGAGTTGTTGCTATTCTTTTCTTTGATCTCCTGTTGAGTTTGTAGGTGTTCAGAATGGTTTGATCCCTATTCAGTGAATTCCTTAGACCAGACGAAATCCAGGTCCCCTAACTCATCTGCCATCTTGCTCTGCCCCAACAGCACTGATTTTAAAACCTGACATGGGAGGGGCTCAAATCTCTCTACATACTTGTATGAGTATGTAAATGAATAACTTAACGTTATGGAGCCAGTTTCTTCCTCCTAAAATAAAGAGGGCACGTTCTGCATGGAGCACTGGGTGTTATACACAAATAATGAAGGATGAAACACTACATCAAAAACTAATGATGTAATGTATGGTGATTAACATAACATAATAAAAAATATATATATAATTTATCTCAAATACAAGTTTTGAGAATTAAGAAAGTTCCCACTTAAAGTTATGGTTTATGGTTGATATTTTATAATGATAACTATAATAATGTGATGATATTTGTATTTCTAATTGGTGGCAGATAATATGAAGAGCTGTCATTCTTAGAGATATTCTCCAAAGAAATCCTAGCAAAAATGGGAATAATGGAATAGTGGTGCTTACATTGCTGCATTGTAGGAAACGTTAAATGAGATCCTATGAACAGGATCCTCGATTCTAGCAGACACTTCAAAGTGGTGTAACTGAACCCCACATCTGAGTTGGCGTGCCCAGTGTGCAGTGAGATAATCTATGAGTCACAAGTTCAAATCAGAGAAAGCTTTTATCATCAGGAGGGCAGCACAACAGAAGGCAGGGGATTGACCCCCGAATCTGCCTTGCCCTGTTGAGCCAAATAACAGTTTGTATAGGATTAGCAATTATGTGGAGATTAGGGAAATTGATGGGTTTTGGAAGTTTCTGAGGGGGTCTTGAAACTTCTCAAGGTTATACAATGTCCTTGGCCTCTTGGAGCCATCAGGGTCCTGCTTCCTTACATGTTAACCTCACGTCTTATATCACTTCTGTAAGACAGACATTATCAACTGGCATCCCACCCCTGGTGCCTGTAATCAACCTCAGGAAAAAGAACAAAGGACTAGGTTAATCCCTCTTGTGAGGCAGTGAAGGAATGTGCCTTGTGCAGCATGTGAAGTTACTATGGAGAGAGAGTCTGGTAAGGTTTAAGCAAATAAAGAAACAAGTACCTGGGCTCATTGGGAAGAAGAATTTAATGGATGAATTGTTTTCAAAAGTGTAAACAGTGAAGAGAGATCAGAAGTAAAAATGGAGAAGCTTAGGACTGGAAGGTGCTGGGCAGTGAGGTTGTGGTTGCAGGAGCCAGAATATGACCTCTGAGTGAGAGACCCACAAGCCCCCAGTTGCCCTGCAGAGAGGGAGCAGAGTAAAAAATACCCTGGCCTCATTCTCCTCTCCTCCTTCAGTATCCTATTTGTGTTCCTTATTGGCAGGATTCAAGCTGAAGTGCAACAGCAAGGGAGTCTGTAAGGACAAAGAGTGGGGGAAGATGGAGAGTGGCTGCAGAGGCAGTCATAGATTCGCCAATACAGTAGGGTCTTGAACACAGTGATTGTCATGTAATAAACACTCAAAAAACAGTACCTCTTATTATCAGATGACATTTGTCCTTTCCACTGTTATTTCATAACATTGTACAGAAGGAGAAAGAATAATAAATTATGATCTTATGACGCTTTTCCCTTCCACTGGTTTATCTGGGAAATCTCACTTTATTGAAGACTGTATTGAAGTAATAACTTCTCTTTGAACTCTTTTGTTTTCACCAAGGCAGGATGAGAAGTGCCTTCTCTATTGTTCCATGGCACATCTCAAGTGGAACCCCTGTGTACAGTGCATTATAATTACATTTTCAGGTATATGCCTCCTCTGTGATCTGTGACTTCTGAAGTCAGGTGAGTCATCATCACTTTATAGTACAGAGAAAATCCCCTTGTCTGTCCTAGTGTCAGCTCTCCTGAGTGTGGTAGACCTCTTCCATCACTAACAGAGACCCAGGACAGTGATTGCTATGTCAGGGGTAGACAAGGTGAGGGAGGCTTAGGGTAGGGTAGAGAAGGGTCACCATCACCACTCATAGTGGGAAATACCAGAACTTTGTGTGGTATGGCATGTGAGGGAGTAGAAATTGGCAATGAATGTACACTTTGGAAAAACTCTTCCTGTGTGACTGAAGTCTGTATCTTTAAGAGCCAATGTAGTCCATTTTTCATCTTGGAGTTGTTGCCATAGTGATTAATGCACTGTCGTTGTTCTTTATTGAATTAAGTCCCCACTCTATGTAATTTTTGGGTACATCCTCCATAATTATAGTTTTTCCAAATATATAGAAGGTATGTCTTGTTTTAAGTTTTTGGTACATCCTTGCTTTTTCTTTTTCCACTACACATAGCATTTTTAATGCTTTAATTGAAATGTATAAAATTGACACGAATTTTCCCTTTACTGTCTAACTTCAGAGCTACAATAATTCAATAATTACTCTCATTACTAAAAGTTTGGTTGCTTCTGTGCAGCTGTTTTGAAAGCATTCATATAAAAAAGCACACTGAAAATGATGCCGACAGTGCAAAGATACAATTTCTTAAAAAAAGAAAGTGTATATTCCTATTTTTATAAATCTATATATTCATTTTCATTTCATACATATAAAGTTTGTAAATGTACTCAAAATACATGCTAACATGTAAATGGTGGTTACTTTTATCTAGTTACTATCATCTACATTTTTCTTTTTTTTTTTTAAATCTATGCTTTGTAAGAAGAAAAAATACAATACAATTTCACTTTTAACTGGTCATCAGCTTCTAATGTTTGCTATAGCATTTCTCAACATCTAATGGCAGAGAACTAATAAAAACTAACCTAGCCAAGAAAAAAAAAAAAGATGGTTAACATAGGTCTAGAATGTTGAGGAAAAATACCATTGGGTATTAAATTGCCTTCCCTTGAAAATGCAGAAAAGGTGCATCAAGACTCATCTTGTTTAGGATTGGCATGAACCAGAAAACTGAGAAAACCTCACTCCATTATGAGGAAATTTTTTTGGAGTTAACCACAACATTGTTCCTCTTTCCCTTCCCTCACTTGTGCCTTTTTCTCTTTTTATTCCTCATTCGTTGTGCTGCAGTCAATCTTAAGAAACAAGATATAAAGTAGTGTGCATAGAGGATCATAATTTCTCATAGTTTTCATTGGATCAGGTGCAAGAGAAACAAACTGGAGCATTGAAGGATGTCCCTCAACTCCACCAAGCAGAATGGTTGCATGTTAGGTGTTGTGTGCATCAACTTGTCCCTTAGTTCTAATGTGCTATACATTCTGAACCAACAGGCAGGGAATTGGGCCAGTAGAAGATGTCTCCTCTATGTTGCTAATATTAAACCTGAAAAAATCAGTCCTCATTTAAATATTAATTTTTAAAACATTTTATATATATCTAAAAGGTACTGCAAAACAATGGATCTGACTCAAGATTCTGAAGACATGTTAGTTAAAATGATAAACTATGAGAGCCAGATTACAATTTAGTGTGAAAATTCAGTATTATTATAATGCTGAAATCAGTCTCTGTTGTAGGACTGGCTCAATATCTCCCTTAATATTTTCCTCCTAAGCCCAATTGCTCTGAGAACCTTACACATTGTACTTCAGGTTCCTAATGTGTAAAATGTGGACTATTACAATACCTTCATTTCACATTTGTAGTGATGGCTATAAAAGTTAATAAAGACCTCAGTGTATAGTTAGCATGCAGTAGATTATTATTGTTTCTCAACAGGCGGCAAACAGACAATGTTCTACAAGAAAAGATTATTCTGAAATACAAATATAATAAAAAGGAGAAATTTTAAAACCAAAAATGCAAGAGCTTTCTTCTAAACTTGATTTTGACTTAATAGAGAATCAAATAGATATCAGCTAAAATGAATGAATGACATGCAGATCAAAACTGGGAGATTTTTGTAGAATACAGAAAAAAAGAACAAAGAGAATCAATGACAGAAAAGAACATCAATAATAAATAGAGAACAGAAATCCAACTTATAGAAAACTAGAATTATTGAATAAGACATTTTATATGGAAGGATCACAAAATTATTCAAAAATAGAATTGAAAAAGATTTCCCATTTGAAGAAAAATGTATGAAAAATGAAAGAGATGACTGAACACTAGAAAAATTACTGAAAAGGAGTCACTTCTAGAATAAAGCAGGTCAAATGCTTGATTTATAAAATTTAAAAAGAATCATTCTACATTCATCCAGAACATTGGAAGAGGATTTAAAATGACTTAGGCACTAGGTGTTATACAAAAACCATGAATTGTGGATCGCTACATCAGAAACTGATGATGTATTGTATGGTGACTAACATAACATAATAAAATAAAATAAAATTAAAAAAATAAAATGACTTAGGCTTCTCTGCAATACTAATTGTGAAAAATATGGAAACCACGTAGAGTTCTTTTGCAGGGGGTGGCTGGGTGGCAGTCAGTTGAGCATCTGACTCTTGGTTTCAGCTCAGGTTGTGATCTCAGGGTTATGAGGTCAAGCCCATCAGGCTCCCTGCTCAGCACGGAATCTCCTTAAGTTTCTCTCTCCTTCTCCTTCTGCCTGAGCTCTCTCCTTGCACTCTCTCTATTGCTCTAAAATAAATAAGTAAATAAATAAATCTTTTTAAAAAAGAGAGTTCTTGGGGTGCCTGGGTGGTTCAGTTGGTTAAGCGACTGTCTTCAGCTCATGTCATGATCCGGGAGTCCCAGGATCAAGTCCTGCTTGGCAGGGAGTCTGCTTCTCCCTCTGAACCTACCCCCTCTCATGCTCTCTCTCCCTCATTCTCTCTCTCTCAAATAAATAAATAAAATCTTTAAAAAATTAAAATAAAAAAGAGAGTTCTTTTGCAGGTGTAAGTATTGGTGAGAGAATAATTTTAAACTTAGTCATATTATCTTTCAGATGGTAGAACAATAGAAAGCATTTACAAATGTGTAATATTGCCTAAAATATATTACTATTTCATCATATTAAAAATATTTTATTTATTTTTTTAATTTTTATTTATTTGACAGAGAGAGAGAGCCAGCGAGAGAGAGAACACAAGCAGGGGGAGTGGGAGAGGGAGAAGCAGGCTTCCCACGGAGCAGGGAACCTGATGTGGGGCTTGATCCCAGGACCCTGGGATGGTGACCTGAGCCAAAGGCAGACGCTTAACGACTGAGCCACCCAGGCACCCCTCATCATATTAAAAATATTTTAATGTCAGTGGGCTGGAAGTTGAAAAAAAATTCAACTGTGAAAGAAAAGGATTAGTGAGTAAGGATCAAAGCCATCTTTGAAAGATTCAGGTCCAGAAAACTGGTGAAAATATGATAATTTCAATTAACAATTAATTATTGAGAACTTTTTACTTGACAGTCACTGGTGTTAAAAATAGAGATTCAACAGGGAACAAAACTGAAAACATGAAACACTATATGTCATAAAATAATAAATGAATAAAATAACTTATACTAAAAATTCCAGATTATACTCATAAAGATTTAGAGCAGTATGATGAGATATTTTAACATACATAAGACTACTAAGGAAAGTTTCTATATGACATTGCTAATTAGAGAACAATCAGGAAGATAAATAATTTCAAACAAATGTAAACACCAATAGAATTACAAATAGGGTCAATTTCTTTCAAATCTTTAGAAAACAATTGTAAATATGGGGTGCCTGGGTGGCTCAGTCAGTTAAGCATCTGCCTTTGGCTTGGGTCATGATCCCACGGTCCTGGGATCCAGCCCAGCATTGGGGTCCCTGCTCAGCAGGGAGCCTGCTTCTCCCTCTCCCCGGTTCCCCCTTCATGCTTTCTTTCCCTATCTCTCTCTCAAATAAATAAAATATTTTAAAAAAGAAAACAATTGTAAATATGATAGAGGCCATATTAAAATAACAAAACAATAAACATTGCAAAAAACATAAAATGCAAGAATAAAAAACTGGAATAATAAAACACAAAACTTATGAATTATTACAATAAATGTAAATGGCTTAAAAATTTCCTATTGAATTAAAAAATAACTGAAAGATTCTAAAGGAAAAACAATTAAATGCAATATTGAATCTACATAGAATCATGGAAGTGACATTAGTGGAAAAACTGGTGAAATTCAAATAAGGTTTGATGTTTCTTTAACAGAATTGCACCAATGTTTTTTTTTTCTTTTTGGTTTTGATAGCTCTACTGTTCCATGTTCCATGGTTTATAAGATATTAACATTAGAGGAAGCTGGGTGAAGGGGACTCTGTTATTTCTGCAACCTTTCTGTGTGTCTAAAGTTATTTTTTTTTAAAGTTGAAAAAATGAAATAAAACCCAAGTATATGTTACTTTAAAAAAGCAGACCATATTTAAAATGCTTTATAAAGGAGGCTTTCAGTTTAACAGTGGTTGCTGGGTCACAACTTTTAATACATCCTATTTAAGTTATTTTTAAAAGAGGGGAAAAAGTGAAAATTTATAAGAAACCTAAAAAATAAGACTGATGATCAATTTATATGTTGGTTCCCACAAATATAAATTGCAATGGAAAAAAATTATGGCAGTAGGAATTTTATACTTAAAGATACAGAGAAGACATAGGAACCAATATATGTAGATCATTTTGGATCCTGATTTTTGAAATAAGTAATGACATGAGACAATTATAACTGAATAATAACTGGGTATTTCATGATATTAAAAGATTACTATAAGGTCTGGGTGTGATAATAGTATTGAGGTTATATTAACAAAAACAAGAGCAACAATACAATAATGAGGTCTTACTTTTAGAGACCCATAAAAAATATTTATGGATGAAATGCAAAGAAAAAAATCATTAAGGTAGGAATCCTAGCTATATGAAAAACTAAACTTATATAAAATTTTTCCTTTTCCCCCTTCCTATTAATGCTGGACATAATCCTATGATATTCACTAAAGGAATTGCTAAAAGTTGTCCTTCAATTTCAAAGAAATATACCTGGAAGGGAGGAGTGAATGCAAGACTAATAGAGAACAAATAAGTTAGTCACCATGTTGGTAAATCTAAAGAATACTGGACTGCTGCCACCATTGTCAATGGTGATGATGATGTTGATGATGACTAATTTGGAGTTCTTTACAAAGACAGGAGAACTAAAATATAGAAAAAATGTGGAAAGAGAAGTGAGTTACAATTAGAGCACTCCAAGTTTATATATTGTTTGGGAGGATAATAAAGATATTAACTTGGGATATGAAATTTGACTTAACATCACCTGTGAACTTTAAAATTGTAAAGGTACCTTACACCTAAAGGAGCTGGAGAAAGAACAGCAAATAAAACCTAAACCAAGCAGGAGAAAAGAAATAATAAAGATTAGGGCAGAGATCAATGAAATAGAAATCAGGAAAACAGTAGAACAGATCAACAAAACTAGAAGCTGGTTCTTTGAAATCATTAATAAGATCGATAAACCTCTGGCCAGACTTATCCAAAAGAAAAGGAAAAGAACCCAAATCAATAAAATCATGAATGAAAAGGGAGAGATCACAACTAACACCAAGGAAATAGAAACAATTATTAGAAATTATTATCAGCAACTATATGCCAACAAATTAAGCAACCTGGGAGAAATGGATGCCTTCCTGGAAACTTATAAACTTCTAAGACTGAAACAGGAAGAAATAGACAACCTGAATAGACCAATAACCAGTAAAGAAGCAGTAATCAAAAACATCCCCAAAAATGAGTCCAGGGCCAGATGGCTTCCCAGGGGAATTCTACCAAACATTTAAAGAAGAAGTCATACTTATTCTACTGAAGCTGTTTCAAAAAATAGAAACAGAAGGAAAACTTCCAAACTCATTCTATGAGGTCAGCATTACCCTGATCCCAAAACCAGGCAAAGACCCCATCAAAAAGGAGAATTACAGACCAATATCCCTGATGAATGTGGATGCCAAAATACTCAACAAGATCCTAGCCAATAGGATTCAACAGTACATTAAAAGGATTATCCATCATGACTAGGTAGGATTTATTCCTGGGATGAATCAATCAACATAATAGAACACATTAATAAAAGAAAGGACAAGAACCATATGATCCTCTCAATTGATGCAGAAAAATCATTTGACAAAATACAGCATCCTTTCCTGATTAAAACTCTTCAGAGTGTAGGGATAGAGGGAACATACCTCAATATCATAAAAGCCATCTATGAAAAGCCCACAGAGAATATAATTCTCAATGGGGAATAACTGAGAGCTTTTCCTTTAAGGTCAGGAATATGACAGGGATGCCCACTCTCAACACTTTTGTTTAACATAGTACTAGAAGTCCTATCCTCAGCAATCAGGCAACAACAACAACAACAAAAGAAATTTAAATTGGCAAAGAAGAATTTAAATTCTCTCTCTTTGAAGATGACATGATACTTTATGTGGAAAACCCAAAAGACTCCACCCCCACATTACTAGAACTCATACAGAAATCCAGCAACATGACAGGATACAAAATCAATGCAAAGAAATCAGTTGTATTCTATACACTAACAATGTGACTGAAGAAAGAGAAATTAAGGAATCGACTCCATTTACAATAGCACCAAAAACCATAAGATTCCTAGGAATAAACCTAACCAAAGAGGTAAAAGATCTATACTCTAGGAACTACAGAACACTAATGAAAGAAATTGAGGAAGATACAAAGAGATGGAAAAACATTCCATGCTCATGCATTGGAAGAATAAATACTGTGAAAATGTCTATACTGCCCAGAGCAATCTACACTTTCAAAGCAATTCCTATCAAAATACCATTGACATTTTTCACAGAGCTGGAACAAACAATCCTAAAATTTGTATGGAACCAGAAAAGACCCCACATGGCCAGGGGATTGTTGAATAAGAAAACCAAAGCTGGGGGTGTCACAATGCCTGATTTCAAGCTATATTACAAAGCTGTGATCATCAAGACTGCATGGTATTGGCACAAAAACAGACACATAGATCAGTGGAACAGAATATAGACCCGAGAAATGGACCCTGAACTCTATGGTCAACTAATCTTCAACAAATCAGGAAAGAATATCCAATAGAAGAAAAGACAGTCTCTTCAATAAATGGTGCTGAGAAAATTGGACAGCCACATGCAGAAGAATGAAACTGGACCATTCTCTTACACCATATACAAAAATAAACTCAAAATGGATGAAAGACCTCAATGTGAGACAAGAATCCATAAAAATCCTAGAGGAGAACATAGGCAGTAACCTCTTTGACATTGGCCACAATGACCTTTTTCAAGACAGTCCCTAAGGGCAAGGGAAACAAAAGCAGAAATGAACTTTTGGGACTTCATTGAGATAAAACCTTCTGTAGAGCCAAGGAAACAGTCAACAAAATTAAGAGGCAGCCCACGGAATGGGAGGAGATATTTGCAAATGACATTACAGATAAATGACTGGTATCCAAGATCTATGAAGAACTTCTCAAACTCAACCCCCCCAAAACAAATAATTCAGTCAAGAAAAGGGCAGAAGACATGAACAGACACTTCTCCAAAGAAAACATAAAAATGGCTAACAGACACTTGAAAAAATGTTCAACATCACTAGCCATCAAGGGAATTCAAATCAAAATGACAATGAGGTTCCACCTTACACCAGTTAGGATGGCAGAAATTAACAAGACAGGAAACAACAAGTGTTGGCAAGGATGTGGAGAAAATGAAACACTCTTACACTGTTGGTAGGGATGCAAGCTGGTACAGCCACTCTGGAAAACAGTATGGAGGTTCCTCAAGATGTTAAAAATAGAGCGACCTTATGAGCCAGCAATTGCACTACTGGGTGTTTACCCCAAAGATACAGACGTAGTGAAAAGAAGGGGCACATGCACTCCATTGTTAATAGCAGCAATGTCCGCAATAACCAAACTGTGGAAGGAGCTGAGATGTCCTTCAACAGATGAATGGATAAAGAAGATCTGGTTCATATATACAATGGACTATTACTCAGCCATCAGAAAGGATGAATACCAATCATTTGCACCAATATGGATGGAACTGGAGGGGATTATGCTAAGTGAAATAAGTCAAGCAGAGAAAGAGAATTATCATATGGTTTCACTCATATGTGGAACATAAGGAATAGCATGGAGGACATTAGGGGAAGGGAGGGAAAACTGAATGGGAAGAAATCAGAGAGGGAGACAAACAATGAGGGACTCTTTACTCTGGGAACCAAACTGAGGGTTATAAAAGGGAGAGTGGTGGTGGGATGGGGTAACCGGGTGATGGGTTTTAAGGAGGGCACTGTGGTAATGAGCACTGGGTATTATACACAACTAATGAATCGTTGAACACTACATCAAAAACTAATGTACTATACGCTGGCTAATTGAACATAATAATAAAAAATAATAAAAAATAAAAGAGCTATAAAATTGTAAAAAGATAAAAGTGTAAAGGTAACAAAAAGGAATAAAAGTATAATTTACAACTTTAAAATGACTAAAGAAAACAGAAGGAAATATAGCAAAAAAAAAAAAAAATCAAGTAACAGGAGAAAAGAAGTAAAGAAACATAAAAGTATCCCAAATAGAAAACTTACAGTATTATGGTATAAATTGTTCCAAATACCAACAAGATATTGTGTAATATTGCCCAGAACAGTGGTTTAAAACAACCATTTATTTAGCTTCTGATCCTGCAGGTGGTTAATTTAGGCTGGGCTGAGCTGGTATTTCTTCTGTTCTTGGTCCAGCTCCCTCATGCATTGGTGGTAAGCTGAGGGCTGGTAGGTGACTCCATTCTGGAGTCTGGGCTGGCTGTCACTTGTATGCTTTTACTCTTCTTCACATAGTTTCTCATCTTCTAGGAGGTAAATTGTCCTTGGTCACATATTAGAGCCAGATTCCTAGAACAGTGAGTGAAAACATGTTGTGCCTATTGAGGTGTAGCCTTGGAACTGGCCTGCCAATATTCGTTTCATTCTACTGGTCACAGCAAGTCACAGACAAGCCCAGATTGAAGGGGTCAGGAAATAGACTCTCTTTTTGTGGGAGATTGACATAGTCACATTGCAAAGGCCACGGACACAGGGTGGGGAGAATATGTAGGTATAAATACTTGCAGTAAATGTAAATGAACAAAACTCTTCCATTAAATGCTAGAGATTTGTGGGGCGCCTGGGTGGCTCAGTCATTGAGGGTCTGCCTTTGTCTCAGGTCATGATCCAAGGGTCCTGGGATGGAGCCCTACATAGGGCTCCCTGCTCAGCAGGAAGTCTGCTTCTCCATCTCCCACTCCCCCTGCTTGTGTTCCCTCTCTCACTGTGTCTCTCTCTGTCAAATAAATAAATAAAATCTTAAAAAAAGGCTAGATATTTGTAAATTATAAATTTTGAAACAGCTTCTTGATATAGAAGAGGCTAAATTAATTTTGGATTAAATGAAAATATTAAAAAGTAATGAAAATGACAAGCAATGCAAAGAATTACTAATCTAAAGGAAGCTGTTGAGGAAAAAAGTCTTTAAGGCAGAGAGAATTTTTAAGGATATGAGAGAGATATTATCTAATCATAAAAGAAAAACTTTACCCAAAATACATTATAATTTTGAATCCATATGTACCTAACAGTATAAAACCAAGATAGGTAATATAAAAATTAATAGAATTAATTAACTGATAATTAAACTGATAAGAACATTTGAATGGCTAGTATTAGAATTACAAATAGGAAACATACCTTGTGAAACAGTAGATATGGGAAATGTAAAATAAATAAATCCTCCACCTAAAGAGCCAGAATTCAGGGGAGCCTTCAAGGGAATAAGATGGCAAAAGTAAACCGATACTCTTAATGGGTCAAAACCAAAACTGAATTATTTCCTGAACATTATAAAGACCTAAGAATATAACAATAAGTAAAAAATTAAAGATATAAGGAGAGGTATGTCAATAAATGCAAAAATAGCATTATATTGTAATATTATTATGAGATTAGGTAGAATCCAAGGCAAAATGTTGTAATTCCTGGATTATTGGTGTGTTGAATAACTTTGCATGAAATTATTTTCAGAAACATAAAGTGGAAAATTTTAGAAGACCATTCTTTTGACAGATGATGTAATAAAAACTCAGCAATATAGGGATCAAGAATATAAATTAATTATGACATATATACCTTCATTTATGCGTGATACACACACATACTGTGCAGAAGCCAGTACAAGCTGTAGTCAGTGAAGTGAATTTTTGTTAAAGACTAGGTATTCTCAAAAAAAAAAAAAAAAAAAGACTAGGTATCCTCAATGTGATAATAGAGCATAAGTGAGTAGACTTCACAATTTAGGCTGAGAGTATTCTAATGGGATTGAGATAACAACCATAGATTACAACAAGAGAGCAGATTCGAGAGATGGTGATGCTTCATTCACTTCAACTTTTGAGAAAGGTTGTATCTGTATTGTTGCAAGGATCATTCAAAACAAGTGCTTCTTAACCGAGTCAATTTGCCCTCCATGGGATATTTGGCAATATCAGGAGACATTTATGGATTTCACAATAGGGTGAGGGGGGTGGTTGTTATTGATATTTAATAAATGGAGGTCAGAGATGGTGCTAAACATCTTACTATACACAGGCTAGCCCACCACAACAAAGAATTATCTGGCCTCTAATGTAAATAGTGTCAAGGTTGAGAAACCCTGATCTAAACCAATGTACTTAAAAGTTCTGGCACAAACTAGAATCTAATAGAATCAAATAGAAAGGATTTTTGTCTAAGTTAGTTGTGCTGAGAGAGAGAGGTTCACTATGCATTTTCACTTACTCCAGGCACTTTTGAGAAAGCAGATATCAAGCAACCTGTTCATGAAAAATGAATTTCCTCTTTGAAGACTACTCAATATATTCTATTTGCCTATTCTATCCAAGTGTGAAAGAATTTAAGAGGGTTTTGATCAAAGTGTATGAACCTTCAAAACTGAATTTCAGTCAGGTGGAGAGGAAAGACTTAATAACATCTACTAGCAGTTCCCACTTACACATACACTTTTAGAAACCATTTGTTCATTCATCTATTCAGTATTTATGTTTCACACTTCTTCTGTGTGTGCAGTCACATCTTTTGATGATAGAGATGATTAAGCTGAGACCTTTTCCCTCAGCTAAGTGAGAATTGGGAGAAATAAGGATGCAAATGTTGGCTGGGTCACTAAGCTAATCTCAAAAGCTTTTTAAACTCAAAATAAACCTGATTGATACAAAGCTGAACTGAACATACCAATAAGGACTGAGTCAGTTTGGGTAGCCAAATATTAAGAATTTAAACATGGGAAAGAAAATCACTCATGTTAAGCATTTTCTTAACATCATCTGTCACAAAAAGTCTCTAAATTTAGCTTTACAGTAACTCAATGATAAAGCTATTATTAATTCATTTACAAATGAGGAACTTGAGACTCAAAGGCTTTGAGTCACCTGTCTTTGTTCACAGAATCTGGGAAGAAATGTTGGGATTTGAACCCAGGTGTAGGGATTTGAATCCTAAGGTCAGTGGTTTGCCCACTACACCAAAGTCCAATATGATCTGTTCAGGAAAGGAGTACCTCTCTCCATATTTTCACACTTGCTTTATGTGTACATGAGCATCGTGCAGAATAGGGGCTTGGAACCTGTAAGGTGAAATCAGAAGATAGGGCATCTCAGTTCCTAGGGTTGAAGAGAAACTGTACTCCCTGATGATGGACTTTCTTGTCCTCTCCATGCCTTAGTATTTCCTTTATAATGTCTTCTTTGTCCCCTGGATTACTCAGAAGTTTTAAAATCCCCATATTTCTTATTTTAAAATTTTATCTTTTAGTTATTGACTTCTAATTCAATTGCATTGCTGCCAGAAAATGTGTTTTGTCTAATTGTTCCTTAAAATGTATTGTGGATTGATTTATGAACTAGAATATGACCAAGTTTTTATAAATATTATATATATTCTTCTGAAGAATCTATAGTCTTAACTGTTGGGTATATATGTCCATTGTGTGATTGTTTTTTGTGTAGTTCACCTATCAATAATTAAAAATGTGGTGAAATCTACACGATAGAGATATCTTTCTCTTGTTCAATGGTTTTTTTCTTTATCTGTTATGAGGAATAATTTATATAAATTTTTAGAATTGTTTTATGTTTTTAGTGAATTTAACATTTTAATCACTATGTAGTGTGGCAGCCATTAAAGTAGTCTCTCAGTTTTCTAGCTGCAGGGAGTATAATTGACCTATCACTGTAGCTGCTATATTCTGAAATTCATTGCTGTGTTTGTTTATATGGAAGCCTCTCATTTCATGGACTGGTGTCAGCCAAAGACTGAGTGTGGCAGGGATGCAAAACAGCCCTGTTCTTGGAAAACATGGGGCTCCTATAATAGGTGACTTTGGCTCAAGGACTCCCCATCAGATTTAATAAACTTTTCTGAGGACTACACCATATTCTAAGATTTTTCCTTTAATTTTCTGCATTTTGAATAAAATATGCCTCTTTGTAGATTTTATTCATATTTTTCCTGCTTAGTGTTCTGTGATATTCTTGGATCTATGGGTTTGGTGACTATCAATTTTGGAAAATTCATGGACATTATTTGAAATACAGTTTCTCTGTTCTTTCTTTGTTCTCCTTCTGATATTCTAATTATACATGTGTTACACCTTTTGATATTGTTCCTTAACACTTGGACATTTTGATCTGGATTTTTTTTTGTTTCATTTTGTTGTTATTGTTGTTTTAAATACTTATTTCTTTGTACATTTCAGTTTGGGAATTTTCTATTGATATATCTTAAAGAGCCTTGATTCTTACCTTTGTTGTACAGTCTACTGATGAGCCCATGAGAGGCATTATTTTTTTTTAAGATTAATTTATTTACTTTGGAGAAACAGAGAGAGAGAGTGAGAAAGCACGAGTGGGGGGGGGGAGAGGGAGAGAATCTTCAAGCAGACTCCCAGCTGAGCATGGAGCCCCCTGTGGGGCTGGATCTCATGACCCATGAGATCATGACCTGAGATGAAACCAAGAGTTGGACTCTTAACTGACAGAGCCACTGAAGCACCCCTTATCAGAGGCATTCTTAATTTCTGTTACAGTGTTCTTTCATTTTTAGCATTTCTTATGAATCTTCCTTAGAGTTTCCATCTCTATTACATTACCCATCTGTTCTTGCATGTTGAGTAATTTTTCCATTAGGGTTCTTACCATATTAATCATAGTGATTATAAATTTTCTATATGATAATTTCCAAATCTACATAATATCTGAGTCTAGTTCTGATACTTGCTTTATTTCTTCAGACTTTGTTTTTTTTTCCTTTTAGCATTTTTTTGTTGTTCTTGAAAGTTGAACATGATTGTGATACTGTGATTTATAATAAGAAATGCATATTTTTGTCTTCATCCCTGTTCCTGGCCAGAGCTCCTAAAACCATTATGATATACTAAGCAATAAAGCTGCTAGAAGCATCTTTTGTTCTAATTGGTTTTTGATCTCAGTTCCTGACACAGAGCTCCTAAATCCATGAGAATTTCCTAAGTGATAGGAGTGTCTTGTTCTAACAAAAAAATTCTTACTGGGCTCTTGCATAGCTTCAGAATGGGAGCTACATAAGAAACTTGGAACTTTCAGTCTCAGTTTCCATTCTCAAGGTGAGGAGAGGGGCTGGAGATTGCGTTAATACTTGATCATACCTATGTGATGAAGTCTTTATACAAATCCCTGAACTATGAGTTTTGGAGAGCTTCTGGATTGGTGAACACACTGAGGTACTGAAGGCAGCACGCCTGGAGAAGGCGTGGAAGCTTGCACCTCTTTCTCTGTACTTGGCTCAATGCATCTCTTCCACCTGGCTGTTCCTGAATTATATCTTTTTACAATAAACCAGTAAAAATATTTTTCTGAGTTTCATGAGCCATTCTAGCAAATTATCAAATCCAAATCAAGTGAACCCTGATTGATAGCTAGTCAGTCAGAAGTATAGGTGACAACCTAGGACTTGTGATTGGCATCTGAAGTGGGGACAGTCATATGGGACTGATCTCTTAAGCTGTGGAATCTGACACTAACTCCAGGTAGAGAGTGTCAGAACTGAACTGAGTTGCAGGGTACCTGGCCAGTGTTAGAAAATCAGTCAGTATGGGGGGAAAAAAAAACCCACATTTGGTGGCCAGAAGTATTGAGTGTAGATAGAAGAAATGGTCATTTTTTTTCCTTTCAAGGATATATTGGGTAATAGGAAGTGAGGTAAACAGATTGTATGCTAACCTAGCTAGAAGTTGGCTGTGTTTAACATTTCCAGTAACTGTTGGTGCCAGAAGCTTCGGTTGCCTTCAGTCTTTGTTTTGTTGTTGTTTTGTTTTGTTTTCTTGTTTATTTTTCTGCTCTGTTACCTTTGGTTTCCCTAACAACTCCTTAAATGGAATCTGTGTTTTCAGCTCTTTCAGTTTTAATTCACTGTTATCTCATTCATCCCTGTTGATGTGTTGGTAAGGTTTAGGGAGGGGAAGCATTCTACAATCTTACAATTAAATCGCAGTCTGTTAGTGGGTCTGTATCCCAGGACTGTGACCTTCTTAAGTGTGTCTCAGATTTTTTACTTCCCTTTTAAAGTAAGTCAGGAAGGCTCCTGGGCACTTGAGTGAGATAAGAACTCTTTCCCCAGGTAAGATAAGGATGTGGTAGTCTTTTCCCTTGGAGAGTAGACCTTTGTTACAGAGAATGCTCTCCACATATTTCAAAATGGTAACTTTTCTCCTTCCTCTTCTAGAAACACCCGGAGATTTTTCTCAACTCTTTAACATGAGAACTTGGCAGTGCTCCTGAAAGAAAATCTATAAAAAATGTGGGGTCTCCCTTACGACTAGGTACCCTGGAGTTTTTTCTTTTAAACTACTCTGCATTCAAACTCCAACAATTTGTCCAAATGACTTAAGCTTTCCTACCAGTTTATAGCTCCGAATACTTCTGGTCCATGTAAGCTGAAATTTGGCTGTGATTCTTCGTTTCAGCTGAGGCTTTCTGTGTTTGCCTGTCTTTCCAGATTTCAGGGTGGCACTTTGTCCTATGATTTCAATTCTCTGATGGATCTGAGCAAAATTGTTTATTTTCAGTTTGTTCAACTTTTTTCTTCTTCTAAGGATGGGGGTAATAATTTCCAAGCTCTTTCTTTACGTATTGGAACTGAATGAAACCTGAAGCTGTCTCTTACTTTTTTTTTCTTTTTTTTTATTCTTATGTTAATCCCTATACATTACATCATTAGTTTTAGATGTAGTGTTCCATGATTCATTGTTTGTGCATTAACACCCAGTGCTCCATGCAGAATGTGCCCTCCTCAATACCCATTACCAGGCTAACCCATCCTCCCACCCCCCTCCCCTCTAGAACCCTCAGTTTGTTTTTCAGAGTCCATCGTCTCTCATGGTTCGTCTACCCCTCTGATTTCCCCCGCTTCATTCTTCCCCTCCTGCTACCTTCTTCTTCTTCTTCTTCTTTTTTTTTTTTTTAACATATATTGCATTATTTGTTTCAGAGGTACAGATCTGAGATTCAACAGTCTTGCACAATTCACAGCGCTTACCAGAGCACATACCCTCTCCAGTATCTATCACCCAGTCACCCCATCCCTCCCACCCCCCACCACTCCAGCAACCTCAGTTTGTTTCCTGCGATTAAGACTTCCTCATATCAGTGAGGTCATATGATACATGTCTTTCTCTGTTTGACTTATTTCGCTCAACATAATACCCTCCAGTTCCATCCACATCGTTGCAAATGGCAAGATCTCATTCTTTTTGATGGCTGCATAATATTCCATTGTGTATATATACCACATCTTCTTTATCCATTCATCTGTCGATGGACATCTTGGCTCTTTCCACAGTTTGGCTATTGTGGACATAGCTGCTATAAACATCGGGGTGCACGTACCCTTTTGGATCCCTACTTTTGTATCTTTGGGGTAAATACCCAGTAGTGCAATTGCTGGATCATATGGTAGCTCTATTTTCAACTTTTTGAGGAACCTCCATACTGTTTTCCAGAGTGGCTGCACCAGCTTGCACTCCCACCAACAGTGTAGGAGGGTTCCCCTTTCTCCGCATCCCCGCCAACATCTGTCATTTCCTGACTTGTTAATTTTAGCCACTCTGACTGGTGTGAGGTGGTATCTCATTGAGGTTTTGATTTGGATTTCCCTGATGCCGAGCGATATTGAGCACTTTTTCATGTGTCTGTTGGCCATTTGGATGTCTTCTTTGGAAAAATGTCTGTTCATGTCTTCTGCCCATTTCTTGATTGGATCATTTGTTCTTTGGGTGTTGAGTTGAAGAAGTTCTTTGTAGATTTTGGATACTAGCCCTTTATCTGATATGTCATTTGCAAATATCTTCTCCCATTCTGTCGGTTGTCTTTTGGTTTTGTTGACTGTTTCCTTTGCTTTGCAAAAACTTTTTATCTTGATGAAGTCCCAAGAGTTCATTTTTGCCCTTGCTTCCCTTGCCTTTGGCGATATTTCTAGGAAGAAGTTGCTGCAGCTGAGGTCGAAGAGGTTGCTGCCTGTGTTCTCCTTTAGGATTTTGATGGACTCTTGTCTTACATTGAGGTCTTTCAACCATTTGGGGAGTCTATTTTTGTGTGTGGTGTAAGGAAATGGTCCAGTTTCATTCTTCTGCATGTGGCTATCCAATTTTCCCAACACCATTTGTTGAAGAGACTGTCTTTGTTCCATTGGATATTCTTTCCTGCTTTGTCAAAGATGAGTTGACCATAGAGTTGAGGGTCCATTTCTGGGCTCTCTATTCTGTTCCATTGATCTATGTGTCTGTTTTTGTGCCAGTACCATACTGTCTTGATGATGACAGCTTTGTAATAGAGCTGGAAGTCCGGAATTGTGATGCCACTGGCTTTGCTTTTCTTTTTCAACATTCCTCTGGCTATGCGGGGTCTTTTCTGGTTCCATACAAATTTTAGGATGATTTGCTCCATTTCTTTGAAAAAAGTGGATGGTATTTTGATGGGAATTGCATTGAATGTGTAGATTGCTCTAGGTAGCATTGACATCTTCACAATATTTGTTCTTCCAATCCATAAGCATGGAACATTTTTCCATTTCTTTGTGTCTTCCTCAATTTCTTTCATGAGTATTTTATAGTTTTCTGAGTACAGATCCTTTGCCTCTTTGGTTAGATTTATTCCTAGGTATCTTATGGTTTTGGGTGCAATTGTAAATGGGATCGACTCCTTAATTTCTCTTTCATCTGTCTTGTTGGTGTATAGGAATGCCACTGACTTCTGTGCATTGATTTTATATCCTGCCACTTGACTGAATTCCTGTATGAGTTATAACAGTTTTGGGGTGGAGTCTTTGGGGTTTTCCACATAAAGTATCATATCATCTGCAAAGAGTGAGAGTTTGACTTCTTCTTTGTTGATTTGGATGCCTTTGATTTCTTTTTGTTGTCTGATTGCTGTGGCTAGGACTTCCAATACTATGTTGAATAGCAGTGGTGGTAGTGGACATCCCTGCCGTGTTCCTGAGCATAGGGGGAAAGCTCTTAGTTTTTCCCTGTTGAGAAGGATATTCGCTGTAGGTTTTTCATAGATGGCTTTTATGATATTGAGGTATGTACTCTCTACGCCTATACTCTGAAGAGTTTTGATCAAGAAAGGATGCTGTACTTTGTCAAAAGCTTTTTCTGCATCTATTGAGAGGATCATATGATTCTTGTTCTTTCCTTTGTTAATGTATTGTATCACATTGATTGATTTGTGGATGTTGAACCAACCTTGCAGCCCAGGGATAAATCCCACTTGGTCGTGGTGAATAATCCTTTTAATGTACTAGTGGATCCTATTGGCTAGTATTTTGGTGAGAATTTTTGCATCCATGTTCATCAGGGATATTGGTCTGTAGTTCTCCTTTTTGATGGGGTCTTTGTCTGGTTTTGGGATCAAGGTAATGCTGGCCTCATAAAATGAGTTTGGAAGTTTTCCTTACATTTCTATTTTTTGGAACAGTTTCAGAAGAATAGGTATTAGTTCTTCTTGAAATGTTTGGTAGAATTCCCCTGGGAAGCCATCTGGCCCTGGGCTTTTGTTTTTTGGGAGATTTTTGATGATTGCTTCAATTCCCTTAGTGGTTATAGGTCTGTTCAGGTTTTCTATTTCTTCCTGGTTCAGTTTTGGTAGTTGATACATCTCTAGGAATGCCTCCATTTCTTCCAGGTTATCTAATTTGCTGGCATAGAGTTGCTCATAATATGTTCTTAGAATTGTTTGTATTTCTTTGGTGTTGGTAGTGATCTCTCCTCTTTCATTCATGATTTTGTTGATTTGGGTTTTTTCTCTTTTCTTTTTGATAAGTCTGGCCAGGGGTTCATCAATCTTGTTAATTCTTTCAAAGAACCAGCTCCTAGTTTCGTTGATCTGTTCTACTGTTCTTTTAGTTTCTATTTCATTGATTTCTGCTCTGATCTTTATTATTTCTCTTCTCCTGCTGGGTTTAGGCTTTATTTGCTGTTCTTTCTCCAGCTCCTTTAGGTGGAGGGTTAGGTTGTGTACTTGAGACCTTTCTTGTTTCTTGAGAAAGGCTTGTATTGCTATATACTTTCCTCTTAGGACTGCCTTTGCTGCATCCCAAAGATTTTGAACAGTTGTGTTTTCATTTTCATTGGTTTCCATGTATTTTTTAAATTCTTCTTTAATTTCCTGATTGACCCATTCATTCTTCAGTAGGATGCTCTTTAGCCTCCATGTATTTGAGTTCTTTCCGACTTTCCTCTTGTGATTGAGTTCTAGTTTCAAAGCATAGTGGTATGAAAATAGGCAGGGAATGATCCCAATCTTTTGGTATCAGTTGAGACCTGATTTATGACCTAGGATGTGATCTATTCTGGAGAATGTTCCATGGGGACTAGAGAAGAATGTGTATTCTGTTGCTTTGGGATGGAATGTTCTGAATATGTCTGTGAAGTCCATTTGGTCCAGTGTGTCATTTAAAGTCTTTATTTCCTTGTTGGTCTTTTGCTTAGATGATCTGTCCATTTCAGTGAGGGGGGTGTTAAAGTCCCCCACTATTATTGTATTGTTGTCGATGTGTTTCTTTGCTTTTGTTTTAATTGGCTTACATAATTGGCTGCTCCCATGTTAGGGGCATAGATATTTACAATTGTTAGATCTTCTTGTTAGATAGACCCTTTAAGTAGGATATAATGTCCTTCCTCATCTCTTATTGTAGTCTTTGGTTTAAAATCTCATTTGTCTGATATAAGGATTGTCAGTGCAGCTTTCTTTTGGTGTCCATTAGCATGGTAAATGGTTTTCCACCCCCTCACTTTCAATCTGGGGGCGTCTTTGGTTCTAAAATGAGTGTCTTGCAGACAGCATATCGATGGGTCTTGTTTTTTAATCCAGTCTGATAGGCTGTGTCTTTTGATTGGGGCATTTAGCCCATTTACATTCAGGGTAACTATTGAAAGATAGGAATTTAGTGCCATTGTATTGCCTGTAAGGTGACTGTTACCGTATATTGTCTGTGTTCCTTTCTGGTCTGTGTTGCTTTTAGGGTCTCTCTTTGCTTAGAGGACCCCTTTCAAGATTTCTTGTAGGGCTGGTTTTGTGTTTGCAAATTCCTTTAGTTTTTGTTTGTCCTGGAAGCTTTTTATCTCTCCTTCAATTTTCAATGACAGCCTCGCTGGATATAGTATTCTTGGCTGCATATTTTTCTCATTTAGTGCTCTGAATATATCCTGCCAGTCCTTTCTGGCCTGCCAGGTCTCTGTGGATAGGTCTGTTGCCAATCTAATGTTTCTACCATTGTAGGTTACATCTCTCTTCTCCCGAGCTGCTTTCAGGATTTTCTCTTTGTCTATGAGACTCATAAGTTTTACTATTAGATGTTGGGGTGTTGACCTATTTTTATTGATTTTGAGAGGGTTCCTGGATTTTGATGCCTGTTTCCTTCCCCAAATTAGGGACTTTCTCTGCTATAATTTGCTCCATTATACCTTCTGCCCCTCTCTCTCTTTCTTCTTCTTCTGGGATCCCAATTATTCTAATGTTGTTTCATCTTATGGTATCGCTTATCTCTCGAATTCTGCCCTCGTGATCCAGTAGTTGTTTATCTCTCTTTTTCTCAGTTTCTTTATTTTCCATCATTTGGTCTTCTATATTACTGATTCTCTCCTCTGCCTCATTTATCCTAGCAGTTAGTGTCCCCATTTTTTATTGCACCTCATTAATAGCCTTTTTGATTTCTACTTGGTTGGATTTTAGTTCTTTTACTTCTCCAGAAAGGGTTTCTCTAATAACTTCCATGCTTTTTTCAAGCCCAGCTAGTATCTTTAAAGTGATGATTCTGAACTCTAGATCTGACATCATACTAATGTCCATATTGAGTAGGTCCCTGGCAGTCGGTACTACCTCTTGTTCTTTTTGTTGAGGTCATTTTTTCCATCTTGTCATTTTGCCCAGAGGAGAATAGATGAATGAGAGAACAAAATGCTAGCAGAGTAAAAACATCCCCAGAAAATATACTCTAAACATATCAGAAAAGACCTGAAGCAGTGGGAAAAGAACGGGAAAGAGAGAAAAAAGAAAAAGAAAAAAAAAAGAAAAAGATAAAGATAAAAACAAACAAAAACAAACAAAACAAAACAACAACAAAAAAAACCAGAATGTGATCAAATATGATCAGGCTGGTATATAGATCAGTGCTACACACTAGATTTGGGGTGTATTTTGGTCTTTTAGAAGAAAGCGCCTCCCAAAATTTTAAAGAAAGAAAAACTTATATATGTACAAAAATAAGGGTTGATATGATGAAGGGATGGAATATGACTGTAAAGATGGAAATTATAAAAAATTTTATAAAAGGAATTGATAAGAAGTTGTTTGAAAAAAGAAAGGAGAGGATCTAAAAAAAGAACAAAGAAAAAAAAGGGAGAGATTGTGATCAGGCAGGGGAGTAGAAAAAACCATATACTATAGATTTAGGGTATATTTTAATCTGTTAGAAGAAACTATCTCAAAATTTTAAAGAGAGAACAACTTATATATATATATGCCAAAAATACGGGTATCTACTATGAAGGGATAGAATATGACCCTAAAAATGAAAAATAAAAATGCTTTTTTTAAAAAAAGGGATTGATAAGATGTTGGTTGAAAAAGGGAACAAGAAAAATTCAAAAAAAAAAAAAAAAGAACGAAAAAAGACAGTTAAAAAAAATTAACTTTGAAAGACTAAAGAATCATGGTAAAAAAGCCATGAATTCTATGTGCAGTATTCCCCTAGCGCTGGAGTTCTGTCGTTCTCATTGATTGGAAAACTTGGTCTTGGCTGGCTGTTCTCGCTGATCTTCTGGGGAGGGGCCTGTTGCCGTGGTTTCCAAATGTCTCTGCCGGAGGTGGAATTGCCCCGCCCTTGCCCGGTCCAGGCTAAGTAATCTGTTTGAGTTTGCTCTCCGGGGCTTTTGTTCCCTGCGAGCTTTCCGCACAGCTTTGGAGGCGGAGAGTGAAAATGGCGGCCTCCCAATCTCTGCCCCTGAGGAGCCGAGAACTCAGGCCCTGCTCCTCAGTGAGCCTCCAGAGAAAAGCCGTCAGTCACTCCCGTCTCCCCTGTCTCCAGACGCACTCCGTGCTCACCCGGCCTGTGACCGCGCATTTCTATCTCTGGCACCCAACCCCATGTGGAGTCTCCAAACCCAGCAGATCCCTGCGGTGCACTCCCGCGTGGCTCCTCCCGGGGGAGGAAGGTGAGTCTCCCCGGATCTGCCGCTTGTTGGGTCCCTGCTGGAGGAGCAGGAGCCCGGCTGTGCTGCGGATCACAGTTTATGGCCACCCCGAGCTGAGAGCCCGCGCCTGGGCTCCGCCTCTGCAGCCGGCTTCTCTGCTCCGTTACCTGGGAGCTCTGCCACCCTCAGGCACCCCCGGTCTTTCTGTGACCCCGAGGGTCCTGAGACCACACTGTCCCGGAGGGTTCTACCCCCTGCTTAGCCACCAGAGTGACGTCCCTGGGCGGAGCCGACTTTTAAAAGTTCCGATTTTGTGCTCCGTGGTTCTATCACTTGCCAGAAGTGGCCCCTCCCCCGCCGTCTATCCTCCCGAATATCGCCTCGGATTCACTTCTCCGCACGTCCTACCTTCCCGAAAGTGGTCGCTTTTCTGATGAGAGAATTGTTGCTCTTCTTTTCTTCGATCTCCTGTTGAGTTTGTAGGTGTTCAGAATGGTTTGATCCCTATCCAGCTGAATTCCTTAGACCAGACGAAATCCAGGTCTCCTACTCCTCTGCCATCTTGCTTCACCCCCTGCTGTCTCTTACTTTTGAGGTACTTTTACTTGAGAAGAACTAAAAGGAATATATGTATATTCACTCTTGGCTTCTTCATTGGTTTGATTCAAATCATATTATTTTGGCTGATATAATTAATAAATTGTAGCCTTTTGAAAATATGGTTGTTTTATAATTTTATCTTAGAGAAAGAACTTTAGAGGAGTCAATTTACTTGTAAGGGGGAAAAAAGAAAGAAAAAGAAAAAAGCACTTAACAGTGTTTTAATAACTGGAAAGAGGAGATTTGATCATCCAGTAAATTAGTTGTATTTGAGTGTGACAGAGACAATTTTAGAAGCTTCGTTTGCTCACTCGTTGAATCCAATAATGTATGATGGGACAGTCATTTACTTTGTGGCAGATTAGCATTCAGAAATACATTGAGAAACACATCCATCTTGATGTTCAGAATGTTCCCTGAACATAATTTATGAGCTTGGAAAATGTTGGATAAGTCGCTATTTTTGCAGCACTTTTTTTTTTGCGCCTTCTATTTTAGTGAATTTCCAATCATATATCATAAATGTTAAGTCTGAAAAGAATCTCAGCTTAATTTCTCAAACCTCATCATCTTATAGGGACCAATGCAAGCTACCTGATTAACCCTGCCCCCCAGAGTAGGGACTGGAACCCAGATTTCTTCTCTTCCAGCTGGACAACACTGCTACTCCATTCAAGATGGTCTTGGGATCTTGAAGAGAACGTTGTTTTCTCATCACAAGTCAACAATCATTGAGTTTGCCTGAGAAACAAAACCAATGAGAGATAGTGAGATGTCTCAGTTTTTCGCCTGCTTGTTTTGGGTTTTTTTTTTTTTTTTGTACATTTCATAAAAAATCAATTTTTAATGGGTTTTCCATTGTTGAAAGAGTCAAGGACAGTATCTGACTATTGGAATAAAATCTCTTTAAACAAAACTTTACAAAGGGCAAATAAATATCTATTTAGGAGTTGTACATTTTATTTACTTTATTTTATTTATTTTTTAAAGATTTATTTGAGAGCAAGAGAAAGTGAGTATGAGTGGGAGGGGCAGAGGTAGAGGGAGAGAGAGAATCTTAAGCAGACTCTCCACTGAGCACAGACCCTGACATGGGGCTTCATCTCAGACCCTGAGCTCATGACCCTGAGATCATGACCTGATCTAAAATCAAGAGTCAGGAGTTTAACCGGGTGCCCCCAGGAGTTGTACATTTTAAGATCATCTTTAAAATAACAAATAATAAAATAAGTAGGGCGCCTGGGTGGCTTAGTTGTTAAACGTCTGCCTTCGGCTCAGGTCATGATCCTGGAGTCCCTGGATCGAGTCCCGCATCGGGCTCACTGCTCAGCAGGGAGTCTGCTTCTCCCTCTGACCCTCCCCCCTCTCATGTGCTCTCTCTCATTCTCTCTCAAATAAATAAATAAAATCTTTAAAAAAAATAAAATAAGTAAATATAAAATAAAAATAAATAAAATAAGACATACTAATTACTGAATCTAAGCTGGCATATTTTTAATTCAATAGAGAGAACAAAAATTAAATAGATTAAGCAAAAATTGACTTAAATGGAGCCCATCAGTAGTTGAACCACCAAAGTTATGTTACCCACATTTATACTGCCTCCAACTGGGCTATTTATGGGCTAGGTGGTTGCCTCAAATGTTATAATATTTTATATTTTATTTTATTCATAATGGGCTTATCTTATTCATCATTAAAATAAAGCTAGATTTTATTTAAGTGCATTATGTCATGACAAGTAATGTAGGGCATTCTTTCAGAGCTCCTGGGTTTCTAGGTTATCTGGACCCCAGACAGAGGACAGGGCCAAGGGCCTGAAGGCTAAAGCATCATGATTAAAGAATGGCAATTTCAGAAACTGAGCAAAAAGAATGAGGAGCAAGGTAGCAACATTCAAAACCAGTTCCTTTAGGATCCCAGGGGAGCTGTATCACTGTCAACACAACCTTGTTCCAATAAAGAAAGGCCAGTTCACCATGAATCAGGGTAGAAGAGAAAATAGGACTTGTCAACAGAGAAGGTACCTGGGGCTTTGAATATGTATTTTTCATATAACTGTGTTTCTGCTTTTGCTTTCATCAAACTCATAATTATTTCCTGGGTGTAGAGCCATTCTACTGCCCATATAATTTTTACACATTATTCACCCACCCGTGAATTGATTTAATTGTTGATTTTGAAATTTTCCTTTTAGACATTCATTTATTTGGCTTTATGCAAATCCCATGATTGGTTATTCATACATTAGCATGAATAATTATAGCATCTTGATTAAGACTGATTAAGCTTTCCATTCATCAAAGAGAAATGCAGATACTCTGGATATATTATTTTTATTTTACTGTACCTTTTAAATATTAGCTCTAGAAAGCCAACTAGTAGATAAGGTTTTCTCAGAGCCCAATAACTAGATTGTTATTAAGGTGAGAGGGAGAATAAACAAAAAAAAATTCTGTTGTCTAGGAAGGGCTATTAGTTCGTTAGAAAGATAATTTATTGAATCCTCAGTTTTTTTATTGTGTTTATTCTAAACATTTTTAAGCGATATAACTACCCATAGAAATATTCCTTAATTCTGGGTTTTGGTAACTTTAAGCTTTCCATTATAAGGAGAACTTAATGGCTGGGTTCTATTTGCAAAGTACATGAAGGTCCCAAATGTCTATATTTATTATTTGTTACCTCTCACCTATTAGGTAACCTTCTTCTCAGATATCTTTTAAGACTCTAGATTTCCATAGTCATAGAGTTGATTGAGTATTGGATTCAACTAGAGTTGTGGGGGTTTTTTTTAAGATTTTTTATTTTATTTTATTTGAGAGAGAGAGCGAATGAGAGAGAGTATGAGAGAGGAGAGGATCAGAGGGAGAAGCAGACTCCCTGCTAAGCAGGGAGCCTGATGCGGGACTTGATCCTGGGACTCTGGGATCATGACCTGAGCCAAAGGCAGTCCCCAACAAACTGAGCCACCCAGGTGCCGCTAGAGTTGTGGTTTTACCATGAGAGTAAGATGGAGAGAAATGGGACCAAGGAACTAGAAGGCATGTATTATCAGTCAGGTTCAACCAGAGAAGCAGAACTAGTATGATACATATCATCATATGCGTGTGTGATATAATACATCATGCATATGTATGACATGATACATATCATATGTGTATATAAATCACATATATTACATAAGTATATGTAATATAATTATATATAATACATATTACATAATTTATGTTATATATATACATATAAGAAAGAATATATGTATACATATATATGTGTATATATATATATAAATAACAAAGAATATATGTAACAACAAAGAATCAGCCTATGTGATAGTGAGTTCTGGCTAAGCAAATCCAAAATCCACAGGGCAGGCAGTCTGGAAGGGAAGATCCTGGGCAGGCTGAAACCCATGACACAAGCTGAAGCTGTTGTCCATAGACAAGAAAGTAAGATTTTAAATAGGATAGAACTGCTATCCACAGGTGGACTTTCTTCTATGCCTTGGAGAAGTATCAGTCTGGCATTTAAGGCCTTCCAGTTGATTCAGTCAGGCCCACTCAGAGTACTCAGGATAATAAATCTTATTTAGGGATTTTATTACATATGGACAATTTTCCACAGCAGCACCTACCTTAGTGTTTGATCAAATAACTGGGGACTATAGCTCAGCCAAATTGACATATCACAAAAGTCATCACAGTGAATAGAAGGGAGAGGTCATGGTGACAGACCATAACACCTTACATGGGTGCCCCTAAAGACATGATAATTTCTTTCCAACATCTTCCACTCTTCCTCCCTTGGACTTTTTTTTCCTATTGACACTTTATTATTATCAAGTCTATTAATTAAAAATAAGCATCTCTCTTGCTTTACAATATAGTTGACCCTTGAACAATGTTGGGTGTTAAAGTCACCAACCCCCATGTAGCTGGAAAATAACTTTTGACTCCCCCCAAAATTAACTACTAATAGCCTACTGTTGACCAGAAGCTTTACTGATAAAAAACAGTTAATTAATACATATTTTGTATATGACCTAGATACTATGTTCTCAATAAAGTAAGCTAGAGAAAAGAAAATGTTATTAAGAAAATCATAAGGATGAGAAAATACATTTATAGTACTGTACTGTATTTATAAAAAAAAAATCCATGTATATAAATGGACCTGTGTCATTCAAACCTGCGTTGTTCAGGAGGTCAATTGACTCTTATCTTCTTCCTTATTTTCCCTTTATTTCACATGAAATCCTCTTTATTATGTTACCCACCTTAATATTGCTATTTAAGCCTGGGAAGCCACTGAAATGCTCTCCCTCATCATCATAGACACTATCTTAACACAATGGATCATCAACTCCTGTCACCAGAAAACAAATACAGAATCACTTGGGCAATTCAGTGACCTGAGAGTCATTATAACATCTTGTTTTTCCCCAACACCCCTCCCCACATTTAATCAATCATCAAATTCTCTTGAATTTAGTCATGTCACTTGTTTTATTTCCCTATTTTTTTACTCATCAGCAAATCATGCTGTGGAAAAACAAATTAAGATTTTCAAGCTTCACAACAATTTATGCACTAAACAAAAAAGACAGATGTGTAATTCAAAAAGTATAATAATGGAATAAATTAGAACAAAGGAATAATCTAAGTGCTAAAGTAGAATGATTGCATGCACATCAAAGTGCACTAGAAGAAAGGCTTATAAAAACATGTCCATACATTATCTTGCAAATCACTCCATAATATACACTTTCTCTTAGCATTATTTGAAATTGTTAAATATGAACACTTTTCAGTACATTGCATTCTTTATGTGAACTTGTTGATAAGATACTTTTTTTCTACAACAGCAACTCATTATTGATAATGGCAAAAATATCATAGGTAAGCATAGGTCAAAATCTTGAATTAAGCAATTTACTTGCCCTTAGCACTTGCTGTTGATAAGCTTTTATATACTTTAGTTTTACTTTCTAAAAATGTTTGTTAATGACATACTGTTGAAAACCTCAAATCTCTGCCCATAGTACCTCATAGAACATTTATTCTTAAATATATGCTCTATAAAAGACCCCCTCTAAGTTAAAAAAGAGTGAAAGGAAATAATAAATACTCAAGGCAATAGGCAATGCATAAGAGGAAAGGGTATTTAACATTTGTGAAGCATCTTTTATGTACCAAATCTCAGCCAGGTTATCTAAAAAATGACATTTAATTTTTACAAAGCCCTGTGAAATAGACACGCCCAATTTACAAGTGAGGAAAACCAGTCGTGAGAATTGGATTGGTTGATTCTATGCCCTTTTCCTCAGTTACTATTGCAGATTATGAAACTACCCCAACCCTAGAAGCTTCAAACAGCAATAAATTTATACTACCTTCCTCTAGAAGAACATGGCATGATCACAGAGAAAAGAGAAAGAGTAGATTGAATGATAGATCCCCTCTACCTGCAGAGTTTATATGCAGATGGTAGAATGAGGAAGGTGGGGAGATAGGTGAGAATGGAACACCTGTTCAGATTTCCTCAATATTATAGGATATCATGGGAAACTAGTAAGCATGGCAGTTACAGGATGGCAGCTGTGTTTTAGAAGGATAACACCGGAGGCAATACTTGGTGAAGCCTGAAAAGCAAGACTAGCAGGAAGAGGAACATTTAGGGAATTGTTGACCAAACTGAAGGAAGAGTGAGGCACAACAATAAAATACGACAGTGATATTTGCATTAGTAATTGTTGATAATAACATATAAGTACAAACTACATGAAAAAGTCAGGCCTGTCTTAATTCAAACTGTTTTAATCCAAACATAAAGAGGGTATTACACATTCATTAAGCAGTAGATTTCTTGATTACAGGCAAGTAAAAGGGATAACTGAGATCCTGATATATATAGATCCTCATCTGTATGTGGTTGCCCGAACATGTCTCTTGAAGACACTATAGATTGATAAAGAATATTTCATGATAATCAAACTGGTCTTCTGATTTTAGGGATTTACACCTGTCTGTGCAATGAGACCATCTTTCTTTCTGAGCTTTTGGCACATCATTCACCTAAAGAGTTTATATATAAACCTCATTTGGGGATGTGTACTGATAGAAGTTCTTCTATCCCAAGACCAAGATTTTCCAACTTACATAATGTGATAGTGACTTGTAATGTCTATGCATGTCTGTTTTACTGTCCTTTTGAGTGCATGGAGGATTTTATTTTTCTACCTTTGCATTTTTGTGGGATCTTGTGAAAGTTCTGGCTGGTAGATTAGGTCAGATGTAGAGTAGTGTAACTTGTGGCCTGGATTATTTAGTTGTCAGTAAAAGCACCAATGCTTTTTTCTCCTGTCACAGTGATCAGCAATATTCTTGATGGTGAAATTTTTAGCTTGGGTCTTTAAATACGAATATCCTGGATTTGAGCCCCTGACCAATCCATGGTGAATTTCTAGAAGAAGCAAGAAATAAAACCTTGTGTTGGAAGGTTCCCAGATTTTGAGTTTCTGTTACCATTACATAATCTAGCCTCTCTGCTTGACTCACTGTATATCAATTTCTTCTGACATTGATGGAGCAAGACATAATGGAACAGATTGATGAGCTGCATCAAGATGCCTAGACTTACATAAAATGGACATTTTATGAGAATGAACATTATTGGATAATTCCAGGTATAAACCAAAGTTTCCTCCCACTTCACAAGGAAGAAGTACTCTGAATGTGTCACTATAAATGTTAATTGTCTACATGGTGTGTCTATAGAACCTGTCAATTCATATATCCACTGGATCACGACCCTTCTTCCATAAACTCTCACATTTTTCAAAGTAATAGTATGTGTAATATGTGTGTTTGTGTGTTTAAATTTGACATAGTGTTAGTGGAGATGTAGAGGAAGAAATGAATGAAAAGTTCTTTCAAAGATAAAGTCAAGAAGTATTGGCAGAGGAATGTAAATGAGTAAATAATGGATGATAAAATATAATAAGTTACAAAACTTAAAAAAGGCATAACTAACAACATAAAACATACCAGTAGATGAATAAATTTTGAGAATAAAGATGTGATTTTATTTTACTTGAATATAATAACAATATTTAACACTTATTGAGTATGTCAGCCATTGTTCTAAATGTTTTACATGTATGAACTCATACGATTGTTCCAACATGATGATCTGTGTTATTTGTATTAGCCCCAATGTATATGTGAGAAAACTAAGGTATAGAGGAATAATATTCTAGTATGAATCCAGGTTTATACAGTGGTGCTGGGCAGAATATACAAAGAAATCAATCCCCTGACTTAGGCACCTTTGCTATTTTCCTAGTTATTTGCCTTGCTCTAACATTTGAAGGGGCAGAGTATTATGATTCAGAAATTTGGGTTCCATGCTGGAATCTCAGTTTACTCAACTAAGAAGTAGGGTAAGATCCTTCTCCTCCCTACTTCCTAGGGCTGTTAAGAGAGTCCAATAAGTTGGATCACTTGACCAGATTGAAAAGTGAGGCACAAGGAATGATAAAGAAGAATCAAGATGATATCTACACACAATGCAGTAATGCACGATTCATAAGACCAAAGGAGAATGGGGTGGGAGTAGGGGAGTGATTAAGCTGGAGAAAAAAAGGGAAGCAATAAATGTTAGTAAAGGTAAAAAATAAATCACAGCCATTTATGCCTGGTCTTAGCTGGTAGAATGTTACCAACTGCAGAAAGGCCAAGGAAAGTGGTGAAGGAAAGGGAAACAGGCTTGTGTACAGTTCAGAGAAGATCAGCATCCTTGGATCAGGATTTTTGTAAGAAAACAGCATGGGTCAGGAATTCATGTTTAAAAGATAGTCTGAGCAAATAGAGTGGCAGTAAGAGATTTAGGGTAATGTCATGGTAGCTGGGGACAGAATACATGAGCTGTTCGAAAGGAAAACAGTAGACCCAAAGCAAGTGTCTGTCTTCTGGATGCTAAATAGGCATCTTTTACTATCACATCCAATGCCAGGCAACTTTAGTTCACTAGCGAATTTGTGTTGACTTTTAAAATTGTGCCAAGAGAAAAAAAAATTAAAAAGCTCTTCTAGGAATTACATTGTGGATTCAAGAAGCTAGATCAAATTCCATCTCCATTCACTCCCTTGTAGAATTAGGTTGTCAATATAAGGAAAAAAAAATGATAAACTGAAAAAAAGCCACACAAAAAAACCAAAACTTGAGACATGTAAACAATCCCAGTGAAATTGGCTATCTGACTCTGTTTGAATGAGTGAACGTAAGCATGAAATGAAATCTAGAATCCTGGCAGTTGGAGGACAGGCTTAAGCAAATACTCTGCTTTTCATTTAGAAAGTGAGAAGAGATTTATTTTGAGGGGGAAAGAAATGATTCTGCTGTGGAATTTTTACTGGTAGGTGCAACCATAACGGTGTTTGAAGTATGGAGGACAAAGACCTTTGCACATCTTCTGTAAAATTGTATTGAAAGTTTTGGATATAGAAAATATATCTATATTAAGTGCAGAAAAAAGAGAGGCAACAATTCTTGAATCAGTTTAAAAAACACAGTGTTAAGGAGTAGACTCAAACAGCTGAATCAATATTATTTATTCAAGATGTTCAGGGAAGACAAGTAGGGTATTTAAATAGGATGTTGATAATGAGGTATTTCTGAAAGATTGAGAATTTGAAACAATAAAAAAAGACATTAAGATGACATTCAGACATTGGGGAGGGTAAGTGCTCTGGTGAGCACTGTGAATTGTGTAAGACTGTTGAATCACAGACCTGTACCTCTGAAACAAATAATACATTATATGTTAAAAAAAAAAAAAGAAGAAGATGAAGATAGCAGGAGAGGAAGAATGAAGGGGGGAATCGGAGGGGGAGATGAACCATGAGAGACTGGACTCTGAGAAACAAACTGAGGGTTCTAGAGGGGAGGGGGTGGGGGGATGGGTTAGCCTGGTGATGGGTATTAAGGAGGGCACGTTCTGCATGGAGCACTGGGTGTTATACGCAAACAATGAATCATGGAACACTACATCAAAAACTAATGATGTAATGTATGGTGATTAACCTAACATAATAAAATAAAAAAAATAAATTAACACATGAAATTCTTTAGAAAAAACAAACAAAAAAGATGACATTCATATGGTGATAGAGAAGACAGTAGAATAAAACAAGTGTCTAGGAAATAAATAAAATCACCTAGAAGCACTTGAGAAGTGATGATCTTTTCTCAGGAAAGCAGAGCTATACCTCAACTGTCTTCGGGACTCATGGCTTAAAGAGAGCTTCATGCTCTACTCTGCAGTTGAGACCAAGATGGACAAAACATTTCCATGAAGTATCTGACTGTTTATTTGGAGAAATGCGTGTCCATTTTGAACGCCGTTCACAGAGGAATGCTATTTTAGAATAGGAGTATAAACAAAGTTCTGTGAGAGGTCTATGGAGAGAAAAATAAATTTTGCTTGCCATTAATGAAGAGAGGATTAATGGCGGAGACACTATTTGAGCGGGGCTTTGACAGGCACAAACTTCAGTCTGTGCTTATGCCAGGCTGAAGAAAGGCTGCCATGGAGGGAACAGCATGAGCCAGGCTGAGAAAGCAGAGGATGTTTTGTGTTTGTTATCATCTTTTCACTTTTAGTAGAACATGTATAGTTAGTTGTCTGTTATTGGGGCAGAAGAAAAGACTAGAATTTCCAAAGGAATGAATGAGAGGGATATTGAAAAGCATGAGTACCACAGAGGTATTGTGTATAGAAAAGACATCTAAGAGAAAACAACAATAGCTTTTGAATGTTTTGTTCTCTAAAGCCTGAGCCTGTGTTTGAATCCCGGGATTCTCAGTTGATTAGCTATGTGATCTTGGGAAATTACTTTATTTATGTGAGCTTCAGTTTTATATCCAATAAGTTGGAATTAAAGATACTGAATAAATTGTGACACAGAATAAATGAGATAATACACATAAAGAACTTAGTATAGTTTCTAGCTTCTAATATAGCTTCACACAAAGTGATCAGTAATAGTAGCTGTCAACTCTCCAGTGAACTGAATTGATCAGTTAGAGTAATGAGGTGTCTCAGGCTCATATTGTACTTTTCTTGCCCCAGTTCCAGAATTGGTCAATTCTCCAAGGAGCCTTGGTTCCTTTAGTGCAAAATGATATTAAGACTAGGATCTGGTGTGACAGAGCTAGGAAATATCTATCTTTCTATACATATACATATATCTAAATATGAGCAGGCTCAGAATATCCAGTATAATTAAACACTTCTAACTGACTTGGTGGCAGAAGTCCTCCACAGAAATAGATAACTATAGTAAAGGAGACTCCATAGAAATAAACACATGGACTACTTAAAATGTTTTAAAGAAATAAAGTAATAAAATATACAAGAAGAGAGAGGTAAAATCTAAACTGTCATCATCCCAAATGCTACAGTTTTTCATCTGAAAAGGCCTGTGAATCTACAAATAAATGGAATTAATCTAGATCTCAGCAAAATTTATCAAGATAAAATGGCAACCCCAAAACTGATTGCATTTTTATAATCCAGCAGCAAATAGTTTGAAAATATGTTTTAAATGACAGCCTTTACTAAAATATCAAAGAAAGAAAATACTAAGAATAAATTTAACAAATGAAGTGCAAGATCTTTTTAGAGGTTGTACAATTTTGTAAAAGAAATGTTTGAATAAATGGAGAGATAAATTATGTAAATGGATAAAAATACTAATTATATGAACACATCAATTATCCTTGAATTAAATATATTAATAGATGCTATCCAACTTGAATTCCAACAGGAATTTTTGTGGTTTGGGTTTCTTACTTCCATAGGATCAAAAATATTTTAAGATTAGAGAAAGTAAGTTGTTAATTAATTGAGGTTTTGTATTGCTTTGTTTGCATTTGGTGGGGTCAGGGAGTGATTTGGTAGAGGATTAAGACATACCACTATTCAACATGAATTACCTTAAACCATATGAAATTGCCATTTTTGTGTTTTAACAAGGTCTCATATTCACAATTTTGTATGCCTCCATCTAATATATATTTTGTTAAAGTTTATTGGGAATCAACAAAATAAATGCTTTTAAAAGTCAACAATGGCTCAACAAAATAAATATAGAAGGATATTACCTCAATACAATAAAGGCAATATATGAAAAGCCCACAATTAACTTTATAATCAATGAGGACAAAGTGAAAGCTTTTACACTAAGGTCTGTACAAGGCATGGATACTCACTCTCACCACTTCTTTTCAATATATTACTGGCAGTCCTAGCCAGAGTAGTTAAGCAAGAAAACAAATTAAAAGGCATCCAAATCAGAAAAGTAAAATTATCTCTGTTTTCAGACAACATGATCATATATCTAGAAAACCCTAAACACTCAACAAAAAGCTGTTAGAACTAATAAATTCAGTAGCATTGCAGGATACACAATCAACATACATAAATCAATTATGTCTCTATACATAAACAATGAACTATCCAAAAATGCAATTGAGAAAATAATCCCATTCACAATAGCAGCAAAACTTAGGAATAAGCTTAACCAAAGAGATGAAAGATTGGTACTCTAAAAATTATAAAACATCGATTAAGAATTTTTTTAAATTCAGCATTTTCATTTTTCTTTTTTTAAAGATTTTATTTATTTATTTGACAGAGAAAGAGAGCACAAGCAGGGGGAGCGGCAGGCAGAGGGAGAGGGAAAAGCAGGCTTCCCGCTGAGCAAGGAGTCTGATGTGGGGCTCGATCCCAGGACCCTGGGATCATGACCTGAGCCGAAGGCAGACACTTAACGACAGAGCCACCCAGGTGCCCCTTGATTAAGAAAATTAAAGACACAGATGAATGGAAAAACATCCTGTGTTCATGAATTGACAGAATTAATATTGTTAGAATGTCCATACTACTCCAAGAAAATGAAATCAGATCCTGAAGAGGTATCTGCACCTCCCATGGTCATTGCAACATTATTCACAATAGCTAAGATATGGAAACAACCTAAATGTCTGACAACATGTGAACAGATAAAGAAAATGTGATTTTACATATATAACCTGAGATGTTTATATAATTTCACTATATTAAAAATAGAATATTATTTAACAGAATATTATTCAACCTCAAAAAAGATGGAAATACTGTCATTTGTGACAACATGGGTGAATCTGGAGGATATTATGCTGAATGAAAAATAAAACAGATGCAGAAAGACAAATAATGCATGATCTCACTTAGATGTGGAATCTAAAATAATTGAACTCATAGAAGCAGAGAGTAGAGTGGTGGCTGCCAGATGCTAGGGAAAGGAGAAAATGGGGAGATGTTGATCAAGATATACATAGTTTCACTTATGCCAGATAAAGTCATTCTGGAGGTCTAATGTGACTATAATTAGCAATACATTATTGTATACTTGAAATTGGCTAAGATTGTAGATCTTAAGGGTTCTCACCACACACACACACACACACACACACACACACACACACACACACACCATAACGGTGTAAGGTGATGGACATGTTAGTTTGATTGTAGTGATTATTTCACAATGTATAAGTATATCATCAAATTGTACACCTTAAATATATACAATTTTTAACTGTCAAATATTCTTCAATAATTAAAAGCATCCAATGTGTTCTATAAATGTGAAGCCATACAAAATGAAAAAAATCAGGTAAAAATGGAAATTTTTAATTTCACATCTTTATGCTTAATCTTATAGGGTAACTGTTTCAAATAATGAGAGACCCTCTACTCAGACATATACATTTCTATTCCCAACTCTCCCCCCCGCCCGCCTTAGCTTTCTGTAACTTCTCTTAGAGATGAGAAACATACAAGAAATACTTAACAGTGTCTCCTGGTGGCAAAGTATGTTGCACAGCAAACCAGTCATCAGTAGATGCGTTCTCTTTGTAGGACACACTGAAGATGGGGAGAATACGCACAGAACTTCATTTGAGCATATGGCTTATTTAATTTTCTTGTCATTTACTGTAGGTTTATGACATGAAGACGTGTATGTACATTTAGGTAAGAACTATTCCCAAATGTCCATCTAATATACATATCAAAGTCCATTTGTAAAAACCTGATTATACAGTAAGATTTCTTGGGACATTATTATTTATTATTATTTTTTAAAGATTTTATTTATTTATTTGAGAGAGAGAGTGAGAGAGAGCATGAGAGGGGAGAGGGTCAAAGGGAGAAGCAGACTCCCCGCTGAGCAGGGAGCCCGATGCGGGACTCGATCCCAGGACTCCAGGATCATGACCTGAGCCGAAGGCAGTCACTTAACCAACTGAGCCACCCAGGTGCCCCTTCTTGGGACATTATTAAAAACTTTTAAATTATTCCCTTTTAAATTATTATATTGTCTCCTAAGAGATGTCATAATTATTAAGAAGAAACTACAGGAAATTTGAGACCTCCTCCAACAAGTTATTTTACAGTAATAAATCATTTTTTTCTGGGGGGAAAATGTAGCTCTGGCATGAGAGTTTAAAAGAAAATACCAAACATATATTACTTACATTAGGTACACCCATGTAAGGATGCCTGGAGACCCCTAAATAAACAGATACATCATTCTGCATTAGAATGTTGGAAAAGATACTAGCATTCACACTTCATAAGCATAGCCTCGCAGGTGAAAAACAAGTCTTTTTCCAGCCTCAATTCTGAAACCAAATAGCTATATAACACTGTTCTTTTCACACTGCCTCAGATAAAAGCAAAAGAAAATATTTTTGTATATTTTTGCTCAACTGATACTGCTTGAATACAGACAAGAAAAAATAATGGAAGTTCATCGCTGATTCTGTCTTTCCACATGCCCATTCAAAATCAAGGAGTTATTTGAAATTTAATATCCGGTTTTAAAGATCTCAAGACCTGTCACAGGCCCTCTCCAATTTCCTCTCTTTCCATCCCATCTTACTTCTAAACTGAGACAGTTTAAACCTCTTTTTAATTTTTTTCCCACCATCCTATCTATGGAGTTCAAACATGTATCTATTTATGGTTTCTTATGCCTTCATCTAGAAGTATTATCTTTTAAAATGGCTCAATTAGACATATTTATTCATGATCTTTTCCTAATATGTAGCAATGAAATTTTCCCATGATATAAATAAGACAAAAAGTCTTGTCTTTTTAGATTCATTTTAAGCACAGAAACTCAGATCTTCAAGCAGTTCTGTGATTTACAAAGTTTGGTTCAGCCACAGTGAGTTTTGTCTTGTGGCTCAGATTTAAGAGCCAAATCAACCAACTAGGTAGAGTCTCCTGGATTCCTGAAATATGAAACCATAAATATTTCTTAAAGAAAGAATATGGGGGCGCCTGGGTGGCTCAGTCGGTTAAGCGTCTGCCTTCGGCTCAGGTCATGATCCCAGGGTTCTGGGATCGAGCCCTGCATCGGGCTCCCTGCTCCGCGGGAAGCCTGCTTCTCCCTCTCCCACTCCCCCTACTTGTGTTCCCTCCCTCACTGTGTCTCTCTCTGTCAAATAAATAAATAAAATCTTTAAAAAAAAAAAAAGAAAGAATATGTTCACTGCATGATTTGTGCAATAAATATTGCTGGAGAACACTGAACATAACCAAAATTTAACCCACAAATTTCAGGACAAAGCAATATAGTGGAAAACACTCTGGGATAGATAGTTAAAAAAAAATCATTCCTCAAATAATGTATTGACTTCTTAGCAAGGTAATTTGGAAATATTTCATTTCTTTGCATTTTGGTTTCATCATCAGGAAATGGAGATAGTGATTTCCATTTTGTTTTTCATAGGATTATTGTGCAGCTCAAAGATCTTTTTTAAGTCATAAACCATCACCATATAAATACAACAGTACTAAATGGATTTAAAAAGTTAGAATACTTCAAATGCAGAGAAAGGGAAGCATTTTCAAAATTTAATTGTCCATGGGGCAGCTGGGCACAGTCACTGAAGCTTCTGACTCTTGGTTTCAGCTCAGGTTATGATCTCAGGGTGGTGGGATCCAGCTCTGCACTCAGTGGGGAGTCTGCTTGAGATTCTCCCTCCCTCTCTTCCTCTCCCTTTGTCCCTCCCCCTGCTCACACATGTGTGTGCTCTCTCTCCGTTAAAAAAAAAAGTTAATTGTCCTTTATTTAGAAGTGGAATAACCCTCTATATATTTACTAGGATAATTCGTTCTTTAAATGTTAGGATTTGTAAAAGTTGAACCAACTGTAAACAAATTTTAAAACAAAAACAGAAGAAAAGGTAGAAGTGCTCCACAGTAAGTGTATTTTTGTTCATATGGAAATGATATTATGAAACACATCAAGAAAATAAAGGAGTTAACTCACCGAGCAATAAAGAGAAGATTCTAAAACAATTGCTTTCCTAATAGATGACAAAAAATGAGGAGAGGAACAGGTATGACTTAAAATACAGGGGAGAGTGGGATGGCTGGGTGGCTAGGTCAGTTAAGCATCTGCCTTCGGCTCAGGTCATGATCCCAGGGTCCTGGGATCGAGCCCCACGTTGGGCTCCCTGCTCAGCGGAGAGCCTGCTGCTCCCCCTGCTTGTGCGCACTCTCTCTCTTTCTCTGACAAGTTAATAAATAAAATCTTAAAAAGAAAAATACATGGGAGTGGCACAATAAAGCTTGCTAGAAAGGGTCAGACCTGTGTTAGAGAGAGTCTTACACTGAAAGAAATAGGAGAAGAATTTGCTTATGTATCACTTCGTGGAATTAGAGTTTGCTTTCCATTTAGAGAATATGGTTTTATTAATGATTTTCTAAAAGCAGGAAAACCTATAAATAAGCTCTAAGAAAAGAGAATAGAAGGTGGCCGTGCTCAAATATAACTATACACAACTTTGTGTTCACATGGTTTGTCTGATTAGAAATCTCTTGTTCCTAGAAACCAATGTTAGTGGATGCTATTGGTGACCGCTCAGATTACATTTACCAGTTTATTGTATTTGTCTTCCAGTTCTCTGGGTTGTGGCTACTAACGGCTCACAGCCACTCCTTTCTCTGACCTCAAAATTGCCTTCTATCAAATGGAAGCCCCTGGCTCAAAGACCCTGCCTCACCTTGGCCAATGACTTACTTATACGGGTGTTTAAAAAAAAAAGACTGGCATCCTTGCTTCAGAGTGGGGTAATTTCTGTGGTAGAATTCATGTTCCAGAACTCCTTCCCTACCACCCCTTATCCTGCTTTCTTCACTTTCTTTCTCTGAGTACACTTCTCAGTAGAACACTTGAACAAGAGTTCCTGTCTCAAGTCTTGTTTCTGAGGAGTCCAACCCAAGATACCAGTATATCAAGGGTGACCAGGTGCTATTTAGCATCCTAAACTTTGTTACAACTAAATTGAGGAGTTTCTGGTTTCAACAAACTTTGTAAAATTTTCCATCATAGACGCAAATATACATTAAATACTGAGGGATATTTACTGAGTAAGTGTTCTTTTCTACTGAATTACAAGTCTCACATAACTGAACAAAACCTGTTGCAAAACTGCCTTTCAAGAGATAAATGACGTTGCTTTTTTTATGGATGGTAACTTTTCTAGGAAAAAGAACATTATCCTGAATAATATATTGAGCACCATTTCTTCATCAAAAATGTGTTTAACGGGTGTTCTGTACTGCGATTTTGTCACAAAGTTTATAATATAAGTATTTGACAAATTTTAAAATCATGGCTTGCCCTCTTATTAAACTATCTCATAAAGAATAAGATATAATAAATCCTTAGCAGTAACATTTTCAGCACCATTTTTTCTTAAACGGTAGGATGACTTTGTGATTGGTGACTAGTGGTTTAAAATTTGGGTTGCAGGCACATCTCTGCTTCTGACTTTCTAAATTGCTACTTAAAAGTCACTTTAACATTTTAGGGTCTTGATTTCCTTATTGTACAACACTACTTGATTTCCATTTTTTATGTTTATATTAGTGATTTTTTTTTTTTTTTTGAAAGAGAGAGCTGAGTGGGAGGGGCAGAGGGAGAGGGAGAGAGAATCCCAAGGAGACTCCATGCTGAGCACAGAGCCTGACACGGGGCTCAATCTCAGGACCCTGAGATCATAACCTGAGCCGAAACCAGGTGTTGGATGCTTAATTGACTGTGCCACCCAGGTGCCCCTATATTAATTATGTATTAATTGTTTCACACATTTTCACCAAATGCACACATGATTTTTAAAAAAACAAATGGTATACAAGGACATAATATGAAATCAATATTTTTCCTTCTCTTTGCCTTTCCCTTTCTCTTCTGACCACTATTATTATTCCTAATGGACAACAGTTTTTAAAAATTGTAGTTTGGATATTATTCAGAAAATTGTCTCAACATATTTACATAATATACTATTTTTTCCATAATTCTACTTATTATGTCTCAGCTTCTGGAAATGACATATGAAAATGTAACCAAAACTGGTCATGTGATGGAAATTATTGACATTAGGTCATAAGTATCGTACATCCTATATCTTCTTATGTGGGCTACTTGTACGGGTATTGTACTTCTTCCCCCATTGCTACTTGAAATTCCATTCATTATATAGATATTCCTCTAATGTCCTAGGAAACACCTTCTTGGTGCCCCAGACCTCCTACTGCAGTATTAGTCTAGCTGTCTTTGGCTTGCAGTATAGCTGACTTTCTGGGGCTTCCCTTCATTGTTTTTCTGATTGAATCCAATCAAACTGCATCTCTTTTTTCTCTTTGACTCTGTTTTACATGTGTACCTTATCAAGCACCTTCCAAAGAAAATATCTGCTACCTATCTTCATATTTCATTGATCATTCACCTATATTTTAGGATAAAATATTTTCTACCAGAATTACGAATGGCATTGTCAACATTTGTGTAATGTTGCCAATAAGCTGAGCCCTTGGTGCCTTTTGTTCCTTTGTTGATAACGTTTTCTCCTATGCAAATATTTAAACTTTTTTTATTGTCATGTTCCACAATATTGAAATAACGCACCAAGGTATGGGTATAATTTTCAATCATTGTGCTGATCACTTCAACCAAGAGATGTGTGTCCTTCAGATATGGAAAATTATCTTGCAAGTTTTCTTTAATATTTTCTCTTTCTTTAGAATTCCTATTTATTGGGTAATGGGCCTTCTAGACTGATCCAGTCTGTCATGTTGCAGCTGGATTGGTTCTCATCTTGGAGTGATTTGTTTGACTTAGACTTCCAATCCCTCAATTGATTTTGATTTTCAACATTTATGTTTTTAATTTTCAAAAGTTCTCCTTTTTCATCTTTTTTTTTTGCAGATTCAAACAAGTATCTTCTTATAGTAAGTAGTTTTTTTTTTTTTTTTTTTTACCAGTTGTTTTCTCTTCCTTAAATTATCTCTTCACTCAGGATTATGTTTTCTGTTTGTTAATCTGGTGCTGTTCAAATAGTCTGTGATCTTAACTGTTGGCTAAGCTTTGAGAGTAAGGAAATAAAAAGCTGACTTTGGGGCTCTGTGTACATGGATGGGGGATTTATTTGACTAGACAATTTAGCCTGGTCAATTATGTTGAGGTTCCTAACTATTTGAACTTGGAAGCCTTTTCTCTAAGGCCATTCATTTCCTCTAGAAATAAACACTTTGCTCTTTTCTCTTATGATGTGGGGTGTGGATATCTGGTTGCTAGGGATTCTGCTTCTGTAGAGGAGCCAGTGTTGGGGTGTCAATGATCTCATCTTTAGCTTTTCAAAGACCCTATCTGATTTCAGGTACATTTTTCACTTCTGCCCACTGTCAAAACAAGTGTTTCCAAGTTTCAAACCTCTCTGGAAGTCTGGGAGTCATGGCTTCTCCGCTTCTCCCACTCAATGTCTCTCCGGCCTCTGGGTCTCCCTGCTCTGGTCCCTGCACTTGTTACCACTTTCCTTCTTGCATAAGTTTGATGTTCTCTCTTGTCTGCTAATGTCTATTCTTCTAGGTTTAAGCATTTGGAGTTTATCATTTTAATATCATTTTAGCAAGTTCTCATCTGTGTGAAAGAACAGCAAGTATTATCTATTCATTATCTTTAATGCAATAAGACATCTAAGATCCCTGCAAAAATGGAGTGACTGGGTGATAGACACTGGGGAGGGTATGTGCTCTGGTAAGCGCTGTGAATTGTGCAAGACTGTTGAATCTCAGATCTGTACCTCTGAAACAAATAATGCAATATATGTTAAGAAAAAAAAAAAAGAAGAAGAAGAAGGTAGCAGGAGGGGAAGAATGAAGCGGGGGAAATCAGAGGGGTAGACGAACCATGAGAGACGATGGACTCTGAAAAACAAACAGGGTTCTAGAGGGGAGGGGGTTGGGAGGATGGGTTAGCCTGGTGGTGGGTATTGAGGAGGGCACATTCTGCATGGAGCACTGGGTGTTATGCACAAACAATGAATCATGGAACACTTCATCTAAAACTAATGATGTAATGTATGGGGATTAACATAAGAATAAAAAAAAAGATTTATAAAAATAAAAAAAAAATCAAAAGAACAAAACAAAAGTCTTGGAGCTCCTGGCTGGCTTAGTTAGAAAAGCGTGGGTGATTACATAAATAAATAAAAACTTAAAAAAAAAAAGTCTTAAATCTATAAACACAATCAATACTCAAGGTCTTTTTACATCCAGGTACTAAATTTAAATTATGTTTTGATGTTTCTAAGAATATGGTGTTTTAGAAGGGGCTGGGAAGCCAAATAGGGCAGTATTTGGATCCTACTCTTCCACTTACCTGTTTGAACTTAAAGGAAATATATAGCCTCCTTGGTTATACTGGCCTTGGAGAGCTTTTTTGAGGATATAAGGAATCAATTACCTGAAACTGTGTCTGAAATATAGTAGGTATGGTAGTTCCCTTGCTTAATAGCTTAATGTTTTATTTTTCTTCCCAAAATACACAGTTTTTCTCATGACCCTTTCTATACAACCTGGAGGAATTGCATATGGCATAGTCCTTTACCTTCCACTTAGATGCTTCCATGAATACTTTTTCTCATTATAGGCAGAAACAAGGATGCATCTGTTTGCTTTTCCCTGGGTAACAAACTACTCCAAAATTTAGTAGATTAAACAACTGTTTAGCTCAGAAATCTGTGAATTGACAAATTGGGTGGGGTTCCATGGGTTGGTTCTGTTGACCTGGGCCTTATCAGATCTCAGTCAGACTTACTGACCTGTTCTTAGTTGATCGCTGGTTTGACTGGGGACTGGAGAACTATGCATCTGCTGGAATGGTTCATTTGTTTGCCATGAGGTATCTCATCTTCCAGCAAACTTTACAGTGATGTTCCCATGATGGCCTATGCCATGAATAAGAGCAGAAGTGGACAAACACTGGCTAAATTTGCGCAATGTTTTTTTTGCTACATTCCACTGGAAAAAGTAAGTCACAAGGCCAGTCTGCATGGATAAGTATACACTCTTTCTTACATCTCTATCTTTAGGAGAAGCTGTGAAAAATTGTGTCTTTTAAAAAATCTATCATAGGAAAGGTATTTATTAGGATGGTCTCTTGAGGGTGTGTCCAGGTAACAATGCAATGAAAGATCTGAGGAATACCAGTTTGAGAACCAGGACAAAGTTTTTACTCAGCAGAATCCCTGATTTTTCCCCCATCACTTTGTTCTTACTTGATTTGTGGTGGGGATAGGGAAAACATGACTTGCTAGTTAGTTCTTGCTTGTGTCTGTTTTTTGCAGCCTTCAAGCTAAGGATGGTTTTTATACTTTTAAATGGTTGAAAAAGTAGCAAAAGAAGAATAATATTTTATGACATGTGAAAAACATACGAAATTCAAATTTTAATGTTCATAAATAAAGTTCTATTATCAAACAGCCATATCTATACATTCACCTATCATCTATGACTGCTTTGGGGCTGAAATTGGCAGATTTGAGTAGTTGCAAAAGGGACTGTGTGCACCCCACAAAGTAAAATATTTACTGTCCAATCCTTTACAGAGGCAGCTTGCCAACACCTGATTTATAACATATGCTGAGTATTTGGAGATAGCTGGGCCATCCATGCAAAGCTACAAGGAAAAAATAAAAGTCACCAAAAAAGTGACAAGAAATGAAATTGGACACACGGAAAAGCCAGTACTTATGACATATCCTCTGAAACATTAATATCTAATACCCCTAATTATCTAAAAATAATCTTGGTAAAAGAAATTGGTTTCCTGAGGTTTCTTTTATATTAGGCATAAATAGGAAGAGCTAACAGATTTATCATGTAATCCAAAATACATAGCAAGAAGATTTATTTCATTTTTATCATTTTGATCAGAATAAATGGCTTCCTAAAGCCATATTTAATCTTTTCAAAATGGAATGCCCAAATGCCTTGAGTTTCTAACCAAACTTCAGTTGGAGTTTGTTTCCAAATCCTCAGGAGATGCAGTGGAAGGAAAGTGGGAAGATGACAGAAAGGGCAAGGGGGCAGCACAGAAAATGAGAAGTTGACAGTAAGTATTAAAAATCTAATTTTTTTCCCATAAATTAAAAACGAGAGCAGAATTCACAAGTAGCAGTAATCTTGAGAGTGTAAATGGCTTCGAGCTAGGTCCCCCAGCTCCCGAAATTAAAAGCACAGCATTTTTAGAACTGTACACATTTTTCCTTTGCCTTTTCTGTCTTGTAGCCTTTAAACACCTCTATCATTTCCTTTCATCTATTTTTCAGTAAGCAAATTCTTGATTATTAAAAGAAAGCATATTCTATGCAGAAAAATTGGAATATACAGAAAACATTTTTGGAAGTACATTTCATGTTTGAATCCTCATTACTCAGGGATACAATATCTAATATTTTGTCTTATTTTGTTCTCTTTTAACAATGATTATTTGTATTTCCCAATGTTATACACATGTTATTGTCTGCTTAATGTTCCATCAAGTCACCACATGTTAGAAATACTTTCTTTTTTCTTTTTTTCATAATTTTTCAATATCATAAATAATGGTTTTGAGAATTTGACATAAAGTTATTTTCTTCTTCTTTTTTTTTTTATTATTCCTTAGGAAAGATAAGAGGTTATCAGGTCAGCGTGTGTGTATATTTGAAGGCTCTGGGTTTACAACTTTCTAAAATTTCTTTTTACTAAGGAATAAGATGCCTCTTCATGGAACAGAATGACTCTGAAGAACATCGAATCCCCTGCATTCCATCTTAATTCAGTAATACGCAGATGGGTAGACTGGACTTAGCTTGGTAAATACAGCCTTTCTTAGCAAGGCCTAATGAGATGAACAGAGAGGTGGCTGAACATTATATGTTTGCAGATCAGCAGATTCTCATGATTGAAGATATTTAGCTCCACTTTTATTATTCCAGTTCTGATGCAGAACAGTCTCAGTGTAAATCAGGTTGTGATTTTGACCAGAACTAACCAAAGATACATTAATCCTTAAGTTTGGATTATATCAGAATTCCCAAATGCTTGGTCAGTGATTTGTGATATTTGAAAAACAAAACAAAGCAAAACAAAACAAGCAAACAAACAAAACATAATGTTCCGAAGAATTCTAGTCCTGCTTGGCTATGGACTATCTGGGTGATCCAGGGAAAGTCATTTAATCTCTTGATCCTTCAATTTTCTCATATATAAAAAGAAATTATTGGGCTTGATAAATTTCAAGACCCCTCAAACTATTTTTTAAAAGCTATTATTCTCATCACATATTTAAAGTGTACATATTGGTATTTTCTCTCCCAGAAAGCTCTTGAAATTAATCTGCATTCTTTCTTGTTTTCAGATTTGGCTGTAAGGGCAGCCATGATGAAAATCTTAAAAAGTTCCCTAATAGACTTCTATTCTCCTTTTCTTTTTTCTTTTTTTTAAGATTTTATTTATTTGTTTATTTGTTTATTTATTTATTTATTTGAGAGAGAGAGAGTGTGTGAGAGAGAGAGCACATGAGCAGGGGCAGAGGGAGAGGGAGAGGGAAAAACAGACTCCCCACTTAGCAAGGAAGCCTGATGCAGGGCTCCATCCCAGGGTCCTGGGATCATGACCTGAGCCAAAGGTAGACGCTTAACCAACTAAGCCATCCAGGCACCCCTTACCCTCCTTTTCAAATCTCTTCTCCAGCAACAGATGCCTATGAACCCTACATTTACCTAAGTAGGGGAAATCACTGGAGTGATTCTACAGGGGCAAATGATTGTGGGTTTCACAGTAACTTTCAGATCATATTTGTATTAGAAGCAATTGACAATATCACTCCCTACAAAAGCAGAAGAAAAGTAGTATTTTAAACTCAGTTTTAACAGAAACTCATAGTAATATTGTTGAAATTTAAATAGAATTACAAAAGGAGTAATAATAGAATGGGAATGTATGGAACACTGAGCTAATATAGCATTGAGATTAATGGTAAGTGGTTTTTTCAGCCAATGTAAAAGGAAATACTTACAGATTACCTTATTGTATAAGAAGGAACACATATGTTTTCAGAAAAGATAACTAATTTTCTTCTACTATGTTCTAAATGAACCACATAATGTAAGCATTGTTTTCACCGGAGATTAAACAGAAAATACCTCATATTTCAATGGAATTAAAGAGTACAATGTTAAAATGTACTCCATTGAATGTATTCTGAAGCTTCTTTATCAACAGGCCTGACAGGGCATCACATACACTGTTACTGATGGGCTCGTTTATGGGCAGACGATATGTTATGCACACCTACAAAGGGTACTCTTACATTATCCATCTTCAAAAAGCATCATGTTATTCAGTGTGAGAAACTCTGATTTTGGCTTGCCACAAATCAAATACGTCACATCATTCACAATATCCAATGAAGTTGAATTTCTTTCTGTAACAATTTCATCATAATTAGAATATGTGTGAAATACTTTTCTGAAGACATTTGGCCCAACAACCTCCAACTCCTCTTTAAAACTCTAACCCAAATGTTATCTTCATCAACTCCAAGGATCTTGAAGACCCAAAGATGCCCCAAGACATCACTATCCTCTGAAATTTTGGGAACAAGTCTGCAAACTGTTCATGAGGTCCCTATCAGTTATAGGGATAGGGTTGAACACTAAGTAGCAAAAGCAGGCACTCCAAAAATTCTCCTCTTCCATGCCCCCAACTTTAAGATTCACACTCCACCAACATCAAACTCCTTATAACTCCTTCCTTCATGCCTCTGTGACCTCTCACTTGCCACTGCCCCTGCCTACAACATGCCCCCTACTCTTTTCTGCTTGCAATTTCTCCTTTCCCTCCCGTCAGCCTGCAGGTCTCCCATCCATCCTTCAAAATTCAAGTTAAACCTCCAGTTTTTGGAAGTCCTCTCTGACCAGTGGTGACACGGCATTAGCATTCCTTCCTTGCCTGGCTTTTCCATGCCTTGTCACACTTTGCACACACTCTGTGTCATGTCTGTGAGTGGATCACCTCTGTTTCACTGCAGGCTTTTGACCCTATTTTGCATGGTATAACTTATAGGGCAAGACAATCTCCTAAGTAATTTTATGAAAATATATGCCTCACACCTAGTATAATGGGTTCCATGCAATGTGTTTTCATTAAAAGAAATAGCCCTTGCCTTATTACCTTTTGGTGATTATGAATAGGTCAACTATCAAGGCATCTTCCCCTAGTTTTACTATTTCAGTAGGACACAAAGAAAACTCTTGGAGGCCTCACCTAACCCTGAAGCAAAGGAAAGAGGACGCTGCCCCCCAGAGGCTGCAAAAAAGAGGAGGGCTTCATGGGTTCAGAAACCTAGGGGTAGGGGGAGTGCTGTTTGTGGTTGCCTGGCTACACTCAGTTAATCTCTCTACCTGGGGTTCACTAGCATTTGCAAAGGCTGAGGCAAGATGTGAACAGGGATCTAACCTGTATCCCTCACCCCCATTTATAACCTAACTGGTGTTCTGTGGCTGCTGCTTCTTCAGTAGATGAAAGTATTAAGAGTGAAACCAAGGATGAGGTCAAAAGTGCCATTTCCAAGGCTCCCTACGGCCAAAGTATTGCCCAATGGAAACTTCCCAAATATCCACTTTGAACTATAATGGCTTCAGGGAGGTTGTCGTGGATTTTCTTAAAGAGGATCATACTTCAATGTATGGGTGATTAATTTTAACAATCCTTCCTGGACTAAATGCAGGAACAAAAGTTCAGGGCGCCTGGGTGGCTCGGATGGTTGGGCGTCTGCCTTCGGCTCGGGTCGTGATCCCAGGGTCCTGGGATCGAGTCCTGCATCGGGCTCCCTGCTCCTTGGGAGCCTGCTTCTCCCTCTGCCTCTCTCTCTCTCTCTCTGTCTCTCATGAATAAATAAATAAAAAATCTTAAAAAAAAAAAAAAGTTCAGTAAGCCTACTCCTTCAGAAGTATAAAGGAATTTTGTCTCTTTAGTACTTACTTAGCCAGAACGAATAATAATTAAAGCTGTTCTTTTGCTTCCTTCCATTGAATTGTGAGGGGTTTTTGTTTCCAAAATTATTTCCTACCATTTGAACAGGATAAAAAGGAGAAGGAATGGAAGAAGATCTACCTAGGACAAACTCGAAAAACAAAATAGAAATATTGAAGGAAAAGAGTGTATTTAGGATGTTTAAGTAGGGGAAGAGGGCATATATGGTCATCCTCAAAAGTAAGCAAACTAAACCAACGGACTCCAGGGGCAGTTCCATTATTTCTATGCAGAAGGACTTTGGGTGGACTGGAAGAAAAAATCCAACTGAAAGAAAGGTGTTAAAGCTTCATTTACATAGACTTTATTTGAGATTATTAACTATCAATTGTAAATTGTAAAAGAGGGTCAGGGTCTTCCTTTGCCACAGATAAACACACACACACACAGACACATACACGCACAGAGCCAATCATCTCCAGACAACATTGTGAGAAGAGTGCTCTGTAGTTTGAGATTTGCTTCCATGAATCTCACCATCCTGGGACACAGAGCGTCAAGTTCTCATTCTTTTGAAGAAATAAATCATGAGTCTGGAAGGACTTTGATTCCCCAAACTGGATATTTTCCAACATACGTAACTGCAAATCAGGGGAAATTGAGGCAGCCCTGATTTCTGGGAGTCTGGATTTTGTAGGATAAAGTAAATCCAAAGACAGGAGGCACCTTGAGTTCGTGTTAGTGAAGAGCTCCATCTCCTGTTCTGTGTGGGTATATTCTCAAAATAACTTCCACCAGCAAGACGCTGCCGTTCGTTCACACCAGAGTAGTCAGAGAAAATAAACCAGTCTATCACCCGTTTGCAATGCAGATTCTTCTGTTCATATACTGTACCTAAAGATGAATCTTTTTCGCATTGTGGTGGGTACTGATAACTGACAGAGGGAAATACAGAATGAATAAGGTTTTACATGTTTAACCTACAGTAAAGGAAAAAGCTGCCAGCAAATTTAGAGGTTTTCTTGAATTAACTTTACCCTTTCACTCAGAGAATTCAATTTTGTACCTTAGGAAAAGCAATAAGAAAACTTCTTCCTCAGCTCTGTAAGACAAATGAGTTAGAATAGCCTCAGCACAAATCTGGTTCAAGTTGGTAAAGAAACGTCTTTCTTTGCCCATAAATTAAACCAGGTTTGATCTGTTTGACTCTGTAAAAACTCTTTCTACGTTGATTTTAACTCTGGTCTCCCTCAATGTTCTGCCTTTTATTACCAAAAGGAGCTTAAAGGAGAGGAAAATGAAAGGGAAGGTGTTTATTATAAGACAAAAATGCTAAGGGTCCAATAAATGTGATATGCAGTCTCAAAACAGAATGCTACTAGACAGCATTTCATTTTCCTTTTTGTGCTGTTGTTCTACTGTAAGAACAACCTTCTTTGGCAGCAATTCATTGGTGGTTTTTGTTTGCTTGCTTTCCCGTATTTTAGTGGGAACACAATGAATCAAGAAAATTAAGCAACTCTTCCTCTACAATTATAAAGGAAGGGTATGTAGTTTGGAGTAAAATGCATTGGACTATAAGTCGAAAGAGCTTATTCTGTTTCTCTATCTGAAACCAGCTGATACTAACAGCCTCTATGGACTTCAGTTTCTTCCTTGTGGAAGGGCTGCCATAAATAAAACCTTTCTTTTCATATCTGATGATGTTCATTATTATTGTGTCATCCACCAACAGCATGCCAAACCTTAGAAACACATTTCCTATTATGCTTATAAAAAATGGTGATTTGTATATTTGTATATTTTCAATCAATATAGTTAAGTCATTTCTGGAGAGAAAAATTGTTTTTCAGTAGAAGTTCATGATCCTTTAGCATTCTTAATTGGCCTAACCTAGGGAAAGAAGCACAATTTAACTTACTGGTTTTCCACATTAGTTGGCATAATATTAACCCCAGCCAGTAATAACATTACTAATGTGACTTTTTATTATGGTTCCGAATGGCTGAAGCACCACAAAAACTACCATATTAACATTAGCCCTTTATATTGCTGTATAAAATCATACCCCAAATCCTGAAATACTCAAATATAGTTAATATATAAATACATATCCAGAAGGCAATTAGTGTGAAATACTAGTGAGAGAAAATTGTTTATTCCATACTAATACAAATATACTGAGTCAAATTACTTATTTTTGAAAATCATCATCATCAATCACAAAGACAGTTTTGTATCCACTTGGATATCAAAATAACTTAGCTGTATAATCAGTGAGAGTTCATTTTTATGTTAGGACCCCAAAATCTATTTATAAGACAGTGTTAAGAGAAACTAGCATTATCTCTTTTTTAAAAAAAAATATAGTGCATTTTGAAGAAAAAGTTTTTAAAAGTAAATGTAAATATTTGATATAAGTTTGAGAGCAATTCTGGTATCTTCCAAATAACTTAAAGAGTAATGGCCAAAAGAGAAGTCATTAAAATTAGTTTTTCCAAGATTAGTTTTTCTCTTCTAGATCCTGATATCATTTATTTTGGATATATGTCCAGAAGTGGGATTGCTGCATAATAAGGTAAATAACTTAAAGAGTAATGGCCAAAAGAGAAGTCATTAAAATTAGTTTTTCCAAGATTAGTTTTTCTCTTCTAGATCCTGATACCATTTATTTTGGATATATGTCCAGAAGTGGGATTGCTGCATAATAAGGTAATTCTATTGTTAACTACCTGCGGAACTTCCATACTATTTTCCATGATGGCTGTACCTGTGTCTCTCCCCGTCAACCTGTAACCTGCTTGCCTTTTTCCACACCCTTGTCATCCTTGTTATCTTTTGACTTTTTGAAAATAGCCATTCTAACAAATGTGAAGTGATATCTCAATGTGGTTTTCGCTGCATTTCTCTGATGACTGAGCATTGAGCTTTTTTTCATATGCTGTTGGCCATTTGTATGTTTTCTTTTGAGAAATGTCCATTCAAGTCTTTTGCTCATTTCTTAGATTGAATTATTTGTTCTTTTGCTATTGCATTGTATGAGTTTCTTATATATTTTGGATATTAACTCCATTATTGGGTATATGGTTTGCAAATATATTCTTTCATTCCATTGGTTGCCTTTCACTTTGCAGATTACTACCCTTGCTGTTAGAAGCTTTTAGTTTGATGTCATTCCTGTTGTTTATTTTTGCTTTAACCTGTGCTTTTGATGTCAAATCCAAAAAGTCATTGCCAAGACCAATGTCAAGAAGACATTCCCCTATGTTTTCTTCTAGGGGTTTTAAAGTTTCAGGTCTTACATTTAAGTCTTTAATCGATGTTGAGTGGATTTTTGTGTATGGTGTAAGATAAGGTTCTCATTTCATTCTTTTGCATGTGGATATCCAGTTTTTCCAAGACTGTTTATTGAAAAGACTATCCATTCCCTGTTGTGTATGCTTGGTACCTTTGTCAAGCATTTGTTAACTGTATATGTGTGGAGTTATTTCTAAACTCACCATTTTGTCCTATTGGTCTATATATCTGTTTTTATGCCAGTACCATGATGTTTTGATTACTATGGTTTTGTGATTTATATTAAAATAAAGAAGCATGATGACTTTCGCTTGTTCTTCTTGCTCAAGATTGCATTAGCTATTTGGGGTCTTTTGTGGTTCCATATGAATATTAGCATTTTTTTTCCCCTCCTATTGCTGTGAAAAAAGGCCACTGGACTTTTGATAAGGATTACATTGAATCAGTAGATTGCTTTGGGAAGTATTTATTAGGAATAATATGCTATCTTTCGATCTACTGGGGTCATGACATTTCTGAGATTTGTAAATCATCCCTCAGGGCTTTTTCTATCACACCAAGGTTTGTTTTAATTGTGTGGTGCCTTATAAAAGTTGCTGGATTTGGTTTCAATTTCTAAGCATAAATAATTAGAATGTTCAATCAAGTCTAGCTTTTTCTTATTAATTCCTGAGTATCAAAAGACCCTAGCCCACACAGAAAGCTTTAATCAATTTTGAAGTTTGACATTTTAAATTAAAACAAAATCTATTTTCTATTCACTACACCATCAAGAACATCCTCTTTTTTAGGAAGGGCAGTTCTTAAAATATTTTGGTAATTTGACATTTGTTCAACTAACTACCTAAGAAGGAAAGTTACTTGAAAATACTATGTCATCTAGGTACACACTAAGTCATGATTTCACTTTTCAGTTTACTTTCCTGAATATTCTACTGGGAGGAAGAATAAGGAGAAAATGAAAGAGGTTAGAAAAAGCCAAAGTAAAGAAAATAATATATTTTCATATATCTGATACTTTTCCAAGGTATTTTCATTCCTACTGACAGGTAGTAGGCAAATAGAAAATACAAGCATTTGAAATTATTGATGTTAACAATAAATGAGCACCTCTCTTTTCAAAAGTACTTCTTTGTACAGAAACTTACTCAACATACAAGGCAGCTCCATGAGGTCAGTAGGACAGGGAAATCTTAGAAAAAATGGGTTTCAGTTTTTCTGTTCACTTTCCTTCCACAAAGCTACTAAATGCATTTAGGCATTTAATATCAGTTGTGAGAATCACTGCTGTCTGGCTGCTTGGAATGAGATTGTCTTCAGTGGACATCCATCAGTACATGAAGAGTCTAAATAAAAGTTATTGCCAAATCAATTAAAGATAGAACGACCTCTGAGAATTTCCAAATATAAGCTCTTGCTCAATGTGCATAATGGGAGCCTAGAGCTGGTTGAAGGATAAGCCAGAAGAGTGATTTGGGAGGTAACCTCTTCATAGAAGCACAAAAACACCACAGATATGAATTTAGGTTCCCAATCAGTATTTCTTAAGTAACTAGTGAAATGTAATCTGGACTCAGTCCTACTGAAGTAAACAGATTTTTATTTTATATTTTATTTTATTTTATTTTTTAAGATTTTATTTATTTGACAGAGAGAGAGCACAAGCAGGGGGAGCAGCAGAGGAAATGGGAGAAGCAGGCTCTCTGCTGAGCAGGGAGTCAGATGTGGGGCTCCATCCCAGGACCCTGGGGTCATGACCTGAGCCAAAGGTGGATGATTAACAGATTGAGCCACTCAGGAGCCCCAGTAAACAAAATTTTAGAGTGTGGATTTAAAAGGAAATGTCCTTGCCTCCAGCAATAGCCAGTTTCTGGGGAGGAACTTTACATCAGGATAGCACCACTTCTGCAAGAAGGACTTTGATTATCCCTTGAATGAAGTGCTCATGATTCACTGATACCCTAAAACCACATGGTTTCCTGCATGCTATGGTGATATTTTTAGGGAAAAAAACAATTTATGGTAATATGTAAATTTTAATATTTTTCATTTGATTTCCAAAGTGATGCCTTGTTTGGCAAGTCACTACAAGAAAGTGAGGAAGAACAAAATCTTCAGAGCCACAGTTTCCCATGTGTAAGCCAGAAAGAAACTTTAAAACACAATTTGAACATGATTTTAATAATTATATTTATGCAAAATTTATTTTGGCCAGTTGTGAGAGAATAGCATCAACCAAATACAAATGGTTAAAAAAAAAAAATTGAGATGAAAGAAATTGTTAGAAAATGTTTTATATCTAATGCATGTAAAAAAAATGTTTCTGATAAAAAAGAAAAGTATGCTATATGCTGGCTAATTGAACATAATTAAAAAAAAGAAAAGTACACAATTTTTGTTAATATAAAATCAGAGTCTTAATATGCCTTTCCAGAAATGCTAAATGAGTATCCAAAAAATATTGTACTAATGGGGTTTAAGTTATTAACTTGTCTGGATTGTCCTCATTGTCATCCGTGCCATATATTAACTCTGTCCTAGCTCAATGTAGCAGGCTCCTTATCACTGGAGAAATCAGTGATGGAACACATCATCCAGAAAATAGCTCTACATACAATCACTGTATTGAGTCTCACTGATGTTCAAAATAAGCATAGCCCAAGGCTTATAGGAATGTTATATAATGGAGCTAAGAAGAGAACCTTCAACTGTAGAAAGTTTCTGTAAGATCAGTTTCCTGATTTATTTTCATAGGAGCTTATTTAAAACCTGAAAGGTAACCCTTTCATTGCTAGCTGAAACAACATTGTGAATGCCGCCCTCCCCTGCCCCAGGGAATGTTCCCTTACATAGGCCCTGAATTATCTCTTGGGAAGAGCTTCTTTGTCCATTGTTCTTTGTGATCCCTGGTTCCAATCTGTGGCATTCTCCCTTCACCTCTTTCTTCTTTGGCCGTCTCTGCAGTGGGTATTGGGGAACCAACCCTTCTTACAGGTTGTACAGCTGTCTCAGCCCTCATTCTGCTCATGATGGCTGAGTCCAAGATTCAGCCAGGGGACTTTTAAATACAGCCACATGATTTATTTGACAATGTAATTCTCTCAGAATGTAATAGATTTCTTACCTATTTCATTCCAGCAAGTTTCATGTGCCAGAGATCTTTTTGAGAACACGATTTTCATGTATGTTGTGCTTTTTGGTCTTAACATCTCTCTAGATTTAAATTAGGTCAACTTGGAGCTGGTGGACTATTTTGGAAATGCTATGTTCTTATTTTTGTTTTGAAGCATCTTAATTCGCTTAGATATTTTAATACTGGAGGTAAAGACCATATTTTTAATTTGGTCTATTCCAACAGATTAAATTTTATGGGTCTTAAGACTTTCTCAGTTTTATCTTTTACATTTTCAGTTCAAAAGAAATTAGCTATTCTAACTCTACATTGTCCCAAATTTCTGAAATTTATTATCTCTTTTCATTTCTACTCTCAAATTAGCCAATTATTTTAACTAGCTCATATCTTTTGTTTAATTCCTTGCCAAATGCACCCAATTGCTTTTACTTCAGTACTCATATGGTCTACCAATCAGGTTACTGCAGGTTACTATTTATGAAATATTTTCCACTATAACACGGATTTCCATTTCTCCAACTCCTAATATCAGCTTTATTACCACTCCAAGCCAACCGCTAAGCTAATGTCACATATTTTATATTGTTATGATGGTGCCATCCTTCTACCACTACATTAGTCAGGCTAGGCTGGGCTAGGCTTGCCTAGATTTTAGGGCCAGGATGAGCTGCAAATTACAGAGCCTTGACTCTGATATGTTGGTGTTGTCACCTCAGGGAATATTTCAAAGATTTTTTTGGTATGGTTCAGGGTTTGTGGGTTGGGTTGTGGCCATTTCCTTATTTCCTTAACATTTTGCTCAAAATTTAAATTTTTCAGTGTATATAAGGATTAAGGATTTGAGCAAAAATAATTTCACTTAGTCATATTTAATTAGGTCTCAAAGTAGGAAAAAGACATCTTTAAAATTTTAGACATCTTTAAAAAAAAGACATTCTTTAAAAATTTAGACATCTTTAAAAAAAGACATCTTTAAAAATTTAAAGACATACAGGGCATGTATTATGTCTTTTCCACTAATTAGCACAAAAGGAATTAGTGAAACGTAATCTTCCAGTCAGACCATGGTTCTTATCTTAAGTAGAACTGTTAAAATTCACATAGCATATTTATAGCATATCTCTCCAAAACCCACTATAAACATTAATAATAGAATAGGAATATAAAATAGACTAAAAATGTATAGATAAAAATATATATGCTATACATATATAAGTTTATATAAATATATAAAATATGTAATATTTAAAAAATAAAAATACATAAAATGTATATAAAAATATATAATTTTAATGTAAATATAACATACACACAATAATTTCACATAAATATATAAACAGTGAGGGCAGGGGTCCCAGGCAATGCAACAACAGTGGCTTGGAGATTCCAGTGTTTTTTGGGGGAGGTAGAGTGCAGATAGGAGTCTACTTGAGAAAGCTAGAGTAGAAAACGTAGGATAATCCTCCTAATGAGAATTTAACCTGAGAAACCTTACAAATTTTCAAAATTTAAAGGCACTTGGTCCTATACAAGTTGGAGGTGGTGCATGAGCTGGAAACAGGGAGGTTATCTTCGGAGTTTACACAGAGGAGTTCTCATCCCTGCAAGTATCCTCTTCCCTTTGCACGGCCAATTGACCACTACCTTTCCCGTCTCCCACCAAAGCAGGAGGATGAGACAATGAATGAAGAGAATCCGCTGACTTAAGGACACAAAGAGTGGTGGAAATGGGATGAGACACAAGGCTGAAAACGGCAGTTAAGTGAAAGCGTGACCTCTCTGGCTCTCTTCCCAGAGTGTTAGCAACAAAGTGTACACTTGAGGCAACAGGCAAGAGGATCCTCTTATAAAGATGAGCAGCCCTATGGAAAGAAGACCCACAGAAACTGATACTTTCTTTCAAAGCCCAATTGCTCTATAGTGAATTGTACCAGTGGCTAAACCTCTTCCAGGCATGCAGAGTTTTTAAAGCACCTATTTAATATCTCATTCTTAAATACACTTGGACATACAGGGATGCTAGGGTCACATGACATATGAGAAAAGCTTCCAACTTGATAAGCAGAATCTAAACAAATAAATTTTAAAAAAATGAAAGAGAACTCAGAGGAAACAGACCATGAATGGGACAAAGGAAAAGGTGATGATGACAAGAATACCTCTAACACCTTCAAAAGACTGAGAGGATGTCGCATCCATAAACAAAAATAAAATACGATTTTTATTGGAGCTTCAGAGGACAAAAGTGAGCTATTAGATTACTGAATTTTGAACATTAAAATATAATAGAAATTGCCAAAGTAAAACTGAGGCCATTTCTGAAACATTCTGAAACAAGATAGAAAATAGAAAATAAGTGATAAAAACAATCCAGAAGGAAAAAAAAAAACAACATAATGGAACTATAAGAAAGAGAACAGGGTAAAAATGGGGTAAGAATTAAAGAAATAACAAATATTTCAGGATTTTAGATAGCCCAGTTTCTGCCTGTCTATCACAATGAACAGAAACAGAGATATCCCTGCAAGACGTATTGATACGACATTTTAGAACATAGGAAGTAAAAAAAAAAAAAAAAAAAGACTTCAAAGATAAGCAATAGGTAAAATACAAAAGATCAGAAATAATAAGTTTCCTGGCTTTTTGGCAGCAGTACTGGAAAGTAAAAGACAGTGAAATGCATATAAAAGTTTGAAGAAAAATAATTTCCATCCTAGTATTCTCTACCTAGCCAAACCACTCAAACTTAAGGCTAAAATAAATAGAATAGTAGACTGAAACAGTCAATTTCTCTTCTAAGTAACTTACTTCTTAGAAAACTTTTAGAGGATGCACTTTATTGAGATGTAGGAATAAGCTAAGAAATGGGAAAACAGGAAGCAGGAAACAGGGGATCAATATTATATAATGTAGGACACTTCTGGGACAATATATGCTCAGAAGCCTAAAGAACAACCAGTCTAGATTAGAGAGAGAGAAAAGTGGACTTCAAAAGGACAGTCTCCAGGAAAAATAAAATGCACTGATGAAATGTCTGATGGGTGTGATTAGAGAGAAAATGAAAGCATTCTGGAAAATTTGTAGTAAGTACACAGAACAGAAAGCAAAATGATTTTGCAATATATAAAGCATAATCATATTCGCTAATTGGAACTGACTGAGAGTGTTTTAGTGAGGTCAGCCATTATTTACAGCCGTAAACACTGAATATTGATTTAATGAGAATGTGTGAAGTAATGATACTTGCAATATAGAGGACAGATGGTGGGAGGGGTGCGTTCTCTGGTTCAAGCATAATTCACCATAGTAATACATCAATAGCTAATATCTGAGTAGCTAAGTCCACAAATAGCAATATAAACATAGTATTTACAAATATCAATATAAATACCTGAGCAAATAGCTAATAGAGTTGAACATTTTTGCTTCTGGCCAGTGGGACCCAGGTGAAAAAGGATAGCAGTGAGACTGCTACCTTTTTACTTTTAGCCATTCAGAAAAATTTAACATTCTAAGCACAGAATTTTAAAAAAATATAAAAATATAAGGTAAGTACAAAAAATACAATCCATACTTTTTCTACTTGGAGGGTTTGGATATTGTTTTTCCTTCCTTCCTTCCTCTCTTCCTTCCTTCCTTCCTTCCTTCCTTCCTTCCTTCCTTTCTTCCTTCCTCCCTCCCTTCCTCCCTCCTTCCCTTCCTTCCTTCCTCCCTCCCTTCCTCCCTCCTTCCCTTCTTTCCTTCCTTCCTTCTTTCCTCCCTCCCTTTTCTTTCTTCTTTCTTCCTTCCTTCCTTCTTTCCTCCCTCCCTTTTCTTTCTTCTTTCTTTCTTTCTTTCTTTCTTTCTTTCTTTCTTTCTTTCTTTCTTTCCTTCCTTCCTTCCTTCTTTCTCTCTTTCTTTCTTTCTCTCTCTCTTTCTTTCTTCTTTCTTTCTTTTCTTTCTTTCTTTCTTTTTTTTTCCTTCTTTCTTCTTTCTTTTCTTTCTTTCTTTCTTTCTTCTTTCTTTCTTCTTTCTTTCTTTCTTTCTTTCTCCTTTCTTCTTTCTTTCTTCTTTCTTCTTTCTTTCTTTCTTTCTTTCTTCTTTCTTTCTTTCTTTCTTTCTTCTTTCTTTCTTTCTTCTTTCTTTTTCTTTCTTCTTTCTTTCTTTCTTCTTTCTTTCTTTCTTCTTTCTTTTTCTTTCTTCTTTCTTTCTTTCTTTCTTTTTTCTTCTTTCTTTCTTTCTTTCTTTCTTTTCTTTCTTTCTTTCTTTCTTTCTTTCTTTCTTTCTTTCTTTCTTTCTTTCTTTCTTTCTTTCTTTCTTTCCTTCCTTCCTTCCTTCCTTCTTTCTCTTTCTTTCTTTCTCTCTCTCTTTCTTTCTTCTTTCTTTCTTTTCTTTCTTTCTTTCTTTCTTTCTTTTTCCTTCTTTCTTCTTTCTTTCTTTTCTTTCTTTCTTCTTTCTTTCTTTCTTTTCTTTCTTTCTTTCTTTCTTTCTTTCTTTCTTTTTCCTTCTTTCTTCTTTCTTTTCTTTCTTTCTTTCTTTCTTCTTTCTTTCCTTTCTTCTTTCTTTCTTTCTTTCTTTCTTTCTTTCTTTCTTTCTCCTTCTTTCTTCTTTCTTTCTTCTTTCTTCTTTCTTTCTTTCTTTCTTCTTTCTTTCTTTCTTTCTTTCTTCTTTCTTTCTTTCTTCTTTCTTTTTCTTTCTTCTTTCTTTCTTTTTTCTTCTTTCTTTCTTTCTTTCTTTCTTTCTTTCTTTCTTTTCTTTCTTTCTTTCTTTCTTTCTTTCTTTCTTTCTTTCTTTCTTCTTCCTTCCTTCCTTCCTTCCTTCCTTCCTTCCTTCCTTCCTTCCTTCCTTCCTTCCTTCCTTTCTTTCTTTCTTTCTTTCTTTCTCTTTCTTCTTTCTTTCTTTCTTTCCCATAACTACTTCAGCTAGTTTCACTTTTGCACTATGATTTTGTCAGAAGTATTGGAAATGTTTTACCACTTATACTAAAGCTGCCATTTATAATTTCAAGCACAAAGGCAAGGATACTCATTATGGAAGAATGAATCTATTGTTGATGAGCTTAAGTAAGTTGCCAGTTCGTGCCAGGAGCAACAGTATGGGCACTGACAATACATAAATAAAAATTAATGTCCTGAGAGACCAGGCAGCAGCCTTGGAACGAAAATTACTAGGAGCAACAAGAAACAGCACTGATAATGTAACTGGAGAGATATGCCCAGAGAAAATGAGGCAAAGCGTTTTTATATGTCAGGCTGAGGCATTGACTTTGATCACTAGCAAATCAACATCATCTTAGCATATTGTACATCAGTTTCAAAAACTCTCTGCATTTCTTGAATGTACTCCAATCCTCTTAAAGAGTCGTGCTGGATTTCAGAGATATAACTGAAATCAAAGTCCTCTTATTTTTCTAAGCTGTGAACACTAAACACTAAGGCCAACCTTTATTTTTTCCTTCTGGAGGTCTGTCTTCCTTACATATGGCACACCCTGCAAATAGTCTCCTGCCATTAACCTGTTATTAGACTGTGCCCTTACTTTGTGGCTGACAACAGGTCAACCATTTTAGAAGGCAATGATGCAAACATCCACATTAAACATAAACATATAGAGTTATGGGGGGAAGGACAGTGCCATGAAGCACATAGCATGTAAAACCATCTTTTTGTTTGGGTGCTTCTGTACACAAGGGGACACTCAGGGCCCTACCCCCCTACTTTCAAGGAAATGTTAGAATCATTGGCAAAAAGAGATTGCATCCATTCTGTAATAACAAAAAGAGGCTTTTAAAACAATATTTCTCAAAATTGTTATCACTAATAGCCCTGATAGCAGAGGGGGAACGTGGGGCCTCTAGGAAGATTTTGATATACAGCTTGATATAAGCTTCCAAAATCACAAAGTGTCCTAGAACTTGTGTTTTATCTTTTGAAACTGTGGCTGTTTAATTGCATTACGTTATGTATGCATTGTGCATACACCTTAATGTATCCATTTTTAATTTAACTTTAAAATCAATTACACTGTTTACCAGTAAAATTGTATACCCAACTTTCTCTTAAGATTTTCTAGAAATCTTGACAACTCACTAACAGTGTCCTGCTAATGCTCTGCGGCTATCCCACTGCTGATGCTACAGATGACCTCTGCAGGTCTTGGGATGCACAGGTGAGCAACACTCAGATGCTGCTCTTAACCAAGACCCAAAGTCCATAAATTGTGGGACATTGCCAAAAACACAGGTTTGGAAGTCGACAATGTTGTGTTCTAACTCAGCCATGTACCAAACACGTGATCTTGAAGTGTGGTCCACGTCTCTGATCCTTGATTACCTCATTTACAGGACTAAAGGTTTTTTTTTTTTTTTTTTTTTTTTCATTTATTAGATTTGGTTACTTTTATTTTTAAAAAAATTTTTTTATTGTTATGTTAATCACCATACATTACATCATTAGTTTTAGATGTAGTGTTCCATGATTCATTGTTTGTGCATAACACCCAGTGCTCCATGCAGAACGTGCCCTCTTTAATACCCATCACCAGGCTAACCCATCCTTCCCTGCCTCCCCTCTAGAATCCTCAGTTTGTTTTTCAGAGTCCATCGTCTCTCATGGTTCGTCTACACCTCCGATGCTCCCCCCTGCATTCTTCCCCTCCTTCTATCCTCTTCTTTTTTTTTTTTCTTAACATATATTGCATTATTTGTTTCATAGGTACAGATCTGAGATTCAACAGTCTTGCACAATTCACAGCGCTTACCAGAGCACATAAAGGGTTTTAAATGAGATAATGTACCTGAAGGCACACCATAAACCAGGCCAGTGTTGGTGTTCAGGGAAGGCCCATTTCCATGTGTGGGGCTACCTCTCCACTCCTGATTTTCCCTTCTCAAGAGGGTTTCCGTGGTCTTGTTCAGGTTCTTTTTTTTTTTTTTTTGAAGATTTTATTTATTTATTTATTTCAGACACAGAGAGAGATTGAGAGAGCATGAGCTGGGGAGAGGGGCAGAGAGAGAAGCAGGCTCCCGGCTGAGCAGGGAGCCCAATGCAGGGCTCGATCCCAGAACCCTGGGATCACGACCCTAGCTGAAGGCAGATGCTTAACTAACTGAGTCACCCAGGCGCCCCTCTAGTGCAGTTTCAAGCTGTGCATTCATCCTCCAAAGGCTGAGCCACGTATTCAGAAACCCTTGCTTCATGCCTCTTCCCAATTTACTGTAACAGACTAATTTCTCAGAAGTTAGGAAATGATTTTTAAAAATCTTATATTCAAATGAAAATGAATGTTATTGTCTTTTTTAACTCAATAAATTATTGGCCATGATATTACAGGAAAAATGATGATAGTCATTTTGTTTCATAGGGTTTTTTCCAGCAGATCTGTTGTTCTCACTACTGTTGTGTTATCAACTACTCATTCACATGCCACATATGTGTGAGGGTGCCTGGGGTATGGAACATAGATTCCTACCCAATGGAAAAGGCAACTGGAAAGTTTTCCATAGAAGAGTAGAATTGGACTAAGCAGAGAAACCAGAACACTCAGTGATTTGCAATCAGGTAAAAAATCTTTCTCAGGATCAGGAGTACAATAGAATTAAGGAAAAAATAATCATAGTTGTATGTATAATTCTAGACATTTATCAACATCCCTATTTCTTTAAATAGTAATTAAAGTGCTACAAATTCTCCTTGGCTAATAGACATATTCAGAAAATAAAATGAAAAAGCTTTGAAAGAAGGCATATGTTGCAAAAGATGAAAAGTGGGATTAAGGCAGGAGGTCCCACCACAGTTGCAAGGGAAGAAAGTTCTGGCATTGGAAAGCTACAGGGATGTCAGTGCTGGAAACCCAGACACTGGGCCACACAGGCAAAGAAATTGAACCTCCAGATCTCAACAGGTGGAGAGGCCAAAGGTATGACAAATGCTTTCACTTTTGTATTTAGCCTGTGCCATTCAAAAACCAGCTGTAGAGAGATGAGACAGAAAAAAGGCAGGGTAAATGAAGGCCCAAAAAATAGCAAATGCCATCTCCATTTTAACTAAGAGCCCACTGGAAAAACTGCAAATCCTTTGAAATCAAATGACTCATTGGAGAAATGTTAGCTTACTAGTCAAAAGGAAAAAAAAAAATAGAACACCAAATGGAACTCCTACTATTGATTATGAGTTCAATGGAGGAAAATGACGTAAGCTAAAATTTTGTGGTTTAATTTCCCGAGAACTCACGTGATTCAAAATTTGACTCACAATTCTTATTCATGATTAGTGTACAATCTTTTTGTCTTTTTCTCCACCACAGACTAAATTTTGCAGAGTAAAGTCTCATCATATTTGGGACCCAAAATGGGTCCATCTTGTAAATTTATTGAGGTGAAGGGGCTGAAATCCTATCCTTGTTGTTCGTTTGTCTCTTGATATATATTCTTTGTGTCTATTTTTCCTCTATAAATGTTTTTTAGTTCTTGTATTTCTGATCTTAAACAGATGTGATAATAATAAATATATAAACGTATACATGTATGAAATCATCACACCGTACACCTTAAACTTACACAATGTTATATGTGAATTATATCTCAGTAGAGGTGGGAAAAACATATAAATGTATATCCTGCTGTCAATTACCACATAAGCATTTTCCAAGTTTATTTTCCATATTTATTGTAAATATAAATATTGCATTCTATGCCTCAAATGTTTATACCAAAATTTACTTAAACTTCCCAATTCTCAAGCACATGAGCTGTCTCTAATTTGTCATCAATATAAATAATGCTGTGATAAGGTACAGAAATTTTCAAATTTTATGTTATTTCTATAATATGTACTCCCAGAAAAAGAATGAAATTTTAAAAAATGTAAATGGTTTTTATGCATTTTAGGGCTTATTGCCAGTCACGCACAAAAAAGATCGTATTAACTTGTACTGCATTTTGTGTATTCACCATACCCTCTAGATGTCATTGTTCTTTTTCTTGTTAATTTATGAACATTGGAGAAATTGCATTGTAAATCCCATGAGGAAATAGGTCAAGCGATTCTACAAAATGGAATACTCTTTCTACTCCAACCTAATGGAAGCTACCACTTTCTTTGAAAGCCAAGTTAGATTCCTACTATTTGGTGAAGGTTCCTAGACCACCCTTGCCATTTCTGAGAGGCCTCGGCCATCCTTGAAGGGCTTTGGCATGCACTTTTGCTTCTCTCAGTTGGCACATTTTTGGCTCTTCTTTTCAAGCAGATATGCCTTGGCTCTCAATAAGAACAAACTCACACATTGCTTTTATTTCTCACAATTCAGTGTGGCACCTTAATGCACACACTAAGTGCACAGTAAGCCCTCTTAGTGGATGGGAGAGAAATTGAGCCAATGCAAGTAACAAACTCTATGGAAGACCTTCTTCCTAGAATCTCAGATTGCACCACTCTGGTTGTTTTGACAAAGGACTTGACAAGGACTTGCCACTCTGTCCCTGAATCTTTCTGGTTTCTGTGATAGGATGAACTGATCACTCCTCTCTTCTCAGTCTCTCCCTATCCACACTAGAAAGGTGATGTAAGAATCAGAGGGCATCATTTGGGGATGATTCCTTTTGTCAGAATAGTTCATACAGAGCCTTTCTCAAACAGTGTAGACCTTTGAAATGAAGATCAATTCAAGAATGGAATGAAAGCTCTTTTTAGAATAGTTAACTAAGGTTATTATCATGAAATGAGAAGGGTGAAAGTCATGTTAATGTCAGATTAGACTCTATGACATTAGGGAAAAAACTAAATTAATGGTGAGATGTATCAGTTAATTCAAGAGGAATGATCCATAGTCAATGTCAATATGGAGAAATAAACTGAAATTTTAAAATACATCCTTTGCTCTGGCCCTCTCGGTCACCAACCAAAGGCCATGACCACCCTCTAGTGAGACAAATATGAATGGGCAGAGGAAAGGTACAGTGATGTTTGGCTGAAGTTTGAGTCAGCAAAAGCATGCAAGATACAAAGAGTAAAGGCTGACAGTGTGAAGGGTTTGAATGCACTGGGGGAGGGCAGGGGAAGAAGGGTATCAGATGGGAAGAGCTTAAAGAAGTGTCAGGCAAAGGGCTGAGTTGGAGGGGTTTAGGGAAACAAAGGACATCTTCCTACAGTATCCTCTGAAGGCCTAAATGCACAAGAATCCCCCTCTCCTGCAAACAACGTAATACAAGGGGATAGATAGCTAGGTAAAATTGCAACTCACACTTGCTGACTCTATCCCATTTGGGGATGATGACTTGAACAACTCAGTCACAGAGCTGTTTAAGTGTCCACTGGAGTTGAGTGTGTGCTCAGTCCCAAGATGATGGGTGAAAAACAGTATTCCCAACATGGCTAATGAGTGCTTCTGATGGCCCGGCCACACTCATGTAATTGATGTAGAAAGGATTATAGGGAGCAGGAAATTCCTCAACTCTGTGAAAACCTAAACACATTTTCACTAATCTTTTCCCCAGCCTTACCCAAGGATTACAAAGAAAATAACCTGTGGTACTGAAACATGGACTATTATTCATAGGTTATAATATTGTGTTTTATTTTTTCACCATTTATACTTAACCATTTTCATTGTTGAAAAATTCAGACCATACAAGACATTTAGAACAAACTGAAAATACTTCTTATCACCTGTATTCTATCTACTCCCTACCTAAGAGTTAACACTGAAAATTTGGTATGCATAATTTCAGTATTAGCCATATATATGCTGTTATAAATTTATTAGATCATGTTATAAATATGGTTTGTGGTTACATTTTTAAAGCTTTAATATATCTCACATAAAATTTATATCATTGAAACCGTTCTTCTACCTAGTCCTTTATAAAGACTGCATAGTATCCCCTAGTAGAAGTAATAGGAATTTGTTCACTGGATTTTGTTCACTGGGTTACAGTTTTTTCTACCTCTGGATACATGAATATTTGCATTCCATTGAACTTAAACATGGCAATATGACAAGTTATGATTAATGAATTTTGAGTGGAAGTGACATGTCACTTGTGGGCTGAAGCATTTAATGCCAGTGCTTGACTGTCCTGCATTCTTCTCTTTTGATATGCATTTATGGAAACTTACATTAATATGGGAGAGCTATAGGAGCAAAGCAGCCTGGACAGCTGAGCAAAGACCTGAAGGAGACGTTACCTGGAGGGTTACCTAAATCTACAGGCGATTATATGTGCCTGCACATGTATGTTTATGTGTGTATGTGTACATGTGTGGTGCCAAAATATAAATATTGGTTTGACGGGGTGGATTGTGAAGAAACTGATATTAGAGGCTGGAAAAATGGCAAACCATGATGTGCAGGGACAAAACATATAGTAAAACTTTGACCTGAAAGGAGATATACCTAATGAACCTGAAGCTGTAGCAGAAATTAAACTGAACTAATATCATGTTTGGCCATAGTAAACAATGTTTCATAATTCTATAATGATAAATAGTGAATATGTATGGTGATTAACATAACATAATAAAATAAAAAAAATAGTGAACAAAATATTGGTACTACTTATTTTATAATAGCACGAAGATGTTTCAGGTTGCATTACAGAACTTTGGTAGATAGTTTTGTTGAATGGCCCCAACTGACCATGACCCCAGGATTCGTACCCTTGTGTACTTCCCTTCCATGTTGATTCTGGACTTGTCTATGTGGCTAATGAGCATTAGTGAGTATCAAGTAAGCAGAGGCTTGATAAGTGCTTGCACAGTAAGACTTGTCTTTTTGGAAGGCTCTCTCTTGGAGTCCAGTTGACATAGTGGTGAGTAGTCCAGGCCAGACTACTGAATGACTAAAGGTCATGTGGAAAGAGGCCCTGGAGAATGAGACCTCATCTGGGATGGTCCATCCCCAGCTGAACCAATGCCTGTGTGATCCCGCTGAGGAGAACCACACGGCTGAGTCCAGTCAACATACAGAAATGTGCAAAATAATATATCATTGGTTTAAGCTCTAAGTTTTGGGGTGGTTTCCAATAGATAACAGAAATAGGAATTGAATATTTCTATTCCTATTTCTTCAATTCTGCAGATTAAATTATGTACACATTTAAACATGCACATGGATTTTATTTTTATTAAAAAACTAAGTGTCAAATATATTCAGTATGACTAATGATCATATCCATAAAAAACATATATAGTGATTTTAGTGTAAATAAATTTCTCTTTCAACATTTTTTAAGAATAAAGGCAAGCATAAATAAATAAAATAAAATCACATATTAATTCTCAAATGAAGGGAAATAAATCCTTTGTTAGATTATTTGTCCTTACAGTAAATCCAGAAAAAAATTACTATATTCTATAGTCATAGACAGTAATTAATCAAAATACTATCTTAGATTTCATTATAAAATTTTTCTGGTACTGGGCTACAGAATAAATATCTTAATTTCCTATAGCAGTAAAAGGTTTTGTATGGCTTGTACATTAGAGGCATACAACAAAAATATGTATATTTTGATCCCAAATACGTGGGCCCTAATTTTTTGGGAGAGGAAGATAGATATCTCTCATTACTTGATTCTTAGTTTCCAGAGTTAAAGTTCTGCTCTTCTGCCAAGAGACGTTACCTATATCCATCACCTTCCTGATGAAAATTTCCTTTATTCACAATTTCTCACTCTTTAAAATTCTTTAAAACAAAGAATCCTTATAGCAAAAATGGCTCTCATGCTCATGAACAATCCAAGTAAGAAATCTTTTCTTTTCTTTCCTGCTTGGTTTAACTAGGATTTAATGATAATAATCAAAAGACAAATTAGAACAAGAAGACCCTCAGAAGCTAAAATAGGGAAAGAGCCTCTGATCACTTTTAGAGGCATGGGACAATGAAGCCAGGTTTTATTTGCATGTTTTACAAAGAAATGATGAAGCTTTTAGTAGTGCAACCAGCATGAAAGCCATGGTCAGCTGTAGCTGATGCATAGTCCAATCACTTGCTGAATTATCTGGAGGTTATCCTTCGCCTCTGGCATGTTCCAGATTGTTGTAACACCTATAGAAACTGAGTGTTTGGTTATTAGGCTAAAGTCCACAGTGCATGCTTTTTTCCGCTGCAGGGAAATTAATCCAATAAATGAATTGATTAATGCTTTGCTATTAGTTCTTAGTCTGACTTCTGTGATCATTGCTTCCATGAAGGAACTAAAATGCATGTCATTAAATTCAATGGACATCTTCCTGTCTTCTGTGTATTTGGGTGATCAGTAGCATCCGGTACTACTGACCATAACTTCCATTTGGAAACCTTTTCTTTGGCTTATCTGACAACATACTTTCCTTTGTATTTATTTTTTTTAACTTTTCCCTTCTCGTACCTTCTTAGTAAATTTATTATTTTCTGAATTTTAAAAGATAGGGATCCTCCAGCTCAGTCCTGGGCCATATTCTTGGTTCATGTTCACTATCTTAAGTAATGGCATGCTCAGCACTTGATGTTATAATTACTCTGTAGTGACAAGTTCCAACATTTTATTACTAATCCAATTCTGTGGATGATTATGTCCAACTATATAAAAATAATATTTATTTGTACATCTCAAGGACATCTCACAAACCAGTATTTCTACATCTGAACAGTGACTTCCTCTTGCAATGTTACCTTCTTGTAATGATGCACATATCATTGTGAATGGAGCTATCATCCATTTCGTGGTGGAAGCTAGAATTCTGAGAGATCATCTTATGTTCAACTTCTTCCCCATGCCTATTTCCAATCCCTAAACTCTGCTTATTTACTCTAAAAAATGTCTCTTAGTAGCCACTTTTATCTACCTTGGCAGCCACAACCTTTGGCCAATGCCATTCTTCTTTCTCCTGTATTACAGTTTTCTCCTAATTGTTCACCCTGTATGCAATCTTGCTCTCCCCAACCTATTCCCCAGAAAGCAGCAAAAATACTCTTTATACAATACAAATATGATTATGTCACTTTGCCAGTTCAGTTTTCATGGCTTTTCAGAATAGGGTGTCAGAACAGAGTGGTGGTTAAGAGTGGGGGCTTTGTACGAAGACAAAGCCTTCGTTCAAAACTCAGCTCATTACTCCCTGTAGTGCTCCTGAAGTTAGTTACTAAGGCTCAATGTCCTAACCTGATCTCTCCACATCTTGGGTTTTTATGAGGACTAATTAAGATAATGTGTGAGAAGCACTTAGCAAAGTGGCACATAGCAAATGTTCTGCCGATGTTAACTATAGTTATTTTTAGCCATTATAGATTATAAATTTTAAAAATTTATACAGAATTATAAATGCCCTTCTGACCCTATGCTACCAGTCTATCCTCACTTGCACCATTATTTATCTCACTCTCCATGTTCTGGTCATATTACTCTTCAGGCAGTTCTTCCAATAAACTATAACCTTTTTAAACTTTAGAAACTTTCTCCCTCTGCCTAGAAATCCACCTTCTTACCCAACTGACTTATCCTCAGACTTAAGATTAGCCTCCAGTTTTCTTTCTTTGCATAAAGCTTTCCTGACACCTGACAGAAATAGTTGATGTTCTTTATCAGGCTGTGTACCCATCCTGCAGCTGCTGTGAGGGATAGCTGTGAAAAGCTCAGCCCCCTTCTCCAGATGATTGACCTAGACTTGTGGTTCTCAAATACTGTTGTGAATCAGAATCACCTGGAAGGCTTATTTTCCCTCAGATTTCTGGACCTCATTTCCAGAGTTTTGGATTCGGTAGGCCTGGGGAGATCCCTCAGATCCCTGAGAATGGACAGTTCTAACAAATTCCCAGGTGATGGTGATGCTGCTAATCCATGCATCACTCTTTGGGAACCATACTTCCAGACCAAGCTCAATCCTCCTCGTCTGAGGATTACAACAAACCCTGCCAACCCCTCCTCCACACAGAGGACTATGACTGACTGACTTCCTTACCACAGGTGCGACCAACTCTGCGATATTACTCATGCTCCAAGGTCCCCTGGGATCAGCCGGAGGCCACAGACTTGCTCAGTTCCATTCTCTGCCCCACCCAATTTCCCCTACTTTCCTTTTCCTGCGACCTCTCCTTCAATAAACCATGTGCACAGGAATCCGTCTCAGCCTCGGGTTCTGAGGAACCCAACCAAAGACAGAGATGTATAAATACAATGTGGAAACACAGGAAAGTACAAAGAGCAAAGACATCAACGTAACCTAGATAGGAACAAAGATTTCCTCAGAAGAAGATTTGCAGCTTTCTAGGATGAAGAAAGCATATTTCCCTTGAAGGCTTAAGCATAGAAAAAGATGCATCCCGTAAAAATCTTAAAAGTTTATCAGCATCATTTTTAACAAGCCTCAGAAGCCCAGTTGTACCGGAGGCCTGTGAGTACTTGGAATTGCCCTATCTCTGAGGTGCTAGGCTGTCATTTCATATAATGAGACAATCTGTACTTTCCAGGTCCTTACACAGTGAGACTCTATAAATTCTGCATCAGGCAGAGCATGGAAGTGTCTCTTAATGGCCCCAACAACTACCATTTCACTGTCTGGGATCTGCCAATATGAGATAATGTTGATAAAGTGAGTGGCTTTCTGCCAGCAATAAAAGTAGGGAGCAAACAGAGTTCAAAGGCTGCGGCTAACTTTTTGTTATAAGCCAGGCCAGAGGACAGGGAACTGGATGAATGAGGAGGCCTCAGTGGCCTGTTTCTAGAAATGGGCCATGGGGTCCTACACGGCCAACACTCTTGAATCTGTGTCATCTTTGTACATCAGAATTAATGGGCTCAGCTCTCTTCCCCGAGCAGGTGGAAGTGCCCTCTTCCACAGGCTGGCATGCCTGGACTAGAGGCTGGAGCCATCTGGACTGCTGTCAGGAAGTCACGGTGATGCTGAGTTTGGACCACAGGGCAATTAGCGGGACTCTCCACAACAGCTTTGTATATGCCGGAGCCCTCCTTGTCAGTCTCTTCCTCGTGTCTGATGTGACAACATCCACTTGGCTACAATAACAATGAAGGGATGGGGCTGACCAGGCCATCTGGTGTGGTGATGAAAATGACGACAAGAAGCTGTCTGCAAAGGTGACTGCCCCCATCAGAAGTAGAATGAGCAGTACCTGCTGCCCCATCTAGTTGAATGTATTTCCAGATGTATACATGTTTAGCAGTAGGGGGCGTTAGATCTCTATGTTGTCTGTGGCTTTTATTTTGTTTGTTAAAACCCTGATCCTTCCCCTGGTTTCATCAGGTAGTTCTACAGGCAAAATTTGCACGTGGGTGCTGTTACCCGTGCCTTTTATAGTCCTTGAGTAAGTTAAATAAAGACAACTCTGGCTGACAAAATTGCAAGAGATTTCATGGATATTATGGTTCCCATAACACTGAGAGAGCAAGAGCATGCAGGATCCCAGTGCATCTTTCAATAAAGATCCTGAGCAAAGCTACAGCAAGGAAGGGAAATGCCCAGAGTTCCTTCCAAATTCCATCTCTTTCTGAAAATAAGCAAATCTTTCATATCCTGCATGACAATGAGAAGAGGGGATTTCATCTGAAAGTTGATATAACCCAACTTTTCACTATGGCCTTTCCTCTCAGAGATATTTGTCCAGAGGGATTTTTCTGCTCCTTATCTTCCAAGTACAGCTTCTGTAGCACCAAACACTCCTAATTATGTTAATCTTACATCCACACTGGGCAAGAGAATAATAATTCCAGACAATGAAAACATGTTATCACTGAGTAAGAAACGGAGAGTGGAACACAGTTACACTCTAAAGTCCTGGAGACATTTTTACTGATACTTGAAGATTGAATTCAGAAAATTCCTGGGAAATATGCAAGAAGGTATAAGAGAGCCATCATTTTTTTTAAAAAGATTTTATTTATTTTAGAGAGAGTGAGCAAGCATGAGGGGGAGGGGCAGAGGGAGAAGAGAATCTTAAGCTGACTCCAGGCTGAGCAGGGAGCCTGACACAGGACTTGATCCCAGGACCCTGAGATCATGACCTGAGCTGAAACCAACAGTCAGTCCCTTAACCAACTGCACCACCTGGGCACCCCATAAGAGACCATCTTGAAGGACGTTCTGTATGTATTAGGCATCTCTCTGTATTAGGCATTTTAACATGTTGGTAGTGCATATGGTATATGGTCTTGGGAAAGATTCATAATATGCTTGGGAAAAGCATAGCTGCCTGTCACCTTTCATACTATTATATAATGGCTGATAATTTTTTAAAGAATAAAAAATTTAATCCCATGGAATCAGGCTCTAATAGTGGCCCCACTGGGGAAGAAGCAATAGTTTACTGGTTTCCTATTTCAAAAAAAAAAAAAAATCAAAGTCTTTTGTAAAAAAAACAGTATTGCCCTAAGGCTGCTTCATGGCCAAGAAGAAAAACAGAAGTTACTCTTCTTAAAATATAGTGGTTTTTCCTTCCCCACCTAACTCTTCATTTTTTAAAAAATTTTATTTATTTATTTGAGAGAGAGCAAAAGCAAGAGAGATCATAGAGGGAGAGGGAGAGGGAGAAGCAGACTCCCCACTGAGCAGGGAGCCCGATGCGGGGCTCGATCCCAAGACCCCGGGATATTGACTGGAGCTGAAGACAGACGCTTAACTGACTGAGCCCCCCAGGTGCTCCCCAACCTAGCTCTTCAAATCAAACCCCAATTTTTCCCAGGTGGAGGGACAGAGACCCCAGAAAGTAGCTTGACACGTCTGAGTGACTTTCTAGTATTCACAGACAGATGAACAGAGCAGAGTGCTCACTTATCAGGATGCTGACAAGGAAGTGATCCATGAAGCTCTGCTCTGGAGTGACTTACTGAGAGCCTTATCCCCTCAAGTGGAGTACTCTGACCTATGGATCTTACCAAACAATTGCTGTCAGAAACAACTCTTGACCTGCCCCTCCCCACACATTTTTCTACTCTCTGGACATTTGTATTCAAGAGTTTTTATTTAATATTATAGGTAGTTTTTTCACAGGGCACTCTTTCAGTGCCCTGGTTATGATTAAAATGTTTATCTCAGTAATTTTTCTCTCATAATTTTGGGCAGTTTATAGAGGCTGACTTGTTTTTTATCTATAGTATAAATGTTATATATTTGCTATGAGCCCAACAAATTACATTCTAATTTAAAATTTTTACACACAGCAATCCGGTATAATAAACAATAATTCCAGGCCTCTGAACAGGAAATAAAGTCATTATACAAAGTCTTCCCTGAAAAAGAGGAGAGGCTTCTGGAATGTCAAAGATTTTCTCTAACTGCCCTCTCTGAAACAAGTTATGGTAGTATAAGCCGTGTCCAAGACAGTGCAGTTTGTTTTTGGGAGTCCATTTTGGTGATTTTTCTCCAAATATTTTTTTCATGTTATTTTTATCATAAAGAAGTGCCTTTTCAGAAATGGCTCTTTGTTGAAGGGGGAGCACTTTCCTTCTCATCTCTGGTAATGGAAGATCTTGCCGTCAGCTTAGAAACAGCCAAACGTGGTGATTTGTGTAGGGCAGGGTAAACGTTCCTCTTCCACATCCCTTCCCCACCTCTGAGTGGGGCTAGTGAAAAGGACCTGCCATTGTTTTCATCATTTGCAAGGTTTCCTTTCTTGGACAATAGAGAGCTGGTAGGATTTGTGTTGGGGGCGATTCTTCTTTCTTGAGAGGATGATAGCATGCCTAAAATTATGGAAGCATAAAAGCTGCAGGTTTTCTATAATGGCCACTGCTCAGTATTATTAATAACTGTGCACAAGGCACTTTTATGTTGGCGAGTGGCTTCGATCATTTTTATCACATAATCGCTGGAGAGGTTCAGTGAGCTCTTCAATCTCTTCACAAGATTGGGTTCCAGTAACATGTAGAGTTTTAAGGCTGGGAGCAAATTCCCAAGGCTCAACTCAAGAAATACTTTTGAATTATTAATTCAAGAAACACCTTATATGAAAACACACACACACACACACCAGTATGTATCAGTGGGGATATGCCAGTGAGGTAAACACGGTCCCTGAATTATCTCATTTAATTCTTATGATAATCCTATGAGAAAAATGCTATTTTTGCATTAGGTTGTCATTACTTTACTGGCAAATTTTATTAAGCCTTTAAAATACAATAAATTCTTAATTTTTGTGTTTTTTTGAATATGTGTATGCGTGTGTTTACACAGCTAATCAATCCTTATTACTTGCTACAAATACTGGTAAGTACTTAGTGTGAACTATCCTATTTATTTATTTATTTATTTATTTATTTTAAAGATTTTATTTATTTATTTGACAGAGAGAGACATAGCGAGAGCAGGAACACAAGCAGGGGGAGTGGGAGAGGGAGAAGCGGGCTTCCCGCAGAGCAGGGAGCCGGATGTGGGACTCGATCCCAGGACCCTGGGATCATGACCTGAGCCGAAGGCAGACGCTTAACGACTGAGCCACCGAGGCGCCCGGACTATCCTATTTAATACAATCTGATGAGGTAGGTGACATTATTATCCCTTTTCTTACACATGGGGAACAACAGTAAGTAACTGAACTGGATTTCTTTTTTTTTTTTTTTTAAAGATTTTATTTATTTATCTGAGAGAGAGAATGGGAGACAGAGAGCATGAGAGGGGGAGGATCAGAAGGAGAAGCAGACTCCCTGCTGAGCAGGGAGCCTGATGTGGGACTCGATCCCGGGACTCCAGGATCATGACCCGAGCCGAAGGCAATCGCTTAACCAACTGAGCCACCCAGGCGCCCTAAGTAACTGAACTGGATTTCTAACCTACATTTGTCAGACTTAAAAGATTAGATTTTTAAACTTTTTATTAAGGTAGAATTGAGATATAGCATTGTGTGTTAGGTATCCGACATAATGATTTGATATATGTATATATTGTGAAAGGATCACCGAAATAAATTTATTAACATCCCTGCCCATCAATACATAGTCACACATTTTTTTCCATGTAATGAGAATTTTTAAGATCCACTCTAACAGCAAGTTTTTCTTTTTTTAATTTGAAGATCTAATTGGCTTTATTAAATGATTCATGAATTGGGCAGCATCAGATCTAGCAAGTAGAGGGGCACTCCCAGGAGTTGCACAAAGTGGAAGGTTTTTATAGGAAGATGGATGGGGCAAGGAAGTTACAAGCAAAAGAAAGGAGAGGATCGTCTCAGGCAAGGTCCCTTTCTTTTAGCGGGAAATATAGGGGCTCTCATGCAGACTACCTCATCTTCTTTTGGGGGATAGAAAGGGCCAATGACAGACTCACTGGCACTGATCTGCAAACTCCTCACTGGTTAAGACGGTATTTCTGGGGGAGGTTGAAACTGCAGATAGATTAGGTATTAAGCCCTAATTACCTATTTGGGGTCTTATCCAAAGTGATGCCATTTTGGGTCTGTGGTTTTCTTTTTAACAATTCACCCTTTTCATCAGACTCTCAGCTTAACTGAGAGATGTGATAAAAACTTAAGACATTAGCACCACTCTCAGTTACTGCTCTTTGTTTTTGCAGTTTTGTTGGTCCTTTGTGTGGTATCCACAGGTCACAACATTTTTTTTTTCTTTTTTGCTTAATCTCTGTGATATTCACAGGCTACAACTTCAGGTTTGCATTTTTTAAGTAGATCATCCTTTTTGTTCCTCTCTTGACATTCCAGTCTTAGGGGAATCATTTGCTTGGTGGGTAATGGCTGCAAGAATATAACGCACCAGGGAGATTATTATGATTACTATAAATGTGCAATTCTCAATGGAGGGTACTTTGGAGCCATGGTCCCCAAGACCCCAAACAATCAAAATCAAGTAAGTCAAGGAAAGACCCCTCTAAGCAAGTCATCTTTTTTTTTTTTCAAAGATTTTATTTATTTATTGGACAGAGAGAGACACATAGCGAGAGAGGGAATACAAGCAGGGGGAGTGGGAGAGGGAGAAGCAGGCTTCCTGCCGAGCAGGGAGCCCGATGCGGGACTCGATCCCAGGACCCTGGGATCATGACCTGAGCTGAAGGCAGTCGCTTAACCAACTGAGCCACCCAGGCGCCCAGCAAGTCATCTTTTTAAATCAGGTGACTTGCTCAGTGATCTTGCGTAATTAAGTTTCAACTTCTCTAGAAGTATTAATCCAGGTATAGCCGGTGGTGTTGGTCACAGCACAGACACCTTGCTCAGCTAGAGGATAATCAAGAGCTATCCTATTATCAAGAACAAGTTTGGCTATAGAGTCTAAAGGTCTTTGTTGGGCAGCTATTGCATTTAGCAGGAGATATTGAAACAATTTTAAGAATTAAGGAGAAATTTCTGATCATAGCCTCATTTACATTTATGCTTAACCAGGGAAATAGGGGCCTAGCAAAAGGAATGACTCCTGAATCATGACTGCCTCCTAGTAGGTCCTTTGTAACTTAGCAACTTCAAATATACAATACAGTATTATTAACTATAGTCACCGTACTGTACATTGTTACATCCTCAGAACTTATTGATCTTATAACTGGAAGTTTATACTTTTTGACCATCTTTGCCCATTTCACCCACACTCCCCTCACCTCTAGCAACCACCAACCTCTTCTCTGAATCTATGTGGATTTTTAAGATTCCACATGTAAGTGAGATCATACAGGATTTTTCTTTCTCTGACTTACTTAATGTAGCATAATGCCTTTAGGTCCATTCACACTGCTGCAAATGGTAGGATTTCCCTTTTTAATGGCCGAATAATATTCACATTTTCTTTATTCTATTGATGGACATTTAGCTTGTTTCCATGTCTTGGCTACTATAAATAATGCTATAATGAACATGGGGGTGCAAATATCATTTCAGATATTGATTTTGTTTAAGACAAATACTGGAAGTAGGGTTGCTGGATCATATATGGTAGTTCTATTTTTAATTTTTTTAAAGACTTTATTTATTTATTTTAGAGGCAGGGATGGGGACAGGGAGAGAGAGAATCTCAAGCAGACTCTGCACTGAGTGTGGAGTGTGGAAATGACCCTGAGATCATGACCTGAGCCACCAGGCACTTCTATTTTTAATTTTTTGGAACCACTTCCATACTGTTTTCCATTGACTGCACCAATTTACATTCCTACAGTAGTGCGCAGGGGCTGCTTTTTCTACACATCCTTGCCAATGCTTGTAATTTCTTGTCTTTTTGATAGTAGCCATTTTAATAGGAGTAAGGTGAAATCTCACTGTGGTTTTGATTGTATTTCCCTGATGATTAGTTATGTTGAGCACTTTTTCATGTGTCTGTTGGCCATTTTGTACGTCTCCTTTGGAAAAATGTCATTTATTTTTTTATTATTTATTATTATGTTTAGTTAGCCAGCATATAGTACATCATTAGTTTTTGATGTAGTGATCAACGATTCATTAGTTGCATATAACACCCAGTGCTCATCATGACACATGCCCTCCTTAATGCCCATCACCTGGTTACCCATCCCCCCACCCCCCTCCCTTCTGTAACCCTCAGTATGGTTCCCAGAGTCCAGAGTGTCTCATGGTTTGTCTCCCTCTCTCATTTCTTCCCATTCAGTTTTCCCTTCCTTCTCCTAATGTTCTCCATGCTATTGCTTATGTTCCACATATGATTAAAACCATATGATAATTGTCTTTCTCTGCTTGACTTACTTCACTTAGCATGATTCCCTCCAGTTCCATCTATGTCAGTGCAAATGGTGGGTATTCATCCTTTCTGATGGCTGAGTAATATTCCATTGTATATATGTCTGTTTAGATTCTCTGCCTATTTTTTAATCAGACTTTTGGTTTATTTTTTGTTTTGCTATTGAGTTGTATGAGTTATTTATATATTTTAGATATTAACCCCTTATCAGATATATGATTTGCAAATATTTTCTCTTATTCCATAGGTTGCAATTTCATTTTATTGTTGGCTTCCTTTCCTGTGCAGAAGTTTTTTAGTCTGATCTAGTTTCACTTGATTATTTTTGCTTTTGTTGCCTTTGCCAGTTGCATCAAATCAAAAAAAAAAAAAAAATCATTTCCAAAACCTATGTTAAAGAACTGACCCCTATATTTCCTTTTACAAGTTTTATAGTTTAAGGTCTTACATTCAAACCTCTAATTTATTTTGAGTTGATTTTTGTATATGGTGTAAGATAAGGAGACAATTTCGTTGTCTTGCATGTGGATATCCAGTCTCCCCAACACCTTTCCATCCTTTCTCCATTGTATATTCTTGTCTCCTTTTTGTAAATTAATCATATATGTACAGGTTTATTTCTGGGTTCTCTATTATGTTTCATTGATCTATGTGTCTGTTTTTAGGCCAACACTTACACTGTTTAGATTTTTGAGAGCCTAGGTTTTAACCAATACCTTAGGTTGCTTCCAGAACATAAATTGCAATAAAATACAGAATTTTATAGAACAGTCATAGTATTAATGCAATAATCTTACCAATAATTATCTATAAGGAAAAAAAATTTGGGCCATTCTCATTTTTTAAACATTGCAACAAAAATCTAAAATAAAATATTGATATAACAATTATAGCAACATAAACAATATACCATAATCAAAAGTTTATTTCTAGGAAATATATTACATTAATAAGTCAAAGGTGAAAAAATCATATGAAACATATCAATATAAAAATCTTTGCAAAATTTAGTATTTATTCTGATTTTTAAAAATAACCCTTATTGTAGCCTCTGACTCACAATGGTAAAATATTAAAAGAATTTACACTGATGGTAAGAACAGAAAACGCATGTACTCTCTCTCCTTTGTTACTTATATTATTTTAGAAGTTCTGGTCAGTGCAATAAGATGAGAAAAAAGATATTTAGATATTTGGGAGTTGCAATGGAATTTGTGATAATTACCCACAGGTTTTCCATGTGAAAATCCAAGAGATTCAAGGTAACAATGATGAGAAATTTAAAGAACAATTCAGTAAGTAGGCTGACTAAAAAAGGACCATTAAAACATTTCACTACCTGCTTAGACTTATTATTCAAAGTTATACTGAGGTCATGTTTATCATTGATTTAATAGCACTCTTTAAATATATTTAGTTTCATAAGCCTTATTTATGTTGCATGTTTATTTTCTTTGCCATTCTTTAAGAATGTTGGTGTATATCCCCTTTTGTATTTTGATTAAATTCTCCTATGCTAGAACACTTCTCAAGGCCCTGGCTATTCTAAATGGGTTTAAGCAGAAATACCTATATGCCCAACTAATACTTCCTCCCTCTGAACATATGGCAGATACCATTAATCAGCAGTACAATCTCTTCCTCAGCCCAAATATGGTCTCCAAATCTTTCTCAATACAGCTACTATTATTTGGCACTGGTTTATGCAATATAAATGACTTTTCCTCCCCACTCTAGGAAATTTGCATTGGTCCACCCAGTGGAGTTCCATTTGGGGAAGAACAATCTTCTGTTACTCAGTACAGCCTCTAACTTGCTACAAATTCAACTTTATTGCGTCCTCTCAGAAAGGTCAAGGGCTATAATATGTAATCAGTTAGAAAGTAAGCCCTTCTAGAAATGGGATTAGCAGAGGTTGTGACAAAATGATTCAAAGGGAACACCGCAAACTTCATTCCTGAATTTTCTGTGACCTGTAGCCTTAAATAAAAAGCTTGATAGTTCTTTTATACATAGACTACCAGAGAAGTCATTGCACCAAATGTCTGTAATTCACAGTCATTTCTAGCTGGCAACAATATCAAGAGCCTAAGTCAGCCATTTGGGAAGGTTCAAACTTGATTGAAAACAAAGAAATATCACGTGGGGGAAAAGGTGAGAATTTCACACATAGTCTCCAGTGAGTGTTGGTGTAAGGTTATAAGAAAATAGATGGTTATGATGACAAAGCATGTATGTTTCAGGAAATAAGGAGACTAACTCATTCTGTCTCAGGAAATAAGTATTAAACAAATGATATCCTCAAAGAATTATAATTAAGCACTGTGGAGTTAAAAATACATTAAAGGCAAAATAGGCATGCAGATGTGTCAACCCACAGTGTTTACCCTCCAGAAGAATAAATAAACATCTGTACTGGATCACAGCACTCACTGATTAAATCTGGTGAGAGGTCTCCATTTGCATTTAAAGGAGATGCACACTCTATACTGTAATACTATAGAATATTGAATGATCCAGCCCTGCTTTCCTTTTCACACAGATGCCATTCTGCTTTTCCACTCCATTGGTTCATTCAAGGCATTTTGACCTCTGGGCACAATTGCAAAACGCTATGAGACTCCATTCACACAGACAATTACACAGCACTGTACTGTACCCTTGAGTGACCTTTTAATTCTTGGAAAACAGTGTTTCTCTTCTTCAAAACCATTGTTTATGCTTTCCTTCTGCTTAGAATGCTGTTCGTCCACACTCCTAGCCTTTACTTGGCTGATTTCTTTTCATCTTGATGTCTTGGCTGACATTTTACTTCCCACCAAGGCCAACTCTGAACAATCCCCATCCCTTACTCTGACCTCATGTTGTCTTTCTTTATTATCTCATTTTACTCCATGCTTTTGCCACATAGCACTTTATAAAAATATATAATTAGATATTTATTTTTAATTTACCTAATGTTTGTTTCCACAACTAAATTGTATACTTTTCGAGAGCAAGGATCACATTTCTTTTTGTCTTATAAAAAAAAATGCATAGCAAAGTCCTTGCCATTTATTAGGCCCAAATTAAAAAAAAAAAAAAAAATCAGGGCGCCTGGGTGGCTCAGTTGGTTAAGCGACTGCCTTCGGCTCAGGTCATGATCCTGGAGTCCCGGGATCAAGTCCCACGTCGGGCTCCCTGCTCAGCAGGGAGTCTGCTTCTCTCTCTGACCCTCCCCCCTCTCATGCTCTCTCTCTATCTCATTCTCTCTCTCAAATAAATAAATAAAATCTTTAAAAAAAATCAAATGGATAAATAAGTGAAAGAAGGGCTATTACCTAAATAAATTAAGAGGCAACATAATCAATGGGATGCTAGAAATGTAGAATAAGATTTACAAGAACTCAGAAGGGTGAGAAACCACTTTTAACTGGGATGCTGGAAAGGGCTTCATGAATTTGGTGGCATCTAACACTAAAAAACAAATACTATAGGGACCATGAAATGTACTTGGGTTGAAAGAACAAGAACTCTGGAGTCCAACAGAACTCTACATGTAAGTAAGATGTGTGAATTTGGACAAGTCACTTAAATTCACCACAGTTGTTTCCCATGTGAGATAGAGATTGTGATGGTTAAAGTAACTGAGATAACCTTTGGGAACACTTACTCAGTTCTCAGCACAAAGCAGATAGTTGACACACCATAGCTATTATCATTATGTAGATGTGATGCGGCTTTCTAGACCATTGAGACAGAATGAATCAAGGAATGGGCTGGAAAAGTGAAGGGTGTAGACTTGGAGCTGAAGATTTGCATTTGACTGGAACTGGAGTTATGAGAAGGAGAAAAAGAACATGGTTTGAAAAAAAAATAGTATTTGTATTTTTTCCCCTGGGGTTAGTGGGGAGTCAGAAAAGGCTTCTGGTTGAGAGGATGAAATGGTCAGAGTTAGGTTTCAGGAGTGTTGATTGGAAAACTGGTCTGGGGAGAGCTTGAAGGGAGGGACCACTCTGAGCTGCCATGGCCAAAGTGAAGGAAAGATTTTACAGGTGGCACCAATTTGTGGAAATTCAGAAGAGAGAAGGAAGCTTTGGAAAGAGTCTGCTGGAATGCTATTTACTGAGTGAAGTTTTAAAAGTAAAATGGATCTGAGAACTTCAGGATATAGAGGCAGGCTGGACTTGCCTCTGGAGCTAAATCATACTAGAGCAATTTGACAATATCAATGAAAACATATTAAAAACTCAAGAATTTCTTTTGTTGTCTCTATTTTGTGAAATATGTGCAAAAATGTCACATTAGATAACTGGCAATAATAGTCTGGTGTTTGAGTTTATTTTAGATAAATAGGAAGGGCATACTCACTACTAAAAGCATGAATCAGGAGGAAAGAAGAATGTGAGGCATGCATACATCATAATGTTCCCTCCCTTTCCCAGATGGATTTATGCCTATATATATCTGTATGTTGCTATCTGTAACTGTATCTGTATATTGTATCTACATTTTTCTGGATATTTCTACAATTGCTGTTGGAGTTAAATTACTATAATTCAAAATACAAATTGTGATAGTGCTTTTGGAAAGCAATCTATCTATCTACGTACCTACCTGTCTTTCTATATCTGGAGTCTTAAAAATCTGAGCACATTCTCCAAGGCAGGATCCATGGCTAAATACTGTTAGATTCCAGCCATAGCACTAAGCTCAGGACAGATACCCAGCAAATATCTGTTGAGCAAATAAATAAATCAATTAGTAAATAAACTTTTTTTTAATAAACCATTTATTATGTACAGCTTTTTGGAATCTATATGCTAATTTTGACTTTTAGAAATTAGGTTCTGTACTTCAGTCACGTCATAGTAAAAAAAAGGAACAGTACATAAAGCATTCAGAACAATGCCTAGTGTTTCAAAATGTTAGCTCTTGTCATTCTTTTCTTTTCTTTTCTTTTTTATTTTTTTTATTATGTTAGGTTAATCACCATACATTATATCATTAGTTTTTTTGTAGTGTTCCATGATTTGTTGTTTGCGTATAACATCCAGTGCTCCATTCAGTATGTGCCCTCTTTAATACCATCACCAGGCTAACCCATCCCCCCACCCCCTCCCCTCTAGAACCCTCAGTTTGTTTTTCAGAGTCCATAGTCTCTCATGGTTCGTCTCCCCCTCCGATTTTTCCCTTCCTACTATCTTCTTTTTTTTTTAACATATAATGTATTATTTGTTTCAGAGGTACAGGTCTGTGATTCAACAGTCTTACACAATTCACAGTGCTCACCATAGCACATACCCTCCCCAATGTCTATCACCCAGCCACCCATCCCTCCCACCCCCCACCACTCCAGCAACCCTCAGTTTATTTACTGAGATTAAGAATTCCTCATATCAGTGAGATCATATGATACTTGTCTTTCTCTGATTGACTTATTTTACTCAGCATAATGCCCTCCAGTTCCATCCACGTTGTTGCAAATGGCAAGATTTCATTCCTTTTGATGGCTGCATAATATTCCATTATATATATATATATATATATATACACACACACATATACACACCACATCTTCTTTATCCATTCATCTGCCAATGGATATCTTGGATCTTTCCATAGTTTGGCTATTGTGGACATTGCTGCTATAAACATCGGGGTGCACGTACCCCTTCAGATCAATACATTTGTATCTTTGGGGTAAATACCCAGTAGTGCAAGTCCTGGGTCATATGGTAGCTCTATTTTCAACTTTTTGAGGAACCTCCAAACTGTTTTCCAGAGTGGCTGCACCAGCTTGCATTCCCACCAACAGTGTAGGAGGGCTCCCCTTTCTCCACATCCCTGCCAACATCTGTCATTTCCTGACTTGTTAATTTTAGCCATTCTGACTGGTGTGAGGTGCTATCTCATTGAGGTTTGGATTTGGATTTCCCTGATGTGGAGTGATGTTGAGCACTTTTTCATGTGTCTTTTGTTCCTTTCATTCCCATCCTGAGATTTTATTGTGAATAAGTAATCAGAAACTCTAAAGCAGAAGACTTTAGAATTTAAAAATGTTAGAATTTTGGAGACATTTTTAACTTTTTAACTCCATGACTTATTTATTTTATAACTGGAAATTTGTATTTCTTAATCCAGAATTTTAGGAGATTTTAATACTAGTTTATAAGAATCATAACTTGGTAAAAGCATAAAGACATTACCATAAATTAATGGTTAGATAAATTATGACATGGCACCTCAACTGAAAACAATATAATATTTTATAAACAATATCTATAAAGAGTTTATAATAACCTGTTAAAATCCTAAGTGGAAAAGATATAAGATTTTATATGCAGAATGAGTATAACTAAACATACTAATAAAAACTACATGGTAGGAAAAATATAGAAAGTAACCCATGTCATGTTAACAATTTTGGGGGGGAGAGTTAAGCCTAAGAATAATTAACTGTTATCTTTTATATTTCCAATTTTCTAAAACTTCAGTAATAACCACAAATTCCTTTATTACAAAAAAAAAAAACAAACAAACCCACATACACCTTATTTAAAATCCAAATCATCAGTGAAACCAACAAATTTCTCAAGTATAAATCACTATCAACGAAGTGCTTGGCATCGGGGTACTTATCACTATTCTAATTTTCTGTTCATGCCACAGTTTCAGGTCACTGTGTGAGAGAAACTATCCATGGAAACACATGGAAAATTTTTAAATAAAGCTTGGGAGCATTCTTTTGCACAGTACTTTCAGAGCATTCAATATGCTCATGTGTATTTTGCAAGCTTACTTGACTATAACCAGTCTGGAAAACATCTCCAAATCTTTCCTACCCTGCCAAATTTCTTCTATGTAATAATTGTAATACAAACCATTACTGACTCCTTGCTACCCTACATGTCAGGTGTAATAATGATGAGGATAGTTATATGCATAATCTCATTTAATACTTGCAACAATATTCAGGCATCCCCAGTATATAGATGAGAAAACAGGTTATGAATTTCCTCAAATCCACATAGCAAGTAGCAGAGACAGATCCTGAATCCAGATCCTGTGTTTTGCACAGTACCAGATCCTGCTTCTCATATTACAGAAAAATGATTTTGCTGTATTCAAGACACACTGATACAAGTTCTTAAAATATTTTCATACTCAAGATGAAGATTTATAAACTGTTTTTCCCCTTTCTATAGACCCATATTGCCAGCATCCCCAAAAGAACAGAATGTGTATGTTTTTCACTAACAATAGAGGTAGGTCATATCTTCAAAACAAATGTTTAAGCCAAAGAGTGTTTCTGACAATTTAATTTATGATCTGTGTTTGAGGTAGAAAAGGGATTTGAGTACCTTTGGAGATAATTTGATTTGTGCTTTGGATAGCAAATGCAGTTATCAATCATTGAAAATTTTCCTATAGCTCTTTTCTAGATATTTGTTGCCAGGATGGAATGAATAAGCAAAAGTAGAATTTGAATATAATAGCTTCTATACCATGGTGAAAGACATATGGTTGTATGTGGGAGAAAAAAATATATAGTTTTACATTTCTGAAACAACTGAAAGAAATCTGCCAGCTCTAAGCATTTGTCATTTCTGACATTTCGCTTTATGAGTGTGTATGTTCTTAATCATAACCTGTTGTAGTTTATAGCACAGTATCATGGTAAATTAAAAAAAAATTCTTCTGTTTAAATGAGGGTTCATTTTAACTCCCATAAACAATTTGTATTCAATATATGTATGCCTTCAACAAAAAGACATAGTTTGAGCCTTCAGACTTTTAGTGAAAAGAATTTATTCTGAAGCCAGAGGGAAATGATGCAGTAGTCTACCCCATGGAAGATTGCAGTCTTGCTACAGTTCATATTATGGGAGAAGGTTTGGCCTGAGTAACAGCTACAGTTTTCTGGAAATATTCTCTTTATGGCATACCAATTTAAGGTATATAATCCAGTTCAGTCAGAATTTATTTAGTGATGACCATATGCCTAGAAGCAGTGAGAGGGTGAGGGAAACAGCTTTGCACAGGCTTGGAGCCAGGTAGACCTGGGTCATCCCTACTCCATGGCTTTGAACAGTTCTCGAAGCTTCTGTTTCCTCATCCATATGATGTAGGAATTATGTTATCTAGATCTAATATGATTATGTGTCTGAAATGGATGGCACAATATTTGGTATGCAGTGAATAATAAATCTTGACATCTCTTTACAAATGCTTTAAGCCCTCCACACTGTGGGATGTATTCTATAGGTGACACAGAGAAATTGACAGATGTTATCAATTCTTTCAGAATAAGGTTCAGCATTCTATTTAATCTAGATTCCTCTTAAGGCACAGCAAGACTTATTAGCCCTTAATCAAACTTAATCAGCGATCATGGGCACCCATAGTAGGTTTATAGGTGGGGAAAAGGAAAAGAAAAAGGAAGGGAAATAATGAGGTAAGAGGATCATAAGGAGAAAAGATTAAAAAAAAAAGATAGGAAAGCAGAGGGGGATGCAAGAAGAAGGGAGGAATATAGCAAAGGAGGCAGAGGAAAAAAAGCCAAGGGAAAAGAGGTATCATCAGAAGGAACTCGCTACTATTGCTTGTCCTGTGTTAGACATTCATGACCTGTGTTCTTCTAGCCTCACTTTTGGTAATTAATGGCCATTGATTATTAATGATTAATAATGAACAGTATTAATGGACATCCTTAGCTCAACATTTAGGAAATACCTTTTTCCTTCTTGTTAGGTCCCCAATAAATAAATTGGTTTCACAATGCAGCGAGTAATAAGTTCAGAAATTCAAGAGGCAGAAATAATTCAGAAAATATTTTCAACAAAATTCATTGATTTTCTACTCAGGGTAACATTAAGTAATGATCAATACTCTCCTACAGGTTTTCTAGCCTTTTGTTGGTTAGGTCATAATCCTTCAAGTTTTTCAAAAGTAGGAATAAAATTGTCACTCCACACTGCCTTAGGAAGAGTAGACCCTCCAAAAAAAGGGTTAATCCAAGTCCAATATCCACGAACATGAACTTCCTGCTGGTTCTCCTTCCCAGAGCAAATCAGTCTCCCTGTTTTTAAACACAAAGATGATTAGCAGCAATGTCATCGAAAAAAATTATTTTCTCTCTTACTTGAGTTACTGAAGGTAGGTTTTCTCTATTCTTCATCAGAGAGATTACAAAGTGAGAAGCACAAAAAAGTCTTATAATATTTTGCTAAATATAAAGACTGAGAAAGGTATTTTCTTTTCTTTCTAAAAGCACATATTTCCTGGCCATGGAACTGACTGTATCATCTTGTACCATGCTCTTCTAGTGACAGCATTAAAATGTATGTACTCACAGATGAAAGAAGAAGCAACACAAGGCACAAACTGTAAATAGATGATGCATGCATATTTTCAGTTTTGTTCAAATTCAAAACGTAAATAGAAAATGGTTAATAATAAAGGTAAATAACAGACTGAGGCAAGGACTCGGGTTCACACCAAGAGTTGCCATATATGTGCTGTGTAATCTTGGGCAAGTCACTTAACCTCCCTGTTACAGAGTTACACAAAATATAAATATAAATTCAAAAAGATTAAGAAATGGTGTAAAATATTTGATTAATAAGAATCTGAATATTTGTTTAAATGGATAAATATAGGTATCAAATTTCTCAAATGTTTAGATTTTATTAGATATGCTTAAAGAGTCTAATTTTTAAATGTCAGTATTTGTGGTAATTACATGTTTTACAATTATTTAAATTTATAATAAAAAGTTTTATATGTCAACTCTAAATATGTAAAGATGGGCCTAGCTTTTCAAAATTACTTTTAGGAGTAAAAAAACACAACCCTTGAAGATCGTGGATATAAATCTGTCACTTCTAAATATAATAGGAAAATGAAAATTAGTTTTGGGGTATAGCCATCATTGTGATGACATGAAGTCTATTAAAATATTATTTTATGTGTATTAATGATTAATATAAAGTATTCTTAGAATTTACAAATAGAGATTTTCAATTAAGAACTGACATAAATTTTATGAAATCCCCAATAAACTAGTGGTTATTTTCAATCACAGTACTTCAGGCATAGTAAGTAACACCACAAATGTAAAATTTAAAAACATCTCAAAAAAGTTTGACAAAGAAATTGTATATTCAAGAGATTTAAAGTGATCATTTTGGCTTTATATTCCACTGAAAACAGCAGAGCAATCAAATTATGCATCATTTTCAAGCTCTGCATCAATGATTTGGCACTATTTTCCTGTCAGCTTGATTCTCAAACTTTTATATTAATAACAGCCTAAAAATTGATGAATCATGGATAATGGAATAATTATCTTCTCACTGAAAAAAAAAGAAAAAACCCACCTAAATACTTAAAGCAACAAGGTTTTTCTTTTTTCTTTTTTTTTTTTTTTTGTTTGGTGGGTGAATGATTCACTTAGTCATCACCTCCATCCAGAAAGAGATTTCTCTTTCTCTACATCTAAAATATGAACACATCCCAAGCAGGAAAAATGACAAACATGGGTCACACAGAGGTGAAACCACAACACTTTTCTATGACTGCCTCCAATGTAACAAGGACAGTTTGAGTGTGTAGCTAAAGAGGGAGGAGGAAACTATATTTCCAACTCAATAGTGGTTACATAGGGGGGGAAAGAATCTAAACATACTCATTAAAGAAAATGTTCTCATTTTCTTCCATATAATTCTGAATATTTTACAGTAAGTTATTCATGTATGGTGCGAGTAAAATAGTATGAAAATATACCCTTAACTCAAAAGAGGAGGATTATTCAAATTTCCTTTATGGTGATCTCACTTCCTTTCTTCATTTGAATCAATGACAATATTTAAATTGCTGTGCTGCTTTATGGTTTCCAAATTTTTCACTTATTTTTCTTAATTGGTCTGTATAGTACTCTCATTGGCAGATGTTAATATCCCTACCTTACAGATGAGAAAATAGAGGAACAGAGAGGCTGATTGATTTCCCCAAGGATATGTAGCTAGTAAGTTATAAACCTAGGCAATCATTGCAAAATTTAGGATTTTTTTCCTTAACAGAATAGAGTATCCACCTTCATGGTGGAAAAAAAGCTGAACTCATAAAAACAAAGAGTGGAATGGTGGTTACAATGTTGGGGAGGAGGCAGCTGGGGGATCTGGTTTAAGGGTACAAGCTTGCAACCAGTAGATAGATAAGTCACAGAGATCTAATGCACAGTATAGCAATTACAGACAACATACTGTATTCTAAACCTCAAAGTTGCTAAGAGACCAGATCTTGATTGTTCTCACCACAAAAACAAAATGATAATTATGTGACATGGTAGAGGTGTTAGCTAATGCCAGGGTGGTAATCATGTTACAATATATAAATGTATCCGACATGCTGTACACCTTAAACTTACATAATGTTATATGCCAATTATATCTCAATAAAATAATTTTTTTAAAACATAAAAAAAAAAAAACCCAGCAACAGAGCTATTGCCCCAAATCCCAGTTTCTTCGCAATGTTTTTGAATCTATTTTCAGCCTCTTATACTGTGGTTCCATATTCAAGGGTGGCAGTCATGTGAAGGCATCTGGGTAAGAGTGTAAAAGGAAAGCGAGATCTCAGCTGTACTCAGATTTTAAGAACTAGAGCAATGTTATAAGAATGACTTCAGCTTTTGTTCAGTCTTTCAGAAGGAACTTGGAATTTTGCTGTGAAGTCAGTAAGTTAAAATAAAACAAGCAAAATCTTTAGGAAATTAGTTTGCCCGGTGTCATGTTTCAAAAATAATAGTATTCAGCAATAGCAAAGATTTTGTTTTAAGGTCAGGGCATTCAGCTTTCCTGCTATTTTTAGTGACTTCACTACCTGAAATATTCAATGAATTATTCATAGCTGTACAGAAATGGCCATAGCCTCTCTTGGTATTTTAAAATAATGACAGATTTCGAGAATGCTACAATGGAGAATGTTGGCTATGGGGCAAGGAAGCAGCCATGCCACCAGTTCTCAGCCCCTGCTCTCAATAACTAGGAAGCAAGCATGTCATTTTGCTAGGGAAACCTTTCTAACCTCCAATACTAGTGGCACTAGAGAAACTGTGAGAATCTATTATTTTAGAGGTGGGATAATCATCATCATCATTTCCATTTTTGTGCTTCCTTTGCTGGCACTCATTCTCAGATCTGGTCCTTTTAAGTCACCCAATACTGCAATTTTTAAACTTGCAAGATAGATAGGCCTGCCAGAAAATGTTGCTGGAAACAGTGACCAGAATTGGAAGATGGTTCTGAAAATTATATGATGCCCATCTTGCTAATTACTCTCCAGCAAGCAACTGTGATTATGATATTGAAAGTAACTCAACCCCCCCCTCCTCCCCAGGAATGTGGCTTATGCCCCGTGTGTAGACAGAGCTCTGCACTGAGACAAGAAAGGCAGAGGAAAGGAGGCCAAGGTGGGAGAGGCCCTCGTAGGGGCATGGGTGGGATTTACTTCGGTGAAAACCAAACAGATCTTCAATGAAGTTGTAGGCTGTTTTCCTAATCAAAATTATTAAAGCTTTAAAAAAAATTTTAAAAACATAGTGATGATGAATTAGCCAGAGTTATTTAAATGATAGGGAAGAGGAAGACGAGAAGAAAGAGGAAAAAGAAAAGGAAAAAGGACTCAGCTTATCTCCAAAGTCCTTAAGGGTCATCAAGTCAGACACGCCAAGATTCACATTTGTACTTCACCATGAGGAAGTGACTGCACTACTTAGCTGAAGTTTTCCTCATGTGTAAAATGAAGATAACTTAAAGAGTAGGGGCATTTGGTTACATAAAGATATGTCTGCACACAATACCTGGCACACAAGGGGAAATCAATAAACGTGTGTCAACCTTCTTTACTCTCACTAAAACAAATTTCCATGGCCTGAAAACCCATTTAATCAGCATCTACCCATTCTATTTTATGGTAAGGACTGGGGGGGCGGGTAGACCGCTTTAATAAGTTCCTGTCTCCATTCCCCTCTCGTGTTGGTTGTGCTATATTCCTGTACTTTCCAAAGTATAACAATTATTCCTGTCTTGCTCAGAAGGCTCACCTTGCAGGTTTGGAAGGGAACACCCAGAAGTCTTAGCGCCAAACCAAACCAAACCAACAAAAAAAGCCTGTTTTAGTAACTCCCAGGGGCATCAGACTTATTGGGCCAGCTATCCAACACCTGCTACTACCAAGGGGATCACCAACTTTGACCAACGTATGGCTCTTAAATATTTTCTCTACATTAAATCCATCTTTAGTAAATTGTATCAGCCACTTAAAAGTGGTAATTAATTTTCCCTTTTAGTTATCAAATATTATAAAATTAGATATGATCCTGAAGATCAAGAACTGGGAAGTTCTAGGTCACAGGGTTGATACAATGATATTTTAGGAAAGAAACTGTGATAACCTTGTTTTGTCTGATATCAAAACCATCATCATTGTTTTATTACAGATAGAGCTTCATCTCTGGATCCAGACAGAATCAGTTTCAAATTCTAAATCTGCAACTTACTACTTATGCAATGAATAGCAAAGTCTTTAACCTTCCAAGTCTCAGTAATTTTGTTCCTATATTGAGGATACTTAATGACCTCCTCTGTGCATTGGACTGTGAGTTTGAAATCCAATAATTGTAAAAGTGGACAGAACCAAGAATGTGGTAATTTTCCAGTAAATGTGAGGTCACTTACAAAATTTCACTATAACCTAATTTTAAATTCTCTTCCACCCAAAAATTTTTAAAATTTTTTTTTAAATTTTATTTTTATTTTAAATTATTGGACTTAGAAGGATTTGTTTAGTAGCCTACAAGACTTTGAATATAAAGATAGAAATAAAATAGAATTTCAAACTCCTTATATATACCTTTTCCCTCCCTATGCCTTAAGTAATGTCATACACCATTTTCACCATCCTGTGTAGACTTTCAACTATTGTGGTGTATTTATCTGCTTCTCTGGGTAGGTGGGACCTGACTGAGTCAATAAAATATTGATTGAATCTCTCCCACATATTTATTGTGGTATTTGTTCCTGGGTACATATCAGATTAGATACACAATTTGTTGAAGATTTCAAAGACAGTCTCAAACATGAATAAAAGGTTTAAACATGAGGCCAAGGAAAAAGATTAAAAAAAAAGTGTCTAGGTGATCATATTGTCCAACCTCATTGAAAGCTGCAGAAGCCAAGGTCCTGAGAAATAGAGTGGTTTCCTCTAATTATAGAAGTTTTAAGTATAGCTAGTCTCAGGATTCTGAGATTTGGAGTCTTTTCAATAATGGGAAGAAGAAGGCAGAGGACAAAACTAAGGAGTCATCATAATGTTCATCTTCAGAGATCTTTAGGATTATTCAAAGGGAGCTGATGACTACCTGTTTTCTATCTTAAGGCTATATCACTATATCCCAGCTAGAGGAGAAAGTGAAGCATTATCTTTGGTCCTGTGATATCTCTTTGTGGTTCTTAGGTCAGTACAAGGCCTTTGTAGTAAGCCCCTAAAAATTACAGTATGCAGTAGAGTAAAATGATTTCATGCATTGGAACTAGAAAGCACTGTTTACTTCCCATTTATTTTAAGAATAGTTATAATGTTCTGGTTTTCCCATCTAAAATATGACAAATAATTATAGTACCATTATAGAGTTAGTTTATGAAATCAGTAAGAAAATGCATGTAAAGTGTGTTATATTATGCCTAAAACTAGTGTGTTTTCAATAATTGGTTCTTTCCTTCCACTGCCAAATGCACAACACAGAGATAGTGAGCCACATGGAGGAGCCTGACATTAGATGGTGGGTGAATGATGGGAGATACAGGCAGTTTCTGTGTGAGCTTGGAAAGAAGACCCTACAATGAATTCTTTCTCCTTTCAGTGTTTATGCCAACAACAGCATCCATCCAACTTAGAGGATGTAAGCTATCTTCCATCCTGTAAGGCTTGAGCCTGAAGACACAATTGGAGTTCTTGTCATTATGGAATGTAGCTGCTGAGCAATGGTTTTCAAATTTAGGGAGTATCTAAACCTGAATTAGTCCAGAGATCATATCAGTATCCCTCTATTTATTCAAGTATTTATGAACTTATACTGATCTATACTTCTCTAAAGGGAGAGGGAGAGTTGGAAAAGAGAAAAAGTAGGATGAGTATGGTGCAGGTAGCACACAATCACTCACTGGTAAGCCTGTTGTTTACTGGGCATGAAGGTAACCACGTGGGGTATATATTGTCTCATTTAATATTCACTAGAATATTTAAGATAGACATTATTTTTCCCATTTCCCCAAAAGGCTAAATACTTGCCTGATGACTCAATCCAAATACATTAAACCTGGAATTCAAACCCAGGTCTGACTCCCAAATCCACATTATTTTTACTCTTCTCAACACATTATTAGTATGGCCAAGACATGATTAATATTGACAAATCTGAAAACATATGGGTGTTATTCTGTATCTGTATGAGAGTTTATGCAAAAATATTTGGAGAGAGCATCTTCAATCACTACCCAACATAGAGAATAGAAAATAATAGCATGCATTATTAATTTTGGTGACCATTTATTTCTGCTCTACTATTAATAATTGGGAGCTCAGTGTCAATTAGAAGTAAGGTTAATTGAGACAGATATTTAACTTCTAGGGAGGCTTATTAGTTAGTATTAAGAAAGAAGGAAAAGAAGTATATAGGAAGGAAGAATAGATATTTTCAGATCATTTTAAGTTTTTTAATATTCAGAAATATTTTCAAAAGTCCCATTAATTCCAATACCTAACATTTCTTTTAGGGAACCCTGATTGAATCTTGACTTATTTGCTCAGATGTTTATAACAAAAGGATCATTATGTTCTTTCCTTCTGTGTCACAATTTCCACATAATGGCTGTTTTATTTTGAATGGATTTATAAGGTAGCTTTCACAGGAATATCACTAATATACTTAAAAGCACCTTTCACAGCATCAGAACAATGCTTCCACTTCAGTTCATAATTGTCATCCCCACCCCTCTGCACCCCACCCGCTTCAGCTTTCACTGTTACAATTCCTAATGGTAGTTTTCCTGAACACTGCCTGTGAACTTAAGTGAAGGGAAATTTATGTCAGAATGTTCTGCTGACATAATGTACGCCCAGGAGAGATGCCATCTACAAAGTGAGAAAGGAGCACATGAAGTTAAGGGAAGATCAGGGTTGCTGACATTCTCAGAGCTCCATAAGCCAACTTACAACTTCTTGAACTCACCTTACTAATTTTCCACGTCAATCTTCTCCCTACTAGATTTCATACCAGTTCAACCAGCTCCCAACACATACACTCAAAAAAGATTCCCATATATTCCAACTGACTCTGTGAACAATACACACTCCAGCTTGTCATTAGTGTATAAGAATGAGATTTCAGAATTATAGGGATGAAGTGGTGGCCTTCGAGTCACAGTGGGGAGGCTTCCATGGTGAGAGAGCAAGAGAGAATAACCTTTGCACACAGATTTCAGGAGGCCAGACTTACCTTAATGTCCCTCAATCCAAAACACAAACAACTAGTGACATCACCTAACTTCCATGGCCCTGTTTCCTCACCTCTAAAAACATGGGGAGTTTCAGATTTGACCATTTTTAACTCTGTGTGATAGATTAGGCATGACCCCTCTTGAAAGAAGTTTTCCCTGAGAGATGTACGGCAGAATATATCTTCCGATGTAACCAAATACCATTAAAGGTCATAACGGCTGCTGTGCACATTTTTCTAGAAATTTCTGCTCCTTGAATGATGTGCATTGGTACATTTTGTTTGTTTGTTTTATTCTCTTTCAAATAGGATGTTTACATTTGACTTATCCACATGTATCCTGGAAACAAAAGTTTCTGCCCAGTACTTATGGGTTTATTTTGTGGCACACTTTTAAGGGGCGAGGCCACAGGTGGGTTCCTGGGTATTCAGGAGACTGAGAGAAGGAACTCCGCTCTGAGCAACTGTCCTCAGTGTCACCTTCAAAGCTGTGCAAACATAACTAGGCCCACTTGTTGAATATTTAGAATCTTCATCAATCGCTCAGAGATTGCTAAAGTCTATTTTGGAAGATGAGACCATGCCATGGTGTTTTTTTATAGTAGCTGTTTTAATTTGTATATTGTGTCCAAAGTTACGTTTTTAAAAGTGTTAATGCTCTCTGTAAAGTGATTTGTCTTAAGCACATTAAAGGTTGTTTTGAGCGCTTAAATAAATAAATAAATAAATAAATATAAAATCTATATGAGAAAACCTTTAAAATAATTATCCATTATTAAAAAAATCATTTGAACAAAGAGAAAAAGAATATGTTCATGGTAAGGGAGACCAAGGAATATTGCACAGATATCAATTCTTCCTAAGTAAATTTATAAATTTCATGTTATCCCAATAAAATACATACATTATTTTTGGTCTAGACTATTTGAAGACAATGCCATTCTTAAAGACAAGAATAGCTAGAAAAATCCTGAAAGAGAAGAGCAATTTGGGAAATAGCCATACCAAATTATAATGCCTCTATAATTAAACACAGTAGTCTTGGCTCAGGAATGAACCTACAGATTAACGGAAGAAAAGGTAAAGCTCTGATATACACAAGGGAATCTTAACATATGACAATGGAATCTTAACATATGACAAAGATGACATCTCAAATTAGCAGGGAATGGATGAACCTTTTATAAGTGGTATTAGAAAATTGGATATCCAGGGGCGCCTGGGTGGCTCAGTCGTTAAGTGTCTGCCTTCGGCTCAGGTCATGGTCCCAGGGTCCTGGGATGGAGCCCTGCATCAGGCTCCCTGCTCGGCGGGAAGCCTGCTTCTCCCTCTCCCACTCCCCCTGCTTGTGTTCTCTCTCTCGCTGTGTCTCTCTCTGTCAAATAAATAAATAAAATCTTTAAAAAAAAAAGAAAATTGGATATCCATTTGAGAAAATATAAAATGTTTGTAGAATATACTATACACAAAGCAAATTCCAAATAGGTGAGAGATGTATAAGTTTTTTAAAAGGCTATAAAGGTACTATACAAGAATGGATAGATTAAAAAAAAAAGAATGGATAGATTTCATTATAAAATGAAGGGGTAGAAAATTTATAATTCAAAATTCAAAAGTAGTAAAAGAAAATATTGGTGTTTCAATGACATGATAAAGTATTTATAACTTACAAAGCACTGACAAACTCCCCCAAATTAAAATATGGGGAAAATCTATACATGACTATATAACAGGAAAAAAAGTTGGAACTCTCTAACATAAAGAACTAAAAATTTAAAAAAGGAAGACTAACAGAAAAATGGGCAAAATATATGAATAAGTAGTTTACAGAAAAATATAATTTAAGATGGTCCCAAATATATGAAATGATAGTCTTACTGACAAGAGAAGTACAAGCTTTAATGTTCTTAATGTGTTTTAGAAAACACGATTTTCAGTAAAAAAGGAGAAAATTAATGAATATAAAATCAAATAACTAGAGTCAAAAATCTTTACTTTGAAATTTAAACTGACAATATTATAAACTCCTCTTTCTTTTTAAAAATACATATTTCTTTATGCACTTATCAATATAGCTTTGAAATATATGATGCAAAAACTGGTAGATCTTAAAGGGGAAATAGAAAAACTTTCAATTATAATTGGAGACTTCAACACTTCTCTCTCAGAAATTGATAGACTAAGCAGAAAATCAGTAAGGATATAGATAGCTGGAACTATCAATCATCTTGCCCTAGTTGCTATTTACAAAGTGCTCCACAAAAAAATAGCAGAATACACATTCTTCTCAAGTGCAAATAAAACACACACAGAGGTGGACTATATCCTGAGTCATAAAATAAGCCTTAAATTAAATATGCACATGTATTAAATAATTTTATATTTTTTCTTGGACCATAACAAAATTAAAATAAAAATAAATAACAAAAGATATCTAGAAATATCCCTCAACATTTGGAAATTAAACAAGTAATCCTAAATAACCTAAAAAGAAATCACAAGGGAAATTTTTAAAATATTGATCTAAATAAAAATGAAACATATCAAAATTTGTGAGAAGCAGCTAATGCAGAGCTGAGAGGGAAGTTTATAGCACTATATGTTTATATTAGAAAACAAGGAAGATCTAAAACCTGTAGTCTAAGCTTCCACCTTAAGAAACTAGAGAAAGATGAACATACTAAACACAAAAGCAGAATGGGAAAAAAATAATGAAAATAAAACAGAAAAGCAATAGAGATTATCAATTAAACCCAAAGCTGATCCCTGAAAAGATCAACAAAATGATAAATCTAACTCTAGCTGTACCCTAATCTTCTCCCAGTTTCTTGTGCAGTGTGGATTCTTCCAATAAGTTCAAGCAAAATGATAATATGCAGAGTTTGGCATCTTGCATTTTTCTTGTCAATACACACACATACATACAAACAGGTATTTAATGTGATATGCTATTGTATTGTGTACCATAATTTCTTTTACCAGCATGCATTAATGAATATTTTTGTGACTTCTACTTGGTGCTGTGAACAGTATTGAAATTTAAATCATTGTATCTTTTCATATATGTGTTGGTATATATTTTGTCCAACAAAATATATATATTTTATATTCCTTAATATTTTGAAAAAAACTCATGAACATATAGACTCCAGGGTTGAAACTAGTGCTAGAACTATTTTTGGAACAATCCAAAGTACTTTAACTAAATTATGTTTTTGTAGCTATTTCATTTACCTATTTACTTCAACCATTGAGTTCACTTCAATAAATTGAACATGTGATGGGTCTCTCCATGTGCCAAACACTGCACTAGGTGCTCTAAGCAACACCATAGAGACAAAGACAAAATCCTAGAATTAGCCAGCCTGCATCTAAGAAGAGTGAAATTAATAAATATACGTAAAGTCTCTCCATTTATATTTATAATTTATAATTTAATCAATGTCTTGAGAAGTTCCTTTGAAAGCAACAGACAAATGGATAAAGAGGATGTGGTCCATATATACAATGGAATACTACTCAGCCATCAGAAAGCCATCAGAAAGAATACCCAACTTTTGCATCAACATGGATGGGACTGGAGGAGATAATGCTAAGTGAAATAAGTCAAGCAGAGAAAGTCAATTATCATATGGTTTCACTTATTTGTGGAACATAAGGAATAACATGGAGGACATTAGGAGAAGGAAGGGAAAACTGAAGGGGGGGTAGATCAGAGGGGGAGGTAAACCATGAGAGACTATGGACTCTGAGAAACAAACTGAGGGTTTTAGAGGGGAGGGGGTGGGGGGATGGGTTAGCCCGGTGATGGATATTAAAGAGGGCACGTATTGAATGGAGCACTGGGTGTTATACGCAAACAATGAATCACGGAACACTACATCAAAAACTAATGATGTAATGTATGGTGACTAACATAATAAAATAAAGAAAAAAAAAAGAAAGCAATAATGGCTATGCTAAGTCTGGGAATGGTGGGGTATCCAAATGGTGATGGCTGTATGCAATTGAGTAAAGAGAATGGCTAAAGATCTGCAAGATGTCTTTGAAGCACTGAAAGTATTTTTAGTCAATTATAATTAGAGAAAATCAGATGGTTAATGACTGTAGTTTAGTGATCCACAATTAGATTAATTGACTAAAAACCCAAAGAAAGAGAAATGCTCATGGTAGGAAGAGAATCAAGGGTATATAAAATCATGGAAAATAATGACAATCTGTGTTACCACCAACAGGCTCTCCTATGAACCAAACCACTTGTGCCAGGTCATTATTCAACAAATAATCAAGTCTGTTCCCAGTAGGTGCCAGGATGCTGTGGGCTAGTTGTGTACTCTCTGCGCCAGGGTTTAGGCTAGTGCCTGACAACGTGGTAAATACAGAATAAGTGTTAGTTGTATTTTCTCATCCTTCCTCTGCTCTCCACTTCTCCCCACCCCCACTTCTCCTGGCTGTGGACCCCAGGTATCAACTCTTCTTTTGACTCCATTTTGTTAAACCACCAGATTTGATGTCCACACTTGGATTAGCTCTGCCCACATCCATGACTTCAATATCTGCCACAGGTGTAGAGAGACTTTCCTGATGGTCCTCACAAACTGGCATAATCCTATCCTTGCCCAGACCAGGAAAAGAGGTTCTATGGCACCTAGAGCAATTGTGACCAAAGAAGAAAATGAGAAAAGAGAAGTTGGATGTGAATAAATATGGCAGAAAATATATCTTTAGTTCATTTTCCCAGGCTGCCTCTGATTTTTAATATCTCAATATTCATGAGAGCATTTTATTTCCAACTTAATTTGATCTTTGAATTATATGAACTATCATTTATTATTCCTATATAATATATAAGCACATGTTCTATGTTAAATTTATACATTTACCCTAAATAAAGGGCAATATTTAAAGAAAAGACTTAACTCTGAAATGTCTTCCATTCCCTCTCCCTGATCCCTGAGCACATGTGAGTTGGCCTATTCTGTGGATTTGCAAACCAACGATCAGATATATGAAATGTTTGAAGTGGTAATGTCAAGTACAGCTTCCAACTCTAAATCATAGTTGCTCTAAAAGTTTCATGTAGGTGATAATTTTCTGTGCAGTGTTAAAAACTGCTTTATAATAGCAACTCCCACAAAACCTCTTCAGTTATATGGGTCTGTTAGCATTTTATTTTAAACACCATTTTGACAGGTGTATTATGTAGTTATTATATTTTCCATGCATAGAACATTCTTGACATTCACTTCACTTGTAGTTTCCTATTAGAAAAAGTTCAGAAAAAATCGTCTTCTTGGCTGAATGAAAATAAAAGAGAAGTCCATTTTGTGATGAGTCTTTGTATCATTGACCTGAAGTAAAACAAACACAAAACTCATTCAGATAATTTTCATTCATTCAGTTACTCAAAACTCATTAGTTTATTCTGTGTTTATTATTATTATTATTTTTTAACTATGCATATGGGCTTGTGTTAAGCACAGGAACCTAAAGACAAAGACCTAGCTTGTGACTGCATGAAGTTCATCTTCTTATGTGGGGAGCAGTAATGCAGACAGGTAATTACCACAAAGCTGTCATAAGATATACTAGAAATAGAAGTCACATAAAGACAAGTGGGAGCCAGGAAAAGCCTCACATAAAAGGTGTTTTTCCTCAGAAGGGTCATCATTCACCAGATCAATATGGAGAAAAGTGTTCAAAGATGAGGAAATTGCCTATACAAGTACAGAGAGGAAGGAAGATGCTGGGGAGCCAGGTGCATAAGATAGCTCAGTATAGATGATGAAGAGTGAATGACCTGGGCTGGAGTGGAAAAATGAGTGGTGTCCAAATCATCAGAGATGGAAAGTGGGTGCCTCAGGAGGGAATTCAGTCTTCAGGGCTGCAGAAGTGGGAGGATGTATATGGTACAATCATGGTGTGGTCTTCCCATGATATTTAGAGTACTCCTTATGTGATCTTAAGGTCTTTCCTTTTACCTCCTCTTTCCCTCCCTCACTCCTGTCACAAAGGGCCTCTTTCCTGCTGTTTCTTAAGAGGCCAAGCAAATTCACCACCAGCCCCCACTTCTCCCTCCCAAGGCTTTGTGCTTAGTCTTTCCTCTGTTTGTTTTCCTTCCAGTCATCCATACTCTTGTTTTCTCACTTTATTCAAATCTCTACTCAAAGGCACCTCCTTAGAGAGTTTTGCCAGACTACCCTGTGTAAAATAGAAGCATCTCATTATATGTACATGATACTTTTTTACCTTCTTTTATTGTACTAAGCGACACTTTGAATTATATGAGATATTATTTGTTTATTGTCTGTATCCCTTACTAAAATGTAATTAAGCCCTTTCAGGTCAGAGACTTTTTTCATTACCATAGCAGCAGCAACTAAATTATCCCCTGCCATGTAGGTGATGGTCAATAAATATTTTCTGAGTGGCGAACACATCAAAGAGATATATTTCTGTACACATGTGTACACTATACAATTCTTACAGCACCCATCACACACTATATGATACCACAGTGGAAAAGCTGGTGAAAGTTGTCCCTGATCTCATTTTAGTTTCAATTTTTGAGAGAACTTGGAGAAGGGCGCTTTACTAACACGAAATAATAACGTCTTGAGAAAGAACCTTCTGTCCCTCAGAAACTTCTGTTGTGGGAAGTGGCACATTTCACCCACTATCTTCCCTCAAAGGGTGACAGCCCTAAAATAGGAAAAGATTTGATAAGCAAGTGGTTTGCCAACTAATTTTTTTCCCTTAGGTACTTTGTTGAGTTTGGCATGAAACTAACAAAGGAACTGTTATCCAAAGATCTTGCTCTGGCTACCCAAGAACAGCACATATCTCCATATCACCAGTCAATCTTATCTCTAATGGCTATAGAAAATTCCTTGCCCCAGTAACATGTCAGATTTACTCTGAGTGTAGACAGTCTTCTTTAATCAAAATGTCCATCACAGGGAAGAAATGGTTGTTCAGACCTTGGGAGGAAGGGGAAAGAGGATTTCCTTCCTTATATTCTTTCAGCACAAAATGTACAGCTTCCATTAATATAGTGTCCTTTAGCATATCTAGTCTTTAGTGGGTCATCTGGGGTCTGAAATTAGCGGTAGATGAAGGTATGAAAAAGTTGTGTCAGCTAACAATGACTGCCTCAGAAGGGTAACAATATTATATAAAATATATTTTATAAAATATAAAACTTTATATAGTTCTGTGAATTCACGTTTTTCCAGGATAAATGTGTATTCACTTTATAATCAGGAAATAAAACAAAACCCACCTATATTTTTCCTCATCAACAAATTTAAGGATTTAGTCCTTGTGCCTCCAGAATCTATTGAACATAGCAGTTCTTCCTTTAGGCTTGGGTAACTGCTGAACCACGACTTCCTAGCTTTATCTAGTTGTAGAATTTTGGTTTTACATGGGCACGTGGTCATCTTACTAAGATTTTCTTTTGATGGCCCCACGACATCATTTCTGAGAAGATTCAGTGACCACTCTGCATTGGAAAATCAATAAAATTCTAGCCATTCCCTTCTTTCCTGTCACCACTCTTACTGAATGGAGAGGGGAAAAATCTGTCCTAAAGAGCTATGGGGTTTCTTGTTCTGAATCAATGCATTTTCCTTTCCATTGCATTTTTGTGTTCAAACTACAGAGAAAGTTGAAGTGGTACCCCTGGTCTTTATTTATACCCTTGGTTAACTTTGATTGTTCCATGATGGTTTTCCTCTAACTTCTAAAGCTGCTAACTTTAGTGACAAACTGCTCTGCTTTTCCTACTCAACCTGCTGCTTACTTTGCAGATGTGTGTATTATTGCCTTTTACAAGGGATGCATTGGTAGATTGCGCTTCTGCCTTCTAAAGTCTTGGAAAGTAGCTGTCAAGTGCAAGAGCTTTCAAGTTAAGCAGCCTTGTTTTTCACTTCTGGCACTGCTGCCTGCCAGCTTTATGATCTTTTACTTAGTCTTTGTTTTCATTTGTGAAATAAAGGGGTAACATATGGAATTATTTTGGAGATTCAGTAACATAGCACAAGTGAAGCTTCGGGATTCTGCCTGACACCTGGAGCGGAGAGAACGTTCATTATGATATTACTGGATATCTTTACCAGAGTCATTACCACAGGAATCATCAGCCAGTGTTAGATAAATAATTACTTGGAGCTACTCACCTTGGAGCACCTGTTGTATTGCTGTTCCCCTGAAGAGCAGCTATATTGCAAACCAGCTGCTCTAGAGATTGATGGTCTAACACTGTGAGGTACCAAGTCACTCCCTCCAAATCTTGCAAGATCCACCAGAGTGAGTCCGTATGTGCCACAGAGTGTTTCAAATAAGTCCACTTCAAACATTTTTTCCAAGTTCACTAAAAATTCCTCCAGCCCTTTTTCATGTGATGCTGTGACATTTTCCCATTAATTTACATATAGAAAATAATTTCTTGCAATCTGTTCCCATGTGTAAGCAGAAGAAACTTATAGACTCTCTTCCCTTTCAGAGTCTGAAAATCAGTTTACACATGTTATAAGAACTTGAATCAAACTTGTGATGAGACGTATCACAAGTTCTTGCTATTATCGTTGTGAGTAAAGGATGCTTCTAGCAGTTCCAGGGGTAGAATCAGTGTTGAGCTGACTTGTAAACACAGGTTTATAGGTGGAAATAAATTATTGCACAATATAAATGGTAAATGCTGCTTTCTGGATCCCCTTAACTTGTTCCCCCAAATGCTGAGTTTTACACTTTACACTCAGTGTAAAACTCAGTATTTGAGAGGTGATCTTAAACTCACATGGCTCTTACCACCTCCTTCTGCTCCCTTTATAGAGAGAGAGAAAGAGAAGTGAGAGAATGAATACACACCTGGAAGTGTCAGTGATTAATGCTCTTACTCCACTCTGTCTCCTGAAGAGCCAAGGTGCGTAGGTCTGCCTGCCCTGTCTTCTGTGACACCCATAGAGAACAGTTTGATGATCTAAGGGAGAGGTGGTGCCTCCTAATCTGTTAAAGCAATCATTGAAGTGAATGAGTAATGAATGAGAACACATTAGTGCCACTGGTGCTTAATGAACTCAATCGTCTTTGCTGCATGCCCCTAATTTCCACAGCTTGCTAAATAAAAGTTTATTTATGTTCTTTCATGTATGATAATTTCCACATATGAGCTTTAATAAAGTAAAAAGAGTTGCAGGGAGAAGCACTACAGGAAACTAATGAAAGCAAAAATGAAAAATGGAAAAAATAATAAACTTTTATTAGGGATCCCTGCCAAGAAACCCCTGAATGCGATAGCAAATCACACTCACTAAGAAAAAATATTACTTAACATTGATGCGCTCTCTCTTGAGTAACAGAGCTGCATATCTTAGCTATGGGACATTTTAAAGCAAACCCCAATTCTAGCCATTCATTTTTTGTCACTCTACCCTATGCTTTGGCTGCAACTGGTCTTTTAGTATCACAAAAAAAGACTCTCAAGGGGCGCCTGGGTGGTTCAGTCATTAGGCATCTGCCTTCAGCTCAGGTCATGATCCCAGGGTCCCCCTGCTCAGTAGGAAGCCTGCTTCTCCCTCTCCCGCTCCTTCTGCTTTTGTTCCCTCTCTTGCTGTCTGTCTCTCAAATAAATAAATAAAAATCTTAAAAAAAACCTCTTAAGTTATTTACTTACCTGGAAGGAGTTTCACTACTCTCCAGGCCATCAATTACAGGTGGTCTTGCCTTCTGGATTATCCTCCCACACCCTAGAATCTTACCACTTAAGGGGGAGTCTTTTCTTTGATATGGCAGAAGAGCACTGTGAATGTTCTGGGCCATGGGACCCAGATCTATACAGAGCATCTCTATTAGGACACAGCAAAATCTTTGGACAAGAGGGAATCTGATCCTGGTAGAAGGCACAAGAGACCTGAAGATGTGAACCTTAAGAAGGAGGCCATAGGCTGGTAATTGAAGGGAAATAAGTATCTGTGACTTTGATAAAAATTTGAAAATCCCAGGGTCACTATCCTTCAAAAGCCGGGGAAAAGAGGGAAAAGTAACAAAGAAGCCTGAGAAAGAGCAACCAACGGAGGAGGAGGAAAATCTAGATTGGAGGCTAAGTCATGATTTTGTTTCTAGAAGGAGGGAGGGATTAACTGTATAAACACCTCCTCTTAATAAGGTAGGGACTAAGATTTGAACATTAGATTTAATAACATAAAGGCTATTTTAAAAAGTACTTCAACAGGATAATGAGGGGAAATCACTAATTAGCTGGTTATAAGACAAAATGGAAAGAGATGAAATGGAGACAATGACTATATTTAATACTTGGAAGTACTTTTGATGAGAAAAGGAGCAAATAAAAAATGGGTAGTAGTTTGAGAGGAAACTGTGTTTGAGATAGATTTTTAATATAGAAGAAATAGTATGTTCAGATGCTAATATAAATAAGTGATTTATATTAGGAAACTGATAATATTTGAGAGAGGGGAATATTGCTGAAGTTTTATTCTCATGTAAACAAGAGAGGATGGGAGAAATGCTTTTAGAAAGGAAGGTAGATAGTTAATCTGTTGTAACATGAGGGAAGGCAGAGCATGTGTAGATAATGTTAGATATGTAGGTGAGTTATAAACTCATGAGAAATTATCTTCTGATTGCCTCAGTTTCTGATTTCTTCAGTTTTTCAGTGAATTAAGAAACAAGATCATCAAAGGAGAGTAAAAAAAATGTGAACCTTAAATTGCTCTAAAAAAATAACGTCAATTAAAAAAAGTGAATCTTCACTTAAACCTCTCTTATATACCAAAATTCACTCAAAATGGACTACAGATTTAAATATAAAATTAAATATAAAATCTCCTATAGAAGAAAATATAGGAGAAAGTCTGTAGCACCTAGGATTTGGGGGAAATTGTTAGTCATGATACCAAGAACATGATCCATTAAACTAAAAAAATCAGTAAATTGGACTTTATAAAAATTAAATGCTTTTGTCCTGTGAAAGACACTATTCAGATGATGAAGACAGCTTACAGCCTTGGAAGAAAATATTTGCAAACTACATATGTGACAAAGGGCTAGTACCCAGAATATAAAGAAGCCTTAAAATTCATCAGTAAAAAAATAATCCAATGCGAAATGGGTAAAAAGGAAGAGAAATTCACAGAAGAGAATAAACTGGTGGAAAATAAGCACACAAAAGGTTGATCACCATTATCGGGGAAATGCCTTGCTTCCACACTGCAGGTCTGTGGGGAAAGTGCTTGTGGCTTTCCATCACCATTTAGATTATTCCATAACCATTATTTAGACCAGTGGACTGAGAAAAATCACTACTCATCTACAATAGAGTGGAGTTGGGAGTGCATAGGTTGGAGAGAAAAGACAAAGAAAAATAATCAGAACGAGCGAAATGGAATTGCTAGAAGAAGACAGATGGAATATGTAATTTTAAAAAAATAAATAAATGCATCCATGGGAATTCAAGTACAGCAGCAAAGAGACTCTCTTACACTGTAAGACATGGCTTCACAATTAAACATTTTTTAGATTAATTGAATAATAGATTAGCCATTGTTGAGAACTCAATTAGTGGTCTGAGTGATCAAGCCAGAAAGCTCTCAAAACATTGAATAAAATAAAAAGAAGCTGAAAATCATAAGGGAGAAGATAAGAGCCCCTGGGAGCCAAGAGTTTTACCATATTAAATATATGCTTTTCAGAAGTAGAAGAAAGAACAAAGAGAATAGAGACAATAATTAAGCAGATAATAGAGGAAGATTAACTCTGAAGAAGAAAGGTCAGAGTCTTTAGACTGAACTTGTTCAAAGTTCTAGACTAGATTAGTCAGAAAAAAAAAACATAAATGGCATTCCTCTAAGGCATACTTGGTAAAATCCAGTCTCTAAGGATAAAAAATGTAAAAGCTTCCAGGTCAAAAGAATAAAAGAAACGTAAGATCTGACTGCTGTCAGATCCCTCAATTGCAAAAGTTTGCATTTAGATGTCAGAAGAGAGAAATCAGAATATTGGTTAGCCCTGAGACAAGAGAGAAACTTCCAGGGTTCTAGAGATATTCTGTATCTTGAAATGAGTGGTAACTACAAAGCTGTAAATAAATTATGATATTTGCTAAGCTATATATACTAAATATTAATGCCCTTTATGCAGTCTACAGTATGTAAGTTATACCTCAGTAAACTTTTTTTTATTATAAAAGTCAGAAGAAAGATATCTATACATCATTTAAAAAATGATTGCAATGAGAGAGTTCTAAATTTAGAAAAATATTGTTACGTATATCTCTATGTTTATATTCCTATCTACTTTGTCTATCTATTATCTATCTATCATCTATCTATATCTATCATCTATCTATCTATCTATCATCTATCTAATTTTTGAGGAATTTTAGGAATTTTTAGAGTAATCTCCCTCCTAGGAAAAATATTTGAAACACGCATCTAAAAAACAAGTAGAAGAGAGGCCTCATGAAGAAAAGAAATAATAGGGCGCCTGGGTGGCTCAGTTGGTTAAGCGACTGCCTTCAGCTCAGGTCATGATCCCACAGTCCTGGGATCGAGTTCTGCATCGGGCTCCCTGCTCTGTGGGGAGCCTGCTTCTCCCTCTCCCACTCCCCCTGCTTGTGTTCCCTCTCTCACTGTGTCTCTCTCTGTCAAATAAACAAATAAAATCTTTAAAAAAAAAAAGAAAAGAAATAATAAATATGGGATTTACTATAAGACTGATAGCTTAATTGTACTAGTATAGCTATAGTGGTTGTTAAAATATAGAAACACTTCTGTACTGCTTGGTAGGTAGCTACTGACCCAATCCTTCAACTCTTTCTCAAATCCTGGCCCTTGCTACCTGGGCTCTTCCCCAAAGATCCCCTGAGCCATCTCACAGTCTAGCAACTAAAGGCTGAGTGTCTAGACCATTAAGAGGCCTCCAGGTTTATAAATTTAGTGTCACAGAGCTTAGCACTGTATACCACATAATTCTACTCTTTTGTGCTTCTTTAGATATGTATTCTTTCTCTGTCTCTCCTCAATCAGATTCAATATGGGTTAATGTATTTTTTCCATCATCTTAAATAAACAGTGCTTGAATAATGTAACTGGAATTGGTTTGTGTGCTTCCCAACAGAGATTCCTAATTGATATGCCCATAATTTTACACCCATAGATGAGGCCTGTTGTTCCACTGATTTATCTGCTTCTAGATACAGATACAGATAAACACAGACATAGAGATACCAAAAATAAAAGCACATTTTCTAATGTGCCTACTACCTTTTGTATTTACTAAACAACAATAAATATATTTTAAGTTCAATAAATATTTTTAAAAAAACACTATAATTCTACCAATAAAATGGTGTAATTTATGTCACTAGTTCTTGAATATTTAATTTACTACCAGTGTTTTGTTATTGTAATCACAGTACTGAGCATACTCATGCTCATTTTAAATTGTTTTCTTGTTTTCTATGTGCATTCTTTTAAATTATTTGATATACACAACCATTTTCTCCCAGAAACCAGATTCCTTGATAATTCAATTAGCAACATATTAAAAATCAAGTTCCTAAGTTCCTCCATCCATTAGCAAACAATCTGTCTACTAATGGGTGATATTTTTTCTTTTGCCAATTTAACTGTGTAAAATAGTACCACATTACCTTAATTTGCATTTCTTGAGTTGGAAGCCTTAAAAGATGCTTTGTATTATCCACACTTTCCCATTAATTTGAAACGATCATTTTCCATAAACAAAATCATGTTTGCACATACAAACTTTCTAGACTTGTGCTGTCCCATAAAGTAACCACTAGTCAAAGATGGCTATTTAAATTTAAACTTAAATTAACTACAGTGAAATAGAATGAAAAACTCACTTTCTCATTTACATTAGCCACATTTTAAGTACTCAAAAGTCCTATGTGAATTGGAGCCAACATATTGGTCTGAATACCTATATATTTCCATCACTACCAAAAGTTATATTCAACAGTGCTGTTCTTCAATTTCTATTATGTAATACTTTTTAAAATTAATGTATTTTTATAATACTTTAAAAATTAATGTCTCTATCAAATTAAAATCTTTTGAATAGGCCTATCTTATTAATATATTTTCTTCAGATTCATTTGGTATCCAGATATGTAGACTGGGTCCTTACTTTTAAATTGTATTTTTTTAACAAGTCATGTGAATTCTTTACAGTTTTATTTAGATATAAATTATATATTATAAAATTCACCTATTATAAATGTTAAATTCAATTAGTTATAGTAAATTTATAGAATTGTGCAACCATTAGCACAATCCAGTCTTTAAAATACTTTCTTCACCTCAGAGAATTTCTCCAGGCCTGTTTCAATCACCCCTTCCAGTAGTTCAAGTCTCTTTTGTGCACACACACAGTTGCTGCTTAACCCACAATAAGTGGAGAGTCTTCAAGTCTTCTGCCTGTCTTATCTTCCAGAATGCACGTTAATCTCTGGCTAGTCTGCTATTCCCTTACCTGTCCCAAACAGAACCATAACTTCAGGTTACCGGAGGTGCTGGTTTTGTTTCCTTGCCACCAACAATGTCCAGCTTAAGGGAACACCCTTCAACAGTGGGAAGAAAGCAACTGGTGTTCACTGCCTGCCCTGTCCTCATTGAAAGACCACACTGAGTCAGAGGTGGGAAGTCACAGGGGGGAGGGGGCAATGATGCCATTTTTGTTGTTGTTTTTAAGAAGGGGGGGGAGGAGTCGAGGGAAAGAAAGAGAGAGAATCTTAAGAGGGCTCCATGCCCAGTGTAGAGCCCAATGTGGGGCTCTATCTCACAATCCTGAGATCATGACCTGAGCCAAAATCAAGAGTCCGAGGCTTAACAGACTGAACCACCCAGGTGCCCCAAGACGCTGTGTTCTCATCAGAAGTTCATAGTTTCATGAATGAATACATCTTGTTTTGTTTCATGTTTTGGTCAATTTCCAGAGTACTGAAGTTTGATTTTGAGTCTGCCCAGCTCTCTTATTGCTTTTGAAGGAGGGACTGTATTGGCCCCCTCACTTCATTGTGTTGGAGTAATGTGATTTTTGTCACCCTCATTACCCTTCCTGAAACAGAGAGGTCTTGCTTAATTTTGAGAGTTGCTCTGTAGGGATCCCTCTGGGTGTTGCAGATCCAAATAAGTTGAGAAAGGAAATACTTAGTTTACCCAAGTTTTATTTTGCAATTTGAGTTTATTTTTAGCACTTACTGTGGCAGCACAATGGCAGCTCAGGCAGGTACCTCATTTAGTTTCCTTGAATAAGACACCTCTCAGTTTCTTTCCTTTATCATGAAGGTTGGAAGAAAGCCAAACTGTGTGGGCATTATCCCAAATCGAATTTGTAAAATAGTCGACTATTCCTTTGCTGGTGGCTTATTTACATTACCATGTTTGGAAATATGTATTGAAGTAACCTATAATATATTCATGAAAAACCATATGGCAAGTTGAAAAATTGAGAAGGTGCTATCATCCCAGAAACTGAAGGGAATTTCTATGAAGTATTTCTTCATGTCTTTATGAAGAAAAGATGGATAGCTTCACACTCACTGCATCGGGAAGCCATTAAAAACATCCAGAGGATGAACTGAGCAGTGCACCCAACTTGAACCAGCAGTGGTAGGAGATGGGGACAGACTATAGCAAATACAGTTGGTGTGGGAAGCCTGGATCCTAAGATTACTTCTGGGAATCCTAAGATTACCGTAGGCTAACAGCTACAGATATGAGGAAATTCAGTGGTAATGCTTACACTTTGCTTACATTAGTGTGGGTGACTTTCTTTATAAAAAATAGAGGAATTATCTCCACATAATGCCACTTAATTCTTTCCTATAGCTCACTCAGAAATTTGCATACCCTGTAATTCATATTGTTCAAATAAAAATATACGTATGTGTTTATGACTGTGATGTTATATCTCTATCTCATGTATATGTGCTGTCTCCAACAAGAGACCCTAAGCTCCTTGTAGCTAGGATAGCCAGATAAAATACAGGCATAGAATACAGGGTTGGGTTTGAAAGCTGGATCAACAAGGAATACTCTGTTAGTATGAAGAGGCCCCAAATAGTGCATGGAGCATACTTGTACTGTAATATTATTATTTGAGATTCTGATTTTACTGGGATTCTTATATTTTTATTTGCTAAATCTGCCAACTTTACTTGTGGTATTTTGGCTCACCCATTCTCATGGCTTCTGGACTGTTCCTAACCTGATCATCTTCCTCTAGAAGTTCCCACATCTATCAATAATCTTTCTAAAATATGATGCTTATAAGTGATCACATATGTCCTCATATCCAAATGCTTTGACATCATGGTGGCATCCTCTGGGGATGGATTCCTTTATTAAAGACCACTCCAGGTAAAGAACTGAGAGCTGAACCAACAGTGGCAGAGATGGGCCCAGTCGCTCCATCATCTGGGTATATATATATATGCTTCCATAGGCCTTATAGGTTGTATTTACTTTTTTGTTTAAGAAATAGCTATGTATTTCCCTGAGAGGACAAAAGAGAACAAAATTCTTTCTGCTCTTGTTGCATATGAGGTACCAATCTAAACACTGTTTTCTACAACATCTCATTTATGATCACAACAGCTTTTGAACTGGATCTTTGAGGGAGGTTTTGTTATTTCCTTTTTTATAGCCTCAGCAATCATTAAATAGCTTATACAGATTACAGTGTTAGGGACTGAATACATTCCCAGAAAATTCTCATGTTGAAGCTCCAAACCCCAATGTGATGGCATGAGTAGGAGAGGTCATGAAAGGTAGAGTCCTATGATGAGATTAGTGCCCTTGTCAGAAGATGAAGAGACACCAGAAAAAAAAATTAATATTAAACAAAAAGTAGAGAAGTCCCACATTGGACTTCAGGTTTCCTGCTCATTGCTTCTTCCCAGAATTTTCCTGGTCTGCCTAGTTTCCACCTTAGAATTTGTGACTCAGGTAGATTGTCTTCCTGGATATGGTTTCTTCTCTCTTCCACTGATGCTTCTAGTATTACTTCATGAATTCCGAGCAAGTTTAGGTTCACCCTAAACAGTCTGAAATCCCAAGGCACCCCATGAGCTTCTTCTGTAGTGTTCTCTGCTCTTATTCAGAAATGGAGAATTAGATGATAGTAGAAAGAGATGTCAGGGTTCAGACTATAGACTAAAGCTGGTGATGTGGAGAATGAGTTGAGATGGCTTGTTATTGGCTATGAAAGAAGAAACTGGATGATTCTTAGGAGGAACAGAAGAGTCCATTTTGTTTTGTTGCTCTGGTGTTATTTTAAAGGTGAAGAGGAAGGTTTATGGGTGTAATGGCTGAAGGGGCTCATAGAGAGATGACATCTTACATTACAGTCTCTGAAAAGACTATCTGATTAACCCACCAAATTGAAGGGGCTGCATATTTTCGCTGTATTTCATATAACAATTTGGAGTCAGGGCAATAATAGCATCATAAAATTCTTGTTTTTTCTTACCTTCAAATAATAAGGATAATCACAACATTTATTTCCATTGTAGGCTCTAAGAATAAGTTCAGTAAGTAAAACCCATTGATGTAGGATGAAATGTAGACACTAGTAGGATACTCCTTGTTGTTGCCAGAAAGAGGAGCTGTGTTTGCCACCTCACATTTGCAGAAACACTATTACAAAGGGTAATGTATCCAGTGATTTCATTTTTTGCTTTGATTTCTTCCATCTGCAGAATCTCTTTTTTTCCTCTTTCAGAGAATCTTTGCTAGCTTCCTGTATGCCCATAGAGCCTCTGCCTCATGGTGAGATTCCCCAACTAATGTCAGCACCTTGGTCACCTGCACTGTTGAAAGCAAACAGCAGTAAGTTATTTTAAGTGTATCTGATGATAAATGCACTCTTAATAGATCAGGGAGACAAGTGGAGTCAAACTGCAAATCCATGTGATTTCCTAAGAGTTTATTGTAAGGGTGAGGTTAGTTCAATTTCAACATGATATATAGAGAGCATAATTTATGACACAAACATTTGTACACTATACAATTGAGTTGCAGTAACAGGCATCCAGGGGTAATGAGGTGATTCTCCCATATTGTGAGTCAAAACATTGGAGAAAATGTTGTCCTCCATTTGCTGCTGTAGCAGCTGAACAGATGTGAGCCACCATCACTTCTCCTACAGGGCAGGGCCTTCTGTCCAAGATAGAGTTTCTGGGAAACCAAAAACTCACAGCTGGACATGCTCATTTGTTTTCTATAGTATATTTCCTCACTAAAGCAGTGGTTTTCAAATTCCCTGTTCTATGAAGCACCAATATTCCAAAACATGATCAAGGGCACTTTGTATTTGAACAAGAGGTAGGGCTCTGGAGTCCTCACTTCAGATTAACCAGAGCAATTCCTCTTTGGTAATTTTAAATTATAGACTTCTGATTTAGACTTTAATTTAAAAATGGATTCCACTAATTTTTTAAAAAATTTGAAAACCACTGATTTGTGGTTTAATTAGAATTTGAGCAGAGAATCCACTGAAAACAAGTGAATGGTATGAGAGAGAAAAAGTAACCAGCACATTATCTTGGGCCTAAAGAGAACACTGGATCATTGACCCAAACATTTTGTGTAGTTGTCATAAAAACAAGCTGTTGTATATGATAACTCTGAAGGGAACCACAGAAAATCAGCCCAACAAATGGGGTTTGGATTTAAACAAGATGGCCTTTTATTAGCCATGAGGCCTTGGTCCACTTATTTAATATGATTTTCCTTTTCCTAGTTTTAAAAGAGGGCCTATACATATTTTATAGGGGTATCACAGGAATATAAAATGTAGCAGGTGTGAGTCAGCACTCCCAAAAAGATTACTTGCTTTGCCTTTTTTCATTCCTGTTCTCATCTAGAAAATCATCACTTAAAGACTAATTTCTCCTAATTGATTGTTAACAAGTTTCCAGGCTACTATATAGTAAGTGCCTTAAAGAAAAAAATATATTTTGAGCTCAGTCTCAAGTCAGTCATCATGAAAGCAGGAGTTTATGTACAAAGAATACATACATGGAGACAGTAGCCAGAATTTGCAATGAGTTGCATCAGGACTCACCTGTGTCAGGTAGCCTGGTAATATGAGTGTGCTAGGCATTTCCAAGAGGGAAGGGCAGTACTCAGACTCAGTCGCTACAGTATCACAGTTCCCAAGTCCTCCACATGAGAGAACTGGAATTGGGAGTCTAGCATTTCTCAGTACTGCCCTAAACCATCTGTGCCTGACCTCAGACCACTCAATATCCACATCCTAGTGTTCATGGCACCCATGCAATGTTTTTATGCTTGTTGCATACAAGAGTGTAGGACTCCCAGCCCAAGGATGTCTCTCCCCACAAGATCTGGGAAAATGGGGGCCATGATGCTTGTCAGCCTTTTGTCCAAAGTCCAGATTGGACCCATGAACTTCATTGGTGTTCACCTTGAGCACTGTGCTCATAAACTATACCTGTGACAATAACGCTAAAAGCTTCCCTATCTTGAAGAGCTTCCATTCTAAAAAAAGTAAATGTAACAAATATCTTCTCATACAAAAATATGTAGGGCACATGGAGGTTGTTCAGTCAACACTAGGACTGGATTCATTGACAAAATATAGCTGGTACTATGTTAGAGGCTTAAACATAATTAAATGCCCCAACTGACACCCATTTAATTAGATTCAGCGAAATTTGAGTAAAAATATTTGATTTTGTGCTTAATTTTTATGTGTATGTGTTAGTTTAAAACTACTTGATAGCCAAATGAAAACACTGATCACATTTTAGGGTGATATATTTAATCTAATTAGATAACACTGCTGTAAATGCTTTTGCAAAAATTTATACATGAACAAGAGAATTAACTACTCTTATTTTATCCATCAAAACTAGCAGTCCCAAAAGACACTAACATGTCAGATTCTATGAATTTAAAATAAATAAAACCTTCTAATACTGTCATTCAGAGATGTAAAAAATGAAAACATGCCTTTTCTCCAGCTTAACATTTTCCTAAATTATGATTCTTTATGAAGACACACATTCTTTTGGGTAAGTCATTTAGTGGAGAAAATGGTGGAAGCTCAGCAGTTTGTCACTATGTTATCAATGTACTTTTATTATATTTATTGTAATCAGTAATATTTATAGCAATTATATTTATTTAAATGTTATAAACATTTATATCCTTATTGTAATTAGGCAGCTTGAAGTCTTCCATCAAATGGTGAATAGCTCCTAAGTTCCAGACAAGTCCAGACAATTTCCATGCAAACTGAAGAACAAGTCACTACCCCGATGTCATGAAGCTTTCAGTCCAGCAGGGGAGACAAAGATCAAACAACTGCTCCTTTATTTAAAGTGTGCTATGCATGTGAAAGAATAATTAATGTGGGATAAGTCAGCAGGTAGCAGGGAGTCCTAATCTAGTGACTCCGAGAGAAAGACTTACCTATAATGGTGGTTAACAGCCTGAGACCTAAGAGGTGGATAGAAGCAATGCACTAAGAGAAAAAGAAGGCTCTTTCCATACAGAATCGAGGTCTGGGAAGAGGAGGAGAGGAGGTTAAGGTGGCAGGGCTTGTATTCCACATGGAGGAATTTGAATGCTATCCCCATGGTAATGGGGAGCCACAGATGATGCAACATACTTTAGAAAGACTGCCTGTCATTTTGGTTTGGAGGTTGGAAGAAGAATGAGAAGGTAGTAGCAGTCATAGTCCAGAGTAGAAATGATGAGAGCTTGAACTGGAGCATGGAAGGTGGGGATAAACGGGAAAAAGCAAACTTGAAAGCAATCGCAATGCATACGGTTGCCAAGGCTTTGTGATAGCTTGTCCTTATAGGACGGGTGAAATTGTTTTAGCTTTGTTTTGTATCATTTTGTTTTCTGGGAAATGGTGAACCTACAAAAATAAGGAGGTGGGTTTTTTTTGTTTGTTTGTTTTTGTTAAGTAGCTTCTCTGTTCTCCTAAAGGGCTAATTGGGAGAGTTAGAGCCAGTTGGTTCTCATTTGTTATGATACATGTCAGCATTTAGGTGTTCACATTTTAGGATCAGAATGTTGGAGAAGCTTTCTAGAACTGTGTGGCACCAAGTTGTTGATATTACGGAGAGTTGACTTGGCTTGTGTCAACAGAGCATGGAAACTGCAGCATGGGTGATGGTCCATGGAAAGCAACATGAGCTATTGGGAGCTTCTGGCATCCCTTGTGATCACAGATAGGAAAAAACAATTCAAAAATCTATAGATTCCTCCCTGACCAGCATTGGGACCCACAAGCAGCCATATCTTCAGATTCTAATCCATGCAGTGTCCTGGTAGTATTTGCTGAATTTTGTAACCCAAACATAAATATTTATATTACTTTAATATTGATAATAACATGTCCCTATTTACTGCCAAATATTCTCAATATTTTTCATTGTCTAAAGCAATACTGTACTTGTCTAGTTTTTATTTTCTTCTGAGATGAAAACTCTTAAGTTTCCATTTTCACTGAAAAGCTGCCACTACACAAATATTACGAGAATATACTGCATGTGGCATTTTTAACTAAAATTAAACAATTACCTCTCTGAATGTTCATACAAACTGAAAGAGACAATTCAGCTGGAAAAGATGCTTTTTAAAACAGTAAAAGAAATACATTCTTGTTATCAGCTCATGATACAAATTCCAATGTTACTTTCAAAATCTGTGGCAGTGCCAGTGAGCAGAGAAATAAAGAATGAAGGGTAAGGAAGATTTGAGAGAAAAGAAATGCAAGAGGTATCCTATAGCAATAGCTGGGAGAATATTTGGAAAGAATATGATGAGGGGAGACTTACTTTATTATTTTATATAGTTATGGGCATTTCTTGTTTGGATATAACTTACCAGAATGTAAATCTTCGGTGAGGAAGGGCTGTCTCACATCTTTCAATTCCATTAGTGCCATTCACAATTCAATGGGTCTGAATAAATAATAGATGAATGAATAAAGAAACAAATTAATAACCAGACAAATGAAACAGACACAGAACATAGGTTATTACAAGATACTTGACTTGAAATAAAACAATTGTTGGAAGCTGGTTTAGCTCTGGGACAAATCCAAAGTAAGTGAATTGAACCCAGGAAAAGCTATACTGAGCTAGACTGGTCCACAGAGATCAGACTGAGCATCCCTAGTAATTTATTTGTAAAGTTATCTGTTCATACACTCATAAAAATTGTCACTGTGTTTTACCCCGTTATCTGTGTTTTGTATCTAAGTTTGGAGTGATAGTGACTTTTTAATCCTAGAAATGATTGTGACTAGGTTCTTATCTGACCAGTTCAGATGGACACAGAAATTAATGCCCAATTACCAAACCTTTTCCCTCTGCTTCCTGAAATCTCACCTGGGACTAAGGAGTAGAGGTACCCTAAGATACTCAATTAAATGTAAATCTCAGACCCTTATGCCTCCTACATTTTTCTTATCAGCCACACCCAATCAACTGAAAACTCCTATCTTCTCATATTTCTGTCTGCTTGCTTTTGTTTCTAATACTGCTTTTGATTTTTTAAAGTATTTATGTATATTCCAGTTAGTTAACACAGTGTAATATTAGTTTCAGGTATACAATATAGTGATTCAACATTTCCAGCAACACCCAATGCTCATGATGATAAGTGCATTCCTTAATCCTCATCACCAATTTAAACTATCCCCCACCCACCTCCCCTCTGGTAACCAACTGTTTTTTCTCTATAGTTAAGAGTCTGTCTCTTGGTTTGCCTCTCACTCTTTTGTGTTTGTTTGTTTTGCTTCTTAAATTCCACATATGAGATCATGTGGTATTTGTCTTTCTCTGACTGACTTATTTCACTTAGCATAATACTCTCTAGTTCCATCCACATCATTGAAAATAGTAAAATTTCATTCTTTTTTATGGCTGCATAATATTCCATTGTATTTATATACCACATCTCTTTTATACATTCATCAGTCATTGGACACTTGTGCTGTTTCCATAATTTGGCTAATTGTAGATAATACAGCTATAAACATTGGGGTGCATGTATCCCTTTGAATTAGTATTCTTATGTTCTTTGGGTAAATACCTAGTGGTGTGATTGCTGAATCAACTTTCTGAGGAACCTCCATACTGTTTTCCACAGTGGTTACACCAGTTTGCATTCCCACCAACACTGCAAGAGGGTTTGTTTTCTCCACATCCTTGCCAACACCTTTGCTTCTTGTGGTGTTGATATTAGCCATTCTGATGGGTGTGAGGTGACATCTCATTGTAGTTTGGATTTGTATTTCCCTGATGAAGAGTTGGGCATCTTCTTATGTGTCTGTTGGCCATTTGTATGTCTTCTTTGGAGAAAGGTATATTCATGTCTTCTGCCCATTTCTTAACTGGATTTGGGTGTTAAGTTTGATAATTTCTTTATATATTTTGGATACTAACCCTTTATCAGAAATGTCATTTGCAAATATTCTCCCATTGCATATACTGCCTTTTAGTTTTGTTGATTGTTTCCATTGCTGTGCAAAATGTTTTTATTTTGATGAAATCCCAAGTTTATTTTTGCTTTTGTTTCCCTTGCTTCAGGACACATATCTAGAAAGAAGTTGCTATGGCCCACCTGTGTTCTCTTCTAGGTTTTTTATGGTTTCAGAGCTCACATTTAGGTCTTGAATCCATTTTGATTTTATTTTTGTGTATGGTGTAAGAAAGTGGTCCAGTTTCATTGTTTTGCATGTTGCTGTCCAGTTTTCCCAGCACCATTTATTGAAGAGACTGTACTTTTTTTTTTTAAAGATTTTATTTATTTATTTGAGAGAGAGAGAATGAGAGACAGAGAGCATGAGAGGGAGGAGGGTCAGAGGGAGAAGCAGACTCCCTGCCGAGCAGGGAGCCCGATGCGGGACTCAATCCCGGGACTCCAGGATCATGACCTGAGCTGAAGGCAGTCGCTTAACCAACTGAGCCACCCAGGCGCCCCGAGACTGTACTTTTCTTATTGGATATTGTTTCCTGCTTTGTCAAAGATTAATTGACCATATAGTTGTGGGTTCCTTTCTGGGGTTTCTATTCTTCCATTGATCTATATATTTTGGCCAGTACCTTACTGTTTTGATCACTACAGCTTTGAAACATAACTTGAAGTCCAGAATTGTGATGCCTCCAGTTTGCTTTTCTTTTCCAAGATGGCTTTGGCTATTTGGGGTCTTTTGTGATTCCAACAAATTTTAGGATAGCTTGTTCTAGTTCTGTGAAAACCGCTGTTGGCATTTTTATAGAGATTGCATTAAATGCGTAGATTGACTTGGGTAGTATAGACCTTTTAACATATGTGTTCTTCCAATCCATGAGCATGGAATCCCTTTCCATTTCTTTGTGTTGTCTTCAATTTCTTTCATCAGTGTTCTATAGTGTTCAGAGGACAGGTCTTCCACATCTTCGGTTAGGTTTATTCTTGGTTATCTTATTGTTTTTGGTGCAATTGTAAATGGGATTGCTTTCTTAATTTCTCTTTCTGTTGCTTCATTATTGGTGTATAGAAATGCAACAGATTTCTGTACATTGATTTTGTATCCTGTAACTTACTGAATTCATTTATCAGGTCTAGGAATTTTTTGGTGGAGTCTTTTAGGTTTTCTATATATACTATCATGTCATCTGCAAATAGTAAAAGTTTTATTTCTTCCTTACCAATTTGGATGCCTTTTATTTCTTTTTGTTGTCTGATTGCTGTGTCTAGGACTTCCAGTACTATTTAAATACTGCTTTTGATTTGGGAATCTTTTGCTTCCTACTTTTTAAATTTTATATATTTATATTAATTTAATGTATCTTTAACAGTTAAATTTTTTCAAATCATCTCTGATTTTACACTCCCCTTCTCAGCATATCCTGATTATTCTCCATGTTGTCCTATACAACATAACATTCCCTGTGTACCTGTGGACTATGGACAGTTCTTTCAGTCTCTCTAGATGTATTTCCCTCTACCTCTGTTCTGTCCCTGAGTCATCTTGTGACTTCTGTTCAGGCATTATTTTGCTATTTAATTTTTTCTTTTAATTTTTAAAATTGTGTCATAATATCATAATAAAAACTACTATCTTTTAGTATACATTTCAGCAGCATTAAGTCCATTCACATCATCATTCAGCCATTACCAATACCCATCTCAAGAACTTTTTAATCTCCCCAAACTGAGACCCTTTAATTGGTAGCCAGTCCTCATCTTTTATGGTTTTGTTGTAGTATAACACATGCAGAAAAGCTCACAAATGTACTATCTAAAAATCAGTATACTCCTGTAACCTCCACTAGGTAAAGATGGGATAGTAGGGTTCCCAAACACCCTCCATATCTTTTCAATCATGGCCTTTCCCTTTTTCTGAAAAGGTAAGCTCTATCCTGACTTATATCATCATAGATTGGCTAGGTCAAAATTGATCTGTTTGCCTATTATTTCACCACTACACTGTCTTGATTACTTATAGTTTTAAAACAAGTCTTGAAGTTGGATAGTGTCAGTCTTCCAATTTTGTTCTGCTCTTTCTATATTGTGTTTCCTATTCTGGGTCTTTTACCTCTCCATATAAATTTTGTAATCAGTCTGTTAATATTCATAAAATAACTTGCTGAGATTTTGATTTGGATTATATGGAATCTATAGATCAAGTTGGGAAGGACTAACACTGCCACTTTGGTAACATTGAGTATCTCTATTCATGAACATGGAATATGTCTCCATTTATTTAATTCTTTAATTTCATTCATCACAGTTCTGTAGTTTTCTTCAACTAGATATGATTCATGTTTTATAAGATTTATACCTAAATATTTAAATTTGGGGGGGTTTGATGTAAATGATTGTGTTTTTAATTGCAAGTTCCACTTGTTCACTTGTTGGTATACAGGAAAGCAGTTTACCTTTGTAGATTAACCCTGTATCCTGAAATCTTGTTATAATTTATTAGTTCCAAGAAGTTTTTTAATTGATTCTTTTGAACTTCCTATATAGATAATCATGTCATCTGTAAACAAAGACAGTTTTATGTGTTATTTCTCAATCTGTATACCTTTTATTTCCTTTTCCTGAATTAGCAAGGACTTCTAGTATGATGTTGAAAAAGGAGTGGTAAAGGGATATTCTGCCTTATTCCTGATCTTAGTGGGAAGCTTTGAGTTTCTCACCATTAAGTATGATATTAGCTGTAGGGTTTTTGTAAATAGCCTTTATGAAGTTGAGAAAGTTCTCTCCTATTTCCTAGGTTACTGGGAGTTTTTAATCATGAATTATTTGGATTTTGCCAAATGCTTTTTCTGCATCTATTGGTATGATCATGTGATTTCTCGTTTTTAGTCTACTGTTACAATGGGTTATATAAATTGATTTTCAAATGTTGAACACAGGGACACCTGGGTGGCTCAGGTGGTTAAGCAACAGCCTTCAGCTCAGGTCCTGGGATTGAGCCCCCCACTGGGCTCCTTGCTCAGTGGGGAGCCTGCTTCTCCCTCTGCCTGCTGCTCCCCCTGCTTGTGCTCTTTCTCTCTGTCAAATAAATAAATAAAATAAAATAAAAACAAACCAAAAAACAAATGTTGAACACAGCTTACATCCTGGGGATAAATCCCACTTGGTCATGGTGTACAATTCATTTTATGCTTTTTTTAGATTGGATTTACTAATATTTTATTGAGGATTTTTCATCCATGTTTGAGAGGTATTGATCCATAGTTTTCTTTTAGAGTATTTGTCTGGTTTTGGTATAAGGGTAATGCTGGCCTTAGGAAGTATTCCTTCTGTTTCTATCCTGTGAAAGAGACTGTAAAGAATTGATATAATTTTATCAGATGTTTGATAAAATTTATTGGTAAAACCATCTGGGCCTGGTGCTTTCTGTGTTGGAAAATTATTATCAATTCAATTTCTTTAATAGTTATAGGCCTATTCATCTATTTATTCTTATGTGAACTTTGGCAGATTGTATCTTTCAATGAATTGGTCCATTTCACTGAGGTTATGAAATTAGTAGGCCTAGAGTTGTTCATACTATTCCTTTATTATCCTTTTGATTTCCATCAGATCTCTAGTGATGTCTATTTCATTTCTTTTTTTTTTTAAAGATTTTATTTATTTATATGACAGAGAAAGACACAGCGAGAGAGGGAACACAAACGGGGAGTGGGAGAGGGAGAAGTAGACTCCCTGCTGAGCAGGGAGCCGATGCGGGACTTGATCCAGGGACTCCAGGATCATGACCTGAGCCGAAGGCAGTCGCTTAACCAACTGAGCCACCCAGGTGCCCCTATTTCATTTCTGATATTAGTAATTTGTGTCCTCTTTTTTTCTTAGTCATCCTGGCTAGAGGCTTATCAATTTTATTTATGTTTACAAAGAACCAGATTTTGGTTTTGCTGATTTCTCTCTGGTGATTTCCTGTTTTCAATTTCATTTATTTCTGCTCTAATTCTTATTTTTTCTGCTTTATTTGGATTTACCTTGCTTTTATTTTTCTAGTTTCCTAAGGTGAAAACTTAGATTATTTTATATCTTTTTTCTTTTCTAACATATGCATTTAATGCTATAAATTTCCCTCTAAGCACTTCTTTTGATTCATTGCACAAGTTTTGGTAAGTTGTGTTTTCATTTTTATTTAGTTCAAAATGTTTTTGTCTTGAGATTTATCCTTTGACCCACATGTTATATAAAATTGTATTGTTTAATTCCTGTATATTTTGGGAATTTCCAGCTAATTTTCTATTATTGATTTCTAGTTTTATTTCATTGCAGTCTGAGAACAGACATTGTATAATTTCTATTCTTTTAAATTTGTTAATGTGTGTCCAATGGCCCAGAACATGGATTGTCTTGGGGAATGTTCCATGTAAACTTGAGATGAATGTCTACTCTACTGTTATTAAATGATGTAGCTATAGATGCCCATTATATCCAGTTGATTGTGTTGTTTGACTATGTTCTTACTGATTTTTTGGCCACTGTATCTGTCCATTTCTGAAAGAGGGGTGGTAAAGTCTTCAACTAGGATAGTGGACTTATTTATGTCTCCTTAAATTTCGATCAGTTTTGCCTTATGTCTTTTGTCACTCTGTTGTTCAATGCTTACCCATTAAGATTTGTTACATCTTCAAGGGCTTACTCTTTATCATTCTGTAATGTTCTTCTTTATCTCTCCTTACTTTGAAATTTAACTTATTTGAATTTAGTATAGCTACAACTGTTTTTTTTATTAGTGTTAATATATGTTTTTTCATCCATTTACTTTTAATCTATATGTATCTTTATATTTAAGGTAGATTTCTTATAGACAACATATAATTTGGGCTTATATTTTGAACTGTTCTCAGACTGTGTTTTCATTGATGTATTTAGACCATTAACATTTAATGTAATTATTGATATAGTTGAATTAATATTTACCATATTTGTTACTGCTTTCTATTTGTTGCCCATCAAAAGCATTCTTCTTTTCCATTACAATGTGTTGTTTTGTTTTTTTTTAAATCTCTAATATTTCCTTTTGGTTCCTTCTTAGGATTTCTATCTCTGCTTACATTGCCCATCTGTTCTTGCATGCTGTCTACTTTATCCTTTAGAATATTAATCATAATTGTTTGAAATTCCTTGTCTGATAATTCCAATATCCCTACCATATTTAATTCTGATGCTTTCTCTGTCAAATTGTGTTTTTGCCTTTTTTATGCCTTGTAATTTTTTCTTGATAGACGTGATATACTGGGTAAAAGTAATGGCTTTAAATAGACCTTAAAAAAAATAGACCTTGTGGTGGTGAGGTGTGGGAGAGGTGTAGTGTGCTGTAGTCCTAGGATGAGGTCTCAGATGCTCCGTGAACCTGTGACTCTGGACTGTGAACTTCACAAGTGCTTCTCAGGTATTTTTCTTCCCCTTTAAGTGTCACACATGGGTTACAGCTGGCTGGTGTTGGGTATTTCACCTCCCCAGGTCAGTTAGGCTCTAATACCCTACCTAGCAGGTTAGGCTCTCATTAACTAGTTTCCCCTGAGGACAGGCCTTGCAAAGAACAGAGTGCTTTGGAATATTTCAAAATGACTCATTTTCCCCACCACTTGCAGGAAGACTGAGATTTTTTTTCTCAGATATTTACTATGGGAATCTGGTCAACCTTTTGAAAGTAAATCTTACAAAATTGTGGGTATCCCTTAGGACTGGGTCCCCCTGGAATTTTTAACTCTCAGAGTTTTCTACATTGAGCCCCCAGCAATTCATCAATTACAGCTCAGGCTTTCCTACTCCAAGCACTGGTTCTTGAGTCTCCATGCTGATGAGCTGTGATTCCGTTTTCACCTGTCTCTCCAGTCTTGGGGACAACAGTTTTCCCTGTGTCCTCTTCTATGCATCCAAAAAGAACTGTTGATTTTACTTTTTTAGGACAGAGTGGCAACCCTCAAGCTTTCTCACTGTCTTTTTAAGTTACTCTCCCACAAAGACTTATGAATATGAGCACCTTTTCATGCTTATTGGCATTTTGGATACCTTCTTTTATAAAGTTAAGATTTAAGTCTTGTTGATTATTCTCATATTAGGTTGTCTGCCTTATTGTTAAATTATGACTTTTTTACATTATTTATAACCTGTCATCAGTTGCATATGTTACAGATAAAGTCTATGTTTTGATGTTCTACCTCTTTGGTAAATAAAATTCCTACATTTTATGTAAACCAATTTATCAGTCTTTTTCATTGTAATTAATGCTGTTTTGGGGGGAAGGGTTCATGTTAGTGATGTGAATATACTCTCCTATGTGATCTTCTAGAAGCTTTTTTAATTTCACGTTTTCTTTTAGTTCTAAAATCTACCATAACTGATTTTTATAATAATGTGAAGGAGTGAATATTTCCTCTCATATGCATATTCCTCTGACCAGCATTATAGGTTGAAAATAATGTGTTTTTTTCCCCATTATTTGACAGTACCATATTTCTCATAAATTAAATGTCCATATGTGTTTGGGTCTGTTTTTTGACTCTATTCTGGTGAAATCTCTGTCTCTGAACTAATACCATACTGTTTTAATTATAAAAGTTTATAATAATTTTTTCAATATTTCCCCAACAATATAAAACAAAAACTTCCCAGTCCAGAAAACCTCTCTACAAAGGTAAGAAAAGAAGTTGGCTTTATTTTGACTACAAATTTAATGAGAGTGTGATCTGCACCACAACAAATCCACCCATGATTTCAAAGACAGAAAGTAATCTTATCCTTTGTATAGGCAAGCAGATATAAACCATTAGGTACATGTTCTCAAGATAAACAATAACTAGTTCTCAAGTAACAGGACATGGGAACATTATTTGTCATACATAATTCAAAATTTAGGTGGTAATTGAATTGACCATCTGTGTTAGTTAATTGATTTATAGAGAAGAAAAATAAATGTCTCATATCATCATGACAAGAGGTAGTTGGACAACTTGGAGCCAGGGCCTTCTAAAATTTGGCTCTTAAGGGAGTGTGAGTGATAGCTGGGTTGCTACCCTTAAAGAGACAGCAGCCTGCCCAGAGAGGCAACATAAACATGGCAGTTTACACACCAGCAGCAAACAGAAGGCAGATCTGTTCATACTGATTTCAGAGTGTGTTGGGTGACATCTCTGAAAATGAGGGAGATGGCAGGTGCAGTTTTCCTTCCCCATCCTCCAGCATAAACAAAGGGCCATCTGGGGGATGTGGGACTGCAAAGACACTTGCTATTTAGCCTGATAGCAGTGCACTACACCCATGAGTTCTCCTGAGGACTTATCCACTCCAAGCCTGCTAGCCTTGGCACTGGGGTGAGGGCACACTTTGTTAAAACTGCACACCACACAGTGACCAGCCACCATACCACACCCAGATGCCTCACTGAGCTGAGCCACCACCAAAGCATGCTGGGCCAAACTGTCACCACGCTGTGTCCAGCAGTGCATCCCATCTGCCCAGGCATGCAGCCCCCAGCCTCCACAGGCCTTTAGGGGGATCTAGTATAGGACTAATGGCTCAGTACAAATTTTGCTAACACTGCCACCCAACTTCCAATTACTCCAGCAGGCATGACCCCTCAGAGCTGGCCTGCCTGGGCCCCACTAACACCACAGAAACCAAACACAGCCCATAATAGGCAGAGAGTCAGTGCAGAAAGCTGTACCAAAAGGAAAAATTACTCAGACACAACAGCAGGGCACAAGCAACACACATGGAATACTTTCTGAAGTGCCAGGTTCTGGACAACAGGGGACACTGCACTGCAGGGCACTCCAGGAACTCTTCTTCCTAAAGTCACTACTTTCAAAAGTAGAAGACTCAGCTAATTTTCTTAACACAGAGAAACAGGCACAGAGAGGCAGACAAAAGGAAGAGACAGAGAAATTTGTCCCAAATGAAATAACAGGACAAGGCCACTCCATAGATCTAAGAGAAACTGGTATAAGTAACATGCCTGATAGAGAATTTAAAGCAACGATCATAAGGCTACTCACTGGACTTGAGAAAAGAGTGGAAGACATGAGTGAGACCCATAACACAGAGATAAAGAATAACATAGCAGAGATAAAGGGGCCATTAAATGAAATGAGAAACATGCTTCATGGAATGAGCAGCAGGATGGAAGAAGCAGAGGAATGAATTAGTGACCTAGAAGACAGAATAATGGAAAGTATTCAAACTGGACAAAATCCAGCAAATGAACTATGCAAAAGGAGAATAGATTTAAGGAACTCAGTGACTCCATCAAACATAATAACATTTGTATTATAGAAGTCCCAGATGAAGAAGAGAGAGAAAAGGGGGGCAGAAAATTCATTTGAAGAAATTATAGCTGAAAACTTCCCTAATCTAGGGAAGGAAACAAACATCCAGATCCAGGAGGCACAGAGAACTCCCATCAAAATCAACAAAAGTAGACTCACACCAAGACACAGTGTAAATAAACAAGAAAAATGTAGTGATAAAGAAACTGTTTAAAAGCAGCAAGACAAAAAAAGGACAGTAACTTACAAGGGAAAACCCATAAGGCTAGTAGGAGATTTTTCAATAGAAACTTTAAAAAACCAAAGGGAGTGGCATGATCTATTCCAAGTGCTGAATGGGAAAATTCTGCAGCCAAGAACACTCTCTCCAGCAAGGCTATCATTCAGAATACAAGGAGACATAAAGAGTTTGCCAAACAAACAAAATCTAAAGGAGTTCATGACCACTAAACCAGCCCTGCAAGAAAGATTAAGGGGCCCTCTTTGAGGGAAAAGGAGACACCAAAAGTGACAGTGCAAGGTAAGAAACACAAAAGCAGTAAAAATGAATATTTCTGTAAAAAAATCAATCAGGGAACTCACAAAGTATGTAGACTGGAACAGCATATAAGTAAATGTGAGGAGGAAAGTAGTAAAGGAAGTGTTCAAACTTGAATGCTCATCAACTTAATATAGACTTATCTGCAGAGGCTGTTTATATACAAACCTAACGGTTACCATATATCAAAACCCACTAATAAACATGTAAAGAATAAAGAGCAAGAAATCCAAATATATCATTAAAGAAAATCTGCAAAAAAATGAAAGGAAGACAAGAAAGGATCAGAGAAAATCTTCAGAAACAACCACAAAAACAATAAAATGACAATACATATCTATCAATAAATGATTTGAATGTAAATGGACTAAATGCTCCAATCAAAAGACACAAGGTAGCAGAATAGATAAAAAACAAGATCCATGTATATGCTGCTTACAAGAAACTCATTTTATTTTTTAGGTTTTTTGGGGGGTTGGGGAAAGAGAGGGATAGGGAGGGGGGGAGAGAGAGAGCCAGAGAGAGAAGGAGAGAGGAGGGACAAAGGGAGAGGGGGAGAGAGAATCTTAAACATGCTCTACACATAGCATAGAGCCAAAAGCCAGGTTCAATCTCACAACCGAGATCATGACCAGAGCCAAAATCAAGAGTTGTATGCTTAATCAAGTGAGCCACCCAGGCACCTTATAAGAGACTCATTTTAGACCTCAAGATACCTGCAGATTGAAAGTGAGGGGATGGAGAAACAAGTATCATGCAAATGGAGGTCAAAAGAAAGTTGAGTAGCAATACTTATGTCCTATAAAATAAACTTGGAAACAAAGTCTGTAATAAGAGACAAAGAAGGTTGTATATTAAAGGGGACAGGCTAACAAGAAAATATAACTACTGTAAATATTTATGCATCCAAAACAGGAGCACTCAAATACATAAAAGAGTTAATAACAAATATGAAGGAACTAATTGATAATAAAACAGTAATAGTAGGGGACTATAATACCTCACTTACATAAATGGACAGATCATCTAAACAAAATCAAGGAAATAAATGGAACACTGGACCAGATGGACTTAACAGATATGTTCAGAACATTCCATCTTAAAACAGTAGAATATACATTTTTTTCAAGTGCATATGGAACAGTCTCCATAATAGATCACATTATCAGCCCACAAAACCAGTCTCAACAAATTCAAGAAGGTCCAAGTCATATATCATGCAACTTTTCTGACCACAACACCATGAAACTAGAAATTAACCATAAGAAAAAAATCTGGAAAGACCACAAACACAAGGAGGTTGAAGAACAGGCTACTAAATAATGAATGGGTCAAACAGGAATCAAGACAAAAAAGTACATGGAAACAAATGAAAATGAAAACAAAATGGTCAAAAAGAACCTTTGAGATGCAGCAAAAGCAGTTCTAAGTGGGAAGTTTATAGCAATGCAGGTCTACATCAAGAAGAAAAATCTGGGGTGCCTGGGTAGCTCAGTTAGTTAAGCATCTGACTCTTGACTTTGTCTCAGGTCATGATCTCAGCCCTGCGTTGAGCTCTGCATGGGGTGTAGAACCTGCTTAGGATTCTCTTTCTCCCTCTTCCTCTGCCCCTCCTCCCAACTCTCTTTCTCTTTCACTCTCACACACACACACACACACAAATGAGCAAGACAAATCTGAAATATACAACCTAAACTTACACCTAAAGGAGCTAGAAATAGAGCAAAAGCAAAACCTAAAACTAGCAGAAGGAAGCAAATAAGAAAGATCAGATCATAAATATTGGGCACCTGGGTGGCTCAGTGGGTTTATCATCCAACTATTGATTTCAGCTTAGGTCATGATCTTGGGGTCATGGGATCAAGCCCTGTTTGGGGCTCCACACTCAACAGGGAGTCTGCTTGGGATTCTCTCTCCCCCCTCCCTCTACCCCTCCCCACTGTGCTCTCTCTCTCTCTCTCTGAAATAAATCTTAAAAAAAGATTAGATAAGAAGTAAATGATACAGAAATTAGAAAAAATAAATCAATGAAACCAGGAGGTGACTTTTTAGAAAAAAAAATCAATAAAATTGGTAAACCTCCAGCCAGACTTATCATGAAAAAAAACAAAGACAGAGAGAGAGAGAGAGAGAGAGAGAACAAAATAAAATCACAAATGAGAGAGGAGAAATAACAACCAACACCACAGAAATACAAACAATTACAAGACAATATTATGAAAAACTATATGCCAACAAATTGGATAACCTGGAATAAATGGATAAATTAATTCCTATACACATATAAACTATCAAAACTGAAACAGGAAGAAACAGAAAAGTTTAACAGACTGATAACCAGCAAAGAAATTGAAGCAGATCAAAAAACTCCCAGCAAACAAAATTCTAGGATCAGATGGCTTCACAGGTGAATTCTACAAACATTAAAAAAAGAGTTAATACTTATTCTTCTCAAACTACTCCAAAAATTAGAAAAGGAAGGAAAAGTTCCAAACTCATTCTATGAGGCCAGGATTACCCTGATACCAAAACTAGATAAAGACTAAAGAGGAGAACTACAGGTCAATATCCCTGATGAACATGGATGAAAAATCCTCCACAAAATACCAGCAAATCAAATCCAACAATACATGAAAAAAATAATTCACCATGATCAAGTGGGATTTATTCCTGGGTTGCAAGGGTGCTTCAATATTTGCAAATCAATCAATGTGACACATCACATCAATAAGTGAAAAGATAACCATTTGATTATCTCAGTAGACACAGAAAAAGCATTTGAGAAAGTACAACATCCATTCGTGATAAAAACTCTCAACAAAATAACTTTAGAGGGAACATACCTCAACATAATCAAAGCCATCTATGAAAAACCCACAGCTATCATCATCCTGAATGGTGAAAACCTGAGAGCTTTTCCCCTATGTCAGGAACAAGTCAAGGATGTGCACTCTCACCACTTCTACTCAATATAGTAATGGAAGACCTAGCCACAGCAATTAGACACCAAAAAGAAATAAAAGGCATCCCAATGCATAAGGAAGAAAGAAAACTTTGGTTTGCAGATGACATGATACTATATATATAGAAAACCAAAAAGGCTTTACCAAAAACCTGATGGAACAGATAAATGAATTCAGTGAAGTCACAGGATACAAAATCCATGTACAGAAATCTGTTGCATTTCTATACACCAATAATGAAGAAACAGAAAGAGAAATTAAGGAAACAACCCCATTTACAAGTGTACCAAAAACTATAAGATACCTAGGAATAAACCTAGCTGAAGATGTGAAAGACTTGTGCTCTGAAGACTTAGAACACTGATGAAAGAAATTGAAGACAACACAAAGAAATGGAAAGGGATTCCATGCTCATGTATTGGAAGAACACATATTGTTAAAATGTGTATACTACCCAGAGCAATCTACACATTTAATGCTATCCCTTTCAAAATACCAACAGCATTTTTCACAGAACTAGAAGAAGCAATCCTAAAATTTGTATGGAATCACAAAAGACCCCAAATAGCCAAAGCCATCTTGATAAAGAAAAGCAAACTGGAGGCATCACAATTCTGGACTTCAAATTATATTACAAAATTACAGTGATCAAAACAGTATGGCACTGGCACATAAATAGACATATTGATCAATACAGAAAACCTAGAAATGAATCCACAACTATATGGTCAATTAATCTTTGACAAAGCAGGAAAGAATATCTGATTAAGAAAAGGACAGTCTCTTCCATAAATGGTGCTGGGAAAACTGGACAGTGACATACAAAAGAATGAAACTGGACCACTTTCTTACACCATACACAAAAATAAATTCAAAAAGGATTCATGACCTAAAATGTGAACCCTGAAACCATAAAAATCCTAGAAGAGAACACAGATGGTAACCTTTTTGACATGGGTCATAGCAACTTCTTTCTAGATGTGTGTCCTGAGGCAAGGAAAACAAAAGCAAAAATAAACTATTGGGATTTCATCAAAATAAAAACCTTTTGCACAGCAATGGAAACAATCAATAAAACTAAAAGGCAACCAGTGGGATGGGAAAAGATATTTGCAAGTGACATATCCAATAAAGGGTTAGTATCCAAAATACATAAAGATAAAACAAAAAATCTAATTAAAATATGGGTAGAAGACATGAATAGACCTTTCTCCAAAGAAGACATACAAGTGGCCAACACACACGTGAAAAGATGCTCAACATCACTCTTCATCAGGGAAATACAAATCCAAACTACAATGAGATAACACCTCACATCTGTCAGGATGGCTAAAATCAACAACACAAGAAACAACTGGTGTCGGTGAGGTTGTAGAGAAAGGAGGACCCTCTTGCACTGTTGGTGGGAATGCAAACTGCGGCAGCCACTTTGGAAAATAGTATGGAGGTTCCTCAAAAAGTTCAAAATAGAACTACCCTATGATCCAGCAATCACACCACTAGGTATTTACCCAAAGAATACAAAAACACTAATTCAAAGGGATACATGTATCCCTATGTTTATAGCAGCATTATTTACAATAGCCAAGGAATGGAAACAGCCCAAGTGTCCATTGGCTGATGTATTGTATACAATAGCCATCGTATGGAAACAGCCCAAGTGTCCATTGACTGATGTGTAAAGGAGATGTGGTATATAAATACAATGGAATGTTATTCAGTCATAAAAAAGAATGAAATCTTGTCATTTGCAACAACAACATTGATGGAGCTAGAAAGTATAATGCTAAGGGAAATATGTCAGTCAGAGAAAGACAAATACCATATGATCTCACTCAATATATGGAATTTAAGAAACAAAACAGATGAGCAAAGGGAAAAAGAGAGAGATAATCAAGAAACAGACTCTTAATTTAGATAATAAACTGATGGTTACCAGAGGGGGAAGGTAGGGTGATGAGTGAAATAGGGGATGGGGATTAAGGAGTGAACTTACTGTGTTGAGCCCTAGGTTTTGTATGGAATTCTTCGATTGTTATATTGTATACCTGCAACTAATATTACACTCTATGTTAACTGGAAGTAAAATAAAAACAAACAAAAAACCCAAAAAAGTGTGGAAATAAAAAACTGCCAGCCAAGAATAATCTACCTAGTAAAGTTATCCTTCAGAATTAAAGGAGAGAGAGATGTTTCCTCATAAACAATAGCTGAAGGAGTTCATCACCACTAGACTGGCCTTAGAAGAAATGTTAAAGGGAGTTTTTAGAGCTGAAATAAAAAGAACCCTAATTAGTAACAGGAAAACATATGAAAGTATAAATCACATGGGTAAATAGTTAAATTAGAAATAATATTATAATGATGGTGGACTAATCACTTATAATCTGCTATGAAGGTTAAAAGACAAAAGTAGTAAAAATTACAAAATACAATGTGTTAATGGATATACAAAATAAAACAATGTAAACTGTGACATCAAAAACTTAAAACATGGGGAGTGGTATAAGTAAACATGTAGAACTTTAGAATGCATTCAAACGTAAGTTGTTTTTATCAGCTTAAAATAGACCATTATAATTCTAAGATGTTTTATGTAAGCTTCATGGTAACTACAAAGCAAAAACCTTACACAAAAGATAATGAGAGGAATCTGAGCATGCCAGTAGAGATAATCATGAAATCACAAACAAAGAGAGCAAGAGAAGGAACAAAGTAATTACAAAACAGCCAAAACAAAATACAATTAACAAAATGGCACTAAGTCCATACCAATTAGTAATTATGTTAAATATAAATAGATTAAATTTTCCAGTCAAGACAGAGTGGCTGAATAGATAAGAAAGCAAGACCTAAGTATATGCTACCTACAAAAGTACAGTTATTTGCACTTATTGCCTGGGTTGCACTTAAATTACACATTTATTGTTTTTAAGATGGTATTAGGGGGAGCCTGGGTGGCTCAGTCTTTAAGCATCCTGGGATCGAGCCCCACGTCGGGCTCCCTGCTCAGCAGGAAGCCTGCTTCTCCCTCTCCCCAACTTGTGTTCCCTCTCTTGCTGTGTCTCTCTGTCAAATAAATAAATAAAATCTTTTTTTTAAAGATTTTATTTATTTATTTGACAGAGAGCACAAGTAGGCAGAGAGGCAGGCAGAGGGAGAGGGAGAAGCAGACTCCCCGCTGAGCAGGGAGCCCGACGCGGGGCTCGATCCCAGGACTCCAGGATCATGACCTGAGCAGAAGGCAGCTGCTTAACCGACTGAGCCACCCAGGTGCCCCAATAAAATCTTTTTTTAAAAAAAGAGGGTATTAGAAGACAAATCATTGACCAAAAAAATCTATTTATGTCACACAATAGCTTAATGCCTTTTGAGACAATATTAGGTAATAGTAATGTATTTTTTTTCACTTACATATTTATTCATTTATTTATTTTATTATTATGTTATGTTAATCACCATATATTACATCATTAGTTTTTGATGTAGTGTTCCATGATTCATTGTTTGCGTATAACACCCAGTGCTCCATTCAGTATGTGCCCTCTTTAATACCCGTCACCAGGCTAACCCATCCCCCATCCCCCTTTTGAAGCAATGATTAAAAACAAAAAAATCACTCCTGTAGCTTTTGATGATTCCTTTATCAGGTTTCATTAAGGTCCATTTTTGCATATATTATCTTATTATGATCAGAGTCCAGTTAATATTTAATTATGTTCAAACACTGAAAGTGTTCACCATTTTGTAGGTGTTAGGAATTCTTTTAAAACATATCATGGAGCTGGAGTTGCCTTCCCCAAGAATATGGCAGATTCATTCACTTGCTATGTGCTCCAGGCTTCTAGAATAAATTCCTCTACTGTAGAGAACAGAAAAATAAGTGCTACACTGGTCCTTACAGCTAGGAGTCTGGATAAAATTTAGTTTCCATCAGTTGGAAATGCTTGCTCTAACTTGAATTTGGAGTTAAGGAGACAGTGGGCTAGGTGTCTATTTTGTAGGCACTGTTACAATGGGAATATCCTGCCCCAGAAGATAAATTTTGTTGCCAGTTCTCATATTCCAGATCACAAATAAGGTGATATGTTTCTAAAATTAATGTTCTGGGAGTAGCTTTCTGTTTCCCATATTTTAACTAAGTTTTGTTTCTACAAATTGGCAGTTTCCTGGCTGAGGCAAAGGAAGCACTTTTCTTTATGAGTCAGTGTGCTACTTTGTTCTCACAGTCATCCCAAGAGGCCCAGCCTAGAGGCTGCTCTCCTGGTTCTTCCAACAGTTTTGTAAATCTAGTCTGTGAATTACATTCCATATCTGCTTAAACTATAACTAATCTCTGACTGATATGGTATCTGGTACCCCAGTGAGTTGCAGACAAGAAAGGCATCCTTCAAGTGCTTATTGAAAACACCAATGTTATAGACTGGTTAGCAATAGGATTTTGGACAATAAAGGTAGCTGAAAGCTTAATCAGGAGTTAATTCCTAACACTGATATTGTTCTAGAATGTATCTTTACTTCAGCAAATCAACATGGCCCTGGTATAAGATATGTAAATACTGATCAGGAAAATGCCTTCTTCTCTCTTCCCTGATAAGCAGAAAATAGAAGTATTATCTCCTGGAGGGATATCAGTCGACCTTGACTGTCTTGCCTCAAGGATACAGCAACTCTCTGATTTTCCTAATTTACTAAGTGAAATAAGCCAGACACAAAAGGACAAATATTGTATGACTCCACTTGCATAAAATATCTAGAAGAGGTACATTCTGAGACAGAAAGCAGATTAGAGATTTCCATAAGCAGCGAAGAGGGCAAATGGAATTACTGCTTAGTGGGTACAGGGTTTGTCTGGGATGATAGAGAAGTTTTGGAAACAGATCATGGTGATAGGTACACCACATTGTGAGTGTAATTAATGTCACTGAATAGTATACTTCAAAAATGGTTAAAATGGCAAATTTGTTATATATATTTTAGCAAAGTTTTTTAAAAAATGAAATTGAAGTCCTTCTTAATTTCTTATTCTAGCCATTTTAGGTAGAGGGGCTCTTGGTTCCTGGGCAATTCCACCTTTAATTAAGAGTGGATCTCCTGCAGTAAGTGATACCAGATTTCTCCACTGGAATGAGTATGTGTCCTAGAGTGTCACAGCTAATGCATTAGTTACACACAAGTATTTTGACAATTTCCCATTTGAAGAGTGTAAAAAGCTAACAAAATACAAAGATTATTGCAGTTCCAGGCTCCATATTCCAAATACAAAAAGCAAGGTAATTCTCAGTCTATAAAACAATTACCATATACAATGGAATATTACTCAGCCATCAGAAAGGGTGAATACCCAACTTTTGCATCAACATGGATGGGACTGGAGGAGATTATGCTAAATGAAATAAGTCAAACAGAGAAAGTCAATTATCATATGGTTTCACTTATTTGTGGAACATAAGGAATAGCATGGAGGACATTAGGAGAAGGGAAAACTGAAGGGGGAGAAATCAGAGGGGGAGACAAACCATGAGAGACTATGGACTCTGAGAAACAAACTGAGGGTTTTAGAGGGGAGAGGGGTGGGGGAATGGGTTAGCCCGGTGATGGGTATTAAGGAGGGTAGGTACTGCGTGGAGCACTGGGTGTTATAGGCAAACAATGAATTATGGAACACTACATCAAAAACTAATGATGTACTGTATGGTGACTAACATAACAATAATAATAAAAAAAAGACATTAAAAAAACTGGAGAAAAAAGGGAAAAGGACTGAAAAAAAATCATGATAAGCAAATTTATGTTTTTGAAATTTAGTCCTTGGGTTTGTTGAAAGTCATAGCAAATAAAGAATGGTATCTACAGGAAAGACAGTAAACAAAAAAATGTTTTGTTTCATGCCCATCTATAAAGCTGATCTTCTAAACCTATGACGTACGTATTTGTGGTTTGTTGAAAGAAATATTCCCTTTACTCAACAAAGACTTATTTCTTACCAGTAAGGTTCCATCTGCTATTCTCCTTAAGAGGTTAATTCTGCCTCTATGGAGGGGAGAACCCACATATATTTAATTTCCTTTCTGGAAAGGTATCATTTGAGGCATTGCGGTCTTCTTGCAATGTCAAGAAATTGGAACATTGTCACTTCAGGCACCAAACTACTCTTAAAATCCTGTTCTTCCTCCTGAAGTTTATCTAATTGTTTCAATTCCCTTTGCATCTGGGAGCTGTGTGGCTGGCATTTCTTTTTAAATTTTTTTTATTGTTATGTTAATCACCATACATTACATCATTAGTTTTTGATGTAGTGTTCCATGATTCATTGTTTGTGCATAACACCCAGTGCCCCATGCAGAACGTGCCCTCTTTAATACCCATCACCAGGCTAACCCATCCTCCCACCCCCCTCCTCTCTAGAACCCTCAGTTTGTTTTTCAGAGTCCATCATCTCTCATGGTTCATCTACCCCTCCGATTTCCCCCCCTTCATTCTTCCCCTTCTGCTATCTTCTTTTTTTTTCCCTTAACATATATTGCATTATTTGATTCAGAGGTACAGATCTAAGATTCAACAGTCTTGCACAATTCACAGCGCTTACCAGAGCACATACCCTCCCCAGTGTCTATCACCCAGCCACCCCATCCCCCCACCCCCCACCACTCCAGCAACCTCAGTTTGTTTCCTGAGATTAAGAATTCCTCATATCAGTGAGGTCATATGATACATGTCTTTCTCTGATTGACTTATTTCGTTCAGCATAACACCCTCCAGTTCTATCCATGTCACTTTTGAAGGCAGGTGTGCTTATCTCTGCGGGCGTTTCCTAAAGGAATAAGAGCCCAGCCCAAGGAGCGTCACAGACTTTATATCTTTAATAACAGAAACTGCTTTTACTCCTTAGCAATCCCAGTGTCTGCTGGCTGTATGGTGCAGCCTGCATTTATGTCCTAACAGCTTTCTATATGAGTGAGAGCTGGAAACAGGCTCTTCAAATACTGCTCCGTAGCGCCTGTGAAAGGTATTTCTCCCTTCTTAGACAGAGGTCATTGTGGTAATTTTCAGCTGTTGACATTGTTCCTCGTTCATACTGCTTTTCATTGGATAATGGCTTATTGTAAGCATCAGAGTAAAAGTGACACTGGAATCCAAGGGGTTTGTCTTTACTCAGTTTCCAATTAAATGCTGCATTTTCCTTCTATAGTCTACAGATTTGATTGTTTGGTTTCAAGAAATAGGGTAAATTAAACCCAGTAGACTATCTGACATGCCTATAGCTTTAAGACAGCTGAGGAACAGGTGGTCTAAAATCCACAGCCCTTTCAATTAATTTAGTGGACTCACTTGGATCTAATTCTATGAAAAAACCTATTTAGTGGCCATCAAGCTGTCAGTCAGAGACCCTTGAGTGAAGAGACAGGCAAAGCAATAGAATTAAAATAAAGCAATTATATTTGCCAAGTAGACTATTTCATGTAAAGGAACAGCAACACCAACAGGTGTTACATTGGAGCAATTGAAGTTTGTATAATAATGTGTTTCTCCCTAGCTTTTCTGAAAAGCCCATAAAGATGGTCTTTTTTACTTTTATGACCAAATAAGACCCTATCTCTGACTGCTGCCTGGAGTTTGCAGTCCTTTTATTATAATGGGGTGGAAAAGTTTTCTGCTTTAAAGACCAGGTCCCTGGCTTTTTATTGATTATACTGTTTTTAAAATACAAATTACACTATTTTGAAACACAAATGTCTATTCCCCATTTATTGCAGCCCTAATACATTAGAAACACCTAAAGACCTAAAGCAGGGCGCCTGGGTGGCTCAGTTGGTTAAGCGACTGCCTTCGGCTCAGGTCATGATCCTGGAGTCCCTGGATCGAGTCCCACATTGGGCTCCCTGCTCAGCAGGGAGTCTGCTTCTCCCTCTGACCCTCCCCCCTCTCATGTGCTCTCTCTCTCAAATAAATAAATAAAATCTTAAAAAAAAAAAAGACCTAAAGCAGACCGATAGAAGACATTTGTAACATTTAAAACAAGTGAGTAACTTCTGGACTCTAAAAGGACCCCTTGCACAGTAGAAAGATAAAAAAAGGAACATGATATTTGTTTGGGAAACAACCCAATGTCCATCAATAGATAAGTGGATAAAGAAGATGTTATTATATACATACTCCATATATATATGGAACGTTACTCAGCCATAAAAAAAAGAATGAAATCTTGCCATTTGCAACAATGTGGATGGAGCTAGAGAGTATTATTCTAAGCAAAATAAGTCAGAGAAAGATAAATTCCACATATGATTTCACTCATATGTGGAATTTAAGAAACAAAACAAAGAAAAAAGACAAAAAAACCCACAAAAAACAGACTCTTAAGTACAGAGGATAAATTGATGGTTACCAGAGGGGAGGTGGGGAATGGGTGAAACAGGTGCAGGGGATTAAGAGTACACTTACCATGATGAGCACTGACTAATGTATGGAATTGTTGAGTCACTATATTAGACACCCGAAACTAATGTTAACTGGAATTAAAATAAAAACTTAAAAATGCCAGAAAAACCCCATACTGTGATCATTTGTCATCAATATAGATCTTATCTTTTTTAAAAAAGGAACATGATACATATTGTATGTTTATTATATTTCAATAAGAAGTTAAAATGAAAAGTAAACACAGTAGACTATTTTAAAAGAGATACCAATGATCCCCTTCTAGACTGACAAAAATTAGACAACTAAAATGATATCAAATACTGTCAGGGATATAAGAAAATGTGTTATTTCTTGCACTGTCAGTGGGAATACAAACTGGCATCACCATCCTGGGGAAGACAAAATCTAGCACTATTTAGGACATAGCTCCACTCCTGGAAATATACCAAGAAACTCTCATTTAGGTCCACAGGGAACATGGAGAAGCTCACCAGCATGAGTAACTGTTCTTTGAATGACATAAAAAATGTAATGAGATAGGTCACATGAAATGCTGGGGATGCTAGTACCTTTCACATACTAGGGACCACATACATGTTAGCTAATGAATAAGAAGCAGAAGATAGGGATGCCTGGGTGGCTCAGTCAGTCAAGCTTCTGTCTTCGGCTCAGGTCATGATCCAGCGTCCTGGGATCGAATCCCACATCGGGCTCTCTGCTCAGCAAGGAGTCTGCTTCTCCCTCTCTTGCTCCCCCTATTCATGCTTGCTCTCTCTCTGAAGTAAATAAATAAAATCTTAAAAAAAAAAAAGCGGAAGATAATGGGGCATACCTGGCTGAATGCAGGATGGAATGTGGAAACGAAAGCTATCCATTTACATATTACTCCACCAAGGCCATTTGTAGCAGTAAATAAGACATTTTCCCCTTGATTCCTAGGCTTGTGGAGAAAAGTGGAGGAAAAAAAGCCGAAAAAAATTACTGGCAGAAGAGTGAGTGCATGAGAAGAGGTAATGAAGCCTGAAGCGATTCAGGTTTCTAAAAGGACTCTGGAGCCACAGAACACTTGAGGAAGTCATTCTGGGCAATACAGAGGATGATGGTCCGAAAAGCCACCAGGGCAGACAAGGGCTCATGAAGTGACGAGACAAGCAGAGTTACATTCAGCTGACATCATGAGTGGCAGAAAAGTAATGAAAAAATAAGGCCTTGAAGCTGAAGATAAATCAAAGAGCAATAAGACAGGCAGAGGTGAACTGGCTGGAGAGCTAATGATGTTTAAGCTTTAGAGTCCCTCCCTTGCACAGGCCCACCAGAGGGTCTGCACCTGATCTGGTAATCTTCTTTATAAAGATAACCTCCTCAAATTTTATAAGCCTAACAGAAGCCAAGTGTGCCCCACATAATGTCTTCCCGCTAGAGATATGCCTTGTTGTCATTTTGTCCTGCTTACGTTGAGAGCAAAACACCTTGCAGGTGCCGTTTGTCGCATTGGGTACCTCCTCGAGCTTGGCCTGGAGAGATCGGGAGAAAGTGTCCCAGGGATCAGCTGACGCTCCCGTAGTTTCACTTCCCCTCCTTATCGGTGCAAATCGATGCTGTTGGGGATTACCAGAGGACGAATTCAAAGCAGGAGTAGACAAGACACCAAGTGGAAGACAGCGTCTTCATCCTGAGTCCCACACAGGGTGAACGAAGCACTCAGGGCCTCTCTGACATGTGTAGCTTATCAAGTTAATGACACAGCTCAGCTTTCTCCTATGTGCCCAGAAATAAAATCTAGAAGAACTGGAAATCCTTTGAAAAGGACACCAATAGGGTCACCAGCTAGACTCCCATTTAATATCATGAGGATTGATAGCTTTTCTACCTGCGGTCGCGAAAGGAGACCACCGGCACCTGCGTAATTGCTACACCCGGGCAGAGACAGTCAGCATCCCACAGACCTGGAAACCCACGGGGCCGCCTGCAGGGTCTTACTATTGCACTCACTTAGCTAAATAAACGTGTAATCTGTAACCACTGGCATAAATTACCTACTTCACAGCCTGCTCCAGAGCATGAAGAAAAATCAGGGAGAGACAAAGGGATTCTTTCTTGTAATTCCATCCACTGAGGGCAAATTGATGAAACAGTTTACGCAGCTCATTAATTGAGCTGGCGGCTGAAGGGTACTACACAGCAGCTGGAAGGGTCCAGCCAATCAAAGCAAGTAGATGTAGATGTGCCCTCTGCACTGCAGCTTGACTTAACAGAATTTACTGTTGTTTAGCGCCTTGCCACCTTTTCAAAGCTCCAGACTGGCAGCTTTGGGGTCACAGGCGAGGTTGTTGGGATACAGCTTCTTGGGGCCCATCCAGACCCACTGAACAGAATCTGCATTCAAAGATCCCCAAATGATGCATATGCACAATAAAGTTCGAGAAGCACTAGCTTAAAGGAATAATATTTAGATGTTCAAAAACTCCCCTCCCAAGGCTAGTACCTTGGTCTAAGCTCACCATTGAAATCTGAGAACACACGCCATGCATTGTTAACAAGGGCTCTAGAATATATACACACACACAAATCCTAGATCATCCTTTTTTTTTTTTTTTTTTTTTTTTATATGACAGAGACAGCGAGAACAGGAACACAAGCAGGGGGAGTGGGAGAGGGAGAAGCAGGCTTCCCGCGGAGCAGGGAGCCTGATGTGGGACTCCATCCCAGGACCCTGGGATCATGACCTGAGCTGAAGGCAGACGCGTAACGACTGAGCCACCCAGGCGCCCAATCCTAGATCATCCTTTACCAATTGTGTGCCCTTGGGTAAACTGTCAACCTCTTTGGCTTCAGTTTCCTTAACTATTAAGTGGGATAACAATACAGTTGACTTTTGAACCACGTGGGTTTGAACTGTGTGAGTCCACTTACATGCAGATTTTTTTTTATAAACACAGTGCAGTACTGTAAATGTATTTTCTTTATGATTTTCTTAACATTTTCTTTACTCTGGCTTACTTTATTGCGAGAATACAGTATATATAATACATATAACATGCAAAATATGTGTTAATTGACTGTTTATGTTATCAGTAAGTCTTCCCCTCAACAGGCTATTAGCAATGTTTGGAGGGAGTCAAAAGTTACACATAGGTTTTTGACTGCTCCAGAATCAGTGCCCCTAACCCCCATGTTGTTTGAGGGCCAACTGTATTTCTTTCTTTATAAGACTGTGCTATGAATGCCAAGCTCAGAGCATGTGGCCTACAGCAAGGCTTCAATAGAAGTTTGCTTTTAATAGTACCATGACTGGGGTATGGACTTAAGGTATGATTTGGGAATGCATAACTGGATCCAATGACCTCAGCTGCTAGCCTTGATTATATGATTGCTGACCCTTTGCTTGTCTCCTTGGCTCAGTTCTCTGCAGGAAATACACAGACTCTCTAGGTGGCATTGTTTGAATCCTAAACACTCCTCTTGCCTCTCAGTGCAACTGTGGGATTAGCTCATTTTTCTAGCAAAGTTCCGTGCCCTCCCGCCCAGGAGTTGCAGCTTTCAAAAGTAGGCCAAAGTAGAAAATGTGCTGGTCTTTGCACAAATTATTTGTGATTCAGCTTCATGTAGATACTCAACTGGACCATCTCCACATTTAGGCATCTCAAAGGAGTAGACACAGAGCGGAAAATTCTAAAACTTTTTTTTTATTCTAGTAGAAATTGGGTTAATCCAAAAGCCCAGGTTTCTAAAGTCCAGAAAATAATTACTTTGGGAATCAGGAGGGATGTGGTGAAGGTCCTGACAGATGGTCTAGGGGAATGAGGAACCACCATGTTCCATATAAACAATATTCATATAGGGTTATCCCTCTTCTCTCCCCACCTATCTGATGCTATTTAATTCCTTGATATGTTCTCTCTCCCTTCCAGAAAATAAAAATCTTACAACAGTAAGAGGAAATTAGAACATAAGAATGAGAATTCCACACAACTAGGTAGGTGCAGATGAAAGAATACTGAGTAGTGACAAATGAAGTGGACATTTACCTTATACACTTCTCTGTGCCATCTCTTACTCCATTGTAAAATGGACCAAATCCTTCCTCTCTACTAGTAAGATGGAGGTAAAATTCTTACAGGGAACTTGGGAGTAGCTGCAAACTTTAAAGTAGTCCTTCTCAAACACTACAGGGCACCAGAATCACCCAGGGAGCTTGTGAAACATCTATTTCTGGGCTCCATCCCTGCTGCTTCTGATTCAGCAGGTCTGGGGAAGAGTCTAAGAATTTGCATTTCTAACAAGCTTTCAGGTGATGTTGATGCTGCAGGTGCCTGAACCACACCTGCCCTGGGAAGCACTGAGCCAGAGCGTATCTCACGTTTGCTTCTCTCCTTCTTTTCTCCTTTTGCTGTGACAAATACAACCAAACAAGGGGAGTCTAAAATGCCCTGGTTAAGGTCTTTGCCAGTGATTGCATACGAATCTATTAGTTTTCATTTCTATTTGTATCTGTTAATATTACATCTGAGTTCTTACTGCCAAGCCTGACCCTTCCCCAGGATTCTGGGTGGGTAGTTTTGGAGGCAACATGGTGTAGTGCTTAGAAATAGGGCTGGGGTAGGGCTCTATGCTGGACTGCCTGCTTGATCACTGTTCTGGTTACACACTTAGTCAAGTTATTTTATATTTCTGGGCCTCTTTTTTTGTTGTTTTTTTGTTTGTTTTGTTTTTGATAGAGATCATATTAGTACATCCCTTTTAGTGTTTTTGTGAGGATTAAATAAATATAAGAAAACCATATACAATAAGATTTGGAACAAGGTCTTTGAATTCAAGTTAGGCGTGATTATAGGCATGAGAAAAAAAATCTCAAATGTCAGGGTGCCTCTGAGTGTTATAGGTATTTTCCTCCACGATTTTTATATAAATTTCACTTGGTCTGAAGAGGTTTAGTATCCTCACTTTTTAACAGAGATGAGAAAATAGAACCTCTTGAGGTTATTTGGGTTATTTGCCCAAACAAATGGCACAGTCAAGATTTGTTCCTCAGGCTTATTCTGCTCAAATTCTACCCCCCCACCCCCTCTCTCTCATTAACATGCATATTTTTTGTAGTACAGACCTTGATGAATTCTTTGAAGCCCCTCTACCACACTTCCCAGAGCACTCTCCTGAAGACCCAAGAAGTACTGAACCCCATAAAGTATTTATTTGACAATACGGTGAAACAATTATCAGGAGGCTCAATCACATATACTTTGGTGGAAATAAAATTAGATTTATCTGTTAAGGGCTACTGTTCTCACTGTAAAATATTTTTTTTTAAGATTTTATTTATTTATTTGAGAGAGAGAGACTGAGAGAGAGAGCACATGAGAGGGGGAGGGTCGGGAGGGTAAGAGGGAGAAGCAGACTCCCTGCCAAGCAGGGAGCCCGATGCGGGACTCGATCCAGGGACTCCAGGATCATGACCTGAGCCGAAGGCAGTCGCTTAACCAACTGAGCCACCCAGGCGCCCTGTAAAATATTAAGGTAGGAATAAAGTCCCTAAATGAGAACTTTGAAATAAGGATTGGGGACGCCTGGGTGGCTCAGTTGGTTAAGCATCTGCCTTCGACTCAGGTCATGATCTCAGGGTCCTGGGATCCAGTCCCATATCAGGCTCCTTGCTCAGTGGGGAGCCTGCTGCTCCCTCTGCCTCTGCTGCTCCCCCTGCTTGTGCTCTCCCTCACTCTTTCTCTCTCTCTCTGGCAAATAAATACATAAAATCTTTTTAAAAATTTAAAATTATAAAATAAGTAAAATAAGGATTGCGCATAAAAACAAAGCTTCACTTCACATAACACTATTAGGGATTAATTTTACAATTCTATTAATAGAATTTTTCACAAAGACTCCAGGTTCAAGAAGGAAGCCTAAGGATACATAATTTCCCCTTTCTTCCTAAGGCCCCGCTGAAATAAAAGTACAGAAATAAGCTAAAGAAGAAACCAACAGTGGCTAAGAGAATGAATTCTCCAGAGGCCACCAATGTGTAAGCTACTACAAGAAAATTTTTAAAGATTAAAAATAGTTCACATGTTAGAGATAATAAGCAGAATAGCCACAACCTATAATATGTTAGGAGGAACTGGCAGAAGAGATGGGAATATGTCTGCTATAGAAACCCTAGAGGAGCTCTGGACTTAAAGATGGCAGGGACAGCAGGGCAACAACAAAAATAATGTGTGCAGATCTTTTATAGAGTACACTGCATCAGTCAGCTACCCTATTACACCCAACCTCCTCTCAAAGAGCAGATTCCTTGACATTTGGCCAAAAACAAACAAAAGACAGGTCTTTCTTCTAGAAGGAAGTTGAATAAAATGACTGCAAAAAGCAGGGATGTTGATGCCTCAGAAAAAAATAAAAAATAAAAAAACAACCTCCTAATTTTGACATTTGGTGAACTAGCATTGTGATATTCAACTCTGTGCCTGCTCATGTTAAAACTAAGCCTGCCCTTGCAACGCTGGGCCTGCTCCATATAGCACCCAGTCAAACTAGTCAAGTAGGAGCTCTAGCAGCATGTCTTACACAAACTCTTTGGATCCCCAGGTATATGAGCAAAACCGGTATATGAGACAACATGCAAGGAGAACAAGAAGTAAAATTTTAAAGAAACAAAATGATAGGAACAAAGATACCAAAATAGAAAATTAGGTTTTCGAGGAGTCTTTAGGTTCAGACCCCAAAAAGGCTACAAAGTAGTAGATTGGGTAGGCTGATCCTTTCTGAGTAACCTAGAATTGGTACACTTGGCCTCCTGCCAGAAGCAAATGTAAATGCAAAAGGTCTTATTAGATATAAAACAGCATATTTCATAATAAAGAATTTCAATTCACTGGAAACAGAGCAAATCTCAATTTGTAAAGTCTCAAGTTATAGGAAGAAAAAAAATTAAAATTTATGGGAGAAATTGACCTATCCACAATCATAGAGGAAGATTTTTAAACATTTCTAAGTTCCCGTCAGATTAAGAAAGAGATCACTTCTTGCAACATTGTGAGGTCTTGGCTGGTGAAAAAAAAATCAAGATAAAGAAATAAAATGTGTAAGATGCAGAAAAGAAGCAGTAAAATGAATCATATTTGTATGTTATGATTATGTACTAGAAAAATTAATGAGAATTTAAAAATGAATTAAACACACAAAAATAGTTTTTCTATAAACCAACAATTAGAAAAAAATTTAAAGACCATTTAAAAGAGAAAAATATATCCAATATTGAGACATCAATCTAGCAGAAAGACTTGCAAGAAAATTACACAAAAATGCATAAAATACTCAAAGAAGTTGTTAAAGATTAAAAAGAAAAAATACATAAAATGTTACTGAGATATATTAAAGAAGAAAAAATAATTGGAGAAACATCATATACATTGTTTAGATAACTCAATTTTATTAAACTGTGAATTTGATGTATATTTTCAAACACATCCCAGGTCATAAGCTCACACAGTATTTTGACAAAAACTGACAAAATGATTCTAAGTTTTATTGTAATTGCAAATGACCAAAAAACCAAGATATTCTTTAAGATTAAGAACTAGGTGAAAAGATTTATTCAAGTGGATATTGCAAGAGCAAATACAAAGAAGCTTAATCCTCCTGTTGAAAATAAGGAAAATAAGACTTCTGTTTTTTTGAAAGCATTTTCTTTTCGTAAGCCTCTAATGGTAAATGTAAATAATTTTTTAAAAGACTCTTGCCACTTTTACAACCAAGGAATGTCTTTCTCAAGGACTTTGGAGGCATCCTTTTGAAATGTAAGCATCAAGGGAAATAGAACCTCTATTTTCCAGTCCTGATGGAAGGGTGAGAGCCAAACTTTTATTGATTTGAAGTTTTTATTTTGATTTCAGTTAGTTAACATACAATTTTTTTTATTATGTTCAATCAACCAACATATAGTACATCATTGTTTTTGATACAGTGTTATATCAGTTTCAGGTGTACAATGTAGTGATTCAACGCTTCCATACCTCACTCTGTGCTCATCACAAGTGAACTCCTAATCCCCATCACCTAGTAAACACATCCCCCTCACCCCCTCCCCTCTGGTAACATCAGTTTGTTCTCTATAGTTAAGAGTCTGTTTCTTGGTTTGCCTCTCTCTCTCTATTTTTTCCCTTTGCTCATTTATTTTGTTTCTTAATTTCCACATGAGTGAAATCATATGGTATTTTTCTTTCAGTGTCTGATTTATTTCACTTAGGATTATACTTCCTAGCTCTATCCATGTCATTTCAAGATTTCATTCATTTTTATGGTTGAGTAATATTCTATTGTGTGTTTATATATATATATATACACACGTATATATATATACACATATGTATATATATATGTATACATACCATATATACCATTTCTTATTTGTCCATTCATCAGTCAATGGACACTTGGGCTCCTTCCATAATTTGGCTATTATAGATAATGCTGCTGTAAACATTGGGGTACATGTATCTCTTTGAATTGTACTGAATTGTATTCTTTGGGTAAATACCCAGTAGTGCAATTGTTGGATTGTAGGGATGCTGTTTTGAACACTACAGCTTTGTAATATAACTTAAGTCCAGAATTGTGATGTCTCTAGCTTTGCTTTATTTTTCAAGATGGCTTTGGCTATTTGGGGTCTTTTGTGATTCCATACAAATTTTAGGATTGTTTGTTCTAGTTCTGTGAAAAATGCTGCTGGTATTTTGATAGGGATAGCATTAAATGCATAGATTGTATTGGGTAGTAATAGACATTTTAACAGTATTTGTTCTTCCAATCCATGAGCATGGGATCTCTTTCCATTTCTTTGTGTTGTCTTCAATTTCTTTCATCAGCGTTTCATACTTGTCAGAGAACAGGCCTTTCCCCTCTTCATTAAGGTTTATTCCTAGGTATCTTATAATTTTTGTACACTTGTAAATGGGGTTGTTTTCTTAATTTCTCTTTCTGTTTCTTCATTATTGGTGTATAGAAATGCAACAGATTTCTGTACATGGATTTTGTATCCTGTGACTTTACTGAATTCATTTAACAGTTTCATCAGGTTTTTGGTGAAGTCTTTTTGGTTTTCTATACTTATAGTATTATGCCATCTGCAAACCAAAGTTTTCTTTCTTTCTTACACATTGGGATGCCTTTTATTTCTTTTTGGTGTCTAATTGCTGTGGCGAGGACTTCCATTACTATATTGGATATTGTACTTTCTCAAATGCTTTTTCTGTGTCTACTGAGATAATCAAATGGTTGTTATCCTTTCACTTATTGATGTGATGTATCGCATTGATTGATTTGCAAATATTGAAGCACCCTTGCAACCCAGGAATAAATCCCACTTGATCATGGTGAATGATTTTTTCACGTATTGTTGGATTTGGTTTGCTAGTATTTTGTGGAGGATTTTGCATCCATGTTCATCAGGGATATTGGCTTATAGTTATCATCTTTAGTGGTGTCTTTATATGGTTTTGGCATCAGGGTAATGGTCTTTCAGTATGAATTTGGAACTTTTCCTTCCTTTTCTAATTTTTGGAATAGTTTGAGAAGAATAATTCTTCTTTAAATGTTTGGTAGAATGTATGTGTGAAGCCATCTGGTCTTGGGATTTTGCTTGTTAGGAGTTTTTTAATCTGCTTCAATTCCTTTGCAGGTAATCAGTCTGTTCAACTTTTCTATTTCTTCCTTTTTCAGTTTTGGTAGTTTATATATGTATATGAATTAACTCATCCATTTCTTCCAGGTTGTCCAATTCTTTGGCATGTAGTTTTTCATAGTATTGTCTTATAATTCTTTGTATTTCTGTGGTGTTGGTTGCTATATCTCCTCTCTATTTTGTGATTTTACTTTTTTGAATCTGTTTTTTTTATGATAAATCTGGCTAAAGGTTTATCAATTTTATTGATTTTTTTTCAAAGAACCACTGCCTGGTTTCATATATCTGTTCCGTTTCTTTTTTGTTTGTTTCTATATCATTTCTTTCTAATCTAATCTTTTTTATTTGCTTACTTCTGCTGGTTTTAGGTTTTGTTTGTTGTTCTTTTTCTAGCTCCTTTAAGTGTAAAGTTAGGTTGTTCTTTTTTTTTTTTTGATTTTTTTTTGATTCTTATGTTAATCCCCATACATTACATCATTAGTTTTAGATGAAGTGTTCCATGATTCATTGTTTGTGCACAACACCCAGTGCTCCATGCAGAATGTGCCCTCCTCAATACCCACCACCAGGCTAACCCATCCTCCCACCCCCTCCCCTCTAGAACCCTGTTTGTTTTTCAGAGTCCATCGTCTCTCATGGTTCGTCTACCCCTCCGATTTCCCCTGCTTCATTCTTCCCCTCCCGCTACCTTCTTCTTCTTCTTTTTTTTCTTAACATATATTGCATTATTTGTTTCAGAGGTACAGATCTGAGATTCAACAGTCTTGCACAATTGACAGCGCTTACCAGAGCACATACCCTCCCCAGTGTGTATCACCCAGTCACCCCATCCCTCCCACCCCACCCCCCACTCCAACAACAGTCAGTTTGTTTCCTGCGATTAAGAATTCCTCATATCAGTGAGATCATATGATACATGTCTTTCTCTTTTTGACTTATTTCACTCAACATAATACCCTCCAGTTCCATCCATGACGTTGCAAATGGCAAGATCTCATTCCTTTTGATGGCTGCATAATATTCCATTGTGTATATATACCACTTCTTCTTTATCCATTCATCTCTCAATGGACATCTTGGCTCTTTCCACAGTTTGGCTATTGTGGACATTGCTGCTATAAACATCGGGGTGCATGTACCCCTTCGGATCCCTACTTTTGTATCTTTGGGGTAAATACCCAGTAGTGCAATTGCTGGATCATATGGTAGTTCTATTTTCAACTTTTTGAGGAACCTCCATACTGTTTTCCAGAGTGGCTGCACCAGCTTGCATTCCCACCAACAGTGTAGGAGGGTTCCCCTTTCTCCGCATCCCCACCAACATCTGTCGTTTCATGACTTGTTAATTTTAGCCATTCTGACTGGTGTGAGGTGGTATCTCATTGAGGTTTTGATTTGGATTTCCCTGATGTGGAGTGATGTTGAGCACTTTTTCATGTGTCTGTTGGCCATTTGGATGTCTTCTTTGGAAAAATGTCTGTTCATGTCTTCTGCCCATTTCTTGATTGGATTCTTTGTTCTTTGGGTGTTGAGTTTGATGAGTTCTTTATAGATTTTGGATACTAGCCCTTTATCTGATATGTCATTTGCAAATATCTTCTCCCATTCTGTCGGTTGTCTTTTGGTTTTGTTGACTGTTTCCTTTGCTTTGCAAAAACTTTTTATCTTGATGAAGTCCCAAGAGTTCATTTTTGCCCTTGCTTCCCTTGCCTTTGGCGATGTTTCTAGGAAGAAGTTGCTTCGGCTGAGGTCAAAGAGGTTGCTGCCTGTGTTCTCCTTTAGGATTTTGATGGACTCCTGTCTCACATTGAGGTCTTTCAACCATTTGGAGTCTATTTTTGTGTGTGGTGTAAGGAAATGGTCCAGTTTCATTCTTCTGCATGTGGATGTCCAATTTTCCCAACACCATTTGTTGAAGAGACTGTCTTTGTTCCATTGGACATTCTTTCCTGCTTTGTCGAAGATTAGTTGACCATAGAGTTGAGGGTCCATTTCTGGGCTCTCTATTCTGTTCCATTGATCTCTGTGTCTGTTTTTGTGCCAGTACCATGCTGTCTTGATGATGACAGCTTTGTAATAGAGCTTGAATTCCGGAATTGTGATGCTGCCAGCTTTGCTTTTCTTTTTCAATATTCCTCTGGCTATGCGGGGTCTTTTCTGGTTCCATACAAATTTTAGGATTATTTATTCCATTTCTTTGAAAAAAGTGGATGGTATTTTGATGGAGATTGCATTGAATGTGTAGATTGCTCTAGGTAGCATTGACATCTTCACAATATTTGTTCTTCCAATCCATGAGCATGGAACGTTTTTCCATTTCTTTGTGTCTTCCTCAATTTCTTTCATGACTATTTTATAGTTTTCTGAGTACAGATCCTTTGCCTCTTTGGTTAGATTTATTCCTAGGTATCTTATGGCTTTGGGTGCAATTGTAAATGGGATCGACTCCTTAATTTCTCTTTCTTCTGTCTTGTTGTTGGTGTATAGGAATGCCACTGACTTCTGTGCATTGATTTTATATCCTGCCACTTTACTGAATTCCTGTATGAGTTCTAGCAGTTTTGGGGTGGAGTCTTTGGGGTTTTCCACATAAAGTATCATATCATTTGCAAAGAGTGAGAGTTTGACTTCTTCTTTGCCAATTTGGATGCCTTTGATTTCTTTTTGTTGTCTGATTGCTGTGGCTAGGACTTCTAATACTATGTTGAAGAGCAGTGGTGATAGTGGACATCCCTGATGCATTCCTGACCTTAGGCAGAAAGATCTCAGTTTTTCCCCATTGAGAAGGATACTTGCTGTAGGTTTTTCATAGATGGCTTTTATGATATTGAGGTATGTACCCTCTATGCCTATATTCTGAAGAGTTTTGATCAAGAAAGGATGCTGTACTTTGTCAAATGCTTTTTCTGCATCTATTGAGAGGATCATATGATTCTTGTTCTTTCTTTTGTTAATGTATTGTATCACATTGATTGATTTGTGGATGTTGAACCAAGCTTGCAGCCCAGGGATAAATCCCACTTGGTCGTGGTGAATAATCCTTTTAATGTTCTGTTCGATCCTATTGGCTAGTATTTTGATGAGAATTTTTGCATCCATGTTCATCAGGGATATTGGTCTGTAGTTCTCCTTTTTGATGGGGTCTTTGTGTGGTTTTGGAATCAAGGTAATGGTGGCCTCATAAAATGAGTTTGGAAGTTTTCCTTCTGTTTCTATTTTTTGGAACAGTTTCAGAAGAATAGGTATTAATTCTTCTTGAAATGTTTGCTAGAATTCCCCTGGGAATTCTAGCAAACATCTGGCCCTGGGCTTTTGTTTTTTGCAGATTTTTGATGAATGCTTCAATTTCCTTAGTGGTTATAGGTCTGTTCAGGTTGTCTATTTCCTCCTGGTTCAGTTTTGGTAGTTTATACATCTCTAGGAATGCATCCATTTCTTCCAGGATATCTAATTTGCTGATATAGAGTTGCTCATACTATGTTCTTATAATTGTTTGTATTTCTTTGGTGTTGGTTGTGATCTCTCCTCTTTCATTCATGATTTTGTTGATTTGGGTCATTTCTCTTTTCTTTTTGATAAGTCTGGCCAGGGGTTTATCAATCTTGTTAATTCTTTCAAAGAACCAGCTCCTAGTTTCGTTGATCTGTTCTACTGTTCTTTTGGTTTCTATTTCATTGATTTCTGCTCTGATCATTATTATTTCTCTTCTCATGCTGGGTTTAGGCTTTATTTGGTGTTCTTTCTCCAGCTCCTTTAGGTGTAGGGTTAGGTTGTGTACTTGAGACCTTTCTTGTTTCTTGAGAAAGACTTGTATTGCTATATACTTTCCTCTTAGGACTGCCTTTGCTGCATCCCAAAGATTTTGAACAGTTGTGTTTTCATTTTCATTGGTTTCCATGAATTTTTTTAATTCTTCTTTAATTTCCTGGTTGACCCATTCATTCTTCAGTAAGATGCTCTTTAGCCTCCATGTATTTGAGTTCTTTCCGACTTTCTTCTTGTGATTGAGTTCTAGTTTCAAAGCACTGTGGTCTGAAAATAGGCAGGGAATGATCTCAGTCTTTTGGTACCAGTTGAGACCTGATTTATGACCTAGGATGTGATCTATTCTGGAGAATGTTCCATGGGGACTAGAGAAGAATGTGTATTCTGTTGCTTTGGGATGGAATGTTCTGAATATGTCTGTGAAGTCCATTTGGTCCAGTGTGTCATTTAAGGTCTTTATTTCCTTGTTGATCTTTTGCTTAGACGATCTGTCCATTTCAGTGAGGGGGGTGTTAAAGTCCCCCACTATTATTGTATTGTTGTCGATGTGTTTCTTTGCTTTTGTTATTAAGTGCCTTATATAATTGGCTGCTCCCATGTTAGGGGCATAGATATTTACAATTGTTAGATCTTCTTGTGGATAGACCCTTTAAGTATGATATAGTGTCCTTTCTCATCTCTTATTACAGTCTTTGGTTTAAAATCTAATTGGTCTGATATAAGGATTGCCACCCCAGCTTTCTTTTGGTGTCCATTAGCATGGTAAATGGTTTTCCACCCCCTCACTTTCAATCTGGGGGTGTCTTTGGGTCTAAAATGAGTCTCTTGCAGATAGCATATTGAAGTGTCTTGTTTCTTAATCCAATCTGATAGCCTGTGTCTTTTGATTGGGGCATTTAGCCCTTTTACATTAGGGTAACTATTGAAAGATATGAATTTAGTGCCATTGAATTGCCTGTAAGGTGACTGTTAGTGTATATTGTCTGTGTTCCTTTCTGGTCTATGTTACTTTTAGGGTCTCTCTTTGCTTAGAGGACCCCTTTCAATATTTCTTGTAGGGCTGGTTTCGTGTTTGCAAATTCCTTTAGTTTTTGTTTGTCCTGGAAGCTTTTTATCTCTCCTTCTATTTTCAATGACAGCCTAGCTGGATATAGTATTCTTGGCTGCATATTTTTCTCATTTAGTGCTCTGAATATATCCTGTCAGTCCTTTCTGGCCTGCCAGGTCTCTGTGGATAGGTCTGTTGCCAATCTAATGTTTCTACCCTTGTAGGTTACATACCTCTTCTCCCGAGCTGCTTTCAGGATTTTCTCTTTGTCTATGAGACTCGTAAGTTTTATTATTATATGTCAGGGTGTTGACCTATTTTTATTGATTTTGAGAGGGGTTCTCTGTGCTTCCTGGATTTTGATGCCTGTTTCCTTCCCCAAATTAGGGACGTTTTCTGCTATAATTTGCTCCAGTATACCTTCTGCCCCCCTCTCTCTTTCTTCTTCTTCTGGGATCCCAATTATTCTAATGTTGTTTCGTCTTTTGGTATCGCTTATCTCTCGAATTCTGCCCTCGTGATCCAGTAGTTGTTTATTTCTCTTTTTCTCAGCTTCTTCATTTTCCATTATTTCGTCTTCTATATCACTGATTTTCTCTTTTGCCTCATTTATTCTAGCAGTTAGTGCCCCCATATTTGATTGTACCTCATTAATAGCCTTTTTGATTTCTACTTGGTTAGATTTTAGTTCTTTTACTTCTCCAGAAAGGGTTTCTCTAATAACTTCCATGCTTTTTTCAAGCCCAGCTAGTATCTTTAAAGTGATGATTCTGAACTCTAGATCCGACATTGTAGTAATATCCGTATTGAGTAGGTCCCTGGCAGTCGGTACTACCTCTTGTTCTTTTTGTTGAGGTGATTTTTTCCATCTTGTCATTTTGTGCAGAGGAGAATAGATTAATGAGAGAACAAAATGCTAACAGGGTAACAATGTTCCCAGAAAATATACTCCAAACAAATCAGAAAAGACCTGAAGCAGTGGAAAAAGAAAGAGAAAGAGAGAAAAAAGAAAAAAAAGAAAAAGAAAAATATAAAGATAAAAACAAACAAAAACAGAACAAAACAAAACAAAAAAACCCAGAATGTGATCAAATATGATCAGGCTGGTATATAGATCAGTGCAACACACTAGATTTTGGGTGTATTTTGGTCTGTTAGAACAATGTGCCTCCCAAAATTTTAAAGAAAGAAAAACTTACATATGTACAAAAATAAGGGTTGATATGATGAAGGGATGGAATATGACTGTAAAGATGGAAATTATAAAAAATTTTATAAAAGGAATTGATAAGAAGTTTGAAAAAAGAAAGAAGAGGATTTATAAAAAAAGAACATAGAAAAGAAAAAGGGAGAGAATATGATCAGGCAGGGGAGTAGGAAAAAAACATACACTAGAAATTTAGGGTATATTTTGATCTGTTAGAAGAAATCATCTCAAAATTTAAGGAGAGAACAACTTATATATATATATGCCAAAAATATGGGTAACTACTATGAAGGGATAGAATATGACTCTAAAAATGGAAAATAAAAATGAAAAATAAATTTTTTTTTTAAAAAGGGATTGATAAGATGTTGGTTGAAAAAGGGAAAAAGAAAAATTCAAAAGAGAAAAAAAGTTAAAAAAAATTAACTTTGAAAGACTAAAGAATCATGGTAAAAAAAGCCATGAATTCTATGTGCATTATTCCCCTAGCGCTGGAGTTCTGCCATTCTCATTGATCGGTAAACTTGGTCTTGGCTGGCTGTTCTCGCTGATCTTCTGGGGGAGGGGCCTGTTGCCGTGGTTTCCAAAAGTCTTTGCCAGAGGCGGAATTGCCCCACCCTTGCCCCCTTCTGGGCTAAGTAATCTGCTCGGGTTTGCTCTCAGGAGCTGTTGTTCCCTGCAAGCTTTCCGTACAGCTTTGGAGGCGGAGAGTGAAAATGGCAGCCTCCCAATCTCCGCCTCGTCGGAGACAAGAACTCGGGCCCACTCCTCAGTGAGCCCCCAGAGAAAAGCCGTCAATCACTCCCATCTCCCCGGTCTCCAGCTGCACTCCATGCTCACCTGGCCTGTGACCGAGTGTTTCTATCTCTGACACCCGACCCCGTGTGGAGTCTCCAAACCCAGCAGATCCCTGCAGTGCACTCCCGCACCTCTCCTCCTGTGGGAAGAAGGGGAGTCTCCCTGGATCTGCCGCTTGTTGGGTCCCTGCTGGAGGAGCAGAGGCCCGACTGTGCCGCGGATCACAGTTTACGGCAACCCCGAGCTGAGAGCCCGCGCCTCAGCTCCGTCTCTTCAGCCGGCTTCCCTGCTCCAATACCTGGGAGTTCTGCTGCACTCAGGCACCCCCGGTCTTTCTGTGACCCCGAGGGTCCTGAGACCACACTGTTCCATGAGGGTTCCACCCCCTGCTTAGCCACCGAAGTGACGTCCCTCAGCGGAGCAGACTTCTGTAAGTTCTGATTTTGTGCTCCGTGGTTCTATCACTTGCTAGAAGCGGTGGACAGAGGCCCCTCCCCTGCCGTCTATCCTCCCAAATATCACCTCGGATTCACTTCTCCGCACGTCCTACCTTCCACAAAGTGGTCGTTTTTCTGTTCAGAGAGTTGCTGCTCTTCTTTTCTTCAATCTCCTGTTGAGTTAGTAGGTGTTCAGAATGGTTTGATCCCTATCCAGCTGAATTCCTGAGAGGAGAAGAAATCCAGGTCTCCTACTCCTCCGCCATCTTGCTCTGCCAGGAGAATGAGGAGAGCAACACATGGAGAGAACAAACAGCTTGAGCAAAGGTGCAGAGCGTAAGCCTCATATCTTAACACACATAATTATGTCCTAAAGTAAATCTATTTCCTTTCTCCTTTTGTGAATAATACTGTGTAATTATTTTGATCACTCAATATTTATTTATATATGTCCATATGTGCTATTTTTTTTGCTTCTTATTCCCCCTTATATCTTACACTTTTCATCTCAGATTACATTCTTTCTGAACTATCAATGAGTATTTGATTTCAATTATTTTATTTCATTAATTCTAGAAGTATTTAAAAATTTATAATATGTCTGTGCTTCTCATTCATATTTTCAGACCTCAGTGAATTTCTTGAAAAAGACTAAACATTTTATTTTTGAATTGAGTAATTCCAATATCTGTAACTTTTAGGCTTTGGTCATGTGTTTTGTTTCTGAAGACTATCTTATGAGCTTTGCTTTTCTGTGTATTCTGTGATCCACCCCCACCTCCACCCCATGAGCTGCTACTATATGCATGAGAATTCTTTGAGGCCTGGGATAATGTGGGGTTTTCAACAGAGAATTTTCATCTGCTTCTACAAGGTGTCTTTAGGGACTCTGAATCAAAAGTGACTGTAAATTAAATTCTTGGTTTCATTACCTTTGGACAACTCTGGCAGTTCATTTGCATTTCCTGTTCTATAAAGTGGCTGCCTAAGTCATTTAAGTTCATTTTTTTCTACTGGATTTCTTGTCTCTTTCATACAGAGATTCTTTTTTTTTTTTTAAGATTTTATTTATTTATTTGTCAGAGAGAGAGAGAGAGCACAAGCAGGGGGAGAGACAGGCAGAGGGAGAAGCAGGCTTCTCGCCGAGCAAGGAGCCCAGTGAGGGACTCAATCCCAGGACCCTGGGATCATGACCTAAGCCCAGATAAGAATACTTAGATAAGAATACTTTTTTAGTTGACAAGGCACAAATATATTTTTTTCCCAGCACATGACATATCTTCTCATTTTCTTTATGGTAGTTTTTCAGAAATGGGGGCCATACATTTTATTTATTTATTTATTTAAAGATTTTATTTATTTATTTGACAGAGAGATAGCGAGAGCAGGAACACAAGCAGGGGGAGTGGGAGAGCGAGAAGCAGGCTTCCTGCTGAGCAGGGAGCCCGATGCGGGACTCGATCCCAGGACCCCAGGATCATGACCTGAGCCGAAGGCAGACGCTTAATGACTGAGCCACCCAGGCGCCCCATACATTTTAATATACTCACATTTATTGAATATGTCTCCATTTTGTTTAAGGAATGTTTCATTACTCTTATAATTCATACTTTTTCTTTTCTTTTTTTTTTTAAAGATTTTATTTTTTTATCTGAGACAGAGAGAATGAGAGAGACAGAGAGCACATGAGAGGGGGGAGGGTCAGAGGGAGAAGCAGGCTCCCTGCCGAGCAGGGAGCCCGATGCGGGACTCGATCCCGGGACTCCAGGATCATGACCTGAGCCGAAGGCAGTCGCTTAACCAACTGAGCCACCCAGGCGCCCCTAATTCATACTTTTTCTAAATGTTTTTAGTTGCCCTGCATATTTAAGCAGGTTATCCCCCCCAAAAATTTTACAAAAAGTAGGAATTGCAATTTTCCCCCACATACATAACTGGTGGAGATAACACTATTCTTTGAGTCTTCTCCTCACTTAACCTACAGTGCCAGAATTGACAATCACTAAGTTTCTATATTGTCATTAGTCTCTTCCTGGGCTTTTTCTCTATTCCATTGGTCTATTTGTTTGTCAATAGGTAAAAATCACAGTTTTAATCAGTAACCTTTAAAATTAGTCTTTCTGTCTTGTTATTTTTTGTCTTGTTCCCTATCTTGTTATTTCACTTTGTAGTTTGCTTTTTGAAGGTTAGGGGGGACTTTGGATTTTGTATACAAATTTTAAACTGAAATTGTCAAGTTCTGTTAGTCATCTATTGGCTTTTCTATTGGAATTAAATCAAATCTTGGGTTAATTTTGGGAGTGCCTCTATCTCTACTTGAGTCTTCTTATCCATGAGCATAGTGTATTTCCCCTTTTTAGGTCTACACAGCTGTTTTCCAAAACATGTAATCTTATTTCACAAATCACTATGCATCTTGTGTTAGTTTTATCCAGAGACATCTCACATTGCCTGGTCTTATTTGTAACAACTTTTGTTCCTAATATTTAAGATATAACCACATTCCTTTGCTTCTCACTTGTCAAGTTGTTGGTAGCTTTGGTTTTATTATATTTTATTGAAAATTTATGGCATTTTAGTCTCTAATGATTTGATGTACTTTTTTCCCAAAAGCCTTTTTCAACAAAATATTTCAGCAATCAGGCAGAATAGTATAATAACTTAGATAACCAAGGAATAAAAAGTTGGTCTTTGAGCAGTAGGGCAATAAGGTCCTATAGTACAATTAATTTGAATACCCCTCCTTCAGTGATGTTTAAAACACCAGTTGTTCTATGACAGTCCCCATGAAAAAAATAGGAGAAACCTGGATCTGAGACTTAACTAAAGAAAAATTCTAAACCCAGAATGAAAACAAATACTTAAAAGGCCAACCATCTTTTCATATTAGGCTGGTGATTCTGTATCACCCATTGGTTATCTATGCAGTAAAATAAAACATAAAAGGAAGCCCAAAGATAGATAACCATATTGTGGAGTTACCTACTTTTTGTTCAGTTGTGTGAAGTTGATACCTTTGGAACCCAGGATGCAGAACCAGTGTGACATTGTACTATTTTTTTTTTTTTCAGGACTTTCCAAAGTTTGACATTTAGAAATTTAAAGAGGGAATACAAAGCTATCTTTTTTGGGCACATGTTTTTTCATTCTTGTTTTAAGATACAAAATAAACTTAAACCAAGTACCCGGAATTTTATGTAGTGTCTTTACTTACTTTTCGATCATGTTTTCCTTTCCTGTCTCTAGTTCTTGGTCCTTCCATGTACCAAGGCATTCATGAGTACAATTCTCCTGGATCAGCAGTTTCTATTTGTCTACAAGTAGATGCTCTCAACTGATGATTCTGTCTTCTCCTTCCTTCCAAACATAGCTACACTTGATCTTAAATTATTGACATTTATGGCTAAAACATCTAAGTCCATTTGATGTTATGGACACTTATCAGCAAGGGCTTAAGGGTAAAACTTTTTATGAGGAATGGAAATTAACTTATATGACAGGATTACATTAAAGCAGTCTTCCCTAGGAATCTTGAGGAAACCTACCACTTCTCTGAGACTGAATCATGCTCAGAAAAATGAACCTCAATTTATTATTTCCAGTCTTGTTTTCCCTCATGCAAAGTTGAGTACTAGATGGCTAAGAATAGCAACACACTGAAAACCTAAAACCAATCTAACAATTGCTGTTGCAGGAATTCAGAGTAGAGGGAAAGTAGTACAAGGATATTCAGCAAATATTCAATCTCTTAGGAATTAAGGGAAACATTATTCCCAAGAACAGCTTAACTTTAGGTTGAAAACTTTAAAAGTATTTCAGTAGCTTCAGTTCATCTTAGAATACTGATTTACCACCCCTGCCCTTTCTATTTGTAGTATTAACCTGGCTCAGCAAATGTTTGGAAAAAATCTAAACCAGATGTAATTCTATCTTTTTCTGCTTTACAAATATAGTATGACTTTTGGAAGTCAAATGTACTGACTCAATTTTAGACCAATGGTACCTGGTTTAATTCTATAATCCTATCCACATTTTCAACCAATATTTACTGAGTGCCTCTTCTGCATCAGGCCCTTCTATAGGTGCCAGCATTAGAAAATTCAGACATAATTTCAGACTATTAAGAGGATGTAGTCTAATAGATGAATAAATATTCAAATTTTGGTCCTTACATATTCAGAATTTGTTTTGGGAGGAGAAATTGTCTCTTGGCATCATAAAACAATGACCAACATCTGAGATATTAAGCTCAGCATGCACCTAAAAATATTTTAAATATTATTCAGTAAATGAACCTTTTCCACAATTCTAGGTTCTGAAGACATAGTGGAAATTCAGTTGTGGTCCCAGAGTCTACTGGGAGAGAGGAATAGCTAAAAAGATTGCTATAACATATGATTAAGGGATGCCCTTAACAGTTAGGATGGGCCAAGTAAGATTTCACAGAGTCGGTATCATCTGAACTGACAGAATGAAAGTATATAGTGAGTTCAGTAAATGCAAGAATTTCCATGTGAACATTTAGGCAGGGGGTGGGGAGGGACTTAGACTGGCAAGGTCACATGGGTCAGACCCAGTTTTCTAATGAATTACATTAGATTCTACTGAATGATGAAGAGTGAATGTCTACAGTATTTTCTTTTTAATAAGAATCTGTTCCTCTCCATAGATGAATACTTCAAACAGCACTTGACTCACAGGAACATACTGGAACATTCTGTCTCCTATGAAGGAGAAACTGATTTTTAAGCCACTTAAAATGTCAAGTAACATTGTGTAACTGTCTACTAGTATGTATGAACTGTTAACTCTCATTCATGTTTCCTCACATCTCGGATTCTCTTTTTTTAGGTACTATGATCCTACAACCAGTAGACTCCTCCTGAGGGATATGAAGATCATGTGCCAACTGAAGAATGTTTAAGTCCCTTTGCTGTCACATTCCTGTCGATTTTATTTAAATAAAAGTTTCCTATTTCAAGGAAGAAAGCTTTGATCACTTGAAGTCCCCAAAAAGACTAAAAATGGCACTGAAATTGCTTTTGTGTGAAGATAATAAATATAATTTGCCCAGTCATGAAGAGTATGTCTGTGATAACAGAGGACCTGATTAGCTAGTCAGGGATCTCGCTGTCCCTGACACCCCACTTTATGAATTAACTGAGAAAGAAAATGTGAGAAACATGAAAGGACAAGAAATCAAAAGCTAAGGAGCAAAAACAGAGGAGTTTAGAAGATACTTCCCAAAATTACAGCTGGGGGAAGGATCGCATGATTTAGTATGGGTCAAATGACAAGTCTAAATAGAACCAATTTGTATCAAGACTTTTACAACCTAAGTTTACTCTTTTTTTCCATGTAAATTATTGGCATGGTCTTGCACAACAGTCAAGAATAGAAATTATTAATATACTGATCAAGCAAAAATTCAGTATTTTAAAATGATTAACTCATTCAATACAGAGACTCTCCTATATCCCCGACGTTATAGATAAATAAAGCAAGTACCATATTTCAATAGGCTTATAGCTGAATAGGAAGTAAGAGATATTTACACATGCATTTATTTAACAAACATTTTTATAACTAAAAACTCTGTTTTAAGTGGAGAGAATATAGCAGAGAATAAAAACAACAGGTTTTCTGCCTGTAAGGAATTTTAATTTAAGGTATCTTTATACTCTTTTACATAGCAGCTGTGCCAATTTACATTCCGACTAACACTGCATCAGGGTTGGGCGCCTGGGTGGCTCAGTTGGTTAAGCGACTGCCTGCGGCTCAGGTCATGGTCCTGGAGTCCCTGGATCAAGTCCCGCATCGGGCTCTCTGCTCAGCAGGGAGTCTGCTTCTCCCTCTGACCCTCCTCCCTCTCCTGCTCTCTGTCTCTCATTCTCTCTCTC